>NC_138872.1:75943069-78343069 GCF_965194805.1 Balaenoptera borealis
CATGGTTTGGGTCACACCCTCATTATTTTTCACCTGGATTCTTGCAAAAAGCCTCTTAATCGGCATCACTTTCTTTAGTCTCTCCTCTCCTTAATGCATACTTTGTTCTGCTGCTATACTTTTCTTCCTAAAGGGAATCTGACCGTTATTTATACTCATTCTGATACCCGGCAATGGCTCCCCACTGCCTACAGGAGAGATTCTCCGGTCCTGCGCGTCACCCACAAGACTCTTTCCCTTAGAGCTTCCAACTTGCCTATTTGGCTACATCTTCTGCTACTCTACAAAAAGAATAAAGGAAACAGTGAACGGTTACAAAGTACATAACTGAAAAAACAAATTCTACCCAGATTATACAAAAAACTCTAAAGGACAAAAAAAAAAAAAAAATTCAAGCAAACTAATTTAAAAAATAGGCAAAATACATCAATATGTTGAATAGCCTATAGATATGTAAAAAGATGCTCAATTTCACTAGTAATTGGGAAAATCCAAATTATAGTAATAGTGAGACAGGATTTTATACCCATCAGGCAAATATTCCAATGTCTATTGAGAGTAAATTGTTGCACAAGACGCGGGCAAAGGGAACTCTCACACGCTTTCAGGATGTGGAAACAGATACAACCGCTGTAGATAGCAACTAGCAATAAGCAGTCAGGTCAAGCTGCCCACACCTTAGGACCCTGCCCATCCGATCCTTGATATAAAGAAACCCTGGTTCATTACAGAATTCTTCATACTACTAAAAATGGGAGACACTCTAAATATCCACCAACAGGAGGATTAATAAAGCATGGTTTATCCGTACCATGAAGTAATACACAGCAGTTAAAATAAACTGGAGCTCTACTTAAAATAAACATCTAAAACACAATGTGTTGCTAAGAAAGCAACTTTCAAAAGGATATGTGTGGAGGACATGATTTATATAGTTTAAAAATTATAAAACAAATCAATAAATTGTAGGGCGATTCAAAGGAAAAGTAGATGACCTCTTCCTCAATAGTGCTTCCTTTTAATAAGGGCGTTAGGCCAGGACTAAAACACTCCCCTACGAGCAAAAGGTGGATTACAGCAACCATTTACGAGCGGAGTAAGCTTCATCCGTGTGGTTGGCTTCGGGTGTGCGCATCGTGTTGAGGGTGGGAGGATAAGTAACACGCCTTCCAGGCTGGGCAGACTCAAAACTGTCCCTTTATTACATTCTCACCCTCCTAATGGAATGCTCTTTGTACGCAGGCTTTTGCTGTCTCCAGTTATGGACAACAATTGTGCTTCTTATGGAGGCTGTGGCTTCTGGGGCTGTTTCTCCATTTATTCATTTAGGAGGCTGTGGACCTGATCAGAAATAGCCACTTTGGTTGACAGATCACAGCCGCCCAGAGATTTTATAAATCTTAATTAATTGTTTCAATTCTTTGTTATGAAGGGTTTCCTCCATGTTGTGTTACTTAAAAATTTTTACACGACCCAAGTTGTCAAATGGAGGCAAAAACCCCGCATAACATGTGATAATAAGGCTGTTACTGTGAAGGGCGCACTAATTCTGTATTTATTCACCTGTTCCCCATTACACAGATCTGTTAAACTAGCACTTTGTCCATCAACACTTGAGTGCTTAAAGCTGAGTAGGCCTCTTTTGTAATTGCTGGCACCAGCAAAAGCCAAATTGCGAGCTCTCAGAACGTGGCTGAAACTGTTGGATCCGCCTGACCCCTGCTCACTTGTCCAAGACTGTGTGGCCTCCCTTACCTCACACCAATGTCTATAATATAGTAAAAGCTGCATGGGTTAAATTTTTTTTTTTTTTGTAGAAGTGAGTTTTGGAAAGTAACAAGAGGAAAAGCCAAAGGAAATTATTTCCTCTGGTGACATTTCTGCTGGGTTACACCTCCACTGATTTATAGCTTCACAAAGCCACAGAACTAACCATATGGTCAATTTAAAAGAATTCCAATTTCCGTGCTCCTGGGCCCAGAACCTGAGAGAGAGAGGTTTCCTGTTTAACAAGGATCTCGGCCTTCTGTTGTGGGGGGTGGGTATTTCAAGTACACCCCAAATCTTGGAAGCTAACATTATGAGAAGCAACGGACATTTTCCCACTGAGGAGGGGGAAGGAAAGAAGGCTTCATGGGCTGCCTCAGCCCCTGATCTGCAAGGGGCCGTGGAGGCAGGAGGGCCATTTGAAGCGTCGTCGTCACCTGCTTCCTTGCTTCTGAGCCCTGGATAATTTTTATAGAGTCACAAGTGAGTTGAAGAACTCCAAAGAATTTCACGCTTCTCTCCAAGTGGTCTGGCTTCACCTCTGAATCAAGTAGCTCAAAACAGCATTTGAAATCTTAGACTCAGCAGGCTTAGCAACGTCCAGAAAAAGCCCTGCAAACGCCTCTGTGTCGCCAATATCAAATGAATATGGGGGTCATCTGCACTGCTAGCTGCTGCTGAGCTCTCTGAGCACGTGGCCCACTGTCTCACCGCTACCTTAAAGGTGAAGGGCTGACTCCCAGCGGCCAGCTGAGAGAGCCGCACGGAGCCCCACACTCAGAGCTGGACGAGGAAGGTCACAGAGAAACGCACCCCGCCCGCCACATCCTGCCGATCGATCCAAAGGGAGCTCCTTCTTAACTCTCCGAATTACAGAAAGATTGGTATGTTACTTTGTCATGTATAAGCTCATGAAGTTGAGGGGGGTTCAGGTAGGCTGACCTATAATTTATCAACCAAACTGGGACACCTTTGAGAGCCAAAGGGGGAGCTCTTATTATGCTGGCACAAAAGACATACACGAGCTGGGACTGTGCCAGGGAAACTGGGGTGTGTGATTACCTGGGTTTAGGGGGCTATTTTCTGATGGACTCTTCAGATTTGAAGAAGAAAAAAGGAGAAAGAAAGGCAAAAGTGTCCAAATAACTCCTCCTCTCATTGGATGACACAATCCAAATTGGAAATTATCAATGTGGCAAGGCTGGTTTTATACGGAAATTTGACTGTTCTGGTTTTTCTTCCCTTTCTATGTTTTGGCCTCAGGACCCCTTTACGCTCTTTTTTGAGGGCTTCTAAAAAGCTACTGTTTATGTGTGTTATATCTACTGATAGTTATCTTATTAAAAATTAAAACTGAAAAGATTGTAAAATGTCTATTAATTCATTAAAAAATAAACCTATCACACTTTAACAAAAACATATTTTAATAAAAATAATTATACTTTTATTAAAAATAACTATATTTTCCAGAATTAAAAAATTAGTGAGAAGAGTAGCATTATTTTACATTTTTGCAAATCTTATGTCTGTTTTAGTAGAAGACACCTGGATTCTCATATCTGCTTTTGCGTTCAATTTGTTTCAATCACATGTCTGGAAAACTCTACTGTACATGAAAGAGAATGTCTCTACATGTGAGAGAATGAGGGTAGGTGAAAAAGGCAAATAATGCCATATTACAACGAAAGTAGTTTGGGCCTTGTGGAATTCCTGAAAGGGTCTTAAGGATTCCTGCCCCCTGAATACCTGGACCACACTTTGAGAACCACTGTGTTACTGGAAACAAGGAATGAAAGTGTTTCCCCACACTTTATTCTAGAGGAAAAGGAAGCTAGGTTTCTTCCATTGCTAATAATTCTGGCGCTGAGTTTAAAGGCCACCAAAATCTATTTGAACAAGGAAGATCAAGTTTGAGGCCAGAAGGCTAGTGCCTGAGATATGGGGAGGGGCTTCACTAAGACTAGAAAAAGATTCGCCCAGGATGGAGACGGCTGTTTTCAGAGCACCAGGGACTCGGGCCCTTTTCTGGGGGCAGCCCACAGGAGGAAGCAAGACCCTAGGAAGGACAGCCATCCCCGGCTCCCGGCGTGTTCGTGCGGACTGGGATGAGCAGTGTCCTGATAGTGAGCTGGGGGACGCAGAGCACAGAGGACTTCCAGACTTCAAAATCCTTTGGCAGGGGGCTTCCCTAGTGGTGCAGTGGTTGAGAATCTGCCTATCAACGCAGGGGACACGGGTTCGAGCCCTGGTCTGGGAGGATCCCGCGTGTCGCGGAGCAACTGGGCCCGTGAGCCACAACTACTGAGCCTGCGCGTCTGGAGCCTGTGCTCCGTAACAAGAGAGGCCGCGACAGTGAGAGGCCCGCGCACCGCGATGAAGAGTGGCCCCCGCTCGCCGCAACTAGAGAAAGCCCTCGCGCAGAAACGAAGACCCAACACAGCCAAAAATAAATAAATAAATAAATAAATTTAAAGTCTCTTAAAAAAAAAAAAAAAATCCTTTGGCAAGTGGTAGGACACTGGCCCCGGGCACAACCCTGATGTAGCACCAGGAGTTACTCAAGTTCAAGTTCCCTTCAGGAGTGCTGTTGCAAGCAGAAAATTGAAGGAGGCAAAGAAATGTGGCATTTCTTCCACACTGGAGACCACGGACTGAGGGTCCTACTCGCTTCTCTTGTATCTGTCTTGCCTAACTTGCGAAGCCCCAGCAAGCCAGGCATTTGTCCCTGCCACGTGTGCAGCACACACCACCACTCTGAGGCCTCCGTGAGAGCTAAATGGCTCAGCCAGTCAGCCTGGCTTATCTGGGCTCAAAGATGCCAAAAGAGGTGAAAAAGAGAAAATGGAATAGTTACCTTCCAAGGGCCAAGCTCTCCGCACCCGGGGTCACTTAGCCAGGAGCTGTGCTGTGGGCTTACACTGGATACGACAGGCAGCTCATCTTCCTCTAAACCTTAGTGGCCTCATCTGTAAATTGGAGAACCCTCCTTATGCTCTCGGCTTGGTGTAAGGATCAGCTGAGTTCGTTCATGGAAAAACGCCTCACATAGTATGGTATCTAGAACAAAGTAATTGCGAACCTGCTTTTCCTTTATCCCACTCACCTGGAGCTTCCGTAGGAAATTTCCCCCAACCTTCCCTGGGTCAGAATGCCTTACAATTTCTCATAGCCCCTGTGCCTCTGCTGTGCCCCACTGTTGTGATTCTACACGACTCCGTGGGATTCTTCCCCCGCCACAGCAGAAGCTCCGTGAGGGCAGGAAGAATGCTCTGGTTTTCCTCCTCTCCACTGCAGTCCCTGTGTCAAGCACAGTGTTTGGTACTTCATGGGCACGCAGTGCGGGGTGGAGAAAGGAAGGGACAAGTAAGGCATACTTATTATTAGTTCAGAAAAATTCCTCTCTGTGGCTTGGGAATATGATAGAAGATTAGAATTCAAGAACCTGAGATTCAAAGGGAAAATGAAGAGACAGGAGGAAAACATACAACCCTAAGGAAGCAAAGGTGAGTCAGCCTGGTATAGACATGGGGTTCTGAGAGAAGGAAGATTCTTGAAAAAGGCTTTAGTTTTGAACAGGACCCCAGGTCAGGGTCCTCTGGCTCACAATAGTAGCAGACCTAAAATGCAAACATTAGCATGTTATCCTAATTAATACCTAAGCCTCTCTTCACAGCCCTGGTAAGGAAGCTTGTTAGTAAGTGATTAAAACATTTCTACCTGATTACTATACATTTAAACACTTTAAAAGGAATCACAGTTAATGGGATATCACAGGCAAGGTAGTAAATTACAGCTGTAACGTGTGTGTGTGTGTGTGTGTGTGTGTGTGTGTGTGCTGTTTTGAAGGGAATCACTCTCCCCACTCCTCAGTCCCCTTCTGCTTCATTTTTGGAGTTGGAGATTTAAGACTGACTTGGGGAGAGGAAGACACTGGGGAGGTAGGGAAAAGGATGAGGAAGGGGAAGTGGGATTTGAGCCACATGAAGGATTTCAATACAGGGAAGTAAATACTTGGCTGGTACTAACCTACCTAATTAAAGATACCTGCTAACACACATCAAACATTGGGTACTATGAACAAAGCAGATGTATTAATTTTCCATTTCTGAAAAAGCTACACAACTCCCTGGCTACTCTTCTGCACCCCCCTCCTCTCCCTCCCGTCTTCCTCCCTTTCTTGCCTTCCCTCCCCCATCCCCTTCCTCTCTGACAGCACTATTAATGATCGTTAATGCCCCACAGGCTCTAATGGGTCCCGCTGGGAGCCCAGAAATACTGCAATTTGTATTGAGGATTTAGACATAGCAACAACAAAAAAAAAAGCCCCCTGCTCCCAGGAGCCAGAGCTTGATCAGTTAGCTACCCCCCTGGAACTGCGCAACGGAATAATAAAGGACAGCTCTTCGATTAAATCAAGCCTCTGCTGGAAGTGCTGGAGACAGTGTGATTGTCACTAACAATCCACTGCTTGTTAACACCACTGGGGTATGAACAAACAGTAGTCAACACTTAAAAAATTAAAAGTTTTTGGAATACCTTGGTATTTGTGGACACACATGCCCATGTGCATACACACACATACTTCTCAGAAACCCCCCTTAGATATTTTGGGTTGGTTTTTATGTTTTAGTTATCTATTTTTTTAATGTTCAGGAAAGCTCAATAAAAAAGCCAGCTGCTGTCATGTTAAAAAAACCAAAAAAATTCCACACTCATCTGCACCTCACATATAGTCTTCTTGATGAAACAATTTACTAAGTGATGAAAGCTTCATTCTATGTTTCTCAGGTTAGTCTAGGGAAAGGGGGCATGTGAGGTACAACAGGCTAAAGTTGAGTTTGTGGGTGACCTGCCATTTAAATGTATTTCCTTAAGGCTGTGATGATAACCGCCTTCTGAATAAAAAGCTAATTTTCAAAAAGTGGGTGATTAAGACAAGGTTTGATTTGGGTTGGTAATCACCCAGAATCAGCAGCCTCCTGTCTTGGAGATTCCAGTTTCACCAGATTCTAACTCCCTGTGGCAGGAAGATCTCTTTCGCATCCTCTCGTGGCATTCCATACCCACAGCACAGTTTGGGACCACAGCTAAGCCTCCAAAATACTTGAAAGACAGAGGGGAACGCAGCAGGGGCTGGGAGCACCATGCATTGAGTTGAGTTAATCCTCCCCGTAGAGATTAAACACCGGATGCCCATCCCAGACTGTGAGAAGAAACAGGGAGCCTGCCTTTAAGGCGCTTACACTTGAAATCAGAAGGGCAGCCAGAAGGGGTCCTCCCAAGCCCGGAAAGAGCACAGTGGGTGACGTCTGCTGACTTCAGTCTCTAGAGATGGATGGTGTCCATCTGCACTTGACCTTTCCACGAGGTGCGATCACATGTTTGTTTTCACAGGACAGCTGAGAATAATGATTCTCTCCCCCTCTTCCTCCCTCTCCCGCCTCCCCCCACTCTCCCCTGGGTGGAGAATAGGATTCCACACAGGATCTTAAAGTGAAAGGCAGATGGTTTCGACTACAGTTAGCCATATTCACTTGCAGACTCAGAATTACTGATGATAAAAGCTAAACTATGAGGCATGTTCCATCTGTTTATTTTCCAATTTTCATTTGTTGTAACCCTGTTATTATTACTGGGATTTTCCTCTCTCTCCAGAAGAGTTGCCATAAGGGCATCTACCTAGAGACATCTGTTGCCTCTTGCTCCAGACGCCGTCGCCCTCACTACTGCTGCTGAGGCTCTGCTCTCCCCCTGCGCACCCCGCCCCCCGTTCTCCTTTTATTCTTGGCAAGTCTGCAGCCTTCCACTAGGACTGTGACTTCAGCATTATCTTCAGGCCAAGGGGTGAAAAGGACACTCGAGGGACTCTGCTGGACGCAAGACTGCACGTGGGGCTCTGGGGGCTTCTGCTGTGCCAGTGCTTCTCAAACTGGGTGCAAAGCGGTATGCCTGGAGGGACACCAATTTCAAGGGCAGTGTCTGGTCCTGGAGCGTGACTTTAAGACTGGGAAGGAGGGGTTGGTAATTAACCTGACAGGTAACTGAGACATTACTGACACTGAGGCAAACACAAATGTGTTATGAAATGGAAGTGGACCACTTGGGTTCCCATCCCAGCCTGCTCGGGATTATGTGATCCCTGCCAGGGGGATAATTCGGCAGAGAAATCTGAGAGGCACTACTGCTCCCGAACCCCATGGTCCGTGGGTTCAATTCTCCCCAAGAGTGTGTGATTTAAATTCTCCAGCTGCATTTTTAGTCTCAGTTTCCTGCTCTCTCCTCGGGACAACAGCTGGACTTACCCTGGGTGTAATGATGCTTCATACAGCAGAAATTAAACACAACATTGTAAATCAACTATACTTCACTAAAGTTAAAAAAAAAAAACCCAAAATACACAAACAGTGCTTCAGAAGAGTCAGCACGTGCAGCTCGCGCCAGCAAGGACTTCCTAAGTAACTTATAGGCCTCTTTTAATCAAGAGGCAAAGCTCTTCATCTTGTTGACACTTATGACCCTTGATTTAAAATACTCCAATTGTTTAATTCAGATGGGACCCAGAGAAGTGCAGGCCCTTTCCATTAGGACACTTTCTAATGGGGGCAATACATCAAGTCCCTGCCTCTAATCTGAATCACAGCTGTTTAGAAACCTGTCCTGGGTCTATCGTTTGGAGCCGCTTTTAAGAGGATCAACATTCTTCACATTAACTTCATCTCCTTCTCTGCTCTGGGAGAACTGGCAAAAAGGACCGGGGGGGGGGGGGGGGGGGGGAGGAAAGCATCCCCCACCTGGTTTCATTTTGCTTCTGCTTCTCTCTTCCTTCTTGCCTAGACGCCTGCTTCTTATCCAACAAGGCAGTTCTTAAAATTCATCTCTTTGGTAGTCTCCCCTGAGGCTAATGAACAAATAAAAATACAATGATTGTCATTCAGTGAGCACCGATGGGGTGAAGGCCCAGAGTCAGACTCTGCAGAGCCACTAGAGAAAACAACGCCCCGAAGTCACGTGATTCACTGGAGTTTGAGCCTTGGGCCCTGCTAGCTCCCTTGGAATCTCCCAACTGCTGCAGTGTGTCGCTCTACTCAGGTGTAGCCTTTGACACACCTAATGGTACTGTTCTTTGATTTGTTTTCTTGGTCTCCTTCATTTAGAATACAGGCTTCAGGAAGGCACAATACACCAATCAGAGCCCTTGTGGGCCCCTGAGTAGGAGAACACTGCACTGTCTCTCTTTCACACATAAAGCTGTGCGCAATTAATGTATACAACTTGATTAGCTTGGAGGGAAGTGTACACCCGTGGACACAGCACTATTACCATGATGTCCTGATGACAAGGAAAGTTAATGAGCAAAATACGTCCCGTCCTTTCTGACAATAAAACAAGTTGTGTGAATCTGAAAAACAGCAAAAGATGACTCTGGCTTGTCTTAGAAGATTTTGGGAATTTTGTTGCCAAGCCTGAACACTTGCAGGAAGCTCATCATTTAAAGAGAAAAAACAACTGAGACTGTTTTTTCTCACCCGCTACAGCGTATGAGGAGATATCAATCCAGTAATTGAAATTGCCCATCCTTCGCACAAGCATGATAGGTACTGCTCCTCCGAGCCCATCTCCCTCTTTTTTGTGTCAGTCACACATCTACACTGCTATTCACACTTCAGTCACAAGTCCTCTGTACCTCTAATCTCTGTTATTTTGCTGTCGACTCCTCATGCCTCATTAGTCATGTTTGACACCTGCACCTAATACCTTTTCACTGACAATGCAGGACAGCTTCTGGGGAGAACAGATATCTTCCAGAATAGTTTCAACAGAAGCCTGCGATTGTGTGGCAAAGGTGTGATACGGGGTCAGTGCAGCTCCCCTCGACCCATTCCCGTAAACGCTCTGCATTAAAATTCTCTAAACTTGCCTCCCTTTAAAGCCTGTGCATGAGGCTATTAGGAGCTGGAGGAGGGAGAACAAACCTAAAGAAATAAAACCGTCTATAAAGCTTTAATATTTAATTTACGACAAATCTATGTACTCAACCTTCGTACAGCAACATGCAAAGGGGCAGATGAGAAAATGTCTAAATACAGAGGAAAGCATTAAAAGATCTTTATAACAGAGCTTAAAATTCATGACTTCTCGTCAGAAAGAGAAAAACAAATATTGTATATTAACGCATATATGTGGAACCTAGAAAAATGGTACAGATGAACAGGTTTGCAGGGCAGAAATAGAGACACAGATGTAGAGAACAAACATATGGACACCAAGGGGGGAAAGTAGCGGGGGGGGGTGGGTGGTGGTGGTGGTGGGATGAACTGGGAGATTGGGATGGACATGTATACACTAAGATGTATAAAATGGATAACTAATAAGAACCTGCTGTAAAAAAAAAATAAAATTCAAAAAAAAATTCATGACCTCAAATTAATGAAAATCTCAGACTGAAAATTTCAAAATAGGTTTTGTTCTCATTATAAAGTCATTGCCAGCTAAGTTCAACAAACAAGCAATCTCGATTGTGTAGCAGAGGGGGGATGGTCGGTGTAAAATTTGAAAAAAAAGAAAAAAGAAATGTGTTCTTAAAAAGTAATTCTTTGTTGGTAGTGTTGTTGGTAGTGAAAATGTTCTCTGCATTTGGGCCAATTTTCAAACTGTCTGTGTCCCACACATGGATCATCATAAACACGCAGACTCGCACTACAGTCTACTGACTTGTAAATCTAGTTCCAGACCTAAAATGTGGAAGTCTCACTGCACTGTTACTATTCAGTGACACAAACAGATGCATAAATGGCTGGTGTAGTTGGGTTAACACGTGACAACGTACTGGACCAGGGTCAGGTACCTCCTTTGAGGACCAACGTTTCTTCTCTTTCCAAATTGTGTTGAACGGGGACTTCCCTGGTGGCGCAGTGGTTAAGAATCCGCCTGCCAACGCAGGGGACATGGGTTCAATCCCTGGTCTGGGAAGATCCCCACATGCCGCGGAGCAACGAAGCCCGTGCGCCACAACTACTGAGCCTGCGCTCTAGAGCCTGTGCTCCGCAACAAGAGAAGCCACCGCAATGAGAAGCCCGCGCACCGCAACGAAGAGTAGCCCCCGCTCACCGCAACTAGAGAAAGCCACGTGCAGCAACAAAGACCCAATGCAGCCAAAAATAAATAAATTTAAAAAAATGTGTTGAACAATTTAGTCAGGATTCTGAGTGAAATAATGGGTTGGCCGCACCCAGTCTACAGAAAGAAGGCTGCCCCTCTGTCCCCTGGGCTCTCCCTCTTCCCTCACCTCTCCTCAGGGAGCACTTGGAAATGTGGGAGCCGTGTTTCAGGTGTCAAGGTGATGGCGAGAGCTCCTGGCATTTAACGGGCAGAGCAGTGTTGCTAAGTGTCTTGTGACGTGTGGGGATGGCCCCACCCATGCCAGTAACTCCCTCGCTGACAAAGAATGGAGAGTACAGAGGATCTTGAGAAAAGATCACATCTTCCTTGGCTGCTTCCTGAATCCTTCACTCACAAAACACATCCACTTCAGAACAAGACCATGCCGATAGCCAAAAAGCACATGAAAAGGTGTTCAACATCACTAATTATTAGAGAAATGCAAATCAAAACTACAATGAGGTATCACTTCATACCGGTCAGAATGGCCATCATCAGAGAATCTACAAACAATAAATGCTAGAGAGGGTGTGGAGAAAAGGGAACCCTCCTGCACTGTTGGTGGGAATGTAAATTGGTACAGCCATTGTGGAGAATAGTAGGGAGGTTCCTCAAAAAACTAAAAATACAGCTACCATATGATCCTGCAATCCCACTCCTGGACATATATCCAGAGAAAACCATAATTCAAAACGATACATGCACCCCAATGTTCATTGCAGCACTATTTATAATAGCTAAGACATGGAAGCAACCTAAATGTCCATCGACAGAGAGTAGATAAAGAAGATGTCGTACATATATACAATGGAATATTACTCAGCCATAAAAAAGAACGAAATAATGCCATTTGCAGCAACATGGATGGACCTAGAGATTGTCATACTGAGTGAAGTTCAGTCAGACAGAGAAAGACAAATATCATATGACATCGCTTGAATGTGGAATCTAAAAAAATGCTACAAATGAACTTATTTACAAAACAGAAATAGAGTTACAGATGTAGAAAACAAACTTATGGTCATTGGGGGGAAAGTGGGGTGGGGGGGAGGGATAAAATGGGACTGACGTATACACACTACTATATATAAAATAGATAACTAATAAGGGCCTGCCGTATAGCACAGGGAACTCTACTCAATACTCTGTAATGACCTATATGGGAAAAGAATCTAAAAAAGAGTGGATATATGTATATGTATAACTGATTCACTTTGCTGTACAGCAGAAACTAACATTGTAAATCAACTATACTCCAATAAAAATTTTTTTTAAAAAGCAAAAAAAAAAACAAAACAACAAGACCATGCCATCCCTGAGATATTTGCTCTCAGTGCTTTTCCTGAAAGGGAACCTCCCAAAAGCTCACAACTGGTGAGAGGTTGAGCACTCAGCACGAGGGGTGATGGGCCCTTCCTACCACACGTCACCTGACTCCTCTAAACCAAGCTCTTTGAGAGTAGTGACCTCTTCACGCGAACCGCTTCCATCACTACTTCTCTGCAGGAGACACAAAACATTCTTGAGAGCCTGAGTTCTACAAGCACCACTGGGAGCTGTGGGGAAAGCCCTTCCAATAGAAGGAGACCCTGGATCCCATCATGGCCCACTGCCTTCAGGACTCTACTCACCAGCTACTATTTCACTCCACTGATTTCAAACAGATGTGGTCCATCTCCTATTTCAATAAGACAGAAACGGGGCAACTGACAACCTGAACGGATAATATCTTCCATTTGTTGCTGATGGTGTGTTCTTACACAAGAGCTCTATCTTTGTCTAACATCTAGAAAGATCACCGTTAAGATGGAGCTGTGTGATAAACACGGTTGGAGAGGAAGCCGGGAAAAAGGGAGCCCGAGGCTGTTCATAAGCTGCTGACGAGAAGCACTTGCAGCTGGAGGTGAGGGTCCTGCTGCACAGCTGTCTGCAACGAGGTGAGGAGAGTCTTTCTGTTCTCACCAGAACACATCCCTACAAGAGACGCATCGTTTCGGAACAGGCTGCCTAGGGGCAGAGGTCTAGCAGATGAGGAAGGAATGGGGAGGATACTCCCCAGAGAGAGAGCCTGGGTGGTGGGGTGGGAGGGTGAGGCCCTGAGCTGTGGAGACACGGCTCACAACCCAAGTGAAGGGCGCCCCTGTGCCATCTGCTTCTCCAACACTAATGGGATTTCTGAGGCTGAGCTGGGTTGGAGTTTAAGTCTGGAAAAAGAGAAAAGAAAAGCTGATGGCTGCGAGAAAGGTAAAGAGCACCCAAGCGTAGCACAGCGTTCCTGGCTCTAGTTTGGCTGTAGCGATTACGTGTCATGTTTATGGCTCTCTTGGTGTTCAGAGCGCTGTCACGGGCAAGGCTCACAACACCACAGCACCCTTGCACACCGTGGCCTGGAGGAGGGTGCTGGGGGGTGAGACAACCCGGCACAAACACCCTGCACCCCCAACAGTGACAGCAACACTGGGGGAAGGGCAGTGAAGGAGTCAGGCCTATGAGGGCGAGGGTCCCTGAGGGTGACTTCTGACCGTGTTTTGCCACCTGTGAGTGCAGCTCTGCAACTGATTACAGGCTAAATAAATGTGGCCATCTCTTGTCCAAAGGATTCTTGGGGAACTTCCTTTTCTCTGGGTTCTGACTACAGATTTGGAGCATTTGAGGCTCTAAGAGGACCTGACAGGCTATCCTGTAGGCTCGAAGGAAACAGACCATCCGGGTAACTCGCCTGTTTCCATAAGGAAACACATAATTCTAGAGCATTCTTCTTGTCCCCAACCCCAACTAGTAACCCTGGTAACTACCCTGATGGTTTGCACATTGATCATGTGCCCCCCAAAAGGGGCAACAAACAGAAAAACCAATCGCTTAACTCTGCCAATATATTTTCACTTATTTATACACTGTAATCATACACCACTCTACTATTTCTAAAACATATACATAATAAATAAATCTAAAAGAGTAAGATAAACGTAAGTAGAAAAAGTAGTTCTAGATTTTCTCTCCTCACACCTCAAATTATTTTCTTTGACACGGACTTAGGAAAGCATCGATTTAGTCTATTATTCTGTGCCTGGAAAAGGTGCAAAAGGCTAAGCATTTCCCTGAGTGTCTGAACTTACTGGCCAAAGCGGAAGAAATAAAAGCCCTGGTAGAACAACTTGAAAAGGGTTCAAGTCTTCCAAAAGAGTCTCCTTCACACCATCATGGAATGGTGAAGAGGAATCTTTCTGACTTGAAGAGAACCACATGTGTTGTTTCCTCTGTTTCTCGCCATTTCAAGAGATGTCAGATGTGGTTGTGATTTTTATGCTTTTCTCTCTGTTCCACATTCGCCATGTGTTGCTCATTTCTACCATTTGCTTTGGGTTTCATGCCATTCTGTCGCATTTCCCCTGCATTCCTTTTCCTGGGCTTTTACGCCCACCTCAAGCTGCTAGTTCATTTCAGAGCATCTTGTTACATTATCAAGACAGAGAAAGTGAGCCACTCTTCAAAGAACAGGATGGAGAGAGGGACCAGAGACAGCGTCTCATGGGCTGTGATGTGCTTACGGAGTGAGAGGCGAGTAGGATTTTTTTAAAGACCACCACTACCCTTTAGCAACACGGGGGAGTGGGGAGCCTAACAGTGGTGTAGCAGAGGGAGAAAAAGTGTGGATGTGATTAGGAAACTGCCAGGATTCCAGACCTCGGGCCAGTCTTTAAAACATATACTCACTGTCTGCTTTTTGCAGGACGCTGTGTCTTTGGCTATAGCGTTCCATACTAATCAGGAAAGATTAGTGTACCACTAGGACCACCGCAAGGTTCTGACAGGGCCCCATTCAGCTCACCAAGGAACCCAGCACACAGATGGAGTCCTCCCCAACAGGCCCTATTTGATTCCACTCTGAAATCTCTCTTGACGTGGATTCCTTCTACCATCATCTTTGTTCAGACCTTGACCATAACCTCCCATCTACATCCAATCCAGGCTCACCCCACAAACTGATAATCCTACACCACAGCTTCTGCCGGGTACCCTCCTTCTTAAGTTAACCACCTTC
Organism: Balaenoptera borealis; assembly: GCF_965194805.1. Classification (NCBI taxonomy): domain Eukaryota; kingdom Metazoa; phylum Chordata; class Mammalia; order Artiodactyla; family Balaenopteridae; genus Balaenoptera; species Balaenoptera borealis. The sequence goes on from NC_138872.1 coordinate 75,958,038, forward strand.
TGTTTCGTTCTTCCTCTTACTAACCTCCAAAGGCTCCCCACTCGTGAGAGTGGTGATTCCCTGCATTTCTTTCTCCTGCCCTAATGTATGTAAAGAAGACCAACACATTCCCATCAATGACTGTGACTAAAGCAGGTTCTCTCACTGGGGTGGGACACCGGCCCTTTGTCAGGGCTGAATCAGGACATCTGGAGTGATCTGCAGTTTGAAAAGGAACTTTCTAAATGAGCACTAAAGCCCCTTCATAGTCTAGCCCCATCTACTTTGCAAGTCTCATCGCCCATCCTTCTGCCCTGTCCTGTTCCCCGCCTCCAGCCACAATGGACGTCACGCCAAGACTAAGAGAAGCCCCTTTACACCTGTGCCTTTGCACATGCTGTTCCCTTAGCTTGGAGTTCCTCTAACCACTAATTCACCTTGCTGAGCTCTCTGAAGCTTCACCTTTTCTCTGAGAAGGAAATACAACTCTCTCTGCTCCTTTCCCTTCTGCAGACCCCCTTCTTCCCCCGGGGTCTCTCGGTCTGGTGTCCGTCCTTCTGACACACTGATCGCACAGCTCAACAGTTGTTCATTCACCTCCCCTGAGACTGAGTGTCCAGAGAACAGCGACCTCTTATCCACGTTTGTCAAGATGGCCGCCAGCTTGGTGCCCAGCAAGACTCAAGATGATAGACCCGAACTGGAAGAGAGATGCCAGAATTATCGTCGCTCTGGCTGCTGCCGCTGGAGCCGTCCTGCTCTCCCTCCTCTTCCGCACCCCGTGCCTTGGGGCAGCCCCTCGTCCCCTCACTGCCCCCCAGCCCCCTCCCCTGCTAACTCCTGATGGGGCTCCGTGACTGGGGCGGCAGTGATTTACAACTGCATTTAGCTGAATCTAATCAGAAGTGTGAATGCTCCCCTTCTATCTGGCACACATCATCAGAGCTCTAATTATTCACACATTTTGGCAAGCATGCTGGTGTTCCCCTACCAAGCTCCTAATCCCAGCAGATCAGTTAAAATAAATGAAAGAGAGAATCAAAAGGCACTTTAAAAATTCAACTGTTCTCCAAATGAGTCTGAACAGGCTCCAGATAACTAGTGGTTGCAGCTGACTGGCATTTAAAATATAAGAGCCCTTCTGCCCACCCCCTCCAGCCCAAGTCCCTTCCTGTACCCCCTGCATGTAAAAACATGATTCTCCCTATTTAAGAGAAACACTTGAGATCAGGGCCCTGACATGTTTTCAATGATCTGCATTAAAAACCAAGAAAATAGACTCACCACCCCAAGATCCAATCAGTGCCAAAGCAATTCTGCTTTTTCCACGTAGGTAATACGACACCAACCCAGGCCTAATGATTACAACTTTCCGAATGCACCTATTAAAGAGCTCCCCAGGCGCAGGAAGTCATTACCGCAGAAATTAAAGCCATGTACCAAGCTCAGAATTTGAGAAAAGTTTTCAAACAGACAATACACTCATGAATACAAGCACATGCAGCAAGTACAGGCCCGCCATCTGCAGACTTAAGGAAAGCGATATGTGCAGCTTCCCACACTCCCCACCCTTTCTCTTTGCCTGGATTTCTCTCCCCCCAGATCCTCAAATCTCACTCCTTTAGCACCTTCAGCTCTTTGTTCAAATGTCTCCCTTGGAAAGACCTTCTCTGGCCGCCCTATTTAAGACTGCAAGCACTCCCCCACCTTCCTGCTTTATTTTCTCTCTAGCGCTTATCCTCTGACACAGTATGCATTTTACTCACTCGTTCGTCATCTGCCCCTCCCCACACTGGAACGTAGGGATTCTTGGCTGTTGTGGCCACTGCTGTCTAAAGCAGCATGCAGCATGTAGCAGGTGCTCAATAACTATTTGATAACTAAAGAATGAACTCCTCCTGACGGTCTGAGTGTGTCTGAGACCCAGTCCCAGATATCTGTGATCTTGTACTTGCTCACCTTGTATCTGAGCAGACCGGCTGTCTGGAAGACACCAAGTGCAGGATTAGTAACATAAGCTTTGGGGGGAAATCATGGGTTCTGAATTCTCAACTCGGCTTCGTTCCTCACATGCTGGGCAAACTAGACTTCTGTCCCCGTAGCTTTAAAACAAGAAGAGTATACCAAGAAAAAACTATCTTCCACTATTATTAGAAAGTTCACATGCAAGAGAGAACTTGGAAAAGTTAAAGGCACTCTCCACATGCAAGATGATACTATTCTCCAAAGATAAGGCAGTGCTGTCCATTTTACTCTTCCCCAAACCAAGTATATTCTCAGTTACAGAATGTAACAAGTACATCATGGTGACATGTAAGGGAAACAATGAGACAGTTTATCTATGCTCTTCCACTTCAAAACTCTGCAGGCGAGTTGGGGTGGCAGAGGAGAGGCGAGAGCTTTACCAAACTTCTGCTATTAAAAGTTCGGCTTTCCTAACCTCATCTCTCCGAGAGGCTGGCGGCAACTGCGTGTTTCCTGGGGCAGGAAGGTTCTAGATGACTCCTTGGACAGATAAGGGGGTATTTGCAGTGGTTGATCAAGTAAGTTAGACTGAAAACACAGATTAAGCTTTGAAAATTCTGGTTATTTGGGAACTTCTCATCTGAGCACTACTTTTTAGTTGGAGGGGGTGGACTTTAAATGCGAGCTGTGGTTTTTTTTTTTTTTTTTCAATGGTATTCATAGGAGAGAAGGTTGTTTAACACTGAGCAGAACTGTTCCCTTGCTCCAGGCCAGGTGCCCTGGGTAACTGAGAGACTTTTGTTACTAGGGTCGGCGCGAGACCAAGGAAAACATCACCCCCACTTGTCTATTTATATAAAATCCTCCAGCCATTTATATGTCTTCGCGTTTGGGGGTAACAGCCACACAGCGTAGATGTTGATGTTTCATGCATGTGAAATAACACAGTAGAAACCTACTTTAAAAAATGACTTTTCTTCGGTGTCACCATGGAAACCAGCCAACATACTCTCTCCACACCTAACTCTGGGGGTGGGGTAAGGAATAACAGTGACTGGGGGAAAAAAATCAAAACATTGAAAATGCTCATAAATTCTGTTCTGTGCCAAAACATTTAACATGAGACATTTTTCCTCTGCTTTGGGCTGGGATGTCTACCTGGGATGTTTACTTTCTGAACTCTGTTTGATTTTCAAAACCAAGAAAAATCCAATTGGGAAGTTTAGTGAAGTTCCTACTAAGCAATGAATCACTTCAGGGAATACAAGAGCCTTCAGCCTGTTCTCTGCAGTGGCCTTGAGTGGGAGGCTACAGAGAAAGGAAAAACAGCAGCTGGTGGGACTGAAGGGTCAAGGGTGGGAGAGGGCAGTGGGGATGCGGGGAGCTCATCAGAAGAGGAAGAAAGTCGGGGACAGTCCTAACCCCCCTTCTGGTTCTGATCACGGCTCTGATCTCTACAGCACCCAGATCCTGGCATTTTCTTCGTCACGAATCCCAAACAATCTCTTTAGGAAGTTGACCGTTTACTGGCTGAATCAACCTGAGGCGCACTATGCTTTTCAAGAGTGGTAAAAAGAAGGAATACTCTATCAGAGTCTGACTACTATTAATTTTGAGGAAAAAAAAAAAAAAAGTATACACACACACACACACACACACACACACACACCCAAACCTAGACTCTGAAGGGAAAGGTTAGCAGGGATTTCCCAATTTGATATTTGTTTCTTTGAAAGTCACTCATGGTTTAAGAAGACAAGCTTTCTTAGCAATGACTTCCCTTGATTCTCAAATAAAGTGCTCTTGGTGGAGATGAGGCATTGGCTACAAAGATCAGTTCTGCAATGAAGAGGACCATTTTTATTCTGAGTCTTGAATGCCTAGTTCAAAGTGGAAGCTGATTTCAAATCATACCATCCTTTCCATTTATTTATTTTAAATTCTAACTTCAGGATTTGCTGCACATAAATCCTTACTATTTTCATGGTTGATATTTTGGGCAGAGACTATTTCTTCTCCTGCCCTATCATGTTACATTTCTTTCTGGTCAGTGGATTTTATTTAATTTCCTAGAACTGTATCTCAGTTCTAAAGACTGTTCCCTGTCTCTCAAAAACATCCTAGTAATAACAGTGCTTAGTATATTATAACACAATGTAAAATAAGTATCTTTTCTCAAAGGAATTAGTAGACCTTCCAAGAAAGGTTATTTAATAAACCAGTAGAAAGAGTAGAAAACCTAAAGATTGCATATTAGAAGTCACATTCAGGCTATTCTTACGCTTTGTTAACTCTCCTCCTGGAGTTTACTCCGATCTCTCAATCATGGTTACACTGATGGAGCACTTGGGGGAAAAGAGTATGTTTCATAAAAATAACAGAATCAACTTTTCCCACTAAGAACATAAAGAAATCCTGAGAATTGGGCAGAATAAATCTGAGACAAAATATTGTAATGAAATCCAGAGGAGGAGTAATTGTAAAGACTCCCTCACACCACCAGCCAAATGAGACTTGACTTTGATGCTTTAGCATCAATCTCTCCAACCATTCATTTGGTCATCCAGCCCCTCAGCCACCCAGCCTGCTCATGGATACATGGATTCCACAGATGCACTTCCGTGCTACAGCAGGTAAGCTCCTATTCCAGTGCCGGAGACAGGCAGGCAAGACACCTCCTATCCCCTAAGGAGTTCACATACCACCAGGGGTCATGTACCATTTTCCCTTTCCATTTCTCAGCTCCTAAGAGTCACCTCCCCTTGGAAGTGTAAACATACCCTCTTCCGCACATTCCTCCCTGAGTTCCCGGCTCTGAGCACATACACTTACAAACGCAGAACAAGGAGGTATATGCATCTTTATCAGCAATTAATGAGAAGGAGTGCTTTCAAAAAAAAAAAAAAATTCAGTGGCCTGAAAAGAAATACCGTATGTAGAAGGGGAGAGGGAAATTACATGGGGAGGGCAGATAAACACGCACGACAAGGATAAAAAGGCAAAAGTTATTATAATTTATTCATTAAATCCAGCATCGGAGAACAACGCTCTCTCAGAAACAGCCAACAGAGGGCTAAACTTCCAGGACATTCCTCTTCCCTGGCGGAGTTTCAAACGCGGTGTCAGCAGGGTCCCAGAGCGCTCGGCGCTGGTCTTGCTATGAGCCAGGCCCGTCCTTTTGCCAAGAGTGGGGCGTGCAGTTTGCTCCGATGGTGGTTCACGGCGACTTTCCACACTCCCCTGAGGGGGAGTTCCGAGAGGCAGCACCTCTGGGCTCCGGTCCCCAACGTGTCTGGAAGTAGCCATGTGACCTTGAGCACGCCCTTTGGCCTTCCTGGGCTCTAGCCTTTTCATTTCCAGTGCAAATACCAACTTAGGCCATCCCTTGCTCCCAAACTTGTAGTAAGGAACTGGTAAGATAATGCACGTGAGAATGTTCTGAAAATGTCAGGTCGAACACAAGTGCCTGACTCACTCTCACCTGAGGAGATCAAAGTCCCACATGAGGGCTTCTTCTCCTCCCTCTTCTTCCCCATCCTTGTCCAGTTTTTCTGCCCTTTCAAGATATTCCTCTCTTGCCTGCACCGATGTCATAGCACAAGCAACCAGCACCTGGCTATTTTAGGGAAGGGGAAAGCTTCCAGTTCGTGAAATCTACTGTCTCAGAAGGTTGGAGGACCCCACAAGAGCCTCAGTCTTAACTGAGGGTCAATGCACACCAGCCCCAGCAGGGCAGGGACTCCTGACCAAACTGCTGCTGTCCAACCCAGGGTACTTGGGGTCAACAGTGGGAGGGACAGCGTGGAGCTTCCCACCAACAGAGGACCGCCAGGGTAATTAACCCGAGGGATCCAAGAGCCCCACAGCCAAGCCTGAGATTTCCTAACACTTCCCGCACTTACCAGGTGTCAACCTGTCACGGTGTGTGTGTGTGTGTGTGTGTGTGTGTGTGTGTGTGTGTTTAAATTTGCTACTGAATGCCTTGCTCTCTTGGGCACAAGGATACTCAGGTAAATAAAGACACAGGTGCCCGGAGCCCTGCCCCTCAACTTAGCATACAGGGCACACTCACCCGCTGTGACCCTTCCCGCCCGCACTCCTAGGCCCCTCTTAAGTATGTGAAGTCATTTAACTCCTCACCACCACCCTATGAGTGAGCCGCTCTCAATTTGCTCACAGTACAGATGATAAATTGAGGGGCGTAGAGGGAAGGTAAGTTGCTCAGGACCACAGAGTCTGCCTCCAGAGTCTATGGTCTTCGCTACGATGAAACATCGCCTCTCAGGTGGATACTGGGGCAGAGGAGAAAGAGAGAGCAAGGGAGGACCAGTTCCACCACAAAGCAGCAGAGACAAGCCAGGACTCGTGCATGTGAAAGGCTGAGCAGCTTGGGGCCTTGTCCACAGACTCGTGGCGCAGGTAGATGAAAGCCTGCCCATGCCACCACCCCACTCTCTTAGGTGTTGGGTGGGCTCCTGTTGACTCGGAAGCTGTAAGTGAGCAGCTAGGCTTTGACAAGCATCTTCTGCTATGAACATTCAGACTCATCTTAAAAAAAGAGTCCCATTTTCAGAAGCATATAAATCATGGCAAGGATGATAGCATGGTCTTAGGATGGCATCAGATCATTTCTGAAATCTGTGAGCCCAACTGACAAGGAGCTAATAGTTTGGGAGGGGAGAAACAAAGTCTCCTCATATTCTGGGGGTGGCAGACTCAGATCTCTTAGAGTTATTTACTGGCCAAAAATGTCCCATGTGCAAAAAAGTTTTGAGGAAGTTCAGGTGCCCTGAAAGCAGGGTATTATGGCCCATGTGGTGACTTGTCCTCGGTTTCAGAATCTAATGGTCAAAGAGCACATCCGAACCTATGCATCAGGAACTGTGCTGTAAGGAGCAGGGAGTGGGACCGTGAACACGGGCCCTGGGTCATTGCAGAAAGCGACAATTCTGGTTAGTACCCGATTCCAAGCGAAATTTCTAGCCTCACTGTCATCTATGCCAAGTCCCTCTTCCCACGCCCCTCCAAACCCACATATAACTAGCAACTCTTGTTATTTGGACTTCATGCTCTCCATTTCTGCTTGTTGAACTCCCATCCTGATTATTCTTTAAATGTCTGTAAGACCTGTACTGATAACATCTTTTTCATTCTTGATATATTGGTATTGGTGTGTTTTCCCCCCCTTGTTCAGTCTAGCTAAGGTTTTCTCTCAACTGTCTGTTTCCCATTTCTATAATTTCTGCTGTTTTCTTTATTATTTCCTTCCTTCTCATTTTGGGTTTATCTGTGTCCTTTTCCGACCTTCTCACAGTGGAACCTAGGTCATTGATTTTGGACTTTTCTTCTACTCTAATATAAGCATTTAAAACCATCAATTCCTCTCTGAGCACTACTTTAGTTGCAACCCACAGACTTTGATACGTAGTATTCTTACTACCATTCAGTTTAAAGTGTTTTCAAATTTCCCTTGTAATTTCCTCTTTGACCCATATTTAGAAATCTGTTTAATTTCCAAATATTTGGGATTTTCCTGGATATCTCATTCCTGTTGATTTCCAATGAACTTCTAGCTTCACAGCCCACCTCAAATGCCACCTCCCCTTGTCTCCCACCTGGATCTTCTTCCTTCCCCTTGGGTCAGAATTAGACCGTAAGCTTCATGAGGACAGGGACCATGCCACTTATGTATTGCTCTGTCTCCAGTGATTAGGTCAGTGTCTGCTCTACATCATGTACTCAGTAAATATTTGTCAAACCGGTTGATGACTTCTTGTGTGTTTTCCAAACCCTCTGTTACTGTCTATGTAACTGAACTAGTTATCCAGGTTCAGGTCTGCCTCACTAGAATGAGAGTATGGGCACAGCAGGCCCTTGAATTTTATAGTCTCTTAGTCTCTTAGGGCTTAGTCCAGGGCTGACACGGGTCGGGGCGGGGGGGCGGCTTTTACTAAAGGACATCTAAGCAATAGCTCTTCATAGACAATCTCGATCTTCTAATATCGATGGGAGTGTCTGATGAGGCTCTTGGTTTAAGGGACGTTGACAGCATAACTGATGGTATATTTAACAGCAGACACTGGCTGGGAAAAAGTCAGTTTCTCCTGATGCCATGATATGCTTCTGCTAGTAGTCAAAGGCATCCATTCAGCTGTCCCCTTTCCATGACATCTAGGAAAATCAGAACCACACTTCGTGTTTTTTCAATAACTTCCTTCAGCTTATAATATTTGATAGTGTTTCTCAGCCTCGTTCTATGGATTGATTGCTTTCTCCCGGATTGAGCTGTTTGGGGTCTCAGTGTATCTGTGTTTTTTGGCTGGTTTCCTCAGGCTCATTTTCAGAGAGAGGTGGGATCAATCATGTGATCAACCGCACAGGCTGTCAATTAAATTTTGCCGAACAGGACCATCATCATCCCATTAGAGAGCTAATTAGAAATCTTCTCGTGGTTGGTGAAGAAAATGGAAAGTTTTCCTACGTACTTGGGAATGTTATGGGGAGAGGGTGCCCCTGGGACAGAGGTGGGACTGAGGGCTGGAGACAACCCGCTTGGCCTCTTACCTCAGTAAGGTGCTCTGCCAGCCCCGGGCCGGGGCTCAATTAATTGGCTCCAGTGCTTCCTTCTTCCCTGAAGGATTACATGTTTTCCCTCAGGCTGTTTAGAAAGGCTGAAAGGTCTTCCTGGGCAAAGCGATGACAATGTTTGGGAGCAGGAAGAGCCCTGAGAGCTAGGACAACCCCGAAGGCTTAAATCAGGCTGCCCCAAGAGGAAAAGTGAGATCCAGAGAAAGGCTGAGGACAGCAGGTCGCTGGGAGAAAGGGACACACTAAGGCTGCAGCTCTAGGGACACGAAGGTCTGACTTATGGGAAAGGACACCAGAGTCTGGAGGTTAGAATAGAGCTGAGGAGCTACATGGCAGAGAAAACAAGTAAAACAAGGACAGTTCCAAGAAGGACATGGTCTCAGACAGATTGGGGATTCCCGGTCAACAGACCACCGCAGCCTGAGAGGCAACAAAGGCCCGGGCTGCCCTTGGGGACGCCTGGGGCACTCTCTCCACCCGGCTGCTGAAATCTTGGGAGCTGACTGACAAACAGAAGGAAATGCCGGGTTTTGGAAATCAGCCCCGTGTGTGTCTATGCTTGCAGCCAGCACTCCTCAGCTTGGAGAGCTGGGCATGGGGGCTTACGAGGTGACTCTCCAGCCCCCCAGGGCAGGAAGCCTTCTGGCCTAGATGCACTGGTGGTGTGGCACCCCCAGCCTGGGCTCCTTCCCTTGCGCAATGGCTGCCTCTGGGCCTTTAGGGCCTTGCCATTGCGGGATCTCCAGTGGCTCTTGGGAGAGAGGGCTCTCGCGGTGATTCAGGAATGAGCTCTGCGTGGAGCTGGCAGGATCTGTGTGGACCACCAGGTCCGAGGACGCTCCCTGAAAGGGCTTCCCTCTCGGAACTTCACAGCCCCCACCCCCCACCCCGTTTCCCACAACAAGCGCCAGGGCTCCTCCTCGTCCCTATTTTAATGGTTAAAGACACGCACACCAAATGCTTCCTAATTACTACTTCCATGGCAGATGCAGTCATTTCCTTGGATTTTACTGCCGTTAGTTTTCCTCACCGATTTCTCCTTAGCTACTCTCCTTGAGTCTCGCCTGCCTCCCCCGAGCCCTTTCCTCCTCGCTCCTCACGGCTTGTCAGCACGCCTCCAATCCCCGGGAGAGATGGAAAGCCTTGTAGAGCCCACTGCGCAAACACACATTCCTATTCATTTATCACATTTAGCATGCGCACTTCCACTCTCATCAAAACCGGCCCCAGCTCGCTAACTCATTTCCCTCTCCCAATTACGAATGAGTCCATTAGGCTGTCTGCAGCAGGCCCTCTGTTGCATCTTGGTAACGGCTTCTGAGATTTCCATCATGACCGTAATGGCTCCCCATGCAGCCGTGAGGGCGGATGGAGGCCGCCAGTGGGTAATGAGCCACCACGCTACCAGAGGGCACAGCCCTGGGCTCATTATGTAGTCCTGGCTGTTTTGTGAAAACAACAAGAAAGGTAAAATGCTGAAGGGAACACTTTAGCATATTAAATTAACACTTCTTGAAAACCCTCTCTGTAAACATGCCGTATTTTCCCTTTATGCAACATCCCCAGTGCCGGAAGACGCTAGGGAGGGCTGGCTGGGAGGGGGTGTTGAGGGTGGTGGGGAGAGGGAAGAGGAGGAAAGGAGGGGGATGGGAGAGAAATGAGTCAGAAAAAGGGGGGAAATAAGTCACTGGGGAACGTGTCACAGCAGGCCGGAGGTCTTCACTCGTCAGCTACCGTCCTCTCCCAGTGACGTCCACACCCACTCCCCATCCCCCAAACAGGGCGGGGCTGTCACCAACAGCACAGCCAGCCTCACTTAACGATGCTCTGTCACTTAAAGCCAGTTTGTCACCATGCCCACAATGAAAGGCCCTGCAGAGCAGACCTTAAGTACTGTCTGCTGCAGATTTTTAAGAGATGCCATTCTACAATTTTTTTTAAGAGAAAATACAAAAACAATAAGACATAAAATCGAAAAACCCAAACCCACCACTACCACCACTGACAACAAAAACCCCTGAATGAGGCGCTACTACCCCGACACTTGCCAATAGGGAACATTTATTAAGCACTAACTTGGGCCCGGCTCTTGCGCTAAGCAGGTCACACACATTACTTTAGTAGTTCACTCAACCTTCACAGGGTCCCTGTGGGACAGGGCTGGTGTTGACGACGAATTCAAAGATCAGCGAAGTCTGGTAACCTCCCCGAGGGCACTGGGAGCGCCGAGAAATGAAGCCAGGCAGTGTTACGCCCCGCCCACACCCTGCACCTCTGCGCCCTGTTGCCGGGACGGGCCGCCGTCTCGGGGAGACCTGGCAGCACCTGTTCCTTCTAGTGCAGCCCCTCTCGTCCCTAGGGGCACGAACCTCACGGCCCCTGCTCCCTGTTCCCACCACCCAAGCCTCCTGCACATTTGTGGTAAGGTTCCTTGGACAGAGGCCCGCTTCTGCTTTAATAGTGATTTCCCCTGATGTTATCCATTCTTGCAGAACTGTCTATCCTCGAGTTCCCCGCCCCCAAGTCCCCCCAGCCTTAACAGGTTATTTCTTCCGTACGTGGCAGCCTCTGGGGACTGGCCCTTAATCTTTCATGTGGAGTTGATTCAGATTCCTCAGAATATGTCTCTTTATGTCTCCTTCCTGGAGGAAGGAACAGCCGCAGCTGTGCCCTGACATGGGGATCCAGGTGCCAGCATCCTCTCCAGAGAAAAATGACAGCAACTATAAACGTCACTGTGAGGGAAATGCCACAGGAACAAACGGGGTCTTCTAATTGGAGCCAATCCAGGCGGGGAATGAGGCCACAGTGGTTTTGAGGAAACACAGGTGTGAGTCTGGAGGAACCAGAGGTACTTCTACTGATAAAAGTACCGTAAATAATAACACAGTGGACCTATTTCCGAAAGCCTTTTCTCCCTGCTTTCAAAAGGGTCATCCTAAACCTTTCCTAAAATGCCTGAGGTTGATCCAAAAGCGATCATCCCATCCTATTCTCTATTGGCTCTTAAATCCACGACCACACTGCTTCCCTCTGAAGGGCTGGAAGAGCTTTCACGTCTATTATCTCATTCATCCCCACAGTGACACTGTGAGCCAACTGGGGGAGGCTGTAATTATCCCCAGGACACAGAAGAGGGAGGTAACTGGCTTGTCTAAGAGCCAGAATGAAAGCGGAGTCCCTGATTCCCAGTCAGGGGCTCACCCGGCCACGCCACAGCCCCCCTCGTGGCTCTGCAGCTCCAGAAGCCACAAATGCTCTTCCAAATAAATCCCCCGATCCTACTCTGGTAACAAAACACAAGGTCAGTTTAGAAAAGCCCGACTTCTAAGAATAGAAATGGCCCAAGCCCAGGATTCAAGATGGGTCTGGTTGTAAGCAGAGTAGGGGAACCAGTCGACTTTGCTAGGCTGTAAAATACAAATTTATGAGCTGTTTTTGTTAAATTCTGATACGGATTTTTGAAAACGAAAAGGATGGATGGGTAGATGGCAGCAAGATGTTTAATCAATGTCGTAAAATATAACATTCATTGGGCTTCTAAAATGAAATTAATAATCTGTGTAGAAGTATCATTAGGAGATAAGTGACATTTCAGGCTTTGATTTGTAACTTGCAACAAATCTTACTTCCATATAATTCAAGCATTTTTAGGGATAGTCATCTTTATTAAAGAATATCCAAACCTTTACCCCTCTGCTTCACAATCAAGCCTTTCTTTCCCTCCAGGACAGACCACTAAATAAAAAAGGCTACATTATCATATACATGCTTTAAATTAATGAAGACAGAAATATCATATTTAAATTAAATCAGGGATTTCTCACTTGCTGCTTATCAGGGGAACTTAGCTATCTTTAATAAGTTTTTTTTCTTCTCTTTTTATCTGAGACCTGGGGCTTGAGCTGCTCTATCTGAATGGATGAGACATCTCACTTTCACTCAGAAGACTAACGCAAGGGATGGAGAGAAATGCCTTTCTCCTACATAAATTCTAGAACCGTAAAATAATATTTTAGAGCTGGAAGGGACCTTAAAATCATCTAGCCTTACTCTTCATTTTACAGATGAGGAAACCGGGTCCAGGGTAGAGTCTGGGATGAGAGTAACAAAAATTGCGGGGACAGTTTATAATGTGCACCTCTGTAAACACCCTCTTCAGAGTCAAGAAAGTCCCATCTTTAAGCCACCTGCAGAAGCTCCCTCCACACCCTCACCACTACTATATTCTGACCTTTTGTCCAAGCAGCACATTATAACGCTTACGGGATCAGGGTCTGGGCCCCAGCCACCCCTTGACACAAAGAGAAAGGGATCTCGTAAAATAGCAAATGTCCCAATGTCCAGTAACTCCTTTGGGGCTGTCTGAAGATGTGAAACTGCTTTTTAGGGTTTCAAGTGCATCAGTGTGATTCCCATTCATATTCTCTCTGTCTCTGGTTCTCCCCTTTTTCCTGCCTCAAGTTCTTTCCCCTTCCTTGACCTCTTAGCTAACTGCCCTTAACTAGGATCTTCCCTCCCTTTCAGACAGACTGTGATGGGGGCTGATCAGATGAGGAAGCCACAGAGAGCTTAGGTGGTGGGGAGGACCACCAGGAGCCTTGTGTGAGATAAACGGTGGCACTAAGTCCCTGTGCCCTTTCGGCTTTGTCCTCCAGAGGTCTCGGGGAGGAACGCTTGATGTGTCTCACTGAACATTTCCTCCTCAACCCCTGAAATTTCATTACAATCATTTATCTTAAAAGAAATCAAAACGCACCCCCTTCCCCCTCCCACGGAAAGGTTAGGTCTTTGCTCAAGCCTACGGACTTTAACCTCATAAATATTCCCAGCTATAAGATCTTATTAAGAAGGTATGTCTCCCAGGAGCATAAAACCATCAAGCTGTAAATTTTATTTAATTTCCCATGAGATCTTATGGCCTCATACATATAATTAGAGTGCAGTATAGAGCACTTTTTTGTGTTTTGTCAATAAATCACCAGGGAACAATCAACGTTTAAGAGGACAAGCTTTAATGATTTTTCAGACCCCTAAGCAGTCGTGCCTCCACAATGGCAAGCCAGTCTTTAACCTCATCTAACTAGGACTGTGGACTGTGGCGTCAGATAGGACCCCAAACACTTAATCCTATTAGATTCCCCAGCCCAGACAATCACGGCAGAACACCCAAGGGATGTATTGATTCTGATGAGGCCGACGGAGAAGACAAGTCGACCTACTGACAGTGCTTTATTAAGTGTTTACAAATTAAATATCTGAAGGTCTGCAACAGGCCCAGCTCGGTTAAATGGGCCCCAGTGAGATGTGTGAACTGGACCCAAAGGGACTGTGCTGAATGTGAGGTGGCTTGGGGGATGACCCGGCAGGACCTACTCCCTCCACTTCAGCACCAGCTGTGCAGGAAGTCAGGATGCTGCAAGAGAAATTCCCGACGAGCAGTTCGCTCTCGTTGTTAAGCCTGCTATGACCACGAACCCATCACGCGGCTTTATGCATGTTAGAAAACGCTGGTCCGATGAGAGAACTGACTGCTCACTTGTGCCTCCCTCGGTCAGGGCTCCAAAAGAAAGAACCTTGTGTCTTTGGGGTTTTCCTCACACTGTGCTTTCCAAGCAAATCCACAATTCGGCGGGCACATAAGCCCTGAGCCCTCAGTTTTGTATCTGGCTATTGTTAATAGTTGAACCAGATTCACTGCTTTCCTTGTGTCCCTTCTCTGCTCAAAAATATTTAAAAGGCTCCAAATGTTGTTGCCGGGCGTTCAGCGCTTGTTGTGGTCCACACTGGGCGCGCCCTTCACGGGGTTCCTCAGTGTGACCTCGCAACTCCCCTAGACACGCCTCAGGGCCGTCATATGTGTGTGGTGCCAACAAGAGCAATGCACGTACTGCCCACCGAGCTACCCAAATCCCACCGACCTTTGAGGCTGCTTAAATGTCTCCTCCTCCTTGAACCCTTCTCTGATCGGCCTGGAAATGATGCTCTCTCAGCTCCCACACGCCCATCGTTTCCCGGCAGCCCACCCACTAGTCTCCCAACTCCACTAAGTTCCCGGAGCTTCCACTCCCTCCTCCTCTTTCCTTCCACACAGAGAGCCCAACTGGGGACCCAGAACGGACAGGGGCTGTGGGCTGACTGACTCACGGACTAGCTGACCGGGTGCTCCTCAGACAGAAGGAGCATCTGGTCTCGGGGTTCTGATCAACCGCATCATCCAAAGATGCTCAGGAAATGAAGATGGAGAGAAGACTAAGTGGCCGCCCTGCTGAGCTGGTCCGGACAATCTTTTGTCCAAAGTGACAAGAGGGGGCTGGCACTAGGTGAGGCGTAAGCACTTGCTCTGTTCTGTGAATTTATGATCTGTCAAAACGTGCATTCAAGGGTACAGCCAGCTCTCTTGACAAAGGCACATACCTTGTTGTTTTATCATTTTTTCTGAGCTATTTCTACCTCAAAGTTCTGAATTACCTGTAAAATGGTACACCTACTGTGGTGTATGTGTTAACTTATGTGCAATTCAGTGTGCCTGACGACCTGGATCTCACACACACACACACACACACACACACACACACACACACACACAGAGTGAACATTTCTGTTCTACTTATTTTTTTCTTGATCTCACCTGAGAGAGGACTATTCCAACAGAGCAATGGAGGCTAAAGTCAACTGTAGTGAGAGAGAAATCTTTCGAGATCATCTGGCCTGTTGCCTGCCTGCAAACAATCCAATATCCTTTTCAAGTGTTTTCAGGAAGCCAATGCCATACTCTGCCTTAGACGTCACAATTTGCCCTTTTTTTTTTTTTTTTGAGGCAAATCGGTACTTACTGTGGTACCTGGCACATAGGAAGCCTCTTAAAAAGTAAGCTACGATTATTTTTATCATTTTCATGACTTCTTTCTTTCCTGTGCCTCCCTTTCAGCCTCTTCTGTCTCGGTTTCTGTAGGCCTGGGGGTTTTTCAAAGTGATCTCCGAGATGCTGACTTCGGGTTAGCACAGCGCTGGGGGGAAGCTCCGGGCACTCAAACCCCCATCTCTGTTTATAATGGATTAGGCTTCCATACCCATCCCAGGTCTAATAGAAAGAGAACACCTCAGCAGGTAAAAGGAATTTGAAAACCAATGCCCTACCTAGGCCAGGTGTCTAGTCTTT
Source organism: Balaenoptera borealis (assembly GCF_965194805.1). Lineage (NCBI taxonomy): Eukaryota > Metazoa > Chordata > Mammalia > Artiodactyla > Balaenopteridae > Balaenoptera > Balaenoptera borealis. Next base: position 75,973,732 of record NC_138872.1, read on the forward strand.
GGCATCATTCTTTTCACGTACTAAATGACCAAAGAGTCATATAGCAAAAGAGATTTATGCAGACGAACTGAAAATCAATCTACATTACAGAAGAAGAGCTATTCAATGCATCACTATTAACGTCTGCTCCCCTTCCCCACATGTGTCTGGGCTGCTCGTGGAGGGCGGGGCCGTGGTTGACATTGCTGACTTGGGGGAAATGGCACGTGTAGGACATGTTTGGGGCTGTTTGGGAAGAAGGTCCAGTGCTCACGGTCCTGGAGAAAAGCTCCGTGCCTCAGAGTATGCCCCTGAAGGGTCAGGGTGGCGCTAGGTTTCAGAATCAAGCTCCATAAAACAAATGGCTGCAAATGGCCTTTTCCCCATCTTATACTGCAGTAATTCATAAAGCCCTCCAAGGGGATTTTTATGGCTTTATATTAATGTTCATTTAGGAAAGAAGTGAAAAGGGCATCATCAAGGTTTTAAAAAATCATTATAAAGGGTCCTCACTTGGGTTAATAGTGATACCTTAGCACAAAAAAATGCACTGATATACCATTAAAAATTGTTCTAAGATACTGTTTTTTCATCATTTTTATGTGACCTCCTTTTTGTCTGCACTTAAACTACTGAGATAAAAAAGTAGACTGGGTAATTAAATTTCCTCTTCATTTTCATCTTAATTCAATAAATATTAATCAAGTATTTATAATATGCCAAGTACTGTGTTAAGGGTCTGGCGAAATAATATCTAATCTCTACTTTCAAGGAGCTCAATGTTTGTAAATTCATTAAAAAAATAAAACTACTAAAATTTGTAATTATTTGTGTACATGTGTCATCATTAATGATGATCTTATCCATACTGACTTTAGTTTGATTTGAAGAGTTTTGCAGCCAGTTTGAGATTTTAAAAAAACTAGAGCAAAAGTAAAAAACAAGTAAGGACCACCAACAATGCTCTGGAGAATGACATGAAAGACTCATGAGAGATTTAAAGGAAATTATGGTCTTAAAGAGGAAGGAAGGGGTGGATGACATGGTGGTGTCACTGCAGATGCACATACGGGGGAAAAAAAGGCTATGAAGGGTTGGGTGGACTGAGTAAATTTAAAAGGAAAGGAGATGGGGGGGGGACGCATCTCTGGGTGGTGGTTTTCTGAGAAGGCTCCTGAAGGTGGGACGGGGAGGCACTAGTCATTCATTACTGGTGGAAAACTCTGACCCCCAGAGCATACAATGCTATCCTCGAAAGGAAAACACATCTGCCAAAGAAAGCATTTGAATGGGAGGCTTCCCTGCCTAGAGAGCAGCTCTGCTAGTGGGATGTCAGAATGAAGACTATATTAGAAGGATACACAGAAATTTAGCAGTGGTTATTTCTGGGTGGTGGAATTATGAGTGATCTTTATTTTCTTCTCTGTACTGATCTTTATTTTTGATATTGAAAATGTCTTACTTTTATAATAGAAAAGCAATGCGTGTTATTTTTCAAAAAAGTAACGACCAGAACAACAGAACATAAAAAGGAAGAAAGGAAATAAGATTGGGTCCACAGAGCAGTCCGAGACATAATAACATCCTTTCAAATAAAGGCTGCCCTTCTCACACTCTCATCTCTGTTGTTGTGGACGGTCACAGCAATTCTCCCGGCAGGACTGCTGGGGACACGCATGCTATTTTATCGAGGGTCAGGACCAAGTCTCAGGGATCCTCAAGCTGTGGGGCAGCAGCTGTCAGGCACTCACTCGGGCCATCACTGCCTACCCGGGTCAAGTTCGGGGGCAGGTGGAATGATAAAGTTGTTTCCGATGACAACCCAAGATCTCTGGTGGTTGGGAGGGGTGTACAGTTTTTTTTTTTTTTTTTTGCTCTTTTGTTGTTTCTGAGCTTGGGAAGGGAAGTAAACTTGTGGATTGCCAGTACATACCAAGCGCGGAGGCCTTTTAATCATATTATTTGACAATCACAAAACTCTCCCAAGTACTTAAAGTATGTTAATGACCCAAGATTTAATCTATATTCTTACCCAGCTTGCACAAACCTATAAATAAGCTCATCTCGGGGTTACTGATGTTATAAATTAATTATGGAAATGTCAACCAAATCAGGTACGTGCTGGCAGAGTAATGGGAGGGCAGTGACCCTCTGAGGATGCCCTCTGTGCAAAGTTCACGGCCTCTGGCCAGGTTCCATCCACTCTCAGGGAGCTTAACCTTGAAGAAGATACTCAAGGTTAGTTTCCTCCCGAGTAATTGAGGGAGGCTGGAAAAGTGACTTCTGGGTGTGGTTTTCTCTCCACACCACCTGCCTGCCGTTTCTTCTCCCTCCCTGGGAACAGGTAGGCAAATCTGGTATGCCTGTCTTTCTTTAAACGAGAAGACGATATCTTGGAACTCATCTACATGATGGCTCTGTCACCGCCCCTCACTGATCCCGCTGTTGGAAACTGAAAAATATGCCTGGGAAAGGAAGAGGTGGTCAAAAACTGATTCATTTAAAAGGAATGTTTTCTACAAGAGAGGACAGCACTCTTCTCACAAGGCCTGGAGCCAGTCTGGAACTGTCCAGGGGGGCTAGGAGGTCAACATAAAGAGTGTGCACGGCAATTCCTTTCCACAGGTCAAAGCAGCTAGATCTTATCCAAATAGCCTATCCTCTAGGACTCACAGGAAACCCAGAAAAGACTTGGCATCCTCCCTGAAAGGAGAGGCTATTTCAACTCTCTTAAATTGCTCCCTTTTGAGGAAGAGTTCTGGGGTCTCCGGCTCTGAATGTAAGTTCAAGTTCTATGGCTCAGGAAGGGATGTAATAATATACTCACATGCCACACTTCCTGATCTGTTGTCATATTCTCCACAACTGGAGACTTTTGGGAAGATGCGTAATTAGGTATTAAATATCAGAAATTATAAATGCCTGCTTGTTCTTTAGCAAATACTCCTTTTCAAAGTGTTGAGTTCTATCTTTGATTTAAATTTCGGCAGAAGGCTTCCTTTGGAGGTTTGGAAGTTATTTTCTACATAATGGGGGTGATGGAGATGATAGAGGCAACGTTTAAGGGGGAAAAATAAAATAAAATAATATACTCACAACGACCATAGTTACTGAGTATTATCAGGCACTGGTGTTTACACTCACCATAATTAATCATTTCAATAACTTTCTGAGATAGGCATTATCGTGCTTGTTTTACCAATGAGAAAATAGGCTCTGAGAAGTTAACTAAGCAGGCTACCAAGCTTTTAAGTGGTAGACCCGGAATCTGAACCTAGGTCTGTTACTACAGAGATAGTTAATGACAATGCAGGTGGACACACCGTAGTCTGAGCACCTCAGAAGGGCATTTACTCTGGCCTTCTGACCTCGTGAAGATGAATACCTAAACCAGATGGCAATCTCATCTCCACTTTAAAATCTCTGGGAACAGTCCACTCAGCACATGCCTTAGAAAAACTGGCGTGTACTTTTATGCCATTTTAACAAACAACCAGTGTGTGATAACTCTAATTTACTCATGTGTCAAGGGACTAATTGTCTTTGGACAATTCCTTTCTGGTTCAAACAGCAAAGTGTCATCACTGCTCAAAAGACTCTCTGTCTGTGATCTTGTTTAATGGCAGTGAGCAATACGTTTAACTTCCTTAATACATCTATAGGGTTGGCATCAAGCAGGGCACACGGGCAGTGAGAGAGAGAGGAGAGGCAGAGTCTCTGAGACACAGTGTGGTTCTCGTGCTGGGGCACACGAGGCTGCCTGAATTCCAGCCCTCCTCACCCCACCTCCTCGGAGAAGTCACTTACCCTCACTCCCTAGACAAGGGAACTAGACTAAGAGTGCCTAGTGCCATCTACCTTCCAGAGGTGTCATGGGGATGGGCAAAACACGTGCAAGCTCTCACGGTCATCATCATTGGCACTTATCCTTTTTGAACACAGATCCTGTATGGAACCGTATTATTAGTTGACTTTTCACGTAGTTTTGTCATATCCTCTTTATCCCCCCTGAGACTATACATTCCTTGAGGGTTGAGAGTCTCATTCACACTTCCTGGGCCCCTCGAAGGATTCAGCACAGCGCTTTACCCACTGGTAGCCTCTTTCTTTTCAAATGGACTTAGTAAAAATGCTGTAATTGAACAGCACTGTGTGTGAGGCACCGTGGGGAGAATTAACAAAGTTATAAATGAGTAAGTGCTGTGAGGGGAATAAGTAGAAGATGTGGTCCCAGCCATTTAGGTCCTTAAATGGAGCTTGGAACACTAGGGTGAAAAGCACTAACTAGAAATAAGAGCAGTCAATGTTATGAAGGGAAAAAAAAGGTGTAGAGAAAATGCTATGGTTTAATGGAGGCTGGGAGAGATCATTCTGGCTCGGGGCGGGGGGAGGGGGGCTGGCGCTTCACAGGACCTGAGTCCAGGATGAAGGATAGAAAAGACTGGATTCAATCCCACTCGAGAACACGTATTAAATCAGTTCCCCTCTTCCCCAACTGAAGAGTGTGCACATTAAGGATAGGTAAGGTTTGTCTGCCTCGAAGAAAAACCTAGTAACTCGCCATCTGGCCAAGGGGCAGCAGACAGAGCATGGACGGGAGGCCCCGCGTACATCAGACTGGCGAATGTCCAACATGCCCGGCCTCTGGGCAGAGATTCCAGGGGCTAAAGGCCTGCCGCCTACGTCTTCAAAAAGAGAACGACAAACAAACAAAAAAGCAGATCTAGATGTCACTGCCCTCTGGGGTAACCTGACTGGAAGAAGGTTACAGGCTCCATTTCAGTGGAGATGGAGACAGGCCCCCAGATCTCCCCGAAGGAGTTCGAGCCAGACCTAGACCGCGGGAAAGGACAATATCCCGTTTCCTGATCAACAGCTTCCGCCATAAAGTGCTTTAGGATCTGTTTCCTGGTTTCCCGCAGTGGGTCCTAATTAAATGGGTTTTCCTGCATGAGTTCTGACATCTCTGGGGATGTCACTGACTGAGAGGGAATATAACTAAAGGCAAAAAAATCATGATCGTGAACAAGGGCTTAAACTTGACTGCCCACCCTGCACAGTGCCTCCCCTAAACACGATGAATAAATGAGGTAAATATAAGGGAGTCTCACATGATGCCATGGGTGGTTATACTTATACATTCCTTATCTCAAAATGAAGAGTAGAGACTTACCAAAGCCAAGCTTTCAAAGGATGTGTAGGGGGCTCTAAATGTTAAAAGGAAGTTTTGGGGGGCAGTGTTCTAAGACAAAGAGGAAGAAAGCTTCTGCTGTTCTCTGGGAGACTCTGGAGTCTGCTTCTGGAAGCATGAGGACTGGACCGGGGGCCCCGGGGAGGCCGGGCTTACACGTGACGACTGCGGCGAGGCCAGAACGCCGGTGGGGGCCCCGCAATGAAAGGGAGTGAACTTTATCTCGTGAGTCAGATTTCCTAACTATGTTACCCTCTGTGCGAAGTCTTTGGCCCGCAGCCTTTAGATCAGTCTTATTTCAATGCTCCAGCCTGTTCCCCATGGCACTATTTGTAATTAGAGGAGCTTTTGATGCCGGAGCGCAAAGGGGTTTGGAGCGTCCCCTGAAACCAGTCTGCGACGTGGCTGCTGATTCCTGAGGGGTCGGCGGGGCCAAGGTGAATCCAAGGGCAGAAGAACTCGCACTCGAAGGCTGAGCCGCCTTTTAACACGCAGAACATCTTTCTCCTCTGCCCTGTGGGAGAAGCGGTGTGGTTTTATCAGGGGAGCGAGCAAACTCCCCTGAAGCGCGGGGGCTCGTGACACAGGGCCCTCGCCTTTGCGAAACACGACTGTGCCTGATACATGAGACACAGGAGGGCTGACGGGCCGGAACTGGGTTTGCCCCGGCACGTTTTGTGTTTTGACTTTTATGAAAAGGAGATCCTCATCTAAAAAAGCATCACTTGAGGGGCTGTCACCCTGAGGAAGTAAAAAATACATCTTCTGGGCTCTGAGAACACTAGGCTCCAAGGAGGAAGGGTGACCCTGCTCTGCGCAGCCCTGTGCTGTGAAAGGCACTTGGAGACCCAGCCTCCCAATGGGATATAAGAGGCCTGAGCATATTCTCAAGCAACTCAGAGTCATGCCATTTCGTTAAAATCAAAGCACAAAGGGCTTCCCTGGTGGCGCAGTGGTTGAGAATCTGCCTGCCAATGCAGGGAACACGGGTTCGAGCCCTGGTCTGGGAAGATCCCACATGCCGCGGAGCAACTAGGCCCGTGAGCCACAACTACTGAGCCCGCGCTACTGGAGCCTGTGCTCCGTAACAAGAGAGGCCGCGATAGTGAGAGGCCCGCGCACCGCAATGAGGAGTGGCCCCCGCTTGCCGCAACTAGAGAAAGCCCTCGCACAGAGGCGAGGAGCCAACACAGCCAAAAATAAATAAATAAATAAATAAAAATTTAAAATAATACAGACATACATTAAAAAAAAAAAAAGAGATCAAAGCACAAGCACAGTATCGCCTTATTGTGATGCCCTTGGTTTCGGGCTTGTAAAACCAGAATCACGCCGAAATCGGCACACAGACTGGCTTACAGAGGCCACGGAAACTGATAAAGCTAGTATTTTGTAGTGACCTGCTGAGGAACGGCTGCTCATAAACAGAGGAGGCATTTGCTAACTATGCAGGTTTGCTGCCAGGCCATTATGGCTTATTTAAAACAGGCCAACGTGGACTCTCGTTACATGCTGAAATTCATAAAACTTTTGAACATGTTATGTTAGTCTTATAAAACTGGAATGTCTGTGTACAGTATATTTTAAAGACTTTCAAATATTAAGCATTTCACACAAGCTGTGAAAAATGCTGGGCTCCCCTTCCCCCTCCTTCCCGTCTTCCCCATTTCAGCATCAAATGTTATTCAGGGATAATGAAAACCAGAGAAGTCTATGCCTGAATAACTAGGTTGTCTAACTGCATTACATTAAAATGAAAGATCAGACCGTGATTGGAAAGAGCCAACTTAACAGCTACAGAGCCTCGGGAAGGACATACATCTTGTAACTGACCAAGTTTACTGATGTAGACCCTTGATACCTCAGTCAGTGCCATGGCTCTGGTGAGAGAAATTTAATTTCTCTCCGCTGAGCTCCACAAGGATGGTATTCAACTGGAGGGGTTAAACTTAACATGAAACAAGGATCTGAGGCATTTTCTGTGACGTCTAATCCAATCAGAGATGACAGAGGGGTAAGAACAGGAGCTGGCCAGACCTCAGAAACTAATGTCTTTCTCCAGATACGCCTGTTTCTACTTACAGAGATATTACCCTAAAAATGCAGACTGGTGTGTTGAAATCTTGATTATGGATGGTGAGTTTCCCTAACTCCTTTAAACAAAGCTCTCCTCATTTTAGCTAACAAACACGTTTTTAGGGGCCGGTAATTATTTTAAAGAATGTTTTAGAACACGTACCGATAAAACATCCACCAGTGAGTCACACACGCAAACTTTCTGCTTCTCCACGTTCAACCATTCACAGTGACTGGTGAGACTCATGGCAGGAGACAGCCCCCCTAATGCGCCTTCAAGTTTTGAGATTGCATAGTTACTCCCCCAAACCAAAAAAAAAAAAAAAAAGCAAAACCCAAAAAACCCCAAACAACCCACTTTGCCCTCATCCCCGACTGGTCCTGTCCTTCCTCACTCCGCTGTAACCCCACTGGCCTTCTTGCTATTCCTCAAACACACCATGGACGCTCCTCCCTGAGGCCTTGCATTTCTTGCACAATTTGCCTGGGATGCTTCCAGTCCTCGCAACCAACCCCCGCCCGTACATCCATGTCTCATCTCCTTCAGATCTTTGCTTAAACGTCACCTTCTCAGTGAGGCCCTCCTTGTCCGTATGTAACATGACATCCCTTCCTACTCTGTTTCCCACCCTGCTATTTTTCTTCTATCATAACACAACACATCGTCTAATATACCAGTTAGTCTACATATTTATGTGTTTTTGTCTATCTCTCCCCACTATTAGCTCTAGTCACATCTGTAGTGTTTGTAATAGTGCCTGACAGAGGAGGCATGCAAAAAATATTTGTTAAAAAAAAATGAATTGAAGTTAGGGAGGCCAATTCAGTACTTTGGGGATATTTGAATACAAAACTGACAATTTTCTTACATATATCAGAGTCTCAATGTATGAAAGAATGACCCACCTGCTCCTTTAACATTTTCAAGATCCTGAGAAGGAAACCAAAGTCCTTAATTTGATCCCAGCCATATCTCTCTCTCTTTTTCTCCCTATCCTACCCCCAGCCAATTCTGGATGTCTTTTTTCTTTCTGTTTAAAGGTCAGTACTAGGAAAGTCATAAGAAAAACCTGCATGAAAGAATGGCCATGTTTTGTTGATTATAGCCATAAACTCTAGAAACAGTATATCCAACGAGGGACTGACTCAAATACCATTTGAACTGGAACCTCTTTCTTCAAGAATCCTTCTTTCAACAGCCTTTGCGAGGTGAAACAGACATATCCAGTGGGCTGCTGGGTTAATTACAGCCCTGCATAACTCTAACTGTCCCAAGGGGGAAGAGCCTGCTTCGCTTCGCCTGTTTAAAGGTGTCACTTGCTTGACTTCCTTCTTGATCTCCTTATATTATTTCCAGCCTGCCCTTCCCCAGGAATGATTCCCTGTAAAGATATCCAGGAAATTCACAGGGTGAAAACACACTGCCGGGGGTCAGATCCCCACGGCTTTTATTTCTGACATACACTACTATACAATGCCGTTTGTTGCTGGTTTGGCTGGAGGGCAAGAGAAATGGGGAACAGGGAGAGAACCAAGCCAATGTGGCTGTTCCCTTTGGGGTTAGAGATAAAGACCACATCCACAACCCATGGGCTTCCCTTCCTCTGCCCTTTTTATCCTCATGATTCTCTCCACTCCTACCCTCTCTCCTATTTTCAGACACTGCATTGTGTCTGCTTACTGACTTAAATCTCTACATAATTATACCTAAAGCTTGTCCAGTCTCAGTTTACATACCTCCAATCCTGTGTTGCCCAGGATATGCTGAGACAGTGTTGACCATAAGAAATATATTTTATATATGGAATAGAAAACTGTTGCAGTAATAGCCACCATGGTCAAGTTTAATCCCCTCCATCAAGCAGACCTTCAATCCAGTGATCATCTTAACCATGAGGCTTTCTTTACACTGAATGTTCCCACTTCCTTCTGCCCTGTCTCCTGGGTTTGTGTTTCAATAGCAGAGTCTGGATGGCCAAATATGGCAGCTGGTCCTCTGATGTTCCTCTTTCTCTGCTGGGTGGTTTACAGTCTAGAGACTGCTAGGTGGGGCTGGTAATGACCACCTCAGTAAGACGCTGAGGTCATAGGGAAGCTCGGCAGACCACTAACTAGGTTCTTATCCTAACAGACTTCAGAGATGCAGGAGGGTGAGGGGGGCATGGGGTAAAAACCATTCCTCATTGACCATTATAAATACAATACAACATTGAATACTGTTAGCTTTTCCTCAAGCAAATGACATTCTTGCCAAGATTATGGTTAAGTCTTCACTAAAATCTCTAGGTCACTTTTCCCATCTACTATCTCTAAGCCATATGTGTCTTATGCTGTACTTGAAGAGCCAGCCTATTACTACCCTATGGTGATTCTTTAAAACACAAATCCAAATCAGATTATACTACTTGTATGGTGAAAACCTTCCAGGGCTTGTCTTCTTCCTCAGAGAATATTTGAAACCCCTTAAGCCTCAGAATCTTGCCTTCGTCTTCAGCATGTGTCAGACATGGTCTCAATCTTTTAATCTGAAGATGGAAAGCTTACTTTCTCCTGCTGATATTTCACCAAACAACTATTTTTTCAGGGGGAGCAGGGCAGAATTAGACCTTGCTTCCTCTAACCTCTAGGAGATGAAATGCTAATAATGTAAGTTTAGAGTCTATCTGAGGGTCTGGCTTTGGACAACAGTCCTGCCAGCAGTGGGGGTTAAGGACAGCCTCAAGCTTCTAAGTCAGGCCTTATAGAAGCCAGCCCAGCTCACCTACTTAGTAATGATAATTTGGTCGTTTATTTAATCTCCCTGGGGTTCAGGTTCCTCACATATCAAATGGGGATAATGAAAGCACCCATCTCAGGGGGTCACACAAGGTTTACATCAGATAATAGCAAAAAAAATTATTTAAAAAAATCAAATACAGTGCCTGACAAAAGGGAGTATTCAATAAATAAAGTATGAAAGAAATGTTAAATGTACACCTTCGATATGGCATCTTTTTCTCTCCCAAATGATCCCCACCTAAAATCAACACTTTCCCCAAGTATCATGTCAGATTCCCATCCTAGGTTTCATCCCATCAAGTCTCGGTCCTACTCAACCGAGTCATATTTACTCAGCTAGAGGAAGATAGAGGTTTTGTGGAGGCGGAAGTTTAAACACCTATAGGGGGTGCTTTTGAAGAAAAACAACAAAAAGTTATGAATGTAAGATTAGGTGTTAGGTTTTGGAAGAGGTCCTGGCAAGTGAAGTGGCTTGAGGTTTAAACTCCACAGCTTCCTGGTAAGCCCACCTCTGTGTACCCCACTTTCACGGACGGTGCAATGGGGAGCTCAGAGGCAGACTTTTGTCTCAATCACTTTGGAGTCTCTACTTCCTTATCTGTAAAACGAAGCTAATAATATCTCATTTAGTTCCCACAACCAACCTAGGAAGTAGACAGCTGTTTCCCATTATCTTCCATCAAATAATCAAGTCCTGCTTATTTGATCTCCCAAATGAATAGGGTCCCTTTTCTTCTCTCAACCTCCACAGCTGCCCACCTGCATCACCATCGTCTCTCACCTGGACATTAGGGAGGCTCGTGACTTCTGCATTCGCCCTGCCTGCCACAGTCCACTGTCTACACAGCAGCCAGAGTCAGCTTGTTGAAGGACGAATCGGATCATGTCCATCCCGGCCTCAAATGCTACCCTGACTCCCAACTGGTCTTTTCAAGGTTGTGACTGTGCGTGCGCGCGCACACACACACACGCACACACACATTCATCTGTTACTTAATGTCGTTGTCTCCCACCAATTTTTAAAATCAATACATCTTATTTAATAGATATTTAGATATTCCTTAACTGTGAAAAGAAATTATTGATTTTATTCGTATGTGCATGGAATAGCTACAAAATTAATCATGTATTTGTCCACAAAGAAAATCTTAACCAATAAAGAAGACTAGTGATTTTAAAGGCTGTATTTCACACTAAATTTTAAGCGAGGGACCATGTCCATTCTGTTTGTGGCTGTGTCCCTGGAGCCCACTTTATGATCTAGCACACAGTAGGTTTTGATCAGCATCTGTCAAAAGAAAGAATAAGTGAATGTACAAAAGACAGATGTGACTAGCTAAACTGCCTTTCACATAGAAGATACTGAATTTCACTACAACAATGCTCCGAGCCTTTACAGATGGATAGGCAAGATTATAAGTACTACATAATTAACATTATCAGCTAATATTAATCACTAGGCACCAAAAATCTCCTCCTTCCTGTGACATAACAATTTCTCCCAGACACCTGGTGCCGTGGTTAATCCAGGAGTTCTTCCTCTTGGTCAGCACAAGGGACGTGTTTTTCAGGTGAGTATCCCTCTGAGAAACCTCACTTTCCCAGACAAGATGTGTTCCATTGCTGGTTAAGAGTCTAATGCTAGTGCTGGTCAAGAAACCCAAATTCCGTTTTTTACCATGAACCACACAGAGTCAGCTACTTCTGTTTTCTCCATTCTCTTCCAGGTCCAGAAGACGGGATGAGCTCACTGCCTGTACCATCGGCCTCCTTCCTCCTACCTCCAGGACTTGAGTCTTCACCGTGCTGCCCTGATCAGTCTGTCTCCTCCAGCAAGCAGCCTTCCTGGAACTCCTCCTCCCACCCCCTGATACCCAGATGTGCAGACAGCCGTGGCTCGCCTCCCCTAGGTTGGCCAGCACCCCTGCTCAGGCCCCCTCTAAGCTCTGCACTTCTGCGCACAGTCTTGGTGGTGATCCTATCACTTCCCTGGTTTACAGCAACACCTACGAGACTGCTCCAGAATGTGAGGGCTGGACATCCTCTTCACATGGGCCCTCGACTCCCCCATCACCTCCTGTGCTGTCACGGCACCGTCCACTGCTGTTTCCCAGCAAATTACCACCAGTTATCACCAGCCCAGTGACCCAGAGAGGCCAGGTGATAAAGTACTGAGGAAGCAAAGAAGAAAATATCCAAAGAATTCTCCCTCTCCTGACTTGTCCCCAGCTTCTTCCAGCCAACGTGAAGAAACTTAGTACACCCCGTTGCTCGTCCCAGGCTCTCTGCATCTGCAGCCTGATCTCTCTGTGAGAAATGACAGGTTTTGCCCCTAGTGACAGGTTTCAGGCAGTTGTCAGCAGCCTGAAGAGGTGCCCTTGGGAAACAGTCCCTCCCGATGCCCCTAAATCACGTCACTACCAATGTCAGGGAGCCAAACAGTCCTACGGCCTGCTTTCTTGTCAGCAGGCAGAGGCAGAAGAACATTCCCTGGGGGTAAGTCCTCCTGCTGTATTTTCCTCTCAAAGTCCAAGGACCAAACTGGGGCTGGGGACAAGAAAGTAGGTGAAGACAGCCTCATTCAATCTCTAAAAGTTGGTAGAAATAGGCTGGGTGGTGTACTTTCCTGATTTTTTTTTTTTTTCTTTTCCTGCTGTCTTTTTTTAAATGGGAAGCAAAAGAAGCTAAGAATGCCATAAATGAAAAGAAAGATGCCAGATGGAGGGAGGCAGAGGAGGTAAGAGTGATAATGAAGAGAGCTTGATGCCCAAGTGCTGAAATGGGAGAAAGGGAGCTTCCCCTATACTGGAAAACAACCTACAGGCAATAAGAAACTTCAGGGTGACCTAACAAAAATTCCTCACCTTGGCATTCAAGATCCTGAAAATATATTAACCTAGACCTGCCTAATCTGGCCAACCTCATATTCCAGTTACCCAGAAGCTCACTCCTTTCCCCCAAAACTGTGCTGTTTACCATTCCTCCTGCTGGAAGCATCTTTCCCTGCACCTTCCAAAATCAGCTCAGCCTTTACCCACCATCCAGGAGCCTTCATCACTGCCTCTCACCAGCTCTCTTGGGACCACTGGGGCACTTACAATATTGGGTAATGCAAGGCTCTAGCAGACTAACCGTACTTGCTGTGAGACTCTGGGCAAGTCATCTAAACTTCCTGTGCCTCAGTGACCTTCCTCTCAAATGGGGATTAAAAACATGACGCCTACTGCACTGTAACAGTGCAGAGATTAGCAGAGGTGATCTGTGATTCTGCAACAGATTCACAAATATTTCCTCAACCAGACTGGAAGTTCTTAAAAGGATAGATGTTATGCCTAGAACCTACTTGAAATACCTCAAAGTGATACACATAATAGGGATTCAAAGAGTTCCAGAAAAGCAACATCCTTGAGTACCTACTGTGTGTCAGGCATTGCCAACAGATGCTGCAGAAGCGAGATGGAGGAGGCTGTGAGGAGCTCACTGGGGGGTGGGAGGGGCTGTATGAGGAGGCACATCTTTTCTAAATTAACAGTGCCCCGACCCGCCCTTTCTTGTGACTGCTCCCAAATCCTTCAGGAAGAGGCTGGTGGCATGCTTGCATTTGTACTGAGCAGAGCTACAATTTGCTGAACATTTTGTTTTGATTAAAAATTAATAGCTGCTTTTGACCCATATGGATTAATTTCACTTTCTCTAAGTATCTCCTTAATTGACAAACTATCATTAGGTGAAAGAACCAATTAAACCAGCACACGACTCCCTCCCTCCCCCCTCCCTCCCTCTGCCAGTCTTCATCCTCCTCCCTCCCTCTCCATGTTGTCCTGCCTGCGTGTTTAATAGACTATTTCCATACTAGCACAATGAGATTAATTACTCAGTGAACACACGAGAACAAAGGTGGGAGGTGTGCTTGATGCGGATGCAAGGCCATGCTGAATCTACCAAAGAGCGGTGGAGGAAGGCTTGCGGGAGGGAGGAAAAGACCAGAGATCCACTTCCAGGGCCTCAAAAGATCGACAAGCGCAGTTCTTGTCAATTAACGGGCACTCCCGAGCTTATCAGCCATCAGAGGCTGCTCAATGTGCTGCTTTATCATAGTTTGGCAAAACTCCTTGATAAACTCCCTGCCAAGTGCTGACAAGGTAATTCTAATAACCAGCTGGACAAAGTCCATTCATCGTGCATTGCAGCATGTGCTCTATGGCCCTAGCAAGGGGGCATGAAACTCCCTTGCATGCTGAAGGGAGACTTCGGTGGGAAGACTGAACTGTGACAAAGAGCTAGGACCACGCCCCCAAGGATAAAGATTCTGCCCTCTGCTGGGGTTTTCTCAAGGCTTCTAGATCTTACTGGGTGAGTGTTTCTCTCCTCTTTCTTCCTAAAGCTCTGCCAAAGTGAGTGAATAGGAACAGTGTGTCTTTTTGGGCGCTGGAGAGCTTCAAGAAACCTCTGCTAGGGACAGATCCAAAACGACTCACTGCCCTGAAATAGGAGATGTTTATACCTAAACCCATCTTTCATCTGGAGAACTACAGACTTAACAGCTTTCCCGTGGGCGTGTCTGAAACCAACCAAACCTGTCGATTCCAAATTTGGGAGTAGGTAGGTGGAGAAGAAAGTGACTGATGATTGATTCTGTTTTCCTCAGCAGATTTTTTTTTAATGGCACAATCCAACAATGACTTGGTCTACCACATTCTCATAGTTGTACACTGACACGACAATGGTACATAGAGGGAAGCACAGGGAACTGCATTTTTTAAAAATATGGAAGGACCTTTAGAAATTCTCTACTCAGTTTCTCCCCCAACATTATGAAAAATTTCAAATACGGAAAAGTAGACAGAATTTTACAGTGAACACCCATATACCCTAAACCAATATTCTACCATTAACATTTCATTATACTTGCTTTATCATGTATCTATTCCATCTAGCCAGCCTATTATTTATCTATCTATCATTCCAACTTCTTTTTAATTGCTTTAAAAAATTACCTTTTAAAACCTATTTGAAGAACACTTTTCTGAATAAACTCTTTTGAGAAAGGCCAATCTATGAAACAGATAAAAATCAAGCTACTATGTTGCCATATGATCTAGCAATCCCATTCCCGGGCATATATCCAAAGAAAACTCTAATTTGAAAAGATACGTGCACCTCAACGTTCACAGCAGCACTATTTACAACAGCCAAGACATGGAAGCAACCTAAATGCCCATCAACAGATGAATGGATAAAGAAGATGTGGTATATATACACAGTGGAATACTACTCAGCCATAAAAAAGAATAAAATAATGCCATTTGCAGCAACATGGATGGACCTAGAGATGATCATACTAAGTGAAGTAAGTCAGACAGAGAAAGACAAATACCACATGACATCACTTATATGTGGAATCTAAAATATGACACAGGGCTTCCCTGGTGGTGCAGTGGTTGAGAGTCTGCCTGCCAATGCAGGGGACACGGGTTCGAGCCCTGGTCTGGGAAGATCCCACATGCTGTGGGGCAACTAAGCCCGTGCGCCACAACTACTGAGCCTGCGCGTCTGGAGCCTGTGCTCCGCAACAAGAGAGGCCGCGATAGTGAGAGGCCCGCGCACCGCGATGAAGAGTGGCCTCCGCTTGCCTCAACTAGAGAAAGCCCTCGCACAGAAACGGAGACCCAACACAGCCAAAAATTAAATAAATAAATAACAAAATTTTAAAAAAAATGACACAAATGAACTTACAAAACAGAAACAGACTCATAGATGTAGAAGACAAATTTATGGTTACCAAAGGGGAAAAGGGGGAGGGATAAATTAGGAGTTTGGGATTAGCAGACACAAACTACTATATATAAAACAGATAAACAACAAGGTCCTACTGTATAGCACAGGGAACTATATTCAATATCTTATAATAAACCATAATGGAAAAGAATATGAAAAAGAATATATATGTATAATGGAATCACTTTGCTATACACCAGAAACTAACACAACATTGTAAATCAACTGTACTTCAATGAACAAAATTAAATTAAATTAAATTTAATTTAAGAAAGAGCAATGATTGTGACCTCTAAAGAAAAAAATCAAGCTACTGTGGTTGAAGCAGGGTCAGGCCCCTGATGTCATGACAACCCATGCCCACCTCCACCTGTCCCCGGACTCCAGGGAGGACTGAGTGAAATTACAGATAACTCCTCACCTGGCAAAGGGGCCACTGAGACCCAGGAGGGGTGCGGCCCCATCTGACCACATCCTTGCTATGTGTCCTTGCGTCAGTGATCACGTTATGTTTCAATTTTCTTAGTTGTAAAGAGGAGATAATAATTACACAAAACAAAGCAAAACTAGCAGCAAATTCCTGGCACATAGTAAGTAAATGCTCTGTAAACGATAGCTGTTCTTACGATCATTATTAGTATTATCAATGTTATCATTACCACCACAGGGCCTTGGAGAGAAAAGAACAGCCTCAAACAGGATGTGCAGGTGAGAGGAAACGGTGGGAGACTGGGGTGGGGATGCAGACACTCAGATTCCACCGCTGAGCCCATAATCAACCTCGAATAACTTAGTCAAGCTCACAGTGGTATGTA
This sequence comes from Balaenoptera borealis, assembly GCF_965194805.1. NCBI lineage: Eukaryota > Metazoa > Chordata > Mammalia > Artiodactyla > Balaenopteridae > Balaenoptera > Balaenoptera borealis. The sequence goes on from NC_138872.1 coordinate 75,990,349, forward strand.
ATTGAGAAGAATCCCTGTGTCCTCCCCATCTCAAAGGGGTGGTTTAAAGATTAAAAGGGAGAGTAACTACAAACATTCTAGAAGCAAATTTCTGCAGCAATTCAAAGTGTTCCTATTGTTATTATTAGAGGCGTTGTTCCAGAAACTGAGGAGTTATACAACAGCCCCCCCACCCCCGCCCCGTGCCACTTGAGAATAAGACTTCCCTCTTTCTGCCTTCAAGCTACACAAACCATTCAGGGTGACTCTTCTGACCCTCAACTACTGTGGTCATCTTCCCCCAAAGAGAATCTCATCATCCCGTTTCTCCACCAAATCAAACCAAACCAAACCAAACCAAACCAGTGGGTTTTCAAAGTCTTTTTTCACCTGACACCAAATACCTTGCTAGACTTATCCATCGCCACTTACCCACTTCCTTTCAGGACCACAGGGCTCACTAGCCGCCGGGTGCACCAATTACCCCGTTTCTCCTGGGCACGCTGGATAATTCTATGAGTCTGCACCTTTGCAGAGAGGAGAAATGCAGGACTGACCGGGCACCAACTAGGCACAGAGCCAGAGTGCTCCCAAGTCTTCACACCTGTGGTGTGGCCACTCTGAGCCCACTTTACAGACAAGGAAATGAAGCACATTATACCTGGGCTCCCAGCAGGTAGGCGGCTCTGACTGTGCTTCAGGAGCCAAGGCGGGCCCCCCCGCTCCGGCTAGCACCTCTCAGGATATGGTCCTGCGGCTGGGAAGCCCTCCACACTTCTCCAGTCCCTCCCTGGGTCTCCTGCAGCACTGCACAGAGACTTCTGGGGAATCTGAGAGAAGATCTAGCAACACGGGAAAGTGGGCGGGCTTCAGAGCTGGGCAGCCCTGCCTCTAATCCTGGTTTTGAGCCCCACTGGTCAGGGGGCGATTCCCTCGTGCGCATCTCACATGACTGTGGTAAGCATCGAACAGACTAACACCTGCAGGGTGTCCGTCCACGGCGGGGAGGGGAGGCGCTTGCTAAGTGTTAGCCTCTCCCTGCACCCCTTCCTTTAGAGCTTTTATCTTCCTGTCGTAAAAACTGGACTCATGGTCATGAAACAGTGAGGGCACGCTGAGGGCGGGGCCAGTGGTCCTGTGAGGATCAGGAGACCCCCTGCCACTCAGCCTTGCTCTGCTGTCTGTGGCTGACACAGAATCTTACTGAACGTGCAGTGTGGCCCCTCCCCCACGGACCCAGAGGAAGCTCCCAGGTCCACATTCCGACACCTGGCCCATCACCACTAAGCTGCACAGGAGCCTGGGGCACTGCGTTTATGACTTCAGTTTTGCAGGTAATGAAGTCCAGGTGATCAGACTCTGTATTGTGCAAAACAAACAGTGCCTTGTCTGAGTTTAGGTTCAGGTTACATGGCGGGATGGTGCCCAAAAAGTAACTGAGAACACTGGTAAAAATGCCTTCTGTGGACACAGCCCACCTGGAGTTTTAAAAGAGCCGGGGCTTGTTTTGAATCTGGACTCATACAGCTTAGCTACTGTCCTGGTGACATGGGCGTGAAGTACACGAATGTCCTCTCACAGGCCGGGAACTCTGCAGAGAAACACACACACTTCGCACCCAGAGTGGAAGTTGCCTGTTTTGAGACCCCAGCGTCTCCCATTTCTCCCGGATGCCTGTCCTAGAGCTGTCCGACCGGCCACGAGGAACTACACTGCGCCTGAAGGATCAGTGGACATCATTCTCCCATCACTAACGGCCACGCAGGGACAAAGCTGTTCTCTCAGAATCTAATGAGGGAAAGGGAAAAAAAAAAGCCACATGACTAATGACTTAAAATGTGGGTTTTGATCACAAACAAGGGTAGGAGTACGGCATTTGTCCTTCCGCCCTTTTAGGTTTAAATGGAAGCCAGTCTTAACTCCCCCTCCTCAGGGGAACCCACGCAACCCAGCTGACAGAGAGAGCCCCGAGCTGCCTGATGTGCGGACTGCCAGCTGCCCACGTCACGCTGTTTCTGACGAGCCCCTGCGGGGAGCAGCTGCAGAGGGTCAGGCAGCCACCTCTGCCTGGGTCTCCCCCTACGTCCATCACGGCAGCTGTCCCGAGATTCCGAAATGTCCTCTTGTTAGCTGCGCAGAGAGGAACAATTCCGAGCTCCTTCCTGCCAGCGGTCCGTGCTCGGGTCAGGTACAGGAGCACTGTTGTCAAGAAGCTGCACAACCAATTCTGGGTGACACAGGCTAGCAGGGAAACACAGCACCCACCAAGCAAGGATGGCTTGCTCGCCATTGGGTTTATTCCTACGGTACGGTCCCCGAGGAGAAACTCCTGAAAAGGGGCAAAGAAATAAATTCCCACCAATTGCTTGGAAATGTCAACAAAGCCCAGGGAAGGAGATGGAAGACACCTCCCCTTCCTTCACCCTAAAAACAACTACTTCCTGTTTAAGGAGCAGAAGAGAAGAGCAATTCACCTACTCACAAAGGCTGGCCACTTGGCAGCCATCCAAGAATCTAAGAGAAACCTTGAATTTCGAAAACATAATAGACAAGGGAGTCGGCTTAAGAAAAGATTTCATCTATCAGCTAACAAGAGGCTGGAGTCATGGAGTAGGGTATTCTTTACACTTGAGAGGCCACGCTAAAAATCTCAAAAATGTACAGAAGGACTGGGGGCTGGGGGGGCCCTGGAGAGACGTTCTTAGCGTGGAACAGAGGTTGCCGTTTCAAGGAGGCTTATCATTCCTTCTGACAACCTGACAGAAATGTGTAATATAGAAGTTTAGCAATGTGGGCAGGTTAAATTACATGAGGCAGAGGGAATCATTTCACTGTGAATTGAAGTGTTGCTGTGGGTGCCCCGGGCCCCCGGTCCCCAAAGGAGCGACAGCCTCAGGAAGAGGCAGGGCAAGGTGAGCCCAGGGCTCCAGGGCCCGTGTTTACGAAGCAGCAGCCCTCGAAGGGGCAGTTCAGATGCTGGCAGGCTTTGTGTTCAGCCTTTTCTAGGCTCCTCTCAGTGTCCTGGAAATGTGAGGGGTGTGGCCTGAGGGCCCTTGGAAACCGAGAGGCGGACAAGATGAGTCCAGTGGGTGCTCCAGCAGAGCTCTCTATTCTCTACCGCCTCTTACACCTGGGACGGAACAAGAAGGGCTCTTCCCCATAGTGATGCTGACGATTCTGAAGGGCCTTTGAATCAACAGAGAAAGATTAAACGGCGTTCAGTAAAACCTGAGTTACTCATATCTAACCGGAATCTATTAAAATCATGCATCTGGGACTTCCCTGGTGGTGCAGTGGTTAAGAATCCGCCTGCCAATGCAGGGGACACGGGTTCAACCCCTGGTCCGGGAAGATCCCACATGCCGCGGAACAACTAAGCCTGTGTACCACAACTACTGAGCCTGCGCTCTAGAGCCCACGTGCCACAACTACTGAGCCTGTGTTCTACAGCCTGCGAGCCACAACTACTGAGCCCGTGCACCTAGAGCCCAGGCTCTGCAAGAAGAGAAGCCACTGCAATGAGAAGCCCACGCACCGGCACGAAGAGTAGCCCCCACTCTCCGCAACTGGAGGAAAGCCTGCACGCAGCAACGAAGACCCAACACAGCCATAAATAAATAAATAAATAAATAAATAAATTTATTAAAAAAAAGTCACGCATGTGCATCTCTGTAAGCGACGCACCCCCGTGAGACAGCCCAGCGTGTCACCCGCCACGACGGATCCCACGCGCACTCCAGTCCATCTGATGGAGGAAACACTAGATGCCCAGACACCTCCTCACCAGGAAAAGAAGCGACGGTCAGCTCACTGAGTGTTAACTGTGCCAGGGTGTGGACCAGAGAAGTCAGAGCTGCTTCCGCGTGGTTTTGTGACTGGCCCTGGCCCTGCGCTCAGAGCTGCCCCCCCCTCGGGCAGAAAGGCCCCCCAGCCCCGCTGCAGGGAGGGAGCACGTGGCCGAGGTGTGGACACAAAGAAAAGAGAAATGCCTACCGTCATGACTTGCCGACTTAACACGGTAACTATTAAGCACCACATGTGGATGCAGCACTTACTCCCACTTACTAAGACGATTCTGTCAGGTGGGTAAAACGACCCCTTTTCTAGATGAGGAAACTGAGGTGCAAGTTACAGGCCTACAGCTGTTGCAGTTTGCAGTGCGCTGTGCTGCCGGCTGTAAAGGGGGAATATGGCTGTCTCCTCACCCCAAACAGCTCTGCTCACCTCTCACACTCACACACACACACACACACACACACACACACACACACACACACTCCTTTCTGGAGGAGGCATCTGAAGAAAACTGAGGCTGTTAATGAACAGACGTGACTTCACAGCTTCCCCGAGGGACGGAGACAGCTTCTAGAGCTGCACCTGCCAGGCCTCCCGGGCCGCCTCCGTCCCCAGGGCGGGCTGCAGAGGGACAGGGCAGGGGAGCGAGGCTGCAGGGCTCCAAGCAAATCACACTTCATGCTCCGTGGTCCCCCAGCTGCCCATGTGCAGCCAGGTGAAACCAGGGTCAGAACTGACATCCAGGGCAGCTGCAACTGGGAGGAGAGATCAGGAAGGTGGCGGGAGAGAAGGTGGGCGGCCCTGCTGTGTGGGCGCCTCCGGCTGTGAGTGTTCCGGGCCTGGGGGCGGAGGCCTGCCTCTGGAAGGAGCGGTGGTCCTGCCCTTTCCGCCGAGGGTTCTGCCCGGGCCACCCCTTCAGTCACAACCCCGCCCGGCTAGCAGCTCCTGCCCCTTCCAAGTTCTCCCATCCTCCCTCTGTGGTTTGCAAATCTGGCTGACGCTGGTGTCTCTGAACACTTTACAGTAAGTGGGCATTAATTAATGCTCAATGACAATAGAATTTCTCCCAAATTACACATGACACTTGCATTAAGAGCAAACGTGTTCATCTGGATAGAAGTTATCACAGTGAGCACAAGAATTTACAACGATTTGCCAAGGATAAGAAGCACACTCTCTTTAAGTAAGAGTTCTCTTTAACCAAAATAAGAGTAAAAGCTTTTAGGAGTGGTTGTTAATTAGAATAACAATTTGGCCACGGGCTGTGTAAATCTTCCACGAGGATGGACTTGGTGGCAAGTGGCTGGTGGAGGCACCAAAGCTGAGGCAAGTGAGCCAGGCTGACTGCGGGCTTTCCGTGCTGGGTGAGGAAGGACACCGAGGCTTTGCCAAAGCGCCTGCGACCTGCTCGCGTGTCTTATGCATCCTCACAACAACCCAGGGAGGTAGGTTTCAGGCCAGCTTTAAACCTAAGGCTACCGGGGTTGAGAGGGCATGAGGTAAGTGACAAAGCTGTCACCAAAACCAGGTTTGCCTGACCCCAAGCTCGTGGTTCTTTCCTAGAAACTTGTGTCTCTGCTGGGCGAATGGTGCAGCAGAAGCCTTGAGGGTGCTTTTGGAAATACAGAAATTTCCTGCGCTCCGCCTGGAAACTTCCTACCTGGAAACTCTGGCATCAGAGTCCCCAGAAATGCTGAAGCGTCTCTCTGTGCACAGCACCAGGGGTGACTGTGGTGTGTGGCCAGGTGGGGACCCTCCTTCCATGCTCACGTTCCTTTCTAGCCACCTGCCCAAGTGTTACATCTCTTCTTCTGCTCCGCAGGCTGCCACCCTGGGCTTGAATCTGATCAGACGAAAGAGCCGGGGCTGGCACCTGTGCTCCTCCCCTTCGGTCCCTGCCATCACCACCCGCATGTCCAGGACCAAGGCCCCCGGGGACAGGGTGCCCCAGGCCTAACCACAAGCATGAGCGGAAACAAAGTGCAGATTTAGGCGCTTCCCCTCTCCCCACGGTCTAGAATGTGATAAGAACTTCCTAGGGCCCAGAACTCCCCTGATAGTCTCCATTTGTTACTGGAATTACACCCAGGGACGTAGTGAGAGTAGTGCCAACATCAGCCAGCACCAAAGGCGCGTTCCTAGTCAAAATTTGAAAATGAAGATAAACAAATGACAACTCAGACTTCCCTGGCGGTCCAGTGGTTGAGACCCTGCGCTTCCACTGCAGAGGGCATGGGTTCAATCCCTGGTCCGGGAACTGGGATCTCGCTTGCTGAGTGGCGCGGCCAAAAAACAAACAAACAAAAAGGACAACAGCTAGTGAACAGAACGTGTCTGAACATGTGTGGTGGGCATGGCTGAGGATCTGTGGTGGGCGTGGCTGCGAAGGGAGCGTGGACTCAACAGGGGGATCCAACTCCCTAAACCCGGTCAGAGCTGGGAGGCGGCAGTGGGCTCCACTTAATACCGACAACGGTAAAAACAACGATCATGTCGGTAACTCCTGTAAACTGCATTTCACCTCTTCACCACAGCCTTGGGAGGGAACACTTCCACTGAGGCTCTAGAGAGGGTCAATGGTTTTTAAGTCACGCCAGCAGTTGGTTATGAATTCTAGGCCTTCTGAGTCCAAAATTTAAACTCGCTTTCCTCATCAGTGGATCCCAGAGATGGGTAGAGAGTTAGGAACTCAACAACTATGGTGGTTTATTGGTTGACTGAGCAGGGAAGGTTTAAACAGAGAAGTTAAAATAGTGTCACCTCCACAAAACAAGAGGGGATACTCATTCAGACTTTGCAACCTGACCACATCAGAAGGTCTGGAGACCCACATCCTCTATGACTGTCACTGTTCTTTGCTTACCCAGAAGCTATTCCCATCGTTTTTCTCTTGCTAACAGAACTCTTAAGGCAGCACAATGCCAATGCCCAGGGACAGTCATGACGAATCAGGGAAATCCAGGCCCTCTTTGCCAGATACCTGTTTTTCCCTTTTTCCCTGGAATGGACTGTTCTAGCCACAGAGACATAAAAGGCCCTTGACCACCCGCCTCCTTCTTGCCTGCCTTGTATGTGTTCTGCAAGGACCCGTGAATGTTACCTTGTAAGAAAAAAGGGTCTTTGCTTATGTGACTCATAAGCAAAGATCCTGAGATGCGGAGATTATCTCAGATTATCGGGGTGGGCCCTAAATCCCACGCCAAGTGCCTTCATAAGAGAGAGGCAGAGGGAGATCAGAACACAGGAGAGGAGAAAGCTATGTGAAGACAGAGGCGGAGGCTGGAGCGATGTGGCCACAGGCAGAGGAAGGCCAACAGCCACCAGAAGATGGAAGAGACAAAGGGCGGATTGTCCTCTAGAGCCTCTGGATGGGGTGCAGCCCTAACGAAGCCTTGATTTGGCCCCGTGGAAATGACGCGGAACTTCTAGCCTCCAGAACTGTGAGAGAAGACGTTTCTGCTGTTTTAAGCCACCAAGTTTGTGGTAATTTGTTACAGCAGCCACAGGAAACTAATACACTGCCAAAGCCACTGACAGGCATTCTGTTACTACAACCAAACACATCCTCAATCCATCTCTCCGTCACACTCGGAGGACTCATACAGGGACTGCTCCCGTTTCTCACCATGAGAGAGACTTCTGGGGACCCACAGACGCCGGCAAATCTCCCTGACTCCAGCCTCCCCGACCTTGGTGCTGCCACCTTTTAGAGAGCACACCTACCATTAAAATCCCCATCACTGTTTCCCGGGCAGTGAGTAGGTGCAGCGCACCCAGTGCCCACGTTCACTGGAGCAGCCACCCTGGCAGGCAGGCTCCTCAGCGCCCTCAGCCCTAAAGCACACGGTACACTCTGAACACCTGCTGGGACCAGAGAGAGCGGCAGCTCCTTGGTACACATCACACGTGAGGTTCTGTGTTAGCCACGGTGTAAAGAACATCTCTTGGGGTTGGGAGTCCAAGACAGGGAGGAGGTAGGGAGGGAGAGAAGGGCCCAGACGTTGGGGAAGAGACTTTTAAAAAATCGTACTCTATACAATAGGGGCAAGTTCAGCGGAAATTTACTTAAAAGTCTCCTCAAAAGGAAAAATGGAGCTTAAGTAGAGCGGGAACCTTGGTGAAATCTACTTATAGATTATAAAGGCTGCCTTTGCCATCAGTCTTCTCTTGGGGCCCATCACATGCTTTTTGGGGGCATATCTCCTGCTCCTCCAAAGCTTGGTGATTTCCTGCTGAATCTCTCTCTGCAGGGCCCCCCTTTCCAAATTTCACTGACCGATGACACGGCCATGATTCATCTCTCTCTGATCTTCTGCTTCTTCAAGACATACCCATTTGGGGTCCTATTTCTTAAGAGATCTGCTCCTGGGGAGTTGACTGACTTCTTGATTGTAAGGGATTCAGTGCTAATGTGCGTCAGGGCCTTGTTTTTTTGGTTTTGGTTTTTGGCGGGGATGGGGGTTGGGGGAAGCAGTGGTGGGGGTAACTGGGTGGAAGAGACTGGAATCTGAAATTCACTGAGGACTTATTACAGGCCCTGTCATTCTAGGTGTTTTGTATCCAGATTAAAAAACAAAAACATCAGCAGCTCAGAGGCATTAAGTAAATTTCCCAAGGTCAAGTCACATAGACTATCTCGATGGGAGTGGAATGGTGATCTCGCCACCTTACCTTTCTAGGCATGTCCTCTGCCCATCTGCTTTGTAGACCTCATGCTGTCTGACTTCCACAGGGCCCCTCAGGACCACAACCTCTTGCAGCTATGGCCTGGGTCTGCAGACTGCACAGTTCATGCTCTTTCTACAAAAGGCTAGCTATCGTGAAGAGCTCAACCAGACACAGAATACCTTGGCCAGTTTAAAAGCACATGTCTTACCATTAGGCAAAGACCACAGTCTATTTACTGAGGCCAAGAAGCACTGATGAACACTGAAATTGTGGGTGAAAGTATGGTGAGAAACAGATAATTTGCATAGTCTCAAAATATCTACCCATAAGATCCTAATTAACTTGAAAGGGAAAAAATAGTAACTTTACAGTGAGGAACCTGGTAGATGTCACTTTAACCGAGTGATCCATCACTTCCATGGTTTTCCTGCCAAGATGGCATAACCTCAATCTAATCAATAGAAAACATCAGATAGACCCAAATCGAAGGATTGATATGCCACAAAATCAGCTGCCTGGACTCTTGAAAAATGTCAAGGTTATGAAGGACAAAGAAACAATGAGGAACTTTCCCAGATGGAAGGAGGCTAAGGAGACATATGACGACTAAATGCAGTGTGGGATCCTGGATGAACCCCAGGACCGGAAAAAGGACACAATTGTGGAAACAGGTGAACTTTGAATAAGGTCTGTAGATTTAGCTAACAGTAGCATATGAAGGTTAATTTCCTGATTTAAATAATTGTACTATGGTTTTAAAAGACATAGCATTAGGAGAAGCTGGGTGAAGGGTACATGGGAACTTCCTACACTATTTTCATAAGTCTAAAATCATTTCAAAATAAAAAAGTTAAAAAAAAAATGCCCCAAACCAAAAACCCCTCAAACACCACGCACTTTCTTAAAGGATTACCTTAATGTTAGAATTTAGGTGGCAACTGCTATCTCAGGTGGGCCCTCTGGGGGTCTGCGTACCTACCACACAAGCAGTCACTTATGTTGTGGCTGTTTGAAGCTGGTCTTGAAGGTCAAGGTGGCTCCGTGTGTTAGAGCCCAGGGGTCCTGAACTCGGGAGCCCTCACCCTGCACTGCTCCCAGAGTCAGCTCTGCCTTTGCAGAACCACTTGGGGACACTTAGAGGAGAAGTCCGAGGAGCTGGCTCCCAGCAGGCATCAAGTCCAGCTGAGTTTTTAGAGGCTGATTATTTCACTTTCAAGTAAAGAGGACAGGAGAATGGTGGGACACCCAGCTCTCCTCTCTCTGCACAATCTCCTTTTGGGTTCTGAGATCAGTGTGAAGGAGGAATGGTTCTGCTAGCTGTATCTGTTTTCCCTTCCTTATCTTAAGCCAATGGAAGCAGCCCCCTACCTTGCTTCCTGTCTGAAGCAGCCCGAAGCAGATGGCTTCCTGTGCCACCAGCACCACTGCTTTGTTCCTCTGCCTCTGTGTGTGGCAGCCAGGGGGCTGGAGCTCTAGTCTTTAAGGGCCCTTCCAGTTCTGACAGGCCAGGCCAGCCAGGCCCTGACGAGTGGCCCCAGGTGGGATTGCTGCAAAGCACTGGTCTTCAAGACTGGCTAATCCTGCGTGTCCAAGGAAGGTGAATCAGCCCTCTCTCACCTACAGACCAGAGCATGGAAGCTGAGCTCCCGGAATGAGTCTGCTCTGGTTTTCTTAAAGAGAGCTATGGAATCTGAGGATACAAGTGAGTTACTGCTGGGTCCAATGGAAGGCAGATGCTATGTCGCTAACGATGATGTTGTGTCGCTCCCACACTGATCAGAGAAGGCGTGGACGTATTATCACTAAAACATTAGATTTTGCCTCAGTTCATCCCCTGTTCAAGTTCCTTGTTTGTAAAATTAAGATTAAACATTCCTTCCCCTAGGGTGTTTGTTACAAGGTTTAATTGAGCTACTGTATGGTGCTTTAACACATTTGGTACAAAAAACTAGACAGGTCACACAGCAATGTGAATGTACTAAACATTACTGAAACGCATGCTTAAAAATGGTTAAGATGATAAATTTTATGTTATGTATGTATGTTTTCCCATGGCTAAAAAAAAAGTCATTCAGTGTATCATTAAAAAAACCTACACAAACATCAGGTGCTGATTAATATAGTTATTTTGTTCTGAACGGTTATCATCATCACATCTATTTACCCCTAAATTACATGCAGACAACCTCCCAGTGCTCTGGCTGGGCTCCCACTCAATCCCACAGCTCCGACTGTCTCCGAAAATCAGATGGTTCTTGGGCTCCCAGACACTAACCTACCGTTCTGCTCACTCCTGCACCGTAAACGTGCACAGTCTCTTGAACCCATGCAGCAGAGGGTCCTGCAAGCCACTCCCCGAACTCATGCTCTCTGTATCCCCCATCTCAGTCTCCGATTGATGATATCCATCAATACCCACCCAGTCAGCCTGCTTGAAACATGACCCCCACATCCCAGTGGTCACAAAATCATGACAATTCCACTTTAGAAACGCCTCCTCTAAAAAATGGGTACAGATGAACTTATCTACAAAACAGAAATAGAATTACAGATGTAGAAAACAAACTTATGGTTACCAGGGTGTAAGTGGGGGGGGGGGTAGGGATAAATTGGGGGATTGGGATTGATATATACACTCTACTATATATAAAATAGATAGCTAATAAGGGCCTATTGTATAGCACAGGGAACTCTACTCAATACTCTGTCATGGCCTATATGGGAAAAGAATCTGAAAAAGAGTGGATATATGTATATGTATAACTGATTCACTTTGCTGTACACCTGAAACTAACACAACATTGTAAATCAACTACACTCCAATAAAAATTAAAATAAATAAATAAATAAAAAAGAAACGTCTCCAAAATCTAACTCCTCCCTTTCCCATTACTTCAGTTGAGATATCCCTGTCACCTCTCACCCAGCCTATGATGACAACATTCTCTTTGGTCATCTGGCCAAGGTTTCCCTCCCTTCCACCTCATCCTCCCACCACTACCAGAATTCTCTTCCAAAAAGTCAAATCTGGGACTTCCCTGGTGGCACAGTGGTTAAGAATCCACCTGCCAATGCAGGGGACACAGGTTCGAGCCCCGGTCCAGGAAGATCCCACATGCCACGGAGCAACTAAGCCCATGCGCCACAACTACTGAGCCCGCACACCTAGAGCCCGTGCTCTGCAACAAGAGAAGCCACCACAATGAGAAGTCTGCACACCACAACAAAGAGTAGCCCCCGCTCGCCGCAACTAGAGAAAGCCTGCACGCAGTAACGAAGACCCAACGTAGCCAAAAATAAATTAAATAAATAAATTTATTTAAAAAACCCCCAAAAACCCCAAAAAGTCAAATGTGATGTGTCATTTACCTACATGAAGTACCCAGTGGGCTCCCATCTGGATCAAGTCTAAACTCTTATCTTGCCATACAAGGTCTGTTTATACGGAGCTTTTTATACCAACCCATGTTTATAGTCACATATAGTCCCCCCACTCCCATGAACCTTGCTCCATTATAAGCTTCTCTCCATATGCCAAGACTTTCACACCTCTTCGCTTCTTGCAAATAACATCCCCATTTGCCTAGTGTCTGCACCATCCTTGCCACCTAGCAATCATCCACATCCATGTGTTTCAGCAAGACCTAAGTCAATGCCTCCTCTCCTAGATAGCATGGTTCAGACGTCATGCTATTCCTCAGCATACACTGGGCTGGGGGGGCAGGTTAGTAATTCGTCAAGGTACCTCACAGCTTTCTCTTCAATTAGACCTTCTATCTCTGAAGGCTTGTTATATCTTTGTCATCTCTCCATTCCTAGTTCCCGGGACAGTGCTTGGCTCGGCACATAGTGAGGGCTAAATTTGTTGAATGAACTATGAGTGAAAGGTGCTATGACTGAGCTTATTAACTTCCAGTCTTTGGAAAATCATTTCAGCAAGGTCGCCTGTTATAGTTTAAGATGTCCCACACTGGACACAAATTAGGTACTCTGGGATGACCAGAATTCCTTTGGACAAGTAAGTTACATTTTGTAGCCTGGATAAGTAGTTTACTAACTGGCGTCTCAGTGACGTCAAAGACCGCTGCATCTCTCACGGGCTGTCTTACACTTGGGCGATAACTCATCATCTACTATATCAAAAGTATTAATGAATTCTGGGCTATTCCGAATACATGTACACAGGAATCCCTACTCTATAAAATCCTGTGCTCTTCTATAACTTTTAATAGCTTAATTTAAGCAAGATCAACCCAATCCGTGCATGGCACTTAAGACAATTCTATGAAAATCTAGGCAACTATTGTATATAATTGAAAACACGTATTCATATTTCAGAGCCCGTGATCAGTATTAAGTGCTAACTTCGGATGATGATCAAGGCAGCTTTGGCGGCTGGCAAGAAGTGCCTGTGAGTGCCTGACCCACCTGGTGGGAAGGTCAGGGTGTGCTTTACAGACACATTGTTCTCTCCTGCCTTTCTGGGCCCTCTTCCCACTCCATACAGAGTTACCTCCAGGGCAGCACTTTTGGACAACATGGCCCCTGTCTTTCTACCCACAGCTGCTTGATCCAGGCACGAGCACCTGACTTTCAGCTATAGGCCAATCCACAGTCCTTCCCAGAGACCCCGTCCCCAGAATGCAACCCAGCCCGACCCGATCAGAATCCTATCCTTGGATTTTAGTAACTGCAGTGGGAGAGGAGACAGTCTCTCTTCCACCGGCTGAAGCCGAAAGGTGTCATGCTCAGGAGGATGGTTCATGATTTCTACCAGTAGGAGAAACCAAGTCTCGTGAACAGTCAAGAATAAAATGGTTACGCAGAAAGAAGAAGAGCCAAGACAGGGAGGGCACTTAATCCCCTGTCCTATGCTACAGAAGCCCAGCTGCATAGCTCTGCTCTTCTGATGGCTTGGTTATTTCAGCACTTACTCGTATTCCTAAAAGTCTATACATTTCCCTATTTTTTAGTTTGAATTTAACTTCTGTTATTCGAAACAAAAAAGAATCTTAAATACAAAACAAAACACTGCTAACATAAACACAGCCAAAGTCGTTCAATCTTAAGAGCTTTAAAATGAGCCAATGGCTTCATGAAGGCTCTTGTAGGAGTTCTGTGGTAAGTCTCTAAAATGTGGAAATCACGTATTTTATTTAGCTACAGAAGGTTGATGAATCCTTTATACAATGAATAAATGCTCTGTAATTGATTTGTTGAGTAACCTGCATTTTTTTTTCAATGTTTACTCTTCTTAAAGAGGGCCTAACTGCACACCATTAGAGGCTCGGGAAGCGATGAGGGTACAGGTGTAACTCTACATAAACAAAGTAAGTAGTCCACATATGCTGCCGTGCTGTCTCTGGGGATACATTATTCAGAATTATTGCTGCGTTCTACACAGACCATCTGAGAGGGATAATCACTTTTCAATGACTGGATCAATATTTTTGTTCTCCTTTACTACTTGAGTGATTGGATCTAGGGCCAGAGGAGAAAATCAGGTCAGTCCCCTGGACCTACTGCCATCTAACAGGGAAGATCACTGTGTGTGCTTGGGAGCCCAGGAAGGGGAGTGGGGTCAGGGAGCACAATTCTTAGGGCGATAACTTAATTTCAAATTTCTCAATGAGAAAAGCCATGCGTATCTATGGCTCTTCTGCTGCAGCATTTAAAAAATTGCCCTGAGGGTACAAGGTATAACTCATTTTATGTGTGGTTTATTGAATAAGTTCATGAATTTATGACCCCACCACATATACAGCCAAGGGGAAGAGCAGCTTGTCCATTCTGTCTGGGAGGGGGAACATCTCAAGCTCCGAAGAGAGAGGGATGATGGGGCTGGAGACGTGGAGAGAGGTCGTTCTATAGTGGAACAAAAGATAATGTCCACACTTGCAGGCTCGTGTGAACATTCTAGTGTCCGGCACTCAGGACCCACCGATATGGAATTTGTGATGATTTTACTCTGGCTGACAGAGTGGGCCCTGATCTGCATCCCACTCATTACTGGGAGACAAGCCTAAACTGTCCTTTTAAGGACACGATTCAACGTAAGTTTATTAAGCCTTTCCAATAAGAATAAGAAAAAGGATGCTAAGCAATATGAAAGAATGACGCATTTTGCCAGGCATTTTGCTTACCCTTAACCTAACAAAATCTATGCCTTTCAAGCACCTTAGAAGCACCATTTGCATGCAAGTAATGTACTAACTGCAAATGGGACTTATTACTTAATTAAAGCTCATCACAGAGCATCTTTTTTGAGCAATATTTTGTTGGATGTTGGAATTACAACTGAAAGGGATAAAATGCTGTTTGAACATTTCCTTTTATTCCAACATATTACTGTTCTCCCTGGTCTTTTCCTGTCAGTCCTCAGGTTTATTGGAATGTGGCATGAGGGAGAGCTTGGTGGTGAGGAGTGTTGCCTTGGAAGCCAGACAACCTGGCTTTAAAACCTGGCTCTGCCACCAACTGATGCAAGACTTTGGGCTCGTTACATAAGCTCCCTGTGACTCAGTTTCCTCATCTGTAAACTGGGGATAACATCAGCACCTACCTGTTAGGGCTGTAGTGTGGATTACACAAGTCAATACACGTAAAGCACACATACACACTATTTAAATAATAGTTATTATTATCTCTATATAGCATGCAACACTGGAAACCTTCTAAAATTTGAAGTCATTGAGATCTGGATAGAAGGTAAGAATCCCACCTCTGCCACCATTAGGATATTAGGTAATTTACCTCTTTGATCCTCCATTTCCTTCTAAGTAAAAAGGGGTGATCGTGCCTATATTTTGGTGGGTTGGTGTGAAGACTGTATGAAATAATGTGTACAACGTCCCAGTCAACATTTCTAACTGGGTTTATGAGAATATCAGGCTGCGTGGATGGACGTGGATTCCGTCGTACGAGGACCCATGCTTCCTTCCTCTCGTCTGATCACAGGCAGACAAGGACGGTGACGATCAGCCCAAGGCTTGGCAGGGCCTGGCGCATATTACCCTGGGCTCTCCTCGGAGAAGGAGCTGCTGCCAACCTGAGCCTGGGGGTCAGGCATCAAGGAGAGGGAGCAGGGAGCAGTGGGGACTGTGCTCAGCCCCTGCCTGTACGCACAAGGAAGCCAGTCACCTGCCAGCTGGGGTGTCCAGAGACACACCCCTGCAGCCTGGCTCCCCGCAGTTCTTTCCCTGGCTCCCCTCTCAGGGCGTGAGGAGCGCAGCCCCCGCTCAGACAGCCTCCCCGCAGCACGTCTGTGCAGGAAGCCAGGGCCCCTGGGCTCCCCGTCAGACCGCCCGCCTGAAGCACACACTGGAGCCAGGGAACTTGCCTGAGAAGGCAGTAAAATTTTAATGCACTCTGTAGCGTGGTCATGTCATACTCGGTTATGGCAAATAATCCCAGATGCCTGCAGAGGTAAAATGGAGCTGTAATGTGCTTGCCTCCTAACCCGAGCTGACAGCAATGATGTACGACTACCATTAGCGGAAAATATCACTTCAACTAACCCATGATCCAGCTCCGCTCAGGGTCACATTATCCATGAGGAACAAATTACACTCCCAAAGTAAATACAAATTTTCTACACGAAATGGGTACAAAAAAAGGGAAGGGGGTGATCCGTTCCCTTTGCCAGCACACTGCTGAGTGACACAGATGATAAAGGACAGGACAAATCACTGGCTGACAGAGTGCTGTGCTGTAATCAGCTCAGCCGGCACGCACTCTAGCCGATAAACACTATATCCTCCCCTTAGTGGCAAATACATAATCTTTACCACAGACATGGCTGCTTCGGGTATTTACCACCATTTGGGCTGCAGGAACACCCCAAACAGCATTTGCCATCAGACAAGGAAAGGCCCTGTGATCTTGATGGATCCAGAGACCCTCTGCAGGGATGGGAGTCAGTGTCTAGGGGTGCGCAAGAGGGTTCTTGAGGCAGCAAACAATACAGAGTGAAACTGCTTTGGGGGTGCAGTTCAGGAGCTACGGTAATACTATGACCCTTCTCCTCTGTGCTGGTCACAGGAAGAAAACAGTCTGGAGAGATCATACGAGATGCAAGAGGCTCTGGACCAGAAGGTCCAGTACTTCCCCACCTGCCTGGGTGACTGGGACAAGACCCTTTTCCTTTCTGTGACTCAGATAATCAACAAAGCAACTGCCAGGTATAGAACTAATATTTACAGGGCACCCACTAAAGTGTCAGACGTATGCGAGGTGTGGGGTACTTGCTAGGAGCCAATGATTTAAGAAGGTATTAAGTGTTTACACGTAGACAGACACTAAAAGAAGACTGAGTGTCTTGACCAAACGTGGCCCAGGCTTGGTCTGTGGGCTGGCACAGCCTCCCTGTCATTACTCATGGTGGCCCACAGGCTGACACTGCCACTCAGCTGTACGAGTAAAAACATATACCTTGTAGCTCTTGCCTCCTTACCTTGGACAACTGCTTCCCAAGTTAAAAAAAAAAACCCTCACATTTCAGAAGAGCTTGTACATCTGAGTTGTCAGTGGACCCAACTTGTATTTATCCAATGTTTATCGAGTAACTGTCAGGTTTGGATTTTTAGAAGCTGGTGGGTTTGTGGGTGCATAGGTAGATACAATCCAGGTTTCCTGTAGCACAAGGAGGGTGAGGCACAGCGAGGAAGGTAACGAAGATTCTCAAATGGCACCTCTGGGCATATCCCAACTCATCCTCGTATATAGGGAAAAAGAGCCCAGAGCCTGCAATCTTAAGACAGTGTATATCTCAGCTCCATTACCTATCAGCTCTTAAGTTTCATTTCCTTTATTTGTAAAATGACATGTGCTTAAGAAGATAAAGTCCTTGAAAGGACCTATCATTGACTTTGGCACATTGCAGATGATGAACAGTGAAGTATCTAGGGATACACATAGATTCCCACAATAAACAAGCAGGTCATATAAAATAGCACATGTAAAAGTGTTTTGAATAACACAATGTTCTCTACAATGTAAAGTAGTGTTTCATCTTATTATTTAGTTATTATTATTGATCCTAATCGCATTTGTTCCCTGCCCCTAATAAAATGAGTAGCATCTGCATTTTTTTACCAAGAAGTTAGGGAGTTGAAAAATCATTAAGGGTCCCAACGAGGAAAGATGAGGCCCAAACTGAGTGCCCTGGGTACCACAACCACCCATGCCAGGGGTTCCTGGTCAGTCCTTACTTCAAATGCTCCATTTCACTGTCTCAGTAAACATGCATATAATTGGCAGACTATAAACCACACCTGGGAGTGGAACAGCAATGGAGAAAGCTACTCTGGTTAGTAGGTATACAGCCAGTACTTCTCAACATGATCCTCATGAGAACCAATAGGGAAAAGCTCTAGAAGTAGGCCAATTTGATCTTCCCAGTTGTAACTTTGGAAAAAAAAAAAAGAAGAAGAAGAAGAAATAATATTCATGTATTGAATTTTAGGACTTATGAAAGTATAAACTTTGGCTAATTACTAATGCATTCTAATACAGAGATTTTATTATCTTTATCATACCTAGGTATGGCAAAGTTACAAGGAGTAATTACCCATAATTATATATCACCATCTGGAAGTTGCCAAGGGGGGATTAAGACACTCACACCTACACACAAATACACATGTGCATGACCAAAAAGAAATTCAGACATCTTTGTTGAGGACAAACATTCTCCAACCCAAATGTAGAGTAAGATAGACTCTTCTGACAACCAAAGAGCAGCCCAGGCCATACTTACTGACAAGCCGCCAGTTAAAGGCATCACCAGTACTAACGCCTCTGCTTAGGACCTCCCTCTCAGGTGGCTCAGGGTTCATGGTCCATTTCATGAGGCTGAAAGCCACCACCTCCACCTAATTCCTCCTTGGCTTTGCAACATTCCCTTCAGCTAAGCCATAAAATCCAAGCCAATGGCTCATTCTGAAGGAAAGCAGCTGATCTTTTCTCTGGGAATGTAGAATCATGTATTCAATACTGGACGTTTCCAGAAGAATTCCTTTTATAGGTTAAATAATACTCATTATTAACTCACCAATCAAGTGAGTTCTTGAAACATACTATGTCAACTAGTTCTTCACTAGCTCCCATGCTCTCCTAAATAATTTGGGTAATTGAGGAATAAGATTAAACTAACCGCTCTGCTGCCTATTGGCAAGTGCATGGTGACAGACCCAACAGAGTCAAGCAACTCTGTCAAGTCCATGTTGGTTCATCAGTAGGTACTTGAAAAAAAAAATAAGTGAGTTGATGTGAATGACTAAATGAAAGAATCAACAGACAGATAATGACCTTTGTTTAGATATTAGGCCCATAGTAAGTTTCCTTTAGTTACTTGAAAGAGTCAACACAGATGTGCCTGGACCCATCCACACTATGTTTATTCACTGTTAGGAATTTGAGAGAGGTGAAAGAATGGAGAAATTTTTTATATAATCTTCCTTCTACCTTGGCAAAGAGAAAATATACTCATGTACATTTCCCTCTGGGTCTGCTGTGTTGTTGGGGTCTAGGTAAATAGCTACGTAGAAAATGAGGATATTCAAAGCTACATCATTGACTCCAGCCCCATTTTATAGATGACAAAACTAAGGCTCAGCAACATTAGGTAATTTGTCCAAGGCCACACACTTGGTTAGTGAGAAATGATAAACCAGGTCTTCTGAGTGTCCTTCTCCGTTACCCACCCATGAGAACAAGGGAACGTCCAGAACCTGTTCCTCTCACTATTCATTCTAAGAAACAAGAGTTTAGCTGAAGATGTCTGACCAATTTCCAATAACTCAAGTATTCATTTTATTGATTTATATTTAATAAAGAATCTGCATATTTATATATTTATATATATTTATATAAATAAATGTATGTATATACATATATGAAACCTCTGTCTTTTTCAGGTGTATGACATGGTTGTAATGGACAGATATTCTACATACACATTTAATGGGAGTGAAGCAATTTTTGGTTTGGCATGAAAATGCTATGATATGACAAAGAGAAGAACTTAATGAGAGGGTTTAAAATAATATGCAGTAGAAATTAAATCCAAGGATGGTA
The DNA here is from genome assembly GCF_965194805.1 of Balaenoptera borealis. NCBI lineage: Eukaryota > Metazoa > Chordata > Mammalia > Artiodactyla > Balaenopteridae > Balaenoptera > Balaenoptera borealis. The sequence continues at coordinate 76,009,867 of NC_138872.1, forward strand.
TCAATAGGAATTTTTGATGGATAGGATGGAATTAAGCCAACTGGAAACATGGTGATGTTGGAAGAACAATAACGTGTCATTTTGACCCAGACCTGATCTTGGAGGTCGAGTGGATGGCATCGTGGGATTCAGACATCCAAAACAGCCCTTGAAACTCAGCCAAGAATTGCAGAAATTTCCCAAATAAGGTGGGAAATTTATAAATGGCTTAGAAGTGTCTTATGAGAAAGTAAAACTATAAAAGAAATTTGTTGGGAGCCCAGAAGATAAATCCTGGGATTGATATGAGGTGCACTCAGGTGTGAGTACCAGTTTTCTGAAGTTGCTTCACTTATCCCCTCCATTGGGAGATGAGTATCCAAAAAAAGGAAATGCAAATTTTTCAAAACAATGAACATCACTGAACATTAGGGATATAAAGACGAGAACTTGGGTCCCTACTCTTCTTCTGGGCAATGGTGGTACGCTTTGCTGCTATGAAACTGGAAGGGAGGCGAGCACTCCTTTCCCCATGTGCAGTGCAGGACAGCATCTCTAAGCCGTCTCCTGACCAGAACACGTCCTGTCTCAAAACCAAGGATGCGGGTTCTACAAGCAACAGTGAAGGCCTTCCGAGCTTGTGGAGTGTTGCTGAGGGTGCATACTTTTTACCAAGTGTGAAACGTGGCCGATGGAGGGACGGGACTCTTCCACTATAAGCACAAGCCGCACGCCCTGTCTTTAGTTCGACAACTCAGCACTTTCTCGGTCCTTCAGCAGCCAAGTTAGGCATGTGGTTTGTGTTGAATTAGGAACACAAGCCTCTGTTGGTTTTCTTGCTGCTTTTCTTAGAAACTGCCCCCTTCGCACACAAGTGAATACAAAATGATCAAACACAACAAAGGTAGCTTGAATTAAAAAATTAGAATGCACCAGAAAGTGTTTGCATCTTAAGGGAGAGGGGGCTGACGTGGGAACTCTGTGGTTCTGCGTCTGCAGTTAGCCAGTGTCCCAGCAGGCTGTCCTGGGTACCGGTGAGCAAGTCACGGGGACCAAGCAGCCTTCTCCAGGTGGTCATTCTAATCATGAAAAGCCCAGAGACAGGAAACTGCAATCAGGAGTCGTGTTAAAATCCTCATGAGGAACAGGAGAACGGCTCCTATCTATGAAGAGGTTGTGTGTGTGTGTGTGTGTGTGTGTGTGTGTGTGTGTGTGTGTGTGTGTGTACTGCATGCAGTATACACCACACATCTACAAACATAAGCACGTGGGGTGCGCGGACATACACAACACCTCTATAGCTTTCAGGACTTTCTCTTGAGCTGTCAAAACATTAGAAGCATTAAACAGAGGAAAGTAAATGCTTCTCTCTGACATCTATGAAAAGGTAGTAGTGCTCAAAACCAGTTGTATAAAAATTATCAGGAAGCTTTTAAAAAAATACAGATGCTGTGGCCCCCACCCCAGATAGACTGCATCAGACCCTCTCTCCTGTGCTGGGTATCTGGGAACTGACAGTGTTTGGCTTGTGGGACGAGGGCTGCACAACCCACTTCATCATCATCTGATCCCTCCAGGGCGGCATACTTGCTCTTGACTCCAGGTTGTGCCCAAAGGAAAGCCTGGTGTTTGGGGTACGGAATTTAAAAATCATTGTTTGGGGACCCTTCCAAATTTCACAACACTTCCGTTCAGCTTGTGTCAGGAAGAAGTGCCCTAGGGGATGAAGGCTGAGCCTCGGGTTCCAGTGGAAAAAAAAATCACACCTCTTATCCTCTGGCAGGTTTTCTGGCAGACCCTGAGCTTTCGGAAGAGAAGGATAGCCTTCCTCCTTCCCCAGGTGATTCTCCCTCACTCCGCTCCAAGAAAAACTAGTGAAAATTAATATTTATAGAGCACTTACTACGGACCAGGCACTGAGCCAATTTCATTATTACAAAACTCTAGGTGGAGCTGTTGTTACCCCCATTTGGCAGATGAGAGAACCAAGGCTTGTCCATGGCTCCAGAACAGTAATGGACAGTCAGAAACAAGCCCAGGCCATCAGACTCGGAGGCCCAATTGCTTGACCACTGGCCACTACACCTTCCAACCAGCTCTGTCACGTGGCCCACAAAATACACAGGGAGCGGGTAAATGGAAAGAGAATTATTTTTCATCTCCACATTGATTTCATAACCAAACGGGGTGTTTCTTAGCACAATGGGCTGCTGCCAGTGGTAGAGAAAGAGAGGAAACAAGAGAAAATATAGGCCAAATATGTGGAAATAGGCGTGTTGCCTCTTTGTTCTCATGATACCAATTCATTTCCAGTGGGGGACTGGAATAATTGCTTAATTTGGGTGATTAAGGTGTCAAGTGCTGCCTCTTTTCTTTGCACTAACTGCAAAGACGAACAATCCCACATCTAAGACGCAGTGTTTCCAGCCTTCTCTAATCTTCTACCCAATTTCTACTCCTCACAAAAGTCCTCCAGGTCCGCTGACATTAACGTGAGATGTATTCACATGGCTGGGAGGGGAGGGTAAGTGACGCTTTGCCCAGTGTCTCATCGAGCCTCTTCCATGTATGAGAATGTCTCCTGCATTTATGGAAAGCTCTGCTTTTCTAGCCCCTTTCGCAGTCCCTTCCACGTTAATTAGTAAGGGTATCATTTTATAAATTACAGCTTCGTATCAGAGGAAAGCAGAGCTTATCCTAATTCAGTCAGCCGTGTGAAATACAGTACCCTAACTTTAGACTGCCAGTTCTGCAGACCCCTACGGAGTAAGAGAATGACAGGTCTTCCTGAGAGAAATCCCAGCGGGCCCCTGCAAGTCTCACTTTTGCCTCCGACAGCATCCCTGGCGGGGCTGCTGAAGGCATCCCAGGACATGGAGTGGCATCTTTTCTACCACTAGCAATTCAGATTTGAATGTGAATCCTCCAAGCAGCACATGAAAGCAGCCCAGGTTAGTCTGGGGCTCCGAGGGGGGCCCAGGCAAGAGGCTCTGGCACAGGGGAGGCTGACAGGGGCCCAGGCTCCGGCTCGGAGGAGAAGTCTGGGAGGGTAGCGTTAAAGTCGATGATAAACACCAGACAATCTCAGTCCAAAAGGGGAAGCCTGACAGTCTTAACTGTAACAGGGCCAAGCAGGCACGACTGCAATTACAGAGTCTTGATTGTTCCTGCCGGGAGCCCTCTGGAGGAGAGCCGGGTGGCAGGGCAGGGACTCTGATGTGAGTGCCGTTGTGAAGCAGCTCCCGAGTAAGAAGAAGAGGATCTGCAGGGCCACCACCGTCCACAGGAAAAGCGCCTGGGGTGGCCAAGGCAGGAAATGCACACATGTCAGAGGACTACGCCCCGCGGCCCTCTGTGCCCCGTCATCACCCCTCCCGCGGACTTGCCTGTGGACATCTTCTTGTCCTTCATTGTCCTGAAATCACCCCAAACTCGGAGCCGTGGGTGCTGGCTACCTTCCCACTGCCCATTCCTCTGGGCCGACACTTCGCTGCTTCCCGCACTCAGAGGCGAAAACCTGGGTGGCAAAGACTCGGGGACTCAGATCCCAGCAAACAACTAGCTGCGGTGCTCTCAGGATGCAGGAAACACCGGGCCCCCAGACACCTCTGAAAACCACAGGCGGCGCTGATAATTCTCGACATTACCAGAGTTAGTGATCATCTAGACAAGGGGTGCTAGACGCCTGAAGAGAGTCCCAGGCAACTGGACTTGTACAGCTCCCGGGGCATTTGGAAGCGCAGTCAAGGTTGACACTGCTGATCAAGACACCTAGGTGGAACGCAAAACTGAACGTCCTTGCCACCTTCTGCCACTGCTGGAGACTGTGACACTTCCTGAAGTCACACTGCCTTTCAAGGAAAGAAGGTCTGCTTGGCTGTGAAACCTCGAGGAAGCCTCGTCCCCTTGGAGAAGTGCCACCTACTTGGAAAGTGAGATCAACGATCACCTGTAAAAGATCTCCAGCAGTGGCCAGAAGTACCAGTCCCTCCCTGGATGCCTGCGACATCTGATGGAACGAGATGACCACTGCCCTGTGGGATGTGGCCCGGACGGCTCTGGGGGCCAGCAAGCTCGCGAGAATGCTCAGCCCCTACGTGCCTCTGGCACCCGCGACACACTGGCTGCCCGAGGCACTGGGGGACCGACTTCCAAGGAGCCAGGACTCCTGGGGGCTGGCGAAAGGAAGCTCCTACTTGTCAGTTAAACAAAAGAATAATCCACAGCCCCCTTTCCAGTGTGTACTTTCACTGTCATCCAACAGCCCATTACCATGTCACAGCGCAGCGCACCCTTCCGTAGGTCACTTTGTTTAAAATGACATGGATAATGCACATGTCAGCAAGCTGACAGTCCTAGCCGTCCTTCAGAGATAAAAACCTCAAGGCGAGAGCCTGCTCTTATCTGGGGGACATGCATTGGTCTATCATCCAAGTCAGGCAGAACATGATTTCTCCAGAGAGCACTTTTTTCATTTCCTGATTTTAAGGAAATCAAATAAGCACCATTTGTCTTCATCTGAATATGCTTGACCTGCTCAAATGATGATGTCTCGCATTTTATAACGGGCTACATATGCTGAATTCAAATTAACGACAGCACAAAACAAGAGCCTTTAGATCTCTCTTGGAGGCTGGCAGCAGAGAAGGAGGGAGAATTCTAGGCCTGATGGAAAGATCCTACCAAATACTAACCACAGGATTCTGAGTAAAATCCACCAGCACGTAGGAGGTGAGAGTCAGAGAACAGGGCTCAGGGAAGCCAGCTGTGCAGGACAGATCCAGAAACTGGGGACGGGAGGACTGGTACCTTCCTCTTGGTGCCAAGCAATATAGAAACCACGGTATTCAGGTAACTCTTTTCAAAATACATAGAGTGGGAATAAAATTGGAAAGAAATTTGGTTGGGGGGTTGGGACAAAAGCTAGAAAGAAAGACCAAACAGACAAACAATCCGTTTGCCTCAGGCAGCAGAACGTTCACTTTACCAGGTTGTGATGCTATCTTCCAGAAGCACCCAAATCGAGCTCCTTTTCTTGATCCGTGTTGAACTGGATACAAAGAGGCTGGTGGCCATCAGCCTTGAAACAGAGCATGTACCTGCTGGAAGAAGTGCCCTCCCCCCGACCATCCACCTGGACGAGAAGAGAGTGGTTCCCACCTGACAGCCCCGGCCCACCTCTCCCTCCATGAAGACACTCCTAGAAACAAACGATTAACATTTCTATCAAGAAGACCAATATGTACAGAAAAGCAGGAAGAAGCATAAGGGTAGTAAAAGAAATGCAGGAACGACATTATAAATGCATACTTAGTAGCGGGTTTAATGTTCCAATCAAGGATAAAACAAGAAAAATCAGGTGGCTATTAAAATAAACAATTTCCTCTTTTAAAAGCTTCTATAAAGTGAAAACCTAGTGTCACATATACGCAACATTAAAGGGCTTATTTTTAAAAAGTGGGGCTCACAAATTCAATGTTATTTCTTATCATAGGCAATGTCACTGTGTGAATAAAACCTGTCTCTGCAGAAGAGAGGTGCTGTCAACATGCAGCTGGCACCCCCCGCCCTGAGGCTGTGTGAGGGAGACGCGGTGTTCATGGTGCTTGTGTACTATGCCCACAGTGGGGGGACAAAGGGGGGCTTACCTTCTCTTCCTGGTCACTATCGCTGTCACACTGAAAAGGAAGACAAGAGAAGAAGCATTAGTGCAAAAATTGAGTACGTTTTTGCTATTGCTACAGAAAAAAAAAAGCAAGACAAGTAAAGGAAATAGGAAACATTGTCTGAGCTGGAAAGTTTCTTCAGCTCAAGTGCTGTAAACAGAAACAGAAGCAAAATGCCGAGAAATTGTTCTGTTGACCTCATCTGATGCCGGTGCTCCGTGGCTCGTTCTGTGGTCAGTTGGTCACACCAGCGAGCACCCCTGCTGCACGGCGGAGGGGACGCCCACAGAGGAGCCAACCGGGCCAGAGATTAAGGTAACTCAAGATTATTCAATGGGATTCAGAGCAAAATCAATTTCTTAATGGAGATGTTCTACCTTCAGCTAATGTGAATGGAGCTCTCTCTCTCTCTCCTGGTGCTTTTCTAGAGGAAAAGAGGTAAACCTTTGGGCACTGCATTCTCTCATCTGGGCTTTGAAAGGAACAGAACACGTTCAGCAAGGCTCACCACTTGTGATCGCCCAGAGAAAAGGGGGAATATTCTCTATTAAAAACATGCCAAGAACAAGAGGTCAGGATAACAAATCAATGATATGGGCAAAGAAGAAAAAAAAAAGTTTTAGGGCAGGAGACTCACACCGTATCTAACAGATTCCAAATTCCAACTGTTGACCTCGGTTTCAGAAGACCAGAGAATGATAGTTAACTCAAAGCTTTGGGTTCCTCATTAGAAGTAAAGGAAAAAAAAAGAACACAAATTTTCTTAAAAACCAAGAGTGTTTTGTTATCTAATATTTGATTTTTTTTTTTCTTTTTTAGGTCCTCTCTCTACTCTTCCCAGTTTTGTATCTTTGGGCCAAGTATGTCCACCCAGCTAAGCTTATTTCCTTATTTTTCAAAGAAAATAATGATGTTGGGTGAGACTGTCATTAAGGTGACAAATTAATTTTTCCAATAATATGTGTTGGAAGCTTAAGCCTTATGACAGGCTATAATGAAAATGGAATCAAAGATTCTGCTCTCATGGAATTAACAGACTTAATATTAGTTAATACAGTTTAATAGACTGAGACCTAAATGATTTTAACAGAGAAGCAAGTTCTGTAATAATAACTAATATTTTTGAGTGCTTACTATGTGCTATACACCATGCTAAGCATTTTACCTCAATTATTTTATGTAGTCTTCCACAGATCCTATAAAGTGAGTCTTACCATCCCCACTTCACAAGTGAGACAACTAAAGCACAGAGAGATTACGTAACTTGCGGGAGTTACGAGAGTATGCAGCAATCATAAAACTAAACCTGAACTCAAACCAAATGTGAGTCTTACAGCTTGCCCCCTTCACCATCACAGGACACTTCCTCTTGAGGGTGAAGTTTAAACTCCTTCAAGTGGCATTCAAGGCCCCGGGCAGACAGCCCCCAAACCACTTTTCACACCGACTGTTTCCAGTATTTGATTTTTAAAAAGCGGGTGTGTTCTGTCAGAGTAAATACTCAGCATGTAAATACATCCATTCGTTCACGCAGCAGCCCTTGATTAGCGCCGCAAGCTGCTCAGACATTCAGTCAAGACACAGGACTGGTCCCTGAGCAGCTTTCAGTTTCACAGTCGAGGTACCCAGTGTGACATGATCAGAGATATACCTACTCCATGAGGATGAATCTTCCGTGGGGTGGAGGAGAGATGGTGTGCCGTGGGGAAGGGCCCAGGTCACGGGGAGGCCGGGTTGGCAACCCTTACAGTGTCTAGACCAGCATGGTGCATGGCTTGAGAAAGGGCAGAACAGATGGCAGAGCAATTCTGAGGGGAGAACCAACAGGGCTTGATAATACATGGATGTGGGAAGCAAGTAAGAGGGACGAGTTTACGACGATGCCAAGGTTTTTTAGTGCGGCCACCTGGACAAGGGAGTTGATGTAGCTATGAACAGAAACAGGAAATAAATTTGCTTATATGGCAGCCACTGCTGGCTACACACCCACAGCCATTCACAACCCCCTTCTCCCTAGTCTGTACCTTCTCCTGACATTTTGAGATTGAAAAAGCCAGATATTCTCTCTTTCCCAACTTTCCTTGCAGCTAAGGGTGGCCGTAAGACCCATTTTTGGGACTTGAGGAAATGTCTGCTGAAGGTTCTGGAAAACTCCTTTCTCCTCAAAAAAAGGAGAAAAGCAGAAAGCACTGCCTCTTTCCTCTGAACATCACTGCATGAGGATGTGATGTCCAGATCTGTGGCAGCCATCTTGCAAAAATGAGGCCAAAAGCTGAAGTATAAAAACAAGGGAAGAAAAATCCTGGCACAACTGAGACATGTGAACCAACCTCAGAGCAGCCTGCCTCTGGACTTTTTCGTTCAGATAACAGTAAGTTACCTTATTGTTTAAACCACCATTAGGGTGTTTTCAATGGAAAGTAACAAAACCCCCATCCAAACGGACATCTTGCTATATTAAGATTCAGTTTGGGGACTACTTCTTTCCAGCCTAAGCTGTCTGTACAACAAGCATTCAGGAACTCACATAGCAACCTCATGGCCTGGAGGGCTGTAACATTTTCTGCTCTTCCCACGGGCTCCTCAATACCACGGGTTTATCAGAGGTTTGGTGACAGTGCTTTAACCACTGCATTGTTTTCAACCAGGCTCCCAACCGCAGATTGTCTTAACTTACTTTCTTCTGCCTGATGAGTGATTGCTCTGTTACAATAAGTCAAGCCAGCGGAGAAAGAAAATGGGTGCGAAGAAGACCCTGAAGGCCTCCAACAGCAGACGGATGAGGAGCAGCAGTTCTCCTGATTGTGTAGTTTCTCCATTGCCTTTAATTAACTTGAGGTTCCTAAGTTCCGGCGCATTTTCAAGAGTGACAAAGCATGATTCAGGAGGGGTGTGCAAGAGAAAAGAGGCTCTTGCCAGGCAGGCTCATTTCCCCAGATGTTCACAGCCCACCTTGTGAGGTACTCAATGGCAGCTGAAGGCCGAGGCAGAGGATTTGCCCACACCCCCAAGGACTGGTGTGCAGGGGATAGAAGGAGCGGGGAGGACAGCAGGGGCAAAGAATCACCACTGTCCACGTCCCTCCCCCCACCCTAACAGCAGTATGTCCCTGGGAATGGTTATTTCTATCAAAGTGTCAAGCTTCCTGCTTTCCAACAGTCCAGTTCTAATTTCAAGGTCCACTTAATTCTGCATCAAGTAATTACTGATATACCCAGAAGCACCTTGTCTCCAGAGTTAAGCATATGGTGAAGAACTGAGACCTACTGGTATCCATTATGGAAGCAGCACGGATGCCAAGCCGATTAAAAATGCTCAGGCTCCCCACACAACACGCCGGGTGAGTGACAGCCCCTCGACAGGGCCAGTCACAGAGTCTGCCAGAACCGTCTGTGCTGCACTGGGGCCCACATGGTGCGCTGAGAAAACAGTTCCATTTCTGGTATTAAATTCCCATACTGACCCGAGGACTTTGCCGTGAGCTCAGCAGGAGCGCACCATCCAATTTACAGCTCCGCTCTCTGGAGCCTCGAGTGCCAGCCCCTGGCAGAGACGAATGATGGTCAACCCCTCCAGCTCATAAATTATGCAAAGGCAATAAAGGCACTCAGCAAACAGCGCCGAACGTTTGCCTAGCCTGGCTCCTAACACGCTCTGCCAAAGCCAGAAGCTCGACACATACAAGAGGTCTATTCCACTCATAAAGGGGGTTTGTTGACAACCCCAGACGGAAAGCGAGCCACAGTCCTAAGGAGTCTTTCTGCTTCGCTGGCAGAGGTTTATGGGCCTGCTTTATGAAAAAGGGAGGCTGTTTTACAGAGTCGGTGTGGGTAAAATTCATGGTCTCAAATTCACATTTAATACACTGTACGGCTTTCACACCCTAAGTTCAATACGTTGTGGATTTCTGGCCAAATGATTCTTGGTCTTGAAAGGTTAAAAGAAGAAGTGTCTGCTCCCCACTCCCTAGATACCCACTCCAATTTATGAGAGTTCACATAGAGCCACCTCCTGAGTCAGGTTTATGTTCTGCATGAGGCCGGGAAATGGAAAAGGCATGTCAAATGCAGAAACGGGGTCCCAGCTGATTTGACCATTTTAAGCATTTTGACATCGGGGTCCTGTATTGGTTTATTAGCAAACAGGTTGCACACTAACGACCAGCTTGAGATGACAGAGTACTCTCCAGGACTAGATTTCAAAGCCCTTTGTGAACAGCTGAAAATATTTTCCTCCATTTTAAAAGCCAGACAGGGAAGAATTCTCGGTCACTCAGCCTTCAGACAAAGACATGACCCCCAACCCACCAAAGACAAGAGAGGGAAAGAGGAGGCATGAAATCCAAGCCACATGCCTCGAATGCAGAATTAGAAAGAGACCAGCTCCTAACCTGAGTACCTCGGTCATTCCAACCCATCACACTCAACTTCCTCTTCACCTCCTCTTCCCTCTAGTTTCCCAAATTAGAACCAAACTTTGGAGCCACCTTCTTCCTTTCCCAGACAAGTCCCACCTCTTAAACTGAGCAAATAACCAACCAACCCCCTCCCCAATATTTCCTCCTTTTGAAAATAAATACATACGTATTAAATACATTTTAAAAAAATCACCCATCAGCCTACCATCTACAAATAAACACTGTTAACACATTTGTATAATTCACTCCTGTCTTTCCTCCATTCTCTACATCCTTCACTCACAAATTTTAAGAAATGAAAATAAAGTCCTACTATTTGGTAACCTGCTTTGTTTTTACCTAATATGTCAAATATTTTAGTCTAATGAGTAATATTTGCCAGTAACATCACATTTTTTAAAAGGCTGCACTGTAATCCACTGTAATGGATTGTAAATAATCTAGTAAAAAAATTCCCTAGTGCTGGAAATTTGGAATGTTTCCATTGAACATGCTGGAATTTTTCCCTTGTACACATTCACCAATATTGCTCTTTCCTAGTACCTGTTCACAGCCCTTCCTTTTCTGCATATTCTTTAATGTCATTGTTTCCCTAGAGTTGCATTTGCAGGTCTATCGTTTCTATATGATTTCCAGGGGAGTCCTTAAAGATTCCCTTGGTTCCAGCTACCATGTATATGTTGAGACTAAAAAAAATCTCTATGCCTACCATTTGCCAGCTATGTGATTTTGAGAAAGTTATTTAAACTCTCTGAGTCTCAGTTTACTTATCTGTAAAGTGTGGGTAATAACGGCATTTCCCTCCTAAGGAGATGAGAATAAAATGAGTTAATACATGTAAACAACTTAGGCATAGTACAGAGTAAGTGTAGACAATTAATGTTAACCATTACTAACATATGTTTCTGTTTGCTATACCCCCTTCCTGAAGCCCTATAAACACCTCAGGCTCAAGTATCCATCTAAATCCAGACGCACCATCTTCTACTCACCCCACACCTGCCCCCTCCCATGCTGTTCCTGGTAATGACATCACCATGCAATCACTCAACTGCCCGAGTGAAGAGTCTTGTCAGCCTCCTTGATTCCGTTCTTGAGCAGATCTATCTTTCTCCCTCACCCCACATTACTAATTCTACTTTCTAAATCCTCTCCATCTTCACGGCCATGGCCGCTGCTTTAGTTCAGGCTTTTATTTTATCATTACAAGAGGCTAATGACTGCTTTCCAGGGCCTACAGTCTCTTTTCGTTTCTAATCCAAGTCCTTACTGACCGGAGTGGATTTCCTAAATTCCAATTTGATCATGACACTTCCCATGGCCGAGAGGGCAATGAAAACTCTTCACGCTGTTTCCAACTCTCCCATTTCCCACTGCTCCTCCAACCCAGGGCTACTCGGGCTTTCTTTGGAGAAGGACCATTTGTTTTTGTTCTAATTTCCAATACGTTTTAGACCAATACTTTGTAAGATATAATAAAAAATAAATTGCTAGAAAAATGAAAAAGGAAAGCAAAGACACGTAAAAATATGTTACTGTTAGATTTAAGAGATATAAAATTATTCTACTGAATTGCTATAAAAGTTCCCAAATGCTTACTCTCAAGTGCTATACTAACCTCACAGCGGATTAGTTACAAACAGCTCACAGACTGGCCTTGGTCTGCATCCACTCTTTGAGTGGTATTACCCTAACACATCCCTTGCTCCAGTCACACCCCAGCACACTCGGTCACACCCTCTGGCCCTTCCATCTTTGCACTTAACAATGTCCTCTGCCTGGAATTCTATTCTTCCAAGTTTCTACCTAAAAACTTGTAATTTACCTTTAAAAACAGAGTTTCCTCTGATCTTCCAATACTCTTCCTAGAATTTAAGAATTCTTAGAGGGCTTCCCTGGTGGCGCAGTGGTTGGGAATCCACCTGTCAATGCAGGGGACATGGGTTCGAACCCTGGTGCAGGAAGATCCCACATGCCGAGGAGCAACTAAGCCCGTGTGCCACCATTACTGAGCCTATGCTCTAGAGCCCGTGAGCCACAACTACTGAAGCCTGCGTGCCTAGTGACCGTGCTCCGCAACGAGAGAGGCCACCGCAATGAGAGGCCCGCGCATTGCAACGAAGAGTAGCCCCTGCTCGCCCCAACCAGAGAAAGCCTGCACGTAGCAACAAAGACCCAATGCAGCCAAAAAAAAAAAAGAATTCTTAGAATTCCAGTACTCTTCTTAGAATTAACTGCTTCTGTCTCCATCCCTTACAAAACTATATTTTCACTGTTGGCCACAACAGTCTTCCCTGCTACAGCGTGTGCTCTGTGTAGGTAAAGGGCAGTGCCTTGTTCACCTTTCTCCAGGCCTTGAGATACAGCGAATGCTCAATCATATTGATAGATCCCTCTCACTCATCTTTAGAATTCCTGATTTCATGCAGCATAAGCAAACTATGATTTAAAAGACAAGTAATTCCAAAGAAAGAAGGCACAGGAAACACTGACTAACTGCTTAATACAATGGGGTGTATGTTTGAACACACTGGGCAGACTTAAAATTATTTGCAGAACCAAGGGAGTTGGGGCCCAGAAGAAAGTATCTTCCATTAAAAGGCCCAGACAAGACATAATTATGATTTTATTGTACTTCTTCAAAAGCAAACATTTCTCATTTCCATTTGGGAATCTCAACATCTGTGTTTTAAGACTCTGATACATATAGAAATAAGCCAAGGTCTGCGACACCTCTCTGCCTCACTCAGAATGATGGAACGAGATGGAATTCCAGGGACCTGGTGATGGAATGCATTCTTAAGCAGAAAGTGGCAATCACTGAATATATCACACACATGACATTGAGGAGGGCACTGCTCTCTATTCTGCTCAATGGACCTTGCTGGAACAGTTATTTTGTATCTCAGATCCATTTATCATTGCCACCAAAGATGTCAGGGCTGAACACCATGGCTGAACAAAGTTATTTTATTCTTCTTTCTGCCTAAAGGAAATGAGAGGAAAATGAGGGAGAACCCCAACTTGTAAACTATAGCACCTAACATCAAGTACAATTTCACTTTGCCAGTGACAAAACGAATCGATTCCCCCTTTGGGGCAGGCGGTTTACCTAAGATGGTAAAGACATCCCTCACCTAAAAGCAATTTCAGAAGAAGCCACCTGCAAAAAACATGACACTTACTTTCTTATTTAAAGAAGTGAGGTAGCAGCATGGTAACTAAAAACACATACACCACCATCTTCCCATCTGCCCAGTTCCTTGTACATGCAAAAACTGGGCAGTATTTTGTACCACATATGGCAACTCTGATGCTGTCTGTCTTTTATCACTCCACATAGCCCTCCTTTCACATTGTTTTCTTTTAATTAATTTATTTATTTTTGGCTGCATTGGGTCTTCATTGATGCACAAGGGCTTTCTCTAGTTGCAGTGAGAGGGGGCTACTCTTCGTTGTGGTGTGTGGGCTTCTCTTGTCGCAGAGCACGGGCTCTAGGCGAGCGGGCTTCAGTAGTTGTGACTCGCGGGCTCTAGAGCGCAGGCTCAGTAGTTGTGGCGCACAGGCTTAGTTGCTCCTCGGCACGTGGGATCTTCCCAGACCAGGGCTTGAACCTGTGTCCCCTGCATTGGCAGGCGGATTCTTAACCACTGCGCCACCAGAGAAGTCCCTCACATTGTTTACGTTGTTCTCATACTGGCTTTGGACTGTAAGTGAAATTTAAAGCTATTGGGGTCCTAGAAATAAAAAGAATATTTTAACTCTGAAAATGGTTTGGGGTTTCTCACTGTAAAATGATATCATTGGTTCCTCTTCCCCTGTACTTCCACAATAACTACGTCTGATCAAATAAAATAGCTCAAAAAAAAATGAAAGTAGGAGACTTCCCTAGCGGTCCAGTGGTTAAGACTTCGCCTTCCAATGCAGGGGGTGCGGGTTCGATCCCTGGTCGGGGAGCTAAGATCCCACATGCCTCATGGCCAAAAATACAAAACATAAAACAGAAGCAGTATTGTAACAAATTCAATAAAGACTTTACAAATGGTCCACATCAAAAAAATCTTTAAAAAAAAAAAAAAGAAAAGAAAACCTAATCAAAAGATGTGTGTGCCCAACAATAGTTTAAAAGCTACTAATAAAACTTCTGACAGTTACAAAATGAGCACATTTGAAAATAATATAAGGTCTATATATTATTAAGGTCAATCTTCAGCTGTTCAGGAGGTAAAATGGAGAACAAACTTCCAGAAGCTTCTGGAATTCTGTGCTGGTAACCTTATCATTCCTATATGGGGATTTCTCAGAACCTTGCATCTTTTCAAGTTCTCAGCTTGAACTGGCCAGAGTTCAAACAACCAATGTGATCTGAGGGGGCTAAGAGAAAACTTATTTTCCCTCCGGGGTCTCTCAAATGATCACACATTTTCTTTCAGTAAATAATTTTAAAGTGACTACTGTTCGCCGGGTTCATTCTGATCACTGATTAGAAGTGCAAATACACTGCCAGAAATCAGGTCGTCCAACCTGAAGTGCTCCAGCTCACAAATTAATTTTCAATATTTTTTCTTTTTTGTCACCTGGAAATCCAGGTATAGAAAAAAACAATTTATAGGCTGTAAATTTCCACTTAGCTCATTAAAATACTGCGGGGTTTTTGGAAATAGGGGAAGAAATGGATATTTCGCAAACTTCTGAAGTGTTCAGCACTTTTTTTTTCCTTAGAAGAAAGGAAGTCACATTTTGCCAGGTATAAACATACATAAACCCCGAAGATGAAATGTACTTAAAACCCAGAGCTCACAAGCCTCAGTGATTGCCAAAATGAGAAAAATGAGTTTCTTATCCAAAGGTAAAGCAGACAGTCTAGGGCCCAGTGATTTGTAAACCATCTCTTTTAAGCTTAAGCAACAGATCCTTTGCCTCTCTGTCATTGATTTACTGATTCTAAGTCATCAATAGCATTAATCCGTACCTGCCTGGGGACCTATTACAAATGACTTTGAAGATGGTGTGAAGGAAGAGTTTATTATGAGACCACAGTGTTATTACCAGGGAGACCTTCTCTGTTATCTGCTTTGGCAGGATTCTATTTGTGACCCCCTGTAATGCTGCAATTTTCCCTTTCTAGATCATAGCTGCTTGTTCCTTTGGGTGGGGCCTGAGCCCCCTAGGTTTGCTTCAACTAAAGCTTGGTTCTCTTCAGAGTCCTGTGTGAGCTAATAAAACCCAAATTTGCTGATGAGGAAAAAGGAAAAGTATGTTATGGGTTAAAATAATACAAGAGTCTATTTTTTCCGCTGTGTTGTGATCCATAGAAATCATCCTGAGCCTTTTCCCTTTCTTCTCTGCCTGGGAAGCCAATTGCTTTGATTGCAGTGATATGAGCTAGCTAAAATGACTTGCCCTTGCTTGTGAGGCAAATGGAACATGCTAATAGAACTTATCGCATTACCCGATGCAAAAGTGCCATAGCTCATTACTTTAAGATAAAAGGATATCATTGCAGACGGCAAGCAGAATTGACTTTCTGAGGCCCGACTTGATGATGATTTAATCAACTGCTCTCTTTCACTTCTCATCTCTGCGCCTGTCGGTTTCACAGGTGCCGTTAAATGAGACACTCAGAAAGTGAGCGGAGGGAAAGAAATTGCTGTCATTACTTTTCAAGAAAGGAGGTATGCAAATTTTCGACAGAAAGATTGCGTTCATAATGGGCCTGGTAAAATACAAGGATCATGCTTGACAGGTGAGGGCAAGCCATTTGTATGTCCTTAAAGCAGAGCAACCTTCCTCATTTAGAAATGTGCTCGGTAAGAGAAACGACAAACGAGAGGCCTGGCGGGGCCAGGGGAGCGGTGGGGTGGGACCACACAGGGTTGGCCGGCACTGGTCTGAGTTCTAGAAAGGGGTAGGGTGCTTGAAGTCTTAGGGAAGCCAGAGCCAGATGAGCCAATAACAAAGCCTGGTTGCTCCTCGTCTGAACCAAAATGCCAACAAGCTCTTGAAAAGATCATCTTACTCTCCTTCATCTGTGACTGTGGAGCCAGTTGGCCTGGGTTCAAATCCTGCCTCTACCACCTGTGATTTGTCTGTAGGACCTCGGACAAACAACCTGCCTTTCTGTGCCTCAGTTTCATTAGCTATCAAAGGGGGCTATTGATAGCATCAACCTCATGAGGTTGTTGAGAGCATTCACTGCATTAATAAACATATAGTAATAATATATAATAAATATATAGGTAGTACACATAAAAGGGATTAGAACAGTGCCTGACACACAGGAAGAACTCAAGAGGTGTTAGAGATCATTGGTTCATTCATTATTCACCAAAGAGTGAGGTTTTAATTTAAAAAAAATTTTTTTAAGAGTATGTGTGTTGGGACTTCCCTGGTGGCGTAGTGGTTAAGAATCTGCTTGCCAATGCAAGGGACAGGGGTTTGAGCCCTGGTCCAGGAAGATCCCACATGCCGCAGAGCAACTAAGCCCATGCGCCACAACTACTGAGACTGAGTTTTACAGCTTGTGAGCCACAACTACTGAGCCCGCCTGCCACAACTACTGAAGCCCACACGCCTAGAGCCTGTGCTCCACAGCAAGAGAAGCCACCGCAATGAGAAGGCCCACGCACCAAAATGAAGGGTAGCCCCACTCGCCGCAACTAGAGAAAGCCTGTGCGCAGCAGCGAAGACCCAATGCAGCCAAAAATAAATGAATGAATAAATAAATAAATTTATTTTTAAAAAAAAAGAGTATGTGTGTCAGGTGCTGGAAATCTAACTGGCTCTAGTTTAGATAGAATATAATTCTCCACTGATTTCGCATATATGTCTTGCTCCCTGGCAGATGGTGAGTTCCTCAGAGAGTAGTCTGGTGCCCTAGGAATCATCACAGGGCTTAGTGCAGTTTTAAGGATCCTAAAAGATGCTCAACAACGATTTGATGATTTATGGACTCCCTCCCTGCCTCCTTCAACGCATTCCACATATCAGATACTTCCTGTGGAGCTCCAGCCCTCAGAGGAAGCTCCTCTCAGCAGTAGGAAATGTCTGTCTTTCGGGAGCCTCAGGCGATCACCATGTGCCCCAGCCAGGGGGAGGACTGGTGCAGCCACTCTGCAAGGACAGCCTGGCTTGAATCACCTTCAGGAAGGCAGAATAAATCTGAACAGATTAGATGATCAGGGTGGTAAGAACAGAGGTGTTTTTTCATCCACTGCGCCTTCAGTAGGTAATTGTTCTATTTTCTCCAACACGCAAAGTAAAAGCATCTTTCTTAAGGTGCTTGTAACTCCGAGTTCTTTTTCCCTAGGTAATGAAGCTGCTGCAAACCATTCTTCCTTCAAGCCCCTAAGGTTGTGAGGCACTGAATGTAGCTCCTACTTTCCATGCTAAGTGGTGCCTACACGATTCAATTCCCTGTCAAAGGGACAATGTCCACCTCTGGCAAAAAAAATTTAAAAAAAGGGAAAAAGAGGAGGAGCCACAACAGCAGAGCAGCTCTGAGCTGCCGATTTCGGAAAAGCCTGGATCCTGAAGTACATTTCACACCCATCTCTGCAGCACAGCTCTTTCTGGGGAGGGATTCTCACTAGGAACTATCTCAAAGCATTTTCCCCTAAAAATGCCAACCAACAGCTATCAGTCATTAAAAAAGGATGTCCCAACAACAGCCCTGGAAGGGAAGTATGACGACCCCTCCATTTTCAAGATGAGAAGTGAAGGCTTCCAAGGGCAGAGGCAGTACTGGAACCCAGTTCTGTCCTCCAAAGTTCATGTTCCCAGCAAGTATCTTCCTGACTGATGGCTTGGCAGAGGGTAAGTAGAGGCAAGCTGAAACTAAAGAGGTTTCGATGACGTAAGCAACAGTGAACGCAGCCCATCAGCCACGTTTCCACTCTCCCCGAGACGGCTCTCCCTTAAGGGCAGGACCTAGCACAGAACCCGCACATAGCACGTTCTTATTAAATCTGACGCTGACCTTGGTTCAGATTCTGACCCCTCAATTTAGCGGCCATGCAGTCTTGGGAAAGGTACTTAACATCTTGGAGCCTACCTTTTTTTTAACCTGTAAAAGTGGATGATGTATACTCCACAAGATTTTTTTGAGAATTAAATAAGTTCAAGCATGTGAAAGCAGCCAGAGAGAAATTCTAATAGTTCTTTCCAACTCCTTCCTGAAAGATATGTTATATCACACACAGAAATGAGGTAACTTAATAGTCATTTAAATGTTGGGTTGGATTTTTCCATCATTTTATTGCCAGAGGGGAAATCATATTCTGTAAGGATTTCTGCTTGGGAGGTGTTTGAAGACCTGATACTATGCTACACAAAAATGGAAACAATAACCCAAACAAACAAAAGCAGAAACTATCATTCCCTCTCAAAGAAGAGAACAACTGGAATCTTCCTGGTAATGAATGGTTTTATTTCATGGATAAAATACCAACAAGGAAAGACCCTTTAGAATTCAATTTTCTAAGCATTCCTTTCAGTTCTTGATGCACAGTTTTGGAGGTTAATACAGTTTGGACTTATTCTTCAGTCAAATAGTAGTCAGTAACTCTGTGTATAGGGACTAAAGTAAAATGCATAGGTCTAAGATTTTGAATCTAAACTTGTAGGTTATGCATAGTGCAAACTATGTCTTATGGGCTTTGACATTATTAAGATGTTCACTGAAATTCAAACTGGAAAAGTAAATAAATGGACAGATACACACAATAAATATCAAAAACATCAAGAGTCACTATTGGTGCAACTAGGAAGCCAGCCATTTTGGAATTTGTCCAGAGATCCTGACCAATCAGAATTAGGAGCTACTTGGATAGTCCTTTGCACAGATTTATTTATATGCAAGGCCTATTTAAGGATGGAGCTAACAAAATTAGACAACAGAGTAACCCTGGGAAGAGATCAAACTTCCGAAAGCATTAACTCTGGTAACTACAAAAATGGGGATTAGTTGAGAGAATATAACTAAAGTGCTTGTCACTTAGTAGGCACTCAGCAGTTCAGCAGAGGAGGTTTACCCCTCTGGGACACGTGGACATGTCTGTTCTCCCTTCCATATGTATGGACTTCTCTGACCATTATTTTAGCTGCTGGTTTCCAGTACCTCCAACACTATGTCAGTTTCCCCAAACATATCTCAGAGTTTGCCTGCATCTTGCTCTTCCTAAACCTGGCACCTAGTAGGTGCTCAATAAATGTGTGTGAAAGAATGAATTCATAAACTACAGGAGCCAAACATCTCAGGGAAAGTGTCACAAGAAGTGTCTAATGAAGGAGAGCAATAAATAAACAGTAGTTGATGGAATGGATGTTAAGGTGTTTGAAGATGGTGGGTGTCTGAGTGTGTCTACGAGAAAAACATGAACATAATTTTGAGGTAAAAGTAAATCCTAAAAAAATAACACTGTACACATGTAAAAATCCGATTTTAAGGTTATTCTTTTAAGGAAATCGGGAAACTCAAAATCCTAAAGTATTTCTTCTTACATCTGACTCACTTCAAGCCAACGAAAGCAGCTGGAATTAAACAGGAAAAGGGGACAGGGTGCTCTCATGCTGCTGAAACATAATGGCCACGTGATCGACTTCCCACCAATCAGATTTTCTGTCTTATTTTTAAAATGCAAGATGGTGAAAGGAATAGAAATATGGTTTGGGGCAAACTGATTTACAAACATTAGAAAGTAGTTCAAGGAGATCTGAAGACATGTTGGACTGCCATCCCATAGGACCCAAACCCTGATTCCTTTTCTTCTTCTATTAGGTACTTCACTTTTGCCCCTCTTAGAATTCATTATTTTCATAACTGGGATTTTAAGTTGAATTGTACCTAACAACAGTCTTTATTTTAGGGTGGCTTGAAAACCCTGTCTTCTATGTCATAAACAAGGAAGGGTAGGGTTACTATAAACTGTCTGCAAGAAAATACAAATTGCCAAGATAAAAACACCCACTGGCCTGCCAGTCTCAAGTTTCCTGTTTTGACATACTATATGCAGTAATTTGGTATCCACAATCTCTTATTAGAAAATGAATGTGCTATTTTTCTGAATGCTGCAATTACAATAATTGAATTTAAAATGGGGATTGAGTTTCTCTATTTGGAGGAAAAGAATAATTGTGTATTTCTGATTAAAATCAAGGGGACTGAAAAGAGGTTGTACAAATTCCAGCTTCAGTCTCCCTGAGTGACTCCTCGTTGGGCCAGAGAAAAGAAACATTCAGATGCAGAGAAATGGACCAGCACCTCAGCAGCAGGCACTGTCTTTGGACTCATTTGCTTTGTCTCCTGGCCTTCAGTCACAACACCCCTGTGACAGAAGCAATCAGAACACCAAGCATTGTTACATTTTAAATGGCAGCCATGCTGGAGTTCCCCACTGTGTCAAAAATTAAGAGTTAAAATGCAAGGAAAACAAACATCTCTTTGTGTTGAAAATGCCTGTCCCCTTTTACACTGCCAACATTTTGGAGTAGTCTTTATTTCTTCATTGTAGGACCTCTCCTCTGGGTGGGGGAAATATAATGGCAGAAGGAGTGGGGGGAGAAGGGAACTAATGCTATTTTCTAAAGGGCTCAGCTTCTTTTGTTTTAGCAAATAATTATATAGAAAGTCACCTTTAAGGTTTGGATGTAAGAAAGGAAAAGGGATGAAGAAAGAGGGTTATCTTGCCTTTGGAATGCCTTTTTATTTTATGTTTGATTGGTACCCTTCAGTCTTCTGAAACCCCCGTTTATTCAAACGTGAAGGTAAAATTTAGTCTTACAAGTCCTCCTAAATGTTCCTTAAAATATAGCTTCTTGGGCTTCCCTGGTGGCGCAGTGGTTGAGAATCTGCCTGCCAATGCAGGGGACACGGGTTCGAGCCCTGGTCTGGGAAGATCCCACATGCCACGGAGCAACTAGGCCCGTGAGCCACAACTACTGAGCCTGCGCGTCTGGAGCCTGTGCTCCGCAACAAGAGAGGCCGCTATAGTGAGATGCCCGCGCACCGCGATGAAGAGTGGCCCCTGCTCGCTGCAACTGGAGAAAGCCCTCACACAGAAACGAAGACCCAACACAGCCATAAGTAAATAAATAAATAAATAAAATAATAATAATAATAATTAAAAATATATATATATAGCTTCTTATGGAAAAGAAAATTTCCAACACAAGGTGAGCCAAGGATTGTCTCTTTGCACTGCTTACTATTTTTTTCGTGGCATTATTGAGATATAATTGACATGAATAAACTGTCCATATTTAAAATGCACTATTTGATACACACATGTATACACCTGTGAAACCATCACCACAATTAGGAGAGTGAACACATCCACTGCGCTCAAAAGTTTCCTTGTGCTCCTTTGTGAATCCCTCCATCCTCTCCCTCCCTGGACCACCTATGCCTCTCCTTGCAACCATTGATCTGCTTTCTGTCACTATAGATTAGTTTGTGTATTTTCTAGAGTTTTATATAAATGGAATCATACAGTATGTACTCTTTTTTTAAAAAAAAACATCTTTATTGGAGTATAATTGCTTTAAGTATGTACTCTTTTTGTCTGGTTTCTATCATTCACTGCTTACCATTTGGACGCCTAGTTAAAAGGGGGGCCTCCTAGCTCCAACGTGGAAGGCAGCCCTCAGAGACTGCCTTGGCCAGGGTTTTACTGTCATCTCCCAGGAACAGGCCCGATTACTTGGTCTTAGTTTATTCTTAGACTTTATTATGTACTTCAGTGATCAATAAGCACTTCTGTGGCAGAGGGTTTATTTTACCCTCTAAATCCAAGGAGGAGAGAATGATATTAAGACAACAGTATGGATGGGCTCTGCGGCTCTGTAACCTACGAGGAGAATGCAAGCGATGGTTTAAATCTAGGAAGGTTACAGAGCAGTCACAGCCCCTGGCTGGATGGCAGGGATCGTAAAAGACTCAGGCAAGATCTACAGCAACGCACTGTGAACTGATGGGACTCTCAGAGCAAAAATCTGAACCGAACAGGCATGCTGGTCGTCTCCCCGGAAAGAATTATAAGCACTGGCTTGAGTGGAATGTGAAGAGCCCCTCTCAAAAATCCAGAATATTTCTTAACAGAACAAATGAAATGGTGGAGAACAAATACTGATTGCAGGCTGGCTGTGTCGAAAGCTGTGCTCTGGTTTAGGAAGAAGCCTGCTTGATAGTCGCCTGGCACTCCCAGGAGGCTCCTAATTCTCTCCCTGCAACTCCTGGCCCCAGGGCTCTGTGGTAATGATCGCTGGAGCATCTTTTCTCTAGCTAGCCCTTGGAGACCCATCCTTCCTTTCAAAAGCAGAGCGGTCAATTCATGGGAGAGGAACTATAAATGGCTAATAAACATACGGGGAAAAAATGTTCAACTTCACTGGTAATCAAAGAAATGCAGAGTAAAAAGAGATATATTTCTTTTTCATCTACCAAACTAGAAGAAAAATGCAAACGCTGATACACAGTGTTGGCAAGGTTGTAGTAATGCAGACACTCATCCACTTGGGGAGGAATGTCAGTTTTCTATCTGCAAAATAATTCTGCAGTGTGCATAAAGAGCCTTAATGTTTTTCATATTATTGAGCCCAACTTTTCTCTTTCTATCTATCCGAAATGGAACAAAAACGTATATATGCATTTGTTTGCAAATTTCATCATGCAGTTAGGAAACAACCCGATAATATGTTATTTACATGGCTATTGTCAGCACAGAGGAAGGGACAGGAAATATGCTATGACACACTTACATATATTCCCTTTTTTAACCTTACACCACCTCCTGAACCTCTCCCCACCCCCACTGTGTGGGTTTTAGTATTCCAATTCACAGTGAGAGAGATAGGACTGCAGACATTAAGTAACTCGCCAAGAGTCATAGAGTTGTGAAAAGAGGCCCCAAGCATTTGAACCCGGGTTTTTCTAAATCTCTGGATGAATCCAGTACACAGACTTCATGAACCTAAATGTCCCCAAATTGAGGAACAGATTGATGCACCTGTGTAGTGTTCACCCATAAA
Organism: Balaenoptera borealis; assembly: GCF_965194805.1. Taxonomy (NCBI): domain Eukaryota; kingdom Metazoa; phylum Chordata; class Mammalia; order Artiodactyla; family Balaenopteridae; genus Balaenoptera; species Balaenoptera borealis. The sequence goes on from NC_138872.1 coordinate 76,032,955, forward strand.
AATAATGTTGCTAAGGAATTTTATTAAAAAGGAAAAAATGATCATGGTCATAGAAAAGTTAAAAGAAAAATCCTAGAAGTGATCTTGGGTGAATTACATACCCTCTCTCAGGTTCAATTTTGTCTTTTAATCAATAAAATAGGGTAGTAGTATCTGTCTCTTAAGGCAGAGGTAAGAACATAATCCACAAAAAGTACTACTTTTATTGTTACTACTGCAATTAAAGAAGCAAAATGCGGGCTTCCCTGGTGGCACAGTGGTTAAGAATCCACCTGCCAATGCAGAGGACACAGGTTTGAGCCCTGGTCTGGGAAGATCCCACATGCCACGGAGCAACTAAGCCCGTGCGCCACAACTACTGAGCCTGTGCTCAAGAGCCCGTGAGCCACAACTACTGAGCCCATGTGCCACACTACTGAAGCCCGAGAGCCTAGAGCCCGTGCTCCGCAACAAGAAAGCCACCGAAATGAGAAGCCTTTGCACCACAATGAAGAGTAGCCCCCGCTCGCCGCAACTAGAGAAAGCCCGTGAGCAGCAACGAAGACCCAATGTGGCCAAAAATAAATAATAAAATAAAATAAATAAATTTATTTAAAAAAAGAAGCAAAATGCATTTCATTATATGCACAATATTACTTTGAAATTGTTAAACACACGCAGAAAGAAAAAAAGACTGGAAAAAGATGCACCAAGTGTTAACAGTGTCTATGTCTGAGTGATAAAGAGTTTGGATTATTTTCATTTTTAAACCTTGGTAATTAAAAAAATCTCTTTAGTGATGTTTTTAGTTAAAGGAGAAAAAGATACACACATAGAAACATACAAAATGTCACCCATGTGATGGAGTCCCTGAGAGCCTGATGGGTGCTGGTCTCCAGGGGTCATTAGATGGCAAAGAATAATGTCATTGTTTTTCAGAGCAAAGGATGTTTCTGTTCAGAGGGTTTTCCTGCACTTTTGTGGTCCAGCATGTCTAGGTGAGGACTTTTACTGTCCAGCTCATCATGTGTGTTTGGATTTAGATTCTGACATTAACAGAAGTAATTGGGTAAATTATTCAAACTTGCTGTGGCTTTGTCTCCTCATCCATAAAATGGGAAAAATTACGTGTAGCTCTTAGATTTATGTGAGTATTAAAGGAGAAAAATTAATGTATTTTAGGCATTTAACATAGTGCTAGGCCACAGTAAATGTCCAATAAATGGTGGTCATCGTCGTCTTCACCATTATCAAATCACCTCTCTATTATTTAGGCTGGCTGCTTTTGTCCTGGGGTGGGAGATGACTGTGCCGCTGTGAAGGTCGTGTGCCACCACGTTTGGGTGACAGATCCCAATCAACGCAAGTACCCCCCGCACCTCTCCTGTACAATCCACACCCAGGAAGACCAGATGATCTTCAGCCTCCAAGGAGACCGTTTCCTTTACAGGTGGTGTCTTGGAGGGAGAAGAGCAGGCTAAGCAGTGGTGGCGAAGGCCAGGTGCTTGAGCTAGTAGGTGAGAGAGGAAATGCATGGCCTCAGGGTCCCCCGGGCATTGCAGCTTGCCTAATGTGCCCTTCAAGAGACGAGAGAAACAGATGGTCATGAGGAGAGGCCCCCGGCTCAAAGGTTTCCATGGGATCAAAGGAATAGAAGAGGAAACCTCCAACCTGCCCACCACCCCAAGCTGCAAAGCTTATCCTTCCCAGCTCGGAGAAAGTACACAGAAGGCAGCTCACGCCTGTCTCCCTTTTGGAGAAACAGCTATTTCCAAAGCTTCTGAACCATACTCCACTGTGTCTTGGAAAAGGAACATGTAAGTAACGGTTTGCAAGCTGCCAAGAGCGTGGGTTTCACAGCGCACATTGCAAAGCTCACGCCTGTCACTGCAAGACGATAAGTGTGCTCTCCACGTCTCTCTCTCTCCCCTTCTAGATCTTAAAGGGTTACGCCTAGAAATTGCCTCGCTGTGCTTCTGGGACAGTATGAAGGATGACTGCCATTGCCACGGTCAGCTATGACAGCGCCAATTTGATGTGCTGCCATCAAGGGCCTTCTAAGAGCTGAGCGCCCTGATGGTTTTGTGATGCGAATAGTCACATTGCAAAATGGTTTTCCTCTCCCGCTGCCTCTGCCTCCATCTGCTGCTGGGCTAAAGGCACAGCCGGCTGCCTGCCTGTCACAGCATGTATTAAAATTAGCTGGGGAGGAGGCACTCAGTTGTGCTAATTACATTTTAATCATTGGAAATGTGTTGGCAAATCCAGCCTTGATTGCCATCTCGGAGTCTGTCTCCTCCAGCAGAGTGGAGGGGCTGTCTGCATTAGGCAGCGCCTGCTGGGCCTTCTCCTTTCACAGAAGATAGACTGGGGGCCCTGCTGGCCCACCACTGAGACCGCTTTGGCACGCTATTAAAAAGCCACAAGGCTTGTTTCAAATCTTCCCTGTGTGAGGCCCGCTCATTCTCACTTCCCTGGGCATTCCAGCAACTTGGTACTTTTAACTAGAGTTTCAGTGGGCTGCTGCACCTCCCGGGCTCAAAGTGTGTGTGTGTCAGAGGTGGGGGGCAAGGGCGCAGGAGGCTGCAGGCACATCTTCCCAGCACCAGTGACTCAAGAAGGGGCCTGCTGACAGGAGGCACCGTCCCTTGAGAGTAGACCATGACCGGAGCAGGCGCTGCGTTGGCGGGGCTGTCTTAGCAGCTGGGACAAGGTTGTAGGACAGAGAACCTCTCTTGTGGGCCTCTGAGGGATGCTGAATGGGATTCATGGGGATGAAGATCACTATTTCTCCCTGTAGTTAGGGAGCTAGTGAATTAAGGTCTCTGTTCCAAGAAGCAAGGAATTCCAAGGACAGCCACTTTTCCAGCAAGCATGTCTGCTTCTGCTGCCAGCTGCCATGAGCCAACAGAAAGGGGAAAGCAGCTAGCTTGGGCAAGACTCTTTCAAAAGAGCCCACCTAGAGCAAGTTACTCGTTCGTGTTCAGCAAAAGGGCGTGAGTGTGTAGTCACTCATATTAGAAATGTTATTTACATGGCTCACAATTGGGGACGTCCTGTTTCCTGGAGGCTAGTTTGTTACAACAAAAGAGACACCAAACAATATAAAATATGAAACAAATTTCCTTCCAAAGTGTGATGGGTTGTAGTAGTTACACTACTGAAGGTGTTGGGTATTAGGTGAAATCATATGCAATCAGGCTGGAAAATGACAAATTTTTTAAGTTCACACATTCCTTTCTAAAAATTTGCTCCTCGCTAGCTCCTGGACTCCTTGCTGGGTACCCTGAAATAAATGCTGTAATTTCCTTCAAAAAAAAAATAAATAAAATAAAAAATTAAAAAAAATAAAAATTTGCTCCTGTACCATAAATTATATATTACTGTCTGAAAGAAAATATGAGTAAACAAACAAACAAACAAAGATGGCACCTCCATGACAGCACAAACTAAAATCCTGCAATTACTTATGAAGAAACCATCCCGGGGCAAAAGGTGTGCAGATTCAGTGAAACTGTAGAACTACTCTTGAACAAAAAAAAAGGCTTCTCTAACACACACGTAGAGTGTGAGGGAAAGGGGACTTCAAAGTCAGGCTTTAGAGGAGCCTGCAAATAGCAGGGAAGAACTCAGCAGGCAGGGTTGGATGAGGACAGCACCACTGATCTGTGGACTGCTTTATGTATATGCATTGGTTTATGTACGTGTGTCTGTGTGTGCATGCCTGCGTGTGTGCTTGCATGCAGAAGTTTCAAGAGCCTTCAGAGTGGTCTGATCTACCCACACAAAGCTACTGGGTTGACTCACTTTCTCTGTAACTTTGACATAGGCATAATACAGACATTTCTCCACCCTAAACAGAAGAAAGGAAGAAGGTGGCTGGGACTTTGAAGTTGCTGTGACCTTAAGACAATCCACCAAGTGGAGGCCTCCTTGGGGAGCAACTAGGTGGACAAACATAGTAGATGACCAGACCATAAACGGTTGAACCAAAACATTTTTTTTGTCAGCGGAAGCAAAATTAATTTAAAATACTGTATGTAGCTTTTCCTATTTCAATGACTTGAGATGGTCTACTTTGCACGTTCATGGGAAAAGGCAGATCTCAACAGGTCTGCTAATAGCACACATTTGAATACTGCTTTGAACTACGCAATATACTTGCACATGTGTTACATCATCCTATGCTCAAGATTAAGCTGCAGGCGAGCAGGGCAGGCAGCCTGACTGTATTTAACAGTGGAAATGACTGAAAATTCAGAAAGGGCGCGTGACCTGGCATGGCCCCACAGCTAGTGCTGGCAGAACCAGGACCAGAGTCTAGGCTGCTTGCCTAGCTTCATCTTTGTAAGAAAGGCATCATCAGGATATGGGACGAACAGACGTAAGAAGGCCAGAAAAAAAGCTAACGGGGGGCTGAGCTGGTGCTCTCTGAGGACCGGAGGGTCAGGCGAAGCAGACCTCTCTCTAGGGAGTCCATACGCTTCTCTACGGGCATAAGTGAGTTCCCTGGAGAAAAACCGTTTACTCTGTGGTAATTTGCAGCCATAACAGAAAAATGACAAGGACAACACAGTCCCAAATGGTGAGCTCTTTGCTCCCAAAGTGAAGAAGCCCACCACTTTGGACCCGCTGCATTGGGAGACTTGGTAGCGTCCGCTACAGCCTCTAAAGAAATCAAGCCAGAAAGCTGGTGAACTAAACTACAGACTAACTCTAGTAGTGCCGTGAGCCCTGGGGTTTTTCCTGAGTATCCACTGGGGCTAAGCTATACTTCTTTTCTCCTGAAAGCATCCTCTCACTCAGTCTTAGCCTGAGAGAGCAAGAGGGAACTCAGTAAATGACAGGCCTTTTCAGCACGTGTCAGGAAACACATTTCCCTGCCCTCCTTCTGTGCCATATTCTTTCTTTCCTGGGGAGTGAGCAGAATTCTCTTATTTCTCACCTCTGAGATTCTCATAATTGTCTCCCCTACCGCTAAACCTCCCTCCTGACATTTCATTCTGAAGGCCTGTCCGACGAATGCAGGCGTAATGTGTCTGACAACCAGTTTGTGACCAAGCTACAAATGCCTCTTGCTTCCCACTTTTCAGGGACACAGAACTGACTGGATATACACGCCCCGACTGCTCATGTGCAAATCCCAATTCCGTCAGGCCCACTGTGGATTATCCCGCATAGGAAGAGGTCACTAATTATATGTTCATCTCTGCATGAGCTTTGCTGGTGCTTTGATTAAAATGTCTCTCCCCATTCAGTCCTTGGAAAAATATCACAAATAATTCACAGCCTCTGGACTTGCTGCTCTACACAATGGGCCACTGAACTTAGGGAGCATTGGGCAAAGGGAAGGTAACACGTGCCGAGAGCCTGTGGGTGCCGTCTGGGCTAACTGCTCTACGCTACCTCATTTCATCTTTATTTTAACCCTACAGGTTAAATAATATTACTCTTATTAACAAACATGGAAAAATTTTAGAAAGGTTACTCAGCTCCTTCAAATTCAAATCTGGGAGAATATGACAGAAGACTCCATGTTCTTTTCACTTGAAAAGCATTGTGTAAGAACAAAAATGTTTAAAAAGAAATTGTAGACCACGAACAAGTATATGCCAACAAATTAGATAACAGAAGAAATGGATAAATTCCTAGAAACATACAACTTCCCAAGACTGAATCATGAAGTAATAGAAAATCTGAACAGGCCAATAAAAAGCAAGGAAGTTGAATCAGTAATCAAAACTCTCCTAACAAATAAAAGCCCAGGAACCATATGGCTTTATTGGTGAATTCTACCAAACATTGAAATTAATTAAAATTAATGAATTAATTGAAATTAATACCAATCCTTCTCAAACTCTTCCAAAAAACTGAAAAGGAGAGAACACCTCAAATTCGTTTTATGAGGCAAGCATTACCCTGACACCAAAGCCTGGCAAGGACACTACAAGAAAAGAAAAGAAAATTACAAACTAATATCTTTGTTGAACACAGATGCAAAAATCCCCAACAAAATACTAGCAAACCAAATTCAACAGCACATTAAAAGAATCATACACCTTGCTCAAGTGGGATTTATCCCTGGGATGCAAAGATGCAAAGATGGTTTAATAGAAGATGCAAAGATGGTTTAATGCAAAGATGCATTTGATGGTTTAATAGAAGATGCAAAGATGGTTTAATAGAAGCAAATCAATACATATGACATGGTAATAGAATGAAAGATAAAAGTCATACGATCTCAATAGACGTAGAAAAAGCATTTAACAAAATTCAACACCCTTTCATGATAAAAACTCTCCTTCTAGAGAAGGAATGTATCTCAAAATAATAAAGCCCATATACAACAAAGTCACAGGTAACATCATACTCAATGGTGAAAAGTTAAAAGACTTTCCTCTAAGATCACGAACAAGAAGAGGATGCCCACTCTTACCACTCCTATTCCTCATAGTATTGGAAGTCCTGGCCAGAGCAATCAGGCAAGTAAAAGAAATGAAAGGCATATAAATTGAAAAGGAAGAAGTAAAATTATCTCTGTTTGCAGATGACACAATCTTATATAGAGAAAACCCTAAAAACTCCACCATAACACTGTTAGAACTAATAAATGAATTCAGTAAAGTTGCAAGACAAAAAATTAACAATAAAAAATCAGTTGCATTTCTATACACTAACAACAAACTATGTGAAAGAGAAAATAAGAAAGCAATCTCATTTACAATAACATCAAAAACAAAAAATACTCAAGGATAAATTTAACCAAGGAGGTGAAAGTTCCATACACTGAAAACTATAAGACACTGATAAAAGAAATTGAAGACGACACAAATAAATGGAAAGATATTCCATGTCTTGAATTGGAAGAATTAATACTGTGAAATGGTCCACACTACCCAAACTGATCTACAGACTCAATGCAGTCCCTATCAAAATTCCAATAGCATTTTTCACTGAAATAGAAAAAAATAATCCCAAAATTTGTATGGAACTACAAAAGATACCAAATAGTCAAAGCAATCTTAAGAAAGAAGAACAAAGCTGGAGGCATCACACTTCCTGATTTCAAACTCTATTATAAAACTATAGTAATCAGAACAGTAGAAAACAGTTACCAGTGGATCAGAAAAGAAAGCCCATAATAAACCCATTCATATGTGGCCAACTAATTTTGACAAGGATACCAAGAACACACTTCAATATATGGTGTTGGGAAAACTGGATATCCACATGCAAAAGAATGAAAATGGACCTCTATCTTACACTACTCATAAACATTTACTTGAAATGTATTAAAGACTTAAATATAAGAACTGAAACTATAAAACTCTTAGGTGAAAACATAGAGAAAAAGCTTGACATTGGTCTTGGCAATGATTTCTTGGATAAGACCAAAAGTACAAGCAACAAAAGCTAAAATTAACAAGTGAGACTACATCAAACTAAAACACTTAGTTTAAAACACTTTTGTATAAAAGAAACAATAAGTTTAAAAACACAACCTACAGAATGGGAGAACATATTTGCAAACCATATACCTGATGAGGGGTTAATATCCAAAATATATAAATGACTCATACAACTCAACAGCAAAAAAAGCAAATAATCTAATTGAAAAATGGGAAAAGGACCTAAATGGGCATACTTCAAAAGAAGACATACAAATGGCCAACAGATACATGAAAAGGTGTTCAACATTACTAATCATCAGGGAAATGCAAATCAAAATCAAAATGGGATATCACCTCACAGCTGTAAGGATGGCTATTATCAAAAAGACAAGAGATAAAAAATGTTGGTGAGGATGTAAAGAAAAGGTTCAATGGCTGTGAACTGGTACAGCCATTATGGAAAACGGTATGGAGGTTCCTCAAAAAATTACCAGAAAAGTTCTATTTACTAACATATGATCCAGCCATACCACTCCTGAGTATATACCTGAAGGAAATAAAATCAGTATCTCGAAGAGATGCCTGCACTCCCATGTTCACTGCAGCACTATTCACAATCGCCAAGACATGAAAACAACCTAAATGTCCTTGGATGAATGAATAGATATGGAAAATGTGATATATATGCAATGCAATATTATTTAGTCATAAAAAGAAGGAAATTCCGCTACTTGCAACAACATGGATGAACCTGGAGGACATTATGCTAAGTAAAACAAGCCAGACAGAGAAAAAAAAATATTATATATCACTTATATGTAATATCATATAAATAATATCAACATAAATATGTCAATATAGTCAATAGATATCAATATAAATATGTAAGAAAAAAAGCCAGTTTCCTAGAAACAGAGAACAGAATGGTGGTTGTCAGGATTAGGGGAAGGCAGAAATGAGGAGATGTAGGTCAAAGGGTACAGATTTTCAGTTGTTAAAAAGAATAAATTCTGAGATTCTAATGCACAGCATGGCGACTATAGTTAATAATATGGTATTGTATGCTTGAAAGTTGTTGATGGTAGATCTTAAGCATTCTTACCACACAGAGACACACACACACACACACACACACACACACACACACACAGTTAACTATGTGAGGTGAGGGATGTATAAATAATCTTGATCTTGGTAATCATTACACAATGCATATGTTTATCAAATCATCAAGTTGTATACTTTAAATATATACAATTATACTTGTCAATTATTCCTTTATAAAATTGAGGAAAATTTAATTAATTAAAAAAAAGAAATTGGACATAGGTGACTTTAAAGAGAAATGAGGAAGAGGCATGGAGAAGAAAACACTGCAGTTCTGTACCCAACACAACACTTGCTCTTGCCTCCTCTCTCATGATTACCCTCCAAAGTATATCACGTTTCCTGCAGTAAACCCAATAAACCCAGGTCCTTTGTAAAAATGCAAAGTAGGAAACATTGATATACTTTAGATGTCTTTTCTGACTCCCTTTACTTGTTTTCATATAGTTGTTGGCTCCCCAAGACTTTTTTTTTTATTGAGGTATAGGTGATTTACAATATTACATGTTTCAAGTGTACAACATAGTGATTCGCAATTTTTAAAGGTTATATACTTCATTTATAGTTATTGTAAAATATTGGCTATATTCCCTGTACTGTATGATATATCCTTGTAGCTTATTTATTTTACATGTAGTAGTTTGTACCTCTTAATCCTCTACCCCTATCTTGCCCCTCTCTCCTTCCCTCTCCCCACTGGTAACCACTAATTCACTGTCTATATCTGTGAGTCTGTTTCTTTTTTGTTATATTCACTAGTTAAAAAAAATTTTTTTTTAGATTCCACATCTAAGTGATATCATAGAGTATTTGTCTTTCTCTGTCTGACTTATTTCACTAAGCTCCCCAAGACTTTTTTACCAAGATCTCTATACAGGCTGGCTTGCCCCAGAGTGACCTCCGGCTCTAATCTAGACCTTGTTTATCTCTGCTTGAACGGTCATTTACCAAATACCTCCTCCGTTTTAGGATGGAGAAATGAGTAAGACACAGGTGCTACCTGCCCAGAATAATTTATACTCTATATTGGTCATATAGTCAGTTTCAGACATCTGGAACGTTCACAATCACCTAAATATGCAAGGCTGTTTGAGGATGAGCAAAGATTTGATCTTCACTCATGTTGGAACCTCTGCTAGGAACAGGACTCCTTGGACATGTCAACCAGTGAAGGTGGAGGAGCCTGCAGAAGTCTCAAGCTTCTCTTGAGCTCTCCTCCTGACTCCCCAGGACTGGCAACAGTGTTAGAGAGGGCAGGAGTGTGGCTTGGACATAAATTATTTTAATAATTATACAGAAAATCTGTGCCCACACAGTAATCAAGATGCAAAGGAAACATTTGGTGAGCTGCCAGAATGATTTCAAACTCCCACTAACAAAACAGCATGAAAAAACTGTATGAAAATAAGCAGCTCACTTTAGAATGGTCCCATCTTTAAAAGTCATGTCTACCAAAGCCTGTGTCAGGTTAAACGGTTTCATAATTCAGAATAGTGTTGTTCTATAGATGCATAAATCGTCTTTGATTCCTTGCACACAAAGACCCATGAAAAGGATGTACTTATTAACGAAAGGATATGAAACCTAGAGTTAACTTGTTCTTATGTTATTAAATCAGGTACTCTTTGCTGTCCCTAACTGGAATTACCTGGAAGCTAAAAATAAGAACATAAGCACATACGAACTTCCACCCTTGTCTGTTCCAGACATGCTGGTATGGTTATCAGGGGGACGGTGTGTAGAAGGCCCAAACTGTCTTCTTGGATATGAACATCAAAGGAAAGAGAATAACCTTGTTTATCGGTAGCCCTTGGCAGTGCTGGCTGGCTGGCCTCTGTGTTCCCTAATACCATCTTATTCATGCCTCAGTTTAGTGCTTGTCATGCTGTATGCAGCTATCTGTTCATATACTCTATACTCCCCTAGGGACAATGAGCACATGATAGGTTCCCAATTATTATTTAATTGACTGAGCACTGGAGTCAACCACTGACAGTATGAAAATACTTCTGAATCTACAGTTATATTTACTGGCTATATTACTTCTGGTATTACGAGTTTTACAGGTTGACTACATGTTATACTGAAAATTCTCTTACTAGTATGACATGTTTTTCAATATGTCCAGGCAGGTTTTCACAATTCTAGTTATTACAGGACTTGGTAAGCAATATGTTTACCCAGGCTGTGCTCTTTTACTATTTGCATGGACATTGTCTTTCGGCCATTTTCTAGGTGCTTGTTTCCAGACTAAAAATCCATATTTGGTAGTAATCCCTTCTGAGGATCATTTTAGTTATCTTTCTTGAGACTTGCTCTGTTAGGATTTTCTCGAGGTCTGATGGTGAGTTGTGCATATCTATGCTACACTAGAAATGATGAAGGCTGGCCTGATACTGCAGATTTTGAGAGGCCATGGGTATACACTGTCCATCAATAATCTTTTGCAGAACCTCATTTTGTTCAGGGCAGCAATATGTTTAATAAAAATAATTATTTCCTTAGTTTCTTTGCATGTAGGGGGACCATTTGATATAACTCTGGGCAATGATGATATAGTTGGAAGTCGCTGGAGAGGGTGTTCCTTCCTGAATAAAAAGGCGAGGTCTCGTAAGAGAAAGCCTTTTGTCCTTCCCAGATTCAGGATGTGAAGTCTGAAGTTGTAGCAGTCATCTTATGACTGTGAGGCAACAAATGCAAAGACTGCATTCTCCATGGCGGCACATAGGTTCCTGTGGCATCTTTGAGCTGCGGCCTAACTCCAGGCCTCTTTTTATAAGAGACAAATCAACCACGACGCTGTTACTTTCCGCCAAAAGTAATCTCAAATGATACACCAGATGATGGGTAAAAATAATCAAAATATACACAAAAACCAATTATATGGTTCCCTACGACATAATTGTAAAAATAAAGGGCAAGAGGTAAAACATTCACCCACATCCCAGCCAAGGGGAAAATAATCGTTTCAAACTGCTTCTAACTTCTTGAAGTGGGTCTAACTTAAAAGGCATTCAATTCAAGCTTTTCCCACCCTGAGCACTAATAGCGTGCATGAGTCAGGAAAAGGTCCCCAAGTTCCTTGCACTGGAGTCTGATTTCCCAGTTGGAGCAGCTCCTGAATGTCCTTTATGGTTAAAGGGATAATTTATGAAAGGTGTATTGAATGGAAGGTCTACCAACGGTCCTAACCCCCTGTCCCCACACACTAGGACACACCAGGCAGTATTTTCATTAGTAGAATATATGAAAAATAACACATTATTTTAGAAGTTTTAATATAACTTTTCATATAAGTTTTAATATAAGTATTAGCTCAGAATCAAAGGCTAAGGCTGTTCTGACTTAACAGTTGTGTTTGTCCTAAAATAGGCTTTACTCTCTCATTAAATTCTAACCAAGACAACATGGCTTCCTATGCAAGCAATGGCCACTTCCCCAAAGCAGCAGCACCCTACATGCCTCTAGAAGACTTTGTAGGAACACACGTTTACAGGTACATACATGCCCACAAGCACATACACCATATGATAAACCTTGGGAATTTTTGCATGTGTAAATGTCCACAAAGTGACAAATCTTCCTCCAAACTGATAACCTACATTCTTGTCTGGGCCCGTATATGTACTGACCAGGTGTAAGTCATTTTCCTACTATGAGTTACTGTACACACATAAATACATGTACACCAAGTGATAATAGACATGTACACATATCAAGTACACATGATACTCCTGACTTGTACATGTGTGTACCAACATCCTTATATGTTCTGAGTGATCAGTCTTCCTCTAGACTTATAACAAGGGTGTACAAATAGAGTGATGTACGGTTATACTTAAGATACTTTCTGTTTTTCAGAGGTGAGAGTATACACGTAGATGCACGACTGCATGCACACGCACATGCACACACACACACACACACACACACACACGGTAAATCCAGACTTCAGACATTTTCTTTGGTACCTTTGCTACAATCCAAACTAGTGCCATAAGGTAGTTAGAACATTAGCCAAGTTGAAACCTTCAGGGCTGCGCACACCACTGTTTTCAAATCTGTTCTTTCATGTGACTTGCCAGCTGAAATTACTTCTACAACATGGTCAGAACCAACCTGGAAGGATTTATAATGCCTCGCATTGCTATCAGCATATTTTTGAGAATCATCTAGGGACAGCAGATAATTCTCCTTAGGTTGCAGGGATTGCTAATTCTTGCGCTTGCTGTGAAATTTTTGAGGGCACGTGTCTAAATAGGAAGGCTGCAGAGCTCCAAGCATGCCTGATGTAACCAGCACGGTGGGCAAAGGAAGCTCCCAGCAAGGTGTGTGCAAGAGCTTCCTACCCCAGCAGACACTGGCTCCTAACTAGCTTCTCCCGCTGATCCCTGGGTGTAATAGTACCTGAATATTTCCACTCATTACTAAACGCAAACAGCTTCCTGCTGACTGGGGAGGTGGGGGCGAGTCATTTACAGCTGTACTCTCTCGGCAACACTGTGATGATTATCAGCGACTGCACCCTGAGCCCAGAATGCACCAGGCGCTGTAAACACTAGATGGGTGACAGCAGCAACGTGGGTACTTTCCTGTTCGCTCTGCCTTGATTAGGTCTCCCTATCTTCCTCCACTCCTTATTTATTGTGACCTTTCCCATAGTTTGTCCTCTTACAGGGAGAGTCTAGGGATGGCATTCACTCTCCACCCGTCTTAAATGCCCTCACTGTGGTTTTGCCTAATGGTTTTACTCTCATCTTCATCTTGAGACCGTCCCATGAATCATTTTCTTAGCTGCCACTCTGATGAACACCATACCTGCCCCTTCTTTCCCAACGCTGTGAATTTGAAAGGTGGGCAATTTTTATGTGCTGTTTTGTTTTCCAGCCACTATATTCTTTATATTTTAAAATTTCATGCATCTTTGTAGGAAAAAAAATAACACTGAATGCTGATAAACAATCACATATATAAACATATCGGCATGCAGGCACATACACGATATGGATTTAGAATTTCAGTAGAGTGCATAGCTTTTATTTTGGGGTGATTCTGAGATCTTCATTTTTCAAGGGTCCATTGTCCCTTGTTATGCCGTTGGTAAAAAGAAGCCAGCAAGTGGGAGGATACAGAATCACTGCAAAGATAGCTGCAAAAAGGAGCCTGGAAAAGCCTAGGTGGGTAGCACTGTGATTAACAGAGATGGTTAATACAAGTTCTTCCACATTGCATTTAGTTTACGGGGAGAGGAAGAAATACTGACTTTCTGATTAATACTCTACAATCCTCAAGTTCAGACAAAATTCTATCTAAATTGGCTGCCAAATCTACTTGTATCTTATATGACCTCCTCACTGAGCTTGGCTCACAATGTCAGCTTTGCTCTGCAAGCTGTTAGGAGCTATAAGTTAGGAGCTGTAACTGAGTTTAATCAGGGCCTGGATTTTCCGTAACTTACTGATATTTGGCCAGCTCAATTTTTGGCATATGCAGAGAGTCCTTGATGTCCATAAGGAGAATGACAACTTAACAAATCAGTAGCTTTTGGGTACTTATGGAAAGGTTGAGAACAAGCCAGCTGCTTCCTCTATTGGAGGTGACGCACGGCTAATTTATTTATTTTAGCATACAGTACACAGATGTGGCTGGGTTGTTAATTTTGCTTTGCTACCAAGAGTTACAAGGTATCAGCTATCGGCTGATTTATTTGAAATCCTCCCTGGAACGCATCAGAATTTTAATTGTTTCCTGAATTTCTGCAACAGAAGAATTGATGTCACTGGAAAATGCCCTGGGTCCCTGCTGACTGCAGCTAACTCCCAGTGACTGATTTCCAATTGATACAGATGAGGCCTGAGAGGCGGTACACACAGATATACCCACGTGAGCCCAGCAGCCCAGTAATGACTAACGGAGATGATGGGGGAGACCAAACACTCTTTCCAACAACTCATCAAGTACACTGTCCTTCTCAACAGATGTAACCACCAGGGCCCAACATAGATGCTGCCGGGAACAGATGGTGCCGCGGGGCAGCTCTCTGTTCCCTGCTCCCTGGGTTGGGCTCGGCAAGATGCAGAAAAGGGCTTGTGTGTGCCGTGTGCAGGGGGTGGGACAGGCCTGTGTTTTCCAGCAGCAGGTAACATCCATTTGTCACACCAGCTCCAACCGGGTTTTCAGCACAGAAGTTAACATCTGAAGCCAATGAAGCATCCTGTCCCACCGCTGCAGGGAGGCAGGGGGAAGCCTCTCACGAACTGTGTCCTCTGCGAGGAGGGAGGGACAGAAGAAAGGAAGGGGGTGGTGGGTCAGGGAGGCAGAGGGAGGCCTGGAAAGGGAGGGACACAGATGAAAACGTGGAGTAGGCTTGCAGCGGCTTTAAAGGCTTTGCTTTTTTATATTGCTTTTAAAACAAGATGGCAGGCGGAGAAGGGGGAAGGGAAAAGATGAAAAGAGTGTTTTCTCTTAAATACCTTCAGGGGAAGAACCGCCACTGCCACCAAAGCCAGTGCCACCACCACTAACACCACTAAAATCATCAAGTCCTTCCACCTGCCCCCTCCCCCCCCCAAAAAAAGCTCCAGAAAAGAAAACCAAGTGTTTTCTTTCTCTGTTCTTAACAGAGTCTCAGCAACCTCATAAAAGCAGCCTCTACATATTCACTCAGTCTGAAATATGAATACACACAACAGCAATAAATTTCCATTGCTTCCAACTTTGAACACTGCCAAGGTATGTGGCACAGAGAGGATTTTTATGAGCAGGCCTTCAGCTGCCAGGATCCCACCTTCATAAAGAAGAGATTTTAGTCCATTCTGTCTATTTATTTTGTGTAGAGAAATCAAGGGCAATAAACCATGAAGAAATGCACTCTACCTTATTCCATTTCACACTTTTGTCAACCACGCTTTATCGAGTATCTGAATGAATTTTTAATATCATGCCACAAAATGCTTTGGTCTTCTATCATATGCTGGGACTCTATCAATCTGATAACACTTGGGAGTTCTGAGAGATACTCAGCACTGAAGAAAAACAGCTTTAAAGTTTAGTCATTCTGATGGAATGTAAAAGCTTATATCAGTGACAGGTTGACAGAAAAAGCTGTTTTCCTTTCCATTTCACAGACTTCCACGTATGAACGCCATGAAACATGTCAGGACTTTCTCTGAGTCTATGAAGACAGAGATGGCATCTGCTCCCAGTGGGAAGCCCTTCTAACCAGTAATACTATAAAATTTCATGATTCCGAATTCTGAGTGACATTCAGAAGGGCAGGGAGGAGGTGTTTACTATATTTTATAGAGCAACATCAATTGCTTGTCTTAGCACAAAAATATAGTTTTACGGTATACAATGCCACCTCAACCATCTTTCCTCTCTCCCTTTTTCTCTTGCAGAAAAAAAAAAAATCATAATCCATTTGTGTTAACCAAAGAGGTTTCTAATTTCCTGCTGTGGGTAGGATGGAGCTGATATGTGCATTTGCCCTGACCTATACTCATTTCTTGACTTCTTCAGGAAGCTGTTGGCATAAAGGGAGAGGGTTTCTATTGGTTCCAAGGCCAATCTATGGATTTTAAATTGCAGCAGGAACTACTGCTCCAGTTTTAAACTATGCTGCTGCCCTCCAATTCCTACTGAATTTGGGTAGAAGCAGCAGTTAGAGACAATGTTCATGAAACTCAGTTCACTGGGTTTGGGTTATGGGTTATAATATATCGTCTTAGATGGAAAAGATGATGGAGCACATTACCCTAAAGTGTATAACAATGACAAGTAGGCAACATACAACTGTTAAAAAACACACCGAAGGCTAACAGGGCCTGCTGTTTTCTCTGCATACGGCCAGACCCCTGTAATGAGGCACTTGAGATTAAAAGGTAGTGAGTAGCATAGCCAAGTCACTCCAAGTGTTCAAATAATCCCTGCTCGCTGTGCGTGAACCATACATTTTTTAAAAAAATGCTTTAAAAGCTGAGAGTAAACCCTGATTTGAAAAGGCAACCTGATATGCTTCTCAGTTCACTGATACTAATTACCCCTGAAAATTCCCCCTTGAGTGGAAGAGACTAAGGATCCTTCAAAACAAAGAGAACGAACTGAGTATTTCCTAGGAAGATGTGAGCACCTTCATCACCTGGCGGCCAGAGAGAGATGGGCAGGAATAAAGGCCATGTAAGGGAGAGGTCAGGAGATGCAGGAAACTGGATGACAAACTAACAAGCTCTATTGATGGTTTACTGTGAGGAGGGAAGGGAAGATACAGAAGAAAGAAGACAAAGTCCCCCATGCATTTTAAAAATCTTTTTACATATCCCAACAGGGGCACTAGAGCCCCCAAAGGGGGCAAAAAAAAAGTTCTCGGGAGTGAAAAAATCATGTACGACAAAAACTCTGGCCCTTTGAAGTTCAATCCTAGCCTACAAATATCATTCCTTAGTATTTACTTCCATGGTGGGGGGGGGGATCTTTTTTTTTGGCTGCGCTGCACAGCTTGCAGGATCTTAGTTCCCCCGACCAGGGATTGAACCCGTGCCCCCTGCAGCGGAAGTGCAGAGTCTTAACCACTGGACCGCCAGGGAAGTCCCAGTGGAGGTGTCATTTTAAAAAATGTCTAAAAAGGTTTTTTGGAGGGGAGAGGGTTATAAGGAAAAAGGTTGATAAACACTGCTCTAAGTACATTAAAAATGCAGTACATGTGCCCACAAACCACACCTGAAGAAAACTCCTTATAAAATGACCATTGCTGGAGAAGAAAGAAGTGAACTGTTATAAGCTTGTGCTATGGGCTGGCTGTGCTGGGCGAGGATGTGACTGATGTCCCCGGCGCGTGATAAACTTGCAAAATATGTCTGAAATGCATTTGCTCTTCCTGACGATTCTTTGAGATAAGTTTCATTGTCTGTAATTTACATATGAGAAAACTAAGACTCAGAGCATAAGTGGTCTGTCTGAGGGTCACACAGCAATTGAGTGCAGAAGCCAGGACTTATACTTAGGCTCTGATCCTGACGGAATCCAACCACCCCTACGATACCCTCTGCCCACAGAAGGGTGAGGGTGGAGTGACAAATGATGGATTATACACTTGAGGTCTAGCAGGTGTTATAAAACAAGAAAAAATACAGGCGGGGATATGGAAGACCTCAGAAAGACAGAGAAAATGCACGTGGAGATTAAGGAGAGAGGATATTCAGAAGATATTCAAATTCTCGTTCTCTTAAAAAATATTACAACTGCTATCCATGTCACCAAGCTTTCTGGACTCATTCCTGCTTCTTGTTTTTGAACCTGGGTGTGGATATTTTCAAGCTTTTCCCCCAACCAGTTCTTTAAGAATCAGGCTGGTAATGTGACATCTTTGATCTCCTTCCAAAACCTCTCTCTAAACACAAAGGTTGAACAGAAAGGACTGCAGTATCTACACAAGTTTAAGAGGACCCAAAGCGTCTAGCACATACACAAAGCTGTAATGAATTTCGTATCAGAACATGCTGCCAAGCCTTCCTTACTTATTCTTTTGTGGCTCTGCTCAGTTTCTTCGGGAAATAAGACCCCATAGGGAGCCAGAGAGAGGCCTGATCCTTCACCCCTTCTTGAGCAATTTCTTTTGTTGAGAGAGTGAGAGGAGGAAAATGGCTGGGAGCCATGAAACCCCAGAGTCGGGGTGTTGGGGTATATTTACATCTGAGGACGCTCACTGGAAGGCAGATCTTTGGCCTCGGTAGGCAGTCACACAGATGCCAGACAGTCACACAGATGCCAGGCAGGCACACAGATGCCAGGCCGGCAGCCGATGATCTGATGACAGAAAGACCCTGCTGTTTTCCAGTTTGTTTCAACGTGAAGTGCCAGGGGATGGCATTCACATTAGCTACCACCCCTGAGAGCAGCAGTGGGACCCAAGGTGTGGGACGGGTGGGGGGACCCTGGCCAAGCCTCCTGACATAATTCCAAGTGTTGACTTGGCTGGTTGGCTGCATCTTTGCCTGGGATGGTGCTGGCAAGAAACTGCAGTGCTCTTCCTGGTGCTGTGGAAATCCTCACATCCTGCTGTCTCTTATGCATTTTGCGATCACACACCCTGCCCAAGGCAGTGTTCTAGCAATGCTGCAACTTCCGAGCAGGTGGCTCAATGAAAGTTCAGTTGTAAACAAGGGCACCTTTCCTGGGAAATTCTGGCGCCCAGGCCCACCCAAAAAGTCCTAGTCAGCATATAAATGCCTTAAAGGACAGAATTCATTAACAGTATTATCTCACCTATACCCAAGCTCCGTCCAGCTGTAACACTTCTACGGAAAAAAATATTTAAAATTCAAACTAGGAATGCCAACAATGAAAAAGGTACTCTCTCTTCAGGTGCATCCAGGGAAGGGCATGAGTTCTCTAACTGATGATAGTGGAAAAACCCAGTAATTATTATAATACTTATCAATTATGGGGGCTCAACTATGCACCAGGCACTGTAATGGTCCCATCATATTTAATTCCCAAAACTACTCTCAGGAGATAAATATGATTACCTTCCTTTAACAACTGAAATTGAAGCACAGAAACTGAAGGTCAAATAAATTGCCCAAGGTCATACAGTTAGGAAGTGGGATGAAAGTTATGCCCAAGCCCAGTGACTCTTCACACATTGCTCCTTCTACGTATGCAAGGCTTTCTCTAATTTCAAAGCCTTCACCTAAAAGGGGTCCCATAAAAAAGCCCCTCTGGAAAAGTATGCTGCACTCTACATACCAAAACACTAGGTTAAATCTCCTTCCCAATAACCCATGAAGTGTGTGACCAGGGAATCATTTCTTCATTACTTGACGCCTCAGTTTCCTTACCTTACTCAGAAAGTGAGATAAGTACCAAGGTTATTCAAAGATAAACTATAAAGTTTTACACGTGTCGGCCCTTTTCACAGTAAAATGTGGTGCAGCATCGGCCTCACAGAGCGCCCTGAGACACCTGACCCTATGTCCCCAGGCAGCCCCGATCACAGCTGAGGCCCGCCAATGTCAGGAGCGGCCAGTCTTTATGACGGCCATGTCAAGAACCACAGCTTCACAGCCCCATAAATAGCATCTTCTCTGTAATTCTCTACTTCCTGGGTTGATGCAAACGTTCTTCCTCTCTATTGTCGTTCAGTCAATATATTTTCTTTTAGTTAAGATGTGCCAATTGCCAGGCACCCTAGAGGTGCCTCCAAAACACAACATCCTATTTTCACAGCGTGAGACCACAAAATACAGGCAGAATGTCTGGAACTTTGTGGGGGAGCAAGGACCCCAAAGCACTACAATGATTTATAATACCTCATATTTGGCTGTGCTGGGCCAAAAATGTGTATAGAAGGGTTATGAGTTGATCAGAAACCTGGGGGCAATGGTGGCATAGTAAAAAACCTGTCAGTCTCTTTGTCTGGTACACCAGCTCAGACACTGGTGTGTGGAAAGGAAATTTTTCATTGTGTGTTTCTATGGAGTACTGATCCTTTTACGTGAACGTGCCACCAGCCCTGGGGAACAGAACTGCTCCGTGCACGTGACCACGCCTGGTGGCACGACTGGAGGACCCAGAGCTCTGCCTCTCCTGGATGCAAGGAGAGAGGGCAGTGTCCTCGCACCCCTCCCACCAGCTCTTCCTCGACCTTCACCTGCACGTGACCACTAAACGGAAGCTTTCTCTCTGGATCCCTTTCCTCTCTTTTCTCTGCAGTCTCACCTGTCTCTCCTGGGGCCTCCACGGGGTGGCCCGTCACATCTGCATCCCGAGCAGAGCTCCTGCGCCCCAGCTCCTAGGGCTACACCCCACTGTGCTGTCAGTTCTAGCCCTGTCCTTCCACGTGGAGCTCAGCCCCTGCCCCTCCCTCCTGGCCTCACCGCCCCTCCTCTCATGGTCACAGAGACTCAGAGGGATCACCTGGAGGAGCTTCCCACCCCCACCGGACACCTGTGCCGCCGTGCGAGTTACGGACGTGCCCCCTCCCCACCTATGCCTCAGGGGCTGTGGGAGAGGAGAGGGGCGTGGAAGGGGAGGGTGGAGGGGGAGCAGGTGTGTGTAAGCTGAATCAGGTCCCCAGGGATTCTATTACCGCTCCCCTCGCACCGCGGAGAACGCTTCTCTCAACCTTGGCATTACTTGTTAAGTCCCATTTCTCTCTCATGTTCCTCCTCAGATTGGCTACCCAGTCCTTGCCGACTGCCTCTCGAAAACACCTCCCCTATCTGATTCTTCCTGCCCATCCCACACCCCCAACCTCATTACCTCCTGCCGGGACTGTTGCTGCGATCGCTTGCTTGCTAGCTTGTCTCCAACCTCCAGGCTCTCTCAGCTCCAATCCGTCTTGCCCGCTGCTGCCAGATTAACTTTCTAAAGCAGTGGTTTCTAAATTCTGGCCTGCGTTAGAATCACCTGGGGAGCTTGTTAAAAATATAGATGCCTTGACCCCAACCTATAGATTAGGATTGGGCAGGTCTGGGCGGGGCCCGAGGTATATGTATTTTTAACAAGCTCCCAGGTGACCGTGATGCAGTCAAGGCTGGAGAATCTCTGGCACAGCTCTCACCATGGTGCTCCCTTCAAAAAATAAGTTTCAAAGGCTCTCCACTGCCTACCAATCTCCTTCAGTCTTTAAGGCTTGGCATGTTCATGCCCCGGTCTGCCTTTCAATCTCGCCTCCACTCTACCTCAACATGAACCACCACCCCCCCCATGCCGAATCCTGACTGCTCGCATCTTCCCATGCAAGCTTTTTACTTCCTTGCCTCCTAACCTGCTCAAGCTGTTTCCCTTGCCTTGGATGTTCCGCCTTCTTCACTTCCAACAAACACTGTGAAGGGCTGGAGGTGGGGCACTTTCAGACAGAAAGATCGCATGGTTGGGTACAATGCACCATTGTACATCTTGGAATGGAGATCTAAGCCACAAAGAAGGGATACCTACCCTGACACAAAATAAATGCTCATTTATTTTTCAAGATGACCTTCTGAAACATTAATTTACCCAAGGTTGCTCAACAACACAGAGAGAGTTGCTGATAATCAGACTCATCTGACCCTAAATCCAGGGTTCTTTCAACTACATGATATTTGCTATCATTGTAGTTAAATCTGATGTAAGGAGCTCCCCTAGGTCATGGTTACTTTTCAACCTGTGAAGATAAATCAGAGTTGACTTATTTGTGTTCCTTACATAGTAGGCCTTGTGACCAAGAGCTCATTTTGCCCACTGGATGCTGAAGGTTAGGAGTACTGTTTATACAATGAAAGAGTTCTAGAAACTCTCAATCAACTTCCGTTTCCCTTATTCCCTGGAGTAAGCAATCCTTTCTGTTATGCTCTCCATGCAGGTTACTGAGTGATACCACACACACTACATCTTTGCATCCGATTGGCTAGTCTCTAGTTTGCCCACACACTTCTGCTCTCATCAGCTGAGCTGTATCCTCACCAACACGCTGCTGTAATCAGTTCCAACTCTTTTACACCAGTTTTGCTGGGTATTCTGATTATACTGTTAATATTTAACTATTATCTACACTGATGAAATAGAAATATGGAAAAGGAATTGTTATATCTCTAAAACCCAAGAAGAATGTTCTAGAAACACTCACTAAAGGCAGAAGACTTAAGGACAAACTGTTCTTCATTTAGGTATGGGCAAGGCAGCTGTAAAAAAAATTGACAAAAGAAAACGCTCTTAAATCTAGAAGGATTCCACACTTTACAAATGTCTAAGATCTCCCTCCACTTAAACTGAAATTGAGACTGTAGAGGATGCATTAGGGATGTGAATTATGCAAGAAAGATGGTACAGGACTCTACTAGGCAAACCCATGAACGTATGAAAGACTCTGGCCATGTACATGGAATGGTATGACGCTGAAAATCAGTCAGTGTGATTCACCACATTAACAAACTAAAAAAAATACGAAAAACCTAAAGCTAAAACATACTTACGGTGACAGACTGAATGCTTTCACCTTAAGATCAGAAATGAGACAGGAATGTCCACTCTCACCACTAACAGTGTAATCACCAAGAAAAATAAGTAGAAAAATCCAGATTGGAAAGAAAGGTAAATTGTCCTTGTTTGCAGACATAATTACCATCTATGTTCAAAAACCAAATGGAATCTATAAAATAGTTACTAGAATTAGTAAGTGAATTTAGCATAACTGCAGAATATATAATTACAATATCAAATATAATATACATAATTGAAAATCATTATACAAAAATTAATTGTACTAACCAATTATAACAGCAACAATCAGAGACTGAATTGAATTGAAATTTTAAAAATTGTCTTTTACAATAGTTTCCAAAAAAATGAAATATTTAGGGATAATTCTACAAAAAATCTGAAAGACCTGTGCATTGAAAAATATAAAATATCCCTAAATAAAATTAAAGACAACCTAAAAAAATGGAAAAATACTTTGTTCATGGGTTGATACACACAACAACATAGATAAATCTCAAAATAATTATGCAGAATGAAAGACAAAGAAAATACACACTATATAATACTATAAACATGTAAAGTAATCTGTAGTGACAGAAAGCAGATCAGTGGCTGCTTTGGTGGTGGTGGTGAGGGGGGCACGAAGGGGCAGGAGGAAACTTTGGGGTGACAGATATGGTCACTATCTCGATTGTAGTGGGGACATCATGGATGGTACATATGTCAAAACCTATTGAATTGTATACTGTAAGTATGTGTAGTTTATTGTACATCAATTACACTACAATAAAGCTGTTTTTAAAAAATTAAATGTTGATAACATGCTTCCCTTTTTATGACTTCCTCCTTTAAATGACTTTCTCAATTAACTAACTACATACATCATTGGTTAACAGGGCTCTTCCTCTGTGCGTAACGTAAATGGCCTGAGAGTGGAGAGCAATCATCATTTAGAGCTAAAACAAACCTTGGAATTATCTAATATGATGTACAGATTAAAAAGCTGAGGGTGAAGAGAGTTAAGTGAGGTTCCCAGGTCCATATAGCCAATTAAAGAGCAGAGCTGGGTACACATTCCCAGCTCCCCTGACTTCTGATGGCTCCCTGATCCTGTAATCTGTGTTCATCTACAAAGTCTGGCAACCACTTATAATTCTAGAAACAATCCTCAATGAAGCAAAGTTGTCAACTACAATTCCACCTACATTAAAAACATGGCAGTTGACTGCTGTGACCACTTGAACCTGATGCGCTCATCTATGGGACCAGGGGTACAAACTTTTGCATACTCAGCTCAGACAGACTTTCTGGTGCACAAACATAAGATCCGTCTATTTCTTTCCTTTATCAGTAGGAAGACCTACTCATGGTGATAATGACCCTGATTAAATCTCAAAATGGGTAGAGGCTGGCAAGGAAGGAGGAACGGAGCACAGACTTTGAAGATAGACAGCTTTGGGATCAAATCTCAGTTTTTTTCATTTAAGATCTGAGCAAATTTGGACCAAGGTAACCTCCCTGAACCTACACTTCTCCTTTATAATGCGAGATAATACCCATCTTATAGGATTATGAATGATGATTAAATGAAAACATAAAGTGTCCAGTCTGACATGTAACCTGAATGTTCAACCAGTGGTAGCTATTATAGCTAGGTGAACACTGTGTGGTCTTAGAACTGTGATTATCCAGTGATTACCACAACTCCTCTGTCACCCTGGGCTGTATCCGAACTAGGTCCCCACTCTCTCTCCTGTGGTCTTTACCACACTTTGCCCACCACACTGGGTAACATCCTCTACACTACTGAGAATCACTGATCTAACGGGCCACTGAGAATCACTGATCTAATGGGCCACAGAGATTGGTGGGAGATTGTCTTGTCCCTTAGAACTTCAGAACATAGATTATCTTTCATTCACCTCATTTTTGCTGAGATCTAGTCCTTCCAAGGATAAACACAGGACTATGGTCAGCAAAATTCAAATGAGTGACTCATAGCATATCAGACCCAGACAGTTCAGCTTATTTGTGAATAGCCTGGGCACTCAAGTCCAAATGCTTGGGTTCATGTCTTAGCTCCAGCAAGGGACATAACCTCTAATGCATCAGTCTCCCCATCTATAAAATGGGCACTACCTCAAAAGGTTGTAAGAATGACATGAAACCATGCAAAGCCGCTGGCACATAGGAAACTCAAAATAAGGTCTGATAATTATTAATATTACTCTGATTCTGTAGGGGGGAATAAAAGCAATGAAGAGGCCTAGGTAAGGTGAATTCTCGAAGGAATGGAAAATAGCTAGCCTTTCAAAACAACTGGTAAAACCTCCAGGGAGATAGGTATCAAGCAATAACAACCAACAAGGCTATTTGTCAAGCTGCTTTCGAAGAGGGAGCTCTTGTGGAAGCCCAAATGAATAGAACGGGTTCCCAACCCTTGCTTTTTCTTTGCCGAAAAGATGTCAAGGTGAATGAAGAAAATGCTTCAAGCTGCTGCTTGCCATGAGGTGTCAACGGCTCACCCTCTGTCTGGTTTTCGATAAAAGACAGCCTGAGCACATGGAAAAATGGGGAAAGTGAAGAAGAAAAAAGACAGACTGGATGCTCAACAAGCTGGCTTTCAAAGGAGACAGGTATTAAAGGTTAGAAGAGGGATGCTGGACTCCACATTACAGAAGCCAAATTATTTCAAAAGCACAACATACCGGTTGCACGCTTTGGCGCCAGTGACTGGTTAAGAGCAAGGAAGCAGAAGAAGAACACACGGAGTCCCTCTTTTATAATCAGTCTGTGCTATCCTCTCCAGGAGAGGAGAACAAGATCAACGAAGAGGCGTTTGTGGGACAGAACCTGCCCGAGACAACGAGGAGCCGCTGGAGAGAGTGGGCCCAGGCTCTCTCTTCGGCTCTGAAAACGCACTTGGGAGCCAGGTTATTCTCTGTGACCCCACGAAGTTCCAGGGAAATACTGTGTGCATGCTTCAGAACAAACCAGCCCGTTTGTTTGGGGGCAGATGGGCAACCCCCAAAAGCTACACTCTGGTGAGGACTGCTGGCTAACCAAACACCCTCCTGCACTCTTCCAAGCCAGCACACATGTGCTGGGAATCTCCTGAAAACAAGTTCCCCAAGAAGACATATGGTGCTTACTTGCTAGCAAAGAGCGCTAACAAGACACACTGAGAAGGAACAAGGGAGAAAGCTGACTGAGTCTTTCAGTCCCACGAGGAGGTGAGACTCGGGCTGGAGGACTTGATGGTGCTGCCAGTGCAAAGGCCTGGCCCGGACGGGGGAGCCCCTGAGCACTGCTGCTTCCGCCTCCCCCCAGCAGGCAGACTGGCAAAGCAATCCACCCTCCTGTCAGGAGCGCGAGTGGTCACTTGCCCCAGGCAAGTGGTGGCTCTCTGAGCTTTCATATCCTTAGGGGTACGGAAGGGCCCCGGCAGAAAACCTCTTTAAGCTTCACTCCTTGAAAAGAGTCTCCACGGCTCTAAATCATCCGGGAATCCAGTCCCTTTCTGACCCCACTAGAAAACAGGAAAATGAAAACCTCACATTGCTGAGTGTGTCCAGGGGGCAAACGGCTTCTGAAGATTCATGGAAGACGGTGGGGTGTCATGGCAAGAGCCGTACCAATGGCGAACTGAATCCCATCTTAAGGACCAGCTATAGTTAGCAGGCGGAGGCAGGCTGAGTATGCATCAGTTGGTTTTCAAAATATGTTATTTACAATACGCAGCAGATGTTCTTTGAATTCTAATGTGAAAATACAGGCTTTTTATTTTTTACCGACAGACTAAAGAGTACACTTAATATAATAATCTTGCAAAGTCCAAAGATTACCTCACAGTTTGGAAACTACTATGTTGAGGCATTAGTCCCATTACTCAGTATTTTCAAAACTCACCAGATAAATATGGTACACTGAGACTTCCTGGTAACAACCTTCTATTTTTTGCAAGGAAGAACACAGCAAGGCTTCCCAGAAGCCTCAATTAAATCTGGAAAATGTTTCTAAAATATTCTGAAGCACAACACATGCACACATGCTGAAGTGTTTCTGGAGATCTTTGCTCACAGATGAGTTTCTGCTGTCATTCGTTCTTTAAAAAAACGTACTGGGTGCCTCCAAAGGACCGGGAAGTACACGAGGCTAAGGGGAACACAGAGATGAGCAAGAAACGGTGCCCTCAACGAGCCTCCTGTCTTCACAGACCAAGTAAATGGACACTTACAAAGCTCTAGGGATAAGCTCTATACCAGTTGGCACAGGATACCAGGAGGGAAGAGGGTACCTGACCTGTTGTGAAGGTAATCGGGCAATTAATCAAGTCATGCGTCAGTAAGAATTCCCCAGAGGAAGCTTCGTTAGAGAAGTCAGGAAGCTCTGGGTGGAGCCCTGCATGGCTGGGAGGGACAAGGTATCCAGTGAGGAGGCCACAGGGGCAGACAAGGCAGGGAGGGGGCAGGGGTGGCTGGAAAAAATCTGAGTGGCAGCAAAATAAATATGGGGGGGCTTCCCTGGTGGCGCAGTGGTTAAGAATCCGTCTGCAATGCAGGGGACACGGGTTCAAGCCCTGGTCCGGGAAGATCCCACATGCCGCAAAGCAACTAAGCCCGTGTGCCACAACTACTGAGCCTGTGCTCTAGAGCCCATGAGCCACAACTACTGAGCCTGTGAGCCACAACTACTGAAGCCCGTGCACCTAGAGCCCATGCTCTGCAGCAAGAGAACCACCACAATGAGAAGCCCATGCACCAAACAAAGAGTAGCCCCCGCTCGCCACAACTAGAGAAAGCCCGCGCAAGCAACAAAGACCCAACATAGCCAAAAATAAATAAATAAATAAATAAATAAATAAATAAATAAATAAATAAATAAAAATTTTTTCAAAAAAATAAATAAATAAATATGGAAAGGAATTCGGGCTCTGGGATCAAACAAGCTCCCTCATGCTTCTCACTGTGGGCAATCTGCTGCCATTTCTTTCTCCCCTCGGAAAAAAACAGGGAGAATGCAAGTTTGTTGTGAAGTGAGAGCACATGAAAATGTCTGGCACACAGTAGGTGTTCATTTGCTTCCTTCCTTAGCGTTCTCAGAGCTCTGCAAGGCAAAAGTTCCCTGACGCCTGATCTCACCTGGAAGAATAAATTATAGCTGGGGTTGACTCCAGTTCTAGAAATTGTTCAACTGATACCCTGTGATGGTGATTCTGCAAATTATTCAATAAATACCCTCTCACTGTGAGGGCCTGAACTCCACAAAGGGCCGTGTTTGCGTAAAATATTTAAATGTGGGGCTTTTTGGTATGAGTTCTCTTGGCGCTTCATTTGTATATAAACAGAGTGGTTCATTCATTCAAAATTCTAACCAACACACTTGGAGCATCTAAAGCAGTGGAAGGCACTGGGCTGGTTTCTGGGCACCAGAGCTGCCCTCAATATTCTCACCGTATGGTGTGGGAAAGAGACAAAGCAAACAAACACAAACAGTATGTTTGCTGATGTAATGACAGAGGACTCTTTCTGAGTCAGTGGTTCTCAGCCTTGGCTGCAGATCTGAATCACTGAGGAGCTTTTAAGGTGGTACTGATGTTCAGATCCCACCCCCAGAAATTCTGATTCAACTTGACTGGACAGTGGCCCGTGCGTGTGGGATTTAAAGGCTCCTCGGGTTGATGCCAATGTGCAGACAGGTTGAGAACAATTGTCTAGAGTTCCTTTATAAGTTGTCATGAAATGGTTTGAGTGTTAGCCCAGATACAGTGGTTCTCAAACTCTGGAGTGCGTTAAGAATCACCTGAAGGCCGAGGCTCCTTGGAGTAGGACAGGGCCTGGCTTTTGTATATTTGTAAGTGTCCCAGGGAATTCTGAATCACAGGCAAGTTTGAGAAACACTGTTCTAACACAAAACACAGGCTGGCTATATTGTGAATAAAGCAGGGTATCTGACTTTTTCAGGTCTCAGAGGAGAGGAATTCCCTAAAATCTTTCCACCTTTTCTTTGCTGGCCCTTCTTATTAGCATGGTAGTAGTGCTACCTGTGTGCCTGTGTTTGACAGAACGTCTGCATCTTAAAACTTCTCCAAGTTGCTTTCCTTTAACTCTTCTCACTACAGTAATTGTATGCTTCAAGTCCTTGCAAAAGTGCTAAGCATTTTCCTGTGGATTCTCAGATTTTATTCTCAAAGTAACCCTAGGTCACCTAGAGCAGGAATCATTACTCTTCTTTTATGGATGAGGAAACTGAGACCCAGGGACTTGTCCACAGACCCATGGTTGACTGAGAGCGGACTCAGTACTAGAACCAAGGTTTGCTGACTTCTGAACTTGACATTCAGTACATCAGTGTTTCTCAACGTGTAGCCCTAAGACAGCAGCAGCAGCATCCCCTGGAAACTTGTCAAAAGGCAAATTCTTGGGCCCCACCCCAGGTCTACTCAATCAGAAGCTCCTGAAGTGGGGTCTTGCATGGGTTTTAACAAGCCTTCCAGGGGGTTCTGATGCACCACTGCATTTTACTACGCTGCCTCTGGAAGCACGCCTTCTGCATCCAGCTACGAAGCTACTGTATTTGCATGAATGTATAATACAATTAAAGATCCTATCCTTTAGTGCATTGGTGAGTTATAGGAACACTGAAAGGTAGGGGAAGATTTGTGAGCTGGTGGGGACTCTTGAATGAATCCATAAAGCAGTGAGAAAGCACATGACCTCTTTTACCCCTAATTCCCCTGAGAAAGATTAGGTGGCTATAGCTGAGATGTAGCACCATCTAAAATATGCATGTCTGTGTCTGCATTCTCCCAGATAGGTTTCAGAAAAATTCTCTTAATTTGCAGGCAGTGAAGACTTGATGAATAATTCTAGTCTTTCAACATTGCACCCATAATTTTTTTGCACTGAAAAAGTTACTGTGAAATAGAAAATGAAGTCTTTCACTGGTACCAGCCAAACCTACAAAGTGGCTCCTTTATGATGAATTCATGAAAAATTTAATGTTATGAGAGGAGAGGAGGGTATTTACAGTATCTGAGCTTAGTGAAATGGAACAGGGAGCCAAAGCATGATTTCTTTTTGGCTCCCAAGGCACATGGCACACAAAATGTTTCTATAAAGAAAAAAAAAGGCAGATTTGGTTCTGAGTTCAGTGAAATATCATGATTTCCATTTGCTTGTTTTGCAGCAATTGCCTTTTTAGGCAACTCCCCATTTCAAGGAAAAGTTTGGAGCTCATTAGAGTCACCTACCTCCTTCCAACAGACTATGCCATTGGGAGAGAATGCCGAGCTTGCCCGCCATGTCTGCGACCCAGACAGGTGTACGGAGCCGCCAGACTGGGCCAGCTACACGTGATGCTGGCATCTGTGAGATTTTCTGCAAACTTCATTTCTTCCTGCTCTGGCAACTCTAGGCATGGAAGGACTGGGTGAAAATGTGTTCTTTTATGTTCCCACCTGCAGGCGGTCCACTGACAGTTATAAAGAGGGGCTAGGGTAAAGTGGGGGTCCCTGTTTTGTGAAAGATTTAGGATCTGGATCATCCCACACCTTAGCTACATTTGCTTAAGGTCAAATTCTAAAGAAAGTCAGAAGTCAAAACTTAGATTATGGCGTATAGGAGCACAATGTTAACCTAAAAAGGAATCACAGAATTGCAGACTAAGAAGAGACCTTGGCTAAGCTGCACCTTTTGAGTGGCTCTTTGCAACGAAATGTCCTACACCTGGTTGGCCAGGTTGCTGTCCTGAGCTACTCCTGAACAACAGAGGCAGTCAACCCCACCTTGGAATGGATCTGTTAAATGATTTTTGTACTTTTTCTGTCCTCTGAGGAAATAAAGAATAAAAAATAAGATTTAATCTTCTTTTACATGATAGTTCTTCAAATATTTACAGACAGTCTACATGTCCCTTTGTCTATGCAATGCCACTATATAATAACCAAACATTGGTTAAGCCATTAAAACTCCCCAGACCACATTTCCTTCATTTATGAACTGATAGATATTAGAATAGCTATCCCTTCCTCAACGTACATAGATATACAGAGGGTCAGATAAGACGTGAAGGTACTTTCAAATGGTATAAAATATTATGGAAATGTAAGACATGGCAATGAAGAAGATGGTAGGTTTGCTACAATTCTCTCAAGCTTCCTTCAGCTAAGTCTTGCACTTGGATTGATTGAAAATAATAGTTCAGAAACTACTGAGAACTCTCTTGACACCAATATAAAGCCTGTCATCCATAAGTTTAGCTTTTTTAATATCTCCTATCTTTTACAGAGGTTAAAAAATTCATTCACTGGACTTCCCTGGTAGCCCAGTGGTTAAGAATCTGCCTGCCAATGCAGGGGACATGGGTTAGAGCCCTGGTTCAGGAAGATTCCACATGCCACGGAGCAACTAAGCTTGTGTGCCACAACTACTGAGCTGCGCTCTGGAGCCCGCGAGCCACAACTACTGAGCCCATACGCCTAGAGCCCGTGCTCTGCAACAAGAGAAGCCACCGCAGTGAGAAGCCCACGCACCACAACAAACAGTAGCCCCACTCACCGCAACTAGAGAAAGCCTGCGCACAACAACGAAGACCCAATGCAGTCAAAAAAACCCCACAACAAATAAATAAATTAAAAAAATATATATATATATAAATTCATTCACTGAAGAAATATTTATTCATAATATACTACATTTAAGATATTCTATCAGCTGTTATAGGAGTTACAACAATGAAAATGCAAGGCTCCTATCTTTGGGGGGCTGGATAAGACAAGCACATAAATAATTGAAATACAAGACAAAGTGCTAAAAAGTCCTTTCCCACCCCCTACATGCATGTGCACATGCACACACACACACACACACACACACACACACACACACACACACACACACACACGGAATTCTGGAACTCCAAAGGGGAGAAAAATCCTATTACAAGAAGATTTCATGGAAGAGAAGGGATTTGAAGGATGAGAGGATTTCAACAGAAATGGCAGAAATAAAGAACATCATTTCAGATAAAAGATACAGAAGAAGCAAGAGCATAGAAATGAGAACTTGTGAAGGTAAAAGAAAGAATGATCAGTGTTTTGCTTAGGCTAGAACACAGAGAACAGGAAGTAGAAGAGTACAAAATATACTTGGAATGGAAGACAAGGTTCAAGTTGTAGAAGGCCTCACAAGTTAGGTTAAGGAGTACAGAATGTATTCAGTAGGATTAAAGGAATTTGAAAGATGGTTGCCTAAGGAAATGATATAATCAGATCTGTGCTGAAGGAGGACTGGTATCTGGCAGCAATGTGTACGACAGAGTGTGGCAGAGATAAAAGGGGCTTGGTGATGTGATAGTCTTGATAAGAGGCAATGAAGACCTGGAGCTGGACAATGACCCTGACTGGTAGGACAAGAGATGAAGAAATAAAGCCTAGATGGAACAAATGGGCTATTATATACACGATGGCTGTCATCCATGGCAACCAAGGAGCTGAAAGAAAGAAGTCAAGTTTTCAACCCTGGGTCACACCATGGCTAGAAGTAGGGAAGCCAGAAAGCCTTGCAGGGTATGAGTTCTGTTTTGAGCAATGAGTCTAAGAAGCTGGCAGGACATCCAGGTGGTGAAGCTAGGTTTGGAAGTTATCCACATAGTTAAGATCCAGATGGTGTTATGAGATTGGAAATGGAAAAAGTAAAGAAACAGATATAAGAGGGGGCATCCGTATTTAGGAAGGCGTTGAGCATTGGAGCCAAAGTTAGAAGGAGAATGTGGAATATTACAAGAAGCCAAAGGAAAAAGAATGTTTCAAGATGGAGAGACAGTCAACATGGTTGTATGGCACCTAAAGGTCATGAGGATAGGAATCAGAAAAGGTTATTGGACTTGGCAAATAAGATGACACTATGAACCATGAAGAAAGAAATTTCAGTAAAGTAATGAAGGTAGAATCACGAGTGCAAAAAGTGAGGACGGAGTGGGTGGAAAATAAGCACCAACAGTGAGAGCAAGCTGTGCTTTCAAAAGGCTTGACAGTGGAGGGAGTGAGAGAAATAGAATGGTAGCTTGAGGGGGCAGCAGGATCGAAGCAATGTTTTTTAAAAAAGTGTGAACTTTTGAGTATTTCTGTAGGTTGAAGAAAGAAAATGAAGATATTCAGAAGCCAGGTTCTGAAGGAGGAGGGAGGAATTGAAACAGGGCAGAAACAATGGCATTCACCTTAGAGAAAAGGGTGGATACTTCTTTATTTAGATGACTGAGAAGAGGAAACAGGAGGAAATATAGGGTAAATCTGAGTAGAGGCATAGGAATACTGACATCATTCATCCTGCATCTAAGTGGAGGTGACTTGGTGTTTGAATCTATAAAGAATTTGAGGGCTGCTGAAATGATCAAAGAGAGGCAGAGAAGATAAACAAGGGAATATGAGTTAATACTATAGGAGCTAATACTACAGAAGGAAGTAGAAGTTAGATATGAGTGATACCTTTCTGACCATAAAACATGTCAGACTCAGGAGCCATCACTGGAGTGTTAGAAAATTTTTCTTTGGAGATACCTAAGAAAATAACTGGACTTGTGTCCAGTCAGCTTTTAATATTTCAAAGGTTAAATACCCAGAGTAGGCAAATCCACAGAGATAGAAAGCAGATTAGTGGTTGCCATGGGCTAGAGGCAGAAAGGAGTGGGAATGGTGTTTCTTCCTGGGGTGATGAAAATAATCTGGAATTAGATAGTGGTGATGGTTGCACAATATACTAAATGGTTGTAAATATACTAAAAATCACTGAATTGTATATGTTAAGGGGGTCAACTTTATGTGAATCACATCACAACAATGCTTTTTTATTAAAAAAAATCAAGTCATGCTGTACGTTACATTCCTGTGACAGCATTGGGAATATAGTCAATAAT
Source organism: Balaenoptera borealis (assembly GCF_965194805.1). Taxonomy (NCBI): domain Eukaryota; kingdom Metazoa; phylum Chordata; class Mammalia; order Artiodactyla; family Balaenopteridae; genus Balaenoptera; species Balaenoptera borealis. The sequence continues at coordinate 76,066,308 of NC_138872.1, forward strand.
ATTGTAATAACTTTGTATGGTGACAGATGGTAACTAGACTCATTGTGGTGATCATTTCATAATGTATAAAAATATTGAATCACTATGCTGTACACCTAAAACTAATATAATATTTTAAGTCAACTACAGTTCAATAAAAAAAAACTGAATCACTATGTTGTACACCTGAAATTAATATGACATTGCAAGTCAATTATACATCAATGAAAATCAATTCATTAAAATTTTAAAAATTAAGTCATTTAAAAAAAGAATATTTCAGAGGTAGAACTGATGATGGGTTTGGAAATGTACTTTCCACATGATGTTTCCATTGCATACTTAAACCCTCCTGGTTTTATGTTTTGCACGAGTTTTTGAGTCTCCTCAGAGCTTCCGTCTAAGACATCATGATTTTTTTTAGAAAGATGACCTAGGAAGAACGTTATCAGTATTTGCCCAAGGCAGCAGTAAGACTGAGGGAAATGCTGAGGTTTGCAGTGTTGTGTCCTTCCCAAACCAAAGCCCACAGACTGGCTGCAGGTAAACCACCTGGGGAACATTTCAAAGGTGCAAATTCCCAGGCTTCACTACAGGCCTCATAACCTAGAATGTCTGGGGACAGAGCACCTAAGTCTGTTTTTAGGAAACTTTCTGTGTTGGCACACAGCTGTGCTGTGGCTGACCACACTGCTGAGTAGAAGCAAAAGCAAAGAGTGAAACTGGCAGAGTGATGGCTGGGCCAGTGCTAGGGCGTGATGAGGCCCACGTCTCTCACAATTGCCATTCTGTGCCAGGCTATCAGAAACACGTTTCTAAATACTGACTGCTACTGCTTACATTCCTAACAGTCTTCCCCTTGGTCCTTAAAATGTAGAAGGTCCTTGATCTCACGAGGACGTTTTCTAGTTTGCTTTAGGGAAATAAACTCCGTTGAAGCAAGAGAGAATGCAGATGCTGTAGTGCTGATACTGTTTTAGTTGTTTGGCAGGATGAAAATTAAATAATACAATATTGCTGCCCAGTTTTTATATGATTGGCAAGTCATACTGAAATACCAGAGTTATGACTGCTTGGAAATCAAGAAGGTAAAAGAAAAGCCAACAACTCCACAATGACCCAACAACGGCTTTTCTCTTTACAAATGACCATCCTCCTTTGTTCATTCTTTGGGCACCCGCCACGAATCCAGAACCCAGCCAAGCACGAATCCTCAAGGAGAATGCAGGTTAAGGAAGACATAGAAAGTAACTGATGACTAAGTGTAGGGAGGTGAGTCTTGTGACCAGCCTGTGCCGTGGGAAGGTAGGAGCACAGGCTGTGCGTCACGAGGAGCACGCACCAGGACTCCGGAAGAAGACAACCTGCGTAAAGGGCCCTTCTGTCTGCCTAGTTTCCGGAACTCCGGAAGTGTGGCCGGAAACCAGCGCTGTGCCAACCTTTACCCGCTGGGTCCCCAAGGCGCCGGCAGACACTTGTCCACCTTCCCCCCGGGGCAGCAGCCAGGCTGTGACATCGCGTCCCTTCACGCGCTGCCCAGGGGCTTCGTTAATATCTCATTCTCCTGCTGGCATCCAGCGGGGAAAGAAAAAGCAGCTTGTCTTCATGAGAAAGATCAGGGACCCCTGCTCCGAGGCTTATCTGTCCTCCACCCAACACCGCAGCAAACTCTAGCCCCCTTTAAGCTCATATTAGTAGACTAAGGAGAGGAGCTCTGACGTTTTCCACTGACATTGCCAGGAGCAGTTTTTGCAAGTAGTACTGAGCACCAAGGCAGAAAGGAAAGACCTCGAAACCGAAGGCTCTTTTCCCTGCACAGACGATCTCTTGGCATGCTTGGCGCTGTGCGCAGCTGCCTGGAGCCGAGCTGGAATGGCAGTCATCTTTGTGCGGTATGACAGGAGTGGCATTTTGCTGTAGGCCCAGCTTCTGCTAAGATGGCAGAAGGAGTGGCCTGTCACCCAGAATTACTTCTCAGATCCCAATTATATGTTTTAAAAATATCACCTATTAAGACCCAAACACTTTGTTTGCTGGTTGCAGCCCTTTGAACAGGTTACCATGGATTTATGCTGGCATAATGGGCCCGCATGATGTATGTTCCCTGTCAGTGCTGAAACAACAGTCAGTGCATCTGAGCAGGCCCACCTGCCACGCAATATGTTCTCAATCCCTCAGGCAGAGCGATGCACGGCTCGGCTAAGAAGACGTCCCCCCACCGAGCAAACGGCAGAGCCAAGGAACACCGGTAGCCGCCAGCGCGTGCGCACCGAAGGCCACAGACACACGGCGGGAGGGGCGGTGGGGAGGGACAGTGGAGGATGTTCCCGTCAAGCTTCACTTCACAGTGACAGACAAACAATCTCAGGGTTTTTCTTTCTTTTTTTTTTTTTTTCTTGTATTTCCCTAATGAACTCGCAGAGGCTGCTAATCGCATACATCATTTAACACAAGTGGCTGGAAGTTGGCTAAGGGATGTTGGGTAGACTGGTGTCTGAAGCCAGGAATAACGCTCAGCATAATGCCGGAGTGGCTTGCCTCGTGGCGGTTAGGTATTCAGTTAGAGTACAAAGGCACAGCCTGGTGGCGATCCCACCTCGCAGGGGCAGGGAGGCAGCAAACAGCCGGTCCTCCAGCGGCTTCACCGCGTTGGCTGACCTGAGAGCTCGCCACCACACTGCTGCTGCTTGTCTCACGGAGGTGCCCCTCGACAGAGAGGCAGGCTTCACCTTGCCACGGAAAAAAACAGACTTTTGTGAAGCCCAGGCACTGGGGTTTTTGGCTGGGAATGCTCTGGCTAATTAGCGATAGCATGAGGTCTGTGCTGTGAAGAATGCCTCAGAGACGCAGAACAGATTCTGCTTTTAGCTCCCCGTAAGAGAGGGACCATGATGAACGCGTTGCTTTCTAAGCGAATAAGCTCTCTGCAGATTATGTAACTCGGAACAACGAATGGCTTTCTTGCAGGCGATGGAGGCACAATGCTGTTCAAAGCAGTAATAATAAAAAAAAAAAAGGTTACAATTTTACTCGGGATTTTAGGTCAATCCTCTCTAACCTCTTTCCAAGATCTTCAAACATTTTTTCAGGTCCCGAACCACATGGAGTGGTGTGTCACAAACAGTTCTGGTCAAGGTCCGTGCCAGACTGCTCACTTGCACTTTACAACGGCTGTGTTAAGCACGTGGGCCAGAACACGTAACAACCCCCTCCCTGCACCTCCTAATAAACAGAGGAAGGCAAGCTTAAAAAAAAACCAAAACCAAAACCAAAAAACAAGCCGTGGTTGTTAGATTACGGTAAAGCCAAACATAAAATACCTTGTGGCCACTGAAATTAGTTTCCTTTTTTATATTGAGTAACAATAAAAGGGCACCAGAATATATCAACAGGGAAAACAGAAACCAGGTAGAATTTGATTTCATTTATGGGAAAATGTATAGACTTCACCAAGTTTGTATAGCCACACAGAGGTGTGGAGGGATGCTCAAGAACAGACATCTCTGGGTGAAGAGATTTCAGGTGGTTTTTACTTTCATTATTCTTCTGTACATTTAAATTTTTTTCACGAAGGATGTGTCATTTTATGAAAATCCGTCAAATTATTTTAACAGAAAGTAAGAATAACCATAACGCAATGCAGTGAGAGATAAATGCATTCAAAGGAGGGAAGAATCATGGTGATCAGACTGAGAAAGTCTCTTAGATAAGGCAGTGGGTGAGATGTATGCAGAAGCTGATGACGAGGATGTGGAGGGTGGAGGCTGCGTAGTGGGTCCGGGTGGGAGACAGGGTGAGCAACCACAGAGTGACAGAGAGCAAGGGACTGGCTAAAGGAGCAGCCAAGAACCACTTTGGCCAGAGTAAATGCAGGTACCTGTAGTGGGGATGTAAGAAGATTTGAGAAGGAGTTTGGAGCCATGCTTTTAACTGTCCTTACTGACCAAGACTGTTTCCATTTAATTTGGAAGGCGAACAGGATCCAAGGAAAATGTGTGTGTGTGTGTGTGTGTTTGTGTGTGTCAAGGGGGTGATAGAGGAAATATGTTTTAGAAAAATTAGGCAGTAATATATAGGATAGATTAGAGTTGGGGACAAGAGGAGATAAGTTAGAAAGGTACTGAAACTTTCCAAGGAAGAAGCAAAGTAACAAGGAGATGCTGAACAGATGTAAGAAAATGTCAATTTGTTAGAGTTTAGGGAATTAAAATTGGTTGACTGAGAGGTTCAGTAAGAAGAACCAAACACGTTCTTCAGGCATAGGCAAGGCAGGAGGAGCAGATGATCTGGAGAGAAGATGAGATTATTGCCAAGTTCAGCTTGCAGTGCTGCCATGATGTGCAAGAAGCTTTAGGGCAATGAGTCTGGACTGCATGAGAACTCTTGTCCCAGAAGTTACTATCTGGGCTCCACGTGCACCGACACTGGTAGAACGTAAGTTCTGTGAGGGAAGACGCTTAAGTCTGTTTGGTTCAGTGCTGTACTGCCCTCCCACAAAACAGTGCTGGGCATACGGTAGGAACTCAAAAGTATTTACTGATTGAATACAGAATATTAACATTGAAATTAATGAATCAATGAGAGTGCAACATAAAGGGAAAGCCAGAGGGAGCTGAAAACAGAGCCTTAGGGATAGTTAGCAGGTGGGAGGAGGAGGAAGTCAACATGACAAAAAAGAAAGGAGAGAAGCTTTGAGCTTGTAGTCCTGCCATCTGGTGAAATTCTGTCTCTAAATTTCTTTGATAATTTTCTAAAATTTTCTGAGTCTCAGTTTTTTTATATATATTTAAAATAGGAGGGATGATGATCTTGAAGGCTCCATCCAGGTCCAGAATTCTATGACTCAATCATTGTTAGTTTATTTAATTTTTATTATTAAAATTTTCTTAAATTTGTGTCTAGGTTTAAGCAATGATTTGCAAGTTTCCTGAAGGACGGAAATGTCTCTCCCTAAATTGCTTTATATTGTAACTTCCTCATAAATTGTTGCTAACAGATAAGTTGATTAGATTTGGTCCTTTTGTGTACTGAAGTATAATTTACACACAGTGAAATGTAGCAATCTTAAGTGTACAGTTTGTTGTGTTTTCACAAATGTATGCACTTTTACCTGCGTTCTTATCAAACTTTAGGACATTTCTATGTTGATGTGATTTTGATTTCTTCATTTCTACCTTTTTGGGAATCCACTTGAGCCATCCTTATTCCCCTTCTCTATCTTATCAGTATCTCATTGACACAATAGTTATGTAGTCATTTTCAGATATATAAGTCTGATTTTTTTTAGTATTATTTCTTCCAACTATTTCAGTATTTCCCTCATATAATAGACAATAAATTCAACTAAGAGCTCTGGACCAGATCAAACATTACTTATGTAGTATCACTGACAAGTTTTTGACTTAAAAGAGAAATCCTAAATCTGAATATTTCTCCAGAAGAGGTATTCAACCTATAGTCTTCTATATTAATGAATATTTGGACATTTTAAGAGAAAAATACTTAATTCATTTTCAGTCAAAGATAAATGTGTTTGATAGCATATTTTTAAAAACATGCTATTATTTTTTCAGGCTAGTTTTGAATATTTCTTTGGTTGGGTCATGAGACTGTGGCTTTTGAATCATCTGGACCCAAACACCATTCAGCTGACTTTGGCTCCTTCAAGGAGGTAAGGGGAGCTCTGCTTCCTCCTGTTTTTCATCAGATACAATTTGATATTTACCCATTTCTGACACCTGGCTCTGGTGAAGCCCATGGGTGCCAGTTCAAGCTGGGCCACATCCCGGACCTTGATGGGTCCTCTGGATCTGACAGTTCCCCCAAGCTCAAATTCTATGGGGTCACTTTGGCTCTGTTTTTCCCACCTTATAAGAGGCAGGCTTCCCAGTCATAAACCCAAGCCGTGGACTAAAGCCCTCCCCTGAGATCACAGCCACGGACGTGGGCCTGGCTCTGCCAGCGGAAAGGGGGGGCTGCCTTTGCGGTTCGTGTCAGACGTCAATGCTGGAGGCTGACTTCCAGGCAAAGTCTCTAACACTCAAATTCTACCAAAACAAAATAAGAAGCAACTCATGCAACTGAAATTACCAAGTCTGTCCTCCTGATACTTAAACAAGCAATTCCACCTGCACTGAATTTTAAGTACTTTTGGTCTCTATATGAGCAAATATTCTACTATTTGCATTAACTTTGGTGATCCCGGAGCCACGTTAACCAGAAAAGAGGAGAGAATGTCATTTGTGCCAATCCCAAGTCCTTGCTCAAGCCAAATGTTACACTGAAAGACTGTAAGTTTTCTGCTCTGGATGCTGAAGAGTTCCAAGAAGACTGTGCACGGAAGTCAATAAATCAAATAATCAATATAAACTCATTGAACTACTTCAGACACTTTGCTCACTGTTGATCCTGTTTTGGACATGGTCGGTCCAGACCCTGGAGAATCTGAATCTAAAAATATGACCCTGTTAATCTCCTCGACCGTGATCTGGATCTAGTCTCAGTATTTTTTATTTGTAAGCCACTCCAGCACAGCAGTTATTTGCTCCACATACAGCAACTAAACCAGGCAAACCTTCTTAGCACCTGCCTTGTGTTGAGGAAAACAATACCGAATAAGATAACAGCTAAAATGAAGTTCTTAAGACACTTGAAGTAAATGTAATGATACCCCAAGACTGAAGAGTAATGAAATGAGTGTCCTAGTGTAGGAATCCTCTTTGCCTCATTGTTGAGAAGGGATTTTCTAGCCTGTGTTTGAATAGCTCCACTGACAGGGAGTTTACTCCTTTTCAAGGGATCCAGTCTACCACTGTACCACTATGCATTTTATTCTGAACTGAAATCTGCCCCTCTAGAACCTACACACACAAATGGCCTAATTCTGTCCTCTGAAATGGCGCAGTTAAGCCTAGTGGCTCTTCCATGATAGTTCTTAAACTATTTAGCATCTAGACCTAGCCTGAGAGCTGTGAGATTTCAAAGATGGCTGAAGGCACCGGTCCTATTCAGAGGCTACTAGAAGTGATAAAGAACATGATGTGAGAACCTGGCTTATTCCCACCAACTTAAGTCAAAAAGGACATGAAGTTCATAACAGCAGTTGAAAAGGTAGTGCCAGTCCTAACAAGAATTAAAACTAGCATGAATAAAATGGCATATGAAGCAATGTTCACAAGGTAGGCCCTGGTTTAAGTTTGCATAATGCTTAGACTACAGTTTACAATCTAGATGGTTTGGGGTCCATATATTTACAGCTTTTAACATTTGTCCATCGCGAGGCTTAATCTTAATACTTTACATTTATATAGCACTTTAGAGCTTTCAAAGAATTTTACATGTTATTTTATATAATTTGATTTTGAAATTCAAAAGTGACATCAGGCTTTGGAAAATAATAAGCCTTCCACTAACCATGCTGAGAATATAATGAAGTATACAGATGTAATCCACTCTTCTGAATGGCTTCCTGGTATCTAGAAGTACTGGCTCTGAAGTAGAACCCTGTCTGTCACATATAGCTGTGTGACCTCAGACAAATTTCCTAACCTTGCTAAGCCTTTGTTTCTTCCTTTGTAACATGCAGATAACATACTGTGGGCCTTAAGTAAATTAATTCACATAAAAAGGTAAGCCCAGTGCCCTGATACATAGGATGAATAAATGTTTGTGCTCACTGAACTTTTTTGTTCATCATAGCTAATAACTAATTTTTTTATTATAATATTGATCTTATTAGGATAGATGACATAGAAAAGTATGGTAAAAATACTTAAAGTACCATAGAGCTTAAAAGAAAATTGTCAGTTTGGCAGACTGAAAAGTATTGTGATGACCATTTCTGGGTATCTACAGAAAAGAACTAAAAGCAGGGACTCGAACATGTTCATAGCAGCATTATTCACAATTGCCAAAAGGTGGAAGCAACCCAAGTGTCCACTGATGGATGAATGGATTAAAAAAATGTGGTATATATACATACAATGGGATAGTATTCAGCCTTAAAAAGGAAGGAAATTCTGACACATGCTACAACATGGATGAACCTTGAGGACATTAGGCTAAGTGAGATAGGCCATTCAGAAAAAGACAAATACTCATATGAGATACTTAGAGTAGTCAAATTCATAGAGGCAGAAAGTAGAATGGTGGTTGCCAGGGGTGGGTGGGAAGGGGGGATGGGGAGTTATTGTTTAATGGGTACAGAGTTTGACAAGATGAAAAGAGTTATGGAGATGGATATTGGTGATGGTTGTACAACAATGTGAATGTACTTAGTGCCACTGAAATGTATACTTGAAAATGGTTAAGACAGTAAATTTTACGTTATGTATATTAAAATGATAAATTTTGTTATGTATATCTTACCACAATTAGAAAATCCTATGAACACTGCAATGATACTCCAACAGACTTTAAGCTTCAAAGAATACGAGGCACTTTCCCTGTACTAGAAGCACTTAATATCCAATTAGGGAGACAGAAAACAAACTAAAAAGACAAATGACAATTTAAAATACTCTAAAGCAACAAGCAAATAAATAAACAAGCATCCATGAAGCTACAATTTGCCAATGACATTATCCAGTTGGTGGACATTAGCCATAACTTACATATGCCAGATGTCTTGGGTCAGAGTCTTTGTATCACAAAGTCTGTGACCTGAGGTTTCACTCAACAACACTCAATAACAGAGCACGGTTATTATTAAATGCTAAAAACCAAGAGGTTCCCAAAGACACTTAGTGACTGACAGCTTCATCTCCCAGGCTTTTTATACTTCATCATGCAAACATAGACAATGTGAAACAGTTACTCTAATTAAGCACTTTCCTTATCCTCCCCTAGCAGAACTGCCTTCCAGATAAAGGATAATAGCACTAAATGAACAGGTTAATTAGAGACAGCATTTACCCCTGCAGGCCTTCCAGTGGAAACACCATTTCACACCCTTACATCACACAGGAGAGCAAAGCTCCAGGGACCGGCTCCTGAGACAGCCAGTGACCAGGAGAGGACAAAGCAAGCAGTGGAAAGAGAGAAATCATGCTGGCATATGCAACTCGCATGCTCATCCAGGATTTCACCCCATATTTCTTTAGGGCATGAGGTGGCAAACGACAGCCTGCAGGCCAGATCTCACCCGCAATCAGATTTTGTACAGCCTGTAAACTGAGATTAGTTTTTGCATTTTAAAAGTGTTATTAAAAGAAAAAAGAAGAAAACAAAGATGACTACTATATGACAGAGCCCTATGTGGTCACAAGGGCTAATGTTTGCTCCTTGGCCCTTTACAGAAAAAGTCTGCCAACCCATGTTCTTGATAGGAATTAAGCAATGTATTCAATACCAAAGGAAGGAGGGTAGAGAGAACTGTGAAATGGTCACATGAGAACATTTTGAAACTCCAACCCTATCACCAATTGTCATCCTACAAATATCTTCATTTGATGCAGAGGTATCCTTTTAATTCACCCCTTTCATGAGCAAAAAAGCTCTCCCCCTTTGGCCATCTAGGAGAAAAGCAGCAGAAATCTAAGCAACTTATTTATTCAAGCAAGTTTTTTTTTTAAATAAGAAACACAAACTTGTCTACTTCTCTCTTCTTACCTCCTCCTTCTCTAACCTGGTCATTATTTCAAGCTTGAACATGTTCTTGAGAAAATATTATGATTTAAGGTGGTGCCTGCTATCATTCCATTGGTTTTGGGGTGTTTAGGACTAAGCTTTAAAATAGGTTACGAGTTGAAACTTGGCAGAGAGAAACAGACACTCAAGGTAGGCCCCAATTTTATGTAATTTGAAAACAGCTGGTTTAGAATTTGCTAATTCATAAGCACTCAGGAAAGAAAGCAAACCTCAACAACCTCACCCAACTGAAAATACTTGCATTCTGAATATAGCCCAGTGCCCATTCAGAATCTGCCATTAATTCAGCCAGTGTTTTTCTTCCTAGAATAATACTTTCTTCAACTGAAATGTGGGCTCATTACAAATAAAAATATTGCCATTGACTGACTGTAAGTGGATTACGTATTTACTTTGCCTTATTGGAAGGCCCATGAGGGGTATGACCATAACTTATGCCTTCTCTTGCATTCCATACTGCCTAAATTGGCTCTAAAAAAATAAATTCTTGGGCACACAATTGGCTCTAAAAAAATAAATTCTTGTTTATGAAATAATAGCCAGTGTAAAGAATGAAAGCTAGTAAATGAGATTGGTTACCCTAGACACAAACATTTTAATGTGGTCACTGGCAGAATCTGAAGTTTCTTGGCTCTGGAATAAGGCTCCAACAGATCTTCAACATTAAGCCAGTCACGCTTCCAACAGCTCTAGTCTCTAATATCTGTGTGCCTTTGAGATGGAAAAGGTCTCCACTCTCTACACATTCTTTGTTTCACAAATATTTCAACACTTAAATTTTAATTGGGATGGGGTCTTTTGGATAGAGCCTCCCTCTGAAAGAACTGCACGTGCTCACTACAAGATCACTGTTCAGAGAATGTGCATCCCCACCTACATTATCAAGGAAGAGCTGAGCACAGGTGCAGAGAGCGTTAGTGCACTCCTAGGAAGGAGCAGAGAACCGGCCTGAGTTGAAGCAGCTGCTCCGGAGGGCTGCTGTGCTGGTGGAGCCTTTCTACTGCGTCTACCAATGGCAGTTTCCCATCTGCAGAGTACAGCAATTTGTTTACGACTTCTTGCTTCATCTACTTACAGTCCGCGCATTCATGCACATGCACACACACACACACACACACACACACACACACACACACACACACACAAAGATGACCTTGAAGCCAGGCCTGATCGTGGGGGAAAATCGTGTCTTCTAGGGCTGCATGAGGATAGGGACTTAGTTATCTTAAGTTGAAAAGATTCCAAACTGACAGGACCTTAATGACCTTAATGCCTCATGTCTGTCACCTTCTTTTTAATATATGAATATATTTTTAAAAAGGAAAACATCATATCAATTGATAAGCCACTCATCTCAACCCCAAATAAAGTCCCTCCCCTTTTACAATTTTAAAAAGCTAGTCCTTTCTGAACACTGATTTTCTTGCCCTTTGACTACACATCAAACTAAATGTTACTTACAAGCAATTGACTGCAAGTTGGTTTAACAGCAAGACATCCCTTTAATTAACTGCCCTCTTTTTTATTGGAGTTGACAGGCAATACATTTGTAGCATCTCAACTGATTACATGAAGTCTTAGGTAGTTATATGCCAATTGGTAAAGAAAAAATAGCCTACATGAATCCTAACAGATAGGTTTTGTGGTTAAGAAACACACAAGAAAAAAAAAAATCTCAATAATTTCAAAGAACCTCAGATTGAATGTCATTATCAATTTTTTTAATAGAAAGAAATTATTAATTTCATTAATGAGAAAAATCTGTGTTTTATCCCACTTTTCAGGACAAAATTGTTCTTGAGGCATTGCGATCTTTCCCTCAGACTCTCTCTGCTTCGTTGTAGAAATTCTATTTCTAAAAACTTCCCTAAGGAAATAATCAAGAACATACACCAAAATTTAACCAAAAGTATATTAACTGCTTCCCTGCCTAAAATGGATAAAAACTGCATACAATGCTTCATTTCACTAGCTGGACAGGTTAGACAAAGCACTGTAAGTTCAGAGAGAATACATACACATGCACGTTATGTAGTCATTAGAAACGGAACTGTAGATGACATGTATCAGAAAATACTCATGGTGTAATGTTTAGTGAAAAAGAACAGAAGTCTAAACAGTATATATGATTTCAACCTCGTTATGAATAGAAAAAAGACTAGAAGGATATAAACAAAAATCATCCCAATTGTTATCAATGTGGGGAGGAGTTATAGGTGATTTTTATTCTCTATACTCTCCACATTTTATATAATCTACTCATTTTATAATAAGAAAAAAAGTATATTTTAGAAGTATATTTCAGAAGAGGGTTCTCCCGCAGGTCTTAATTAGATGATATTCTAGACTCAGAGCTGTCTGGCAAACCACTCCCAGAAGCAGTCAAGTTCTTAACTAGAACGACTGCCCACTGACACCAGTTCTATCTTCTCTACATTACCATGAGAGCTGAAAAGAAAAAGGTAGTTTGGGAAAAATGCCTACTCCTGCATTTATAAACAAGAAAATTCTCAGTAGGAGGAGGAATCATTAAAACCAAACAACAACAACAACAAAAACCCCACCCTTGTTATCCACTACTCACATGGAACAGGTTTTATATCCACACGTTTTAAGAAACCAAGAGGGAGTCATAAACCCAATTCAACTTAATTGGGTGCTCTCTTGACAGAATTGTTATTAATAAGATTGTATTGTACAAACCTTCCCGAATTCCCAAACGCTACTGACTACACCGGCAGAAACATTTAACATCCAGCGTGCAACATGCAATTGTGTCTGCTCCTCTGTCCTGGGCCCCTCCCACAGGCCCCTCATCCTTCTCCTCCCCCTTCCCCTTGGATTCTCAAATCAAAGAAAAAGCTTGTCTTGAGCAACCTCCATAAATTATTCACATGATATTACAGTGTATGTCAGCAATCTCACAGTGTTTAAAAAACTTAACTACAAGCCAATTAAAATGTAAACTGAGAAAGACGGATGGAGCTGGTAGCTCTGGTGTGAACTTGAGCAGCTCATAACAATATGCACTCCAACTTCCAGACCTGCTAATTTGACAGCTACTTTCATCAGCAGAGCCTCCCCCTCCCCCCATGACTTCATCCTCTTCCTTTAATGTAATGGTTCTCCCAGGACAAACGGTTCCATATCCTTCCACATTCGCCAGATTACTAGTCCCCTGGGCCTTGCAACCAGCCCGAGCACTCAAAGTGGAAGTTATTAACAAGGGTTGGTTTGTTTTCCTCTTTGTTTTTAAGGATGTGTAACATACCCCTCATTTTCTTTACAGGCTGCAGTTTATAAATAAAATAGGTTTTAAAAAAAAAGGAAGGAAAAGAAAGAAGAAGGAAAAAACAATGAGAAAAGTCCCGGAAGTCTGAGAGCTAGCCAAAAGGACATGATGCTCTAAAACACATTCTCTCCATCGTTTCCATTTCCATTTTTTCTATGCTACACTTCACACCAATGGCTCTATATGCCATTCTTTCACTTAATCTAGAAACAACTAAGAGACTAAAGCCAAGGAGTACCTGCTTCGTTTTTGAGAGGAAGAGAAGGCCTGGACTACTGCACAGATTTGAGCAGTTCTATTATGACAAAAATATAGGTCCCCCCTGAAAAAATATTCCAGCACAACTTCCTCCACATCCTTCATTCTGCCCTTCTTTTCCATTTCCCCTCTCTTTAAACATTATCTAAGAAAGCTCAAACTGCAGTGAAACCACAGCAGTACCTGACAAGGGGGCATTAGAACATGAGTCAGATTATCAACATTTCTGCATTGCCTACCTCTTCTTTACAGAATATGAGTTTTCACTTTCTGAAACTGTACAACTCAAATTTAAGACAGGGACATCTGATTCCTCTAAAGAAGGTCCTGGACAAGGAAAATGCATACTTTCAGCACTGGAAATTTGGCACCAATCTAATGGGATAATATTCCACTTTAGTTCTCGTTCTTTTCCATTTTGTGACTAGATCTACAATTTAAATAGAAAGACACAAATGGTCTCCAATCCCTGAAGAGAATAAAATAATACCTTAATCCTAGAAAAATAGCTGACCTTATGGTAATGGAATATCACCTTGATTGATCTCCTCTCTGTCATCTGGATACATCGGGTCAATTAGAAAGGTCAAAGTTCACACAGGAATGGCACATGTTCAAATCAACACAACCACAAGAAATGTGTGTGTGTACCTATGAGCCAACTACTAAGATATCAATCAGTGACCCATGACAACATATCATTATAATAGATTATTTTATCATTGAAATTATTCATTACCTTGAAAAGGTACGTAATTATTGTACATGATCACTGCATGCTTAAAGAGACGGATCACTGAACTCAAAGAGACGGGTATAACTGGAAATAAACAAAAGCCTCATGAGTCGTCATTATAAATGGAAAGGAAGTGAAGGAGTTCAACTCTTTGACCAAACTTTGAAATTAGAGTTTTAATTGGGCAAAACTAATCGGTTGATTTTATGAATTCCACACTAGGTTTTCTCTCTGCTATTAGTCAGAGAGGACTACACACACTGCAGTTATATCTCAAATTTTTTGTTCAAATTCAGTTAGCAGTTGTCTCAGAAAAGCTTACAAGTCAAAATAAAGGCAGATGGCTATCTGAACAGTACATATAATCAATAAACTCATTCCACTATTTAATCCTGCTGAATTATTTACAACAGTGGCTTTCCCACAGTGTATCAGATTCATGTGGGGAAACTTTTTAAAAATATTTACAGATAACCTGGGCTATTTCTCCAGATATTCTGATTCAACTGGCATAGGACAGATATATTTAAAAATTTTTTCAAACGGCTCTAGTCTAGTGCTACAAGGATTGAGAACAGCTAATCTGACGGAGAACAGTAACCTCTGGTTATTCATTATGATGGAACGTAGCAACACCACAGACTGGACAAACTATAACAGGCTGCCTTCAACTCGCACTTAGTCCTTAACTGCCTGAAACCGTCCTTCTATTCATATCAGTCTCTTGATGTTTCTTTCTCAGGCTTCTCCTGAAGTCCCTATAACATGCCTTGTAGTTAATGCCTTAGTTTTGAAAATAGGGCTTCTGATCAGAGAAATGCAGATTAAAACCACAATGAGATACCACTTCACACCCACTAGGATGGTTATAATCAAAAAGATAATAACAACAAATGTTGCCAAGGATGTGGAGATATTGTAAATGTAAATTTTACATTATTTTGTAATGTATCAATAAATGTAAAATATGAAACGATACAGACACTTTAAGAAACAGTCTGGCAGTTACTCAAATGGTTAAACCATATGACTCAGCAATTCCACTACTAGGTATATGCCTAAGAGAAATGAAAACATATGTCCAGACAAGAACTTGCACATGAGTGTTCACAGCAGCATTATTCATAACAGTCAAAAATGGAAACAATCCAAATGTCCATCAAGTGGTGAATGGATAAACAAAATGTAGTATATCCATTCAATGGAATATTATTATGCAATATAAAGAAATGAAGTATTGGTACGTGCTATAACATGAATGAACATTAAAAACAAGTGAAAACCATGTGAAAAAATTCAGCCACAAATGGCCACGTATTGTATGTTTCCATTTATTTGAAATGTCCAGAACAAGCAAATCTACAGACAGAAAGCAGAGTAGCAGCTGCCTAGGGCTAGATGTCTGGTGGGGGGGCGGGGGGCGTGTAAGGAAGGACGCGATGACTAAGGAGTGCAGGGTTTCTTTTCCTCTTCTTCTTCTTCTTCTTTTTTTTTTTTTTTTTTTTTTTAATATTTTGGCCATGCCGTGCGGCACGTGAGATCTTAGTTCCCTGACCAGGGATTGAACCTGTGCCCCCTGCAGCGGAAACGCAGAGTCTTAACCACCGGGCCGCCAAGGATAGCCCCTGGGTTTCTTTTTTAAGTAATAAAAATGTTCTAAAATTCATGGTGGTGATGAATGCAAAACTCTGTGAATATACTAAAAACCCTTGATGTGTATACTTTAAGTGGGTGTATTGTGTACTGTGTGAATTCTATCTCAATAAAGCTGTTAAAAAAAAAAGGAAACAAAAGAAAAGAAGGCTTCTGCTTTGATGTCTGACTTGGCAGCTCACAGACCCTTCAGTCTCCTACTAGGGCTGGGGGCCTGTCTGGCATGGTCACAGTCCCTGTGAGGGGCTAGCCTGAGTCTATCTAGCCTGTTGATAAGATCTTTTGATTCTAATGTACTTCTTGGGTCTGGCTCCTGGTCCTCAACATATCCTAGTCTTCCTCATCATAATATCCTTTGGATATGCAGTTGTCCCTTCTAAATGGGCATGTACAAATGAGACTAAAGACCAGGGCTTTATTCTGAAGGTAACAGAAAAGTCATTAAGGTTTTGTGTGGAGCAGCTTAAAAGACTACACAGGGATTATTATGAAGTCTTTTAACTGAACTCACTCATTTCATGTTCAGTAACTAAACAATTCCTCCTTTCCTCCCACATTGCACCAGCTCCTAGTAATGAGGCTCTAATCTATCAGTTCAGCCTGATGTCTCATAACTCCTTCAGCTAATCCTCTCCTCTTCTTTCTAGCCATTCTCCTTCCTTTCCCCCGTACAAACCATTTTCACTCTACCATCAGATCTTTAATCGAACCATCACTCTTGAATCCTCCCTCTCTTCTACACTCTCCAAGTTAAACCTACTCTTCCAGATCTAGATTTAATGCATTATATTCCACAAAACTCTTCCCCAAAATTATACTAATTAGGGTAATAAATGATATAAATTAAACAAACCCCAAACTCATATCATGAGCTTTGTCCCTCTGACCAAACTCTATACACTTTGTCAGCAAGAATAAAGTCATAAACCTCTCTTGATTCCACACGGTGCCAAAGTGCTAGGCCAGCAGCTAATGTACTTACAGACTGACTGATAAAAGGGAACTCATTTTTATTTCCAAGGATTGGTGCACAATCAACTTCTCTTGCATGTTCTCTCTCTGCAGTGGTTTCCCTTTCCATTCCAAGAAACGCTGCCTGTTTGCATTTCCTTTTCTCTAGGCTATGTGCTGTTACAGGATAAATCACTCCCTTGGGAAAATTATTGATGGGCAGCTTCTAATTTTAAGCTACAGCTGAACTAAGAAACTGAATCGCAGCTGCATTACCATTTCATTCTGCATGGAGCCCTAATGATAAATATTTAACCAGAACAACTTCCTTTTCCTTTGCTGCTATGTTCTTGTATAATTGTTTTAACAAACGGCTGTTCCAAACATTTACCACTCTTGTCAAAACTCTACTCCTGGTGGATCACAGTTTGCTGCCTCTATCATTAAGAAGATCTATGCCATTCCTATCACTGCCATACTTACTGATACCTATGGGTTTTACCCATTGTTCTGGTCATCAGCACTGTCCATCAAATATTTTTCATTCTCCCCTAGTCCTAGGCACTTCTGTGGCCCTTTGAGGTTGGGTGTAGCCATGGGACTTGCTCTGTGGTAACTGTAGAAGCAAATGTTGAGGTGCAAATGCTGAGATGAAGCCTCCGTCAGCCTGGATCCATGAATCAGGACGAACAGAGCCCCCATCCTGATTCATCTTGGATGTGTGGCCTGAGTAAGGAACCTTTGTTACATGAACAGACTTAGATCGGAGGGCTATTTGTTTCTGTAGCATAACCTAAAGTACCCTGCCCAATACCCCATTTTATCACTATCTTTCCTTTCTATTACCCAGGAAGACATGTAAATCCTTACTTTGAAGCTAACTCTAATTTTCTTCCAGATTGCACTCCCACCTGCCTCTTTTCTCTGAGGTAAATAGTTCATCCCCTCCCTCTCTTGTGTCTTTAATCTCTCCTCCTTACAGAAAAAAACAAACACAAGAGTATTAACTTCATGGGCTTCCCTGGTGGCGCAGTGGTTGAGAATCCGCCTGCCAATGCAGGGGACATGGGTTCGAGCCCTGGTCTGGGAAGATCCCACATGCTGTGGGGCAACTAAGCCCGTGCGCCACAACTACTGAGCCTGCGTGCTGCAACTACTGAAGCCCGTGCGCCTAAAGCCCATGCTCCGCAACAAGAGAAGCCACCACAGTGAGGAGCCCGCGCACCGCAATGAAGAGTAGCCCCCGCTTGCTGCAGCTAGAGAAAGCCCGCGTGCAGCAACGAAGACCCAACACAGCCAAAAATAAATAAATAAAATAAATTTATATAAGAAAAAGAGTATTAACCTCATTTTATACATGAGGAAACTGAGGCCCATAGAACTTGCCCAAAGTCATTATCTAGTCAATGGCAGGCCTGAGATTTGACCCTTAGTCTGATTCCAAAGTCCTAACCATCCTAACCATATAGATGTCCTCAGTCTACAAACATATTCAACTCATGCTCATACACACATCCACCCTTCCACTCTGCTTCTCCTTTACGCCATGGCCTCCTCTTCATTTTCCATCGTGTGCACATTCATTGTCTTCATTTTCTTACCTTATGTTTCATTCTCTTTTTGAACTATCCTAATCCAGAATCACTCTCATCATTCCACTGAAACAGTTCTTCCGAAAGGTCAGCTGGCAAAGCCAGTGGTCTTCAGAAGATTCACATCTTTCTGTCCTATGGTATCAGATATTATTACTTCCACTTCCTGAAAACTCATTTACAAAACCACTCTTTTCTCAATATTAAAGAATACCTCTATTTCCCTTGCTACATATTCCTCTTGTAGCTGTCAGCTGTAAGCATACCCAAGCCTATGTTTTCAATGAGTGATTTCATAATCCCAACCTTTATCTTCAGCTATCAGCCTAAGTCCTCCATCCAGATGTCCCACAGGTCCCTCAAAGTCAACATCTCCAAACCGAACGGATTCCTCCCTATTCTCATCCTCCCCTGTATTACACATCATCATCTACACAGTCTTCAGGGTTCGGTATACTCCCTCCTCCTTTTCACCTCCAATTCTACACATTTAGCCAATCATTCAGATCTGTCATTTACCACCCTTAAATCTCTCTGGTATGTTCCCTCTTCTCAAATATCACTAGTATTGCCCTAGGTGAAGCTTCCTCACCTCTGATCTAAAAGAGCCCCTGTGATTCCCCTGAGGTTGTCCACATCAACTCAATGAAAAACAAATCTGATTATGTTACTCTTCTGCTTAAAAACCTCTCTGCAGTCTACAGGATTTAGAGCCTAATCTGCTTTCCTGTTTTATCTCTCAATATTCCCTTATTCCTTTACAAATACCTCTATGCAGCCCTACAGAACTAGGGCTACCTAGTTCCCTAACACCATAGCCATCACTACCTTCAATTCCCCTCTCTCCCTGGGTGAGCTTCTACTCATCCAAAAAGACTGTCTTGTTGCTTGAAGGCACTTTCTTTAGGAAGACCTTCCTAATCTCATAGACAGCTTTAGCTATATCCTTCTTTATGTTCTCTTGTCAATTTTGTTCATATTTCTGTTACATTACTTAGAATGTGTTGTGATATTTGCTTATGGGTCTGTCTCTAAGAGAAGTCGGTTTTAAGCTCTGTTCAATGAGCCCACAGGGAAAGGACTCAGAGGCAAAAATGGCAGGTTTTGAGGTACAATTCTTTTGCTTTTTATGAATGAGGGGCTCACATAAGCTTTGGTTCAGAGATTTAAACATAGAGATTTGAACAGATAAAACAAAGCTGGAAAACCATTTTACTAGAGCGTCAGTTCCTCCGAGTGAGATAACTTACAAGACTCTGGAGCCCTAGACTGCAACACGATGACTGGCACATGGAAGGTACTCAGAAGATGTTTCCTAAATGAATGAATAACTTCCTGGGCAATGCTGCTAATCACCATCCCCTTCAATTTGCGCTTTTATTCTAAATACAGTATGAAAGTTATAACCCTTCTCCCGGTTGCCCTGGGACACCAACAACTCTCAGAAACAAAGCTGGTCATTAAAACTATGATAGTTGTCATCAAAATAGCATTGCTTTAGAAGCATCTAGAGTACAAAGTTTCTAAGCAGCTTTGGTTCATTACCAAAGTAGGCATTATCTTAAAATTGATCTTATCTGAAGGTTAGACACACTTAGTTCCTTGTCAGAACACTTAACTCTCCAATATGGTCAATTACCAGATAATAGTGTCCACTTTCTCATGTCTTACTACTTAAATGGTCTGATCAATAAATAAGTACACACTGCATTATTAAGAGCTTGCTGATGTCAGACACGAATGGAAGGAGTCTACAAACTTCTAGTATTTAAAAATACCATTTAAGTTCCCTGTCAATTGCAGGTACTTTGTAAGTCTCTAGTGCTCATGGCACTGAAATATAATTTTCTTTGAACCTGTGATCTACATTATACATGTCACATGCAAATGGATGGACTGTTTTTTCAATCTGTTCTCAGTTTGAATGGCATTTTATTTCTTTTACTAATAAAGTGATAGTTGACCAAGTGCATTGGTTCCTCATCAAACCACAAAATACTTAAAGGCATCAAAATAAATGCAATTCTGAACCCCAAATCTAATGCGAAGTGAGAATATTTATATCTCACTGGGTGATGGAACCGACCATCTCTTCTGCAGAATAAAGTGGGAGATTTAGGGCAGAAAAGGAACATACTGCAGGGAAAAACTGATAGTTATCCTTTCACCAAATGTCCTTTCTTTGTGGATAGTGTCTTAGAAAAGAAATAATATTAGTCACTTAATTTTTAAAATTTCTATTGATCCTTTTTATAATAAGCTTTCCTAGAATCTTTCTACACTTACGCAGGATGTTTAAACTGAACTACAGAGAAAAGAAGTAACACTCTATCTATAGTAGCACCACTGCTAGTTGGATATGAGCTCAAATCGAAGTAAATGAAATTCTTTTTTAGCAATTTGTCATCAAGAATTATCCAAACCAATCCAAGAATATCTTATTTACTTAAAACAAGGTTGAACATTAGCCAGCATTTATATGACCAGTTCTGCTTCTGCCTCCAATATATGAATGCCTAGAACCAAAGAGAGTTATTAAATGTTATCAAAGAGTCCAGTAAGAATGAATCCAAGCCACCTCTCACAGACGAGGAAACGGAGAGAAGCAGAAGGTATGATACCTACCTGGCATCATACAGTAAGAGGCAAACGTCACCTTTGAGTCTTTAAAAAAAAAAAAGCCTTCTATTTACTGAATGCCTACTAGGTGCTAGACAGTTTAAACTCTAAGTTCATTTTTTTTTCTCATGTAGACAAATGCAGTGCTTTCTCAGTGAGCCAATCTTCCCTCTTTCCACATCAAAATGAGGAAGGCGATGGTCAACATGATATTCAAAGGCATACGAATACCATGAACTTGGCTGTACCCTTCCATAGACCCTACTGACACAAAAAGAAAACATGTATATATGATAAATAATAACTATTAAAATATATTCCATTCCTATGATGTGTAAGATGCTCTTCTAGCCATGTATACAAAAAGTCCAAGGCATGGTCTCTGGTTCTTAGTTTATAATCTACTGAAAGAAATAAAATCCTAATCATAAAAGGATAACCTATAAGACAGTTAATTGACAAGTGAGATGAATAGGCTACAAGAGGACTGTTAGAGGCCAAAGAAAGAAGAGCTCAAAGAGGCTGGGAGAGTCTTAGAAAGTTTTTAGGAAAAAGTGTCATTTGAGCTGTTTTGTTTGTTTAAGTACAGAATTCAGAGTACATGGGTAGCAATATATGTGGAACACAGGGATGAAAATGTTTGAAAAGCATAATTAGTTATACAAATATCTGATGAGTTACAGGAAAATAATAAACAGAAAACCATAACACTTGAATATTTCATCTGCATAAATATCTCCATTTAAATAAAGAATTCTTTCTATAAAGGTAATATTTATTTTAGAGCAGTTAAAAAATAAGACTACCAAAACCTTCAAAAATTTCCATTCCATTTCCAAGATTATGTTCTAAGGAATTCCAAAACATTTAATGAACACAAAGATGAAAAACTGGACAGAATTTAAACATGTAGTAATTACAGATTAGTTATCTGCATTACTGTGTACCCATGGAATGGATCAAAAATAGATGTAGAACAGTAGTTAACAAAATGAAAAGATACATTGTTCATAAAAATATCAGGGGGATAAACATTACACCCTATTAGGTTACCATTTGTGTATTAATAACAACAAAAAATTATACACATACACAGGAGAAGATTGAAAAGACATGTATCCCAAAGTCTCTGTTTCTTTAGTTCTAAATGGGGCTAATGTCATCTCAGAGTTATGGAGATGATTTACCTTTCTTGTAGTATGCCTGCCACTTAGAGCTGAGGACCTGCCTCTCTCCCACCTAAGAGTGGATACCTTCACGGACACCACTGCGGCTTATGAATGTCCATGTGTTAGTTGTACAGTTCTGGGAAAAAGTTCTTTAAGTATGTGTTGAGTAAATGTTAAACTAATAAAATCAGGAACTGTATAAAGAATTTGGAATACCTGTTAAGGCACAGTCTACCTACCTTTCCAGGACATAGGAAGTGCCTGTTTTGGAATATGCAATGTTGATAACTTGTTTTCCTTTAAAAAACAAAACAAAACCTTCTTTCTGATTGAAAAAAGAAAAACAAAGAAAGAACTATTATCCTGTCACATGTAAAGATAAATACTCCAGCTTAAAATGAATTTTTTTGGCTTGGAATATCAGAGAGCATACTTATTTCTTAAGACAGCAAGAAATGTTTTACCTTCCCTGGGAAGAAACATTTTAAAACTAGATCCTAGTATGGTATTTCTGGATTTGAATGTCTTATCTGAGCCAGAAATTCCATGAATTGTGCTTTTCAAACCTGCTCAGCCTTCCCTGGCAAAGAAGGAAGGTTGGAAAGGGAGTGAAGAGAGAAACCAGGTAGAGAAAAGAAGGAAACAGAAGGAAGGCAAGTAAGGAGAGAGGATATTTGGGGACAGACTAGTTTTACTCCCCATGCTGGTCTGGTTCTTGTTTTATTGGAATTATTTCACCATCCTTAATTGTCATCAGTGTACACACCCAATCTGCTGTTAAAAGAAACCATTCCTGCTGATGGAAGTAATAAATGACAGTGCCCTAGGAATGGAATCCTGAGGTCTGCATAAATCAGCATTTGTCATCTTTTCAAATGCTAAAAAATTTTTGTGGTTCGGCATTTCCAGGAAAGGCTCAGTTGGGTTTCCATAATAATCACTTCATAGACTTTAACTTTTCCCTTTGAATTGTCAAAAGGTTAAATCTACCCTAAATTAGAATTCTTTAAGTGTGTGTATGTATGAGTGTATGCATGAACATGTATTTTACTTGTGTATGCATATATCAACACACGCATACTTATATATACAATACATATCTGTGTATATATGTAAAAATAGGCATATATGTACATATGTATATACACACACATATACGTGTACACACACACACACACACACACACACACACACACACACACACACAAACTGGTCTTCTTAAAGTTCTCTAATATTAGCACGTTTTATTCTATTTAGTAGCTTCCAGAGTTGAAAGGTCTGAGGCAGAACCCAACCACCTAACTCTATGGGCAATGAGTTCAACCAGGGAGCATGTGTATTATGCTGAGTTGGCTCACTTGGGCATCTTTCCCCCTTTCTATTAGTACTCTCCTTGCTTCCTGGCGGATGACTGACCTCCTTGGACTGTATGATTTAGCATTTTGCAGGTGCTGCTAGAGAATTCAAAGTGTGCCAGATTCTTTGGGGGGGGTGGGTGATGACATCTCAGAAACCTAGTCATTATTTAGACAGGAGCTTTAAAACTCAAGCAGCCCAGCAATGCTCTGTGGAAAACAGCCATGAATATAAGCACAGTCCCATAGATCAGAACAAGGCTCAAAGGGAAAGCAGGCTGAGGCATAATGAAAAATGAACATTGGGTCCAAAAACGCAAACTAAATAGTTTGCCATATCGTTATATCCAGCTTGATGTTCAAGGATCTTTATTTGTATGAGGGGCTGGTTGATGACAATTTTAAACAAATTTGCTACATACCCACTTTTTCCCCAAGTGGGAGTGAGAAGTAACAAACAGGATGGCACTGGAAATGCAGGTAAGGCCAAGGCCAGTTTTGTAAAGAGATGATGCTTTGGGGCGGGGAGGGGTGGGTGGTGAGGATTATTTTGCAGAGCAAACATACTGCATATCCTGAAAGCCAGAAAAGAGAAGCTCAGAGTCCTCCTTTTGATACTCCAGAAAAGAGAAGCTCAGAGTCCTCTGGGTAGAATGGTGACAATGAGCCCTTCACAAACACAGCCTGTAGGGAGAAGAAACATTCCAAGTGGCAACTCACTTGTCCTGGCTCATTTCCCTCTTTTGTCTCACTGGAGAGTGAGCCAGGGAAGTGAAGTTAATGGAAATGAAAGTAAAAGAAATGAAAGAAGAGGAAAGTAGAAAAGCCATTCCTAAGATACAAAATTATGCAAAATTATTCCCTACATCCAATTTTCTTTGAGTAAGGTGAGTGGGGAAAACAGCTACCACTGAGGCCACTGTGGGCCTCATGGTTTACAGATGTGCATTTCTTGCATCCTAACCACCTGATACAGGTATGATTGTCATTTTTTAGATGAGAAAAGTGAGCCTAAAAACCTATTCTCCTAATACTGCCATCTCTTGAGATAATGAGAAAAGTAGATTGACAAGGACCCATTTCAAGATACTTGCTTAATTTTCCTTTTTCCCCTTTCAAAGCCAATATTAGCATACTTCCCCCAAAGGCTTTTCTTTTGGAGGGTAATATATCTCATTTATCCAATAAATAATATTAACCACTATCTGTCAGATGAAGATAACAGACCAATTAAACTCCTTTTTAAAGCTCAAAATCAAGGTCATTAAAATCATGAGCACCCCGCCTCCCCCAAAACAAACTCCCAACTAACAATATACCTACAAAGACTTTCAAATACTTTAAGGACTATCACTTTCACACCAAAGTCAGAATTCCCACTCTTAAAAATCTAGGTAACTGTAGCACAATAGAGAAAACATGCTACATTGACTTCTTACTGGAATTTGGGTCATTTTAGAAGGCCAAGCACCATATTTAAGTTTGGAGGGAGAATGAGTTTCAATACCCTCTGCATATTAGAAATACTATCAGTAACAATGCAATTATCCTATTTTTTTTTAAAAAAAGAGGTTGAATAAAGATGTTTTTAAAAATGCTAGCAACCTTCAAACTGCCTCACTTTGTTTGAACCATGTCAGTATAATGCTTTGTTTCTCCTAAAATTGAAAATCATTCCTAATCTGGTTCCTTAGCCACACTTTTCCCTTACATGGTCCTCGCATAGTACAGTATGGCATTCCTTGTATCTGGATGGCAGTATGTGATACTTTAAATGCTAATGGAGAAAAACGTTTCTTATATAAACATGTCACATAACATCTTTCTGCACAAGATTCCAGCCGACTTCCCAGTATTGAATCTAAAGACTAAGCATTCACATTGTGTGTCCATAGACACCGATGGGTTGACAATAACTCATCTCATTTAGCTTTTGTGGAAAAGACTTGGATCCGTTTTATTTCTTCTATTTTACTTTGTTTTTGCAGGGTATGTAGAGGGAGGTTATCAAGATTAAAATTGAAAGGCAGAAGCAATACTGTTCATATCCAGGCAACTGAGCCCTTGCCCTGAGGTCCATGCATAACAGGCTCCTTCTCAGGCTCTCTTCAAGCTATGCACCCTTCTGTGGGGCAACAGTCCACGGGGTCATGAGGAGGCAACCACCCAGCTCACACATCTTCCCTTTTGGACCATATCCTCCATACCAGATACACAGGCCTCCCCTGCTCAGATGGCCCCCAGCCCCTTGCAGGGCCTGCATGGGCAGGCTTCTCCCCTGGGGACTGTCCTCCCGAGGCCAGGCCATGCTATTGGTATGCACACCTGCAGGCCTGAGAGTGGCCAAGGGGCAGCTGCAAAGGGGCATCTGCCCTGCAATCTCAGGGGTGGGTCTGGTAAAAGGAGACCCAGAGACAGAAGTATATTTAATGGTGCTTAATTTAATAGAGAATGGCATACAGTTAAAACATCCTGCCCTTTCATTGTGGTCTTCCCATCTAGATCAACAAGAGAAAAGTTACCAGGATAAGTAAGAGCTGATCAGAGAATCCTATTAGCTGAGTTTATTTACAAATAAACCCCAGAAGAGTCAACTATAGGAGAGAAAGAAATCAACAGATGTGTCTAAAGCCTACTTCTCAACACACATGCACACACACACACAGACACACACACACCCCATCCAGAGTGGGCTGTGGGCTATGACCACCAGGGTTATGGACTTTCTAGGTCATTGCCAACTTCCATGCTATCATTGTTCTGTAGGATTTGCATCTCCCAAATCAGTTTATGGCTGCATGTTTCAGTTCCAATACACACCTTTTAAATTGGCTTCAACTTGCCAGTAGCTTTTGCTCAAGAAAATTTAATGATAATGTATAATACATACCCTTCATATAACACATAAAACCTCAGAATTGGCTTTCTTCCCTCTTTTAACACTTTTATTATAGGTGTTAAATTACAGTAATTCCCAAGCTCAACCCCTAAGAAACAGTTATCTACGTCAAGGTTACTTCATACTAATTTCCTAAAATATCAAGCCAAGATAGATATTTTCTTCCATAGCTAAAACATCCATATGTTTACTGGTGAAACTCACAGGTCTTCACTGAGGTTTTGGAACCTTGGAGAGAAGGGTCAAGAGCGTGTAGGTCTTCTAGAGGAAGAGGAGAACAATTGCCAAGGGAGATAGCAGACAGACAGGAGACATGTTCTGGTACAATTAGACCCCAGGAGTTCTACTATTAGGCAAAAGAATAATTACAAAGTAGTAAGGAATGGAAAGACAGGATCCGGAAAACATACAAAGGTGGACATCACTCTGGGTTTTAAACAAACCTCTTGGGTCAGAACACAAGAGAGACTTTCAAATAAGGGTGGTGACCGTCAGTGAATTTGGGCTGGATAAGCCCAGGAAGTAAGACCTGAGTGCCATGTGAAGGCAAAGAAGGAATGCACCCTGGGGATGGGAAAACTGGGCTCTTGATCACAGAGCTTGGGTGTGTAAAGTCTTCTCCCCCTGCCTACCCACTTCAATGCCACCAAAAACGTTCCTTACCAAAGTGCTTGCCAAATCCACCTCCTGCTATGGATCTTGGCTAACACTTCCCACCTAGAGCTAAAATGCTTGGGTTCTCCCTCTCCGCTATCCAATGAACGAATCCTGCTACCAAACTATCCCACACACAATGTGTCCTCCTCATTTTTTTAATGTGCTCTAGGAAACACTGTGGGCAATTTTATGGAATCTATACAACATTCCTTAAAGGGTCATTTTGAAGCAACAGGAAAACCTTTATGAAATTCTACTAAGGAACTGGGACTGGTCCAATTTTCCTACACAAATTTTTACTAGATGGAAATCCAGAAGTTTTGGCCTCTTCTATCCATCATAAAAACACCCTTCGTTTAAACAAAGTCTCCACTGATGCATTTTCCAGCACATAAGGTAATTTTTAGTGCGGTACAGAACTCACTAGGGTCCTTTAAAACCAGGGGTGGAGGAGGGGGGGAAGGAGAAGGGAAAAAAGTACCTACACAGCAGAAGCCTTTATGATCTATAACTGAGTACACACTGCCTTTGCAGTACTACCACATTTAACCGCCTGGACTGTAATACAGTAACCCCCTCACAACACTGACCCGCCCACAAACAGAACCAAGAAACCTGGCAAGGAACTCGATCTGCAATAACAAACCCAACTTGCAGTAAAAGCCATCTGTACAAGTGCCAATTATCCTTCTCCTCAAATGATTGGGTTCCATCTAGTTCTGCTGACAAGCAAGTTATGCCACAATTTAATAGGCAATAAAATGTATTATTAAATAATTAGTAGCTAAGAAACAGAAATTAGAGGCTACTTCCTTACCCATGCATCCCCTAGTACTTCAGTCTATTGATGTAAAGCAACTTGATCCTCCAAAGAGGACAGACTGAAACCTGATACAGTTTACTGTGAGACAGTTATGAGGCTGAGTGTTCACAGAGACTGAAGCAGGAAAGAAATCTAGAAAATTCCACCTAACCCCAGTTATGTCTGTAGCAGGGTCCCAGAGGAGCAGAAATTTCTTCAAACCGCTCCTTGTTCTGAGCACATTAATTAAACCGTTAGAGGTAAAGGAGTATTGATGTCTTTCCCATCTCCCCACTTCTCCCCGCAGGTCGTGTCTGGTACTTGTTCAGCCCTAAAGGTACAGTTGCACTAACTGAAAAAAGCCCCACTAAGACCAATTAAGGTCTTTACTAAGAGGCTGAAAAGAAGACAAATGAAGGCAGAAAGCCCGATTACAAGGAACCTTTGTACAGATGTAAAGCAATTAGAGTGGTCCCGGGGGGAAGGCAGCATGGTTCCAGAAGCACACGATTTTTTTACAGCCTGTCTAAACTTGGAACAATCTATCTTTTTTTTAGGTTGAGAATAAAAGTGAACCCTGTATTAGTGTCATATATCAGCTGCTAGTGCTGGATTGGTTCCCCCACGCCTGCTACAGCCATAAAGCTTCTCAAAGATCCCTGGTGGAGGGCAATACCATTCTACACTCTGCTCTCAGAGGCAGGGAAAAAAGACCTGCCTCGTGTCAGACCTGCCTGGCAGAACGGCTGTCTCTGCTGCGCAGACACCCGGAGAGAGGAGGGTGGGATGGGAAAGCGGTGGGCAGGGGCTGGAAGGGAGGGCACGGGGGGCCTCGGAAGGAGAAGGGGGAGCCGGCCTCTGGAAGACATTGAAGGGGGTCGCCTTGAGGAGAACAAAAGGTCCGCCCAGATTATCCTCTCAGGACATTTTAACAGCAGCCACATTTCTGTCATTAGTCCTCCTTTTGATCTCGTTAATGCATAACATGTCAGCGTTTTATCTTTCCATACTTGATAAGCGCCAACAGATGGGTTCTTGGTGGAGACTCAGACATAAGAATTTATACTTTGTGCTGGATTTTTGCAAGTGAGAAGACCAGAAAGGAGGGAGGGGAAGGGTCAGCAAGTTGTGCATATTCCCTCAATAATTTAGAATCAGAAACTCCTAAGGCAAGTAAAGAATCTAGAAACTCTGGAGCCCTGTGCGTGTCTCTATAGCAGCCCTTCCCAACAGAAATGTAATGCAAGCCACATAGGAAATTTACAATTTTCTAGTAGAGACATTAAAGAATTGAAAAGAAACGGGTGAGACTGACTTTCATATTTTATTTAACCCAATATATTCAAAATGCTATCATTTTGACAAGTAATGGAAATGAACACATTATTAATGAGCTATCTTACACTATTATTTTGCACTGTCTTGGGAACTCGGCGTATATTGTACACTTACAGCACATAAGTTCGGACTTGCCCCACTTAAGTGCTCAGTAACCACGTGTGACTCAAGGCCACCATCCTGGACAACACAACTCTGTGTTGCAGGAAGCAAAGGCACAGACTCTTGCCCCACCAGGTGATGATGCATAAGTTACTTAAGTTTTTAGTGTTTCAAATTGCTCAGCTTTAAGCTGGGAATAATAATCATACTTTACTTCATAGGGTTGTTGAGAAAATTAAGTGAAATAATCCATGGGGAAAGCTGGTAACAAAGCCTGGCACCGAGTAAGGCACTCAGTAACTACCAGCTACAATTTTTACTGTTATTTTTTACAAACTCAAGTAAAGAAAGTTGTGATTTCCCACTGAGACGTATGCTTTATAAAAGCTATCTGAGGTTCCTCGCTTCTACCTGTATTTGCTGGAGCTGCCAAATGAGTTCTAACAGTGATTTGGGTTAAAGCAAAATCAGTTAGGAAGACTTGGCCCCATATGCAATTGCTTCAATTAGATGATTTACCAGGACTTGGTCTCTGCTATACACTAGGAAGCCGAGACAGGGGTAGAAATGTGGTGAGTCAAAACTCAACATCTGCTGGAGAGATCCATGTTGCCAGACATCAGCAAATGCTACCACACTTGAGAAGAATGGTTAGTAAGAACACAGGCTTTAGGTAAAGAGTCGATAATTGCACAGACCATTGTAATTTTTGATAACTAATAATTCATACCGAGGAACAGCATTAGAAAACTGTGGCATTTAACATTCAACAGAGAAATAATTAACTTTTAAAGTTAGCCAGTAAAAGAAAATGCCAAGGCAGGGTGGTGAGGCAGAGCTGACAACAAGAGGGGATACAACGGGACATTAATTAGGTACAAGCAAACATCTTCCCTAATAGCTCATGTTCTCATTCCCAAAATGTCAACAATAGATATTAACACCAGATGCTGGCATTACATCTCCCCTGACAGTGAGTCTGGGCCACGTGTGTGTGCTCAGAGAAAAGACTCATGTGACTGAGGGGAAAAATCCGATGGGATAAAAGGCGTGTTTCCTTCTCTTAAATAATTTACAGATCCTTCATGAATGGTGGGGAAATGGGAGCTTTCAAGGGATCTCAACGAGAATACTGGGGAGGAGAAAGAGCTGATCAAGTAAGCTGCTGTCTACATGTGGACTACTCTGACGTCTGTTCCATTCACCTAATGTAGCCTGCAGGAGGCTGGGAATGTACCTCCCTCCTGGGATTTGTAAGCAATCTTCTCTTGAGTGCAACATGGTGAAACTACCACCTCTGGGGGTAAGAGACATAACTACAATATTTAGAAAATTTTAGAAAAAATAACTCCTGATCATCTAAAGTCATTCCCCTTTTATTAATTTCAATTTTTTCATGCTTCGAGTCAGTCAAAAAAGAGATATAACAAATATAAGGAATTTGACATATTTCTATCACTGAGCCCCATGCAGGCAAGGCTTATGACTCAAAAGGAAACAAAATGGACAAAGTTAACTCACTCCACACCCTGTTAGCTACGTGGAACTGCCTCTGCCTCTGATTTATTCTGTTTCCAGAGCAAGCAGTCAAAAAATCTCTGAATACTGGTTGTTGCTTTGGGAAGTGGATTTGGAATCACTAACAAAAGACAATAGGCTGCAAATTGGGAGACAAAAGTTTGGCCAGAATGTATAAAAGGTAACTGTCTAAGCATAATGATTTTCTTTGAATTCCACGATTAAACAGGTTAAACAAAGCCTTTCCAACCTCAGAGCCTTTGCATGTGCTGTTTTCTTTGCCTAGAAAGTGCTTGCTGTGGGACTTCCCTGGAGGTCCGGTGGTTAAGACTCCAGGCTCCCAATGCAGGGGGCATGGGTTCGATCCCTCGTTGGGGAACTAAGATCCCACATGCAGCCCAGCATGGCAAAAAAAAAAGAAAGTGCTTCCCGTCCAGTCTTCTCATTCTCACCTAAGTCTGTCTCTCCTTTAAGTCTCAGCTTAGAATGTAACCTTCAAGGAGGAAATGCTACTCTATCTGAAGTAGGCTCTACCCCTACCCTCCATCTCCATTATTCTCCATCTCAGCTTCTTGGCCTTTTTTTTTTTCTTTTCAACAGCACCTATCACACTGTGCTTATGTCTTATGTTTCTTTGCTGAACTGTAAGCTCTGAGAAGGCACAGATGATGTCTGTCCTCTTCACTTCTGTATGCTCAGGCCTGAAATATGGTAGGCACTCAACATTTGTTTGAGGAACGCTGTTGAGAACTCTGCTACCTCCTCTGTTGCTGCCGACTGACTCCTCGGGCCAAGAAACACCAATAAAGATCCCAGTGGCCAAAGGAATGATTTAGCTCTTAGAGGAATCTAGAATAAAAACCCAGAGTCTTCCTTTGAACAAAAACTGAATGAACACAAATGAATGGGATAGATTCTTTACCCTCAGGGAGTTTACAGTCTAGGAAAAGAGAAATGGAGCACAGGTAGCCAAATATTCAGATTAAAAAAAAAGTCATTGGACTGATAGAAGCCATGTGGTCAATGTTGGTCTTGGGCTGACATTGTCAGAGCCAGCCAAACCTGAGAACCAAGACAAACCACCCAGAAGAACTGGCACCACAGTGCAGGGGTCAAGAGCACGACCATCAGATCGTCTGGCTTCATGACTTGCGAATCGTGATGTTTTGGGTGAGTCTCCTAAACTCCTTGTACCACCGTGTTCTTATCTGTAAGGTGGGAATAACAGTTGTATATATGTCACAGATTATTATGAGGATTAAATATTGGTAAAGTGCTTAGAATCCCATCTCATATGTAGTAAGTACTCAATAAACGTTAGCTATCAAAACTAATTGGTCTCGGGCTTCCCTGGTGGCGCAGTGGTTGAGAATCTGCCTGCCAATGCAAGGGACACGGGTTCGAGCCCTGGTCTGGGAAGATCCCACATGCCACGGAGCAACTGGGCCCGTGAGCCACAATTACTGAGCCTGCGCGTCTGGAGCCTGTGAGCCTGTGCTCCTCAACAAGAGAGGCCGCGATGGTGAGAGGCCCGCGCACCGCGATGAGGAGTGGTCCCCGCTTGCCGCAACTAGAGAAAGCCCTCGTACAGAAACGAAGACTCAACACAGTCATAAATAAATAAATAAATAAATAAATAAATAAATAAAAAACTAATTGGTCTCTTAAATGACGAGGAAACCTGTTTACTAGTTAACTCCCCCCAACTTTCATCTGTTTGGCCCATCAATTCCGGCATTTGGGCAAGGACCACGTATACTTTCACATCTCCTTTCGTCTTGCTGCTGCAGCATCTAGCAGCAGCTCTGAGCTGAAATCACAAGTTTGCCCCAAATGCCTACTTCCAACCACAAACCCTGATCCAGTCCCCGCTGTTGTCTAACCTTTTGTAGTGGCCAAGAGAAGAGATGTAGCCTCTGCCCCAGTGCTTGCTATTATTTCACATTTGGTTTCCCTTCCAGAAAATATCAGCTTTATAGAGACACAGTTATAACACTTGGACTGGGACCTAGGCAGCAACGTTCAGGAGATTAAGAAGAGAAATAAGACTTTTGTGCTTAAGCAATCTTTGCTAACATACTTCATTCAGAAATCAACTCTTCCTTAAATTCATAGCCCCTAAGGCAATATGAAATAATTTCTGTCAGTCCATCCATCTCAAGTACCTATTATGTATAAGGCAAGATACTAGGCACCACGGGAGGAGGAAAAAACCATAAAACAAGATCTCAGTCTGCAAAGGGTGATTATGTTTCAGTGTAACAAAGCTCAAAAGTAGCTTGCCAAAGGAGGCACTAACCTCTGCTTTTCTAAGGATCAATTACATTCTGGTTTTGAGCACAGAGATTTTGGGCACTGGAGTGCCAATGACTTAAGCCGCAGAAAAAGTCCTTAAAGTACCACTGGTAAATAATCATCTTTGTGATGCTTTTTGAATTTCACTTTAATCAAATCCAGTAAGACCTTCCAAATATCATTTATCCTTTAACAATCAACTCTCAATCTCTAAATCCTGGCTTTTACTTTAATCACTCATGAAAATTCTATTATTCAAGTGCTGATTATGGCCTGTCTTGCTGTGCACCAAGCAGCACACTCACTAAGCCCACAGGTTGCTCTACATCCTCCACGTCACCACCCCGGAAATGGAGCCAGAATACTGTCTGGGAGTAGAGGGCTCTGGGTTAGAGCCTGGGGTCAGGCCTGGGACCTGCTCTGCCAAGTTATTTAGGCTCCTGAGGTCTCCGTTGGTTCGTTTGTAAAATGGAGGAGGATGGTAGTAGTATCCCCCTCATATGGGGTTTGAGACTACAAATGCTAGATTTTTCGACCATCAGTAACTCAGCCACTTTTGCTATAAGAAAAGTTCTTAATCAGGAACCACTCTTGTTCTCTGTACGCCTCCCCACTTCTTTGGCTCTCCATCACGGTGTGGGGCACACACTCAGATCCTAGAAAAGGGTTTGCCAAGTCACAGGGTGAAATCCCGTTAGTTCACAGTCACTTAGCTGGAATTCTTAGGTAGCAATTGCCTGATGAATGGTGAATTATGAGAGACTGGTGGTGGTGGTGGTGAAGATGGGTCCGCAGAACAGCATCATTCGCAGAGTTTACCTCAAGGAGATTAAAAGGTACTTAAGGAGCCACATATCAGATAACCTTTTTAGTTTCATGTAAACAGGGAAGCAACTGGACAGATCTGAATGTATGATCCTGTTTTGCCTATTATCAGCTGTGAGTGGTCTTAGAAAGTTCCCTTCAACTTCGGGGGCCTCAGTTCCCTGATATTAAAACGCAGGATGAATCCCATTGACACCCTGTGGTGGTGACTGAACGGGGTGGGGCACAAGCACCTTCAGTCTGACTTTGCAGCACAGGCTACAAGGGAAGGGAGTGTGAGTCCCGCTCTAAACTCTTTCTAGGGCTTTCACATTCCTTCCCCTTGACTAGCTGGTTTATAACTGGACTACTTAGGAAGCTTACAAGGAATTTGTTGATCAGCCTCTAGGACTTCCACCCGAAGGAGCAGGAAAAGATAACATGAGCCAGCAGAGATGAGAGTGGTGTGAATGGCACACTCCATGGGGCTGGGGTGGGGATCTCTCTCAGAGCCACAGACTAAAGGAGGCACCACAGGGCTTATATCCGGACAAAATTAATTCAAAAAGATACATGCACCCCTGTGTTCACAGCAGCACTATTCACAATAGCCAAGACACGGAAACAACCTAAATGTCCATCGACAGATGAACAGATAAAGAAGATGTGGTACATATATACAATGAAATACTACTCAGCCATCAAAAAGAATGAAATAATGCCATTTGCAAAAACATGGATGGACCTAGAGATGATCATACTAAGTGAAGTAAGTCAGACAGAGAAAGACAAATACCATGTGATATCACTTATATGTGGAATCTAAACTATGACACAAAAGAACCTATCTGTGAAACACAAAGAGAATCATGAAAATAGAGAATAGACTGGTGGTTGCCAAGGGGGAGGGGGCTGAGGGAGGGCTGGAGTGGGAGGTTGGGGTTAGCAGATGCAAGCTTTTATAAACAGAAAGGATAAACAAGGTCCTACTGTATAGCACAGAGAACTATATTCAATATCCTATGATAAACCATAATGGAAAAGAATTTTTTTAAAAAAGAATGTATACATATGTGTAACTGAATCACTTTGCTGTAAAGCAGACATTAACACATTGTAAATCAACTATACTTCAATAAAAGAAAAAATAAAATAAAATAAAGGAGGTACCACAAGGGTAGAAGGAAGGAGGTGTGGCCTGGAGCCCTGCCTGATGCAGAGGCTGGGGAGCCGAGGACCTGTGCAAAGTCCTGCAGGCGACATCCCACCCGTCCTGCTCTGACAGGGGCCAGCCCCCACTGTGGGTGGATCTTAGGCAAGGCAGCTGCACACCGCGGGCGAAGATGAGCAGGGGTCCTGAGCACAGGTCTCTGCACCCAAGATGGGGAAGGGTTGTTGGGTGGCTGGGATTCTCTTCTGCTTCCTGCATTCCTGTTGGCGTGATTTCATCCATTCTCATTCACGTTGAGGAGAGAGGAGGAAAGACAGTAGAGACAAGAAAATATCCTGAAACACTGTGGAACACTCATTCACACATGCCTGCATTGATTACATAGCACCTATTACGTGGCTTGGCGCCGAGGTCACAGGATGAGTGAGGCACGGCACCGGTCCTCAAGGCAAGTACCGTCTAATGGAAGAGACCAGCTCACATGTGGGTAATTCTGAAGCAGTGGAGGGACCGCGACAGGGGCGTGCTCGGGCATCCTGGGAGGCCTTAGTGATGGCACGTCTCAAGCCTGGGACTGAGCAGGGAGGCAGGGCGGGATCAGGGAGCCAAGCTGTCACGGGGCAGCAGCACCTCAATGAGTGTGACGTGAGCGCAGGGGGAGACGGAGGAGCAGCGGTGGGAACCCAGGCTCAGGGCAGAACAGCGTGAGGAGTCACCAGCACTCTGTGTGGCTGGGAGGGGAGGCAGGCCCCCCTAACATGAGCCATGCACGGGGCCAGACAGCAGCCCAGGAAGGAGACATGCACTGGGACGGTGCGGACTCCTGGCTACACAGCAGGCAGCAGCTTTATGTTGCTCGCATGGGTGAGAGGGAGGTGGGTGGTCTTCTGTCTGCCTGTACAGGGTCACCAAGCCACTTACCCCCACCACCTCGGTTGTTTATAATTCTTAGGAAACTCTTAGGAAAAATAATAGGAAATATTTTCTTAGGAAAAAAATGTAGTCTTAGTACCATAATTCTTAGGAAAAAATAGAGTCTACCATTCATAGTAAAAGGTTTTGGAAGGATAACGGCTCAGGGGATTGAGGAGCTCTGAAATTGTGACGCTGCAACTGGAGAAGGGGTGTGGGGGGCAGGGAGAGCTGGATCAAGCGGGAGCTAAACAGGGAGGTTCTCGGGATAAGATGATTTTAAGAGGACATACACACAGGCTGGAAAGCACGACACACTATCAGAGAAGTTACCACTAAAGAGAGCAATGACGAAAGGGAGATAACTCATGAGGGTCAGGAAGTCTGGCGAGCACTGACCGAAGAGGCAGTGAACACTTGGTCACAGGCGGTTATGGCTACTATTCAGCCATTTCGGGGAAAAGCTGAATGGGAGATTTTCCAGATGGAAGTTGGACTAGATGACCTTCAAATACTCATCCAACCCTGAGATGTTGTGATTCTAATCCCAATAAATGCTGGGCGAGTGTTAAGTTACACTACAGCAACCCTCTGTAGAACACCACGTGCTCTCCACAAGTTCCTTCAGACACAGGTGAGAGGGAACAGGCAAGACCAGAAAACTTCATGGGACAGTGAGACACTCGCTGTGAAGAGGGCTTTGTTTCCAAACTTCTCTGAGTCAAAGGCACGTTAGACCCTGCTTTGCAAACAGCCACCTGTCTACTTATCTGAGACAAGTAATAGCATATGCTGGAAGAGTACAATGGGCAGCCTGAGGAGCCGAGACGTCTTTTCCTGCATGTTTTCCCAATTAACTATAATCTTGGATGCCTTTGAAGGAAAGAGTCCCTCCTGAAAACATCCCAGAGTTAGGAGGAAGGAGGGAGTTTCAAGCAGTATTGGTAATTCTAAACTTGTCAAATGGAAAAAGTTTCGTTCCAAAACAAATGGTTTTTTTGAGGGGAAATACTGCTTGCCAAATGTCATCTTTGCTTATTCTTGATAAACTTGCTAAAATGTCTCCTAATCCTCAGAAGGTTCTAAGCCATGTTGATCATCTTTTAAAATAAGGTCACTGAATTTAGAGAGCCAGAAAGACTGCAATTCTCTACATGTGTTAACACCATCCAGTACCGCAGATCTAACTAAAGACAGACACTTTTAAAGAAAAATCCAGCTCTCATGGACTCTCAAAACACAGTCAAGGGCGTCAGACTCAGTAGGTAGGTAGGGGCTGGACTTGAATTTGGTGTGACTACAGAACAGGGCAGGAACTGAGAAATTAGGGAAAACACAGTGTCAGGCAATAGGACAATCCCCAGAATCAGTGGCAGGACAATCTGGTTCCTCTCTCACATGCCTCATGTTTTCTCTGTCACTAGGTCTTTTTGCCTTTACCTTGTAAAGATGTCTCACTAATTTCTACTCTGCCATGTCCACCATACTGCCTTGGTTCACACTCCCATCCACTTCCCTTTCAACCCTTCCTCTGCATAAAAACTAGAGTCATGTTTAGGGGCCTGGATTAGGGCAAGGCAAGTGAGGTGCCTATAACACAAAATTTAAGGAGGCCATCATCTCAGGGTGGTATAAGGACCAACCTTGAACTTGCATAACCCTCAGAGTGAGTACTTCCTTATATTTTGTACCTTGCGTGCCTCTCCTGCCTCATCCTAATCCTGGCCCCATTAAGTTTCTAAAATTTAGTATCAAACCCTAATGCTCTACCACACCCACACCATATACCCGCTTGCAGGATCTGGGCGGGGGCTACCTTTCCATCCTCATCTACCAGACTCTCACAATCTCACACCAAATACTGGCATTCCGTTTCTCTCAGCAGGCCCCTAAACATACACTGTTGCTTCACACATCTGAGCTGTGCTACACCACAGTCCCCTTCATGGAAGCCCTACCTGCTCTTTATCCCTGGAAAAATCCTATAATTCCCTAAGAGTCTCCTTATATTCATTTACATTTACACATAAAAAATATATAAAATTTCCCTCTCATGTTTCCCCCTCAGCAGCCTCCCCGAAAGTCACCACTTGGCTTCCCTCCTGCACATTCCACTGCACACCTTGTATTTACTTCTATTACAACACTTGTCACGGAGTATCATCTGTCTGCCCGTCAGTTGCTGGAGGTACAGAGTGTCTTTCCATGGACGCATCCCTGGAGATCACCGCAATTCCTAACACAGAGCTGGCCTTCAATAAATTTTTGTTGAATAAACGAATGTGCGTTCCGTTTAATATACAACCTTAGTGTTCTGTCTTCCCTCCTTTAAACAGGATCATTTCCAGGGGCCAAAGCAACAAAATGAGACTTCCAACCACGGGAGAAGGAGCCAGACTGGTCATAGCACAGGCAGGTCTATGTGTCCAGGTTGTTGACTTTCCTTCAGTGTGAATTAAAGAGTCAGTTCCATGACAGCGTAGCTGGCTACCAGGAGCAAAGTTAGCACATTTGTTAGACATCATTGATAAAGATGATTAAATATTCCATTTTTGTTTACTTTAATTAACTACAATTAAAACATCACAGGGAGTTTGCAAAAGCCATTTGCATCTACTTAATCTAGTTCTTTGGAGCGATATTCGATACTGTCCTGACTTTGAGATTTGGAAGGTTCCACAAATGAGCTTCAGTTGACTGATTCCTCCCACCTCTCCTCTTAGAAACAAACCAGTATTTTGGCTATTTTAGAAATTACAAGGTCTTTTCCAATGTTAGGACAAAACACTGGCTTAGTGGAATACAGAATGATCTCCAGTTAACACAAGCCAAGAGAATGCCTTGTCTTGAACTCCTAGTAGCACTGAGAAAAATCTGACTGGTTTGAAGACCAGGATGAGGAAAACGGAGAGGAAGGGGGAGCAGAGGGCAGCATGTTTCCTGCCGGTACAGATGCGGCTATGTGTATGCTGGAGGGCGGTGGACAGCAGGTAGAAGAGGTCTAGACCTGCCCTGTCCAGTATGGGACCAACGAGCCACATGGGGCCACTT
The DNA here is from genome assembly GCF_965194805.1 of Balaenoptera borealis. Taxonomy (NCBI): domain Eukaryota; kingdom Metazoa; phylum Chordata; class Mammalia; order Artiodactyla; family Balaenopteridae; genus Balaenoptera; species Balaenoptera borealis. The sequence goes on from NC_138872.1 coordinate 76,105,109, forward strand.
AAACAAATTAGAATTAAGTAAAATAAAAAAATTTAGGACTTCCCTGGTGGTGCAGTGGTTAAGAATCCGCCTGCCAATGCAGGGGTCATGGGTTCGAACCCTGGTCCGGGAAGATCCGACATGCCGCGGAGCAACTAAGCCCGTGCGCCACAACTACTGAGCCTGTGCTCTAGAGTCCAAGAGCCACAACTACTGAGCCTGCAAGCCACAACTACTGAAGCCCACGTGCCTAGAGCCCGCGCTCCGCAACAAGAGAAGCCACCACAGTGAGAAGCCTGTGCACCGCAACGAAGAGTAGCCCCCGCTTGCCGCAACTAGACGAAGCCCACACGCAGCAACAAAGACCCTACAGAGCCAAAAATAAACAAACAAACAAACAAATTTATTTATTTATTAAAAAAAAAAGGTACTCCCTCAGCCTCCCATTTCAAGTGCACGATCGCCGCATGCAGCCGGCGCCTCCTGTACTGGATGGTGCAGAACACTTTCATCATCCCAGGAAGGTCTCCTGAGCATTCATGGCATGGACGGTGGAAGCTTGCATATTCTCAGCCTCTACAGCCTGGTGAGCAAGGATGCCCATACCTTCCCCTAGTTCATGATGAATATGCACAGACTACGCATTCTCTCATTCACCTACTTGCAAGCAAGTGGCTTCCCCCAAAAGGGACAACAGTTTCCATGCTACGGGACCATATGCTGTCATTACAGTTTCCTTTCCAGTTAAACACGAACATTATCAACTGAGACACCCAGAGTTGGCTCCCTTAAGAAATGTGAAGTGATGGACGGGCACTAGAAAGTTGAGAACACTTCAAAATCTAATGTGGCACCAAGGCAGAAAAAGAGAGGAGAGACAGAGCACTGAAGGCACTGATTAGGCGAAACTGATGGGGAATCCGCACTGCAGAGGCTGAGAAATCCAGCCAGGTAGCCCAGGCCTCCAGGTGCATTTTGAGTCTAATGTGCAGTATGTTTCGTGCCCTCAGGAGGTGCCGCCATGATGAACTGGGGCCGTTCCAGGCCCAAGTCAACAATTTGTAAATGAAAGAAAGCAAGGAAAACAGATTCTTTAGTTGAAGAGATACACTGATAACTGCCAACTGCCAGCTATACTTCCACTGGGAGTCAACAAGTTGTCCACATCTTGCCCCTTTTGCAGATCTGTGCTCACACCTTAAATAAACACTCACTAACAGGTTCCATTCTGTAAGGAGGTGAACCGAAAATCCTAAAATCCAATCTGAAAGAGAAGCCAAGGGCATTCTTTTCCAAGCATTAGATTGATTTCACAGGAGGTGATTAGACTCTTTTGTGCTAATTGCACTAGAAAGGACTAATTAGAAAAATCTACCATTCAGCTAATGAGAGCTGGGCCCTAACTATCTCAGCGCTTAACTTCTCAGGTTGTAAAATATCACTTTTTTTTTTCGTGCCGTCTCTGAGAAAGTTGTCACTGGGTTAAATGCCAGCAGTCAGGCTAGGCATTAAACAACTGAGGCCACATTTACAAAATGCCTGCACATGCTAGATAGAGTTCACTGCTGCTCCGCCCATGCTGTCTTTCTTACTGTTTCAGAAGGGTAAATATGATAGATCAAAGACTGCTAACTAGCAGTATATTGAACTGATAATGAATTCTTCCCCATTTCTCAGTGCAACCTTCTCAGGGCCTTTGTGCCTTTTATTCTGGGGCCCGTTAATAATGCAGAATAAGGAATTTCACATGTAATGTTGTTACTCCGAGAAGAAGAGTTCATTAAAAAGCAATGATATCACCTGATTGAGACTCACGTCCCTGCCAAGGGCTGCAGCATTTATCAGGAAGCTGATGGAATGAGAATAATGAAGAGCTAATAAATCAGGGTCTCTTATTATACAATAAATTCATTATACAGTAAACATTATACAGTATAGGTAAACACTGGATAATAGGAAATCAGCCATATTATTAGGATGAAGGCTGTAGTAAAGCTTTCTTAGAAAAGTGAAGTTCAGAGGAGGGCTTTGAGTTTCATGTATTTATATATTATGTCCACTTGGACATTTAAAGAACACTATTAATGAAATGTCTCTGCAGCTCAACACCCTTCCTACACCCCCCAAAAAGCACTTTTTCAAAAAGAGTCTGCAGTCCTCTTGGCAGGGGCCCAGATCCTATATGCTGCAAGATGATGTGTGAAATTAGCAGAAATGTAAATGTCAGAACTTCTGGCTTTGGAATTAAATGCTAGAGATTTTCTCTGTATCCAGGGTGCCCATTTCCTACCCCAAGGTAGAAAGTCTTCAAAAAGACAAAGATTCACATGTTTGAGTACACTGATGCTGATCTTAACTCCTAAATTTCCAGTGAGGGTCAAGAATGAGAACTGAACTCTGCGTCCGTAGCAACCTCTGGAAAGCAGAGATGCTAGCTGCCATGTAGGTGTGTTTCCTACAGTCTATTTCTTAATTCCCCATAACAAGACTTGATGAAGTTTGGATTAATGGACTTTTGGGGGTTATTCTGCTGCTCATTAACACCTCTAAGCAGAGAGTGTGAAAGAAGTGGCAAGATTTAGATCCTTCAGTTGTGTCTTTTGTTAACAATTTCAGAAAGTAGTACTTGTTAGAACAAGGGACTAAAACAAATGGTTATAAGAAGGTTTGGAAAAAATCTGGGGATTCCCGTTTCTAGGTATACCTCACCATTTATGCATATTTCTCCTGACAGTTATCTGCATTCTTAAAAATACTTTTCTGCACTGTTATTTGTCTTTAAAGCATACATCATTCCAAAGGCTCTTAAGTTATTATTGGAGGGTGTGTGTGTGTCTACCCATATGTGAACACACATTATAGGTGATAGGAGAGAAAAACTAGAAGTGAGGTCCCCATGGATATATTTATCCCCATTTTATAAATGAGACATCAGAGGCTCAAGAAGATCAGGTACTTTTCTTGGGATTAAATAACTATGTGACAGACCTGGAATTTCAATCCTGGCTGGCCCTGTCCTCAACTTCAAATCACTTCTCTTTTCCTTTTAAATTATCTCTAGCACCTGCAGACCTCCTTAGTGTAGTATTTTGCTTTGAATTTCACCATAAGGCTTAATTTTGTCCAATACACTTTTAAAAGTAGTCATCATAAAGTAATCAGAATCTCTGTAAGTAGGCAGCAGGAAGAAAACTGATATCAAGTCATTGGTCGGGAGTTAAATTTTCACTAATGTAACACAGAAATGGGTCTGGATTTGAACCAAATGTTCTTCTCTGACAGTCTATAGTCCGGTATTCTTTTGGTCAAGGTTTTTCACGTAAGTGACTTCTTCATGAGCCAAAAAAGAAAAGAAAAAAAAAAATCCAAGCCCTACTCTCTGCCCCATCTCTAACAGTGTAAGACCTAAAGAAGTGAAACCTGGGCTTCCCTGGTGGCGCAGTGGTTGAGAGTCTGCCTGCCAATGCAGGGGACACGGGTTCGAGCCCTGGTCTGGGAGGATCCCACATGCCGCCGAGTAACTAGGCCCGTGAGTCACAATTACTGAGCCTGCGCGTCTGGAGCCTGTGCTCCGCAACAAGAGAGGCCGCGATAGTGAGAGGCCTGCGCACCGCGATGAAGAGTGGCCCCCACTTGCCCCAACTAGAGAAAGCCCTCGCACAGAAACGAAGACCCAACACAGCCATAAATAAATAAATAAAAATTAAAAAAAAAAAAAGAAGTGAAACCCTTTGCTTAATATGGTCCAGCAAGTTACTAACTGAACCATGCAGGAAACCTCAGGTTCTCACCCCCACGTGTCATTTCTAACAATTCAGTAGCTTGCTCTTTTCACATGATCAAGAGCCAAGGTTTAGCATTGGTATTCCATAGGAGTGCTAGACTGTCTTTTCACTTTCACTAATGCATAATCCTTATTAATACAATAGATGGCCCAGAAGTGAGGAGAGGTACAAATTCTAGAAAATACTGTTAACATCATCCAATTAGAAAGAAGTTACTGGAAGAGAGAATATTATTTCAAGTTCTATGTTGAATAAATTGACATGTTATTTTGGAAAGCAGAGATGTGATGGCAATACCCAAAATCCCAGTCAAATTTATACAGATAAAGAAACCAAAACTATTGTACTGGTACAACTAGATAGTAACAATAACAGAAATACTTTTAAAGTGATGAAGAGATTGTTTCTTTGATTCCAATCAATATTCACAACATTATTACTTCTGTTTTTAAAATGAGGAAACCAAAAAGCGGAGAGGGGGCCATGGAGATGGGTTAGGTGGAAAGGTCTGGTACAAAAGGTAGGAAGGAAAAGGGCCTGACTTCTAGTGATGGGGCCTTGCCAGGAAACCTCGTGTCTTCTCCGGAGCTAACCCAGACACAACACAAAAGACAGAACTGTGGAGGGACTCACTCCTGAACTGCCATCGCTATGAACATTTCCCTGTGTTTTGCCTCTCACTGAATTTCTTCTGGACTCTAGTTGGGGAGACTAAAATAATCACCTTGCACAGTAGGCTTTAATATCACAGGCAGGAGACACAATGGCAATTATACAATTGAGGCAACATTTTCACTAAAATTTGCAATGATCTCCCAACCTTTAGAGAGAAAACTTAACTTCTTTTGTCAAATTTCCCTATAAGACAGTCTTTGCTATCTGTAATGTTCGCTGCATCTAAACATCAAGTGCAACCATGATGCCCTTTAATAGTTAATCCTCCAACATGTAATTAGGCATTCACATGACAATCAAAACCATGACTATATTTCATGTTTGCCTTCCCTTTCAAGCCCTCTACTAGAGGGGCACTTACTCTGTCAAATCTGCTATAGTAATCAAAACATTGAAATTACTTCTTTCCACACTAAATATACTGGAACTGGTTGTTTGATTAAATGTAGAGCAGAGAGTGCAATTTGCTAAATTACAAGTATTCTGAACATGTAAATATAGTTTAATTACTGCAATTAAAGAAGATTACTGGAGATTGGCAGATGGGAATGTAATGCTGTTTTAATTAGAGTTTTTAATGCACTGTAACATAAGCATAATATTAACCCTTTATCCTAGAAGAGGTAGCTGGTCTTTGAAAAATTAGTATTTAAAAAATGTATTAGAGCTAGTGTTTCATAACAAGGCTCAGACTGAGTCACACTTCCCCGGAAGCCCATCGGGGAGAAGAATCACAGCTTCTAAGAATAGTAAACTGAGGCAGAGAGCAACGACAGACAACACATCGGCGGGAGTCCCAACTGTGAACATACATGCAAGCATGCATGAACGCCTGTGTGTGCACACAGAGAAACACATACCACATTGACGGCTTTTCATAAAACATGGACACCACCACAGTGTCAAAGACTAAGGGACTTGCATGCCATGAAAGGTTTTGTGGAGCCCATGGTTAGAAAATACGAAAAGACAAAGTATTGCAAAACTGCATTTACTTTAAAAAATGCATTTATTCATCTTTGAGAAAGCTATACCACAGATGCAGCTGACACTCTACAAAGGGAGGCCAACAGTTTATTATTCATCCTGCTTATGCACCTTCCAGAATGCTACACGCTACATAAACTAATATTCTAGAATGTAAGAAGCAATCTTTGTCATCTTGAAAGCTATCACTTGTAACATTTTATCCATTTAAGTCAATAGCCTATTAGAAATTCTAATTGAAAGTTCAATAGTCAGCTTGGAGCCTTACAATAGAGGTTGCCTTTTGGAAAGCCATTTAAAGTCTTAATCTCTTTATCATTTGGTATTTTGAAGCCTAACTTTGTTCTTGTTAGGCAGATCAATGGCATTAATTTACAAAATAGGGGAAAATGTCACCCTTCATCCTTTAAGTCTCAGCTCAGGGAAGAGCAGCGTAAGTGAATCTGATCACTGCTTTCCCATATTAGCAGCAAACGGTGCCGTGGGAGGCTTGACCTACAAATTTTAATTACTGCATGAAAAATTCAGTTCCTGGAGATGAAGAGAGACTTCAGCAAAAGCAGGGGTCCACCTTGTGCATGTCTGCTGAGTTTAAGTCTTCAGGGACTGGATTTCTGAATCAGTAGCCAACACCACAGTCAATGAACGGGGTTTACAACATCCAAGAACAAACTGCGAACTTCAAAACAAAACAAGGCTGAGACAGAGGACGCTGAGGCAGATAAGTAAGCTTCTAAGGGAAAAGTCATGGAAGAGAATATGTTTATGTTTCACTGAGCATAAAGAGTCTTGATGGTCACACATACACCTGTCAATTGAAAAAAAGTTATCATGAAGCTAATTCAATTAGGAGTTATAGCCTCAGAGGCAAATGTCCCTGTAAAAACCAAAGAGGTAGCCCTGGTCCTCTACCTCTGCTAAAGGCATTCTTAGCAAAATGGGCATTCAGTGGCAGAAATTATCTTCACCCAAAAAAAAAGAAACAAACTCTGAATGTGAAGACATAATGGCCAATTGGTGGTGGCATTAAAACCGATTAAAATAAGTCATCTAAAAAGTAAAGCCAAAGGTGGTGAAGAGTAAGCTTACTCCTGCTGCAATAAGCAGAATCAAGGGCAAGGCTGTCGGCTTTTCTCTTCTAGAAACTAAGGGAGCAGGTCTAAACAATAATCCTTCCATGCAGGCAAAGCCAGTCATAGAAAACATATGCATTTATTAATATGAATTTAAAGCAATCATTGAACACACAGACACATGCATCTGTACTTAAAAAAGGGATAGGAAGGTGATAGAGAAATGTTAATAGTGGTCACCCTGGGGGAGTGGATGCATGTTCAGCGGGGTTGGGGTGGGTTGGTGGCTTTTGTTTTTTAGTTTGGATGCTTTTTTTATATTGTTCAATTTTTTTAATAATTAACCTGTATGGCTTTCCTAATTCTTAACAAACCGACTTTTTTTAAAAAGAAAAATAAAATCTGTATTAGATGTTTCAGCATAAAAGCCTGTGAATCTTTTAAGAGAGAAAGATCCCTTTGTGCAATGTGAAAGAGCATGCTTTACTTCCAAAATTTAGACTTTTTAGTTCTAGGTTTTTTCAAATATTAGACTCACATATTTATTTCAGATGCTTGCTGCAATTAAAGAATTGCGTTAACTGTCAAGTCTTAGTTGATCACTTTACATATCCATAGTCAATTTAACTGGGAAGCATTATTGCATAGCTGCATACAGGGACAGCACCGTGTTATGCACAATTGGCTTCTTCATTAATACTGCTTGATGATGGTGATAAGGAAATTACGGCCTTGCGACAACAGATGTATGCGTGCATTTTCCATGCAGCCATACCCCCTGCTGGCTAAAACTTAGATGTCAAATAGCTTTCTGATGACTGAATCATATTCATCTTTCCATTTCTGATCTCCGCTGCTCTCCACATCCTTCTTATCCAAGAGATGCTTCACTGTCACCTCCTGACACCAACAGTTGGAATTCTGTGATGAAGTGTCCTAATGAAAAAGCTGTTAACATTTGTATCAGGTGCTCCTGGGCTCTTCTGTCCCTGCACTTACGTTAACAGTATGTTGGAAGGTCTCTAGAAGGGACAGAGGCACCTGGTTAAAGAGCTAGATAGTCACATTCCTGATATGCGTTGGCCATTGACATAGGCTGGTCCTTAGGTCAGAGCCCACTACTTGGAGGGAGCAGAATCCCATGAAATGGTTGAGGGGAACAAGGCTGACCTGAGAACGGGGCAGGAGAGCGTGCAGGAAGGCAAACCTTGAGTACACTTAATGAGTCTAGCTTCCAGCACAGCCAGGACCCATCCTCTGTTGAGATTCCAGGAAAAAGCCTGGAGGCACACATAACAAAAATTAATGCCATGAAGATGGAAAAGAACACATGCTCAATATGAGAAAGTCTGAGATGCAGAAACTCAGCTTCCCTGGAGTGTGGCATTTTCAAAGCCCACACATCATAACAACTCTGAATTCTGAGACGCCTGAACAGGAAGCCCCTGAGGTTCCATCTGTCTCCCTGACTAGAAGGACAGCTGAGGAACCATGCTGTTGTCGGCAAGAGGGCTGGCAGAAATCTCAGGAACCTTGGCCCAGGAGCTAGGAATGTGCAGTTCATTCTTCTCTCCAGTCTAATTTACAGCCCCGACAAAAGCTGTTGGCTTGTTACCAGGTCTGTCTCTGTACATAACTAGAAACGAACCACCAAAATGAGTTGGCTCACGTCTTAATTTTGTTTTTATCCTGAATTTAAAAAATCATAGGATTCATTACATGGTATTGAAGAAATCCAATATTTCCTTTGTTCATAAAGTGTATATAACACTTCACTACCAAAATTAAGAAGGAAGGATAGTTAGATGGATGAAAAAGTCAGCAGAAAAGTAGAAGTGGAGACACAAAAGTAGAGAATAATGAGCTATCACAATTCCTAGTTCAACTGGGTTCAGAAACTTTACAAAGGTCCACTAGCTCAAGGCATTCTGGCATTCAAGGTCCTTACCAGATACTCAGAATCTGCCCTTTCCAGGCTTGTTATCTGGTCCTCTGCTCTGCTGTATTCTCTTCCAGTGATTTTTAGATTGTGCAGTAATCTCTGCAGAAACTAGTCGAGTTCCTAGCACTGTACTTTAGCTACTTACTTCTCCAGACTCCACACTTCTCTTTGTCTCTATCAATCCACTCCTCCTCTTTCTGTAAGATTCTACCCACCACACAAGCATCTCAAATGATGTAGGCAAAGCATTTGACAAAATCCAACACCCTCTCCTGATAAAAACACTCAGAAAACTATGAATAGAAGGGAAGTTCCTTAACATGATAAGAGCATTTATGAAAAACCCATAGCTAACATCATACTCAGTGGTAAAACACTGAAACCATTCCCTTCTAAGATCATGAAAAAAAACAAAGATGCTTGCATTCACCACTGTTATTGAACACTGTGCTGGAAGTTTTAACCTGAGCAATTAGACAAGAAAAAGAAATAAAACGCATCTCTGTTCACAGATGAAATGATTCCATATACAGAAAATCTCAAAGCTAATAAAATGAATTCAGCCAAGTTGCAAGGTGTAAGACCAACACACAAAAAATCAGTTGTGTTTCTATATACCAGCAATGTACCATCCAAAAAGGAAATTAACTACTCATTTACAGTAGCATCCAAAAGGATAAAGTACCTAGGGAATAACTTAACCAAAGAGGTAAAAGACTTGTACACCAAGAACTACAAAACTGAAGACCTACATAAATAGAAAGACACACCATGTTCATGAACTGGAAAACTTAATATTGTTAAAATGTCAGTACTACCCAAAGTGACCAACAGATTCAATGCAATTCCTATCAAAATTCCAATGGTCTTTTGGCAGAAATGGAAAAGCCAATTCCTCAAATGTATATGGAATTGTAAGGGGTTATAAATAGCCAAAACAATCATGAAAAAGAAGAAAAAGGTTAGCCAAGACTCACATTTCCCCATTTCAAGACTTATTACAAAACTACAGTAATCAAAACAGTGTAATACTAGCATAAGGACATATAGAACAATGGAATAGAATTGAGAGTCCAGAAATAAACATCTACGGCCAACTGATTTAGACAAAGGTGCCCAGATTATTCAACAGGGAAGAAGAATCCCTTCAACAAATGGTACTGGGACAACTGGATAGCCACATCATGTACAAAAATTAGCTCAAAATGGATCATCAGCCTAAATATAAGAGCTAAAACCATAAAACTCTTAGAAGAAAACATAGGGATAAATCCCTATGACCCTGGATTTGGCAAAGGATTCCTAGATATAATATAAAAAATGAGCAATAAAAGCAAAAACCAGATAAATTAGACTTCATCAAAATTAGAAACTGCAACAGAGAGCATTACCAAGAAGATGAAAATATAACCTAAAGAATGGGGAAAATGTGCAAATTATATATCTGATATGGGCCTAATATCAAAAATATATAAAAAATTCTTACAATTCAACAACAAAAAGACAGATAACCCAATTCAAAGTGAGCAAAGGACATGAATAGGCATTTCTTCAAAGAAGATATGCAGGCACATGAAAACATGTTCAATACCATTAATCAATAAGGAAATGCAAATAAAGACCACGATGTGGTATGACTTTACACCCACTACGGTGGCTATAAAAAAACAGAACAAAAGCAAACAAACAAAAAAGAAAAAAAGAGCAAGTGTTGGAGAGGACTTGGAGAAACTGGAACCCTCATATACTGCTGGTGGGAACTCAAAATGGTTCAGCCTATGGATTTGGTGATTCTTCAAAAAGTTAAACATAGACTTACCATATGACCCTGAAATTTGACTCCTAGGTACATAACCAAAAGAACTGAAATCAGATACTCATACAAGCACATGTACACACATGTTCATAGCAGCACTATTCAAAATAGCCAAAAGGTAGAAATGGCCCAAATGTCCATCAATGGCTAAAAAATTATGGTATATACATACATTGGAACATTATTCAGACATAAAAGGAATTAAGTACTGACACATGCTACAATATGGATGAACCTCCAAAATATTATGCTAAGCAAAAAAGCCAGACAAATGGGTCACACATTGTATGATTCCATTTATATGAGATATCCAGAATAGATAAACTTTTAGAGACAGAACACAGATCAGAGGCTGCCAGGAGCTGGGGGGAGAGAGGAATCAGTATACTGCTCAGTAGATAAAGGGTTTTACTTTGTAGTGATGGAAATATTTTGGAACTAGGTAGAGGTGGTGGTTGCACAACATTGTGGATGTAGTAAATGCCACTGCATTGTTCATTTCAAATGGTTAATTTTGTTATGTGAACTCCATCTCTATAAACTATCTTTTTAAATAAATCAATTTATCTCCCATTTTCTGAAATCTTCACAAATTAGTGGTCTAAACTCATTCATTACTGCTGAATGTGGTTAATTTTATTTATACTTTATTTGCTCTCTTACACAGAAACCCCTTGAGGGCAGGGTCTGCAACTTTCACCCCTTTCTGTCACCCCTGGGCTTCTAGCCCACTGGCTTATACCCAATAGATACACAAAAAAAAGTTATTCAAATGATTCTGACGAACTTGCACTGTGATCTTAAAACCAACCTATCATATTTTAGTTTTCTTACTTAAAAGGCATCCAGTTCTCTGGAGTAGAAAGCATTAAGTCTATTTAAAAATCCAATGCAGTAGAAGGTCTTGCTGTCCAACCCTTCAAATAAAAATCCTAAATGCAGCTTTTCTCCATCATGATAGTATTAGGACAAACACAAAGCACTGCTGAATTCAGTGGCTGGGAGCAGGGGTCCATGGAGCTGATTGTGGGGGTCAGGGAGCTCTTCTCAATATTTAGAAAGGCCTGAAAGGAACCACACACGCCTCCATCAAGGCTGTAGAGGCCGACCAAATACCAGTGTCTCTGCTTTAGGCTGAAAAGATGTCACCATAGTCATCCTATGCTGATAGCTAGGAATAAAACGAAAATTAAATGACAAATTTTACACAACAAATGCAGGTCAGGTGACAAAATACTACAAAACAGGGAGTCTAAGAGCAGATGGGAACAGAAGAGATTCCTACAGAAAGATGACTCACACTAACCGCACCTTTACTGAATTTTGAAAGACACAGTATGATGCCCAGAACATCCAAATCCTGAATTACATGAACTACCTGTGTATCTTATTCAAAAAGAGAAATCTTAAATGAAGAATCAGATATTACAAAGAATTCTGGGAAAATGTCACAAGTTACCTTCTGCTGTCCCCTCAATCCCCAGCCCTGGCCATGTTAGAAGTGCTATTACCAAGGCAATTTTCTTTGGAAGAGCAAATCTATACAGCGCCACGGCTGAAGAATGTTCTCCAGTTCCCCTTCCACCATAACCAGCTCCACAAGGCTCATGCAGAGGGCCGACAGGTAGAGCAGCCCCTGAGGCTATTCCTAAAGGCAGTGACCTTTAGACAAATGGAGCAAAGTAGTCCTTTGAGAAGCTGGGAAGACACAGGACTGGGAACACCGAGGGCTCCATTTGGAAACCCATGAATGACCCTGTTATCTAAGAACTAGGCATGGAGACATGCATTTCATGCCCTCTGCCACCTGGGATTACATTTTTATAGCTGTTACCGAGCACTTTGATGATAAGATTGTTTCACGGCCTCCACAACCGTGCTGATGTGACGTGAAAGACTCAGTGTCTCTTCACTGCTGCCACCCAAGGAAGCACACTCATTACTTTATGCCAAGGGAGGAAAAAATTCCAACATGGCTAAAAGAAACCACTCAGAGTAAAGCTGATCTGATCTCTTAGAAGTGGCTATGGGCCCTGTGTTAAAGTAAATTAGAGAGATGATGTGTGAAGCACACAATACCTGGGCCTCTAGCCTCTTCTACCAGCTCCAAGTAAACTAAAGAAAAGGGAGTGGCCAACTCAGCCCTGGTTGGCTAGTCTGAGTCAGGGGTTAACTGGGAAGTTAGGTTTAGGAGAAGGTGGGAATTATATTAAGCAGTGCTGAGAGAAAGATCCAGAGGAGTTTTTACAGTGGGCTGTATGCATGTGTGTGCATGTACCTGTGTTCAAATGGACACTCATGGAGTAAGGAAAACCCAAAGACCAGTGCGGCAGAGGTCAGATGGCTGAGGCAGCTGAAGAGGAGCTGCAGAACAATTTTGGTGCCCTGGGAGAAGTGGAGAGGCCAATCAGGCCTTCAGGAGACAGGCTGGAAGTGGGTAAACAGCATAGCAAAGGCCCAGGGGAGAGCAGAGCTGCAATCAGACCCCTCTGGGGACAGGTGGAGAGGCAATCATGAAGCTTTGGGAGGACAGACCAGCAGCCCCTGGGGAGCCTCCTAGAAAGGCCCCTTTCAGGGACAAAGGAGTTCATTTGGGGGCTGTGATTGCCTCTCCAGGCTCAGCCTGCTGGGCTGAACTTGAGGCTGGCCCCCACCCACAGGGCAAAAAGCAGAGAAAGTAGCTCAAGACTTGGTGACTAAATGAATCAAACGCAAAACGTGTAAAGTGAACAGTTAGATTTCTGAGTCACCAGTGGAGATGCTTTAGAGAGGAGGCCTGGGGTGAAGGTACACGCAGGCAGATGGCTGGTGCTAATGGGCTCAGGGGTGGGATGCCTTCCTCTTCCTGCTGGGATTCACTCTGCAGCATCTGGATAAGGCTTGCCATCTTCTCCTACTTCCTTAACAGGTAGGACTGACGGTTCTCCGAACTGGGCTACAGGCAATGTGCAATGTCAAACAGCAACCCCCTGCAGAGCTGGGACTAACGTCCAGGACTCTGATTCCTAAGACTAATTTTCCCAAATCTCATTGGGATGGGGGTAGGGTGACAAAGTTCTACACTGCGTAAACATTTAACTACCCTAAAATATTTCCTTATTCTACCTTCTGAACATACTCTCCACAAGAAGATTTGGTTCAGCTTTACTTTTTGTCGTGTGAATTAGGAACAGTAGATATATGGGAGCCCATATCTTAAGACCCACCGGGCAGGAGTGCAGATGGGCAGGCATAATATACGACCACCACTACTGTTAAGAATTCCTATGGTTGAGAATAGCGGGTTTTGAACTTTGTACTTCTTTACGTGAGAAGAATATTTTAAATAAATTCTTACAGGGGACCCCAATATATGAAACAGATAGAAGTGAAGCTGCTTTGGGTGACCAACAGTGAGGGTAGGGAACCCTCACGTGTTCATGTCCCACCCTTCCCTCTCCCCATCAGCCCCTCAGCACTGGAATAGGGGCAAAATCAGTTACAGGGGAAGAGACAATGGAGCCCCGGCCCTAATCTCTCTTGAGCTGTGAGTATTTTCCTCTTTGGGCCTTACTTTCTTCAATGGGTAAAATGAGAGGCTGACCTTGAGTGGATTCTAAGGTCCTTCTGACTCTCAGATTCTCAACTTCTCCACAAGCAAGGAGAGAGGCGAGAACAACTGCAAGTTTTTGCTCACACAATAGAAAGATAGCTAAGAAAAATGTATACATAGCAACTGCATCATTTATATCCATTTTCCAACTTCTTCCTGATAAGAAGGTCTCACTTATTATCAGCCATAGTGATAATCATCATTATCATCATCTCCAGTGACCTTGCTGAAAAGTTCCAATGCCAGAGTATGACTTTCTTCTTTCTTTTACTAAACTTTACATTTCATAGTTACATAAGCAGGATCAGGGAGGCCTGGAGGAGCCTACAGTTAATCTGGGTTTTTTTCAATAAATACAAAAACATTTTCAGTGACAGCATCATCAGATGTTTGTCCTCATACATTAATTTGGCCAGCCTATTTTTGTATTGATTGAAAACAATCATAAAACCCAACATCCTCATCTGCCCAGAGTCAACACAAATGTTTCCTCTGCGCTTGATTCCACTCAGAAGCCAACACCTTACATCATGTTGCAAAATGTACCGGCTAGTTTTCATAATGTTCACGTCCACTTTCATCACCACTTTCAGACTGGTCATAGCTGAGAAAGCCAAGGCCTCTCCCCTTGGTCACCAGCCAAATCTAGGTATCAAATAGCTCCTCTGTCATCCAGAGTGGGAGGGAAAGGCCTGCCTTTATTCCTATCACCCCCATGCTATACACTATAACTGTGCAATTTCCCCACTTTACAGCACATTTCCTCCCTTTTGTTTTGAGCTAGAAGTGGTGGCAGAGAAATAGACTCTGGGTTCATTTTATTGAATTACCTATATTTAACTGGGAAAATGGGTGGTTGTAACTCTGTCAACAGAACATGTTCAATTACATCGTGGAACCATTTTTCTTCAGAAGGCATTACCATCTGGTCTAAGCAGTTAAATAAGCACAGCCAAGTGATATTATAGCTAATGAAATTAAATGTGGCACAAATATATACATGGCACACAGAATTCACATTTATCTCTTTAAAAGGATTTTCCTTGTTGAAAAATAAGATATGTGGGTTGCAAGATCAAGATTGTGGCATGGTTGGCTGGCTTTACTGCTTTGCAAACAATGAAAGTAATTAATCACTTCACATCTAGGTCAAACAGTTATTTCATTGTTAGAACCCCAAGCAGCCCCCTTTTAACCTGCCTCCATGCCCCCCACCATTTAGCACCCATGCTCCCCTCTAAGAGGCCTGCTTTGTCAGTCTGCCCTGGGGTCACCCAAAGTTCTGGGTGACTCCAGATTTATCTTTATCCTCATCTCCAACCCCTTTAAACCCCCAATTCTACTTCACCGTGAGACGAGGCTTAAATTAGACCACAAATGTAAAGACCCTGGCGTGGAATAGACACCCAGTGAATATTATCTTTTTCCAATGTCCGTTTCTTTTCCTCTTATTTTGCCTGTCTCAGCCTCTGAGTTGGGCTGTGGACTGGCCTCCCCTGCAAACCTGGTTTCTGGGTCAATGCTGACTGGAGAACCAAGCTATCTCAGCCCCCACTGCTTATACCCCAGCCCCCCATGTACAGACATCTGTTGTTTTTGTCACCTCATCCTTTCAATTTTCTTGGTAAAACAGTACTCCAATTTTCCTTTGGGAAATACCCTTGCTTCTACTTTCAATGTCTGTGGGATTAACTCCAACTCCAGTTCTAGAATGGGCTCTAACTGGTGTAAGCCAGGAAGGGGAGAGGGTGATGTTGCTGGGAGGCGCCCATTTGAACCTGAGTTTGGAATCAAATCAAAGGAAAGCAATACATGTAAAGTACCTGGACCAAAAGGATGAAGTAAACTAGGGCTTTGCGCCATCTTTTGAGCTCTGGACAAAAGCGGAACAAGGCTTCAGCATTACCTGGCCCTGTACCATCTTCCATGATGCTGACTGTCGGCAGGTGCCCCTACGAGGTTGTTCCTGGTACAAATGTCTGCCTGAGCTTGCTGTATCCTTTGAGCACAGTGCCCGAGACCGCCTGGATGTGAGGGCCAGGCTGATGTCCACGGTCTATGTCTTGTTTGGGGACAGGGCAATCTGTCTGTATGGACTCATTTGATAATCACTCACCCTTGCCTAAGAATTTGTATCTACAGGGTAGCCAACTGCATTGTGATACACTCTGTGCTTAACAGAAGTGCCTGCAAAGTTCAAGTTTGGAATTTTAGAAATATTAATGATGTGCGCTAACATTTACTGTACACTCAGCATGGAGAGGACCCTGCTTGAAGTGTTTTGTTTTATATCTATTATTCCTCCATTAGTCCTTCTACTGATCTTATAGACTCTATTCTCTACCCTTTCCAGGGATGAAGAAACAGAGGCACTGAGAGGGTAAGCAACTTAGCCAATGTCTTCCAACAAATAAGTGGCAGTGGTGGGATTCAAGCCCAGCCAGCCCGACTGCGGAGCTATGCCCCTGAGCTCCTGTGATAGACGGTCTCTCTCAGGAAAATGGCCCTATTTCTTTGGTTTGGCCCTCTTTACAAACATGTGTGGCACTCTTTCACTTGCTTGATTCTCACTTATTTTAAATAGACACCAGTAGAGAAGGCCACAAAATGAAAACAACCACAAATCATCTGACTTCTGGTAGGCATTTGATTAGGATCACCAAAGCTATCTTTCTGTGACCATCTCTGCCTGGGTGTAAGGCTAACGTGTAACTGGCTGTCTTCTTTTGGCTCCACATGAATACAGCTGAGACTTTAGCATCTAGGAGCTACAGAATGCAGAGGATAAAATTCCACAGCTTTGCAGAGGTATTACACCACACCATGAAGGCCCATTTGCACAGTAAAGATCAGCCTTGTTCTTCTACCTCATACACTGAACCGAAAAATATAATAGATGGCAAATTCAAAATACGTTCCCTCCAGGACTTCCCTGGTGGCGCAGTGGTTGAGAATCCGCCTGCCAATGCAGGGTACACGGGTTCGAGCCCTGGTCCAGGAAGATTCCACATGCCGCAGAGCAACTAAGCCATGTGCCACAACTACTGAGCCTGCGCTCTAGAGCCCGCGAGCCACAACTACTGAGCCCGCGTGCCACAACTACTGAAGCCCACGCACCTAGAGCCTGTGCTCCGCAACGAGAGAAGCCACCGCAATGAGAAGCCTGCGCACCGCAACTAAGAGTAGCCACCGCTTGCTGCAATTAGAGAAAGCCCACACGCAGCAAAGAAGACCTAACGCAGCCAAAAAAAGAAAAAGAAAAATACGTTCCCTTCAATTCATTTCATCAGGATTTGGTAAGTCTCACATACACGAATACACTACAATACACATTAAAAATAATCCCTACAAAGAATTTTTTTTCCTTAAAAAAAGTCCCAAACTCAAGTAGAGTTTATACAAGAAGTTTTGCTGATCTGATAAATCTTCTCGTTAAGTCAAAATGTTAAAACAAGACAATCAATTCAGTCTTTATTTTAGGTAACCCTTGAATTTACTTCAGTTGTTGAATGTCCCTTCTAATTTCAGGATTAAAATGCTAAATACAAAATTCATTGTTTTCCTAATTAGATTGACCAAATAAGTTTTCCAGGGTTCAAGGGAACATTCCATTTTCATAAAGAGTATCTGAAACAAATGACTTCATTATCGAGATGCTTCATAAACTACAGGGCAATATTCTTGGGGAACAAACACATCATAATAAATTCTCTTGAGCACAATCTCTTTCTGTGACATGGTTCTACGTTTACTGAATATGTTTCAGGAAACCAGTGTTTCACTTTAGACATGTCCCAACTGCCTGGATATTTATTTGGCCACATATATTTTTTTCTACCCTATAAATTTTTCAAACATGGAAGTGCCTGATTTAGTCACTGTGGTTAGAAATACTGTTTATCTGGTATCTGAGAGAACACCCGAAGTTGCTCCAAACTACTAAATCAATTTGGTGGCTTATGACCAGAATTTTTAAAAATAATGAAATAGACTTAAAAAAAAATCAGAGTGCATTTGCTTCCTAACTCTCTATTCATAAGTATTTAAAACAGTGCTGCTACATCGATAATGATGGTTAAGTGAAGCCAACAAGATTCTGCCAAACTTATGGAGAAAGAAAATGAGGGGAAAAGAGACCTAACACAAAGCTACTCTAATAGGAAAGTATGTGGAATCTTGGTGTTGGGATGTTTGGAAGGGCTTTCTATATTAAAGGAGGTACGACTGCCTCCCAGTTAACAGCAAAGGTGTTGCAGTTAAACAGTCTTGGACTTGAATTGCTGCTGCACCTTCCCTGCCTTTTTCTAGGTGGATAACCCCTTTATTCCTTAGTTTTTCCATCTATTGAATGGGAATAACACTGATTATCTCACAAAGTTGTGAAGATGAAGCATGATAATACAGGTAAAGCACTTAGACTGGTATCTAGTCATTCATTGGGTAAATGCCATCACTTTGTTAAAATATACTGGCAAAGATCCAAATTAAGCAGCTATTGTAAGGTGTCTCCTTGACTGTCTTCACTCAGCTGGTATCACTGTTGCTGTCGGGGGGCCCCTGTCATCCCATCCCTGGAAGGATGCTAGACCCTGGCCCAGCTGCACTGAGCCCTCTTCCTCCACCCATCCCACTGGAACCATCCACTCAGCTGCTGAGATGAGATTTCAAAATGGCCTCTCCTCCTTGAACACTAGCATTCCCAGGGGAACTTGGAGCCTCCCTGCTGCCAGCATTGGTCCACCTTCGCCATTTCTTCTCCCCCTTTTCTTCTAAGGCCCGCTACCTCCACCCAGCCTATCACTTCCCAATTCTGCTAGCTGTTTTACATTGGACTCACATGCTAGACAACTCACTCTTTGAGGACAGCGACTGCCCTAGTTTTATCCCCCGGTGGTGTACAGCACACAGTAGGAGTTCAACAAATGTTTGCCAAATGAAAAAAATCTCTGGATCTCAGATCAAATAAGCTGCCCCCAGTGGACCCCCCCCCCCCGCATAAATGCCATGATGCAAAATAAAGACAAATTTAATACATGTTGGAAAGTTTGGCTTTTGTATAAGTTCGATGATAGTGAACTTTACTCTCATAGAATATTTCTATCACAAACGTGAAGGTGGCTTGCGTAGTTACAGCCAGGGTTTATGAACGACATGCTTCCCTCCTCCACACAAATGTAAGGGCACAAAGATGATATTGGATCTGAATGAAGGATGCCCTTTTCTGATACTAGGAGTTACCGGAAGATGATGCTGCAGTGACCTCCTGGGCTTAATTTACGCTCTAGACTGAGGCTCAGTAAAACAAAGTACCAACAGGGCAAAGTTTCTAACTGATGGCATATAGACGTTGAGGAAAATAAAAAAGAAACTTACTGCATTCCAAACTGGTGTCAAGTTTGCATTTCACCTAAAGCAATAGGGAGGTTTAATAATTAATAAATGATTAAAGCACTTAGGGACAGTAGTGTAAAAAGCATAGCCAAACAAGTCTTAATGAGCAGGTTTAGGATAATTTGGTCTACCAATTGCATGAGAGAGAATTTTCTTCTATTCATTCATTCATTTACTTATTCTTTTGTCTAATTTCTTCAGTAAAATAAAAGTGCCCTCAGGGCAATTTTCAAAGGATCAGTTACTTGGGCCAGATGGAAAAACAGGATGAAGGCATTACAATGTAACTGATTAAAAGTGTTTGTGTAGTGTTTTCTAGAGCTTCTTTCCAAAGCCACTCATTCATGGGGCATGTGCTCTGAAGGTGTTAGGTGTTCTGGGCCCCGAGGAAACCAAGAAGAATGAATAAAGACAGAGAAAATACACCTTCTGAACTTGGTAGAGACCACATTTTGTTTTTACTAAAACCCCCGCAACAGTAAACACAGGAGGGCCTTAGCAAACACTTTTTAACGTCTACAGGTTTTCCTGCTTCCATTACTGTTCTCTGTCTCACCACAATACATCCTATTTCATGATGTACTCAAAAGTATTTATTTTTAAAAATCTCACCAAGTTAGGTGGGTTGAGAAACTCCTACGGGAAGAAACATTTCTGTTCTGCACCCTCATCTGTCTTCTTTCATTAAAACAAAAGTGCACGTCGGAAATGGGACCTTCATCTTCGGTGGACACACCTCACAGCATCCCCAGCTCACAAATCCCTCGCCTTATTTAAATGTCATAGAGCCTCAAGGTTAAAGCTGTCTTCTGTTCAGGAGGCATCAGTGAGAAGATCACTTAGGCCTCAATATTCCTTTCAGTAGTAACTTGATGCACCATATTTTTTTGTACTTTATTATGTCCCACCAGGTTTTATTTATTTAAATCCCAGACCCTTTTGCTGACATGGCAAGGCAGAAGCAAAAATGTTTTATAAAACTTAAATGAACCTATAAGTGGACACTTGTTCTATAAATCTTTAAAATGCTAGGTTATTCCTTGGAAACCACTTTTACAAGGCCATTCCATCTTCCTTGAAAAGGGATAGCATATAAAACACCCACTTTCTGTCCCAGCACCGCCAAAGTGACATCAACGGGCACAGCGCATTTTCATGCAGAACAGAC
Organism: Balaenoptera borealis; assembly: GCF_965194805.1. Lineage (NCBI taxonomy): Eukaryota > Metazoa > Chordata > Mammalia > Artiodactyla > Balaenopteridae > Balaenoptera > Balaenoptera borealis. The sequence continues at coordinate 76,125,517 of NC_138872.1, forward strand.
ACAAAGTTCAAATCAAACACTAGGCACCTAATGCTGCAGTTTTGCTGAGTGGATGATGGCAGTAAAGTGTTTTAATGAGAAGTGGGGGGGGGGGGCTATGTCTCACTTTTCTAAACACTTTCGGGCAAAGCTACCCTACCTGCTGACACTCACGGAACCCTCCTTTGCCTCCCCTACAGCAAGCAGCCCTCCAGCCACTAGAATCCCTCTCCCTTGATTCATGCTGTCTCAGAACGCCCCAGAACTCATGGTCCAAACACTTGGAGAATTAACAACAGGGGGGCCGCGGGGGTGGCTTGAAAACCCTTTCCTAATCGAAACTCAGTCAACCTGAAATGACAGCTTATAAGCCACAGGCCCATAGTTTCAGAGTTCTTAAGTCTTTAGGTTTAAGGTCATTGATGGACCCCTGTACTGAAGCTTTTCTGAGCAACGTTTCATGCTTTGCCTCGATGCTCCTGTCCAGTCGGAGTTCCGGCTCACGGCCCCTGTACAGCCTGCCCTGTGCCTGCCTCCTCCTCCACCTCTCGTGCCTCCACTCTAGCTCACGCCTTTGCTGCGTCATCCTCACTGTCCTCCAGGCCCCGCCCACCTCTGTCCTATGTCCCACCTTTGAATTAATCATCTTCCTTTTCTCACAACATTACATTATTTCAATGAGTGCATCTGATGGTTCTCCAGCATGAAAATCTTTGTGACGTGCATAATAGATTTATAAATCATACAGGAGCTAGGGAGCCCCCACGTAACCCTTGAGAGAGCTTTATAAATACCACGGCAGGGGGCTTCCCTGGGGGCGCAGTGGTTAGGAATCTGCCTCCCAACGCAGGGGACACGGGTTCGAGCCCTGGTCTGGGAAGATCCCACGTGCAGCGGAGCACCTAAGCCTGTGAGCCACAACTACTGAGTCTGCGCTCTAGTCCACGATACACAACTACTGAGCCCACGCTCCCCAACAAAAGAAGCCACCACAATGAGAAGCCCACACACTGCAACAAAGAGTAGCCCCCGCAACTAGAGAAAGCCCGCAAGCAGCAACGAAGACCCAACGCAGCCAAAAATAAATAAAATAAATCTATAAAAAGAAAAAAATACCACAGCAGGTAAGAACAGTGATCCAAACACTGCCAAACTTTTTTCCCACTGGTGTTTCTAAAGGTGGCAGGTCATGACCACCCTATAACGTTAACTGATCACGATTCAATCTCGATCATTCACAAGCTAAATTAACCTTTTGGAGCCTATATTGACTCAATTCAACAAAATTTTATTGACTGCCTCCCACGTACGTGCCTGACACTGCGCCCAGCAATGGAGATACATCAGTAAACAAGACAGACTCAGCCCTCTCCTCTAACCACTAGACAGTAATGACCTTGAAGGCAGAGGCCACGTCCTGGGTACCAGCCTGAGGGAACATCTAGTAAGTCCTCAGCGCTCCATGCTTATGCGCACCAATCGTTTTCGAGGCTGGAAAGCAGTAGGATGAACACTGCTGCCACTAGAACCCCAACCTGAGTCTGAGCCCTGGGCCCCTCGTTTCCTGAATGTACAGCCTCAGGCAAAGGACTTAACTTCCCTCTGCTCTTGTTTCCTCAAATGTCAATGGGAAAACCAACAATAATGGCTTCTACTGAGGACTAAATAAGTTAATACGTGAAGTGTTTAAAATGGTAGGTAACACGCAGTAGGTGCTCAAAAGATTAGTTATTATTTTCTATACAATGTTCCTGTTAATATTGTTAGAAAAAGAAAATGTTTCCCCACTCTTTGAACAAGCATCTCTTTCCCATGGCAAGTGATGAATTCATTAAGATTCACAATCTGCATCAAAAGGTTACAACCTTTCCCTGCAGTGACAAGAAACGATAAAAGGAATATACAAATGCTCTTGCCAATAGACACACACACACACACACACACACACACACACACACACATTCCCTCTCTCTCAGGAAAAAATACCCATTTGTACCCAAAAACACAAAAAACAAAGCCCCCAAAATAACCCAACAACAACCCCCCCCAAACCTCAGGAAGGGTTTTTTTAAAAAAGAAGATAAACAAGGATGAAAGCCATGCCCAGCAGCAAATGTCTCCAGTGTGACCCGTGGGCTCCCAGCTTCAAAGCAGTCAGATCAAGCACTCCCCAGCGGCGTTACCTGGGGGACCTGTCACTCACACATCAAACCCCCTTCCGCTGGCCTCTTCTCACACAGAACACGCTGCCAGGCGAAGAAACATCACTGTTTTCTTGCCCAGAGTGTTGAGGGTCAGGGGTGGGAGAGAGGGTGTGAGGCATGGTGGGGGTGGGAGGGGGGACAAACCCAGGGACACCAGCAAGTATGCTTCCTGTGTCCACAAAAGACCTGCAGTACAAGGTATCACACGGTTTTTCTGGAGACCCAGTTTCATTCTTGCGCTAGGTTTGGCAGGGAACTCCTTTGGAGCTCCACGGTGGTCTCAGGATCAAAAAACGCGTAGCAAGGATGGAACCCTGGCCCCTTCAGCGCGGGTTGCAAGGAGAGGTGTACAGAGGGTGACCTCGCGCTGGCTGGGTGGGAGCAGAAGACAGCCTGTTGACTTCCAGCTGAGATCCCCTCTTAATCATCCAATCCATCGCCCTCTTCCGATAGGCTTCAAGTGAAGAATGATCAAGTTATCTATTTCATTCCATAACTAATTCTGAGGATATATCCATTGAGAGCTAAGCTTTACTTAATCAACCATTTATCACCAAAGCAGTTCTTCCGGCATTACATCTTGTTACACTACTGATTTTCTTTATTTTATAGTACATTTATTCAGCTTTTAATGAGTTGACTCTGTGCAGAGCATCGACCATTTCTCCTGCTCTACCCCTGAACCACAGACTGGCTAACCTTCAGTCCAAAGTTAACAGTAACAGGAAGTACCACAGAGAACGATCTGAGCTGGTAATGACGTGATCACATGTATACCATTTTAGGAAGAATGTTTACAGTGGAATAGAGAGGGGGCACTTCTTCGGAGGCCAGAACAATAATCTAAGCTGGAGGTAAAAGGAGACTTAACCATGATTGTGGCTTTTATTTTTAAAAATTTTTTAATTTTTTAAAATTGATTTTACTTATTTTTTGGCTGTGTTGGGTCTTCGTTGCTGCACGCAGTCTTCCTCTAGTTGTGGTGAGCGGGGGCTACTCTTCATTGTGGTGTGCGGGCTTCTCATTGAGGTGGCTTCTCTTGTTGCGGAGCATGGGCTCTAGGCGCATGGGCTTCAGCAGTTGTGGCATGCGGGCTCAGTAGTTGTGGCTCACGGGCTCTAGAGCACAGGCTCAGTAGTTTTTAGTTGCTCCGTGGCACGTGGGATCTTCCCGGACCAGGGATCGAACCCGTGTCCCCTGCACTGGCAGGCAGGTTCCTAACCACTGAGCCATCAGGGAAGTCCCGACTGTGGCTTTTAGAATCAAAAGAAAGTTCCAGAGCCAAAAATCCAGGGGGCTGGAACTGGCATGACTTGTTGACTGGCTGGGTGTGAGGGTGAGAGAGACACTGGAGGTGAAACGGACGTCTGTGCTTCAGACCTGAGAGACTGTCGAGCTGCGTTGGGGAATGAGAAACTTACTTTGGGTGAAAGAAATGATGATTTCTATTTGAGGAAGGCATCCAGCAGGTGGTTGATGATGTGGCTTTGGGGGCTCCAGAGGGGAGGCCAAGAGCAGAAAGGATAAAGATGGAAAGTGAGGGCATGGGCAGTGGGAGCAAAAAAAGGCAAAGTAAGAAGCAGTGAGCTAGGACCTGCGCTAAGTACTTGGCATGCGTTTGCTACTTTTAACCTCACTTTGCTACTTTTATCCTTTATCCTTTTTCTGAAGAATCTATGAGGAAACATCCTCAGAAACATTAAGTAACTTACTCAGGTTTCCACAGCTAAATAAGTGGTGGAGCCAGGATTTGCTGCTATTAAGTGACATTCTCTATTAACACTGGGATTCTTATATATTTGAGGAGAAAGAGGGGAGAACCTGATAAAAACAGTGACGAGGATGAGAAAGAGGACTGGGCAGGATCAGGACAGCCATGGGATGGCAGCTCCGAGGGGGAACGTGCAATCAGCCAGGCAGAAGGCCACCATCCTCTACTGGACTTTGCGATTAGCGAGTCATTGGTGGGTATTAAGAAATGACATTATTAGCACAATAGGATATAATTTTCAGAGGTTAAGAAGAAAGGATGACAGCAAGTATAAAATGTCTTGACTTTGAAGGGGAGGAAAGACTCAAAATGGAACTAGTTTTTTTTTTTTTTTAAGATGGAGAAGACTTGCTCAAGTTCACATGCTGAGAGGGAAGGAAGTGGTGAAGGAGTTAGTGGGTATTAAGACAAAGGGAAAGAAATGATTGATGTGACAAAGCCATGGAGGAGACAGTAGGGGTTGGCTGAAGAACACGGTTTTGACCTTGGGAAAAAGAACACGTTTTGCCTGACAGCAGAGGGAGTGATGTAAACATGAATAACGAGTCTGACAAAAAATGTTAAATGGAGGAGGTGGAAGTCAAGGATGATCTTTTTGGACATCCTTGATATTCTTGGAAAGGCTATCTATAGATAATGAGGTATGATAGGAAAGTCTGGAATGGAGGATTCAAGATGAGAGGAAAAAGTCTGAAGCAACCACTGTGGAAATGGTGAAAATGAGGGAATACTCAGCACCAAGGCCCAGCCAGACTCAGAAATTTGTATCAGATGCAACTGGTGAAGAAAGTTGATTTTCTCCAGCAATTTAACCTACGCACGCATCCATCTTGGCTGCCAGGAAAGCATGTGCAAGAACATCTAGATGCGCACACGCGCCATGGACGAAGGCAGCCATCTGTGAATCAGGGCTGAATTTTAATTCCACCAGCTTTGTGTCCAGGTGGGTATCATTACTCTCCAGGGAAGGATATGGAAGAGAAGGACCAAATGCCAGTATGTAAGATGGGGGTTGTCCAGTGTCCCTTATTTGTAGCTTTTATTAGTACATAATTGTCTACTCAAAATGTAGCAATGAGACGACCTGGGAGGCAGCAGAAAAGGAAGGAAAGGAAAACTCCTCACGTCCTTGGGAGCTGAGGGGCTACATCCTAATGAGAGTGCTGTGCACTTATCATTTTAACAAGAGACAGGACAAGGAAATGTCTTCCTGCTTAAAAAGAAAGCAGGGTCTATCAGTAATAACCTAAGGGGCATCGTTATTTTTCTGAACCGTCACTCCTACGATGTAAGAGGTTCCAGCTCCAGTGCTGAAATGCGGCTAATGAATTCCGTGGGAGTTCTTTGTGGGAGCCTTAGCCCCACCGATGGGCGGCTGAGCTCCACAGCCACAGTCCTGCCGTTCCCACGTCTCCACGAGAGGATAAGCAGGGCCAATGTATTCCATGCCATGCCCTGGTTCATGAGGCTGGTAGAAATTCTTTGCAATTTCAGGCCACTGCTGTGACATTACCTACAAGGCTCCTTTTCCATGAATCCGTTACATCCAACAGGAGGAACCAGCAGGCTGCAAAGGCTGATTGATGCTACAAGCCCGAACCAGGTGTCTCAGCAACGAGGGCATATACTATGGTCGAACTACTGTGAGTTCATCCATTTGCTTATTATCAGGAATTTTCTGGGTATTTGGAAAGGCAACAGTGCCAGCTTCAGCATCCTCTCCAGATGAAATAACCACTGAAAAATTTAAGATCAATGACTGAATGACCGATGCCACTTATCATATTCATGGGGGGCATATTTACTGTCAAAACTACGGGGCTTTGGTTCAGGATCCTGAAGAGAATCTTTTTGCTTGTTTCAGAACAAGCAGCCTTAAGGTGACTCCAAGTTCCTAAAGTCCTTTAATCACTGTCTTTAACCTAATATCAGTCATGCTTAATAAAATGTCTTGATAGTTTCAGAGCACTTATAAAAACAGTATTTCATCTAATTCTCAGTGCGCTGAGTGACAATCTTGGGGGAGGGTGGGACAAGTATTATCATCTTCATTTTACTGACGAGGAAACTGCAGGTCCCTGCCATACTGTCACTAGGCCTTGACCTTGAGTACTCTCAGAACTGGGGGACGTCCTTACATTTTAAGACAGCTGATTATAATTTCATATGACTAACTGTAAGGAAGTATTTTATGCTGAGCCTCAGTGCGTTGCCCTGCAATCACTCCCAAGTGGTCTTCTTTTTTTCCTTTGGAACAACAAAGTAGAAATCTGATTGTATTCCACAGGAGAGCTCTTCAGATTTTCTTAGTCCCAAATCAGCCCTCCACAACTCCAGTGATCTCATGCTCTTTGGCTGTCTCTTTTTTTGATACATGAAAATGTGTCAAAATCTATTCTTTTTCTTGTCCTGTACTGTCCAAGCCATTAGCCACAGGTGGCTATTAAAATTAAAAATAATTACAATGAAATAAAATCTAAAGTTCAGACCCTAGTCACATTAGCCACCATCAGCCACGTGTGACTTGCGGCTGCCATACTGGACAGAGCAGCACATTTCCATCATGACAGAATGTTCTGTCGGACAGCACTGTTCTAAGACCCTTGAAATACTTTTGTCTGAATTTCTGGCCTACATACTCATCTCATTGTGGAGCCATCTTTCTTGTTACCTGTTATCAGGACCACCTTTTCAAAGAGAGTATCTAGTTTATCTGATTTTTGTTTTTTTTTTTTTTACTTGTGAGGGGTACTGGTAGAGAAAAGAAAAAGAACTCTACCCACATCCTGTCAGCTTAGAAATACTTAATTGGTTTGTGGGCTGTCTGACAAGCTTTAATATTCTCATCTTTTCAAATCTAAACTCAGCTGGAGGCCAAATCGCTGCCTATATTAAATACACAAAAATTCTATTATGAAAACGGAAGGAAAAGCTCTTTTTACCTAAACTGACAAAACACAGAAGACGGACTTCGCATCTTTACTTTTTACTTCCATGGAGCCTGGGCACAGAGAAGGAAGGAAAAATAACACTCTTTTACTGAGACTTAGAAATTCTTAAATAGTCTCTCACTGACCCTGATGAAGATTTACATTGGCATCTGACCTGGTTGCTTTTTAAACTTATACACCTGGAAAATGTGGACACCAGTATGGATGAGACAGTTGCAAAAAATTACAAAATACTAAGGCACAAAGGGCCCTATGAGACAATCTAATCCAAAATCCTTATTTGGTAAGGAAAAGAGGCTCAGAAGGTATCAGTCATTTTGGTCTAGAACCTAGTCTTTCAGTTCCCAGTTCAGGGCCTCCTGTCCACAGTGGTGCTGACACGGCCACCCAAACATCCACTTGACCTGTGATACTTCATTTGTTTATACCCCATCCTCCTCTACAGCCATCCCTGCCTTCCACGGCACCCAATCCTCTGAATTCAGGAAAGCTGCAGTGGGTACTTCTAAAGTAGTCGCGTATCCCCCGTATAAGATTACCATAAATCACACACAGACAAAGGGTAAGATCTGATGAACTACAGGAACTTTCTTATCCTGATTCTCTCAAGAGTTTCCCTAAAGGCCCTAGGAAAGGAATTCAGGACCCATTTTCAAAGCATTTGTACCACACCGGTGTCAGCTACACCAAAAGTACCTCCAAAAGAGGAAGCTTCAAAAATATTCTTTGGCAGTAAGAAGCAGGAAATCTCTAGAAGTGAGAATGTAGAAAGGGGACAAAGAATTGAGAAATAAGTTAATAATGATGATGAAGCTATGCCAGTGATGAAAGCAACATCTGAGCACTTGCTATGGCCTCACATCGTCTCACTACAACCTCACACCTATGACACAGGTACCTTTGCTGTCCCATTTGTGGGATGAGGACAAGTGGGTCAAAAGGCTTGTGTCCCATCATCACCCGCTAAACCATCAACTTAAGTTTTAGAAAAGCTGGTGAGTTGAAGCAAAATGTATATAAACAAACCATGCAGCTTGCAACATGCGTTTGGAGGGGGAGAGCTATAGGAACTGCTTTTTGAATTTAATTTTTTTTAAACTGGTAAGGCAAAATCTAGGCTTAGTGATCCTTCATTTTAAATAAAAATCAGGAGAGCCAAACTAAGAAAAGTTTGTCATTTTGTTTTAAAATGCACTTTTATTTTTTACTTATACATTTAAAAACTTGTATTATAATAAAATCATCTTGGCATAAAAAGAATTCTAAAGGAAAAACAGAATTATCTTCTGTAGGTTATGCTAGGAGACAATACATCAAAAGGAAGCTGTGTTTGGTGGTGTATTTCCCTCTATGTTCCTGCAGTTTGTCTTTTGAACAGATTGAGGGCTAAGGGAGAAGTCAGAGGGGAGCAAAGGTCTTGTGGTCCACCCAGGCCCTCTGCAGTCTTCTGCCTGGGCTGGGCCTACTCACTGAGGGCGTGTAGAATTCACTCCTTCTGTCCTCCATCTCCTTCTACACACCCCCTTGAAGTAAGCTTCCAATTCCTGTAACAATTTGTCTCTTCCCCACAGCATCCAAATGCAAAGATCTGACCCTATAAATAAAGATGCAGTTTGTTTCATCCTTCTTCCCCACATTTCAATTGGCTATTTAGTCAGTTAGTAAATCGCCAAGGGCAGATAACATTAACCTTTCCCTTACTCTACAATAGAAAGAGAGCTATTATTCTGGTTAAAAACTAAGTAACAATTTGGATTCAGTCTTGGAGTTCCTAGAATCCTTAAACAAAAATGTGAACTTAATTTGCTTCAGAACTTTAATTCCTCTATCAGTTTACCTCTCCCCTCTCAGATCTGTGGGCAAAAAGGAATAGAGGCAACATACTGCAAAGATGAGCCATGTTTCTTAGTCACTAAAGAGCTAATACGCTGTTTATGAAACAAGACTCAGTTGAAAGGATAATGGTTTCTTTTCCTATTGATGCACCTACTTTAATAAGTTTTACTCTAATTATGAACTTAAGACTATGTAAAAACAGTAGTAACATTTTAGATGTAATTCATGGGTTCCAACCAATTACCATACAATAGAAGAATGATTTCCTACTGTGTTCATTACAGTATCTGACATCGCTTTAACTGATCTGAGCCTTCAGCGCTAAGTAGAATATCTAAACAATAAGCAGATACGTGGTGTGTGTTGGTTCAAAAAGGATGACATTAGAGACACAAGCCATAGCAAATGCAAATAAAAAGCAGGTTTCTATGTGAGTAAATTTATAGGATTTGGGCCAAAAGGGAAGGTATAGAATCTTGTCCTGAATGCCCTATTCTTCTTATTTTCCTATGCTTTCATGACTTAACTGTATTAGAGAAGTTTGGCATTCTCAGACTCTCTGATTTCCATGCCATCAAAACCTGGTCCTAGGAAATGTCACCAACATATTTAGACTCTGGTCTAAAAGTCTGACAAAGGTTTGTTTTGAGGCTATATGTATATTAATATAGTACAGTTATAAGACATGAAATAAATCACTTTTATAACTATAGACAGGAACTTATCCCACTAGTTCTTTTTTTTTTTTAATTTATTTATTTAATTTATTTATTTTTGGCTGTGTTGGGTCTTCGTTGCTGCGCGGGCTTTCTCTAGTTGCAGCGAGCGGGGGCTACTCTTTGTTGTTGGGGTGGCTTCTCTTGTTGTGGAGCACGGGCACTAGGCGCGCGGGATCCAGTAGTTGTGGCTCGCGGGCTCAGTAGTTATGGCTCGTGGGCTCTAGAGCACAGGCTCAGTAGTTGTGGCGCACGGGCCAAGTTGCTCTGCGGCATGTGGGATCTTCCCGGGCCAGGGCTCGAACCCGTGTCCCCTGCATTGGCAGGCAGATTCTCAACCACTGCGCCACCAGGGAAGCCCTATCCCACTAGTTCTTAACTGATAGTTCTGAAGTACTTTGGGAGCCCTGTGCTCCAAAAGTTCTCAAGAAGTTACAGTAATATAGCCATGTGTCTTCAGAGTGTGTATAAGAAGCAGTGGTAATTAACACACTGCCCACCTGATATGTCTTTCTGAACATAAGCTTTTTTGATCAGGAGTGTTCAGGGCCCTCCTCCTACAGACCCAAGAGGCAATGTCCCCACTTGGCAAGCAAAGACTTGACATTATACTGTCTCTCACTACTTATTTTAGCCAACTGAAACATCAGTGTGTGCTTCATCCATATGTTTAGCTATACAAAAAAAAAAATTCTTTAAAAATATAAAGTCAGATACTTCAGGGCATGTCTGAGAAGGGGTATACTTGTGCCTTGACACACTAGTTGAGAACTACCGTTCTAAACAATAGACAATATTTATGGAGGACTTAATATATGTTAAGCACTGTTCTAAATGGCTTGCATATTTTAACTAATTTTACACTAAATTCTTCTCTTCACTATAGAAGAGGTGTAGTGACAATATTTGGTAAAATTTATTTATAATCACTGCTCAGTACTTCAGGGCAATCCATGGGTTAATTCTAAGGAGAATTTTAGTCACACAGTTAAACAGCTAGTTTTATTATTTAAAAATAAGCCTTTCACAGCTTATCTCCATCTGAGAAATGGACAACATAGGAGTCAAAGTGATAAGTTTGCTTTTAAAGTATTCTAAACTTTACCACTGATACCCCTGAGGCTAGGCACATTCTCTCTACACTCCTAGTACATGCCCAGAAATGCTAATGCCAGTGAACTAAGACGGGGTTTGCCCTGGGAAACTTTTAAAAACTCGTGGGGCTCATGGGGTTCACATAATTATTCCCTCATCTCTTTCCTCTTACTTCAGAATGGACAAAGCCTGATTGCTGCTCCATATCTAATAACCAGGGGTCTACTCTGACACAATTCTTATTTGAAAGTCTTCAAGTTAACTAAAGCTTGGTAAAATCAGCATGAGAGAAATTTGATCTAAGTTTCAATCGATAAATATTCATTGAGTTTTACCCAAATGAATACATTTTAGATCCTTTTCAAAAAACGATTTTTTAAATAACTACTCTATACTATGGACACAAATCAACATAACTAGTGAAACAGTTCCTCAAAGATTCAAAGTAGGATATTATGCAAGTAAAAACATCACATCTACTGGGGCAATTATCCCTCCTTGATAGATGTGACTTTCAGCCCATGGGTTATGGACACCAAAACATAAAGCATTTATGTTGCTAAACTAAAGGCTTTAGATATATCTCATTTAAAACTCTCAAAAATTCTATGTCAAAGCAAAACATTATTTTTAGCAGCATGCAGACAGAGAAGACTAAACTACTTATTTAGGTTTCCTTGTTTACTTGTCTGGGGGACTTGCTGTGAGTAGCTCAGTGACTCTTTGGGATGTGGTTATGCTCAAAGGTGAACAGTTTTTGTTTGTTTGTTTGTTTTTTAAAGTTTTTAATTCTTTCCCTAAAAATATTTCAAGGCTAAGGTTATATCCTATATTTTATGGTACTTCAATGAGGTTACCGTTCAAGTACTTGCGCAGACCCAAAATTGCTTTTGGAAATCTTGATTACTGCAAGGCAGTGCCCATAGAGGAAGGAGCGCAGGCGAACAGACTTAAGCTGTTCTGCTGTCACTCTTAACTCTGTGGTCTTGGCCAAATTCAATTAACCTCTGCATGCCCAGTTTCCCCACCCATAAAATATGAAGGATAACGCCCTCTACCTTTCAAGGCTGTGGTGAGGTTTACAAATATTGGATGTAAAGCTCAGAGCATGTCAGGCACATAAGAAAGAGTCTAGTGGACACACAAGCTCTAATTTTTAACAACTGCCTGCAAGCACTGCAGTAGGTCCTTCGTGAGGACAAGAATGCATCTGAGATCTTTCTTTTCGATAATAAAGTGTCAGATTTGCTAACCCCACTTATAAAGTCAGGAGGCAATGGAGAGCTTTCTAATCACCGTCAGGGATACCTGTACTTCCAGTACTTTAGCAGTGATGCTCACCAAGGCTTTCAAATTGATTCATGTGGCAGAGCACCTGGAAATCATGTGCTACTCTGTGCTAATGGTTGTGGAATAGCCATTAAATCCTGATATGTTTGTTATATGAAATAGGAACAATTTTACTCATAAAATACATAATTATCTTACATATTTTTAAAAAATGAAAGATAGTGTCCTCCTCAAAACAAGCTGTTGCGTTAAGTATTATCCAGAGTTAACAGTTGTTCCTTTTGGTATTTGTTACTTGATTACATAAGAAGGCAAGGCTTACTACAAATATGTATTAGAAAAACATATATCTAAAATAATTTTACCCATTTACTTGTTTTTTTTTCAATCTTTCAGTGGAAAAATGGCAGCAATCATTTGATTATAGACAGTGAAATGGCTTAGTCCCACTCATAGGAAAACTGTTTTGATGGAAGTAAATTTGAGAACCACCAGTCTCAGGATCATGCAGTAGATTTTTCCGAGTTCTGTCTCATATCTAATCAAACCTCCATAGACTTACAGACCTGGTGTGTCCAGCTACTCTCAGAAATGCCTGCAAAGATCCACAATTTAACTGTGTGCCTTGAGTTTACATTGACAAACAAAATGGTGACAAAGGACCATCCATCTCTCTCCTTCCCTTCCTTCCCTCCTTCCCTCCCTCCCTTCCTCCCTCCCTTCCTTCCTTCATCTGTCATAAGCTGTACTGCAAGTCTTGTGAATCACACTGTCCACTGTCTGTTGTTTTAAGTCTCTACATTTTCTTCTCAGTGGTTGGTGACAAAGAAACATTTCTTTGTTCTGATAAACTTACTATTTCCTTTCAATACATAATACAATACGAGCTGTAAAGGGAAAAATAAAGATGAATTACCGTGTTTTGTACAGGCTGCAAGAAACTCAGCCTAAGTCTTGTGCTCATTTGCTTCTTTTGACCTAGGTTATCTGATATAATTATTTTCTCTTTCCTGAATCCTTCATTACATGGTTAGTGGTCTTTTGCCTACTGGTTTTACACTTACCATGTGAATCTTTTATTAGAAATGTCCTCAAGTCTGACAATATATACTCAGTGGACTTATACATATTTTCTAAGGCTTTAGCAGCATGAAAAGGTGGGAAATTAGAAACTTGCTCTATGTTTAACACAATGTTGTTTAAAGTCTGTCTTTCCGGCAGATAGTCATCTCCAAGGAGATCAGCATAGGTGGCTTGCTGAATTTTTAAACTCTATTGCCTAATTAAATCTCTGCATTATTCAAAATTTTAACCAATATTTTAATTAATGTTTATGGGTTACTTGTCACAAATTGAAGAAATCCAAGTATGTTTCTCTACTCAATGCAATTCCAAGTAGAATTTCTTACTGAACTTGTGCCTTTCTACTAAAAGGGAAATTGGAGAGAATCCAAATTCAATATTTTTATGAATGCAAAGATGTGGACGTACGTTATTATAAATCAAACACAAGGACTGATTTTTATATGGTGAAATATCTTTTTAAAAAAAGGGAAAGCACAGAGTGCTTTCAGTGGGCACCTTCATTTGTCACTGGTGGCAACATAAACTGGGACACTGAAGTGAAATGTGACGACCTAGAGCACGTTTTGAAAAACTTCATTGTCTTTTACTGAATAATTTTGCAAGGAGATATTTATTCAAAAACATAATCACTGAGATACAATGTTTTTCATAATAATGATGAATTGGAAAAACCCAAGTATCTAAAAACAGGTTAGACAAATAATGGCATTATCAATATAATAGGATACTGGGCAGTCATTAAAAATCAGGCTATGGAAAAATATTTAACGACCTTGAAGAAAGTTTATGTGAGACGCAGAGAGAAGTTAGACTAAAGTGCTTATACCCCAAAACACTGAGTGATCACCTCTCAATTTTATTATAAGCACAATTTTTTTCTTTGAAATTTTCTGCATTTTCTGAAATCTCTAGAATGCAACTATATTGCTGCTATAATCAGCAAACCAAAAAATTCTATTAGAAGAGAGCCTTGGGCTTCCCTGGTGGCGCAGTGGTTAAGAATCCACCCGCCAACGCAGGGGACATGGGTTGGAGCCCTGGTCCGGGAAGATCCCACATCCCGCGGAGCAGCTAAGCCCGTGTACTTAGCCTGCGCTCTAGAGCCCGCGAGCCACAACTACTGAGCCCGTGCGCCACAACTACTGAAGCCCATGTGCCTAGAGCCTGTGCTTTGCAACAAGAGAAGCCACCACAATGAGAAGGCTGTGCACTGCAATGAAGAGTAGCCCCACCAGCAGCAACTAGAGAGAAAGTCCACGCACAGCAACGAAGACCCAACACAGCCAAAAATTTTTTAAAAATAAATTTATTTAAAAAAAAAAAAAAAAAGAGAGCTTTTGGGTATTAGCTTTTTTAAAGGGGACCAGCCTTGCTCTCACAACAGCAGCTTTTCCTCCTCTGTGTTTCTCTGCAAGAAGTCTGGAGGGGATGTTCAAAAGACACTCAACCCAGAACTGAACATCACCTTCAGACTTTTCCAACTTCAGACAAGGCATCACACCCCAAGTAAAAGTTCATGGGAAATTTCTACAGGTTGCCAACACTGCCCTGGCAGTGAAAAAATGAAAAAAATCATCAATTCTGATTCAGGGCAACTCTGCCTGCCGTGTGGCACTTTGAATCACATTAAAAGACATATCTACATCGAGTAAAATGCTGAGGTATAGTTCAAAGCTGGCTAAATCTGAACCAGCAGTCAGGTAACACTATCACCCATGGCTCCCAGCCTCAGTTTCCTCACTTGCTAATTGGGGTCTCTGCATGACAGACACGTTAAACTTCCATCCTGCTATAAAGTTCCAGGGTTTTATGATAATAGCCTAAGAAAGGAGACAAACTGGGATAATGCTAAGTGAGAAGAAGACCCCCTGCTGCTGCTCACAGTATGACTTGCTGGGATTCCCTTGCTTTAGGCAGGAAAGTGGCAGCAGATGTCTGCAGTGTTGGTGATGAGCATGGAACTGCAGGGAGGAATCAAAATGCCGTGCCCTGAGATCTAAAAAGGGTGGCGTGCTGGGCCGGGGAGCGTGCTGGCTGAGTCATCTCCTCTAGAGCAACGAGAGATGTAAAGCAGGGCCCAGTCAAAGAATGTGGTTAGAGCAGATAGAAGCCTTTGATGCTTCCCCTTCCTCTGTCACACCACAGTCTCCAGAGAAAAAGGAAATGGCAGCATGTACGTCTAAAAGAAGACATAAGGACGAAAAAGATGGTTTTGTGTTTCTTGCTTTGAGAGGGGTGAAGAAAAAAGAAGGGTGCAGGACACCAATAAAGCCCTTCTGGCAATAAGGACACATGTGCAATGCAAACTGAAAGGCTCATTTCTTAGAGAGGACATGGGGGCCCATAAGGTGACCTTTATAAATCTCTGAATTATACGCCTTCTCTGGGGTGTCTTCTATCTAGAACTACTGTAACCCACAAGGGGATTAGAATGGATAGAGTCTCTGTCTTTTCTCTGAGCTATTGTACTAGCAAATCAAACAAGAGCAGAGTGTGGCCAAATGAAAAGCCCTAAAGCTGGAACAGTGATTATGTGACGCTCTGGGAGACGCAGCAGGACGGTGTGTGAGTGTTTGTGTGTGTCTGAGTGTGCCAGTGCAACATCTCCCAGTTGCTAGATCAACCTCAGTTCCCTTCTACCCAGTGGTACTCACTTGGGGATCGCCAATCTGCCTTCCAGGAACTACATCTGTCCTTGAACAGGCAATTAATGCGAGCTCATTACAGATCCCTGGGGCCCCTGGTAGTGGGAGGAGGGCAGAGGCTGCAAAAGGCATCAACAGCAAGGTCAGAAACCTCATGAGGACAGGAGAGACACTGGCCTGGTAAGATGGAGGGGAAAGCAGTAACTCTGTCACCCTCTACTAATTCAAAGTGGAGCGGGAGGGGTGGCCTGTGGACGGCTTTCAGCCTGCCTGCTACTGCACAGCTGAGCACATGGCAGTGTGACTATGTATGTAAGTGTTGCAGGGTCCTTTCCCATGTGGAGTGTTATACAGGTTTCCTTGAACCCGCGTGAGACTCTGGGAAGAAGTATTTTGCCTCCAAAGAGTCTACCCCTAGGTGAGAGCCGCCTCATTGATAAAGTCACAGCCACAGGGGAGCTCAAAGAAAACTGTTCATCAAGGCCTGGGCTAACTGCTGATTTGTAAAGAGAAAGGATGTACTAGGACAGGATGGAAATGATGGCTAAAGGAAACATCTTCAGAAAAGAGTCACCATGCAGGTGTGGGCAGACACACACACCCACTCCTTCACTCACGCACCCGCCCCTCACTCTCTCCTAGAGCCTCCTGAGGACTGAAAGTCAGGCTGAGGACAGAAAAAGGATGAGCCAAGGCAGACTGACCAATACCACCTAACTGTGTTCTTAACCAAGACCCCTGGTTTAGTCTTTAAAGTAACAAACACACTAACACAATCTGGTAGCTTTATTACTGACAGCACACTACATAGTGGTGGATGGATGGTGGGAAGGACATCAGCAAGAGGACAGGAGGAAATCAGGAGTAGTTTTAGAAGACAGAGAGGACAGGAAAAGGATGCATTAAATTAACTCAAGAATACAGGCAGCTGCAGGACTTCCCTGGCAGTCCAGTGGTTAAGACTTCGCCTTCCAATGCAGGAGGTGTGGGTTTGATCCCTGGTTGGGGAGCTAAGATCCCACATGCCTCCAGGCCAAGAAACCAAAACATAAAACAGAAGCAATATTGTAACAAATTCAATAAAGACTTTAAAAATAGTCTACATCAAAACAAAAAATTCTAAAAAAATAAATTTGGAAAAAAAAAAAAGAATACAGGCAGTTGTGATTATATGCATTTGAAGGTAAGGGTGTTTTTCAATGACTAAAACACTAAAACAAGTTACAGAATTCAACCCAGTTTAGCATAACTGTAACTTATTGTGGGGTCTATAAACTTAATCGATGCCTTTGGTTTCCAGGGCATTGTACAAACACTGGAGCTCCATAAATAAATATTAGAAGTGTCTGTCAACCTCTCCTTTTGGGAATTGGTATGGCAGGCTTTTAAAAATGTATGTTTGTATCTAAATATCTTCATTATGAAATTTTTAAAAATTTAAGCCTTAAAATTACCTACACTGACTGATTTAAAAGTTATTAATTATAAGATTACAGCACGGTGGCGAGGGAGGTAGGATGGATACAGAAGGAGGGAAAACACAGCATCTCTTAGAACCTCACAAATGCCTCATGTTCTCAAAGGCTCAACTTTATGGGTTCAAGAATATGACTATTTTAAGAGATTCTTTTTCTATTTTATTTTAAAACAAAAAACTCCTGAGCCATGAAAACCCGATAAGAAAGATCAACACATACTGAAATACTTCATGCGTCTAAGAAGTGTAAAAATTAAACGAAAGAGGTACTGAGTCTGAAATTTTATACCAACTTATAAAATGAAAAATAAACTTTTTTATGTACTCATGACCAATAACAGCCTTTAACGTATATGATTCCCTCATTTAAGCAAACATTCATCGGGAAATTATTGTCAACAGTAATACAACACACTGGCTGACTTTCCTCCCCTTCTTCATACTCCAATATATTAGTATGAATACAACTATGCACATAAATAAAATGTAATTTAGACCAACTTATGGGAAACTTCAGTTTGAATTAAAGTCTAAATGCTCATACAAATAATTTTTTTTAAGGCATACAGAATTATCCTAAAGTCCAAAATGTAATTCTAACTAACAGCTAAAAGATCTTAGAGGACAGATTTAATAAAGGAAGACCAACCATCAGAATCTTAAGAACTTATAAAGCTGGTGCTCTTAGAGCCAGTTAAACATAAGATGATTAAACCTCCCCCTACAATCTTTGCAATATCCTGTATAATCTCACTTATTTGTTTAGCAAATTAATGAGGTTTTACAGTATTGCTGAGAACATTATGTGTCTACTTCCCAAAAGTCCACGCTTTAGAAGTCTTTCTAAATTGAGAAAATGTAAGCCTGCATGTACAGTAACAAATAGGTGAGAAATATTTCCTGGAATGTTGAGCTCAACTGCTTCCCAAAACATCACTCTTCCCTAAGACACTGGTGGCACTCTGGCTGATGGCTTTAATAGTAGCTCATCAGCATCCAAAAATGCTCGAAAAGATGTGTTCTTCTACTCCCATGTAGTGGTGAATAAATTAGTAAAATTTAAGGCTGCTTTGTGCTGAAAAAGCATGGGAGACTCTGAGAAGCATTCACATTTTTTCCTTACTATTTATATTAACACTCACAAAAGTCTGTAGGCAGGCACACCAAGGACAGGTGTCCTGCCAGATGAGAGTTCGCTGTAATACTTTATTTAATATGGAAAAGGAGGAGATGCACTAAGTATAATGTCCTACGCTACAACGTTATTCGACAGCTGCCTCTCATGTTTGACCTGCCTCTAATAACATGTAAACACACAAAAACATATAGACATCTACATACATGCATGATACAGCATGCTACACCTGTGTGTATGTGTGTGCATATAAAACAACCTGACATATAAGATTCTTATTTTTTTTTTATAAACAAGGAAATCATAACATCTTTCGGATGCACGTGATTTCTGTATCATTGACAGATTATATGTCAGACTGTGTGTTACGGTCTCTAATTTAAGGAGGAAAAAACCAACAATATGGCACCTAGTCTTAAGTCTTATAAAGACTGGATGATCCCTATAATCAAATAGAAAGACTGAAAAACAAACAAAACCAAAAAATCCTTAATTAAGCCAAACTCTGGAGACACTGTTTTAAATTTAAATATAAATATAAATATGTTTAAAATATAAGTATAAATATGTTTAAAACTCCTTAGCTGATGACCACCCAGCAGGTTTGGAAACCCGGAGCCAGAGCAGAAATGGCGCTGCGGTGGGGTGAAGGACACGTGGGCTGCAACTGGCTCTTCATCTTCTCGCTGAGGGTGTGGAACCCAGCAGGGGAGTGCAGACTGCACACACTCAGTGATGCCTCACACAAACCCAGCAGTGAAAATGCGAAGGCCACACACTCACTTTCAAGCACCTATTTTGGAGAGCAGCACTGTCTTCCCCACAAGCTTGTGAGAGAGTAGAGACCTTCAACGCGGGGACCAGAGAGGAAGGAGCTACAGCAAATGGCTATCCAACCACGATCATTTAGGAACACTGAAAGGATGCAGTGTGAGGACGTGTCTGACATGAGTCATCATGTGTCAGAGAAAATTAACAAAGTCTGCCTTGAGGCACAAAGAAGAGGCTGCAGGTAAGTTTACCTAAATGTGCCAAACAAGTGTGGAGGCAGAAAAACCTGGTGTGTTACAAAAGGATGAACAGAGCAGAACAAAAAAGTGAAAAAATTCCATTCCATCTGTGCAGCTCTAAGCCTAAAACACGGCAATCTTTATTTGGAAAAAAAAACTAATGAAGATTATGGAACGCGAAATGACTTTTCATCAACGTATCTCTCTAAAAGAAGCATGAATTTGCATTTTCATTGAACTGATCAAATGTTATCTAAGAATTGCTTAATTGCCTTAATGGTTTAATTCTATTTGCTGCCAATCTGATTAGCAAAGTGTGTGTCTGTGTGTGCACTCGTGTGGGCTGGCATTAAACGGGAGAGTGAAACCTATTACTGAAAGAACAGCAATGTGGAGCTGGCTGGCTTTTGGTTAATTGAGAAACCATGAGTGGTGTGAGAAGGTCACTCTATCATTTATTTTAATTTCTTCTCTCTTGTCTTCTCAGTCATTTGTTCACCTTAGGAACTTGCCTTAGATTTGAGACCGCTAAGAGCAGGTGTTAATTTGGGTTAAGGAGAAGGTGAGCCCAGGTATTCCTGCCAGTGTTGTGATTTAATAGGAACCTGGATATAATTTAATAGATCCTTTGAGTCTCAGTCAGACATGGTTAATGTGGATTGAGGAAACATCTTACAGAAGTTAATACATACATTAATCTCTTGGGACCCTGCAACAATACATAACCTAACAAAGTAAAAATAATCTCTTTCAACCTGCACAGCAATATGTATTGGTAAAAGCACTGGAATAGTTCCTTCAGGGTAGGGAAAAAGCACTGGACTGCTATTTTGGAACCAGTTCTGACTCTGGAGGAAGTCACATTCCGTCTCTGTATCTCAGTGTCCTCAACTTCAAACCAGAATGATTGGTTTTAAATTTGTTTTTTAGAGAGGCCTTGGATTTTATAGGTGTATCTCAGGACCTGCACAGGAAGTTCAAGGGAAGCCGAGAAAAGGAGATTCTACCCCCAATTCTGAGCTCCCTCATCCCCCTCTGATTTAACTGGAGACTCTGCACATCAATCAGTTTGAAGTATTGATATGCTAGACAAGATCAGGATTGAAAAAATATTTCTTAGGCTCAAAATATTTGATAACCACTGGAATAGATGAGTTCTAAAATTCTGTATAGTTTTAATAAAGTCTTCCCTCTGAACACCCTGTTTGTTCTGCTAGGAAAATTCAACTTCCTTTTCACAACTTTTTGAGCTCCAATGTCTTCAGGACTTAGCTCAAATGATATCTTTTCTTTGAAACCTCCCTCACTAGGAAGCTTAGCTGTGCAGGGGACTTCTCTGGTGGAAAGCAGTTTTGTGGCTGATATTTAGCCAAAGAGTACTCTTTCCTAAGATTAAGATACTAGATACTCTGGTGATTCGGGCAAGGATTCTATGCTTTGGACTCTGAGTGGTACAAGGAAGGGTTAAAGGTAGACTCAGGGCAATATACGTCAATAGACTTAATATGTTCATTTCCATTGATGCAGCCATAGCACTCACAGGAATTTATCCTAAGGAAATAATGACAGATATATATAATTATTTATTACAAGGAGGTTCATCTCAGCGTGATTTGTATGGTGATAAGGGTACAAAATTAGTAGAAAAATCTAAACGTAGAATAAAAAGGTAAATACATGCACAAAAATAGTTAAAGTTTGTACTTTGAAATAACATACAGTTATTAATTATTATGTGTTGGAAAAATATCTCAATGTGGGAAAATGCTGATTACGTAACATTAAGCAAAGAAGGCAGGGCACAAAACTATGTATAAAATATGCTGACAATGCTGTTCTCCATTATATCTACTCAAAGAAAATATAAAAAGAGAAGTAGAATGATTGTTACATTAATTTTCTTCATTATACATTGTGTGTCTTTCAAAATTTTAAAAATACTTTTCACTTTTACTATAATAAAAGCTATTTTGTTTACATCAGCTTTCTCCAATTCTTCATCCACGTGATACTCCCAAAACACAAATGTTTGATGAGTCGAAATCTACTACTTTGAGAAGCTTGAAGACCCGAGTCCTAAAGGCCTAAAGAGAGCTGATCTTAAATAATGTGGGGAAGATTCTTCTAGAAATGGGTTCTGGTCTTCACTCTGCCACAGCTTACCTGCATGGCTCACTCAGCAAACAGCTTCTGGTCTTGGGGCTTTAGTTTTGTCATTTGCAAAGGACAGGTGCATATCTTACTCTTTTTTTCTATCCCCAGTGTTTAAAACACTAGAAGTTATCAAGAGTGTTTGTTAACTATCATGTGCATCGATGGATATAAAGATGAAAAGAGGAATGGTGTGAATGAACTATAATGAAAGAGATTTAACAAAGATAAACTAAAATTCTAGGCTTCTTGATTCAATGCTTCTTGATTCCATAATCTACATTATGGACCTACATGGGAAAAGAATCTAAAAAAAGAGTGGATATATGTATATGTATAACTGATTCACTTTGCTGTACAGCAGAAACTAACACAACACTATAAATCAACTATACTCCAATAAAATTTTTTAAAAAAATCTGTATTATGAGCTATCAGGCCACAAAAGGAAACTTAAATCATAAATAGGGAAGCCTGGTTTGTTTTCTTCTTGATCCTCCCAAGCCTAAAGTCCTGTACCTTCACAGATCCATCAACATCTGAGACTAGCACCTTAAGGAAACCTCAGATTTCACGAAGATGAACTGGGGTTACTGCCTATGAGCAGGTAGTGAAAGCCAGACTCTGAAGTGGGAACAGCTGAGTTGGAAACAAAGGCAATCCAGTAACGTTTTGATGATCAAAGCCAGGAGACGAAGACTTAACTGCATGAAATATGAAGCTTGCAAAGGTATTCAGGTTGCAAATTGGAGCTCCAAGCCCAAGACACAACAAAAAAAAGCAAAATCTATCAACGGCATCTGACCTGAGACAGAACTAAGATCTTTTTATAAAAAGTGAGGAGTAGGAGTCAGCATTCTAGAACAAAACACACAGGACAACATCCCCCAAGTGATACTCAAAGATGTGGCCTCCACCAGGTCTGAGGAAGAACAGACTGACACATCTTGGTCACTAGGGTGACTCTGACCAGAGTAAGATACGTCTTGGAGGCTACCAGATAGATGGATATATGCTCTATGAAAGCACATAAGCTCAGTGATTAAAGCCCATCTTAAAGGACCCCTAACTTGCAACGAGGACACAAAAAACAAAATAAGGCTGCCTGCTATTCTTATATACTCCAATTCTACTTTATGAGCAGGGAGCAGAAAAACTGAGAATACATTTTGCCCTTCATCTTTCTAGCTATCAAAGGTTTTCTAGGTTATGCCACAGCTATGACTGTTTTCTTTTACACAGTGACATCATTTCTAAGTGAGTAGCTTAGTAAATTTAGAGGAGCAAACTACTCTTGCCTATGGTCTTCAAGATCTATAATGGAAGATAAATCCTGTTAGCCTGGGCATGGCAAGGTAATTATTTCAACTGCTACATTTCTGTGGAACAAACAAAACCATTCCAGGCTTATGCGATTCCTATTTAATGGAGAAGGGAAGAAACACTATGCTCACCATGCCCAGAACACTGGCTGCCACAGACCAGTGGCAACCAGAATGGAAAAGAGGCCTTGTCTGTTATCACCACTGGATATCAAAGCCCTCTGGGCTCCGTGTATCATACGCACCTGTCCAAACCAGCCTGTAACCAAATGGTGCTGAGCAAGAAGCAAAGGGAAAACTATCATGGTAGGAACATCAGGGCATTTTGGATGCAAAGCAGAAGCTTATCCTTTTTACTGTTGCAGCTCCAGAGAAAATCAATTTTGACACAGAACTGCCACTTTACAAGCAAATAACTATACTTTCCAATAACCTAATCTGTGCAAAGCCTACTGAAAATTCCCTAAAGAACCAGTAGTTAAAACCTCCATTAAATCAAAGGGTTTAATATGGGAAGGGAAGAGAGGATGCAGTTTGACTTGGGAATGTAATGGACTCAGTGGGGAAATAAATATGTTGTTTTATGTGTACAGTTACAGAATATGAGAACACGGCATTCATTTCAAAGGGAATTCTCTTGCTGTGCAACTTACTCCTAAACAGATGTGATTTTTGCTTATTCAAAAACATTTAGGTAACAATTACAGCATAATAAATTATAATTGCCATCATCTTCCAGCTACGTAACACCTTCTATGCAAACACAAAGAAAAGGCAATCACACAAAACTATAAAACCCATTTGCAGGTAGGTTCTGCAGCCTAGATTCAAATAATCTACATTATTCTCACATAAACATTGCATTGTGCCTCATATATATATATCCTGCTGTGGCATGGGAGACTGCCTAGCAAATAACTAAGGTTTGTTAATCACAGGCTGGAATGGTCCCCAGCAGGGTAGTTTTAGGGGGGCCAGGAATGCCTTCTAGCCCTCAAATATCTTCTTTTACAGTCTTCATCCACCATATAACACTCCACTATACAGAGCTTCAATCCACTGGTCACTCAAATTCAAATACTCCAAGAGAGGTAGAATGTTACACAGGCAATAGTGTTTTTAAAGCACATTATACTTAATGTACCTGATTTTCAACAGGACAGTATACTGAGGGCAGCGGGGGGAAAGGGGCACTATCCAGATCCTCTGATAGCAAGAAGGATGTGGAAGGAATGGTGACCCTGAGATGGGGCAACAGTGCACACTTTCCAAGGATGACAGGTAACGTGCCAAGTGGAACTGGGGAGAAAAGATACTCAGGGCGAAAGAAATGGCTCTGACATTCACGTATTTGTCCAAACCCCTCTTACGCCAATTGGTAATTTCAACGGTGATGGAACTGAAATGTCTTCATTCTGACTAACAAAGGACTGTCCTTTATCTTTCATATTTACCACGGAATATCTCTGTAGGATAATATGAATAAGATGGTGGATGGCTTATCTTCAGATGAACAAGCTTTTCCCAACTAACTGAAAAACCAAATAAAGTTATAAAAATGGGAGTTAGGAGATCTAAGTTTTACTCTGAGCTACTACTTACTAAACACTGCCTAAGGGCAGTGGCTAAGCTCTCCTAACCGCTACATCACACAATATTCATTCCACCACTGTTTACAGAGCACCCCGCATATTCACTTACAGAAGCACTGGGAAATGAAATGAAGAGCACACAGTTTCCTTCCCCTTGAGAGGCTCACAGTCTACAGGGGGAGATACTGACGTGAACAAGTAATGCCTACATGGATGAGATCAGTGCTGTAAAGAGGTAAGCACAAAAGATTGGGCAAGAATAGGGAAGAGACCATCCACCTGCTCAGAGGGCTCTCAAGAGGCCTTTGCAGAGTTGGTGTGAATTCTTGAAGGATAAGAAGGTGCTTGCTAAGCAGAGTAGAGAGAGAATAACACGTACAATGGCGTTTGCAAAACGAAGACAACATGTCTGTGACAGTGCTTTGTGACCCATAAAGTGCTTTACAACAGTGGCGTATTTATACTATTAATGGAAAGCTGCATGAGTTAATAAGGGTTCTCCTCACTCAGAGGGGCACCATTTTGATTTAGTTGCATCAGAACATAAAGAGACCAATTTAAAAGACCATCTACTCACAGAGCATTTTAAAATTCCTTCTCTAACTAGAAGGTAACCACCTCACAACCAGAACTAAAGTAAAATGGAAGTAATTGGAAGAATTAATGTCTCATTTGCTAGTACTCTTTCACAAAGCTCACTATAATCTACATCCCAATCACATATTTCATTCTTCATTTGGAAGTTCACACTAGCACTCTATTCCACTTTATGAAATGTATAACTGTAAAGGAAAGAAAAATATCTTGCTTGCTGAGTGGGTGACATGTCTAGGATATTGGGGCTGATGGTGTGCTTCCTGAAACACTTTAATCATTTCTGACCCCTGAAACATACTCATGCTTTTACAGAATCATTAAGAAACTCTAAGATCTGAAGTCCCGCTGGTGAGTGATGTTGAGTATGACCATACTTTCACATACGCGTTTTGGTGGGAAAACAGAGCAGGTGATGAAGACTTATGGTAAGGAAAGTCTGTGCAGGTAAAATGACCGTTATATGTTCCATGACATGAACAAGAGATTTAAGAGCCAAAGTACAGGTATCCTCCACTTTTCGAAAGTTCACTTTATGTCACTTCACTTTTACAAAAGACCCACGTCACTACCTGCTTTTGCTAACAGAAAGACATCCGAAGAGGATTTTTCACTTTTACGAAAAAAGGTGAAAAGCAAAAATAGCCTTCAGGGTTTGTAGTGCAGTGACCCGTTATAGAGGCAGCGCGCACTGGAGCAACGAGAGTGGCCCTGCCAAGCTCCTTCCCAGGGAACCACACTCAGCATTTCAGCATCCAGCCTCCATAGCTTTCAACTGTGTCTCTGAGCATGTGTGCTGTATCTCAACTTATTTTGTGCATCTGTTAGGAAGATGTGTCCTAAGGTAATTACTTCTTTGTGCCATTTGGGCTTAGTAAAGGTTTCACAGGAACACTCTACTTTCAGATAGCAGGGGAACCTGTACTTGACTAGCAACTCCACGAAGGCAAGGACAACCTGACTGCTATACTCCCCAAATCTAGCACAATGCCTGGCATAGGGGGAACAGTCAATAAATATTTGTTAAAGTAGTAAAGATTAACTTTTGGGGTAACCAAAGACTATCAGTAGGTCCACAAAATCAATTCTATGAGTCAGGAGAAAATTTTAAAAAGTACAGATAATTTAAATCAGTAAAAACAAACAAATAAATAAATAATCAGTGTTAAATCCTGAGGAGGTTGAAAAACCTGACACCACAAACAATGGCGACACCCTGAAGCAACACCTTCAAAGTGTAAATAACAGTTTTGTTTATACTTCTTGACCTGGGAGAATAGAGTGGTTTCCATCTAGACCAGAAAGTTCACTAGGCTCCTTAATATTTATTAAAAAATCTCTCTTATCAGTTCATCTTATTTTTCAAGCTTACTAATCTATTCTTGATCAGTGGGATGGAATATGAACACCCTTAGAAAGCTACTGATTAGAATGAACCATATTCACCTGAGGAATGCCTTTACTTACTTAAGTTTCAACGTAATGCCTTGAACTTTCATCGAAGGTCAGAACTAAAATAATGAATTCCATGTCTGAATTTTTCAGGAATCTATAACTGAGGACATTGTCAAGTATATCCTTCAATCACCCCCCTAAAACCCATGTGATACATTTTTCTAAGAGTTTAGAACTAGGCAAAAATACATTGCTTCCCCTCATCTTACTCCCAACATCAAAATAAGGAGCTAGTTTTCTTTTCTGAAAAGAGGAATTATCACACTGTTTCATTGTCTTGGCTGCCAGGAACCTCAGTCAATTTTATAAACAATTTCAGCAATTACATGAACACACATAATTTGCAACGTTGTTTTCTCACTTCTCCCATCTAGTACTTAATTTTCATTTCTATTTTATTAAACTTTCCAATCACTTCAAATGCCTTTTTGAAAGCTATGAGGTAAAAATAATAGTAAATAGAAATATATTTACTTCTTCACAAAATTCTCCAATTTGTTCACATAACATGTTCAGTTCAAACATAGGTATGACAAAGGGTCATGCCAAGTACATTTTTGCTCTTTACGGCAAATTAGAGTGCTGATTGACAAAGATGACGGAAGTTCGATTGTTGTAAAACTAATTTCCAACTGTAAAAGAAAACTCAATTTTGAATCTTATTCCACTAGAAAAATGTATATTTAGGCATATAAATACATGAGCTACAGATATAAGGCATACATGTGATTTCATAGAGCAAGTATCATGGCATGTGAATAAGGCAAATGGAAATAGAGCAAAATTAGACCACCTGTCTTCAGCTTAATAATTTTAAAACCTAGAGGTGACACAGTTATTTCAAATGTATTTTAACTGCCTATTATGTTTGGTTAAGGAGATTTTTATAGCGACGCATTGAAAATATACACACTATGTAGTGACTTTGCTTCTTGGCAGGCAGCTTTCTTTTAAGAACCTAGTTTATTAGAAGAAATGCTACAGTCATAGCTTAACGCCAAACAATCCCAAAAGGGCAGGTTAACAACTGTCAAAGGATCTGATACCTGACTTGGGATGTGAGGAGTAGAGAAAAGAGGGAAAAAGAAAGGTTAAACTAAATCATATTATAAATGAGGAGGGAAGTATTTAATTTCTTATTTGAATTTAACAGTGGTCAGTAGAATCTATATCATACAAAGTATTAGAAGTCAAATGTGAGTGGCCAAACCAAACTGAACGTAGAAAGGAAAAGGATTAGAATCTTCTAAGCAATTTGAGAACAGAAAAGAAATTCTGCTTATTATTTTTAAAAATATTTATTTATTTATTTTATTTATTTGGCTGCACTGGGTCAGTTGCGGCAGGTGGGATCTTCGTTGCCTCATGCAGGAACTTCAGTTGCGGCACGCGGGATCTTTTAGTTGCGGCATGTGGTAGCTAGTTCCCTGACCAGGGATCGAACCTGGGCCCCCTGCATTGGGAGTGTGGAGTCTCAGCCACTGGACCACCAGGGAAGTCCCAAATTCTGCTTGTTATTGACACAAATAATAAGGTTGCTGACAACCTTCTACGTATCACTTCCAAATTTAAGACATATTCCTAAAGGCATGTTGTCTTCCTTCATCTCTGGAATGGAAACATGAAAATCCAAGCTGATTCCAAAGCATGTTGAGTGCCCTCTCATATTACACTATCTGTACAAAAGATTTTAACATCATTGGTAATTTGTTTTTGATGACTTCGGAAATTATTTTCTCCTTCACACGGGAAAACATAAACTTATGATCATTTATAACAGAGAATTTTAAAATTAGCATCTGTTCACCACTAAAACATGTTTTGAGAAACCTCTTGTTATCAACTTGTTTGGATGTTCTACACGATAACTCCTCACATGTAAGGTTTTTCACAAATTACTGGTTTCCACGACTCCCTGGAATTTTGGCTTTGTTTAGCTCCTTTGTTAGATGGTGCAAGACTTGGAATAATGTCATTTTCCTCATCAGTGTCAGAAATTTATGAGCATAGTATGATATCACATACAAAGATCCATCCTCTTTTATTAAATTAAGTATTTTCCTACATTCAGGCCCAGGATTTATTGGAGAATAGAGGGTATTTATTCATTTGCTTTTCCAATAATAGAAGGGTTTACATACTTACTGCCATCTAATTGCCATTAGTCCCACTCCTAACCCCTATGGGTTAAAAACTGTATCTCTAATCCCCTTCATGAAGATAAAAACTGGGAAGAAATTCTAATAGTAACGTAGAAGGGAAGTCCACAATCCCATAGCCCTCAACACTCCAACTAGCTCTGGACTTTGGCCAAGACACTTGACCTTTCCAAGCTACCATTTTCTGAATAAAAAAAGAACAGTAGTCTTAGAATCCTAAAAGTTCTAAGACTTCTCTCCATTCCCAGTGTTAACTCTTTTTCTTCCTCAATAACAATAATATGGACAAGAGGGCTCAGAGGATGAAATTCCAATGTTTCTGTCTCAGGTAGAAGCAGCAGCCCCTATAATGACATTCCTCAGTACCTCCTATAAAGCAGGTGGTCATGAAACATCCACTAAGTGAGTGACTGAATGCATGCATGAATGAAAGAAGAGGTGGCACGTGGATCCGAATTTTCTTCTCTGGTCTCAGAATACTTTCAACTATAGCACTGCATTCTTATGTGATCACACCCACTTAACACTCAGCTCTTCCTTTGATCATACATGCAGTGACTCATTTTACTTTCACTTCAATTTAAGGCAACTGCACATGTTAACCTATTCAAATGAGGACTTTAAAACACTTCTTAAAGAAATATTTTGGGTTTGTGGAAAGAAGTCTGGAATACATGAAGCTCCTTTTGAATCCATATATTACAAACTAAGCTTCTGAGTCTGGTTAATTTTCACATTGCTCAGAATCTGTCTTATTGGGACTTCCCTGGTGGTGCAGTGGTTAAGAATCTGCATGCCAATGCAGGGGACACGGGTTCAATCCCTGGTCCAGGAAGATCCCACATGCCGCCGAGCAACTAAGCCCCTGCACCACAACTACTGAGCCTGTGTTCTAGAGCCTGCGAGCCACAACTACTGAGCCCGAGCACCTTAGAGACTGTGCGCCTAGAGCCCGTGCTCCGCAACAAGAGAAGCCACCGCAATGAGAAGTCCCACGCACCGCAATGAAGAGTAGCCTTTGCTCACTGCCAACTAGAGAAAGCCCGTGCACAGCAATGAAGACCCAACACAGCCAAAAATAAATTAAAATTTTTAAAAAATCATTAAAGAAAAGAAAAAGAATGTCTTATTAACACTTTTAAAATAAAGAGACACACCCAATGTTCTGATCCTCTGCCTTTTTACCCTTGAAGTGACAACATTGTCTACTGGGTCCCAAGTAGATTAAAAGGTATACCCTACTGGTTGCATTACCTCTAAGTCATCCAAGATGTATTACGCTTAGTTTAAGTGAGTGAGTCCCATTTGCACAACTGCCCTATTAATTTACTCATCATTGATTTACACCACTTTTGCTGGAGATCTTCCACCAGACGCTGTTTTACATGTATTCTCACTAGCTCGGTTTCAGTATGTGACTCCCCTTCAGGCCTCCCTATCTCACTGCTCTTCATTTGTCTTCATTTATCACTCTTTATCTCCATCCTCCCCTGTTCCTCCCTCTGCCGTCTTCTTTCAGTTTCTTCCTGCTTCACCATTTTCCTTCTCCTTTGGCCTTCCTCTCCGCTTACCTAAGAGCACCTAATAAATCTCCAATTAGAGGTCAGTAATCCAGAGAAAATAAGTCTGAAGGCTCAGAAATACAGGCAGCCCACAGCACTAGATAAAAGTCAGGAAGAAGAAAAAAAAATGCTCAGACTGCATGAATGCAGTCTGAAATCTAATCTGAGGATTTCAAGTATTAAATTGTTAACAAAGAGGACACCTTTGCTAAGGATTTTATAATAAAGGTGGCAAAAACTGTGCCCTTCTGCCACTTTGACGAAGCTTTGAGTTTAATTTTTTTCCCCTGTATCTCATTTTTAGAGGCTTATTTTACTCTTCAGCTGACAAGCAGGACCTCCCCTCCTTCAGCTGTAGCCAGAACCAAATCAACACCTTTGGGAATATCTAAGATCAAAACACCATTGGGAATATCTAGGAGCTGAAATATGGCCATTATCACTATGATTTCTGTAGGTAAGAGTTTTTAAATCCTCATTACAGAAAAATTTTTGATCAGACCAAAAAAAGTGGGGTTTTTTTGTTTGTTTTTTGAGATGAAATATTAAAGTCATTTCTTGGGGGTTTCCCTATCCTTCTCCATCCTCAATATCAGTGTCTCACTTGATACACCTGTCCGGACAGAAACTAGCAGAGATTTTATGCAAAAATATATACAACAAATGCACATTAGAAAATAACATTAAACATAGATGTTACTCTCCTTCTCCCTACCTCTTTGCGGGTGAGAAGTTAATTTTACTTTAAGAGTTTTAATTTTAATATCTGGGTAGATAAAAAGAAAAATGTGGTCACCAAAACACTAAAACTGGTGGGAAGAACTACATTCTTATTTAATTTCAGTAGTCCCAGTAATTTGCTAATCAATTCAATCATATCCAACTTAGCTGGATTTTTCCTAGTTGGCACTTTCACAGGAAACACTGTATTTCTAACATTCCTAAAGCATGTAAAGATATGGAAGGACATTGCAAATAAATAATTTATCCTATTATGAGCCTCTGTGGCCAAGGGCCACAGGTCACTCTTCTCTGTAACTCTAATGCGGTACCATAGGCAAATGAGGTGGAAGGGCAGCAGGACCCATCACAGTACTCCTTCCTGTGTCCAACATTTCCCTAAGTTTTGAACCTAGCCGTGGAACCCACCACAGCTGAAGAGGTACAGAGAGCCAGCAGGTCTCATGAGGAGCAAAAACAGAAAGGCAACAATATGCAGAGCTGTGACCAAGGGGGAAAAAAAAAAAATCAAGGCAGACAAGGTTAACAGAAAATCAAGAGAAGTTTCCACCTGGTAAAAGGAGTACTTAATTATCTGGTATTTTGAATCTGAAGATTAACGTAAAGATCCTGATTTTTATCAAGGAATAAAGTGATGCTGGGAGTTTCTACTATACTGCCTTAGAAGAGATCTCCTCATGTCCAAAACTCTGTGCAGAGAAATCAATAATTAGGCAGCTCCTGCGTCCAACTTTGGCTTTTACCTTCTTGTAAGATGCTGAGGCTGGACCTATGGTATCCTCCACTAAAACTCTAAGAAAAGTTGGATTCTGCCTAAGTACACAGGTATCCTGTGGCAAAAATAAATGAACTAAGTACATAAGCATTATATTTGTGGACGTGGAGTTAGGAGACCAGGGTTCTAGCCTTTATTCAATCACTCAGAAGATGACCCGATTTGAATCCAGGCTCACAGAATTATAGGACTAACAAAAAGATTTTGGAAACAATCTTCTCTACTCTCCTAAAGAATATTACTTTTGGACCTGCTACTCTTCATCTATATTCAGTAGCATACTTTAAGCATTTTAATACATTTTAAAGACAAGTATCATTTTCTCTTTAAACACAGTATTTAAAAAGTCCTAAAAACTTTGCTAATATTCCCTTTTATTTTTCCTCAGAAATATATCTTTAAATTTAAGTTGCTTGGAAAATAAAATTCCTCATACTATACCCATCATCATAGTATTTGAGTTGAAGAAATACTTGAAAATATTTGGCAGTGTTGTCATTGTTGTTTTTCCTAAAGACTCTGCAAGGGCAGATCTCTACACTCAAAACTCTAAATTAAGCTAGCTAGATCCACTTCAAATTTATCCATTTATCTATTTTACTGATAAGTCTTCCACAGGTAAGCCTTCAACCCTCTAATATCTTCCTATTGCTCCTGGGCCAAAGACCAGAATTCTACACCTGGTTCCAGCCTTAACTCCCTTTACTCCGCAATGCCCTCTGAGAAGGCCAGCTTCCTATCCTCCAGTCTCCCGGGACTTCCTGCTCACTACTGCGTGACTAAAACAGGTTCTTTGCTGTTTCAGAGTCTTCGAACATGCTGTTTCTTCTGCCCTAACACTGATCATCCTTGCCTTTTCCTGGTTAACTCCTACTCATCCACAGACATCAGTTCAAATGTCATCCCTGAGCTGGTCTGAATAGTTCCTTATAGCATCATTCACAGTAATCACCACAATTTTCATTTACTAATTCAAGGTTGTTTCATACAGATCTCCCCCGCTGGGATGTAAGCGCTATGAGGATAGTAACCACATCTGTTGTTCACCAACTTACTCCAGCATCTTATTCTGGAACTAACACGCAAAAGGGGCTAATTAAATATTTGATGGATGAATATCTGTGCTAATGGAAGACAGTTTGGATACAAGAAGTACACACATGTCAAGAGATAACTATCAATATTAGATATCAAATAAATGTCAATGTGTGATCCAGATCAAGACTCTTAAGGAATTTCAAAGAAGATATCACTACATCGAGGCGGTTGAAGATTTCAAAGATAAATGAGGAAGGCAACACAAAAATGTGCCAAGACTGATGCTTTCTGCTTAAGTGTTTTTGCATGGTTTACCTCATTAAATAAATTGTCTCAACGATTATGTTGCTCCTGACTTCCACAGATGAGAATACTTTGGTAAATGGCAGACTTAAGAGTACACTTTACATCTGGTCTGACTCCAAAAACAAAGGGGTTTCTGCTGTACAATAAAATACTGACCAAGAGAGGAGGTGGCACGGACGCTGGGCCAGGAAGGACAGTTCCTGAGGGGTTCTCAGAGCCAGCGTGTTTTGCAATTACTAAGTGGGAGAAATACTGTGTAACTACACAGTCATTATGGTTCCTGACAATTACATGGTATAGTCAATCTGGATGGGAATTTAATTTATTCCAAATATAATTCTCATGTTGACTGAAATGTAAGAGCTTCTAACAGCAGAGAGGTTTATAGAGAAATCACCCTACTTGCCCACTTAAAAAAAACAGCATGGCTCATACTATGCAATTTTATTGTTAACTCCCGCCAAATCACAGTATCTGCTTATTTGTACCCATAAAGGCAAGCAATGAAGAAGACATTTCAATTCAACCAAAGGGAAACAACATTAGAGAAATGTATCACACTCAGAGGAAAGGAGCCCTCTTTTGCCCTCTCCTTCAAATCCTTGCATCACAGAAAGCAGATAGGAGTCTACAGTTTTTCTTTGTAGTTCTCCAGGTTTCCCAAACAAGCCTGAGCCTGTTGAATTCCCCTGGGCTTTCTGATGCAGTGAGTTTTCCTTTCTAGCTCTGGATGGTGAGTGAGCCATATCTAATCGGCACATCACCATTACTGTTTATCAGTTTCATTGACTTTAAGGAACTTGGGAAAGTTTCTTCAAAAACCGGGAGCATTTTGCGAAACTGTAAAGTCCCTTAAGACCTTTTGCTCTTTTCCTGACCTTCATTCTTTCTCTTACCAAGAACCACTCTGAACAGGCTAAAACATGTGAAAAGTTGTTTATCAACCTCAACTATAATTTTTAAAATGCAAATAAAAGCAAAAAGGGATTTTTTTCAATCAATCAAGCTGGCAAAGCTGGAGGAGGGGAGGACTGTTGATATCCTGTATTGGTGAACATGTGAGGAAATGGTCGCTTTGCAACATATGTAATGCTATTATAACATGTACAGCCTTTGCTCCAGCATTTGAGCTCCTAGGAATTGATCCTAAAATGATCAATGGATAAATGTGACAAAAAGAAAGTACAAGGATATTCATGACAACCATGTTGTTAAACTAAAAAACTGCAAATAATTCAAATGTTCAAAAATAAGGAAATGGTTAAAAATTATGTTTTATCATACAATGGTATACTAAGCAGTATCCAAAAATTATTATGGAGAAATGTACTGATGTGGAAAAATGTCCATGATTTACTGAGCACTTAATATATGACATACATTATTGTTATATGTATTGTGAGTTGTTTTTGTCTTGTAATGAGTATACAGTAAATTTTATTGATTTTACTTTTTAATAAAATTGTATATATTTCAGGTGTACAACGTACTTTGATAGACATATACATAGTGAAATAATTGCTGCTACAGTCAAGCTCATTAACACATCCTTCTCACATAGTTATCATTTTGTGTGTGTGTTTTTGTCTGTGTCTGTGTGTGTCTATGGGTGTAGTGAACACACCTGAAATATACTCTTAGTAAACTTCCAGTATACATTATTATTAACTATAGTCATCTGGTTTCAGGAGTATTCACTCTTGAGAGACACCATCCGAGCACTATAAATATGCAATCACATAAACGGCTGGATTTTGATAAACTGGCAAAGATCTTTTCCCTTAGAAAATTATGATAGCAGTCTGCTGGCTCCTATTTAAGATCACTCACTTCTACCTTCCTTTTTTACTTTGTTGTTCTTTCAAAAAAATTTTTTTCTGAAAAGAAATGCTCTTACTTTAATGTCAGTCTGCCTCCTTGCACCTGACCCTTTTCTTTCCGTTTTGAAAGCCTGAGAAATGAATGTCCAAATGATTCTTTTAAGTAAAGATTCCAAATTCATGCCATATTAAATTAATTGTATCGAACAAATGTTAACAGCAAATTTAAAGGATAAGTAAAACCTAACTCAGTAAAAATGATTCAAAATACTACAGAATATAACCAAATGCAAGTGTATTTTGTATACATAGACAAATATACCACAAGAGAATTGCATATGCCATTTCATTGATTCTAAGATACCCTATTTACACATTTCAACATCTCTGAAATTGAAATGCATCTTAAAATCGATGGCATGTCAGTTTAATTGTTAGTGCATGTTCTTAGTGGTACATAAAATAATGTTGCATCTTGCCCCTGATGGCACCTTCAATTACATGAAATATGGTTTTATCACCACAACAGTTAATTCCTTTGATGGTGAAGGAAAGGGCAGATAAATCAAATATTAAGTGCTATCAATCCTTCTTTTCACAAAACGAAACATAAACAAAAGAAAACCATTACTACTTTCTCCAGGTGGAGTAATTTCTCCCATCCCACCCATAGATAAGCCATTTTGCACAGAAACACACACTGACAATACAGCCATCTTAATATTTTGATTCAAAGCACAGCTAATATTCTGAATGGTATCAAGAATAGCTTTTTCCGGATTCAAAATCCCTCTTCTACCCTCACTACAGTACATAAATGACATAAACTTCTCATCAATAGCATAAAAAGTTCATATTCTGTCTATATAGTAGCTGCTATGTTATGTTGATGTCAACAATTGGTCTGATTTTTTAATAGCATAAATGTTTAAAGAGGTAGCAATTCCAGTAAAATATCTATGGGAATACCGAAAGCTGATACACATCAAAATGGAGTCATTCCGTGAAGAGGAAGTAATTCTCCATATTTTATCCTTCTCTGCCTCCTTTCCTTCTCCACAAAATCCTTTCTCATAAGGGTTCATTACTTCAACCAGCTAAACATGGCAAGTGTGGCAGCCTTGCTCTTGCACCCTCAGAATAATATTTACTGATGCTCTCTCTTCATAAACACAAAGATTCATAAACACAAAGTCACAGCCCAAAGTCTATGAGGAAATTAAACACCTTTTGTGAAACTGGGTGATTTCTAAGTTTTTTTCCCCCGTCAGGTCTAAAATTCTATGATTCTACAATCCTCTTTTGGTACTGAAGCCCACTTTCTGAAACAAGGCAAGCCCCACAAGGTGCCATGGGCACCCTATATCAATCAATCAATCAATCGATCGATCAATCTCTCTCTCTCACACACACACACACACGTCATCAATGAGCACTGTTCCACGAACTCAAAATTACCATTTAAGCTTAATTTAATTTTCTACCTACATATCTGAAATACCAACAATTTGTTAGGCTCTTCGATGTACCTACCTTTTTTTGTTCTATTTGTTGTTGTTGGGTATTTTTTGCAGGGAAGGGGGGCTGATGAGAGAGCAGTAAATAGACAGTAGCACTGGCTTCCTCAATGAAACCCAAACCTTAAGTAACACAGTCTTTACCCTTTAATGGTTCCTCTGTACCAATGGCAGAACATTACAATAGCCTTTAAACACTTGACTCATATGATTTGTTTATTAATATGATATGTACATGTTCTGATATGTTACTCTGAATCTTCAAAGTACTAAACAAATAGTAATTTGTTAAAGCAAAATAACCACATTAGGTAACTGTGATAGAAAATGCACAGTAGATTTTAATATCCAAAATAGATCACAATATTTTTCTTCTCTGTATGTCAACAAATGTTTGAAGCCAGGAATTCACAATTATTATCTTACTTATATCCTGCAGGTTTTCAAACTGTTGGCCACTGTCTATTCTATGGAATGTCTTTTCTATGGACCTCTTTTCACCCTCTCACCTTAACCCCGGAGAAGAAAACTTTCTCCAGCACTTACAGTCTCTTTTACTCTTCCCCAAGGATGGTCAGAGGGGAACCGTGACTGGGCCAACTGTAGAGTGGGTGTGACCCCTCTATGGCAAGCAGTCCCTTCTCCAGGTATGTATCTCTCTGGACGGCTGGTCTGTGCCCCTGACCCATGCAGCTGGCTAGTGGACCGCAGGCCCAGGCACGTCGCTGTGGGTCCCACGGTAGCAATTATGGGCAAAAGGTTAGGAGGCTCCACTTTAAGAGGATCTTGGCAGCCCTCTCCAATCTTGCTTTTACCCGAGTGCCTTGCATTTTAGGAATGATTGGGTGTTTACCCAGGCATCAATAAAGCTGATAATTTGGCTCTCAGTTCTCATTCTCATTCACTCATTCATTCTCTCTCCCTCTCTACACACACACACACACACACACACACACACACACACACACACACACAGATAAACATATAGATATAAGGATAAGGATACAGATAAGTATATAGAGACACAGAGACACACTCTGACAGATCCCTGAAGTGGAGAAGAAAATTCCTAGTATATTTACTATATTCTTTTCAAATTTTATTATTCAGAGAAAAACACTTATACATTACCTAGTAAACAAACTTAAGAGCTGGTGAGTAACACAGAAGAAAAGCGGATTCTTCTTGTCATACGTATAAAACCATAACGTGGCTCTCAAAATGTTTCTCGGCTAATTATGTGTCAATTTAACTACCGCCACGGTGTTGGTGTGTGTGGTGGGGGGAGGGTGCGTTTTTCTTTGGGTCTCTTGACAATCAGCTGCCCAAGCCTCCAGATGTTTGTAGTCTGCTCTCTTTCCACATTTCTGAATCCACAGATCCTCTAAAAGGTTTATACTTCAATGATTCCTAAAACAGTGATCGCTCTGGCTCACGAAGAGACTATGTAAGAGGGAAATGAGGGAGGCAAAAGATGATGAGAGTCTTAAAGCGTCAAGTAACTACCGCTTATCGAGCACGTATTATGTGCAGATACTGTGATAAGCAATTAATATATATTGCTTCATTTAATTTACTTCTCACCATAATCTTGTGAAGTGGGAGTTATCGTTCTCATTTCATAGGTAAAGGAACTCTGGGTCTGACAGTTGATGAAACTTTCTCAAGGTCACACAGCAAGTGGAAGAACTGGGATTCAAACCCAAGTGTGCCTCCCTCCAAAGCTCAAGTTCTTTTCCGCTGTGCTATACAGCGCTCCCTGAAGGTACACAAACATTTTATGTAAAAATAATTTCATACCAGGAAGGGGGCAACAGATGGCTCCAGCCAAAGGTGGTCCTTGGCCTGTGTAATCTGTGAAAATTTTAAAAGCTGGAACTTTTCAAGTGGCATGCTCCTTCTGGACAATACCATGACCTTGTGTAAATCTTTTCCAGATTTCATTTTCTGAGCCAAGGTAAACCGAAGTGCCATCACCTATCAAATGTAGCAGTCCCCTCATCTTGGTATATACCTGGGAAGCCTTGGCACACAGAGTTACCAGAAACAAAAGACTCTTAAATACACTCTATTTCCTGTCACACACAAGGCTGATTTTTTTCTGGGCAACACTCATTTGAGCCTGATTAAATTGCTGTGATGAACTTCAGAGTTGAGACTGCCCTTGAGCCGAACACCTATCTGATCTTTAATTCTACGACCCACTCATTTCTTGCAGAGCTCACAATTCTCTTAGTCCCACCGGAGCAGCCTCCTTCAGGTTCTG
The DNA here is from genome assembly GCF_965194805.1 of Balaenoptera borealis. Classification (NCBI taxonomy): domain Eukaryota; kingdom Metazoa; phylum Chordata; class Mammalia; order Artiodactyla; family Balaenopteridae; genus Balaenoptera; species Balaenoptera borealis. The sequence goes on from NC_138872.1 coordinate 76,164,010, forward strand.
CATCAATATGTTCAGTGCTGAATTCATTTCTGCAGGGAGTCCAGTACATCTGAACTTTCCAAAATCATTTGGCCCCCATTACTGGTAAGCACTGCTCTTAAATAGGTTGTAACTGCAGCTAATAGGCTCCATATTCATAGTTGAATCGAACAAAAGGGTCCAGGAGAGAGAGCCATCAGTCATTTTTATTCCTATCAAATAAGCTGCAAAAGGCAGAAACTTTCCCATTTCAGAATCTCATGGTCTCGATTTGATCTTCCGGGCTTATTAGAGAGGCAGGGGGACAGAAGGAAGAGGCCTACTCAAAGGTGTGCAAAATCCCAATATCTAAAAGGCTTTATTGTAAATATAATTAACAAGACAGAAATAAAGCAAATTCCAATGAAATAAAGCTGAGTTGTAACAAATTTCACCTGAACTGCTGGAGACCAGAGCACTTAAGAATCTTCCTTCCAAAGATGAACCTGATCACTTATCAGTATGAGGTAGGAAAGTAGAAAAGGTGACTGCTGACAGGTCACATTCCTCTTTTGTCTAATTGATAAGGAATCAGAGTAGCCCATAAACTCCTAAAACAATTACAACAACAACACCTCTGGGATGGATTTTTAGTATTTCCTAGGAAATTCCTGAGGTTTCCTTTCATGAGAATCTTACCTTCAAATTAAATCATGAACATGAATAGGTATCAGCTGGTATATAAATGTCAATGCTTTTTAAAATGAATCCTCATTAAAAAAATATCTGCCACACGATACATAATATTAGTATGATGTACAAACATTTGGACTGAGAGGTTATAGTGTTGTGCTTGGTAAGATCCACTTGGTTTAATGTCAAATATAACAATCTTGGATTCTTGCTTGAAGATAACAGAAAAAAAAAAACTGCCCACAAATGTCTGTACTGTGCACAGGTCTACCTCCTGCCCAAGAGTAAGTTCAGAAAAGAAGTGTGGCTCATGCCAACAATCACCTGCAACTTTTCCAAATGCCCACAGAGTGTTTCTAATATATTAGTGTTTGATCAGGTGAAAAGATAAAAGGCAAATGAAATCTGAATCTTTTCACGAAAATGAATAACATATATTTAACTTGATACTGGTCCTTGATCTCTTTAATAGATATTAAGAAAGTTTCTACTAAGACCCTTTACATTGCTACTTATATTTTGCTCCATCATTTACACAGTCTGGGCTCCGACCTACAACAAAAAAAGAGAAGTCTAGAATCTGTCCTGCATGTGTCTTCTTTGCAAAGACCTTTTTTTTTCTCCCATACCCACCTCTTTTAAGAGGAAACATTATAGACAGATCTGTTTCTCCCTCTCTCTCTCTCTCTCAAAATAAAAGCTCCCCCTATAATACTATCTTCAATAAAGCACTCTTTCATGCCTTAATCAATTAAGTGACCATGGTATCACAAAGGGCATTGAACAGGAGAGTTGCAAGGGACCCTTACAAATGCCACATCTCTGAATGCGGTTACTAAGAGTCAAGATCAAATGCAAGGGTTTCCCCTCATTTCTAATCCTCCTTAAAGCCTCTTTTATAGCATTTACCCCTCTGACCACTCCCTCATCAGGTTTCTTTGGGAAAGTCCCTCCTTTACCTACCATTCTGATTTTCTCTTCTTTTCTCCCCTCTCTGAAAACTCAGCACCTTTGAAACAGGAGGGAAGGGGGCAGGGCACAAACTTTAAAAGAATGACATAGCCCAAGGACACAACATAAACTGATTAGAACCAAACAGGTTCAAGATGGCGGACGAGCCGACTTCCACTAGACCCTGAGCCTCAGTATACGTTCACTGTAACACATCAGCAAGCTAAATGACACACCCACCAGCATCATGATAGTTCCGAGGCAGAGGATCTCTGAGGCCCACCATCAAAGATCAAAAACTGGGCGATGGCCCAATTCTTGGAAATCTCCACCCCTTCCCCCAAATAGCTGGAATACTCCTGCCACTCAATAGCCTATGAAATTACCCACTGCTATAAAAAGTGACAACCCCATACCCTGGTGCCTTTCTCGCCTTCTGAGATGGCCCACACTCTTGTCTCTGGAGTGTGTTTCTCTCTAAATAAATCCACTTCTTACCTATCACTTTGTCTCTCACTGAATTCTTTCTGCGATGAGACATCAAGAACCTGAGCTTCATTAAGTCCTGAAACCAGGTGTGTGCTCTCAGTTAAAAAACTGTTGGTTTTGGCCGGGTTCGAGTCCCAGCCGCATGGGTTCAAGTCCCAATCTGGGTTTTGGCTAGGCTTGAGTTCTGGCCACGTGGGTTCAAGTCCCAACCTGGGCTTAGGCTGGGTTTGAGTCCCTGCACGTAGGTTCAAGTCCCAATCTGAGGTGCACGGTTTCACATCACCTTTCTCCCACTAAAGAAGAAATGCTCAACAGGTTTTATCCTACTCTACCTTCACCATCTAATTCACCCAAAAGCTTCAATTCTACTGCCATGGAGGTAATCTTCAAGGTTACAACTCTAGCTTTGCTCTCCTAAGTCTAGTATCCAGTTGTCCATGGGACAGATCCATCCTAGGAGCCCCTCAAACTCTATGTAAAATGTATACAAGGGAATTCCCTGGCAGTCCAGTGGTTAGGACTCCGTGTTTCCACTGCAGGGGACACGGGTTCGATCCCTGGTTGGGGAACTAAGATTCCACATGCTACGCAGCACGGCCAAGAAAAAAAAAATGTATACAAACTCAATATGGCCCTCAAAGCTCTAAACCACTGGCCCCAACATACCTCTTACAAATCCAAGTGTATTTCACACTGCCAACTGATAACTGCTGATTCCAAGAAAACCCTATTGTCCTCCTTGCTATCCATTTCAGTCCTTTCCCCCGTATCTTTGCCTGACGCAATCTTATCTATCTTTTAAAGGCCAACTGCCAAAGTTCCTTATGTGGTCTGATAAACTCTCTTTTCTTTGAAATCAAGCCTATTATTAATCTTCTCTTAGGACACTTACATTATTCTATTTTTTATCATAATCATTTGTGGCATTTTCTTAGTCAACCTACAGAACCAGGAGGGCCTGACTGAGAAACCCACATTCTACAAGTCGCTTTAGGTAGGAAGTATTATGAAACTGGAGGATATGGTCACAAAATTCATTTTGCAAATTTGAAATGCTCTTTGTTTCTTTTACAATTAACATTTTCTGGGAATTCTTTTGAAAGCTTAATATGCATATTCTTTAAAATATTTCCTGCAAAATCCCTCTTAGGCTCTGAGCTATTTATATCTCCAGTGACTATCATAGAGCAGGTACTCGAATGTTAGAAAAACAAAAAATGAAATGAGAAAAGGAAGAATATAACACTTCAAACCATCAGAGAGGCAAGTCTGAAACTGACTTGAGGGAAGGTCTAAATGTTAGCTACAGAGATGGAGGTAGAGGACAGACTAACTGCTCTAAATTTTCTCAGATAATAAAAACGATATGTATGTCTATGTGTGTGTGTATTTTTATTGTGGTAAAATATACATAACAAAATTTACCATTTTAATCAGTTTTAAGTGCACAGTAAGTGGCATTAAGTACATGCACATTACTGTGTAACCATCACCTCTACCCATCTGTAGAACTTTTTCATCCTCCCAAGATGAAACTATACCCATTAAACAATAACTCACTCTTTTCCCCTACCCCCAGCCCCTGGCAATTTTGTCTCCATGAATTTGACTACTCTTGGTACCTCATATAAGTGGAATCACGCAATATTTGTCCTTTTATGTCTCTTCTATTTCATTTAGCATAATGTTTTCAAGGTTCATCCATGTGGTAGCATGTGTCAGAATTTTCCTGATTTTTAAGGTTGAATAATATTTCACTAAATGGATATACCACATTTTGTCTGTCTGCTCATCTGATGATGGACAGATGGGCTGCTTCCGCCTTTTGACTACTGTGCATAATGCTGCTACGAACACTGGTGCACAAGTGTCTGTTTGAATCCCTGCTTTCAATTCTTTTGAGTTTACATCCAGAAGTAAACTTGCTGGATCATATGGTAATTCTATATTTCATTTTTTTGAGGAAGCACCATACTGCTTTCCAAAAAAATGTATTTTTTAGTCTTTGGGAGACTTAACCTTGTCAGGCCTCTATGGCAAACCTATGAAATGGGGGATGAATTAGATCAGAGGTCCCCTGTATCTCCACCATTCTGATTGTAAAGCTTAGAGCTATAAACCTATCATTGACCTAAAGCCTGGGTATATCAACGTGCCCTCTCCTTCTATGACAAAAAGGGAAAACTCAAAAAGATGAAGCTTCTAAAGCACAGAATAAGAAGACTTTTTAAGGGAGAGGAGGAAGGAGGAAAGGAAAGAAGGTGAGGATATAAAAAAGAGGGCAGAAGAATATAATATACAGAACTTAAGGCAGGGATGTCTTGAGTGGAAGACTGAAAAAGTGATCTGTTAGTTGGGACTCACCAAGCACCCTGCTGTAGAAAATGCAACAAATAAAGACATCAAAAGAGAGGCTATTAAGAAGCAAAGCAATTCAGTTTCATGGAGACAGAGGTCCCTACTATTATTCATTTCTTTATTTCCCAATTTTTAAGGTAATTTCATCATTTTCCCCCGTTTACCTAGTTCTAAAATCCCACTAAGATTTTCTAAATCTTATTCGAGTGGAGACACGGAATAACATTTTAAAAATCTTCCCTTACAAATAGCCTACCAAAATGATGTAATTTTAAAAACTGCCATGTGTCACTAAGCCACTAGTGAATATACTTTATTCTTATACTTGAGTTTTCATTTTTTTCTTTAACCCTATGTTCACTGAAATATATAGTTTATGAGGTAATAGAATTGTAAGTTATAGAATGTAATCTTAAGTATAATAATAATAATAACAATAGTTATCATCACCAACATCATCTACAGGTAGAAAAATACTAACGCTACTTCTTTGGAAGTTTTACTTTGGGACCAATTTAAAACAAATCAGAAAGTGAAGAGTTCTAGACTCACTTATATATTGCATTATAAATCAGACACAAAGTGTAAATACTTAGAATTACTTTCTGAGATAATCAGAAGTAACTGAAGTTAGAGTTCAACTCATAGAATGAAAAAACAAAACAAAACAAAACAGGATGTCTACCTCATCTGTGCCTTTCCTGTCCTTTACAACTTACTGTCTTTTTAGACATTTATCTTTACCTATGAAAAGGGTCCCATTGTTCCTGGAGTTTAATTTCTAAGAATTGAAGAACAACAGCAACCATTTGCCAGAACTTCTGGAGCCAATGCCTGAAAGCTGAAAACCGTTCTGTTAGGCTTTCCTCTCTGTGGACACAAAAAAAGTCACCAAGTTTGTAAAAAGGATCAAGAAATGAAAACCAGAGAACCCAATACCGCTGTGTAATTTGGCTTTATCATTTTTAAACTTTAAAAGATTAAATAGTAGGTAAGCGGTACACAGAAGAAAAATGCCTTTTTAAAAGATGCCACGGAAAAGAAGTGATGGGACTTGAGAGGCTTCATGTGACCTATCCCATCAGGAATTACAGGTTCCCGCTGATATTTTCATCTAGATGCTTATTGAACAAGGCTCCTGCTTTCATCCACATTATTTTGATTAATGCATGAAAAGGTTCAAGAATTACAGAAATCTAAGGTGATTGTGCATTAAAATAAATGAAAGGATGACTCCTGGTTTACAGTCACTATATTTCACGGCTAAAATGCTTCCTGCTTTTTTTTTTTTTAATTTAACTGCAACACACTTCCCTTGGCTTCGGGTTTGAAGTAATGATATAAAATTCATTTTATCTCTTTTTCAAGCCTGGCTCTTTCATACATAACATCAGACTTGTCATATCTGAGGAATTATTAAAATAAGATGGAGCCTGCTATTTCTGAGCAGAAAAGCCTCTTTGAGCCGGCATCCTCAGGAGAGACGCGGGCTCAATCTCATTAGTTGGTGCTGAGACGTGTCCTAGTCTCCAGGTTCAAGGTGATGAAAGATTAGGGCGTTGGGCCTTGTCTCATTCTGTATGCAGCACACATCCCTCCCTGCCTGTGAACACGAAATTACATTGAACCTGGGGAGTCTAACTCCATTAATTTTAAATGGAAGATTAATTTAACAATATGCGGTAGATATTTGTTACAGACCTATCATGTAAAAGTGACGGTTGGCAGTAAATTGTGGTGACTCATACTGGCCAGTGGCCCTGGCTCAAATAAATCAGGAGGCATTTACACATAATTGCTGTTTTTAAAGACAGGGATATGGGTGATGTGTTTCTTTGATGAAAGATTGAGCAGCCCCATTCAAAGAAACAGCAGCTGATATTAAAGCCACAGTGCTGTTCTGGAGGGAGACGTTTTTGATTAGTATTTCTGGAAGAATCATTTAGGAATAACAAACACGGCAATGACATATAGAAATCTTTTTTTCCCCCTAAACCTGTGTAATAATTCTGAGGCATGAAATTGTCGTGGTATTTTTGTCAATTTCCTTAAAGTAATTACAGTAATAATACCCTCAGAAATAACAATTTGCTAGGGATGAAGAGAGGATGAAACGGGAGAGGAAGAAAGGTATCATTGCTGATAAGGACACGCAATTCTATTGATTTTCTATAAATAATTACAATAATATAGGTAAATGATAATTTGCAAGGCTTTGGGAGGGGCAAAAAGGGGCAATGGCAACTGGAGGGAAGCATTCTGAAGAAGGAAGTTTGGGATTTCTTTTTTTAATGCCATTTTAATAGAGCTTTCTTGACACTTTTTTTTTTTTTTTTTTTTTAGCAAATTCTCATCTTCTTGAAGCAACTGAGGGGAAAGAAAGACACAGAATGCCCTGAATGCTTAACTGCTACAGGGTAAGCAACACAAAAGAGAAGCCAAGGACATCGGATGCTTGTGGCACTTGTCAGGAGAGGCTCGGAATGGAACCATCCAGTGTGAGGGTCTGCCTGCCCTCTCACTGAGCAGTGAGGGTGTTATTCTAATCTCCTCTCCTTTGCAAGCACCAGGCTTTCCAGTACTTAGAAGAAGGATGCTCAAGGACTTCTGTCTTCAGTCAACTCCAATGTGATAGGAGCTTTGTTCCTGTCTCTTTTAAAAGATTAAGGTGGGAAGAGGGCAGCGTAAGGATCACGTGTCTTCCCTCCACGCACCCTCTCCACATACTCAAGAGACTGCTGGGAAGTCGGCTCAAACACCCGTCTCTCAGAAGCACATATCATTCTGCTCCACTCTATTTAGCAACAGGAGAAGCAGGAGGGGATAGTTAGCACTTGAAACACTACTTGACATGTCTCTCGGCTCCAGTTTTGAACCCCTCTTCAAGACGTCCTTCCACAGAGCCATTAGAATGAGCTGGCAAATCAGATCAGATCCCTGGTCTACTGCAAATCTTTCGAAGGCTCCCAACTGCCCACAGGATTAAGTCCAAACTCCTTAGCATGGTATAAAGGGTTTTCGAGCCAGGCCATGGCATGCCTCTCTAATCTCATTCCCTCCTCCTGAAACCTGAACCTCACCGCTCCTAAATGCTCAACCTGTATGGTCAGGACTGGCGTTCACTGCCACACCACCTCATCCACGTGCTGCTGTCTCTGCCTTGAACGCTCTTAATTCCTTTTATCTGGTAAACCTTTACTCATCTTTCAAAATCCAACTCCAACACCACACCCTCTGTGAAGTCAAAAACATTATTATTGTTATTGTCATTGCTGCTATTATTGTTACTTGAGAGCAGGGACCTGCCCTATTCATCTTTCTATTCCAAAGAATATGACTTGTTATATTCAACCCAATGAATATATTTATTAAATTCAAAATGAATGGCTTACCTTACAAAAGATTTTTCTCAAGACTAGACAAGGATGGTTAGGATCAAGGGGAGAAGGAGAGAAAGGATATGCTGGTATATTCCAGGGCTCTTTTATATCATGGTGATCAATTCTGTTTTCATTTACAATTTCACACATAGTAATGTGAGTACAGGAGTAGAAGGAAGGAAATAGCAAGTAGTAGGGCTCAAATGCTAAGAATAATAGATCCATCAAGAGTAAAAGGGCTTGGTTTATTGTTATGGATTATGAGAGGAGAAATGGTAAAATGATAGCAGCAGAAGCAAAAGCAGTAACAAATGACACTTATTAATGCTTACTTATGTGACTTGTACTGGTCTAAGTGTTTCACATGTATTAACTCAGTTAATCTTCTCTAAGAACCTTGGTGAGATAGGCATTATTATCATCTCCATTTTATAGACAGGGAACTGAGGCACAGAGAAGTTAAATAACTTGCTTAAGGTCATTCAGACAGCAGGTGACAGAACGCAAATTTCAATCTAGGCAGTTAAACTCCAGATTCTCAAAGAATTCTATTAGGAGCCAGTGGGTCCTCCTGCCACCCACCTGTGGCAAGATCAGGGCCCCACTTCCTGGAAGGGAGGTCCTGAACAAGATAATAGGGAGTGATCAAGGCATATACTAAGACACCGGGAACCCGCATGACAAAGAGAACAAGAGCACTAGGAAAGGGCCAGACCTGCAGGAAGGTGCCACAGCAACAGGCAGGACTGTTCTTTGAGTTTGAGCCTGGGTGAGGAGTGGAGCCCCAACAAGGCCTTGCCTGCCATGAGAAGAGGGTTCGTAAAAACCCACACACCAGGAAGGGCCTGGCTATCACTGCTGTTATAGGTAGTAGTCAAGACGCTGCAGAGGTTCAAAGCAAATCTAGGTTAAGGATAAAAACTGGTTCAGAAAGATGTAATATTATCATTGAACAGATTCAACAGACTTCTGCTCATAGGTACATGCACAGGAAGGTTTCCTCAATGTCCATCTGAGAGGAGATGATTAAGGTTTGCATTCTGACATTTCCTAATTGGGATTGAATCTTCTTGCAGGGGACAAAGTTAACAGTCCTACCATTAACAGTGCCAGGTATTTTAAAGAAATTACTGTTCTATATTTTTTATGTTTAGTATAACTCTCTGATTTGAGCACTGTCACATTAAAGGTAAATTTCACTCCATGAGATCTGAAACACATCTTCAAGTAGCCAACTTAAAAGAATAACTAGTCCCATGTAGTAATAACGAGGACAATAATAACAGCAATAATAATAAACAAACCCCAAAGGTAATTTCTTACACTTACTTTGTTAATTTTTCTCTAAGGATTTACAAGTTATTAGAAAACACTAATTAAACTATATAGTTTCCCCAAAGGGGAGGCTACAATTATTTTTGTTGTTCAGATGGATGATTGAGGGAGAGAAGAGTTAAGATACCTAACATCCCTTCACTGCAGCCTAAACCCAGAAACCTCATCTCCCTCTTCTAGAAGTGCAACTGAAACATGTCTGATTGAAATAGCATCACTATATAATAAACATATAATGGCCCCAATCTTAAAAAAAAAAGTCTGTGCTAAGCTACTTACAGAAAGGAAATTTTTTGTAATTAGACAGGAAAGAATAACACGCTATTTTAACTCTGTAAGAAAGAGTAACAAACCATGAGATAAATACTGAGAAATGGAGATGTGTTGACACTTAGAGCATTTAAATATAATCTATTCACTTCCTCCCTTCCTTAGGCTCCTGGTCAATTTAGTGCAAGGTGAGATCACAGTTTACTATCAAGAAGCACTCAAATGTCATAAAAGGTATTGGAGGTGTGATATAGGATGTAATCCTTAAGGAAAAAGAAAACATGCCCCACACTCTAGTGTTCAAGAAGTCAGAAGTAGGGTGTAAAAGAGTTGATAAAGAAACAGTATCTTAAATTTACCGCTTAAACTGAGGTTGCCTGCATTGGATGCCTCTAACTAGTTCAGTTTTGTGCTTTCACGTTAAATTTCTTATGGGAGCACATCACCTAATTAGAGGAATTGATAACTGCACTGTTCCATAATGAGGCCAATACATTTCAAAGTCATGAAAGATAACCAAGGCAATAAGTCTGGGTTTAAGCGGCGTTTCCTCAGATTTCACAGTCTGCATGTTGCAAGTGTAGGGGGGGAAAAAGCAATCCCTGCCTAGTCAACTGTAAATGCTGGGTTATTGGAATCTTTAAAACAGGCAGCAAGGAGAAAATTACATGGCCAAATCTCCTTTTTCCAGTTAATGAAGAATTAAGACTCCCATTTACCATATTAGAAGGTTCATCAGAGGTCTCAGCTCTCCATAGCTGGTGTCTGACAGCAGTGTCAGTTTATCTGAGTCTGAACGCGTAAGTGCATGACAGAGGATCATTCATAACTGTCACATCTACTTATCTCTCTCATTGTCACACAGCTAACGAAATTCAGGCCATGGAGTTGTCTGCCTCTGTTCCTCTCTCAACCCAGCTCAAGGAAAAAGGCATTCCAAAGCCCATTCATGTCCTATTATCGTGTCAGCACATTGTGAATCTACAACAGAAGTCAGCATTTCTTCCTGTAATCTCCCCGTCAGAGGGAGAAGACAAGATGTCCCTGGGACCAATGTCCATGCAGACTGCATCTGGTGTCAGTGTTCAGGAAAAAACAGCTCGGAGAAATAAGGCTATGGAGAAAAGGTTTTTGAATATATTACTGTATAATTCAGGGGGGGCAAAATCACAATATTTAGAGTTTATCTTTGGTAACGAGGAAATGCCATTTCCATTCACTAAACAGCAATAAGTGCGAGAGGATTTCATAACGCAATCTGCTACAGCATACAGATATTTAAACTAAAAGAGGACAGAGAAGCTGAGATAGATGTCTGTAACAAGCCAATCAGAGATTTTGAGGACAACCTAGCACAAAGAGAAGATACAATTTGATTTGCAAATATTATCACTGAAGCGGCTTTTCTGCACCGAAGAAAGTAGTTCAGTTATTAATGTGTCACCAACAATAGAAATCAGAGTTGGTATGACAAAACATGCCCTATTTCAGACAAGCAGGCCATCTGCAAAATGGCTATGTCCCAAAGCAAGTAATTCAGCATGGAAATGATGATTGGTTTTTGCACCTCAGGGTCCTGGGAAACCAAAGGAAACACAATACCACCAAAAGTTATTTATGATAAATTCACATTTGCAGAGCTCTTCTCTGATACTTCTAAAATTCAGACAATGGCTCTGATTTCACTACTGCCTCATACAGTTTTTTTTTTTTTAACCAACTTTACTGAGGTATAAATGCATTCCATAAAATTCACCCATATTTTAAACATACAGTTTGATGAGTTTTAATAAATTTATACTGTTGTGCAACCATCACCTCAATCTAGTTTTACAATATTTCTGTCACCCCAAAAAGTTCCCACATACTCATTTACAGTCAGTCCCCATTGGATACATTTATTTCTTCTAGTACCAGTTTCTGAGATAAAATTCACATAGCATAAAATTCATCATTGTAACCATTTTAAACTGTACATTTCACTGGGTTTTTTAGTATATTCTAAGGTTGTGCAACTATCACCACTATCTAATTCCAGAACATTTCCATAACCCCCAAAAGGAAACTCATACATCAAGCAGTCACTCTCCATTGTCTTCTCCCCCAGCTACTGGCAACCATGAATTTCTTTCAGACTCTATGGATTTATCCATTCTGGACATTTTATATAAATGGAATCATACAATATGTGCCCTTCTGTGTCTGGCTTCTTTTACTCAGCATAATGTTTTCAAGGTTCGGTACTTTTCTTTTTATGGCTGAACAATATTCCATTACATGGATATACCACATTTTGTTTGTCCATTTATCAGCTGATGGACATTTGGGTTGTTTCCACTTTTTGGTTATTCTGAAGAATGTTGCATGAACATTCTGAACAAGTGTTATAGAAATATATATTTTCAATTCTCTTGGGTATACACCTAGGAATGGAATTACTGGGTTGCCTCATACAATTTTGCAGGTTGTATACTGCACAACCCAAAGGACACCACTGATGCTGTAGTTGCAAACTGCTTATTTTACGTGGACCTGAGCCTTATTTGATGTGGATCTGAGAAAGAAACTGATTTATTCTGCTTACTTAACAAGTTAAAGTTGTCATAATAGATTTGAATGGCACTTGATGGTAGTTTTTCTGAAATAAACCACATTTAAGTTAAGAAAAACTATATGTCTCAAGTGGTTGTCAGTGGTCAGGCTTAAATAAGACCAATATAATACTTTCAGTCACAGTCAATATTCAATATCCTTATCATTCAGGGGTTAATATTCTGCTCATGGACCACGAACCTTCATTCCTTTTGCTCACCCTGCATCTTACACATTCTCCTCATTAGTAGTCATACAGAAAAGCAACTAAAAAGAAACCAAAGAGACGGCAAAGAGCTAATGAGAAAAATGAACAAGAAAAGAATGGCATGCCACTTGGCTTCTCATTAGGAGAACTGATCTAAAAAGTTCAGGAGAAGAAGGGATTGAAGAAAAGACATCACATTTTTTTTCTCTTCATTGATTAGTTTTCTATTCTAGTCCTAAATTCCTTACTATCCTACTTACTTTTCTTAAGCAAACAGTCACTTAGGAAAACACACTAGTTTATTACATTAAAAAAAAAGACAAAGTGTGTACTTAATTCACAAGAAACTAGCCAAACATAGCTGTTCTCATGCAGGTACTAGATTTACAATATGAACAGCCTCACAACCATGCTTTGTCAACGTGGCTATCTGTAAACCTGCCGTGTACCCTAATTTCCCCATTCTTCTTATTTATTGTTTCAGCTATAAGAATTAGCAGTAAAGCTGATTATTAAAAATTATTTTTAATCCTTGAGTGTTTAGATATAAGAACTGGAAGCCATAACTATTCTCAGACAAAGGCAATAAATACTATTTAAAAAAAAAACAAACCCATTAATCCTAAGGAATAGATATGTCTGGGGAACATGGATTAAACCAAAGGGGAATGTCCCCAAATTTAAGGTTTGGTATGATTTCAGAGTCCACATCCTGTTTGAGTTTAAGACAACATAACCTTCAAAGTATTGTCAATTCTTAAAAGTATGGCATCAAACAACAGAAACAGAAGTGTCTAACCATGCCTTACCCTCCCTAGAAATATTTTCTGGTTTTTCCTTAACCCCGTTACTGGTATTTGCAATGCAGAGACCATGTCGTTCCTCTGACACCTGCTCATCTCTGTATCCTCATCCTCTAACATATAGACACATTCCTCCTAAAACTGTCAATTCCTCAAGGAAAAGAAAATTTTCCTATACATTGCTCACATACTCATGTATAGACCCTTCTCGACTGTGGTGGGGCTTCAAATTAGTCCCACAGCAAAAAACTTCAGTATAACGAAACAATTTGGAAAACTAGGTAATTTTAGTGAAAAGAACAAATAATACTGCATTTAAGGAAAGACCCATAAGAACAACAACAACAAAAAACAAGTCTATTTTGGCCAGCAGCAAGAATGCAAACATTCACGAGTGAACCAGAGGTTCAAACACAAAGAGGAAACATCGCCAGGAAGAGTTTATTTGTCACAATATTTTATGAATGTTTCTCCTCTTCCAACATAATAGAATTGGGGAGAAGAGAAAGCAGAATTGCCAATTGGATCAAATTACTAGTGGAACAATGCAAGTGAATGTGTCTTCAGTTCTACACAGTTTTGAAAACTTCAAGACAAAAATAAATTGCATGACCCCCTGGTAACTTCCACTAGAACTTATAGGAACAAATTGTTTGCCTCAAGCTGGGTGGAATATACATTCAAATTCAGGCTCTTGAAGGAAATTATTAAGTAGAGTCATATTAGCTTTCTCTGAAGCATACTCGTTTTCAGTATTGCCACCGTATAGACCAATTATGATACCTTTCCATGCTGAGAAATGATTGTTCTGCTAACACAGTTCTGGTAAGAATCAAAAGCACTACATTTTTAACCTTGGGGGATTTTTGTTATTGTTGCTCCCTTGCCAGTTCCTTCAAATGGAAAATATCTTCCATTAATCTAAATGCAAAATTTGTTTCGGCTTTCCAAAGTTACTTGAAAAATGTTAAGCACAAAGCAATAAAGTTTTTATGCTCTTAAGACCACTAATGCTTTGAGCTTCATATTCATTTTGAAGAAACGAACATTTTATGGTTCACAGAGGAATAGCTACATGAATAATATCTGAGATTATAATGCATCTAGCAGAAAAAGATTAAGTTTATGTAAACTATTTAATCAGATGTGAAATTTTCTCTAGAGGATAAAAATTCTGACCTTATTTAAGTTTACTTTAAAAATACCAAGATCACGTTTCTACCAAGGGAACCCACCAATTTTCCCATTTACGTAATATAAATATTCATTACAGAAAAAACTTAACGTAGGATGTACTGCACTGACCCAAGGATATCATAATGGATAGCCCAATATAAGACAGAGGTTAAACGAGGACTCCAGCTTGCTATCTGGCCCAAAATATTCAGTTGTTAAACTCTAACTGATGGACAACCATTGTAGATGGTTGCCACTGCTGAAGAGTGTACGGTTGAGTATGTCATAATAAAATCCTTATGCTGTATTTTTATTAAATATATTTCTAAGAGGTAACATGTATGCAAATACACAGGATAAAATTGAACTAATGGTATTTAATGCAATTTATGTATATTTGTCAAGTTAGTTTCTATGGAAGTTTCCAAACTTGATAAATTTAACAAATTGTCTATCATTATACTCCATGTCCACAGATATAAATATAACAGTAGGGCCCAGGGACACCATATCTGACATCCAATGACCCAGAATTGTCCTCATTATAAATGCAGGGGCTAACACTGTAACTCTACTGTGGCCAGTTGTAAAGGAGGGGCCTGTCTGGAATCATCTTAACATGCATTGCAGCATAAAAATATTTTTTAATTCCATAGAGCACTTATCAGAAATATTTTTTTGCAACTTATATCTTACCAAGAGATTTCAGATAAGACAGTTATAAATTTTCTTGCTTCATTTATAAAACATAAACACCATAAAATTAGTTTTTATATACCATACCTTTTTGAGACTATAGCCATACTTCAAACAAATTTTAAACCTTACCTTTTCTTTGACATATCAAACAAGGTTGATATGAGGAAAAAAGAAGAAACCCAAGTTCACAATATCAACTAAAACTTCAGATCTTTAAATGAAACATGTAAAAAAAAATTAAACCAACAAATAAGAAACTGATTATTAAAGACACTAACCATAGAATTCTAACACTTGCTTTTCAAAGGGTGTGGATTATTTTAAAAAACAATTTTTCAAAATATTTTACTTAATGAAATATTTTTAATTAAATGTACTACATCCTATGTGCTTTATGCCTTCTTACTCTCACTAATATAAAATTAAAAGCCTGAGAATCAAATTGTGTCTTTTACTAGAAAAAGACTTCAAAACCAAAATGTTAATAGAAAAAAACTATCAGCCAGACAGACGATATGAAGAAATGAATCCTATCAAATATTATTTAGAGAACAAAATGGCTGTCAAAGCCACTCATGCAAAAAGTGTTGCTCCCGAGGCCAGGATTCTGATTTCCTACTAAACGACTCATAATGTATTCTCTGAATCCAAAAGTCACCTATTCAAGCCCTTCAAGCATCAGTAATGATAAAACAGTAAGGAATATAAGCTGGATCCAAAATTTTACCGGGTCCATTAATTTGGATCCAGCTTAGTCCATTGGAGGAACTGATATTTACATCAACAGTTCCAACTGTGACAGAAATGCTTTGATTAGAATTTACATATGGGAGGACTTCCCTGGTGGAGCAGTGGTTAAGAATCCACCTGCCAATGCAGGGGACACGGGTTCGAGCCCTGGTTTGGGAAGATCCCACATGCCGCAGAGCAGCTACGCCCGTGAGCCACAACTACTGAGCCTGCGCTCTAGAGACCGCGTGCTGCAACTACTGAGGCCTGAGAGCCTAGAGCCTGTGCTCCGCAATGAGAGAAGCCACCACAATGAGAAGCCCGCGCACCGCAAAGAAGAGCAGCCCCCGCTCCCTGCAACCAGAGGAAGCCCACGTGCAGCAACGAAGACCCAATGCAGCCAAAACTAAATAAATTAAATAAATAAATAAATAAATTTATATATATATATAAAAAGAATTTACGTATGGGAGAAATAAGAAAGAATATCTAATATTTTCACTGGTCCCTATTGATATAGCAGAAGTGGGATTAGAACAAATGTATTTTTAAAATCAACTTTATCATACTTAAGGTATAATACATAAATACACACACACACACACACACACACACACACACGTAACCACCACTGCAATCAAGAGTCAACACTTCCATCACCCATGTTCCTTCACGCTGCTTTGTAGCCAAAGCATTGGTATACTTTCTGTTATCATGTTTGTTCCATAATATCACAAAGATGGAATCGTACAGAACATACATTTTTGTGTCTGACTTCTTTCTCTCAGCACACTGTTTGTGAACTCCATCCGTGGTGTTGTGCACATCAGTAGTTTGTTTCTTTTTAGAGATTAGTAATAACCATTACCTGGACATGCCATAACTGTCATCTATTAATGGACACTGCTTATTACCAGTTTTTGGCTACTATGAAAAAAGCTACTATGAACCCTAGTGTACAAGTTTTTGTGTAGGCATACATTTTCATTCCTCTTGGGTAAATACTTAAGAGTGGAATTGCTGGGTTGTAGGGTAAATATATAAGAAATTTAATTGTAAAAAAAATTTAAACTTTATAAGAAAATGCCAAATTAGAACAGATCTCTCGATTTACAGTTTTAACCAGGGTTTTAATTATGATCCTGGGACCCTTTCCTTCTCCACATATCCACACTTAAAAAATATTTATTTGAACTTCACTCAGACTAGTTGGCCTATCTTTTCCCCCCTATCATGAGGCCAAGATACAGATGAAAGAATAACTCCAAATGATCTGATTCAAACTGAAGTAACGTCAACACTTAGCACTTGCAGAAAAGTCCTCTAAAAGCTAACTCTTAGTAGACATTCTTCTTAGCTCATCCTGATAGGAAGCGGTCAACAACAAGGAGGCATCTGCTAGGTTACCTGACAACAGGTCTGATGCGTTATTCTGTCAAAGCCTCTGGCATATGTACCATGGACCTGACATGAGCATCAACAGGCAAAAAATCTGGCAAAATGCATAGAAGCCCTCCTCAATGGGCAGGCCAGGTCCTTGACACCATCATGAGCAATGCTCGATGTCACTCACTGATCACCAATTCAGTTACATTCTGCTTTTCTGATGAGCCAGCATACATCAGTGATCAAGCTTAAGAACTTTTTTAAAGGGGGAAAAAAAAAACATCACAAGAGAAAACGCTCTATAACTATGTATGGTGACGGATGTTAACCACTCTCATTGTGGGGACCATTTCACAATTATGTTGCACACCTGAAACTAACATAGTGTTATATGCCAATTATACCTCAAGAAAAAGAAACGGGAAAAAAAGCCTGCTGTGGTCCAGGCTTGGGACTTGTGCATGAAATAGAAGAAGGGGGGTAGGGAGGGCCTGGAGGTTATACCTTTCAGGAAGAAAGGTATGTAGTACCAGAAGGAAGACTCTTTGGCAACTGCAGGAGGCATATCAATATCAAAATTGTTCTGGCTTCTTCCATCACAAAGAGAACGTAGATTTTGCCATTTTTGTGCATTCAGAGAAGCCCATACTTGGAAAATGTCATTACTAAGAGTTATAATATTTTCGCACACTGCTTGTAAGATTACAGAGGAAAGGAATCAGGGCAGAGTGAGTTCCTGCATGGCAACGTTTAGTAAATGAGACAACCGAGCCGTCCCGAACTGCAGAGGAGCCTAGGGCGGATGGTGTTGTGTGCCATCCCTATGTGGAGATACGGAGTGGGGTCTCCTTGTGGGTGTGCCTCCCAAAGCAGAGGGCTCGCTTCCCAGATTCCTGGGAAAAGAACCAGCAACCAATATGAAATGTACTCAAAAGTCCTAAAAGGGTCATCAAGCCTATTAGGGTCACTCTGTCCTAGACTCTACAGGGATTTCTAGTCACTTTTAAAGTTTACCTTATCTACTGTCATCACATGTTTGTGTTATCACGCATGGCAGGTCCTGAGAATCTCTTAAGAACCAAGAACACAAATACCATTTTCACACAACATAATGTGGGCTGCAGCCTGGTCCATCAGGGTAGTAAGACACTCATTAGATAAACGTTCCAAAAATGAAACCCTGTGAAGGTGCCCCAATGAATTCCTTGCCTCACACGTGCAACAGGGAGCCAGTTGTATTCCTCAGCAGGCTTGAGAACTTCCTAAAAGTGCTCAAAGAAGAAAAAGATAGCCAGGGTCATGCACAACAAAATTCATTTCTAACTCAGAAATGTGTTTCTACTCCCTAGCAGCAGCTGAATCAACACTGTTCACAGAAAACAAACCGAATTATGAAAATTGTGTGAAAATGAAGCTCTTTGATGACATTTGCTGCTGTCCTACTTAGTATTCCCTCTCCGACTTTGCCTTACGAACACAGTTCCTCTTAGATGCCTTTTCTCGACCTCTACAGTTGTTACTGCTCAACATAACTACAGTCTCAACATTGCCAAACCATTTCACAGTGACACTATGTCTCAGGCAATGTTAGGCCACTGCCAACAAGTAGCGAGTAACCTGTGCTGACAACACATTACAGCCCTGCCATAAACAATCACCGTCTCACTGACGCAAAAGGGCAGTCAAATCAGAGGAGAATATGTAACAACACGCATAGTAAATTGGCATAGCAGCTTGCTAAACAAAAACGGGGCGGCAGTCACACACAAGATGCAGAGCCACAACTGTGCCACTTTGTCTAAGCCCACGCTGGCCAGCAGTTAGACTGGAGCCTACCTCTGCCAAGAAAGAATCCCTGTGGGGGTGAGTGGGAAACCTCTGCCCTCGCTCCTGTTTTCAGCCTACCTCAATTCCTACGCTCTCACTCTGACGAGGATGCAGGAAAATGGTGCCAGATCTTTGGATTCACAGATGAGGAGTAGTGGTGTACTCACAATATAGTAGGATAGGTGTGAAGAAGGATGGTCCAGCCACACGGTTATATCAGTAGCAGGGAGAAAAGCCTGGCCTATTATGTAAGGCCTATGATTTTTTTTTTTTTAAATTATGATCTCTAAAGTGAGTCAGAATGAAGGGGGAGAGATGAGTGGGCATCAAAGAAGGTGGAGAACTATGACAGGAAGCACAGAGCAACACGATTTCTCAGAACTGTAGCATACATCTCATCTGGAAGACCTGCCCTTAAAAGAGCAGGGCCCAAATTATAGGGCTGGGGGCTAGCAGGGCCAGGTCTAAAAAGAATACCTAAGTTGAAAGGTCACTGGAAAACAATGGAGACCAAAGCAGAGACCAGATATCCACTTTTCGTACAAGGAGGGGAGAGGACTATCTGTCATACTAGGGACTATGAGATGTGTCGTGACTCTCTAAACAAAGTAAAAGCTCAGAGACCATGTTGTGGGTTGACTGCGAGGTGATTCCCCTTCCTTAGTTCTCCTCCAGATTAAAAACCGGGGTAGATTACAGATGCTCAAGGACTCCCTCTCTCTACG
The DNA here is from genome assembly GCF_965194805.1 of Balaenoptera borealis. NCBI lineage: Eukaryota > Metazoa > Chordata > Mammalia > Artiodactyla > Balaenopteridae > Balaenoptera > Balaenoptera borealis. The sequence goes on from NC_138872.1 coordinate 76,183,589, forward strand.
CCTGATGGATCTGAAAGCTGTGATAGAGAAGGCAATGGCTCAACACACAGAAAAGGAGAAAAACAGACCCAAGTGGGAACAAAACAGTAGGAGGTGGAAAGGGAGCAAGTAAAAGCCAAGTAGTCCCTGTAAATCCTAGTAAAAGGGTGTGGTCAACCAAGCCGATCTGTTTTCTGAGTAGCAAAGACACAAAGATGGACAACTCTCATATTTCATTCTGAGGCTGCCTCCCGTACAGGGCAGACGCAAGTTTGGCAGGTCCTAGGACGACTGGGAGCCACTTGTGGATGATGGACCATGGGATGAAATCGGACCTCAACCACTATAAACCTGCCTTCACCACCAAGGCACGAGGGGAAGAGCACCATCGTTGCTGCCTGTATGAGCCTCACTTCTCCCCACAGCCCACCGTGTCACATCCACACACATCCCTTCAGAAACGCTGAAGAAGAGGGAGCCCTAGTTTATTAACCCAACATACTGCAAATCTAATTAAAAGTCAAATACACAATACTCTCTTCAAAATCCAAATGTTCTTTACAGAAACATCAAGGAGGAAGGGAGCAGAGTGGAATGGCCCCACAAAGGTAATCAGAATTCATCTTCCGGGACTCATACCAATTACTCGCAGCTCATTATCAGCGTTCTGAGTAGTAGGGGAACACCTAGAGACCACATCATTAGCGTCCTACACATTCATTATGCCACAAATGGAAACACCATAACAAAGCAACCCTGGTATTCAGGGAAAGATAAAGTTTCAGTCCCTAGTTCCAATACACTTAAGTCTTTTCAAGTTTTCAGCAAAAATGCTGTTGAACCTGGGGGAAAGTTGCAGGCTGGTTCTTTCCACATGAAACTATAAATAACCTAATAATTAATAAAACTGAGCATTACTCTCTTTCAGTATATACAATTAAGAGTCTTAAAAACCCTTGGAAAATGGTTTACGCTCACCTTTTTAGTTTTGACAACACAAGGTAAATGGTGCTTTTGATAAGCATGATTCAGTATGCACGAAAACAATAATCAAATTAGCTGCATAAAAGTTGTGTCTCTTTCCATAAGCCAGCTGAAATGAGGAATAAAACCTCCCAAAGCAAAGCTAATAAAACAATAAAGAAGAAGTTAAACTGTACAATGTGAGCTTTTGAAGGATATTACCATGAAACCACCTCTGGAAAGAAAAGTTCTTCCCACATCAGCCAAAGTTATAAAATACATCTGAGGGAAAGCCTTGCCTGCCAAAGGAGGGCAGGCATTTACCTCATTTATTTGCAGGGCTTTGGTTTGGAATGTGAATGTCAAAAGGAACATCACAGGAAGAGGAGAAATAGAAAAGGAAAGATTATTTGTTTTGTCATTTAAATTCTGTTTTATGGTTAGTCTCTAACCATTTCTTTTTAAAAGCCTACAAAGTGGTTTCTGGTTCAGAACACCCACTGCATTTAATCGAGGGATTCCTGAAGGCAGGTGGGGAAGATCAGGTTCCACTGAGCCCGGCTCAGCCACGCTTCTTTCTGAGTTAGGAGGAGGATTGTTATGCTAAGAGGAGAGGGTCAAGACCCTTTCAACGGAAACACCACAAACCAGTTTTAGGATTTAAAGCACATATAGGCTGAGATAGTCCAGGAGGCAGAAGTACAATTATCCTATTATGTTGCTATCTGCCCATTTCATTCAACAGATAGAGAAGAACCATTTACTCTTATCTGTGAGAATACTTTACTGCAGAAGATATAACAAAGTTAACATGTTTGTGGAACTCATTCTTAAGGAGCTTACAAACTAGTAAAGTAGTTCATAAAGTCAAAAGAGAAGAATAAAGGAAAGCTTTACAGAGGCAGTAGCTTTCGAAGCACTTGCCAAAGGAATGGTGACAGTGGAACATGTAGAAATGGAAGGTATTCGACATATAGGGAGCAGTGAGAACAAGTCACAGAAGCAGGAAAGCACTGGGTGCTTAGGAAGAACAGCCAATGATTAAATTTGGTCTAGGAGCAGTTCCTAAACTCGATCAGGTTACAAAGCACCTGGAGTTCATGATGCTCTCTGCAAAACAAGAAGCTATTTGTAGAGCTTTATAGAATAATGAAATATTAATCCCTCTTAAGAAGGAAGAACAATCTAATGTATGTTTAAAAGCATATGCGCAAAGAAATGGAAGAAATAATTTAAATTCCATTAATGTTTACACTGTCTATTTTTTTAGGAAAAGAACACAATTACTTGACTTTTATAGATAAATATTTTGGTTCAGGTTGCAGAGCACCAACGTTTTAGCAGGAACACAGCTATTTCTAGCCTCGTGAAATGGGAGATTACGTACCAAACTTAATCTTGAACTGATCACAATGACAAAACTAAATAAAATGAATTTTAAAATACCCTTCTAATCTATATCCACGGTCAGATAATAAGCAATATTCAGGCCAAAAATAAAGCAAAGAGAGGAAGAAAAAAATTGTAGTTCCTGCCTTAAGAATATTTACCAAGCTGGGCTGAAATTTAGTCTTGGTTTCAAGTCCTCATAAATCTAGGGATCAAGAGCAAAGCACAGGGCCCACCTACAACAAGAAATCTAACAGGAGACTTCCCAACAGAACTGGACATGAAAGACCCACACATTCAGTGCCAGGTGAACTAGAAATGAGCTATTATGCCCCTTGAGTAAAAATTCAATGAAAATTTCCCATCTCAAATATTACTGTGGAGAAAAAATACTCTTTTGATAATTCATAATGACAAGGTAACCCTCATATAGATTTAAAGCCTTAATTTACATGTAGTGGTCTGAAAAACTTCAATCCAAGATTATAAAAAGGTCCCACATTGGTAGTTCTGACAGAGAAATGAAAGAATCAAATGCCTGTTAAAGCCACCTTTATTCCAGGTGTCAAAGAATTCTTACAAATAAAGTTCCAGGAAAAATAAGCAACTCACAATCAATCACCAAACAAGTAAGGAAACAAACGCCGTGAGTGAAACCTAGCAGATACAATGAACAGATACATTAATCAATGTTAATACTTTAGATATTGGAATTTCAGACATGGAATTTAAAATAAGTATGTTTAAATCTTCAGGGAGAAGAAGAATCTTAAAAAGAGTTAACAGTTTTGAAAAAGAAGAAAAGAGAATTTTTTTTATGGTTCCCAGGATGAAGGCAGGGTAGATATAAAATGATTGCTTATAATGCCAGAAAGTAGGAAAGTGCTCAAAACAATAATATGAACACAAGGACACAGGGGTCAGTTTAGATATATCTACCACTGGTCAAATTTAGGACAACTGTACTAAAACAATTAAGTATAGTAATGAACTCAAGACTGCTGAGAAAAATGGGAATTTATAAATTTATATTGACTAAATAAATTTTAGAAGGGGAAAAAAGAAGCCAAAGCAATCTTGAGGGAAAAAAACAGAGCTGGAGGAATCAGACTTCCTGACTTCAGACTATACTACAAAGCTACAGTAATCAAGACAATATGGTACTGGCACAAAAACAGAAATATAGATCAACGGAACAGGACAGAAAGCCCAGAGATAAACCCACGCACCTATGGTCAACTAATCTATGACAAAGGAGGCAAGGATATACAATGGAGAAAAGACAGTCTCTTCAATAGTGGTGCGGGGAAAACTGGACAGCTACATGTAAAATAATGAAATTAGAACACTCCCTAACACCATACACAAAAATAAACTCAAAATGGATTAGAGACCTAAATGTAAGACTGGACACTATAAAACTCTTAGAGGAAAACATAGGAAGAACACACTTTGACATCAATCACAGCAAGATCTTTTTTGACCCACCTCCTAGAGTAATGGAAATAAAAACAAAAATAAACAAATGGGACCTAATGAAACTTCAAAGCTTTTGCACAGCAAAGGAAACTATAAACAAGACAAAAAGACAACCTTCAGAATGGGAGAAAATATTTGCAAACGAATCAATGGACAAAGGATTAATCTCCAAAATATATAAACAGCTCATGCAGCTCAATATTAAAAAAACAAACAACCCAATCAAAAAATGGACAGAAAACCTAAATAGACATCTCTCCAAAGAAGACATACATATGGCCAAGGGGCACATGAAAAGCTGCTCAACATCATTAATTATTAGAGAAATGCAAATCAAAACTACAATGATGTATCATCTCACAACGGTCAGAATGGGCATCATCAGAAAATCTACAAACAATAAATGCTGGATAGGGTGTGAAGAAAAGGGAACCCTCTTGCACTGTTGGTGGGAATGTAAATTGATACAGCCACTATGGAGAACAGTATGGAGGTTCCTTAAAAAACGAAAAACAGAATTACCATATGACCCAGCAATCCCATTATGGGGCATATACACGTAGAAAACAATAATTCAAAAAGACACATGCACCCCAATGTTCACTGCAGCACTATTTACAATAGCCAGGTCATGGAAGCAACTTAAATGCCCATCGACAGACAAATGGATAAAAAAGATGTGGTACATATATACGATGGAATACTACTCAGCCATAAAAAGGAACAAAATTGAGTCACTTGTAGAGACATGAATGGACCTAGAGACTGTCATATAGAGTGAAGTAAGTCAGAAAGAGAAGAACAAATATCATACAGTAACGCATATATGTGGAATCTAGAAAAATGGTACAGATGAACCAGCTTGCAAGGCAGAAATGGAGACACAGATGTAGAGAACAAACGTACGGACACCAAGGGGGGAAAGTGGCGGGGGTGGTGGTGGGATGAATTGGGAGATTGGGATTGACATATATACACTAATATGTATAAAATAGATAACTAAAAAAAAAAAAAAAAAAAAGGAAAACAGCTCTTACTTATATTAGAATACCAAAGACTGGAAGATTTGGAGGGAGCGGTAGAATTTTTTAAAAATCATCATTTTATAACCATTCTGGTAAAGACTGGATCAGGCAAGAATCATCAATAAATGCTAAACAGTGGGAGAAATTTTGATGATGAATAAGCTGCTTGATTGATCGGAAAGTGTCTGTTAGAAACTGCTTACTAGTACCAGTGGTGAAAAAACAGTAATTATACAGTGGAAAAAACAGGTAACACCTTGACTGGATAATCAAAATTAGTATCATCAATGAGGGACAGATGGATATTATAGGTCTCGGCATGTGATACTCTGAGGAAGAAGCATCACTTATGTAGCATTCTAGCCAAGAACGCATAACCTCAATATAACTATGAACATCAGACAAGCCCCAAAGGAGAAACATTCCATCTCAGAAAAAGGGGTGGGGAAGGAGATGAGGACTGTATTCTTTAAAAATGCCAATGTTAAAAGACAAGACAAGACCATAGAAATGTTCCAGATTAATGAAGGCTAAAGAGAGACAACTAAATGTAATACCTGACACTAGACTGTATCTTGTATTGAGGGGGAAAAAATGCAATAAAGAATAATGTTAGGTCAACTAGCAAAATTGGAATACAGACAGTAATTAGACGAAAGTATTGTACCAATGCTTTATTTACTGAAATTGATAATTATACTGAGATTATGTAAGGGAACAGTCCTGTTCTTAAGAAATATAAACTGAATTATTTAAGGCAAAATGTTGTATGCAATCTGTACTCAAATGGTTCAGGAAAAAAGTGTATATGAGAAAGGAAAAGCAAATAATAATGCACATGGGATAAAATGACAACTGGTAAATCTGAGTAAGACATGCAAAAAGAAATTTAAACTTAGATGCAACACAGTTAAGCTTCAGAACACAGAAAACAATATAAAGACTTAAAAGCAGGCAGAGAAGGAACACATTACATTCAATGGAGCAAATAATTAAACAGCAGCTGATATTTCAACCACAACAGTACAGAATCTTCAAGACACTAGAATGATGTCTTCAGTGTCTAAAAGAAAACAGTCAACCTAAAATTTAATACAGTAAAAAATATCTTTCCAGGTAAAGAAATCTCTAAAAAATATATAGGATTACGTAGAATGAAAATAATCCAAGATGGAGAGTATGATATACAAGAAAACATGAAAGGCATAAAATGGGGAAATGCATGGTCAAATCTAAACAAACAAAAGTTATATCATAATTTTTTAAAATAATAAATGATAAATAGTAATGAAGATGATGATTATAATAACTGCTGGGGTTAAACAACAGAATTAAGATATAACATAAGGTAACAGGAATGCGAATGATGCGATTGTGTTCAAAGTTCCTTGTATTAATCAATGTATTTCTTCTTCTCCTAAATAACTTAAGACTTTGGTAAGTTCCTATAAAATTGACAGAGTAACCATCAAAAGGATTGAAATAGTGTACATAATTTCTAAAAAAACTGAGAGGAAAATTGAGAAAAAATTATCAATTCAGAACAAAGCAAGGAATGAAAGGAAAAAGAAATATAGAAAAGGCAGAAAACAAAAGCATAAAATAAGTTCAAATTTATCAGTAATTGCAATGAATGTAAATGGGCTAAAAGCTGCAGTTAAAAGACAAAGATTATCAGATCAGATGGGCTTAAAAAAAAAATCAATCTATGGGGGACTTCCCTGGTGGTCCAGTGATTAAGAATCTCCCTTCCAATTCAGGGAACGTGGGTTCAATCCCTGGTCAGGGAAGTAAGATCCCACATGCCACAGGGTAACTAAGCCTACGCACCACAACAAAGACCCGCACACCACAACGAAAGATCCCACATACCACAACGAAAGATCCCACATGCCGCAACAAAGACCCCACATGCTGCAACTAAGACCCGATGCAGCCAAATAAATGAATAAATAAATAAATATTGTTTTTAAAAAATCCATCTATGCAGTGCTTTAAGAGAGTGCTCCTAAAACGTAAGGAGACAAAAGAGTCATAAGTAAAAAGGTCTTTAAAAAAAAAAAAAAATCAGGGAAATAGCAACTAAAAGTATGCTGCTGTAGCTCCAATAAAATCAGGCTAAAAAGACTTTAAAGTAAAAAAAAATTCTATAGATTAAAAAAGTCATCATGGACTTCCCTAGTGGCACAGTGGTTAAGAATCCACCTGCCAATGCGGGGGTCACGGGTTCGAGCCCTGGTCTGGGAAGATCTCACATGCCGCGGAACAACAAAGCCCATGCGCCACAACTACTGAGCCTGTGCTCTAGAGCCCGCGTGCCACAACTACTGAAGCCCACATGCCTATAGCCTGTGGTCTGCAACAAGAGAAGCCACTGCAATGAGAAGCCTGCACACCACAACAAAGAGTAGCCCCCACTCGCCACGACTAGAGAAAGCCCACGTGCAGCAACGAAGACCCAATGCAGCCAAAAATAAACAAATAAATAAATTTATTTTTAAAAAAAGTTACCACAATAATAAATTACTCATTTCCTCAGCAGGACCTAACAATTCTAAAAATATATGCAATCTTACATAACCTCAAGAAAAGAAATACACATATATGGCAAAATTTGAGAGAACTACAGTGCACAGTCATGCTGAAAGATTTTAACACCCCTCTCTCAGTACTTGATATATCAATCAGAATAATAAGTACAAATATATATAATTTCAACAACAAAATTAACATGCTTGATTTACTGTACATATAAATAATACTAAATTCAATAATTTCAGGGTATATCTGTATATTTTTTCAAATTCTCATAGACTACTTAAGAAAACTAACACCATACTGAACCACAGAGTAAGTCTCAACAAATTACAAAGGATTAGCATCATATTGACCATGTTCCTAGCAACAGAAAGAAAAAAAATCTAAAAATATGTATCTAAAATCAAGAAATATACTTTAAATGTAGATAAAAGAAGGAATCATACAGAAAAATAAAAAATAGTTTTAATCAAAGAATACCAAAAATACGACATACATATAAAAATTTGTGAAATGAAGCTAAAGCAATACTCAGAGAAAAATTTACAGCTTTAACTTATATATATTTAAAAAAAGGATAAAAGGCTAAAAATTAATGACCTAAGCATCCATCTCAAAAATTTAAAAAACCAAACAATTAAACCTAAAGAGGTTGGAAAAAATAATAAAGCCATGAGCAAAAACTAAAATTAAAGAAGATACAACAGAGTATATAAACAAAGAAGAAAAGACACAAGGCTAAAGTTGGTTCTATGAAGAGGCTAAAAAAGCTCTTGCTAAATTCTTAGCAAGAAAAATCAAGAAAAAACAAATAACCAAAAAAATGTAAATAGCACAATTAAGAGGATATGAAGGAGGAGAATTAATTAGAAACAGTAGATGTTAAAACAGTAACAGAGGGTATTTAAATTATTTAATAAATTTGAAAGCCTCAATGAAATGGAAACATTACTGGAAATATAAAACAATAAAACTGATGCAAGAAGGAATAAAATATTTGAATGAAATTCTAACAAAGAAATGGATAAACTAAAAAAAAAAAACTTTATAAAGAAATTCCAGTCTCAGATGGTTTAAACCAGGAGTTGCCCACCGGCAAATCTGGCCTGCTGTCATTTTTGTAAATAAAGTTTTATTGAAACACAGCCACACTCACTCATTATGTATTGCCTTTGGCTGCTGTCACAATATAATGAGAGAATTGAGGACCTGCAACAGAGACCATGTGGTTCACAGAGTCTAAATTATTTACTATCTAGCACTGTACAGAAAAAGTCTAACATCTTTTGGTTTAAACAGCAAATTCTATTGAACACCAAAGGCAGAAATAATTCCACTCTGCAACTCATTTTATTAGGTGAATATAGCCTTGATAACAACCCTCACAAAGACAATTTGAGAAAAAAAAAATTTTACTCATGAACATAGATGAAAAAGTCCTAAATGAAATGTCAGAAAACTAAATCCAGCATTGTGTGAAAAATACAATACATCATTATCAATTTGGGTTTAACTGAGGAAATTACAGATTGATTTAACATTAGAAAACCAATGTTGTATTTTATCACAGTAACAGATTAGGGGAAAATCATATCATTTCAATAATGCAGAAAGCGTATAATAAAATTCAAGAGCATTCATGACAAAAATTAAATCTTAACAAACTAGAAATAGAAGGGAACTTCCATAATCTGATAAAGGCTATCTGAAAACAAAACAAAGCAAAAAATGTACACCCTACATCATGGGAAACGATCATAGTGCTTCTTTTAAGATTAAGGAGAGGAATCCGGCTATCACTATTTCTATTTGACATTTTACTTAATGTCCTAGGTAAATAAACTAAGAAGAAAAACAAGTAAAAGATTAGAAAAGAAACAAAACTGTCATTATATATATATACATATATATATATAAATAAAAACATGACTATGTACATAGAAAATTCAGATGAAGCTGCAAAAAACTTACTAGAATTAGTAAGAGTTTGGCAAGGCTATTAGATTCACAATCAATACATAAAACTCCAATGCATTTTTATATACCAGCAATAAATTTTACATGTAACTTTTTTTGCGGTAAAACATAATGTAACAAGAAATTTATCATTTTAACCATTAAATATACAGTTCAGTGGCATTAAGTATGTTGATAGTGTTGTGGAACCGTCACAATCATCCATCTCTAGAACTTTCATCTCCCCAAACTGAAACTTCATGTTCATTAAACAATAATTCCCCATTCCCTCCTCCCCCGACCCCTAATAACCAACATTCATTAGTGACTGGCTTGTTTCACTTAGTATAACATCCTCAGGATTCGTCCATGTTACAGAATATGTCAGAATTTCCCGCTTTTTTAAGGCTGAATAATATTCCATTATACAGATATACCATATTTTGTTTATCCATTCATTAGTCAATAGACATCTGGGTTATTTCCACCTTTTGGCTATTGTGAATAGTGCTGCTATGAACATTGGTATACAAATATCTATTCAAGTCCCTCCTTTCAATTCTTTTGGGTATATACCCAGAAGTGGAATTTTTATAAATGTAACATTGGAAAATATTATTTGCAATAGTATAAAAAATCAAGTACCTATGAAAAAATCTAACAGAAATGTGCAAGTATATTATAAAGAAACATGTAGAGAAAATTAAAAACTTCATGGAACTCCAAAAAAAGAAGTTTTAAATAAACGAACAGAAATATTACGTTCAATGATTAGAAGAGGCAATATCATAAAGATGTCAATTCCTTCTAAATTCCTCAATAAGTAATGCAATTCCAATGAAAATACAACATTTTTTTCAGGATTTGGGACTTGATAAGCTAATTCTAAAATTTACATGGCAGAGCAGTGAGCCAAGAATCACCAAGACATCCCTGAAAATGTATGTGCATGAGGTGTGGGGAGGGAGTTTGACTTAAAAGATAATAAACACTGTTTAAAAGTTATAGTAATTACAACAGTATAGTGTTAGTATTTGAATAAAGTGACTAATGGAAAAGAAAGCTCAGAAACAAACCTATGTAAATTTGGAGACTTTATTTACAACAGAGTTGGTCCCTCAGATCACTGAGAAATGAACAGACTATTTAATACATTGTGGTAGTGTAGATGCTTCACCATATGGAGAGAAATAAAATTGAACACTTATCTCACACTATACACAAAAATTAATGCTTCATGGATTAATTAAACGTGAAAGATAAAACTAGAACACTTTAGACAACAGTATAGAATGCTTTTAGGACGACATCAGAGTAGAGAAGAATTCTTAAAACAAGATATAAAACATACAAACTATACTGAAAAAGTGGTAAATTCAACTAATTTAAAATTAAGAATTTCTAGTCATCAGAAGATACCATGAACAGAATGGGTAAAAAAGTTACAATCTGGGAAATGATTTGCAACACATATTATTCACAAAGTATTCGTGACCAAAATATATAAAACACTCTTATAATTGAATAAGAGAAAGTCCAACATCAAAATAAAAGCATGGAAAAAAAGATCCAAAAAAGCATGCTCAGAAGAGGAAATCAGAATAGACAAAAAAGTTAAAATTAAAATGACAACGATGGGGCTTCCCTGGTGGCGCAGTGGTTAAGAATCCACCTGCCAATGCAGGGCACACGGGTTTGATCCCTGGTCCAGGAAGATCCCACGTGCCGCGGAGCAACTAAGCCCGTGCACCACAACTACTGAGCCTGTGCTCTAGAGCCCGCGAGCCACAACTACTGAAGCCTGCACGCCTAGAGCCTGTGCTCCACAACAAGAGAAGCCACCACAATGAGAAGCCCGTGCACTGAAATGAAGAGTAGCCCCTGTTCACCGCAACTACAGAAAGCCCGTGTGCAGCAACAAAGACCCAATGCAGCCAAAAAAAAAAAAAAAAAAGATAGATAAATAAATCAATCTAAAAAAAATTTCAAAAAAAACCCCCACACTGATGTTGTTAACACACACACACACACACACACACACACACACACACTTCAATACCTATCCCACTGGAAAAAATTTAAAAGTCTGACAGTTAAGAGTATTGGTAAGAAACAACTGCAACACATTTACACTGCTAGTGAGAGTGGAAATTGGTACAATTAGTTTTGAAATCAACTTGGTATTATCCAGTAATGTTGGTTATGTACATTCCCTAAAATTCCAGCAACTCTAATCCTAGGTAAAAATCAAGAATATGTGCCAGGAGACATGTAAAAGAATAGTCATATAGTGCTATTTGTTACGGGTCAAAACTGGAAACAATCTATATTGTTATTTGTCGGTCAACAGAGAATTTGTAAACTGGTATAGTGACACAATGGAACAGTATACGGCAATGAAAATGAATGTATTACAGCTACATACAACAACATTGTTGACTCTCAGGAACTAACGAGCAGAAAAACAGAACTGCAGAATTGATTCCATTTATATAAAATTCAAAACAAGAAAAACAAGAATCATTGTTTAGTGACACAAAGATAAACTTTAAGGAAATATTTACTGGAAGTGATTCATTTTAAGTATTTAAATAGCAAATCACTGTTCACTGTCAAACAACTGGAATGGTGGCGTTAGTAATATTGCCAGTTTCCATCTTGACTCTTTAATCATAGGCTAAAGAGTATGACATTATTAGCAGTACCTTGTTAACATATTCTTCAAGAACTAGGATTTATATACGTGGATAAAGTTACTGTGTCAAGAGTTTTCAAAAACTGTGATCCTAGGTTGTTGTGTGCTTACTTTTAACAGCTAAGTTTAGAGTTTCTAAATAGTTTAGGGACAAAGAGAAGTATCAAAATGCCACCCCCTTATGTTGAAAATTTACCACTTTTTATATCATCTAAGTGGCCGTGAATATAGGTAGCATCTATGCAGAATCATATTAGAATGAAAAAGCCATAATGCCTATCAACTGTATCAAGTGATGACAACGTTCACGTGACATCAGTTTCTGCTGCCCCTTAGTTATTCACAGAATTGTTAAAAGTGGTTCTTTTAGAGAAATGAGAAACTCAAGACCCCAAAGAACTGAGCATTTTGACCACTAAATCCTTCAGGAATAGACTCCTGTGAGGTGCTGTAACAGAGAAAAACATTCTGTTACAACATGAACATGGATTGGCTCCTGGATTTTATTTAAGGGTTGGATTCATTTTTAAAGGTAGTTTATACGTCCTGGATGGCATTACTCAATTCTATAAGGGCCTCTGTAGCTTAACTTTTGAAAAAAATTGATCTTAACAAAGACTTCTTAATAATATGAAACTAGGCCTGTGCTATTAGGTGAAGTGAAAAAAGGAGGATATGACATCTAAAGTAATATTTACAAGTATGATCCTTGCAGAGTATGAGCACTACTGTGTAAGGAAATACAGAGAGATCAGGAGGTAAAATGGCAAAGGTTAGCTCTGGAGAACGCAGGAACACTAGGTAAAGTTTCTTCTATCTACTCTTCGGTATTTTCTGATTTTTCTATAATGGGCCCATAGGATAATGATAAATAATGTATATAAAATAATTCACATAGTACCTGACACATAGTAGGAGCTCAATACATGGTAGGTACTCTTACTATTATTATCCAGGTAAAATGTAAGGGTAGGTTCAGTCTAATGACTCAAAAGCCAACCAAAGCTCATGAATTTATAATAAGCTTCATTACACGTCACAGTTCATTAAATGAGTCAACTCTGTTAAGAGTACACATGCTGAGTAGAAAAGATCTGTGGCATCACTCTTCTGTTGATAACTACGAATCAAAGGGAGGCAATGTCTCTAGAAGATCATACTAATTTTCCCAGTTATCTCAAGAATGGAATGTGCCGTGTGTCACTGCTTTGGGACATGTTATAACAGAATTGGGAGGAACAGTGTATTTTTCTTTCTGAGCTGACTCACCACTTTCTTTCAACCACAGTCAAGTTTAGCCTGGATAAGACCCAGTGACATGGTGTAAAGACGTCTAGGGTGGAGTTCCTGCAAGCCTAGATGTCTCCACAGTTATCATGTACTGAAATAATGAAGAAACTCAGAAGCCCCCAAAATAATATTTCCAAATCGATTTTTTTCAAGCTGAATCATGACTAGTGCCTGGTCAACCTTCAGGGGAACACAGAACAGCATAAAAGCCATCTAACCGTTGATTAGAACCAATTGTGTGTTTGGTACACATACATATATACACTAACACATTCTCATCCCTCTCCTTTTTTTTAAGGAAAACTCATTATGGAAGCCTGGCTTGAGGCTGTAGTTTTGTAGAAGATGCCAGCATAGTTGTTTTCAAGTTTAAAAAAAGTTGCACTTTAGTACTCAGAGACCTCTTGTTTTAATTTATGCAAAGCTTAAAACATTTTGTTAGGCCTGAGTGAGACCATCTGTGCAAGAAATAAAGGATGCCTAAGGGTAAAATCGGCAAGAATAGTAATGCTGTATGTGTGGAGGGCGGTAGGCAGCCTACGGGGTTTGCAACTATTGCTGTGACCTTTACTACTTTAGAGAAGAAACAAGAGTAATTTCCATATATTGCCTCCTCTAAAAAAGCCTGGCATTCCTCCCTTCTTGCTCTTTCCTTCTTCCTCATTCCTTAATGATAAGAAGTTGGCAAAGCAGACCCTACAAAGAAAACTATAGCCAGTTTTGAGAATCATGCTTTCACAAACACACACACACAGTGGGACACAGTTTGAGGGGAAAGAGACTAAGAAGATGAGTGGATAAGAAACCAGGATGAATGAGATTAACTCAGAAGGGACATGACAACTGTCTCAAATACTGAACGAGTTATCAGGTAGAAGGAAGGAACGGAAGAAGATGTTAACTGAGCAAGTCCTGGTATGTCAGGCACTTTGCAAAAGGTATTCATATTTAATTTTATTTTACTGCTTAATTATATTTAATGTGAAAATGTTGCCTGATTTGTATAACCCCAAAAAGTAGAATAAGGACCAACAGAAAAGACAGAAGGAGACAGAAGGGGAAGTATGGATGGAAGGAGGTAGGAATGGAAGTAGAGGAGAGAGGGAACCAAAGATGGAATCAGTGACCTCTGAAGATGATAGATTGGTAGCCCCTGGCAATGTTAGTATTGACTGGATGACCACTTGCCTTGGACCCTGTTTGGGAGAAGGGGTTGTAAGTTTCACATTCTTTCCAGCTACACAATCTGCTCTACGAAGCATGGAGGTTTACAGGTTGGTGAGAAGGCACTGGCACCACCTGTGGTGGATATCAGGGGGGCTGTGTCAGGTCACTGTAACCGAAAGACACCTGCAGTACCTACACCTACACTGTGTCTGCCGTGACTCCTCTGCTTAATGCCAGCCTTGGGAGAGGGGAAGGGCACCCGCACTTGCTGAGCTACGTTGTCACTCCAGACCAACACATCTAAAGAATAAGGGTTGTACCATGCCCAAACTGAACAAGTTGTTTTGACCGAAGAAAAACAGGATACCACAGGCAGGCTCCTTCAGCTTCAGCTAAATGCTGAAAGCATCCTGAAAGGAGCATTCCTCCACCAAGCAGGTCTGCCATCTCCAGGCCACTGGGTACTGGTTTAATGCAGCTGTGTGAGAACAGCCTTTCTTTGTAAATCAAAGGTTTTTTCAGAGAGAGCAACATTAGTCTTTAAAATGATGGCTTTTTTCCTATAACTCTGAAATTAACATTACAAAGGCCTGACCTTATGTGCATTAAGTATTCCCCAAAGAAGCACAAGAATATTTTGTGAGTTTGTTCATATTGCATTTCTTTCGTTTGATTACCTTTGGGACTTATTAAGGAATCCATGCTTCTCCCCCCTCCCATTTTTTCTTATAGGGGTCCCACAGGGGCTTGGGATAAAGGAATGGAGAAAGAACCCAATCCAAGGGTGTAATAGTCACATCAAAGCCTAAAAGACTTTTATTTACCAAAAGAAAGGTTTTTAAAAAACTTCAAAAAAGTAATAAGCACTTTTATCTAGGGATATATTTTACAGAACATTTATATATAGCCACAGTGTATGGCTAAAAATAAGATCTTTTATATAGAACCTCTTAGGGCATAGAATTAGCTTTAAAACAAAGGCAAGTATGTAGTGTTAAAGCACTGAATGTCCTAAAAATCAAAATGATATGTATTATTTTTCCCATTATACACCCTTAGTCTATCACTGTGGTCTAGAATCTTGCGTACAAATCAAAATGGATAGGGCAAATGTGTATCAGAGGGGACCAAGGCTGATAAAGATATCATCTGGGATAGGGATCTATGTCTCAATTCAGAATTCAGCACCATAAATCTGCACGGTAATCAAGATTTAGAGGAGGCCAAAAAGCCCGGCGGGGAAGGCTTCCCCTAATTATCCAGGCATCCTATGTATACAGAGCCACTGACACTATAAATTCTCCAGTGCCATGGGGTTGGGGGGTCATCATTAGATATTTCCAGACAGCAAGGGCTTAACCTTGGATTCAGAACACCTCACTACTGCTCTTCAAAACCCAAAGTAGATACAGTCCTCAAGTTTCTTTCTCTTAAGCTCTGACTTCTCATTTCACAGTCCTGAGGGAAAACATCATTTAAATGGGAAACCATTTCATTGAAACGTTTGTTTTTTTGTCATAAACAGTATATAGACTTAAGCAAAAAGAAGAAAAATAATCACTCACAATCCCATGAATTAAAGGTAGCCACTGTAAATGTTTTGATGTCTTTCCAGAGCTTTCATACCAATAATTATTTTATCAAATTAAGCTACCATGTTGTGCATGCTATAGAAAACCAGAGGGTCGTATATTCAATACCAAAAATGAAAGTAAGTCCTCAGCAGATAACCAAGTATGGACTAGAGATGGAGAGACAGAGGGTGGAGACTAACATCAAGAAGGATGGTTTCTAGAATGATGTAAGTAATACTGGATGAGAGGGAGGAGGAAGCACAGCAAGATACAGAACAAAAATACAGAACAAATACCTTGTTCTGTATTTAATTCACTCCTTCTGCCTCCAAGATTATAAGTGACTACCATCATTTATGTAGCACCTTCCAAAAGCCAAGCACGTTACAATACCCTCATGAAAACCACATGACATAAGAATTATCAAACACTATTTTATAATCAAGGAAACTCAGACTTGAAGAGTTAAGAAACTTTCCCAAAGAGCTGAAGGGTAGTTCAGGGAGTATTCACAACCAGATGTGGCTGACATCAAAGTCAATGCTACTAGTTACCAGGTTGCATCAATTGTACCCAGGGCTCTGGAAGATGCACCCTTGTGAACCCAGCTGTGTTGCATTAAATCTCTTTCTTGGCCAAGCACAAGAGTTTCTTGGCTACTGCAGTCAGGAGATTCTGGCTGCTAGGAAAGCAAAGTCACTGCAGCCAGCTCAGGCACCCCCTATGAACTCCACCAGTCCTGTGTCATCTCTTTTTCCACACTCACAGCTCTGATTATATTATTCAATGATTCATGAATCCCATCCAGCCCCATGATCTCTTTCTCTCCACTGTTTACACCATAGCACCACTTAACATTCACGTGTTTATGCCGTACTTTCCCAACTATATGTACGTACAGACAACAGAGGCAGAATCCCAAACTTCTCAGTATCTCTCCCATTCTTGGGTACATTGACTTACAGACAGTAGGTCCTCAATAAACACAATTAATTTTTCCAGAATCCCAGAGTGGTACGGTTCATGGAATACATCTTTCCACCCACCCCCAAAACTTAGGTCCCGGGAGCTGGTTCTACATAAACTTTGTACACAGGGAAGGAGAATGAGATAAAAGGTTTTTTTTTTTTTTAATTATTCATCTTAGTAATCTAAACTATTGAAGAGAATTGAAAAATCATCTTCTCAAAAAACAAATTATGAACCAGAGTAGGTACTAGGGCCTGGCAAAGAGAGCACTTAGGGAGACCAGGCAGATTAGTTTATCTGCCCAGGCATGGGAGCTGGAGAAGGCGCTGGAGATGGAGGGAGGGAGGCTGAGGGCTTGTGGAAAACTGAAGGGAGATGACGACCGAGAGTCTGGAAACTCAGATAGAGGTCACCAAGTTGTATCTGGACAAAGAAACATCAGGAATCTCTATCATATGGGTAACTGCCTCTTTCTTGCCAAGTTACCTCACTGCCAACAGGAGCTCTATTCATGAAAGCAAATACTTAATTAGGGGTTTTACTAATTGATATACTAACAGCTGTGGCATGTTACTGTCTGGTCAGGTCTATAACCACATGAACATACATGCCGTGTGTGTGCTTCTGCACAGACACACAGAGACAGAGAGAAACCCATATTTCTCTGATGATGTCTGCAGCTTAGAAAGCGGTATAAGAAAGGAGGACTGTAAGAGAAGAGCTGGGAAGAGGAGCAAGATGACGATGTGTTTACTAGTGACACGCAACAAATCTTCGCCCTCCCATCGTTAAAAACAAAAAGAAACATAAAAACAAGGAGAAGACGGAAAACATAACATGTAAAACAGATTCTGAGGTACTAAAAGGAACCTGGCAAGGATCGAGGACTTGATAGGCTGAGAGAGGAAGGGAAATAAGATGGGAGGAGCAGGCAGTCCAAGACCCAAGGGGGCGGCCACATTAAGGAAGTACCTGGCACCCCAGGAAACGGCAGCACTGGTGTCAGCTCTTTGGAAAGGCCTTGCCAAGGTGGACAGCACTAAATTCCCCTCTGCTCACTGGGTCTGCTGGAGACATCTAATGAAACACAGCCCTGTTGGGGGTGGCCCTTGGGTAACATTTTCACTCCTGCATTCCATTTTCGGTTTAGGTTGAGATTTTCAAGAAGACAGCAAGCAGCACTCAAGTCCCAGGTGACAAGATCTGCTCAGATTTAGTCTTTGAATGTTGCAAATTAAATTCCCTCATCAGGCCTCTAATCACTCTTACCAGATGGGGCTTGTGCTCAATTTTGGATCCACAGGAAATTTAATGGTTATTGTTTCTGTTTAAATAGGAGATTATTGCATTTTAATAAGTTCTCTTTGGGACTTGCAGCAACAATAGAGCACTATGAATTACTGTAGATAGCTGTTACTGCATGCTGGGGAAAAATCAAGTTACTAAGTGTGACAAGTTGCTTTTTCTTCCCTTCCAGCAATCGCTCCGAGTGTATTTACCACCAAATTAAGTATGTGCCGAGGGGATAATATTTTTATCCTGCCGAGGGGGAGAAGGAGCTTGTCTGTGGATTTTCATTAAAATGACACATCTGTTCAGCAATTTCACAAAGTAATTCTGCTGAAAGTTTTATCAGCTAATTTTAATTATTCACTCCAGTGGGTTGAATACAGGATTCATCATGTTGAATTAATACATTTGACGGGAATTTTACAAAGAGGGGGAGAAAAAGCAATCAACAAATTGAATTGTCATGCAATATGGATTAAATTGAGATTCTTTAATTAGGATAAGCCTGAGATTTGGTATTTTGAAGGTATTAGAAAGCTTAGCAATACAGTGGTAAAGATTAAGAAAATGCAATTAAATATTACACTTTGGACACGGCCAGGATATCATGTGAGTAGAAGAGTCCTCCTTTTAGCAGAACAGTTAATAGTGTCAGTTTCTAGGATATCTCAGTGGTGGAACTGCAGCCATGCCAATGAGGGACAGCTGCTGTTTGTTTACCAGAGATGAACTGAAAGGTAATCGTGTTTTAAAAGACTGGAAGCTGGCTCCCTAATTTAAACTACAATGAGATAATTGTGGCAGTGACAATGAACAAATAACTAGGAGACACAGGTTCAAGATCTAGCTCTGCAAGCACTAGTTTTGTGACCTTGAAAAAACAAGCAAATTTTTATTGAACACCTATTATGTGCAGACACTATGTTAGACATAGAAGACAACAGTGAATAAGACAGTCCCTGTCTAAGGAGGCCTGTAGGCCTAATCCAAGGCCCCTCCCCGCAGTCAGTCTCTTCATCTAACTAGCGAATGGGTGGGACAGACTGAGTTCTCTGAAATTCTACAACAGGAACTAGAAGTATATAATTGTGCTGAACTTACTCTATGAAGGAAGTATATGACGTGACTGAGGATTAAACAGAGCAGTGCAGACAACATGAAGTAAAAAATCATTGTTCCGCAAGCTATCTTTTCCATATATGCTGGTTTGGGTGACGGGTCTGCATGCAGAGCTGCCCATAATGCTCTCTGCCAACATAGAATAACATGGGGGGAAAGGAGCCTCGTGCGTACTGGACAAAGAAAATAACAGAGTGGAGTAAGTGTAATTACTGCCAGTAAATGCATTAAAAAGTACATTGTTATACCTCAGGTGAGCCCCCAAGGCTTGCCAAAATGTGTTTATACTTGTAAAACCTAACAGACGCTAAAAGTGGGAGGAGAGAAAAACAACTGTCATTAAGGAGACAAAATACTCGCTGAAGTAGAGGATGCAGTTACTACTCTGAAGGAAGTGGTTTGAGATTCATTTCCGCTTTAGCTACTAAAACTGTAACACCCACTTACAGATCAGAATCATAAGCATGATGATATGCATCAATGGGAAAGACAAGACAGGAAGAAAAAGCATTAATGAGAAAACTTTATTGGGAAGACAGTGTTAACGTGACTTCCTAAGGAGCTTGAACACTGCTTTTCAGTTCCAAACAAAACATTCACTCACTCCATTTCCACAAGGGAAAGTAGGCCACACACACTCATCAGTGAAACTGCACAAGCTACTTTGCTATAGCAATGACAAATACTATAGTATCTCATTGGCGATGTGAACAAATGGTGTTGCATTTTTGAATACCGAAAGGAAAACAGTGAAAATAGAAATTGAGTTTCTGACTAATAAGCCCATCTTTTAAATTTTTCTAGGAATTTTAATAACCTTCTGTATTCATTCATTCAACAATTATTTATTGAGCATCACTCTGTACCACACACTACTCTCAACAACAGGGATAAAGTAGTGAAGAGGGTCCAGAACTTGCCTCCATAGACCTTACATTCTGGTCTGGGTTGCTGGCAAAGAATATAAAATGTAATGTCAAACAGTGATAAGCGCTATGAAAAAACAGAGCAAGTTGCAGAGAACAGAGAATAATTACGGAAAGTATGGTTTTTCAAAGGGTGGTCAGAGAGGGCCCCTCTAAAGAAATGACATCTGAGTCGAAGCCTCCATGAAGTATTAGTCATCTGACTCTCATTATATTTTTCCATTTTATATTTTTGTTTTCTTTACTGTATTCTGGCTTGGCTCACTGGGAAAGACCATGGTATGATGGAAAGAACACAAACACCAATTGCTCTGTTATCTCAGGGAAGCAATGATCTCTCTGAGCCACAGTTTGCCCATCTAATAAGTGGGCTGTTAGGAGGATTAAAAAAGATAAAGTACATAGAGTACCCAGAACAGGGAGTGAAGCAGAATTATCTACAGCTCCCTTTTTTGTTGTTCTTGTAGATAATCCTTTCTTTAAAATAAGAGAGCAAGAAGGATTCTTGGAAATTATATACTTCATCTTCAATTTACCAATGGGAAAAATAAAGAGCCTCAGAGATGAAGCAAAAAACCCATGGCTAGTCATCCCATCGCAGAGAAGTTCTACCAAGAGCTCTTTCTGTTACGCTAGTGTTTTTGAAATTTTTATTTTTACCTGTTAAAACTTTTTTCAAATGAAATCTTAACAAATAGTCCAATATAAGAAACAAATAAATAAGAGCAGCTGAGCTTTGCCAACCCCTTGAAGAGAAAGAGAGGCAGAGAACGAACAAATGGCCTTAGTGATGATGAAAGGCAGAGACACCATGAAAGAAAACTCACGGAAATTCCTTAAAAAAATAGGAAAGATAACTGAAATGCCTAAGCAGGCCCAAAAAGATTTGCTAGATCTCTTTCCTCTATCACTTGAATTAAAAGACAAGACACATATTAAAGATAATTTAGGGAACATTAGTAATCCATTCCATCCCTTTTTTCGTGGTCATTACGTGTTCAGCTTTTTGTTTTTCTTTCTTTCCCTTAATTCTGGCCCTTGTCTTATTTCATGTTCTTTTCTTTCACTTGCTTCCAGAGTCCCAGCTGTTTTCTTTCTTGCTTTTCTTTCTAGCACCCATGTCAGCTCAGCCACCACCCCCCCCTTACCTCTGCTTGTTCTCACTCAGGGAAGATCACTATTGTGACAGCACTCCCATTAAGTTCTGTTAAAATGACAAAAAAGTCTGTAATTTACTCTTAGCAGTAAGCGTCTCCAGTCACCAAAGAACCAATGTACTCAGCTACCTGTTTCCAATCCAACTCCTAAGAATGAAGAGTTGAGGCAGACAGTCAGCCGCCCTCAGACTGGTGAGAAGAATGTGAATCGAGTATCCACTGTGTTTTGGGAACCAAGCTAAACATCAGAACTCACCCATTCAACAAACATGTACTGCGTCCTGATAGGTTACCCTGCCAGGTGATAGAAACACAGAAGTGGAAGATAGGTATCCTGCTCCCATGTCTAGTAGGAGAAGCAGTGCATCCATCTAAACTATAGGTGATAGTATGTGTTCTAGTTATTAACAATAAAAGGTAGCACAGAAAAGATGGCAGTGACACAGCCTATGAGCCCCTCCTGCTTATGACACAACTAATGTGCATTTCATAAGCTTCAAACAGCTTTATGTGTCAACACACCCACTCAACACAGAGGCGGTTCTGCTCCAAATTAGTGGCACGATAAACCTTAACAACTGGTGGATTTTGAGGAAAGCCCTTTAATCAGTAATGTCAGGAAATGAATCTTTAATGTGAATATTTTCTACAACCACAAGGACAGAAAACCTCACTTTCACTTTCCCACCCCAGGTGTATCTGTATCTGCCTATCACCCTGAGGACACGAGGTGTCCTGGTGCACAACAGTGAGGAGATTCACAACCCCTGTCTTTTGTTTCTTCCAAACAAATAATACAACCACCATGAGATTTACAGGACGGGGACTCATGTTTTAGACCTTTAGCAAAACAACATTCAAAGGACCAACACCCACAAGGCCCAGCAAGTAAATGTAATTCTAAGTGAGTCTGAGTGGCTGAATGGGAGCACAAGTTTATGTCTAAAGAGAAGGGCTGACTTTATGCTCGGAAAGGGCAAGAGAGTAAGACATAGGCTCAGTTTCCTCCTCTGTGAAATGTGGACAAAAATACCCCAGGACAAAAATACTTACATATGTAAGCATGCAATAAATGTTTGTAATGAAAATATTATGAATATATTATATAATAATATTATTATTAGGTAGAGGAGTGTGGGAGTATGAAAGATAAATCAGAGATCTTAGAGGAAAGAAGAAAACACTGAAAGAGAAATGAGAAAGATTTCAGAAGGATGTAAACGGAAAGGTGAACAACATTCAAGAAATACCAGTTCTTGAAAAATAAATAGTCCCCAAACCTGAAAAGTCTTGACATATGCTCTACCCATCTAGTACCCATTGCGGGATCTAAATATTGATAAATATAATATATAAAAATTAATATGCTACATATTAATATATATTAGTAACCCTATGATAATGACCAAAGTGTCAGAAAAACACAGTGTACTGAAAACACAAATATCTATGGCTTCTGATCCACAAATGTGAATTAAATGCCTGGCTAGGATTTCTACCAATAAAACAATGGCATCACATGATGGAATTCAGCTGTGGTGATTCCAGACCATGAACTGGGTTTTCTCTTTTTGTGTGAAAACTACAAAATCACAAGTGTTGCCTACCCTTCTCATGATCAACTTTTTGAACAAGGTCCCATTCTGACAATCAGATAAGATAAAGCAGTAGATGCTAAACAAATTTCCCCTCGTAGTAAAGCTGGTACAGGGCTATAAGGCCACTTATTTCATGCCTGATTTTTTTAACCTGCCACATACAGAGTCCCTCTCCTGGCAATGGGAAAATCAGCCTTGGTGACTCTTGTGAGCTTCTCTCCACAGCCTAAAGCTTGATTAGGACTCTAGGGGAACAGTTTTAGCATCAAAGAGGACAGAAAAGAAAGTCCACCAAAAATTAAGACCCCTTTTTGTGTGAAAGCAGAGATGAAAGGTACACTGCTGTTAATGAAAAAAATATACATCATATAAAAGCCAAGGGATTAAGTCAAACTCGACAAATTTATCTGCCTGCAATTCCATCTTTAAACTCAGCAGACCTGGAGTCATAGT
This sequence comes from Balaenoptera borealis, assembly GCF_965194805.1. Taxonomy (NCBI): domain Eukaryota; kingdom Metazoa; phylum Chordata; class Mammalia; order Artiodactyla; family Balaenopteridae; genus Balaenoptera; species Balaenoptera borealis. The sequence goes on from NC_138872.1 coordinate 76,207,156, forward strand.
CACAATTATGCGAGGTCCATTAAGCAATTGCTTTCCCTTCCTATTCTCCTTGTGTCCTTCACAGCTCATACTACCCCATCAGAAGCCTCAACCATTTTTGAGAAGAAAAATCACCATCCAGTTAAGATAAAAGCATACAATTCCTATACCTCACAACTGTAATACTCATTTCCTCAGGCAAAAACACTTCCAAGTACCATGTGAATTATGTGCTCAGGACACAGAGAGACCGTCATAGGTACTTGTTACAAACATATGTGCATATGTGCTTGCTGATGTGGGAGGGAACATAGGAAAGAGGTGGAAAAGCAGTAACACCAAGAGTCTTATAAAAAGGGGTCCAATTCTTTAAGCTCAAGGTGGAAGGTTATAGGGCTTCCTCCATCTCCAAAACTAAAGAGTTTTTTCTAACCCAGTATGAAATGTGTAAAAAAATAAATTCAAATACATGTTTATAGAGACCAGTGCTCCCACAAATTCCTGCTTTTGTGTATGAAAAAAGTAATACTACAGATATTTGAATCTCATAATGTTATGGAACATGAAAAAGGGGCAGAAAAAGCAACAAATTTTGTTTAACCTTGAACTATTAAATACTTTAAAAAAAAAACTTAGAACTAGAATTTTTCTTAAAAAATTGCAAACAAATATTTATTGAGCACCAACCGCCACTTGTGTTGTCATGATTATTAAATACAGGCTTTTGACTAACATTTTTTTATGAAAGAAATGCAAATAAGTTTAATGTACACCCACCTAAAAATATTATAAAAATACTAACGACACTTGTGATGATGACAGAAACAAGAAAAAACACTTGATATAATGATAACCTTTGAAAGAGGGAAAAAAAGCAAGAGCCAAAATTACATATTCATTACATTACTTAAGCATATTAAAATTGTTCACATACATGTTCATAAAAACACATATAGAAGAATGTTCATAGCAGCTTTATTAATAATAGCCCCAGTGGAAATAACCCAAAGTGCCTACCAATAAGAAAATTGTGACATATATATAAATAAAATATTATACAGCAATTAGAAAAGTAACGAATCCCTGCTACACCTAAAAACATAGATGAACCTCAGAAGACATTATATTGAATGAAAGTGTAATAGGGAAGAACCTTTTGTATTCTTTTACAAGCTAATCACTAAAGGGATGTTCCCTGTAAGATTAAATTATACATAATGGCCCATCTCTGGGAACCCTGCCTCCCAGGTAATGAACATTAAGCTAAATATCTTTTGTTAGCTCACAGGAAACATCCGGACCACGCCCACCTGTGAAGGACTGCAGGGAGGAACAAATTATTGCATCCCCTCTGGAGGCTGACGGGAACCAGGAAGTGTTTGACTTTACTCCCTTCCCGTTTAGTATAAAAGAAGCCTGAATTCTAACTCAGGCAAGATGGTTCTTTGGGGGCATGAGTCCACCATCTTCTCAGTTTGCTGACTTTCCAAATAAAGTCGCTATTCCTTGCCCCAGCAACTTCTCTCTCGATTTATTGGCCTGTCGTGCAGCGAGCAGTATGAGCGTGGACTTGGTAACAAACTTTGGTGAGCCAGCCAAGGAACCTTGCTGCTCATGGCCAGCTGGCCCCGGTTGGGGAATTTTCGGGTAAGGCCCTAGCAATTTCCGGGACCACCTGTCCTGAGGATCTGCCCTTCAAAGTTCTCTGAAGGGGCACCAGCTGCCCTAGCACTTGGCAGTTGGAACGAGGAATCAACACTTGGGAGCCAATGGGCTCCATACAGTAGGGTAAGTTGCTCCAGTGTGTACAGCCGGAAACTTTATTTCCTCTCCATTTGGGGCTTTTTCTCCGGAATAAGCCAATTTGTTTTGTATTTGAGCGGGGTACCCTGTTGGAGAGAGGAAAGAGTTGCTGGACTCTTACCCGATTTGTGAACTGGTTCGTTTCTTTGGATGCTAGCATTTGTGTATGCTGTTTGTGTTTTGTCTTGAATTTCTATCTTTAAAAATGCGGACTGTTTCAACTATCCCTAAAGAAAGTCCACTGAGGTGCACTTTGGATAAAAGATCTGATTACAGCTATGAACCCACGGGTGAGAGGAAGATGATATTTTATTGTAACAATGTGTGTCCACAGTACCTGTTAGGATCTCCACAGGGGGTTTAGGCAGGGCTATCTTGGGACCCTGTGCACCATGTACTGCTACCCTTGCTGTGTTAATTACGTCATTTATGGTCTCCTGTGTCGTTGGTATATATAAAACCCCAAGACCACAACTTGAGGGTTTCTTTAGAATTTTTTTTGTTCTTTGGGTTTTTTGTTTCATTTTGTTTGGTAGTTTCTCCATTAATGGCCAAATCAATTTTGTGATATTTAAAACTTTTACTGATGTCAAATGGAGGAAGGGAACAGGGAAAAAAAAACCTCTGTTCTTTTCCAAGAGTGGAACATTCCGAGGAAGAAGAGAAAGGTTCTACTTGGTTCCTAAAATCACCAAAAACTATAAATAGAAATAGAAGTGTCTTTTTCATAAATATTAGTAAAAAGGGTTTAACCATCTAGACAGGTGACCTTGACTTGTCCCATCTGCCAGAAAACCCAATTTGAATTCAACCTCTTTTGCAAACTGATGGGTTTTACACTGTGGTACCTGATTCATGGCTAAAATTTTTAATGGTGACTATGAGGTGTCTGTGTGTTTGTACATGTGTCATAGAGGTGTGGTATTGCTAAAATTTGTAAATGAGCTCTACTTAATTGGCTTTAAGGAAATTAAGTGCTTATATAAATAGTCAAATATAAAAGAAACTGGTCAGAATGAGTTTCAGGTTCACATGATCTAGGAAATATTCAGTATTGAATTAATATACGGTGTTAAAGTTAGCTTAAGCTTGTTGGTTTGATACAGATGTCTTTAGAATCACCAACATTAAGTATAATACTCTTATTGTACCTAGGTTTACTAGAAATCAAACAAGACCTTATTCCTGTTACAAAGTTTGTCAGCAAGAAAAATAACAATGTGACAGAGCTTTTAATTAAATAAAATAGAGGTAAATAAAGAGTTTTGGGTAAACTCCATGGGAATAATGTTTTGGGAATGTCTATCTAGAATAATCTCTCCAGATTTTCGTAACTTTAAACTAAGTTCTAAGATAAGGTTGAACTTAATTATTAAGAAAATAAATCTTAAAGGTAAAGGGGTGGGCTTCCCTGGTGGCGCAGTGGTTGAGAATCTGCCTGCCAATGCAGGGGACAGGGGTTCGAGCCCTGGTCTGGGAAGATCCCACATGCCGCGGAGCGACTGGTCCTGTGAGCCACAACTACTGAGCCTGCGCGTCTGGAGCCTGTGCTCCGGAACAAGAGAGGCCGCGATAGTGAGAGGCCCGCGCACCGCGATGAAGAGTGGCCCCCACTTGCCGCAACTGGAGAAAGCCCTCACACAGAAACGAAGACCCAACACAGCCATAAATAAATAAATAAATAAATAAAATATTTAAAAAAAAAATACTTAAAAAAAAAAGGTAAAGTGGTAAAAAACCTGAATTTGGTTCTCTAAGAGGAAAAAGTTTTCTTAAATATTGAACTGCTTTTGGTAACAGATTTTCTTTAAGTGATCTGTATTTGCCATTGACCTTTTATTATCACTGGTTAAAACTTTTTGATATTTTTGACAAACTTCCCAAAGATCAAGTTCTAAGTGGGGTTCATTTGACCTCTGGCTAACTTTGGGGTTTTCCAGAGGGTCCCTGGAACACATCAAATTATTTGTTTTCTCTCCATCTCAGAGAGAGGAATACTAAACTAATTGGGCTTATTTGGTGTGTTGAATTGCGTGGGAAGTGTTGTCAAATGAGTGGTGATAAAACTTCTTAGATGGTATCATGTGGGTAAATTTTATTAATATAAATATTCTAGAAATTATATGGAACTCCTAAAATTCTGGTATGTCCTGGTAAATGATATCAGTCATAAATTTTGGTAATTATCTTAAATTGTTTGTCACAGCCATAATCAAGTTTCTGTTCAATTGTATTGTAATCCCAGTTGGTTGATGCCAAAGCAAAAAGGCATCCTTTTAATGGTTAGATGACCAATTGCTATCTATAGTTTTACAGTGGCTTTTGAATGACTCTATAGCTATTTTGTGAAGAAGCAGGGAAGAATGATGAAAATACTTTATGTGCAAGCATTTGTACCATTATCAGGGAAAATAAGACAAGGAAGGCAATGACAGTGAGGACATGTTGCTTCAAACCTTAACTCCTCTAGCTGAGCTGGCTGTCCCAGCCACTCTGGCCGTTACGTCAATATATCCACCCCTCCTACCACCTTCCATTCCTATCCAGCCCCAGTTCCTGACACTAGGTTTTAGGACTTCCTCCTTATGGGGATCAATAAGAAAATCCTGTGTTAGTTTCGGGCACAGGGACTTGGTCTGGCATCATCATCTAAGACCTGACAGGGCACCCAATTTGAACCAGGAGCCACTTCCGGGACAGGGCAATTTCCCTTTCTATTATCTTGTAGGGGGGGCCTAAATGCAAACAACCAGCCAGCGGGGTTTCTCAGACTTCTTTAATTGGAAAGATCTCAACCCTCCTTAGAGGGAGGATCCTCTATACCTGCTGCCCACTTGGCAGCACCCACAGCTGAACCAAATTGGGACCCCAGTGAGGAAAGAAGGCCCTTATTAGAGCACTACTTATTAGTGCGTCTTGGCAGGGCTTTGAAAGGGGAAACCAAAGCAAAAGAGTTTTGTTAATTTATCTATTTTATTTTTGGCTGCATTGGGTCTTTGTTGCTGTGCGTGGGCTTTCTCTAGTTTTGGTGAGTGGGGGCTACTCTTCATTGTGGTGTGCGGGCTTCTCATTGCGGTGGCTTGTTGCAGGGCACAGGCTCTAGGCACGTGAGCTTCAGTAGTTGCAGCACGTGGGCTCAGTAGTTGTGGCTCATGGGCTTAGTTGCTCTGTGGCATGTGAGATCTTCCTGGACCAGGGCTTGAACCCGTGTCCCCTGCACTGGCAGGCGGATTCATAACCACTGCACCACCAGGGAAGTCCAGAGTTTTGAACACAGTTCAAGAAATTCAGCAGAGCAAATAAAGTCCTCTCTGAATTATTGGAAAAGATTTATCAGGCCTACAGATGTCATACTAATGCAGATCCCAAGGCCCCTGAAAATATTAGCATGGTAAATTTGACCTTTTTGGGGCAAAGTGCCTCATATATCAGGAGAAAATTGCAAAAATTAGATGGTACAGTTGGAATGAACCCTTCTCAATTGGTAGATGTTGCTTTTAAAGTACTCAACAGGGAACAACAACAGAAGAAAGAAGATACAAAATGAAACATCACTTTTTTGGCAGTGGCACTGGATTCCTGGAAGGTGAGTTACTCGAAGAGAGGTAAGCCACCACTGGGGAAGGAATAATGTGCTTACTGGAAGGAGGAGGACATTGGAAAACAGATTGCTCTAAGATAAAACAGAAGAAGAACAATAAAAGATGAGAGCCTCTCATGGTAAGAAAGAGAGGAACACCCTGAATGAAGAGGCCCAGTGGCTCTCCTGGACTTGAGGCACCCAATTCCCCATAGGAACCCCAGGTAAAATTGACAGTGGGGAATGAGCTGATTAACTTTCTGATAGACCTCACCCTGAAGGTTTTCACCAGAATAGCTTGACATCAGAGTCCCACCAGAACACACTTTAAGCCTACAGATGGCACTCGTGAAAACCCCAGGAGGGGAGACAGAGCTCTTTCCCCCAACGTCTTAAAAATTAACCCAAAGACTGCTGTCAGACCTCCCCAGGTGGGGACTCAACACAGAGGAAGCTGCCCCATCACAGACTGAAAAATGACTTTACTCAAATGCCTCGAACTGCAAGAAACTTCAGATAACCTGCTAGTGTTTGTGTGGACACTTTTTCAGGATGGGTGAAAGCATATCCTATGGACAGAAAATCTCTGACGTGGTTAAAGCTTTCCTTAGGGAAATTATCCCGATTCGGATTAAGGCATTAAAACTACATTCATCCTGGAAACCACAATCAACAGGAAAAACCAAAAAAATGAGTCATACTTTTTTAGAAAGTCACTAAAATATGTCATCTGACTAATTTGGGATAAGGTCTTGCCAGTTGCCCTGCTATGGATCAGTGGCTCCCAGAAGCAGGCTTAAATTAAGCCCCTTCAAAATATTGTATGGCAGGCCATTCCAGGTGTCTGCCCAGGCAGAAGAATCTGTGAATGCTAAAAGACCTAGCAGTTGCCAATTATATTAAAAACTTTGGGCACTATACTATTCATGAGTTTGCCTCCAACAGGTCTGCCTATCCAACTTAAGTAGATGGTAATTCTACTGTATATGGAGAAGGGGCAACCAATTTGTTTAATTTTGTCCAAAAAGCACAGGAATTTAGTATATGGATTGGGCACTGGAACCAAAACCTGAAGTTCAATTATGAATTAGACAACAAATTACTAAGAGGTTTCATTGGGTTCAAGTATTTGTAGATAAAAAAGGACTGACTAAAGATTCTATGGAACATTCATCACCTCTGTTCAGCAGGAAATAGCCAGAGTGGTCTTTGTTCTTTTCCCACAAGATTGTGGAATGGACACTGACAGCGGGGAATTGTAATAGGGAAGAACCTTTTGTATTCTATTACAAGTTAATCACTAAAGGGATGTTGCCTATAAGTTATACATAATGGCCCATCTCTGGGAACCCTGCCTCACAGGTAATGAACATTAAGCTAAAATACCTTTGTTAGCTCACAGGAAACATCCTGACCAAACCCACCTGTGAATGACTGCAGGGAGGAACAAATTAACGTATCCCCTCTGGAGGTGGATGGGAACCAGGAAGTGTTTGACTTTACTCCCTCCCCTTTTAATATAAAAGAAACCTGAATTCTAACTCAGGCAAGATGGTTCTTTAGGGCATGAGTCCACCATCTTCTTGGTTTGCTGGCTTTCCAAATAAAGTAGCTATTCCTTGACTCAACAACGCGTCTCTCGATTTATTGGACTATCAAGTGGCAAGCAGTACAAGCTTGGATTCAGTACCAAAAGAAGCCAGAAACAGAAAAGTACATATTGTAAAATTTCATTCATATGAAGTTTAAGGATAGAAAAAATTAAGATGATAGAAGTGGTTAACTCTGGGACAGGCATAGAGATTACGAAGGGAATCTTAAGGGGTGCTGGACATGTTCTATATCTTAATCTGGGTGGTGATGAGAAGGGTGTTTTCATATGTAATAAACTATTGAGCTATATACTTGAGATTAGTGTCTTAGCTCATTTTGGCTATATCAGAAAACATCCTACAGTAAGTGGCTTATAAATGGCAAAAATACATTGTCCACAGTTCTGGAGGCTGGAAGTCCAAGATCAGGGTGCCAACATGGTTGGTTTGTAGTGAGGGCCCTTTTCCGGGTTGCAGACTCCTAGCTTTTCATTGTCTCTTCACGGGGCAGAAGGGGCCAGGGAGCTCTGTGGGATCACTTTTATAAAAGCATTAATTCTATTCATAAGAGTTCCATCCTCATGACCTACCCACCTCCAAAAGGCCTCACCTCCTAACACTGTCACATTGGGTATTAGAATTCCAATGTATTAATATCCAGGGGGTACAAACATTCAGACAATAACAATTAGTGTAGTTTGTAGTACCTATGTTTTTAAACAACAACAAAACCCCAAGAGAGCAGAACTTCTGGAATGGCTGAGTGATGAATCTGTCAAACCCTCAATACAAAAAGAAACAATAAAACTGGACAAAATTGTCAAAAACCTTTTAAGGACACTGAAAATTGACCAAAGGAATAGAACAAATTGAGATTTCATTCAAGAAAAGTTACTGAACCTTAATAAGAACAGTAGGAGTCTGTATACTTTAGCTTGGTGCTACTCCCATGCCCAGCCTCTCCCCAGCTCCATGGGGCAGAAGTACTGTCAAGGTGAGCGAGCTGTGAAGATCAAGGCTCTGCTTATTCAGGACCAATTTTATTTGGAGCACAACATGGAAAATTCTATGCCTAGGGTTGTTAAAAACAAAAATGACAAACAAACATGGAAGGACAACATTTGCAGCTAGCCTGAAATCCCATTACTGATTAAAGTAAGCAACAAACAAGCAGGCCAGTCAGGAAAATTAATAGGGAGATGCAGGGAATGAAAGTGGGTCTTGATAACATCCTACTTACCTCTGACAGTATGGAAGGCTGTTCAGATTCACAAAGCTGTGTACACACTCAGGAGAGACTAGAGAAAGCCCTAGCAAGCTACTTATTCCTGTTTAGCATGAGACCTTACAAAAACAGAAAGTAAAATTTCAGACAGACTTGTAAATTGGTTGGACTGTGATTCATTCTCCAAACTATGCATGGAATCTTCAGAAAAAGCTGGAAGCCTTTGTGATTTAGTGGCTCAAGGTGCTCAAACCTCAGACCAGTGTTTGGCTAAACACTAAGGTATTTTGACCCATGGGTGATTCCTAGAAAGCTAGACTTAAATATATAAGTGGGAGGGGTTGGGGGGCAGGAAGACAACAAAGCAGAGTCATCAATGGACATACATTATAGAGGAAACATTCTCCACAGAATTAGTCCAGGTAAAAAACTAAAATTAAAAATCTAAAAAAACCCAGAACAACCACCACCTTAGATGTGTGTGAAGGGCAGGGGAATCTGAATACAGACTTGCTACGATGTATTACCTAAAATATACAATTTTTAGCGAAAAATTATGAAACATAGAAAGAAATAAAATTGACCCATACACAAGAAAAAAAGCAGTTAATAGAAATTATCACTAAAGGGGGCCCAGATGCTGGACTCAGCAGATAAGGTCTTCAAAGCAACTATTATAAATGTGCTCAAAGACTTAAAGAAAAAATAAGTACTTGAAAAAAGTATGACATCATGATTCACCAAATAGAGAGTATCAATAAAGAGATAAAAATTACAAAAAGGAACCAAAGCTCATTAGAATAAAAGGAAATGTCAACAGACAGTAACTCAAATTCACATGAAGAAATAATGCTGGTAGAGGTAATTATATAGGTAATTATAGAAGACTATGTCAGTATAGTTTTTGTCTTAACTAATTTAAAAGAACTGTATAAAACAGTAATTATAAAATGATATTGTAGGTCATATAACATAAACATGTAATATATATATATAATAATATCAGAAAGGAAGAAGGGAGGTGATGGAGCTGGAGTGGACCAAAGAAATGATACCAGCAATAACTCAAACACACAGGAAGAAATGAAGAGTAATGGAAATAGTAAGCACATAGGTTTTTATATATATAGAATTTTTTCTTCCTTTCACTTTTAACTTCTTTAAAAAATTATATTGCATAAGGCAATAATTAAAACACTGTATTGGGTTTGCTAGCATTATAGATATAATATATATGATAATAATAGCACAAAGAAGTGTGACATGGGCCTATATTGAAGCAAAGTTTGTACATTACTAAATTAAGTTAGTGTTAAACTAAAATAGATCATAAGGTATGATGCATTTTTTTTTAAACTTTTTGTTTTATATTGGAGTATACTTGATCAATAATGTTGTATTAGTTTCAGGTGTACAGCAAAGTGATTCAGTTACACATATGCATGATGATACATATTTTAAATGCTAGGGCAACAACTTGGAAAATTAACTGTATAGTGAAAACAAACAAAAAATTAAAATGATACACTAAAAAACATCTACTTAATACAGCAGATAGTAAAGAATGAACAATGGAAAAAATATCAAAATGGATACATAAATCCAACAATATCCGTGATAACATTAAATATAAATGGATTAAAACCTCAACTAAAAGGAAGAGATTGTTAAGACTGGATTTTAAAAAAATGCAAGCACACGGTACCTGTGAGAGGCACACTTTAGATTCAAATACAAATACAAACAGAAAGAAAAATGATTAAAAAAGAAATACAAAGCAAGCAATAAACATAAAAGACCTGGAGAGAGTATACCATCAGACAAAATAGAGTTTAAACCAAAATTTTTACTAGATAGAAAGGGGGTCATTTTACAATGATGAGTCAGTCCATCAAGAAGATATAACATTTATATACATATACACATCCAACAACAAAGCCCCAAAATACATGGAGCAAAAAAACTGAACAGAACTGGAGGGAGAAACAGACAACAACTCAGTAATAATAGTTGGAGATTTCAATGTTTCACTCCAAATATGGATAGAAGAGCAGACAGAAAAATCAATAAGGATATACTTGTTTTAAATACTATCAACCAAATTGACCTAATTGATAGATATAGAACACTCTACCCAAAAAAGCAGAGTACACATTCTTTTCAACAACTTATATACATTAACCAGGACAGAGCATATGCTAGGACATAAAATAAGTATCAATAAATTTAAAAGGATTTAAATCGCAAAAAGTCTATTTAGTGTTTTTCTAATTAAATTAGAAATCAAAGCAAAAGAAAATTTGGGAAATCCACAGATATTCTGAAACAAATCAACATAATTATAAATATCCCATTAGTCAGAAAAGTGTTCACACAAAAGTTTTAAAATATTTTGAACTGAATGAAAATAAAAACACAATATATCAAAATTTATGGGCTTCAGCTAAAGTAGTGTTATAATTACCTAGGCTAGAAAAAAAAAAAGATCAAACCAATAACAGAGGCTTCCATCTTAAAAAAAACTAGAGAATGAAGATAGAGAGTGGAGTTATGTTCTAATATTGAATTGTGGTGAGAGTTACACTGTAAACTTATTAAAACTCATTTAATTATACATTTAACATGGGTAGATTTTATACATTATACTTCAATAGTGTGGTTTAAAAATAGGTGCATGTAAAAAATGACTAGAAAGAAATAGGCCAAAAAGTGTCATTATGTTAGAATGGCAGGAATATAAGTAATTTTTTCCTATATTCTACTTATTTTTATAATAAAAAGAATCATTATACTCATAACAATTAAAAAGAAGCATTAAGTTATCACTTTTTATACACATTGGAGACTGCATTAAAATGTATTAAAGGGGTCTACAGACAGCCATCTAGCTTAACTTACTGCCTGAAGATAAGAATAAAATTAATTCACGAAAAATAAGATTTCTATACAGACTGTTTTTAAATATCCTAATGGGGATAAAAATCGCAGGTAACAACCTGTACCCCAACTCCTTTTAGCTTTACTCATTTAAGATGCTCCTTTAAGCATCTATTCATTTTAGAAATTTCTTCCTAGTGTCTAATTAATGTCAATCACCTTTGGCACAATTTAAATTCATTTCAACACAATGGATATTGAGATCTGTGTTCACATCCTAGTTCTACCACTTAACAGCATAATGCCACATGTTGGTTCCATCTCTTCATCTGTACAATGGGGGAAAATGATATTGTTGCAAGGACTAAATGACATAATACATAAAACATGCTTAGAATAGTACCCAGTGCAAAGTAAGCATTTCCTAAGCCTTATTACGAAGAAATAAAGATGGTAAAATTCCTTTCAAGAAAAGAAACGACGGCAGGGTAATTGAACTAAGTTATCCAAGTCTGTGTTTCTTCATGAAAGAAGTTCGGTTATTTGAAGGGAACTGGAAGCAGAAGAAAGGATGTTAAGGAAATAATCTATGACGTATAATTGTTAAAAGGGGTGAAGAAGCCTCTATGGGATTCAGTTCCATGTTGAACAATAGCTTATACTTGTACAAGCAACAGTATAGCTTTTAATAGATGACATAAATGTTCAGCTATGTCATGGATGGATAGCCATTAACATGTTCAATTGAATAAACTGGTTGCTTTGCTTTGATTAGTCCTACTTGAGTTAATTAAAATATTTCCATTTCTTCTAGTTTTCATAGCACTCTGTACAGTTTACAGAAGCTGGAGATGGATTTTTAATACTGTTTACCAACTGTAAGGTTTTGATGGACACCTTAATCATACAATACAACTGCAAAATCTACCACTGGGAGCTATACAAGTCTTGAAACAAATTGAAAAAAGAAATTACATGAACACAGCCATTTTATTTTGGCATTAACCTGAGAAAAAGGAGCAGAAAAAGTTTAAAATACAATAATTTTTATCAAATAATTTTTCAAGTATGATAATCTTTCTTAAATTGCTATCTTATATGGTAATCAATGTTTTTGATGCTTTGTATGGTTTTTGTTTTGCTACCCCCAAAAATGCTAATTAGTAAACTCACAACTGCATCTAAACCTTTGTATAAATATTAAAGGATCAGTATCTCTCCAAGCACTTGCAAGCCCTTGTCTCAACTGCCAGCTGCCCTGTAGAATTTCACAGTCTTCAACATCTGAAGAACCAGAACGGACTATGAGCTTTTATATGAGAAAGCTCCTAGGACATGGATGGATTCAGTTTTCCTTTGGACTGGATAACCACTCATGTACAATGCTATAGAAGAGATTTGAGCACTGAGCAGAACATTTCTAGATAAATTTTCAGGAAACTTGCAGCCCTGAAATCATGTTAGTTTATTATTTTGGAGGAGATTTCCTAAATTGATTTTTAAAAACTGTTCTGAGGAAAATGAGGAAGAGAGACAAGACTGACAGACTAAGATACTAAAAAAAATAAGTGATTGTATTTCTTTCGTTTGCATCTAAACATATTAAATCCAAAAGGAAACAGTGAGTATGGAGATTCCTTAAAAAAATAAAGCTAGAGTTACCATATGATCCTGCAATCCCACTCCTGGGCATATATCCAGAGAAAACCATAATTCGAAAAGATACATGCACCCCAATGTTCACTGCAGCACTATTTACAATAGCCAAGACATGCAAGCAACCTAAACGTCCATCAACAGATGAATGGATAAAGAAGATGTGGTATGTATATATATATATATATATATATATATATATATATATATATATATATATATATATATATATATATATATATATACACACAAACACACACACACACACACATACACACACAGTGGAATAGTACCCAGCCATAAAAAAGAATGAAATAATGCCATTTGCAGCAACATGGATGGACCTAGAGATTATCATACTAAATGAAGTAAGTCAGAGAAGACAAATATGATACGATATCACTTATATGTAGAATCTAAAAACATGTTACAAATGAACTCATTTAAAAAACAGACTCACAGACATAGAAAACAAATTTATAGTTATCTAAGGGAAAAGGTGGGGGGGAGGGATACATTAGGAGTTTGGGATTAACATATACACACTACTATATATAAAATACATAAACAACAAGGACCTACTGTATAGCACAGGGAACTATACTCAATATTTTGCAATAACCTATATGGGAAAAGAATCTGAAAAAGAATATATATATCACTTTGCTGTACACCTGAAACAAACACAACATTATAAATCAACTATATTTCAATAAAAAAAATAAATAAATTTTAAAAATGTGAGACACTGAAAAAAAAACAAAAGGAAATACTGCTTTTTCCTTTTGATAAATTCAATACACTGCTACTCTGGTACTTTGTTAAGTGCTAGGCAAAATTTATTTTAAAAGGAGGGGAACACTGGCATTTTTCACAGAACTAGAACAAAAAATTTCACAATTTGTATGGAAACACAAAAGACCCCGAATAGCCAAAGCAATCTTGAGAAAGAAAAACGGAGCTGGAGGGGCTTCCCTGGTGGTGCAGTGGTTGAGAATCTGCCTGCTAATGCAGGGGACATGGGTTCAAGCCCTGGTCTGGGAAGATCCCACATGCCGCGGAGCAACTAGGCCCGTGAGCCATAGCTACTGAGCCTGTGCGTCTGGAGCCTGTGCTCTGCAACAAGAGAAGCTGAGACAGTGAGAGGCCCGCGCACTGCGATGAAGAGTGGCTCCCACTTTGCCACAACTAGAGAAAGCCCTCGCACAGAAACGAAGACCCAACGCAGCCAAAAATAAATAAATAAATAAATAAATTTCAAAAAATAAAAAAATAAAGAGGAGAGAACAAAGCTCTTTTCAAAAAAAAAAAAAAGCTGGAGGAATCAGGCTCCCTGACTTTGGACTATACTACAAAGCTACAGTAATCAAGACAGTACGGTACTGGCACAAAAACAGCAATATAGATCAATGGAACCGGATAGAAAGCCCAGAGATAAACCCATACACATATGGTCACCTTATTTTTGATAAAGGAGACAAGAATATACAATGGAGAAAAGACAGCCTCTTCAATAAGTGGTGCTGGGAAAACTGGACAGCTACATGTAAAAGAATGAAGTTAGAACACTCCCTAACACCATACACAAAAATAAACTCAAAATGGATTAAAGACCTAAGTGTAAGGCCAGACACTATAAAACTCTTAGAGGAAAACATAGGCAGAACACTCTGTGACATAAATCACAGCAATATCCTTTTTGACCCACCTCCTAGAGAAATGGAAATAAAAACAAAAATAAACAAATGAGACCTAATGAAACTTCAAAGCTTTTGCACAGCAAAGGAAACCATAAACAAGACGAAAAGACAACCCTCAGAATGGGAGAAAATATTTGCAAATGAAGCAACTGACAAAGGATTAATCTCCAAAATTTACAAGCAGCTCATGCAGCTCAATATCAAAAAAACAAACAACCCAATCCAAAAATGGGCAGAAGACCTAAATAGATATTTCTCCAAAGAAGATATACAGATGGCCAACAAACACATGAAAGGATGCGCAACATCACTAATCATTAGAGAAATGCAAATCAAAACTACAATGAGGTATCACCTCACACCAGTCAGAATGGCCATCCTCAAAAAATCTACAAACAATAAACGCTGGAGAGGGTGTGGAGAAAAGGGAACCCTCTTGCACTGTTGGTGGGAATGTAAATTGATACAGCCACTATGGAGAACAGTATGGAGGTTCCTTAAAAAACTAAAAATAGAACTACCATACGACCCAGCAATCCCACTACTGGGCATATACCCTGAGAAAACCATAATTCAAAAAGAGTCATGTACCACAATGTTCACTGCAGCTCTATTTACAATAGCCAAGACATGGAAGCAACCTAAGTGTCCATCGACAGATGAATGGATAAAGAAGATGTGGCACATATATACAATGGAATATTACTCAGCCATAAAAAGAAGCAAGTCTGTCATACAGAGTGAAGTAAGTCAGAAAGAGAAAAACAAATACCGTATGCTAACACATATATATGGAATCTAAAAAAAAAAAAAAATGGTTATGAAGAACTTAGGGGCAGGACGGGAATAAAGATGCAGACCTACTAAAGAATGGACTTGAGGGCACGGGGAGGGGGAAGGGTAAGCTGGGACAAAGTGAGAGAGTGGCATGGACATATATACACTACCAAACATAAAATCAATAGCTACTGGGAAGCAGCCGCATAGCACAGGGAGATCAGCTAAGTGCTTTGTGTCCACCTAGAGGGGTGGGATAGGAAGTGTGGGAGGGAGACACAAGAGGGAGGAGATATGGGGATATATGTATACATATAGCTGATTTACTTTGTTATAAAGCAGAAACTAACACACAATTGTAAAGCAATTATACTCCAATAAAGATGTTAAAAAAAGAAAGAAAAAGACAAAATAAAAAATTTTAAAAAATAAAAGAAGGAGAAATTCTCTCTTAAATTCAAGAATTAATACAGAAGTGGTTTATCAGGGGAAGCTTTAAGTCCTTAAATAAGCCTCTTAAAACAAATGAGTAGAAATGCAGACTTCCAGTTAACAGTGAAGACCAAGTCTTTGTAAAAGCCAAAATACAAGGAATGTAAACGGCTTCTCAAATGACATTAAATGTTGCATACCTTTTTTCCACGTGTCACAAATGCCAATGGAGTTCAATGTTAAATAAGGATGATATATTAACCATGAAAACCAATGATAATGAAAATTTCCAAAAAAATAAATATTACCATAAAGCACAGCAAAGAACATTCAAACACTTTATAAACTGGTTTGAGGGACTTCCCTGGTGGCCCAGTGGTAAAGAATCCACCTTCCAATGCAGGGGATGTGGGTTCGATCCCTGGTCGGGGAACTAAGATCCCACATGCCGTGGGGCAACTAAGCCTGCACGCCACAACTACTGAGTTCACGTGCCTGAACGAAAGAGCTCACGTGCTGCAAACTACAGAGCCCACCCGCCCTGGAGCCCGCCCACCACAACTACAAAGCCCATGTGCTCTGGAGCCCACGCACCACAACTAGAGAGAGAAAACCCACACGCCACAACTGGAGAGAAGCCAGTGCGCCACAACGAAGACCCGACACAGCCAAAAAAATAAAGAAAATAAATAAATAAAATAAAATAAAATAAATAAACTGGTCTGAAGATAGATAAATGAGCATATTCCCACTCTCAACAATAAAAGCCAGTTCTCTCGATGTATATTGTACTTGATTTTCTCTAAACATTTGGGGGCTTTTAAAAGCACAATCTTGAATTGCAAAATTTATGGGGTAATTTCCCAACATTGCAATGCAATTAAGTGGCTTAATGATTTGAAGCTCATAAAGTTTCTTGAGATCCTTAAATTTAACTCTACCAGTGATTGCCTTCTGCTAAAGAAGGCAGTTTCATGCTTTTAGTCTATGCTGTACTACAGGAAAAATCACATTCTAATCATAAATGTTCAATGTAGTCCTTGAATTCTCTAGTGCTCTCCCTCCTTTACAATAGAAAAACCAATTTTGCATGTTCCTATTGAATGTCTCCACTAATACATTCTACCTACTTCTTAAAAAAACCCCACAAAACTCTTAAGAGAGCAGCTCCACAATCTTTCATCTCTCAAACACTCATTCCTACCTTTGCTACCCCCACTCCCCAACTGATGTTTGAATTGGCAACAAAGTTTGGAATAACATGATTTAGCTACTTTAATCCCCTGCCTCCATTTCCTCTTTTGCAAAATAAGATCATAGCTATCACAGAAACTAATTAAATAATATGAGATATGTAAAATGTTGGACATAATAGACATTTAAGAAATGTTCATGTGAAAAAATTAATCCACAGGTCATTTAATTTTACAATAATTAAAGATAATATATATGAAATTGAAAAAAGCTGTTGTTTTTGTTAATAGAACATTAGACAGTTTCCCCTCAGAGTATATTTTACTCTTGGGGAACTAACTGCATTTAGATCCTTCTGCTTCAAAGAATACTACAACCAAGCAGATAATGACAAAATATGTGATGACAAAAGGCCCACATGAAATGACAGGTTCTGTATCATTCCATTTATATGAAATTCTGGAATAGAATAGAATCTATGCTGGAAAAAATCAGAACAGTTGTTCCTTTAGGGGTGGGCTGGGGGCAAGGACTGACTGGGAGGGAAATTTCTGGGGTAATGGAAACATATATCATGATAGGGATTTAGATTACATAGGGATAAGCCTTGTAAAATCTGAGAGAATGTATATTTAATGCTGGTACTCTTTCTTGTATGTAAATTTTACACCAAAAGAAAAATACTATCAGCCAATATAAATTCTGATTATGATATGCATGCTTAAGTATTTATGAGAATATATCCTGATATCAGAAATTTACTTTGGAATAAACCAAAAATAAAACACATGGATACAAATGTGATAAAACAAGTGCAGCAAAATGTTAATGGCAAAATTCAGGTGGTGAGTATTTGGTATTAAATATAAAGTTCTGTAAAACTTTGCTGTATTGTTTAAAATTTTCATGAGATGAAATGAAGGAATGAATGAGAGGAAAAAATGATAGGAGTAACTGACTTACGACTGAGGTTTTCATCATCTCCAGCCACCCCCAACCAAAGGAAGTCATTATGCCCCTGATAGCTTTCTACAGGTTTGGCTGAAATCCCGTCATTTCAGTACATCCTTAACTAACCTTGTCAGTCTTATCAGAGTATCCCTTTCAGCTGAAGTGACCATCTTCTTCCAAACTTGTAAAGCAATGGTGGCTTTTGTCACAGAGTGATATTTACCGTGTAACACGTAATACTGTGTCTCAGTCCTGTCTGCATGTCCTTCCCAGCTCAACTGTAAGCTTCTTCAGGGCAGAGACTTTGCTCTCTTTATTTCTGAACATCCCTCAGTACCTAGCACTCTGCCTGGCACAAAGCAGATACTAAAGAATAACTATTGGCTCTGCCTGGCATGCAGCAGGCACAAGAGCAAGGGCTGGAAACTACAGCTTATAAGGCAGATCCAACCCACTGCCAGTCTCTGTGCAGCCCATGAACTAAATGGTTGAAAAAAACCCAAAAGAATTATATTTTATGACAAATGAAAATTACAGCAAATTCAAATTTTTGTGTCCATAATAAAGTTTTATTGGAACACTGTCACTTTCATTCATATGTTGCCTGTGACTGTGTTGCACTACAACATCAGAGTTCAGTAGTTGTGACAAAGTCTGTATGGCCCACAAAGCCAAAAATATTTGCTATCGGTGCCTTTGCAGAAAATGTTTGCCAGCCCCTGCACTAGAGAAATTATTAATTGTTTGCCTTAGAAATATACTTAAGGAAGTGGTTGCTATTTTGAGGCACAACTGGTCTTGAAAAAGAAAAAAAAAGTTACCCAGTTCATCTTTCTTAATTCCTCTTCAAATCCCAAAACAAATGTTACATGCAAGTGCTATCCCATGGTGGGAGGAAGGCTTTTACTCAATCATATTTATAAAACTTTTTTTTTGATGTGGTTATCTCTTAAAGGAGAACTTTTCCACATCATATATCTCACTTTTATTGGAGAATGCATTGAGCGACGGTTGTGTGGATTACACAGCATGTTGTTCTGGCTAATTAGCTTACCAGCAATTAAAAATAAAATCATGGCAGAGGGCCACATGTCAATTTCACCTTGTCACGAATGTGCTTGATGCTCATTGTGTCTTAAATAAAAATGTATCGCTAGCAAGGAGAGAGAGGTTTTCCGTTGGATTTTATTCCATCATTTGGAGTAATTATTCCTGACAATTTGCCCATCAAATTTTCACCCAGAAGGAGAAAAATACTACTTTGTGTTCTCATGATCACAAGTCTAACTGAGCGGAAAACAAATCTGTTTTAAATACGAGAAAAAGAGACAAGCTACTGTTTTACTCTGTTAAAAATAATATCATATGAAGAACAAAATGACAAGAAAATATGGCAGCAAATAGTACTCTAAATCTTAGCACTATTTTTTTTTTTCTTGACTCTCAAGACTTTTTCCACGAAAAGTCAAGATGATTTTATGTGACAGTGATAAATTGCAGGTACACACTGTTTTCCCATTTTGGGAAAAGAGTAGAGTCTGGGCGACGTCAGCCGGCTATCAGAGGGTTTTAACAGAAGTCTGGGGCAGAGGCACAACCCGCCCACCACCACCCGTCTACTGAGAATGAAGAAAGTATGGGTCGTGTTGCAATTTCGGCTGACAAGAAGCATTACCGTTATTGCACACTGTGTGAATTAGGTAATGATTTAATTAGTACCAGTCTGAATGGTCATATAATGTTGTAATTAGAAGGCTGAAACACAAATAATTGACAGAGGTGGGGCTGGAGCTTGGTGGAAAATTAACACAACGAATGGAACACAGGAAGTGGAAATGTGCGCCTCGGTGGCCAATCACAGACCTTGAGGGCAGGGACCACGGCTTACTCTAGTGTGCACACTTCAGCCATCTTACTGTGGCTCCAGCAAATTAGGCATTCATTTTTTTTTTTTCTTTTTGTTGCATTACAGGGAAGTCAGGAGTTACTGGGCTCTAAATCTTTCCTTTCTCCTTTAGCCAAAGGTTAGGCAAATTATTCCACTTTTCCACAGTTCACCTTATTTCTAAGGTGGAAGAAAAAGTAAAATGCCACCTGCTTCAAAGCATTAAGTCAGGAATGATGTGGTTCTCAACCATGAACTGCCTCATGGCCACGTTTGGTGGATGAATATACAGAGGAGCTGGGAGATGGTCTATGAGACTGGATCACAAGAGCCAACAAGTTAGCTGCTCTGTAACTTAACTAGCAGTTGCCTTGTTTTCTTGTAGACACGAGATCATGGAGTAATGTATGCATCTGCAGGCCTACAAGACCATCTTGCTGTTTCTTTCTAGTCTCTCATTTTTCTCTGGGTTTAACCCTTTAAAGCACAAAGTTTGCTTCAACCCATCTATATATGTTAGGGTTCAGGTCAGAAAACACAGACCACTTGAGAAATTTTAGGCAGGAAGGGGTTTAATACAGAGAATCAGTTACTTAACAAAAATCACTGGGTAGGGCTGAAGGATGGCCTTTCCTCTACCACAAACAGGAAGCCTAAGTTTAGGAATACACTGGGAAAGCTGCAATTCAGGATGGAGAAGTCACAGAACAATTGCCTTTAACAACCAGTAATTGAGCCCTGAAACACCGGTGCAGAAGAATCATACTTCTCCATAACCTGTCTTTGCACGCAAAAACAGCTAAAGCCAAAGAGAAGTGGCCTCTACCTCATTTCTACCTTCCAAACCTTGAGCAAGTATGGTTAATTCACACTCAGAATCCTAGCTGCAAGGGGACCTAGGAAATAAAGTTTATAGTTTTCTAGTCTCGACAGCTAAGAAAGGACAACTAGATTGGGTAGGAATGAAGAGTGGGGTGCCACTCAAGACCACCGCACTATAACTGCCTGTCAAACTTCTCAGTTAATTTTCCCTCTTTTCTCTTCAGCTGCTTCCAACTAACTGGGCTCTACATGTGTATCTCAAATTTCTCCCACCTAGTTGGTCTGAGCCACATTCTTTTTCTCCTGACACCCAATTTGAGAGTAACTGCATATTCATGGAAGGTCCTATGTTATGTGAGCACCAGTGACAGGAATGATGGGAACATCTGTGAATGCTGACAAGCCAGGACCAAAGATAGAAGACAGCAAACCAATATTCTAGACCAACCTCTTTTCTCTGTGGTTTCATTCTAGAATGTGGAGATAACATTTTTCCTTGCTAATAAAAGTTGGAGATTGACAAGTAAAACTTTGGAATAATTAGTCCAAATAGCGGTAGTGGCCAGAAAAAGAAACACCCCCCCCCCAAAAAAAAGCCTATCAAATATAAAAGATGCTCAAAGATATGTAATTGAAGACACATAGCTAAAAAGTAGTATCAACACCATGAAAAACAATTTTTTAAATACAGTGAACTGCATCTTAAAGAGCAAGGAGGATAAGAAAAGAAGCAAGGGGAGTATCAAGACTAGTAGAGGATACGGTAGACTGTGCCAATAAAGAATACAGAGGAAATTTGAAATATTTACAAAAAATCAAGGCTAGGTTCCCTTCTTCAGATACACACCCTGTCCCACAAGCCTGTGTGTGAAACGCAGGTCCTGGATGAATTTGAGGTACACAGTTACCTCTGCACTTCAGAGCTTTCCCCCAGCACCTGGGGCTCTAACACAGTTCAGAGTCCCAGACCAACAGACTAACCTAGACAAGATAATAAGAATTCATGTTAACTGAAAGGTGCAAGCAGCAAGTGATACACAACCAGGAAGGGTAACAGAGGTGATGCCCAATGAAAAGTGACCATCTAGTCAAACACTATCCTTTTAAAGCTCACTGTGGTTGTCTTAGCGCAGGTTCCCCCACAAGCAGACCCCGAGACAAGTGTTAAGACGTTTATTTGGGAGGGAACGTGAACAGCAGCAGGCGAGTGGAGAAGTGAGACGAGGATAGAAGTTGGGGAAGAGAGGATGTATAATGAAGCCAACCACCACCGTGGGCAGCTAGAAGTTAATGCCCCTGGGGAGACTGTAGAAGCCAGTGAGGTATGCATACCTCAGAGTTATCCCACTTAAGGGGCAAGGGAGCTGGGGCGTTTATACAGCAACTCTCATTAGGCACTGACAGAGGGTTGTTCAGGTAGGAGTTAATTCCCTTGTACTTCCTGCCCAGAATTCAATGACCTGAGAAAACCTCACAGATGAATAAATACGGGGCTGGCACGTGGAAACAGGGCCACTGGCACAAAAGCGGAAGAACAAGGGGGCTGTGGGTGGGGCAGCAGAAACATTAGCTCGGGTTGAATTACTTAAAATCAAACCAAGCAGACGCTAACCAGGTAGTAGGGTTGAGCCTTCAAGCCAGTCTTACACCCTTCAGGATCCACATTTCTTCCCAACATTCTATCCAGCTTAAACATAAGACGCAATCTGCATATACTAGAAATTTGGGACTGGAAGGAGAATGCCCAGTTTGAGGTATGGGAAGGACTGAACAGTTGCAATAAGGTAGGAATGGAGCCATTAAAATGCTACAGAGTAGAAAAATTCACAGAGATAAAACACAGCTCTAACATTCAGGGACAGAAGTGCTAAAGAACTGGGCTAGGATGTAAGGATTCTGATTCTGAAATTACTTATTTTTCAATCTGACAAACTCTCTATGGGTCACCTTGGGAGCTGTTATGCTTAGTTCTCAGCAGATACAATCAAAAGAGAGAAAAAGAAAGTCTATGATTTAAGTCAAATTCTTTTGTTCAACTGCAACAGAATATATTCTGTATAAAAAGATTCTAAGGCCACTACCGCATTTTATGAGCTTCGGATTTCTGACCTTGATGCTCAGATAACAATAATGAGATAGGTACAAAAACAATTTTATCACCTTCTACATGAAAAATTACTACCATTTGTACAGCTGCTCAAGCCAGAAACCGAGGTGTCATCCTTTTTTTTTTTCTTCATCCTCTTTATTGGAGTATAATTGCTTTACAATGTTGTGTTAGTTTCTGCTGTATAACAAAGTGAATCAGCCATATGCATACATATATCCCCATATCCCCTCCCTCTTGAGCCTCCCTCCCACCCTCCCTATCCCGCCCCTCTAGGTCATCACAAAGCACCAAGCTGATCTCCTTGCGCTGTGCGGCAGCTTCCCACTAGCCATGCATTTTACATTTGGTAGTGTATATATGTCAATGCTACTCTCTCACTTCGTCCCAGCTTACCCTTTCTCCCCGTGTCCTCAAGTCCATTCTCTGCGTCTGCGTCTTTATTCCTGCCCTGCCACTAGGTTCATCAGTATTGTTTTTTAAGATTCCATATATGTGCGTTAGCATCTGGTATTTGTTTTTGTCTTTCTGACTTACTTCACTCTGTATGACAGACTCTAGGTCCACCCACGAGGTGTCATCCTTGATGCTTCCCTTTTTCTCAAGCTCAATCAATCACAAGTCCTATGTCACCCATAAAGAACTCTGAAGTTAATCCACTTCTCACTAACTCCACTGCCACCACCACTGTCCACCAGGTTATCACCATCTCTCACCTGTTCTGCAAATCCTAACGTGTCTCTCCAGCCATTCTGCCAAACATTTTCCAAATCACACAGAGAGATGTTTTTCCAAATACAAACAATTGTGTTTGAGTCAGTCCCTGCCTAAAATTCTGCACTTCTCACTGCCTTTAGAATAAAATCTGACATTCACTTTTGGTGTTTTATTGCCCTGCTAACATCATGGTTCTCTGCTCCTTGCCTTCTCCAGGACTCAAAACAAGTCATCTTCTCCATAGCCACAGGGACTTTCTATATGATGTTCCTCCATGCCCTTCTCTTTACCTAGCTAAATCCCAGCGATGCTTCACATCTCAGCTTAAGTAATATTGCCTTGGGAGGGAGCTTTCCAAACCCTCAGACAAGGTGGGATATCACAGTTATGCTCTTTCAGACACCCCTGAATCTCTCACATAACTCTGCCTTTGTGTAGCCAGTATTTGTAAAATGACTGTCTTCCCAGTCTAGAATGTCATCTCCATAAGGGAAGAGATCATATTGGTTTTGGTTGTGATCAGATCACCAGTGCCTCCCATCGTACCTATCACACACCACATGTCTAATAAATTTAGCTGACTCACTGGCCAATATCTAGAAGACTATGACCAAGGGTACCTCCTTTAGCTAATGACAGATGATGGCAAAGAATTGAAGTTACTACGTGAGAACTTCCTGTTAAATGTGCAAGCAGAAACTTTTCTGACTAAAAGGGTTCAAATGATAAGCAGGAGCAAATTGAAAGTAAATGGATTCTGAGAACTTGGACAGCTATACCGACAACACTATCTATCATTTAGAGGTGATCCACAAAATTTGGAGTTAGTAGCCTTGGAAACTTTTGGATATCACCTAAAAAGCTAAAATAATTTGTATCTGTAGAGTTCAGACTATGATTTAAATGATAATCTAAATGGAAGTAATTTGAATACCACATTAGACCTTTCTCAAAAACTATCAAGTAGCTGAATTCTAGAAAACCATTACTGCTTGTATACATTAAGCCAAAGGGACAGATCCAAGGTATCAGAGTGACCATTCCAGAAACCTTCTACAGAACTGTGTCTGGGAAAACTATGAATTTTCACAAAGGTACTAGTGACATGCTACACATAATTTTTACACATTAGCTGACTGCTGGCTGTCGGGGAGTATGTATTATTCAAACAGGGTGCACATTCAGTAATGGAAAGGGTGAGGGGAGATGCTGCCTTTAATTTTAATGTGCCTGACATACTGGAAAAAATTATTGGCATCTGTATGTGTATGACTGAGTGTTTTGTGGAACATGTGTTGTATGCAACAGTGTTTATTATCACTAAATGAAGCCAAAAGCTAAGTTGAAAATGAATGCTAAATTAAAAATTATATAAAATGGAGTGAAATGATTTAATTAACAGATTATAAGTGAAATGTTGCAGTGCAAGAATGAGCTTGGGAGAAAAGAGAAGGAAAAAAATGTGCAAGGGTGGAAACCTGTCTTTTCCTTTTATTTCCTCAGAGGTACTAATCCAGTCACATGATGTTTGCCAGTTTTTAACCACGGCCTCTGAGACAGTCAATAAACTTGCTTAATTAAGTCACTGGTTTGGAGCACAGAGTTCGAAACAAATTGCCTTCAGTTTTAAAGTAAAAGAGAAGAAAAAAAGAATTTTTTAAAATAAAGTAAAAGAGAAAAAATAACAGAATTCAATATACTACCTGAACAATGTAGCTCACTATTTTAAAGAACCTAGAAGTATAATTAGGTCCAATCCTCCTCTGTGGGCATTCCACAAACCTAACTGGAAGTACAACAGTTGCCTCTCTGGAATGAAATAACATAAGTATTTATTCAGCACCAAGTGTCAAAACTGCACCAGGTACGTTGACTCCTGCCATTTCAATTTTCTCTTACAATAATATTGTCTGTATGTATTACCATTATGATGACTCCCTCACTTTGAGGAGGTGACATTATTTGCTAAGCCCATCCTAGAAGGACAAGTCACAGAGCCAGAATTCAAACTCAGACATGTTGACTCTAAAGCCCGTGCTATTTCCTTTTACCATGTTGCCTCTTCCAAGGAGCCTTTAAAATAGAAGCTGTAAGTACCCAAAGAACACTGTTTCCCATTTTAAGGGATATCCCCTACAAACTCATTTACTCCAGTGTAAGGTATCTATCCCTAAATAAGGCAACAAATTATTCTCCTAAAGAAGAAAATATGATTTTCATACATTAGTATTGTTCAAAGGTGAAGTGCATTTAAAATAGTCAACTTTTTGTACCAGTTTCTCATCAATCCAGTTCTATTTTGTATGATTATATCTGCTTACTTTTACAATGGATGATCCTATGAAAAGTCCCAAGTTTGAGACATTTAGTTACACAACTGAAATTAAGAAAGAGAAAAAAGGGAAAGGAAATATATAAAATCACTGAGTTACAAAGATCAAAAATGACTTGAAGACACTTTCTATTCAGTGTGCCTAACTGGACTTTTTGTGTGATGCAGTGTTGCAAGACCCAACCTACATTTTTCCCTGAGAGGGGAGAAGAGAGGAAGCAAATCAATATTCTCTTTTCAAAGTACATAACTGACCCAGAGATGTTTATGCCAAAATTGTGTTGCTTTTGCCCTTCAAAAAAGGAACTAAGAATTTTTGCAACACAAAACATACCCTGGAGTTTTCCAATTTTTTTGGAATTTAATTTGAGTGAAGAGAAATAAATCCAAGTGTTCCACATTGCCATATGTTGTCTGAGCTAGGTAATATGGAAGTATGCAAATCAATTCAGGAGCTCAGTCCCAGGCTCCCTACTAACTGAGCAGAGGGAAAAGGAAAAAAATTCTGACAGAGGGATGAGTTTCATCTATGAACTGCTGAAACTGCTAAGCAGATGCCGGGAGTTCAGACAGCCAGACAACAGACTTCTCTCACCATACTGGGGGAAAAGCGCAACACAGCAACTAGGGAAAACAACAGAAGAGTTCAAGCAGGTGAAATATGATGATAACTTTGGTCTTCAAATTTAGCATACTTTCATTCCCTTTTGTCAACACTCAGCAGTGCTTAGGGCCTGGCACCACAAAGCTAGCCTTAGGAAAGAAGGTCTTTCCACTTTCATTGAAAGGCTAGGAATATGCAATGTTTGAAGCCTTTATCTCATAGGTCTGAGTTGTTACTGATACTCTGTTGTTCTCTGAAAAAGTCTATTTGTTCTCTTTATAATGTTCTCAATATGGAACTCTTCATTTTTCTTAAGAAAGGGGAAGGTTGCCAGAAGGGAAAAAAAGAATAGTAAAAGGAAAGGAAGAAAGGAAAATGAAGGGTTAAAAAGATACACGTTTTATATGTCTGTTTATAATGGGAAATACATAGGATTTTCTCCCTTTAGTAATGCTAAAATGGTCTGGCATGCCTGAGAGTAAATCGATACTAAGCATAGCCCAGGTGAGACTGCCATCTTACATGAAGCACTGACTGTAAAATAGACACAAAAGACACATGATACTCTCTGAGGTCCCCAGCAGCCATAATATCCATCCTTGGCAGTTCATTTGACATTGACTTTCCCTGCTTCCCGATCTTTTTTCTTTCTTACCCCTCCTCCCAATGTCTCCTCCCCTCGCTCTCTCCATACAGCAATGCTCCAGCTGAGACTTGCCAAGGAGGTAAGGAAGAGGAAAAAAAACCTCTCAAGAAGGATTTAGCTTGGGAATAAATCCTGTGTTTTCCAGGAAGTGATGTGTACAATGCGAAAATATAAGGCTGAGCTTATAAGGACATGAACTTGGTTCTCAAGGAGCCCAACCAGAAGATTCTTAAAATGTTACTGTATGTGTTCAATGGACACTGGGTTTCCTGATTAGATCTTATCAGGGTTATTTCAAATGGCTTCTTTCTTCTACTCCTCGCTATCCTTTACTTCTGCCAGGGCGCACAGACAAAGGAAAAAGACAAAGCACTCTCTCCACCCTGTCTTGGCCCCTTCCGGAAGTATTCTTTAGAGCCATAAATCCACAGAGACTTTTGAATTTAGATAACTTTTATGGTCAATGCTAAAAACCTTTGCTCCTAATAGGAAATGTCATATGGAATCCACTGGGTAGTCATAATTTCCATTTATAAATAGAAAATATAAATAGGGTGCCTTATCTGGATGATTTAATACATGTCTCTGCTTATTACTGTTTTCAAAGTGCCTTTTGCACAAATCTGATTTCAACTGTGCAATAAAGATTCATTATCCTTTTACATAGCAGCCTTTGCATTTCTATGCAGGATCTAATTACGAAAATAGGAACTATTCTATAAACAGATGCTAATCGTGAAGGGAAAATGCTTTCATTTTAGAAAGAAGGTATCGCTAAAACTTTAGTCAGAATAGCGCTGTGTCTGCATGTAGAATAAGGCGGTGGGGAGTGAGAAAGATGAGAGGATAGCAGATTGTACTTTATTCTTGACAGAAGCGACATGAATATCACTGGGGTAAAGGTCCCCAGAAAACTACTGTAAAATTGAGGTGAGCGACAGAATGCACATAATTTAATTCCTATACCCCAATTTAATTCTTTGTTCCCATGAATTACTTTTTAAAAAAACCTCTTGTACCCTATTTTCTTGTATTTTCTATTTTCCTACAAAAAGCCCATTTACTTTTATAATCGGGGTGGGGTTTCCAATAAATACCAGAAAAAAAAAATCCTCCCTTTTGGAGAAAGAGTTAATATCTACTTTGGGGGAATAACTAAAAAAAAAAACAAAACAAAACTAAAATAGACTGAAGAGACCATCTGTAACGGACATTTTAGGTAACAAGTTAATTTTTTGTTTTACTAATGGGTTATATTAAAGGAGCAGTATAAAGGCACACTTTCTAATTAATGAATGAACAGTTCTTTGATCACATTTGACCTTTCCACAGCACAGTCATAGCTGATCATCTCATGCACTCTTGTTTATGAAACACTTTCTGCTCTGTTTAAGTGACCTATTCCTAGTCTTACATCCCCAACTTCTTCTCTATCTTCATCACTGGGTCTTCTTCCTTACCAGGCTTCTGTATATGGGACTATATTCTGAGCCCCCTTTTTATTTACATTCTCTTCCTAAAGGACCCAGAAAGTCCCGAGGCTTTAAAATCTCTACTATATGCTGATGACTCCCAAATTTGTATCTCTACTCTGGATATCTTCCCAATCTCCTAGACTCTTTAACTGGCCAGTTGACATCTTCCCTTGGCTGTCAATGGGCATTTCTTTTATAACATGTCAAAACAAAGTTATTGATTCCCTGCTTCTCACCCTTCAAATTCATCCTCATACAATCTTTCCCTATATCTATAAATGACATCAGTCATCCAGTTGCTCAAGCTAAAGTCCTGAAAGTTATTCTTTGCATCTCATATCCAATCCACCTAAAGTCCCGCCAAATCTGTACCTAAAAGAAAGCCTAAATGCGACCGCTTAATATTTCACTGCTACAATCCTGCTTTAAGTCACCACTCTATCTCTCCTGGCCCATGCAAGGTGATCTCCTAGCTTCCACGCTTGTGAGCACAACATAGAGTTTCTCTAGAGTAAAAACCAGTATCACTCTGCAGATTAAAATAGTCCAAGGACTTCCCATTGCAACCAGAATTAAAGCCAGATTTCTACCCATAGCCTTCAAAGGCTCTGCATGAGTCATCCTCTTTTCTCTCTCTCTCCTTGAACACTAAATTCCAGCCACACTCTGTCCCTCAAACACAAGCGTGTTAGTGTCTCAGGGCTTTGTACTTGCTCATTCTTCTGCTTGGAACACCTGTACCCCCTCCCACTA
This sequence comes from Balaenoptera borealis, assembly GCF_965194805.1. Lineage (NCBI taxonomy): Eukaryota > Metazoa > Chordata > Mammalia > Artiodactyla > Balaenopteridae > Balaenoptera > Balaenoptera borealis. The sequence goes on from NC_138872.1 coordinate 76,236,263, forward strand.
TTCTTCAAAAGGCGTCCCCATCATTCTGCCCTTAACCCAGATCCTCACCACCCATACTCTATCATATTGCCCTAGGTTATCTTCTCCATAGCCTCACAAGAATTTGAATTAATCATTTGCTTCCTTCTGTATTTGCTACCTATCTTTACCCTAGAATGTAAGCCCCCCGAGAACAGTGTTTTCTTGTTGTTTAGCACTATATCCCACCACAAAGGACAATGCCTGGCTCAGAATAGATAACTTAGCAGAAATGCTTTTTAACTGAATGACTTAATTAATTTGCCCATGACAACAGGATGACATGCAATAACTTGAAAATATCTCTAAAAAATCCTTGGAATATGGCAATGCTAAAAAGTAACAAAAACAAACCCACCTATCCACGGAATATAGAAATGCTGCATTTAGTTATTTAATAATAATCTAGTAATTTAATGGAGTAATCAATGTGCATTTCCTGACTTGTTCCTTCAAGGTGCCGGTCACTGAGCATAGTAGAAATAATGTTTAAATGATAGGTGAAGAAATTTACTTCCAATGCACCATATAAATGACCTTTTAAAGAAAGTTGTCTTAAGCCGGTTCGTGATATGAATAACCATCCCTTAAATATTTACTTATTTTGGAATTTCATGTTAGAATTTCTTAAATCAGATGAAAGATGCATAACAAGAAAATAGTAGGAACACAGATACAATTACACACATACTTTATTATAAAAATAATATATTAATAAATCATATATTCCAGGCAGTAGAGCTAAATACTTTACGTGCATAATCTAATTGAATTTTCAAACATTCCTATATGGTATGTACCATTGTTACTTCCATATTACACTTAAGACAACTGTGGTTTATAAAGATGAAGTATAATAATGGTCAAAGTAACACAACAAGTAGTAAATAGTGAAGCTAGGATCTGAGCCCATGATGGTCTGATCCTAAATCCTATATACTACTCATATGATTATAGTAGAAAATAAACTTCTTTCTTATTCTTTATTAAGTTTTTGAATCACCCACAAACATACTAAGATACTATGGGAAACAAGTGTAGATGAGCACAATCTTACTCTCTCAAAAAGTCTAGATTTGGTAGGTGTCCAAATACCTAAAGGAGTACGGCATTGCCAGCAGGCAGGTGAGGAGGGACTGTCAGTTATACTGGTAGCACGTAAAGTGGGACCCCACCCAATCCAAACATAGACATTCATCTATGTCAAGTCCTGCTCTCTGGCCATTACCCTTTAGACAGTCCAAAACAATCCTTGCTTCTACACACCTATATAAGACATCTGGCTCCTAGTAAACTATTAATGATAGAATGCAATGCAATAAACCTTATTTGGAAGATCTTAAAAGAACAAAGCCTTCACTAATGACATTTTAATGAGGAAATGCATAGGCTAATTACTGTAATCTTCTAGCTGGGCTATAAAAAGCCTACACCCAAGTGATGTAAATATCTGCTGATTTAGACTGTACTGAAAAAGTTTCATTTTATATTTTAAATCACTGAAGGAAACAAAAAAAATAAATAAGGGGAAAAACCTCAATCCTCAGCTACAGAACACCATCTAAGAAGAAGAGGATTAACAGGGAGCACTCAGGGCAAGATAAATATTTTTTCAATGAGTATCTACCCAAGTCCCAAATTGATTGTTCAGCAGTGCATAAATCTGGCACAACCACTTGGCTAATGAAACAGACTAAGCAACATCAACACTACATTTTGAGGTAAGGAACAGTTTAGGCTTGTGAAGAAACAAGCCTGCCAGTAATCTTGCACTGCTATCATATATGTACATTCACATATTTATCTCATTTTATTCTTGTGATGACTTGTGGGTGGGTGACAGGTAGGACACTGGCTAATAAGCATTAGTGGAAGCTAGAAATATCCCAAGGTTACTTACTTAGGAGGCTAAGAAATCATTGTGGGAAGCTGCCATAGACCTTACAGAATTTTAAACCATTTTTTTCTTATTAGTGTTTCATTTGTATCCTTTCTCTCAACTTCGAATTGTCTACACTTATGGAAGGACACAAAGGCAACAATAAAAAAAAAATACTAGAAAAAAACATACACACACACACAAATACACATACATATACACACACATACATATATACACATATGCACACATATATACACACACATATACACACAAATACATATATATGCACACACATATACATGCACACACACATATACACACATGCACACATATACACACAAATACATATATATGCACACACATATACATGCACACACACATATACACACATGCACACATATACACATGTGCATACATATATACACATACACATATACACAAACACACACACATACACACACACAAACACACATATATGCACACACTCGCACACATATACACACACACGTATACACCCACATATACACACACACATGCACACACGTATACATACACACATACACACACATATACACACATTCACACACATACACACACATACACGCATGCATGTATACATACACACGTATACACAAACACATTTATACACTCACATATATACACACACATATATATGCACACACATACACAAACATACAAACACATATATACACACACGCACATATACACACATACACACGTATATACACACATATATACACACATGCACACACATATACACATGTATACATACACACATGCACACACACATATACACACACACATACACATATATATACACACACACATATATACAATCTAATATCTCTCTCTTCCACACTGCCCTGACCCTTTTCAAGCTTAACTTATCACAGTACATGGATATATTAGAAAGTCTTCATTTCCAAGCTGAAAAATATTTTAGGAAATCATATTAGAATGTGGTCATGAAAAAACAGACTTAACATGAGCTAGTGTGCATAGTGGGGGAAAAATAAGAGGGATAGAGGAGTTAGGAGAACAACTCTAAAGCCAATTAATCAGCCATATGTCTTATAGCAAGTCATTTAACCCTAGAGATCTCAGTTTTCTCCCCTGCAAATTAGGGGCTTAGAAAAGATGGTCTTCAGAGTTTATTGTTTGAAATCTAATATTTTAAAATTCTATGACTCTAGCACACATACAGTTCAGATACAACTCTTTCTTTAAGGCCCACCTCTTCCAAGAAGTCTTCCCTGATATAGCTAGTAGGAAGTAATACTTCCATCCTTTCGAAGCTTACTCTATTATGTCTTTACCTCTCTGTAGTGATCAAGAGCACCGGTCAAAGGCCCGAGTTCAAATCTTAATCACTTTATTAGCTATGTGACCTTAGGTAAATGACCTAACCTATCTGTCCCTCAGTTTCCTAAGTTGTCAAATGGAGATAATAATGGTACCTACACTTCGTGGGATGATTAAGAAGATTAAATGAGATAATGTATGCAGAGTGATAAGAACAGTGCTTATCACATAAGTGATAAATGAATGTTAGAATAGTGGCTATAGTTGTTATTTTTGATTGAGTCACGCAGCCTCAGATATGCTGCAATCCCACCAAATGTTACTGTATCACACCTCTTCTATGATTTACAAAGTTTTAAAGATAGCTATTTTTAGTTGACCTACCAACTAAAAATCTTATGAGCTAGGGAAACATGAACCAAAGTGATCTTGGTTCAAGGGCATACTCATTTTTGTAATATGCCTGTCTCACTCACCAAATCATGAGCCCTTGACAGGAATGAATGGTGACTTACCCATCTCTTTCTCTCCCATGTGGCACCGAAACGACGCTCAACAAACTTACTGAATATGATTGCTCTGGCTTTATCACTAGATGGTGGTTGTAGATGTTTAGTCTAAACACTGGGATGCTGGGTTTTACTACTTACATAATTGTTCTGATTCAGTCCTTCGATGTTCAACAAATATTTGTTGAGTCTCTACTATGTGCCAGGCCTGTGCTACAGCAGGGATTTCTAGGGCACACAATGTAGACATCTATCTGAACCCATGGAGCTTAAAGAAGAGCAGTAACAACAGATACTGTACATTACAAAGACAATCACATTACCAAGAAAATCTGGGGACTGATGTGATAAATACACACACACCTAACAATGTAGATTATATATTAGGTTACCTACTGTGAATTCAGCGGTCAAACAAAGGTGATGGGCATAGCCACCAAACTCAAATAATCTGCTCTATTTGCTACAGACCAAATTAAAATTTAAATTTTTAAGTAACAGTCTTGATTTCTGTAATTTTATAATATCTAAAATAATTACTAAACCCATAGCTGGCAGAATATGGAAACACAAACATTATGGTATATATATGGATGTTTCATTCCCCTAGACCATGAGGATAATATTTAATCTCTAAGATCAAGGATATCTCATATATCAGTTCAACATTTATTGGTTACCAGGTGCTTGTGATAGGCCCTGAGGATATAAAGATAAATAGAATGTTCCTACCTTTCAAGAGTATGTATTACAGTGGGGGAAAAACAAGCAACAGGAATCTTAAGGGGGCTAAAACCTTAAACTTATCTTTTCTTAACTAACTACAAATCTGTCCTGTTATATAGGGCCTCTTATTGAGCCATAAACCACCAAAAAGTAACTTTTGAGGAAACTCTCTCAGCTAAAGTTGAATTATGCCAAAAAGGGATTATTATTCTGGTAAGGGCTGACTCTATTACTTAATCAATTTTTTCATGAAATTTTTAAAGAAAATGAGCTCCTGGAGAGAACAGACCACATCTCTGTCCCTGCAGTTCCACTATGATTATCTGGGGAACCAACCTAATGTTAACTATGTGGGAATACAATAGTGAAAACTCTGGTTTAAAATACTGAACATAGTTTTCCCCTAAAGATATCCAAGAATATACATTTATAATTCTGAAAATATGAACCAGGAGAAAACATTTTTATTTATTCAAACTGCAACTTATTCTTCCTTGGGGGTCTGGGTGCTATCATCTTGCTCAATTAGGATACATGGTTAAAAAAACCAAAAACTTAAAAAGAGGGAAAATCATTGGTTTTATTTTAAAATGTTGTGTATATGTGTGTGGACATATGGGTAGATGCATATACAAATGCTCAAACAACTAGCATTATACAGTGATTTTAGAAGTAGAAAGAACTAATTTTTGCATATGTGTGTGTATGTATGTGTCTGAAGCAGAAAGAATTTCAGCAATTATTTAGCCTAGTTCCCCCATTTTTCTGAAGAAACTCATGTTAAAAGAGGTTTATTTGTTGCTCAAGAGTAAAGAGCAAATAGGTAGCAGAGGTGAAAATACAAACCATTTGTGACTCCAAGAGCAGGGCTTTGTTCATATATAACAAATGTTTATGAGACTGTATGTATACAAATAAAGTTCCTGGTTAAGTGTCTGTCACAATAAAAGTATTCAATTAGCAGTAGTAATGTTATACATTTCTATTTATTTTTGATATTAGCTGTAACGATCATTACATACGCTCAATGTAAAAATGACAGCTTCTTAAACCTTTTTCTCAAGAGTACAATTTAATGATTATCTGAGCCTTGGACTTGCTATCACTGTACCTTTTCTGACCTCAAAAGATATAACAGCAGGTGAACATTAATGGTACCTGAACTATTGAACCTACCCTCAACTGATGTCCACAAAAGTTTGCCAATCACTATGTCCTGATGGGAAAACTCAGTCTAGCTCTGCTGATTTCAATTTATTCCTTTAAAATGAAAACAAATACACAGGAATCATGTTTTATTTAAGAACCTAATTCCAGACACATCAGTGCATTAATACATGTCCCTACAGATGCTGCCATTACTGATCAAATCTGAATTATTTTCATTCAGCTGCCGCAACCAAATACCTAAATGCCTAGAGAATAACAGAGCATGAGATGGTTCCAAGGTGACATGCTCTGACTCCTTTCCGTGCCAGATGAAATTTAATTATATCCATTGTTTTTATTATTTAAAATATATTGGCCATCCATCTACTCAGCGAGAAATTCCCTGCTATTTTATTCAGTATAGCTTTTATGTTAAAAGAAAGGAGGTATGTTGGGGAGGGGGGAGGAAAAAAATGTATCTCCCTCCTCCACTCCCCACAAGGGGATATGAGGCTGCTGAAGCCCAGCTGATTTCCCAAGCCCAATTATTTCATTGTACACTCTCCTCCTCAACAGCACATTTTACCTAGGGACACGGTCTGCCTAAACACCACACACTTAATGGAGTCCCTGAAGCTGTCTCAATTTCATCCCTTCTAACTAATAGGCTGTGATACTTTTTCCCCAAACAGATCAGAGCTCTTCGCTAACTCCACATCTTCCTCCTACAGAAAAAAAAAAGGCAGGGGGAGGGGGAGAAGCTAGTCTGATGAAAGAGAGTATTCATTCCTGCCACCATACTTTCCTTACTGCCTAATACTTGCATTTCTTAAGGGCACAGTAACCTCACTTAATCCAATCCAGGGGCTTCTTTTTTCCAGATAATGACAACAATAGGTGTTTTCTTATGACTGTTAGTAGTAACACTGAACAGCTGGAATCTACACACTTTGCTGTAGTTAACAGGCAAACAAACCAAGTTTTGCTTTCCTTGAAAGACCTCTAAAATTGATTGCCCAGAGAGTATCTTAAGATTGAGAGAGAAAATAAGGAAGGAAGCTGAAAACACAGCTTTCCTGAAACTTATAAGATCTCTGGGTTATGCTGCTAGAAGTCAAAGACAAGGATTTCAAAATTCTCCCATTTTCTTCCACCATTCAGAAGTAGATTTAGTATTCATATTCAAAAGGTCACTCCTATTATGACCTGGGTTTATGTCTTGAAAATGAGTCTGATTTCCAGAGGTAGGTGTCACTGTATCAAAGGCCTCACTATAACTCCCTGTGGAGGGATGTAATTTATGTTTTCCTTAATCCTTAGCACCTGTGTTAATAACTGTGTCTTACTGAAATTTTCCCATTCAATAATTTACACATTTTTGGCAAGGATCTCTAGAAAAAGAGTCTACTTACTTTTTTCAAAACTAATTTCTTTAAAAAGGTTACACATACTTTAAGATGGCCTTCCTGCCATCTTCCAGGATCACACCCAGGTGAAGATTTCAAGAAAAAGTATTGAGAAACGCAGGCCCAAAGGCAGGCTGAAGAAATCCCATAGCTATTTCTGAAATGCGACGCCTCCCGTCCCCCAGGGACAATTTCTGTGCTACCTGAGATAATGCCTCTTATATAATGTGGGAAATAATCAAAATAGTTAATCCAAATTGCTCTTACACCCTGTTAGAACTCAGCAGCTCACTTCTCAAGGCAAGACACCACAGTAACATTTAATTACATTTGACATTTAGCTTTGGGTTCCTTAAGTCATCCTAAATTATCTTTTGGGTCAAAACAGACCTGGATTTTCCTACTGAAGACAGTTACTATTATCTTCAAAGTTAAAACCCCTGACTGGCGTGGGATGGAAGAGATAGCAAACATGTAGTAATAACCTCTAAAAAACACCATCACTGTATCTCAAGGAAATAAAGTCCCCTCCCTCATTGTGGCCTTTGACCAAAAGGTATGCGACCGTCCTAGCTGTGGTCAATGTTCCCTGGAGGAGCACATGGGTCGTTAGCCCAAAAGGTATCTAAAGTGGATTGCAGAAAAGACCAATGAAGATGGTCTTCTGGTCATGCATTAAGCATTCTATTGCTTACGTTCACCAACTTACAAACTTACACTGACGCTTTCCAGGTTCAACAAATGGTCTCCTTTGTCATCTTTTTATAGCACAATGACAAATTCTGGCAAATCAGGGACCAAAGAGAAGAAAGTGCTTTGAATATTAAATGTAGAAATAAGGAAGCCCAGAACTAACTGAATTCGTTTATGCTGAACAATATTCTTTACAGAGAAGGGAGAAATCATAGGAATACACAGGAAAATAATAAAAGATTATTAAAGTAAATTCTAGGTTGGATCTGAGATTTAAATAACCCTGACAGGAGGTTATATTAATCACTGCACTTTCTTCCCCAGAGGCAAACCTATCTGAAACAGTCAGTTGTTGGCACAGGCATGCTTTATCACGTTAGGACATTATGTTGGATGAGTTTAATCTGAACAGTGCCCTCTGTAGGGATTAACATTGTTTTGAATCTTCTTCCCAGTGTTTGGCATTTGTGTCCTGTTGCAAAAATCAATGACCCTCCTAAAAGGCTCTTCATTTAGGCTCTGAAATCATGGTTTGCCTTAAGTCTCAGTTCTGATGCTTATCAACTATGTGATCTTGAGCGAGTTACTTTACCTCTCTAAACCTCAAGATTTATACCTGAAAAATGAGGATACTATTTAGAAGGCAGTGGTGTGGTTTAAACACAATAACGCATGTGCATGTAAAATACTAGCACCATGCCCAACACAGAGTAAGGGCTCACTACGAGTTTCTAAGAGTATTTGTGTTCAAGATATATATCTGTCTGCATTTGTACTTCATTGACTTATCATCATTTCTCATTCTCTTCTTCAAAAGCAGTTCTTTCCCAAGACAAATACCATATGATATCACTTATATGTGGAATCTAAAATATGACACAAATGAACTTACCTACAAAACAGAAACAGACTCGCAGACATAGAGAACAGACTTGTGGTTGCCAAGGGGTGGGGAGAGGGGTGGATTAGAAGTTTGGGATTAGCAGACGCAAACTATTATATATAAAATGGATAAATAACAAGGTCCTAATGTATAGCACAGGGAACTATATTCAATATCCTCTGATAAACCACAATGGAAAAGAATATGAAAAAAATGTGTGTGTATATATATATGTACAACAATCACTTTGCTGTACAGCAGAAATTAATACAACATTGTAAATCAACTATACTTCAATAAAATAAATTCTTTTAAAAAACAATTTTTCCCCTCATTACGTCTGATAAAGTGCAAACACATAGTTTCAAATCATGTAAAGCAACCAAGAAGGGCTCAGCCTTCTGCAGGTTTACGATTCTGCCAAGGTAAGCTGCCATCAGGGTTGAAGGACCAGAGATCTGGCATTATATTGGCAAGCCTAGATGCAGTCAGGCTTAGTCCACATGAGAGACAAAGGTAGTGAGATGCCATCTACAATTACAACAGTAGACTAAAAAAATCCCACAGGGTTGATTGCATTCTCCTCATTTAGCTTTCTTGCTCTCCTCTCTGTGCACATATTGGTTCTGTCAGATTGTCGCTAGTATCTACCTAATGGTGGTTTTACTAGGGTTTAAGCCTTGCTGGCTTTTTGCCTGTGGGCCCGAACTCTCACACTGACACAGAAGAAAGAAGATGATAACAAATGCAAGGAGCCTTTCTTTTAACACCCTGATTCTCCCTCCATGGCATTTTGCTCCCTAAATTGGAGTTCCATCTGCCCATATTCCATGCGGAACATCAGCAATCTCAGCGGAGGCGGTGCCTTCAGAGTTTCTTTACGCCTTCAGCTTTCAGTTGCCTGCAGTGTGACATGTTCAGACCAATACAGATTTTCCTGTCTTTATACTGACAAGTGAGAAGTGACAGTTTAAACATGCTAAAGGTAATTAGCACTAAGACCTCGCACCGTCTCAAGTTCATCTTAGCGAGCATGATGATGAAGTAGCAGCTTTTATTCCTACTCTCTTATTTAGTGCCATGGTCTCATCTCAGCTTCTCACTTTCTACATCTGTGTTGAGTTAGTAGAGTTTTCCAATTAGCAAACTACTATTAAATACAGACTTTGTTTGCTCAAGATATATTAGAAGTGACTTGAAAGGAGTAGCATAAAACTTTCATTTCATTTGGCAAATTTACGGCAACGAACTCAAAATCAATGTTCTATTTGTCAGAATTAGAAGGTCCACGCTAAATTTATACATTTCCTAAAAAATTCTATAAGACAGGGGTATTTTTCCCCTTTGATAACAAAAGTATAATCAATAAATGAGACACTCTTCCTAAGAGAAAGAAAGGAAGGAACATAACATTTTTTTTTTTTAGCACCTATTATAAACTCTGTGATAGGGTACTGTCAACATGATTTCATTTAATCTTCTCAAGATCACTTTGAGGGAGGTATTACTGGTCCCATTTTTATAGTGAGAGTAACAGACTGGGTAAAGTTAAATATTTTGCCTAAAACCACAGTTAGTTAAACCAAGTGTCTCAAAATCTGGGTGTCTGAACTCAGTGACCCCTTCCCTTGTCTCTTATATGAAAAAACAGTCTATTTAAAATTATATTAGGACAATTGAAATGGTTACAAATTATCTGTTATATTTATTCACAGGGGAGACAGGAACACTTTACAACATTAAAATCTACATAAATGTATCAACTGTCTTAAGAATTTTAAAAAATGACAAAGCAAGTCACTCTAAACTATACAGTACATGTTTCTGCAATGCATGACTATGAAATAAGATATGAAGGGAGTTAAGTTGATGTATAAACAGAAACTTGGGCTTGTATTACCAGCTTTCACATCATTAGGAAAGCAGTGGATCATATTATAGAAGCATAATATATAATGTGACATACCATTGTACTACCAGAGAATACAACATCTGAAATCCAATTCAATAAGCCTTCAATAAGATACTGTACTTGAACCTGATGCTCGAGGAAGATGCTGTGTTGATGCTTCTGAAAACAACAGATGATCTAATCTTAGGGATATATATTACCTACAGACAAATTTTACAATATTTCAACAACACTATGATACACTGAACAAAGTATGAAATGGCTAACCACACTGGGATGAAAATGCCATGGCTGAAATGCCCACTTTCTTGATTCTGAACAAAATTATAAGCAATGAGATTACACACAAGAGTATGCACACTATAAATCCTATAGAAAATTCCTATTCCATTATAAGCATAAAAAAAGGCTGTGTTGGGTTAAACAGAATTCAAACAACATCAGTAAAAAAAGAGTAACCCAATTGGCAACCCAAGGCTACACCAGATGCCCATTTCTACAGTAATCGACTCCAGTGAGATTTAGGGAAATAGCACACCTCACAATAATACATTAATGAGAGCTAATCTTGCCACTGAAAGAGGGTAACTAGAATTCAGCTCAGCCCAGCCTGTGAGAGAACACCCACCTTTTCAGAATTTGGTTCAGCAAAAAAAGCAGCAGTGAAGAAATTTGTGAAATGATAGCTGAGTAAGCAATAGGCAATTAAGGAATTTAAAACAGCTGCTAGGAGATGAGATGAACCAACTGGAGGGAAAAGAGAGTTTTAATACTAATTATATTTAAAAGAAAACAAGAGTACCCCCTTTACTCCTTAATGTAGAGTATTTCTCATTCCATTCAAACATCCACTTTGGCAAAACAAAATCTACTATGCATTACCTAGCAAAGGTTTTAATTTGATTAAATACTAATCAACACTTATTATCATATCTTTGGCTAAAGCCTCAGGTATAGGAGAAAGTGCAAAGAAAAATGATAGCAGAAAAAGGGTGCCAAGCTAGAAGAGCAATATTCCTTCTTATTGTGATTTTTATTAGGAACATAAACATTTTGCTCTGTAGTCTCCTGTGCTCAGAAGTGATCTAAATATCATTATATAAACATTCTGAAGGATATTTAGTCACCAGGGAAGTCCCTATCACCATTACTGATGAATGTGATAGGATAAGGAAATAAAAGCAAGATTTATCACCTGTTTACTAACTTTGAGGGTTTTAATACGACTTGTTTATCAAAAACCTGGATTTTTATCAAGTGAATTATTATATGCCGAAGGCTTTAGACCCTTTCCTTTACTGGATGAACAGGAAAGTAATTCTGGCAGGAGTTATGATGGCCCAACAGTACTGATGTCTCCTAGTTATCTGGCACAAGCACCAACAAGTTCCCTTTTTTTTTTGGTGTGATTCCAAAACAAGGCCAGGAAAATATGCCTGACAGTCTATATTCTTCCTCTTCCTCTTCCAGAGGATTCTCACACTGATTCTTAGACGTCTTATATCAAAAGAACAAACCTTTGAAATTTATGCAATCTAAGAATCTACTAACTTGAATAGTAAGTTCAGATGATTTTTATGTGAGAATTAGTAGTAGCTATGACAAAGCTTCCCTTATGGAAAATCAAGGCTGGAATGACTGCTTTACTGCAGTCTAATTTTTCACAAAGTTAAAAAAAAAACATTCCTCTTAATCAAAGAGGAATGACTTGGCCAAATGAACATTTAAGCATCATCTAGTCTATATGCACCTAAAAGACAAGTCTTAAGGATTCAAGTAAACATCTCAATCAGAAGCCAGCATAAATTATTTAATAGATAATTCTTGTATTTCCGTATGTCCATATGATCTAAGATATGTATCTTGTATCAAGCATAACGTAATCAACACCTCCTTAAACTTATCCTAAACACCACCAACACTGTTCTTAAACTTAAAACTGTAACTATTCTTAAACTATAAACTTATCCTAAACACCACAAAAATACCATTCTCGCATATGTATCATGTTAAGGTTAAAACGTGACATACGAAATGGAGTGGAACCTCTTCACTGCCATTTGTAATGTTCTCAAGTCCATGTAATTTAAAAAACTCTTTGGAAGGCTTCCCTACTAGTCTTCTACTAATCCATTAAACTCATTGTCAAGTCAAAATCACATCTGCAAAGGCAGTATACAGAATAGTAAAGATCATGGATTACAGAGTCAGAATATCTGAGTTTGAATTCTGATTCTACCACTTATTAGTTTCAAGACTTTGGGCAAGTTATTTAACCTAAGCTGCCTCAGTTTCCTAATCTGAAAAACAGAGATAATAAATGTACCTACCTCACAGAATTGCTCTGAGGGTTAAATAAATTATAAATAAATTATTAAAATTATACACTTTAAGTGTGGCTTAAGTATTAGAAATTATTATCATTACCCCACCTGTCTTTGGTCAACTTAGGTCTTGGTTCAGGAATGGCAATAAGCAAAAAATATAAACAAAAAGCTAAAATATAACAACATCTAACACCCTAATTCATACACAAAACCAATCTGACAAGAGTAAAAAGACCTTACCTTCAGCAGAAGAGAGACCTTATCAAATCCTACTTAAGTTTCTTATTTAAACCAATAAACACCATCATTTGACCTTTAGGCTCAGTCAGCAGCCAGAGAGGAATACCTCCTGAGTGTAGAAAATAGTTTCCTATAAACCAACCAGTATAAAGTTTTTCTTGGCTTTCAAACACAAAGACAGCTTCTTCAGGTTTTTTATACATCACCCCAAAATTCCCCTAAAACATAATCCCATTATGTACAGCTATAATATACTTTTAACCCACTTCAACTTTGACTAAGGCCCAACCACTGAGAAATTACCTCTTGCCACCATGAATGCTAAAATTTCATTCTGATAGACAGGCCCCAATCCATACTCCATTACTTCCTGTAATTACCTCCATCAAAGTGAATCATATTTCTCTTGGAAATCCTCATTATCCAAAAAAATATATCTATTTGTTTTTTATATAAAATTTCTATATTTAAAACAATATTTTTTCCTCAATAAACTCTAAGTCTAGGTCCCCCACTCTCATACCATTCCTGTTGGCGAGCAGGAGTGAAGCACCACTGTGGCACTAGTGATGACATAGTCCAAGGATAATGTAGAACTTCTCATATCATATAGATCAATCAACTCTTGTTCTTTGATTCCACATATGGAAGGACTTGAAGGTCCAAACTACGTAAGGCTTGAGTCTAGGTTATTAATGCTTCTGAAAAGCTTATCCAAATATGATCATCAAAAGTAGGGTGAAAAGAACTTCCTGACTAACTTATTTTCAATCCTAAATAGCATAAAGCACGTCCACAGTCTAGCTGTTCTCTCTTCGCAAGCCACAATTAAATAATCTCTTCAATCTTTAGATGAATGTGATGCATCTCCTTCTGGATCACACAGAGTAAGACAAGTGGCCTCATGCAACAGAAAAAGCCTCAAAGAGGCATTGATTTTATTGTTTATTACTGTCAGAAAAAGTAGTTTAATGTAATCTGGGCCTGAACCAAAACCTTTGGTTTTTACAGTTTAAATTATTTGCTATCCCTGATAGGTAAGAAAGATGCCAAGAATGCTGAAATGAATTCCCACAGAACGCTAGTGAGTATCAATTCATGAAGGGTCTGCTTGTGCCACCCTTTGCTAAGCAATGGGGATACAAAAGTAGATAAAACATTACTTCAAGGAGTTTAAAATATAATGGAGGAGACAGATATGCATAAATAACTATAATGCAAGGTAAGTATTTCAAAAGCATTTAATAGTCACATTTGGTGGCAGACACATTTGTCTCACTTTCATGTAAGAATTATAATTAGGATAAACAGTTCTGGGATAAATACACATTAGGCTTAAAAGAAAGGAAACACCCAAAGAAATCTGCATAAGCATCCAGCTCAGTCACAGAAAAGACATTTAATATTATAAGAAAAGGACCATACTAGGGTAAGGTTTCCTCAGAGACACATCTCTAACTTTTGGAAGACAAAGAAGCCCGGGCGCTTTTTGTCTGCAGCCACTAGACCAGTAAGAGGGAATTTTTTCTTCTTTGGTTTCAGACAGCCTTTGGACCAAAACACAGAGGGCTGAAGAAGCCTCAAACCTTCAAATGTAGTGAAAACCCTGTCTAGTCAAGAAAAGGAGACTTACATGTAAGATCCTTTGTTTCATTCATTCATTCATTCATTCATTCATAAAATACCTACTGACCATAAACGAGGTGTCAGGTCTTATTCTAAAACCTGGGAATACAAACAAGAATGTAACCAACTAAATTACATACTAGTGAGACAGGCATACAATCAACAAAGACTGAGCCAGAGGGAATAAGATGTGGCACCTTAGATCCAGAAGAAATGGAGGGCCCGACAAGAAATTCTCATTCTTGGGAGGTGGAAACCCTAGGAAGCCTTCCCTAACTTCTGTACAGACTGATCCTTCCAGCTGTGGCACTTGCTTTCTCTGTGGCTAGTTTGGGCATTACTTCCTATACTCTGTGGCTACTCATCTTTTTATAGGTATAAAAGCAGCTCTTCTTCTTCTTAAGGTCAGGCATGGCAACTATACTTATTTGAATATGCTATCCATCAAAAGAACAAATAACAGTCAAAGAAAAGCTGTTGATTGAAGAACTGACAAATAACCATTACGCTGAAGCAACAGAAAAGAATGATATGCTGACTCTTTTTCTTAAAAGAAATCTGACTTCTGAATTTCCCCCTACAACCCACCCACACTGTCCAAACTAGAATAGATACTTCTCCATCAAATACATCTACTGACTTCTATGTTCTATTAAAGTTCTTTCTTTAAATTTCAGTTCATTCAGCTGTTACAAAATGGTATAACTACATTATAGGTGTGTATGTGAAGATTTCTTTCATCCCTCAAGCTATGTTGGCTGGGAACAGTTAGAGGAAAACTCCTCATACTCCATGGTTAATGAGTGGGAAGACTTCATGCCAACCTGAAGTTGGTTCTCAGGGTGTGCACGTCAGCAGGGTGTGCCAGCAGAAGATAATGGCTCTATAATACTGTTCTGTGGGGTTTTTCCTGCCATGTAAAGTCCTAAGAATGGCTTGACTATAAATAAACACAGAAGATGGCTCCCACAAAGAAAGCATCAGAGAAAATGATTAACCAAATTGAAGACTTGTGCAATATTACTCCTACAATGTAAGTTAAATACAATATAAGTTAAATGGCACTTGATGCAAAAACAGTACTTATACTCTCATTATTTACATTAGTGCCAAGACTCTTTCCTGATGAGGAAATTAAGGCTCAGAGCAGTTAAATTACCTCAATAAAAACTAATACCTGAAACTAGGTATACAGATTCCAAGAGAGTGAACCTTTTGTTGAAACAAACAAAACTGGTTTATGTGTGTACGTACACTTAAAAAAAAAAAAAAGTTTTATAAGACAATTTTTTGGACCTGATTTGTTTTCATAAGCCTATTTGTTTTCATACTAAGCCTCTAACAGAACCTCATCTGATCACTCTATTCACCCCGGTGTCCTGATTCTACCCCATGGGAATTATCAAATGATGAGGCTGCCACAACATGCTGATTCTCATTTGAGGCAGACAAGCAGCACGTGACGGGAAGACAAACTCTCTTCAGAGTCCCACAGAAAGGGAATTAGACTGCTATAGGGGGGGAAAAATACCTTTTCCTTTTACCCTTCTAAGTTCTTGGCTGGGGCCTCTGTAACAAAAGACAAGATTAACAAGAGACAAGCATACAAACGTATTTATTACAAATGTTTTTCTCCTGTTAATCTGAATTTTAAAAGGAAGGGACAAGGAGAAATGTTTACCTTCCTCTCTCTACCAGGCACTATGGACAGAGATCCAGGAAGCTGACATGGTAAGAATTCTTACCTTTTTCTCAGTTGTCCCAGACCTCAACTGCAGTCTCTGGAGCTAGTGGAGCGGGAATGCCCCGGTCTTGCGACTGTCAGAAACTGTAAGGGAGGAAAATTATCTTTTCCTTTTACCTTTTTAAGTTCTCAGCTGGGGCCCCTGTAACAAAAAAAAGATTAAAAAGAGAAACGCATACAAATCTACTTAATGTAAGTTTTACGTGACATGGGAGCCTTCAAAAGGAAATGGAGACCTGAAGGAGTGGTTAAGCTTGGGCGTTTTTCTGCAAGGTTTGACTAAGAGTGGTAAGTCATGGTAAAATGTGAGAGGACAAAGGGAATGAGCTAAGGGAAACATTCAGATTCCTCTCAGAGTTCCTCCAGCTTTAGAGATAACGATGCTCCTTTCCTCTGGGAATAGGAAGGGCATCTCTCACATAAGGGTCTTATGACCTGCTTCAGAGGAAGGTCAGAAAGTCCTTCCTGCACCTGCCATTCTCAACTTCCTTCAGCCTGAAATATTCAATATGCCAAGGAGCCATATTTTAGAGTAGTATGTCCTAACCCCGTTATTATCCACAAATCACATTCCAAGATGTCTTTAAAATTTCTAAATCACTAGAAGAAACTGCAACCTATTTACACAATAAATCTGCTTTCCTAACATCACCAGCATGGTATCTTACAGGCATACCTTGGAAATATTGTGGTTTTGGTCGAAGACCAACACAACAAAGCAAATATTGCAATAAAATGAGTCACATGAATTTGGCTTCCCAGTGCATACAAAAGTTATGCTTACACCATACTGTTGTCTATTAAGTGTGCAATAGCGTTATGTCTAAAAAAACAATGTACATACCTTAATCAAAAATAATTTATTGCTGGACTTCCCTGGTGGCACAGTGGTTAAGAATCTGCCTGCCAATGCAGGGGGCATGGGTTCGATCCCTGGTCCGGGAAGATTCCACATGCCGTGCAGCAACTAAGCCCGTGCGCCACAACTACTGAGCCTGTGCTCTAGAGCCCGCGAGTCACAACTACTGAGCCCGTGTGCCACAACTACTGAAGCCCACGCGCCTAGAGCCCCTGCTCCGCAACAAGAGAAGCCACCGCAATGAGAAGCCCGTGCACTGCAATGAAGAGTAACCCCCGCTCGCTGCAACTAGAGAAAAGACCGTGCACGGCAACGAAGGCCCAATGCAGCCAAAAATAAATAAATAAAATAAATAAATTTATATAAACATAATAATAATTTATTGCTAAAAAATGCTGACCATCAACTGCACCTTCAGCGAGTCATAAGCTTTTTCAATAGTAACATCAAAGATCACTGATCACAGTTCACCATGACAAATAAAATAATAATGAAAAGTTTGAAATTCGTGAGAACTACCAAAATGTGACACAGAGACACAAAAGTGAGGGAATAGTGTTGGAAAAATGGCACTGATAAACTTGCTTGATGCAGGGTTGCCACAAACCTTCAATTTGTAAGAAACGTATTATCTGTGAAGTGCAATTAAATGGGATATACCTGTAAACGGAATTATAGCAGATTTGGAAGAACTGAATGTATGGTTTGAGACTAGAAAAAGGATCTGGGCAGAGGGGCAGCCATAATCTCAGAGATACATCCATTTGGCTGATTCTGTGAACATGGAGAAAATGGTCACTTCACAAAGCATCTCCTAAGACTCTGGAAGGCCTTCTCTTCTCCCAAAATCTCTACCACATCCATGAATCGTATCATTCTATAAGGAGTCTCCAAAAGTCTTATGAAAATGCAAGTCATTTATCTTATAAAGGTCAGTCTTAACCCTTTAAGATACTAGATATGCTAGTATCTACTAACATAATCACAAGAGTAAAATTAGCAAATGTATTGACTACATTCTTGGGAAATTAGGGCAGGTGACCTGTGATGAGGGGACAAGTTAAGAGTCCAGGAAGGAAATGGCCAGGTGGGGTAGGGGTGGGGGGTAAAGAGGAGTCCTATTGTGGGTAGTAGCCAGTTAGGGAAAGGGTAGTGGGAAAAAAAAAAAAAAAGACAATTTTATCTGCTAAATCACTTTGCCTAAGACAACCTCTTTTTCCAACCTCCTCCAGGGGGCTATTTAGAATGAAATGGCCTGGGCCAGGGATGCCATTTTCAGTTATTAAAGAAGCAAGTAGAGCTTCTGGCTCTGAGCAGCACTTGAGCCAAAGGGTGATGGGCAGAAGGAAGAGGAAAGGGAATTAACTAGATCCCCTGTGGTCAGAGTCTGCACACAGCAGGGCTGATAGCCATGTCCCTCTCAGCATGACTTCCAAAGAACAGCTCTTTGATTGCAGAAGTTACTTCTGTCCAGGGCTGAGCTGCAGGGAAGGACTCAGAGCTAAAACCATGAGGGGAGGGGGCAGCCAAGAGAAGTCCTGGATAAGAAATGTAATAATTAACGCATTTGTCACCTGGTGGTATAGAGCCATGAAATAGTGATGATAAAATAGCCGCAATGCTGTCATAATTACCCTCTCCCAACCAACTGCCAAAGGTCTGGTGATTGATCAAAGTCTCTCTAGGCATTTCTCTAAACAAGCCAAGCCTCCAATCCCAGTGTAAAATCTACAAGCCAGCTGCTGGGAGTGAGAAACAGGCAGTTGACTGTAGGATTTTATTTTCTTCATCTGGAGAAACATGAATAAATCACACATCATCAAGTTTATCATTTTTCTCCTCAGAGAAATATGAAATATTATAGATCATTTCCAGTACATCAGCTTCTTCACACTCCATTAGCATGAAGGGACTATTTTTGATATAATTTATCAAACCACTGGCCTCATTTCTCCCACTTCCTTCAAGATGGAAACGTGGACGCAGTGGACTCAGGCTTCTCTTACTCACAAGCAGCCGCAAGCTGCCTTCTACCCTGGGAGCAGAAAATAAGTTGAAGGGCATAATTAGTGACAGGTCATCAACCTGTACTACCACCCAAAAGGCTGGAAGGATCTGGCCCAGAGACCAGGATGGAGCTGCTTCAAGTGTGCTTTAGTTAAATCTCACTGAGGTGAGAACGTGGTCTTTTTAATGAAGAGTCCATCTCTCTTTCAAAAGTTAATTTTCTCCTCCACCTTGCCCCACTTTGACGTGATAAGGGTCCCGCTAAGGATGGCTACCTGGTTAGTACACTACAAGCTCTAATTGGCAGCCAGAAATGTTTGAAAACTGCAATAGAGAATTAAAACATTTGCTCTTTTTCTACTCTCTCCTTCATTAGCAGCATTAAAGTGTTTTAATAGCAAGGCTGAGAACCAAATGATCCACTCAATTCAATTTGATTATTATTATTATTTTAATTAATGAGGTCCTACTATGTTCGAGGCAATTACCTTGTGGTTCCTGCTCATAATCAGCTAAGCAAATATATACCTAACTAGCTGTAATATGAAGCTAGAATCACACAAGGGGTAGAAGATATACCTGGATAAAAATGTATTTCATTAGGATCTTGAAAACTGACTAGAATTTCAACATCCTGGATAAAGTTCAAAACAGGAAAGACACCTAGGGATAAAGAGACATCACTGAGAGGCATGAAAGGGACATGACACTGGAATGTGAGCTGTATGGGTGAGATGTAAACACTACAAAGACCAAAAAAGGTTACGCTTAGGGTGGTTCTTGAACAGCAAGCTGAGGAGTATTAGCTCCATCACTTAAGTAAGAGGGAGCTATTAAATGTTTTTGAGCGTAACAGTATAGATTAAAACTGTGTTCAAGAAGTTAACTCTAACAGAACTGTGAAAGACGACCAAGAGGTGAGATGAGTGCTAAGAAAACCAGTGAAAAGACTCCTGCAGCAGGATCTCCCTGGGAGTCCTCGCTAGAGCATATGGCTTGAAGATAAGCGCCTTGTTTCAGCAGTCTTACATCAATCATACCAAACACAAATAGGTGCTCAGTACAACTTGCCAAAGTAACAAATGGACATGTGTGCAAGGAGATTTGCACAAGAATGTTCATAGCAGCGGTGTTTGTAACAGCAAAAACTTGAAAACAGTCTAAATGTTCACAAATAGAATAGATAAAAAAAAATGATAACATAGTCAAACTAGAATATTATACAGTAGTGGAAAAGCAAAAGAGAACAACTGAATTAATCCCACAAACATAATGTCCAGTTTAAAAAAAGTTGCAGGGACTTCCCTGGTGGTCCAGTGGCTAAGAATCAGTCTTGCAGTGCAGGGAACGCTGGTTCGATCCCTGGTCAGGGAACTAAGATCCCATATGCCATGGGGCAACTAAGCCCGCGCACCACAACTACTGAGCCCGCACGCCTCAACTAGAGAGAAGCCCGCGCACCGCAATGAAGAGCCCGCACACCGCAACGGAAGATCCCGCGTGCCACAACTAAGACCCGAGGCAGCCAATAAATAAATAAATAAATGAATAAATATTAAAAGTTGCAAACGTACATATATAGCAAGATGCAATTTTTCAAAATTAAACCTACTATATAGTATGTGCTGATTTACACATGTGGGATATGTATAAAGAAATTCATAATATAAACAACAAATTCAGAATTGTGGTTATTACCCCCGGGCTCTGAGAGGAGGATATGATCAGAATTATAATGGAGGCATCAACTATCCTGGAAATATTTTACTTTTCAATCTGGGAGATGGGCACATGGATATACATTACATTATTTTTCATACCTTTATTTAACAAAATAAAGATAAAGCAAAAATAATAATGCATAGCCAGAGGAATCCTGGGGGGCTAGCCATATTTAAGAATATGGACGACAGGTAATAATCAGTCTTGTAGGTTGAGAAAGGGCAGTGGAGAAAGGCAAGAAGTCAGACCACTGACATACCCTAGAGCTGGAGTGTGACAGGCATGTACAGCTGAAGGGCTGGCAGAATGTAGGTTGCACTTCATACACTTGGTTCAGACTGGGCAGGGAGACAGGAGAAGCCAAGGGCTTACTGACAGAACTGGAGACGAGGAGGGGCCAAGGGACTGGGACAAAGAAAGGGCAGAGAGAGCTTGTGAGAGGACCAGGTGGACCATGACCATATTAGAAACAAATAAATGGAAGCTTGGATGGAAGACTTCCTTTGCCAGGAATACAGAGAATACAGAAAAAAAAAAAAAAAAAAAAAAAAAAAAAATATATATATATATATATATATATATATATATATAACATTAAACTCCAGGAGAAAACCAAGTGTATGTGTATGTGTTTTGTTTTGTTTTGTTTTAAGAAAATTCCAAAGTTGGCATCAAAATTTACTTTCCCACCTTCTCTTCCAAAAGACTATTTTGTACCATCATTCTTCTTCAAATGATGAAGTATTTTCTTCCACTTCAAGCCTGGGTTGGGAAGGGACATCATGGGAAGTATATCAAAGCAGAATAAGAACACACGTTAACCTCTCATATTTTTCCTTCTTGCAGAGATGTAATAGGATAACTTATTTTTAAAAATCTGAAGTTTATTAGGCTGGTATTTATTTTGGTTTCCCTGGAGGGTACAGTTATGCCTTAGAAAGACTTGTGGCTGAAAGACTTTCATAATAAACTATTTCTATGCTTACCACATGTACCAGGAGGAGCAAAGAAAGTCTCCTTTGTGAGGCATTTTGTAGAGAGATGACTCCTACCCCTTTTCTTTTAGCAGCATCATCTGTTCTGGCATTAGAGCTCCTCTGACCACTACCCAAGCTATGGAATTGCAGCCTGTGGGACTTACACAAAAGGATTATGTTGAGCACCCAGTTCGATCTAAAAGAGTCTGAGAGTAGGAGATAAAATGCCACCGTGAAATAATCTCTTTGTTGTACAACTAAAGCATCGATCCCAACATTTGCAATGAAGTTAAACCAAGGCTGGCGGCAAGCTGGGAAGGGTTGGTCTCAGGGTCCTATAATTCCCTCTAAATCAGAAAAATTATACTAAGCTTAGAGATCAACTCTCATAAGAAAGAGCACTTGTCCTGCTAAGTTTCTTTTCTTTCTTTTTTTTTTTTTTAAGGCAGACAGTAGCTATTTTTTTATGCCTTTTTAAAAAAATTAATTAATTAATTAATTAATTTTTGGCTGTGTTGGGTCTTCGTTTCTGTGCGAGGGATTTCTCTAGTTGCAGCAAGCGGGGTCCACTCTTCATCGCGGTGCGTGGGCCTCTCACTGTTGTGGCCTCTCTTGTTGCGGAGCACAGGCTCCAGACGCGCAGGCTCAGTAGTTGTGGCTCACAGGCCTAGTTGCTCCGCGGCATGTGGGATCTTCCCAGACCAGGGCTCGAACCCATGTCCCCTGCATTAGCAGGCAGATTCTCAACCACTGAGCCACCAGGCAAGCCCCCTGCTAAGTTTCTTCCTCCCATTCCTGTTTCTGGGGAAATGCCACTTCACAAGTTGAGTTTGTGGGTACAGTTGACAACTCTTTACCAGAGTTGAAAAGGCAAGCTAGAGATTTTTAGAAAATGCCAAATCATCACATGATAAAAATAATCCATACAGACACAGGAAGTAAGAAATAGGTTCGAGCGTCTCTCGAGTCTGCCAAGCTAACAGGAGACTCCGCTGGAGGTGCCCAGGAAAGCTATGATGTGCAGGTGTTAAAGACGCGTGGAGAGAAAGACACAATGTGATGTCTCTGGATAATCACAGCTGTTCCTGAAGAACCCGGCTTCTTGGCCCATGGGTAACCAAAACTCATTTTTCAGGGCCTGCATAATTAACCACTAAAATCAAGGAGGAACAGAAATATATTTACTGGACTCAAAGATGTAACTGTGAGAATATAAAATATATGCAGACTCACAAACACATGCATTTTCTCCACTTGTGCAGACTTGGCTGGGGACAACCAACCACCAGCTACCCAGAGTTTAGTTCCAATTCTCTCTGAGCCATGAAATGCCTCGAGGAGATGGGAGACTTCGTCTGATGGGCTTGCATTCCAAATGACTCTGGTGAAGCCTGTGGTGTCTCGCTGAGCCAAAGGTGGAGCCAAGGTAAACAGAAGAGAAGACAAGCCAGGAAAACAAGATGGTGGGGAGGCCTAACCCATTAAAACACAGCCATAAAAAACATCGAGACACAGAATTCCCCATGAGTCACAGTGGGCTGGCAAGATGCTGCCCACTTGCTGTCAAGGCAATCCAAAAGACATCCCATAGACTTTGCCATACAACAATGGAGACCCACCAGGACTTTGTAGGAATTGCTAGAAGTCCATTCTATATCCTTTATAATATACAGCCATGTGAAAAATAGCTGTTCTCCCACTGTTCACCAACTTTCCATTAAAATGCTTTTTTTATTACACCAGTAAGTTCTAAGTGATGTCAGTAATGGCAAAGGAAACTGAAACAACCAACCTTCTGTGTCTTGGCAGGCTAAAAGACAGCATTTACTCAAAATGAAGTTTATTTTTAATTGATATCCAGGTGATACTGCCATTTATATTTCTCTTAAAGTGTTCTCAAGACATTGTACAAGTAAGTGGCTAATGGCACCACAGGGACACTCACCCTTCAGAGGGCTAAAGGACATAATATTAGGAGTCTAAAACTCAAAGGACAATTAATTTCTTAAGGACAACAAATGAAAACAATGATGTTAATTGTAAAAGGTCAACCAACCCATCACAAACTACCAACAGGAAGAAGAATCAGTGTGTATCAGCAATGACTTGAAGAAACTCCATGGATAGAAAGAGATGAGACAATTCCAATGCAGAACAAATGATTTAACTTAAAAAGAAAACACAAATCCTTGCTAGGGGTAAGGTGTTATACCGAAAACCTAAATCTCTTAAACATTATAAAAATGACCTTTCTTGGAGAGAAGGTTCCTTTCCTTAACAATACCCCTGACCAGAACCTGAACTGGGGTTATTAGGTTCAAATCAGCTCCATCAATTATCACAAGAACCGTAAACTCAGATAAAAGCTTTGCCTTTTCTGAGTCTAGATTTCTTCATTTATAAAATGTGCATAATAAAAATAGACCTGGTAGAATTGTTTTAAACTAAATGAGATAATATAAACAAAAATAGTAAATCAAACACCATGCAAGGTCCACAGCAAAAGTGAGTAAGTCTAGATCACCTATTCCACAACCACTGCACACATATGCCTTTGAGGCATGATGGCGTGGTGGTTAAGAGCATGGGTTCTTACATCAGACTGTTCATATCCTGGCTCAGCCAGTTACTAGCTATATAACCTTAGACAGATTTCTTAATCTTTATAAGCCTCAGTTTCCTTATTGAAAAAATGGAGCTAATTACAGTGCCTCCTTGATGGAGTGGTTGTGAGGAATAACTGAGTTATTACCTGAAACATACTTAGAACAGTGCCTGGCAAACAGTCAAAGCTCAATAACTGCTAGCTGGGATCATGATTATTATTACACATAAAATCTAAAAACTTATTGACAGAGGGAATACCTCCTTTGAAACTTTGAAAAACTAGAGGCAAAGCATTTAATCAAGTCAGACCTCCTAAGCATGCTATCTATGTCTCCTATGAAAATGTTGATGTAATAACGATGTTTTGATTGGTATTGTATTTTTCATTTTTATAAGTGTGGTTAATGTAGTTTTTGTTTCATTTTAAGGGAAAAAAAACATAGAACACTGAGAAAAAAATTCATGTGAGCAATTTGCTTATTAAAATGCAACTTCCAAGGTATGGCCAAGATCAGAGCAAATTCAGCCTAACTTCCCATTAAGAGTCCCATTTTATATCCATTTCTTGGTGCATAAAGAACTGACACCAATATCATGGCCCCAGGGCTGTGAAGATAATCCATCATCAGAGAGAGACTCAATTATAGCAATATTTACTAGACCATGCTCTCTAAGGCAAAAATACACTGAGTACATTATAGAAAGATTTTCAAGAACAAGTATATTGAAATAAATATGTTTTTAAAGAATGATCTAAACTTAAATTAACAACACTTTACTCCAGTTAACAGAGGTTTTACTGTATTATTCTCTTAATCAAGAGGACTAAGTATTATGAAATGGTGTGTGAAAGCAAAGTGGGTTAACTGTTTCTGGGAGTTTGAATCCTGTAATAGTATTTCATTCACACAAGCATTGCTGAGAAAAAAACAGTAACAGTGGTTTGGACAGGCAAAATTATTGCCATTTCACAAAAGGAGAAGCTGAAACCAAATACCAGAAAGTTGAACAATTTCTCTAGAGTGAGTTGCTCTTGAGCAAGTATCAAGAATGTAGATCTGAGACATCCTGTCCCTGGCTCCAAATGGTAGACAGTGAGACTTTCAAGCTATGGCCAATGAGTAATTTTCAGGTGACTGCTTGGATGTTTTCTTATAGTACTACTGTTATTATGCAATTATAATACTAACCATGTCTACAGCTTTCTTATTTGTGCCATGAATTACTACACTTACAGTATTCCATCCTTCATTGGGAACTAATCAAAAAAATCCTATCCTAAAGTAACCTAAGTGTCTATCAGCAGATGAATGGATAAAGATGTATAATGGAATATTACTCAGCCATAAAAAAGAATGAAATAATGCCATTTGCAACAACATGGATGGACCTGGAGATTATCAGACTAAGTAAAGTAAGTCAGACAGAGAAAGACAAATATCATGTGATATCACTTACATGTGGAATCTAAAAACGTGATACAAATGAAATTATTTACAAAATAGAAACAGACTCACAGATATAGAAAACAAAATTATTGTTACTAAAGAGAAAAGAGGGGGGAGGGACAAATTAGGAGTTTGGGATTAACAGATACACACTACTATATATAAAACAGATAAACAACAAGGTCCTACAGAATAGCACAGGGAACTATATTCAGTATCCTGTAATAAATCATAATGGAAAAGAATCTGAAAAAGAATATATATACATATATATATGTATATATATAAACTAAATCACTTTTCTGTACACCAGAAACTAACTCAATATTGTAAATCAACTATACTTCAACAAAAAAAAATCCTATTCCAGCCAGTAACTCTAATGAAGCCCTGTTATGGCGATGAGAACATCTGCAAAACCCATCATTTTCCATGGGATTCTTTACTCCTACTGAAGTGGTATATGGAATCCAAAATGGTTCCAAACTATATTCGAATTTGAGTATCTTCCAGGTTATTAGCTTCTGTATGAGACAGTCACACAACTTCTGAACAATGTAAAATAGTAGAACAGAGGTTGTTGGAAGTAAGAATGAGTGACATATAAGAGACAAGTACATGTTTTTGTCAAGTAAACATTCCAGGTGCCTGTTTCTGCCCCCTCAAATAATTCCAGGAAGAATTCCACAAATGCCAAGAGTTGCCCATTACAAAGAATGGAATATAACACTTTACCCCCACTTTTCTAAACAGAGGTCCCCTAACTCTCAAAGATAAAATGACTCTATATATTAAAAAATTTAATAGGAAGAAATTGAAACTCCACAGAATATCAGAATATACCAGCACTATGGCTAATTCAGTGAATCCTTTACCACAGCAGTTGCAAGGAATCAAAACGTGTAACGGGATGTCCTTGCAGCAAACAAGATGTTCCTCTTAACCTTAATATCCCCTCTCCCTTCCTTTGAGAAGCTTTGGAGGTTTGGGGGAAAAGTTTATGGATCTTGATTAATTTCATGGGCCAAATCCAATGAGCTAAATAAGTTAGAGTACTCAATTCTCATTTATTAATCAAATATAATTCACAACGTTACATAATCATTATATTGTAGATATAATAATAAAGATAATAAACTTTGGCAGGCAATAACATTTTTTAATAATAATACAGCCAGGAAAATAGTTTATAGTGTTGAGAGAGATATTAAAATGGGCAAAAATGCACAGGGGAGGAAGGTATTAGATATACATATTTTCAAGTTATTAAAAATTGAAAAAATATAAAGGTGAGATTAATGTTACAGAACCTATCTGCATCTCTAGAAATGAAGGGTTTAGGTTATATGAAATATGTTCTGCTCTCACGCATGTACTATATAGCTAGCAGGAGAACCTCTGAACAGAATTTGAATGAGTGATGGGCTGAGAAGCATCAGATGAAATTGAAGAAGCAAGATAAAATTTCCCCTGAAAGAACATTCTTTAATTATGAAGAAGGTTGTCTGGGATTACCCTACAGAAACCTTGCAAATCCTTGCTCTTTATACCTGGTAAAATGAGAGCTACCTGGAAAGCCTTTTCTTCCTGCCTTACTCTCTCAGGTCCACAGACACAAAAGGACTGAGAATAGAGAAACAGCAGCACCACAAGACATCCTGCAAATGCTGGGAACAGAGGCAGAGGCCACGAATTCAGCACTAGTAAGCGCTGTGGCTTCCAATACTGTCAGCGTTGTGCATGCTGAACAGAGGGGGTTTGGAAAGGCAAGGGGGAGTGGGGGAAGCTTGGTGGGGAAGAAACGGTTTCCATCACAAAGCAATGGCAATGAGGAGAAACTCATGGCAGATGCAGAAATTCTGCAGTCATCTGACCCCGAAAGGCAGAAAGAAATGTAGTCTGTCTTAAAATCTCTGAGCAAGAAAAGGAAGGGGGGAAAACACTACCAAAAAAAAAAAAAAAAAAACTTGTTTATAATAAAGACTACATTCTGTAGCAATTTCCTAGATTCCTGGGGTTAGAAATCTAGATTGCCAATGGATAAGTGAGCCTTAAAATCACATCCCTGCTGACAAAAATTCATTTCTTATAACCGTCTCCATTTACCGGAATGCTGAATCTTTCCCATGGGGAAGGAACAAATGAAAATGTTATTTCTCTGCTCATGAACTCATACCTTTCTGTCTGCTTTTCACTGTTGGCAATTTCATTCTCCTCCAAATTTGACTAAAGCCCGTGACCTGAGGGAAATAATGTCTATATAATAATCTCCTGAAACTCTAATTCTGAGTCATGTTTTTTTGGATGTTGCCTCGCAGTTTATGAAAATTGCACTGAGCTATGAAATGTAAGTGATGTGATGTTTCTGCCTAACATAATCATTTTGCTGGTGAACATGTTGCAAATACTAATAAAAAGGAGGCTCCCAAAAAGCCATGAGAGCTGGTTAATGGCAACAATCCAGCAGCAGTGGCCCCCATCTTCAGGGCTGTTCCTCATATTCCTCTCAGAATAGAACTGCAAAGGGTAAAAGACAGGTGGTCAAAACACAGTCAGGAAAAAGGGGAAAGGATTTACTTCCATTGTGATCCTTTTCGCTTATCCCTACATGCCTACATGCTTGGACCTCTGACTTACCAATTCCTGTGTGCTTGGGACAGTAGCATGCAATCTGACCATTTGGAAACAATGGTGTACTGACTTTCCACTTTAAAAGAAACATCAGTTTTGAGACAGGATCAGTTATCTGTTTCAAATGCATTTAGCTGTACAGTGTAATTAAAGAATATCTCTCTATAAGTGTAGATAACTATCAAACCACGTGGTAGACCCTACCAGGCTGAAATTTCCATCCATCATTTGGAGAATTTAACACAACCAAATGGGATTAAGGACCCTTACTTTTATTTTTCCCTAATCCTTTCAATCTATTCAATGTGCAAGTAAGGGAACTAAATAAAGAAGAGTTATAAAGATAACTTGCCCCTAGTAAATCTGATCTCAAATAAATAGACCTTTTAACAAAGATGTCTGTGATCTATGATGCCTGTGCACTTACTATTACTACCTTTAAAAATGGAAATAATGTAAAATATTGAAACACATTTTGTTATCAAACTGCCTTTTGAGAGACAGTAGATGAAAGGTTTTGTTTTTTTATAAATAGAAGGCTTTATTATTTGAAATTCTTTCTCCTATTCTAAATCCTAGCAAAATAAGGGGTTTTATAGTTTCTAATTTTCAGCAAATATTACTGCAGTTGTATTTGGATCTTGAGGCTATTTAGGGAATGATGCAATGTTAAAAAATTAAGCAGCAAATAAAATTTTGTAATAACCCACACATATGTGGCATCACTACCTATGACTTGTTAACTCCCAGTTAACTAATAATAGTAAGAAAAATAATTAGCAAGTATTACGATCTAATGTAAAATCATATCCCTTAACATTTACTGTGAAGATAATTTTATACATTGAAATCACAGATATTTAAATGAATTCTAGTCATGGCAAATTACTTCTGACTTTCACCAAACATATTTCAAGGAAACCTCTGCATTCTACAGCCATATAGCACTCATAATTTAAAAAAAATTAAAATCAAAGCATTAAATTCATGACTGTGAGGTCTTCCCAAGGCTAAAGGAAGGAATTGGACTTTGGGTGGTAATACAGTAGTGGTAAAATTGTTTGCAAGAAGGATTAACAGTCATTTGTCATAAGTTTTGTAAAAGTTCTCCAAACATAACTCATTAGAAGTACTCAATCCAGAAATGATCTTTTTTCCCTAAATAAAACAACTCTTATCTGAAGAAAATTTACAAATAGGCTGGCTATGTTTGCGGCATGCAATGAATCATCAGAACAAACCCTAAGCCCTGGGCCCCAGTTTTACCATATGCATTTCATGTTACTAACCTAAATCTGCCAAGGACATCTAATGCCTTTGTAAAATGGGAATCTTTTACTTCAGATGATGACCATACTACTCTACTAAAATCCACATCAGTTTAGCAGACTATTCTTACTTACCCTTTATTTTAAGAGTTGTTCATACTTCTGAGAAGGGGAGCTATAATAAGGTCACTTGTGATCATGCAAACTAAAATTATATTCTTTTCTCTTAGAGAACACCTTTTATTTTGTGTAACCTCACAGTAAGAGAGAAATGATAGTCTAATATTTAGGGCAAAAACATTATGACCCCACTCACCAGCCCACAAAGGTCTTTTTAGTCTTCATTATTAAAGAGCCATATCTGTCATATTAAACTAATATAAATTTCTAAATACTCCTATGACTTTTCCAGACCCTGAATTAGACACATATTGAGAATTCATTATCTTTCTGCTATTCTACTACATACTGTTCTTCCAAAATATACACTCAAATTCTGTTTCTTTAAAAGCAGAGCAGAACTTTCCACCTTTTGTTTTCACTGGTTAATATTAAGGGTGTGCCTATTGATGATATCATGTTTGCCTAAATGCTTCCTATTCAGGGAGTTAAAACTACTGGGAGTGTTTAAAAATACCATGAAAAAGGGCCCCTTGCTCAGAGAGTGTGCAGGAAATGCTGTTTACAGACAGATGGGGTCATACATCTCAAGCACCAATTCACACTTCAAAATCAACTAGTTAGATCACAAATACCTAAGAGCACCACTGCAGTGTAAAGCTGAAAGTAGATTCATGGCAAAATTCTGTTACATTCTTACTAATACATCTGAAGGCTTCAAGTGTATTTTTTAAGCCTGATGACTTCTCAAGGTCTTTTTTTTTTTTTTTAATTGGAGTTCAATTGCTTTATAATGTTGTGTTAGTTTCTGCTGTACAACGGAATGAATCAGCTATACGTATTCCCTCCCTCTTGGACCTCACTTTTCAAGTTTTATATATTTAATTTTATCCAAAGAAATTACATTCCACAAACAAGGCATGTGACTATGTCTGGTTGATCAGTGAACAGAATTTGCATAATTTAAATGCTTTCACATTTACTGAGATTTATTTTATACCTCAAAATATGGTCTATATTAACAAATATTCCAAGTGCACTCGGAAAAAAACCTGCATTACGTTGTTGAAGGGAGTATTCTATGTCAATTGAGTCAAGATGATTGATAGTATTGCTCAGGTATTCTACATCTTTCCTAAATTATGTTTACTTGTCCTACCAATTACTGAAGGAGTGTTGAAATCTCCAACTAAATTGGTAGATTTGTCTAATTCTCCTTGTAGTTCTATTACTTTTTTTTTTTTCTTGAGGCTCTGTTATTAGGTACATATACCTTTAGCTTTCTCTATGAATTCTTGTTTTCTTGATGAACTGACCTCTTTATCATTATGTAATACCATGCTTTATCCCTGATAACATTGCTCATTCTGAAGTCTACTTTGTCTGATATTAATAGAACCACTCCAGCTTTCTTTTGTTTGGGTGTTGCATGAAACATTGTTTTCCATCCTTTTAGTTTTTTTTTTTTTTTTTTAAATTTATTTTTGGCTGTGTTGGGTCTTCGTTTCTGTGCAAGGGCTTTCTCTAGTTGTGGCAAGCGGGGGCCACTCTTCATCGCGGTGTGTGGGCCTCTCACTATCGCGGCCTCTCTTGTTGCGGAGCATAGGCTCCAGACACGCAGGCTCAGTAGTTGTGGCTCACGGGCCCAGCTGCTCCGTGGCATGTGGGATCTTCCCAGACCAGGGCTCGAACCCGTGTCCCCTGCATTGGCAGGCGGATTCTCAACCACTGCATCACCAGGGAAGCCCCATCCTTTTAGTTTTAACATAGCTATGCTTTCATATTTAAAATGAATTTCTTGTAGACAATACATAATTGGGTTTTGCTTTCTATCCAATTTTTAAACTCTGTTTTTTAATTGACCGTTTATATTTAATGTAATTATTGCTAAAGATGGGTATATATCTATCATTACACTGTTTAAAATTTTGTTGAATCTGTTTTTTGTTTTTGTCTGGGTTTTTTTTGCCTTCTTTTGTTTTAGTTGAGCATGTTTTATGATTCCATTTTCTCTCTTTTATCAGTTTGTTAATTATACTTCTTTGTTTTATCTTTTTCCTCAGTGGCTGGTCTAGAGTTCATAATACACAACTTTAACTTCTCCTAGTCTACTATAATTCTATTATATCACTTCACGAATAGTGTAAGAACCTTATAACACTATATTTCCATTTCCTTCCTGCTCTCCTTTGTACTGTTGTTGCCCAAATTTTACTTTGACATATGTTACAAACCCTACAATGCATAGTTATTATTTTTGCTTTAGACCAGGATCAGAAAGTAAATAATTCAGACTTTGCAAGCCATTCAGTCTCTGTTGCATATTCTTCAATCATTTTGTTTGTCTTTAATTTTTTTATAACTCTTTAAAAAGTATAAAATACTCCTAGCTCTTAGGCTGCACAAATATAAGCCAGAGGTAGTATTTAGCTAACGGGCTACTTTTTGTCAACCCTTGCTCTAATCTCTTTTCATAGATTGAAAGTAAGAAGAAAATGACTTTTATAGTTATCCACAGTTTTACATTTTTCGTGCTCTTTATTCCATGTGTAATACCACATTTTCTATCTAGCAGCATGCTCTTGCCTAAAGACCTTCCTTTAACATCTCTTGTAGTACTGTTCTGCTAGGAAAAAATTCTCTTGATGTTTGTACATCTGACAAATTCTTAATTTTGCCTTTCTTTTTGAAAGATACATTTTCTGGAGATGGAATTCTGGATTTCAATTCTTGAAAGATGCCATTCCATTGTCTTCTGGCTTTCATAGTTTCTGACTAAATGTCTGCCAAATTGTTACCTATGTACCTCATTAAGTAATATTTCTTTTTTTCTCTAACTGCCTTTAGAATTTACTCTTATATTTGGTTTTCAGCAGTTTGACTACTATATATAGATATGCTTTCCATCATATTTATCCTGACTGGATCTATGGTTTGTTATCTTTCATTCTGAAAAATTCTCAACCATTCTCTCATCAAACATTTCTTTTGCTTTATTTCTTCTCTCTTCATTTATGTTAGGTTATTTCATATGTTCTATAGTAACATATTCCATTTTTGGATGTCCTTTTTTTAATTTCTACTCTTTTTGCTCTGTTTCACTCTTGAAGGGTTCTTCTAGTCTATCTACAAGGTCACTGATTCTGGCTCTACTGTGTCCAGTCTCTTAATAAACCCAAAGAAAACAATTTTAATACATGATATTTTGTTCCACACTTCTAGCATTTCCATTTGACATTTATTTGTAGATTCCACAGCTATAGTGAAATTGCCCACTGATATATATATATATATTGTCCACTTATCCATTAGACCTTTTAATATAATAATCATAGTTATTTCAAAGTCCCTGTCTGAAGTTTGCATATCTAAACCATCTCTTGGCTTGGTTCTGTTTATTATTAAACCTCTTAACAAGTATTTCTTTTTCTTGTTTGTGTCTGTTTCATACATTTTAAAAATTGAATTCCACACTTTGTGGGTGTAAGAACTGAAGTAAATAACATTATGCCTGGAAATGGGTAACTTCTTTCAGGCTATTAGCATGGGGGGATTGAGTAAATCTAGAAAGTAGTTGAATTGGGTTTGGATTTTGTTGTTGATATAATTAGTTTCAGTGCACCAAAGGATGCAAATTCCTCCTCTGATAGACTCTTGTGACCTAGTTCTTTGTGAGAGTCCAAAAGCAGAAGCCAATTGAGAGTCTAATCATTAGAAAGAATCAGAAAAACAATTTTTAAAAAAACAGCAATCAAGAAACATTGTACAGGGCTTCCCTGATGGCACAGTGGTTAAGAATCCTCCTGCCAATGCAGGGGACACGGGTTCGAGCCCTGGTCTGGGAAGATCCCACATGCCATGGAGCAACTAAGCCCGTGTGCCACAACTACTGAGTCTGCACTCTAGAGCCCGCGAGCCACAACTACTGAGCCCATGTGCCACAACTACTGAAGCCCACATGCCTAGAGCCCGTGCTCCACAACAAGAGAAGCCACCACAATGAGAAGCCTGCGCACGGCAACGAAGAGTAGTTGCTCACCGCAACTACAGAAAGCCCACGCGAAGCAACGAAGACCCAATGCAGCCAAAAATAAATTTATTAAAAAAAAAAGAAACATTGTACAAAATATCTGACCAGCACTCCTCAAAATTTTCGAGGTCATCAAAAAGGAAAAAAGTCCAAGAAACTGTCTCAATCTAGAGAAGCCTAAGGAGACATAGTGACTATAAACATATAATGTGGTGTCCTGGATAGAATGCTAAAAGAGAAAAAGGGCATTAGGCAAAAAAGTAAGGAAATCTGAATAAAGTATGAACTTTAATAATAAGGTAGTAATATTGGTACATTAGTTGTAAAAATGTATCACACTCACGTATGATGTTTACAACAGGGCAAAAAAGACGGCATGCATATGGAAATTCTGTGTACTAATTTTTGTAAATCTGAAACTATTTCTTAAATTTATTTTTTAAGTACTAAACAGTTTTTCTGTATTCGTGATCCACCCCAAAAATACAATAGGTCCTGCATATAGTCATTATAGGATATATGTGTGGGTAAGTGAGGCAAAGGCTCTCTCCGTGCTCTTGCCACTCCTCCAGCAGTAGACTGCAATTGTTCATTTCTTGATTCAAGGCTTGTGGTGGGGGAGAAGAGTTTCTCAGTCTACCTGCTACAACCTCAGTCTTAGCCTGGCCCTGTACATCTGAACCTAAGGAGTAGTACTTTCTCAGCATTTCTGCCTCTCCCTTAATGGCAGGCAACCACTGTTTCCTACTCAGTAAAGGGTACAGAGTGCAATCAGGGTTTTTACTCTTCCCTGCAAGCCACCCATGGGGAAACCAAGTTCTTGTGCTAGTGTAATATCTCAGGCATGAGGAAGATTCCTGCTCCTCTGCCATAGGCAGCTGATCTCTGCTTTGCATCAATGCAGAATCCTGGACACCACAATCTCTCCCAGCAGCCGATGGCTTTTGCCCAGTGTCATTCAAATGAGAGGGTGGGAGGCAGTGCACAGCCATCCTCCTCGTAGCAGTTGATCTCTGTGTAGAACCAGAAGGGCAGACAGGTTTCTTGCCCCTCCCTAGTCGCATATGGCTTTTGCTTTGTTAGGGGGAATGGGCACAAGACAGTAAAATTTAAATACCAAATTTCAGCCTCAGTATCAACTGTGAGAAAGATTTAACAACCTCCCTCTCTCTTTGAGCCTAACATTCATCTCTAGTATAAATGTGCTTAGCACCAGTTTGGAACATACTATTTGCTTAGTTCGTACATGCTAGATTTACTTCTATTTAACTCTCTGGGCTCTGGAACATCGTAAATTATCTAGAACAGGCCATGAGATGGCTGTCCAACACTCCTCTGTATAGATCTTCTCCCTATCTTCACTAGCCAGCCCTGTCTGTCACACTAAAGGAAGAGTCACTGCTAACAAAAAAACAGCAAGCCTCTACCCTGGCCCCCTCCCCACCTAGTGTAACACTGCAGTAATTAGAAACCAAGTCAACACAGCAAATACATATGTTGTTTAGTTCAATGTTATGAAATTATTTCCTAGCTTGACATCTCTTCATCTTTCTGTTAATATAAATGGACAGAGAGCTATTTGGAAAGAGGCTCACCAAATGTTAACACTGGTTGTTTCTGTGGAAAGGGTAAGATTTAAGCTGATGTGCTACATTTTCTTTGTACCGTTTTCTATTATGTAAATCATTTATGGTGTTAATGGTGTTATGGTTAATGGTGTATCACTTTTATAAAAATAATACGCTCTCCTTTAATAACATAATTCAAGGACAGTAATCAGATTGGGAGTCAATTGCCTCTGATTTATAGTAGCAATCTTAGAAAGTCTGAGAAAATCCAAGAGTTAACACAGTGAATGACTCTCAGAGAAACTGAAAGCACAAGAACCAAGTAGGAACAACACAGAACTCTCAACTTCATAATCAGAACCACAAACTAAATGTTCTCCTTTAAATCATGAACCTCTTAAAAAGATCCAGAATATGGGGCTTCCCTGGTGGCGCAGTGGTTGAGAATCTGCCTGCTAATGCAGCGGACACGGGTCCTAGCCCTGGTCTGGGAGGATCCCACATGCCGCGAGGCAACTAGGCCAGTGAGCCACAACTACTGAGCCTGCGCGTCTGGAGCCTGTGCTCCGCAACAAGAGAGGCCGCGATAGTGAGTGGCCCCTGCTTGCCACAACTAGAGAAAGCCCTCACACAGAAACGAAGACCCAACACAGCCATAAATAAATTAATTAATTAAAAAATAATCCAGAATATGAAATTTGACACTGTAAATTTCTTTTCATTAAAAATTGTCCTCTTTAAAAAAAAAAACTGTCTTCAATTTTATATTTTCCTCTAATCT
The DNA here is from genome assembly GCF_965194805.1 of Balaenoptera borealis. Taxonomy (NCBI): domain Eukaryota; kingdom Metazoa; phylum Chordata; class Mammalia; order Artiodactyla; family Balaenopteridae; genus Balaenoptera; species Balaenoptera borealis. Next base: position 76,272,719 of record NC_138872.1, read on the forward strand.
TATCTGGAATTAGTGAAGTTGATCTCATCACAGGTTGTCATTCTTCCATTTAAAAACCAAGAAATGAATAATCATTCTCCTAGAATCCTATGATGGGGTATGTCAGTAACTACTTGGAAGGTAATATACTTAAAGAACCCCCTTCAATAACTCCAGTATTTTTCCTTGATGGAATTACTGCCCCTATAATTCCTTTGGAAAATTTTGTAAAAAATTACACCGTGAGGCCACTGGATGTCACTGCAGGTTTATGGAGTGTTACCCAGTGGGATTTAAACTGGGCTATAAATAAAGGAACTCTTAAAGTACTCTAAAGGGGTTGGGAAGTAAGTTGTCGGGCTCTGAGGATTTACGGATATAACACTAATGCATTGGTGATATACAATATACCAGCGATAAGACCTTCTATCTGCAAATTCTTCACCTAAAAGCTTGAAGAAAAGGTGAGAAACAAAAAATCTAAGGCTAACAGATTTAGGGGCCAAGTACAACAATAAAAGGCAAAAAGCCTAATCCTGAAAATCAAAGAAAAAGAGAAATATTGCAAAAGCCAGGAGGCATTAAAAAGTCAAAGATAGTGAGTGATCTGTTCCCCAGAAAGTGAGACTCTATGGCAAATGAAAACCACACACACACACACACACACACACACACACAACCCCAATGAGACGGGATCCCCCTAGGAAATTGATATAAATGAGAGAATATGTCATTTAGACCAATGTTGCATACTTAATATATACTAAAGACTGTGTCACCTACTATATCATAAGCCTTAGAATTTTCAGTGGAAAAAAATGAGCAAGAAAAACCGGGGGAAAATTTCATTAAATAGGCACAGTAAATTAAATAGGAAATGCCAGATGTCCCCACAGAAGAAGTCAGATGCTTAGTTTTACTCCTGTTTCCTTTATAACATCTCTCTATCCCCCAAAAAGTTATTATTAAAAGACTCAAAAACTGGACCTTTGTCTTCAAGAAAAAAGAGAGATTTAAATCAAAATAAATACCTAATTCCCATGGAAATAAAACTCAATGGGATTAGTTTCAGCATCATTATCTCAGGAACTCGCAAATTCTGTTTCCATATTGATTAATTCCAGCCAAGTTGAAATCTGCATGCAATTTACAATCATTCCCTTCCAGAAATGTCTTCATTTAGTAGTATTTTGAGCTTGGCTTGACAAGATTATTGCAAATCACAGCTCCATCAGAAAAGAATCTGCTAAAAAAAATTACAATTTCATTGGAAGTACTGCAAAAGATAACAATTGGCTTAGGAGGAATAAACAGTTTGATGTAGCTAGTACATTATTCTTCAGTTCACCAGATTGAGACATCGATAAAGGACCTTTCACAAATGTCTGCATGTTAATGTACAGAAGCACAGTTCCTGACACTGACAGCCAGAGCAGAAAAGTCAACTATGACTTAATGTATTAGAGGGATAAAAATTAGAAAGCTTACAACAGTGTGAAAAGAAAAACACTAAGGCTATCTTTTTTGAGTGTCAAATTTAGTCACCTATGCCAACTAACAAGCCATCAAAAACATAATCTATAAGGCTAATTTTGGGTAATCCAGGAATTGTTTAATGAGTTAGGAATTAATTTTTCAGTGAGCCTTGCAGAGGGTAAACTCCGATAAAGTCCTCAAGTCGAGAGTTCACACACTTAAAATTAAGGTGAGCAGAGAGCTTTCTGTAGGAGAAAGATCTAGCACCACTGGTTAAAGCAGGAGGGTCATCAGAATCCAGGCCAGCTTTCTTTACATGATGGGCTACCTTTCTCAGTGATTTCAGCATCAACATCACGGTCTTTCAACAAGTCCAAACATATTTTGCCATCAACCATTTTATTAACATAACATACCCTGTTAAATTAATAAATCCTCTTGTATGGAAGGTGAGAGTAAAGATAATATTGGGGCAAATATCATTACAATTATGGGTGTTGCTAAAAGCCGCATGTAGAAAGAATGTAAAAATACATACCAAAATATGTACTTTTTGGTTAATACATATAGAAAAGACCATCTAATTATCCTTTGATGAGATAAAAGCAAAGGGTATGGGTAAGCCACAAGAAATGTCCTATAGGCACCTATTCAAGACTGCAAAACAGCAGAGGAGGTAAAAGTAAAGGAGAAACCATGCTGACATCACCCTGATGAAGAGAACAAACAAACAAATGCTTGTAATGTCTCAACTACAATAAAATTCTATCGTCTTCGTTGGATAAACATGCATATTAAATATTAGTGAAGTTAAATGAGAATTGCAAAATATATTGGAATACATGATTTAAAATTTTCACTGACAATTCATTCACTATCCTTTCTGATAAAAAGACAAACAAACAAAAATTGTATGTAGAGTTTTTAAGTTATCTGGTTCCTCCTTGAAAATCTGCACAACTTTAGTATCTAAACATCCCCAGCATCCCATGGCATTATGTTTGGGAACTATACATGTTATAATAAAAAACTGCTGTCTGTTTGTAATATTGTCAGCTAAAATCCTAACTGATCCTAATCAGAATTCTACTATATTGCACACTCCCTCCTACGTATGATTCTCTGAATTCAATACTAAAAAACTGACCTACCAAGTTCCATGTTCCATTTCTGCTCTAGAATCTTCAAGCTTCTTTTGAAATCCACTTACTCGTTTAAGCCACTTTGTTTTGATTGACACACAAATTCAGAGAAGTTTAACCACATGTATTTCACAATGTGTTTCACACTGGGGTCCTGCCAACATTTTGTGACACCCACAAACAGTGATCTAACAAGTCGCATGAGCTAGCAGAGAAGATAACAACTGCTTCAAACGTGTGGGAGATTCAGCAGGACAGAAACCAAGGCATCCTCCAAAGATGCCATATCATCATCATCTCATGCCGTATGTCCTTGAAACAGCCTTAACGAAATGGAATCTCCCAAAATGTATTCTAACAGGGCTGTGGAATCATCAGTGTTCTGAGAGGAGATTAAAATAAGATGCAGGTTGACACTACAGCAAAAGCAATCAAAGGAGAGCAGAGCAATAAATTAAAAAATGAAAGCTGTTTATCCAGAGTTTTCTAAAATTATGCTTTGGTCCAAAGAAATAGGTAATATACCCTCACTAATAATAATGAGGGGAATATATCATGGATAGATCATTATTTGTCTATTTATTGACTTTGATCCAGTGAGCTCTATAGTCCTCTAGGTAAATCACACAGAAGCAAGAATCTCACAAGCTCAACACATAAATTATCACAAATTACCACATTTTTTTTTCTGAAAGGGAAATTCCACTCATGCACTGCATGGAACACCAAACCGTATCTATAAAGCATGCTGCTCCTCTGAGCTCCAGACTCACACTCCCACAGCATGTCTTTCCTTGGACACCCCACAAGCCTTGTGAAGATCAACACATCCAAAATGGAACTCAGTAACCAAGTGGACTCAAGTACATGCTCCTAATAACGACCCTCTACTGCCTTTCTTGGAGAATGGTACCAGCATTAACTCAGTTGAAGAATGCAGATACTCAACAGTCATCCTTGGAGGCTTCTCACAACCACATTGACTCACTGACTGAGTCCTGTCCATTCTATATCCTAAATATCTCGAGAACTGTCCCCCTTCTCTCCCAATCACACTGTCATCACAATCATTTTTCCTGGAATCTTTTTTGTTTCCAAACTCACCCTTACAAAAACCATCTTCCACAATACTGCTTGAGTGACCTGTTTCATACACACATCTAATTTCATCCCTCTACTACTTAATATCTTTCAGTGGCTCTCCATCATCCTCATTATAAAATGCAAACTCTTTAACAAGACTCATCAAGACTATTTGTGACCTGGCCCCTTCCTAGCCTCATTCTTATACTTTCCAAACATTTCAAAATACCTGCAGGTCAATGAAATCATCAAACCTCAAGCCTTTGGGCTCTTCCACATGGTGCTCCGTGGAATGCACCTCCCCCCTTCTTTAATCACCTGGCTTTAATCATTCCACTCCTACTTCAAAAACCAGTTCAGGCATCACACCAGAAAGCTTCCTAGTTTGCACTGTTATATTTCTGAGAGGGGCATCACACTCGCATTATAATCGTTTGCTTCAACGTTCTCTCACATCACAAGGCCATGAACTCATTAAGGTAGTTGTTCTCAAATGAAGTGGGTTCTACCAGGAGTAATTTTCAATTTCCCCATGGGCATTCCAGTCTAAGAATCTAGCCCTTAAGAGCAGAAACTAAATATATCTTTTATCCCCCTATGCTGAGACTTTTCAAAGTGCTTGGATAATTACAGGCTCTAGAGGAGAGTGAAATGAAAGAACAAACAAAAAAATAAGAAAAAAGAGAGTGTATACAAAGAAAAATACCAAAGGATGATCAAGATACAAGTGATGAACAATGACTGAAAATAAGAAATGATTTAACAGAGACGAGAGAATACTAAGTAATGGTAAATGTAAAGAATTGTAGAATAATGCATTTAGATTAAATGAAAATGTTAATTTAATCATTTTTCCAAAATTATATGAAGGACCTTTTATGAGACAGAGGTTCAAAGCTGAGAAATTGTTCTGCAAGTACATAAAGGACCAAAAAAAAAAAAAAAACAAAGGAGACAAAATGGAATCAGAGAGAGATCTTGGGAGATATAAGAAATCACAAGAATCCTCAACTAAACAACCAGAAGCAGGGTACGGAGCTGTCAGCCCTGGAAGCCCACAAGAGATCTGCTTGCTGAGGTCTGTTCTCTTAGCCCACCAAAAGGCTGAAGTTTAACTCAGAAATCTCTCAGGGTGCCTCTGGGGCCAGTGATTCCATGAGAGGCAGAAAGAGGGGATTTGAGACCATCTGAAATTCTACTTTACAGTTCTGTCCTCACAGGAGAGCCCAGAGAAAAAGGCCTCTCTTCTACTCAGCCCTCTGCTGCCCCCACTGTGAGTCACTTTCCAATTCCCCATAACAGAGCATTCTGGGAAAGCAAATGCTTTGGCTGAAATTTGATAGGCACAGGTGGCACAGCCAGCTGCAAGTAATTTAGCTCTTACTGGCATTGCTACATCTCTTGGACTTTACAAACTCTGTGTCAACAGAGTATGAGGGAACAGGAGCCAAGAAGAGAAGACAGTATGAGAGAGTCAAAGGTGATGTGGCAGAAAGGGAATGATATTCTCAAGGAACAGGTTAGTTGAGGTTGTCACTTGTGTTCCTTCTTCTGCAAAAAGGGTTAAGTGAAATTGTGGACAGAGGAGATCAAGGTCAGACAAAAGGTCAGCACTTTCCACATGTCAGCACACAAAACCAGCAGGGTGCTTCGGGCGTCCCTACTGAGCCAGAAACTGATAGCACTTCCTGCCCTGGCAGACAGCAATATTCTAGGTTGGGGTTCTATTCCAGATGCAGATGACTCTTCTACAAATGGGCCCACACTGTCTCCTCTCTCACCTCCAAATAGGTCTGGTAGCCAGTCCTTTTCTTCCTTAGTTCATGAATATCACGTCACCCTGGTAAAGTGTGATCCCAGGCTTCAGTATGGAGAATTCAAGCCAGAGGGAAAGGATAGGAGTTGGGTATTTGGGGACCCAAGCTTTAACAAGCTATGAATTTATTATTTATTTTCCTGGTGGCCCCTCCCTGCATGGCCTTTGATCCTAATGAAGATGAGGACAGATATGGATGGATACCAAGTCACAGGATTAGGAACCTAAGGCAGGCAGTCAATAGAGGCTTCATTGCAACAGTGCTGGCTTTCCTCTTCTAAAGGATGAAAATTCCTCATCTTAAAACAAAACAAACAACAACAACAAAAAAGCAGGGGGGGGGAGGCGGGGAGGGGAGAAGGACTACCTGCTCCTAAATGTATTTTGAGGCCATAAAAAGCGTACTGACTAGATGGATTCAAGACCCCCCCGTGCAGATAAAGACTTTCTCTTAGACCTCTTTTCTTACTACCTACTTGCCCCATCCTCCTAGAAGTCTTTCACTGTTTCTTAAAAGTATGAACCCAAATCTGAGCTTCTTTATTTCCAAATTGATTTCTCCACTGTTCAGCCCATGGTTTTGCTCACTTTTCTCCCCAAAGCTGAACAGGCCTTGAGTGAGACCACTCTCAATGAGAGACAACCCAGCATACCAGGGCCACCAAGTAAGGCCAATCCTGGGCCAACATGATTCCTAGGCACATTTCTATAAGGAGACTTACACCTGAGAAGAACAAAACCAGGCTGGCAGCAGGGAGTGTGCTTGCCATGCTGTTAGCTTCTTACTCACTAAAACTGGAAAGCAGGTCCTCAGAGGGCCTCCCACAGCTCCTAAAGCTAACCCTTCCATCAAACACACGATGCTACAATTTGATGCAAGAAAGCAATTATCAAAAATACCCTTCCAATAATAAAAAGAAAAAAAAGTTCCCAACCAACCACAGCCAGAGATACAAGCAGTGAGTCTCACTCTGAGGCCAATCTGGTTGATCTTATGCCATGTTTGCCCTCCTCGTTACCATGTTCTGCACTCCAGCCACCACGCTATCATCAGGCGGAGTCAATCATGGTACATGCCAATGGCACTGTTTATACAACATTTATTTGGTGAGATGTAGTCTACTCAGTTCAAAACAGGAGGTACAACAGAAAATGAGCCCCTGAGAAGGAAATAAGATGCTAAATATTGTTGTATTTAAGTAACGTAACAGATGAAGTTAAGAACAATCAAAATTAACCTTGTTTTACTGCCTCCAATAATTTAAGGGGTAACTTTTATAAATTATTCTACTCATAATTATCTTACAAACAACAAACATCTGATTTTTCCCTGTATCTTCAAAATATACAAATCCTTTACTTGCTTATGAGATCAGGTAAGGCCCTTACTGAATTCCTTCCAAGTCAAAGGAAGAAAATGCTTTTCCCTTTTTCCTCTCCCACTTTTGCTGGCACACCAAACTTCCAGCCTTCCAAACCTACAGAAACGTTGGGTTGATGGGCACATTTTTCTCCAGGAAATGACATAGTGACATAGGTAAAAGGTGATTTGGATAGACTGCTGTGTCACAAATTGTCAGGATCTGATTTAGAGACCTTGCTTTCGTCAAGAAAGACAGTTGGATGTCTGCTTTAAAGAAGTACTGGGAATATTTTCATCAAAAGTTTGAATTGAAAAACAGTGGGAGGTAAATATCTGAGATGTTGCCAAGAAAGACTGCTATATCTGTGCAATTACCATTAACAGAGGACAGCAGTAGTTCAATGAAGTAATTCAATCTGGTGGCCTACATTTTATCAGACAGCAATTTTGAGCTCTGACATAAAAGGGTACCGGAAAAGGATTGGGCTCTTTTGTATGCATTTTCTCTTCCCTAATTCTATAAAAACGGGATGTATTTGCTTCATAAGGCACAATCATGTATCTCTGAACATTTAACAAGGGACTGTTGAGATATTTCTCTGATGGAAATGTGCATTGTGACCTGCTTCAGAATGAATTTTTGTGTTTAGTTGTCTGAGCTAGAGAGAGGCATTAGGGTACAATAGGTTGGTGTATTTAAAACACAGGAAGGGGGGCTTCCCTGGTGGCGCAGTGGTTGAGAATCTGCCTGCCGATGCAGGGGACAAGGGTTCGAGCCCTGGTCTGGGAAGATCCCACATGCCGCGGAGCAACTGGGCCCGTGAGCCGCAACTACTGAGCCTGTGCATCTGGAGCCTGTGCTCCGCAACAAGAGAGGCCGTGATAGTGAGAGGCCCGCGCACCGCGATGAAGAGTGGCCCCCGCTCTCCGCAACTAGAGAAAGCCCTCGCACAGAAACGAAGACCCAGCACAGCCAAAATAAATAAATAAATAATTAAAAATAAATAAATAAATAAAACACAGGAAGATAGGAAAAGATGGAGATAGATCCACAGGCATTACAAACTGCAGGAAAATAGTCTTAGTCTTTTGAAGACAGCTTTATTGAAGTATAATTGAAACATAATAAACTTCATGCATTTAAAATGTACTGTTTGATAAATTTTGACATATGAATAGATCTGTGAAACTGTCATCACAATCAAGATAAAGAATATATCTTTAACCTGAAAAATTTTACTCACGCCTCTCAGTAATCCCTCCATCCCAACCCTCCCTCTTTGCACCTGCCTCTCCAGGCAACCATAGACTTGTTTTCTGTTACTGCAGTTTTATTGGCATTTTCTAGCATTTTATATAAATGAAAACATATAATATTCACTCTTTTTTTGTATGTAGCTTCTTTCAATAAGCATAATTATTTTGAGATTCATGCATGTTGTTGCATGCACCAATAGCTTGTTCCCCTTTATTTCTGAGTAGGATTCTGTGTGTGTGTGTTTGTGTGTGTGTACACACCACAACTGTTTATTCATTCAGTTGACAATGGACATTTGGACCATTTCCAATTTTTGACAATTACAAATAAAGCTGCTATGAATACCCATGTAAAGTCTTTGTATGGACATGTACTTTCTTTTTATTTGGGTAAAAATCTAGGAGTGGAATGGCTAGAACATATTGCAGATATGTTTAACTTTTTTTAAAAACTGCCAAACTGTTCTCCAAATTGATTGTTCCCACCAGCAGTACTGAAAAATTCCAATTCCTTCATATCCTCGCCAACTTGTTGTGGTCAGTCATTTTATTAGATGCATAGTGATAACTGATTTCTGTAATGACTAAAGATATGGACCATCTTTTCATGTGCTTATTTGCCATCTGTATCTCTTCTTTCATGAATTATCTAGTCAAATCTTTTGCCCAGTTTTTAATTTGGTTGCTGGGTTTTTTTATTACTTAATATTGAGTTTTTAAAAAATACATTCTGAATATGTCTTTTATCAGATATATACTTTGCAAAAATTTTCTCATAGCCTGTGTATTATCTTTTCATCCTCTTATCAGTGTCCTTTGAAAGATATAGTCAATGGGTATAAAATTCTAGGTTGGCATTTTTATCCATCAGTACTTTAAAGATGTTGCTCCACTGTCTCCTCACTTGCATTTTTTCGGACGAGAAATTTACTGTCATCCTTATCTTTGCTACCCTGCACTTAGGTCTTTTGTTTGTGTGTTTGTTTTTCTGGCTACTTATAAGATTTTCTCTTTCTCACTGGTTTTGAGAAATCTGATTATAATGTGTCTTGTTTTCCTTATCTGCCTATAATGTGTCTTGTTTTTTGCATGATGTTTTCTTCATATTTCTTGTGTTTAGCTCTGCAGGTTTATAGTTTTCATCAAATACTGAAAAATTTCAGACATTGTTTCATATTTTTTGTCCCCTCACGCTTCTCTCCTTGGGGACTCCAAGAACATATATATTAGGCTGTATGAAGCTGACACACAGCCCACTGGTGCTCTGTTCATTTTTAAAATTTTCTATTCTCTTAATGTTTCATTTTGCATAGTCTCTATCCCTATGACTTCAAGTTCACCCATCTTTTCTCCTGCAATATCTAATCTGTTAATTGCTTATGTTTTAATCTCACACCTTGTAGTTATTTCTAGAAGTTTGATTTTGTTCTTGTATTACTTAACTTTCTGAATATATGGAACACAATTATAGTAACTTTTTAAATGTTCTCTGTTGCTAACATCTATATCAGATCAGGGTTGCTTTTGATTGACTGATTTTCTCATTATGAATCATATTCTCGATTCCTTGCAGATCTGATTATTTTGAATTAAATGCTACATAATAGTTCTACGATTCGGTTAAGTTACTTGAAAAAAGGTTCATCCTTTCAGATCATTCATTTAAATCATTCATTTAAAATGTGTTAGGGGAGACTGCAGCAGTGCTCAGTCAATTATTCCTCAATAATGAGGAAAGACCCTACTATGTACATGACCCAATAACTCATGAATCTGGAGGTTTCCCATCTTGCTGGTGGGAATAGGCACTGTTCCTTGCTATGTGTGAGTGCCAAACACTATTCTCACTAATTCTTTTGGATGGTTCATTCCCAGGCCTCAGGCAATTTTTTCACATGCATGAGCTGACTAGGACTTGGCTAAATAATGGAAAGCAATCCTCTGGAGATTTCTGGAATTCTTTCTCTCTAGTCCTGAGTCCTAGCTACCTTGTTCTTCCCAGATTCTCAGTATCTTCCCCTAATGCAGAGAAGTCTGCTGGGCTCCACCTGGTACCCGTAAGCTACCTCCCAACCCTGCATGAAGGCCTGAAACTCTCTCCAAGACAGTAAGTTGGGATAATCATAGGAATCACTACATTCATTTCCTGTCTCTCAGGCACTACTGTACTTCACTGCCTATGTCCAGTGTCTTGCAAACTTCTGTTTAATGTATTTTGTCATTTTTTTTTTCTGATGGGATACTAAATTTAGTCCCTGTTACTCTATAGTGACTAAAAGCCGAAATCTCTTTATAAATATTTTTCTTTAGCTATCTTACCATCAGTTGGCATATTATGAATTAATTTGATTGACTACAAGTGTCATGAGGATAGAGACTTTGTTTTACTTACGGCTACTATATCCACAGAAAGTAAAACAGAGGCAGGCCCATCTGTGAAATAATCAGTGCTAACTACAAATGTACACTGTACCACAGAAAAGATTCTGTAGAAATGTACCAAACATCACATGTGGATGTCTGTCATTGAAAACACTTGAGAAGCAACAGAAATCCTGGTATGTTAGTCTTTCTTGTCTATTTATCTGTTTTGAGCTCAAATAACTAAGAATTTTGTGTCCACAAGGAAGGAGAACAGCTCTTTGCATCTTCCATCAGTGAGGTTTTTGTGTGTTTCTGCACTTACTCTTTACATATGCCTAAAATTTTAGAATTGGAATAGTAAGCTCTTTATCTGTAGACCTAAGTATCTGTAATTCAGAATGGCCTCTACCTTAAAATGTGTGTGCAATGTTTTCCTTCCACCAGATAGTGCTAATAATAAGATTATAAAGTCTCTAAAATTAAAAGAGTTCTGTTCTAGTAGGCTACTGAGTATACATAAGGGCTTACATAAACTAAACATTCCTAAAATTACCAGAAAGCAAGAAATTAAATTTCTAATACTTTAAACGTCATAGATTAAAAAATAATTCTTACATAAACCAACTCAAAAACATTTTACGAATCTAAGTTCACATAATTAGGTGAAAACCTGCCAAATAAGATTAGTTTAATAAAATTTGGTTTAGTAAAAACAGCTATGTATTTTCTGATTTATCAGTGTTAAGTGTAATACAATTGTATATTTTAATTCTAGTTGAAATGTCCTTTTTAAATGTATACAGGTTTACTGCTCAACTAAGCTACCATTATTTCTCCTTTATGTTCAAGATTACAAAAAAATTAATTTGACTATATTGAATAATTATTCTAATGCACTTCATTCAACAGTAATTATGTTGCAGTATGTCGGCTTGAACATAATTTCCAAGATTTTTAAGTATCTTAAAACCTGAAACTAATATTAAATTGAGTTATTTAATGGATATTCATTAGTTACCTAGGCCATATCTAAGAATGAATACTGAAATATTGATTACTAATCCTATTTTTAAATGTATATGGTTTTGGTTTTTATTTTTATAAGCTACAGAGAGGCTGTATATTTCAGCCAAGTTAATGAATATGTTCATTTCTGATACTTTACGAGATTGTATAAGAGATGTGTATGGCTGTAGAAAATTAGTTATGCTTATTCATGATCTTTGCTAAAATGCTGATATGTGACAGGCAGTTCACAATTATCCACCCCTTCAGTTTTTTTTTTTCCTGTGAAATAGAAGTTAGTTACTTTAGCTAAAAGTTATAATATAAAAAGTTGACATTATATTTAAGAACAAGAGTTTGTAAGAAATATAACTCTGTATGTTAAAACTCTATGTGCTTCTGTTTTTCAAGGAAAAGAACACCTTTGCCCTAAAGTAGTGGTTCTGAAGATTTTTGGTTTTCAGACACCTTTTCAACACTCTTAAAACTTATTGAGGTCCTCAATAAGCTGAGCTGAGAAAGTTGAGAAGCAGACAAATTCATGAGATTAATAACCCAAGATCCAGTGGAGCAAGAAGGAATTATACAGAACTGAATGAAGTGATGAGGGTTCATCAGTGGGATTTTTGTTTGTTTGAAATAACACTGATACTGTTTTAATGTCCTATTTTCTGTTTACATAAGGAACCGCTTTCTCTTTTGTCTTAATTTACTTACAATCCATAACAATTTAGTAGATTCTGCTTTAGAAACTAAAATATTTTTAAATGGTATCTTATTCTCATTCACCTCCCAGAATTCAGAAACTCTATGTCTTCTTACTTTTCATGGAAAGAGTTATTTGCAAAGGTTCAATAAGAATTGGTCTTCCTGTTTACCAGGATATACCTGGAAAAATTCCAAGGTCTTGTCTGGAATGCCATATTTGAGGGTAATGCTTATTTAATCAGATATAGTTGGACACTTTTAAAGAATCAAAGTTGACCTTACAGAGCCATTACTTAAAAGACCCTCCTAGAAAAACTAGCCTGGTACCTGGCTTATAGGGTCCAGTCTTAAAACTAGGAAAGAAGGTGACTTCCTGGCAGGCCACTTTGGGATATTTAGGGAACTTTGAGAAGAAAGAAATTCACCCAAATATACAGGTACTGCAGGTAGTGGAGTTTCCTGGGTTTGAGTTCCCAGCCTAAAGACAGCAAATACTAGAGACTTGTGCAGTAGGAGAGTCATATAAAACCTTCCAACAAAAGCAGACTTTATGATGTTTATTTACATAGGTACTCTTGCTGCACCTATGTAAATAATCACACCAAATCTAATGAAACCAACCTTCCTTTGAGACTATTTTTTATCAAATAGGGGAAGATCTATGCTTCAAAGGAACACTATGCATTGTTTATGGTGAACTCTTCAGCATTATGTTTTTCTCATTTCATGAGCGCTAACTTCCAACTCTGTAAATTCTAGATATGTAACAGCAATGTAAAATAATGATTATCTATAATCAAGCAAATTCTGTCTTGTCATGTTGAGGCACAACTGACTTCCCTCAAAGCCATGTCTGCTTCCATTTTCATATTCATTCAATATTCCTCATCTATAATTGTGTCTGTTCTTTGGATTCTCCTTTGAATTGGGAGAGTTATAATATCTGCCTAATTTCATCATTATTTATTAAATAAAATCTTTGAAACATGTACATTTTATAATATATGAGTCATGATTTTACCTTTGCTTTGAAAACCACCTTTCAACAAACGAATCAACTGTACAAAACTTAAATATCTTCGGATTTTATTTTCTATCTACAAACACTCTTCAACTACTTCCTTGTGTTGAGGGTGCTACATTAGAACCTTTTGTTTAATTCTCTGAAATCCTTCCACTCTCTCAGACAAAATACCAGTCACCCAATGATGTTTAGGATCCAAAGTTCTAATGATTTGCAAATGTGGACTATATACAAAAATGAAAATAAAGAGGTGGCTTTGATAGTCACCTACTTACACATATGTTCAAATGCACACTCTTAAATTTTTTAATAAAATTGAATCACTGGTCCAAAACTGCATATCAGATTATTCCAGGCTCTGAAACTGTGAATGATCTTTCTAAAAGGTATAGGTTTCTTCCAAAATATTAAAAGTGATCTCTGTCCAGAGAGAAGTACAGAGTACTCATTTTTCATGATTTGAAACTGAAACCCTAAGAAACAGAAGGCTTTATATGTGACAGCTTACATGCTTGTAATCAAACTAATTGACAGCACAATGACCTGGAATGAGTTTAAAAGCACTATATTAAATGTTTAGCAATCAGTGAAGCAATCCTTTATTATTCAGGCTCACATTTTGCAATTTTATCATGTTATAGGATGAAATGTGGCTGGGGGTTGGAGAGCAGAAAATAGGAGAAAAGGAAAAATACATAAATAATTCCATTCCTTCAAAAGAGTAAATGAACCAAGAACGAGACTATTGCTGAATGATGGAAAGAGGAGTTAAAATGTAATAAAATTAGCCTGATGACTGGGATCAGGACTAAAAACATTAAACAAGCTATCTGTTGCCTAAAGAAATCTTATGTATGTAGAAATTGATAGAGTTCGAAATACAGATTCTGTTCACAAAAATGCAATGTATTATAAATAAAACTCACTGGGTAATTTTCTCAAATAGAGGAGTACCTGGACCCATAAAAGTAATTCTACCAAGAACCAATGCAGTCTTCTTCCTGCTTTCCCCAAATATAAACACATCCTACACAAAACTTAATGAAGATCTTCACATAAGTATGACAAAGTAACTATGTGGCAGAAAAATGATCAAGTAAAATTAAATGTAAGATTTAGATAAATATCTAAATGAGTCTTGGACAAGTGATATTATAGCAAGAAAAGATAAGATACAGATAAAAATTTCCTAAAACAAATGTGCTTATAATTAAATCAGCTGGTAATTACAACTGCTGAGGTCTCTCAAATTACATTATGCATATGTACAACTAAAGTCTATGAACATGTGTTGGGCTGACTCCTCCAAAATCTCTTGAGAAGCTTGTTACAAATCAAATGCTTCTAGGTTGGTCAGGGGTGAGGGTGTTCAAAGTGATACTTTTGAAAAGTAAAAATCTTCCCAGGAAATACTACACTTATAAATAACATATAGGTCAAAGAAGAAATCTGAAGATAAATACAATATATTTTTATTTTCACTTAGTTAAAAATAACATCCAAATTTGTGAAATACAGTGAAAGCAGTCCTTAAAGAAAATTTATACTACTGAATGCATATATTAGAAAAGATCATTCTAAAATCAGTAATCAATGCTTCCACATAAGAAAACTAGATAAATTAGAGCAAATTAAATCCCAAGTAAGCAGAAGAAAAAAAATTATAAAAATTAGAGTAGAAATCAATGAAATTAAAAACAGAAACTCAATACAGAAGATCAATAAAACCAAAAGCTTGTTCTCTGAAAAGGTCAATAATATCAATAAGCCTCTACCCAGGCTAACTAAGGAAAAAAAAAGAGAAGACACAATATATTAATATCAGAATGAAAGTGGGGACATCACTACAGATCCCATGGACATTAAGAAAATAATAAATGAATACAATGAAGAATTCCATGACACAAATGATAACCTAGATGAAGTGGACCAATTCTTTGAAAGACACTTCTGTCAAAACTCAAGAAGAAATAAATAATCTGAATAGGCCTGATTAAAGATATTGAATTAAGGGCTTCCCTGGTGGCGTAGCCCATTCATGATAAAAAGCTCTCAGCATACTGGGAGAATAAAAGGGAACTTCCTCACCTTGATAAAGAATATCTATAAAAAACCTACAGCTAACATCATACATACTGGTAAGAAATGCAGTTTTGCTATAAGATCAGGAACAAGGCAAAGATGTTCCCTCTCACCACTCCTTTTCATCGTCATATTAGAAGTCCTAGCTAATACAATAAGACAACAAAAGGAAATAAAAGGTAAACAGACTGGGAAGGAAGAAATACAACTGTCTTTGTTCACAAATGAAATAATCATCTATGTAGAAAATCTAAAAGAAATATTAAAAAATCCTCCTAGAAGTAATAAGTGAAAAGAATAAGGTTGCAGGATACAAGATTAATATTACAAAATTCAATTACATTCCTATATACCAGTAATGAACAAGTGAAATTTGAAATTGAAAACACGTTATCATTTATATAAGCACCCCCAAAGTGAAATATTTAATTATGAATCTAACAAAATATGCTCAAGATTTATATCATGAAAACTATAAAACTCTGATGAAAGATATCAAAGAAGTACTAAATAAATGCAGAGATATCTCATGTTCATGAATAGGAAAACTCAGTATTCTCAAGATGTCATTTCTTCCCAACCTGATCTATAGATTCAACACAATTCCAATCAAAATCCCAGCAGGACATTTTCTGGATATCAACAAACTGATTCTAAAGTTTATATGGGGCTTCCCTGGTGGCGCAGGGGTTAAGAATCCACCTGCCAATGCAGGGGACACGGGTTCGAGCCCTGGTCTGGGAAGATCCCACATGCCATGGAGCAACTAAGCCCGTGCGCCACAACTACTGAACCTGCGCTCTAGAGCCGATGTGCCACAACTACTGAGCCCACGTGCCACAACTACTGAAGCCCGCATTCCTTGAGCCCGTGCTCCGCAACAAGAGAAGCTGCCACAATGAGAAGCCTGCACACCTCAATGAAGAGTAGTCGCTGCTCAACGCAACTAAAGAAAGACCACGCGCAGCAACAAGGACCCAATGCAGCCAAAAATAAATAAATAAATAAATAAATTGATAAATTGATAAAATAAAAAAAATAAAGTTTATATGAAGAGGCAGAAGACCCAGAATAGCCAATTCAATGTTGAAGGAGTGACAAAACACAACTTCAAGAGTTATTATAAATAAGTATCTACTTATTTATAATAATCAAGACTCCGTGATATTGGGGAAAAAAAAAGACAAATAGATTAATGCAATAGAATTGAGAGATCAAAAATAGACACACATAAATATAGTCAACTGATCTTTGACAAAGAAGCAGAGGATAGAACTCATTTATCTAGTAGTCGCAAGTATTTACCCTTAACATCTTCCCAATTCCCCTGCCCACAGCCCCTGGTAACCACCATTCTATTCTCAGTTTTTACAGGTTCAGTTTTTTAAGATTCAACATGTAAGTGATACCTAAGCTAATTAAAAATGGGCAAAGGACCTGAATAGAGATTTTTCCAAAGAAAAGTGAATATGAAAAGATGCCCAACATTACAAATCATCAGGGAAATGCAGATCAAAACGAGATATCACTTCACATCTGTTCAGATGGCTTTTATCAAAAAGACAAGAGATAAATACTGACAAGGACATGGAGAAAAGGGAACCCTTATACACTGTTAGTAGAAATGTAACCTGGTATGGCGATTATGAAAAACAGTATGGGAGTTCCTCAAAACATTAAAAATTGAACTACCATATGATCTAGCAAAACTACTCCTGGGTATATATCCAAAGGAATTGAAATCAATGTCTCAAAAGGGCAACGGCACACCCACGTTCACTGCAGCATTATTCACAACAGCCAAGATATGGAAACAACCCGCGTATCTCTCAATGGATAAATGGATAAAGAACATGTGAGATAGATAGATAGATAGATCTCACATCTTCTTTATTTATATATATATATATATAGGAGTATTATTCAGACATGAGAAAGAAGGAATTTCTGCCATTCACGACAACATGGATATACCTTGAAGGCATTATGCTAAGTGAGGTAAGTCAAAGAAAGACAAATACTGTATGATACCACAAGGTGATTTTTGAAGTCCCTTCTTACCCAGAGGTTCTGTAACCCTAAGCCTACATAAAGTCAAAATCATAGGTCTATTTTTTTTTAAATTTTTATTTATTTATATTTATTTTTGGCTGTGTTGGGTCTTCGTTTCTGTGCGAGGGCTTTCTCTAGTTGTGGCAAGTGCGGGCCACTCTTCATCGCAGTGCGCGGGCCTTTCGCTGTCACGGCCTCTCGTTGCGGAGCACAAGCTCCAGACGCACAGGCTCAGCAGTTGTGGCTCACGGGCCTAGTTGCTCCGCGGCATGTGGGATCTTCCCAGACCAGGGCTCGAACCCGTGTCCCCTGCATTGGCAAGCAGATTCTCAACCGCTGCGCCACCAGCGAAGCCCCATAGGTCTATTTTAATTAACAAATTGAAAGCTGGCAATTTAGCAACAGATGAAAATAACCTGAAAATATTATGCCTCTGTACAAATGCAGCTTAAAGCTTCCATTCAGTCATGCATGATGCTTAACTATTTAATATTTGATTAAAAGAACACATTGAATTTTCTAGTTTCCTTTGCTTCTCAGAATGTTCTAGTATTAATGCTCCTTTTGTTCAGAGAAGTCAGGTTTTCATAGCACAGAGTTAGTTCTGTTACAAAGTTATTTTTTAAATGTGTCTTAAATAAATTCTACGGGAACCAAATTTCTTGCCTCCTTTGTGTTTAGGACTGAGATGCTAACTTACCATGATTCTTTCTGCACAGGATATAGCCCTAATTTACCTTGGCAGTCAGGCCTGTTTCCCACAAAGGTAAGTTACTGACAGGATCCTCTTGCAAAAGGGAAAATGTGAATGTTTTCTTTAGAAACTAAAATGGAAATGGAGAACTTTGGGGAGTTATTCGAGAAATGTGGCACACGGTGGGCTTGAGTGAGTTCTTATTGGTCTCTGTAATGTTACCTACATCATTCAGATTCTCCCCAATTTCCTTCTGGAGCACTCCAGCTGTACATATAGTCATTTGTTGGTCTCGGCAAGATTTTATGAGATGTGATGAATATATGAAATATTTGGAGTACACTAGGAACCACAGCTGTTATGCCTTGCTGCATTTTTAATGGCTCCTTAAAATCAGAGGCCACTACACACAGCAGCACATTTAGGCAAGAAACACTGCAATTATCTGGCTTCACCACTCCATTGCAAATCTGTGAGTACATTACAGTTTACAAGCCCTAATAGACAGTCATCACCTTTGGCAACGCTTCCACTCCAGAATAGCTACAATCTGGATTAATTACCAGGCAGTGATCAATAGAGACTGATAGTCTTGTTTGTTTTGTTTTGTTTGTACCCTGCAAACCAGATACCAAAAATTTCAGAAAGAAATTAAGTGTAGTATAAGGTGGGCCCCTTTAACATGACTGTTAGTGAAGCTAATTACTATAAGAAAACTAGAGATCATTCATTAGCCTGCTAAGCAAATTAGGTTTGTTAATAGTGATTTATTTATTTATTTATCTTTGGCTGCTCTGGGTCTTCGTAGCTGCACACGGGCTTTCTCTAGTTGCGGCAAGTGGGGGCTACTCTTCATTGCGGTGCGCGGGCTTCTCATTGCAGTGGCTTCTCTTGTTGTGGAGCATGGGCTCTAGGCACACAGGCTTCAGTAGTTGTGGCGCATGGGCTCAGTAGCTGTGGCTTGAGGGCTCTAGAGCGCAGGCTCAGTAGTTGTGGCACACGGTCTTAGTTGCTCCACGGCATGTGGGATCTTCCCGGACCAGGGCTTGAACCCGTGTCCCCTGCATTGGCAGGTGGATTCTTAATCACTGTGCCACCAGGGAAGTCCCAACAGTGATTTATAATGCCAATCCTTGGGTAACTGTGTTGGTCCTTTCAAGTATATGCGTACAGGACCTGACAGTTTATTAACTGCACTATATCTAAACCACTTGTCACCTGGGTGCTTTGGTTAAAACGACATTGTGTTTTAAATGGATAAACATTTTTACACAAGCAAAATGCGTCTTAAATGTTTGGCTTCTGAAGTACTGGGAGAAAAGTAAAGTGTCTCAAACTATCTAAGCCTCCAATAACTCTTGTTTACTGCTAGAGCTAACTATAGGAAAATGTGACACTTGGAGTTAAAGTAGCACTTTTCCTTTTTAACAAGCCCCAGTTGTGTTTTTTAACCTCTTTTCAAATGATACTCTTGGTATTTCACCAAGCTCTAAGTTTCTTATGCAATGGACTGGGAGGCATTTAATTTACAATTTCAGGAAAAATATTTTTTAAAGCAGTTAAGCAAAGGAATGAGTCCTTTGAACTGAAATATTCTGATTGATAGTCCAAAAAACTCCAGACCAGCTAAATCTATCAAAATAAAGGTTGGGTGGGTAGTCAGAGAAAACCTTGGGGTTTGACATGGCCCATGGCTCAGTTTATACAGCTCATACCAACTAATTCAACATTTCTGTAATTTGAAAATCTCCAACAAGGATAAGACAACTGCCCTTAAAGCCAGTGTAGGGGAATAAATAAAGTTACTTTCTGAATTCCATGACAGTGACCTGTACGTTCCCTCTGGGTCTGTCAATGCACTTTGCTTAAGCCTTTACTGCATCATCTCTATGACAGTAAGGATATACTAGCTATGGGACAGAATAAGTTTATAGCCTATTTCTATGTGCTAACATAACTGAATAATGCAAATATAAAACATTGTTCATTATTGTTAATTTCAAAGAAAGGCAGACTTGGTCACGCAATCAAAATCTGGAAACTTTTCAATGTTGACACTGAAGAGCAGTGTTCATTAAGCAGTAAGGGGACTATGGCCTTGCACTCCTGTGGCTCAAAGGACAGTGGAGAAAGGTAGCAAAGCCTATCAAAAGGGCTGGTCCCATGTGGCTGACATTTAGGTGTGAGGCAGATAGAATCACGGATCTTGGACTATTAGAACCAAAGGCCCTTTAGCAAATATCTAGTTCAGTGGCTGGTGAAACCTTTTTTTTTTTTCCCTCAAATCATTTTTTTCTTAAATCATGTTTTGTTTTGGAAAATGATTTACTTTCTCCAAATCTGAGGGGCCAAAGAGGAGGGGGGAGAAGACAGGGAGACCAGGCAGACGGCTAGATCCCATATCCATGAGGAGCCTCTGGGTTTTCATCTTACCTCCCTAATTAGAGTTTGCAACAGCCAACAACAAAGATCCTTACAGATAGAAAATGTTTAAAAATACTTAGCCTATCCCCTCACAGAAATGTTGAGAAAATGAGAGTGTTGGGGGATTGGTGGCAGCTGGAGACACCAATTGATTCTTTCACATCTGTTTATTTTATTCACCAAATTTCTCAATCCCCTTGTACTTCATGAGGAAGCTAACAATGGTGTGGAGACAGAAGACAATTTCCACAGGGTGAGCTAGAAGAGTCATCCCACTGTACAGATTCTACAAATGAGTAAACGCCTGCTCACCCAAATTTAACTTGTTGTGTTCACTTAATCAGGGTATGTTGCTCATGGCTCACAGATCCTATGCCCAAAATCAAAGTGTTAACAACCAATCAAAAACACTTTAAAAAGGTAAGAACTGGAAATGGAAAATAAAATAATATTTTTAGTCTAAGTCCCTTGAAATTAGAGTTTATTGGTGCCTTACACGGAAGAATCTGTCGGAATGCAGATGCTTAGTCCAGATATAAATCAACCCTCCAGTGTAAATAAGATTAATTCTGTGGTTCCTAATCTTAACGAAACACCTACTTAAGTGTAGAGTCTAGTTTTGTTACTTTCTAGGAGGCAAATATAGTTCAGGGAAGTATTTTAAATGTTACAGTTCAAAACTGTGGCAACTACCATTAGAAAGAACAACTGATTTCATTTGCCCAAATGCTTCTGCATAGTACACAGACAGCTTCAAAATCATTAGCAATGTCCTAGATTTTAAGGTGACGGATAGGTTGCAAGGTTTTTGTTCTATTATTATAATCAAAATAATATTCAGTAAAATTCTTATATTAAATATTACATAATTAACCGTTTTGGTGACGTTGTGCTCACTTTGGATACAGAGACCTCTGAGGCTGTTTCAAACATACTTAGGTGATTCACTGGGTAACTGTTGGGGGTCACTTAGGGAAATTACATCAACAAGCACATCTCAAAGACATTTTGTGACAGGCATACAGCTGAATTTTCAGGACATACTGAAGTTCTTACAGGATATTATTGTTTTAATATAAATTTAAATTTGAGTGGCAATGTTTTGTTCTCCTGTTATTTTGGCCACATCTTTAAACTATCATTGAAGATAATTAAATTTCTAACTACGTACGCTAACTTCCAAACTCATCATGTTTCTAAAATAGAATCTCTTCTTTCCTGGGATTCCTATTCCAAGTAAACGAAGCATCACAATCATCAATCCTTGGCTTGATGACTCATTTTTAACAGTTCACTAAGCTAAGTTCAGGTCTCCCTATAAACCGTCTCCTTCCTACTCACCCAACTCCTTTCCCTGTGCTTTTCTCCCTATTGCTCCCTCTGCCTCAAACTTTGTTCCACCTTTTCTTTATCTGTTGAAAATATTAAGTATCCATCAAGTTCTGCACAATTTATGCCTCCTACAATTAACTCACCCTAATTTATACCCCCAAGTGTTCTACTTACATTTCTCATAGGACTGATCAATTTGCTTTGTATCAAATTCAACTACATAACCTAGACTTGAGGGCCAAGCTTACATCTTATTTATCTTGAGAGCTAAGAATAGATATTTAACACATACTTGACAATTAAAATCAATTGAATTCTCCATCTGTGAGCTGTTTTCCAACTGAGTTTTTACCAATCGGTCTAAAAGTCCCCTATAATAACTGGAGATGCCTGATGAAATTCAGATTTTAAAAATTTCCATTAAAATGGAAACTTGTCAGTAAATAAGTAATGGCCAATAATTCATTTACTCAGAGTTAATTACTAATAAATATAAATGCTGGAGTCTTATTTGAGTGACATCTTTAAAATACTCAGTGTTATTTACCTTAAATATAAGCACTCAAAGGTTAGGAATAAATACTTGAGTTACAAAATCCTCTCACAGCATCACTAGCAAGTACTGGCAGGTGGGAAATAAGATGACTTCGGGTGGGGTCGCAGTCAAGGCCAGGTTGATATATTTGCACTTTTAAGTTAAAACCCATGGAAACATTATAAAGTCTGAGAATGTTAGGTCTCTGTACAGCCCCAAACCTCTCATTTAAGTACAATGTGTCAAAATGTTTAAAAGCATCAAAAAGGAAAGGATCTGGGTTTAGGGAAGACTAAATTCCCTGAAAAGGGGGCCATAGTTTTTTACTTCTATAACCCATCACCTAGAACAGGGCCTGCCAGAGAAGGTGCTTAATACCTACTGAAAGACAAAATGTCAAAAGTGTCTGCTTAAAGAAAAGCTCAGTCTATTAGATAAACAATTACATTCTTTTTGAAAGTTTGATCTTTTTAAAGAAACTCATTTGACTCTTACCTAACAATAAAGTCCACTCTGAGATTTTAAAAAGAAGCAACTATGGTTATACAAAATACCACCAATCAGTTTTGAGAGTTATAAACTTACAGAAAAAAAAATATTTTAAGGGTTTATATAGTCAAAAGCTTAGGACAAAGAATTTAATCCCTTTATGATCTTATAACTTTGAATGGAAAGTCACAGGTCAATATTTTGCACCTACTGCCTATTACCAGCACTATCAACATTGTTTCTTAAGTAATTCTACAGCACAGGAAAACAGTAAAACACAAATCCCATTTTAAGATGTGTACCACTACACAATTCCCCTTTATTATATAATGTGGTAGTTTTTTTAAATCACCAGGTAGAAGTGGGTTGGTTTCCTTGATAAAGAGTGTATATTACTAGATGTGAGTCAAATGAGGAGGATGAAAAATATTAGTTGAGAACCATTAAGAAAAAGCTCTGTATCACTGGAGTGTACAAAAGCAGGATCCAAGCTCTTTGAGACTATGGGCCTAAGACACTTAAATTCAAACCTGGAAGAAGGCTGAAAATTATCCAGAGAAGCAGGCAGGACCTGTCACCTAAATAAAACAACACCAGGGATCAAGTTCAGCCTGACAAGTAACTTACCGCTACACCAATGGTAGCTCCCAACTACCAGCTTATGGAGTCAAGTGCTTGTAAAGAGTGAGTCCGGATCTTTCCTGTGATGACACACCAGACCTCTGGCAACTATGAGATGTTTTTACTGGTCTTCTCACTCTACTGCCTTCAGTTACTTCATTCAGGTAGGCTAGGGCATCCACTTTTTAGTGACAGAGAGCAGCAAGCATGTGACACAACCTCATAAACTTGAATATGTTGAACAGGTCTTTCTTAACCTCCCAGCCCAACCCCAAGAGCTATCAGCAGTCTTTAAATGCCTCAAGTCTAAGGGAGAAAATCAACAAATAACTTTAATAGACAAATTAAACAACCATAATATGTGGACAGCCTATAGAATATTTCATTCCAACCTCATCATGATCATAGAGGATCACAGAGAAGGAATTCCATATTTGTTTTATGTTTCTATATGGAGTAAACTGATATACAGCTGACCAAACACAAAATCCTAGACTCCTGAGAAAGCTACGAGAAGAATGTAATGAGAATAAAATATTCCTATCCTACAGTTATAAATTACAACATTTACTTTTTATCATGAATTTCTAGTGGTAATCCTCTACCACCACAACATTGCACAACCACTTAATGAGGCCAAGTTTATTCCATCACACACTACAGTGGGAATAACAGAAGAGAATACATATTATTTCCTATTAATGAGAGCTGTTTTGCGTGCATTAAATATCTTATTTAATAATCACAACTCTCTTAGGTAGATAAAGATGAGGAAACAGACTCAGAGACATCAAATAATTCACCCAAGGGCACACAGTAGTCTTCATATCATTCTGTCTCTAAATTCTTAATTGTACACTATGTATAATAAAACTTCAAATACATGTAAAAGAAGAAAGTAAAGAAAATGTGTTCACTGCATCAATGTCTAAAAAAAAAAAAAAAAAGAAAATCCTACACATTCCAGCAAGTTTTCGTACTCTTGCCAAAAAAATAAAAAAGCAAATAGATTCCAACTAGTCTATACTTCCATTTATATTTAGAATATGAGCTGGGCATGAGTATGTAATGAATATATATGTGTGTCTCTCTGTGTATATAACACCCACATTATTCAAAGCTCCCAAAAATGTGAAAAGTTTGTTCCAATCCTTCTCTATTTTGTCTACTTTAAGAATTCTTTGCAATATGCTTATGTAAATACTGATTTTAGCTCCTGTTCTCATTTCTCAAATCTTCAGCTTATAAATGGATTGGAAAAGTGACAGACCTAAGCAGACATCTTTGGAACACAAAACCAAGGAGATATAAACAAATACAACTAAATCAAAAACAAAGGTTTCTTCTTAAAACCCTTAACTTACCACAACTGATAAATGAAAAGAACGGAAAGAAAAGTAAAATATACTGGCTGTGGATAAGGTACACACACGTGTGTGTGTGTACACATACACATGCACGTGCATATAGGTAGGTGGGCATCTATTTTATTAGCACACACAATGATCAGCATTTTACCTTAGTTCACTAAAAGCTCTACAGGAGCATACAGTCTAAATGAAAGAAGATTCTGAAGTTAGAGTAACGTTGGGGCAAGGGAGAGTATTTAAGAAAACAGTTCCAGGTTGTTAAACTCAAGAGGTGAGTGCCTTCAGTTTTCTTATACCAGAATTCACA
This sequence comes from Balaenoptera borealis, assembly GCF_965194805.1. Classification (NCBI taxonomy): domain Eukaryota; kingdom Metazoa; phylum Chordata; class Mammalia; order Artiodactyla; family Balaenopteridae; genus Balaenoptera; species Balaenoptera borealis. The sequence goes on from NC_138872.1 coordinate 76,297,842, forward strand.
TTATGGTTCAATTGCATTAATAGCTCTTTGACTCTGCAGGTGATTTGCCTCCGTCCCCACTTCAAAGAGATGCTGAAGAGGATTAAAGTCGAAGTATCACCATTCCACTTACCTGATGCTGAACCTTCATTACAGACTTAAGTAAAGGTTATTATGACATCATACATCATAAAACACAGTGCAAAGAATATGTTGGCCTGAAACTACTAAAAGTTGTGAATATACTATTTTCCACTTAGAAGTGTGAAACTCACCAATGCTGAAGTTAGTACCTGAAATTAAGTATTACACGTGACATTGTTGATATGAAAATTGAAACAGAAGACACTTTTTGATGAGGACTTGGCAATAATATCAGTGGATTTTGCACTTTGATAACATAATAATCTCATTATTGGAAACACATTCTAAGTAGAGCATTTTTGTCATAGTTGAGAGCTGAACATACATCTGGTATGTATCTTCTTCATGTAAGCTAATAATACTACAGATTTTTTATATATAAGCAAAGTAATATTAAGAATAATTTTCCCAAAATAAGAAAAAAGCTTTTATACTCATCAAAAATTGTGTAAGTGTAAAATTTATTTGAGATTCATAATTGCAAAGACTCTTTTTTCACAGGAACCTATCATTAGAGAATTAAAATAAACATTCCTGGAATTAGAAAAATAAGTGACCAAAAGCATAGTAAAATTCTCAGTGCTTCTAGAGGTGACTTTCTTCTTTCAGAGTGCTCATACTGACAGTTAAATATATATATATTAGAATGTTCAGTCTAGAAGTGATCAAAGGCTGAGTCAGTGGCATTGGCCTTCTTCTGCTGAAGAAAGCAAAGAGGGGGAATTTAGCTTTTGGATAGAGAATAAACATTGGCAGTCTCCAGATTTTACTTCCAACATCTCAACCCACATCCAGCCTGGTGTGAAGAGATGGCAGATGGGAATACTTCTGTTATTTCAACTGCTGAAGCAGGATCCTGTTTCAGCATCCTGCTTGTTTCTGTAAGCATGAATATTCAACCATAATAAGGAGCAATGATGTGTGCTGACTGTATTAAGCAGGTACCAAAAAAAACTTTACCCTTTTTCTCCTCGTATCATAGATTAAGACAAAAAAAAAAAAAAAAAAAATCAACATTTAGAAAATGCCACTTCTTCCAAGCTTGGAAAAGACTTATTATTCAATGAAATGATGCTTGTTTTCATGAATTTAACATAAATGTATGGAGAGAAATGTGTGGGCAGAAGAAAACCAGAGTAATTAGCATTTTAGAGGGAAGAAATTTAAAGGCAACGAAACTGAATCAGTAATTATTTTCCACATTATTTTCATGATTTCATTATTTTCTCAGAAAATGCTGAGCAGATATTAGAGTATCAGTGTTTGTCATTTGGAACGTAAATCATATTCCTTTAAATTCCTTAAATTCCTCTAAATACTACAACAAATGTCTACACTGGCATGTTATCCTGTTGTGTAAATAATGTCTATTTATAATTCTTTTTTATTTATACCGTGAAAAGTATTATTGAATCCAAGAAGGGTAATTTAGCTATAGATAAAAGAAATGAAATGACAATTTCTTTATAAATGAGAAACGTTGTGATAAGCCCTGAGGTATGTCACCATCCACACCCTTCTCAAAGGACAGAAATAAGGTCTTGAAATGAAATAATACATCTATATTTGATAAAATGAGGAGTTTAATGATTGAAGAAAAAAAAGTCTAAAGGCCACCTACTCAGACTGTGAGGGAAAACATCCATTAAAACACCACCTCTCATCAAAATTAAAAAATGGCAATTCATTGTATATGTGGGGAAGTTCTTCAAGAGATCTTAAAATGAATATATACCTCAATGCATAAATTGAATTCTGTCCACCACACGACACTTCTCACTAAAAACACAATTTTGTAGGAAAGGTGGCACGAGGCAATCACGTTTCCCTGTATCCCCCGTACACTGCCAGGTAAGGAGCAAATGTTCTCGGTGCTGGGAACCAGGCCCACATCACAGACTGACTTGTGATCCCTAGAGCCCAGCAGGTTATGTATTTTAAAAGTGAAACAACTCTTAGTAAAAGGATGGACATCAGTCTGCTCTTTAGGACTGAGAGGGAATTTCTTGGATTTTTTTCACATCCTAATGAGCATACATTATACAAGTAAATCAATGCCAGTACGAGGCACACATGTGGAAGTTGAGATAAACTTACGAAGTAGCCTGTTCCCAAGCTGGAAGGAGCTGAACTCTGCAAGAAAGCATAAAGACAAAGTGGAAAATCAGCAATGGTTTTTAACACATTCCAATCCACACAGCTCATTACCAGTCCTTCGCAGGCTTTTCATCACTACACCACATCGCCTGTATACGTGGCCCCTTGTCATCTGCTACTGATACAAACACCGTGTTGCTTAATTTTCCCCTTTACATCTCTCAACAACTCAGAGATGCTAACGTGCTATTTACTGAATTCCAAGATTCTGCGGTGGATGTAATTGCCAATTTATTTGACAGGCAGCTGGGTAATGAATTAATGATGGCATTTCGCCCTGCACTGAGACTAAACAGACACACATCAGCCTGCCTCCCTGACTTGCTGACATTCAATGCCCTGGTCTCAAGCTACTCAGTTTTGTGGCCGCAAAGGGGCAGGCAAGAGGAAAAAGCCCAGACTGACTTGAAAATAAAAAGCCCAGTGGGTTTGGATGACTTTTCCAGTGTGTGACCTACTTGCCAGTTTATCCCCTCAAGGCACCAGTTAGTACACACAGAGTTCTTTTCAAAAATGAGACATTTTGTAAACATAATTAGTAGACTAAAATGCAAAGAATGTGTGGATAAAGGGAAGTAGTGAAAAGCACCATTTTTCTAAAGGTTTTAGTCACAAAAATTATCAATTTAGGCTTCCATAGTTCTCACACACAGGGAATTAAAGAACAGTGATGCTGAAGGGTACATGCGGCATCACTCCTTAGGGGAAAGAGACCCCCAAAGCAGAACTTGGTTTGTGCTTTAAACTTGTCTGTTTTTGTATGTTTGTTTTTTTCTAAAATCTCTCATTACAAATTCTTTAATTTTTAGTGTCCTCTTTATGAACAAGAGAGGCCCCAAATAAGTTTGAAACAAAAAGAACGCGAACACTGAGGCAGCCCTCGGGTCTCAGCTAAGCATCCTTGCGCCAGCAAGGCCTCTCCCTGCCTAGCTTGGGTCAGCTGTTACACCCTCCATGGAGGGACCGCACTTCCATGGTGATGCAACAGTTACTCAGGTAACCTCTAACTGTTCCACCGAAATGTCCTGTCCCTACTCTGCAAACCACAGGTAGCAGGGACCATCTGCTCGACTCATCATGGCTTCCCCAGAGCTTAGCTCAATGCCTTGCACACAGGATGCATTTAATAAGTATTTGTTGAATTAGTGTAAAAACAAATGAATGAATGAATGGACTGTATGGGAGTGGGGCTCAGGTGAATTTAATATCTCCAAAAATACAGTAGATGTGATTCTTAATTTTACACTGGCTTTGAGAAGGAAATAATAGTGCTGTAAGTACAAACAGCATCCGCATCAAACAAGGACAGTATGCTCCTAAATGCAGCTCCCAAAGCAAAACTTTCTTCCCCTCAGTGTTCCAGACAGGCTCAGGGGAATAAAGAATGCTAGATGCGTGATCCTGTACAATGGACTTGATTTTCAAAAATCCTGTTGCATTCTTGATCCCATAAACAGTATGTAGGGATATCCACAGTAGTCATGGAGACAGCTTCTCAGCAGTGATTAGCCATGTGACAGCATCACCTGTTTTCGGCACCTACACCCCTCCGTGGAACAGAGGAAGGCAAAAGCCAAGTTAGGTCTCCACTAGCCTGAGTCATGCCCCGGGGAGGTAAATTCACTTTAGGATGAATTTCTCAGAGAGAGAGCATGGGGTTTGTTAATTTCAGTATTTTTCCCCCTTTCTGCAAATGTATTTTATCCCAGAAGCAGAAGGAATCCTTCAAACCCACCTCCCCACCCCCACATACGTATCATCTTATTGTATACCAAAGAAAATTACATCCTTCTGGTCTTGGGAAGCTCTGTTATACTCATTTTGCATATATATTGTACATTACTCAGGGAGCTGGGTGGAGAAAACAGCTTTGTTGTGCATATTTGTTCTGGCTGTTGTTTATGCAGGTTTGACTGAATGAGGGAACAGTGGGTATCATTTCAATTTCTGATGTCAACATCAAATTACTTATTTAATTTCATGCCTGGCGAAGCATTGTATAGCTACACGCAGAATCATTTCACTTCATTTGTTATGCTGTGTTTTTGTGGCGATTGGCTTGCCTTCCAACTGACAGCTTTAATTACGACATGAATTTGATTGCACTGCCGAGGAATTAACATAATGCAACAAAGCATTTAAGCACCCTGCCTTGTAACACCCCCCCCACACACACGCACGCACAAACACAGACACACACATGAAGGAACACAGACACTAGATCCTCGTGTACATTAAAGGTCTGCTGGAGTTTCAGCATTTGCTAGAAAGCATAAAGAATCTTAGAGTCAAAGGCTACCCACATTTGCCAACCCACTGGACTCACCTTTTCTTTTTTTAAAATAGAAAAAGATTTGTGGCATTAAGTTACAATTTCTGGACCTGGCAGAAAACTTCGTAGAAAAACCCTTCTAATCTACTTTGCCAAATGTCCACAGCATTGACATTTCCTTCCCTCTCTCTTCCCCATCACATTTTTCTTGGCCAGTTGCCAACTCCCTTTAATCATCACTGGAGAATTTGAACAGAAATATCCCTGAAATAAAGAGATTTCTCCTTGTCCAGTTCTGTAAGCCCAAGAATCTGCTATGGCCCTGTATTTAGTGGGACGCTATTCCTGGTCACCAGCAGGACCTCCACCCTCATACAAAGGTATAACAGAAGTTCTGAGACCAGCAACAGGCAGGAGTCAGGGTTTCACTGGTAGCTCAGGACACATATCACATCCCTGAGGCCTTGCTATCCAAAAGGCCCAGAAGAGTTTCGGTCATATATACCTAATCTAAGTCTGTATCTAAATATAGCTGCCAATATTTGATAGCTTTAACATTTTTCTGAGTCACAAAATCCATGAACACCTTAAACCGTGGGCAACAACAGATTATGCTACAAGAATGAAATAAATATTTTAAAACAGCTCTTATATTGTTAGAAATATATTATGTTAGCTATTTGCTTACAGATGTGCATCTAGGGATTGTCATTGTTTTCTCATGTGATAGAAGAAGAGACAGACACCAAGAGATTAAAGGCTTAGGAAAGCAGACAGGTGGTGATGCCCTGACCACTGAACCATTTCATGGAATCAAGTTGATTTTAACTTTCTGTGTTTCCCCAATTTATAATGAGAGGAAGGGTCTTCCATTTTTCTTGCTTGGAGAGAGAAGGCATACTCTGTCGAAACTATATAGCAAAAGTGGCCATAGAATCTAAAAAAGGCTATGAGTCAAAATGAGGGTTGAAAGACTAAAAGGAGATTTTTTTAAAAAATGCAATAAATAAAAGCATCCTTGGATTCAAAAGCATTTGAAATAATACCATATGCCCACATGTTTAGGCAACTATGTCTGCTGAATAATGAAAAAGGCTTCATTCTTATTTCTTCAAGTGGTAGAGTTGCCAATTCATTCATATTTTCAATGCATTAGGTAGAAATGAGAGGTATAGAGAGACTGAGAAAATAGAGCAAGAGAACGTATTTAGCAGTTTGCATGAGAAGACAAGAACGTGAAGAAATTCCAGCCAGCTGGCTATCTGATATGTGATTTCCGGGCTCATTATAAGCTATCTCCTGTTTAACATGGTCTTTTCATTCTGGGTTTTTTTTTTTCCAGATTTGACCACTGCTCCAGCAATCTCTGCAAATTACCCACCTCAGTCTCATTACATGGCAAAGGAGAGCTTTCTTACAAACACACTCTGCCTCAATCTCCAAGCTACATGGGCTGCAGGAACAGTAATGGGATGCGCAGTTGAAAGACATTTTCCAGGAAGGAGAATGTTGCTGCTAACATTCAAGTCTGCAAGTGGATATTCATTAAATGCTCATTCTACTCTTCTCACTGCCCTCCACCTGACTCTCTTTCCATCTCTGTCACTAAGTCATCATTGAAGCTACTCATTAAACTCATGAAGTTAACATCTCTGTTTTAACAGTTTACCTACAACAAGAGATTTCAAAAATTGATTATCCATCCAAAATAGATGTACTCCATTCATTAGAGATCTACACAAAGAGGCCATGGCTACTATTAAGGCTCCCTAAGTATGGGATAGATGTGCATTCCACCCCTAGAGGAAAATGTATGCTCTGACCCTAGGGCTAATTTAAATAGAATAATTTAAAATTCTTCCAAATCATCATTTGTGTCTGACATCCCTGCCTACCCACCTCCATGTTATGCTTTTCTCTCTTGGGAGTAAAAAGCAGAAGGATCATGCTAAGAATCACTTGGCCAACTATGTTTCTTACAAAGGTCACAAGACAAGCTCAATTACTTTCTGTAGTGGTTTAGAAAGCAATGACAATTAAAAGAACCTAAAATCTTAATCCTAAGAAATGTGCCTTGGAGATAAGATTACTAATAACTTACAAAGATGCAAAATATATTTAAATGGAGAAATGAGCTACCAGTGGAAGGAAAATGGGGGCACAAGTTGAAAAAAGCATCAGGTATGGAAATGGTCACTTCCAAATTCAATTTTCAACCCTCTGTTATAACCCATTTCCAACTGTTATCAGCTCTCATCTATATTCAACAGCCTTCCACCTTCTTTCCCTAATTTCATCCTTGTGCTCATTTTTACCTGCATTTCTTCATATAAAAGGAAAAGTAAACATTTTAAAGTAAAAATTGTTAACAATTCCTTCTAACATCTTTGAGAGGCTTTTTAAATACTAACCTATATAGTGGGTTAAATAGTGTTCCCCTAAAATTATAGGGCCTGCTTGGAACCTCAAAATGTGATTGTGAGGGTTAATTTTATGCGTCAGCTTGACTAGGCCACTGGGTACCCAGATATTTGCTCAAACATTATTCTGGGTGTTACCATGAAGGTGTTTTTGGATGAGTTTAACATTTAAATCAACAGGCTGAGTAAAGCCTTCCCTAGGGTGGGCCTCACCCAATCAGTTTAATAGAACAAAAGGGATGATCATACTCAGAATAAGAGGGAATTCCTCTGACTCAGCCTTCAAGCTGGGACAACAGTTTTTTCCTGCTTTTAGACTCAAACTGAAACACAGACTTTTCCTGGGTGTCAATCCTTCTCATCTTTAGGGTTTGTTCAGACTTTTGGACTCAGACTGGATCTAACCATCAGCTCTCCTAGGACTCCAGCTTGCTGACTACACATTTTGAGACTTGTCAGCCTCCATAACTGTATATGTCTATACATCCTTTTGGCTCTGTTTCTCTTGAGAACCCTGACTGATATAATGACCTTGTTTGGAAATAGGGACTTTGCAGATGTAATTAAGTTGAGGTCATACTGGATTAAGGTGGGCCCTAAATCCAATGACTGCTCTCCTTATAAGAAGAGAAGACATACAGAGCTACAAATAGAGTAGAAGCCCATGTGAAGAGAAGCACACATCGAAGTGAAGTCATTATAAGCCAAGGAACACCAAGGATTGTGAGAAGCCATCAGAAGCTAGGAGAAGACACGAAAGACTCCCCTCTGGAGACTTCAGAGAAATCATGGCCCTGCTGACACCTTAATGTTGGACTTCTAGCCTTACAAACTACGAAATAATAGATTTCTGTTGTTTTAAGCTCCCCGGCTTGTGGTCATGCATTACAGCCACCCAGGAAACTAATACAGTACATAGCCTGCTTACCATGAGCTAGAAGATATTATGTGACCAGCCCCTGTGCTCATTCACTCTGCTCTAGCCTCACTGGCCTTTTTTCTTCCCCTTAAACATGTCTTGACTCAGGGCCGTGACCTTGTCACTCCTGTTGCCTAGATGTTCTTCCTTCCTTTCGTCATTCAGGCTTCAGTTCAAAAATCACCAAAACAGAAAGGACTAATCCAGGAACTTCCCTGGTGGCACAGTGGATAAGAGTCTGTGTTCCCAATGCAGAGGGCCCAGGTTCAATCCCTGGTCAGGGAACTAGATCCCACATGCATGCCACAACTAAGAGTTCGCATGCCGCAACTAAAGAGCCCGCGAGCCACAACTAAGACCCGGTGCAAACATATAAATAAATAAATATAAAAAAAGAAAGAAAGAAAGAAAGAAAGGACTAATCCAATCACTCCAGTTAAAGTGGCAGCACACACCCTGCTACCCCCCAATACTGTTTAGTTTACTTCACAAAATGTATTACATATCAAAAACAATGTTATCGTTTGTTCACAGGTTTGCTATTTGCCTCCCTCAATAGAGTAGAAGCTTCATGAGGGCAGAGGCTTCAACTTGTTCACCATTCAATCTCAAGTGCCCAGAACTATACCTGACACTTAAAAGGTATTTGATAAATATTTCTGGACAATCAAAACATTGACTATCCAAGAAAACACATAAAAACATGATACAGGAAAGGCAAAAGGCATAAACAAAGTGGTAGGGGAAATGAAAATCTGGCAAAAACAGAAAAAGAAAAGAAAGGAGAAACAGAATATCAAGAGTCTGTCACAGGTCTGGATTAGATTTTCTTCTTAAATACAGGGAAGTTCATTGATGGCGTGGCCTTTGTCTACTTCTTCCTTAACAGTAACTAGTAAACCTGACAATAAATGTTTGGGTGTTGGGTGGGAAAAAGGAGGCTAGGAAAGATGCTTGCATAGATGGATGGATAATGGCACAGTGGCATAGGTAAATCAATAAAACCCCCCAAACTTGGGAGATTCGAGGTAGAAGGGGTGTCTCAAGAAGCAGCAGAAGAAACGCCTCAACTGTGATATTAAATGGACTAAAGAGCTACAGAACAATAAGATTAGAGAACTGTGTAGCACAATACTTACTAGAATTCAATCCCTTTTCACCTAATTTCTGAAATGCTTCAATTCCTTCAACATCTTGAAAGTTTTAAAAGTATGAAATATTTGTCTGCCTTTTCATAATTAAAATCCTGATCCAAAATTCTTTCAGAGAGACACTAGAGTCATATCCAGGTAGTTATCTGAATAAAGCATTAAAAATGTTTACTTCCACAGGGTGGTAGGAAGAGTTTGCTAGAGGAAGTGACATAGGGGCTGCAGAAGGAAAAGAGAGAAAAGAAAAGAAGAAGACAAGGAGACAAAAGAAACAAAAATAGGAAAATTTGATAGTTTATATTATTTAAGAAAAAAAAAAAAAAAGAGCGGTCCAGAAGGAACAAGTATAAGGTACAAACCATTGGGAAGTAGAGGGAGAGAGGGAGGATGAAGAGGTAGCTTCATATGTCCTAGTGGAGAGCTCTGCTTATAACCTCAGGAGTGTGCCTGCAAAGGATCTTAAAGAAGAAAGTTTAACAGTGAGTTCTGACTCTTAGAAAAACAACTGTGGAAGCTTTGTCGAGTACAGGGCAAAGGAAACAGAGATGCATCAGATTATATCACTGAGAGGCCACAGGAATCATCTGTGTAAGAAATGATGAGGGCATCTGAAGCATCAGTCATGTCAAGGAGAGGATAATCATAGCCAAATGCCTCTTCAGAAATAAAGTCAGTAAATAAAGCAGAGTGACGAAGTAAACAGGATAAGTAAGATAGTGGAAGGAACAGGGCTCGATTTTGAAGATACTAGCTCTGGGATCCAATACGGAGACAAGGAAATAAGAGAGGGAGCTCAAGTTTGAGAAAAATAGGTAAGGAGACAGAGAATAATGAGGATTTTATTTGGGAGGAAGAATGGTGTTTGTCATGATTGAGATAAGCAGGTCTTGTCGAATTGACCACTACAAGGGAATTCAAATCAGAAAGGATAGAGAAGGCTCCTAAGGTAGGTGTAAATCTGATGCAGAAAGAAAGGGAATAAATACTTATGAGCACACTGGGTATGCCAAGAACTGTCACGTGATTCAAACACACAGTACCAGGTAATCTTTTAAAAGAAACCCAGCAAGGTAGATGAAATGACCCCCATTTCACAGATAAAGAAACCAAGGCTTGGAAAGATCAAGATTTTTGCTCAAGGTCACATGGATAATAAATAGCAAAATAGCTGTTAAAACTTGGTCTGTTTGTAACGAATGCCTATGATCACTTCAAAATTTGAGGCTTTTATTTACTAAGTTTAGGCCCTGAGTTCTGAAAACTTCCTCACTTACAAAATTCTGTGTAAGTCAGAAGCAATATTTTCCCCCTTGAATAACTCACTAAGAATATTTATATATTCAATTATTTCCCTTACCTTTTTCCTTAGTGACTAATCTAAACAAGTTACTATGTCTCCTTGATCAATGTGAGAGTCCTGGTAGACTATTATTCCCTTCCGGCAATGTAGTTTGGAGATATGTAATTTAGAAAAACCAAGCACATATGGTTTTTAAGCTTCACGCATGAGTTAAATTCTCCAGCCACACTGGAATTCTTCATTTTTACTCTTTTTGCCTGTCCAATTAAAAAAAAAAAAAACAAAGCTGGAATAATACAGTTATCTTGATTAGCTGCACTTGAGAGTAAGTCTTAACTGCCACAGCTCCTAAAAATACCACTAAAGTGAGTGGAAGACTTAAAGGGAGTTTTATCTCAGCTGAAAATCCAGAGTGGGCAATCTGGACTAACAGGGATCAAATTCACTCTAACACCTTAAGCAACTAAAAAACTAGACAAAATATGTGGAAAAAAAGGTTTTTTAGAAGTTGGGCAATAGGCAGTGCAGTGATCTTAGAGAGACAGAAAGCAAATGAAATAATTTTTACAGTTGCCCCAGCTTACTGTCTGAAGAGAATTTTCATGCCATAGTCGGGTGGTTGGGGGTAACCCAGGTGGATCCCAGAAGCATCCCTGAGTTGAGAAGACAGAGTTGATAGTAAGAGGAAGCCAAGTCAGCTGGAATTTGCAAAGCAGAGGATGGGAGAAAAGAGAGGCCCACAGTGAGACAATCAGGAAACCTGCAGAAGGCTTCCCTCTCATCTTCACCTGAGTCCATATCAGCACACCTGTGGGTGAAAAGTACCCAAGGCAAGGGAAATGACCACTGAAAAGGAGCAGGTAGAACGATTGCCAGAGTCACAGAGGGCAGGGAACAACTGGTATTCCCACCAGCCAGAGTGGAAAAACCTTGTAACACATCAGGAATTAGGCAGAGTATTCAGTACTGGGGAAAAATGAGCTTTAGGCTAAAGGCTGTTCTGAATGTTCCACCCAGAAAAGCATAAAAATAAACCTCAGAAAAAATCAAAATATTATTTCCAAGTGGCATAATAGTAGCCCAGAATAAAGCTTAAGAATATTTATGGAAACCAGAAATACCCAGCGCTCAACAAAAAAAAACTTCACAATATTTGGCATCCCCCCCAAAAAAGTGTCAGGCATGCAAAAAAGCCAGAAAAATACAATCCATAAGGAGGAGAAAAACCAATCAATAGAAACAGACTCAGAAATGACACAGATGACACAATTAGTAGATTAAGGGCATTAAAATGGTTAATAATAACTATTTTCCATATGTTCAAGAAAGTAATGAAAGCACAAGCATGGTGATGAGAGACATGGAGATATTTTAACAAACTCCACCTCCTCATTTTCTGATAGTCATTAAAGTAATTAATTACTAATTCCCTTTTAAGAAAAAATGGAAGCATCTTTATTCTTTAAAACATTGTGTGGGTAGATGTTGCCCTGATATCCAAAAGAGTCATTTTGTGGCTTGACTTGTCAAAGGCTTTCATCTCAGAAGATTTTAGATTGCAATGGCCCTGAGGTAAGACCCTGCAACCTCACAACTGCTCACGTGAAGGAAATAGTGACTGGAGGTTTTGAAACAACTCACTAAAAGCCAACTACTTCTTTTTCTTCCTTTTTTTTATGTGTGTCATTTCTCCTTCTTCAATCTTTTAATAGTGTTGCAAGAAATATGAATTTTAATAATAAGCAATATAAACTCAAAGTATATCATAGATTGGCTTGACACGAGATTGGCAGGATTGTTAGAGCCCTAATATTTTTTAAATTTTTTATTATGGTAAAATAAATATATATATATATAACAAAGTTAACATTTTAACCATTTTTAAGTATACAATTCAGTGGCCTTAATTACATTCACAATGCTATGCAATCATCAAAACTATTTCCAAGACTATTTCATCATCACAAACAGAAATTTTGTTACGATTAAACAATAACTCCCATCTCGCACAGTCCCCCACCCCTACTACTAGTCCCTGGTAACTCCCTTTCTACTTTCTGTCTCTAGGAATTTGCATATTCTCGATATATTCTCGATACCTCATGTAAGTGGAATCAGACAATATTTATCCTTTAATGTCTAGATTATTTCACTTAGCATAATGTTTTCAAGGTTTGAACTTAATTCCTTTTTATGGCTAATATTCTAGTGTCCATATATGCCACTTTTTGTTCATCCATTCACCTGCTGATGGACACTTGGGACGTTTCTATTTTTTGGTTATTATAAATGATGCTACAATGAAAACTGGCATATAAGTATCTCTTTAAGTACCTGGTGTTTGGGTATATACCTAAAATTGGAATTGGTGAGGTGTATGGTAATTCTCTGTTTAGCTTTCTGAGGAACTGCCAAGTTGTTTTCCACAGTGGCTGCAACATTTTACATTCCCACCAGCATGTACGAGGGTTTCAATTTCTCTATATTCATGCCAACACTTGCTATTTTCCATTCTTTAAAATTATAACTATCCTAGTAGCTGTGAAGTGATATCTCATTATGGTTTTGGTTTGCATTTCCCTAAGGACTATAATGATGAGCATATTTCATGTGCTTATTGGTCATTTGTATATCTTCTTTGCATAAGTGTCAATTCAAGCCCTTTGCCCATTTTTGAATTCTGTTGTTTATCTTTTCGTTGTTGAGTTAGGAGCTTTTTACATATTCTGGATATTAAACACTTATCAGTTATATGATTTTCAAATATTTTTCTCCCATTCTGTAGCTTTTCTTTTCACTTTCTTGATAATGCCCATTGATGCACAAAAGTATTTAATTTTGATGAAGTCCAACGTATGTATTTCCTCTTTTGTTGGTTGTGCTTTTGATGTCACAGCTAAAAACCCACTGCCAAATTCAAGGTCATGAAGATTTGCCCACATGTTTTCTTGTAAGAATTCTATGGCTTTAGCTCTTATACTTAGGTCATTTATTCATTTTGAGTTAATTTTTGTACATGGTGTGATGTAGGGGTCCAACTTCATTCTTTTGCATGGGAAAAACCAGTTGTCCCAGCACCACCTGTTGAAGAGAAAATTCTTTCCCAATTGAATGGATGTAAACTTGTGTCAAAAATTACTTGGCCATAGATATATTGGTTTATTTATGAACTCTCAATTCTATTCTATTGGTCTATATGCCTATACTGAGAAAGAAGAACAAAGCTGAAGGCATCATGCCCCTAGACTTGAAAGTATACTACAAAGCTATAGTAATCAACACAGTATGGTACTGGCACAAAAACAGACACATGGGTCAATGGAACAGAGATGCCAGAAATAAACCCACACTCATATGGTCAATTAATCTATGACAAAGGAGGCAAGAATATATGATAGGGAAAAAACAGTTACTTTAATAAATAGTGTTAGGAAAACGGGACAGCAACATGCAAAAGAATGAAGCTGCACCACTTTCTCACACTGTATAGAAAAATAAACTCAGAATGGATTAAAAACTTAAATATAACACCTGAAATCATAACATTCCTAGAAGAAAACACAGGTGGTAATCTCTTTGACATTAGTCTTAGCATTTTTTTTTTTTTTTTGGATATACCTCCTCAGGCAAGGGCAACAAAAAAAGCAAAAATAAACAAATGGGACTACATCAAACTAAAAAGCTTTTTGCACCGTGAAGGAAACTATCAACAAAACAAAAAGGTAACCTACTGAATGGGAGAAGATATTTGCAAATGATGTATCTGATAAGGGATTGGTATCCAAAATGTATAAAGAACTCATATAACTCAATATCAAAACAATTAACAACCTGATCAAAAAACAGGCAGAGGACCTAAATAGACATTTTCCAAAGAAGACATACAGATGGCCAACAGGCACATGAAAGATGCTTAACATCACTAATCATCAGGGACATGAAAATCAAAACCACAATGAGACACCACCTCATACTTGTCAGAATGGTTATTCTCAAAAAGACAAGAAACAAGTGTTGGTGAGAATGTGGAGAAAAGGGAAGCACTGTGCACTACTGGTGGGAATGTAAATTTGTGCAGCTGCTATGGAAAACAGTATGGAGACCCCTCAAAAAACTAAAAATAGAACTACCATATGATCCAGCAACTCTACTTCTGGGTATTTATCCAAAGAAAAGAAAAACACTAATTCAAAAACATCTATGTACCCCTAACATTCATTGCAGCACTATATACAACAGCTAAGATATGGAAGCAACCTAAATGTTCATCAACAGATAAATGAATAAAGAAGATGTGATACACAGACACACACACACACAATGGAAGATTTCTCAGCTATAAAAAAGAATGAATTCTTGTCATTGGCAGCAACATGAACGGACGGGAGGGTGTCATGCTAAATGAAATAAGTCAGACAGAGAAAAATGAGTACCATATGATTTCACTTATATGTGAAATCTACAAAACAAAACAAATGAACAAACAAAACAGAACAGAAACAGACTCATAGATATGGAGAACAAAGCAGTGGTTGCCAAAGAGGAGGGAGGTGGCTGTGGGGTGGGTGCTGGGCAGACAAGATCAGTGAAGGGAATTAAGAGGAACAGACTTCCAGTTATAAGACAAATACATCACAGGGATGTAATGTGCAGATAGGGAATATAGTCAATGACACCGTAACAAATTTGTATGGTGATGGATGAAAACTAGATTATTGTGGTCACCATTTCATAATGTATAAAAATACTGAATCACTATGTTGTACACCTGTAACTAATGTAATACTGTATATTAATTATAACTCAATTTAAAAAGAAAAAAGATGCTTAGAATCCTGAAGTCACCACCTGTGGTGACTGAAGGGTAATCTATAGCTGGGAAGAAGGAAGGGAGGGAGGGAGGAAGGATGGCAGGGAGGAGAGAGGGAGAGGGGAAAAGAAGAGAAGAGAAAAGAGAATGGAAGGGAAGAGAAAAACAAAATTTCCCAAATTGAGTATGCTAACCACACAAGGGAAAATGGTGTTATTTCTGAGAATGTTCTTCAAAGGCTATCCAAATTATTTTTTTATCAACAGTGGAATTATTTTCTTCCCCTAGTAATAAATTCTTTTGCAAATAAACCAAAAAAATTGGGGAAAAAAAGAGTACTGTCTCAATATGTTAATGTTCCTTTCTCGGTTATCACTACTAAAAATTGCTCCCTACTTGTTCTATTTTAAAGGAAAGTTTTAAAATGTTGCCCTCAGGTGCAAAGATGGGTCAAGAATCCTGTATATGACACATTAGGGAAGAATGCAAGAGGGCCCAAAGAGGGCCAGATGGTTCTCAGCCTGGTGCACAGGAGGCTGGAGAGTGGTTAGAGCCAGGTCTAGAAGGCTGACAGACCCCCTTAAGAGGTATGGTGTGTGCTCATGAGGGTTTTTCCTCCAGACATCAGTCAGGAAATTTAATTCCTTCTCTTTAAGTGGCTGGTTAGTCATCCCTTCCAGCAGGAATAAAAAAAAAAAAAAAAAAGGTCGTTAATCAAGCTCATGCATGAAGAAATGACAAAAAGCCCATAGTTAAATATGTTATCTCCCAGCTGTAGCGCTGCCAGACTACTTCTTTCATTTGTAACACTGATATTAAAAGTATTATCACTTCCTTTTGCAATCTATTGTTTCTAAGCTGACAAATACTCCCACCAACCTTATAATTTGTTAAAACACATATTAGGTCAAACCAGAAAACAGAATGGCACTACAAAGCAATGCTCAAATATTTATATGCCAAGAAAGGATGAAGTGTAATAATGCTTGGATATTTACAAAGTGGTGTGAAGGGATGAGAGTGTTGGAAAACTGAAACCGGACCCAAGGGATGTGTGACCTGGTGGTTTTGTTTAGTTTTTTTTTTTTAACTTACATCGCTGAGCCTTTCCCGAGAGCTGCTCCTGTGGAAGCCCTTGGATTCTCCACTGGCACTTTCACTGTCACTGTCCCTGCAGCTGTTCTGCCCTGGCTTGAGCTGAAGGCAGAAGAAAAGAGAAAAAAAAGAAAAGTGTCAGTGATCTCACACAACTGCTCCTTCACCCCTATTCTGTAAGCCTTGTCAGAAGTGAACAATTTAAGGTCCTGATCTTTAGCATTTTTCTCAGCTTCTGAAGAGTACCAGGTAAGCTGCCATAGAAAGAAACGTGGAGGGTAGGATAAGTAAAACATTTACCATAAAGTGTCAATGTAGATAAAAGACCTCAGCAGCCCTTCAATAAACACTTGAAAAGTTTAACATAAATCTTGGAGGGTAATCTTTCCTGAGATTTTTCCAATCTAGGTTACACCAAATATGATTTCCCATCTTATTTCCTCTGTCCTCTTCTGGGGAAAGAAAAAAGAAAGAAAGAAACAACAGAGACTTCCTTGATGGCGCAGTGGTTAAGATTCCCCCTGCCAACGCAGGGGACACAGGTTCCATCCCTGGTCTGGGAAGATCCCACATGCTGCGGAGCAACTAAGCCTGTGCACCACAACTACTGAGTCTGCACTCTAGAGCCCACGAGCCACAACTACTGAGCCCATGGGCCTAGAGCCCGTGCTCTGCAACAAGAGAAGTCACCGCAATGAGAAGCCCGTGCACCGCAACGAAGAGTAGCCCCTGCTCGCTGCAAATAGAGATATCCCGCACTCAGCAATGAAGACCCAACGTAGCCAAAAAAATAAATTAAAAAAAAAAAAAAGAGGGGCTTCCCTGGTGATGCAGTGGTTGAGAATCCGCCTGCCAATGCAGGGGACATGGGTTCAAGCCCTGGTCTGGGAAGATCCCACATGCCGCGGAGCAACTGGGCCCATGAGCCACAACTACTGAGCCTGCGCGTCTGGAGCCTGTGCTCCGCAACAAGATAGGCCGCGACAGTGAGAGGCCCACGCACCGCGATGAAGAGTGGCCCCCCCGCTCGCTGCAACTAGAGAAAGCCCTCGCACAGAAACGACCCAACACAGCCAAAAATAAATAAATTAATTAATTAATTTAAAAAAAAAAAAAGAAACGACAAAACAGAACATAAAACAAGGTTTTCTTCTCCTCAGAGAAAATGATGAGATTCTGTATATTATCCTTTATGCACTAGGGAGACAATGATCCTGTTTTCTGAGACAATATTCTAAAGATATTTTAAAATACCAAATTAAGACCTACAGCTTAAGTAAATTAAACCAGCATCCGTTCAACAAATATGTATTAAGTACCACATTTGAGCCTGATGGTAAGAGCTAGAGATATGGTGCTTAACCAAATTAAAAAGTCTTTGCTCTTACACAAAGCTTACATTTTAGCAGTTTCTACACATTTACTTGGCTCTGATTTTCATGTTCAGGATGTTGTACACATTTAGCCAGATCTGATTTTCCATTCAAAATGAACAAACACACAAAACACAATGGCAAACCATTAGTCTATACAAGACTATGAGTCAAATTCATATGGACCATTAGTCTATAATGTCATCACCAACCACATTTGCAGAGAACCCAAGCAATGTGATGCAAGTTACAACACATAGCACCTTTACAATGTTCTCAATCTAGCAAGAGAAAGACAGCGCAAGACAAATATAGCAACACAAGGAAATACATACATCCTAAATGATAACCAAAACATGAGTCAGTGATGTTAGGAGGAAAGGTGATGTCTGAAGCCTTGGATTTTAAAAGCAGATTGAGCTCATACGGCTGAAAGGGGAGGAAAAGATACTCTTGATGGGAGAAAGTTAGAAAGAAAAGGCAGGGAAAGCAACATGCTAGCAATGATCAGGAGTCTTATCTGAAATAGAGAGCTCCTTTTGGGAGGAAATAGGAAGAAACAGGAGAGAGAGGGGCATGGATCAGAGCACGCAAAGTCTCAAGCAAAACACAAGCCCCATATTTCTGGGTAGCAGGGAACTTCAGAGAGCATAACAGGTAACAGGTAGCAAACCTTTTGCCTGCAGGTTTTCATGTGACTCTGGGACCATGGGGGAAGATGAACCAAGATGAATGGAGAATGAATCCAAATCAGCATTCCTTGTACCTTTAATGTGCCTCTTTAAAGACTGCAGTTCAGACCTGACTTTTGGTCATACCATCTAATCAGCTATTGCCAAATCCCCACTATATAGAGGGCATTCTTTTTTGATTTCAACCTTTCTACAAATCCACTTTTATCACTCTCTTCTAAAATCCCTTTCTCCAGGAAGTCTTCTCTAATGGAACCAAGAAAAATGATGCTAATTTTACTTTGTATCCTTCTGAGCCCTTAAGTACTTAGTTTCCTCCTAAGTTACTGCTAAACCTGCTAATTCTAAATTAATTCAGATGCAAGCTATATGAGTTTTTTCTTATTACTATGGAATAAAAGTTCAGAATATTGTCATTCTCTTCAAGTTTTCATCTTTATACTTGTAATAAAGGGGAATTTAATCTAAAATGAACATCACTTCCTCTCAATTTCCTGAACATGTCATGCCCATTCCTGCCCTACACTTCTTCACACTAGATTTTCTTAATCTGGAATGTTCACTCTCACTTTCTCTGTACTTTTCAGGTCAAGACTTTTTTAAAGCTCAGATATTGTCTCTTCCACTATGGTCTTTGAAGAGCTCTTTCTCTGTATATTTGTTTTTTGACATATGCCTTCAAATTCTAGCAAGCATCTCATTCTTCATTGATAATTATGATACATTTTCAAGTTTTAAAAGGTCTATGTTAAATATATTTATACTGATGATAAAATCTGTATGTGGAGTGGGCCCTGTAATTCGTAAGCAACGTCAGAACTCTTATCTCAGTGGATCTCTGAGTTAAGTAGAGGCAGGTAAAGCTAACTCCAATGTATGGATGAAAAAATGTGTAGAGGAAATGTGCTCAGAATTAGGCAAGAGATCTAGGGCTAACCCCATGTCTCCACTGCCTACTGCTCTCTTCATTTTAATTCTTAGTGCTTGTTTAAATGTTTACATTTAACCTGGAAATAATGATTCAGTGGTAGACTAGTATTCTCCACAGAATATATTTTCAATACATCTGTGGTAACCAACCGCATTCACAAAGAAAGAAATCTTATTAGGTGACATTTGATCAAGAGATGTTTATAGGGACTTCCCTGGTGGCACAGTGGTTAAGCATCTGCCTGCCAATGCAGGGGACACAGGTTCGAGCCCTGGTCCGGGAAGATCCCACATGCCGCGGTAAACTAAGTCCGTGCACCACAACTACTGAGCCTGCGCTCTAGAGCCTGCGAGCCACAACTACTGAAGCCCACGTGCCCTAGAGCCCACGTTCCGCAACAAGAGAAGCCGCCGTAATAAGCCCACGCACTGCAACGAAGAGTAGCCCCCGCTTGCCACAACTAGAGAAAGCCCGCGCGCAGCAACAAAGACCCAACGCAGCCAAAAAAAAAAAAAATTTAAATTAAAAAAAAAGAAAAATCATTAAAAAAAGAGATGTTTATAAAAACTAAGTCCTCCAACTTAGATGAGAAATAAACATCTAGGTGGGAATTAAGGGTATAAGAGCATCAAGACTTTTCCTAATGTTCAAGAGGCTTAACAAAATCTGGACTTTGCATTTGGGTCTTTTCCATCTTTCTTCATGGAAGGAAAATGATGACTTCAACAAGGTCCAGCAAGAGACCCCTGTGGCCCTGATGTAAGTTATCTGACTAAATGTTGTTCTAGGCTAAGGGCAAAACCCCAAGAAAAACTGAGAGGAAGCAGCTTACTAGCCTTCCCTGTGTCCTGCCAGCAAAAGCACTTCAGCGAATTCTCTTTGGAGAGCCTTACATAAAATCCACCCCCACATCACCCCTTTTCTCCTCCAAAGCCAGGCTCAAGTTTAAAGGAAACTTAGGATTTTAAGCTGTCAGACAGCTCAATATTTCAAAGAAATAGACTGACTACAGTAAGTACTAAAGCTAAACCACAAGATATCAGGCAAAGAAGTATTCCTTCCGAATCCCATGAATACATTTAAGACTGGCATTTTCAAGCACATCCAGTGGATCATTGGGGTAGCATAACTAACTCGGAAGCTGTAATCCTTCACCTGAAATTCCCAGCTATTACCTACAACCAGAGACACTACAAAGGCCAGGTGCTGGCTTAAACATTTAAAGACCTAAGAAAAATCAATCTGCTTGCATTGATTTATCCCAGCATCCATGGCGTCTGTTATAAGAAAGTTTTTGCTATAAATGATGCAATGAAATTTCTTACTATCCGCCTTTAGATATTTCAGGACCTCGCTTATTTAAAAATTACTATAATTCACTCCCTAGTTCCAGACATTTCTACCCATTAGGATATTATATAGTTTAGGAATCAGAACTAGAACAAAACAAAGTTAAAGGAAGCTAGCATCTGGTATGAGTGGCAGTAATTCTATCAGTAAGATTATCACCTTTTATAAAATATAAGAAGCCATCTTTTCATTAGATTTCATTGTCAACAATATATTTTCCAAACTCTGAGACAGCACTGTCATTAGAGTTAACTGTTATTAATGGCTAATTAGGAAAATAACGATCCATGGTTTTATCATGGCTGATGAACATGTAACAAAGTCCCATCATCCTGGACTGAGGAAAGTAAGGTGGAGCAATTCTGTGCGCATCTGCTAAGATTTGTTAGCCAGGCTATGCCACTCTTTTCAGCTTGAGTCTGGAGAGTCCCAACAAGATGCTAGATGTTCAGAAGGTGTCATTAACCCTTCAAACAAAACTCACAAAAGGATGAATGAAGTATGTGGAGGAGATACCTATGACTAGAACTCTAGAGGAATAATGTGAATTATGAACTGCAATGCAGAAGAGCATCCGAAAGTAATCTCTTACCACAGTTTTGGTTCCTCAAGGCAGCATAAATCTTATCTTGGACTGCTGAGTTTTCCTGTAGGGATCTAAATGAACCCTATATGATGTTTCTTAAAGGTGCCAATAAGCACCGAATCTTCTTTTATTTAATGAAATTTTATAATATACCTTCACTAACATCAAAGCAGTAAGTATTTAATCTCATAAAAGTGCTGTTTTATTGTTTCCATATAAAACTGTTCCCAAGTGGAGAAAGTTTCATAGATTGAGCGGCATTTGTACTGTTTTATTTCTTAGGCTTTAAAAGGTATTTCAGAGGAGAGGCGCAGAACCAAAGTAAATAACTTAATGAAAAGGCTGGACACATCAAAACGAGCTAGTGGGAAATAACTACTATAAGCAAAGTTACAAAGTTGAATACAAAAAACGTTTTCTTAAGAAATAAACACTGTACTTTTAAATGTATAATAACAAGTTGTGACAGAAAGATAAAAATTAAATTCTGGAAACTAGGGTAGTGCAAGGAATTTCTGCGAAATTTCTCTGGGATCATAGAATCAGAAGTTATATTGTTATTGTTTTTAATAGTTAGAAAAAGAATTTTAAGGATTTGGTAATCTTAAAGTTAATCACTAAATTTAGATACTAAAGACATCTGTTTTCTAAGTTACTATTGAATGTAAAAGAATTAAAACATAATCAATAGAGAAATGGAGAAAAAATAAGGTAACTAGCAAGAGAGCAAGCATATGGCTAAGTATATTGGTTATAACAATAATATATATGGATTAATCTCCCATTTTTTTAAAAAAGGCAAGGATATCTAGTTTGTATTGCGTAAAACAAACAAAAATGTATTTGTTAGTTATAAAGCACTCCTAAATTTTAAAAGAGAAAAAAGACAAAATATTATAAATAAATGGCTAAAGTCATATGTCAAAGGTAATCATTTTATAGTGATAAAAGGTATAATCTTTACCTTTTACACTTCTGTTCTTCACACTAAAGTATTAAGATATAAACCTTGATATCCCAATATATTAACTAAAAAATATCTTAAGTAATAAAGGAAATCAACAGGAGTTGGGAAACTTTAGCATGCTACCTAACAGACAGTAAGAAAACAAAACAATAGAAAGGGACCTGCGGTTAAAGAACTCAGTTTGACTCAGGCAATACATAGTAAATTTGGTAACTTATATAGACCACATCTTCTAGAGCATCCATGGGACATTACCACAGACTGAAGGTGTAGTAGGCTACAAAGAATATCAGACTTTCAAAATTTAGAAACTACATGAACAGCCTTCTTGATGGTAAAAATTAATGACATTTTAAACTGAATATCCATATCACCTAGAGACTTTTAAAATAAACTTTCAAGATATTTTTAAAAATTCTCTCCACAATTAGAATTGAGTCAGAGAGAAAAAGACAAACATACCATCTAAAAATTAAGAAAATGAAAATTATAAATATGTTAGTAAAACATTTTACAAGATCTATAAATTCTGTGCTAGAGATTAACTCATGTATTTTTTTAAAATATTTTATTTATTTATTTATTTATTTATTTATTTATGGCTGTGTTGGGTCTTTGTTTCTGTGTGAGGGCTTTCTCCAGTTGCGGCAAGTGGGGGCCATTCTTCATCGCTGTGCGCGGGCCTCTCACTATCGTGGCCTCTCTTGTTGCGGAGCACAGGCTCCAGATGCACAGGCTCAGTAATTGTGGCTCACGGGCCCAGTCGCTCCGCGGCATGTGGGATCTTCCCAGACCAGGGCTCGAACCCGTGTCCCCTGCATTGGCAGGCAGATTCTCAACCACTGCGCCACCGGGGAAGCCCAACTCATGTATTTTTTATTAAATTGGAAGTAACAGAAGTAAATAGCCTAATTATAGAGAACAAAAAATAGCACAACAAAAAAAGCAACTATGGGGAAGATTAGAGGGAGGAGATTCTAAAAATGAAAACTACATAATGAATTGGAAATTAAAATATTGTACAATTAATAAATTAGAGTAAAATTGGGAGCAAAACCCACAAATATAAAAAAGACATACTTCTTATATGTCTAGAATAAAAAGAGATAAAAAACAAAACCAAAAAATAGATATAATGTGATATAATTACATAATAATAATGTGATAATACAATATATAACGTGATACTAATATAATATGATTATCATTACAAAAATGTGATAATGAACACATTCTAAATTATAATAATAAACATTATTCTATGGTAGTACTGATGAAAATTATACTAAACTAACTTTAATTTTTTTAAACTTTTAACAAAATTTGATCTAGAGCATGAAAAAAAAATATGTAAAGCTAATCTGTGCCCAAATCTGATAATAACAAAACAAAAAGAGAATTATGGGATGATCTTCTTAATTAAAAAGCTGCAAAATTCTGATGAAATGCAACAAATTCAACTTAACAATAAATTTTAAAATAGTCCACCAGGGACTTCCCTGGTGGCGCAGTGGTTAAGAATCCGCCTGCCAATGCGGGGGACACGGGTTCGAGCCCTGGTCCAGGAAGATCCCACGTGCCATGGAGCAACTAAGCCTGTGCTCCACAACTACTGAGGCTGCGCTCTAGAGCCCGCAAGCCACAACTACTGAGCTCGTGTGTCACAACTACTGAAGCCCGCGCGCCTAGAGCCCGTGCTCCACAACAAGACAAGCCACCGCAATGAGAAGCCCGTGCACCACAACGAAGAGTAGCCCCCACTCATCGCAACTAGAGAAAGCCCGCGCAGCAATGAAGACCCAACGCAGCCAAACATAAATTAATTAATTATTTTTTTTAAAAAAGCATCTAGTTGACGTATACAAAACACTGCACCCAACAATGGCAGGAGACACATTGAAAAAATAATAATCCACCAAATTCTAACAGAATTTTGCACAAGAATGTTAGAATCCGCCAATTTGCAAGTGGGCACAAGGGAAATTTTTGAGGTGACGGCAAAGTTATAAAATTGGAGTATAGTGATGGTTGTACAACTCTATAAGTATATTAAAAAACATTAAACTGTAGACTGATAATGAATAAATTTTATTATATATAATGAATATTTTAATAAAGCAGTTTATTTTAAAAAGTAAGAGGTCCCATCAGTTTAATCTTTTACTCCAGAAAGAGGTCCCTAGTTGAACACTTACCTGATTAAATCAGGCTAATGAAACAACAGAACACAACTCCCTTTCTTAAAGTCAACTGTCCTTATAAAAATCTAATCATGGGAGTAAACAGGGGGCAAGTATCTTGACTGCCATCTTGGAATCCTGCCTGCACAATAGGTTTATAAATACAAGAAAAGGACAAATTGCTTCTTAATCCATGTATCATAAAATCACTCCCATGAAATTAGGAAAGTTGTATTAATGCAAAATAAGATGGGGTTCTTGGATATGCCTGGATTTTGGAGTGTCATTTGTCTGTGTCACTGATGTTTCCCCCCAAATATTTAAGGTATTCCATGGATAATACCTTGAAGATTGTGTTATTAGCCTGAAAAATAGAAACTATTGAAGCACTTGCACTTGCCAATCCCATGTATTATTCAAATTTAAAGGGGTTCAGTGGACTTCACAGCAATAGAAAACACTGAAAAGTTAATCAAATAAAGAGCAGAAAATAAGCTAAGATCAATCTAACTACATAGTCTCAAACACAAACAAAAAGCAATTAAGAGCAACCTGACCAACTTTGATATCCTTCCAATAGACAAACTCAACCCAGACGGTAAAACTTAATAATGTTTTACAGCTTATCCAGAGAATCATAGCTCTACTCTATGATTCGGCCAAGAGGCTATTATGATACTATCTCTTCATAACTGAATAATGTGAAGGGAAGGGAATCAAAGTGTAAAAAGCAGTGCTCATATATTACTAAAATCTCTATCTACAACTTGGGTACGTACTATTTCCAGGTTGAATTATGTTGACAAAAGGCATGATAACATACTTGACTTTTCATTTCCTACCAAAAAAGAAGTCGAAACTACAAGGGGGAAAAGAATGCACAAGAATGAGATTAAAGAGAAAAGCGTGTTTGTTTGCCATTCCTTGGGTATGACTGTGGACTGAAAGATAAATCTGTTTTCATATAGGTTCAGAAATCCACACATAATAAACGTATGCAATGCAAAAATAATTTGATGAAGGAATGTTTGACTGCTTTGGTATATTTCTAGCCTTCTGATAATGAGATTTTGATTATTAAAAAGAAATTCTGAGACAATATCATTTGGTTAGCAAGGATACACAAATACACAAAGCTTACTTTTTATATTTTTCTATAACAAAAGATGTTTTCGAACAGTGTTTTAAACAGCCTTGCATTCTTTAAAATAACCATTACCCTCAAGCATAAAATGTTTTCTGACTTTTGTTTTTCCCATTCTACTATGAAAATAACCAACTGAAGTCTGAGGAGGCAAATATGTAAGATGAGTCTGTCATATCTTGTCATCCTAGAAAGACGTTGTCAAAGGGACTTGAGAGCCAAATTTAAGGGGCTCCCACTAACCAAAGATGGGACAATTTGAGTATTAACAGCATAATAACACAATGAACTGAGACACATCAACATGTTTAAATACAGAAGCATACAATTATATTAAAAGAAAACCAACCAACAAATAAATACTTTATTGACTACCTTTGGAGGACCTCCTGAAAAGGACAAAATTAAGCAAAGAACCAAGCATCAATGGCTACTATCATCATAAAAAGAGAGAAAACAAGATAATACATCCCTCCTAATAGAGAACACACCACCACCACCAACCCCCAAAATATAACCTGAATCTGGGTCACCACAGATTATACTACAAGCTTACAGAAAATATAAGGGATAAGAGCACATGTTAAACCACACACCACGGGATACAATCAGCAAATCCAGAAATCACCTGATAACCTCCATGAATAAACTGCAAGGTAAATATAGAAGAAGAGTAGGAATGAGATAACAAGACATATAAGACATCTCAACCAATTGCCATGTATAGATCTCATTTTAAACCTGATTTGACCAAAGTAATTTAAAAAATGATGAGACAAACTCAGAAATATGTACATTGACTAGGTATTGGTGATATTAAGGAATTATTGTTTGTATATTTCTTTTAAAGTATATAGAACTTAAAAAATTTTTTTTTCTGTGAATCCCAAACTTCTAATTTATCCCTCTCCCTGTCCCCTTCCCCTTTGGTAACCACAAGATTATTTTCTATGTCTGTGAGTCTATTTTTGTTTTGTAAATAAGTTCATTTGTATCTTTTCTTTACATTCCACATATAAGTGATGTCATATGATAGTTGTCTTTGTCTGACTTCACTTAGTATGATAATCTCTAGGTCCATCCATGTTGCTGCAAATAGTATTATTTCATTCTTTTTATGGCTGAATAATATTCCATTGTGTATATATAACACATCTTCTTTATCCATTCATCTGTCAACGGACACTAAGGTTGCTTCCATGTCTTGGCTGTTGTAAATAGTGCCGCTATGAACACTAGGGTACGTGTTACCTTTTCGAATTAGAGTTTTCATCTTTTCCAGATATATGTCCAGGAGTGGGATTGCTGGATCATATGGTAGTTCTGTTTTTAGTTTTTAAGGAGCCTCCATACTGTTCTTCATAGTGGCTGTACCAATTTACACTACCACCAACACTGTAGGAAGAGTTCCCTTTTCTCCACACCCTATCTAGCATTTACTATTTGTAGACTTTTCTGTTTAATAAATTTGTTTATTTATTTATTTAATTTATTTTTGGCTGCATTGTGCCTTCATTGCTGTGTGCAGGCTTTCTCTAGTTGTAGCAAGCAGGGGCTACTCTTCATTGTGGTGCACAGGCTTCTCATTGTGGTGGCTTCTCCTGTTGCAGAGCACGGGCTCTAGGACGCGCAGGCTTCAGTAGTTGTGGCGCACAGGCTTAGCTGCTCCATGGCATGGGGGATCTTCCCGGATCAGGGCTCAAACCTGTGTCTCCTGCATTGGCAGGCAGATTCTTAACCACTGTGCCACCAGGGAAGCCCCTATTTGTAGACTTTTTGATGATGGCCATTCTGACTGGTGTGAGGTGATAGATACCTCATGGTAGTTTTGATTTGCATGTCTCTAATAATTAGTAATGTTGAGCAGCTTTTCATCTGTCTGTTGGCCATCTGTATGTCTTCTCTGGAGAAATGTCTATTTAGATCTTCTGCCCAGTTTTTGATTGTTGCTTTTCTTTGTTTGTTTTTTTGACATTGATGTCCATGTGTAACTTAATGTCTTAGTTGGCTCGGGCTGCCATAACAAAATACCATAGACTGGTGACTTAAACAACAGAAATTTTCTCATAGTTCTGGAGGCTAGAAATGTAAGTTCAAGGTTCCAGCACGGTCAGTTTCTGGTGAGAGCTCTCTTCCTGGCTTGTAGACAGACACCGTCTCTCTGTGTCCTCGTATTGAGGGGAGAAAGAGAGCTATCCTTCTAATGACTCTTCTTATAAAGAACATTAATCCTATCAGGACCCTACTCTTACGACCTCATTTAACCTTAATTACTTCCTTACTCCAAATACATTGGGGGTTAGGGCTTAAACATATGAATTTGAATTGGGTTGGGGGGGGGCAGGGAGGCATAATTCAGTCCATATCACTTAGCAACCTGCATACCATTAAACATCACCAATTACTGACTACTTCATACTAGGCTACATTACTTTAAGGAGGACAGAAATGAACTTGTTTGGGAAACACTACAGTCAACTCTTTTGAGACGCCACGAACATTTTTCAAAGGTGGGATGGGTCCCACATATATATGTTCTAGAATATTTGAGATCCCTATTTTAGACTAAATTGTGTCCACCCAAAATTCATATATTGAAACCCTAACTTCCATTACTTCAGAATGTGACTGTATTTGGAGATAGGGACTTTAAAAATGTAATTAATTTGAAATGAGGCCGTTAGGGTGGGCTCTAATCCAATCTGACTGATGTCCTTATAAGAAGAGGAGATTGAGACATAGGGAGAGACATCATTTATACACATGCACAGAGAAAAGGCCATGTGAGGACACAGTGAGAAGACGGCCATCTACAATGGAAGAAGAGAGGCCCTAGAAGAAAGAAAACCTGCCAAAACCTTGGACATCTAGGCTCCAGAAATGTGAGAAAATTAATTTCTGTTGTTTAAGCCACCCACTCTGTGGCATTTTGTTATGGCAGCCCCAGAAAACTAATGTAAGTCTTTTCTTTAGAGTACAAACATCCTGGTTATTATTTTCCCCACCTTAGAAGAAAAGACAATGAATCAAGACAAAACAAAGAAAGCCAGCTACCTTTTCAAGTTCCCTTTACAAAAAATTCTTGAAAACATTTTATTCAGTATCTCTAATTCTTCTCCTCCCATTCTCTGTTTAACCCATTCCAATGAGGCATTTGTCCCCATAGGCCATGAAATTGCTCCTGTTCAGCTCAACAAAAAGGCTATCAGAAGCATTTGCAGATCTCAGGGGTAAGAGACCCAAAAACTGTATGTCTAAGTAGTTAACAGTCATAAATAGAGCTAATATAGTGTTAAATAAAATATGTCTTATCCTCTGACCTTGCTTACATGAATGTTCATAATGACTCTGAAGGTCAGGTTTTACTTTAGAATTCTGTATTCCTTGAAGTTTCTTGACAGAATGTCAAGTGCAGAAGAACCAGCCCCTGGCTTAGTATCTTTCCTTTCCCGTCTATAGTTCTGTCCCACATCTCAAGAAGCCTCACCTGCACATGGGATAATATCCCAGCCCAACCTCCAGGCTCCATCCACACTGCCCACTTTACCCAACTCCCACTAGCAGTGCCCCCAATTCAAGCCTGGGCATATGCATGGCTCTGGTGCAGTCCTCTCTCAGGCAGACAGACCTAGGAAATAAACTGTGAAAGCCACATTGAGGGTATTTGGGCTATGAATTCGGGAGTTCCAGATACCTAGTAAGCATGGTGTAGAAGGAGAGTGGTGGGCTCCAAGTGGAGCGTGGGGTGGTGGCCCTTTGAACTCTTCTGTTCTGGAAAGGGGCAGGGCTTAAGGAGGGCCGGAGCAGGGCAGAGGGCAAAGTCTGTCCTGGCTGGATTTAAAGGCAGTACCAGTCATCAATTACCTACAAATGCTAAACCTAGTGGTCACTGTCAGTCCCCATCTTAATGATCTAACAGCTGCATCCGACAAAACTGATCATCCTCAAAGCACTTTGCTTCACTCCTGCTTTGCCTCCTACTTCTCTGGCCACTCATAACACTTCTTGACATTAGGTTCCCCAGGGCTCAGTCCTTGGACCTCTTCTTTTTTCTCTCAGTACTCACTACCCTTGATGATCTCATCCAGTGTCATGTTTTTAAATACTACCTATGTGCTGATGATGCCTAATTTGCCTCAATGTCTTCCCCAAATTCTAGTCTCCTCAATCCAGCTGCATCTTCCAATTTTACTTAGATGTGTAATAGGCATCTCAAACTTATAATGACTAAAGTAATTTTCTCAACGTTTCCCGATTGTTGTTAACAGCAACTTCACCTTTCCAATTGCCTAGGCCAAAATCTTTCCCTCCATGGTTACCACATTGCTCAAAGCTACCATCTTCACTTACCTGGATTAAAACAATACCTTCCTATCTGATCTCCTGCTTGTGCCTTTGCTGTCTGTTTCCATGTATCTCTCCCAGGAGCAAGAGTGCTCCTATAAAAAAGGAAGAGTAATGACAAAGGTCATTATAATGGCCTACAAAGTAGCCCCCACTCTGTCTGGTTCCCCCATTGTTTCTCTTGACCTCTTTTTCCACTACTCTTTGCCTTGCTCACTCTCCAACAGTTTTACTGGCCTCGTCACTGTTCCTCAAATAAGCCAGGCCAGCTCCCACCTCAGGGCCTTTGCACTTGCTGTACTCTCTATTCGAAATGTTTAGCCCCCCAAAGGCACATGGCTCACAACTGCCCTTCCTCAGATCTTTATTTAAACATCACTTTCTCAGTGAGGACTTCCCAGATCATCCTATTTATGGTTGTAACCCTGCCTCTACTTAACACCGGCTAATGTTTACCTATTTTATTTGTCTTCTGTCTCCTCCAAACTCATTTCCCACCCCAACCACACTGCAAGTAGTTTATAAGGTACATGAGGGACCTCCCTAGTGGTGCAGTGGTTAAGAATCTGCCTGCCAACGAAGGGGACACGGGTTCGAGCCCTGGTCCGGGAAGATCCCACATACCACAGAGCAACTAAGCCTGTGTGCCACAACTACTGAAGCCCACACGCCTAAAGCCCGTACTGGGCAACAAAGAGAAGCCATGACAATGAGAAGCCGGCGCACCGCAACGAAGAGTAGCCCCCACTCGCCGCAACTAGAGAAAGTCTGCACGCAGCAACGAAGACCCAACACAGTCAAAAGAAAAAAGGTACATGAGTACCAGGGTTCTTATCTGTTTTGTTCACTATTACATCTGCAGAATCTAAAACAGTGCCTAGAATTTATTAGATGTTCTATAAATATTTATTTAATCAATCAATATGCATAATCTTTTAAGGCCTGCAACATGTAAGTCAGTCTTCAAAATCTCCCACGAAATGGCCTTTGGAGCTGTTAACAAAGAGTGTGACTGGGTCATAAAAATCTAGTCTAGGATTTGCCAATAAGGAGAGCCTCAAAAGCTGAGTGGTAATATGAAAAGTGACATGTATACTAGTTAACTTATGGCCTCTGTAATCATATAAACCTTTAGATTCCTTATTCTTCAAAAAGTACTATTGCTGATTTTGTTCTTGAAACAGTGATCATATGTAATTTAAGATATTTCAGATGTCAGGTATAGGATTATAAAATGAAAAGTAGCATATAATTGCAGTTAGTTTAATAAATCTTCATCCTGGCATTTGAAAATTTTAAAAGTACTTGTTCAGCAAAAGGTCAAAAACCACTACCAAGAGAAGTTAATAGCTCTCTTAGTATTATATATGCTTATTGATGAGATTGCCACTTTTAAATAATTTGGTAATAAGAAGCATTTAAAAATCCTATTTATTTTACCTTCTCACAAATGCTTTTAAAATAAAAAAATCATTTTCTTATTCTTTTAAAGTCAATCCAGCAAAAACCTTCTAACATCCCATACAAAGACAGAAATGTTTAAACCTCTGTACTACCAAACACTGATATAATAATAATAATAATAATAATAGTAACAACCACCACCATATTTGTAAAAGAAACCCAATTGGTTATAGAAGTAAATGTATTCTCCTGGTAAATTTTTAAATGAGAAGGTACTTTCTAGGTACCTAAAAGTGGTATAACCTTTGTCATAATAAAAAGTAATCATTCGTATGACCTGCAGTACCAGTGCGCTCCACTGGAAACAGGAGGACTAGGTGAATTAACTCTGAAGTTATACAGGGTCATTTTAGCACTGTGCCAATGAGGTCCCCATACGCTACACTGTCCTGCATCACTCATTTGCATCCTTTGCCTGGCCTCTGAGGAACCTGAATTGGAGACTCAAGGTTTACAACAAACTTCACTACAATATAGTGATTTTCACTCAGCTCCAGAAAATTTCAAGTTATGAAGCCTCTCCCATTTTTAACCTGGACAAAAATGGACATAGGGAATGGGATAATTCAATTTTGAATGAGTGGCAGGTAAGGTAAAGAAAGCTTACATAGAGAGTCATAAATTTCCCAACTATCAGAAATTCTTGGTCGAAACACATGGCATTTCTCTAAGATGCAGAAATATTCAAATACATAGTTTCCAACTCTTGGCATGATTTTACCTGATTTGCATAAATTAATGAAGAAAGAACTTGACCATTTTTCTTAACTGAACTCAGACATGAGAAGACAAATACTAGACCCCTTGGAAACATAAACTGGAATCCCATGCAAAGGGAGGTGTGTTCTCTCCCTTGGAGATCCACTCACCTGCCAGATAACTAGAGATAAGATGACACTAGCTCATTTTGAGGGTAAGAACTTCAACACACCAATGTTTGGCTATCAACGTGGGGGAAAGGCTAGTAAATGAAGGGTCGGTTCTTGGCTCTTGCAGCTGTATTGCTAACATATATTCTCACTGGTACCTAGAATATCTCATGGGCTCCATGTAACTAAGAAATGAAGCAATTAATGTGCTTACTATAACAGAATAAATATGCAATCTTCATATCATTTCTAAGATTCAAAAAAGCTCTGTAAATTATATTTTATTTCCCAATTTACAGATGGAGAAACCAAACCGGAAAAAGACTAAGTAATCCTAACAAAGTCACAAAAAGCAGAAAACAGCAGAGGCAGGACTGGAAGCAACACCAGCCTGACTGATAAGGACCAGCCCTCAGGCGTTATGCAGGGCTCGTGGAGCACAGAAAGAACAACATGTCCTCAGAACTGGAAATGTCAGCTTCCCTTCATCCCTCCAAATGTATAAAATCTCCCTTGATATTGAATATAAAGTAATCAGCAAGTTCTAAGGGAAACCAGCTCTATGATCATCCTCATCACATCATGGAAAAAAAGAAACAACTCATCCTACTTTAAAAAAATAAAGTGAGAAAGAATACACATAATATATGCACAGCAGGTAGGAAAAAAAACTACAGCTATTTGGGACAGTGGTGTGTTTTAAAATTCTTTTTCACTTCCACATTCCAAATTCCCTAAACTCTGAACAGATCAAAGTTTTACAGATTATCCCTCAAAGAAAAAAAAAAAAAAAAAGACAAGAAACACAAATTAATAACTATTTAAGCATTCTGTTTCATCATGATAACAAACAGATGGTTTTAATATTCTGGAGGCTAATTCCTGAACAATTAAAAACACAGCAAGACATTAACATCTAATGAAACATTTTAACTACCAGTATATGCATCTGCCATTAATTCCCACACAGTAAGGTCTTGGATCTCCTCAATCTGTTCTTTATTAAGGAAAGTTTTTCCACTCCGAATTTAGTGAAGTAGAGAATTAACAACTGTTTTCAATCAGCAATCAGCAGGGTATTTCGCCAATGTGTACTGAAACCACATACACTATCAGACTTAAATTTATTCTTATGATGGCTTTGATGTACACACATTCGCAATTTAAGAACAGATCCAGTTTTCTAATTAGGTGTTTTCTCCCCAAAACCCATGCCACATTAGCCCCTTAATATACAACAGAAACTCTCATTGAGCGGTTTCTAAAAATGGTGTACTTGTTTAATAATGCAGCTGACTTTTGACTCAGATTGCCAAAAATATCCCAGACTGCAGCTTCTACCACTGTAACAACATGTAAAGGCAACAATCACAAGAACACTGAAAGACAACTAGACATGTCGCATTCTCATATCTGGCAGGTTAAGACAGTTACCAGTTACCATTAAGCTGCTTTCATTTTTATGATGATAATAATACTGTACATATTTGTTTGCTATAATATAATTTCCCCAAAATTGTACACAATTTACCAAATTTAATTCTCACATAAATCTTCTGTGGTAAGCAAAGTAAACTGTAATGTGTCCCCATTACAGACAAAGAAATTAAAGTTCAGAGATGAATGACCCAACCAAAGGCACCTACAGAGGTGGTGGTGAGCAGAGCTACATAACATGATCCCTGGTCCCTGGCTGAATACTGCGTTTATTGTCCTTAAGGCAGTGTCTACAATTTGCTGCACTAAGCTATAGGTTCTTCTCACAACAACTGTGAGGCAAACATAATTATTACCATTTTAAGGCAAAGTAAGTGGAGGCATGTGTTAACCCAAGGTTAAACAGATATGAAGAGGCAGACCGAGGGTTCACAGCCAGGCCTTTTATCCTAGGGTGTGTGTGATTCCACAATATTATGCTATCCTCCAGTGTCATTATCATTCATGGGCAATGCAGACATGTTATAGCCAACCACAATGTGACCGTTCTTCTGGGCAAATAACAACATTTTGTAATTTAGTGACCAAATATTTCAGGGTAAGCAATTAGCAAATTAGCTATAAATAATTTTTCTGATATCTTTGTAAAGGAAAACATTAAGTAAATACCATCACATATCTCGGGTTTTTTAAATTAATTAATTAATTGATTGATTAATTAATTTATTTTTCCGGCCGCACCGCACGGCATGTGGGATCCTAGTTTTCCTACCAGGCATCAAACCTGTGCCTCCTGCAGTGGAAGCACGGAATCTTAACCACTGGACCACCAGGGGAGTCCCTATCTTGGTTATTTTTATAACTGTGTCTCTCAATTCTGAACAACTAATACATAATCTAATTGTAGCTGAATCTTAATATATTAAATGTATTAACCTAGGAACTAAAGTCTATAAAACTATTTCAAATTTCCTCACAGAATGACTAATAATCAAAATATGTTTTAATACGGGGTAGGATTGTTTTGGTCACATTAGACCCAGCCAAGCAATTGAGAATACAATTTCATTTACTTTAGCCATCTGAAGTAAGAAATTTAGATTAATTTAATGGTAAGGTTAAAAAAATAAACTCTAATCGATGAGCTACTTTTACTTCTTATTCAAAATCTATAGGTATCAAGCAATTCTTGTTTGGTTTATAGCTTAACTGTTACTCCTAGCTCTGAATTTAGTATAAGATTATCAGAGGGGAAAAAAGTAGAGAAGCATGTAGCCTATACTACTTATCCAGAAAGCTCTGCTAAATTCTAGTGCTCCTGCCTATAATAAATATACATGTACATGTATGCTATAGACTGAATGTTTGTGTCCCTTTCAAATTCATATGTTGAAACCTAATCCCCAATGTGATGTTATTAGAAGGTGGGGCCTCTGGGAGGTGATTAGGCTATGAGGTGGAGCTCTTACGAGTGGGATCAATGCCCTTATGAAAGAGATCCCAGAGAGTTCCCTCATTCCTTTTACCGTGTGAGAAAAGGGGAAAAGAAGGCTATCTATGAACCACAAAGTAGGCCCTTAGCAAACACAGAATCTGCCTGCTCCTTGATCTTGGACTTCCCAGCCTCCAGGACTGTGAAAAATAAATTTATGTTGTTTATAAGCCACCCAAGTCTACGATGTTTTGTTATAGCAGCCAAAATGGACTAAGACAATGTACATGTACATATACATACACATATACATATGTTATCTAAGCAAAGAAATTACATTCTAAAACTACCTACATAGAGATACCAGAGAGCTCATAGCTCGCTGTAAAAGGAAACCACCAAAAACACTAAATACTGCAAAGTAAAAAGATTGT
Source organism: Balaenoptera borealis (assembly GCF_965194805.1). Taxonomy (NCBI): domain Eukaryota; kingdom Metazoa; phylum Chordata; class Mammalia; order Artiodactyla; family Balaenopteridae; genus Balaenoptera; species Balaenoptera borealis. Next base: position 76,333,292 of record NC_138872.1, read on the forward strand.
ATGCAGCACCTACTTCATACTTCTTTGCTCCTGTACCATGAAAGCTTAATGATGGCTTTAAACCAAAATGTTATGGATAAATAAATACATAAAGCTACTTTTAAAAATACAAAATAATTGTGGGGTTCTGCCTAGCAATCAAGATAAACATATTTTAAATGTACTATTTGCCAAATACTTAGTCAGAGACATAATACAGAGAATATTTTTTAAAAGAATAAGAGGGTATATATTGTCATAGCAATGACTAGTGATGACATGAGAAGGAAATTCAAGTTGGTAGAGAGAGAAAATATTTTTAGTGAAATGATGTTTTATTTCCACGGGGGTGGGGGGGGGAAAGAAATCCCTAATGACACATTAAAAAGTCATTATGGATACATATTTACTTACTACCTTTTTAGAAGAAAGATGGGGGGAGGGGTCTGTACCTTTTTTTTTTGGCAGTTCTCATGAAAATTCATAAGCCAGATGGCATTCAATAAATGTAAAGAGCTAAAGAATTTAGTTTTATAGAAAAACATCAATTAGCATAGGAAAATTAGCAATTAAACAATCATTATACAACATATCAATATTACTAACGAGTAAGCATATACACTAAATTTCTAATGTGAACTCTGTTAGAAACAAATATTTTTGAAGCACTGCTATTTTACTGTGAAAAGTGTATCAGTACTTCGTTATAGCTATCTTTGGGTACCTCATTACTGCCCTATTGTAACAAAGTCCTTTCTGGATCTCCTCAGAAACTACAGTGGTTCCTCAGCAACTGACCTTTGGCCCAAATTCATTTGCTTTTTGTATTCAAATTTTTTAAATTTATCAACTTTTTCTATACTTGCAATTCAGTTTGGTCGTCTTGAACAAAAGAATGGAATAGCCATTAAAGCTCTCTGCTTCCTGTGGTCACGTCTACGGGGTAATACAGTAAGAAGAGATCTATTTAAGCTCCACTCTTAAAGTTCCATCCATAAGGATGTCAGACCAAATCCAAAAAATACCCTAAAGCACAACGATAATTTGTGTAAAGATGGCTATAACCAAGCATTTTTGAAGATGAAAGACTGCAAATGCAAAAGACATTAAGATTCAAAAGAGTAAGAGGTTCATGAAGTTCAGTGAGAGATACAATAAGCACACGGTGGTATTTCTAAAATAATCAGGACAATGACCAGGAGAAGAGTCACTATTGAAACAAATTTTAACCTTAAGGAATCTTCTTGTTTGAAACTTATGCTTTCTAAAACCCTGGAATACTATTTATGCATATTTTTATTGGCCATTTTTTATTGCTTTTCCTCTAACCCCCAACTTTCTGTGACATTTACTTTCAATATGCTTTTCAAAGATAGTTTCAGATGGAATCCAAATCAGAGATATGAATATATATGTAAGTAACTGAAGGGTGGATACTGCAGAAGAATAAACACTTGTACCAATTATGCCTTTTTATCATTTCTGTTCTAAAAGTTAATAAAACATACTTTTCCACTGCAGTGATTGGAAATATTACCAGAAGAAAATGTTTTCAGAACCTGACTTTTCTAAAGAGATCTTCAAAATTTAAGTAGACTTGTGATATCCATCCTTTTTATTTAATATTAAATAGGGCCTATAATTGAGACACAACATACTTTTTTTGCCATATAAATGTAAAAGGTCTTCCTAAATGAAACCTTCTGATCTGTGTGAAAGAATAAGCTATTTTCTATTTCCTGAAATCCTTGCTATCACCAGAGCAGAGAGAAGACTGCTTGTTGTGAAGCAAGTCCAAGAGAGGCAAGAACAAGAACCCCTGAGCTAAAGGACCTTAAGCTGAAGGATCCCCACCAGCCAAAGTCAATACTCAAAAACCTGTTACTCCAGTTACCTCTGGAAGAAATTCAATTAGTGAGAAACAGAAAAAAATCAAGGAAGTTGTTTAGATCCAAGAATTTTAACCTAAGTTGATTTTTCAACCAAAGGAGGGAAAGTTTACCTTTACCTTTAAGCTTTCAATTCTAAAAAAATATTGATTCCACACAGCTTTTGGAATTGAATCCACAAGAACATGTACCAGATTCCCTTTCTTTCCTCCTTCTCCTAATCTCCAAGCTAGATAAGGGAAAGGAAAAAGAGAGAGTTTTTAAAAGAAATGTTGATGAGGTTACAGAAACACCCTAGGGCCTGGGGCTTTGTCCACGGACTAAATGGCTAAAAGGTATGATGATGGGTAGGAATTTATAAGTACCAACAATCTGTGGAATTAAAAGAAACACTTCTGGGAACAGGAAAAAGTAGCTTAAAACCTCTGGGTTCACGAGGCCAAGAAAAAATAAAAGACATGGTCTATAACACCAACTACTAAAGAATTGCAAAGGTAAAAAATCATCCCTTTCCTTTTTTTCTTTCTTGAGTGAGACAGAAAACCTAGTGAAATTCCAGGCTGTCAACCACTGGTACCCCACAGCTAGCCATGGCAACAGCTGCACAGCTCTGTTGTAATAAACTGGAACAATTTAATAGCTTTTATTGTTCTACAGCGGTGTCTGAGCATAGCCACTCTCCCCTCCTAGGACTCCAGGGCCCCGCAAGGGCAGCAATGAGAGAAGATCTCATTTACCTAAAAGCACTTATAAATTTTTAATTTGCTTTAACAAGTAAATTAACAAGTCCCTCATTCAGGCAAGTTTTATGGCTTCTTGCCACTTGGGGAAGGCCGTAAAAGTTTTATAGATAATCTAGAGCTACTGAGACTGCTCATAATAAATTGTCTGTTTCCTGTTATTTTATCAAACCACTGGGCTTCTAATGACTTAAAGTCACAGTTACCTTATATTCAGGCTTTTTATGAGGCCATATTGAAAAACTCCAAAGAATACCTCAAATTATACTGGGCCCCTGCTAATCATTACAAAGATTTTTTTTTTTTTTTTTTAATGGGAGTTTACCTTAGCTCACGCCCTGCTAGTAAATGTTGCAATGTGTTTTGGAGACACCATGCCCATTGTACATATTATTTAAGATGCTGCCTTAGGCAGAGTTTCTATTAGCAAATACTTTAAGGTAGCTGCAACCTGATCTGTTCTAGTACAGACTCACCAGTAGTTCCACCCACTGGAGTGTGGTGCTCTCTAGACTGCTACATTTTCTCCCAGAAGGGAGCAGCCTGATGACTGTCTGTACATGCATGGTGAGAGCAGCTAAGCCTCAAATGTGTGGATCAGAGTTTGACCCTGGATTAACATTAAATTTAGCTCTCGGTTACCAGCAAGCCATTCAGACCTGAACTAACTTGAAGACAGGGTGGCAGGAAGGAAAAGGAGCAAAGGCAGATCTCATTCACTAATTATGGAGTGCCTGTTATCAGCCAGGAATAGGGCTGGCAATGTGTAGAATACAGAGATGAGTTAAATATTCAAATTGATTGTAAGACACACCACTTATTAACTGCACAGATATACTCAGTATTAGATGTCAATGACAAAGTAAGGAGAATGAAATATCCTCTCCAACTCAGTCTCTGATCATGTGGAGTTAGTGAAAGTGCTAAGTGCCCAGTCTGCTTTGTGATGACCTTTATATATTACACGTATGCATGCACACACATAAAAACATGCAAAGTAAAGATCAAAAGGCATGTGCTTTTTCAGTTTAGTCTACCTAGGGAGAATCTTAGGAAAAAGTCACCCACCACCAAGGACAGAATGATCTATGAAGGCCTTTAAACAAAATGATTCAAAAGGCCAAGAGATCACATCACAGTTCACGCAGACACAAAATGCACTGCAGGAAGCACGCTGACTTCTTATATTCATGTTGATTTTCCCCCCAGAAAACACAACTTTGCAGATTAGTATCACCCAGTGTAATCTCACATGAAGGTTCGCTGTTTAAATAATGACTATTTTGTATGGCTTCGTATTTCTCATTCTTATTTTAATTATACCACTTTATTCAATGCTGCAGACTATGAACCTCTTGGCCAAAGTGTCAGAACCCAGTCACTGAGAATGCATTCATAATGATTCTTTACAATTTCACCCGTTTCTAGGGGGAACAAATTCAAGACAGCAAAGCTTAGTGTCACTGCTGCCACAAGACCACATTCTAAGGATAGTACATACATGTTGATGCTGGTTATTCCACCTGTAAGGAAACTTCATTTCTACCCTAATTTCAATGTTATATTCAAATTCTTCTACCCGATAGAGGAAAGATCCGATGACTTCCAGGTTCTACATGAACTCAACACTATCTTCTGATTTTTTTTTCCGATTTAAGAAAATGGAACATAGTTGGTCTCAATAAATGTTATTCCCTCTAGAAAATCTGAATGACAGTGAAAATAATACAATCTCACCCAAGTCTTGTCCTTTACAAAGTACTTCCACATACATGACTTCATTCAAACTTCATAATCCTATGAAACAGTAGAACTATTTCCAGTTTGCAGATGTAAAACTTTATTCAGAGAGGCTATTTGTCCCAGTTCACATAGCCAGAAAGAAGCAGGCCAGGTCTTAAACCCAAAGTTGTGGAGATACAAGTGAAGAGGGCAATATAAGAATATCTTCAGTAAATACATCAGGTTTATGTATGTCTATAACTACACATCCTGCGAGAATGCTATCTTGCTGCTCTTAGACCTGTGTGCTAAATTACTATCTAGAGCTAGTGTGGATCAAGTGGCTTTACTCAATTCCATAACCAAACACAGCCAGTTTATTCCTTGTAAACTGCAAACCATTGACTTCAACAGGAATTAGGTGAGGTGCTTTTTTCTTTTAAGAGCCTGTCACAGAGTTTAGAGCATTCAAAGATGCTTAATAAATTTTTATTGAATTCCAAGCCAATATAAAATTTGTGAGTATACAGTTACATGATTATTTATTTTAGTCTGTCCCTCCAACAGTTGCTAAACCACAGTAGAGCAGAGACTGCACGTCTTTTTTCTCACCATTGTATCCCCAGTGCCTAGCATAGTATCTGGCATCCAGTAGGTACTCAATAAATGTCTGTTAAATGAATGTATAGCTCAATGCCCACTCATTACCACTCCTAAAAATATCTCCAAAATAAGATGTGTCAAATCCTCTCATAATGAGCACTATGGAACATCGTCTCTGAATATAAAGAAAAGCATTATTAGGTAGGCTCCAAGAAGTATACAAGGTTTATAAGACTTTTATGTGTGTATGAGTACAAATGTACGTATGAGTATACATGTCTACAAAGAAAGCCTTAACCACATAAATGCCCACCCACACCACCCTTAATCTATGACCTAATCCTCTCGAGTTTATTGGTGATTGCCTTTCATTAATCAAAAATCATTTAAAAATATTTGCCCAGCCCTCTGCTTGTATGTAGCAGTGGCAGGCAGCTTGCCAAATGTTATTTCCACAGAAGTAAATGAGATCATTCCTTGCTTGCACGTAAGTCCTTTAGAATTCAGGAGTTTTTCAGTTCACGTTTCAGGTTAATCTTTTCCTTTCTTTAAGAACAGAACATCCTCTTCGCAGATCTCCCTGAGGGCTTGGTATTTGCAACATCAAACAGAACACACAAACCATTGCACCCACTTCCAAAAGCCTATTATACTGTCAACTGGCTTCCTAACTGCAACCAAGGGGGAAGGCTTACAGACTCCTAAGCCTTTTTTTTGGGGGGGGGGGGGGGAGTGGGGAAAGGAGACTGCTGGAAAGTATCCATAATTTCTCCAAGCTACCACCGCATTTTGTTTCACTAAAGAACACCTAATAAGACGGGCAACATTCCAAGGAGGGGAAAAGCAACTTGAACTCACTAACTATAAATCTCACCCCTCTTTTATTTCTTACTCTCTCTCAAACTTTCACTTGTTGGCAGGCTCTGAGGATGGGGGACTGTCATGCATGGCTACCAGTGAGTCTTTTCCATACTACTTAATGAATCATAATAAAATGCAGATCCACAAGAAACAAAGTCCAAAGTAGGGCGAGAGTTGTGGCAGCGCCTTACAGTACTGTACTGACTTATGTTTTACTATTCGCTATGGGATGCCTAAGAAGGGCTAGAGTAAAAATGGGGAGGAAAATAGGCATAGACAGGTTTTTAACTTTCAAATCAATCAAGTATGTTCTGCATGTTTCCTTTGCTTCTTTAGAATCAATCCAAAGTAATATAAGCCCAAGGGGAATCCGCGGCTGTCAGCCTGTACCAGCAGGGATTCACCTCCCTAATTGTTAACAGAGTTTGTGAATATCTGTTCCAAAAGGACACCACTAATGGGTCCCAAGTAGGACAAGGCTTCCAAAGCATGCAGTAATATACAAAACAAGCACTCATGGCACACACACAAATATGTATATAAATACATGAATCCCCCCTAGGTTGAACATTAAACCATTTATCTTCTCTAGAGGTCCACATTTTCCTTTTTCCTTCCTGTAAGTTTTCCACAGTTGGTTACTACAGGGAAAATGGAACTGTCCTCAAAGGGCTGCATGTTGTAGAAATGGGAATGATGGGAAGACAATGAAAGAGGAGAACACAGAAGAGAACAATACATGCTTTACCAACAGCTGCACACCTGTGTGTCATGAGTCAAATCACAAAATTCTGTAATTTCCTTCATCTGGTCCCTAATCACCTCTTCCAGGAAGGCTTGACATAGCTGTGAAGGCTTCAACACATGGAGTACTTATGTTGAAGCCTTCTAAATAAATTCTGGGTAAAGTCCTCAAAGGCTGTTGAGTTTAGATACTTGACAGAACTTCTATATTCACACAATGACATACTCTATAAACAGCTTACATGTTCTCTGCCACCTGGGTGTTAGCAAGGTCACTTATTTTTGATACAGAATCTCCTGGCCTTAAGCCTAGGCAGCCTAGCAGCTGAAAAGGGGTGACTCACTCCGTGTGAAATGCATTAGACACAGCTCACCTGTACATGCCCTTTGTGCCTCCTCATAATCTCCTTTCTCTCTATTCTGAGTTAATCTTTCAACTTATAAATTGATAAGAAATGCATCCACTGTGGATAATTTCTTCCCTCTAGAGAAGGCTTTTCTCTCATGCAAAGCCTGTCCATAAAAGTGAAGGAAGGAAGACAACTGAATCATTCATCCTGTTTAAAAAAAAAATTCAACTGACGATGTTGCCTAGGATCCACGGGTGTTACTGAGCCAAGCAGAGATTACCACCCACAATTTTTGACTTTTGATTTTTATTTAACAACTCATTTGTATAACCTCAATGAATGGAGGCAGCAGACCTGAAGAGATTTGCAGCTGAAGTTCTATCAAGTTGGAAGGTTACGTCAGCTGCCAAGTCTGGAAATGGAGCCCTGCACAGCAAGAAAATGGTGAGAGATTGGTTACAGCCATAAGTAATTGATCTGTCTGAAAATACGGGCTACGAATCATGGGATTAATGCTAGTGCTCCAGCTGGGCTGCATTGCTCATTTCCCTCTAGCTCTCTGACAACAAAGACATGCCTCTTTCTCCAGGGACAAGAAATTTTTATTAAAATCTTTGTACAACTTAGAAGCAAAGCATCCTAGAGATTTGGGGAGGAGGGGAGGTACAGCCATTATAAGGAAAGCATCCTACAATTTTCATTTGATCTGGTTTTTATTTCAAACCAGTCACCAGCCTTCTTCCCATGGCCAAATGTACTTGCCCCTCAGCTCAGCAGACATGGAGAGGGAGCCCTGCTATTGGGACGCTTAGCTGGAGAGAAGTGGATGAGTAAATCGGTGGAGAGCTGCAGGGAAAAATAAAGTGGGAAGGCATCCAAAACTGCAGCTGTGCTGCCCCATTAAAAAGCTGAAACTCATTCTGCTGTTCGACCTCATGCTTATCACCACATAACTATTCATCAAAGAAATTTCAGTGCAATTAATTAAATTATTCCCATGTCTGTGCCACAGAGTCGTTATTCCAATATCAGCTTTCACTCACACTCTCTTAAGCTCATGTCTGCATGCCAAGTCACTACTCTGGGGTTGTCCAGTCTCAATAAAGCTGTGCTCCTCACCACTCACAGAGGCTATCATTTCTCTTTTTTATTGCCATTTATTTTCCACTAGGATTTTGCTGCCAGTATATTGGCAGGACTTCCAGTATATGGATGTAATGAAATCTACCACAGACACTTAACACAGGGTCAGGATGGAGCTCAGCTCATGTGAAGCTGTAATATAATAAACAAATGCTTTCAGAAGGAGGATTTTATCAGCTCAAAAATAGAATTTGGTATTCTCTGGTACCAAGTGCAGAAAAAGTTGGAGTCATTTGAAAATTCTTGTGATAATTAAGTTTATGGCTGAAGTATGCCTAACATAGGAAATCTGAGCTATAGCAGAGATTCCTTTTCATCTGCCAAAGCTGGTTTACTAAAAAGGAAGAGAATAAAAATGTACTGCTGAAAGTATGCTTTTTATACAGCCATCTCCTTAGTCATTGACCTGTAAGGAACGCATTCATATAATTTGAGGGATTTGACTGCTGTTTATAGAACTTTTCTCTGTTACAGATATAGCAAAATATAAGTGAGATTAAAAGAATAACACCTTCTACTTGATAACCAGCAGATGAATATTTAAGGCTCTTCCCCTTGTGTATCACCAGAGCAAATTATAGGACTGGGACAAAGTACACACCTAGAAATATTTCCACTAAATTTTATATTCTAACAAGATGGCAGCCTTCATATAAATACAACACTGGGAAGAAATAGATAGCACTTTAGGAAATTTAGTGCTGATGTGACTCAGAACTGAAAAGTAGGTGCTCAGATAATCACCACAGTATCCAGATGGCCAGCCACCATCTCAGGCTTGAGGACCATTTTTTCCTCACCTAACTTCCAAGAATATCAGGAGGTAAGTAAGCCGAAAAGGAAAACATGTGATTATAAAAGCAGAGGCTCTAATACACAAGCTTCCTTTAAAACCTCACCAATCCCAGAGTTTAAATGTGAAAACAGTGTTTTGTTCCAAGTGTTGAGACTTGATTCTGTCACTCTAAATATCAAATGCTTGGTAGTAACTTCTATATGGACTATTTGAAAATTTCTTCATTAGCATATTATTCAATTGGACCGTTAGGAAAGGAAACAATTAGGTGAAGAGAATCAAAATAGGCTGAAAATTTTCTAAATTTGACAAAAAACTATAAACCCACAAATATAAGAGGGTCAAAGAACCCTGAGCACAAGAAACATAAAGAAAACTACACCAATGTAGATCATAATCAAATGGTTCAAAACGAATAATAGAGAAATTCTTAAAAGCATACAGAAAAAAAAAGACACATTATATATAGAGGAAAAAATAAGGATGATAGCTGATTTTGCCATGGAAAACAATGCAATTGAGAAAACAGTGGAATATTTTTAACATACTGGTAGAAAAAAATTATCAACCCACAGTTCAATACACAATTAAAATTTCTCGCAAAAACAAAAGTAAAATGAAGACTTTTTCAAAACTACAAAAGCTGAAAGAACTAATCGCCCCACACCTGCACTATAAGAAATGTTAAAGGATGTCCTTTAGGCAGAAGACAAGTGATAACACAAAAATACAGATCTGCATGAAAGAATGAGGTGCTAGTATAAGAACACAGGTATGTATAAATTTTTTCCTTGTTATTTAAGTCCCTTCAGAATATAATTAATTATAAATCAGTAGCAAGGTACTATGGAGTTTACAACATACATAGAAGTAAAAAATATATGACAACAAGAACATAAAGAGAAGGGAGAAATGGAAATATACTACTGCAAGGTTCTTATGCTACATATGAATTGTGTAATATTACTTGAAGGTAGACTGTGATAAGATATACTATAACCCCTAAAGCAACAACTAAAATAACAAAACAAAGAGTTATAGCTATTAAGCCAAGAAAGGAGATAAAATGAAATCATAAAAAATATTCAACTGATTTTAAAAAGGCAGAAAAAAATGAGGAAAAGATGAAAATGTAGAATAAAATACAGAGAATAAAATATTTAAAACTAACCACATCAACAATCATACAGAATGTAAATGATCTAAATATCCACAATTAAAAAGGCAAAGATTGTCAGACTCAATAAAAACAAAAAGAACCTAAACACATGCTCTCTATGAGAAACATACTCTAAATGTAAAGAAACAAATAGGTTTAAAAAAAAAAATGGAAAAGACACACCAAGCTAATACAAATTACAAGAAAATTTAGTAGCTATATTAACATAAGACAAAGTAAGTTTCAGAAGAAAAATGTTTCATAATAATACTCAACTCATCAAGAGGACATAAAAATCTTAAATGTTTATGTATCTAATAACAAAGCTTGAAAATAAATGAAGCAAAAACTGATAGAGCTAAAAAGATCAGTAGACAAATATACAAACATAGAGATTCCAATATCCCTTTTCAAAAACTGATGTAACAAGTAAACAGTCAGAAAGGCTATAGAAGATATGAAGAACACAATCAACAATAATTGGCATTTATAGAACACCCCATTCAACAACAGCAAAATACATTTTTTCCAAGTTCACATGGAAAATTTATCAAGATAGACCATATTCTAGGTTATAAAACAAGTCTTGATAAATATAAAAGGATTCAAGTGATACAAAGTACATTCTCTGACCACAATGGTATCAAAGGGGAAATGAGAAAGTATTTTGATTTGAATGAATGTGAAAACACAGCATATCAAAATTTGTGGGATAAACCTAAAATAGTACTTAAGGAGGAAATATATAGCACTAACTATATTTGAAAAGAAGAAAGGTGTCAGGTCAATGGCTTCAGCTTCTACCATAAGGAACTAGAAAAAGAAGAGCAAATAAAAACAAAAGTAAGAAGAATAGAGGAAATAAGAGCAGAAATCAGTGAAAGGGAAAACTGAAAGACAATAAAGAATATCAATAAAACGAAAAGCTGGTTCTTTGACAAGATCAGTAAAATTGATACCTGTAGCCAGATTAATCAGGGAAAGAAAGCATGGGGGCATGAATTACTAATACCAAAAATGAGAAATGTCACATCAGAGCAGATTCTAAAAATATTCAGCAAACATATAAACAATATATAAAGGAAATACGCACAATTTTATGCCAATAAATTTGAAATGGATGAATCCATTGAATGATACAAACTGCCAAGGCTCACTCAAGAAGAAATAGTCTTGGGCTTCCCTGGTGGCGCAGTGGTTAAGAATCCGCCTGCCAGTGCAGGGGACACAGGTTCGAGCCCTGGTCCAGGAAGATCCCACATGCCGCGGAGCAACTAAGCCCATGCGCTACAACTAATGAGCCTGCATTCTAGAGCCCGTGAGCCACAACTACCAAGCCTGTGTGCTGCAACTACTGAAGCCCGTGCACCTAGAGCCTGTGCTCCGCAACAAGAGAAGCCACCGCAATGAGAAGCCTGCACACTGCAATGAAGAGTAGCCCCCACTTGCTGCAACTAGAGAAAGCCCACATGCAGCAACGAAAACCCAACACAGCCAAAAATAAAATAAATAAAATAAATAAATTTAAAAAAAGAAGAAATAGTCCTGAACAGTCCTTTATTTATTAAAGAAACTGAATTTGCAGTTAAAAACCTTTCACAAAGAAAACTTAGGTCCAGATGGCTTCACTGATAGATTCTACCAAATATTTAAGAGAAAATTAATATTAATACTACATAAACTCTTTCCAAAAAAAATGGCATCCTAGAATGCCAGAATTATCCTCATATTAAAACCAAAGTAATTGGAGGAAAACTACAGAATAATAAACATATTCAACAATATACAAAAAGGATAATACATCCTGATGGAGTGGTATTTATCCTAGGGATAAAAGGTTGGTTTAACATATGAAAATCAATCAGTGAAATTTATCATATTAACAAACTAAAAAAAAAAAAATCATACGATCATTTCAATAGATTCATAAATAGCAGCTGACAAAAATCTAGTATCTATTTCTGATACAACCTCTCAGCAGACAAGAAGTAGAAAGGATCTTCCTCATCTTGATAAAGGGCATCTACAGGAAACATACAGCTAACATACTAAACAATAGTGGAAAACTAAATGTTTTTCACCTAAGATCAGTAAAATGATAAGGATGTCCACTCTCACCACTTTTTTTTTTTTTGGAGATTTTTATGTTTTATTTATCGCTGTAATGCAAGTGCCTAGAACAAGTGCCTGGCATAGAGAAGATGCCATTAGTGGCTTTGGGGATTTCTATTTCCTCCTTTTCTTGGGGACTAAAGAAGTGGGGGAGGGGTGCATAGTCCCTGGTGCCATCTGCTCACACTGACACCCACGGTGATGGCAGTCACTTAGACTGGCACTCTCACCACTTTTATTCAATACTGCACTGAAGACTGTAGACAGTGCAACAAGACAAGAAAACAAAATGACAGCCATCCAGATGGAAAAGAAAGAAGTAAAACTATCTTTATTCTCAGATGACATTGTCATCTATACAAATGAATCCACAAAACAGCCACTAGCACTAATAAGTGAGTTTATCAAGGTTACAGGATACATGATAAATATATAAAAATCAGTTATATAAAAAAAATCAGTTATACATGTATATGCTAGGAATGGAAATTGAAATTAATAAAACAACACCATTTACAACAGAATCAAAAATACATAGGGATAAATCTGGCAAAATGTTAAAGATCTGTACACTGAAAACTATAAAACATTTCTAAGAGAAATTAAAAAAAACCTAAAGAAATAAAGAAATATACTACATTCATGAAACAAAAGACTCAATATTGCTAAGATGTCAATTTTTCCCAAATTGATCTACACATTCAATACAATCTAAATCAAAATCCCCATGTGCTTTTTTGAAGAAACTGACAAAGTGATGCTAAAATTCATATGGAAATGAAAAGGACAAAGAATAGCCAAAACAATTTTGAAAAAGAATAAAGTTGGAAGATTAGCATTCCTTGATTTCAAGATACTGTAATCAAGACATGCGGTACTGACATCAAGATAGACCAGGCTTAGGAAATTTTTTTCTGAGAAGGGCCAGATAGTAAATATTTTTAGGCTTTGCACACCACATATGGTCTCTGTCACATTTCTTCTTTTCTTCTTCTCTTAATTTCTGTTTAACTCTGTATAAAAACAGGCTGTGAGTTGTATTTGTCCCATGGTCCTTAGTTTGGCAACACCAAGACAGACAATCAATGGAACATAATTGAGATTCTAAAATTGGACCCACACATATATAGACAACTGATTTTTGACAAAGATGCAAAAGCAATTCAGTGCAGAAAGGACAGCATTTTCCAGAAGTGGTGCTGGAACAATTAGATAGATTAAAAAAAAAAGAAAATGATTTATTATATACATTGCATCATATACAAAAATTAATTCAAAATAGATGAGAGACCTAAATGTAAAACCTAAAACTATAACTCTTCCACGAGAAAGCATAGGAAAAAACCTGCAGTCTTGGATTACAAATGATTTCTTAGATGTGACACGAAAAGAATAATCCATTAAAAAACTGATAAATTGGAATGCATGAAAATTTAAAACTCTGCTCTTACAAGATATTGTTAAGAAAATAAAAAGACAAGCCACAAACTGGGAGAAAATATGTGCAAATCATATATCTGATGAAGGTCTTGTATCCAGAATAAAGAACTCTCAAAATTCAATAATACAAAAAATAAACAGCCCATTTTTTAAAAAAATAGGCAAGGGATTTAAACCAAAGGGGACAAAATAGATGACAAGTAAACACATGAAAATGTTTAACATTATCGGTCATTGGGGAAATACAATTCAAAACCACAGTGAGATACCACTATACAACTATTAGAACCGCAAAATGAAAAAGACTGACCATCCCAAGTATTAGAGAGGATATGGAAGCAATGGAACTCTCACACAATGCTGGTAGCTATGTATAATGGTACAACCATTTTGATTACCGTTTGGCATTTTCTTAAAACATTTAACATACACCTACCACATTATCCAGTCATTCCACGCCCAAGAGAAAAGAATGCATGCTCTACTTGTACATAAATATTCATAATAACAAAAAAATAGAAACAACCCAAATGGCCACCAATAGGTGAATGTATAAACAAACTGTGGTACAGAATGGAATAATAAGAGCAATAACAAGAAAGGAACTGTTAATATACACAATGATATGGATAAACCCCAGAGTAATTATGCTACGTGAAAGCAGCCATGCCAAGAAAACAAGAGTACATACTGTATGATTTCACTTACATAAATTTCTAGAAAATGCATACTATTCTCTAGTGACAGAAAGCAATTCAGTGACTGCCTGGAGACAGGGGAGGGTATGAGGGTGGGACGGAAGGTGATAGAGGTAGGAACTGCAAAGGGACGGGAGGAAATTTCTGGGGGTGATGGATATGTTCATTATCTTGATAGTGGTAATGGTCTCATGGGTATATGTATATGTCAAAACTTATCAAATTGTAAAGTCTACATATGAGCAGTTCATTATATGTGAATTATACCTCAATAAAGCTATTAAAAACTAAAGAAAATCCAACTGTCTACATTTATACTACATCACTGTATATGAAGTTAATTTGAGCATATATATATATATATGCAATATGTGTATAGTCAGGTAACCTGAAAGCCTTGGCCATATGAAATCACCTAGAAAGTATCAAGAAAATAAATCATCACCTAAAGAGTGGGCCTAGGGCAGAATCATGGAGGCAGAGGTGGGGGCGGGAATCAGCATTTTAAAAAGAACCATTAATGAATGATTTCACAAACCAGAGGTTGGTGATTTCATGAAATTTGAGGGAGGACGGTCAATGGTGTTGGAAGACTGAAAGCTCCACGATGTCAAGGAATATATCTGCCTCATGTACTAACGAATCCCTAGCATCAAGTTACATAATAGGCACAGAATAAAATGACCGGTGACTGGATGGATGGGAAATAAGGAAAATCACTAGATTTTATGACTTAGGAATTTACTGATGACCATATATAAAAAACGTTTCAGTAGAGAAGACCAAAGTCAGTCTGCAGTTGGTTAAGGACTGAATAGGAGGCAAAGAGGTGTTCTGTTAACAGGAAATTCAAGAAACACAGGACTAAAAGGCCAGCTTTCCCATTCAAAGTTTCCAAGGAGGATTAAAGTTTTTAGATCCACTATATACTGTTCTTGAACTTCAGACACAGATCAGACTGTTTGGAACAATTTCAGTCCTTTGGGAATTCCATCATTAAAACCAGAAGTAAAGTACTAAAAGTCCAGCTGTATCTATAAATATTTTTAAAACATATGCAACAAGTAAAACCTCCCCTCTTTCCTCTACAGAGACATGTGATCTTAGCCTGACTCCTGCTTTGAATTAGAAATGCTCCTCACTCCCCAACTTAGGATGATTTTCTAAAGTTTTAAAGATGAATTTCCTTGTAGGAGAGATTACAATAAATCATCCATATACCATAAGATTTAATTTGGAAGTTCCAGGTATTAGCAAATCAACATTGTAGGCACGTAGTCAACACAGGACTGAAAAGCCATTTTATTTCCACAGTTACATTCTTAGGATTAATAAAATTATTTTTGGAATGGATCTTGGAGGTAGGGAACCATAATGTTAATAATACCTCACCATTTCCCATACAGACACAAAGCAAATGTACAACACAACACCAGACATGTCGACATTTTAAAACACACACACTTACTTTAAAGAAAAACTCACCAAATTTTTTTCTTTCCTAAGTTAACATTAACTGGCATCAACTGGGATTTCATTTCTTCACATTTACCATTCCATTAACAAAACTTGGATGTCCATTTACTAAAAGTGACTTTCAAAGTTATTAGATCACCTTGCAATTCTAGTTACAAATTTTAGCAAGCACATTTTGTTTCTAGTTAAAGTAGATTAAAGAAAACATTCCTGAACACTGAGTCTTAAGAGATGAATGGAAATAACTCTTCTCTTTAAGCAAAAATCTCTCACAAAAATATACTTTTACTTGAGCTGTCTTAGCTGGTTAAATAGAAAGAGAAGACCATTTTGCTTTGAATTTCTTTTTTTTTTTTTTTTTTACGGGCTCTAGGTGCACCGGCTTAGTTGCTCCGCGGCATGTGGGATCTTCCCAGACCACGGCTTGAACCCTTGTCCCCTGCATTGGCAGGCGGATTCTCAACCACTGCGCCACCAGGGAAGTCCGCTTTGAGTTTCTAATCCCACTTTTTAAAAAAAAAAACCCTTTTTTCATATTACAAGATTTTTCATTTATAATGTTTCCAGAACACTGACTTTATTCTTTTATTGCACTACTTCACAGAGCAATGTAAAATAAAGGCTAGCCTCCATCCTACCCCCACTCCCTATTCCTCATGGATTAGGCTCTGAGAGAAAACTGCAAATAGATAAATCCTCAAGTATTTGCTACTTGACATAAATGCTTTGGATAACTAAACTGCCTGCTTTGTGTCCAAAGCTCCTCCTCACTCAACTATCTTTCAATTCATTGGATTCCAAAGCCTTGATGAGGTTCTAATGATATTTAACACCTCTCTTCAACACCCTCTAATTAGTTATTTTGAATGTGGTACACATGCTTCAAGAACCAATAAACACTTTGTCCTTCAAGTGTTCTACAGTAGCTAGCATTCAAAATCCCAACTTCATATTCTGTAATCAGGAAGATTTCCTATACTGCATTTGATCCTCTTGTCATATTGAAAGCAAAAATCTCACCATTTACACAAGGTCATCACTCACCTTGATTTCCATTTGGATTTTAAGAGTCTCATGCTCTACAAACTAAGCTAGCCAGACACTGCCCATTTGGATTTTAAACAGTGGTGTGTTGGTAACTGTTTAACAACCAGCAACCTGGAAAAAGATGTATGCATAACACATTTACATATATTTATTATAAATTTTAGTGATATAAAAGACGTGTACCAATTTACATATAATAACAAAGTACATAATACTGTTTATTATAATGTCCAACCAAATAGCCAATTGATTTCACAGAATGCTTCTCTTGTAATGTATGGAACTCCTTTATCTATAGCCAGTCTATGACTGCATTTGAAGAATGAGTATAATTCTCATGTGAAACTCGACTGATATTTTCAAACCAGTAAAATGAAAGGAGAACAACAAAGAAAAGACATATGTCAGAACTTCATTTGTCAATGAGGCAAATAATGTCTTAGTTCAATTAGATAACAGTTTTAAAATACAGGAAGAATATTTCCTCAACTTTTTGTGTTATCCACAATGAGATGAATACATATATAACACACTTTTAAATTTAATCTGTACTAATAACATTTTCTCCTTCATTTTTTAAAAGTCTAGATAATCAACAGAACAAGAGATCCAGTCTGGATTTGTACAATTCACCAACTTTTGTGGTGTAAATACTCCAATCATGGCTGATTTCAAGCTACAGAAGTGATGTCACTAAGTGCAGGGTTGGGAAGAGATGGTCAGTAGCACATCATTATGTAGTATTTCTACCACACGATAACCTCAAGGACATAGACAGTAGCAAAATAACTAGGAAGTGATGCATTTTGAATATTTATTATAATTAGGTAAATTATATTAAAAGCAAAAACTAAGTTTATATAACTTAATTTCTTTAAAGGCTATGTTTATAACCAGATCAAAAAATTCCTAAAAATTTAACAGTTGGTTCTTGTGAGTTGCTAACAAGCTAGTTCCAGTACACCAAATTATGATCCTTTTGTTACAAAAGCAAGCCTCCTGCCTCCCTATCATTAGGAAAATGGTATCTGGGTTCTTCCCACTGGTTGGTAAGGGGTGCATAAAGCTATCAGCTCTACAAGTTCATTCACAACCAGGCTGTCCTCCTTGACGGTTATAAATCTGTAGAAGCACAGGCGAACAGAACATTTCTCCAGGCAAAGCTAACCCTGGCACTACTATTCCATGTTTTCTACCAAATGAATCAACCAGTTGAGGGAAAAAAGAAAAAAGAAAAGATATAGTCCTGATGTTAACAGTTATTTTATTTTCTAATATAGATATGTCCCAAGACTCTCTTAGCTCATACCCACAAAATGCACTGAAAACATGGGAACAGACCAGAGTTTACACAAAGGGGGCACACAAGTTGTAGAGCAATAATAAAGTCTTCTCAGGATGATAGAGGATGCTGCTTCTCTTTCTCTACTCCCCTCTCTCACTTCCTTTTTTCTTCACCTTCCCCTTCCTCCCTGTCTCTTCCCTGCTTTCCTTCCTGGAGAAGCTGGGGTAAGTTGATTAGTAGGAGAGATTCAACCTCTATATCTTTGCCCCTCTTCCACCCTTTTAGAAGTTAGTGTCCATAAAGACACAAAACAGCACTGAAAATGAAGACATATGGTAGGGAGAGCATGGTGGACACAAAAGATGAAGAAAACACTGCCTTGAAAAACAAACTTTACTTCATTAGGCTGAGTAAAGACTAACCAGAGTCTACCAAAGCAAATAGCTGAACATTCACTGATGACCCACCATATGCCTGACCCTGAGTACAGGGATGGGAAATGCAGTGATAAATGGGCCATGATCCCTGACCACTTGCCCAAGTACAAAACATCAAAGAGTAAGACCTTGGAGGATCCACTGTCAACCTCAGCAATAAATCTTCCAGAATTATAATGACAGCAGATGACTACTTTAGGCATATAGTATTCAGAAGAATGGAAAATATATTCCAGACATCCAAAGGTACAGACTATAATTTAGCAGGGAGGCCTGCACAGGAAGCAGTAAAGCAGGAAGTGGGCAATGCAAAGTCATCCATAGGACGTAAAACAATGCTGGTGGGACAGTGCAGCCTGATCGCTTCCATTCCTGGTAAAGTGTTGGCATTTGTATGTGGATGTCACAGAGAGAAACGAAGGCACAGAGCTGTTCAACAGATATCACCAATTTTTACCAATCCACAGGTACGATTTCTGATAATCTTCCAAGGACTTTCCTTATGAAACCAGGATCAGTAAAAGAAAGACATGTGGCTATGTCTCAATCGTTATTCACTTTAGCTTAACAAACACCTATTTTGTTCCTACTAGGTACAGAGCATCTGTTAGGCTTTGTGAGATAAAAAGGTAAATGTGACGGGGACTCTGACCAATCACATGAAGATGACAGGTACAGATACATATGTGGAACATGTACATTCAGCATTGGAACAGCATATAAACTCGGCAGGGGGCTCAAAACATCTGGGTTTGGGCTCTGCCAATTGCTGGGCCATAGGACACAGGACATTCTCCCTGGGTTTGCTTTATGAACTCTCAGAATTGGAAGTACCCATAAAAAACACCTCACCCAATTATAATTCAAAGTTACCATTACCTCACAACATCCCTACAAGGTCAGCAACAGGTGTCTATGTTATTCCCAGTGACCTAAGCCCTCCAAATAAAGTCCATCCCTCTTTTGGACAGCTCAAATTGTTAGAAAGTTCTTCCTTATATATTGGATCTGCCTATATCTTTTACCCACTGCTCTTCCTTGTGTCTACTGGGAACCTCCAGAATAAGTCCAATCCCTCTTCTACACGACAGCCCTTTAAATAATTGAGGACAGTTATTACATATCCCTTCAGGCTAAATATCTACAGTTCTTGCAACCATTTCTATTAGGACATGATTCTGAGTCCCTTCCAACACCTGGATAACCATCTCTACATGCACCCTAAATTGAATACTCTCCTAGCTTTGTTCAAACAGGCTGCCATCAGACTATGTTTTCACAATCTGTATTTGTACTGTCAAGATGCATTTTTAGCTCTAGATGTAGGATTTCACATCTCTTTTCAATATTTCAGTCTGATAGATTTGAACTATTTTTTCAGCATAAGACCTTTCAGGATCTTGCTGCTGTCAACCAATACAACTGATCTCTCTCTGTACTGGGTTATCCACTTGTTTGATCCACAAGCCAACCATGACCTCAGTCAAGTCACAAATAAAAATGTTGACAAAACTGAATCAAATGCACAGTCTCATGGCAGGCAAACACAGACAACCTTCACGTTCGCATAACTATTCAACCTGTTCTAATTCTGCCTAACTACACTATTATTAACTTCAGACTTCACCATGTCCTCTACAAAGACTTTGTGGAAGACTTTGTAAAATTACTTACAGACATCCAAGTATACATCATTTAAGACATTCTTCTAAAGCAGGGGTCAGCAAACTATGGCCCACAGGCCAAATCAGCCCACTGCCTGTTTTTGTTTTACTGGAATACAGCCATGTCCATCATTTACATATTGTCTGTGGCTGCTTTGTGCTACAGTGGCAGAATTGACTAGTTCTAACAGAGACTGTAGGCTCCAAAAGCCCTAAAATACTTACTTTCTGCCTCTTTATAGAAAAAAAGTTTGCCAATCTGTGGTCTGAAGGAAACAATATAGGCTGGCATAACATTTTTTATTATTAGAAATTCACATTCTTTTATTTATTAGAAATTCACATTTATTTATTTATTTATTTATTTATTTATTTATTTATGACTGTATTGGGTCTTCGTTTCTGTGCGAGGGCTTTCTCTAGTTGTGGCAAGTGGGGACCACTCTTCATCGCAGTGCGCGGGCCTCTCACCATCGTGGCCTCTCCTGTTGCGGAGCACAGGCTCCAGATGCGCAGGCTCAGTAATTGTGGCTCACGGGCCCAGTTGCTCCATGGCATGTGGGATCTTCCCAGACCAGGGCTCGAACCTGTGTCCCCTGCATTGGCAGGCAGATTCTCAACCACTGCGCCACCAGGGAAGCCCTGGCATAACATTTTAAGTGAACCCACAGTGATTCCCAGTGATTACTTTTTTTACTAATTCCTCAGAAAGCATTCATTAGTAATACCTTCTAGAATCTTTTTCTGGGTCTATTTTAAGCTTATTAATCAATAGTTTCTAAAATTCACTTTCTTCTCCCTTACGAAGATCAGAAATATTCAGGTCTTTTCTTCATAGGTATATTAAAGAGACTGAATAGACACTCTTTTGGCAACGAATTCTATGGCAAATATTGGCATTCTTAAACCTGCAGTTCATTTTTTTCATATAACATATATAGTTTACATATTCATAGAGTACGTTGAATATTGAGAGCCTTTAGCTACAAGGCATGCTGGGGCGTCAACAGCAGGTCAGCAGAGAAATTAGAAAAAGCCAAAAGGAAACATAATCAGGGCCAGAGAGGCCAACTCTGCAGTGGGGTATCCCCTCCCAACGAGACCAAAATGCAAAGTCTAAATCTCTAATGAGTTAAACTCAAAAGGACACTGGTTCATTCTTTTAAGGATCCAATATTATTGTAGGGGACATAAGTACAGGAAACAGTTGTCTCTGAGCTGTGTCCATACTTATTGACAATGGGAAAGCAATCCTTTGATGTCTAGGAGGAGGGGAATTATTCTGGATGAAGCTGGAAGTTCCTAAGGAGAAGATGAAGGTAAAATACAGGTCTATTCCCCTTGGGAGAGAGCCTGGCAAAGTTAAGGTGTCAACAACCCAAGGCATTCAAAGAAGAAATCTAAACTTCCTGATGACCAGATACAAGTGGGAATAATTTGGAGGAAAGTCCAGAGATGTCTTTTACAGTACATGGGATGCTGAGCTCAACACAGATTAATTCCAGGTATCACCAAAAGAGTGAATTTCTAATATCTGTCAGGATTACCTCTACCTTGGGGACTGGTTAGGCTAAAACTTCCAGGACAGTGTTTATGCTGAGATATTTATAACTTCCAGTTAATGACTGATTATGGCCTCTGGGCCAGCCGCCCCCAGCAGCAAGAAGTCTTTGTCTATTGACCTCAATGTGCTTGCTGTACAAATAGTATCATTTTCTGCATGCGCCATGATGAGACAAGAGCTGGGAAGCACTGGATTAAGTGAGGCCAGTAGATGACAGGACTCTGGTATTAGCAGCTGGAAGACGGAACCAGGCAGGGCATGATGGAGTGGAGAAGGGATTTTGGAGTAAATGAGATAATCAGGGTGAGAGAGAAATAAATTGAAAAGATACTTCCTTGGGCAGGATTATCAAAGAGGAGGACGGAAGGATTCTCCAAGTGAAAGGAATGGTCCAAAAAAAAAAAAAAAAGAGGTAGGGTAAGACTGAGCAATAATATATATATGGCCAGTGTCAACTAAGGACCTCATGACATTAATGAGGAATATAATAAACACTAAGGCAATTATGTGGGACCCAGTCTCACCCAGATAAAAAGATAACTCCTAAAGGGAAAGACACTGTATGTATAATGAAAAGAGAAAAGAAAACTTCCAGATATCAAAGACTTCCTAACCAGATGGGCAGAAATTCTATAATATAACAGTTTTTGTAACCTCTGCCAATGACTTTTTTCGAGGAAAGCAAGAAACTGCATAAGTCAGCTAAACCATAATTTTACATATTTTGTAGGGACCCATAATATATTCAGTTGACAAACAATTCTGCCAAGTAGCTCTTCTACATGTTGATCATGTCAACAAAATTAATTTGACATTTACAGCTATTTTGAGAATAAAATGCAGTTGCTTAAATTATTCTGTGGAAGCAACATGAGATGGAATTATTCAGTTGACAAAATCTAATTAGGTGTAAATTATTTCAGGTCATATGAATTATAAAACCTTTCACAGGTAAGTATTTTAATTCAAAGTGGCTCAAAGTGCTATAGAATATTAATAGGCCCACAGCCTCTTGCAATACTTTTATGTTTCTGTCTCCGATAATACTACCTATTCCTCAAATATTGCCTACATCTTAGTTCTCATTCTGCCTTCTTGGGCCTACAGTTGTATAAGGGAGAAGGAAGGAGAAGGCTTTTATGCTAGAAACTTTTTACAAGTTAATTTATTTTTCTATTGAGATATAATTCATGTATGATAATGCTTTATTTCTTTTTGATAAGTAATATTATTCTCCACTGACAGATGAAGAAACTGAGCCTCAGAGAGATTAAGTAACCCTCCCAATAATACATAACTCATCCATAGCAGAAAGCTGGAATATAAATGCAAAGTCAATGAAATCTTCAACATTCAAGGCTTGCTTATCCTTCTTGAAAACCTAGAAAACAGGAGCCATGTAGTGAATTCTAGACATGAAACATAGATGTTTAGAGAAGAACCTCAGCAAAGAGCAGAATCCTCTTTGCGACCAAAGATTATGTATGAAATTAAAAAAGGAAGCCTACTGGACTATGAAGGCTTGAACCAAGCCTGGCTACCAGGGAACAAAGAAGGGGAAAATCACCTCTGTCATGAAGTGGCAGTTCTTTTTTGTTTTTTTTTTTTTTAATTTATTTATGGCTGCGTTGGGTCTTCATTGCTGCACGTGGGCTTTCTCTAGTTGCGGCGAGTGGGGGCTATTCTTCCTTGCAGTGTGAGGGCTTCTCATTGCGGTGGCTTCTCATGCTGAGGAGCATGGGCTCTAGGTGAGCAGGCTTCAGTAGTTGTGGCACGCGGGCTCAGTAGTTGTGGCTTGAGGGCTCTAGAGCACGGGCTCAGTAGTTGTGGCACACAGGCTTACTTGTTCCGCAGCATGGGGGATCTTCCTGGACAAGGGATCGAACCCGTGTCCCCTGCATTGGCAGGGGGATTCTTAACCAAAATGGCAGTTCTTAAGACAACAGCTGTGCACGGCCTAAACATCAAGTTCTCATATATACACAGGCACATTCTACCACCTGAAACAATGTGGTCAGGCCCAAGCTGCCCTAAAAGGAGAGAATAACACAGGCCTCATGCTAGGCCTGCTAGCATTCTCTAGTCCACATTGATTTTTATTCTAGAAAAACAATACTACTATGATCATCTATAACAAGAAAGGAGGGGCTGGTGGGGGCCAGGGAGAAAAGATAAGATAGAAAGGAAGGGAAGAAAAGTGAAATTAAAAAGGGGGAGAAGAAAGCAAGCTAGAAAACCCATTTGTAATCGTAAAATCATGTCCTTGCTTTTGTCAGTGTTCTCTCCCAATTCTATAAGAGTTAAAGGC
The DNA here is from genome assembly GCF_965194805.1 of Balaenoptera borealis. NCBI lineage: Eukaryota > Metazoa > Chordata > Mammalia > Artiodactyla > Balaenopteridae > Balaenoptera > Balaenoptera borealis. The sequence continues at coordinate 76,357,309 of NC_138872.1, forward strand.
CGCCAAGTAATAGGGCCTGCAGAGTTTTCCCTTGGGTCGCAGCCAAGGCCAGTAACCCTGCTATTAGAGACCTGCCAAGCTTTGTCAATGCAATCTGCTGAATGCCTTGAGTGACAAGCGATCAATATTCTCCACTCTCATGGGTCATCACAGGTGACACAAGCCTAAGTAATAAAACAGCCCTGGCTGCCTCCTCTAACTTAAATGCTTCCCCAGCCACAATATTTCTTTTTTGTCTAAATGCCTCTAGCTAAATTTCTCGTGGATCGAACCATCTGATGGCAATAGAAATTCTGAGGAATTGCAATGTGTCTGAATTGATGCTAGCCAGTGAAAGCTCAGTAGACTGGAGAAATAGGTTCAAATAAATCGAAAATGACTAGCTACAGAGTTGTAATCTGCCAGCATCAGACCCTGTAGCAACAAGCCAATATGAAAAAAAGCATGCTGACAGCCAACCACCACCAAGTCACCTGCTGAAATGAGAACCCATTTTTTCCCCACTACTGTGTTGATGATCGGCACTTTCTCTGTAACATCTCTGATGCTGGGAGGGGGCAGGGGAAAGAGGCAGGAGTTCCCCATAAGGTAGGGGACACTCAGCACTGTATGCAACCGATAACTATCATTGTTCCACAGAAATGAGAAAGAGCCCACAAAGGTGGGTTTGGGGGGAGACATGAGGACATGCTGTCTTCTGGGATCACAGATCAGGTACCAGTATCTCCTTCCTCCCTGTTGGCAAAACTGTAAAGAAGGTTCTCTTCCTCCAGCCCTACAGAGAAGCTGTCACGGACAAACAGGAGAGCCAGAAAGTGATGCACTCATCTGTATGAAGACCCAAGGAGTGCTTCTAGTCAGGATTCCCAAATGTAATTAGATTCCTTGGGCAGTGGTTTCAGAGCAGATGATAGAAAGCTCAATTGACAATTTAACCAAAACAGTGAATTTATCATAGACTATTATGTCCAGAAGAGACCAGGAAAGGTCTTAAGAGTTCTTTCTTTCTGCCTCAGAGGACTACAGTACTTTAAACAATCCATGCTATTTAAAAAACTTTTAAACTTTTTTTAACTTCACATGCTCAACTGTTAAGGCATTTTTTAAATGTACTTAGTGAATTCCTGTCCCATTTAAATACTTTCTGTTCAAATGTAAATAAATACATATATCCTTGGCACTTATCCAGTATCCCAGGAGTGTCACCAGGCTGACTGTACAGGTACCCCACACGTTCTCATGCTCATCTTCTTACCTTTAGGCAAACATGGCTACAAGGAGGCACAGAACACTAAATTGCTGTCAAAAACCAAAGCTTCCAGGATCAGGTGCCCCTTTGGAAATAACAGGTTGGGTATTTACCCTGCATGGAGTAAAGGAATAGAAAATGGAGAGGTTCATAATTTATATTCTTGGTCATAGTGACCTGCTCTCATTTAATTTCTAATTATATTTAGATTATTCTTTATTCTGCATTTTTCTCCTTGTAATAATTACAGAAATTATCTACATTCCAAAAGCCATGCCAAATGCTTTCCTATTACAACAGGATGGTCACCAATGATGCTTGAAAAGCTGGTACTGAACCAGCATATTTAATATTTTATACCCTGACACTCATATATTATAATTTGGAAAAAAGGCAAAATAAGTAATAAGGCTTCTAAGCTTAAAAATAGATGGCCTTTGATAGAAGTTGACAGAAAACTCTCAAACAGAAAAAGTAGTTGTGATTTTGATTCAAGATTATTGTACCCCACTGATAAGAATAATGAATTTATTACATAGGAAGTAACTAATCTATAATAAGCAATGTCACTTGATAGATCTCAAAAAAATAGCCTGGAATGAAGAAGCCTAATATAGGACAGGATTACTGGGATAGACATATATTGGTAACACTTAATTTAAGCCTGGACAATTAGGATTAATAACAAGGGAAGAATCTGACCTAACTGATCCTACGCTACACAGCTAGATATTAATGGTAGAACTGTGGTCCTAAAAGACCAAGTGATCAATAAATGAATGTGTGAATGCATCTGTGAGAGTGTCTCGAACCTTGCTTGGAACACCCTGGGACTCAATAACTCTCACAGACAGTAATTCCAAAGTAAGGATTCTCTGGCTCACATACACCATAAAGGGCAGAGGCTCAGCTCTATCCAAGTAGAGTCAGAGAGTTCTGCTCTGTGTGTGACTCCCTAAACCTCTTTACTGAGACTAACTTCTGCCTTCCTAACCTCCACAGAGGTCAGGATTCTTGTCAATCGTTCCCTAATCACTTAGGGGCCTTGGTAGTCCTTGGGATCAGCTGGCCACATACTTAAAAGGGCAAAGTGACTTTACCTAGTTCCCTAATACTTTAGAAAAATACATGGAAGCATTAAGATGCAAATAACAGTGAAATGTCTTAGTGGTAAAAAGAAATCACTAGTCCAGGATGACTACATCAATCCTTCTGGATTACCACTACTTATCGAAAGGTCTCAGACTGAGAAAGCACACTTCTACAAAAGTGCAGATGCCCAAGGCAAAACAAGCAATCACTTGCATTTCATTCTGACATGTTTGAGCATTTCTCTGTGGTTTGTTAAGAACTTCTGCTTTGGTAAAGAGCATGTCAGCCAAAGAACTGATAGAAAGCTAAAGTGATTATATTAATCACCTGGTTGATACGATTGCCTTTCTTTTGTTAAGCCATATGCATTATTAAACCAATATTGTTCATTCACTCTGAAGGTATAGAATAGTATGTGGAGAAGTTGCTGCCACTATGGCTGTAGGGTGTTAGAAGGAATACAGAGTAGCTAATGCAACATCCCTGGAAACAAAATCATGTATGATTATAAAAAGTAATGCATACATTTTGTAGAAAATAAATCTGCTTATGTTCTGTCAATCCGATGATAATCACTATCCACATCTGGGTGCATTTTCTTCTCGTTTTTGATTTATTCTTGTTCTTTCTCTTTTTCTATACATAATTCAAATAATATTGTGTTTGTGTGTGCATGTATTTCTTAATAAATTTTTAATAAAATTAACATATTGTAAATATTTCCCTTGTAGTAAATATTCTTTGAAAGTACCATTTAACCTCTGCATAATATTCCAAAATACAAAAATAACATAAACTATGCATTGACTGGCATGATATGGGGTATTTAGAGTGCAAGAAGTTTTTCTTCACACCTGATTTGCTGTTTCATAACAATGTCCTTGACAAAGAATTAATACATCAAAAGGTGTTAACATTTTGAAGAATCCTGAAAAATAAAAAGGCTTGTGTAAAAGTGACTGTCCCACTGTATTTTTCCCAGCAGTGACTAGTCTCATGTCTACAAATCTCGCTAATTTCATAAGTGGAAAAATTTCCTAAGTTACTTTCAATTGCATTTCTTTAAATATTATTTATATCGCATTCTTAGATATAAATTCCCATCTTAGATAATTAATTCCCATCCTCATTCCAAACCAGACTTTATTGACTGGCAGTAAACTGAACTAATTTGGTTGAGAGAAGTTAAATGCCACAAGCCTTGCAAAGAATTATTGTTTTGATGATGATTCTCTTTTGGTTAAAAGGAAGCAGGTGGGAATCCATGGTGAGTTAATCAAACTATACTTTTAATCTCTTTTTCCCCAGTAAGAAGTTTTTCTTGAAGAAATGAGAAATGACTATCATAAGGTGCTTAAATGGGAAAGATGTGTATCAAATCTGACACTATCGCATAAGGTAAGAAGCCTCCTGATTGACTTTGCATTGACATGGACACTGCCATGCTCTAGAGTGCTTCAGAAGTTTGTAAATAGCTCTCAGGGAAATAAAAAAGTGGGTTTCATAAAGTTTAAGAACAAATAAGAGACTTTTAAGATTCTTAAAATTATTCTCTGGGTTAAGATCTGGAAACAAAACTTCAGAAACAGGCAGTAAAGGTGATTGTTACACACAGACAAAAGACATCCAGTTTTTGTTTCCTTCATCAAAGATAAACTCAAATATTTGTCTTCCCTTGAGAAAAATGAAAATCAAGACTCTTTTTGCTGGGTAGGAAGAAAGGACTATTCATGTCCAAAATAAAACAGCATATGCTTTAAAATTATCTCTTTTTAAACATAACTTAATAAGTGAAAATTTTGTAATTTATGATCAATCACTATTGAGAAACTAGTCAAAAGTAACTTTAATTGCCTAGGTATGTGCTTCGGAAGTGAAAATTCACAAGACATCCTACATGTGATTCTATACCATGATTTTACAAAAATGCTTTAAAATTATGGCAAGATTATCTATACTGATTTATTTCTTATTATTATAGCATCAACTATTCCTGCAGAATGCAAAGATCTGTCAGCAACATCACTGAAACGCTCAACTGAGCTTAAAAGATTTAATTCCTTCTTAGTCAAAATACAATTCAGAAAAGGATCTGGCTGACAAAGTTTTCAGCCAAGACAACATTTTTTCCTTGGGTTTTGGTAGGCAAAAGATAAATTAGACCTTCCTTTCATGTTAATGTAATGCACTGGTTTGGCCATTTAATTTTCTTTTCATTTTGGGGGGAAGATAAAAAATGAAATGTAATACATCACCAAATGTGTCTGGAGGAGAGTTGGGGTTGATAGGAATGGCTGATGAAAGTGGTGGGACAGAATAAGTTTCCAAAAGTGATTGATTTGCCCAGGTGCTATGTTAGGGTGCTCTTTACACACGAACATAAAGAAATGGCCTGACACACATACTTCAAATCTCTGTTCACTTTGTCAATCATTCATTTGTTCAATCATTTGTTTATTCATTCATTCATTTATTCAATAATTAATAAGTACCTACTATTGCTCTGGGCTATAAATATGAATAGAACAAACTCTAAGTTAAATCTTAGAGGAGAAAGAAATGTAACCCACTGACAAAATAATATCTTCTAGCTGGGGAGACAGGAACAGAGGATGAAGCAACTCACGATACTACCAACTAAAGTTCACATGGTTTTGGAGGTCTAATAGAGCCATACGTTAGAATTCTAAGCTCCAAGGCAAAATTTCAAAAGGGGATATCCTCCATGCTAGGACCCTTGAAAGATTTTCACCATACATTTCGGAGGCGTGTCTTCTATCCAGGGTTCATCAAATACCATATTTACCCCTTAGGTCTATATGACTAAATTACCCCAAATTACAATTCTGGGTAAAAACAATGGCCAGTGCACCAAGCAGTCTCCATTTGGAAGGCGACTGAATAAAGAAAAGCTAGGCCTTAGCCCCCAGGAATGATAAACTCTCCAGCAAATAGACAACAGTATTGGTAGTGGTGTGTAGAAAAGATAAACCACTTTCTTTTGTTCCAAGGCCTAAAAGCAGCCATTGTATACTATCTGCTTGCTGGATTTGTGTTGCTTCTATTGCTGTGTTAAAGGAGCTATTTCTGGAGCTGACCCCTGTATAAAAGCTGGGGTGAGCTGAGCTTTTCTGCCTATTAGAGTGAGCAGTAGAGCAAAGGGTAAACCTCTCTGAGTAGATGGGTCAGAGTACACAGACACTGATTCAGGTTTAGCTGACAGTGCCAGGCAAGGCATTTCTAATCTCCCCAGTTAGCACTAAATCAGCATGGTGTACACGAGCCCTTGACAGAGGACAGACAAATGGGACTCACTAAAAGGATAAAGAGCAGCCTGGTGAAGCACAGACACTGAAAACTATCCAAAGCTTTCATTCCTTAAGCTGAAGATGCTTTGCCGAACCCACATCCATTCAGGACAAGACTTGGCTCTTGGCTCTTCTGTAGTAAAATGACGCCTTCTAGTCTGATCCTGAGAAAACAGACGATGCCCATTCCAAGAATTTAGAACTCAGTAATTAAAAGGCATACTCTTGCCTCCCCCTCTATTTTCTATTGCTTGGAGAAGAGAAAAGTCAAAGCCAAAATTAGGAGGCTGCCATCCGAACCATTGCCGTTACCCAGTGCAGGGTAATTCATGGTTTGATTTTCTTCAGGCCCTCCTGACAATCGATCATGCCAAGCCACAGAGCAGAAGAAATATGACCAAGCAGGAACGTGAGCTCTTTTCTGGGCTGTTCTTTTCAAGTTTACAAACATATCCAAAAGGAAGGGAGGAGAGACAAACAAAAACTCTGACAAAATGACCCTTAAAAGGAACACTGCCACTGGTGTGCTGTTAAATAGCTTAGATTTTCCTAACACAATGTATGCGTCATCTTTACAGAGCACTTTTCGTTTGTATTGCCCTAAACACGCTACAAAGTGTTATCTAAGAGACACTATGGCCCCTGATTTATCAATGAGGAAACTGAAGGTGAGACCCTAAATAACTTGTCTGTGATCACACAGCCAGAAAGTGAGAAGGCTGGGATCCTAACCTTGCTCAGGGTTAAGACTCCAGTGTCTAGCTATTAATCACTCTGCTATACCAACATAACATCCTGTTAAGTGTGTAAATGGAATTTTTATATATAAATCCCATTTAAATCCAGCAGAGTAACTTGGAGTAACTTGGTATTTTAAAGACCCCCAGGGTGAACCATTCTGAAGGGGGAAAAAATCAGCAGCAATGAGAATGACTACCCTTTGGTTTGTCTTATAAATTCAAATGTTGGGTGACCCTATATACTGAAAACAAGGCCGATCAGCAAATGCCAAATGTGGTGTGCCTGCCAGTGCCCATCAAGCTGCAGTGGTGATGGTGGGAAAGGGGGCAGTGGGCAGGCTGCCCCAGTGGCAGGCAGTGGGCAGTCCTACACTCCAAGGAGAAGCCTTTAACTGTGTGGACTCTCATACACAAACAAGGCCCAAAGTGCTCTCTTAGCAATTTACAACCCATGCAAATGTATCTCGGCTTCACACTAGAAGCAAGGAATCACAGATCTCCTTAAGAGAGGGAAACTAAGAGTCTCTTACCCTCAGAAAAAGAAGATACTATGCCCACAAATGACCTAACAAGAAAGACTGAAAAGGTTGGTCTGGAAAGTAATACCGGCAGGAAGGGTCTAGGCCCGGGTCTTCTGCCTGCTGATACATAATCCAGTTCCTCTCCAAAGTCTACCGGGTGCACTTCAACAGCTGACCTCTTATCCCAAAACAGCAGAGCAATTTGTCACCAACACAGCACTAATGGGTGAGTCCAAACTTTATTAAATATTACAACAGCAAGCTATTTTACAGATTCCAAGAGCTTAGGTACTTGTTCAATATGAGAGAGATGGGCTATAACTTAGAAACGTCAAAATGGGGATAAATGTCCCTGTGGAATGATCAAACCACCTTAGGAAATGAAACTGGAACTTGGAAAAAAAAAACAATGTGTATTGGGATGAATATGTCTTATTTCTAAGAAGGTACATAAAATAACTAAATTTGCAGAAGGTTTTCAGAAAAAAAAACAGTAAGAATATTTCAAATGAAAAGTAAAAGCATTTTCTCTCTATAAAAGGAAAGATTGTGAGAGAAATTAGAAAATAAATAACTCTTGAATTCTACCCACAAGCTGGCCCCAAGTTCATAAAATAAATAGCTAATCCATTAGGAAATTTCTTTTGCCAAACCATGATATTAAAGTATTAAGTATTCCATTTCTATGTAGTACTTAAGAGAATATCACCTTAAGTATCTTTTATCATGTTTTATTTATGTTATAGTAATATCTTTTCAAACTACTATTATTACAAAAACTACCCAGTCAGGGGATCACACTTTTTTTTTTAGCAAATATAATGACCTATTTGCATTACTTATTGGGCCACATTGCCCCATTCTTGATCTCTGTCTTAAAATCTTAATAGAAAGCTTTAATTAACTTAATATTTTAATGCAAATCTAACATCTCCTACTCCCCTCTCAAGAAAACACTAACCTGTTTAAATTCATGGAAAGAAAATGCTAGAATCAGGAATGAGGCTGTTTTGCTCCTGGGGTCGACGAACAATCATTTATTAAGCACCTTCCATATATGTCAAGCACTCTGCCAGGTTCTTAACATCTAAGATTTCATTTAAATACCACACCACTACCAAAAATCATTGTCTTTATTTTACACATAAGCAAGATTCTATTCTAAGTATTTCCAGTTTCAAACTCCTCTCAACACTGAATTGGAATGGACCCTCAAGAGGTCACCTAGATTGACTATCTGCCTGTAATTAAGTGCTAGATCCAGAACGTAGAGATCCATCTACAGATGACAAAAGTGAGGCATCAAGATGCCAAAGGACAGGCCCAGAATCCTAAGATTTGTTCACAGAAGTCAGAGAGGTGGAAATCCCAGATTCCCATCACTCATGCTCTGCTCTTTTCACTAGACCACAGAGACTCCCCCTGGATGCAGGAAGAGGGATAACCTGCCTTAGTTAGGGAGGCTGGGAAATGCAGCAGAGTGAGCAAAGAAGGGGGAGGAGTATAAGGCTGGGGGTGTGGCTTGAGCCTCACTGCTGCCTTCTGGGAGACAATCTGTACACCCTGATAGCCTGGCAAAGTTCACAGAGGTCTGAGTTCATAGTAAGAGAAGTCTGCATTGAAGCTTTACTATGCTACTTCTTAAACTATTTTTTTTCTCATCTATAAAATAAGACATTGTAATATTACACTTGCTAGAGTTAAGATTACATGAGCTATGTCTGTAAAATAAACATTACAAAGTAAGTGGTCAATAAATAGTAACTATGAGGACAACTCGTCCCCTCTCTTTTGCAGCAAAAGCCTTCACTTCTGACTTCCTCAATCCCCAATGCCTTTACATCAGTGATTCTCATTTATGATGGATTTTTGGGCCACACTCACAGACTTTCTGGGGTGGAGTCTGAGAAACTGCATTTCTAACAAGTTCCCAAATGAAGCTGATGCTGCCATACTTTTGCTTTGATAGTTTTCTCCTCTATTTTCAAAATCTCTCCACTTTGAGAAGCAAAGCTTCCTGCCCACTTAATTTCCCTTATATAATGTTCTATCTAGCAATTCTTTGACTAAGTGAAATTTAAGGCTGTTTGCTCAAATGGAAGAAATGAAGTTCAGCCAAGGTAGATTGTCCAAAAACATTTTGCGGTATATAACCCCTAGTTCAATATGATTAAAACCTGTGGACCTCAAATGTCAAAATGTATGGTTTTATGTTCCGTGGAATTTTACTGTTATGTGAAAAATGATCTTGAATATCAGAACAGAATATACTGCACTGGAAGGCTTCTTATTCCCGTTTTATTGGGTTGGCCAAAATGTTTGTTCGTTTTTTTCCGTAAGATGGCTCTAGTAGCGCTTAGTTGTCTTTAATGTCATTCGAAACAATTTTGTTAGATTGTATTGTGACAGCTGTCATATCAGCGTGCACTTAAAAAAAAACTTATCAAAATTGGTGAATTTTTATATTTTAATATTGAGGATGGAAGAAAAAAACACAACATTTTCGGCATATTATGCTTTATTATTTCAAGAAAGGCAAAAATGCAACTGAAACGCAAAAACAGATTTGTGTAGTGTATGGAGAAGGTGTTGTGACTGATCAAACGTGTCAAAAGTGGTTTGGGAAGTTTCATGCTGGAGATTTCTCGCTGGATGATGCTCCACAGTCGGTTAGACCAGTTGAAGTTGATAGCGATCAAATCGAGACATTAATTGAGAACAATCAACATTATACCACTCGGGAGAGAGCCAACATACTCAAAATATCCAAATCAAGCGCTGAAAATCATTTGCACCAGCTTGGTTATGTTATCTCTTTGATGTTTGGATTCCATGTAAGTTAAGCAAAAAAAAATATTCTTGACTGTATTTCCGCATGCAATTCTCTACTGAAACGTAATGAAAACATTCCGTTTTTGAAACAAATTGTGACAGGTGATGAAAAGTGGATACTGTACAATAAGGTAGAAGGGAAGAAACTGTTGGGCAAGTGAAATGAACCACCACTAACCACACCAAAGGCCGGTCTTCATCCAAAGAAGGTGTTGTTGTGTATATGCTGGGATTGGAAGGGAGTCCTCTGTTATGAGCTCCTTCCGGAAAACCAAACGATTAATTCCAACAAGTGCTGCTACCAATTAGACCAACTGAAAGCAGCACTCGACAAAAAGTGTCCAGAATTAGTCAACAGAAAATGCATAATCTTCCATCAGGATAATGCAAGACTGCATGTCTCTTTGAAAACCAGACAAAAACTGTTAGAGCTTGGCTGGTTCGGTCTTGACAAAATTCTCTTAATGGAAAAAATTTCAATTCCCTGGAAGACTGTAAAAGGCACCCGGAACAGTTCTTTCCTCAAAAAGATACAAAGTTTTGGAAAGATGGAATTATGAAATTGACTGAAAAATTGCAGAAGGTAGTGGAACAAAACGGTGAATATGTTGTGCAGTAAAGTTCTTGGTGAAAATGAAAACTGTGTCTTTTATTTTTACTTTAAAACTGAAGGAACTTTTTGGCCAACCTAATAGTAAGCTCTCATTAACTTGGACCAACAATAGGGAAGGTTAGTCTAAACTGGTGAACAATTATGATGATAAAGTATTAATTAATAAATGTCATTTTATTACTTTTAAATCAATTATCTTGACCTAAGCAAGGTCAAGTGAAGGCTTAAGCTAGCTGTTTAAGTAACAGAGTAATACTACTCATCAGTCCCCACCTCAAAAATCTGCCACGGCTCCCATGGCCTCAACTAAGGAAAGGCATATTCTTTAGCCCGACATTAAAGGCACCAAAAGCACATTGTCCACAGTGTCCCTACACTTACCACGCAGTTTAGGCAGAAAAGCAAACACATACTGTTCCCATCACAACAGAAAGTACCTGCTCCAATCTGTGTCCAAACCAATCCATCCCTCAAGGTTCTACTCAGATGCCACCTCTTTCATACAGCATTTCAACACTCCCAATTCCCAAATTACTCTCACAGTAACTCTATTATATTGAGAAATCTGAAATTAAGAAGAGTAACTCATGTAAATATTAAGATCTCCACATAGAAACCTGTACACGGATATTTATAGCAGCTTTTTCATAACTGCCAAAACTTGGAAGCAACTAATATGTCCAGGTGAATGGATAAATAAAACTGTGGTACATCCAGACAATGAAATATTATTTGGCACTAAAAAAAGAAATGAGCTATCAGACCATGAAAATACATGGATGAAACTTAAATGCATATTATTAAATGAAAGAAGCCAATCTGAAAAAGGTTATATACCATACAATGCCAACTATATGACATTCTGGAAAAGGCTAGACTATGGACACAGTAACAAGATCAGGAGTTGACAAGGATTGGCAACAGAATGCGGGGCACAAATAGGCAGAGCACAGAGGACTTTTAGGGCAGTGAAACTGTTCTGTGTGATACTACAATGGTAGATTCATGTCATCAAATATTTTTCAAAAGCCATAGAATATACCATACCAAGAGTGGACCCTAATGTAAACTCTGCCCTTTGGGTGATGATAAAGTATCAATGTAGGTTCGATGATTGTAACAAATGTACACTCTGGTGGGGGATATTGATAGTCCTGGAAGCTGTGCATGTGTGGAGGCAAAAGGTATGTGGAAACTCTCTGTACTGTTATCTCAATTTGCTGTGAATCTAAAACTGTTCTAAAAATTAAAGTCTATCAAAAAATGATATATACACACAACCCTTTATATAAAAGGTAACTATCTCTCTATCTACCATGATTACTCTTCTGATTTCATCCAGACCAGTCTCTAACACTATCACCATCATAAGGGTAATTAAGTTTACGCAAGATTCAGTTAACAAGGGAAGATGTTAAGATAAGTTAAGTAGTAAAACGTTGGACTCCAGTTTGTTTAAAAAGAGGAAACCAGCATGAAGCATGTTTCTTCCTGAAGGAAAAATTACAAGTATTTCTTTCTCTTCTGTTTCAAATGTCTTTATAGGATTATATGAATTTTTAAAGCTTCTTTCCAATCATCATAGAAATTGACTACAAATGCCTCCTGGAGTTTGCATAATGCTATTTGTGGGGCGGGGGGGGGAGGGGTTACATGGAAACCTACTTTTCTTTTAATACTTTCCTGAAAATTTTACCTCAGAATCAAGTTACTGTTTTGTTTTGTTTTTTTTAATGAGCCCTCAATGCTACTCTACTGATAGAACGAGGTCATCGATGGTTTTGTAAGACTCCAGACATGGCAGAGTTTAGAGGACAAAGCCAGACTGGCCCCTACACACAGCTGGTCCTATCAGACATTTAAGCGAATGTTCAGCTTGGCTTTATTACTGGGTTCTTAGAATATATCTCTCAAATCACAAGGTTAAAAAAAAAAATCACACTGTACTGAATGGCTTATATTAGTTTCATTAATGTCTGAATTTCAGCAAAATCTTTCATCTGGGAATTATTCCAAAATATAGGGGGTTCTGTCACTAATAGAAGCCATTCCAATGGAACATGTGTTTCCTTAGCTTTATTCCCATGACTAGATGTCTTTTCAATGTCCTTTTATTTATTATGATTTATTAAGACACAGTCATATCACTCCCTTAACATCAGAACTCCTGAAGTTTTGTTAACTCTTTGGACGGTGGAGAAACTTAGAGGGGAAAGGTTACCAACAACAATAATATAGTGGTAATATTTTGAGCACATAGCATGTACCAAGCACTATCTAAGCTCTTTACATGCATTGTCTCCCAAGGACACTTTCCGTCTCATGCTAGCAGATGCATTTCATAACACGGCACAGGAGAACAAAAGGGTTTGGGAACCCTGGAGAGCTTTTAGAACAGAAGCAGAAAACAGAGCCTACCATTTGGAGGGTGGATTTTGTGCTTCAGCTTCCTGTCTTTAAAGTGGGAATGAAAATACTTATCCCTCATGAGATATTGTTTGAGAAAATATATGAGATGATGTAGGTAGAGTACCTGAAATTGTAACCAACCCACAGTGGATTCGTCCTCTGGTATTTTTAAGACAATTAAGGACAGAATCTAAAACTTCTAGATACCTTACAGAGTCCCCAATCCTGCCTTTAAAAAACCTCCTTTAGCACCCTCCTCCACTCAGGGCCTTAATGCAGACTGTAGGAATCCTCTGCCTAGCTCTATTAATAGCCAACTGACCTAGTCATGACCTAGTCCCCTGCCTGCCAAATCTACTCCTCACATCAATATTTTCCTAAATACATACATGCAACAACTACTCAATGAGCACCTACCACCTCCCAGCTGTGGTCCTGGGCACTGAAGATACAGCGCAGGAGAAGGGAGAGAAAATCCTTACAGTCCAGTAGGGGAAAGACACTGAGAAAGACAGAAACAAGCGCTGAAGGAGAAGTGCTATGAAGGCAGTAAATAGGGTGAAGGTGATGGAGGAGATGCACAGGGAAGCACCCTCAGAATGATATTTAAACCAAAGGATAAGGGTTGAAATACATTGAGGCATGCAAAGAACTATTTCGGGCTATAAGAAGAACACTTGCAAAGACTCTAAGATGGAAAGGGACTTGGCATATCTGACTAACAGATTCTGTCAATACCCACCTTAAAAACCTACGTGACCAGTGGGGCGAAAACCCATTTAACCTTTAAAGGCAAAAAACTGCTTTTATGTCTAGTGCATTTAGATGACTGATCACAGCTTCCGTCTGGGAACTGGAAAAGCTACAGGTCTCCCCCACACTGGTAACTTATGACTTCAAGTGTTCTCAGTGTAATAGAGTATCATGGTATAGCAAAATAGGACTCTTACAAATGGATAATCATTATCACTGAAGTTATTTGAAGCTTAAAATAAAATCCAGAAAGAGACAAGTGGTATTGCCATCTAAAAGAAAGGAAATAAACTGTATTAGAAAAGAAAGAAGAAGAAGGGGGAGGAGGAAGGGGAGAGTGGAGGAAGAAGGGGAAGAAGCGAAAGAAGAGGAAGAAGGAGAAGAAGAGGAGGAAGAGGAAGAAGCAGAGGAAGGGGAAGAAGGGGGAAAAGGGGAAGAAGCAGAAGAAGGGCAAGAAGGGAAGGAAGAGGAGGAAGGGGAAGAAGGGGGAAAAGGGGAAGAAGGGGAGGAAGGGGAAGAAGAGGAGGAAGGGGAGGAAGGGGAAGAAGGGGAAGAAAAGGAGGAAGGGGAAGAAGGGGAAGAAGAGGAGGAAGGGGAAGAAGGGGAGGAAGGGGAAGAAGCAGAAGAAGCGGAAGAGCAGAAGAAGGGGAAGAAGAGGAGGAAGGGGAAGAAGGGGAGGAAGGGGAAGAAGGGGAAGAAGCTGAAGAAGGGGAAGAAGGGGAGGAAGAGGAGGAAGGGGAAGAAGGGGAGGAAGGGGAAGAAGGGGAAGAAGGGGAAGAAGGGGAAGAAGGGGGAAAAGGCGAGGAAGAGGAGGAAGGGGAAGAAGCGGAAGAAGGGGAAGAAGCAGAAGAAGGGGAAGAAGGGGAGGAAGGGGAGGAAGAGGAGGAAGGGGAAGGAGGGGGAAAAGGGGAAGAAGGGGAGGAAGGGGAAGAAGCAGAAGAAGGGGAAGAAGGGGAGGAAGGGGAGGAAGGGGAAGAAGGGGAGGAAGGGGAAGAAGGGGAGGAAGGGGAAGAAGGGGAGGAAGGGGAGGAAGGGGAGGAAGGGGAGGAAGGGGAAGGAGGGGGAAAAGGGGAAGAAGGGGAGGGAGGGGAAGAAGCAGAAGAAGGGGAAGAAGAGGAGGAAGGGGAAGAAGCGGAAGAACGGGGAAAAGGGGAAGAAGCAGAAGAAGGGGAAGAAGGGGAGGAAGGGGAGGAAGGGGAAGAAGGGGAGGAAGGGGAAGAAGGGGAGGAAGGGGAAGAAGCGGAAGAAGGGGAAGAAGAAGAAGGGAAGAAGGGCAGAGGCAGGAGAGAGGAGGGAAGGAGAATCAAGTTAGTGAGATTAGAGCTAAAGAAGGTTCAAGCTAGAAGAAAACTTGAAGAGGCTATTTACTCCCCCTACTTAGTGGTGAGGGCAGAGAAACCTGCAGTCTTCCAGTGATTTGATTACAATTAGTCAAGTCTAGGTTTATGATTTTTTTTAATATGACTGATTTTGATACACTCTGTGCAAGATTATAGAATGAATTAAAAAGGAAACTTTTTGTGTATTGAGAAAAAGAAGCAGTGATCTAAGGGATCAGCATGAATTCACCAAAGATATCCTGTCAGAAAAATCTTATTTGTTGGTTTGTTTTTAAAAAGTAACCCGTGCATCAGGATCTTGTGGTAAACACTGTATCTCTGGCAAATGCCCGGTCTTGGACCACATTGTGTGGAAGGAAGGAGGACAAGGCAGGCAAGTCTAACTAGGTGAAATACCCTAATAAATTACACAGATTAATAGGGTTATTGTCAGCCTAACAGCAGCACAGAAAGGTGAGAGAGGACCTGGGAGAAGAGAAGTGAGGAGGAAAGAAAGGCAGGGAGAAAAGGAAGAGGGAGTGGGAAAGAGAACATGGAAGATGCCAAGTAAAGAAGTCGGGAATATTCGAACAAAAATTTTAAATACCAACTTAAAAAAAAGGGAGGGGGACAACATGTGAAGCGCCTATGCTACCCAAATGGTAGAAAACCAGCCACATGTGACCACAGAAATTTAAATTCGTGAAAAGAAAATAAAACTCAAAATTCAGTTCCTTAGTCACACAGGCCACATATCAAGTGAGTATCGCAGATCCAGGACACTTACACCATTGCAGAAACTTCTAGTGGACAGAGCTAGGGAGATATAGAAGACTTTCCTTCTGGATTTCATGAGTGCCATAAGCTTCTTGCATTCCATATAAGATTTTTCCTGCTTTCTTTCACTGCAAGTTGGGAACACACAGCCACATCACAAAGGCACATACAATTCCTATTTTGCCAACTTTGGTGTCCTTTTGATTATTCAAAAGTACCCAAAATGGTGGCTGCCAAAATGGAGGTGAGTTGTGGCTACACAAAGAACACACTGAAATTGCTAATGCCAAAGAAGAGGCACTCTGTGCATTTAGATTTTACAGCTCATTATTATTCACTTTGGTACCTGGCATGGGGGTAGGGGAGGATGGCTAAAGAGAAAAGCTTTTAATTTAGACAGAAAATTCTCTTAATTACTGCTGACAGAAGGGTCTGGTATGAGCCTCAGGCCATGAGTTAGATCCTTTGGAACAGAGGCCCCTTTAGAGAGAAACATCTCTCCCACCTCAACCCAGGGGGCTGGAATGCGACCACTAAGAGCACCAAAACAAGGTAAAGAAATGTGGACACGCCTAGTTAAGAAATGTATCTTGGTGTTATTTATTGTTATCTCTACTTTCTCTTGTTTTGTATTATGAAATATTTATTGATTTTGTGTCCTTAACTGAATTATAACTTTCTGGAAAGCAGAGGTTTCTATATCCCTTCAAGCAAATAGTAAGTGAGCAATTAATACAGGCGTGCTAAAAAAATCTCAGTCTAGCTATTCTAGGCTCTTTACCTCAAATTCATTTTTCTTGACTATCTTTTTGAGCATGTAGGACTTGGAACAAGCATTGTAGACTCTAATCCTGGCTGTGACTCAGAACGTTCATACATCTGCCTAAGACCATCGGATTCACAGTATGGAAGCCACTGGGGAATCTTTGAGGAAAACAGTTTGAATAGGACCGTGATAAAAGAAACCAGTTTGCAGAAAGTCTTTAGATGAAGACTTCAGTTACAAGCCTCTCAGAATCTATCCACACACCCCTACACTTCTTGAGTCCTGAACTCAAGGCTTTCCCCTCCACTTCTGTTTGACTCCACAGGGTGGGCCTCACACCCAGGTAACTAAGATGCCTGAAGACATCACAGGAAGGAGAGAAACCAGGCACACTTTTTAAAAAATCTTTTGCTTGATGAATAGGTAATTATTTTATTTGAATTACTTCGAATAAGTTAACTAATATGTTGGTAATGGCCATGAGATTGGGTCAAAATTTGAAATCCTAAATGTATGTTTTCTAACAATCTGATGCCATTACAGATCCTGTTTCAATTTAAAAGAGGATTTCCTACCTACCCTGCAGATACTTCAGGTCCTTATAGTCTAGACAATTCTTTGTTCTATTTCTACATCAGAATTAATCTTTACAGGACCTTTATATTAAACATAATATCCATATTTATTCATACATAGAGGAAAAGAAAAATAAGAAGTTTATCAAATAAGCTAAATTACTCAGTTATGCCCTCTCCCTCCTCCAAGTTAAGGAACTAGTCTTTTTCCAAGGAAGTAACCTCAGTATTTGCTTTCAAACCATCTTAGATCATTTAATGTCACTAATGTATTTTATAGAATAAATTCAGTTTTTATAAAAGGGGAATAAAAGAAAAATAATGTATTATATCTTATAAGAGGCAGCATCATATAATAAAAACAATATGACTTTTGGAGCTACACAGGATTCAGTTCAAATCCCAACTCTGTCTCTAATCAACTTTATGACTAGGGCTACAGCTGGCCTATACAGGACCCAGTACAAATTAGAAAAAAGTGCCTCCTCTGGGGAAACATAGCCCTTACCTGCTACCTGGGCCAAATGCCCTCATGCAGTGAACAATTTGTAAAACTATATGTGGTAACCCTGTATATATGTGACTTTGGAAAAATCTCTAAGCTTCAGTCACCTCATCTCTAAAATGAATATACTACCATCTGCACCTCATTGGGTTGGAGGGAGGATTAAAGAGGGTAAAAGAGATAAAGCACCCAGCATGGAGCCTGGAGAATTAGGACTGAAGACCTAGGAAATATTAGTTGTCACCTCTATGCTTCTCCCTGGCCAGTCATCAATATGGTCGATACCCCTGGAACTTCCTATTAAGAATGGATTAGACTCCACCATTGAAAGTAATTCATGCATTCCAGGATTAGGCATTGCCTAGGAGCTCTGTAACAGAAGTTGGATGTTGACATAGCACTTGAGTGTTAAAGCCTGCTCTCTGTACGAACCACTGCATTGTACAGTACTAATCGTTTAACCTGTATCTTCTCCGTTCCACTTCTTTCTAAATTGATTGCTTGTTGTAACCAAATATTGTAGTATACTACACTAGTGTAGGACACTAGTTTTAAATTTCACTTTATAAATTCCATCTGGGAAAGCTTTTAAATCCACTCAATGACTGTAGTGGATAAACAGAAATCTTACCCACATAAACCCCAAACCTAACCACTCCCATGACGTTCAGTCATTTTTACTCTGGGAATAAATCTGAATTCTTTTTTCCTAAATTAAAAACGCATTTTAAAGAAAAGTAGTATTAAACTACTCCATAAACAATAAACCACACTTAAATCTTGGTTGCAATAAATATCTCCTGCCTACAGCTATTAGATTCCACAAGTGAATTTTTAAGTTTGCCAGCAAAACAGAATATTTATTCTGACAGTGATTTGCTTTCTGTGGCTTCAATGTTCTCTTGCTTTTCTTTCTAATACTTGGGGGAGGGGTATTTGTCCAGAAACCTGTAATAGATTTATTCAGGAGACAAGAGCGCTATCAAAGATCACCATTTCACCACTGTGAGGTCAGTTTTTGCCTTAGGACAATAATATCAAATGGTGGCACCTTTGCCTCTCTCTTGTTTCCTTAGTGATTGATTAAGGCTGTGAAAATTAGCTTAAAAAATGAGCAAATTACTTAGCAAGAGTTAAAGATTTGGGGCAGGCATTTTACTCAAAGGCCTGGCCAGCTTTTCAAAATGAGCTGTGACATACACATTTTACTCAAAGGCCTGGCCAGCTTTTCATATGTCATTTCATGACATATACATTTGCTCAACTAAAGAACCTGTCAGGGACTGGGGGAGGAGCTTGTTATTATTGTATGAATAATCACATCAGTTATTCAAAGTAGGCAGGGCAGGTAAAAAGGATCTAAAGTATCACAGAGAAGATAGATGCATATACAAGTTACCCCAAACTCGAAATCAGCCACTGACATTTAACATATACAGGTCTAGATCCAATATTTCATCCTAACACAGCTCCGGCTGGGAGCTGGGGGGCAGTCACACAGGGGCCCAAGAAGGCCAGCTAATGGCAGAGCTGGGGCTTGACCACTTACTTTCACATCACTACCCACCTTATACCCAAGATGGTCACTAAGCCCCAAACCTGTAATTTAAAACCTCTTGCTTACATTAAGAAACTCGTTTTGCATGCTTACAAAACTCTGATGATTATTCATAAAAAGCTTATTTTAAAATTCTATAAAAACAGTTACATTTACCAAAAAATCTTCAATTTGGTCATTTCTCTAGCCCCAAGTTTGTCATTTCTGTAAGATAGCATGCTAAATTATCTTCATATAGTTTTCAAGTTTCAGGCAACTTGAAACCTAAAAATAGGATGAAAAGAATTGAGCCAGTGGTAATGTAAACTGGTGTGACTTTTCCAAGAGGCAATCTGATAATATAGGGTTTAAAAAAAATAAAGATCTATATTCTCTTTAATCAAAAATATCCCCCCCAAAAGATGAAAAAGACAAGAGTACTATATTGTTCATCAAAGTGTGATTATTTCAGTGAAAAAATCTGGAACAATCTAAAAGTCCAGTAGCAAGGAACTGGTTAAGTAAACTATTTGATGAAATGTTAGTCTATTATCATCTAGCCATTTAACAAATGACTACTTACTGATATTTAAAGATGCACAAGATAGTAAGTTACAAAAACCATCAAGAACAATAGGCACAGATTGATCCTTTTTTTTTAAATTTTTGTCACATTCTTAAAATGACTCGAAAGATATCATTGGGTGGTGGGATTTGGGATATTTTAAATTTTCTCCTTTAGTTTATCTGTATAGTCAATTTTCTAGTTGAAAAGTATGGTTTATTATGCTTATAGAGTAGTTTAATACTACTTTTTTCTTTACAAGAAAGGAATATGTATTGATTTTTCAATAAGAAAAATAGTTTTGATAAATACTTTAGGTTTCATCTTCTTCCTGATTACGTTTAACAGATTGAAATTTTGCAGATCGTTACATTTTTAAGGTGCAATATACTTCTGAACACTTCCAAAATCACTAATATAACACCTATGGCTCACATACAAATGAATTAATTCAATTAAAAAAAATTTCACCGAGCACCTATCTGCTAAGTGCTCACCCATGGCTGGGGATGGAAAGGTATTTATCTGTCTTTAAGGAGTTCACAGGCTATAGAGAAGGGGAGAAAGGCAAGCAATAATTACTATACAGTGACAGATAAGTGCTAATGAAAAGAAATATGTAAAAATCTCACAGGCTCAAGGATGGAGCTACTAACTGGGCTATGGTGGGGAGATGGGGTTCAGGGACCAGGTATTAACCAAAGATACAGAGTTTGTTAGGAGGAAAAATAGGGACAAAGCCTTGTAGACATAGGAAACAGCATGTATAATGTAATGAAGACACAGAATAACATGGGAAGTGATGGGTCCAGTAAACCTTTGAGGATACGGGGAATGTACATTTCATGGGAGAGAACAGCAGAACTCTTATAAAGGAGACTAAAAAAAAATAAGTAAAGAGAGAAACTATAAAGAGCCTTGAAAGGCATACTTATGTGTTTGGAAATCTTCTGGAAGCACAGTGGAGAAGCAGATGATTTTAATATCATTAGTGAGTTAAGAATGACCTTATCTACCTCCCCAGGCTTCAGCTCCCACCTTTAGACCACGATCCCCTAAGGTATGTGTCTAGCCCAGACATTCTCTCCTGCAATCCTGCAACTAGACGCATATTCCCAACTGTGTATCTAATGGTTTATTTACCACATGCTCATGAAGTCTAATACCTCCCTCAAATTTAAGATGTCCCACATCAAACTTTTAATCGAATCTTTAAACCTCCTCTACCCTAGAAAATCAAGCCAGAACCATCATCATTCTTCCTTTTTGCTCTCACACCTCCACACTTGAAAAGTTGGAGAATTTGCCTTAAAAATTTTCAAATCTCTCGTTCCTTCATTAAGCACCTAGTCTTTAGTTCAAGCATCTTACCATATCTTGGTTAGATACTTCAAACAGTCTTTTAAATGATCTCTCTGCCACTCTACCATCCATACCACAGTGCTGTTGCTATGAGTGATCTCACCAAATAACGAAAAACAACACTCCACTCCCGGGTTTCAAAGCCTCTGAGGGCTCCTTAGTGTCTACCACTTAAAATGTAAAGTCAAACTCTGCCTCCTGATGAGGTTTTCTTCAGCTTCCTAATTTACTAATAGTTTATATAAGGGAGTTTCTTAATATACTAACACTTGGTTCAGATCTATGTTAAAGCCACCTCATAAGGACAAAGCAGTAGGGTGCAAATAAGTGAAAATATACAAGTAGGCGAGTGTTTCTGTAACAGTGCCATTCTGTATTAAAACATGTATTCCTTAGTATGTGTCCCCTGTTTACTCATTTTGCCTGGAATATTGTAGGTGTTCTATCAATCTGTTTGTTTGTTCAATCAATTCGTTTTATACACACACACACACACATACACACACACACACGACATAGTAGTAATACTGTCCTGTGTAAGATTTTTTGGTAAGTTTCTTCTTAAGGACCATCCTCCACCCTAAAAAGATTCTTCCACAGGTGAATCTCATCTATACATTCCATCACAAACATCAATTTCACCATGACAATCTACCAGCATCCCAGATTACCCATAAACTGTTCATTAACATAAGACACTTGTTCTTGAGTGCTGTCTACAGTCTTATCCAGACCACAAGTTTTAATCAGCAAAATAAAAACCAACTGATTTTCCTCCAAGTCAAAAAAAAAAAAAACAAAAAAAACAAACAAACAAAAAAAAAAACCCAACTGACTCTCAGGTTGTTTAGCTCCATTAAAGAATACATTGGAATGACACATTAAACTTGTTTTTATAAGCACACATACACATTGCCCTGAAATTAAAACAGTTCTAGGGCAATATGGAACAGTTACTCTCTAATACAGGATTATGAGGTTACCATCACTTTATCAGAAAACAATAAATCTAAAGATAACATCTAAAACCTTATAACTGCTGACCAATATACTTTGTGGCAGGGAAATATGATAAAAAGTTACAGTACTACTGAATTTATATCAAGAAGGGAACTGGTTTAATCTAAGGTTACCACAAGTTTCTTCTTTATAGAGTATTCTAATTATATGTCCCAATAAACGAGCTCCCCCTTTTGTTCATTAACTTCCCCATTTTTAAAAAAATTTATTTATTTATTTATTTATTTTTGGCTGTGTTGGGTCTTCGTTTCTGTGCGAGGGCTTTCTCTAGTTGCGGCGAGCGGGGGCCACTCTTCATCGCGGTGCGCGGGCCTCTCACTATCGCGGCCTCTCCTGTTGCGGAGCACAGGCTCCAGACGTGCAGGCTCAGTAGTTGTGGCTCACGGGCCTAGTTGCTCTGCGGCATGTGGGATCTTCCCAGACCAGGGCTCGAACCCGCGTCCCCTGCACTGGCAGGCAGATTCTCAAACACTGCGCCACCAGGGAAGCCCTACTTTCCCATTTTTAAGTATTGCTGCTTCTGGGTTTCAAACAATATAGCAGACAGATTTGCTGAAAGCCAACATCTATCATTTGCTTGGGAATAGAGCTTAAGCTTGAATAATCTATCAGAGTTGTACATTTTTTAACCACATTATGATGATATTTATCACTATAATAGCTAACCTTTATATAGTTCCCATGTAATACGTGCAAGTTCCAATGTACAATTTGTATTTTGTCTTATGTAATATATAGAACCCTTTACGGTAGATTCGATAGTATTTCCATTTTACAGATGGAAAACTGAGGCTCAGGGAGGATAAATAACTTGTTTCAGATCACACAGACTGGGATTCCAACCTAGAGTCCACTCTCTTAACCTGGACACCCTATTAGATGGGATCCTTCTATTAACATATTGAATGGGAGGTTTGGCAGATAAAAAGGCATATTTCAGCATAGGGCATTCTAGTCAGTATTTCCTCATAAATCTTCAGGCTATAGATAAAGAATCTGTCCAATTTCATTCACATTGTCACCAATTTTGAGTATTAATATGTAATCAGAATGCATGGTATCTCCTTTTAAATGTATAATTTTGAAAGCGTTAGTGAATATACTGGTCTGTTATTCCTCCCATTGGGCAACACAACTTTGAAACAGCAATGACCAATAATAATGTGAGCCAAAAATGCATATATCTATAATTTTAACTTTTTTTAGTAGTCATATTTAAAAACATAAAAAGAAACTAGGTAAAATTCATTTTAATGATATATTTTATTTAACCTAATGTATCAAAAATATTATTTCAACATGTAATCTGTATAAATTATTAAAGAGATACTGTACATTCTTATTTTCATATTACACCTCCAAAATCCCGTGATTTTTACAGTTACAACACACATCTCAGTGAAGACTAGCCATTGCTCACATGCTCAAGAGCCACGTGGGGCTAGCGGCTACAGCAGTGACAGCACAGTCCTAGAGCATATAGCCCATTCTGTGGTTAAAGTAAATATGAAAACATGCCTCTTTTCACATATTTCCTTCATAAACTTTTCCCCATGATCGACTGTCTTCTTTAAACTACAAAAAGAACACACCTATGTAATGCCTTCAAGATTCCCTGACGATCAAACATTAATTGTTAACTGAATGTGACCCTAGACAGTACAAAATTCTAATGTGTCCAAGACAGTGGGTTCAGTAACACTTTCCTCAGTTCCTGTCTCACCACCTAACTGTTCCGTGGGCCAAACAGGAGGTCTGAATAAAGAACTGAGAAGTAAAAATATGTACCTGGGACTTACCTGGTGGCACAGTGGTTAAGAATCCGCCTGCCAATGCAGGGGACACGGGTTCGAGCCCTGGTCCAGGAAGATCCCACATGCTGCAGAGCAATGAAGCCTGTGGACCACAACTACTGAGCCTGTACTCCAGAGCCCGCGAGCCACAACTAATGAGCCTGCGAGCCACAACTACTGAAGCCCGCACATCTAGAGCCCGTGCTCTGCGGCAAGAGAAGCCACTGCAATGAGAAGCCTGCGCACCGCAACGAAGAGTAGCCTCTGCTCGCCGGAACTAGAGAAAGCCCGAGCACAGCAACAAAGACCCAATGCAGCCTAAATAAATAAGTAAATAAATAAATAAGTAAATAAACAAACTTATTAAAAAAATGTACCTACTTCTTGACAAACATGCTGTGGGTAGGTCAAATTGCCTTTATTTCCAAAGCACAACATTTCTCTATGTAGTTACCTACATGGAATGCAGTTTAATCTGGTCATTTCACTCTGACATTTTCTTCAGTTAAAAGTCAATTTCACCCTAAATTCCCAGTCTGGATTTTCTCTCTCAGCAGTCAATTTGACTCCATCAACATTAGATGGGTGGGGGAGAGCAGGGGGAGGCCGGGGGCGGGGGGATGTCCATGGATAGCAAAGGCTGTTTTTTACCACTCATGCTTCATTTACTCAACAATTAAGTATATGTTAACCCTACCACCCTATAATCTTGAAAATGTGAAAAATTAATTTGAGCAAAAGGTTCCCCCCTACCCTATCTAAGAGTAGGGATAACATCTAGTAAAAACACAATTTAACCTTTGCTGGATTATTCAATTTAGTCAGTAAAAAACAATCAACTGTTAGTACACTCCCCCCACAATCTCCCCCCACCCCGCCAAAAAAAAAAGGCAGAGAGTGGAGCGAGGGAGGGAGAATGTCAAAACAAAAGCCTGTGCTAGAAAATTTACAAGGAAAAAGAACAAACATCCTCTTTGGGAATTACTCTAGGCTACGCAGCAAAGAATTATAGCACGTAAACTGAGGTTACATAAACACTCTAATAAAATCCAGGGCTTGATTTATAGAAGCAGCCTGTCTCCGGCTTGCTTCCACAGAGGACCTAGGCCTGGAAACCAGCAGAGCTGCCCACCACCTCGCCAGCAGCAGGAGGAAAGGGCTTGCTAGGAGGTGCTGTGCTTTCCAATCTGTGGGGTGTGTGCCGGAGGAGGGAGGGAAACACCACAGATTAATCCTACTCTTTTTAAAGACAGGAAGGGAAGTAATATCCTATTTGTATATCCATTGCCCCAGTCTACAGAAGGCTATCCAGCGCCACCCCCAAGCTCCAATCCCCATCACTACCATAAGCAATAAAATGCAAGGGGAGAGAAGTTGAAAATAAACTGAGTAACCCTCAAACACCCTCAGACACAGAGAAAGAAGTATTAAAATAAAATCAGCTTGATAAATGCAGACTGATATGTACGAAGGTCCCAGTGACAATCAGGCAAGGCTCTGTTTGCTACACTGGCTCACATAGGTTAATTCATGGAGTTAGAGAACATTTAGGTGATTCCTTTCCCAAACTCTCTCCCACCTGCCCCCACTCCCACCCCCAGAAAAGCCCTGACTTCACCCCTTGCCTCTCTCTAGGGAACAGCATTCCCTTCTTAACGCAGGTGTTGCTTCACCTTTACTGATGATAGGTGCTTCACTAAGGGACCTCATCAACATTCCATTTATCACCACTTTCCTATACATGGCCCTTCATACAAGACAATGGTTAATGGAGAAGCAGCCTTGATGAAAGGTGTGCCATAATTATGTTCACTGTTTCTCAAGGAAGGGGAAGGAGAGAGGAAAGAGAGGAAGAAAGCAAGCTTCACAGAGAGATAGGCCTTACAATGTATGATCCTGACATTTTTAGTAGATAAAGCTAATTCTACCTTTCAGGGAAGATGTTTTATTTTTATCAGCAGCAAAGAAGTGGGCCTGGCTATGAACCTGCCTCATTCATACATGATAACATCAGAGGTCTTTGATCATTTCTTTCTAAATTAGCCTTGAAAATGAAAAGACAAGTCAGAAAAAGTTTTTTAAACTTCATTTTCTTAAATTAATTTGATGAATCTAAAGTTCAACTGACTATCATGAAGCATTTTAAACTCTGCAATTTCTGAGAACAGGTATGTCCATATGACCGGAGCGCCATTCTCACATATAAAATAATTCCAAAATGTGTCAGATAATTAGACTGGCCTGTGAGAAGGCTGAAAGTCACACTGCTGCAATGTGTTTCCAAGCAAAACAGGCTGAATTCCATGAGAAGCATCTAGATTTCTATCAGCTGGTTTGTTAGGCTCACCTCACAGCAAATGTGCAACTAGGAAGAACTACAAGACCTCAAATAAACAGCTTCATTTCTGAGTCAATGGCCTTTTACAAGTATTCATAAAGCCTTCATGCATAATACAGAAGTGTCACTGGTGAGCTTGGGCTGAAACAGATTCTCCCAAAGAAACTTCCAGAACAAGACTGTGAAATAGAACTAAACAGTGCCATCTGGTGCGAGAAAAACAGGGAAGAATATTAGCTAGAACTACAAGGCAGCAACTCATTCTAAATCCCTACTTCTATTAGAATTAGTGCTTTACTTCTTTCAGAGAAAGACCCTAGTGTTTCACACATAATTATATTTTTACACATTGCAAATAATGAGTTTTTTTTTTTTAATGGAAACATTATTAAGTTTTCCAACAACCTAAACTATCAGCAAGTGAGTTACATAAACTTAAAAACCATTATCATTCCTGGTGCTAGTTTTGATAGGATCTGCCTCATTTGTCTCAATAGATACCTTAAAAATCTTATCAATTCTTTTTATCCTTTGAATTTCTCTTCAGTTTAGCATGCTCCATATTCAATGCATCTCCTCTATCCCTCTTTTCTACAAGAAATAATATTGTTCAAGTAATAATCTTCTAATCTTTATAATTTATGCTCAAGCTTTTAGTGGGTTTTTTTTTTCCTTTTCCTTCCTGTTCTTTTTTTTTTTTTTTTGAAAAGGGTGGCTTCTTGCAGTTTTTAATTCTTTATAGAACGCCTATTCTGTGGGCATTCCAGAAACTCCTAACCACTTGCCAATAACAAACACAGTATAATGAAACAGCAATTCCACCAACAATTTACAAGGAGGCCATTATTAAGTTAATTTTAATAGGTTATTTTTAACAGAAAATTGCAACTCTGTTAATACCATGAATACTTTATAACACAGTCATTCAAAGAATCCAATAAAATTTCCTAGCTTGCCAAAAATGATGATACCAGTTTACTAATGGGAAAACAAAACCAAACAGATAAAGAAACTAGGAGATCTGGGGAAGAAAGTACTACCTCTACAATACCATATCAAAAGACAAGTTTTCTAGATCCTGTTATAAAATAATAATCCATGCCCCAAACTATTTCTGAATATAGAATCACATAACCTTGGGGACAGAAAAGACTCAGAAACCATTTTGAACCAAAGAGGTAGTACATCAACTTCATCTAAAATTTAAAAAAGAGTAAGGTAAACACAAAAAATACACATACATACGAACAACGCAGAAATGTCTGCATTTATTTTTCCACTCTGAATGGAGGTAGCTGATGCAATAAATCCTTTGAGTATACAGAAGAGCTAAAATAAAATGTCCCCGGGCTGGCAGGCATTCTGCCTGAGGTCTTATCATGTAAACTACTATGAATCAACTTGCTGGAATCCATATGAATGTCATATTCATAGTACCACCCTTATCATTACTGGAGCTGGGTGGGGGGAGCAGATAGGGAGAGAGAGGGAAATGTTTTGTAAACATGGGACTAAAACAGGGATCTGAATGAAAACACATAGCTCATCACACCAATATTCTCCTGGTTCAGGCTACCTGGAGACATACTGAGAAATAAATGTATGAGTAGTAAAAAAGAACAACAATATTTAAATAAGTTTTACAAACAACACGTTTAAAAGAGGAAGAATGAAACTTTTTTATTCCCTTTTCCATAAATCCTTTGCATTTAGGAGCCACACAGAAAGTTTTCCTCTTTGGTAGCCTGTAGATGGTGCTACTAACCTGTTTTTCTCTTGCCTGAAAATTGCTGCAGTTTTATCACTAGAGGAAGCTAATTCATATTATTTTATGCCAAGCTTGAGGGGAGGGGGCGAGTGTGAGAAATTATCCTACCTTCTCAATGATCACTCTGTACTTATATATGGATTACTTTCTTTAGAAAACATTAAGTGCTAACAAAAAACCCCACTGTATAAACGATGCTTAAAATCAAATTATTATAGATACCTAATGAATAAAATAATTGGAGAGGTGGGAAAAGCTGTGGAGATCATCTTGTCTTGTGCACCTATACTTCCAGACACACACAATTAACAGCTATGAAAGCAACTGGTCCAGAGCATAGAAATGGCACCTGAGGTGACCCCATCTCACCAAAGGCAGCTAACCCAACAAAGGAAATTATGTAAAAATACCACGTCATATTGTTGGCCTTTGCCTTTCTCTACAGAATTTAGCCAGGGAGGTTCTAGGATGGCCCCAGGCTCACAAAACTCCTTGATGGCAGAAGGAATTAGAACCCAGCTCTACAGCCAATCCAGGGCACCCTAAGAGTCAAGTGATATCTCCTTGTAAATCATGTGCTTCTTTTATAACATGGCTGTTACTTAAATATAAATGTTTTGAACATCACATATTACACTTGAGTAAAGCAAACTACACTTATAGTGAAAGTACATGAATTAACCAACCACCTTCTTTACATGGTTTACTTTACCTCCAAAGCAGTAGACCTTTTTTTTTTTTAATGAATAACCTTTATTTTTTTTTTTTTCCAAAGTAGTTTTAAATTCACAGCAGAACTGAGCTGAGAGTACAGAGAGTTCCCATATACCCCTGCCTGCCCCCTTCCACAATATCCCCTACTAACAACATCTTGCACCACAGTGGTACATTTGTTACAATAGACGAATCTACACTGACACATCATTATCACCCAAAGTCCACAGTTTATATTAGAGTTCACTCTTGGTGTTGTACATTCTTTGAGTTTTCACAAATGTATAATGACACGTATCCACCATTGTGGTATTGTACAGAGTAGTTTCACTGCCCTAAAAATCCTCTGTGCTCTGCCCATTCATCCCTCTCTCCCTCCAACCACTGGAAGCCACTGATTTTTTTTTTACTGTCTCCATAGTTACCCTTTTCCAGAATGTCATATAGTTGGAGTTATACGGTATGTATGGCTTCTTTCAGACTGGCTTCTTCGTTAACATGTATCTAAGTTTCCTCCACGTGTTTTCATAGCTTGACAGCTCATTTCTTTTTAGCACTAAATAATATTCCATTGTCTGTATGTATCACAGTTTATCCATTTACCGACTGAAGGGCATCTTGGTTGCTTCCAAGTTTTGGCAATTAAAAAGAGATACTGTAAATGCTGTGTGCAGCATTTTTGAGTGGACATAAGTTTTCAAGTCCTTTGGTTAAAGACAGAACACTTTTAATACAGAAAGTTCTCAGCTGCTCTAAAAGACACAACATTCAAAGCTGCTTTGAACATACATTTCCTCCTAAAGTCTCTGGTTTCAATGAGGAATTTCTTAAAAGGTCATGCTTGGAGTACTAATATTTAACATGTATAAGAAAGTTTAAATGCTGAAAACTTAGAAAGAAAAACCCCTCCCCAACTCTTGCTTTAAATATATTTTTCCCCTGTAATATATTTTTAAAGGTAAGATTAGATTTTTAAAGGCCTTCATTAAAAGTAGTAAGGAAAAAAATGGAAAAACATAAGAATGCAAACCACCTTCCCTGGCGAAAAAAAGTTTTTTTCAAATAAGTTCTAAGTTCAAGAGGAGAGATGGTGTTTGGATGTTTGTTTCTCTGCAAACTCTTATTCCACCCACCCTCTGAAAAAATTCATATATGTTCTGTTGTTGAGTTCCTTGAGAGAAGGAATGATGTTTGGATGTTTCTGTGTGTCCAACAAGACTGGATTTAGCACTTATAGCATGTACAGAGTTAAAATTAGTAAATTATTACACTGAATTAGTCAAATCAATACCTCAAGTAATCAGCTCTCCCTCACATCATACACATGTTCAATGCACAATAAATTAATTTGAAGATTTTTAAACTATAGGAACTATGCAGGAACTGGGGAAAATGTCTTTAAATAATTTCACTATTAAAAATCAACCGTTAGAACTGTGCCATGATAAGAGGCTCTTAACTTGAGGAATTTTCACTATACTAAATTTTAAAAATTCATTTCAGTATGTGTTTACTTTTAGAATATAGATTCCTTTGTAATTAAGCCATTACAACTAAGTCAAAGATGACCTAAATAATGATGACAGTGGGTTAGACTTGTGGAGTGCTTACCAGGTACCAGGCACTGTACTAGGGGGCTTTTCATATATTATTACTAATTTTTATAATAATCTTATAAGTATGTGGATATCATAACTCCACATTAGAAATAAGGGACCTGGGGCTCAGAGAAGTGATGTAATCAACCTTCCCAAGGTCACGTGGCTATTAAGAGATGGAGCCTGAACTGGGTCCGTCTGACAGCAAAGCTTATGGTTTTAGCTCTATACCATGTGGATTTCTAAACCAAAGTCATTTATAGACAGTGGTGGTAGAATTTTTATTATAAATATGCACGCCTGTAACTTTCCCACAAAACTGAGATATGTTCTTCAACACTTAATCAATATAATAAAAAGAACCAAATAAAAATAAAAGCCTGAATAATTTGCACAATTAGGTAAGAGTATCTGGTAAAAGAGGGCTTAAGGCATAAATCACAGGTCACATTTTCTCTGCATATAACCAGTTATGCCTGACATAAGAGGATACATTTTTGGAATTGTGTGGGCATCAATCCTTGTGGACGGGTTTATCAAAGTTTTACAGTTCTCTCTTCGGAAACCAAAAAAGTTACCAGAAAATAAAATACATTCTAGTCACTCTATCATTTGTAAACAGTGAAAATGCTTGGATGGGCGAGGCTCAAGAGAGCAGCAAATGATCAGTAACACTTGGCTTCCAGGTTGAAGAGAGGCTATGCCACACGTAACTCCCAAGATAACTGCAAGAGCCTCCTGGTTTATCAATCCACTCCACACCCACCTGTCAGAACAATTTCTGTCAAAGAGCATTGTTCAGTGTACTTCCTTTGTAAAGATGGCTCTCTATCAACTGTCTCAGTCCTGTTTTCTCAATTTCATCTCTTATTACTCTTCAACTAGGTTCTAGTTCAAGTAAAATCAAGGTGTAAAAGTAGGGAAAGTATTAAAGGATGTTTACAGATTAAGTTCTTGAAAGCAAGTCTTATTCTGTATATTTTTAAAAGCTAACATTTATTAAGTGGTTAATATCTGCCAGACTTTGTACTCAAGATTTTTTGGGCAATATATTATTTAATCCTATAATAACACCAAGAAGGAAACACTATTATCTTCATTTCACAGATTAGAAAACTGAGACATGGCCAGGAAGTGGTGAAGCAGGGTTCAGACCCACAACTGTCTAATTCAATGCCAGTGTTTTTAGCCATTACATCAAAATACCTCTGTCTCCAGATATTCCCAGTTGGGCTAAAAGAAAAGCAGTAAGTTTCCAGTTGACTAAATTTGTAAAGGAACAGTTGCCAGCGAAGGAAGGTGTCAATGGTAGCATGCTGGCAGCTCAAGGGATGGGAATGTGGCGAGCCTGAGAGGTGCTCTTGCCAGCGCTGAGGAAAAAACCAATGATATTGTGACTCTGCAGGTGGATTTGAGACCACGGCGTAAAAACAAGCTATCTGGGCTTCCCTGGTGGCGCAGTGGTTGAGAATCTGCCTGCCAATGCAGGGGACACGGGTTCGAGCCCTGGTCCGGGAAGATCCCACATGCCACGGAGCAACTGGGCCCGTGAGCCACAATTACTGAGCCTGCGCGTCTGGAGCCTGTGCTCCGCAACAAGAGAGGCCGCGATGGTGAGAGGCCCGCGCACCGCGATGAAGAGTGGTCCCCACTTGCCGCGACTAGAGAAAGCCCTCGCACAGAAACGAAGACTCAACACAGTCATAAATAAATAAATAAATAAATAAAAGAACGTGAATTTCTAAAAAAAACAAAAAACAAGCTATCTTACCTTCACACAGGTCATCCTAAATCCATCTCCAACGATCACTTTCTTTTATATCCCTTGGTCTGGCCACCAATCTGGATAGGAGAGGTGAAGGGGCATCCACAAGCACTCTCTGTCCACTACCTACAGAATGCTCTAAGCTAAACTGAGGGTCCACTTGGGGCAAGGATTATGACGGGGAAGCTATGGAGTAGACCTCCGAATCTGCTCCAAAAGACTGCCCAGTGCTTATGCCAGCTCCCATTCTGCCAGAGAAATCCCAGGCCCTTGCACCAGGGGATGGCGAGGCTTCTTATCCATCTTCCTTTCATTACCTCTGGTCAAAGTCAAAGAGCCTGGATACAGCCTCCCTTCCCTGATCCAAATCCCTAAATCAGTGCACTGCTTCCATCATCAAAATGATCTTGCCAAATAAATAGAAAGACAGTAAATGACAGTAAAATCAAGGACCAGTAATACAAGTTCATAAACCACACTCTGAAAAACATTTATTTCTAGATGTTATCTTCTCAACTGCCTTCATTTAAAATATTTTAAAATGTAGTTATTTTTAAAAACCTGTTAAATATATACCAGGACATTCAAAATGACCTTCCAAAGGTACACGGCTTGTTTACCAAATTAGATTAAGGTTTTACAGGGAACACTGTTTGCCTTTTATACCCTTTGCCTCTCTGCATCCCCACCAAATGTCGGCATAAGTGTTGCCTAGAAAGAACACACTTGGTAAGTATACTTAACTGATCTGCATAGGAATTAGTAGGAATGTTCTGATTTGTGTCTGCTCAGTCAAGGCCTTGGTGCCTGCATCTGCTGCGGCAGTGACATCAGTTTTGCTGACTGGCTTTGGAATTTCTGCTGGAAGAGGCATTCCTCTTCAGTACTGTGGCAGCCTCTCTATTCTAACTCATCTGCAATTCCTAGCCCTCTAGAGTCATAGAACCATAGACCAAAGGCACATCTGCTATCTGAAGGTCTACCAATGGCTATTACTGTTATTCTCACAGCATTTCAAGGACCAAGGACTGCTAAGAAGAAGAGGTGATCCAATGCAGAGAAAAGAGATGGCAGGAATCAGAGTAGTGCAGACAGAAGAAAAACAAGGCAGAAAATTCTAGGAAACCAAGGCTTCTCCTGTGTTGGAAGCACAACACTGATATGCAAACTTTGGTCACAGGACAGCCTCTGCCCAGCATAAAATTATATTCACTTTAGGCATAGTATACTATTCTATTTGTGTTAACATTAATGTAAAATTTAAATGTATTTTTTAAAACAGCTTTTAATTGTTCCAAGCAAGTTAAAGTAAGATTCCCATTTTTGTTATCACTGAAAATTTATCGTAGGCTTTCCAATGAGCTTAAAATGAAAATCTTTAACTTGGCTTCAAATTTGGCATGTCTTTCCAGGCTCACTCTTACTAAAGTCTCCCCAGCTCACTCCCAGCCACACTGGCCTTGCAGTTCCTGGAAGTGGCTTATCTCATCTTGCCTTGGGTCTTTGTTGGCAACACTGCTTTTCCTCTCAAACAGCCCCTGGCCAGGCCTCTAGCCCTTGGAAATTTACTTTGAGAAAAGTCATTTAAACTGGGTCAGGTACACCTGCTTCCCCACTCACAGTATTCTCTCCTGTTCTGTAACAGCACTTATCATATTTTGTAATTATTATGTGTTTTATCAGTACTTGCCCCATTAAACTGTAAGTTCCATTAGTACTGGAACACTGTCTGTATTTTTCAACATTGTATATCCAATTCCTAACATACTGCTTGCCTCATATTAGGTATACTATGACAATTTTTAGGATGTATAAAAGGATGGATACAAGAAGGACTGCAGGAGATGGTAGAAGGAGGCTGAGAGATTAAAGACAAAGCATGTGGTAAGAGGAAATGAGGAAGAACAAGAAACTGTGCAATGAAGACTGTAGGATCATATAATTCCAGAACTGGGAGGAGTCAAGAACCGGCTGGTCCCATCTCTTCATTTCATGAGGGAAGGATGCCATAGTGACTTAAGATCTCACAGCTAACACTAAAGTTGAAATTTCTTAAGCCGAATGTTGTACTGTTTATACTAAATTACAAGAGTCCACATAACTTTCGAGAATATGATTCACAAAGGTCTTACTCTTGAAGAAGCTGTAATATGTTAAGTCTGCACAAAAATAAGACAAAACAAACTCAAACAAACAAAAGCATCAATACCTCAGAGCTTCCCCAGCTCCCTTTCAGGCACCACTGACCCAAAAGCCCTGCCCCGCAAAAGGACCATATTCTGTGTGACAGGTATTGTGCTTTACCTAATCCCCCAACTCCATGGGGCCAACACCATCACTTGCCCCACTTACAGAGGAGGTGGAAGCTTAGAGAGGGTAAGTCACTTGCCCAATTTGCCTGGATGACAAAAGGGATTTAAAAGCCAAACAAGAACTTCACATGCAACAGAAGTCCTCACAGAAGGCCTCCAACTCACATCATCAAAAGCATTCCACACGAGTTTGAAATTTTTTAGTGGGTGGCATAAAATAGGAAATGGGAATAATAATGGTTTGTTTTCATATGTCCCACTCGGGAGAGAATGGTTAGGTACCACAGACAGCAGCAACTTGTTTTACTGGAATGACAGCTCAAACCCGATGCCAATATATAATCAACCATAGAACTGTCCTGAGTATGGCACTCATACTCAAGACAAGCTGGGACAAAGTAAGAGAGTAGCACTGACATATATAGACTACCAAATGTAAAACAGATAGCTAGTGGGAAGCAGCCACATAGCACAGGGAGATCAGCTAGGTGCTTTGTGACCACCTAGAGGGGTGGGATAGGGAGAGTGGAAGGGAGATGCAAGAGGTAGGGGATATGGGGATATATGTATACATATAGCTGATTCACTTTGTTATACAGCAGAAACTAACACAACACTGTAAAGCAATTATACTCCAATAAAGATGTTAGGAAAAAAAAAGACATGTATGTAACTACCAATGATTGTTCTCAGTTACTCTCAGCAGACTTTAATGATAACAAGGAGACTAATCCATCCAAATATGAGCTTAATTTCTATTTGCAATCCTGTCAGTTGTTAACAACTGTCAAAACTGTCACTAGATACTAGGCTGTAAGTATAACAATATAATGAAACTAAAAGCAACTCCAAATTCTCCATAGAATGACCAAATACAGCAATAATGTCCATTAGCATCAACAGAATTGATGCAATAATTCTCATTTCCTCTTACAACCTTCACAAACTTGGCCAGAAAAATAAGTCAGTAAGTCCAATCTCTTACAGTATATATTATGCTACAGTTTCCTAAGCACTTTTTTCCTTCCTTCCTTCCTTCCTCTGTCTCACAAATATTTGTTACATTACTATTAAGTACAATGCAATGGGTAAATGCTATCTCATTTGATCCTTGTGCAGTCCTCTAGGGTAAGAAGGACAACATAGGAAGAAAGGTTCGCAAAGTTACCCATTAAGTGTAATACAGGAAAAGACAGAGTTGGAATTACAAACCAGATTTCCTAATTCCTCATCTAGTGCTCTTTGGGAATGTTACATCTCACACGGCACTGATTTTTCAGAAGGCACTAGGTAAGCACCAAACAGTTGAAGGAAAATCTATATACTAGCTTTTGCAATTTTCCTCTGTTCTCCATCATAATGACCCTAGGACACTAAAAGCCTCCTGCACATATAATCTAAAGGACTCTTTTTGTTTTGTTTTTGTTTCTCCATTTTGCACACATCCAGACTTCCAACTACAATTAAAAGGATTCACATTCCCTGTCCCCCACCAATAGCCTTTTCCCTTAAACCCACTCACCTTGGGCTATACTTCTTTCTCTACCAAAAAATACCAGGATTCTTGCCAGTCTCTCCAGGATTCACAGGCTCCAACCAAACTTGCCACCCCAGAGCCACAAAGATCTTGCTCCAATCACAATGCTTTCCAATGCATGACATTCTCTCTTTCTCTACAATTCACGACTTGCACAATATGGCTCACACTTGGATAACACACATTACCGCTGTACAAACATATACATACTCACATTACAAGGGATGCTCAATGCTTAAAACCTTTTCCCTTTTGGTCATACTATTTAACTCAATGAACTATAGTACCTATTTTTTTTTAATAATAGCTTTACTGAGATATAATTTGCATATGATATGATTCACTCACTTACTTAAAAGTATACAATTCAATGGCTTTTATTACATTCAGTTAGTTATGCAACCATCACCACGGAATAATTTTAGAATATTTTCATCACTCCAAAAAGAAAACCCTATGCTCATTAGTAGTCACTCCTCATCTCCCCCATCTCCCTCAGCCCTAGGCAACCACTAATCTACTTTCAATTGCTATAGGTTTGCCTATTCTGGATATTTCAATATAAATGGAATTACATAATATGTGGTCTTTTGTGACTGGCTTCTTTCACTTAGTGTAATATTTTCATCCCCCCCCCCTTTTTTCTTTTAAGCTGCCTTGATCTGCGTATTCAGCCATGTCTCCCTGACAACTCTTCCTGGAGTAACTGGACAATAAAAGTAAACCAACATAGCAATTATAGGGATGGCCAGAGAGGAGAATCCCTTACATGGTCCTTCAGAGGATCTGAAGCCCACAGCCCTACAGCTTGTCCACAAACAACATTTCAACACTGTCCCTAACAAAATACCTCATGGCTTTGGTTTGAAGGAGCTGCAAAGACATTCATGGTATGTGCATACCCAGTGGCCAGAGGGGTTGATAGGAAGTCTTAATGAGGTCATCACATATTTAACTATATCAACAGCTTTTTTTTTTTTTAAGGGATGATCACAGGTTTGGGTACAAAATCCAGATTCAGGTTCATCAGTCTAATCAAACTAGCTGTCTCTAATTGAAACATTTACCAAGAGAAAAAGATATTTGTTTTCAAGGAAAGGTTTTATTCTTTTGTTTTGTGAAAACCCTGGCCACAAAAATAGTCCCCAGGAAGTCCTTCTAAATCCTAAGAAGACAAGTGGAGGAATGATAATTAAATGTTTCATTAGTGTTTGCCATATAGTGAGCCTATTCATTTCAGTGAGGTCAAATTTATGATACAGCAGAGTCAGAATTTTATGTGCTCTATGTATACTTTATAGTACATTGGGGCATCTCATAAAAATCAATTGTACAGTACATTTATGTCCTTTTTTTTAAAAAAAAAAAAAAGCCCTAGGTCATAATTTAAGATTTTAAATGATTAGAAAGGTTTATAATTTTTGCCTCTTTACTTTTATGACTCACTATGAGAAGAACTTAGTTGGTGCCAAGACCGTGATCAGAAATATTACCCCCCAACTACTATCTTGTTTCTTTGGGAAAATATGCTTCACTTTTTAAGATGATCTCTACATAAAAAGTGACAGCTGAAAAAATAAAAAAAAATAAAAAATAAAAAATAAATAGTGACAGCTGTCATTATACAGTTTCCTCTCTTCAGTTACCTTATTTTGGAGGTAGTGGGAGTGCTGTTTTTCAAGTTTTAGTTCAGTTTTCTTCTCCTTAATCAAATCACAGATTCTTTGTGAGCACCATATTTTCTCTTTATTTCCTAAGTGACACACAGCGTATAGTAGGTGCTAAAGAAATGGGTTCTCAGCTTCACTGAACGAATATACAGAAATAGGAGCAGATGTGGTGCTCTTATGAGAAGGCAAAAATTAGGGCATCACTCTTGTACAGGGAAGCCAGGGTCCCTGATCAATCTTGTGGGGAAATCTGTTCAATTACTCAATATCCTCAAAGCGCCTTCTTCAAATGAGCACGTTCAGGGGCTCAATCCATCTTCACTGCA
Organism: Balaenoptera borealis; assembly: GCF_965194805.1. Taxonomy (NCBI): domain Eukaryota; kingdom Metazoa; phylum Chordata; class Mammalia; order Artiodactyla; family Balaenopteridae; genus Balaenoptera; species Balaenoptera borealis. The sequence goes on from NC_138872.1 coordinate 76,395,073, forward strand.
CTATGGTAGATGAACTGTTCTAACATCTAATTCTTTTTATAAAGCAGAAAATGTTTCTCAAGCTCTTTATGGCTGATTGAACTAATTTACTGTGGAACAGGCAGCAGCCTATCTTTAGATAAATGCTAATCAGGACGTTAGTGCTCTCTTTGGTCTGACTGCCACTATTATGCTGAAAGGGAAGGTCAACAGCTAATAAACCCAGTTAACAAGCCATTCTGAACTTCACTTTAGCTTAACACTCTTCAAAGTTGCAGTCATTAAATCCATAGATTATTAGAGGCTGCCCCACTGTTTTCACTGCACACGAAGACAAACTTTCAGTATAGACATTAATTGAATTAACACTGTCTAATCCAATTTTATAGAGTGTAAACTGAGATATGACCGAGGGGAAGGCCTTCTCAAATGCCCTCACAATAAACCAAGGGGAATACAGTCATCCAAGATTAGACTTTGGCTGAACAGGGACAGGAAACATGGCATGTTAATGGCTTCTTTTCCCTCACAGCCCTCTCTCCCTTTCTTTCTTCCTTGAAATCTTTCAACGAGTAAAAGAAAGGCATTTTGTAGTTGCTAGAGGATAGTTTTACACTGCAGAAAAGCCAGGCAAAAAAACAGTAAGGCCATTTATATTATGGTCCCATACAACCCAGGTTGACAATGCAGTCTCAGACAGGCAGTAGTGGGATCCCTTTCTACCAGATATGACTAGGATAACTAGTTCAATCCCAGACCCCTAAGAGGCTACCTCCTTCTATAATAACCAAAGGGCTGTCAAAACATTCTAAAGGAAGACCAAATGGCTCTAAGTCTAATTTAGAAACTAAAAATATTTCAACATTATGCACTAGAGAGTTCTCTTTATAACAAGATGGGCAGCAAACTGGTTTAATCAACAGTTTTTGATAAATACTAAGAGGCTCACTCCCTTGCCCTTATCACATATGAGGGGGTCTAGTTCTTGTTTATTTCCCACTGATCAGTCTCCCCTTCTCAAGCAGAAGGAGATGGGTAGACAGTAAACTATTTCCTTTAAGTGGGAAGACAGCTGTTTTCTCTATTTTGCCTATCTGTGGATACCAAAATGGGGAGGGAGAGAATAAGAATGCATGTGGACAGAAACCTAACAATTGATCAAGACCAACCCACAAGAGAATGATCATACGACCATCTTGGTTCCACTTCACATGAGGCCCTGCTAAAGTAAGGTTCCCCACCCTAAATGTTATCTTACTATTAAAACCAAAAAAATCTTAAGGTAATTAGAGTAGGTCTTTGTTCCTTGTATCTAAACAAGCCAGAAGAGAAAGAACACAATTTCCCATATTCCCTGAGGTCTACCTAGGTTTATAAGACAAGTAAAGAACAAACATGAGGGGTCTTTATCATTCATTTAACTAATGATAATCCAATTTTATTATATGATACTTCATTTCCTAAGGGCAGTAGAAATGTATCCATTAGGAACACAGGTCTGACCTACTTTATGCCTTATAGCACTGTTACATACCATGAAATTTGTATAATCTCTTTGACAATGTGTATCAAAATGTAAAATGCACATTCCTTTTTACATCATGTCTTAGGTTTGGTTCAAGCATTTCTTGCAATTTCCCAGGTCACGAAGATGCTGCTGGTCCAAGGGCCATATTTTGAGAATTACTAATATAGGAGTTACACAAGACTGAGCAGTGAAAAGAAGCCCAAGGAAACATGAGAAGCAAGGAGAGATTCAAAGAAGAAACGTTTAAAAATAGGAACATTTAAGAGATATCCAAGGAAGAGAGGTCAATCAAAGCAACCCAAAGTAGTTTGAGGAGAACTAGACAGGGCTAAAATCAAGAAAACCAAGAGCAGAGAGTTTCAAGAAAGAAGCTATCACAAGAATCTTTAAATCAAAGATAAACATGTTCTGTCCCAGTAGCCTCAACAAGCCAGCACCTTGGCATCTGCAGGGGCTTCATCTCCGGGCCAAGTCCATCTGTCTCTCTGTCTCCTGTCCCTCCCCCCTTCTCTCTGTCCTGCCCACTTACAAAATTTAAAAAAGCACATAGGTATACTCACTCAAATATAGTAAAGATGAACAAACATGTTAATGTCTATGTCTTTTAAAATGGCAGCCCTTGCCTGCTGGCTATAAAGCTCCCCAAAGGTCCACACAGTCATCTGAAGTTGGGAAACTTTTCCAACTTGTCAAGACAAAACCCACTGAAGCTAACTTGCCAGAACTCAAGTTGGCACATGGTGTGAGGCAAGTGCCATCTACAAACATCCGAGCTGTTTCTTGCCAAGCTGTAGGAAAGTGCCAACCTAGATCTCCAATTAGGCCTTGGAACAAGTAAGCCCTTCCACTTGTGTGCATTTTGAACATCCGTCAGCAATGCTTCCAATGTGTGCTGGAAGGAGCCAACCTCCACAGAGGGAACTCAAAGGCTGCTCTCACCTCTGTCTGTCAAATTCCACTTCGAAGTGCCAGCAGCCTAGCAGAAGTTGCTGGCAGTGACTAAAACTAGGCAAGGGAAGATGGAAGAAAATGGCTGGGAGCCACCAAGAAGGGGAAGAATATTATTAGGACAAATTTCTGCAGATGAGGCCAGCTCCTCCAGTGAAACCAAGGAGAGCTGCCTCGCCTTCCTTCTAGTGAAAATCTGGCCGCAGATTAGGTAGCAGGCACCACCTGAAGTCTTGTGCCAGACCTGCAGCTGCACTGCCCATCCGCTGTGACTGATCCGTCTGTTGACTGAGCCAGCACATTAAGGGGTTGGCAGCAGACAAGGAAGCAATCCATCAGTGAGAAAAACAGGCCAGAGGGCACTGGGAGGTGACCCTCCTTAGAACTTTTCATGCCTAGTTCAGAAACTATCTTGTCTGCTTGGCATAGTGATGGGCACCCAATCCACTTTTACTTATCTAATCTGAAAACCCAGGTTGCTCAGCCAGCATCCTGAACTGCCTATACTGAAAATATGCCTTGGTGAAAAAAGTATGAAGATATCGAATTCTTCAGCCAAATGCTACACTGCAAAAGAAGCAACGATGATAATAAGGGAGGAAATATTAGAGAGACAAGAGGACACAGAAGAAGAGATATGAACGGGGAAGACAGATCAGGGTTTGGATCTTGAGCTCAGCCACTGAATAGCTAGCAGCTCTTTGAGCCTCAGTTTCTTTACCCATAAGGTAAAATAAAATAAGAATAACTCTATGCAATCTGTGGAACTGTCAAGAGTATTACATGAGATCATAAGTATAAAGTATCCAACAGAACACACAACACATAATAGGTGCTCAGTTATTGCTAGCTATTATTGTGATTATAATACTGTCACCTGAAGTTCATTAACACTAATGATGCCTCATAAACTCATTTGTGTGTGAGGGAGAGAGAGAAACACAGTGAAGAAACAGGAATGAGAGACTGTGATGGTTAATTTCATGTGTCAACTTGGCAAGGCTGTTGTAGCCGGTTATTTAATCAAACACACTTTTAGGTGTTGCTGTGAAGGTATTCTGTAGATGTGGTTAACGTCTACAATTAGTTGACTTTAAATAAAGCAGATTACCCTCAATAATATGGGTGTGTCTCACCCACTCAGTTGAAGGCCTTAGGAACAAAAACTAAGGTTTCCCCGAAAAGAAAAAAATTCTGCCTCAAGATTATAGCATCAACTCCTGTCAAGTTTCCAGCCTGCAGCCTGCCCTACAGATTTCAAACTTGCCAGCCTCTACAATCAAGTGACCCAATTCCTTAAAATAAACCTCTTCATTCACACACACACACACACACCCTCCTATTGGTTCTGTTTCTCTGGGTTACACCAACTGATACAGAGATAGGGAGAAACAGACCCACAGACCAACAGAAATAAAAACAAAGAGAAAGAAAAGGAGAGAGGAGAGAAAAACTTAAATTAGCTGGAACTATTTAAAGAGCTTGAGGCTCCCTATATAATTACTCCATGATTAATGGAAATGCTCACAGCACTGCCCTACCAAGTTAACCAGCATTCAGAGGACTTTAAAAGCAACTTTGTAGTTTGATTGTAATGTCACATAATACATGTTGATCTCAATTCACTACCTACTTGCTTCACTTGGCCACCCAATACCTGCTTGTTTCAAGGCATACTGCTACATCAAAATTATATTAAGATATAATTAGGACTGACTATATTTAAAGTAACTTAGTTTTCTAATAAGGCCAGAACTGCCTTTTCAACCCAGACCCTGGTCTTTTACTTAAAGTCAGGCAAAAATGTTAATCATTAAAATAAAACATTTAAGAATCCAGAATTGTAAGGGGAAAAAGAAAAGAAAAAAAAGAAAGAAAGAAAAAGCCTGGCAGTAGTGCAAAAGCACTCCTAAAATTACTCTCATCTGTTTCAATGAGACTGCCCATTAAATTAGTCCTTGAATGATTTGTGTATACTTTCTTATCTAAATACAGTTTATAATCCTCTCTCTAGTCTAGTCACTAAAGTTTTTCTTGAGGTATTACGTACAGACAGATTACAGGAATAGAGGGGAAAGTTCTAAGGATCTCTGACTTACATTTTTTTTCTTTATGGGTCAACATCCTTATAATTGTATAGAAACTATATTTGGTCGGCCTGGATTTGCAGCAGGATGGACACCCAGACAGATTTAACTCAGATCTATTCCCTAGATGAGAGTCTCACTTTGGTATGTTTTTTACTTCACTTGGAAACCATTTCAATGAATTTAAAGAGCGTTTAGTTTAATTTAGATAAGCGAATGTTGCTTCCAATCCTCTAAGCAAACTCCAGAAAAAAAGAAGTAAAACACCATTTATAAGTCCTCATTATGGACCAGAAAATCTTCTAAGTGCTTTGCACTTACTAACTCTCTGCCCCCACTTTACAGATGAGGTCATCGAGGCCAGTGAAGTTGAGAAAGTTGCTCAAGGTGGCATGGTTGACAGGGAGCAGGCTCCAAAGCCTGGACCCTCCTCCTGCCTTCCATCAATACACCATCTCTGCACACAGAAACAGAGTGACACAGATCCATTCTGATCTCTAGCAAGGAATTTAAGAAAATGACATTCACCAGGAAGAGCAGTTTGCAATGTTGTGAGGAACTGGCAAAGCTATCATTTGGCTTTAACTTAAAGTGACAAAGTTGTTAATGATCTCACTTAACTCAAGTTTCCCTGTTTCTCCAAATGATTAGAAATTAAGGTGCATTTATCATCAGTGATAATGATCTTATAAAAAACACACACTTAAGTCAAGTGCATCGAGAAATCACCAGTCAGAGGGTTGCCTGTACAAATGCCTAGTTAGTTAAGAATTAAATGGTAAGAGGCAAACTACTCAGCACTACATCCATAAGGAACGTTACTCCCTTAATTGAATGGCTGGCTTACTTAACTGTCCCCTTTGAAGTGATTTATTGAATCAAAAAGGTGTTAAATTCTATTAGCCTCACACCCACAAGAGTTCAGGGAACAGCCTCTGTGGCAGTAAACAGTAACAAGCAGAGGCTTCTCACAGACACTACCTACAGATTTGCTCATCAGTCTTGGATTTTGGACAGCTGTGAGGCTCTCATTCGGTTTAGTTACTAGCAACTCTCCCTTTGCTCTGCTGTTATGACCAATTATGGCAGATTGGGAAATATGTCATCTAGGGGCCTCTTCTTATATCAATATTTGATTGCTTTCCATGCAAAACATGCCATTAAATTAATCAGAGGTTGATTCTCACCACAAACACCTTATAACCAGGTCAAATTAAGATAAAAGTCCATGCTCTTTGCCTGTGTGAAACTGGAACACTAAACCAGACATTAATGTCAGCATACAGATTAAATGTCATTAAAAGCAATTTGTCACCTACAAACATTTATCTCTATCTAATAATTAGCTAAAGGTCAGCAATAAACCTGTGTATTAATCTACATTCCCTTTCCTTTAGGATGCAAAACAAGGCTGAAGTCAGTATGCAAATTTGGGTAATCTTAAATAAACACGCCAATTCGGAAAAATTCAACAGAGTTAAATACTAGCAGGGGGTAGTGACCCAAGAAAGGCAGATTGAGGAGCAGAGGGAAGGAGGTGCCGTAAGACCTTAAGTCTTGGGCATCACAGCTTTACAAAATCACTTTTCTTATCTACCCGTCCCCTAACGTACCTGATGACACTTTCCACATTAGTTAACAACAGTTAATACGTGAAGCATTTGTTCTATCTGGATGTTGCAGCCTAGAAAATACATAAAGTTCCAAGAGTAATGAATTCCGGATGCCCAGTCTGGAGTAGTGAATGGGGCCTCTTCAATCCATTGAGAAACAACCTCTTCTCCTTTGCTCCGCCTTCCCTCTCATTCAGCTTCACACGTCTAAGAACATAAACTTCTAGTTAAGAACAAGTATTTTAAAAGCAGGTTAATGCGGATAGAGATAAAATCCAGTTAATTAAAAGAAAAAGTTCCAGTGGACGACCTTAAGAGAAGCTAGGGATGGTCCTAAAGCGTTTTTTATTGGGGAGAAATTCGTGGGAGTGGCAGCAGTGGGTACAGGAAAGAAGAAAGGGAAGTGGGAACCACCCATGCGAATTCTGGCTGAGACAAAAAGGCTTTGGACTCTACCCTTTGGAGCACTCAAGATTCATTCAACAACAACAGCAGCAAAATCTATTCCTTTGGGCAACATACTGTGAATATAATAATGAACTAAACAAAGTCACTGCCCTCATGAACTGACAGTTTCTCTCCTGAGGAGTCTGAAAACAACAGGTTATTGCTATAGAATGTTTAAACTGCCAACTTTGAGGGAACTCAAGGTAGCAGATCTTAAGAGATGCCCTTGACCCATGTGCAGATGCAGGCGAGAGTGGAAGCAGGGTTTCTTCAAAAGGCAACTCCACAATTTTGATTACTTGGTATTACATTCCATTAAATGCCTTTCTAAAACAATATTTAGTTTTGGTTTGGGAAGAGGTATAAGTGGGTGGCAGGAACCTGGCAAAAGTTCTGTGTAGAGGAATGGAATGTCAAGTAGACCACATGTCCTATATATCAACGGGTCACTGTGTTTGGCAAAGAGTAGACTTTCAACAAATAGTTCTGGAAGAACTGCTCCACAATCAAGTTGAACTAATATTCTCTTTTACCTTTCTCCCCTATCCATCTTGGACATACCCAGATCTGTGTGTCCTGGTCCAAATGTGACCATAAAGTAGAGGAAAATCCAGTATTAGAACTAAGCAATGGGATATTCTGGTAAACACATGAGACTCATCAGGGGAGGAAATGTAACAGAACCAATGGAATAAGAGATCCAAATTATGTTGCTGCATTCCCTGCAAACCACATATGAATTTTTTATATCAACACATCGTCTGATAACAACCACAATAATACTGACAACCAATGAACACTCATATAGGTCCAGCACTATTCTAAAAGCTTGACTTTTTTAAAAAAATATTTATTTATTTACTTATTTATTTATTTTTGTCTGCGTTGGGTCTTCGTTGCTGCACACGGGCTTTTTTCTAGTTGTGGCGAGCGGGGGCTACTCTTCATTGTGGTGCGTGGGCTTCTCATTGCAGTGGATTCTAGGCTCGCAGGCTCAGTAGTTGTGGCTCACAGGCTCTAGAGCGCAGGCTCAGTAGTTGTGGCACATGGGCTTAGTTGCTCTGCGGTATGTGGGATCTTCCCAGACCAGAGATGGAACCCATGTCCTTGCATTGGCAGGCAGATTCTGAACCACTGCGCCACCAGGGAAGTCCCCTAAAAGCTTGACTTTTATGAACTCATTAACTGTCTGAACAACTCTATGAGGTAGGTAGTACAAGTTAACTACATTCATTGAGGTAACAGAGACAGTAAGTGACAGAGCCAAGGCTGAAACAACCCAGAAGCTCCAGCTTCAGAGTCTGTGTTCAAACCATGACATTACACTGCCAACTATAGTCCTAAGAATGTTACTGACCCATCAGTGAAAACAAATGTAAATGGAGTTAGGCAAACTAGTATATAACAGAAAAGGGAAGGGCACCCACAAAAACTATTTTAAAGGTAAGACTAAAGATATTTTCACTCCCACTGTAAGCAACTCACCAAAGAAAACTGCAAATAAATCTCATTTCACATTAGAATATACCACAAATTAAGTCAGATTTATTGAGCAGTACTTTCTATTTATAAGGAACCTGACTGTGAAAAACTTGGGAAGCCAGGATCTCTTTTGCAGAGAAAAGAGTCAATGACATAGAGAAGAGTCCTGAACAGAAATAAAATCAGTGAAGTTTCAGCCTCAGCTTGGCTATAATAAGCTATCTTGAACAGTCATTTCTCTTTTATGGCTCTCAGTTTCCTGACTTATAAAATCAAGGGGTTGAAGCAGGTCCCTGGTATACTTTTTAGTCCTAGTAAGGTGTGGTTTTTGTGAAATCCAGATGTTCACTGATTTTAAGGATGATTAGTCCAGCTGCACTTTATTACATTGAATATGCTTTATTTAATCCCTTCAACTGTGAATGCACAATTCAGCACACAAAGAAAAGCAAAAAGGAAACTATAAAGGATGGTAGTTAAAGAAAGTTTTTAAAGGATATTGATAAACTTCATGGACAGCCCCCAAAAGGGGTTAAAAAAACATACATACAAAACTATTTCCAGATATGCCAACTAAACAGGGAAAGTAATTTGCATTTCTATGGGAGGCTTGATGATAGTTTGATGTGGGGAGGCTGCATGAGACAGAGACCAAGGAACTGAAATGAACATGGAAAAAATAAAAAATAAAACCTAGATTCTATTCTCACCTTTCCTTATAGGCTCTCAGGATGAGTTCTGAAGAGTCAATTAACCTTCCCATTCCTGAATTTATTTCCAAATTGTCCACTTCACCCTTCCAAATAATTCCAAATGGGATCAGGTTTTTAAAAATATTTAAACAAAAAAACCATCACAATATAATTGCGTATTTTCCAATTCTCATTCTAAAGATTGCCTTCCTGTGGGCATTTCAGCTATGATGGCCAATTTGACTTTATCTGGAGAAAAAAAAAAATCTGAAAATACTTGTATATGAGCAGAAAGCCTTCTGTGGTTGAAGAGGCCACAGCAGTCCCGTTGGAGATGCTCCAGCTAACCCTCTGCAGGGCAGAGAACCAGCTCCGAAGCCTATACGTGGGAATTCTTGTTTGCACAAGTCATGGGCATTCGGCCTTTTGTGAAATGACAGCATAAAGCTCAGAGGAACACCACTCTGCCCTGCAGCTGTGGCCAAGACTGTGATGTTTAAAGGTTACAGTGATTAAGCACTGTAATTAATTTAGTCTCAGCAAAATCAATTCCACTCAAGCACAAATCTCTAATTTACATACCAGAGCAAGCCTAACTTGGTTCTGATCAATATAATTTGAAATGTATGATGATGTCCCACCCTCCTGTTCCTAACCTCTCCCTCTCCCCATAAAGAAAGGCATATTATTGGGAAATCAGAGAAAAATCAAATTTACATTCAGTTTGGCAAAGTTAACACAATCTTTGATTTGGCTAAATATTATTTTATTTCCTTGACTTGCCCATGTTTCAAGTGGTGAACAGTACTGAACTTTAACCTAGACTGCTGCCTAATGCAAGAGATAGAGAGACCTCCTAGAAGTTGAGGTTTTATGGCATTGCCTGGTCAGTGTTTATCACACATACCAGTTCAAAAGCACATCAGAGTATGTTACGTTTACTGGTATACCATACCCATTTCTACAAAAATACCAAAAAGTTTGTCAAGGAAATGTACAATTACTTTCCATTCTCTCCATGGTAGGCTGTACAATGCGTGAAGAGAAAGGAATGAACTATGTGACATAGGCAAATGAAACAAGACACCCTGTTCATAGGCGCCCCCTCCCTGACCAAGCATCAGGAATTCCTTGCTTCTGCTGTGCATTCTCCAGACCAATTTTAGCCCACAGAAGCCACCAGAATGGTTCATCTTCACAGTCACCTCTCCATCCCTCAAATCTCCTCCTGAATTACCACACAATCCCAGTGGTTAAATGAGAAAAAATATTACTTAAAAGGGGGCCAAGGTACTACAGAAGGAAATATAGAAAATCCCTTAGCTATCAATAACAATGTCAATTACATGTCATAAAATTAACACAGAATATTTAGGCCTGTCAAAGTGACCCTCTTAAAATGACCTCACTTCCTTCTGTTTTCAGTTCAACTCAAGTCATCTCTATCACCTAGAAAACACTTACTTGACCATGAGAACTACCGTCTATTCTTTCTCCTTTTTTGCATTTAATAACTTTTAGAGTAAGCTCTGCTTTTACTTACAGTCTTTGTATAGTTTTCTTAACATATTGAGATCTGCCTTCCATGCTATTGAAAATTTTCCCCTGAAAGGAGCAATAGTTTCACTCTGAAACCAAGTAGTCTTGTTTCAGTTCCCCAGCTGCAATTGCTACAAATTTGGCCATTAGTCTGAATTTAAAATTTGAGTTTTGAACAACTGCAGACAGAGATTTCTCTGCAAGCAGAAATGCAACCCTGCATGTCTAAGCACAAGGCAAAAAATGATGACCAGTTGATGCTGAAAAACATCAATGTTTACAGAATAAAATTCAGACAGAACCACACTAGAGACATTTGCCTAAGCCATGGACACTTAAATGCTTTACCAATTTTTCTTAAAAGGAGATACGGATAATTCATTCGAGAATGAAATTTCATTTTGTTTGGTGTATTATTCACAGTCTGCTGCATACTATTTCTTTCCATGAACTGTGACTCAAGAAGACAATCCTCTCACAACATGGATTGTGTCACCTCAACTTAATTCTTTTTTTATTGTCCTTGTAAAGCTTCTGCATAAAGGAGTCTGTCATTTACTGAGGAGGTTATTATACTATGTTATCTATAGTGGTTACAAATGTGAGCTCAGAATTCAGATGCACCTGCCCTTAAATTCCAGCTCAGCCACTTAACAGCTATGAGATTTTGTACAATTATTTTAATCTCAACTTTTTTGTATTTGCATCTTTTAAAATGGGGGTAATGACAGTACCTAGTTCACTAAGTTTTAGTGAGGACTAAGCAAGATCTTGCCTTTCGGTCACAGTACCCGGCTCATGGTAAGCAATAAACAATGTGTTTGCTTCTTACTGTTGACCATCTTCATCAGGCACTGTCACAGGCACAGGGGATATAAGGACAAGTAAGACTCTGCCTTCTCAGCTGAGATGACCAGATTAGCTCTTGGTTAGTCAAGGAAAAGAAAAAATTGAACGTAACAGGACTCTGGGGGGAGTGGGCAGGGGAGACACCAAATTTCGTCTCTTCACACTTGAGATGGTGTTGCTTGGTTACAATAAAGCAAATGACAACTGCTACTACCACAACAGTTGGATATAAGGATCTCTCAGAGATGTAAAAGAAACACTGTGTTCATAATTTTCTATTTCCAAGAAAATGGCAATAGTTTAGTACCGCATAAGCTGTGGTTGCCTCGAAAGAGAGACACCACATAACAAGCACCTTGTATGAAAAGGTTCGTTTTGAGCCACTTGCAGGAACAAGCCCTGGGAAACTAGCTATCCATGCCAGTTCCACTGCACCAGGTAGAGTACGCTGGGCAAAACACTCTCAAACTTCCTGTGCCAGCACTAGGAAAAGAACACCTACTGAACAAGACAGTTCAACCTGTTATCTTCCTATAGTCACATGTGATCTGCAGAGGTGTGCACACAAAAGAAGCAAAGCCTCATGTGTAAGCAAGCACATGAGAGAACTACTGAAAAATCAGAGAGCAAGAGGAAGAAGTAATACAGTACTTAGAAGAAGAGCAAGTGAAACTAAGCATCAATATTGAAATCCTGACTCACTGAACAAGTATCCTTTGAGGAGTGGACAAAATACTGCAATGAGCGCTGGGAGCAACACCAATGCATGAGAAGACCTCAATGATTTCTGAGGAGGCAGGTTTTATTTTTAAGTGTTCTCTTTTTTCGCCATCAAAACCATCCCAGGAAAACAAGAGCTAAGAGGAATGGTTTTCGTCAGATATCGGCCTTTCCTTTCTAATCCTCCCAATTAGTTAAGAGCAATGCCTCACTTAGTGCTTTACTGGATTTAAAATGTTTGTCTCTCTAAGCTCCCTTTTAAACCTGAGAGGAAAGAGTGGGCTTCAGTCCAGGTTCAAGCCTTCCATGGGGAACAATATCTAACTAGAATCTCATAATATTTTGATTGTATTACATTCATTTTTACAGTTATTTTCTTACAGCAAGTGATACTTGCCTTCTGTTTATTATAGTGACAATATTTTCTTTTTTAAAGAAATTTGTTTTGGCAAAAAAAAAGGAAACAAAACTAGTCAATTGAAAAAATCTGCTGAATAAGTAACTGTAGAGATGGGACTCCAAAATGGCAAGAGTTGAGGAAGATGGTAGGTGGCCCTTGGCTAATACGGGTATCATGAAGTCATTAGCAAGTGGAGAAACTGAAAACTTCCTCCACAGTTCATCCTAACAGCTATGTCCACCTCCCACTCTGCCTTCCATGGGTCAATACTGAATTTCATTAATAGTCAAATGTGGACAAGAGGAGGATGGGGTGACCTTATTAAATGAAGTTATGCCAGTTTTTCTGCCCTCATTCAATCCAATAGTTCTTCCTCTACATGGGGGGATTTAGGAGAGCTGAAAGTGATATTGGCTTAAGCAGAATTTCCAGCTCCCACTTCCCAGGCTGGAGATCCTTCTCATCTCTGCTGGCTGCTCTGAGTTTAACAAGATATGAATTTCAGGAGACTGGATTTATTTTCCAACCCAAGTTAGCCCTCAAGGTTTAGACAGTCAGTAAATTGTTGCCACCAGCTTTAGGAAAGGAAGCAAATTTTCACAGAAAGATTAATAATCAAATTGTGTTCATTGCATCACAGGTAGGTACAGTTGCAAGGCTGTGGCACAAATAATCTTTCAGTTTCCAGCTACATATCCACATTTTTACCCTCTGCTGCACCAAACTTTAAAGGGAACTAAATTGTCCCAGTAAGGGGTGTTTTCCCTGAAATGTGCTAGCTCCTATAAACAGCAACCCTACGGAAATTTCCTGTGTAAGATATTCTTTCTCCTCCTTCTAATTTCTCCATGCCAGCAAAACACACAATCCTATTCACCAGCACTTTCTATAAGCCAAGTTCTAGAAAATCCTTTTGCTAAACTATCACTTGTTTTATCTTTTATCCCCATAGCAGAAATACCTTAAATTATAAATACAACTCAGCTATCTGATCTGAAAAGCCATCATCACATACTGATCACATCAGAGTTTTTCTTTCAACTGAAGTTCATGGGCAAAAGATGTTGCCTCAGTGTCAGCGTGGTGTGCTTTCAAATATTAAGCTTAATCTGATCTTCCTGATTGCAAAGGCAGAGTCTTTTAACACCATTCAATGTACAATTACCTTTAAAGGATAATGACATTACTACCTTCACTGGGTCCTTGGACATTGTCTCTCCCTCCTTAACATGGGGGTCTATGCACACAAGGAGAGGAGTGTAGGTAACAAGCTAAGGGAAGGATCAAGGGAGAAGTGGAAAAGGAAGAGGGGAAAAAAAGGCGGTGGGGGGGTGGAAAGTAAAGCAAGTGAAACAATGAAGGGAAGACAAAACAAAGTATGGAAAATTCCTAATTTCTGAACACTCAACACCATATAGTCCTGTATTTTTACAGGATGTGTTCCAGAAAATAGATGTTAAAATTATTTGTGGGTTAAACAATAAACTGAAATGTTTATAAAGAAGGTCTCTTTGCAGAGAGCTAAAAATATGAACCACGAAGGCAGAAAAGAATTGCCCGAGATGCCGGGGCCCAGGGTGAGAAGGAGCAGTGTGGAGACCACGCTCCCTCCAGCCAGTCCTGCTGCTCTGTCCCTTCAAACTTGTCCACTTCCTTGCCCTAAGCATTCAGGGAGGTTGTTAACTGGTGACCCCTTGTTAATTCTTCCTGCCCCCTTCCCTCACAAGAGGCCTCAACCGGTACCTCAACTGGTGTCAGAACCCAGCACCACCAATACTTTGCAGAGAGCAAGGGGTGGTGAAGAAGAAGATGGAGCCAGGAGGAGAAGGCAGTTTGTAAGGGGCTCCCCTCCCTGAACGGCAGCCCTAAGAAAGCCAGCTTGGGCCCCTTCTGCCTCACAGGGGAAGGTTCAATGAGTCCTCAGCCTCACAGCCCTTCCCCACTGTGTAAGAGGTTCTTGAGACATATGATGACAGTGCAAAGACCAAGGAAGCAAGAGGGGGACTTCCTACTGTACCCACATCACAGGCAGGCATGGAAGAGGCTCCATCTTCCAGCAAGGGCTGAGAGGCTGCATGGCCACCATGGAGCTCAAAATCCATAGATGGCCGAGTGAAGGATAGCAGAAGTAATCTGGAAGATGCAAAGGACTACTCTGAAGTATGAAAAGACAGTAGAGAAATACTGCTTGTTCAGGCCAACAGTACCAAAGACTCATGCCACCCACCTCCCATCTACACGTCCTCAAAGCAGGTAAGGTTTCCATGGGGCTCAGGAGCCTAATTTTTAATGTAACTTCATGATACAATTACTTAAGTCAAGTTTTCTCATTTGGGACATAATATTTCTGCCTTCTATTTCATGGGAAAATGGTTTCCAAGTTCCAAATCAGTAACTTACAAACCATTTTTTGTAACAAAGACCTTGATGAGCTAAATTAGAGGAGAGAGGTTAAGCAAGGAAATGAGGGAGCGGAACAGGAAAGTGGGAAAAGTAAAAGAAGAAGGAGAAGAGAAGAGAGAGACATGGCTGACGCGAGTTTTTTGTCAAGATTCAGTTCCACAAGCACATCAGAGCTGGATGTCAATTCCAGAATTAAGCAAGTCAATATAATACAATTCTGATCTGATTCTTTCATCAGCCAAAATGACTGAATGACCTTTTCCATCTTCAGCTCACCACCCGCCCCCCACGCCAAGCTTTACTTAGTCATGGTTGAAAATAGGGCCCTTGGAAGAAATCTTGCCTTTTCCTAATTTCAGATCAACACATAAGTAGCCTCTGCTCCTATTTTAAAGGAATACCTCCAATAAGAGTTACCTAGTTATCTGGCATACCTTTATGACTAAAAACCAAATTAAATACGTGTCAAAAATTACTCAAGTAACTAAAGCAAATCCCTCCTGTGGCTGTCCAACAATGGCTTTGATCCTGGGAACTGAGCTCTCCTTATAAGCTTTTCTTCCTGATTTCCAAATCCTGTTTTGTGAGCACAGTTGAATGGATAAATCCTGTTTGGAGATATTGGAGAGTATTCAGTTTGGGTATAATTTAAGATCTTTAGACTGAATCAACAGAAAGATTTCAATGATGCCTAATAAACATATTCTTCTGATCCTGCCTCAGGAAGGTTAGGTAATGCAAAATCTCAGTGGCTGAAAATAACAAAGGTTTATTTCTCATTCACACTATATGTCTGCTATGAGTCAGTAAAGGTTCTCCTATTCAGTCATTCAGGAACCCAGACTGATGGTGTGGCCAATATCATGAATATTACTAACCCTCACAGAGAGGAAAAGAAAATACAGTAAAGTACACACCCAGAAGTCGTCCTCACATTGCACTGGCAAAACAAGTCACATGGCTTCCCAAAGTTAAAGTGGTCGGAGAAGGCCATGTTCCCAGAGAGAGAAAGAGAGAGAGTTGGAATATTTTCAGACAGCCTTAATAACTACCAAAATATTTTGAGCACACCTGAGTATGAAACTTCTAAAATACTAACTATAAACTGACATGCAAACTTTTTACGCTATTCCTTAAGATTAGGAGAAAAGAAATCATGATTAGCAGTCTGAAGGCAGAAGACAAATTTGACAACTCTGTCTCAACTATCATTTACTCTCAACTAAACTAAGACAAATGAAGACTGTTTCTCCTTTTAGTTAAAAATGTCCTTCATGACAGCTGAAATAAACTTAAAAAAATAAAGCTCACATATAATACATCTTTGTTAATTACCCTCGTATAACACTGAACAGAGAAGACAGGTATCTAGCTGTTAGTGCCCAGGGAATAATAAAGACAAAGCCTTACATGTGAATAGTACTTTATAGTTGAAAAAAATATTTTGACATATGTCATTCTGGTCAGGCACCTTAAATACATTTTTTAATATTTTAAAGGTGGGCAAGGTAGATATGCAAATCTCTTTAAAAAATAGAAAGGCTTGGAACTAACCCAGTCAAAATCATACCAACTTAGGTCTCATAAGCACTAAGCTAGAGGCCAGTCCCACAATTTACAAATCCTATGGCCTTGGGCAAGTATTTTAGTACAAGTCTCATTTTCTTCATATGTAAAGTAGAGTTAACACCTTGGACCAAGCTACTTCATAGGGTTATTAAGAGGATCAAATAAAGAAATACATCTCAAAACACTTTTAAGACTGTAAAAGAGGACTCAAAAATAAGGGGGCATCATTTTTATTACAGAAGATTCTTGTTATTGGCTGCTGCACGTAATAGGTGCATAAAACCACAGAGGGGAAAGGCAAGAGGCAGTTCCTTCTTTAAATAAAGTCAGTAATGTTTTGGGATCAACTAGGTTACTATGTGACAGGGTGAGAGAGTGGCATCGACATATATACACTACCAAATGTAAAATAGATAGCTAGTGGGAAGCAGCTGCATAGCACAGGGAGATCAGCTCAGTGCTTTGTGACCACCTAGAGGGGTGGGATAGGGAGGGTGGGAGGGAGGGAGATGCAAGAGGGAAGAGATATGGGGACATATGTATATGTATAACTGATTCACTTTGTTATAAAGCAGAAACTAACACACCATTGTAAAGCAATTATACTCCAATAAAGATGTTTAAAAAAAAAGAAAGGCTTGCTGCAATTCGAAAAGAAGAATATAGCCCACTTGTGTTTTAGCCAATATTTCTACTCTTCTCAGTGCTACAAGCAAATTATGCATTTGCCACAAATTCAGAACTTTCTATAATATTGTATACATATATATTTGGTTTTTGTCCTAGTTCCTGACATAGAACTCCTAAATCCCTTGGAATTCCTGAGTGATAGGAGTGTCACTCAGGTTTGGCTCTGAGACAACTTTTGCATATCCCCCAAACAGCTTCAGGATGGGAGCTGGTTGCCAAAAAGACCAAGACATGATTACAGGGCTGGAACTTCCAGCCATACCTCCAAACTTCCTCCAATTTAGGGGAGGTGAGAAAGGCTGGAGATTTTCAATCACCAATTGTCAGTGATTTAACCAATTGTGCCCATGTAATAAAACTTCCATAAATACCCCCGAACAATGGAGTTCAGGGAAGTTCTAGCTTGGTGAACACACTGAGGTGCTGGGAGGATGGTGTGCCTGGAGAGGGTATAGAAGCTCTGCACCCCTCACCCCATACCTGTCTCATGCATCTTTTCCACTTGGCTGTTCCTGAGTTGTATCCTTTATATTAAACTAGTAATAGTAAGAAAAAATAGCCTAAACAGGTGATAACAGATAAAAGAAATAAATATATATTAAAGCATACCACAGAAGAGTGGAATATACAATGCATGGTAATTTTAAAATGGATTAGAAAAACTAAAACAAACAAACAGAAAAGGGATTACGTATCAATAACATAACAAAATCAGGGCCTCACTGCATGTCACATATTAAAATAAATTCCAGATCTGAATTGAAGTGTTGGCTATAAGTAATAAAACCATAAAATAAAGGAAAAATGAGCTAAAAAATCAATGATTTGTGGGAGAAGTATACAGAGAAAAATATATGGATATATATATACTTAAAACATTCATACAATATAAGTAATCTGTTCAAAAATAAGAAAGCAAGCAGCGGAAGGAAGCATATTTTAAACAAACGAGACAAAGGGTTAATATATTTAACGCATAATAAGGTTGTACAAAAAAATTAACGAGTCAATAAAAGCAGCAGCACAGAACAATTAACAGATGAAATACAAATGATCAATAACACATGAAAAATGTCCATGGGCTTCCCTGCTGGCACAGTGGTTGAGAATCTGCCTGCTAATGCAGGGGACATGGGTTCGAGCCCTGGTCTGGGAAGATCCCACATGCCGCAGAGCAACTAGGCCCGTGAGCCACAACTACTGAGCCTGCGAGTCTGGAGCCTGTGCTCTGCAACAAGGGAGGCCGCGATAGTGAGAGGTCCGCGCACCGTGATGAAGAGTGGCCCCCGCTTGCCACAACTAGAGAAAGCCCTCGCACAGAAACGAAGACCCAACACAGCCAAAAATAAATTTAAAAAAAAAAAAAAAAAGTCCAATCTGGTAAGAAAAGAAGGGCTACCGAAAAAAGTGAGTGATCATTCATTCCAAACACCTGTAAAGATAAAACACATCTGATGATATTTGAGGGTGGTAAGAGTAAAATAAGCAGTCTTATGAATGTGGAAAATATGAATTAAAAAAATCTTAGGCAATATGTATCATGTGTCTTAAATATACTCAGACCTTTTAAAGAAAGATGGACAAATAGGTAAACAGCATGAGTTTCAGAGACAGACTCTCCAGATCTAAGTCCAACCTTCACCTTACATACACTTTGTGACCTCGGGCAAACTATACAAAGTTTCTCCAACTCCACTTTTCTCATGTCTAAAATAGAGATAAATTAATTCTTACTTTATAGGATTGATGGGAATTGAAATGTGCGATGCATGTAAAGCATTTACTACAGTGACTGTCACATAATAAATGTTAGATAAATCTTAGCTATCATCATTACATCACCACTACCACTACCACCAAATCCATCCAGAAAAATGACCCAAGTAGCAACATAAGTTTTTAAGTATACAAGAGAAATATACGCATACTTAACCCTGAGGAAAAATCTACAAGGAAATATACCGAATGTAAGAGTGGTTGCTATAGAATTAAGGACAATTTTACTTCTTCTGTAACAGATTTTCTTTCTAAGTTTTCTACAAAGAATATGTTACTTCTTGGAAGAACAACTATTATTTTGAGGGAAAGAAAAGGAGAAGCTCCCTACGTGATGTTATTATTTTTATTTTGTAATGATAAGTATAATAAAATTTAAAGAAAAGCAAAGTTGTTTCCATCAACTATCTCCTCAATGTATAGAGCATTTATTTATTTATCCTGCATTTATTTCTAAGTTCCTATCCTCACTGAGGACCAAGAAAAATATTTAAAGTAATAGGTGTAAAAAGAGCAATTAAGGATAAATATCCAAAGGAAACCATAAACAAGACGAAAAGACAACCCTCAGAATGGGAGAAAATATTTGCAAATGAAGCAACTGACAAAGGATTAAACTCCAAAATTTACAAGCAGCTCATGCAGCTCAATATCAAAAAAACAAACAACCCAATCCAAAAATGGGCAGAAGACCTAAATAGACATTTCTCCAAAGAAGATATACAGATTGCCAACAAACACATGGAAGGATGCTCAACATCACTAATCATTAGAGAAGTGCAAATCAAAACTACAATGAGGTATCACCTCACATCAGTCAGAATGGCCATCTTCAAAAAATCTACAAACAATAAATGCTGGAAAGGGTGTGGAGAAAAGGGAACCCTCTTGCACTGTTGGTGGGAATGTAAATTGATACAGCCACTATGGAGAACAGTACGGAGGCTCCTTAAAAAACTAAAAATAGAACTACTATCCGACCCAGCAATCCCACTACTGGGCATATACCCTGAGAAAACCATAATTCAAAAAGAGTCATGTACCACAATGTTCATTGCAGCTCTATTTACAATAGCCAGGACATGGAAGCAACCTAAGTGTCCATCAACAGATGAATGGATAAAGAAGATGTGGCACATATGTACAATGGAATACTACTCAGCCATAAAAAGAAACAAAGTTGAGTTATTTGTAGTGAGGTGGATGGACCTAGAGTCTGTCATACAGAGTGAAGTAAGTCAGAAAGAGAAAAACAAATACCATATGCTAACACATATATATGGAATCTAAAAAAAAAAAAAAAAAAAGGTCATAAGAACCTAGGGGCAAGATGGGAATAAAGACACAGACCTACTAGAGAATGGACTTGAGGATACGGGGAGGGTGAAGGGTAAGCTGGGACAAAGTGAGAGAGTGGCATGGACATATATACACTAGCAAACGTAAAATAGTGGGAAGCAGCTGCATAGCACAGGGAGATCAGCTCGGTGCTTTGTGACCACCTAGAGGGGTGGGATAGGGAGGGTGGGAGGGAGGGAGATGCAAGAGGGAAGAGATATGGGGACATATGTATATGTATAACTGATTCACTTTGTTATAAAGCAGAAATTAACATACCATTGTAAAGCAATTATACTCCAATAAAGATGTTTAAAAAAAAAACAAAAAAAAAATTAGTTCTGGATGAACCCTAGAGTTGAATATGAAAGTGAGAACAATAAAAACTATTAGAAAAAAATGGCAGCTTGGATTCATGACTGTATGAAGACAATGATTTCTTTTAAATATGAAAAGAATAATAGCTACAAAGAAAATAATTTGGACTGCATTAAAAGAATTTCAGACTCAGTAAAAAAAATCCAGACTGAATAAAAAATTAAAAGGGAATGACGGGAAAAATTCCTCCAAAAGTACTCTGTAGAGTCAATGAAGTCACAATCAATATCTATGGATATATCTTTGTGGAAGAGTTTATTATAATATATACGAAAATGAAAAGTAGTAAGAAAAGCCAGAGCATTCTTGATGAAGGATGGAAAGACCTTATCTTTAAGCTATCAAGATTTATTATAAAGAGACAAATTGACCAAAACTTTTAATAAAGGACCCATTTTAAAAACCAAAAAGTGAAAAAAAAAAAAAAAAGGATAAATATCTAGCCCTGTGAAAAGATAGTACAGTAGACACCTGAACAGCATAGGGATCAGGGGCACCCACACATACCCCCCCCACCCCACCTCCCGAGCACAAAGTAAAAAATCCAGGTATATAACTTTACAGTCCACCCTCCTTATCAGTGGTTCTGCATCCGTGGATTTAACCAACCACGGATCACGCAGTACTGTAGTACCTATTTATTGGAAAAAATCCCCATATAAATGGACCTGCACAGTTCCAAACTGTGTTGTTCAAGGGTCAACTGTGCATCACCTGTGCCTAATTCTACTTGGCTAAAACCTAGGGAGGGGAACAAGGATATCAGAATTCTTATCCTGGGTTCAAAGTACAGAGAAAGCATGATCAGAAATCCCTGATTCTTACGGAGGCAAAGGCAACAAAGTTTACTCTCTCTACCTCTTCCGCTTTTTTGGAGTAAAATCTCAGAAACAAAAGGGTTGCACCAGCAGAGTTGACTTTTCTATAAAGCACCTCCACAAGACATGACAGAGTATGTTGTTAAAAGTCTCCACTGGATCCCCCCTGCTCTCTTCCGACTCTGCTAACAGGATAAAGTGAGTGACAGGGGCATATGATCATTTTTTAAAGGTACCACACAAGCAAACTCCTTTAGAACTGGGGGGAAAATTATCAAAGCTCTTGTACCATCTGTCTGTGGAGGGAGAAAAAAAAAACACAACAACAACAACAGCTGGTGCAAGAAGTAGCAAGATGTTGGTCCTGGAAGTGACAAGATGGGAAATGACAGGAAACAGCTTTCCACTCCTCCAACAGCAAAAGAAGCGTGCAGCCTGTGTTCTAGTGTTTGAAAACCTCCAGATGCTGCCCTTGTCTCACATTTCCATATCTTTGTTCAGACAACATCTGAAAGCCTGCCTTTCTTTTTTCAAGCACTCTCTTTCTTTGGAGGAACATACAAAGCTATCAAACGCAGGCTTCTCCCCCTCGTCCTCTCTCCTATAGGCAATATGGAATGAATTTTAAGTGCCACCATGGAAGAAAAAAATATACAAACAGCATCATGTGAGCCTCTGTGAAACGTTTTCCAGTTGTCATTTTCAAGAAATATTTACCATGTGCTCTGGATTCTGTCATTTGGCAGTTAAACTAACATTAGATTTGGAGTAGAACGTCTAAGGACCTGAGGAATACAAACCCTACAATGAGCAGAGTTCAGGGGATGGGGAAACCCATGCATCAACTGACTACTTGGAAACAGTGGGCCATGCTTCCTGACCCACTGCATTAAGCACTACCACATGCATGCATTTCTCTCCACTTTAAACTCTGGGTTTATGAAGTCAGAAAGAAGGAAATGTTCTAAACAATATACACATAGTCCAATGTCAGAATTTCAAAGGACTGACATACAATGTTAATCAAATATTCTCATTTAGCGTTGTCCCATGTGCTAAAGATATAAAACCAATTTTCTTAGAACTCTGGAATATGCGCATAAAATATACTAAAATTACACTGAGTAAAATTTAAAATTTTATTTGATGCCACAGATCATATTTCTGCATCACGCCTTTTCAGGCTCCATCAGCCTACGTGGTCTTGCACAGCTGGTACACAGCTCCAAGTTCCCCTCTCTTCTCCTTTGTCAGGTCAGCCCAGCCTTTATGACCCAGGTTGGGTTCCATCTCCAGCATGCCTCCCAAAGTTCCCTCTGCGAGAGAGTGAATCTTTCGCATGAACTCAAACAGTGTATGTGGGTTATAACAGCCCTCAGGATGGTAATGTCTCTGTTAAGAGGAAGGTATGTCACAACTCATAGTGAACTCCTCCAGGGAAGAGGTCATGTTTTCTTGATCTTCACATACCAATCTTAGCATCATGCTTGATAAGCATTAGAAAAAAAAAAACTATTAATCAGTACTATGTGTCAGACATCAAAGATTCAATGGAACAGTTTTTTCCCCCAGGGACTTAGAGCACAGTGTGAACCTGGATATAAAAGTAATAATTATGACAGTGTGTTCAGTGTTATAAACAAAGCACTCTGGAAATATGGACCAGGCCATCCATGGAAGAAGCTCAATCAATGTTTCATAAATTACAAGATCTTTACAACAGGTTCAACAGTTGAATGTGCTTACTAGAGAATTCTATTTAACTGTGTAATCTTGGGAAAGACACTTCATTTCTTTGTGCCTCAGTTTCCTCATCTATAAAATGGGATAACATCATAAGGATTATATGAGAATTCACTGAAATGATATTTTAAGCATTTAGAACAATATCTAGTGCATGATATGTACTCAATAAAAGTTAGATCTTATTTGCTAATGGCTCTTCCAGTTTCTACTACAACAAAAGAGTAAATGATATAGTAATTACTTTATTAATCCAATTAATTGAAGTATAGTGCATTTTCAGGTTAACAGTCTATTTTTCTCATATCCCACATCTAATCCTGTCAGTTCTAACAGCCAACTGCAGAATCCCTTCACTTCCTACCACCTCTACCTCTACCCCCTGCTCTGTGCTCCCACCTTTCTCCCCTGGATGCTTACTGTGTTAGCTGCCTAACCAGTCTCCCTGCTTCCACCTTGGTCCCTGTGCTCAACACAGTGGCCACAGTCATCATTTTAAAATGTAAATAAAGCATATGACTTCCTCACCCAAAACCTTCCCGCAGCTTCCCAGCCCAACATCAATAAAACTGAGGATGAGAGAAGTACATGTGAGCATCCCTGAATTATACACCTGATAATGAGCCTTATTTGGCAACTGTTTCTCTTCTGCTTTGTCCAGCAGTTCCAAAGTTCCCTTGAAGGGAGTATCTTATGATCAATCACTCCATCTTACTGCTTTTATTAATTCTCCTTGACTTACTGAAGTTGAAATAAACATAAGCAATGGTCAGAAAGAGTAATCTATATCCCATGCATTTTGCTGTACCTTTCTCATATTGACAGCCTGGGGTAACACTCATAACAGAGAAAACCAGTACTGTTGTTGATAAGAGATTTAGCCAACTGCGATCATTGGTTTGAGAGCGACTCAAAGCCAAAAAAAGTTGACTCCCCAGCATTTATTCCACACTCCCCCACTGGGCAGGGGGTCATACCACTTGAGGAAATGACTCCAGCTCCAGGCCTGGTTAAGCCCCTTAAAGTCCCCTCATCCTTTTTGCCAGCAACTGGTGAGGAACCCAGGCCTAAGCAAGACATGCCAACCCAAAGTGACAGTTCTTATGCTCATGCCCTAAACTGGTCCAGAGACAGAAGGGAGGACTTTTATTCTGTCTGGGGGAGAAGTCAGCTTCCTTTCGATCTCTCTCAATCTCCCTGCCCACACTCCCACATTTCTGCAATTACCTGTGAGCAAAGCATGAGGCCCTGACTGCTACCAGTAACCATGCACAAATAGCTTAGGGATGATGCTGATACTATGAATGCAAACAGATGAGACAGAAAGAAATGAGGCCTCTGAGGACAGACACTCCATTAAGTCACCGAATCAACCAACCTGAGGTCCTCACCACACCTGGACTTCCAGTTATGTGACCCAATAAACTTCCTTATTGGTTAAGCAAGTTTGAGTCAGTTTTCTGATACTCATGGTTGAAAGCATCCTAACTTACACATTTAATGGAATTCTCTGCAATTAAAAAAAATCAGTTTGATACCCATTTCAACACTATGCTTTAATTAAGAGCCATATAACAAAACCTAATTTTCACGTGAGATTATAATTTTTTAGTTAGTTCAGTGAACAAAACAAGACACCAAACATAAATATGAAACAGCATCACATGAAGTAACTCAATGAAAAGATGCAATCAAACAACCAGAAGTTAACCAGGGGTCACATTAATGTGTCATCACCAAAGTATATATGGCAAACAGACTGGCTACAAAATTATACGTTTAAATGGTGTCTGCACTGGACAGTGTAGTGCCTACACTTTAAACAGTGCCTACACTTCACCTAATGATAAAAGCAAAAATGTGGATTTAGACTCACCTGTGAATAAGAGATGGAATTACTAAAGAGGGATGTGCTCTAGATCCTGTGGGCATGCTAGGGAAGGAAAAAATGGCATAGACTGAAGATGCTGCTTCAACTCTCCCTTCTGCATTACCTTCTCCAAATCATCCTGAGTCCAAGAGAATAAGCAGTAAATCCTGAGTGAGAGACAATGTGCCAATTGCCAGATTCAGACATCAGCTCCCCTATTAAATTCCAGGAACCCTCATCTTCCTATTTGTGAAACAGGAGTTGTGTGTGTTCCCTTCTACGGTTCCTTTCTGCTCTGAAAAGCTAGGCCATATAAACAATCAAAGACTCAAATTTCTACTGTGTAAAATGAGGGTCTCGATCTTAATTCCTAGACTACT
Organism: Balaenoptera borealis; assembly: GCF_965194805.1. Lineage (NCBI taxonomy): Eukaryota > Metazoa > Chordata > Mammalia > Artiodactyla > Balaenopteridae > Balaenoptera > Balaenoptera borealis. Next base: position 76,420,322 of record NC_138872.1, read on the forward strand.
TACCTCCATATTTATTCATAAATATTTATTAGGTACCTACAATGTGCCAGGCAGTGTGCCAGCCCCTGAAGAAATGACAGGATCAAATATGATCCCTACCTCCAGGGAATTACAGACCCAGGGGAAGGCTGTTATAAGCATAAAAATCTTAGTGAACTAAATTAAGTCCAAACACTTTATAAAGTATCTAAGCGTCAAGTTCCAGTTTTCTAAAATGAAAGTAATGAATTAGAATGATGATCTCTAAGTACCAGATCAATTTTATAACTAGAAGGAACCTGTGCCACAAATCTGAATAAGATGTTGTAAGTCGGTAATGAAGAACAGTTTCCAAAAATCAATTTTAAAAGATTGTGCTTCTAAGTCTGCCAAAACCTCAGACTCATGATTCTCATCCTAGCTTGTCCTCACGATTTCTACCAACGAAGCATGAGGTAGTCAGAGGCCCTTCCTGATCAGTTTTATATCTCTTAAACCTTGAAACTTTTTCTAGTTTCTCCTTAGTTAGTTTATTGTCTTTTACTGAACAGGAAGCATGCCATTTATAAGTTCCAAATCGCTGATGGCTTATGGTATATCACACACATGGTGAGCAAAAAATACATCTGGGACTGAATTTTTAAACTCATCATATGATAAAATATGCAAACTTCATACCTTACTCCATGAAAATTGTTCTGTCAGTTTCCTCAAACTTTCGTTTAACTGCCAAGTTTTTCACATATCCTGCATGGACTTTTTCTTACAACTACTTAGTTGTTTTTTTTTTTTTAATTGACATCAGACAAGTTAATTATCTTTAAAACTACTATCTGAAGATCCCTCTTTGAGTACAGTTTTATTTTCTCTTTCCCAAGGTAGGTTTTAAATCCAGTGAGTTTCCACAGCTATTTGGATCTTTTGAATTTAAAGATCAAGAGTGATTTACAAATAAGCTGAAATGTACAGAACATGACCATTAATACTATCTGTGACTCTGGGCAAATCTTACCTTAAATTTTTCCATCTCCTTCTCCCCAAACATAAACAGAGCAGTCACATATCAACCATCTTATTCTACATTTCTGTTAAGGTACTCAAAAATAGCATTAGCTTCATTGCCGGCCAAAGACACACGGCTGACTCACGGAAGGAGTCAGCGGAAAATCATGTCACCCCTCTCTATTTTCTTTTTTCACAGTTGGGTTTTCGAACATAAGTTTACCTAACCCTTACCTTTAAACCTTATTTTGGCCACCACCCAGATAGTCAAAATCCAGTTGTGTCCTGTTTTTCCCACCCACCATATTTATGATCCCTCCTATTTTTAAAACATTTGTAACCATATCTTCATCTCAAAGACAAAATTTAAATAAGATAGAGCCAAGGATAGACATTTATAGAATGATCCTAGTCAGTTCTTATTTTATGTGTGTGTGTGTGTGTGTGTGTGTGTGTGTGTGTGTGTGTGTGTGTGTGTGTATATATATCTTTATTGGAGTATAACTGCTTTACAATGTTGTGTTAGTTTCTGCTGTACAACAAAGTGAATCAGCTATATGCATACGTATATCCCCATATCCCCTCCCTCTTGAGCCTCCCTCCCACCCTCCCTATCCCACCCCTCTAGGTTGTCACAAAGCATCGAGCTGATCTCCCTGTGCTATGCAGCAGCTTCCCATTAGCCATCCGTTTTACATTTGGTAGTGTATATATGTCAGTGCTACTCTCTCACTTTGTCCCAGCTTCCCCTTCCGCTCCTGTCCTCAAGTCCGTTCTCAGCGTCTGCATCTTTATTCCTGCTCTGCCACTAGGTTCATCAGTACTGTTTTTTTAGATCCCATATATGTGCGTTAAGATATGGTATTTGTTTTTCTCTTTCTGACTTACTTCACTCTGTATGACAGACTCTAGGTCCAGGTCCTATCCAGAGTGAAACAAATGTTCTTAACCAGTGAAATAATAATGAAATTAATTATAAATCTTGACAATCATAATGCCACCGAACCTATATTTTTCTAATTGTTCACAAAAGGATCATGGAAGACAAGGCCAAAAATCTTGCTGAAGTCCAAATGAATTGTGTCTATGACATGCCCCTGAGTTACTGTCCCACAGTCTTGCTAAGGAAGGAACTGAGGAATACATGCTGGCTTTCTGCAAGCACTGTACTCTTTTCTCAGTGCTTAGGTATCCTATCACTTGTTCTGAAATACTGTCCAGGATCCAAACAAAAGGTTATAGAATTTACTTACACTGTTTTTATTAAAGTCAAAACACATGGCCTCAAAGATGATGGTGAGTCTATAATCCACTGGCATCAGGAGCCCTGAGTCCATTCTCTGCAGGTGGACAGGTATTCCCTTACAACCTATTCTTCCACCTTGAACTTCTAACTCATCTGTCAAATCTGATTTTCCCCTGTTTAGTTAGAAGCTCGTTTTCCTTTACTGAGAGGTCAAATGCAGAATTGGAACTAAAGAATCCTGCATTGTGCATCACCCAGCACTACACCACTCACCATTAGAAGTAATCACTATTGCATTTTTCACAAAACTAGAACAAAAAATTTCACAATTTGTATGGAAACACAAAAGACCCCGAATAGCCAAAGCAATCTTGAGAAAGAAAAATGGAGCTGGAGGAATCAGGCTCCCTGACTTCAGACTATACTACAAAGCTACAGTAATCAAGACACTGCCACAAAAACAGAAATATAGATCAATGGAACAGGATAGAAAGCCCAGAGATAAACCCACGCACATATGGTCACCTTATCTTTGATAAAGGAGGCAAGAATACACAATGGAGAAAAGACAGCCTCTTCAATAAGTGGTGTTGGGAAAACTGGACAGGTACATGTAAAAGTATGAAATTAGAACACTCCCTAACACCATACACAAAAATAAACTCAAAATGGATTAAAGACCTAAATGTAAGGCCAGACACTATAAAAACTCTTAGAGGAAAACATAGACAGAACTTTCTATGACATAAATCACAGCAAGATCCTTTTTGACCCACCTCCTAGACAAATGGAAATAAAAACAAAAATAAACAAATGGGACCTAATGAAACTTAAAAGCTTTTGCACAGCAAAGGAAACCATAAACAAGATGAAAAGACAACCCTCAGAATGGGAGAAAATATTTGAAAATGAAGCAACTGACAAAGGATTAAACTCCAAAATTTACAAGCAGCTCATGCAGCTCAATAACAAAAAAACAAACAATCCAATCCAAAAATGGGCAGAAGACCTAAACAGACATTTCTCCAAAGAAGATATACAGATTGCCAACAAATACATGAAAGAATGCTCAACATCACTAATCATTAGAGAAATGCAAATCAAAACTACAATGAGATATCACCTCACACCGGTCAGAATGGCCATCATAAAAAAAATCTACAAACAATAAATGCTGGAGAGGGTGTGGAGAAAAGGGAACCCTCTTGCACTGTTGGTGGGAATGTAAATTGATACAGCCACTATGGAGAACAGTATGGAGGTTCCTTAAAAAACTAAAAATAGAACTACCATATGACCCAGCAATCCCACTACTGGGCATATACCCTGAGAAAAACATAATTCATAAAGAGTTGTGTACCACAGTGTTCACTGCAGCACTATTTACAATAGCCAGGACATGGAAGCAACCTAAGTGTCCATCAACAGATGAATGGATAAAGAAGATGTGGCACATACATACAATGGAATATTACTCAGCCATAAAAAGAAACGAAATTGAGTTATTTGTAATGAGGTGGAAGGACCTAGAGTCTGTCATACAGAGTGAAGTAAGTCAGAAAGAGAAAAATAAATACCGTATGCTAACACATATATATGGAATCTAAGAAGAAGAAAAAAAAAGGTCATGAAGAAACTAGGGGCAAGACGGGAATAAAGACACAGACCTACTAGAGAATGGACATGAGGATATGGGAGAGGGAAGGGTAAGCTGTGACAAAGTGAGAGACTGGCATGGCATATATACACTACCAGACATAAAATAGATAGCTAGTGGGAAGCAGCTGCATAGCACAGGGAGATCAGCTCGGTGCTTTGTGACCACCTAGAGGGGTGGGATAGGGAGGGTGGGAGGGAGGGAGACACAAGAGGGAAGAGATATGGGAACATATGTATATGTGTAACTGATTCACTTTGTTATAAAGCAGAAACTAACACACCATTGTAAAGCAATTATACTCCAATAAAGATGTTTAAAAAAAAAAAAAAAGAAGTAGTCACTATTCTCAGAACAAAACTTAAAAGAGCCCCTGCTTTTTTTTTTTAAATGGTTTTTGAGATTTGGTACTACTAGTTTCTTTCTAGCCAGCACTGAACAAGCCTTCCAGTATATAAAAACTCAAGCTTAAATCAACCCAGCTTTCTGTTATCAGGCAGACCACCCTAACTTTCTGCTGTCAGGCCATCCTAATGCAATACAGAAGGCTTGGCTGAATTCCAAGCTTCTGTCTAGTCCTCAGGAATCAGTGCCCTGGCCAATGGGCATACAGTCAGTCATGACCAATTTTTCTGCTGTTGCTTTAAAGGAGGCAGGCAAAAGAACAACCCCTTGTAATCAGATAACTAGAAACACTGGCCAAGAACTGGTGCCATCTGCTAATCTGGGTAGAAACGAGGTTGAAGAGAGAAAGGTTGGAGATGGGGCAGATGGGACTCTCCTAGTCATCTGCTTTTATTAACTTGCTCCTGTTTGTGTTTGATAATTTGAGCAAAAGATAGAAAGATACGTCTCTCTGTTGGAATAAAAAGATGAAGGGAGAACACAGTGCTGAATTATTTCTCTCTCCTGCTTCTACATTCCAAACAATTCCCATACCATCCTTCTGGCTGAAAAAGGCAAACATCTCATCTCTGAGATGAGAGCCCACAAAGGTATTTCCTAATGTTCACTAGGATTAGATGTTCCACTGCTGTTCTTTGAATTTTGTGACTAAATTTAATTTGTACAACTGGACACAACTGACATTTTATCTGTAATAACTTCACAGCTCTTTACAAGAATATTTAAAAATCAGAATAGAGGACAATATGATTACAGCACAATCTGAGGGCCTAGTGAGTGACACAGGATACACAGCTATTTTTGATCCCACCATTGTCCACCTCTTCTAACTCCTGCCATTCTACCCTTTGCAAATTATACTCCACTCATTCTATTCTCTTTGTAATTCTATAATTATATCAGACTGATTATGTCTCTTTGTGCAGATACTTCTGATACAAAGCTAATTCTGAAAATATGAATCTGTTCTAATGCAATTGATATAAGTAGGAACGATTTGAGCATAACATGAATTTTGCATTTGCTTGCGTATAATTTCATATATAAGAAATACTAGGTGATATCAAACAGTATTTGTCTTTCTCTGTCTGACTTATTTCACTTAGCATAATACCCTCCAAGACCATCCATGTTGTTGCAAATGGCAAAATTTCATTCTTTTTTATGGCTGAATAATATTCCTTGTTTATATGTACCACATCTTCTTATCCATTCATCTGTTGATGAACACTTGGGTTGCTTCCAAATCTTGTCAACTGTAAATAATGCTGCTATGAACACTGGGGTGCATATAACTCTTCAAAATTAATGTTTTTGTTGTTTTCAGATATAAACCCAGGAGAGGAATTGCTGGGTCATATGATAGTTCTATTTTTAGTTTTTTGAGAAACCAAAAAAGCAGACTCACAGATAGAGAACAAACTAGTGGTTACAGTGGGGACAGGGAAGATAGGACGGGCAATAAAGGGGTAGAGGAGTAAGAGGTATAAACTATTATAAACTACAAGGACCTACCATACAACACAGGTAATATAGCCAATATTTTATAATAACTATAAATGGAGTATAACTTTTAAAAATTGTGAGTCACTATATTGTACACCTGTAACTTATACAGTATTGTACATCAACTATTTTTCAATCTGAAAAAAAAGAAATACTAGGTGAATTCAGAAAACTGCATCCAGTTGAACTGAGCTGTGTAGGAATGTACAAAACACACACACACACACACGCACACATACCACAAACATTTGTGTGCATTATGGGCCATTCCCATCCACATCTGGTGTCACAACTTTCCACCCATTTCAGACAAACTTCTTCCACCACTTCACAATAATTCACAAGCGGCAACCCTCCCACTGCCCACTTATACAAGCAAACCTCAGGTCTCTTTCAGTACACAGTGCCATGTTAATGTAGGTTTGGTGTTTTTTTTTTAAGGTAATCATTTAACATGTGAAAACCTACACTACTTTTTTTATTAGGTTCCTATTTTTTTTTGTCACTGATGAACTTTTTGAGTGACAGTGTACAAATTCAGACCTATGAGAAACATGGAGTTCCTCCAAGAAAGGAATTAAAGTGGCCACCACTGGGTTTTGCACATGGTTGGCTCTCAATAAAAACTTGGGAAGGACGGGGAAAGGTTAATTTAAACACACTTTTCTAGCCAACGTTCTGTCCTTCTTTGAGGTAAATTTTGCAAAACGTCAGTCATATTCACACAGTCCTTTATAATTTAATGCATTATACCCTTTTTCACCTAGTCTTCACTGATGATGAACAAGTAGAAGAAAAAAACTACCTTCATTTTATGACAGCAGAAACAGATTCATGACCAAATTAAGTATTTTTTCTTCCTAAGTCCAACAGGTAATTGTGGTAGAACTAGACCTATAATCCATGACTTCTGATTCAGACACCACTCATTTCTGCCTACCTACTCATCAAGGTAAAAACATAATGATGGAAAAATTATGGGGCACTGAAATTTTATCTGTTCAGAGTTCAGAAATTAGCTATGTTTAGGGAAATTTCACAGTCCCCTTCCTTTCCTTCAAGTGCTAATGATGTAATCATAGCCATCAAAGATTATAACTTGGTACAACCTTTATCCCAATGCGTGGGGCTGTGGGTGATGTTACATAGAAAATTCCTACGGGTGGGTAGCAGACACATCCTACAGAGCTAAGCCTCATACTCCAGAGATGTGACAGTGGAGGTGTCTTCTGTCTGAAGTGATCTCCCTCTGATATCTGCATGGCTTACTCCCTTACCTCCACCAAATACCTGCTTAAAAGTCCCCTCAGTGAGGTCCACCCTGACTGCCTTATTAAAAATTCCACAATTCTCCGACTATGATAAAGAGGTTTTCCTCCTTACATGCTTTCTACCTCTAATTTTCACCTTCCAAAACACCTTAAGATTTACGTACTTACTTTTTTTCTTAGATTATTCATTAGAATTTAAGCTCCATGACAGCAAATTTTTGTCTACTTGGTTTGGATATTATCACCGCAATATTTACAACAGTACCTGACACATGGTAGGAGTTCAAGAAATATTTGCAAAACAAATGAATACACACATGGATGCACAAGCATGGTTCTTTAAGCCATTATAAGAGTAAAATTAATCATCTCAAATGCACAGGACCAAGCACCTTTAAGGAACTTGCTCAAACTGAAGGGCAACATTCCCACACATGTGGTCCGTTCAGAAGGCTAGACACAGGTTCCCCCCAGGGAGCTCTTAGAGTTACAGGAATTGTTTTTTAAAATGTGAGTGTGGTTCATATTTATAGTTTGAGGTAGATTTACTCCGTGTTGCCATTGTTTCTACAGAGAAAGAATAACCAAGTCACTCCTCTGCATTCACAGCACCTGCAACAAAGTCACTTGAAAATAAGAGGTGGGAAGGAGGTGGAATTGGGTGCATTCAAAAAGAATTCATGGCTGAGAAGGCAGGTCTCATGAAATATACACCAAAGTGTTTCGCGGAAACACCTCTAGAAATGGCAGAATATTAAATTGTTTCTGCCCTCCAATTCACTTAAAGTCCACCCAAGTCTATAGGTTAGTTATAAACCCCAAGGGTCAAGCTCATTCTCTTTGCCACTGAGTGTAACAAAATGAACTTATGATGTCTATCTGCAGGTATCTATATTCGTAAGAACTTAGCACACAAATACTTGGTTCCGAGGCATACTGAGTTAGTCAATTTAATTTCATGTCAAAACCAGCATTTCATATGTAGATTGTGACCATCAAATAAAAATATATGTGCATCTCCAAGTAGATGGTAATACTATGAATACTGTTTGATTATAAGACTTAAAAGAACAAGTTGGGCTTCCCTGGTGGCGCAGTGGTTGGGAATCCACCTGCCAATGCAAGGGACACGGGTTCGTGCCCCGGTCCGGGAAGATCCCACATGCCACGGAGCAGCTACGCCCGTGAGCCACAACTACTGAGCCTGCGCATCTGGAGCCTGTGCTCCGCAACAAGAGAGGCCACGACAGTGAGAGGCCCGCGCACGGCGATGAAGAGCGGCCCCCGCTCGCCGCAACTGGAGAAAGCCCTCGCACAGAAACGAAGACCCAACACAGCCAAAATTAAATAAATAAATAAATAAATTTATTAAAAAAAAAAAGAACAAGTTGACTCTCATTCTCAGTACTAGTACCTCACGTCTCTCCAAATCTCTAATTTCTCATCTGAAAATAGGGAAAATGCCAGCTGTGCCTCAAGAGGTTATTGTAAGGATTAAATGAACTAAACCAGTTCATTTTCTAGGTTCGGTTTCGGATAATAAGAACACCTAGATAGACTGTTAAATCTCAACCCTATCTGCACATTGAGAACCAGCAGAGGAGCTTAAAGAAATGATGCCCAGGCCTATCTTGAAAATGTGCTGATTTAAATGGGCTGGGATTGAGTTTGTTTGTTTTTTTTAAATGTTCCAGTTCCAGGTTATTTCAACATAGAGCCAGATTGGAACACTAAAGATTTAGATTCTAATACCCAGATTTAGTAGGTCTGGGGTAGGTTAGGGAATATGTAGTTTTTCACAGGTACCCTACAGAACACTTAAAATCAAACAGTATGAGAAACAGTGACCTAATAAACATAACAAAGCATTAAAAGCATTTATCACAGTACTTAGCGCAAAAGTAAGCACTCAAACTATGGCAAAATAGAAAATACTTTTGTGTGTGTGCATTATATATATAAATATACATATATACATACACACACATGCACACACACATAGCACATGTATTAATCTAGGTGTATTTGAAAGGAACCCACAATCATAAACTATTTAACATAGTTAATGAGTAAACAGGCTTTATCTTTATGACGTCCATGCTTCCAAATGTATTTTAACAAATATAACATAAAAGTATTTATTAAAAATATATACCGGAATACAAGTCTTAAAGCCTTTAGAACTTTCTATAAAGAAAAAATCTATCCTGAACAAGTCTGGTATAACTTTAGAGAGAAAGGGAAGCGAGATGAGTCAGCAGGAGGAAGAAGGGAAGGAAAAGAAAATTAATTCATGTAAATATTGGCACTGGCTAGTGAGGAGGGGAGTATTTGTGGGAGATTCCTTGATAAAAAAATACTTAAACACTTCTGTTCTCTTTGTCCCCAGATGAGGGTAAGGAACTAATATTTATTGACTCTGGCTATGTGCCAGGCCTTCTACACCCTGAAACTCAAGTCAACACTCCCAGACAGCCCTGCAAAGGAGCCCCCGCTATCCACAATCTACACAGGACGCAATGTGCACAAAACACAATCAGGCTTTTCTCTCACAGACTCAGAGAGGCTTAACCACCTGGGCCTGACCGCCAGCTCCTCTGACAGAGCAAGGGAGCAGAGAACAAGGCCCCCTGTAGCACACCTCCCCAAGCTGGTGCTCCTCGTGCACTGTGCTCGCTGCAGCTTCCTGAAGGGGATCCCAGAGTTCCTACCTGCTCTGCCTTTTGTGACACAGCACCTCCAACAATCTCTATTCAGCAGATAAAGAGCAGTACCCTTGCTGGGTCAGTGACCATCACCGAGGGAACCTACAAGCTCCCGTGGAGGGAGTTCTGGGAATGAATTATTTATGAAAATGGCCAGTCAGTCCTCATGGTGAAAGAAGATAAAAACACCAACTGGTATTGGAAGATACTTTCCTCCAAGAATAGCGAAGTGGGCTGCCAACTCCCATTACTGGACCCACCTTAGAGAAAAAGACACTCTGGGAAAGACAGGTTGAGTGACTCAGACTGTACACAGGCAGACATTTTCAGTAGAGAAGTACAAATTCCCAAAATACTCCTGGCTGGGATGCATCCACCAGCTTTCAGGTATATTTTGGGTGTCAAGCATGATCTTAGAGACCGATGGATGGACTCACCAACTGGAATTCTATGGGTTAAGAAGGAAAGGAATGTAGAAACCAACCAGAAAGAACTCTAATCCTCCAGAAGACAAGCAGCAACAATTCTGATGATGGCAGCAGACCAGGCCCTCGTCCTTCTATGTGCAGGGGCAGCCGATGGCCTTGAACCTGGGGTGCCTTGCTGCTGGGGCACTGCTGGGCATAAAAACTGAAGAATGATCTGTAGAACAACTCTTAAGTATTAAGTATCCCAGGAAGCAGAGGGCAAACACGAGAAGATGAGAAATAGAAGGAGGAAGAACCCTTCTGAAAAATGTCCTCCTTAATAGTCTCAGTGGGTATTTAATTTCTATTTTTTTCCCTTTTCTTTGAGTTCACAAAGGCCAAATCTTCCAGTCAAATTAGAGTGCAGTAAAGCATTAAGTCAGCATGCAACAGGTTTAATTACTGTGTAAATGAAAGAAATTATTATTCATTCATGACATTTATTTCAGACCCAATGCTAGCTGCTTTTACACAAAGTTGAGGGTGGGGGAGTAAAACATAGAAAGGGAGAAAAGAACAAGAACTAAGATATATAATTACAGCTGTATTTCTTTGCCAAGTATTACTGAGCCTAAACAAAAAGTGCTTGTTTGCTCTTTTGAGAAAAAGCATGTGATCCATCAGTGGTGGCTCTAAAGAAAGCCTCTCCTCTCCTGACACACGGCCAGACTTGATAGGTATACCAATATTTGAAGTGCCAATAACGGGGGGCTTATTAAGGCCACAAAGCCTGGTACAGCCCATTGTGGTTCGGAAGTCCTGAACTCTGGGAACAATTCTAGCAGTCAGGCCCTACAAAGTAATGGATGCTACCTTCCCCAGGAGGGAAAAAGGGCCAGTTGATGCTATCAGGACTACTGGACAATGCATCTTTTCTAATGAATTTCCACAGAGTTTAAACAGCTCCCACAAGCAGAAAACACACACACACATGCACACGCACAAAACCCTAAGCTAAATCACATGTGGTATTTATTTTTAATTCTCATCTGTCTGCCTGGTGGAAGAGACTGCAAGAGAGAGTGCCTGGGGAGCTAGTTCAAAACAGGGAGAAAATGGGCTTCTCTGGTGGCACAGTGGTTAAGAATCTGCCTGCCAATGCAGGGGACATGGGTTCGATCCCTGGTCCGGGAAGATCCCACATGCCGCGGAGCAACTAAGCCCGTGCGCCACAACTACTGAGCCTGCGCTCTAGAGCCCTTGAGCCACAACTACTGAGCCCACATGCCACAACTACTGAAGTCCGCGTGCCTAGAGCCTGTGCTCTGCAACAAGAAGCCTGCGCACCACAACAAAGAGTAGCCCCCGCTCTCCGCAACTAGAGAAAGCCCGCATGCAGCAACGAAGACCCAATGCAGCCAAAAATAAATAAATTAATGGGAAAAAAAAAGAAAACAAAACAGGGAGAAATATCTGTCCACAAATCAGCATGCCAATGAATGGGAGATAATCTGTTACCTGAATTGCTAAACCTCTGATTTTATCAGAACATAGTTATTACATACCATAATCCCACTGAAAAGCTCTAGGTTTTCCAAAGAACACTCTGAACAAAGTCAAATGCCTAATCAAAACATATCATCTTCCTACTCCAAAAAATATTCACACAAACACGAGAACACATACAAACACACACAGGGATATTTTTGGAACCAGTTATCCTCAAATCTTCCCTAAACCTCCAACCACTAGCATTTAATTACTACAAATACTACAGCAGTTAGGAATTGGCAGTAACAACCTCAGGGTGTTTTAAAACTGAGGCCACACAAGTTGTGGACAAGAAACTACTGTTGAGCAATTTAGACAGACTTAAGGAGCAAGCACAAATCTGAGAAGTAATAATAATGAAGCTGTGATTGTTAAGGTTGAAGGTTTACTTGTACGCTTAGAAGACTGACTGAATAAACTGAGATGACTGAAAAAACAACTTTTGTAGATACCTTAAATATTCCCTGAGACTAAATATCTTAACTAGACTTAAAACTTTCTGCTGATTTCACTGCCAATGCCTCAATTTCCAGGGGCAAGGATCTAACATATATTTTAGGGTAAAGGAAATAGCTTAAGAACTATCTGCATAAAAAAAGTATGAGTGTGAAGAGAAAATTGTCCATGCATTATTATTGTAATAATTACTGAGAATTGCAGTAATATTATTTAGACAAATCAATGAAACAATTATATGTATTAATACTTAACTGAGAGTCAGAATTAAGTAAGGGGCTTGGTATTCAGTCAGTATCCTAGTCTAGCACCAGATTCCTTCAGTTCCTGACTTCCCCATTTTGAACTGTGAACGTGTTAAGCAAAGACGTATTAGTGGGAGCCCAATTAATAAATCTCTCTTAATTCTTCGTCCAAAGCAATCCTGAAGCTTGACAGAGGTTCATGGCTATGACCACCACAAGCTAGGTTTTCCTGGGGCCTGAAGCAGGTAGCATTATGATTTCTGTCTGCACACTGCCTAAGCCCTGTTCTTGTCTCCTTCAAAGCTCTGGCTTTTCTCAAGGTTGTTGTCCCAAGTATTATATGACTTTCACTCCACCAGGGAGAATCTCCTACTACTTTATTCTGAATTAGGCCTTAAAAGAGATCGCCTTCCTCCTCCCAACTTTAGAAAGAGAAAGAAAATCAGAATTTTTTAAAATATATTTTTAAACCCTATTATTGTTTTTGCTGCCTCAGCACCTTTTCTTCATTCTTTGATAACCGCAGCTCAAGTCCCCTTTGAAGGCTTAACCCCACTTACCTTGTGGTCCCAGCAGTTTGGGGAGGGCTGAGAGGGTCATGAAAGTCATCCCACCAAAGGGTGTGGTTGTCACATAGATCCAGCCACAAGTGACTGATTTAAGAATGACCACATGATCAACGTCAGACCACAGAAGGGTGGCAGCAGGATTCTTGTTGGAAAGGACAAGAATGAGGCTCACTCTCCCAGGACTGCTGAGCTGGCAGAACATTAGTCGTCTCTGCCTCTATACCACAGAAGTCACCACAGAGGAAGCCCTGCTGAGGGATGGAGACAGATTTCTTAAAACACTGAGTTCCTGAAATTCAGATGCTTTTAGCTAGTTTACCCCTTAGCCCTGTGATTCTTAAACCCATAAAATTTTGAGTTGGGGCTAAGATTCAGAGATGTGCCAGCAATTTATGTTAAAGATAGTACTACTTTTTATGTGATTCTGCAGCTCTGGTGAAACCACATTTCTTTACAACCATCCCAAACTTCCTCCAAGTATCATCACCAAAAAGCCTTCCTGGATGACTGTTCCAAATACACTTAGAGGTACACAGACTGGTTACCCCTCCACTCCGGCTCAACCATTACTATGCAACAGATCAGGCACTATCATATGTGACCTAATCAATCATTATATATCACCTGCTCTTTTTATTCTTATGTAGTCATGCCAGGCTGTGACGCTTCCAGAGCAAGGATATATTACTTATCCTTATATTAGAAAGAGCACAGATTTTAGACTCAGAAGATCTGAGTTTAATCTCACCCTTTCAGTGGCTTTTCTGAATTCTGCTTCTCACATCTTAATGCTAGGCTAATAGTATCTGTTTTATTTTTTCCCAGGTTTATTAAGATGTAATTGACATATGACACTGTATAAGTTTCAGGTATATAACTTGTTGATTTGATACACTTGTATATTGCAAAACCATTATAATAATATCTGCTGTAAATGACAGCAGTGATAACAAAGTTACATAACTTGTGAACATATGTTGCAAACTTTAAAGCACAAAGTAAGTGATGATGATGATGATGATGATGTCTCGTATGTTCCCGTCAGCAGATCTGTGAATGAGCTTAGTGGGGAAGGGAACCACCAATCATCACTTGTTCCTTGAATTCCTGTGCTCCTTTCCCATCCCACAGGGACACAACCACTAAGTGATACAATAGACAGGAGCATCAACAAAAATGCCATGAAGAGGATACGACCAGTGGACAAACATGAGATTTCTGGGCTCTAGAATAAAAGGATTTCAACACCTGTTATCTTTGTCTAATTGTGGCTTTCCCATTTTGAGGGGAGACCTTGTATATGTGCATACAGTATATATAAGCAAAAACATTATAGGTATATTACAGAGGAGGTATGTTCTACCCTCAGATACCCACCTAGTTATTTTAAAATAAAGACAAAAGATATCTTAGTGTAGAAAGTACTCAGATATCAAGGTAAACTCTGTATTTCACAATGTAATTTTGGGAAAATAACTGCCTATATTTCAGTCTCAGTTTCCAAAGTTTTTAAAGTAAAGGGTTGAGATTGGATGAGTTCCAAGGTCTTTCTCAGCTCTACAATAATTTTTTTAGAAGATTTTTATAGCATATTTAGGTTTACAATAAAGCTGCGAGGAAGGTACAGAGAGTCCCCATATACTTCCTGCCCCCACGCATGCACAGCCTCCCCCATGCACTCTGGTGAGTACAACATCACTCGCCAGAATGGTACCTTTTTCTTTTTTATACCAAGGATGCACCTACAATGACACATCATAATCAACCAAAGTTCTATGATAACTTTTAATTCCTAATGATTTAGATTATCATTATCACATAGTGTTTAATTTCCTTATTACATTTCAATTTATCTAATAAGCTCCCAAATGTAAGTCTAAAGTTTCATTTCTTCTATTGTCATGCAGTAATAAACGACTCATACTTGTTCTCCAAATGTGTTAACAATGGTCTCTCTCCTTAAATGTTTTAAGTAAGTTCTCACTCAAGGGCTACCTACAGGCAAGATCATTTGAAATACACTGACAACCAGCCAACTCATCTGTTTTCATCAGCTTGGTTTCCTGTTAGTGAGCCGCTCCTGTCATGATTCTGACAGAACACCTGGATGGATGGGGCAATCCTGGGTATCACAGGATTGTTTATCCCACAGGAAAAACAAAATGTTTAATTCACACTGCTGTGGCCCAGGTCTGTCTTCCATTTTACCTTTCTGAACTGCTTTCCTACACTATCACCTCAGCAGGTCTCCCTGGACCTCAAATCAATTTACTAAAAGCACAAATAAAATTAAACTCTACTATGCAGTAAAGGGAAATGAAGGAATGAAGAGGTCCCTGTACTGATCCCTCTAGGAAGGTCAAGACAGACCTGTGCTCACAAGATGCTGCATTTCCAGCTCTCTGCTCCAGTTCCCAGGCCCCCATCATCTTCACCAATTAATGACTTTCACATTAATTAAACACAAAATTTCTCCTCTCTTCGCAAGATCCCATATGTCCTCTTTCCACTGCCTGGTACTTCTTCTATTGACTGAAGATTAGCTCTAGTCTCTCAGCCTTAAATCTGTATAAATATGGCCACCAGCATGAAGAGCTAACACTCCAATGGACACACCGTGCCAGGCACCACCCTATCCAAATGCCTTTTCAGAGATTATTTCTTTTAATCCTCACCAACCAACCCTATGAAGTAAACATTATTAGCCCGATTTTACTGATGAAGAAATCGAGACGCAAGAAGGTGAAGTAGCATGCACAAATTCAGATTGAAGCTTTGTACTTCTATTTTTATTTTTAAATTACTTTTCTTCTGTATGGAAAACAGATTTACTCTTTTTTCCCACGTCTACCTGATGTCCAGGTGCACACATTTAGACAGCAGCAACAACTGTCAGGATACCATCTAAAGCCTCAAAATAGAAACAATCCATGGAACCATGAGCCTGGTTACATTCACAACTTAAATGACCAGCCAGTCACAAAAAACCGTTCCTCTGTCTACTTTCCACTCATCCCACACACCAAATATTTATTAAATAACTATTATGTGTCAGACACTAGGCTAGAAGCTGTCTTTTCTCTGATAGCTGTTCTGAGGAGCTTAATTCATCATTTTGGATCCATGATTTCAACAACTTTTTACCTAAACTAGAATTCGGCACATAATAAGTGAATCTGATCCTCAACATTTCCTCAAAAGACTTACAGTGTCAGCATCTTTTCAAACAGGTTTACTGAGGCAACACTGATGCACAATAATTGACGTACAATGCATTGCACATAAAGTGACAGCATTTTCAACCATGAGGTCAACACACTCTCCAGAGAGCAACAGCTTATTCCACTAAAACGTTCTAGGACTGCCCACACACAGTGCTGAGAATTGAATTAGCAGAGATTCACCAAATTCAAGGCCATCTTGAGTTGCAGATGATTGCATGTTACAAATTCCTGGGGTCACAGGACCGTGAATGAATTTGACAGACATATTACCATGCAATTTATTCCAAAGCATTTCTCAACCCAAATACCAGTAAAGTTGTCCTGTTCAAAATCATGATATACTCAAAGCCTGTCTTTACATCTCATCTTCCATTTTTTTCAGCACTTTTCCCATCTCTACTCTCTTCTATTTATTCATGTTCTACCCCATCTTTCATTAAAAAGTGCTCCTAGGGAAGAGGTTGTTAAAATCATTCACATTAAGTTAGCAAATCTCTAAGATGAGGGAGCTTAATGTATTACTCCCAGGAGTACTGGAAATTAAACAGGAAACCAGCGTCTAATTGTTCACCTTAGACCACAAGCTAGTTACATGGGGGTGTGGTACTCTAGCCAATCCATTATTTCCCTGAAATCCTGTTACATGGGCAGCTGTGAATCTATTCTTAGTCATTTGGTTCTGGTACAATCATTCATTCAGTAAATATTTACTGGGTGCCTATCACCTTCCAGCCAGTGTTCTAGGTACCAGGAAAACAGCAGTACACAAAACAGACAAAAATCCTGCCCCAGAGGAGTTTACAGTTTATAGGGGAGCAGGTACAATAAACAACTCAACATATGATATATGTGACAGGTGGCATTAAATGTTGTCCATTCTTTCAGGATCTTCGTACAATGGATCTGAGAAGCTTGTCATCTTGTTTAAATGATGACATGATGCACAATAGAGGCTAGGAAAACTAGCACCGAATTCCAGCGCTAGCACCAGCCAGCTCTGGCATCTTGCCCAAGTAGCACCTTGCCCTGAAAAACAGTCTCCTCTGAAGAGAAAGAAGGTTGGGCTAGAAGAATTATAAACTCATCTTTTTAGATTTTCTAATGGGCTCATGGAAGAATATGGACCACACAAAGAGAAGACTGTTAGACAAGTCAGACTGTTAATTCTCTGCAGGAAAAAAGACTCTATAATGAGGCAAATATCATCCTTTATGTCACTAGAGTCACCAACCTTTCAAGAGGCAGTTACCACATCCCTGAAGCCAGCAACAATGCAAAGGCAGGTTTAGTAAAGCCAGTAGATGCATTATCAAAGTTACACTCAGATAATCATTCGTTTCATATTCCCTCTCTCCTTCCTCCTTGCCCCAACCCCCCAGAAGTCTTTCTGGCTTGAAGAACAATGACTATTTTTACCTTCCAAGTTTGAAATAAGGTATCACCTGGCACATATGAAAATGAACTAGATATTTTAAAGCCAATCAAATACTCAAAATTCCACACTGAGGGTAATAGTAAACAAAACTGGTAAACACACTTCTCCTCTCCCTGGGCATGCACACAGTAAGTTTAAAACAAAATACTCCTGCTGGCAAGTAACCCAGTAGATGCTTGGGGTTACAGGCAGTTTCCTTCTACTGCGCCTTCCTGATCTTGATTTCTGATATACTAAACAATATTATTTGTCTACATAGAAACGTTTTATGAGCAGATTCCATTAACAGAATCTAAATGTACCAACTAAAAACTACTTCATCATCAAGATCAGTACTTAAACAAAGATGGAAACTAGACAGCAAGTAGTCTTTCACAGAGTTTGGAAGTGATGAGAAATTGCTTTAATCACTGCTTTTCCAAACTTAGCTTCTCTTTACTATATTTTCCCACAATCTTTCTGGTGAAAATATTTAAATCCAAAGAGGAATTGAAAAAAAGAGTACAACAAACGCCCATATACTCTTTGCTCAGATTCACTAATTGTAATATTTTGTTACAAAATTCACTAATTAACATTTTGTCAGATGTGCCCACCTTCTGCCTCCTTCCCTCCTGTCCCATCTCCCCTTTCCTTCTCTCCCCACTCTATGCCTTCTACACATACACAATTTTGTTGAACCACCTGAAAACAGCTGCAAACTTTGATACTTCGTCCCATTATCTGAGCATGAATCTGAGAACAAGGATATTCTCCTTCATAACTACAATATCATTAACATACTCAAGAGTTTAATATTTATTCAATACTATCATCTAATACAGTCCAACTTTCAAATTTCCCTAGATGTCCCCGAATGACCTTTAGAGCATTTCCCTCAACCAAGGATTCGATCAAAGCTCAACTCACACTCTGCTTTTTTGATTGTCATATCTCTTTAGCCTCCTTTAATCTAGAACAGCCCTCCTATCACCTATTCATTTAATCTAGTTTAACACAGTTAGGGATCCAATGTTCTATGACTGTCATGGGAACTGAATTACAGTGTCGAATTACTCTTTTATAAATAGCTGTAAAATGTTTAATCCATCTGAGAGAAATAATCATGGGATGAGGAATGGCTTTAAAATTTTATAGACTTAAAATCCTCAATCTTTTCATCTCAATATTGTCTTTGTAACCATAGGCACACAGTCCAAATGCAGGTTTTGCAAAGCTTATCTCCAGATATTATGGACCTAGTCCTAAATGTCAAACCTACTGCTTCTGCAACTCCAAGACATAACTCATTAAATCTAAAAGAATTATTTTTAAAGAATGGGAAAGGGTTACCAGTATTCGAGTCAGAGGTAACCCAAAACTTAACCAAATAATTGCTATTAATTTGTTTCCCACTTTTAAATCAGAATCTCAGACGTGGCAGTGTACCAGAAATATTACACTAAAAATTGAAAGGAATATTATTTAATCTGCTAATAACTAAGTCTTCACAGCAAATGTGGATAATTTTTCAGAACATACACAGAATAATAATGTTAATGTGTACAATTTCTATTGTGCCCTTTAACTGTCAAAAAATTTAGCTCTTCAAGAAAGAAGTACAGTCCTAGTCAAGGTGGAAGGTCTAGAGACCCTTAGAAATACTGGAAAGTTTGCATTGGCCTTTGGCTAAAATCAATAAAGTTCTGACCTGAAAACTGGCTTTACAGCCAAGAACAGCCACAGTGGTGGGAAGGAAAAAGGCATTATGATCAGGAAGATTATTTTTCCAAGCAAGCCTAACTCTGGATTTCTGTAAAAAATTCCAACTAACAATTCCAGGTTATGGAAAACATTGTTTACAGGAAGTAAATCTAATTTATTTTTTTTAATTGCCAACATAACACCTGCCATACTACAGGGGCTTGTTTGGTCCATTCATACATTCATCCAACAAATATTGATTTAGTGCACTCACTGTGTGCCAGGCAATGTACCAAGTGCTGAGGATATAACAGCAAATAACATCCTAAAGGTCCTGCTATCACTGAACTTAACTTTCAATAAGAAATGGCAAACAAAAAAATCCTAAATAAAGTGAATACATTTACAAATAGGATAATTTCAGATGGTTCTAAGTGCTATTAAGGAATTAAAAGGAAAAATGACATAATAAGAAATAAGTAAAGGGGGCAAACATGGATCAGAGAAGATGGCACTGAAGAGGTAAAGTCTGAATTGAGATCTAAGGGGCAAGATAAAACCCACCATGTGACAATATGTGGCAGAGAAACCTAGGCAGTGTAAACAGTCCAAGGAACTACAGAAGGAGGGACTTGTGGAGGCCTAGAGGGACAGAGGGAATGAAAGTGAGCAGGGGTCATTTAGGACCTCAGAGGCCATGACCAAGTGCTGAGATTTTATTCTGAGTGAAATGAGAAGTCCTAGAGGATGCTGAGCAGAAGATTGCCAAACTATAAAAGGTTCATCATATTGGCTGATACATGCAAAATGATAAAACCATCACCACAATGAAAACCAGTGAATCCTGTATCTCTACCCAATTGTCTATGCCTTTAATTATACTTCCAGGACTAGTAAGAGGCAGAAATACACAACCCTAGCACTGTGAAGGCAGTGTTAGTAAAGTAATGAAGCCAAACAGCTGCTGGATCTGGTTCCTTGCCTCTGTTCAAGGACAGAGACAAGACTGAACTATAGGAAAACACAGCACACTCTGCACATGATCCAAATGTGTTTGGGGGAGACACATCAGCAAGATAGTGGAGTAAGAGATAGTAGCCTTTGTCCCCCGCAAACCTCCTCCCTGCAAAATTACGCAGCTAATTCATGAACAAAAGTAGTCCTTAAAGGGTCCAGTCAGCCACGACAACCCCATGGAAGAAAAAAGAGGAGCTACTCAGGAGACTCTGCCACTGAAGACCCCAAAAGTACTCACTGATGCTGCAGGCACCCGCAGCCTTTGCCAATGAGGACCACTGCTGTCTTCCCCAGTGCTTACATCAGCTGATAAAGCTTCAAAGAAATTACACTACTGGGCTTTCTCCAGAGCCAGAACCACCACACCCCACCAGCCAGTGCCCTAACACCCTCCCACAGGTGAAGATGCTTCCCTACCAAAACCAATCCATAAGGACTGGAAGAAGTGATTGTTCCATCAAATGTACAAACATCAACACATATTTTTGCTTATTTCAAACAAAAAACACAAAACACACATACAAAAATCAAGGAAACATAACTACCAAAGGAACACAATAATATCCCAGTAACTGACGCCCCCAAAATGGAGATCTATGAATTGCAGAGAAAGAATTTAAAAATAATTATTTTAAGTAAGCTCAATGACTTATAAGAGAACACAGATCGACAACTCAATGAAATCAGAAAAAAAAAGATACAGAAACAAAATGAGAAGTTCAACAGAAAGATAGAAATCATAAAAAAAGAACCAAAATGAAATTCTGAAGCTGAAGAATTCAATGAAGGAAATGAAAACTGCAATACAGAGCATCAGGAGCAGACCTGATCAACAGAAAAATCTATGAACTCAAAGACAAGTCATTTCAAACTGCCCAGAGGAGAAAAAAGAATGAAAAAAAGTAAAGAATACCTAAGTGAATCATGGGATACCACAAAATGGAACAATATTCTCATTATGGGAGTCCCAAAAGGAACAGACAGACAAGAGGGGCAGAAAGCTTATTTAAAGAAATTACGGCTGAAAACTTCCCAAATCTTTCAAGAGATATGGGCAACCAGGGGAAAAATAAATGGGTAGAAATTTTATATGCAATCAAGTGAAGTTGTCACCAGCTTTAAATACACTGTATGTTTTACGTAAGCCTCATGGTAACCACAAAGCAAAAACCTAAAGTAGATACACAAAAGATAAAGAGAAAGGAATCAAAGCATACCACTAGAGAAAACCATGAAATCACAAAAGAAAACAGCAAGAAAAGAAGAAACAAAGGAACTACAAAGCTCTCAGAAAACAATTAAAAAGATGGCAATAGCAAATCTTTACCTTATAATTATTTTAAACGTAAATTGTTGAAATTTCCCAGTCAAAAAACATATAAGTGGATGAATAAATAAAAAACAAAGCACAACTACATGTTGCCAACAGGCAACTCACTTCAGCTTTAAGGACACACATAAGCTGAAGGTGAAGGTATGGAAAAAGATATGCCATGCAAATGGAAACAAAAAGAAAGCTGGCACAGCTATACTTACATCAGACAAAATAAACCTTAAGTCAAAAACTGGGACAAGTGATTAAGAAGGTCATTACATAATGATATAGGGTTCAATTCATCAGGAAGATTTGTGTATATATCGTAAATATATACACACCCAACGTGGGAATAACTAAATATATTAAACAAATTTTAACAGATCTGAAAGCAATAATACATAGCAACATAATAATAGTGGGAGAGTTAAATGCCCTACTTTCAATAACAGGAAAATCATCCTGACAGAAAATAAGTAAGGAAATATTGGACTTTAGACCAAATGAGACTTCCAGACATATATAAAACATTCCATCCAGCAGCACAGAATACACATTCTTCTCATGCACACATGGAACTTTCTCCAGAATATGACAGGAAACAACACCAGTCTTAACAAGTTTATGAAGATTAAAATCATATCAAGTATCTTTTCTGACCACAATAGAAAACAGAAACAATTAACACAAGAAAGCTGGAAAATTCACAAACATGTGGAAATAAGCAACACGCTCCTGAACAATCAATAGATCAAAGAAGAAACTTAAAAATATCTTGAGACAAATGTAAATGGAAACACAACATATCATAACTTATGGAATGCAGCAATAGTGGTTCTAAGAGGGAAGTTTATAGTGACAAAATGCCTATATTAGGAAGTAAAGAAATATCTCAAATAAACAAGAACCTAACATTACACCTCAAGGAACTAGAAGAAGAAACTAAGCCCAAAGTTAGCAATAAAAAGGAAAATACAAACATCAGAGCTGAAATAAATTAAGTAGAGACTAGAAAAACACTACATCAATAAAAATAAGACCTGGGTTTAGAAAAATATAAACAAAATTGAAAAACCTTTAGCTAGAATAACTGAGAAAGAGAGAAGACTCAAATAAATAAAGTAAGAAACAAAAAAGGGACTTCCCTGGTGGCGCAGTGGTTAAGAATCCAACTGCCAATGCAGGGGACATGGTTCGAGCCCTGGTCTGGGAGTCGAGCCCATGGTCCCACATGCTGTGAAGCAACTAAGCCCGTGTGCCACAACTGCTGAGCCTGCATTCTGGAGCCTGCGAGCCACAACTACTGAAGCCCGCACACCTAGAGCCCATGCTCTGCAATGAGAGGCCACCACAATGAGAGGCCCGCGCACCACAATGAGGAGTGGCCCCCGCTCGCTGCAACTAGAGAAAGCCCGCGTGCAGCAGCAAGACCCAATGCAGCCAAAAATGAATAGATGAATAAATTAATTAATTAAAAGAAAAAAAAAACGAAAGAGGAGACAATAGAACTCACACCACACACAGGGTCATAAAAGACTACTATAAAAAGTAATATGCCAACAAATTTGAAAATCTTGAAAAAATGGATAAATTACTAGAAAAATACAACCTACCGAAACTGAATCATGAAGAAACAGAAATCTGAATAGACTTGTCACTACTAAGGAAATTGAATCAGTAGTAAAAATATCAAAAACAAAGAAAAGCCCAGGAAAAAAACGGCTTTACTGATGAATTTCACAAAACATGTAAAGAAGAATTAATGTCAATCCTTCTCAAACTCCTCCAAACACAGAAGAGGAGGAGAGACTTCCAAACTCATTTTTGTGGTTCACATTACCTGATTCTAAAGGCAGCAAGGACTCTATAAGAAAAAAAAAAAAAAAAAATTACAGGCCAATATCCCTAACGAACATAGATGCAAAAATCTTCAACATAATACTAGCAAACCCAATTTGACAGCACATTGAAAAGATCATATACCATGATCACATGGTATTTATTCCAGGGATGCAAGGATTTTCAATATATGCAAATCAATAAATGTGATACAGGGACTTCCCTGGTGGTGCAGTGGTTAAGAATCCACCTGCCAATGCAGGGGATATGGGTTTGATCCCCGGTCCAGGAAGATCCCACATGCCACGGAGCAACTAAGCCCATGTGCCACAACTACTGAGCCTGTGCTCTAGAGCCCATGAGCCACAACTACTGAAGCCCGCATGCCTAGAGCCCGAATTCTGCAACAAGAGAAGCCACCACAATGAGAAGCCCGCACACCGCAACAGAGAATAGCCCCCGCTCGCTGCAACTAGAGAAAGCCCGTGTGCAGCAATGAAGACCCAACACAGCCATAAATAAATAAATAAGTAAACAGATAAATAAATAAATGAAAAATATAGCATTAAAATTTTTTTTAAATGTGATACACACCATCAATAAAATAAAGGACAAAAATCATATGATCATCTCAGTAAGTGTAGTAAAAGTATTTGACAAAATTCAACATCCTATAATAATAAGAACTCTCAACAAATTAGGTATGGAAGGAATATAATTCAACACAAAAAAGGTAATATATGAGAAGCCCACAGCTAACATTATACTCAACAGTAAAAAGCTAAGAGCCTTTCCTCTGGGATCAGGAACAAGACAAGGTAGTCCAATCTCACTACTTGTATTCAACATAGTTGTGGAAGTCCTAGCTAGAGCAACTGGGCAAGAAAAAAAGTGAGGGCTTCCCTGGTGGCACAGTGGTTGAGAATCTGCCTGCCAATGCAGGGGACACGGGTTCGAGCCCTGGTCTGGGAGGATCCCACATGCCGCGGAGCAACTAGGCCCGTGAGCCACAACTACTGAGCCTGTGCATCTGGAGCCTGTGCTCCACAACAGGAGAGGCCGCAATAGTGAGAGGCCCGCGCACCGCGATGAAGAGTGGCCCCCGCTCGCCGCAACTAGAGAAAGCCCTCGCACAGAAACGAAGACCCAACACAGCGAAAAATAAATAATAAATAAATAATAAATAAATTAAAAAAAAATTTGTTTCTTTAAAAAAAAAAAAAAGAAAAAGAAGTGAAAGCCATCGAATCAAAAAGGAAGAAGTAAAATTGTCTGAAGATGACATAACCTTGAGTACAGAAAACCCTAAAGACTACATTAAAAAAAAAAAAAACCTATTTTAACTAATGAAAAAATTCAGCAAAGCTGCAGGATACAAAATCAAGATACAAAAGTCATTTGCATTTCTATACACTAACAACAAACTATTGGAAAGAACAATTAAGAAAGCAATTCCATTTATAATAGTACAAAACAATAGAATACTTAATAATAAATTTAAGCAAGGAACTAAAAGATCTATACACAGAAAACTGTAAGACACTGATGAAAGAAACTGAAGACAACACAAATAAATGGAAAGATATCTCATGTTCTTGGATTGAAAGAATTCATATTTTGAAAGTGTCCATACTATTCAAAGTAATCTACAGATTCAATGCAATCCCTATTAAAGGTCCAATGGCATTTTTCACAGACATAGGAAAAACAATCCTAAAATTCATACAGAGCCACAAAAAGCCCCAATTTGCCAGGGCAATCCTGAGTAAGATGAACAATGATGGAGTTATCACACTTCCTGATTTCAAACTACATCAGAAAACTACAGTAATAACAACAGCGTGTACTGGTATAAAAACAAACACATAGACAAATGCAACAAACTAAAGAGCCCAGAAATAAGCCCACAAATATATGGTCAACTAATCTTTGACAAGGGCAAAAGAACACACAATGGCGAGAGGATATCTCTTCAATAAACAGTGCTGGGAAACCTGGATATCCTCAAGCAAATGAATGAAACTGGGGCTTCCCTGGTGGTGCAGTGGTTGGGAATCTGCCTGCCAATGCAGGGGACACGGGTTCGGGCCCTGGTCTGGGAGGATCCCACATGCCGCAGAGTGACTAGGCCCATGAGCCACAACTACTGAGCCTGCGTGTCTGGAGCCTGTGTTCTGCAATAAGAGAGGCCGCAATAGTGAGAGGCCTGTGCGCTGAGATGAAGAGTGGACCCCGCTTGCCACAACTAGGGAGAGCCCTTGCACAGAAACGAAGACCCAACACAGCCAAAAATAAATAAATCAATTAATTAATTTAAAAAAAAATCAGCTATACTTCAATTTAAAAAAAAAAAAAAAAAGAATGAAACTGGACCCTATCTTAACGACTCACGAAAATTAATTCAAAATGGAACAAAGACTTAAACGTAAGACCTGAAACCCTAACACTCCAGAAGAAAACACAGGAGAAAATCTCCTTAACACTGGTCTTGCCAATGATTTCCCGGATAATACCAAAGCACAGACAACAAAAGCAAAAATAAACAAGCAGACTATATCAAACTAAACAGCTTCTGCATAGCAAAGGAAACAATCAACAAAATGAAAAGGCAACCTACAGAACAGGAGAAAATATTTCCAAATCATATATCTGAAAAAGAGTTAACATCTAAAATATATAAGGAACTCATACAACTTACAAAAACAAAAATACACACCATCTAATTTAAAAGGACCTGAGTAGACATTTTCCCAAAGAAGATAACAAATGGCCAACAAGTATATTAAAGGTAATCAATATCACTAATCATCAGGAAAATGCAAATCAAAACCATAATGAGATATCACCTGACATCTGTTAGAATGTCTACTAGATAGATAACAAATGTTGGCTACTAGAGATAACAAATGTTGGTAAGGATGTGGAGAAAAAGAAAACATTGTACACTGTCAGTAGGAATATAAATTAGTACGGCTATTATGGAAAACAGTCTAGAGGTTCTTCAAAAAATGACAAATAGAAATACCACATGGGCCTGCAAAACCACTTCTGGGATATATTTGAAGGAAAGGAAAACATTATCTTGAACTACCTTGAACTATATTACAAAGATATATGCATTTCCATGTTCACTGTAGCATTATTCACAATAGCCAAGACATGGAAACAACCTAAATGTTGGCCTATGGATGAATCGATAAAGAAGATCATAGATAGACAGATACACACACACACACACACACACACACACACAGACACACACACAAATACTATTCAACCCTAAAAAAGGAGGAAATCCTATCATTTGCAACAAAATGGATGAATGTGGAGGGCATTATGTTACGTGAAATTAGCCAAACAGAGAAAGACAAATATTGCATGCTGTCACTTACATATGAAATTTTTAAAAAGTAGAACTTGTAGAAAAAGAAAGTACAATGGTGGTTGCCAAGCGCTGGGGGATAGGGAAAATGGGGAGATTCTAATCAAAGGATACAAACTTTCAATTATAAGATGAGTAAGTTTTGAGGCTCTAATATACAGTGTGGTGACTACAGTTCGTAACACTCTTGTATACATGAAATTTGCTAAGGGAGTAAATACTAAGCTTTCCCATCTCTCATACACACACACACACACACACACACGGTAATTATGTGAAGTGATATATGTGTTAACTTGATTATGGTAACCATTTCACAATGCATACCTATATCAAATTATCACACTTTAAGTATATACAATTTTACTTGTCAATGATACCTCAGTAAAGATGAAAAAAATGCACTTGGGGACCTTCTCAATGGCTTCAGACACATGGCTGAATGAGGAAGAGCTTTACCTTTAGTATGTCATTAGTTTTTTCTCTTTAGAAAAAGGCCAGCAGAACCTTTTCCAAAATTTTATGTCACTAGCTAGCCATTATCTATAATCACCTCCAGATTTTGGTGTAGTAATGATCTTACAACAATGATACGTGACAGAGTTTGCCCAGCCCCTCCCAACCACAGCTCCCAGATTACTTATCTGCCAAGGCCTACAGACAACTAGAAAGTGTTAGAGCAGTGGGGTGGCTGGATTTTGAGAAAGTGTTGTTTGGTCTGAGGAAGGATGGAATGGAGTCAGCTACCACTTAGGGCAGTTTCAGAAAAATTGCCCCAGGAAGCGGAAAAGATTTCCACAGACCACCTGTGAGGCACCACACACTAGGGTCAGGGCAGGAAAAGTGTCTATCCTCATTTGTATAAAAAGATAAAGTGAAACAAACGTTTTTTGAAAATAATATAATAGAAAAGGCAAAAAAAACCCCACACATGTTCATTGATCCTAATAACTCCACTGTCAGGAAATCTTTTGCTGGAGAGAAACATTTATTAAAGAATCTATCAAAATTTCCATAAACACTTTAAAACTCAGATTAGCAAACATAAAGCTTCCCTTTTCAACACACACCTCTTTGAAAAGAAAAATACGGTAAAATAACACAAGTTGAATCAATATAAGGTCAAAATCCTTACATTTTTGACCATATAATTGTTTCCAAAAGTTCCCACATGATAAAAAGAGTGATAGTTCAAATCAGAGTCAACGCATAAACTCCATAAAATAAAAACTGCACCGTTTGATGCATCATAGTATTTTATAGTTAAATACGTCTGTTCTCTGTTATATTCCTAGAGCCTTGGAGGAAGAAATATTAGCTTTGAATATACATTTCATATAGACAATAACTTCTGATGATATTTCTTCAATAATTCCTTTATAAAAGTGTATAAATAGGTCACCTACATGTTTAATTTTATAACTTCCCCACAAAACTATAGATTTATTTTCCTAACATATTGATTTGGCCCAACATTAATAAAGCTAACCAGCTATACTAATGTAAATGTTTTTATCTTCCCCAATAGAGGTAGCCATTTGACATGAAACACAAAATCCTACATTAAGACTCATCAGCGGTTTGACGTACAAAGTGCAGGAGATTTTTTCTATGTCATGCACATTCACATCCACACAATCTTTGCGCGCATACAGTGCGGGGCACGTTCCTTCAGATTCTGAAAGGCTACAGCATGCTTTCCATTGCTACAATGAAGTCACTTTCAGGAACTTAAATGATGAGAGAAAAATAAGTCAAGAGAACGTAAAGCTATATCCACCACATTGTTTTCTATGGCTTTCTCCTTCATGGCAAGAAATCTAAACTCCATGTAAGTACTCAACAACAAGAGAATAAATTAGCAAATTATAATGAAAACCCAAAGGAACTGTGACAAGTGCTACACAGAAACATTAGAAAGAATGAGGTATGGGTAAATGCAAAAAGGAAAAATATAAAAGCATGTAGAAATAACTATAAAATGTAAATAAGGGCAAACACTGGAAAGGCACAGGCAAAAACTAAAACTTGTGCCAATGCTAGGATTATAATGGCTTTTTCCTAACAAAAG
This sequence comes from Balaenoptera borealis, assembly GCF_965194805.1. Taxonomy (NCBI): domain Eukaryota; kingdom Metazoa; phylum Chordata; class Mammalia; order Artiodactyla; family Balaenopteridae; genus Balaenoptera; species Balaenoptera borealis. Next base: position 76,449,287 of record NC_138872.1, read on the forward strand.
GAAAGGAAAATTACTAATGAATGAAAGAAAAGGTTCAAGTCCTGTTACACCATTGGTTTCCAGTAGAATAAATGTACTTCCTAGCTACAGTCTACACTTGTGGCCACCAAACACTAAGTGAGATAGATTCCAGGCTTACTGCCCTTAGCTACAGACTGCAGAGGTTGGACTACACTGCTTTTCAGCTCGAAAATTCAAAGATGCTTTCCTTGCCACTAAACAGTAGTCTTCCCTTTTTTCTTGCTGAATGACAGTCACTGTAAATGAAGCCCTCAAACATTATACCAAGAAAGAATCTGAGTATAGTCCCCAAATTATACCCCTTCTAACTTTCTCAGAAGGCTTTCATCTCTGTCAGGAACATGGCAAAACTGAGTCCTCCACTGATTAAGTACTCAAATGGCCAGGCCACTGGGTTATCACATGCCAAGACCCATGCTTTGTCTCTGACAACTTGTTTGGTTCCCCGAGTGGTAAAAGTGGCTGAAGAGAAGAGAACTCATTCATGTAATTTTTCTTCATTTTACCTGTGGGTGATGACTCCCACTGGTAAGCACTGCCTTGCTTTTGCCTTTTATTTTTCTTTCAGGCTCACACATAAATAACATGCACACTCCAGAGGCCCAAAGAAAATACTCTACAGTTTTATGGAAGGCCTGGAGCAGGAGGCGGAGAAGAAAGGAAAAGAAAAATAAATAAATAAATAAAAATAACAAACCCAAATCACAGCACACAAAGCCTTCCTTGTTCTTGTAATCTTTCTGAGACAAATTCTACACTACAGAAAGCCACAGCTGAGGATTTCACCGTGGTGTTAAACACTACTTAAGTCCCGTGAGAGGGGAGCCATGCATTCCCTTTAGTATTCACTGTGCTAAACTACTCAGCTTTCTTGAAAGATAATCTAACAGAGCGGTCAGAAAGAAAAAGCACAGACCAAGGTACTTGCACTTAGCTGCCTATACACCATTTCTTTCCTTCCCAGGAAAGAAAGCAAATAAAAATATTCTTGGGACCAGTTCTCATAAAGTCTGGTATTCTGTCCTGCACAGAGACAGGCCTAACATCCATTGACTAATTCAATACATTTAATTCAGACAATATGTTCCTAAAACTTTGTTCTTTGTCACAGACACTATACCAGAGGAAGACTAGATTCCTTGTCCTCAAGGAATACACAATCTGAAAAGATGACAAAACAAACAGATATAAACCAGATTAATGAGAGCAAGTATTGATAGCTAAGCAAAAATAGACAAAAACTCAGGATTAGTTTTCTAAATGAAAGTAAAAGATGGTAAGTGCAAATGCAACTACCATAAACAATTGAGAATAAACAACTAACTCAGCATGTGCACATATCAAATGGTAAGAATAGGAGTACACATATTGTGATGGGTCTGACTAATCTCACATGTTCTATTAAGGGCCTACTAATGCTCTAATGTCTACCAGTATGTCTCATTAGGAGAAAATACCATTAATTAATACCTGCATTTCACTCTTAAGTTTTTCCACAATTTATTCACAAATCTAATATGAAGTATATTTCAAGACATGTGATACTCAAAGACCAGACTTAATTCAAGACTCTGAAGCATTGATGGTATACAATAAAGGCCCATGATGAATATCATTTAGACGGTTATATGGAATAAAAAAACCACAGGCAAAACATTGTCCTCAATGGTGAAAAACTGAAACCATTTCCACTAAGATCAGGAACAAGACAAGGTTGCCCACTCTCACCACTATTATTCAACATAGTTTTGGAAGTGTTAGCCACAGCAATCAGAGAAGACAAAGAAATAAAAGGAATCCAAATCGGAAAAGAAGAAGTAAAGCTGTCACTGTTTGCAGATGACATGATACTATACATAGAGAATCCTAAAGATGCTACCAGAAAACTACTAGAGCTAATCAATGAATTTGGTAAAGTAGCAGGATACAAAATTAATGCACAGAAATCTCTTGCATTTCTATACACTAATGACGAAAAATCTGAAAGTGAAATTAAGAAAACACTCCCGTTTACCATTGCAACAAAAAGAATAAAATATCTAGGAATAAACCTACCTAAGGAGACAAAAGACCTGTATGCAGAAAATTATAAGACACTGATGAAAGAAATTAAAGATGATACAAATAGATGGAAAGATATACCATGTTCCTGGATTGGAAGAATCAACATTGTGAAAATGACTACTACCCAAAGCAATCTACAGATTCAATGCAATCCCTATCAAACTACCAATGGCATTTTTCACAGAACTAGAACAAAAAATTTCACAATTTGTATGGAAACGCAAAAGACCCTGAATAGCCAAAGCAATCTTGAGAACGAAAAATGGAGCTGGGGGAATCAGGCTCCCTGACTTCAGACTATATTACAAAGCTACAGTAATCAAGACAGTTTGGTACTGGCACAAAAACAGAAATATAGATCAATGGAACAGGATAGAAAGCCCAGAGATAAACCCACGCACATATGGTCACCTTATCTTTGATAAAGGAGGCAAACATATACAGTGGAGAAAAGACAGCCTCTTCAATAAGTGGTGCTGGGAAAATTGGACAGGTACATGTAAAAGTATGAAATTAGAACACTCCCTGACACCATGCACAAAAATAAACTCCAAATGGATTAAAGACCTAAGTGTAAGACCAGACACTATCAAACTCTTAGAGGAAAACATAGGCAGAACACTCTATGACATACATCACAGCAAGATTCTTTTTGACCCAGCTCCCAGAGAAATGGAAATAAGAACACAAATAAACAAATGGGACCTAATGAAACTTAAAAGCTTTTGCACAGCAAAGGAAACCATAAACAAGACCAAAAGACAACCATCAGAATGGGAGAAAATATTTGCAAATGAAGCAACTGACAAAGGATTAATCTCCAAGATTTACAAGCAGCTCATGCAGCTCAATAACAAAAAAACGAACAACCCAATCCAAAAATGGGCAGAAGACCTAAATAGACATTTCTCCAAAGAAGATATACAGATGGCCTACAGACACATGAAAGAATGCTCAACATCATTAATCATTAGAGAAATGCAAATCAAAACTACAATGAGATATCATCTCACACCGGTCAGAATGGCCATCATCAAAAAATCTAGAAACAATAAATGCTGGAGAGGGTGTGGAGGAAAGGGAACTCTCTTGCACTGTTGGTGGGAATGTAAATTGATACAGCCACTATGGAGAACAGTATGGAGGTTCCTTAAAAAACTACAAATAGAACTACCATACGATCCAGCAATCCCACTACGGGGCATATACCCTGAGAAAACCATAGTTCAAAAAGAGTCATGTACCAAAATGTTCATTGCAGCTCTATTTACAATAGCCAGGACATGGAAGCAACCTAAATGTCCATCGACAGATGAATGGATAAAGAAGATGTGGCACATATATACAATGGAATATTACTCAGCCATAAAAAGAAATGAAATGGAGGTATTTGTAATGAGGTGGATGGAGTTAGAGTCTGTCATACAGAGTGAAGTAAGTCAGAAAGAGAAAAACAAATACAGTATGCTAACACATATATACGGAATCTAAGGGAAAAAAAAAAAAAAAAAGGCCATGAAGAACCTAGTGGCAAGACGGGAATAAAGACACAGACCTACTAGAGAATGGACTTGAGGATATGGGGGGGGGGCGGGTGAGATGTGACAGGGTGAGAGAGTGTCATGGACATATATACACTACCAAATGTAAAATAGATAGCTAGTGGGAAGCAGCCGCATAGCACAGGGAGATCAGCTCCGTGCTTTGTGACCACCTAGAGGGGTGGGATGGGGAGGGTGGGAGGGAGGGAGATGCAAGAGGGAAGAGATATGGGAACATATTGTATATGTATAGCTGATTAACTTTGTTATAAAGCAGAAGCTAACACACCATTGTAAGGCAATTATACTTCAATAAAGATGTTTAAAAAAAAAAAAAAAACCACAGGCAAGAAACAGTACTCACTCTTGAGATAAAAGTGATTATATTGATCATATCTATGTGTATTAAGTACTAACACCGGATATTAATTAACCCGAAGTCCTGAATAAAAAATTAAATATGAAATAAGGAAGAAAATCCATACTTACATATTCACTTACAGAATAAAAATTAAATATATCCCACCTGTTTTAGGTGACTATTAACTTAACTAATATCAGGCTGACCATATATCTCTTACAATAAACGCTCTTTTAACTGACTTCCACTCAACTGACCAGCCAAATCAACTGATGATCCTCATTTCCTTTGCAAAACATATTGAATGATTCATAGCCAATGAATGCTCCTCTATAAGGCACCAGTGCATCATACACTAAGAGTAAACTGTTTGTTCCCGAACCTGTTTATGGTAGTTATAGTGAATATTTAATTAAATATCATGTAAAACAGTGAGTACAAAATGAAAGTGAGATATTGCTTCCATAAAAATTAAGCTGAACCCTGTAAAGGGGACTGCTTAAACAAACTGTTGTCGAATTAAATATGAGACAACCATAAAAGATTGGGAAGAGGAATCTAAAAGGTTTCTGCACTAAGATTACTCACATATGTCTAAGTTATATCAACAGTTTTAGGAAACCCTCATAGACAATTGCGGTCAATGCATTATGGATGTGGTTTATTCAAGAAAAAAGAGTTGGAACACAAATCAGTGGAACCATTCTCAAACAATTTTTACCGTACATTTTAAACTCCTGAGGATCTTTCAGACCAGTTTAATCAGAATCTCTAGAATACCTGGACATCAATGTTTTTTTTTAAATTGGTTCCAATGTGCAGCCAATGTAAATACAAGGATCCACGTCAAAAGATTGGTGAGAGGATGTATTGTTTTACTATAAAACAATGGGTTAAAGTATACACTTCTTTTCTTTCAATGATTTCAAGCTTTAGCTGTTTCTATTTTGTAACTGCGCTATGGGACTGATGATGTCCGGTAAGAAGTATTCTACCAAACAACAACAACAAAATGGGTAACCTGATTTACTTTCACCTAACAAGTAAAATGAATGGGATTTGAATGGCTTTCTTCTCACAGAGATCTACAGGAAAGATCTATCAGTTAAAGTGAGGTTGAAACATCATTTCTGTAATTTCAAGGAAGCTCTTCTGTCCTCCCTAAGTAAAACTGATCTATCCTACTCTTTCTATAACATTGTGAGGTCCTCCAACTACTCTAAGTGTATATAATCACATTCTAGGAAGGCAGAGGGGACAGTGAGTTTAAAAAATTAGCAGGGGGGATACCTTGGAGGAGATGGGAAGGGATAGAAACTTAGTTTCAATATGTGCACTGGCAAAAATCGCCAATTTAGGAAGCCAAATTCATTAATGCACTCTCATTTATTCACGCAAAAAACATACAATAAATAAGTACTCTATACTTGCAGCTACTCCAAGTACTCTAACAACACACACACACACACACACACACACACACACACACAGGCAAAAATTCCACCTGAAAAATAAAGCCAACATGAGTCCATACCCTTCTTTAATCCCTCTTATGATGCAACTGCGTAGCACAAAGCCTTTCAACAAGGAGCTATCAGAACCTGCTGAAACGGATGCTTAGTGCACTTGGTGCCACAAAGGGCAACACTGCTTAATGAAAGTCGCATTTGATGTACTGTCTACACTTCAACACCAAGTGGCTCATTTGCTGGCTATAGTCCTCCTCATACTCTTATAAAGTAATCTGGAATCAGGCTTTATTTCCAAAGTACACCAGTAATAACACAGTCTTCAAATTTAACATTTGAAACAGGGGTTCCATTTACCTCCTTGTACTTATTCAAAGAAAATGACTGTAATTGAAAGCCTTCCACTGGAAATGAAGCCCTTGGAACTTTTGAGCAGTTGCTCATCCTTAAGGGTTTTTATTTAAGCTGTCAAAACTATGAACAGTCTTTCCATTGAACTGAGTCCACTCTAAGGGTGGAGAAAAATTTAGTGTAGCCTGGTGTAAAGATTAAGTCCTTCTTATCTCAAACAACAACTTTTCCCCTACCAAACAACAAATAAAGGCAGAAGAAACAAGGTTCTATGCTGTCCAAATCCTACTGCATATCAAGCGAGAATAAAGGGATTCATGGGGCCATGCTCCATAGCTTATGTTCCATACATTAAGTGTCTTCTGGATTTCCCAATTGGTTTTGTGGCACAAATTTATTGCTTCATTCTAACAGAAGAATTTTATTGGGATAAATTTCTATAAAATATTAATAAGGTACAGTCATCATGATTACATAAATTTCCAAACATACTATGTAAATAAATTTCAAATTACCTCTGAAGTTAAAGACTGAGTTAGAGGGGCTTCCCTGGTGGCACAGTGGTTGAGAATCTGCCTACCAATGCAGGGGACACGGGTTCGAGCCCTGGTCTGGGAAGATCCCACATGCCGCGGAGCAACTGGGCCCGTGAGCCACAACTACTGAGCCTGCGCGTCTGGAGCCTGTGCTCTGCAACAAGAGAGGCCGCGATAGTGAGAGGCCTGTGCACCGCGATGAAGAGTGGCCCCTGCTCGCCGCAACTAGAGAAAGCCCTCGCACAGAAACGAAGATCCAACACAGCCAAAAATAAATGAATAAATAAATTAATTTAAAAAAAAAAAGACGAGTTAGAGTACATACTTTAAACTTATTAGACAGATATGGCATAAGGTTATAAGCAATGCTGTCAATGGGGTCAAATAATACTTATAATAAGCTCAGGGCAGTTGTTCAGAGGAACACATCTTACTAAAAGAAGAAAAGTGTACTCAATCTCCCCCACCTAATTCAACACCTCAATTGAACTGAATATTTCAGGAAGAAAATCTATTGTTTCCTATATTATGCTCTTTCTGGCTAAAATATTTAACTGTCTTTCAATGAAGCCAAAATTAATAATTCTAATCTTATTACAAAAATACATTGTCAAAATTGCCTGGAAAAAGAAAAAGATTGCAATGTTTTCTATGGATCTACATCTTGATAGAATAGCACTGAAGGGGGGATGGAGATGCAAATGTATGTTACTGATAATACAAGGTATATAAAGCAAGGTAAACATACACAAGAGCTGTTTCTAGCAAAGATTAGCAAAGTATGATGACATTTCAAGTAAAAATTGGAGAAACATAAAGGAGGTAATAAAAAAAAAACAATTATCACCCTCTATTGAGCACTTATCAGGCCCTATGCAATGAAAACACTTAAAAACATTATGTCATTGAATCTCTTTTTAAAAAGCGTCTTAGGGGACTTCTGCTTCAAGGAAGATGAAATGGACATAGTTTTACCTATTACTCACACAAACTGCAACTAAAACCCTGGACACTACAGATGAAAAAACAAGTAGACTCTGAAAGGTGAAGACAAGAACGCAGACCTGCTAGGAAACTGAGGACCCAAAATATGAGACTATGGTGAGTTCCCTCAGTTTTTTTGTTTCCGTTTTTGTTTTCTACCTCATACTGTGTGTCCCAGACTATGAGCCGAAGAAGTCAGAAATCAAGAAATGCCAAGAGTAGATACCAAAAAAGTCCCAAAAAAAGCCAGCTCCCTTTAGACAAAGGGCATGGGGAGAGTCAAACTAGTAAGATAAACAATGTTTAGACAAACACCGAAGAAAAAACTGGGACACACTCATTTCCAAATCAGTAAGGATGAGTGGGGAGCCTAGACTTCCACCCTCACCAGGCATTAAAGAGGTACTCCACCTCCACATATAGTTGGCACCAGAGGAGGATGAGTAGAGATTCCGGACCTTCAACTCCACTGGGCAGAAAACAGTCCCCACACCCATCCCTCAACCGTGTCAGTGGAGACCGTGTGAAGAGCCTAGACCCTCAGAGGGCAGCAACAAGCCTCCTCCTTCCTCTCCCCACTAAGAGAGTCCCTCCTACCTCCCCCCATTGTGGAGAGTCACTGCCTGGTGGTAAAAGAACCACTGCCTCCCCCATAGTGTCAGTGGAGGGACATGAGGGAAGCAGTAATTAGACACTATTACTCCTCCCAACCACTATGGTATCAGCTGAGGGCTGGAGGGGAGTCAAAACTCCTACTCAGCACCAATCCTCTCCCCTTCAGGTGACAACTGAGGTGAAACTGGGAACCAGGACCTCTCCCCCAACGTGGCAGTCCCCTTCTCTTGCCAGAGGGCTGCCAGAAGAATCCAGCTAAAAACAGAAGGTTTAGTCAGATACAGTCAAACATACAGTCAAACCATACTGCCCCCCAAATATCCAGGTTTTAATCAAATATCACTCCTCATAATAAGAATCAGAAAACTCTTAGCCTAAATGAAAAAAGACAATCCAACAGACACCAACACTGAGTTTACAGAATTATTTAACAAATATTTTAAAGCACCCACCAAAAAAGTTTTCAGCAAGCAATTATAAACATGCTTAAAACCAAAGAAAATATAGAAACCCACAGCAAAGAAGTCTCAGAAAAGTAAAAGAAGATATAAAGAAGAGCCAAGAGGAAATTTTAGAATTCAAAAATGCAATATTCAGGGCTTCCCTGGCGGCTCAGTGGTTAGGAGTCCACCTGCCAATGCAGCAGATGCAGGTTCAAGCCCTGGTCCAGGAGGATCCCACATGCCACGGGGCAGCTGAGCCTGGAGCCTGCAAGCCACAGCTGCTGACCCTGCGAGCCACGACTGCTGGGGCCCACACGCCTGGGGCCCATGCTCCACAACAGGAAAGGCCACCACAGTAAGGGGCCCGCACACCACAGTGAGGAGTGGCCCCCACTCACTGCAGCTGGAGGGGGCCTATGCATGGCAACGGTGACCCAAGGCAGCCATAAATAAACAAACAAACACATAAATAAATAAATAAATAAATAAATAAATCTATAAAAAATTAAAAATAAAGGATTATTTTTTAAAAAAGAGACAAAAATGCAATATTCAAAAAATAAAAATAAAAACTCAGAGAACTACAAAATTGCTGAAAGAAATTATGAAGACACTAATAAATGAAAAGACACTCCATGTTCACAGAAAGAAAGACTTAACATTGTTAAGATTTCCATACTATCCAAAGAGATCTACAGATTCAACACAATCCCTATCAGAATCCCAATAGTATTTTTTACAGAAATAGAAAAATTCAACCTAAAACTTATATGGAATCTCAAGGGACTCCAAATAGCCAAAACTATTTTGAAAAACTAGAACAAAGTTGGAAAACTGACATTTCCTGATTTCAAAACATATTACAAAGCTACAGTAATCAAAACAGTGTGCTACTTGCATAAAGACAGACAAATAGACCAGCGGAATAGAATACAGAGCCAGAAATAAACCCTTGTGTATATGGTCAAATAATCTTTGACAAGGGTGCCAAGACCACTCAATGGGAAAAGGACAGTCCTGTCAACAAATGCTGCTGAGAATATTGACATACACATGCAAAAGAACAAAATTAGACCCTTATCTTATATCACATATAAAAATTAACTCAAAACAGATGAAAGTTCTAAACATAAGACCTAAAATTATAAAACTCCTAGAACAAAATATAAGGTTAGAGTTTCATAACACTGAATTTTTTAATGATTCCTTGTATATGACACCAAAAGCACAGGCAACAAAAGCAAAAATAGACATGCAGGGCTACATCAAAGGATACAATCAACAGAGTGAAAAGGCAACCTAAGAAATGGGGGAGAATGTTTGCAAATCATATACCTGGGTAAGGGGTTGATATCCAGAATACATAAAGAACTACAACTCAACAACAATAAAACAGGTAACCTGATTAAAATATGAGCAAAGGACTTGAACAGACATTTCTCCATTGATACACAAATAACCAAAAAGCATGTGAAAAGAACCTCAACATCAGTAATCATCAGAAAAGTGCAAATAAAAAATACAATGTGGGACTTCTCTGGTGGCGCAGTGGTTAAGAATCCATTTAAATGCAGGGGATATGGGTTCGAGCCCTGGTCTGGGAAGATCCCACGTGTCACGGAGCAACTAAGCCTGTGCACCACAACTACTGAGCCTGCACTCTAGAGCCCATGAGCCACAACTACTGAGACCACGTGTTGCAACTACTGAAGCCTGTGTGCCTAGAGCCTGTGCTCTGCAACAAGAGAAGCCACCACAATGAGAAGCCCGCGCACTGCAACGAAGAGTAGCCCCCACTCGCTGCAACTAGAGAAAGCCCGCACGCAGCAACAAAGACCCAATGCAGCCAAAAAATATTAATACTAAATAAATAAATAAATAAAATAAAACTCATTTCTACCTTTAAAAAAAAAAATACAATGTGATCTTACTTCATATCCATTAGGATGGCTACTAACAAAAGACCAGAAAATAACAAGTGCTGGCAAGGACGTGGAGAAACAGGAATCCTTTTATGCTGTATGTGAGATGATAAAATGGTGCACCTGCTACGGAAAACAGTATAGATGTTCCTCAAAAAATTAAAAATGGAACTATGATATATATATGACATATGATATAGCAATACCACTTCTAGGTATACACTTGGAAGAATTGAAAGCAGGGTCTCATACCACCTATACTCACAGCAGCACTATTCATAACAGTCAAGAGGTAGAAACAACCTGAATGTCCATCTAGGAATAAACAGGTAAATAAATGTGGTATATATAAACAAGGGAAGATTATTCCATCTTAAAAAGGAATGAAATCCTATCACATGCTACAATTTATTTATTTATTTATTTATTTATTATTCATTTATTTATTTTTGGCCGCATTGGGTCTTCTCTGCTGCTCGTGGGCTTTCTCTAGCTGCAGCGAGCGGGGGCTACTCTTCGTTGCAGTGCATGGGCTTCTCATTGCGGTGGCTTCTCTTGTTGCAGAGCACAGGCCATAGGCACACGGGCTTCAGTAGTTGTGGCATGTGGGCTCAGTAGTTCTGGCTCATGGGCTCTAGAGCACAGGCTCAGTAGTTGTGGTGCACAGGCTTAGTTGCTCCACGGCATGTGGAATCTTCCTGGACCAGGGATCGAACCCATGTCCCCTGCATTGGCAGGCGGATTCTTAACCACTGCGCCACCAGGGAAGTCCCCACATGCTATAATTTAGATGAACTTTGAGGACATTATGCTAAGTGAAATAAGCTAGCCAAAAAAAAGACAAATACTCCATGATTCTAATATGAGATACCTACAGTGATCAAGTCCACAGAAAGTAGAATGGTGGCTACAAGGAGCTGAGAGAAGAGGGGAAAGGGGCATTGCTGTTTAATGAGTATAGAGTTTCAGGTTTGCAAGATGAGAAACAACAATGGGAATATACTCAACATTACAGAACTGTAGGCTTACAAAACGGTTAAGATGGTAAATTTTACATAATGTGCTTTTTACCACCATAAAATATTTTTTAATTAAAAATAAAAAAAACAAAACCTCGATGGATGAGCTCAACATCAGATAGAGAGAAGACAGGAAAGAATCAGAGAACGTCAAGGTAAAACAATTGAAATTACTCAGTCTAAACGAAAGAGAAAACATAGACTAAGAGGGAAGAAAAATGAACAGAGTACCAGGGACCTGTGGGACTATAACAAAAGATCTAACAATTCTGTCTTCAGTATCCCAGGAGTGAAGGAGAGAGGGGCTAAAAAGTACATGGTGAAATTTCCCCAATTTGCCAAAAGACACAAACCTACAGATTCAAGAAGTTGTGAGAACCCCAAGCAGAATAAGCCCAAAGCTATCCACACCAAGACACGTCACAGTAAAAGTTTTGAAAACTAAAGATACAGAAGAATTCTGGAAGCAGCCAGAGAAAAACAATACATGACCTACAGGGGAAAGAATGATAGTGAATTTCTCATAAGAAACCATGGATGCCAGCAAAAAGATGCCAAGATACATTGGAATGGCTGAAAAGAACTGTCAACCCAGAATTCTATAGCAAGTGAAAAAATTCCTCAGGAAAAAATGAGTAATAAGACATACTCATATTAAAGAAAACTAAGAAAATTTGTGGCTACTTATCCTAAAGAATGTCTAAAGGAAGCTCTCTTTTAAAAAAATAAAGGAAATGATAAAATAAAGAATCTTAAATCACAAGAAAGGAAAAACAGAACAAATGGAAAGAACAAAATAAATATAATACACTTTCTCCTCGAGTCTTCCAAATTATGACTGACGGTTGAAGCAAAAATTACAACTGTCTTGAGAAGGTTCTAAATGCATGTAGAGGAACTATTTAAGATAATTATAAATGGGGGAGGGTATAGGGAGGCATATTTCAATGCTTCACTTGAACTGGTAAAAAACAACAACTGGTTGACAACAATAGACTGTGATAGAAGTCTACATACTGCAATATCTAGAACTACTAAAAATGCTGTATAAAGATACACACTCAAAAACACTGTAGACAAATCAAAATGAAATTTGAGAAAATTCTAGAATGTAACTTACAGAAAAGGAAGGGAAAAAGAAGACAGAGAAACAAAAAATAAAATAAAAAACAGAAAACTAAAAATTGGCAAACTTAACAGAGATTAGTAGAGGGCATTAAAAAACATGACCCAACTATATGCCATCCACCAGAGAGTTTCTTTAAATATCATACTTAAGTATATATAACATAAAAGTAAAAGTACAGAAAGGCTCTATCATAAAAACATTTGCCAGGGACTTCCCTGGTGATCCAGTGATTAAGACTTCACCTTCCGGGCTTCCCTGGTGGCACAGTGGATAAGAATCTGCCTGCCAATGCAGGGGACACAGGTTCGATCCCTGGTCCTGGAAGATCTCACATGCCGTGGAGCAACTAAGCCCGTGCACCACAACTACTGAGGCTGCACTCTAGAGCCCACGAGCCACAACTACTGAGCCCGCGTGCCTAGAGCCCCATGCTCCACAACAAGAGAAGCCACTGCATTGAGAAGCCCATTCACCGCAACAAAGAGTAGCCCCCACTCGCCGCAGTGTGCAGCAATGAAGACCCAACACAGCCAAAAATAAATAAACAAAAAAGAAAAAGACAAAAAATTAAAAGAAAAAAAAAAAAGACTTCGCCTTCCAATACAGGGGGTGTGGGTTCAATCCCTGGTCAGGGAGCTAAGATTCCACATGCCTCTCAGCCAAAAAACCAAAACATAAAACAAAAGCAGTACTGTAACAAATTCAATAAAGACTTTAGAAATGGTCCACATCAAAAAAAAAAATCTTTAAAAAAAAAATTGCCTAAAGAAAAAAACAGTGGCTATATTAATATCAGATAAAATAGACTTTAAAGCACACAAAACTATCAGAGACAGAGAGGGAAATTACATAATGTAAAAGGGTCACTCTACTGAGAAAATATGATAATCCTAAGCATATATGCATCAAACAGTAGCCCTGAAAATATATGAAGTAAAAACTGACAGAACTGACAGGAGGAAAAATCAAATTCACAAGTATAATTGAAGACTTCAACACCTCTTTCTCAACAACTGACAGAACAACTAAACAGAAAATCATCAAACATAGAGAAGAATTCAACATTAATCAACAGAATCTACTTAACACAGCAGAACATTCTACCCAAAGCAGAATACACATTCTTTCCAAGTGCCCCAGTAAACTATACTGAAACAGACCATATGATGGGCCAGAAAACAAACCTCAGCAAGTGTAAAAGAACTCAAATCCTACAAAGTGTGTTCTCAGACCACAATGGATTCAAACTAGAAAATGATAACAAAGGCAAAAGAAAAATATCCAGACATTTGGAAGCAAAACCACACACCACTAAATAATTCATGCATCAAAAAGAAATCTCAAGGGGGAAAAAAAAAAAAAACTACGCTAAGCTGAATTAAAACAAAAATACAACATATCAAAATTTGTGGGACTCATAAAGCAGTGTTGAAAAGGAAGTTCACAGCACTAAATGTTTATGTAAGAAAAAAGGGAAAACTTTCAAACCAATAATCTAAGCTATCCCCCTCATGAACCCAGAAAAAGAAGAGCAAAAATTAATCCAACTCAGCAGAAGGAAACAATAAAGAAAGTAGAAATGAAGCTGAAAACAAAACAAAAAAAAAAAAAAAGAGAGAGGGAGAGTGAGAAAATTAGTGAAACAAAAAACTGGTTCTTTGAAAAGATCAATAAAATTGACAAAAAGCAAAAAGTTCTTAGATTTAAGAATAAAAGCAAGGCATATAAAGGGAAAAAAATCTACAAGTCGGACTGTATCAAAATTAAAATTTTTGCTTTCATCCTCTGTCAAGAGGCTGAAAAGACAAGCTACAGATTAGGAAAAAAATATTTGTAAACCACGTATCCAATAATGGATTAGTATCTAGAATATATTTAAGAACTTTTAAAAATTCAACAGTAAAAGTCAAAAATCCAATTAGAAAATAGGCAAAAGACATTTAATGAGCAAGAGATATTTAACAGAAGAAGATATTCAGATGACAAACAAGCACATGAAAGGACATTTGACATAATTAGTTATTAGGAAAATGCAAACTAAAACTACAATGAGAAATCACTACATACCAACAGAATGGCTAAAATAAAAAACAGTAACACCACCAAATGCTGGTGAAGATGCAGAGAAATCAGATAACTCATATCACTGCACTGAAGAGAATGTACAATGATAGAAGACACAGTAAAAGACAGTTTTGGTAGCTTCTTAAAATTAAATATGCTACTCAGGAATTGCATTCCTGGGCATTTATCCCAGAGAAAAGAAAAATTCTGTCTACACCAAAATATACACAAAATTTATGTACACAAATGTTCACAGCAGTTTTATTTGTAACAGAGAAAAAACTGGGAACAGCGCAGATGTCCCTCAATAGGGGGAATGATTAAATGAGCTATGGTACATCCGTAACTTGGAGTACTACTCAGAAACAAAAGGAACAACACACAATAACTTGGAGGAATCTCCAGAGAATCATGCTGAGTGAAAAAAAAATAATCCCCAAAAGTTATACAGTGTATGATTCCATTTATATAATATTCTTGAAATGACAAAATTTTAAAATTGGAGAAAAATACTACTGGTTGCCAGGAGTTAATGACTGGGGGTGTAGGGGAGGAGGAAAGTGGTGAAGCTATAGAAGACTAACAGGAGAGATCCTTTGGGTGATGGAATTGTTCAGTATCTTAACTATATTAATGTCAGTATTCTGGTTTTGATATTGTACAATAGTTTTATAAGGTGTTACAATTGGGGAAACTAGGTAAAAAGCACATGGTATCCTCTCTGTATTATTTCTTACAACTGCATATGAATCTACTATTATCTCAAAAAGTTTAATTTTTAAAAAGTATATTAGGTGACAATTGTCCTGACTTAATAGATGAAAAAACAATTTTATCAAGTTTCTATATGTGGTCCAAGATCACATACTACTAGTAAATAGTAGATGCAGAATTCAAACTCATGTTTGCTAGACTCCCCAGAAAAGTCACAGACTTACTCAATAGCATTTAGGGAATAAATGAGCACCTGTTATGTGTTGGTATTATGGATATAAAAAATGACAACATAGTTCAGTATCTCTAGAATCTTTCAGTATAAAGGACACAGACTGGTGAGTAAATAATTACAATAAAATGCATTATATATATACAAGGCCAAGTGCTAGCACTGTTCAGGGACATCAAATGAGGATTCTTCAATGGGAGAGGGCAGCCTTTAACAAGCAGGGGATTAAGGGATGCAGACTGACCTTTTAACAAGATCACTCTAGACACGTCTTGGAGCACTGGAAGGCATCAGGAACACACTGGAGATAAACTAGGAGGCTCCTCTAGTAAGCCAGGAGGGAAACAGAACTAAGAAGGGTTCTTTGGGATGAAATGCAGAAGTTAACTGCATTTTAGAGATGTTGCATCTGAAGTTTCTGTTGAATTTCAGGACACATATCTAACTAGTCAATAAAATATATGCCTCTGAAACTCGAGAAAGAGATTAGACTAGTAAAACAGATTTTGGAATAACCAGTTACTGAACATGGTAAAACACATAAAACTAGGAAATTGCTCAAAGAGAATATGTAGAACAAGAAGGGGGCAAGGGGTGGGATGAACTTAGTTCAAGGAAGCAGTATTTCAGAAGGAATGATAGCTGTATATTAACCTAATTCAAGAAAGAGATTACTCATATAAATAATTCAAATGGAAATACAGAGAAGTGTGCATGTGTGTGGAGTGGTAATAAGAAGGATGTTTGTGCTACCATACATGTATTTTTTAATTTTGGAAAGAGATCAGAATCCTGATCTGAAACAAGGAAATGTTTCCCTGTGCCGATGTTTTTGGTAATGTATTACTTGACTTTCTTGGTTTTTCTTGCTCACTATTTAAGACTGATTCAATCATTTTCCTAAATGTGAAACTAGGAAATGGCTGGCCATTGACGATATCCCATAATGTATTTTCTTATAGCTGTGGACAAACTTTGCAGAAGAAATATCTTTCCAATAATTACAAGTTTATATCAATTCATTTGGTCAGTTTTTGAAAATGAGAGAGATGGTTTCTTTTTTGCCCTCTTTAAAATACTGGAAGAGGGACATCCCCGGTGGTCCAATGGTTAGGACTCCATGCTCCCAATGCAGGGGGCCCTAGCTTGATCCCTGGTCAGGGAACTAGAGCCTGTATGCCGCAACTAAAGAACCTGCATGCAGCAACGAAGATCCGGCGCAGCCAAATAAATAAATAAATATTTTTTTAAAATGAAATAAAATACTGGAGGAAGTTCAAAATTAATAACCCTTTAAAAGAATGGCTTTTTGGAAGAATACAAGAAAGAATAATTTTAATTTGTTTTTAAGCATCTCTGTCCCTGCGTTTACACTAAGGTCTTTTATCGCTCCAAATGAAACTAAACTCATTTTGATGAATTTTGTAAGTTTAAAAAACAAATCATTGTGAAGGAACAAAAGAACAAAAGTTCTGCTGAGAATCACAGAGATATAGAGCATCAATAAGCATGCCAAAAACAAGACTGAGATTTTTCTGTTTCTCTTATTCCCCCTATTGTAATATAAACAGGATATCCTTCAATTAGCTATGGAGTCTTACATTATTTAGTTTTACATTATACACATGTCTTGGTATACGAATGCATTCTCTCCTTGTTTGGTTGCTAAAGGAATAGTAAGATAGTTATTCAAATGAAGCAGTTAATTTAATGTCCTCCTTTTCTTTTTTATGAAGATCATTTCTTGAAATGTTTTTCTGCTTTTAACATTAGTTTATTCTCATTCCTTAACTCTGAGTTTCAGGTTTCTATGGCAGGACATTTAAGGTGAAAGGAAAAAGTTAAGGAGGTAGAATACAGTTTATATTTACCAAAATTCTTAACAACAAACAATGGGTAATGGGCTGCTCAAAGGAAAGCAATCTACTGAGGAAAAAAGTAAACCCCAAACCACAATGATAACCTGTCCTGACCCTATACAAAAAGATAATATTCTAGTTATAATGGCTTTAATAGTTAATAATGCAAATGTGTCTAAAATGGAGGATGAATCTTTTAAGTAAAAATCCTATACTTTGATTATGGGTAAAGAACAAGTAATCTTGCTGTCACAAAAACACAGGAGAAACAAATCTACACAGAAAAAAAAAAAATGTAGGAAAAATTAGCCCAAAGTGTACTAACTTCATTTTAAATTTGAAAAATGGAAGAATTTTTCAACATGCTTATATATATAATCATAAGAATTACGAAGACAATCATCATAATTTTCCATCTTGCCATATCATGATTCCATTCTCTAGGGCCTCAGCTTAATTCTGTAGTCAAAATGCCTATGTTTTCAACAAATAAAACAAGGAAGGAAGGATTACAAAAGGGAGGCATTTTAGGGTGCTCCTGGAAACCTCATTACTAACCCAATAAATTTCCAAGAGAAGAACTGATATATATGGATCCAGAACCAAAGCGATGGCCAACAGCCCCAGCTAAGTTTAGATATGTTAGGAAGTACATACTTCTTTCCCCAAAGCCTAGTAATGACATATTAAAACACTGTACTGTAACATCAAAATTTCAGATACAACCAAAGTTCATTACTTCCCTAAAATATAACCCACCAACACAGAGCAAAGAGATATTCTCATAAATAGTCAGCCAAAATGGTGGGGATTCTTTCTGCACCCAAGTAACGTTTGAGCAAAGAAGAGCAAAGCTCTTCTACACATGAATGAACAAAGTCAGTTAACTGAAAGAAAAAAAAAAAACTTCTGACTAAACAAACAACAGGTAACGGGAAGTGACTATCAATTTGTTTCAGAACCAAATCAAATATACATCAAGTTTCATAACAAATATTCCTCTTGAAAATTCTCTATTCAATCTAAAGAAGTATAGCCTGTCTTTCCTGTTACTGCAGTTTCATTATTTTTCTTCTTTAAATACTAAATAATGCCTCTGGAACAGAGTTTGAAGATTCCTTCCTCTTGGTCAGCAGCAATGTCAGATAGCAAGTATAGAGCCTTCATTTCATCCAAGAATTATTAAGCCAGAGGAAGAAACACATTCACAAAAGAACCTTCTGGGTTCATCTGCTTCCCTGAGTAGCCAGAGGAGCCCATCAACATGAGAAGCCTGGAGGGAGGTGGCAGGTTTCCCTTGGGAAAAGAAAACATATTGACTTACCTTCTCTGCATACTTGAACTTAACATAGAACCAAGTTGACTTGATCATTGTCTCACCTTCTGCTCTCAGAGGAAAAGAAGATGGAAAAAAATAAAAAGAGGAAAAGAAAAAACAAAAACAGTATAGTGCTGAAGAAAAAACAGTGTTTCAGCAAAGGCTTCTTTCAGATGCTGAGTTTTCCAGAGGATGACATGTACTCAAAGGAGGGGTGAAGGGGGAAGATATAGGAAAATGCACTATTTCAAACCTGGCCTCCTCTCCCTTTCTGTTCCTGTACACCTTCCCTTAGTGTCTAAATCGCTGTGTGTGATCTCGCTCCGGAAACTGCACTCCAGGACTGCCTTGCTGAGCTGCCTGCCTCTCCCTCCTCCCTCTCTCTCTGTGTTGCTCTCCTGGCTGGCTGACAAGAGAACTCCTCAAATGGCCTTCAGCTGCCTTCATCGCAAATGGCACATGTCAGTAAAGGCAGGAGGCAGGCCCTGGCCCCAGTCCCCTCCCAGAAGGACAACTCCTCCTCCTACGCCTACCCCCAGGGATGAATAATGAATTCCAGAACTTCCCCTCAGGACACAAATTAACACCTGGCCAAACATTATTCTGACAAGAGCCTGTGTCTAGAGAAAGGACCCTGCCACAGCTTTAACCCCATGATCCCCTAAACAAGATCAGGAGGTGACCCTTCTCCAGGGCTACAGAAGATTACAACACTAAAAACAGTCCAGTCTCTTTAGCAAAAAGTGAATAAGAATCCATTTGAAATTCTCCAGCTGAAACAACATCTTTCAACCTTCTGCAGCCAGAGAAAGAGAAACTGGGAGAGCTTTCTCTCGCTATTCCCTTTTACTTCTACTAGCTGCCAAAACAGCTCCTGGTATTCAGCCTCAAGAACAGCTTGGTAAAATGACTGACACTTTATACATACTTATTTTTCACAGAAATGTAAAGATAGTATTTTTTATTTTTGTTTCACTACTATTAACTAGTTAAACTTTTCAAGATTTCAATAAAAACTGTGAAATAGAATCACAGCACTCACTTTACAAGATGCCAGAAATGGAATGGAGAAAGAGGGGTGAAATGTAGGCACACAGCTTTAGCATACATGAATTTGAGACACCTATGCACTGCTGTACTGAGGCAGTCAGGCATGCGGAAAACAGTGATTCTCAAAATATTTAATAATATGATAGCGCGGCTCTTATTCCGATTCCCCATATCCCTACAGGGGTCCCTACCTCCAAGTAATAACATTGACAATATTTATCAAATACAAAATAATTTAGATTCATCTGGATTTTAAAAGAAATTCTACTGGATGCTCTAAACTACAAAACCCCATCTGCAAAAGAGGAAGAGACAAATACTTGAGTTCGAATGTCTGGTATTATCAGCTTCTACCTTTCAAAACAGTTTGAAGAGTGTGAAATATTCTACCACCAGTCACTTTGTGCCACTCTGATTCCCAAGGCTGAATGGAGCAACGGAGCCAGTGTGCTGTTCTAGTGGGAACCGTTCCTACCAGTCAGAAGGGTCAGAGTCTACCCGGGGCTCATCTCCCTTTCACATCTGCAAAAGACCAGAAGTGGACCATTGTTCCATTTCTCTACCTCTGTGTCACAAAAACACCAGCCTTTCATCCCTATAGCCCCTTCATCTGAGGCACGTCATGATTTTTCACAGTCAAGGTGTTTGAGGGCATAATGTTGGCTGAGACCTAAATATCATTTACTACCTGTCTTTATGGAAAGGGAATATGCTTCCATTTTGAAGCTGCTATTACATGTCACCAGGCTAAGCAGTAGCTTCATTTTAGCATTCAAAATGTTAGGAGTGATTACCACTGAAAAGCCCTCCCAAAAAACTCTATACCTACATCACAATAATTATAAATCTTCCCATATTTTTGAAGAAGCATTTTCTACTATACCACTCTAACATTCTAATACTATTTCAGCAGAGCAGCTACATAAGTGCATAGTAAAACTTGATGTTGAGATTGACAAGTGTATCAAAACTCATCCCCTAAGACCCATGTACAATAAAGGATCTCAGTGGATTCTAATTTGAATTATTAAGTAAGGATATAAATCACTTAGGATGTGGGAGATAAGGTAAATGGAGTTCATATCTGAAGGCTTCTAATTTCTCTGAGAACAATGACGCTATGCTTACTGGCCTCTCTCAATTCCCTGAATCTTTCCAGCATCCAGCATCTTCTTTCTAGAACACCCTTATATTCTTCTATCACATCACCTAACTCATACTCTATCATCCTTCAGACTGGTACTTAGGCTGTCACTTCCTCCAAGAAGCTTTCCTCATCCTCATCCCCGAGCCTGGGTTGGGCACATCTATTGTTGACGGAACTTATCCCCCCTCTTAGCACTTATCATACACTGTTCTTCTGCTTACTTATGTTCTTCTGCATCTCCTTCTGAATTGGAGGTCTCTTGAGAGCAAGTCCCCAGTCTGCCTCAGTCACAGTTATAGCCTGTGGCTCGGCACAGTGCCTGGACACAGTCGATGCTCAGTTAGTATTGCTGGATGGCATGGAGGAAGGAAAACGTGGGTCATATGGCAAGAATGGGGATGAGACAATGCATGTAAAGTCCTTAGTTCATTTTCTCTAAAATTGTAAGTTCTTGATAAATGTTTGCTATCATTTAGCTTTGAGTGGGGAGAGTTTGGAACTTCCACCAAGGAGACAAAGAAAGTGACTCAGTAAATGCATTGATGGCAACAATGAAGAAGCCAACAGCTGTTGAGGCCCACTGATCTATAACAACATCCAAACAGAGTTTTAATTCTCTCAAGTGGAACACAGAATCTCAAGAAAGGGTACACAGCTGGCATGCTCCTGAGAGGAAATGGGCAGAAGGACAAGACCTTCAAGGAACTGAGGGTGCTGGCAAGAGGGGTGGTGAGGGGATTACATACGGAATGCAGGCTGGGTAAGGAAAGAAGTGAGGCCAGAGGGGCTTGTGGTCTGAGAGAAGAGTGAGGTGCATTACAGGAAAGGTGGAATGGGGAGGGGAAAGATGGCAGGGTGACCACTAACCAACTTTACTTAGAGACATGCTGGCAAAACACTCTGTCTTCAGGACAGACTGTGGAAGATTAGGGATTTTTTGAAAGTTAATTCATTTCCTTGTGATTTTCCCCCTTTATTGTAAATCCAAATGCTCGTGGAGAAGGGGAAAAAGATAATGAAGGATTCCAAAAAGTTAGAATTTGCATAATCAAGTAGTTAGACTCATAGGATTAGTGAATATTCATGCTACTTGGGAAAGGATTTTAACACTTCATGAAAACAAACAGTGTCTAACTTTAGCATAAGGCTCTCTTTTAAGTAAAAAGAAATAATAAACTCCCCACTTGATCATATTTTGATTGTTAGCAGGCATTCAATGACTGAAGAAACACAAAATGTAAGAATTTAATAATGCTTCTTAATGAATCTCTATTTTATTAACCATCCCTTCCAGAAACACCTAAAAATCATGTGCACACACAAATATGGCACCTGTGTCCTGATAAAGGTTGCACCTCCCAAGCTGGGAAATGATCTGTAGCAAATACCACAAGGATGAAAGAAGTGAAACCCAGAGAGTTAAAGTGACATCACCAAGGTCTCAGCCCTGGTCTGTAGCTGAGCTGGATCTATGAGATGTCCGGGCTCCTTAGTCTAGCATCACGCTACTGCATGTAGGAGTATCCCTGAGAATACTGGTAAGACTGTAGCTGTTATACATTTCAGATAACACAATATGACCATGCAACAGTTAGAATTAATAGCAATATAAATTGTCTTAGAATTAAGGGAAGATAAAATAAAATTGTTATTTATTTTATCCCCCAAATACCTAACATTTGCATGAACATAGGGCATTGCTTAATGAGAGGTAAGGAAGGAGACGAAACTCAATTCAAGGGGTAGATTTTTGGATGTGTTCGTTTAAAGTCTCTTAAAAGAGGGGAAGGCCAAAAACTGGTGGGGGGGGGGGTACTTTATGGGAGAAGGTACAATGCAACAAGCAGTGGTAACATGCAAGAGCTCTGGAGACAGAAGGACCTCAGTTCCAATCCTGGCCATGCCAAATGACAGGTATCAATATAAGGGCAAACTAGTCACTTATCTCTCTCAACCTCAAGTTCCCCATCTGTAAACTGAGGGTAACCAAACCTACCTTCAAATGAGGATTCCTGTGAAAATTAAATGGACTCACAGTTCTGTAAAGCAGTTAACACAGCTCCAGGCTCACAACTGAGCTTGATAAAAGGTAAAGGCAGTGTCACCTTCAATTATATCACAACCTCCTAACCTTTGTTTAGTAGCTATAGTCAGCTAGAAACACAAGGAAACATCACTTCTTAGACTTCAATTCAGAAACTCCACCTGCTATGACAGAGAGTCAATCATCCTCTGATTACACTCGAAGCCTGACGTGCCATCAGGAAGGGAGGAAGAAGACCAGAGAGGGTACCATAAGCCCACTCAGCTCCTTGGTGAACATAAGTAGGGAAAGCTGCCACAGCTTGTGAGCTTTGAGGCAGTCATTACTGACAATAAGAGCGCATTCTCTAATAAAATATGACTGCTATTTTATCCTTAATGTTTTCTGGAGAAATAAGAGTTTGCAAAAACATACATAGAGATATAACACACCAGCAATTGAGCCCTTTTAACTCTGAAACCACAACCAAGACAGGCTTCTGCAGCAACTCATTTTCATTTCCTGGCATAAACTCCTTCTTCCAACTCCTACCCGCCTTTTTGGTTTTGTTTTAAACAGACAGTTTACTGTTAAAATTGGAGGATCTTTGTGGAGGAATTGCTTCAGCTGCACTGAAAGAACCTATTTCCATTGCAGCTGCACTTGGAACACACCATTTCCTCTGGCAGAGCATCTGAACACTCATTAAGAGAGGCTGAAGAGGTATGATGGGCACTCAATGACTTTCCCTTTTCTCAGCGAATAGGGCTGGTCACAGCTCTTATAAAACCTTCAGAAGGATTCATTTATCTGTCAAAAACTGCAAGACTCTTCCAGCTTTTGTACACGGTGCTTCCTCTGCTGGGAATGAAATTTCCTCTCTTCTTCAACCCTACTAGTCCCTGCCTAACCCAGCAAATGCATTCATTCATATGCTTTGCACACACACACACACACACACACACACACACACACACACACCCTACTTTTGCTTAACTCAGTTCTCATCCCAGACTTCAACTCTTTACAAAAGCTTCCCTTGATCCTCCAAGGAAGAGTTTGCAAATGAAACTGTTCAGAAGTTCAGCTTAATAATAAAGCTTAAAGTGACTTGAACATGAACTACAAAGACATACAGCCGAACTGCAAACAGAAAGATTTTTATCCTACATTCTGCTCTTCAGCAGAAAAGAAAGCTGCAAGTTCTTTCCTCCTCATTACCCTCCATGATAAATGTGTTCTTCCTTAAACCCTCAGGGGAGGGAGAAGCACACATCAGCTGAGCATTTCAGGAGGCAGAAATCATGCCTGTGTTATCTGCATCTGACCTCCACTCTGCTCCTAAGAGGCACAGGGCCCAGCAGGAAAAAAGCCAGGGCCCACTGCCAAGAACAGACTCTGTCCAACGGCACCACTCCAAGCGAAGTAGTTTCCAGAGTCCTTGAGGGAACCAGGCCAAAAGCCCATCTAGGATTCTCAAGGTAGGAGAAAGGTCTCAATGGACACCAAGCCATCCTGTAGGGAGACTGGAGGGTGAGAACAGCCTCCCGGAGGGTCAGCTCCAGGGCTCAGCGTCCCTTTGAAGAGTCCACTCCTGGGTAATGTTCCTCCCTTGTCATAATCATTATCTGGGCAAGCTAATTCAAGCTATCACAGAGTGAGACACATGAACAATGCCCTACCGTGCACCGAAGTATAGCAAAGTATACTGAATGTTTGAACCAATTACCTTCATAAAGGTGATCTTTTATACTTAGAATTCCTTGAGGTTCTATGGTTTTTTTTTTCTCAGAATTTTCCTAAAAGCCCTCATGAAGGTCAAACTGTTTAAGATTGCTTTAAAGGCAGGAAACCAATAATCCTCTTTTGAGAGGAAGAGCTACACAGCTTTACAACATGGGCTCTGTCTATACAAGCAATGTGTTAAGGAACATTCTATTTACTCATTTTTCTTGTATAAAAATGTGTCCAGTTTGATAAACTAGCTGAATGATTAACTCTGTCTGACATTAAAGGCCATGGAAATTTGAGCTAAGAAAGAATATCTGAAGCTGTCCATGTTTCCATTGCTATAAAAGGAAAAGTGACAGATGACCATACAGTAGATGGAGCAGGTATATATTTGAAGGAAATTATCAAAATATACTGAGGTTACAACTAAAAACAGGATCAATGTTGAAAAGATTTTTCGAAAAGGTTGATAAGAATAGACACACAGTGATCTTTTTACAAATATACAAATATAAAAGTATCAAAGCTCTGACCCAATCACCTTGTCTGTATCTAAACTATATGTATCAAAAACATCCAAGAGATAAAAGCAGCATCTTTCCCTTTGATTTCAGAACTTGACAGAGACGGAGGGGTTTATATATTTCATGTAAACGATACTCCACATTTCTGATTAAGTGTTCCATCAAAAACTGTACACCAACAACATCTAATTCTTTCCACTTATATTAGAGTACTTTTTTGAGACACTGGTAAGCAAGCACAAAACTTAAAGATTTTACAAAAATCATGCAGCAACAGATGTACAAAAAGATAACCAGCAGTACCTACCGAGGAGTTGGCACATTCATGGGAAGCATTAACCATGCTCCATGAGGAATACAAGAAGGAACTACACATACACACAAAGAAAAAGAAACTCTCCTTCCTGAAATGACGTGGCAGCCTAGTTGGGGAGACTAATGACGCACAGAAGAAATGACTTATGACCTTCCATTACAAAACAACAAATCCCCAAAGTGCAAATCAATACACCACACAGAGAAGTTGATGAGTATGTAGAAGGCAGCAAGAGAGGGATTAGAGGTGGATGAGGAAGGCTTGCTGTGAAAAAAGGAGCTTTGAAGAAAATACAGAACCTGATTTGCCAAAGAAAAAAAATAAGACATCCAGGTAGATGTGAAACACATACAAAAACAAAAGTAAGAAAACTAAAATTATGCCCTTTTCCATAAGTATAAATATCACTGATTAACTTTGCTCATGTTCACCTCATTTCTGCATCAAATGTCTTTGAAAAATGACTAACTCTGAAGTTTGGCAGTGTGCCTTTTTATAAAAATATGTGTGTGTACATACATATTTCTATACAACTCGACTCGTATACCTACTTTCTTTACACACAGAATTACATACATAAATGGCAGCCAAGTTATTTTAACTGGTTTTGCAGTATGAATTCAGAATGATTATAATTACAGTTTCTCTGTTAAAATGAGGTTTTGTTCTTTAATATTCATTGACTATACTAGCTTGCTTCCCACACACAACACATTATTTACCCTACAGTGGCTTGGTGCATCAATTATGGTAATAGTTTGTAAATAACATTCACATTATGGAAAATGGAGCCTGGTTACTTAGCTCTCCCTCTGGAAAACTGTCACAAACATATGTATCATCTGTCTCTACTTAGAGTGCAGCAATTAGTAATTATAACTGTATATACTTTTTTAAAGCAAAGGGGGAAAATAGACCTGAAATGTCATGTTTCCAAATGTTCTTAGGATGTTGTCTAAAATTATTTCGTTTGAACTCTAGTTGAAAAAGAGAAAATTCATTTTGACAAAATAAAGAGTCATCGCTAATAGCTTACTGAGTACGGAAAAATAGACAAAGCATCTCTCAAATGACACACTTACTGAACAATCCCTTCTTCACCCAGATCAGCCTAGAAATAAACAGGCCAGAGGCCGAGGGAGGCCTGAATACAGTACTGTGAGGCAGGACAGACCTGGATTCAAACCCCTGTCTTCTTACCTTTCTCTAGCTCAGTTAAACGGTTATTTATAGAGTGCTTAATATACCAGACATAGTACTTAGTTCTGCAGAAATCTAAATGAATAACAGAATAATTTTTCTCAAGAAGGTTACCTTGTAATAAGGGAACGAGAAACATAAATCAGTACCGTCTAGTATAAAGTCTTCACATGAAAAAAAGGTTTTAAGATACGTAAACAGTTCAGAGAAGAGTATTACTTCCGCCAGCAGAGAAAGGAAATACGAGATAGCTTCACCAAGCAAGGCATAAACTGTGGACATGTGGTGATGGGATAACACTGGAGCTAATGATTTCCAAGGAAGAGTAATCCCAGGTAACAACAAGGATCAAGATCTGAACATGAGAACGGAGAGTTAAGAAGATGTGAAGGTGAGGGTCAGAGGGAGGAGACCAAAGACCTGGGAAGCTTGATTTTTTTATGGTCACCTTCATGGATACTGAAATTTTCCAGGTGACACATTACTTAGGTGCTTTGACTCCTAATTTGTAACTACTGATTGTTTGTAAAATGAGGAAAATAGAACACCCCCAAGAATTTTTGAGAGGACTGGTAAGGTTATTCTGCAAGTAACTTGCATAGTTTCTAACAGGAATAGGTTCCCAGTAGCTCTGGAAACATTAGTACTTTATTGCAACCACAAAAATGATTATTTAGAAAAAAGGTAACAGAAACCATACATGAGTTTTTCGGATTTTTTTAAGATTATTTTTTTTCTTTCCTGATGTGGACCATTTTTAAAGTCTTTATTGAATTTGTTACAATATTGCTTCTGTTTTATGTTTTGGTTTTTTGGCCGCGAGGCGTGTGGGATCCTAGCGTCCCAACCAGGGATCGAACCTGCACCCCCTACACTGGAAGGCGAAGACTTAACCACTGGACCACCAGGAAAGTCCCCATATAGGAGTTTTAAAAAGAAAAAAATAAAGCACAGCAGTCATGGTAGGAGGGATGAGGAAGAGACCATGGAAAATAACCTGCCATGATAGGTTCTGTTCTTCCATATGGCCCTAAAAGACTGATCACTTGAGGGTCTAGAATTTCAGAGGCAATGAGCAAAATCTGGGATGACTGATTTTATTAAAAGGAGACCTATTGTTCCCTCTGTAGGAGTGGAATGTGAGGATTTACAATTTGGTCCAGGATAACTCTGGTTTACATATCACAGAGGCATCTAGGACATAGGTCCTCTCCAAATGTGGACACGCCCCTCACAGTGGACACCCCAGCCTTCCCCTTCCCAACGCCAAAGAGAAGCAGGTTAACAAAAATATATTCAGTCATACTACCTATCTGTAGATGATCAATTACTCTTACAGACACTCCTTAGAGAAGATCTAATCCAGTGGTTCTCAAAGTACCAGCCCTCAGACCAGCAGCATCAGTATCATCTGAGAATTTGTTAGAAGTGTGAATTCTCAGGCTCTCTCCAGAGCTACTGAATTAGAAACCCTGGGTGGGTGTGTGGGGTGCGGCTCAGCAATCTGTTCAATGAGCCTTCTAGGTGATCCCGATGCAGGTTGAACTCTGATCTAGCGTGGTCTCCTAGCTGTAGAGTGAAGGAAACTGAGGCCCAGAGAGAAGGTCACATGCGACTTTATTTCAGAGCCAAAGTCTACAGACTCCTACCCTTTGTTCTCTTCTCTGCACTCCACTGCCTATGTAGACACCTAAGCAATGGATGTGCTCTGGCCACATGCTTTTATCTCTGCCCCTTTGCCCTAATGTGCCCTAACATGGCTCTGATGGAGGTGTTTTCTGCCAAGCAGGGTGTATAAGAGAAAAGGCAAACAGCCCATGGCTCAGTTGTCTTGGGGTGGCCCAGAAGCAAGTACTGACTCATCTTCTAGAGCAGAGGTCACAACCTTTTGCAGCAAAGAGCCAGACAGTAAACACTTAGGCTTTGCAGGCCATGCTATCTCTATTGCAATTGTTCAACTCTGCCATTATAGCTCAGAAGCAGCCACAGAAAATACATAAACAAAGGGTAGAGCTATATTAAAAAAAAAAAAAAATTATTTACAGAAAACAGACCCCAGGTCGAGTTTGGCTGCCAGGCCAGCTTGCCAACTCCTGTTGTAGAAGACGGCTGGCATGGAATGGGTGTTCCATAAATGCAAGTTGAATGAATAAATAAATAAAAGAGTGGGGACTACTGCTGCTGCTTACTACATTCATCAATGTCTCCTGTCTGTCACTCTTCTTTCCTTTATAGTACCTCGTCCTCAGCACGGTTACACACACTTACTTGTGTAGGCTATACTTCCAGGATGAAGGACTGAGGGGTAGCTATAACCCGGTCCACACTCACATGCCAAATCATGTGCCCCAAACCAGGGCTGCTTCACCAGGAGAAAGGGGAGGCTCTGTGATGTGCACATGGTGCAGGCTGCTCACAGAGCCATGTGCCCTTGGAACTGACCCCACCCACCCTGGGAGAGTTGTTCTCCAGTCTGTACACAAATGTCCTCTGTCTCCTACTCATCTTTTCACTCTTCTCTTCATTTAGGCCCAGATATCCATTAACAGTTACTAGACACTGCTACTGGTAGCTCTTCAGACCAATAGTCTCCACATGATTTTGATTACGGACCCTTATCAGTATCCAGAAAAAATTTTTGAGCATATTCCCCTGACATGGATATAGATATTTATATGGCACTGATGTATTGTGCGTATTACAAAATATATTGATAAATATAAGAAGGGAAATACAGATAAAATGAACACAATTTTCAGTGTTTTAACCAACATAATGGCATTAGCCATTACGTTGTCTCAAGGTACAACTTCCACTGAGGATAAGGTCAATCACTAATGTTTATGAATATAAACCTAAGTTCCCAATTTTTAAAATAATTTCAATTTTTGGCCAACTTCTTCTAAGATATGATTATACAGTTGCTGTTTGTACCTAGCAACATGGTTGATAAGGAGCTCATAAAAAGAATGCAAGTACCAGCTTTGCCATTTCCCTGCTGTTCCCCTGTGCTTATGTTATCTCATTCCACAGTTTCTTTGAAGGAATTTTTAAAAATCACTTGTCTTTCTTCTAAGTGTTAGTTTACTTAAAAGTAAATAACATAACCTGGTAACACACTTTATGAGGCACACTCTGGAACAAATCCCACAGCACAGTGAGCAAGATGCTGAAGGAGCTGCCACACTGTCCCCTCTCCCTTCAGGACAGCACCTACCACACCCTGCAGGGTATGGAACTAACCGTCCCATAGAACAATAGTGCACTGTCAACTCAGATACTAAACATCAACAGCGTTCACTGCGTCTTCCTTAAAGAGAACAATAAATCTAAACATAATTTCTACTATTGTGTTCTGTGCTCCAAAGGATTACTCTAAAAATCCTGTGGGGGAAATGATGGCACTTACCCCACCTTAGATTTAGAGAGCTCCACTCTGGGTCAGCATCTCTCAACTGCACGTGTCCTTAGTCATAAGATCAATTTAGTGAGTAATCACCATCATGTATGTATGTATGGTGTGTGTGTGTGTGTGTGTGTGTGTGTGTTAACACAGGAGAACAGGAAAGGAAATATCATAGCATACTTCATGTAGTAAGGTATCATTTAATGAAACTTTCAGTTTCATATGTGTATATGTAAGTGCAAGTGTGTATGTGCATTTGTGCATATGTGAGTATGTACACTTAATCATAATATAAATGGCATTCCTAACTGCGTGAAGAAGGACAAAAAAGTTTTGAAAGTCACGCTCTAGACAAAAGAATTTGCAAACTCCTTGGGATGAGATGCCCACACAATTTGCGTGTTCAAAATGCGAGGTGAAGGAAAGAAGACAAAGGAGGAGCTGTGGCATTTTGGAAAGGACACTAGGTTTAAATTAGACTTGCATCTGAATGCCAGTTCGATACTTTCTAGGTATATAATTAGAAGTGAGACACAACCTCAGGTCTCTGCTTCCTTTACCTAAAAAGTGGAGACAATGATACCTATCCTATGAGGTTCTTAGGATAATTACTGAAAACCATGGAGGCACCTAGAGAGTGCCTGGCACATGGTATGTATTAATGACAAAGAATGACTTCCTCTTAAATTAGAGAAGCACAGAACCTTGTTAAGAAAGCTTAGTTAAACATGAAACAAAACACACAGAACAATGATGACAACAACAGCAACAAAGAAACCAAGGTCACAAATGCAGAGAAGAGATTGGGGTGGGGCGGGGGTGGGGGGAGGTGCAAAATGGGTGAAAGGAGTCAAAGGGAACAAATTTCCAGTTATAAAAAAAATAAACCACAGGGATACAGTGTACAGCGTGGTGACTAAAGTGAATAATACTGTATTGCATATCTGAAAGTTGCTAACAGATCAGAGCTTAAAAGTTCTCTTCACAAGAAATAAAAATTCTGTAACTATGTATGGTGACAGATGTTAACTAGACTTACTGTGGTGATCATTTCATAATACATATAAATATAGAATCATTATTTTGTACACTTGAAACTAATATAACGTATTGTCAATTATACCTCAATTAAAATAATAAACACATACATACTACAGTGAGGAAAAAAATAGCAAAGATCAGCATAGGAGAAAGCACTGTCCAAAGTGTACTGTATGTATCTCTAACTGGCAAGCCCTCTTTAGTACCGGAAGAGATGACGTTCTGTAAAGGAACACAGATGTAGAGAAACCTATAATAGCACCCTTCCTCCAGTCACCCTCCAACACATACACATACCCTGAAGGCTATAGAAAATAAAAGCAAAAGAAAGAAAGGAATGAAATAGCTTAAAAAAAAAAAAAAAAAAAAAAAAAAGAACAGTCCCTCATAATCTTTAGCCCCCTAGAGCACAGTTTTCATTATTCATGAAGACAGCCTAAGCAATATGCTCAATGCATTTACTGGAAAATCCAGGAAAATCCACATGGTGTTACAAAACAATTGCAAATCAATCTGTTTGGAAGCTCCCCTTAAAGAGCTATTCCAGCCATCACAATGGGTTCTTACAGACAAGCTTCAAAATCCGTTTGGTTTATCCAAAAGCTAGATTAGCTTTAATAATCCTAAAATACTAAAGTCCAAACAAGAAACCTTTGGTTGGTGCAACTTAGGACCACAAATGCCAATAATGATTGAATTTGGAGCACTTTATTTTCTCAAATAGCCCAAGAGGAATAGGTTCTAGACCTGGTTGGGCCACTGGCCAGCTTTGTGACCTTGAGCAAAGCAAAACTCTCTTGGTTTCTCTTTCCCCATCTATAAATAATGAAGTTGTCCAAAAACAGCAGTTAAACTGGCAGTTCTGTTTTATTTGGCCAGCATATTACTTTTTAAAAAATGGATCTCAGTGCCTTAAGAAAGAAAAAGCACCCTGCAGTTTGCCACAGGCCCCACCTCTCTCTATTACACCATGAGGGAATAGCCACATAATTATATTAGCTGCTCAGGGCCTGAACGCATTTCAGGGGCTCCTGATCTAGCTCTAAAATTCTAATTGCAGTGGGAAAAGTGAAGGTGAAAGAAAGGAAGGGTGCAGGAGAACAGGTCTCACTTTTAAAACTTTGATTTGATGAAGAACACTGTCAAATTGTGCTTAAGGATCCACCACCAAGTCAGGAGATGTTCTAGATTTCCTCGGACACACTCTGTGAAATAGCCAACAGAAGGAAGAAGAAACAAATGTGTAACAGAGGCTGCATCAATCATGCAATTTTGAGACACAGCCTCCTATTTAGGCTGCTAGAACAGCAGGGTTCTAGCAGCCTACATCCACAAGGATCAAAGCCTGAGAGCCACATGCAGACAGAGACCTAGGGGCAGGCCAGCTCTTGACTCCAAAGTTGGAATTCACTAAGAGTCCAAACAATTCCTGTTTCGGGGGCAAGTCTTCAGGAGGTACTTATTCAGGCCTCTCTACCTCAACTGACCTTAAGTTAAGTGTTCAGAAAAGCTAGTGGAAGAATGAAGGAGAAGTTGGCATCTCTATGAAGAAATTTCTACAAAAATGAAATTCTAATGACTATCCACACAAAGAATTCTAATATCTGTCTGCAGTTTTCACCTCAGGCAGGCTACCCTTCCGATGAATGGAAAATGAACAGAAGGCTGGGTCTACCCAGATGTTGAAGAGCATTCCAGCTGCTGAACACAACCTGTTTGCAATTTTCTACTCAACCACCAGAATGAAAACACAAACCTTCAGAAAAAAAGGCCCTTAAACTTCCTCCAGATTGCTGTTAGTGGTTTCTTTAATCTTTTAAGCTCTTGGGCTTAATACAGCAGCTGCCATGAAGAGTACTTATATTGTTGCTGAAGATAGGAAGAAAGGAAAAAAGAAAAATTAAATTCAGAAGCAAGGATTCTCATTCTGTCAGAATCAGGCAAAATGGAAGGGGAAAAAAAAGGAACACATCTACAATGGGCCTTAGAAATAGAGAATCACCTTTTAGAGGCAGAGAGGCTTGAAAGGGGCATCAGATGCATCTAGTGTGCTTATGGCATTGCTCTTAACTCCTCGCCCCACCAGCCCCCAGTTCCAACGTTAAGCACCCTCCTTTCAGGACAAGATCTCTTAGGAGAGTTCTTATCAAACAACATTGAGAGGTTTCATGTAAATACAATACACAAACTCTGATTTAGAAAAATGCCACTTATTTAGGATAGGGAGGAGGGGAATTCAAAGTGTAAATGTTTTCAGGGTTTCATAACTTTAGAATAAGAAGACTTTAACTGTCATCTAATGCAGTGATCCTCAAATATGTCCACCAAACACCCTTAATGACAGAAAACAGTGAATATAAAACAAGAGGACTCTTTCTGTAGCCTGCTGTTAGCATAACACTTCTTTTAGTTTTGGTATTACACATACCATATGAATCTATCCGAATTCCTTTTAGTCCTTTTAGTCCAATATAAGTTTGTTTACGTATAAAGTTAATGTTATGCTAAAAACCTCAGGTAAAATAGATCTGGAAGGCAGGCAGCAAGATATATGTCTGCTGTGTTTATACTGTGACTTTATAAGGCTCCTAGCGTTCTACCACATTTCCCAAGAAAACACACAACAGGGGACCACGATCTAGTCCAAAGCTACAATTCTGATGACTGAGAAACTGACACAGGCAGGCAAAAACTCATGCCCAAGGTCACACAAGTTAGCCAGCATTA
Source organism: Balaenoptera borealis (assembly GCF_965194805.1). Classification (NCBI taxonomy): domain Eukaryota; kingdom Metazoa; phylum Chordata; class Mammalia; order Artiodactyla; family Balaenopteridae; genus Balaenoptera; species Balaenoptera borealis. The sequence goes on from NC_138872.1 coordinate 76,483,094, forward strand.
TGACTCCAAGTTAAATGCAGTGCACCTTTCGCTAATTTACAGTGCTTCTCTGTACTTTCATTTTAAATAATAGAGGTAAATGAAAAAAACCTGACTACTCAAAAATTAATCCCCTCCCCCTAAACTGTCCAAACCTCACTGATGTTTGAGGCGGGAGACCCAGTACACCTGCTGCTGTCCATCAACTAACTCCATCTGAAATCACATTAACATCTTAATAGTTCAGTGAGTGTTCAGGATTTTTTACTTTCATCACCTTCTTCAGCCTAGTTTAGTATCATTTTGCAATATTTATACTAAAAAGTCTGGGTAGCACAAAAATATTTAATAGATAAACACCACAAGTATAAATTTACATTTTTATACTTTCTTTGTTTTTAGAAGAGGAGATACATAAATGTTATCCCTTGAGAGAACAATTACATAAAAAGGTTCAATCTTTAGAAATAAGAAACTGCCATAAATGTGTAGGAAAAACCAATTTGCAAATAAGGTACCTAGAAATTAAAATCTGAGCACTTTCTCTTTGGATAAATACAGTAGAAACACAAAACTTAAAGTTACTAATATAATCTGCTTTTCCTTCTTTCTAAGTAAATTTTAAGTTCTTTAAAATCAATTTTCCAGATTGGGTGGGGGGAGGAATTCTTCAAATTCACCCAGCATATAAATAGCTAATAGCATTTTCCTCTCTAAAATAACTAAACTGCCTGTTTTTCTTATAGTTCATTGGCTAATGGATACCCCTAATGAATTCCTGTTAAAGGGGAATATCAGTTAAAAGCATACTTTTCAATGCAAGTCCCAGAAGAGCAGTGAAAAACCCAGCTGCCATCTTGGAATCGCCTTGATCAGACTTCCCATAGTCATTTTAAAAAGCATAAAACTGTTCATTATTGCACTGGCTGTTTCTCAAACAGCCTTAGTTAATTCACTGTGTGGATTTACTGAGTCCTCATAGGAACTGAGTGCAAAATGGATGATACTGTCCATTATCTACATTATCAGAGAGGCTTATCGTACCCATTCGCAGTTCTCAATGTTTCTAAATACTCCATCAGGTAGCATCAGCTCTCTCTGGCTCTGTAATTTCAGAGCACAAGGTGATTAAATGAAAATGCAATCCAGATCAGAAGGCCAAGAACTCAGAAACTACAACCTTCTTATTTTCTAAACACTGAAAAATTACGGTGTCAGTCTACAAACAAAAAGACCTTAAGACACAAAAAGCAATCGTGGGATATTCTCACTGGCTAACTTATTATTATTAGCCCAGTCAAGAAACATTTGAAGTTAATATTATCAAGGCTCTAAAAATCAAGACCTTCTAGGATAAGCCCCAAATTCACACCAGGTATGAAGAAGCTCTTCGAAGTCTGGCTCCATGATAGCAGCTCAAAGAACCTAACAACAAACCAAAAGCCATGATTCTGGGTAATTCAAAAGAGTGGACCAGTGGATGGAGGAGGTCAAGATAATCAGATGTTATAACCAGCTACAACTGCTGGTTAGCAGATTTAGGATGTCATTTTAAAGAGAGTCCCTTGGCAATTTTGTAAAACTATTTTGCTGAGTAACTAAAATTGCCACAATATTGTAGTCTGCACTTAAATGTGTATCTAAAGCAATTACTGTTGGAACTGAGAAAATTCTTCCTTGTAAGTTTACTGCAATACTCACTGCTATGATCCTCTCCAAATTTGCCCTTTCTAAACTGGGATTTGTACTAAATATGTCAATATGGTACTTACTGCCAAGGCATAACTTTGCCATCTATGGATGACTCTATCCCTCTTCTTTATTCAAAATCCTACAAAATCTATATATAGAGAGCACATCTTGACATTATTTGGTCTTCACTTGGAACACTGGACCAGAAGTCACATGGCAGTGCTTGATTACAGGGTGATCAGAGAGATGATTCTCAATACGCTTATACCATTTTTTTAAAATTTTTTTTTAAATTTTTTTTTAATGCTATTCTTGTCTGCTTACATTCTTTTTATGTATGTATGTATGTATGTATGTATGGCTGTGTTGGGTCTTCGTTTCTGTGCGAGGGCTTTCTCTAGTTGTGGCAAGCGGGGGCCACTCTTCATCGCGGTGCGCGGGCCTCTCACTATCGTGGCCTCTCGTTGCCAAGCACAGGCTCCAGATGCGCAGGCTCAGTAATTGTGGCTCACGGGCCGAGTTGCTCCGTGGCATGTGGGATCTTCCCAGACCAGGGCTCGAACCCGCGTCCCCTGCATTGGCAGGCAGACCCTCAACCACTGCGCCACCAGGGAAGCCCTATACCATTTTTTAAGAACGAAATTAGAATAAAAGTTTATTCAACTGAAGTGAAAATATACCAAAATATTATCGTTGAACTCATAGATTTCTTTTTAAGAAGTAACACATTTCCTCCCAACACATTTTGTCCAAAAAGCTGCCAATATGTACCTTTCCCGTCTAAAAAATAAAAAAAAACTATGTTGAATAAAGTATTTTACCCAAAGTCAGAAGCTATGATGTAGCTGAACCAGAATTTGACTCAGTACCTAACTCCAAAACCCATGTTCTTTCCATTTGCTCAAGCTACTTTCAATAGGATATAAAGTGTAGCTTTGAAAATCTGATTTTCTGAACAGTGGGATGCATATAGCTGCTCATAAAGTATGCTATAGAAACCTGTGACACATTAAAAAGAAGGTTTCATTTTATTAAAATAAAAACAGTTTCTATTTTGTTAAGTGTGGCAGGATGGTTGACACTCTTCTAGAGAGAAAAATAATACCATGTGCTCTGAGCAATTTAGACAAAATCAGCCCCAATCATGCATTTAATTGATGTCCTGTAGGAAGTCACCAATTCCCAGCCTGAAAAATTGAGGGTCTCCATAGGCACCTAATGCTACAATGACTTTCCTGAAGTGCCTGAAGTGCATACCAGAAAGTTAACATCATAATTAAATTCAAACATTTATCAAACATCCAATTCAATTCCACAAACATCTATTAACCATCCACTGTGCATAAAGCACCAACACAGTGCTAGCAATACAAATAAAAGCTAATAACTGAACCAGACAATGTGCTTCTAAAGAAGTCCAGAGCATAGGCAGGGGAAGTCCTAAGGGCTAGGCTACAATGTGCTACAGGGACACACAGAAGATCAGCATCAGGGAAGGTTCATAGAGAACATGACATCCAACTAAAGTCACTCAACTCAGGTCTTAAAAAATGAACAGCAACTTTCCTGATAACATCAGAGGCCATTAAACATTTTTAAACAGAATCAAATCTGGGGACTTCCCTGGTGGTGCAGTGGTTAAGAATGCACCTGCCAATGCAGGGGATACGAGTTCAAGCCCTGGTCGGGAACATCCCACATGCCGCGGAGCAAGTAAGCCCGTGCGCCACAACTACTGAGCCTGCGCTCTAGAGCCTGCGAGCCACAACTACTGAACCCATGTGCCACAACTACTGAAGCCCACGCGCCTAGAGCCCGTGCTCCACAACAAAGAGAAGCCACCGCAATGAGAAGCCCGCACACCGCAACGAAGAGTAGCCCCCGCTCGCCGCAACTAAAGAAAGCCTGTGGGCAGGAACAAAGACCCAACGCAGCCAAAAATAAAATATAAATAAATAAATTTTTAAAAAATAATCAAATCTGGGTTTAGAATGTACATCTGGTGGTGGCTTGAACTGAGAGGTAGAAAAACTAAAGTAAACCTTTCTATGTCGATTAGTGGGCAAGGAAAATTGCATAGTGGTTAAAAGCAACGGCTTTGCTAATTGCTAGCTTCATGACCACAGGCAAGTGGTTTTAACTTTCCAGTCTCAGCTGCCTTATCTATAAAAATGTGGATAAAAATAGCACCCACCTGACAGCATGGTTGTGAGAATTAGATAAGATGAAATGTGAAAAACTTCTGATATAGTAACTGGATTCAATATACTTTATTACTAATAAGGCATGAGACAACAGGGAATCAATCTTTCAGGCATTTTTCATTCATCTTCACCTATATGATGTTACATACATTACATACATCCTAATGTAGGTAATATCCGAGTGTATGTATCCTAGTGTATCCTCTTTTTTCACTTGGTTTGTGATTGTTATAATGGTAGATAAGTCCAAATTACAGTAAGGCTAGCCCAATAAAAAAGATAATATCACCGAACAATAGAAGTCTTTGACTTTGCATTTTCAAATGATATCATCACAACTTAATGTGGTGATGTAAGGTACTTCATCTCGCTGAGTCTCAATTCCTTGTTTTTAAATGGAAATAAAAGCACAGAGATATTGAAGAGAGATGTTAGGCTAAGAGACAGCACAGGATAAAAGGCCTAGCCCTTCATAAGAGATGGAAATTGGTAATTTTGTTCTGTTCCTTTCCTGTTTGTCAAAATGTATGATTAAAGAGTTTTCTTAGGGAAACTTTTAAAAGCACAAATAATACTACAGTTGGGCTGTTTTAAACTAATTTGCTTACTTTCTGGAGGTATATTTTCTATTTGCTTAATTCCAACTGGCAGCAAAGTTCCTAGTATTTGAGAAACTATCTTTGATCCACAGGCCACAAGCATAAGCTCTCTCGGGAATGCTTGCAGCAGGCTAAGTAAAAAAGTAAAAGCGTATCTTTTGAACAATGCTCTCCGGTGAAGTGGGATTGAGTGAGTTGCAATTCACTCTGAGAAGTTACTTGGAATTATTCTCCAAGAGGCTTGCTTGAGTGGCAGCCGCTCCACTTGCTTATCTACTTCTTATCTCCTTGACTACTGAAGGGATAAAGATAAGCAGCTGAGCTACTGCTGGTTACTAGTAAAAGATGCCATTCATAATATAATTACAGTATACAACTATTTTATTTATATATAATTCCCTAAGAAACTAACCACAGACTTGCCTTGATTTCTACATAGACCTGGGATTTGGAGAAAGAATATCAGAGTAAAATTTGAAATTCTAAAGCAGTTTTAATAACATAAAACTTTACAAAATGGGAAGCTATGAAGAGAAGTACTGCTTACAAGCTGTGTATACTTGGATCAGTTACTTAATCTCTCTGTGCCTCAGTTTCTTCATCTAATATATTGATAAAAAAGGATACTAACCATACTTAACTTTAATCAATGAGAAGCCAAATAAAGTGGTAAGCACAGGGCCCAGTACAAATTAACTTCTCATAATAGGTAAGGTATTATTAATGTTTTATCTTTGCAGAGGCAGGCAAACAAGCTTAGAAAGCCTATTCAACAAATCCATCTGTAAAATGGCAACCACTGGAGATTTCAACTTTAACAACTTGTTTCATGTCCTCAGTGGAAACCTGGGCAGAAGAGTACTTATTAGAGAATATTTATTCTGCTTTTCCATATGACTAACAGCAGTAGGCCAACAGTGGATACTAAAATAATATTTGCTTAGTAAATAACAATTGGGCCTTGTTTAGAATTTTATTTTTATATTATATATAGTATCTTAAGTAGAAATTCAGAAACACTATGTTTAATAATTGAGTTCCATGACATTTCCACAACTGACAAAACAGAAATCAATGCTTTTAGACTTCTCTTTGGTCTTAAGCAACTATCTACTTCAACAGGAATTTTGTCATTTAGTAATCAATTAGTATTTTACAATCCCAAATCCTCAAGACACCCATATGTGTAACATGAACTTGCTGTCTCATGTCATATAAGCCCTCAGCAGTTTTCTGTGTTCTGTAAAGTCACCAAGCATGGAACTGCCAAAGCCCTATTTCCCTCCAATCCTTGCAAATGACATAAGTACCCCACAGCCTGACACCAGTGTCAGTGCTCAGGTTCAGAATGAGGATCAGCACATGAGATCAGTTGACATCTGTGTACTACAATGGCTCCTTCTTTCAATCTCTTTAAACCTAGTGTTTACACTTATGGACTGAGCACCTGTAATGACAATGAGCACTGCTGATAACACTTGAACACTTCTGGCTGCTGAGGAAAGCAGTGTGAATTCTAGTATTAAACGAGTGCTCACCCAGGGTCCTGAATGAACCAAGAACCAACATAAGAGAACTGGCAGACAGATGGTCTACTCACTAAGACCGCTTTTCTTAACTCATAAGACAGGAAGAGCTACTGACAATTCACACACGAAGCCTGTCCAAACCAGATGAAGAGAAACAATAGAAATATACAGTGGACCCCTGACCAACACGTTTGAATTGCAAGGGTCCACTGACATGTGAATTTCTTTCACTAAATACGTACTACAGTACTACGGGACAGGGCTGAATCCAGGGATGTGGAACTGCACATATGGAAGGCCGAATGTAAAATTACACAGGGACTTTCACCTGTGCAGAAGGTTGGCACCCCAACCCCTGTGTTGTTCAAAGGTCAATACATTGCTTCTATGTGCAAGACATCATTGAGCACCTTACTTATTTTCTCTCTTACTCGGTTTTCACAAAAACATCATTGCATCCATCAACTGATGAATGGATAACAATGTGGTATATCCATACAATGGAGAGAAATTTGGCAATAAAAAAGAACAATCTACTAATACACATCATAACATGGATGAAACCTTGAAGACATTATGCTAAGTGAAAGAAGGCAGTCACAAAGCATGACATATTGTCTGATTCCATTTACATGAAATGTGGAGGATAGGCAAATCCAAAGGGACAGAAAGTAGAGTAATGGTTGCCTAGAGCTGGGGGAATCAGGGGAGGAAATGGGAACTGACTTCTATCAGTTTCTTTCTGGAGTGATAAAATGCTCTAAAATTGACTGTGGTGTCAGCTGCATAACTGTGAATGTACTAAAACCACTGTACACTTTAAACTGGTGTATTTTATGATATGTGAAATACATATCAATAAAGCTGTTCTTAAAAAACTGTGAAACAGGTATCATTATCTTTATTTTGCAGACAAGGGAAGCAAACCTCAAGACACAGCTAGTATAGCAGAGATTAAGAAAACCAGGTCAGTTGACCCCAAATACCAAGTTTCTAAACCATACCCTACTGCTTCTTAGAATACTCAGGATGCTAAGAAAGGGTGCAGATCTAAAATCCAGCTGACCCTATCATCAAAGTAGATTGCTTTGTGGTCTTCAAACTTCCCCATTACTACCAATGTCTACTCTTTTCAGTATCTATTTCTATGTGGATACCAAGAAATGTGATCTGTAAGAGTTAAAACAGAGTGCATTCACAAACCTTAAAAGAAATGCCTCCATACAAAAAGTTTCACCCAACAAAACACTGCCTTTCCGAATCTCCAAATCAAAGTCTTAAAAGTTACCAAAAGATTACCCTTCCCCCAAATGATTAAAAAGAAAAAAAAAAAAGATGCAACATGAACAAAGTGGGTGACCATCCAGTCCAGTTCAGCCCTAGCAGCCCCCAGAGCCCCCTTTCTGTGACTCAAGTACTGTCTTCAAACTCAATGTTCCCTACCCATATAATTTTAAAAATCAATATAAAGAACTAAATACAAATGCCTTCTATAATCTTCTACAGAGATAAAATAGTTTTTTAAAATAATGCACATGAGTCCAATCACAAAAACAGCGACACTGAAAGAGGCCCTGAATATACTCCAGTGGTCTGGATCTAAGAACCCACCACCTTCCTGAACATGCCCAAACAAATCTGACCCAAAGTAGATACGTAAAGCTGAGTTTCTTCACTCATAATAAAACAGGAAAAGCATTTTATTAAGAATATTTTATAAACTCTCTAATAATTCCAGCTTGTGGCTGGAATTATTCTTACAGAGTTGAGGTCAACATTCCAAGTCCCTTTGTTCCAACTCCATGCTACTGCAGTTAAAGAATTGTTACGTGGGGGCACTGTCTTCCCCCCACGTCAGAGTCTGGTTTTGGTACTCACACTTCTACCAACTAACTCTGTGGTCTTCACTTGGCCTTCATTTTTAATCTATAAAATGACATGAGCTGTGAAATCCCTTGCACTTTTGTTAAGGATGAGCTACTTAACTTACCTATTCCAACAAAAATCCAATTATTATTCAAAACAACTTAATCAGCACTTTCACATCACCAGTTCACACATTCATTTTGACTAATGATTCATACTTCTTTCCCCAGTGAGTACCACCATTACTTACTAAAACCTTTCTCAAAATAATATGTGCCCTTGTCATTTTCTTCCTAGGTGTGTATACCTATATGTTAACTTACCTACAGTTCCAAACTCTTCTAGGTTCTTTTGCACTGTTTTCTCTCCACCTGATCACTCAAATGCTGTCTTAGTCCATTCATGCTGCTGTAACAGAATACCACAGACTGCATAGCTTATAAACAATAAGCATTTATTTCTCACAGTTCTGAAGGCTGGGAAGTCCAAGATCAAGGTGCCAGCATGGTCACATTTTGGTGAGGGCCCTCTTCTAGGTTGCAGACTTGTTGCATTCCCACATGGTGGAAGGGACTAGGGATCTCTCTGGAGCTTCTTTTATAAGGCATTTATCCCATACATGAGGGTTCCACTCTCACGACTTAAGCACCTCTCAAAGGCCCCCACCTACTAACACCATCACCTTTGGGGTTGTGATTTCACCACATGAATTTTGGAGCGACACAAACATTTAGACCAGAGCGAATATCTCACTTATTTTTTTCACAATAAATGAACAGTTCTCGTACAAACCTGTAATTAAAATTCTCTAGTGAAGTTGGTGTTAGTTAAAGAATAAAAATGACACATGCACTGAAAACCCTGATGGACACCAGGGAATGATGATGACTTAGAAAGAGAAATGTTTTACTATAACAGGAATCAATATTACTAAGGTATTTAATAAATGGCTATGAGTTAAAAATACATATACTAATATTTCCTAGATGGCATAAAAATTGCTTGCAGGCATTTTAGAAGAATAGTAAATTCCCCAATGTACCTCCCAACTACACAATAAGTTTGAGGCTGTACCACTCTGCCTCTGAAGCTAAATTATTATAAGAAGAAGTAACAGAGAGACCAATAGTCCTTTGCTTAGGCTGACAGATGAAGATATAATTGAAAATAAAGAAAGTTGGTATTTATAGAAAACTTATTATGTGCTAGGCACTATTCTAAGGAGTACACACATAATAACCAAGTTAATCCTTACTAGGAGCCTGGAATGTAGGTAACTGTATTATTCTCAGTTAACAGACAAGGAAACTTCCCCAACATCCTTACATTTCTACCTATAAGCACATTAAAAGCTCATGCATATGCACGAAGCACATGTGCTCTGTGTGAACACATACATATGTAACACAAACACACATCAATGTAACTGTATGCTGTGTGTGTGTATATATACACATGTGTGGGTAAATGTACAAATAGATGTGGCTAGGGAAGGAAAACACACATATGGTCCCAATTTAAAGACTGGTATTTTAAAGATTTTTCAATCAGTGCACTTGATAACCGCATCTTTCTAGTCAGTAAATACAGAAAAATAATTCTAGTGTCAGTTTTCCATTGGCAAGTATATTAGGAGATTAAATTGCTGACATATGCAAACTGATTTTCACAGCTCCAACTGACTGATAGCTTTAGACACAAGTCATGAAATGGTTTTGTTGTGACTCCTGTCATACAGAAAGTCATACAAATCATGCAGAAATCACCAGTCAAAATATGTTCTACTTGCCTCTGCCAAGATGACTTGCCACCACAATTCAGCTTACTTACTGCTGGGATCGCAGCCGAGGGCAGTGGGGACAAAGCCCTTTCTCCTGGCAGGGGCCCAGCATCCCAGCCAAGCCCTTGCAGGTGCTGGAGACTCTCCCTCAGACATGGGAATAATAATTTACTAGTGGGTTTTCTTTATAATAGAAAAAAGTTACCATTGATGGAGGACAAATAAATGCCCTTTAGTTTCAACCTAATTATGACAATATCCACTCTCATTAAAAAGAAAAATAGTTCATAAATTTCTCCCAGGATAACCAACTACTATAAAATCTGGGTGAAAACCTGGCAGAAAGCAAAATCAAATGTACATAAATGGTAGCACGCCAAGCCTGTTTTATATAGTTATTACTGATGTTTGGAAGATAATGTTTTTCATTCATTTACACAACTAAGATTTTTTGAGTGCTTGCTCTGTGTCAGCTGTGTCCGGTGTTGCTCTAGGTGCTGGGGAGACAGCAGAAAACAAGGATTTATTCTCATGCCCCAATGTTCTGTGTGAGGGCACACCATAAACAGGTACAGAACACAACTGTGGACACTGATCTGAGGAAACCAGAATAATGTTTCAGAGTTAGACAAGCATTCTAAAAAGTACGAAGCATGATATGATTATAACGTGTAAATGTTCTATGTGTTCTATAACATTTTTCAGGTCCCTAATGTAAGCTGGTTCGTGCTTCATGTTTCTTTTATGCCTTTCCCTAAATGCCTTACACTGTCCTGAGCAAAGTCTGGCACATTAAATAGGACACTTTAACAATAAAAATAAAGTAAGCAACCACAAATAACAACCCTGAGTCAGGAGTAAGACACAGCATTTAATCCAACCAGTTCATCCAGTCTGGCCCAACTGTTTTTCCTTCAGAAACTCTAGTGTTAGGGAAGACTTTCATTTCTCAGTTTTTCAAATACCATATTTAACTCCTCCCAAAATAATTCCCCCTATAACTGAGGTTAACCCCAGACCACTGGCAATTACACACTCTCACGCATGATCACTAAAAGCTGAAAAGTTTGATAAAATATCAAAACATAAATTCCTCAGGCATCTGCCCTTTGGCACAGAAATTTCCTGGAAGGTCTATACAGCAGACTGGAGCTGCTGATATACAGACTGCGAAAACGTCCCATCTGCCTGGAATTTATCTCACCCTACCCAGTTCCAAATGTTCAGCAGAAAATACCTCATCAGAAATGGTGACGATCATAATGAAGCTTTCAGAGATTCTCTCGACAAAGACAGGAAGATGTTTTGAGGTGGAGAGGATTAGCTCACGAAAGAGATAAAACTGGAATTGACACCCATGTGGATAATTACTACTTTTCCACTTGAATCCAGCCAGTTGTTTTGTATAGATGTGGCATTCGTGTGTCTCTCCCATTGACGTGCCATGTTGCCAGATACTTTTAGATCACTCTATACTTTGACTCAAAGGGGAAACTCAGTGATGGTGGAGAAGTATAGAACTTGTACTTACCAATAACACCACAGCTAGAGGGCAGTAGGCACCAAAGAGGCAACCTCGGTTCTGAAATTACCTTAACTTGGGAGGCCTAACCTCCACAACAACAAATCCAGGTATGTGTGTGTAAGTATATACATACATGGGGTTGGCCAAAAGGTTCATTCATTTTTTTCCGTAAGATGGCTCTAGTAGCACTTAGTTGTCTCTAACTTCATTCGAAACAATTTTGTTAGATTCTGTGTGACAGCTGTCATATCATCGTGCATTTAAAAAATTTATCAAAATTGGTAAATTTTGGGGTAGCCATTTTAATATCGAAGATGGAAGAAAAAAGCAACATTTTCAGCATATTATGCTTTATTGCTTCAAGAAAGGTAAAAACGCAACTGAAACACAAAAAAAAGATTTGTGCTCTGTATGGAAAACGTGTTGTGACTGATCGAACATGTCAAAAGTTGTTTGTGAAGTTTCGTGCTGGAGATTTCTCGCTGGATGATGCTCCATGGTTGGGTAGACCAGTTGAAGTTGATGGCGATCGAATCAAGACATTAACTGAGAACAAGCAATGTTATACCACACAGGAGATAGCCAACATACTCAAAATATCCAAATCAAGCGATGAAAATCATTTGCACCAGCTTGGCTATGTTCATCACTTTGATGTTTGGGTTCCACATAAGTTAAGCAAAAAAAAACCTTCTTGATCATTATTTCCTACTGATTCTCTACTGAAAATTAATGAAAACACTCCGTTTTTAAAACCAGTTGTGATAGGCGATGAAAAGTGGATACTGTACAAGAATGTGGAACGGAAGAGATGGTGGGGCAAGTGAAATGAACCACCACCAACCACACCAAAGGCCAGTCTTCATGCAAAGAAGGTGATGTTGTGTATATGGTGGGATTGGAAAGGAGTCCCCTATTATGAGCTCCTTCTAGAAAACCAATTAATTCCAACAGGTACTGCTCCCAATTAGACCAACTGAAAGCAGCACTCCACAAAACATGTCCAGGACTGGTCAACAGAAAACACATAATCGTCCATCAGGATAATGCAAGACCACATGTTTCTCTGATGACCAGGCAAAAACTGTTACAGCTTGGCTGGGAAGCTCTGATTCATCCACTGTATTCACCAGGCATCGCACCTTCGGATTTCCATTTATTTCTGTCTTTACAAAATTCTCTTAATGGAAAAAATTTCAATTCCCTGGAAGACTGGAAAATGCACCTGGAACAGTTCTTTGCTCAAAAAGATAAAAAAGTTTTGGGAAGATGGCATTAGGAAGTTGCCTGAAAAACTGCAGAAGGAAGTGGAACAAAAGGGTTAATACACTGTCCAATAAAGTTCTTGGCGGAATGAAAAATGTGTCTTTTATTTTTACTTAAAAACCAAAGGCACAGGACTTCCCTGGTGGTCCAGTGGTTAAGAATCCTCATTCCAATGCAGGGGGACACGGGTTCGATCCCTGGTCGGGGAACTAAGATCCCACATGCCACGGGGCAACTAAGCCCACGCACCACAACTACTGAGCTCACGTGCCTCAACTAGAGAGCCCGTGTGACGCAAACTACAGAGCCCACGTGCTCTGGAGCCCATGCACCACAACTACAGAGCCCACACACTCTGAAGCCCGCATGTCACAACTTGAGAGAGAAAACCTGCACGCCACAACTAGAGAGAAGCCTGCACACCACAACGAAGAGTCCACATGCAACTAAGACCCAAAGCGGCCAAAAATATAAAAATAAAAAAATAAAATATTAAATAAAAAAAAAAATGAAGGCACTTTTTGGCCAACCCAAAACACAAACATATATAAACATATGTGTGTGTGTGTATATGTATATATAAAGTGTGTGTATGTGTGTATCCATTCCCTTCACAGGAGTCATTCCCTGGTTGGGCCATGACACAAGCCATCCGTTTTCTCTTGCATACTCCTTCTCTTGACCAAATAAGGTCTGTTGTAGATAGTTTCCTCAAGGTCCTGTCTGGTTAGCTTGCAAGTTTCTTCTTACTCTTAACTGGAGCATTGTTATTGGTTCCCTCCTTGTCTTCATCTTCCACAACAAAGCTGCCTATGCTCAGCTTCCTAAGAGGCTCCTGAGCTGCTCTCCATCCTCACTGCTCCTCTGCTGGTCCAGGCCACCATCATCTCTCAGCTGGACCACAGCAACCACCTCCCGACTGCACTCTCTAGGTCCACTCTAGCCCTCTGTGATTCATCAGACACACCAGTAGTCAGAAACACCTTTTCAAAACTCGTGTCTTATCATGTCAGTCCCATGGTTCTATCCCTTTAATGCTTGTCTTGCCCTTCTTTTTTTTCTTTTTTATTTAACATCTTTATTGGAGTATAGCTGCTTTACAATGTTGTGCTAGTTTCTGCTGTATAACAAAGTGAATCAGCTATATGTATACATATATCCCCATATCTCCTCCCTCTTGCATCTCTCTCCCACCCTCCCTATCCCACCCCTCTAGGTGGTCACAAAGCACCGAGCTGATCTCCCTGTGCTATGCGGCTGCTTCCCACTAGCTATCTATTTTACATTTGGTAGTGTATATACGTCAATGCTACTCTCTCACTTCGTCCCAGCTTACCCTTCCCCCTCCCCATGTCCTCAAGTCCATTCTCTACGTCGGCGCCTTTATTCCTGTCCTGCCCCTAGGTTCATCAGAACCACCTGTTTTTTCAGATTCCATATATATGTGTTAGCATACAGTATTTGTTTTTCTCTTTCTGACTTACTTCACTCTGTATGACAGACTCTAGGTCCATCCACCTCACTACAAATAACTCAATTTCGTTTCTTTTTATGGCTGGGTGATATTCCATTGTATATATGTGCCACATCTTCTTTATCCATTCATCTGTCGATGGACACTTAGGTTGCTTCCATGTCCTGGCTATTGTAAATAGTGCTGCAGTGAACACTGTGGTACACGACTCTTTTTGAATTGTGTTTTTCTCAGGGTATATGCCCAGTAGTGGGATTGCTGGGTCATATGGTAGTTCTATGTTTAGTTTTTTAAGGAACCCCCATACTGTTCTCCATAGTGGCTGTATCAATTTACATTCCCACCAACAGTGCATGCCCTTAATTCTTAACATTTAATGCTCCCTCCAATATGTGTGGGGGTTTTTTTCAGCACAATCAAGCAATTAGCTCAATTTTGACACTACCTGGAGATAGTGTCAGATCCCACAGGTTAAGGGCTCAGTCCCGCAAAAGTGCCCTCGTGTTAGATGCCAGTCGCAAGTGCAGGATGTTACCTGTGCTCTGACCAACTGGCTATGATTGGAGGTTCTCATGACTCTTCCTCCGGTTCAATTACGTTGCTAAGGTGGCTCAGAGAACTCACGAGAAACATTTACTTGCATACATCTATTTATTTTAAAGGATATTATAAAGGATACAGATGAACAGCCAGATGAACAGATACACAGGGCAAGGTATGTGGGAAGGGGCTCGGAGCTTCCATGTTCTCTCTGGGCACACTACTCTCCCCACATCTCCACATGTTCACCCACCCAGAAGCTCTATGAAACTCCATCCTTTGGCTTTTTATGGCTGGCAGCTTCATTATGTATGCACAATTGAGTAAATCATTGGCCTTCGTGAATGAACTCAACCTCCAGCCCCTCTCCCCTCCCGAGGTCCTGGAGTGGGACTAAAAGTTCCAACCCTCTAATGATATGGTTGTCTCCCCTGGCAAGGAACCCCATCCTTCGTACCTATGGGCTTTCCAAAAGTCACCCCATTAACACAAACAAGATACCTTTATTACTCTCAGCCCTTAGAAAATTTCTAGGGTTTTAGGAGCTCTATGGCCAGGAATGGGACACAGACCAAATATATATATTTCTTATAAATCACAATGATTCTTAATCCATTACGTTTCTATACCCCCACTCCTTGAAGTAGGACCTACAGAGCCCTTCTTGACCTGGCCTCTGCCAGCCTCACTCTATGACACACTCTCTCTCACCCTCTCCATCCCTTCTAACAGCTGTTCCCCAAGATTGCCATATTCTCTCCAGCCTGGTGGCTAGTGTGCATGCTGGAATATTCTTGTCCACTGTACCCCACCTAGAGAGCACCTATGCACTCTTTATGTTTCATCCTAAAGGATGATTTTGCTTTTCTCATCAAAGCCTTCCCAGCCTTCCCCTTCTCTGGGTTAATTTACCCTTTTACAGGCTCCCACAGAATTCATCCCACTTCAAGGAATTTATCAACTGTCTGCCTTTCTCACCATGAGGGGTACAGCACAGAAGTTAGAAACCTGAGGTCTGCCTGCTCACATTTGAATCCTGACTCTACTATTTATAAGCTATAAGACTTTGGGCAGGTTATTTAACCTCTCTGTGCTTCAGTTTCCTTATCTCTAAAAGGGATAATAACATCTACCTCTTAAGTTTGTTATGAGAATTAAAGTGGATGAAAAGTGTTTAGAAAGGAACCTTGCATACAGTAAGCACGCAAGAAATGTCCACTGGTGGTATTATTATTATTTCCGTTATTGTTTGTGACAATAACTGCCTTGTTCACCACCCAAACCCTGATGCCTAATACATAGATACCAACTGATCCCAATTCCATTTCAGCATTTTCATTCCATATGGTTACAATGGGGTATAGAAATTGGTACTATGAAGCTAAAAAAAAAATGAACAGTCATCAATTAATATCTCAATTCCCAAGCTCTGCCCTATGTAAATGAGAAGAATGCAGCCAGAGAAGACACAGTACTTTATTCCTAAGTGGGAGCCATAATTGTATAAGTTTCTCTTGTCTCTCCACTGAGTGAAAGGGTTTAACAGGAGTGTGAGTTTCAATTATATAAACCTCATCCAATATTCATCTGCTCAGAGGTGTTCCTTAATCTCCCCTTAGCTTTGGCAGGGAACACTATGGACCAAAGAGCTCACTTCACACAGATAGTGTTTCATGAAAGGAAAGGGTATCGGGCTTATCCCTTGCCAGGATGTAAGTGGCCTAAACCTGCCCCAGCAGCTGCAGCAAGACTGGGGAGACTCAGGCAAAGATGGAAGGATGTGTGTTCAGCCAGGGACCTAACTAGGTAGGAAAAGTTGCTGAAGCGTGGTCTTATGTTAGATTAAGCCAAAAGAGAGCCTGCCATTTAAGGGAGCTTCTTTTTAAATGTTTCTTTAAAGCAATGATTCCTGTCTTCCAAAATGAATGGGAAAAAAGAAGATTGAAGTTAGTCCTTGAATTGTCCACCAGATTCATTCTTCATAGGATGAGCCTTCAACAAATTAAGCCTAGAGGGTTGGTAGGTGTCACCTGCATTTACAGGTAAGAAAGTTGACACAGATGTTGAAGATAAAATGAGGTGATAGTTATACAAGTATGTTTGAAAGTTCCTTTTGCTATGCAAAGAGAGTATAAAATATCACTATGAAACCTAAATCTATAAATTGGGATTTACGTATCACACTTACCTATAGCAATATGTTCCGGTTTAAAACATGATCTGCAGTTTCCACAAGCCTTGAAACTATCTGTCAGCAAGCCCTGTCATTTCTTTCTTTGATACATCTTCCCAAGTCACCATTCCTCATCCTTCCCACTGTGAGCACAGCAGGCTTATCTCAGCAGTCTCTTCTGTAGTCTTTGCAACCCTCCCTTCTAACCATCCCACATATTTCTGTCTTATTCAACGACTCAACTACCTATAAAATTGATCCCCATTTCTTAGCCTAAACTCCTTTCCCTGACCTGAATTCCCTATACAATTTGCTTTCACCCCATCTATCTAAGACACGCCTCCATCGACCTACTCCTCTGCTCCAGTGGGCCCTTCTGTTTCCCACACCATACCTCCTCACACACACTCCCAACACACTCCATGCTCACTGCACTTCCCTGGGTTAGCTTGTACTGTTTCTCTCTCCATAACACCAGAGGTTATTCAGTTATTCCCAGTTTCCATCATGTTTAGTTTTGGGTTCATCACTGTACTTGCAGACTCTTTCAGGACAAGGTCATGCCTTGAGATTTATTTATATTCCCACAATGCTAAGTACAATCATGCATCAAATGTATGACTCACTAACCCATATTCTTCTGTAAAAGTAAAAAGAGTCAATGGTTTTTAAAAAATGATATTTTTCCCTACGAGAGCAGAAACAAAAATAAGAAGAGATCTATATGACCCACAAGAGGCAAGGAAACTTCCTGAAGCACGGTAAAGTGTAAGCATTGAATCTAGAGCTTTACAGAAGAGCAGTGGAGAGAGGCATGTGGAGAGATGAAGAAGGAGGTAACAGCTAGGAAGAAGAATGTTGGAGAGAATGAGTCTTATTTGATGATACCAAAAGATCTTGCATGATTAGGCTAATCAGGACTTGCATTCCAGAATGTGGATCTATAAGTAATGGGTAGTCATTATAGGCTCAAGAGTTCAAGGAAGGGCTTTAAGAAGATTAATCCTAAAGCAGTAAAAAATACATTCATTGAGCAGGAGAAGCCTGAAGGCATAGAATCCTTCAAAGAAATTTCTGAACTATTCAAGACGTGGAGCATGGACTTCTTACCCCACAACACCTCTTCATCATTCCCTCTTCCCAGCACATCATGGTAACAGGATTCCGCCAGTGCACGCTGCCTCTCCTTGCCACATCCCAAACTCAGTTTCTGAAGGCAGGAACAAATACAGCAAACAAGGACCCATGACTGGAGAGGTGGGGGCTTTACCATGACACATGGAAAGGGCACAGAAATAGCAGGTAGGAGAGGACCCTGAAGCATTCTGCAAACTGGCAGATGGGATCACAGCATTCTCTTCAGAGAGGTAATGCTATTTCCGGGCAGAAACATTGTTACCAAATGAAATAATGATGATAATAAAAAGAAGCCTAAAATTGTATTCAGGGACATGAAAATTGATGGTTGAGCTTTCCTCTCTTCTCAGTTTGGAAGACCCCATAATCCTGGGTCCTCCAGAGAAAGAACTTCCAGAATTCTCCCACCCAAATAGCCTCAAGAGTTTCTTCAAGGTCTGAGATTTTATCATCTATAATCTAAATCTTTGTACTTTAAAAGTATCCAGATTTAACAGGTACTCTTTTTTCCTTTCATTCCATATAGACCCTGTCATGTCTCCTTACAAACATCCTTCCCAAACAGATGTGGAAGGCAGCTAATCCACACTGTTCCATGAGTCAGCACAATGGAGACAAGAAATCTCTAGCCCTCAGCAGCATGAAACAGCCTGTGAAAACAGGGCCCCAAGCGCCAGCCCAAACCTCTCCCCCCGATACATCTGCTTCTTCATCTCTATCTGTAACAGGTTCATCTGTGGGCAAAGTAGTTTAACTGAGCTATCTTCAATTTCCAACTTCCAGACTTCTCCCCAATTCTGTGGCAGTCCAAGATGGGAAATAGCCTCTCTGGAGTCAGGAACAACCTGGAAGGAGACTGGCTTGTGAGACTCTCTGTACACGCTCTCGTGTCTTCTCCCAAAAAGTCATGTGGTTACATCACACACAGCTCCTAAGGA
The DNA here is from genome assembly GCF_965194805.1 of Balaenoptera borealis. Classification (NCBI taxonomy): domain Eukaryota; kingdom Metazoa; phylum Chordata; class Mammalia; order Artiodactyla; family Balaenopteridae; genus Balaenoptera; species Balaenoptera borealis. Next base: position 76,501,796 of record NC_138872.1, read on the forward strand.
AAGGAAGAAAGATGACTAGAATGCTCAAGTTTACTAATCTAATCTACACTTCTATCTTTTAAGTGGAAGTTTGACTCACCTATTAGATTCTCACATTAGTGTTTTTACCACTGATACCCACTCTACAAATAGTCAGTTTGTTGTTGGATATAATCATATTTACATTGACCCAGAAAGCCCCTAGGAAAACAAAAACCATAAGTAGTCAAAAAGATAATTGTGGGTCCCAAAGGACAAATGTCACAGATGGTGCAAGTCCAGAGGAAAAAGCAGACAGACTGACCAAGGTGGGACAGAGGCCTACAGAGAGGAACTGAAAGAAAAGAGACCAGGAGCTTTAGAGGAGAAACCTTTGTTCCTTTCTACAGAAGTTATGCTGTCGGCTGAATGGGCAGAAGAAATATTACTTCATCTAGTGGGATGAAGAAAATCCAGGTGAAGCTCTTTCCAGAAAGGCTCAGTCTCAGTGGAGGACAAGTATTTCCACCCTGTGGTCCTGTGGAATTGGCTCCCAAATGGTGAATACACAGAATTCAATGTTACATTATTCTGTGCTGCACAAATCAGATGGGCTCTTGGTACCTGGTTTTCTAGACACAAGAGCCAAATACAGTAAGTACTATTCTTAGCAGATATTAGTTGGCCTTTAATGCTGGTCCCACCCTGCATCAACACTACCATGGGACACAGACTTATTCGAACTTGGATTAGAGGGTCTCATGGCTGTAATGGCTAAACCAGACCAAAATTTATAATACTCAAATGATCCAGGATATCTGTGTGCCCAGCCCTGTTCTCTTCTGGACTCTAGGTCCAAATTTTACACTGAAATTTACTTATTGATACCTACAACTTCCACAGGTACTTTAAACTCAGCTTCCCCAAACTGAAGCATCATGCATCCTTCAAACCTGCTCTGCCCTCGCTATTTCCTTTGTAAAAGTATTTATAAAGTCCTTCAGGAGTCTTAAATGAAAACCTTAGACCCTCCTTCCTTACTCTCTGTTCTCACTCACTTAATCACAGTTGTTAGCCAAGTCCTATCTTTAAGATTCCTAAATATCTCTAAGCTCCTTCCTGCCCTTAACTACTCTATCTGAACTCAGGACCTCATCTTTCTTTTTAAAAGTCCAAAAACGCTCCATGCCTCAATCTCCCAAGTTAATAATCTTGCATTCCCCCAACTCCCACCACTTTTTGTATAATCCCAGTCTGCAGACCGCTGCCAGAGTAATGCTTCTTAAAAACAACATTCTGAAGAGGCTACTCATCTGTTTTAAAATTCTATGATGATTCCTCATTTCCTGCAGCTTCCAAAACCAGGGCCCAGTCTAGGTCCATCAAGCTCAATTCAAGCCACATCTACTCCTTGACCTTGGACCCCAGCGACACGTAAGTCACACTCTCTAAGCTCTACTTAACCTCATAGCCCACATGAGAGGACTCTCTGCCTGACACACATCCCCAGAGATCTCCCCTTCCTCTTTGTTCCCAGAGTCCTTTAGGGACACAGTTACTAAGGTCCTGATTATTTTGATTATTTGCACATATTTCTACTTACAAAAACAGTGGATTCCTAGAGGGCAGGGACCTTACTTGGGCATCTTTAGTGGGTGCTTAACAAACATCTGTCTTTTTAAAAAAGCAGGAAGAGAAGTTCAGGGTTCACATATTTATCTGACCAAAGAGAACTGAAACTTCTCCTTCAGAAATGGCAAAAACTCAAAAGGTAATGCCCATCATGGCAGCAGATAACAGGCCCACAGGCTGTTACCTTTCCACAGGTACACAAGCACATCAGTTTAGGGCACTGGCAAGCACAGCTGGGAAAAAGCCAACTCCTGCAGAGTGGCTGCATTTGTCTTGCTAAGGGGTGGCAACGACAGCATCTGTCAGGACAAGCCTGAACAGAGGAGCTCAGAACCAAGCAGAGCTGTAACACGATGCACCAGTATCTGGTTGGAGTGCAAACAAGGTACGCTTTCTTCTTCTAGTACACAGCGGGCACCATGCCAAACACACACAGTGTTTGCTATTTTTGCAAGTCTAATAGGGTCTGCTGAAGGGAGGGGTAAGAGATCAGCAGTTCATAATGACTCTCATTATGTCTGGTGCATTTTGAGCCAAGATTAGACACTAGACAATCCTCTGTCCAGTGTCAAGGGCTTTCAACTGCCCTTTCATCAGGATAATTCCACTTCAAACTAATTTAAGTTTCTTACAACCGGAGCTACCAAAACTGATATACTTCACTGTTTTCAGCCCAGAAAAAGAGGTCAATGTCTGCTCCAAATAGAAATACAGTCCTTGGGTTCAGGGTCTGTGACTGCTACACAAGAGCTACGACAGAAACACGCCACCATGGAATCCCACTCTCTCTACAGAGCTCCACATCAGACACTACTCTGAGAATATCCTGCACTTCTCACTGTCACGTCTACTTCTGTAGATTACAGTCCTTTCAACATAAAGCCAGGCAGACAGTTTTGGGAGACCTCTAGAGAAAAGTTTGAGCTTGCTAATGCCTATAAAAATCAACAGGGCTCATGAGTTTCACTCAAGGATTAAAAACTAGGTTATATAGCTAATTGTTTTTCTTTTAAAGTCTAAACAGCAAAAATAATAAATTTCTAAACTAGACCTCTACTCTCAAATTGTACAGCAGCACAAACCAGCACTGAATTTTAACAACTATTCACTACATTTTCAAGTAAGAATGTCTAGCTTTACACTAAAAAGTGTATAAGAGGTTTAGTAACAACACGGGGGGAAAGCACAAAGGTTTCAAGAAAAGAAAGTTGATATTTATACAAGTACAGAATTTGAGAGGGGAAAGTGAGGAGTGGATAATAAAACTGCTCATAATACTTCCCTACCTTTTGGATTCTAAAAATTTATAATACTTGATTTCAAACAGAACCAACATCACTGTGACCTTACAAGAAAATTAACAAATGTTATTTGGTTTAATAAGGAACAGAGGTTAACATTTCATAGGGACCCTAAGTCTTAGAATTATACAATCAAGAAAGAAACACACACACACACACACACACACACACAAATGATGCTGAAAGTCATGTTTCAAAGGGCCAAAATTTACTTTATAAATATGAAAGAACTCTAGAAGCATGAATTTATTATGTAAGCATTCTCATTAACTATTAAATAAAAGTCATCTTAGGGAATTCCCTGGCAGTCCAGTGGTTAGGACTCCCTGCTCTCACTGCCGAGGGCCTGGGTTCAATCCCTGGTTGGGGAACTAAGATTCCACAAGCCGCGTGGCATGGCTGAAAAAAAAAAAAGTCATCTTACATATCTAGGTATGTACATATCTGTACTGACTCCCTTAAAGGAGACAAGATTCAATGTGGTATGATTAAAACAGGGACTATTTCACAGAACAGGCATCTGCGCACTCATATGTGCCATTAGTTGTATAAGCAGTACTTTGATGAATGTCCTTTAAGAGCATTTAATGTATGAGATATTTTTAAAAAACTTTTTACCGATGTATAACATGCAAACAACAACAACAACAAAAAGCCACGGAAGTGTAATGTTTACACAATGAACACGTTTGTGTAACGGGCACCCAAATCAACGAACAGAACATACCAGCATCCCAAAAGCCACCCTTCAATGTACCCAGTTGTACTTCACTGGGGCAAAAAGTGTCTAGAAATTCTGCCCTTACTTACCATTACAGGTCAACCTGGTTGACTGCTCTTACCGAACTTCTATTCTGGAACCCAGGGATCATTTTGCTGCATCTAATAGCAGCTCTATATTTCAGGAGAGAACCAACTTTTCCAGGGTACTTTAAAAGTCAATAATTAAAGCTAAGATGTCAAGTCATAGCCAAGTCATCCTGAATGTTCACCAACCAAGCCAACACTGAAGGCCAAATCACTCTCCTCATCAATGCGACAGAGAAGTGCAGTAAGGTCCTAGGTGTGTAATCCAATACAATAGGCCTGGAAATTCTACATAGCTCTAGGCTTCTAATCTGCAACTCTCTGATTTCTTAATAAAGGTTTACAGTAAATATTTTTAAGTAAATTAACCTTCTACTTACCAAACTAATTTTGCAACTGGGCTTGTCCTTTCTGCCTTTTCTCCCTTCTCTCCCTACCCTCCTCACCATTTTCTCACCTCTTGGAGCTCTCCTGAAATGTGATTTCAAGTCTTCAAAAAGCCTTGCCAAAAAAAAAAAATTGCATTCCTAAGTTTAAAATCTCAATCTGTACTTGCATACCAGCTGGGATGCTCTATTCAAAGAAAGAAGGCTAAGGGTTGGATTTTTCAGCAACAAAAGACAACAAAGCACTTTTCCATTTGGAGCTGCAGAGGGAGCCAGAACCATGCAATGTGAGCAAATTGCAAGTCTTTCTAGAACTGGATGAATCCAGTGACACTGAAAAATATAAACACACACACACATCACAGACACCACACACACAGGACAGACACACACCCATCCAGACCTTAGGCCTGAGGAAATTCTGAAAGAATATTTCGTGTACTCAGAGAGGAAACATCATATACTTTATTTTGTGAGGAGAAGATGAGCAATAAAAGGAAAACAAAGCTATTTGTTCTACCAAGTGAAACGAGAATGAATTTTAAAGGGAGTCATCGATTCCAAGAGTCCCCAGCCAAGGTAAGTAGTCAACACTCAAACTGGCAGGCTGTCTGACAAAGGGGGATATAGCCTTTTATCTTCAAGAGCTCTTCAGGCAATTCTTCTGGAAATGGTTTAAGAAAAGCTGGACTCTCTGTTCTTTTTCCCTCTAAAACATAGTACTGGGTCAGGCTGCAGATGAGGAGGAGAGGGGGTGGCACAGAGAAGGTGGCACATGTTTACAAAAAGAATGGCAAGACAAAAACGGAAGGAAGAAAATCCTGATTGATCCCTACCAAGTAAGTGATGTTGCCACAAGGTCACAAAGGGAGATCCAGAAAGCCTTGTACCTAAAGACTACCTCTAATTATAGTAAAATACCACAATGAATACAGCAGAATGAAAAAGACATTCTGATCAATGGCAAAACAACAGTTAACTAGTAATTCCAAGTAATAAAGAGCTCATTCTCTGACAGCTCTTTCACAACATACCAGAGGCATATAATAACAAGCTACAATGATGTAGATGTGGTTTATAGTGTAATATACAGTTGAGAATCTGTGTAATGTAGAAATTCTAGGTAAAGCCTTAACAACACACTAAATGCCTAAAACTCTAGCCTACTCAGTCCAAATCATCAAACATTAATTGAACACCCCTATGCCAGGAACTGTAGAGATCCAGGAATGACAAGTCTGGTTTAAAGTAGCATATCAGGTGGTGGAGGAAACAGGAAAGCAAAATACACACACACAAAACACACACACACACACACACACAAAACACACACACACACACACACACACACACACACACACATAACTTGTAATGAAGGTGGGAGGACAGAGTTAGAACCACAATCCAACATGTAGCAGGGGCAAAGGCTGAGTTTGGGAAAGTATAACCTTCCCACAAAAGATATTATTTTCTTCAAAATACTTAAGCAAATATACTCATCATGAAATAATTCTGCTCTAAATTGTATAATTCAATATACAAGACATGAAAATTTTACACTTAATTAAAATGTATTAAGATGGCAGAGAACTAGGGTAACAGAATTTTAGATTATTCTGACAATATTCCCTCCACTCCAATGATGTTTCTTACTTTTCTGGTATAAGTTAATTATGATGGTATTTCTCTGAAGATTGTTAGTATCAAGTACAAAAGAAATGTCAAAAATAGTAGGGAGGAAAAAAGGACTTGCTTTCTTTCTTGAAAGAGTGATTAGACCAAAAGAGAAGGCAGGGAAGAATGAATTATGGTCTTGAACTAGGCTGGGAAAAAAAAAAGGATGGTGACATCATTAAAAGAAATACGGGATTGGCCATTTCTGGTCAAGATGTTATAACAGAGACCAGATATACCCTCTTGCCTGACACAACCAAAAACATCCACCAAGATATAGGAAACAATGGTTTCCAAGACACTGGCCATGAGGCAACTAAGAACAATGATCCCTGAGATACAGGAAACAAATGAGGAGAGCTCTACCAATGCCCCGACTTACTGCCTGGAGTTTCCAGGGTACAATGCAAGGAGCAGAAAACGAGGCAGAACTAAGCAGACTCCATGAGTTAAGGAGACAGAGTTGAAAGTGTGAGGAGAACAAGGCAACTACAGCTCACAAGAGAGAGGACTACACAGTGCAAGAACCCCAGAGATCTACCGAGAGGTCCCCTGAGTAGGCAGCAGATTATAGACCAATGCTTAAGTAGGAGAAAACTTTGCAATGCTGGGGAAAAACATACACACAAAAGGATCAGAAGGAACATTCCTGGCATTCACAAAGACTATGACCAGTGCCTGCTCCTATTGGCAACACTGAAAAATTCATACTTCAAGCACTGGACAGAATACTCTGGAAGGCCTTGCAAGAATAATGGGGAATAATCAACCCTAGACTGAGCTCTTTTCCAGACCCCCCCTAACAAATCATAACAGAAAAACTCAAAAGGATCAAACTATTTCCAAGTAATTTTACTGCACCCCAGAATAAAGCTCAGGAAGACTGATAGAAATACAAAAATATCTAGCACTCAATAAGGTAAAGTTCACAATTTTGGCATCCAGTGAAAAATGACCAGGAACACAAAAAGACAGAAAAACATGACCTAAAATGAGAAGAAGAGTCAATAAATTGAAATCGACCCAGAACTGGCACAAAAGTTAACTGCAAACACGGACATTAAGAGAATTATTATACCTATATTCCATATGTTCAAATAGTGAGCTAGAGATATGGAAATACTCAAATAAAACATCTAGAAATGAAACCACAATGTCTGAGATAAGAAATATACCAGATGGGATTAATAACAGATTAAACATAGCAGAAGAAAAATAGGTAAACTTAAAGGCACAGCATTAGCAATTATCCAAAATGAAACACAAAGAGGAAAAAGAATGAAGACAACTGAAAAGAGCATCAGCGAACTGTGGGAAGACTTCAAACTACCTAATACCTCAGTAACTGGAATAGGCAAAAATGGAGGAGGGCGGGGAACGTGAAGAAATAATGGCCCGAAATTTTCAAACTTGATGAAAACTATGAATCCACAGATCAAAGAAACTCAACAAATCTAAAGCAAAAGAAATGTGAAGAATACTATGCCAAGGCATACATAACCAAATGCTCAAAATCATGGAAAAAGAGAAAGTCTTAAAAGCACACCCCAAAAGACATGTTACACTAAGAGAAAATAAGTTAAGAATGACGTTAAATTTCTCATGGCAAACAATGAAAGATAGTAGAGCAACATCTTTAAGGTACTGAAAGATAAAAAACTGTACACCTAAAATTCTAGAGTGAGCAAAAAAAAAAAAAAAAAAAACTTTCAAAAACAAAGGCAAAATAAAGATGTTTCCAGGCATATAAAAGCTGAAAGATTTCATTACCAGTAGACCTCCCTCAGCAAGAAATGTTAAAGGAAGTCCTTCAGGCAAAAGGAGGATGTTCAGCTATAAATCAGATCTATGCAAAGGAAAGAAGGACACTGGAAACAGTAACCACATGAGGAAAAATGTAAGATTTTTTCTTGTTATTTAAACCTCTTTAAAACGTAACTCACTGTTGAAACAAAAATAATAGCAATCTGTTGTAGAATTTTTAATATATGTAAAAGTAAAATTCATGTCACCAGCAGCATAAAAGCTAGAAAGGAGGATATGGAAGTAAATGGAATAGAAACTGTAACATTCTTATACTAAGCATGAAATGATATATCACTTGAAAATAGACTGTGACAGACTGAAGATATGTAATATTTACCCTAAGACAACTGCTAAAAAAAATGGAATGAAGAAATATAGCTAAAAAGCACCAAAGGAAATAAAATGTAATCTTTTTTTTAAATTTTATTTTTATTTATTTATTTATTTTTGGCTGCGGTGGGTCTTCATTGCTGCGCGTGGGCCTTCTCTAGTTGCAATGAGAGGGGGCTACTCTTCGTTGCAGTGCACAGGCTTCTCACTGCAGTGGCTTCTCTTGTTGCAGAGCATGGGCTGTAGGCACGCAGGCTCAGTTGTTGTGGCTCACGGGCTTAGTTGTTCCACGGCATGTGGGATCCTCCTGGACCAGGGATCGAACCCATGTCCCCTGCATTGGTAGGCAGATTCTTAACCACTGCACCACCAGGGAAGTCCCAATAAAATATAATCTTAAAAAATACCTTTTTAATCCAAGAGACGGAAGGAAAGAGAGAAAAGGAAACAAGATATGACAAATGGAAAACGAATGGTAACAGTAACATGATAGACTCAAAGCTGATCATGTAAGTAACCTTATTAAATGTAAATGGTGAACATTCCAATGAAAAGGCAGAGATTATCAGATTGGATTTAAAAAGCAAGTCCCTTGACATGTGGTCTACAAGAAATGCACTTTAAATATAAAGATACAAATATGTTAAATGTAAACAAACAAACAAACAAAAACTTCCTAACACTACTCAAAAGCAAACTGGAGTGTGTGTGCATGTATTAATATCAGACAAAGCAGGACTCAGAGGAAAAACTATAATCAGAGATAGAAATGGTCATTTCATAACAATAAAGTGACTAATCAAGGAAATATAACATTCCTAAATGTTTATGTATCTAACAATGGAGCTTTGAAAAAGTGATAGAACAAGGGGAAAGAGACCAAACCACAATTGTAGTAAGAGATTTCAACATACCTCTCTAGATAGAACAAGTAGGCAAAAAATTAGCAAGGCTATAATTGAACTGAAAAACACTATAAACCACCTTGACCTGATTAACATTTATAGAACACTCCACCCAACCACAGAAGAAATTATATTCTTTGCAAGTCCACAGGGAACATCTACAAAGATATGCCATATTCTGGGCCATAAAACAAGTGCCAAAAGATTTTTTACTTTTAAATTTTTTATTTTTGGCTGTGTTGTGTCTGCATTGTTGCGCAAGGGCTTTCTCTAGTTGTGGGGAGTGGGGGCTATTCTTTGTTGCAGTGCGCAGGCTTCTCATTGTGGTGGCTTCTCTTGTTGCAGAGTACGGGCTCTAGGCGCGTGGGCTTCAGTAGTTGTGGCACGCGGGCTCAGTAGCTGTGGCGCACAGGTTTAGTTGCTCCACAGCATGTGGGATGCTCCTGGACCAGGGATCGAACCCATGTCCCCCTGCACTGGCAGGCGGCTTCTTAACCACTGGACCACCAGGGAAGTCCCCCGAAGATTTTTTAAGTATTTAAGTCATACAAAGAATTTTTTATTAATCACAATAGAGTTAAATTAGTAATCAATACCAGAAAGATCTCTTGAAAATCACCAAATATTTAGAAAGTAAATAATACACTTCTAAATAAACCATGAATCAAAGAAGTAATCACAAAGGAAATTAGAAAGTATTTTGAACTAAATGAAAATGAAAACACATCAGAATTAATGGGGTTCTGCTAAAGTAGTATTCACAGGGAAATTTGTAACACTAAATGTTCATATTTTTCTAAGATCTTCTAAGGAAGATCTTAAACCAATGACCTCAGCTTCAACCTTACAAAACTAGAAAAACATGCAAAGTATGCAGAAAGGAGGAAATTAGTGAAGTATAATACAGGAAAAAAAAAACAAACAAACAGAAAACACCAATGTAACCAAAGCTTGTTCTTTAAAAAGGTCTATAAATTAGTAAGTCCCCAGTCATACTGATATAAATGAGAGAGAGAGAGAGAGAAAGAGCACACCAAAAACGGATACAGAACTACTATAGATTCTACAGATACTAGGATTATAAGAGAATATTATTAAACAAATTTATGCCAATAAATTCAACAACTTAGATGAAATGGAAAAATTCCTTGAAAAGACAAAAATTACCAAAACTGACTCAACAAGAAATAAATAACATGAATAGTCCAATTTCTGGAAAAGAAATTGAATATTTAATTTAAAATCTTCCCACAAAAAGAAAACTCCAGGCTCAGATGGCTTCAACGATAAATTCTACCTAACATTTAAAGAAGAAATAGGGACTTCCCTGGTGGCGCAGTGGTTAAGAATCCGCCTGCCAATGCAGGGGAAACAGGTTCAATCCCTGGTCCAGGAAGATTCCGTATGCCGCGGAGCAACGAAGCCCATACGCCACAACTGCTGAGCCCGCGTGCCACAACTACTGAAGCCCGCAAGCCTAGAGCCCGTGCTCTGCAACAAGAGAAGCCACCGCAATAAGAAGCCCGCACACAGCAACAAAGAATAGCCCTCGCTCTCCGCAACTAGAGAAAGCCCGTGTGCGGTAACAAAGACCCAACGTAGCCAAAAATAAATAAATTTATAAAAAAATAAAACAAAATGAAGAAATAATAACAATTCTATATAAACTCTTTCAAGAAATTGAAAAGGGGGGCATACTTCCTTATCCATCACGAGGTCATCACCCTGATACCAAAACCAGACAAAGACATCACAAGAAAAGAAAACTACAGGTCAATTTTGTTTTCAAACATAAATGCAAAGATTCATTTTAAAAATGTTAGCAAATCAAATCAAACAATACATTTAAAAAGTAACAGATCATGACCAAGTGGGGTTTACCCAGAAACACAAGGTTCAGTATTCAAAAATAGATCAGTGTGAATCCCCATATTAACAAAATAAAACAAGAAAATTGACATGATCTGCTGTAGTTAAAATGGATAGCCAACAAGGATCTACTGTATAGCACAGGGAACTCTGCTCAATATTATGTAATAACCTAAATGGGAAAAGAATTTGAGAAAGCATAGCTACATGTATATGTATAAGTGAATCACTTTGCTGTACACGTGAAACTAACACAACATTGTTAATCACCTATACTCCAATAAAAAATAAAAAGTTTAAAAAAAAAATAAAATAAAATAAAAATTCACATGATCATCCTAATAGACACAGAAAAGGCATTTGATAAAAATCTAGCATCCTCTACTGATAAAAGTCTTATAAACTAAGAATATAACAAAACATTTTCAACCTAATAATGGACATCTATAAAAAACATACAGCTAACATCAGACTTCATGGTGAAAGACTAGCTACTTTCCTCTCCTAAAATCAGGGACAAGGCAGGGATGTCTGCTCTTACCACTTCTATTAAACATGATGTTGGAGGTTCCAGCCAGTGAACTTAGGAAAGAAAAAAAGACATCCAGGCTAGGAATTTAAAAAAAAACCAAAAAACAAAACTGTATCTGTTCACTAAAAATATGACCATCTGTGTAGAAAATCAGATAGAATCTACAAAAACTACTAAAGTGATTTAGCAAGGTTGCAGGATGAATATAGATAAGTCAACATGTTTCTATATAGTTCTAACAATGAACAAATGGAAATTAAATTTTTAAGACAATATAATTTATTACACCAAAAATATGAAATACTTAGGAATAAATCTGATAAAAGATGAGAAAGACTTGTATACTGAAAACTATAAAATATTGCTAAGAGAAATTAAATAAGACCTAAATAAGCAGAGATAATATACATTATTCAAGAGTTAGAAACTCTACTATTTTTAAATTGTTAATTCTCCCCAAATAATTCTATAACATCAACATAATCTCAACATACATCCAAGCAGGACGCTTTGTAGAAGCTAACAAGCTGACTCTAAAATTCGTATGCAAATACTAAGGACCTAGAAAAGCCACAACTTTGAAAAAGAAGAACAAAGTTGGAGGCCTAACACTACTTGATTTCAGAATTTATTATAAAGCTACAGTATTGGCAAAAAGACAAATAGATCAATGCAACACAATAGACAGTACAGAAATAAATCCACACAATATGGATAACAGATTTTTTTATAAAAAGGTGTAAAAGGCAATACAGCGGAGAATGGATAGCTTTTTCAAAATGACTTTGGAAAAACTGGATGTCCATATACAAATGAAATTAATTTTGATCTATACCTCTCACCATATACATAAATTAACTCAAAATGGAACATTTACTGTCTAGTTTATGTCAATTACACTGCTTTAAAAAAACAGGAAAGGCAGGAAGAGGAGGTGGCTTGGCCAACTATTCATAGATTTGATTCAGGCAAACACTTAGTACAGGCCCAGTGGCTACCATCCTGTAGTAACAGATAGTCTAACAACTGGTTAAGCACTTTCAGACATGTAAAATAAAAATTCACTTCTCATTTCTTTTTTGCTTATTATATAAATCTTCAGGGAAACAACATCAATATTGGTTTCCCTTTAATACAAGAATAAGAAACCAACACCTGAGGGAACGGAATATATAGAAAATATTGAAAACAGGGTACAAAATCAACTGAGAGATAATACTGCCACCGATGCTGCCAATACCCTTTTCCATAAGCCCAGGGTTAACCCAGATCGTATCCTAATGTAACATATCCTGTCTACAGGTAAATGGTCTTCATTAAAAAGTGGTGAAATCTGTAAGGAGAGAAGCGCTTTTTCTGGCACATAACATGACAGTCTTAATTAAATTGGGAGTTTCTGAGCTGGCCGCAACCAAAAATCAGTCTGAGAAGTGAAACAGTTAAGGGTTATGTAAGAGCATGAAATGCCGTTTTGTTCCCACATTAATGCTTATTGTATATGTCAATATTGCATATCAGGGCCTGTATAGTAAAAGTGCTAAAAAGAGGCACAGCTTAAATAGGTCATTTCTAAAGTCTTAGAGAAGGCTGAGTTAATAGGTCAATTCGTTCTACCTGTGTCCCCAGATTAAAATACATATTTCTTAAGAACAGTGAAATAAAGGGTCAGCTTATGCTAGCTGAATTAATAATGCAAACAGATTTGAACTGCCCCACTGAATCTCTCTAGGAGCCCAAAGAGGAGAGAACTAGTTGGTAATAGTTTATATTTAACCACAAGGCTGGCTTAGTCAGAGATCCAAGCTTTTCACAGACTAAGTGCAGAAGGTCAAAAAACCAAAGATGATGCAGTTTGATGTGCTTGAATTCTACAAATGCAGGGCAGCCTGCAGAGTGCCACTCAAAAATCCTTGGGGTTGTCAATATTTACTAATCTTAACAATCATCCGGAATATCCAAAAAGATTTTCTTACATGTCCTGAATTTCCTCCTTCTGCTTCCCACCACAATGTTTTTTGTTTCATTTAACTTTTCTACTGGCCCTAGTTATAACAATTAAATTAAGAAAAAATCCCAAGTCTAATGCTAAAATCGGAAGATACACATTTCTTCAGACAACCACAATGCACACTGTTTTGGAAATTTTGCCTTTAATCTCAGGAAGAAATTTTCACAATTGACACATTTCTCTTAATAAGTCAATCCTAAAAACACAATGTCAAGAAAAACATTTATGCATTTATTTTTATTAGGAAAAATTCTCACATATTAACAATAAGAAAACAAACCACACACAACCCTCCTTCTCTGATGACAAAGCCAGAGGGAGACCTTAATGGTGGCAGCTCATAAATCCTAGCCCAAGATCACAAATACAGCTGTAAGAAAACTCTCCCAAGAAAAATATATGGCAGTAGAAAAACCACAAGAGAGATTAGTGAGAAACTAAGAGCATATCTATCATTCAACAACTTTTCAAAGAGTATTTTTCACAGTTTATTCACTTTAAACTGTTTCAAAGTAATTAGGTAACCCAAGGATGAAGCCCTGGAAAATAGAGATCCATCTCTTATATTCCTCTCATGTCTCTATAATAACAACAGGGTTTTGGACATGTGGAATGCACATAAACCATTTCCTGAAGGAAGAGAGCTCATTTGCAAAAGAGCAGGAAAGGAAACCCAATACAATGACCGCTTCAGCCAAATGACTGTTGAGCAGTCCCAGTGAGGTGACACTGTTTCTTACAAATTTCATTCACTCTATATAAATGAGGTACAGTGAAGAATTTTCTAAACCAGAAAAAGCAATACATGTACCCCAAAATTCACTTTCTGCAAAATTAAAAAAACTAAACTAAAACCTGATGTGTCCAATAATATGGATTAATGCTTAAAAAAGTAAAATTTAGAAATAATTTCACTGCATTACTTCACTATGAATTATTCATAAGAAACAGATTTCCATGATTTCAATTTGAAAGATCTAAAATTACAATTCTCAGATAGCTGCCAACAGGTATGGCCCCTAAACAAAGATGTCTTACCATTTCATATTAACCTCTTCTCAGCAAAAGGCTTTTATCATCTGTTAAAAACAGTATGCATGAGCCCATTCCGTTTAAGGTTTTTCAATCTAATGTACCCACTGGGATCTATAGTAGTCTAATAACCATATGCACATCATAATTTTTACCAAAGTGAGTCATTACTGCAAAGCAGAAACTCTTAGGTGTTGTTCTTTGTACTTAGTACATATTTAAGTGCAGGTTCATCTAAACTATGTTAATACTACCAAAGTCCAGGTAATTCATGATTTTTAAAATCTGCTTATTAACACTTTTAAGGAAAAGGAAATTTTAAGTATTCCAGCACTTACAACTTCACACATATTACAGGTTCCCAGTGTTAGAAGTATACACCGTCTGCATTACTGTTCAATCACAAAAACTGAGGGTCAAAGACAGTCAATAACTCAGTGAAGGACAGCCAATGTGTCAACAGCAAGACAGAACCTGTAACCCAAGACTCCTGATTTCCAGGTACTTTCTCCGATAAAGTATTCATACAGCCTGAACAATACAACAGCAAACACTGACATCCTATTCTTCACTGAATATGTTCACAACAAAACTGCTCTCTTTCCTTCTAATTAGCTATAGTGCTTAAAATATCTTGGTAAGTGAGTTGACAGTCACAGCCATAAGACAATGTGAAGACAACTTCCTCTTCTTCCAGCTGCCTGCATGTAACGTCTAGGAGAAATAATTTCACTGCCCTGAATGAAGATCCCCGTAATTGTTGAAAGAAAAACCTAAAGAGCATTTCTCATATCAATAGCCACAATTTGTCCTCAATTACCTACATATCAACACAATATTTCATATTGTCTAAACCAACAAAGAAAAAGTGTAGAAGGGGCCTCTCTAACGTAGAAGTGTTCTGATACACTTTTTGGTTGTTTCCCACTCTCTGAATCACAGTCCAATCAATTTTACACATTGTCTCTTACCTGGTTGTCAAGGAAAGAAGATGTACTAGGTTGACATGCACAAGAATAGTGAAGGACCCCACCTCAGGAGTGTAAGAGAGAAGTTATTCCTTATCTCACTCTTTTCATCAACAGTTTTATTTCCACCTCCAAGAGTAGCCTTTTAAAAGGAATGTGGAAATGGGTAGGAAAACACAGCTTTTTAAAATGACTGCTTCATTCTGCTACAACAGTTCACCTATGACACAAAAATACCTTAAAAACTATGCTGATCTGGAATACAGCAACTTTGGTAGAAATAATAAAGACAATAAGTTGCCTTAAAAAAAATAGCATTTCTACCAAAGCTTTACAAAAAAAGAATGTGGAAGCTGGAGCAAGTAAAAGAGCCAAAATTAAAATAATAGGAGCCCAGCTCGAAGTGTTGTTTTCTACAAACACTGTGATTATCCTTGCTTTGTGCCTTGACTCACCAAGACAAAATATGGAATAATTATGCCAGGGGAGCTATAATACTGTGTTTACTTCAAATAAACCTTTTAGCATATTTGTGGTCACTTTTTCAGGTACCTTATTTAAAAATAAACCAACATAGATCACATTTTTAAATCCTCACCAAGTTTATACACCTGATTGGTAACAGAAATGCCCTTGTATCTATAAAAGTTTTCATTTCAATATTAACTTAAAAGAATAAAAAGGTTCGGATCATGTCTAGTGTTCCTTGGTTTGAACCCCTAAAGAATTCACTCACAGAGAAGCACAGTTTCCTCTTCTAGAGATGAAAAACCCCCGAAGAGTTCTCAGTAAAGGCAGTCCTTGACTTATTAACTCCTAAGCCTGAAAAACACTTCCATTAACAAAAGTCTTCAGTCATCCCCAACTGCTACCCCAATATAAGTGCCCAGCAATGACCACCATGAAAAAAAGTTTGTCTTTTTAATGCTTTTGGACTATTCCCCTTAAAATTTGTTCCCATGGTCCTCTAAAATTTTTCATTTTACTTCTCCTGCACCATATTAAATTCTACCTAATTGAAAATTTTCTCAGTTAAAAATATGTCCTTTCAAACTATGTTATTCTAACAAGTGGAATCATCCATCTCTGACTTAATAGGACTGTGCTTCTCACATGTAACTCACATCATACTCACTAAGGCAAAGTGAACTCCGATTTGTGGGGGAGAGGGGAGTAGAAGACATTTTAGGAAATAGATAAGGCTGATGTGATAAGGGTACCTACTGGGGTCAGGAAGCACACCAAGAGCAAGATGGGGAAACTCCTAAAGGTATAAAAATGCATGCAGTTCTACACTTACACAAAGAAGTTTTGGTTTAGCCTGTAAGTAAAGTCAAGTCAATGAAGTCTCTTCAAGCAAGTAACATGATTTAATTTGTATGTTGTCACGATTACATTAGAAGGAATTTGGAGGACAGACTGAAGAATGGTGAGGTTAGAGGCTGAGAAGCCAGGAAAGAAGCTACTAATATAGCCAAGAGAAGGAGGACCTGAACCAATGCACTGGCAGGGTAGAAAGTGGTAAATGAAGAGGGACTGATGAGAAATACATAGGACATAAATCTAGAGGATGTGCGGATATGAGGAGTGAAGGGAAAAAGAGTATGACTTCCAGGTTTCTAGCAGGAGAAGATTTATGGCTTGGATGTTTAGCAGACGCTGTGAACATTAACTAAGTGAGGAAATTGAAGAGGAAGAGCAAACTTAGAACAACTGTTGTAGAGTTCAATGTGAAAAATGTTGAATTTGAAATGCTTATGAATGATCCAGGTTGGGAAAAAAAAGTGATAAGCACCTGAATTTATGAAACTGGAAGCTGAGAAGAAAGGTCTGCGTTGGACATTTAAATGGAATTTGCAGCTAAAAAGACTGAATCCACCAGAATGTAACTTCCTCCAAGGCAGAGACTTTTGTCATTTTGTTTGCTATATGCACCTAAAATTATGTCTGCCTACAGGAGTATATGGTCAATAAATATTTAATGAATGGATGCCAAGGGAAAGCAAGTAGTGTGAGAGGGGGAGTGAACTTTATAGAACAGTTTTTTGAGAAATTCACCAGGAAACCACCATTTCTAACACTTTCTAAGAAAGCTAGTGTTTCCAAAAACAAAAAAAAAAGCAATTTACAAATTATCTTCTAGAAGAAAAAATATAACTTGCCAGTAAATTTGTAACTGCTCCACAATCTACTCCTGGGATCACTAATTGTACAATCTCCCATCAGTATTCTCCCTATAAATCTGAGACCTAAATACCTATACAAATATTCCTTTTAAATATTTAAGAATTTTTGAAGTTCTGCTTGCATTGAAAATAACTGTCTACCTCCAGTAAACAGAAATGACATAAAATGAGAGAGAGTTTCTGTTTTGTGCAGATTAGCATAAAAAGCTCCATCTTTTGACAGAAACATGACTTTCCCATACCAAGAGTTCCAAGAGTAAGAAGTTACAACTGGGCTTATAAACACAGCAAAACCACTTCTAGAAAATATTTTTCTAGAATAATTTTAGAAATAATTTAGATTATTTTTAGAAATAATCTAGAATAGGACCACCTATTTTTGTGGTCCATGTCAAAAACAATGGCAGTTTCTGGAAACACTGGCAAGCCATTAAGATTTTAATAAAATTACTGGGCCAGGTAATTCCTAGTAAACTGCACCTGAAGTAAAAGTGTGAGAATGCCAAAGCCTTTATTTGTAAAACTAAGAACCCAAGAGAACTGATAAACAACACAGCACTGTTTCTAACAGTTACTGATGCCTTCAGTAGGATAGAGCATTATTCTCATGAGTTTCTTAAAAAGGCAGAGGGAAATGGCATGGCGGGAAAGAAATGAAAAGGACTTTAGTACACGTGTCTGAAGGTATTCATTCTCTAAGAGATGCTCAACTGTGTCTCCCTTTGAATTACACTTAATGCACCAGTCTCAGCCTCACTTACATTGAGAGTTCTCCATGAGGTCAGGATGGATCTACTAAGCTGTGAACGCATCAAGCGCAGAGTTACCATGGTTATACATCCCTTCTGTTATGTCAGAGTCTCTTATATAAGGTTTGCACATGAAGAATGCTCAGTTAATGTTTGCCGAAAGAGTGACTATGGGGAGAATGGATTAATTAGGCCAATTAACAAGGAAATAACACAAAACTGTTCTCTAAAGTCAAAATATTTTAGACACAGGGCATGTGGGACAATAATTTTACAGTGCAAAGACATGCTATTCATGCTTTGATACTAAAAATAGTTTGTACTTTTATGGTAAAAAAGGAGAACCCCACACAAAATATTTGCATGTAAAAGAGGACTCAGTAAATTCCACCTCACTCCCACCCACCATCCCCTCTGTCTCTGCTGCTTGTCTAGTCTCTTTGGGATGATCTCTGAAAAATGGAATGCTGCAGTTTCCCTGGGCCAGCTTTTCTTGGCTGCAGTAGCAATTTCACCATACTGATGAGCAGGACACTGGGACGACAGAATGCTGATACATTCCATGGGAGAACAGCAGATGCCATCCACCAGAAGGGCAGTGACTTCTTGGATTAAATCTTTGCCTGGTGTGTATCTGCTGATCATCAGTATCTCATTTTACATTCATATCCCCAGAGAGGGAAAACAAAGGTCATACTGTATTGGCTTTTTTTTCTGCTGTAAGCAATTGACGTTGGAATGCAACAAGAGCATGCAATTGGCAATGTCATCAATTGCAAAAATAATTATTATTCCAACCTCCAATCATTCAACCTTAATTTATGAAGCACCTTCTTCTATGTGCCAGGCAATGTGCTACAAACACTATGGTGGAGAAAATGGCTATGGTACTTTGCCTCAGCAGAGCCTGCAGTCTAGCAGAAGGGGCAGAAAGAAGGATACAGAATGGAAAAGTCTGTAATTATAAATTGTGCTAAGTGTTAGGAAACTAAAAAGGTGGGTGCAAAGGAGAAGGGAATAAAGGGACACCCCTGGAGTGAACATTATGGTCAGGAAAAGCCTCTTTAAGAAGTTGACATTTCAGCTCAAGCCTAAAAGACTAGAAGGAGCCCATGATGCCAAGAGCAGTAGGAAGAGCACTTTGGGCAGAGAGAACAACGTGTGTAAGCTACCTGAGGTGGGAGAGAACCTGACATGTTGGAGGAAATGAAGGAAGGACAGAGGGGCAGCACCCAGTGAGCAAGACATGAAGCTGAAGAAAGAGCGCTGGAGAGCCAGGCACTAGAGCCCATAGGAATCTGAATTTTAATTTGAAAACACTGAGTGAATTCACATCTGTGAATAATATGATCAAATGTGTATTTTTAAAAGCTCACGCTGGTGGTTGTATGGAGAATGAATTGCAAGGGCTCGACAACGGAAACGGAAAACACGAAAGGTATCTCAGGTTTTCCAGGCAGGGATAGCCTTGAAACGGGTTTCAAGGGTTTTACTTCCTACATGCAGCACGATCCTGGGCCCCTTGTTGTGTCACAGAGAAATGTCCTCAGGAAGCTTGACTTTAGGTGGGGAGGATGTGTATTCAACCAACTCTAAAACAGGGTACAAGATGAAAAAGGTCAAAAGTGAATTATAAAGACAGTGACTGTATAATCCTAGTTTTCCAGGAAGTCCTGATTTATGCTTATTGTTCCAAGGTAATTATTCATAGTGCCCCCTTTCACTCTCAGAAATGTCCTACATGAGGTGATAAATTCTGGGGTCACCCTAGTTATAAACAGAGGATCATGGGAGTTCTGAAGAAAATGCAATTAATTCGGAGAGAAAAGATGATAAAAGCTTCAAGGAAGAAGTAGATTTGAAGTAGTCATTGAAAGATAAATATGACTATTGAAGAAGGCCATTCCAAATGAAGGGAACAGCATAGGCACAGGCTTGGCAGTGTGGAGGAAACACAGGGCTCTTGCAAATAACAGCAAGTGCAGCAACGGTTTGGTGTTTATGGAGAGCAGAAAGAGGGAGGCAAGGCAGGAAAGGTACGTTGAAGCAAACTTGGGATCCAGGAGGTCCTACACTAAGGCGGCTTTGATTTTATTTCACTGGCTATGGAGGGTCACTGAAACTTTTTGAACAAGAGAGTAAATAGCAATGAGCAAAACAATGCTGAACTATGCTAAGAATCCAGGTAAGGTGACCAGTATAAACGTTGAGGGGAAAGGACCAGCATGGTCAAGGGAGCAATGAACCAGGTGGCAAAGGCATTTTGTAACTTTAAGAGCAAATCTAAGTGGCTTCCCATGCAATCCTGACTGGGTGGAGAAGCAAGCAAGAGATTTTGAAGGGAAGGAGAGAGTGAGATGAAAGCCCAAAAGCTGAAAGTCTAGCCTGAAGACAAGCTCCAAGATAGCAAAGGAAGAAGAAAGATGGGCCATCAGGTTTAAGAGGAAGCAGAAAAGAGCGGGGTCAGAATCATCAGGGAAAGGTTTTTTAAACTCCATATCCTTCTCTCTCAGTATTCTGGTATGTCAACTTGTCTCCTCACTCTACCTAGAGAACCAAGGGGGCAGCTGGCATAGACTCCCTACATGATCCCAATATATCCCCCTTCACACATAGCTACATAATCACAGCCCGTGAATGCCTCGCCCTAATACTCCCCACTGCCATATTCATTTGAGAATTACAAATTTAGAGTTTTAATACGAGGAGGTAGGAGGCAGGTGATGATAAATTATGCAAGTGGGCTGCTTAAGTTTCAGAAAGTACCATTCAGCCTTCTAGCAATGTGAGCTGGGCCCATTGCCCAGCTTTATATTTCACCTGAGAGGCAGGGGCTTTTCCCATCATCCTCATTATTTCTTAGAGAAATTTGATGACAGTATTTTTTTTACATCAGAAGTTGTTATCAACAGTCTTATTCATACAGTGTGATAATTTCATTAGCAACTGTTCAGGAGATCATTTTGCACTCATCTCCAGAGGAACAGCATTTCTGGTCTCAGAGCAACGCATTAAAAACAAATGCTACCCACTGTTGACACACCTCAGGCAATTGTTAAGTCCTAAATCTACGTTTTGCTACTTAAACAAAATTTCTTCTGAGGGCCTTTGGTCTGTCTGGTTTTAGAAGGAAAATATTTCCTTTTGAATTTGTGGAACCCAAACCAGAAATTCAAGTATAAAATTTTATTATATTGACGCTTTCTTACTAATGAAGGAAACAGTTAATGGTCTTTAGGCTCAACTGATACCTAGGCAGTATTTTCAGATTTAATTCACACCTGCCCCCCAATACTGCCACCAAATACCACCAATTTTTATAATATGGAGGATTCATAAAATTTATAAACGTTAAGAGTGAAATACCACTGTGGTGCTGAAAGAAGAAAGCAATAAGAGGAACCTAAAAGGGACATCCCTGGCGGTCCAGTGGTTAAGACTACGCACCTCCACTACAGGGGGCACAGGTTTGATCCCTGGTCAAGGAACTAAGATCCCTCATGCCGCATGGTGTAGCCAAAAAAAAAGGAAACTAAAAGAAAGAGTAATGAATAAACTCCAGTTACCAGATGTATAAAAAGCTGTGTTCTTTGAGGGAGCTTGGGGGTATAAAGAGAGAAGAATACAACATAATTATTCTGCTGAGGCTACATTCTAGTAAACTACCAAAAAGCAGCCATTTTGAAAACATTTTTTATAATGTAATGTCTATAGTATTCAGAAGAAACATTTCTTTTTTCCAATAATATTTTGAAAAAGAACTCAATTAGTAAATATACAGAACGAGAATATGGTCCTAGTATTGATAAAATTATTTCAAACAGGATATGGTTTAAAAACTTTAAGATTTGTTACAAGTTTTGCAAATAGCACAGAAATGTTCCCTTTCTCTTTTCTAAAAAAAAAAAAAAAACACGATTCAGTTTACTAAAAGTATGATTCTTGCAGCACCTGCATTGGAGTTGCTCAAGGAACTTGGTGTCACACTCTGACCCTCATCCCAGGGACTGTGGCTCCACCAGTCAGAGGTGCTGTCTGGAAATCTGCATGTTAATAAAAGCCCCAGGGTCGTTCTGACATAGGTGGTCTGAAGACCACCCTTTGAGAAACATTATTCTGTATGTTCCCATCCATAAAATGCAGCTAATTGCTTCTCAATCTAATCACAGCCAATCTCAGCCACTCAGAACCATCACTAGCAATTAGGACCATCCAGCCTTGCACTACATGATTTCAAGACATGTAGTGACGTGAGTGCTTCCTGAGCAATCGCAGGTGCACGGTGGTCACAGAATGACCAGCAATAACGGCGTCACTGTAGGCAGAGGCGCGGGAGAAGTGGCAGCTTCTGCAGAGCTGTGATCAATGAATGCAGGTCAAGTGTTTCCGCAGGCCCCATGGCAGAGCTTGTCGGGCCTCCTGAAAGACACCAGGCAGGCCCGGACAGGACTTGGCCCAAGTTTGTGAGCCATTTTGGTTTCTGCTCCTGTGTGTGTGTTTGTGAACACTAGTATTAAGGACACACACCTCTAGATGTGAAAAGACCCTGAGTTTCTGAAAGAACTCTGTTATATTGCTTGGTACAAAATCATCACGACTTGTATCAAGAGACAAAATGCTCCAGAATTCATTTAGAATACCCAAATAGGGTCTTTTAAACATCATTAGGACCCAGCAGTAACTCAAGCACATTAAAACAGTTGGGTTCCTGTGGCAAAGCAGGTCTAATGGGACTGACGGTTAAGTACAGCAAGGGGTGTGTCATCAAGGTCCCCTCAGCCCCTCAGGGACTCTCTAAAAGCAAATATCGGCCCTACTCAAACAAAGCATATAATTCAGTATGGTTTTGTCTCACAGTATTCACTGAAATGTTCAAGGGAAAGCTAAAAAGAATGCAGTAATGTTGTATCTATCTTCACATTTAATTAAAAAGAGAGCTAACAGCACTTCCAAGAGGGAGGTCATTCCTTGTTCAGCACAAGATTTCTCCGTGCAAAGCTATTTTGAGTATGGGCAATAAAACAATTCAACATGTAAACACTTACAAAAGCTACCATTTCAGAAATGCTACTGATGCTTTAGCTAACAAACTCTGAAGATGAGGTACAAATGACAATCCCGCAGCTGGAGGCAGCCATAAGAGAATCAAGAACACCATCCACAAAGTCCAATCTAATCCTCCATCCTCCTCTTCCCTCATTGTGCTTGGAGGCCCCAACTGCCTTCAACAGAATTGTATGATAGGAAAAGGTTTATAGGAAGAAAAGTTGTATGCAAGACCTTGAATATAACATCTCAGAGTTCAAGAGATCAGATCATCATTTTCTCCTGCACAGTCACTATACAAACAGCAGAGGAAGAAAGAAGGATGATGTCCTACAAAAAACTCATGGCAATTACAAGATGTTAGCAGGTTTAAAATAAGAACCTTACACAGTTATACACATTTAAAGGAAACCATACAAAGGTGAGCCCTGGGCAGATGGCTTGTTTTCCAGCCCAGTGAGTCCACATTTGGCTCTCTGGGCAGGATGAGACATTCGGCTCTGCCTATGTGCACATACTGAATCTTCAAATGCACCTTTAGCTTTTCCTCCTTGGAAGAAGAATTACAAATTGGGCCTTAAAATATCCAACAGTTCTCAAGTAACATTTACCACACAGAGCTGCCTGGGCCTGCCTTAAAGCCCACCCACAATTTCATTTTCAATTAGCAGCTCCTCGAAAGGCAGTAATGAAAGCAGTTGCTAAAGAGCATTCAGATGTCACTGAAAGACTGTAAACCCAAACTGTAAATAGCACATTGTGAGTCGCCTGTCACCACCATCAACTCCCACGGGAATCTCGCAACACGTGGCTATCACAACCATCTGTTCAGCTCCCCAACTGACACCACTGCAAACCACACAGCCACCTACCCACTCCCACCTCCCACTCATTACCTGTCATGTACAGACTTGTGTGGAGATGGGACTGCTGTAAGTGGAGATTAGAATGCAGAACACATGGAGGCTTATTTCACGTTCTGTAGCTAAGATCTGGCCACATGCAGACAACACTGTATCTTCAGAAGAGGGAAAAGCTACCATTAAATTAACACAGAATGCAGTTTTAATATAAATAAAGGGAGTCTGTCTACCTTCATCAAGTATCCGAAGTGTAGTGTCTAAATCTTGTAAAGAGAAAAACATGCTACCTCACCCTTCAATCACCAGTATTGTAGGAATTTACAGTAGGTAGAGTTGAGAATGATTTCTGTCACTGCCCATCTTACTCCTCTAAGAATATATAGTATATTTAGTATATTTAAATGGCCCTTAATAAAACTCCACACACACATACGTATAACAAATTCCTACTTTGGGATTAGTGAATGTCACTGTTTTATTAAACAATTTCTATAGGTCTCAGGATCATTGGAGCTGAGTTAATGCCCATTCTTTTAATTGCAGTTCCTTTTCCAATTCTGCCTATTTTCTCTCTATGGGTTTTATTTTATGAGATGGTAGTCAATGTGCTATGTCCTCTTTTTGGTCAATTTTTACTAAATGTTAATTAAGAGTTATGTACATCACTTGGGATAAAATTTATTACTGGCCACCTCACTTCAAACATCTGTCTCACAGAAGTCAAGCGATATTTATGCTCACTCTTACCAACATGCAGGGCCAATAGAATATATCCCAGACAACAATGTACGGGGTCAAAAGACACAAAACAAAAATTCTAGAACTCAAAAAATAAACTCACTGCTTCTAAAGCCCAAGGGCGGGGGGTGGGGGGGAACACCAAAAACCTTCACACAATCTGTTGTTATAATAGTCGCAGGTTTCCAAATACCAAACAAATACCTCCAATATTAATACACAACTAATTCTGAAGAGATCGGCCTGGGTTGGAGGTTCCTCAAAAATCAGATGTTAAAAACTGGCATCTTATCCTTATTTCAAGTCAATCAAGATTCCAAGAGCAATTATAAGCCAACCTCCTTCCTCACTCCTGGTCCCAGTCTTTTCTTACATGTTTTTACTCTTATTTCTGTAGTTTTGGCAAAGGGAAAGAAGTAGTGTGCAACTTAAATGCATCAGAAGGAAAAATAAAGAATTTTCTTTAATATCTCAATTTGTAACCTTCACATGACTACACAATTTTTAAAAAGCAAATGAAATCCCAATTAACACATTAAACTTGAAACTCTGAAGTATGACGTAAAAACGATTTAACTGCAGCTCACATTTCTTGATACCAGCTCAATATACCTTCAGTCATTTAACCATTATAACAAATGTATTTATGAAAGAGCACCTAGCAAAGTGCATGTCTTTTCATTACTAAAGTATAACACCTAATTACATTAGTGTTTCAAATGCTCTGATTTCCAGAAACCTGTAGGCTCTAGCGTCAAACTGGATAAATACCTGTGTGATTTCAGCCTGGATTTCCACCCAGAACTAATTAGAAGGTCTTCAGCAATGTGACTTGAACTGGGTCTGATTAATCAAAGTTTTCCATTATAAATCCTCCTTCACAAGTTAATTTCTACTAGTAACAAATGTCACCAAGAAGTCTTCCGACAATCTGAGTGAGTCCACTGAAATAAAGGATCTGCCTCTGGTAGTAAATGCTCTCAAAGGAGAAGAGCACGGGCAAGATATACTGCTTCATCAGGATGGGTGCAAGCTCAGCTGGTGGTTTAGTCACCTGGGCCCTTGACCAACACAACCACTCACTCCAAATAAGGCGAACATGCAATGCCAATACACAAAGCAGACGCAGCCACCACGCAAAGCTTTAAACAAGAGCTCTAATTCTAAAGACTTGGCACTGGGATCAATCCCTCCTCTTCCTAGAAATCAGTATACATCTTTGATATCTACAATGTCAGCTATTAATCCTCCACCAAGTTTGACTCCACCAAACTAGACTTTCAGAGAGAGGAGCAAATTTCCATTCTTTACAAGCAACACCTACCCAGATCAATTTGTATAAAGATTTTTAAACCACGTAAGGCATTCCCACATAAGCCATTCTCACCAGCAAGGTTTGAGTCTAACTGCTGGGCTCCTCAAATATTCCCGAATTCCTTTATTTTCCTCCCAAATAGTGTTCTCCTATGGCTAGAAGCTATCTCAATAGGTTGCCTCTCTCTGGGAAATTCTGTCCTTAGATGAATGGCTTTTTGGCAGTTAAAATTCAGTTAGGAGGGAGACTCCGGAATTTATTTTGATGATCCATCCTTGTGTCTGTTAGTTAGAAGAGTTCATATAACCTAAAAATTCCTCCTAGCTCACTTAAGCCTATTTCCTCTGGTTCAGTTCATACTAGAGAAAGACGGGACAGACTAATGGACTAAATGAAGATTTAGAAATATCCACTCAGAGCCAAATCTGAGAGTTCTCTGAACCCTTATCAACTTTTCCTCATCTCTTTTCTATTTTTAAAACCCCTCTGCTCAGTGTTTTCAACTACAAAGTACTAAATTTTTAAAGCATCCCCTGTGGTCTAGAAGTTAGACATACTGAAAGAAAACTAAACTCAAAGTCCTCAGAGGAGTTAAGTTTTCCCAAAACGCTTCTGCAGAAGTTAAGGCTCGGTCAGTTGGAAGGTTTGGCAGCACATGACTTCAATGTGCTCTTCAGTAGTTTCCCAGTTAGAGAGTAAAGATCCTTATGCAGAGGACCTATCAACCTCTGTTTTGATTTTCCCGCTCCCAAGTCAAAGTAGGAAAAACAAAACAAAACAAAACAAACAAAAAAAACCCAACCTACCATATCCTTATTAGTAAGAGCCAAAACTTTTTAATATAATGTTTGAGTACTCACATCGTGGGCAAATAGTTCTGTGTAGGACAAACATAAGCATAGGGAGGGTCAGAAAGACACGTAGTCTTTTATATAACACTTACTCCTTTCTTCATTTTTTAAAACCCCTTTGGAAATGAAGAAGAAAATTCAAATTTGCCATATAAAAAAGTGCAACCATTTTACAAGACAGTTGCCAGCTCAGCATCTTCTAAGTCAGTATGTATTTATACTTAAAAACATAATCCAACAAGTAAGTTCCATTGGGGTGGTTACTACTTAGAACACTTTCTTTTAACAGTATGGAAATGGAGACGAGCACGGGCAAAATATACTGCTTCATCGGGATGGGTGCAAGCTCAGCTGGAGCTTTTGTTTTCACTCTTCTCCTTTAATGTCTTCACAGAGCCAACCAGTTACAGACTCCAAAACTAAATACTTTCAGACCTACTATGGTCTTCTTTTACAGACCTCAGCAACACTATATATCTGTGTTATTCAAAAACTTAAAGAATCATGGAACTGAAAAACCTTCTAATCCAAATCTCTCATTTTACAGATGGGCAGCAACAGACAGTGATTTGTTCAGGGTTTCATAATATAGCACATATGATGCTAGGAATATTATAAATGAAAGTATTACAGCTTTACCTCAATTATCAACTTCTGTTTCCCTTCCTACTAAAATAACACTTGGATAGTATACTTTGGCATCAACACTGAAGATAAGAAAACACCACTTGTTTTTAAAACTCTTACATAGGCCAAAGATACGATTCATTCTTTCCTTCTCCATGCTTCATAAAAAGTGAGTCAAACTAATTGCTTTTCAAATATTTTCCCTGAAATAAGGATAGCTTTGATTTCAAATAACATTAGTACCAGAAGATGGATAATTAAGACCAAAAAGCTACTCGAATTTGAGACATACAAGTCCTTGCCTTCTTGTAAGATCATAAACTCTTTCACTAGAGGACAGAGTAGAAAGAAGGATTTCGAAGACAGAGAACAGAAAAGTCAGATCAAGTATGGAAGTAAGAGAGTCAAGGATGAGGAACCACAGCTGTGTGTAAGCTCAGAATTAAATTGATTTCTTGTCTGAAAGGGTAAGAAGCCCTCCTCCCGCCCTGTTGGAGAGGCAGTGGTTACACTGCAACCTCTCTCCATCGGGAATAATCACTTTTGCTACATATCTCACATGGAGAGGCATGAGTTGGAAGTCACAAATACCACAGGAAAACTATCTTTTATAGAACCCAGCCCTTCCTCCCTCACCCCACTCTCTGTCAAAAAAAAACAGAAAGTTTTTTTTTTAAATCTTCATCCAAATGTGGTTGCCTTCAACTTTCCAAGCTCTTTCTCTGCTCTCTGTACTTGATAGTTTATCCTGTTTTCTTCTTGAGCTTTCATAGGCCATTTCTATGACCACAATCACTCCCTCTGACCAAACCAACTCATGTAGTTTCTAAAAATACTTGTAGACTCCCTGCGTCTCACGACTTGGAGTCCTTATCTCAAACAAGGGAAGCAGAATATACAGGGAAAACAGAGAAAGGCAGAGAAATCTGGGTCTAAACCCTAGCTCTGTACCTCACTGTTAAGTGGCCTCAGGCAAGTCACTTTATTTCATTAAGCCCCAGTTTTCCCATCTGTAAAGTAACCATAATACCATCTACTAACCAGGGTTGTTGTGAAAATTGTAGATTATACTACACAAACTCCCTCACTGAATGACTGTACCGTGCTATGCATCAGATAAATGTTAATAATAACCATTATAACTCTAACCTGGCATTTCATTTCAGGACAAAGAAAAACCGCCATGTGTGTCAGAGTTGGGGATACTTCCCTGAGATCCTCATGAGTCCATGCTGAAATCCATCACTCTAGGTATTTTCTCAGAAGTTTACCCATCAAGTTCCACTCTGACACCAAACTTATTAAGGACTTTGATCTTTCAAATCTTTTAACTGAAATTCATCACCAAAAATATATTCTTGATTCTTTGAAAGAAAAATTTCCAAACTGGCTTGACCATTATCAAATAGGAAATTTGAGACGACAAACTTCTGTGCCTAAACCCCTAGCGATTCTGGTTCATCAGGTTCTAGGGTAGAGCTAGGGATATGTGTTTAATAAGGCTCATGATATGATTCTAATGATCTGTGAGGTTTTAGAACCACTGTTTTGTCTGATCCTAGATCTCTTCCCTCTGCAGAGAAACATCTGCAAACTAGGAATTACCTGTTCAGCTTCTAATTAGCAGCACCTGCTCTGTGAACCACACTCCCTTCCTCTGCTTCCTTCAAGTGATAGTCAATTCCACCCAGTGGTCCCTCCAAAAACAAACAAAACACACCCAGGACACAGGTAACTCAGCAGGTGCTAAAGCCTCCGGATTTGTGCTGAAAAATTGCTATAAACAGCTTCATTTCTCATTATTAATCTATCTCATATGGGGATTTCCACAGGCAGAAAGGCTCCCCAAATGCCAAGAGCTGTATTTTCTTGTGGATCATTGAAACCTAATTATTAAACAGCCCAGTAAGCCCCACTACCAGACTTTCATACAATCAGCAGATCACAAAGACAGTCCTGAATTATAGGCTGCGGAGGACACCTAAAGAACCAAAAGGCAAACTCATTTCTTCCAGTGCTCTCCCACATGCCACAGTATTTGGGCTTCCCTGGAAAATATAAATCTTATGCAGGGTACTGCCTGCATGCAGATAACCATTTTTAGCGCCTCAGAACCTTGAGATACACAGTGTATTTGAACAAATCTGCCTGTTTCCTTTGTTTTACCTCAGAGGATCTCTCCCTGCAAGCCAGTCTACCTGGACCATCACCAAGACTTCCGTTAGTCTGCCCTCAATGCCAGTAGCGACAGCCTCAGGCTTTGTTACACAGAGCACATGTTACTGAAAGGGTGCCGTGCTGAAGTTTCAAGCTGTGATAAAAACAGTGAGCTTGGTGAGGTGTATTCTTTCAGAAGCAAACACACAGCTCTGCAGGGCAGCCCTCCGGCACCCACCAAGGATAATGTCTTCTCCACCTGTTAGGAAGAACCCCAGAGAAGCAGGCACCTGAGGAAGAGCAGCCGCAGGAATGAACAAACCCTAAGCTTCCTCACCTGTCTGAGTCCCTTCGGCATTTTCTTTCTCTTCCCGAGGTGCTGGCAGAGGTTGCGGTCATTTTCCCGGTCTGAGCTGTAGTGGTGTGGGTGACTGAGTCTGCTCTTCTTGGAGTGAAAGGACAAGCCGTTGGTAAGTGCTTCCCGTTTCTTCTTGGTCAGAGGGGTCTGGCGTTTCTCCACGCGTTCCTGAGGCTTAAGTGCTACATCTTTCTGTAGAAAAAAAGAGAAGGAAAGTGGTGGTTACATAGGTAGCTAGCGTCACACCCAAAACAGAGGCTAAATGGGGTTCCTAGAAGGGAGGGAGTAAAGGCAAGAAAGTGGGGTATGACACTACCTAAAACTAAGAAACATGGCTCTCAATGTTTCTGACTCCCTAATGCCACAAATATATCCTTTCTATTCTTCTTGGGGAAGAAAAAGCTCAACAAAGCACAAAGTATCTGTCCATTAAAAGTGCTTTCACTGCTGCCTGGGGTAGTAGCTTTCCATCTGGCTCTCCCCTAGGTCCAGTGCATGCTATTCCCTGAGGAGCCTTAATACACTCACTTCCCAAGATGGTACATCAATTACGTTTCAGGTAAGGAGTACTAAGTGCATGCGCAATCCAAAAAAATCAGCACAAGACTGAACATACCAGGGCCAGGTGGATGTGAGCCAGCAAGAAAGAAACTGTCAATTCACATGATTAAAATGTTTCCTTAATGCATTATATTTTTACCACAAGTTCCTCTGAGCATCCTTAATTCCCATCTTCTTTGCAAAATGTAACAACCATATTATCACCAAGATCAACAGCAACTTTTCACTTATTCCTGTGTGTGGCTGGGGGATGGGGGAGGGTGGGAGAAGGATCATGGATGCTCTGGAATAGGGAGCAGCACCTGTAGGAACTAGAGGCAAGCATTTCAGGCCACATGACATAGGTTAGTTCTGTGCCTTCAGGCAGGTCAGGACATCCTGAGATACCAAAAGACCTGGGTTCGGGCTCTGATGCTGATATTATTCATTATGAAACTTGGAGTAAGTCACTGCAACTCTGAGCCCACATGGAAAATGGACTCAGATATGACCTGATACAATATATGTTAAAGTCCTTAGAACCCTGAGAAATGTACACATTAAGCAATAACACTAAAATGATTTGGCATTCAATCATTTGTTAATGAATAGATATGTTCCTCTTTACACTGAAAATGCTCCTTCCTGGAGCCTCATCTGCACACAGTTTCTCAGTTTCTGTGGTCCTAAATGCACATTTAAAAATAAAGTAAAACCAGGGACTCCCCTGGCGGTCCAGTGGTTAAGAATCTGCCTTCCAACGCAGGGGACATGGGTTTGACCCCTGGTCGGGGAACTAAGATCCCACATGCCGTGGGGCAACTAAGCCCACGCACCGCAACTACTGAGCCCGCATGCCACAACTAGAGAGCCCACGTGCTGCAACTACAGAGCCCATGTGCTCTGGAGCCCCCACACCGCAACTACTGAGCATGCGTGCTGCAACGAAAGATCCCGCTTGCCGCAACTAAGACCCGACGCAGCCAAAAATAAAATAATGTATTTTTTAAATAAAATAAAAAATAAAAACAAAAACAAACATTCCCCTTCATCCATTTCTCATTCTCAAAATACCACTCTCTCTTTCCTCTCCTTCACAGCCAGTATTCTTGGAGCAGTTATCTATCTATTCTACCTCTTCCTAATACCTCAGCACTCCCGACTTGACACACACGGTGCTCCTTGATGTCTTTCCCAATTCAGCCACGGCCATTATTTGGGGATCTTGGACATTTACATCTGCTTTGCCTTGGCCTCAAAAGCCCACCCTTCTACTCCCCTCCCTTTTCTAGGTCAAGAACCCTTCCCAGTGGCTGCCAGTTCAGGGAGACCGTTCTGTAATGCAAAGCACTGTTCTCAGGTCTCCACTCATTCAACAAATGTTTTTTGTGCACCTAGTATATTCCAAGTACAAACTTAGCACTGTCCTGCAGGCGCTGGGAAAACAATTGTGTGGGAGAAAAATCCCCACATCATGGAACTTAGAATTTAGGGGACAGATACTAATCAAATCACACAAATATACAATTGCAAACTGAACTAACTGCTCTAAGGGAAAGCTAACAGGGTGCTAAAACTGGGGGAAATGGTCTAGCCTAGAGGAGGGGACTGTTGCTGAGGAGATGACTGCCATTTGACCTAGATCTGAAAGTCTGGGCAGAGAGAACAGCTTGTGTAAAAGCCCTGAGGCAGCTGGTAGCATGATTCTTTGAAAGAATAAGGTCGGTACTAAGTATCAGTAACCCCAGTGCTTCACTTACAGAGCCAGGCAAGTAATAGATGGTCAAATTATGCTTGCTAAATAAATAATACAACTAAAATATCCAAATCTATAAACCACAATAGTGATTTAATAATATCTCAAGCTGTCTCTAACACAGAGTGAGTGAGGCAAGCTAGAAATGCTGATAGAAGCAAGAAACCAAGAAACCCAAATAAGCAGGCACTGCTGGCGCACAGGAAGGATCACAGCAAATAGCAAGAAGCCCCAGAAAAGGAGAAGGGCCTTATCTTTGGGGCAAGAATATATCAAAAATAATAATCCTACAAGGCAAATGAGTAGCTTCTGGTCTAACTTCTAGCTGCTTCCACTGCAGATGATTTACTCTCTGCCACTGGAGAGGCAGGCCTCCCAAGGCAATGAAGATGTGGTGAGGAAGTGTTGAGAGGACAAGGTGAGATCGAAGCAAGTACACATGGCCATTAATTCCAGTCTCAGAACCTTGCACACTATGCCTAACAGATGACAAATGTTCAACAAATGTCAGCTATGTTTATTGCTTTGTCTGATGTCCACTACCACAGTCAGCTGTGTCAGACATCTGCTCAGAATTTGGCCTCAAATGTAACCAATTTAGTCAGCTATCATGAAAAAACACTCAGGTATAATGGCAACACTAGCAGAAGCAGCCAGGTAAGTCCCACTGTGGACTGCTTCTATATAATATGATTAAATTGTACCACTTCTAAGGGTAATACATAAACTCCCCACAGGCTGAAAAAAACACCTTTCTTTGTTCACACCGTCCACCTACTGCCCTACATCATATGGATGTAGAGTATAGGGTTAATAAACAAATGATATTTAATAATGTATCAGCTGTGCTTTTAGAAAAAAATTATGCCATTCTCTTTGGAGACCAAATCTTTTTTTCATACTGAAGGTGCTCCAAAGTATATTGAAAATTATGTGCAATTCCATACAAAGGTGAATTAATATTTATGAGAGTATGGTATAATTTTTTCCAAATCCATTTTATTTTCATGTAGCATATTAATCAAGGCATTCTCACTGCACCACAGAATAGCTACACAGAGCAAATGGACCCCATGCCGTGACATTAGCTTGTAAGAGACCTGCTGAAGTCTTAGCAGCAGCAATACCATCATCTCAGCTCCAATTAATATTGAGATTTTCAACTCTGGAGGCTGTGTAGGGGAAGAGGGGAAGAGGGGAAGAAAGAGAGGCTCAAAACGTGTATAGAGGTGGTAGCTTAAGAGGTAAAGAATGCAGTCTTTTAAAAGTTTTTATTACATAAGAGGTTTTCAAAGATTATCTTTAGAGAGTATCTTTATACTTTCAAAGATACAGTTTTATTTATAAAATTACTGCATAGACCCTTTGGAACAGTTCCTGAAAAAAACAGGCTGCTATTTGTTTGTTCCCTCTATAAACCTATACGGACTGTTTACTGTGTATCAAGTAAAATAATCACTTAATTTCTCAATGGCTGTCTTGGGGGTGAAATGACAAAAACTGTCCATTGTAAGCAATGAGACTCAAAGACAAATAGCTTATAAACTACTCACCTTATAACATTCTAAAGAGTTGCACACATGATTACATACATGTGTATATGTGCATATATCCATCCACCAACAAATTATCAGCAACTAATTTAAGAATTTCCTTAAAGAAACTTGGGCAGCCTATAAAGTACTGCTTCAATATAAGAAGAAAAATTGTCTGGTTTATACAATAACTTTTTAGGATCGATGAATGGCAATTTTCAAAGGCCTGTTGAGTCATTAGTCTACCGTGGTTCACAAAGAAAATTAATGTCTATCAGAACTATCTACAGTGGTTTTTGAAAATAAGATGACTATGCCCCATACTCAGCAAGGGAAGCATTTAGCACACTAGCAAGGGAGGGGGGCAGGAGGATAAGGAAGAGATCTGGAAAAAATGCTTTAAGGCATTCATTTGACAATCACAGAAGAAGTAAGAAAGCCAGCCAGCCAACAACAGAAGGCTAGCTGGGAGGTAAAAAGATTTAGACATATTTTCTGGCAATAGAGGGGGTAAGTGCACAAGCTATGTACAACAGGCGGGGAACAGGTTTCTTGAATAGTTGAAATTATGTGATTTTTTAGGTCATTGGTGATGGAGGGCATGGTCACAGCAGTGCATATGCTGACAGGGAGGCTCAGAGACCGACTAACCAAGGCAATCTCCTTCAACACCCAGCCTGTCTTCAAAATAGGCGATCTTGCTCTTGACTTTCCCTTCTCCCAAATTACAATCTTCCACCAAAGGCTTCCTCTGCCACTCTTAAAGTTCAAAATGAGATGGTTCGGTGTTGCACCAACTAAGGGAGAGCAGCGAATTGCAGATGAACCCTGTGTAGGCTGCACAGCTCCATTTGCTGATTAGAGGTGAAGCCAGAGACAACAGCAAATGAGGGCACGATTCGCCTGCCTTGCATGAAATAGGTTTTAGAAAGAGAGCCTCCATCTGATTTTTCCAGCCAAATTAGTCTGAGGGCAGCCCATCACTTACAAATATGTGTGCCTGCATGTGCCCAAGTGTACATACATGTGTGAAAAAGGGGTGCAATCTAAGCAGAACCTCTTCTATTAGTTCTTTGATCTTAGGGATTTGCAAAGAAAATAACAAAGAAGCCCAGAGAAAAAGAAAAAGTGCTTTCTCTGTTACCATCACAAGACATTATCAGCTGTGTGCTGTCATTTTAGTCTGTCAAGTCCTTTCTTGGTTTATTATATTGCATTTGTATTTGTTTTTGAATGGCTTTACAAACACTGATTCCGACACTTCTCTTAAGTGCAAAAGAAGTAAAAGGGTTTACAGTAATAATAAGAAGTGAAAATTAGAGAAACAAAACATAACAGTGCTTTTAAAACTTAACTCTATATGGACATGTTCACAGTGGTCCCCCACTTTGGAGTTTTGAACAAATGGACTTATGAACAGACTTTCAGGACCTAAACTTTTTAGTAAGTACAGGAGACTTATAGGAATTTACAAATAAAATAATCAATATGGCATTCAAAAAAATAATCCCTCATGTTTTCATCTTTTAAAAAGAAAAATCAAAATACCTACTATATGCCAGACATTTTGCCACCTGTTAGATTATCTAAGAAAGGATCCCAGAACTTGTGCAAATCGGTGAGCTATTACTCTAAAGTGGGTTAGGCAAGAAGCAAGTAAGGTGCTTCCTATTGCTATACTTCACGTTGGATTAAAATTGCAGCCCTGTATTGTCATAAAAATAGAGAAACAGATCGACAGAATAGAGTCCAGAAATAGACCTATTGATATATGGACAACTGGTTTTCAGCAAAACTGCAAAAACAATTCTGTGGAGAAATAATAATCTTTTTAACAAATGTTGATGGAACAAGTAGATATCCATATGCAAAATAGATATGTATAATTTGATCCATATCTCAATCTAATTAGGAACATTAACTCAAAATGTATCATTAACCTAGGTGTAAAACCTAAAACTAAAAAACGTCTAGAAGAAAACTTTTGTAACCCTGGGTTAGGCAAAGATTTTTCAGCTAAGATACCACAAGCACAATCCATAAAAGAACAACTTGATAAATTATACCTCATCAAAATTGAAACTTCTGCTCTTCAAAAGACACTTAAGAAAATGAAGATACAAGCCACAGAACAGAAAAAATATTTCCAAACTGTATATCTGATAAAAGTTTTGTATCTAGAATATATTCTTTTAAATTCTCAAAACTACATAAAAAGAAAATAACCCAATTTTTTAAAAGGACAAAAAATTTAAACCAATACTTAACTGAAGAAGATATATGGGTGACAAATAAACACATGAAAAGATGCTTAGCAACAGTAATCATTAGGGAAGTGCACATTATAACCACTACATACATATTAGAATGGCTAAAATGAAAAAGCATGACCATCTCAAGTATGGGCAAGGATGTTGAGGAACTTTCATATACTACTGGTAGAAATGTAAAATGGTACAGCCACTTTAAAAAAATAGTTTGGCTGTTTCTTTAAAATTTCAAAGTATACCTACCATATGCTCCAACCATTCTACTCTCAGGTATTTCCCCAAGGAAATAAAAACACATGCCCACATAAAGATTTGCCCATGAAGGCTCATATCAGCTTTGTTATAGCCTAAAACTGGAAAAAAAAATGTACATCAATAGATGAATGAACTGTGATATAACCATTCAGTGGAATATTATTACTCAGCAATAAAAAGGAATAACCTATTTATGCATGCTACAGCATGAATAAATCTCAAAACAATTATGCTGAGTAAAAGAAATCAAACAAAAAAGAATACATTCTGTATGATTCCACTTACAATAAATTCTAAGAAATGTAAAATAATCAATAGTTCCCTTAGAGGTACAGGAAAAGGAGATTATATGAGGACATGAAGAAACTTCTGGGGTGATGAGCATTTTCAATGTCTTGATTGTGGCAATGGTTTCATGGGTGTATACACGTGTCAAAACTTTTAAAATTTTACACTTTTAATTCATGCAATTTACTGGTATGTCAATTATACCTCAATAGACCTGTTTTTTAAATGGCAACCCTGGCCATCATGCACAACTGACATATTGTTATTACCAATTACTAGATGACATTGGGTGTCCATCAAAAGGAACTCATCTTTCACATTCCTGAAACAACAGGACGGCCACATTCTGAAAGGACTGGCTTTAGCCTATAATGTGGCCATGAACGTTCCACTGGAGACAACTCAGCTGTGGACGTGAATGTCTCAGTCAGACCGAGGAGCAGTGCCCGGTCTTCACATCACTGTCAGTGATAAGGTGGAGTTCACACTGTGTCTTTTTTTTCTTCACCTCTCTCACCTATTCAGAGGCTAACCTTTTGTAGAGTTTTTCCTATCTTTCCTTCAAGTACCTTGGTTACTGTTTGGCCACATCCTCTCTTGTGAACACATTAATCAAAGAGCAAAGAAAGAAAACATAGATAAATTTTTACCTTTCCTAAATGTAAAAACAAAGAGGCAGCTTATTAAAATACTATATGCAATACATAATGATGCATATGACATAAGGGAATCCAAATGGAGAGAGAAAAAAAAAAGTTTAAAAAGAGAGAGAGCACAAGCACAGACAAATTCAGTATATGAAAACACCTGTCAAAGGTGTGGTGCCATTGTCAGAGGCAGAAGTGAGGAGCAAAAAAAAAACAAAAACCTCAAACCCAGCAGCTGAGAAGCTTTCCTAAATTATGGGATGAGATCACAACTATCAGCTTAAGTGAGATTTTTGTACACTCTGTGAATTGAAAAAGTCCCAGCAGTCTCCCATTCCCATAGATAATTGAGAGTTGGCTGCTGTTAGACCTTAACATGCTCAAAGTGGTTGAGTCCCTGGCAACCAGATGCTATTGCTTAAAACAGTTTAGGCTCTTAGCCCTGAAGGATTCCTAAAATTGGATTACAGTCCCTCCAGATAATCTGAGAAATACAGCATGACGAAAAGGAAACCTTAAGAAAAAATTAACTCCTCCATAACAGCAGCATTCTGAGAGCTGAGCACAGCATGACTGAGGCAGAAAATCTCATCAGTGAGGGCTTAAGGGCAATAAAGTACACAAAGGGTGAGTCCAAAAAAGGGGAAGGGAACCCACACAACAGAGGAGAGCATAATGGAAGCCAGAAGAGAAAGTGACCACCACACAATTCTCAGGCTTTTCGGAGGGCAGGAGTCTGGTTTGCTGCCTCGAGAGAGGCGAGCAGATGCAAATTTCTACTGCTTTCTCATCCACTCAAATCTAATTCACTGAGGTCACACACACACTTGAGAGGACGTGTAGTGCTAATGATACCCCTTTTAATTAGCCATTACTCATTTTTGACTAGGCATTCTATCCAAAAGATGGGGAAAGGGTTAATTAATGTACTTATTACATTGCAGCAAAACAGTTAGTAATTGGGCCTTCCCTGTAATACTCAGGTTTAGCTCCACAGGGAGAGTGGCTATAACTTCATCATCCCTGAATTCCTAGCAGAGAACACAGAATGAGGCACACAGTGAGCTGTTTCTGAACAAATGAATCAGAGAAAGGAGGACACCATGAATGCTCCTCTCACTCTAGAGGCTGTGCCCCCACCCTATGAATCGTACTAGTCCCTCCCTCCTCCTTCCTCACATTTCTAACCAAGAACTTTCAAACTCATTATCCCCCACCACATACTTGGTAAAGCCATTATTCCCCTATGTATTAAGAGGGAGTGAACAGATCCTCAAGAGATAACGTTAAGTTACCTTATTCAACCCAAGAGAAAACAAAACGATAAAGGAGACTGATTGGGAAACATGTCAGGTCTTGCCATCATCTTTGTGGCTTGATTTCATGGCTAAATTTCCATTTACTGAGCCTCAGTACCTCTCTATTCACAGAAAAATCAAGAGTGGTTGATACTATCATCCAGATATTTGAGACAAGGACCCTGATTAGCCAGTGGAGACCTCTCCATATCCAGATTAGTAATAAGGTACAGACTTTTATTTTCTTCCCTTAAAATGTTCCCAATTTCTTCTCTTCCCCAGATACCCACATACTACCACATCTTCATTTTAAGTGACCAATGAATCTTTAATTACTTAAGGAAAGATGCAGTGCATCCTTTCATTTCAGTTTTCCAACAGAGTGAAATAATGAACCAGAGGAGAAACAGAAAGCAAAATAAAGACTGGGATTCTGAGCCATGGAAGAGTCCCCCATTCTTTCCTGCCATGCTATACCAGTTCTGATCCTTTAAACTTCCCCAGAAGAGAATAAGAAAAAAAAATCCTGATGTGACTCCGAATCTTACGAAGTGGGACAAAAGGGAAGACCACTAATATGTCCTTCTAGCTCTGGCTCTTAAGAAGTCAAACCTCCATTAACAGGCGGCAGAGAGCACCTTGATATTTGACTTTACTTAGGGCTACAGAGGTCGCAGATGGGTATAAGTAACCACTTCTAGGAGAGGCTCATTTAGTAGAACAAAATCTCTCAATCCCTCTCTCTCTCACGTACTCACACACACCCTCACACACACACACACAAAAGGCACATTCTGTCCACTCAGCAGACAGGAAGCAATTTCACAAAGGTAATTTAATGTTTGGGATTATTTAGTAACAGGAAAAGCAACTGCTGGCAAAATTCACATTATGTGGGCCCTGAATATAAATAGTTTATACAGCATATTGGGAAGGGTATGTGGATGACAGACAATCCCTTTATGGCTCAAGTTTTTCAAGTGGTTCAGATAGGTGTTTAGAGAACTATGAAATAATTATTACTTGAGTAATAATTCTAACTTTCTCCCAACTTCCCAGAAACTGTAGTCAACTTCCCATTGGAAATGAGGAGGCATTCCTTCATTTACAGAGCAGTGATACAGAGAACCAACATGCCCATGTGTATACACACCTCCTCGTACTCCACGAGCAACTGTTACAGCCTTTCTCAAATTAATTTTAATTGGCTTGCCAAGGGCATAGACCAACCTATTTCAATATCTGTAAATTTAGGGTCCTCCATGAGATAATCTCTTAGGTTCCATTAAACTCCCTGATGTTATTATTATCCTGGGAGGCTATTTAGCACATATAAAATGTTCAACCAATGTAGCTTAGAGTTCACTGATTCAGTAGAAGTTTTTCTTCCAGATCATATTTCCCAGACCTTTAAATATCTCTGTGAGATTTCTCTTACATGAAAGCACCCTTCGAGTTCTTTTGTCCCAACTTGACTTTGATTTGAGAACTAGACATGATTGAATAAAAGGTCAGACAATTTCTGAATATAAAGTAAGGACTAATTTATGACTTTTTATAACCACTAATATTAGTATAGCAACTGGGAGTTGAGAGTTTACAAGGTAAAATCATCATTTCACTTGATTTCCTAATAACCTTATACAGCAGGCACCATCATTTTCATTTTCTAAATTAGGAAATTGAGGCTTGGTAAACAAATGACATCCCAAAGTCAGACAGTCAGCTATTGTCAACAAACTTGGAGTCCCTTGGTTCTAATCCTACTCTCGTTCCCTAACACCAAGTCATTACAGCCTTATTTGTAAGTGTCAGGATTATGACCTTTTGTTTGAAGAAAATTTTAAATTATACTTTAGTACTGTCTCATTATAAAATCCTCTACTCACCTCCATTTCCCCTCCAAAGCATAATTAGGGAAAGGCTATGCCACTGACGTCAAATGTTTGAACTCTTTCTGAAGGATTCAAATCAGCAATAAAAATCCAGACAGAAATAAAAGCTTTGGCTTTTCTCTAAAACTGACAATTTTCACCATTTTATTTCAGGGATGAAAAGTGGCAGAGAATGACACCATTCTGACCTTAAAAAAATAAGAAGCTATACAAATGCTCCAGTCCCTGAATTCCACATGTTCTGCCTATGTGGCTCAATAAATATTAATGGATAATGACAGCAGCTATAAATACCCACAGGTGCAAAAAACCAAATTCTTGTTTAGCGTATATTGCAAATGCTCTATCACTAAATGAGACATGTACACAGGTTTCATGGAAAGTCTTCCCAGTCTGGGGGCTTGTTCACACAGTTCCAGCCTATGAATGCACACTCCCTTTCCTATCACCGACCCCCCATCTTCTATTTCAGGTTTTAGCCAGAAGCATTTTCTTTCCTTTAGCATCATATGGGTAAAAATAAAATGAACTATCCTGCAGGCTTTCCCAGAACACAGAAAAGTATTTAAGGTGTACCCACTGACCTGAGACACGGACCAAATAAACTTCTCAAGCTATTTCTGCAATAAGAAAAAAATTACATACTACAATTGTAGTTGAGGGAAGAAAGGAGACTGTCTTTTCCACTGGTTACTACATTGACTGGAGAAATGAAAGGCAGTGTCAGTTTGCATAAGAGACTTGGATACTGATTCTGAGGCAATTATGTCATGCAAAGTTGTCCACATTTTTACTCAGTTTGCTGAACAAGCCACAGGCTTTTCTCTATACCAAAACTTCCTATAGATAGACTTAGTGATGTTTAGGTACTTATTGGGTCTATCAGATTTGATAATGGAATCAATCTCTCCCTTTAGAAGCTCTGGGTTAATGGCAAAGTTTATTAAACTGCAGGCAGTCATTCAGAAAAGATCAATAGAGACATGATTACAGAGTAACCAGAGGATTAAACACAAGATTTATCACAAAATTAAACTGAATTAAATGTTCTCTGATAGCACTTGAAATGCTGTCGATACTTTAACTCATAATCTACACTTTCTGTGTTTACCTAATAGGCAATTGGGGTGTCTGACTTGAGAAAATGACTTCTATATAAAAACATAAGCCAAAGAGATTTGCTGAAAGCACTGGAAGTCCCTTCTGAAAATGTTCTCCCATTTTTAAGAAGCAGCACTTTAATTTTTCTATAAGCGCTGTCCACAGTTAACTCAGTAGAGTTTTGAGTTACTAAGTATTGACACATAACCCATTCTGCCCATGCCTAAGGCACACACATACAGGTATCCCCCACTTTTCCAAAGTCCACTATATACCACTTGGCTTTTACAAAAAACCTGTATCAGCATCTGTCTTCCCTAACCAAAAGAAATCCGAAGAGGATTTTCACTTTTATGGAAAGAGGTTTAAAGCAAAAATAGCATTCAGTGTCTGTTTTGCAAAGAGGTGTTACGGAGGGCAGCATCCACCCCAAGCAGCAAGAGTGGCACCACCAAGCTCCTTCCTGGGAACTACACTCAGCATCTTAGCATCAAGTCGCCATAGCTTTGAACTGTGTCTGTGAGCATCTGTGCTTTATCTCTACTTTGTGTATCCTTTAGCAAGATTGTGTCCTAAGGTAATTGCTTCTTGGCTTTATGACATTTTGGCTTAAGAAAGGTTTCATGGGAATGCCCTACTTTCAGATAGTGGG
The DNA here is from genome assembly GCF_965194805.1 of Balaenoptera borealis. Lineage (NCBI taxonomy): Eukaryota > Metazoa > Chordata > Mammalia > Artiodactyla > Balaenopteridae > Balaenoptera > Balaenoptera borealis. Next base: position 76,544,131 of record NC_138872.1, read on the forward strand.
GGAAACCTGTACATCCTCACAGGCATATATCTTAGAAACTGTGTCTGCAAGTTACATACTTTAAACAACTTCCTTCCCTTTAAACAATTTCGTTCACTTCTCTCACACAGAAGCATGCGGTGTGACATTGGCCCTTGGTCCCATGAGGAAAGGGGGCTGGAAAATGTCATCTAGATGTAGGAAAATCAACCCTTCCACATCCTGGGAGGATTTACTGATGCCACCATAAGCTCAGCAAATTACATTCATAAAGGTGAAATCCCCTTCATAGCCTGTGAAAGGTAACCACTGGCTATACAAACTGTAAACAGCATATACACTTGCAATCAGTGGAGGTGTCGATATACACGATGGCTGTTAAAACTGACATCAGTACCACAGTGAGAGAGAACAGCTCTGCAGGACCTGAAATGATAAAGGTCAGGCCTGCTGTGTGAGTTTGGGAGGGTATGTGCATAAGCAGATAGGTTGGTAGGGAAATCAGTTATGGGGCAAAAATGGAGCCTGTGGTTTAAACTATACCTTGGATGGCAGCGTGCCAGAGGGAGGCTTTCCTTTTTCGCTTGTCCAGTTGCTATCACATTGCTAGTACACTCCATGCCACAAACAGCATCAGCCCTGCCCTGATGAGCAACAGGCTCCGGTGATTTCAACTGGAATCCAATATGGCAGCTGTTTTGTAAGAGGGGGAAGAGCTGGGTTGGAAACAAGATGCTGAGGCTGATACCACCCTGCAATTCTGTCACTCCCTCGTCGGCACACTGATTTACACCAGAGCAACCATTTTCCTTCTCAGCAGTTATCCAGTGTTACAATACCATTTAGTGCTATGGGTAGTCCCAAATATTTCTCAATTCCTCAGGGAACAAGAATGCCATCCTGCCTGCTGAAGAAAGGGACTCTGCACCCCACCCTAAAAACGGGAGCTGCTTTAAAGGACATGAAGCCAAAGCTGCTTACATCAAACTCTTTTATTGCTAGAGAGCCTATCATACCATTTTCTTAGATTATCTCCCACAACAGAAAATTCCTTCTAAGAAAACTACTGCACTTCACTGCTGCCCATACTCTTTATTCATTTCCCATTTCCTCCTTTGTGTTTTTGCTCTATCTAGCACTGACACAAGCAGGTGCCCTCTCTGGTGGCAGTTAGATCTGGGTTTGAGCACTGGTGTTGCTGCTTTGTGGCTTTGTGACCTTTAGCAAATCTCCAGCCTGTTTAGGCCTCCATTTCTACTCCTCGAATACAGGGATAGAGTTATGAGGCTTAATAAAATCTGTGGGAAGTGCCTGGGATATTTCCTAGCATAAAGTAGATAATAAATGCTAACTGAGGAATTCCCCTTCCTAGCTAATGCAATCAAGTTTTTAGTCATTACAAAGGGAAACCGTTAGTCATTATAAAAGGTTATATTTGGCAATGGAGGATAGATGTTGGGACCTGTTTTCCATATATCCTCAAGACTGTGTGTACTGAGTATCTTTCAGTGTGCAGAGCGAGGTACTGTATATTATATTTATAATACCTCTTTTAATTACCACAACACCCTGTGAAGCTTCAGTTTTTCTCATTTCTATACAATGGGGGCTAATTATGGCACCTAACTTACAAAGTAGCTACTCAAATGAATAAACTAATACAGTTTCTGGAATATACTAAAGTTAGCTATTCTATTACTATGAATTAACTTGACCAAAGTCACAAAGCTTGAAGACAACACCAGGATTCAATGCAGAGCTGTGTGGCTCCAGAGCTCATGCCATCATAACACACGCATGGAACCGAATGCAGAAGCCTGGGATGTAGTCTGAGCACTGCCCAGGATTTACACTGTGGTTTGGGACTCAACCTTTCCATACCTCTCTATTCCTTTTTTTTTTTTTTAATAAGCACATCACTTGGTCTATTTAACCTGTAAAATAATGCAAAAAAAAAAATACAATTTGCTCTTTGGAATAATAACACCACATAAATTTTCATCTTTTTTCCCCCAAATCTGCCTTCCATAATTTATGAGAAGTGCAAAAGTTGCCGGAAAAAGAAAGAAGGAAAAGAAATGCATTTCCCATCAACACATGGAATGGAAAGATGGAAACTTCAGGAAAGTTTGACATGGGAAGAGAGCAACCCTTTGTACTCACGACACATCCAAAATTAAAAAAGACCACCATGTAAACCATTCCTAGAGACAGGCAAAAAGAAGTCATGAAAAAGCATTTGCTACTGATTCCACCATAAATCTCTTTTCAACTGCTTTACCCCTGCTGGTTTTCCAAATGAGACACCTGTCCATTTCCAAAAAGAAAATATATGCATTGAGAACAGCTACTAGATGTAGTTCAACATAAAAAGATTACCTACAAGGCTTCCTGCTGGAGCCGAACCTGGAAAGAAATGGGTTTCTTGGACTCTATTAGGGAATCCCTCAATGTACCATCCAAAACCTTCCTGCGTAAGACTTAATGCAACAGGGGGAGATGGAACAAAGAAGGAGGGGGAAAAAAGCTCTCTTCCCGGCTGAGCACTGACACATACAGTACCGTTTGGGAGGCAACTTTATGTGCTCTTAGTAGTAGATTAATGAATGTAATTACCTAGCATTGTGGCTGTGAATGCTGCAAAAACTATAATTTATAGAGTGCTGTAAAGTTCTAATGTGTTTTTATGTCCATAAGCTGCTTAACCATAATCTAATGCATTTGTACAAGAACAGCCTAAGTGGCTCTCAGCTGAACAGTGAACACAAGTGTCTGAACCTCAGCAATTCTACTCGTATGTCTTTATACCCCAACCCCGTGTGGTAAGCATCTGAGAGAAAGAGCTGCTGAATTATACAAATAATTCTAGAGACAGTGACAAGGTTCTCTGCCTCTCTCACCATGAGAAGAGTTTCTGGCTGACAAAGGGCTGCAGGCCTTAATTAAATGCTGGAGTGGTTCTGCACACATGTTTGATGGTTACTTTTTTCTTTTACCAACATTCTCACCACCCTCTCCTCCAGTCCATCTACCCTCATCCCTACCCCCTAGAGGTGAGCAGGGGTAGATGGGGGAGGAGAGAAGAGAACAGGAAAAAAAAAATTACCTTTCTATCTGAAAATATCCTACCTGACTTCCAGCTTGGGAGAAGACTTACCATTTCCAACTTTCCTGCCATTGTATTTTCAAGGAAGGAGGGAGTAAAGCTCAACAATTCTTTGACATCCAAAGCAAATTATCCTGAGACTGCCTTAGGGGTTTGAAGTATCTCATATGATTGGATAGGTGATTATGATGATGCAGATGAGGGTGGTGGTGATGGTGGGTGGTCGTGGTGGTGGCTGATGCTTTTTAAAAGTTTACTATGTGCAGAATTGCACACCCTCCAAGATCCTGTGAGCAGGTACCACTGATAACCAATTTTCAGATGAAGAGACTAAAGGCTGTGACTGGTTAAGTGGCAAGGCATGTATATCAGTTCAGCTTTTCACTCCGTAGCCCGTACTAGGCTCACCAGACAACTTATTGATACTTACTACTTGTAACTTAATGTTCTCCTCACCTGTAACTTAGAGATAACAATAGTATTTACCTCACAGGATTGTGGTGGGAGTTAAATAAGTTAATACATACGAAGTGCTTAGAAGAGTATCTGGACTTAAGCGATGCCGAGTCCCTGTTAGCCATCATCACAATTACTACTCTACGAACAGGCAGAATATGAATATACAGTTTGCCTTTGAATAAAGCAGGAATTGGGGGTGCCCTACACTTATCACTGTAAAAAATCAGCTTATAATTTACACTCGGCCCTCCATATCCACAGCTCCACATCTGCAGATTCAACCAATCGGGGCATGTAGCACTGCAGTATTTACTACTGAAAGAAATCTATGTGTAAGTAGACCAGCACACTTCAAACCCATGTTGTTGAAGGGTCAACTAACCTGGCAAGGAGGTGAGGGGGATGCTATAAGGGACACCAAAACCTGCAGGCATTTTCCAGGGGCAGACGTTCAAAGTCTCAAACATCTGTAACTGTGAGATCCAGAGATTTATCCTGGAACCCAACAGTACCAAATAACAGATACAGCAGCAGCATCAAAGTACAGCTGGCAAGCCCCACTCCACTTCCCAGAGCCCAGTGTTGAGTGAAGGCTCCCCCAGAGAGGACCTCCCAAATAGCCCTCAGGTGTAAAAGCAAAAAACAGTCACAGCAACAGGAATCCCCACCTTCTCCTCCTCTTTGCAGAGCAGTGCAAGATGATATCCGTGAGTAAATATTTTAATACACATTAAAAAAATAATAGCTTCAGGAAAACACAAGGCTAGAAAATTCAGAGATCTTGGTTGAGTACAGGAGCACAATGGCATTACATCAGTGGCCACACAGGGATGAACAGCCAGCTCTAAGACACACACTCAGGGTAAATTAGTATCATGGCTAATAAATAATTGATACTCTTCTAGTTAAAAATGTACTGCTCTCCAGCATTCATGGGATTAGAGGTGATTTGGATTCAATTAAAGCTCTATCCTGTCCAAGGGAAGAAAACTCTGCCTCTAAGAGAGAGCCATGCGGCTGCTTCTTTACTTCTTGTGCCAGATTGATCTCTGGAAGCCTCAGATCCATCACTTTCACAGGGGCTGCACAGGCAGTAGCTACACATCTATCTCCTCCAACAGAGGAGTAAAAGAGCAGAAAGTTTGAAAGTAGATAACAGAACTGGGAAAGTATTTCCTGCCCCCTAATAACTTAGCTTTGACCCTAGTGGTGAAAACTGGTTCCTGTTATTTAATCTGAAAGAAGAAGGGGAGGGAGTAAATAAACCACTTCCTGAAAACACTGTTGGAGTCCTTAAAAAGCTGTAGTGGAACTGGGCATAATAAGGCTCTGGGATGTGGCCAGTTCTCTCCACATGCCTCCCTACCCTGAGTTTCCCCTGATACACACCACTGTTCTCCTGCAGGCTTCAAGACTCACTTCCTCCTTAGCAGTCTGATCATTAAAAGTCAGTTGCTGATTACTAATGAGATATTATTAAAGTCATCTATACTGATGGTGGATTTGTGAATTTCTCCTTCCAGTTTTGTCAAATTTTGCTCTGTACTTTTGAATCTATACTGTAAGATGCATATAAGTTTAGAATTGTATCTTTTATCATTATGTAATGCACCTCTGTATCCCTAGTAAAACTTTTTAAAGTCTAAAAAGAAAAAAAAAAGTTGCTGGCTCCACAGCAGTTCCAAAATATTCACCAGTTCCCCACCCTACCTGCCACCACCCTTCTGTTTGCCTTTCTCACCTCAGTTTCTCTGTGGGAATGGGATCCTAGCCTGTTTCTTCACATTCTCTCCACACACACACGCCCATCCTCTATCCTGTCCACTCACCTTCTACAAGTCCACTTCTAGCTCAGGACTCCCTGTAAGAAGCCCATGGCTCCCTACTGCTTGCACCAACCCCACGGTAGCGACTCTGTCTTCCCGCATGCCCTGCCATGACTTACTGGTTATGTCTCGCCCATAACTCCCTCTCCATCCATGTGCCTTAGGGATGATATCTACTCCCCAAGCACTCTTAGCACTTTCTGTCTATACCAGTGATCTGTAAGATGTCTACCAGGATAAAGACTACAGTAAAATGTCTATTTGTAAATGCTTTTCACCTCATTCTTTAATAATTTCTAATTTTGTGTTTTATGATCTCTAAAATATACTGTCCAGTAGTACATAAAAGTTTTATACGTATATGTATACATATTTAACAGAGATGCTTATTCTAAACGTTTTTGCCAATAGGAGTACACAATCCAAAAAGTTTGGACACTTCTGGTTTAGACTACACAGAGGGAAGCAAGCATCTTGATGGTACCTTTTCCTGTACTCCTTTAAAAGTGGTTTATTGATATAATAAATAGACATTACAAATCACAGCTTACATACCTGTGTAGAACAGCGTGCTCTGAGAAACTAAATCCCAGTATTTGGCAAATAAATAAATCATTAAGCTACAGGAAATAACCACATTTAGTGGCTACAATTAACCCTTGAACAACATGGGTTTGAACTGCGCAAGTCCACTTATACGTGGACTTCTTTCACTAAATACATACTACAGTACTACACAATCCGCAGTTGGTTGAATCTGCGTATGGGGAATTGCAGATACGGAGAGCCGACTATAAAGTTATAGGTGGATTTTCAACTGTGTGGAGGGTCGATGCCCTTAACCCCATGTTGTTCAAGGGTCAACTGTATTGTTAATAATACCATATTGCATATTTAAAAGTTGCTAAGAGAATAGATCTTAAAAGTTCTCATCACAGCAACAAAAAATTTTGTAACTATGTATGGTGACAGGTGTTAACTAGACTTATTGTGGTGATCATGTATTACAAATACCAAATCATTTTGTTGTACACCTGAAGCTAATATAATGTTATATGTCAATTATACCTCAATTTTAAAAAAGAAAAGAAAAAAAGAAAGTGACAGGGGATCATCTTTTGGTATTAACAATGCAATGAAGACTTTGGAGGGGTACTACAACTCTAGGGAGCAAGTCCCAAGCTAATTAGCCGGTAGCCATCAAACACACCAAGTATTATGTGATCTGGCCCACAGATTTCTTTTAACAAAACATCAGGGATTTGCTTCTTTGAATAGGATACTGTATTGAAACAGAAAAGCAAGGGAAGATGTGGTAATACTTGCTCACCAACACATTTTCCTCAGGAGATAAAATAAATTCAACTTCATCCAGTCATGGCAACACCCAAAGTCAAATAGGTCTGCATGACCTGCCATTTCACTAGATAAGCTCGAAGTTGCAACAGCCTTGTGGATACTGGGTAGATGCTTACTGGAAAGGGGATAAATCCTTATTTCAATGCTTGTGGTAAAAGTTTTATGCAATTCCAGATCAACTGGGTGGCTTAGTTATCACCACTGCTTGTTCTAGAATATTAATCTCTTGAGGGAGAAGACTCTTACATCACATCAAATCTCTCTCAATACCATGTCTGGTCCTTGGTAGTCACTCAATAGAAATGTGTTGTATAAACACTGAAAAAAATAGTTTTAAAGCTTAAAATTCAATATTTTGGATCACAACTCTTTCTGTTACTTCAAGAAAGTACTGATCAAGTGAATTCTTGACTGTATCAAAAAGGCAGAAGGTCAGCCTATACATACGTCCAAAAAACAATATGAAATCAGAAATTATCAGTCAATATGAACACCTAGTTGTGAATAACTGTTCATTGATGTACTCTTAGGCATTCCTATGGGAATGATCAGAATGGTCACAATGTTCTTCCCTTCCTGTACATACAGCGGGTTGGTTCACAGGGTGCATGAAGGCTATAATCACTGAAAAGAGGCCCAATTCCAGAGTCCTGGGGCCCTAAAGTCTGTACCTCTGATGGAGAGTAACGTTGTTCTCTCTGTAAGGTTCAACCGGGTAACCTGTTCTGAGCTTCCTAAGATATGCTAAAATAAGTCTAAAGTCGCCAACATTTTCTAGACATGAACTATAGGGCATCTATCAAACTATCTGTGTCGCAAAGAAATCTATAAGCCATTTCTACCCCACAAGCTCTACACAAAAACAGAACCAGAACTGGGCATAATAAACCTTTTTAGCCCCTTGGCTTTTGTGTTAATAATCTGATGAAGGCAATCACAGTCAATTTAGCAATAATAATAATAATATTAATGCCAGAAACCTTAGCACTAAGTTTACAATCTAACTGGGGCAGGAGCAAGAAACAAATTCTATTCTGATCCACAGAACAAAAAAATGATTGAAGTGGCTATTCTCTTCAGTAAAGTACCAAACTAGTACCATTTAGATGCATAGGAGAGAAGTTAATTCTTTATACACAGTGATGCCTTACAGTGAGCATCAAGAGTCTCTCCAGTGCTTGAGAAAAGCTGACCTAGACTTTCAAATGCATATATTTACTTGATATACTGCCAAATGCCTAGACATTCAGCACAATAGTTTTAGAACAGATAGAGTAAAAAGCTCATCCAGGAAGGATTGGGGGAAAGAGGGGGAGGGATAAATATGCAAAGCATGATCACAATGGATTCATAGAAGAGTCTAGTAAGAGATAAAGATGAAAATAAAATGTTTAGGGCGGATTATACTCAATATAGAACCATTAAAGGTTTTTAAGGGGAAGCATCACAAGTTTAGAGTAGACAAGCAGAATGTCCATCCTAGATGCCCACCATCCAATAGACACAAGGCCTGGGCTGACTCCTATCAGTTCCACCTTCTTAATCCCTCTGCCATCTGTCCACCTCTCTGTGACTCCACTGTCCCTACCTGAATTCAGACCTCCTCATCTGGACTTCCGTTACCAACATCCTAATTGGTATCCACGTCTACAGTCTTTCACCCTGCTGCAGGATTGGTGACACCTCTAAAGTGCAAGTCTAAGTGCGTCACTTCCTTGCATGAAACTTTCAATTCATGATCAATTCTAATCTCCTTTGTGGACTCCTTTTGGTCCACACAGGCTTCAATTACCTAGGCCCTTGCTTACAGCTCTAACCTCATTTCTTGTCACCATCTCCTGGACTCCACCCACCTCCCCAGTTCCCCAGTTGTGCCAAGAGTCTTTTAAGTCTCTTTAAAACTACAATTTCCTCTGCCAGTAATATTATTTCCTCCTAGCTCACTCAACCCTCTCTGCTTGGCTATCTCCAACTTAGCTTTAAGTTCTCCATTATCCTTAACAAAACACTTATTCCTCTTGTATTATACTTTCCATTTACTTTTCCATACCTTTACCAGTCTGTGAACCCCCTGAGGCAGGGACTGGGCCTGATGTGCTACCATATCCCCAGCATCTAATAAATCAACTTTTTCCTCGAAGAAGTATTTAATCCAGGGATGACTCTGTACATAAAGTAGGTGGTTCCAGCCATTCTCTGCCACACTCTCTCTGGGAGGCAGGAGGCAAGAAGCTACGCATGATATTCAAATCCCACCCAAGTCATTCCGTTAGGGCAGGTGTACCATTTCTATTCCCGGCAGCATTTCTAACAAATCAGCACATGTTTTAAGCTTAAGAAATATATGCCAGTTTAGCTTCCATACTCAACGAAGACTCAGTAGGGGTGGTAATAATAATAGCAGCTCACATTTACTATATACTTACCACTGGCCAGATGGTGTGCTCATTTACCTAATCCTCACGACAACCCTATACATTAGGAACTCTGTTTCTCCCACAATACAGATGAGGAAATTGAGGTTTAGAAATGTTAAGGCAAGTAATTCTCAACTCTGGCTGTTTACTGAATCTTCTAAGAAACTTTAAAAACACACACACACACACAAATAATGCCTGACCCCCACCCAAATGCAACTAAATCCCAATCCCTGGGGGCTTTTTTTTTAAGTTCCTTAAATGTGCCTAAATTTCTCCAGCTTCTATGCTGCAGACAACCTGAAGTCAGTCTGATTCCAGAGCCAGACATATCTGTTAAACCACTACACTCTTTTAAGCTATTTCTCTGAATTTATAAGTCCTGGAACATTTATCCTTTCTCTTCAAAGTATGAGCAGGTGATAGCCTCTTGATTAGTAAAAGGAGAGTCTCTTGAGAATATAGATTATATCAAGTGCCACCCTGAATGTGTAAGTCAACTTCATGGTTCTCATCTGAGACAGCAAAGAGGGCTCTTTGCTAATTTAATAGCAATTCTCATAACAGTATCTTCTACAAATTCTACTTCCCAGCAGCCACTGGACCACAGGATGTTAATCCACCACCATTTAATTAAAAAAAAAAGAACCTATTTTCTCAGGAGGCACAAGAAGCCCAGATTTCCACCAGACATGACAGGCCAAAAGAAGACAAATGAGTTATATAATTGGTGTGGGAGGCTAAAGTTTTAAAAGCCTACCGTAAAACGATGTTTGAGATACTCCAGTATCCCAAATGTGTTAGAAACTAAACACAGAAGCATTCTGTTTTCATTTTGGTGCTTAGAATAGAATTTAGGCTCACATGCAGATATAACGTCTGACACATATGTTATGGACATACCCAACATGACAAGAAAGGAAGTAGATGGAAGAAAACATTTAAGCAAATTATAGATAAAGGGGCGAACAGTACAATGGATTGATGTTCTAACCTTTCCTATTTCTGAAGCCTGAGCTTCAAACAAAGAAAGTAAGAGCTTATCCGTGCTTTCCTCAATGTGAAAACAAAAAGAACATTAGGATGGGCATATATGTCTCTGCCATGCTTTCTTATCTATTAAGTTCAGGGCCAGCCTCCTGGGTGAGCGACCTGTGCAATCACCCAGGGCCCTGAACTCAGAAAGGCTCATCTCTTGGTCTAATGCTCTATAATCTTATCTTTGAACTTCTGTTTGGTAAGTGAAGTATGATGAGACAGTGGAACACATGCACAAGTAGAGGAAATTTACGTAACAGGCATGCCTGCCATTCTCTGCTGCTCTGTTTGCACACAGCATTCACAATGTCCCAAGAACACAGAATGCAATGAACATAAGAGTTCAGTAAGACTCAAACAGAATACAAGGTAAGCACATTACATCTATGATGGAGTAAGAGGAGACACTAACAGCCTTGGAGACCATAATTTCCCTTGGAACCAGAATTTGGCTTAACATAAAAAGGAGGCAAGGGTGTTAGAAGAACTTGGACCTAAAGAGTTCATACTCCTTTTGGAAAAAAATACACACAAATGGGAAATTTTACAAAATAAAGGAAGCAATGTCACACTCAAGTCAGAATTAAAATATATATCCAAAAATGAGACAGCAATTAGAAGTGCTTAGAAGCGGAAGACTAGCAAAGATATCAAGGTAGAACGGGTTCTTGAATAAGACTCAACAGACCTTTTGCCTTTTACATTATATAGTACACACAAAAACATGTTACATATGTTTAATGAAAGCTGGTGGAACTGTCTCTCTTGCCAGCCTTCCATAATTTCCCCTACAGTTGTTCAGAATGTCATTTTCCAGAGTCTTTTGCTTAGATAATTCATAGGTAAAACGCTATGTTCCAACAGCTCCTACCCAAGCATTAACAGCACACTGCTTCAAACTCCCATGTCAGTAGTGGCTGATCCTTCATCATTGAGAAGGAGTGGTTGTACAGGGGCAGTGGCTGTTACTCACAAGAAGGACCGAGGTGTATTACAGGCATGCGCCGAACCAAAGGTAAATACCTCTTCCAGCACAATGCATAGGTATGAGGACAGCTCTTCATTTTCCAAGCTAGCAGAGGAGAACACTGGTGCAATTACTCCTAAACTGCCTAATCCCCGTATCACTTATATTCAAAAGTCAATATGGGTAGTGGAAAGAGCAATGGCCTAGAGGCCTAAGATCAAATTTTAAGTCGTGCTTGATCTTATACAAGCTATTGCATCTACTGGAAATTCAAATTTCTCACTTATAAAATAGGAAGACAAACCATTACAGCTCCCTTGTAGGTTGTTGTAAGATTCAAATCAGAATGCGTGCACAGCATGGTAAAAAGCAAAGCATGGAACAAACGTTGCACATTCATTATTAAGCTCTGGAGTAGTCTTATGTGCTTTGAGGAAGATTTAGCTTCATAATTAGCTTGTGTTGCTGCACATAAACTGGTTGGCAGAGTGAACCCAGCCTCGGATAAAAACTTCAGTCAACCAAGAATTGACTGTCCACGTCATCCAAACGTTGGTGTTAAGGATCTTCATGCAGGAAGACATTGTGTTAAATATGTGAACTGGTCACAATTTAAATGAAGAAAAATTCTACTCAAGAACTTTAACATTCATCTTTGATACATGCTTTATGATGTGTCACGCGCATAACATTCATCTCTGATACATGCTTTATGATGTGTCACGCGCAACAAGTAGATATATCTGGTGTACCTACCACTTGAGCCAAATGTTCTCATCTCAAAAGTGAGCACCATCTTCTCAGGGAGCAACAAGGTCAAGGTGAATACTAGCATAAGTGAATGATTCCAATAGGCAGCAGAAGCTTATAGCCCAGTGGTGTATAGTTTCTACATGACTTATGAACTTTACACATAAACTGTTTTCTAATTTGTCCACAGCAAGGGAAACTTTAGGGGTTGCTTAACATACAAGAAACTTGGATTTACTTCTTTATAACATTTTTTTAACTGTGAAAGATTAACTCAGCCAGGCAGCCCAGGAACAATGGTCTCAGATTACAATCTCCCACCAAGTCCTGAAGGCCTGCCTGCCTCCTAGACTCCAGCCCAATAATCAGCTCAGGGAGTCAGGATTCTCCTTGAACAGCAGAGAAATGTCACCTGACCCTCAGACAACCTAAGACAGCCCACAACAAAGCAGATGAAAGGATACTGCCAGTCAACACAGCTCCCACTGCTCCTTCGTTCTCTTTTAAAGGCAGACGAGAACAGGCCCCAGACAACCTGGCAGTACATGCTGAAGGCTAAGCCTGGCAGAAGACCCCTGTCTCTGGGGCTTGTTTATCTTGCTCAAGTTGGCTAAAGAATCACTGAGCGACACATGGGTCCCTTTTCCAGGCTGACAATAACCCTGCCACGTGAATCATCAAGAACGTGGAAGAAAGGCCAGCAGTCCTGACCCCCAGCCTGCTAACCCAGGATCTACACACTCATTAGATACATGTGACTAGATTAAGGCACCTCTAAGCAAATCACAATCCTAGGCTATACCAGGAAACCTCTGGGAGGACGGAAGCAAATACTCCTATCTTAGTTCTCAATCATAGTTGAAGCCAGATCCTGTGCTCTTAACCCTTCTAACCAGCCTTGTCTTACCACAGGTGTACGACATATTATGACAAGAGGACTGAAAAGGCCTGTAAGATATATACCAGAACCTCGTCTCACCTAGGTGTCTCTAACTAAAGATGCTCTAGCACTTGTTATGTGAAAGGACCTGCTCTACAACTTATTCTTCCAACAAGTACTTCCAACAACACACTGAATCCAAAGTTAATAGACCAAGTTCTGTTGAAAATACAAAAGGAATAAGATGATCCCTGCTATCACAGCAATTATGACCCAGCAGGGCGATAAGATCCTTAAGTAAATACCTGCAGTATGCGGCAGGTGGCCTAATAGTGTAGCACCCATTTGCTCCTGGAGCAGGAGAGTACACTGCAGTGGGTAATCATGGAAGGTATCCGGGAAGAGGCATCTGAGCCGGGCTTTAGCAAGGGCAAGATTTTGAAAGGCAGATATGGGAGAATAAGGAGAACAGAATGAGCACCTATGAGGGAAAGTTAGTAAAAGATAGAGCTGGGTTGTTAAGGGAGGGAATGGGCTGCTTAATCACCAGGCTTAGGAAATTTGAACTTCATCTGACAGGCAGCAGGAAGCCATGGAAGGCTTTTGAACAGTATATTGAAATAAGCAGACAAACAGACAACTACAGGAAGGTTTGCGGGAAAGAGATACCAGAACCACAAGACCAATTATGAGGCTGCTGAAACTGTGCAGATGATGTGTAATGAGCACCTGAACAAAGCAGGTAGCAAAAAAAAGTGAAAAGGAAAAAGGACTTATAAGTGACAAGGAATAGGAAGTACTCATGAGAGGCAAAAAAAAAAAAGTGTGTGTGTGGGGGGGGAGAAAGCTACAAATACCAAAAAAAATTTTAACCAGAAAACGTAGGCGGCATTACTGAAAAGAAAGAATGAAAAAGAGTTGACGAGAGTGTGTACATTTTATCATAGACGCACTGGGATTCTAATGGAATTTCCAGATACAGACACAGAGATATGGAGTTGGGAAGGTAAATTCTGACTGGAAATGAAAATTGGGACATTAATGGCATTTTGATCATGGATGATGTGCTAATGAGAAGAGTCAGAAAAATAGAACTCAGGGCAGTGTGCACAGCTAGGGGTTTAGATAAGGAAATGAGAACAGAAGAGAAATGGCCTTGGCACGAGACATGGATAAAGAAAAAGAAAAATGTGATGTCACAGAAGGCACAGAAAAGAAAACATTTCAAGGAGAGAAACCATTAACCCCTGTCAAACATTACAGAGACTTTTTGTAACAGAGGAAGAGGAATGAGAAAGGTCCCTGAACTAGGAGATTAAAAAGTATCAAGTGAGATTTCATCCATATCGACATCAATGACCAGGGTGGATGCCACCTGATACTGAGAGCCCTCTGCATTCAAAATACATTTAAGAAATTCTGTGCAGCACAGAGATCATATAAAAAACCTAACAGTGACTCGGGACACACTGGACACAGGTCTGGGCAGCATCTGGAAACATGCACAGTAACCATGAGTGCCAAAGAGCACTGCGTGGCCCAGGCCTGGAGACCATAGCAACCAATGCTATCTCACAGAAACCCTCTCCACCTCCCCAAACCCGCACTCCCCACTTGCTGCCTTCTCCTCCCTAGAAGTCACAGTCATCAAGCAAAGCAGTGCAGAGAATATCACAGTCTAAATATACAATTCCCTTTAAAAAAAAAAAAAAAAAGCCTACCATCCTGAAATATTCTACACATGAGACATAAATCTTTCTGTTCATTCATGTCTGTTAGTAAAAACAATAGTTGAAAGCAGATATATGAACTTCCTATCCATCCTGTGGGATATTTGTAATACAGAGAGTGAAACTTATATAATGTGTGTACAGAAGAGCAGATGGGTCTTCCAATAAGTGAAATACGATCCCTCTCCTACCATACTTTTAATCCACTAGTTGCCTTATCTTTTTCTAGGAATATTCTCTTTTTATATTCAACTCCCATCTATTTGGATAGATCATTAGCATCATCACAAATCATGGCTTCAGTTCCAACCCAACAGCATTATGCAATTTACTGCATGGCACCTGGCATTAAGGCTCATGTTATCTGATTTTAGGAGTCATTATTTCAAATATTTTAGATAAAGTATGTTTTCCCTCTCAGTATACAGAATGATAAATGGTTTGCAAATAGTTGTGAAGTCTCCACTTAGTATGTCAACGAGTAAACAATGCTCCTGCTGCCATGGTCCCTTTTATTATCTGAATCCTGAAGAAACTGTTCTGCAAACAGCATGGCTGCAAGATGACATCTGTGTGTTCATTAATGCATCATTTCCTCTGCACAGAAGCTCTACAACTGAAATTTAATTCTAATCTTTAATTGAACAAAATTGCTTTCAGATGACAAATTAAGGCGAGGGAGCCACACCCCAGCACAGGGCTACAGCAAGGAAGAGTGGCATCATCCCTTCTCCAGCATGAAGGAAAACCGCAACGAAAAATTGACTGTGAATGATTTGCTCTCACTTGGCTGCACTGCGGAAGGGAAAAAAAAAAAAAGGGGGGGAAGAGGAAACAGTATGCTTTATTACAGTCATTTTGTAAACAAAGTGAATATGGGAGTATTTGAATATAAAATCTCACAGTAATCTACCCCATGTTGGAACAAAGTAGAGTTATTGGAGACATGGCACCAGTTTGATATGCTCTAAACCCTGGTTCTGAAGGCAGTAAGACATATTTGGGTTTAAAAACTTAATGTCTGGGACTTCCCTGGTGGTCCATTGTAAAGAATCCGCCTTCCCACGCAGAGGACGCAGGTTCGATCCCTGGTCGGGGAACTAAGATCCCACATGCCATGCACCACGCTACTGAGCTTGCACACCTCAACGAGAGAGCCTGCCTGCCGCAAAATTACAGAGCCTGTGCACCACAACTAAAGAGAGAAAACCCTCACGCCACAGCTAGAGAGAAGCTCGCGCGCCGCAACGAAGAACCACTGTGCCAGAATGAAGATCCTGGCATGCCACAACTAAGACACGACACAGCCAAAAAAAATAAAATGAAATGAAAAAGAAAAAAAAAAACTTAACATCTAGTGGGACCAGTAATTTATTTTGCTTGGGACAAAGACTCCTATCCCAACACTACTTCCTGGCATCAAGAACCACAGTCCAAGTCAAATGTCAGTCAGAGACACAGGTCAGCAGATTGCAAGCCTGAGATACCCAGAGCACCAAACACAATGCAGAAGCCAGAAGGCTATTTGGTCAGCCTCTCCTCCAGAGGCTGCCGGACTTAATGGTATTATGGTGCTTTTTATGTCTCTGTGGCTTCATTTTAACGCACCCTCGATACCCTGGACTTCTTGGTGTGGAGGGGCAGGCACACAGCCTCCCAGCTCTTGAGCAAGGCTACCACACTACTCAATCCAGCTGTGGCTTACCGCAGTAGACTCTATAATTAGGTAGAATCTTAATCTAGCCTCTTTTTTTTTCTTTTCTTAAGTTTTTAAAAATTTATTTTATTCAAGTATAGTTGATTTACAATGTTGTGTTAATTTCTACTATACAGCAAAGTGATTCCATCATACATATATACATACATTCTTTTTCATATTCTTCTCCACTATGGTTTATCGCAAGATAAACACACACACACCTCCTGAGCTCTAATGTCTTTGGAAGACTCGGGTGAATATTTGTGCTAGACCTGGGTGCTGTCTGAGCAGAGTGTCTTAGAAGTCCCTTCACTAATCAGACAACTTCCTGGCTCAAGAGGTGTTTTTCTAAGCATTATCCTAAACAGCTCAGCTTGGCAACACCAGAAGAAAACAGGACTATCCATTTAATACCAGGCTCCAGACTTTGCCCTCCAGATAATCTTAGACTCCTGCTGCCTTTTCACATCTTTATGAAAAAAGTGCTCATAAATACCTATCAGGAGGAGATGGTGAGAGGTGACCAGTCACATGAGGCTGGGGCTCACCAGGGCAGTGGCTTAGATCCACCGGTCCTTCTCACCAGTGATTTAACCTCTCTTCTAGAAAGAAAAATAAGTCACATATTTTTTAGCTCTCATCTACTCTGAAGAGTCAGTATCATTCTACAGAACTGGACCAAAATCTCATGCAAAACTGTGTCAAGGGAAACTTCTGGCCCTGAAATAGGTAAAAGAGATCACCAGACCTACTTTCAGGGAAAACTGAAGCCCCCAGGGAGTCTCATCCTACAGAGACAGTACTTCTGTCATGACTAGGCTATTTCGTAACTCCATAAACTGTCTAAAGAGATGCAAATAATATCTATCCTCTAGGAGAACCACCTGCCCTCTCCCTGAAAAAAGTCAGTTTTATGTCCATCTAACATTCTTTTCAACATTACTCCATATAAATTTGTGATTCTTTGACTTCTTTTTACCTGGTGTAACATCAGCCTCGTTCCCTCATTTAATAATAAGTTAAATAAAATCTTTGACAGGTATAACATTTTATATCTATATATGAGTCATGGTTTTAGCTTTTTTTTGAATATTATTCTTTTAGCTATTAGAAGTGATAAAACTTGGGTCCAAGAAAGAAGAAAAACCTGTCTCTAGGATTCTGAATTCTAAAGGATACTTTTTTTCCCCAACAATAAACATGAGGAGGTAACGTGACTTGAGATGAAAAGTGAGTGAAGGAAACTAGAGTGTCCTTTCCAAAGGACATCATCTTTAATGTTCACAGAACCCCAAAATGAATTTCTCCAAAGGATTTTTTAAAAAAGAGGTCCAGGGGACTTCCCTGGTGGCACAGTAGTTAAGAATCCGCCTGTCAATGCAGGGGACACAGGTTCGAGCCCTGCTCCGGGAAGATCCCACATGCCACAGAGCAACTAAGCCCATGCGCCACAACTACTGAGCCTGCGCTCTAGAGCCCGTGAGCCACAACTACTGAGCCCGCGTGTCACAACTACTGAAGCCCGTGCACCTAGAGCCCGTGCTCTGCAACAAGAGAAGCCACCGCAATGAGAAGCCCGCATACCGCAACGAAGAGTAGCCCCCGCTCACCACAACTAGAGGAAGCCTGCGCACAGCAACGAAGACCCAACGCACCAAAAATAAATACATAAATAAATAAAATAAATTTTAAATAAATAAATAAATAAAAAGAGGTCCAGTGTTAAGTTCAGAATCACGTGAGAAACTAACTGAAAAACTTGATTGTAAGGCACATGATTCAAGGAAGCAAAGCCATGTTCCCCTAAATAGCACCCAGAAAACCAGGTCAGTCAAGATAAATGAGTTATCCTGCCAT
Source organism: Balaenoptera borealis (assembly GCF_965194805.1). Classification (NCBI taxonomy): domain Eukaryota; kingdom Metazoa; phylum Chordata; class Mammalia; order Artiodactyla; family Balaenopteridae; genus Balaenoptera; species Balaenoptera borealis. The sequence goes on from NC_138872.1 coordinate 76,562,198, forward strand.
CTTCTCAGATGGGAAAAAGCTAGGAAAGCAGCCATGTTGGTCTCTTATCCCACATACTTCAGGACTGGCAATTCTAGGAGACTCCAAGGAAAGCTTCAGAGGTATTAAGAAATAATCATTTATCTGAATTAACATTCCACTCCAGATGAGGTAATTAATTAGGCAAAAGAAAACAATCCTTAGTACTTTGCTCTGATAATTAACAAACATTAAATCTGCCATTGGTAATTTACTACACTGGGAACAGAAAATTTCAATTGTTCAACCTCAACTTGCAAGCCTTTTATCTCCTTGCAAGCTTTTTTCAATAATCCTTTATCGGCTGACATTAAGGAAAGTACAAAAGCAGTGGGGCACTGCTCAAGATGCTTACTTAACCTTTATAACTGCAAGATGGTACAGTGTGTGCATTTTTCAAAGTGACAGGCTGCTTTATAAGGAACATCAGCAGACTAGAGAAAGGAGCACCATGTCTGTCCAGAACAGAGAACAGCATCCTCCTTATTTTCCCAACCACCATGCAGAGCACTCCTGTAATTCTATGTTAATCCCTGCACTAGGAGACAGCCCAAATCCATTTATAGGTCCTTCAAGCGTTGCTTTCAGAATATGATAAAACCCTGAAGGGGGGAGAAAAGCAACAGCATTACTTCTCACCCTCTCCTACAAATCAAAGGAAAGGACATATTGAATCCTGCTTTTTTAGTAACTTGAAGCCCTGCATAAAAATCTGCTTAACAGCTTCAGCCTGGGAACCAGCTTTTTTTTTTTTTTTAAATGAGCTGCATTGCCTGTGAGGTGGGTTTTGTTTTGGGTGTTGCCTTAGCTATATTTTCAGTCCGTCAATCACCAAGGTTTTGAGCACTAGGCCCACTGCAATGAAATATGGATCTTTGATTCAATAAAATCATGAAATAAAAAACTTCTGAAGTTCTCCCAAAGGAAAAGTGGCCTCCAAATAATTAATATCATGTGTCCTAAATGTGCTTTTGTATAAAGCAGTTGACACTGCAAGAAGCAGCACCTCCAAAACCCTCTGAAGGGAGACATCCTGCTGGGTTTACGTGGGGAAAAAAATGTAAGCAACACACACCCTTGTGTTTGCTATAGCTCTTTACAACTGAATCTAAAGCAGGAAGTAGTGAGGAGGGAGGAGTGGGGAGCAACAGAGCCAGTGACAGCTCTGTAAGTAGAACTGCCTTGGTTCCATGGTGAATTGTGATTATGGTGCATGGAGAGGGTAGAGGGGGATAAGGAGTGGAAAAAGCCATGAGGAACTCCAGGGGTGATCTGCATGGTATACAGACATGAAGGTATACATATATAAAAATCTATCAAGCTATCCTTTAAGATCAGTGCATGTAATTATATGTTAGTTACACCTCTCTAAACAAGTAAATGGCTCAGAAAAAAAAAATCTTAATTCTTAATTTAAATCAGGGTGCTCCCACCTTACCATTTAGATAGCACTATGATGCAGTGGAAAGACCATCAGACTGAGACTCAGAAAGAACATCAGGCTCTGGCCCTCACTAGCTGTCTGTCCTTGGGTAAGTGCCTTTTCCTATCTTTATGCAGGTCATCATACTGGAAAAAAAGATAGGTAACCTGAAACATAGGGTCCAGGGTCTCCCAAATGCCAGCTGAATCAGCCCTTAGAACTGCTGGCCAGGTAGGAATAATGTCCTGTAAAATTTCTGAATTTGAACACCTCTGCAGCCTCTCAATGTCCCCACCCCATTGCTCCCTGTTGCTTACACCTGTCCAATTCATTCACTTATGCTACCTGTCTAACCTCAGGAAATATGTGAATTTTAGAACACTTGTCTTAGACCCTTAGAGTCATTTCTAGCCCGAAAACTCTATGATTTAAAGTTTAGATACTTCACTAGGATTTTTTTTTCCACTCTGGCCCTGACAGGCTTAATGGAATAGAGGAATCTAACAGAGTAACATTTAGAGCATGTATTTGATGTGGAACTATCCAGTAACAAGTATCCTGCACAACCTAGCTGGCTGGCTCTTGAAATCAACTAGCTGGTGACAAATTCTTTAGATGGCTAACCAGGCATGTTCACATGTTCTTGTTCTCCTAAATCTACAAAGCAGGCATCCACATGAGATTAAGTTTTAATGCCTCTATTTGGATGAAGATGAGAATGGAGGTGACTAGAATCGACAGCCACAAATAGATGAATATGGGTGTAAGAACAAGGACTAGTTACTAAGATAGCCTCTCTCAGTTTGTCAGCTTGTCTGACATTTCATCAAATTCTCAGGTCAGTTTTCAGGATGCATTAAAAGAAAATTATCCTGCAAAAGAGGATACATAGCAGGTAACAATTTTTTTGTTTTAACTTAACAATGAACCTTAATATGACCATGACCTAAAGCTCTTACAACACTGTCTTTTCCCCTCTACTAACTTCTTTATTTCTACTTCTATTTTTAAAATATTTAAGTCTAAAGAGATTTCCCATTGAAATATTTTAAAACTCCCTTTGTTTCTTCTGAAAGCACAATATCCTCAATTTTTATCCAGGAGTTAATAGCTCTTGCTTTCATTCTGTAAATGTTGGTAATGGCTGTCTTGACAAGGTTCTCTGCTTCAATGAACACAATATTTGGAATGATGAAAATGCTACAAGCATGAACCCTTCCTATATAATATTTAATAGTCCTGTTCACTTGACAACTGCAATGATTTCCAGAAGTTAAGCAAAGCAGAAATAATTAATACCTATTTGATGTCCAGTTCTATATAAGGCACTGTCAGGGCGAACAGAATTAATCTAAGACTCAGTCTCTGGCCACATAAGGCTTATAGTAGGTATGAAGACCAATCCCCCTTGACGCCAAAGAGTAAGGCAGACCCGGTAACTACTCTGTGAAGGTAACTACTCTGTGAAGTCTTTTTAATTCAAGGGCTCTCCCCCTGGTGTTGACAGTGCTTTAATTTAGTACCTTCACTTCTCTTCCTCCTTCCTAGGCTGCATGGCCTTCTGGCCACCATCCCCTCAGCACATAATCAGAGCACCACAGGCGAAGGGAGGAAAGAAAAGGTACAACTCCATCCATTCTGCTCTCAGCATAAAGAAGCTCAGCAGGGGAGGCATTTGAAACTAATGACTAAAACAAGAGTTAAGACTTACCTTGGAGTTAAACAGGAAGTCAGAGAGAAAAGACCTTGAAGGTCACCAAGTCAACTTCTTTCTAAAGTCAAGGAAAGCCCAGAGGAAGTGACCATCTCAGTAGCAGGATAGGGGAGTTTCAGCTCTGACTTAATTTGAAGAACAGTGCAAGACCAACAAAGTCTTAGAATTTTTAAGCTCCAACCTCATATTTTTTCTTTTACCATTATTGATAACTACACCCCAATGAATTGATATTCAGGTGATTGTCCTGATACCAGCAGCAACAAACAAAGCTTCTGCTACCCTGACATATAAAGATGATATTCTTGACCAACCACACGCAGAAAATGCAACTCTGTGCTTCTTTCCCAGAAGTAGTAATAAATTTTCACTGATCTATCAACACACTAGATCCTTGTTTGGCTTCCTCTATGAGAAGGTGGTGGGGAGGAGACTGTGAATGGAGAACAGAGCATGGCTCATCAGACCCCACATCTTTAACAGCTGTGCTCATGGCGTCAAGAAAATGTCCAAGGTGCCATCAGACAGTCCACAAGGCAATGTATAGCTCTGGGGCTGGCCAAGAATTCACTCCTGAGCTTGTTGCAGCTGGCAGCTTGATTTCCCCTTAGTCAGAGACAAAGAGAAAAATTCCTTAGGACACTGGTGCTATTCATTACCCAGGAGAAATGTCTTATCAAACGGCAGTCCGAAAGTACAAATTAAATTCCAGCTATTGAGAAACATCCACTTATGTTATTTGTGTAATACAGACCATTTCTATGGCTATCTTAAAAATCAAATCCATTTCAGCTACTACATCTTTCATCTCAGAGTCTGCTAGGTGAACTTGCATATAATAAACTAATGATCTATATCTCCAGGGCAATAAATAAACAAAATTTCAGGTGCTCCTCAAGACCCTACTTTCCACCCTTCAAAATACTAAGTAAATCAATTACAACCTGCCCTATTATCAGCAAGAAGACAATGTTCTGTCATTTTGTTGTGTCAAAGAGTGTTTGGCAGGCAGGACTAACGCCAGACCCAGGAGGGAGAAGTTAGACGACAAAGACAGCTCACTGTGATTCGGCTGTATCAGCAGAGCCCTCATTTGCCCAGCACTGTCAAAACAGGCAAATAAAACCTAACATATAGTAATAGTACATTGTAGGGCTCATTCCAGGGCTGCCTGCTTTGTTTTAATGCAGCATGCACGAGCATGGGTTTCATTAGACATTCCAAAGGGGCTGCTCAGCTTGGGGGAGGAGAGGAGGAGCCTTGTCAGCTGACATCTGAATAGACTGCACATGTCTGATTCTCGACAAATCCATAGCTCCAAGTGCCGAGGGCCAAAGGATCTAAGCAAAGAACTTAAGGACTACTATGCACATAGAGTCTCACTGAACTAATTTAACAGGAAAAAAAATAGCTCATGCATCCCTTCCTCTGAAGCTGTCAAAGTCCTAGCTTTTTAAAGGGAAACAGCAGTTCCCTGAAGAACAAAAAAATGTGAGCATTCAAATGCTTGTTAGTCCATGTCCACTGTGTACAAATGTCCCAATACACTACCAGTCAAAGGCAACAACCACCAAGGGAACCTGTGAAAAATTCCAGGGCTAGCACTTACACAGCTGAGCCAAAACAGAAAAAACCCAATAAACAAAAGCATTCTCATACACGTTATTTCACTGATTTCTTACTTGAGGAGGTGTGCTATGACTCTTTACAAAATTGAGAAAACTGAGGCTGGCAGTAGTTAAGTGACTTGTCCAAGGCCATGCAACTAGTTAGTGCATCCAACTCAAGTCTGTAATGAGACGAGGGAGCAAAAGATGAAGGACAATCAAAACCGGAAACCGAAGGGTCTAGAAGATCTCCCACACAGTACGAAAAAAGGAGTGACCAGTGCAGAGGTGAAATACAGGGAGAGGGACAGCAGGAATCAAGATGACCAGTTAAGGCATTAATAGTTAATAATAAGGATTTAAGAGATCAGCTAGAAACCAAGGAGAGGACACAGGCAATGTATTATTTAAAGTATGCTTCTCAAAGCACAGCCCCCAGGCGCCAGGCTTGGAGATCACTTTCCCCCTGGTGGGGTCCAGGCTGAGGGAAGAAGTCCCCAGACTGAGCCCTGGACAAGAGAGTCAGGCTTGCCCCCTTGGGACCTGACCTATTCCTGAAGCACCCATTTAAGTGTTGGGGCTCACTTTAGGGGGGACAACAAGAAAATGAAGCATACAGAATTGTGAATTATCTAAAACCTACATAGTGAGGAATGGCTCAAACAACCCGGAACATTTAGGCAGGAAACAGAGAAATTTGATTTATTCCATCCAGTCAGAAGAATCATAGCGGAGAAGCTACATGCAAGCTAACTGTGTCTCAATCCAAGGAATTTTTTTTTTTTTTAATGAAAGCCATCCAACAGTGAAATGAGCCAAACAAGGGTCCCCAGGACTCACTATCCCTGAAGACCTGAAACAGAAGCTGGTTGACAAAGCTCATAAGAGTGAAGAAGCAGAGGGTGAGAGCCTGGAGCAGGGTCCTCACAGCAAGAGTCATAAACCCCAGCCCCATAGTTTCCTTTTCATGAAAAACAAAACAAAAAATTATCCACCTACCTGAAGGCATTTATTGTAAGTATGGCTGTTATATAGACTATGACCAACATGTGAAGTCTAGAAAGCTAAGAAACAAAGCAATGTGGATTAATGAAGCAATCTGTAAATGTTTACAGAGTTCAACAAGGGATGAACTATGGTAAGTGCTTTGCCTATGATCCTGAGTTGAGAAAACTGAAATCCCAAGCAGGAAGAACATTGGATATATACGGGATTAGTATGAAATGATAAAATTTAAGAAAATCAATACTGCTATTATTCATACCATCCATCAGATATCAATATAAAATATGATTAATATGTGTTCCAGGTGATACACTAAAAGGGGTCCAGGACTTCAGGTTAGGAGGCCAAATTCTAGTCCTGCCTCTTTCAAAAAAGGCAGTAGAAATCACCTCATCTCTACAGTTTCAAGTTTCATATCTAAAGTGGGTGGGTTGGGCAAATGCATAAGGGCCTATCCAATAATAAAATTATACGATTCCATTGCAATAAAACAGAAAATATTAATTTCCCAACAGCAAGGTTAGTTTAGTATTAGTACTTAGCTTACCCATGAACTTTAAGCAGCTTTAATTTATGTTTGAAGCCATTTTCTTCTATTTTTTGGAAGTTTTATTTTACACAGACTAGGTATACCAGACACACTGTGGGAATCATAAGTAATGTTCCTAACCAGAATTTTCCTTTTTCTCAGCATTCAACATTAAGGGTAAAGTGATTTTTTCCTGCAGATCTTTTACATTCTCAAAACAATCATGGGCTTGAGAAGCAAAGCATTCATCTAAAAAGTCTCTATTTGCATTGAAAAATACACTGTAGACACTGGCATAAATAATTTTAGGAGTATCAGTATCTTCCTAAGAATTAAACCAAACTCTTCCTCACAAACACATATGCTGTCTATAAGACCGCCCTCTAGAAATTTAAAAAAGGATAAAATCTTACTGATGATTTGTGAATTGAAAGATTCCTAGGAAAGATAAAATTAAAGTCACATAACAATCTCAAGAATAAAGAAACACATCATTACTGAATATCCCCAGCACCTAGCACAGTGATTATCACAAAGTAGTCACTCAATAAATAACTGTTGAATGGATCACTCACTCTCCAAGAGAGAAGTGAGAAAAATAACTACTTAATCTTTCAGAAATAAAATTAAGGTGATAGTAAAGATGAAGCAATTGGGAGAATATAGTCACTTGATCACATCTTAAATTTTGCCAGAAACATTAAGAAACGCGCAAACACACTTGCAGATAAAACCACTATGGCATTCTAAGAAATTAATACTGGGTAAAATTTAGGTAGTATCTTTTACCTTTTATTGAAACAAACAAAAATAATAAGATGTTTAAGAATTCTGACTAGGCCCTCACCAACAGAACAGAAAGCTCTAAATAGGTGCATGATTAAGTACAAGAGAGACTATAGAAAAGATGTAGAATGTAGAAGAGCATGAACTTTAAATTCTAAGACCTGTGGTCAGATCCCAGCTCTACCACTCACTACCTAAGTGAGCTTAGCAAATTATTTGACCTCTCTAAACCTCTATTTCCACAGCTGCAAAATACAGTAACAGCATCTAATAGGATGAATTCAGAAAATCACTGAAAGGCACTTAGCACAGTGCCTGGCAATTACAAGTGCTTAATAAATGGTTCACAGTACTTACAATTGTTATGAGGGTATTCCAACTGCAAACCACAAGTTTGAGTAAAATCTCTTTATGTAATATTCTAGAGAGGGAGAAAAGGATAAGTAGGTAGGATGGTGTCAGGGAGAAAAAGAGAGTATATATGAATTTTCATTCCTTTGTGGGAACCTCATAAAACATGTAACTCTTGCTCTAGAACACGATGACTTCCATATGTCACTTAGGAATAACTGCTGTTCAAACAGAATTTAATTATCTAAACCTCTTTCACTCTTATCTCACTTAAACATCATGGTAACATAGAGATGTAGGTACGTTAATAATTATGATTAATATTTTAAAAATAAAGAAATAGTTCCAGATGCAATAGATGGACTTTCCCCTATTACTTCTGATAAGTACAGTGAAAAGCCTTAGATATTAATCTATAAAACAAACATAAGATGACCCTGGAAGGTGAGAGAAGAGATAGAATGGCTAGGCAACTTGGGACATGAGGAATATCAAAGTGACAAGTTTTCTTCTTGTCTCATAAATTCCAGGCTGAGCACTAGAGAAACAGGGAACCTGGGACATCAACAGGCACAGACAAAAGAAGCCCCAAGAAAAGCTTGCTGTCTCTAGCTAAAATGCCATGAAAGACGCAGATTAGCAAAATAGAAAACTTTGAGATAACTGCTCTCCTACAGCCAAACTCCACTGAAAAACTGTGGATCTAACCCCACCCACGCTAGGAGATCCTAGACTTCTACCTGTGCCCCAAACTCCTCTACTTCTCATCCCCTAGGGTAATACCAGGGTGATGTAAATGCTGCCTGGGAAGCCAAGATTCACCTCCACCCAGTGGTTACAAGCCACCACTACCCCCATTCTACTGTTATCAGTGAAGTTCAGGCTTCCACACCGAGGGGTAATCAGGCATCCCTCCCCCTCACTGGGGTGGTGTCAGAGGAGGCCTGCTGGAGATTCAGGTTTTTCACAACCAGCTCATCAAATTTTCAACATCCCTACTCCTATCAATGGAGACTCTGTGGTAACAGCAACAAGATGCTCCTTCCTTCCCCAGACAAAGTGGTATCAGCAAGAGCCAAATGAGGAGGCTGAACTCTTACTCACACCCAGTAGTAACAAAGGTGGTCTCCACTTCCCCTACCTGAGCAATGCCGGAGAAGTTCTGCTAAAACAAAAGATTTAGGTAAGATCCTGAGTCTCATAATGTAATACCTAAAATGGCCATGTTTCATAAGAAAGTCACTCATCGTGCAAAGACCCCCCCAAAAATATCAACTTATATGAGAAAAGACAACTGACAGATGTTAACAGTGAGATGACAAAGATTTTAGAATTATCTTCTAAGGATTTGCAAACAGCCATCATGTGCTTCCACATGAAATTATAAGCACATTTAAAACAAATGAGAAAGTAGAAAGTATTGAAAAATAAAGAGAAGATACAAAGAAAGCCAAATGGAAATTTTAGATCTGAAGAATATAATAAGCAAAACAAAAATGTCAAAGGATAGGCTCAACAACAGAATGCAGAGGACAAAAGAAAGAATCAATGAACAGGAAGAACAGTAAAAATTACCCAATCTGAACAAAAGAGAGAAAATAGGCCTAAAAAAAAGAACAAAGTTTGTCTGTTACTCAAAAAGTTAAACAAAGAATTACCATATGACCCAGCAATTCCACTCTTAGATATATACCTTAAAGAAAGGAAAGCAAGGAAGTGACCAAATATTTGTATACTCGTGTTCTCTTCAGTGTTATTCAAAGTAGCCAAAAGGTAGAACCAGCCAAGTGTCCATTAAAAAATGAATGGTAAACAAAATGTAGTTCACACAAAGAATAGAATATTAGTCAACTTTAAAAATGAATAAATGTCTGATACATACTATGAGGGAATGAACTTTGAAAACATCATGCCAAGTGAAATAAGGCAGCCATAAAAGAACAAATATTGCATGATTCCACTTATACAGAATACCAAGAGTAGGTAAATCACAGAAACAGAAAGTAGATTAATATAGGATACCAGGGGCTGAGGAGAAGGGAGAAGGAGAACTATTGCTTAATAGCTAGGTACAGAGTTTCTGTTTGGGTGATGAAAATGTTCAGAAAATAGGTGGTAGTGATAGTTGCACAATACTGTGAGTATATTTAATGTCATTGAAATGTACACTCAAAAATGATTAAAATGGTAAATTTTATGTTAAATATATTTTCCAAATAATAAAAAAAACTAGAAGTATATGTAATAAAATAAAACTATAAAGATTAAAAGTTGAAAACGGCCTCAGGGACATGTAGAACTATAACAAAAGATCTAACATGCTTGTCTTCTAGTTCGAGAGAGAGAAAATATGGGGGGGCTAAAAAATTTTTCAAAGAATTTCCCAAATTTGTCAAAGGACATAAATCTACAGATTCAAGAATATGAGACATCCCCAAATAGCATAAACCCAAAGAAATTCACACCGATACATCACAGTCCAACTTCTAAAAACCAAAAGGAAAAGATCCTGAAAGCATCCAGAGGGAAATGATGGATTATTTACAGTAGGAAAAAAATTTTTGAGTACAGATTTTTTTTTTCTCATCAGATACCATGAAGGTCAGAAGGAAGTGCCACAACATTTCTCAATGGCTGAAAGAAAAGAACTATCATCCCATAATTCTATACACAGCAAAATATCCTTCAGGAAATCAAGACATTCTCAGATGAAGGAAAACTAAGAGAATTTTTCATGAGCAAGCGTGCCCTTCAAGAATGACAAAAGTAAATTCTCTACACAGAAAGAAAATGAAAAGCAGAAAATCTTAAAACATCAGGAAGGAAGAAAAAGTCAACAGAAAGAGCAAAAATATAGGTAATTATGGGACTTCCCTGGTGGTGCAGTGGTTAAGAATCCACCTGCCATTGCAGGGGACACGGGTTCGATACCTGGTCCGGGAAGATCTCACATGCCGCAGAGCAACTAAGCCCGTGCACCGCAACTACTGAGCCTGCGCTCTAGAGCTCGAGAGCCACAAATACTGAGCCCACGTGCCACAGCTACTGAAGCCCGTGTGCCTAGAGCCCGTTCTCCACAACAAGAGAAACCACCGCAATGAGAAGCCCGCACACCGCAATGAAGAGTAGACCCCCCTCCTTGCCGCAATTACAGAAAGCCCGAGAGCAGCAACGAAGAGCCAACACAGCCAAAAATAAATAAACATAAATAAATAAATTTATTTATTAAAAAAAAAACTCATAACACTGTCTAATGTGGTTCTCAATTCATGTAAAGAAAATATTTTAAATAATTATCTTTTAAATGGGACATGGTGAAGGAAGGTAAGGTTTCTATACTTAATATAAGCAGGTAAAATGTCAAAACTAATAGACTGTGATAAGTTATATGTGTATAATATTATACCCAGTACAACTATTAAAAAAATCTATACAAAGAAATATACTCAAAAACACTATTTGAAAAATCAACCTGGAACCCTAAAAAAAAATGTTCAAGTAGCTTTCAGGAAGCCAGAAAAAAGAAAACAAAAACAAATATCAGAGGCAACAAAACAGAAAATTAAAAAAAAAAATTTTTTTTAAATAGGCAGGCTTAAGGCCTAACATATCAATAATAACATTAAATGCAAATACACCAATTAAAAGACAGATTGGTAGAATGGATTTTTTAAAAATAATGACCCAACTATATGCTATCCACAAAAAATTCAGTTCAACTGGAATGATAAAGATAGGTAGGAACTGAAAACATGAAAAAGATATACCATGAAAAGAGTAATCAAAAGAAAGCAAGTGTCTAAATTAATATCTAATAAAGTAAAATTCAGAACATAGAAAATTAACAGGAACAGAAAGGGACATTACATGATATATAGGTCAATCCATCAAGAAAATGTAATAATCCTAAATGTGTATGTGCCAAACAACAGAGTTTCAAAATGTGACACAAAAACGATCAGACTGAAAAGAGAAATATACAAATACACAATTATAGTTGGAGAATGAAACATCCCTGTCTCAAAAATTCATAAAGCAACTAGACAGAAAATCCAAAAAGAAGTAAAAGAACTCAACGCTACCACTCATCAGGATCTCACTGGCATTTATAGAACACTTCACTAAACAAAGAAGAATACACATTTTTTTCAAGTGACCACAGAAAAAAATATCAAGGTAGACCATATCCTGGGCCATAACACAAAACGTAAGTTTAAAAGAACTGAAATCATACAGCACATATTCTCTGACCTTAATGGAAGCAAAGCAGAAATAAATTACACAAAGACAGGGGAAAAAAACCTCAATAAGTTGGAAACTAAAAAACACATTTGTAAATAATCCATAGGTCAAAGAAGAAGGCTCAAAAAAAATTTTTTAATGCCCTGAACTGAATGGAAATGAAATTACAACATACCAAATCTGTGGGAGCTAAAGCAGTGCTAAGGGAAAATTTATAACAATAAATACGTACATCAGAAAAGAAAGTAAACACTTCCCATTTTATTTTATGAAGCTAGCATCACCCTGATGCCAAATCCACACATAGTACAAAAGAGGAAAATCACAGACCACTATCCTTCATGAATACAGACACAAAAGTCCTTAACAAAATATAAGCAAATAAAATTTACCAATATGTAAAAAGAATTATACATCATGAACAAGTAGAATTTATTCCAGGGATGCAAGGCTGGTTCAATAGTAGAATATCAATCAATGTAAGTCATCATACAAACAGACTAAAGGAAAAGAATCAAATTATCATATCAACTGATACAAAAAAAACTGACAAAATTCAGTACACATTTATGAAAACCACGAATGGAGGGAAATTTCCTCAGCTTGATAGAAAACATCTACAAAAATAACAACAGCTACCGTCATACTTAGTGGGGAAAAACTGAATGCTCAACCCCCTAAATTGGGTGTAAGGCAAGGATGTCTATTTTCACTACTGCTTTTCAACACAATACTGGACGTTTTAGCCAGTGCAATTAGGCTAGAAAAAGAAATAAATGACATATAGATCAGAAAGGAATTAATAAAACCATCTCTATTTGTAGATGACATGATTGTTTTCATATAAAATCCCAAGGAATCTACCAAAAAAAAACTTCTAGAACTAATAAGTGAGTTCGGGAAGCTGAAGATATCAACAGAAAAAAATAAATTATATTTCTATATATCAACAACAAACACATGGAAACCAAAATTGGAATCACAATGTCATTTATAATCTCTCAGAAAATGAAATATTTAGTTGTAAATCTAAAAACATACGTACAGAACTTATATGCTGAAAACTACAACATGCTGATAGATATCAAAGATGATCTAAAGAAATGGAGAGGCACACTGCTCAGGTACTTAATATAAGGCTCAATATAGCAAAGATGTCGGGACATGCTTGGTGGAGCAGTGGTTAAGAATCCGCCTGCCTGTGCAGGGGACATGGGTTTGATCCCTGGTCCGGGAAGATCCCACATGCCGCCGAGCAACTAAGCCCGTATACCACAACTACTGAAGCCCGCGCCTTAGAGCCCACAAGCCACAACTACTGAAGCCCGCGTGCCACAACTACTGAAGCCCACGCGCATAGAGCCCGTGCTCTGCAACAAGAGAAGCCACCTCAATAAGAAGCCCGCGCACTGCAACGAAGAGTAGCCCCCGCTCGCCGCAACTAGAGAAAGCCCGCGTGCAGCAACGAAGACCCAATGCAGCCAAAAATAAATAAATAAATAAATTAATTAATTAATTAAAAAATATATATATAGCAAAGATGTCAATTCTCCCCAAAATTAGTATACAGGTTTAACATATTTCCTATCAACATTGCGGCAAGATTTTTCTAACTATAGACAGGATTATTCTAAAATTTGTATGGAAAGAAAAGGAACCAGAATAGCTAAAACTATTTTGAAAAAAATAACGTGGAAGGAATCACTCTTATACTTATTATATAGGCTACAGTAATCAATACTGTGAGGTATTGGCAAGGGGTTAGACACACGGATCAATGGAACAGCATAGAGAACCAAGAAATAGCCCAACACAACACAAGTGTGGCCAACTAATTTTTGACAAAGTCACAAAAGTAATTCTATCAATATGAAGAAAGGAAACTCTTTTTAAAAAATAGTGCTGGAGCAATTGAATACTCAAAGGCAAAAACAAACAAACAAACAAACCTTGATCTAAACCTCATACCTTATATAAAAATGAACTCAAATGAATTACAAATTTAAATGGAAAATGTAAAACTATAAAAGTTCAAGAAGAACACATAGGAGCAAATCTTCAGGTCCTAGGATTTGGTGAAAAGTTCTTAGACATGACAGCAAAAGCATAATCCATACAAGAAAAAAGTTGATAAAACTGATTTCACCAAAATTAAAAACCTTTGCCCTGCAAAGGACCCTGTTAAGGAATGAAAAGACAAGCTCCAGAATAGGAGAAAATATTTCTGAACTACAAATCTGACAAAGTATTCGTATCTAGAATATATAAAGAATACTCAAAACTTTACAGTAAAAAAACAAATAATCCATAAGATGCAGGCAAAAGACATGAATAGACATTTCACCAAAGAGGATAATACAAATGTCAAATAAGCACATAAAAAGTTGTTCAACATCACTAGCCATGAGGGAAATACAAATTAATCATGATGAAATATCATTATATACCCGTTAGAACAGCTAATAACAATACCAAATTTTGGAGAGGATGCTGATAAACTAATTCTCTCATACACTGCTGGTGGGAATGTAAAATGGTACAATCACTCTGGAAAAGTTGAGCATTTCTTAAAAACTAATCATATACTTACCATATGACCCAGCCATTGCAAATCTGGGCATTTACTGCACAGAAACAAAACCCTGTGTCCACACAAAAATGTATAAATAACTGTTTTAAGCAGCTTTATTTGTAATAGCCCAAAATGGAAAATAACTAAAATGTCCCTCATAAGTGAATGATTAAACAAACTGGCACATCCATACAATGGAATACTACTTAGCAATAAAAAAGAGTGAACTATTGGGGATGAATCTCAAGGGCATTATGCTGAATGAAAAGAAAAACAATCTCAAAAGGTCATACACTATATGATTTCATTTAGGTAACAGTTTTGAAATAACAAAATTATGTAAATGGAAAACAGATTTACCAGAAGATAAGGTGGGGGATGAGGGTGTTATTATGAAGGGGCACCACTAGGGAGAGTTTTGTGATGATGGAATAGTTCTGTATCTTGCTTGATTGTAGTGGTGGTTACACAAATCTACACAGGCATAAAAGGACATAGAACTAAATACACACACTGTACTGAGTGAAGGTTATCCTGGATCTCTTCTATACTATCTTTGCAACTTCCTGTTAATCTGTAATTATTACAAACTTTACAAATAAGAAAAAATAAGGAAACAGATTCAAATAGCCTACACAATTTGTCAAAGGTCACAAAATAAGTAGCCAACAGCTTGAATCCTGGTTACCTGGCTTCCGCATTTTTATCTCTACCAAAAACACTGACTCTGATGCTTTCCCTCTCAGAATGACTTAATAAATAAAGCCAATGCTGTTGAAAAGAGGGGGGAAGTCCACTTCAAATGTAAACACAAAAGTCAAATAAAATAAGCTAACTCAATTTTGCAGACAATTGAACATCAGTCATACTGGATATATGGTTTATCTAACGCTCCTTCCCTAGAGAGTCTTAAGAAAAAAAAAAAGGGCAGGGGAAATGGGACTTGTATTTCACAGGATCCTCTGAAGTGGAAGAAAAATGTTATCCAATAAATATTGCTTTGGAGATGCACATGGAGTAGCGACCGATAATGACAGGGTTTAGCTGGGGGCACTGTAATTCATATGGCTCTGGTTACAGGTGTTTCCCCCAGGTACCTAGAGCTGTTACTGCACTTGGGAGGGCATGGGCATCAGGCAGCCCTCTGCATCCCCCCACCCCACCCCCTTGTTTAGTTACAAGCCCTTAAAAGAGAACAAACATTTAATTCCCTTGTAAAACAGATGAATGCTTTACAATTTACTAGCAGCTGCTGGCAGCAACACGCTCTGCTCTCATATTCCTATTAAGCAAGCTGTGGCTGATTTATTAAAAGCTCAGATACATCAAAACAAATGACTGAGACATCATTATAGTACTATTTACAACCCCTTAATGGGGTTACGGGTAGGGGCAATGCAGTACAGACTGCAGTCGGCTTCCCTTCTGATGAAAGGAACTGCTTCCCCTGAATGGGAGCTGCCATACTCAGGTAAAAAGACCCGACCCTGTATGGTAAGAAGGGGGCAGGAGCCCAAGCCTGTGAGGGAATCAAGGCCACCTGTAGCTTATAGCAACCCACGGGATCTATGACAAGACTCTGACAGTCCCTAAAGGCTTATAATATGGACAAGGTACAGATGACTGCTCTCTCTATCCTGTACCTCAGTCTCTCTCTCTACAGAATCAGAAGCTTCCCCCCAACCCCTTCCCCACTTCTATTCTCCAAAATAAATCTAGTAGGAAGAGGCAGGTCCTTGGAGGAAATTGAAGGAAGAAATTGGGAAGAGGATCACATGCTACTCGCGTGGGAAGAAGGCAGGAACAGGGGCTTCACTGGTGGCGCAGTGGTTGAGAGTCTGCCTGCTGGTGCAGGGGACACGGGTTCGAGCCCTGGTCTGGGAAGATCCCACATGCCGCGGAGCAACTAGGCCTGTGAGCCACAGCTACTGAGCCTGCACATCTGGAGCCTGTGCTCCGCAACAAGAGAGGCCGCGATGGTGAGAGGCCCGCGCACCGCGATGAAGAGTGGCCCCCGCTTGCCACAACTAGAGAGGGCCCTCGCACGGAAACGAAGACCCAACACAGCCAAAAATAAATCAATAAATTAAAGGTATCCTTAAAAAAAAAAAAAGAAGGCAGGAACAGAGCTATTTTCAAACACTAGAGATGAAGTGCTGGGTCAGGCCTTTGCAAGTTCAGAGCCCTCCAGCTTCCCTTTCTCTGTCCTCATCCTTCACCTGTGGCTCACTCTTTGCTCTTGTGCTCAAGTGTCTTGCTCAGCTTTTTACCCTTGCCGCCCCTCCCAAAGCATGATCTGAGCAAGGACTTGATTCTAGTCTTTTACTCCCTTGTATCAAAGTCAGTTCACAGGTTTCCCCATTCCTAGTGGCACCAACCTTTGAACAACAAACCAATCTGAAGGAGGAAAAAAGTGGGGCACTAAAGAGGGACAGAAAGAGGAAGGCCAAGTGGACCCCCAGAGATGTACTGGTGCTGAGGCTCAAAGATGAGCCCTGCTTTAGAGACTACAGTAGAGCAAAGTAGATGTTATGCTCTGAACTCATCACATTTACAATGAAATGCAGTCTTTACCATGACCTACAAGGAATAATGGAACCTGCTGGAGCCCACCTTTACCACATGGCTTTGTGAACTCCTCAAAGGCAGGACACTAGGTCTCAATCCCCTCTAGACCCCCAACACTCAGTCCGACACCTCAGGGACTGTCAATCATGAATTAAAGAATGAATGAATGAACACCCAAACGAATGAACAAATAAACTCTTGATCTATGGTTACAGTACTTTATAACTTTTTCATCTCTACATAGTACATTCTAATAAGTCAATTTGAATGATAAGACAGGTAATAATATTTCAAAGCAACTATACAAGTGTTAGAAGGGAGTGGGGGCAGGGATAATTAGGGGAATAAGCGAAAAACAAAATTGCCTTAAGTTTCATTGCAATGTTAAGAACTTGAGCTTTCCGCCCAATTGCCTGGAGTCTAGTCCTGCCTTGACCACTAGCTAACTACACAGAGTTGCTCAAACTCCTTAGCTTCACTCCATATTGTTGCCTCATCTGTAAAACGGGAATTAATAAAGTCTAAATCAGAAAGTTGCTTTGGATATTAAATGAAACAATACCTGTAAAGCACTTAGTATAGTACCTGGTACATAGTGAGAGCTCAAAATATGTTAATATTTATTATCAATATCATGGATTCTGGGCCCACTGCCAGGTACAAAATTAAAGGAAAAGGAATTGACAAAAGGAAGAAGGCGACAAGAAAAATCCAGCACCCCAAGTCTCTGCAAAGTCACCTTCCAAATGCTCTTCTTGGAATTGCAGCTGACTGCAAACCCAATAAAAGCCACAGAGTAATGAGACTGCCAAAAAGGCTAATGTGATCATGGCTTCCATTATGAGAGCTGCATGATCCAGAATAATCATAGAGAGTTCAGCTATGTTTTTCCACTGCACTCTCAGACGACACCGGACAGTGGCAAGCTTTGTGAATAACGGTGTGCCTGGAAAGCAAAACATCTGCAGAACATATTGACAAAAGTCACTGACAAAAAAATGAAGTCCAAACAAACTTGAAAGAAATCACAAAACTTAGTAGTGAGAAGGGAGGAAACTGGTCATTTGATCTAAGCCCTCATTCTGTTATGAGGCAACAAAGACCCAGAAAAGTGAAGCTCCTCACTGTGAGCCTCTTAAAAACAGAAATTGCACGTCACTTATTCTGATCTCAAGTTCCAGAACTGAATTATCCACAATTAGCGTCAGAATAGAACCACAACCCGGCCCCCTGAATCCCAGTAGTTGTGTCATCTACATCAGCAGCTGTCTCTGATTGTCTTGGTGGAAAATGGAAAAGAACGCGGTGCACAGAAGAATGAATGCGGGGCCTCTGGATGAACTCGGCTCACTGTCCAGGGTCAGCCCTGGTCCACCCTATGTGGTGCTAGTTCACCAGCAGAGCTAGAGAACTGGACCCTCCCTTTCATTTGCAAACACTCCTCCCTGCTGTGACTTCTCTAGGAGTAGCCCCAAATTATTAACTTTCCTTTTCCAGATTGCTTCTGATCCATGTCACTGTGGCCACTTACAAACCAAGGAAGCACTAAACACCCAGAGGAAACAGGCTGGTGTGCACCTGCACTTCACACTCAGAAGATCACACTAGGGTATCAGTGTGGCAGACAACACCCCTTCCCCTTTCTTCTTTGCTGATAACAGAGCCCTGAGTTTACAAGGGAGGCAATGTGCCCAGCCTCAGGGAGTCAAGCATGAGTGCTCTAAGACAATCATGGTTATTTGACAGTCTCCTTATAATTATTTGTGGGTGGGAGTGGGAAGCTGATAATGAGACTGAAGTCTGGTCAATGAGATGCAAGGGCAAGTCTTTATGCAGGCTTTTGAGGAAAATCTTCCTCCCTGTTAAGAGAGGAACATGAACCAGGAAGATTCTTTTGCTCCTGCATCCTTCCTCCCTTCTTTTGAACGCTGGGAAGACATTACTCTTGGAACCATGGCAGCCATCTTATAACCATAAGGTCACAAGCCTAAAGTGAAATCTAACACACTGAATGGCTGAAGGAAACAAAGGATAACCAGAGCTTGGATCTTTGATTCTCTGAATCAACCCTGGGAGCTCCTTATTCCTGACTCTTTGTCAAGACACTTCATTGGTTGGGCATTTCCATTACTTACAACTGAAAGCATCCATTTTTTGCCTATTCCCACAATCCCAAAATATCTATTTCACAGGATGGGCAAAATGAGTTTCTAGGGATTTAAATAACTTTACAGGACTGAATGAGGCCATATTCACAGGGCATGGTGTTAGGTAGTACGTAACACAATTCAGGGTCAAATGGAAGAGGAGTGGGGGAACTCAGATTCCCAAATGCTGGGGCTAAGATGAGGGCTAAGGTCCCAGGGGTACAGCTTGTGTTCTTGAAAAACCCTGAGTGTTTCACTTAGTCAAATATTATGCTTCTGCTTTTTAAATATTTCCATTTAAATGTAGATTTTGACCTTCTCACCAATGAAATATTAATATGAGTATAAAATATATATTACTCATCATCTGAGAGAGGGTCTCTTTCCAGTGTCTGTCATGTTTCCTCTCCACTGTCTTGGGATGACTTCTGAAAACCATGACAGTTTTATCTGCAGAACCCATCTCTGCCAAATGCCTCAATGAATGACCTAAACTTAGAAGACCACATCCTTCTCAGATGCATTTTGGGTTTCTTTATATGTGTCTGCTTAATTTCTTTCATTCAGTTACCAGTAAGATTGGTTTCCTTACACCAATGGTCATTTAAGGGCTGGGTGGGCAAAATGAAAACTGTCTCAAGCAATACAATGCAAAGGAAAGGCTAATTTAATTTGAAATATCTCCTTTCCTAAATAAGTAGCCTATATTAAGATGAACTGGGGTTTCTATTTCTTTCTAATAACTGCAGCCCATTAAGTAGAATGGAGGGTTGTTTTTTTTTTTAAATCACAAATTGTTTTACTCATTCAGTTTTATCATCATCATTATTCAGTCAGCCAAGTGATAACTAGCAGAACAAGTAGAGCAACAGGGATTGGCCAATATGTGAATTTTCCCTATTTATTTCTTCATGCTTAATAACTAACCACTCTAATATGATACGAAGATATAATACTATTTAATAAACCACTTCCAAAGCAAAACCCTCTCTAGCATTGACTGATGGAAGTAAAAAGGAAGAATGATAGAAGTAAAAAGGAAGATTGTATTCAAGAGTTGAAAGACCTAGGTTGAGATCTTATAATCTTGGTTGTGGGCCTATTTGCAAATTACTTCAATTCTTTGATTCTGTTTCCTCATCTATAAAATGGACACACAGGTTTACTTTGCAGCTCTGCTGTCCCGACTGATTATCATTTGAACTAAATCATCAGAAAGTTCCTTCACTGATAAAGGAGACATCTTGGAACTAGCCTCTGAGGAAATCTAAAATATTAACATTTCCACCTGTTACTTTCCGACTAGGTCAGCCAACAAACATCACACACTGTATCATCATCCACTTTCATTCTTTTATTAATCTACTCAACACTCATTCAACAAATAATTATTGCACACCTACTAGGCACCACATCAAGTATTCAGCATTGGACGATACAGACATGTTTCCTGCCCTCATGGAATTTATGATCTTCTCCAACAGACCTGCTCAATTTTGATCTCTTGTACACACTTGTTGTTAAGAACTCTGTCCTAGCAACAAGCCCCTAAGCAATATCTCACTACTCTACTACCTACTACTCTGCTCTACTACAAATTCTCACCACTCTCCATTCAAGTATGAATGCCCCTCTGCTGAGTCCTGAGATCGGAGAAACCCATTTCTTTTGGTTGACCCCTAAAGCCATTCATCTAATATCCTTCTTTCACTAATTCACAAGATATTTACTGACCACTTCCTGCAGGTTCATTGGAAAATTTGAAGTCCAACAGTGTTACTCAAAATGCCTCTCTTCCAGGCCTGCAACCTTACCACTGAAATACAACCTCGCCTTACCCCAGAGAAACAGCCCAGAGTCACCTGTGAGTGTGACAGGGTACCAAATACAGCCCTTTGCCCAGACTCTGCCTGGACACCATCCCACCCCCACCTGGTACATCCTCCACTATCAGCCTACAACTACAATCAGGACTCCACCTCACCTTGGCTCTGAGTAAACCCTCACCATTATGCCTGACTATCAGTGAAGTTTTAAACTTCTGAAGTCCTGAGCTAGGACATGCAGCCAGCAGAGGGCCAGCCACTACAGTAAGATTTCCTGCCATTTATCTATTTTTGGTGATGCACTTTTGAGGCAAAACACCAGAATCAAGCCCATAGGACCACAAGCTCAAACACTTAACTTCAGGTTCATTGACTAAAAGTGTGGTCCCAGTAAAAATATATCCAAGACATCCAAATAGGTAAAATAAGGGATACTCATTGGTATTACCAATGGTTTAGGGTTGGAGAGTTTGAGCAAACTAAACTCTTCCTTTGAAATTCCAAACAGCATCATAAGGCCACAGAAAGGGGCAAAAAACATCATCCCACCACCTCCTTGTCACACACCTCTGTGATCAAAAATGAATTACTCATTTTAATAACTCACTTTATAACATCAGAATAAGCTACAGCAAACTTTGGGTGTTTCTAAAAACTAACTCAATTTGAGGTTCTGAAGGAAATTCTTAAAAAGGATGCTCTGAACAATAACAGGCTCAATACATACACAGTGTTCTAAGATATCTCTGAAGGCAACCAAACTAATTGGGACATGTTCATCTGATTACATGTTGGTTACAAAACCAAACTCTCTCATACCAGCATTTCATTCACTTCTTTGTAAGCATGTCTCTAAATCCACTGAATTTTTCTCCAAATTAAAGCATAATATTGAGACAATAACAGATTTCAAGATAAGGTATTCTTATCACCTCGGTTTCTAGACAAGAAATTCTAGATAAGGCACTCTCAAACAGGAATGCACAGATGAGCTATAAATCTTGGAAATGACATGTAATATTTTCTGGGAACCCACAGTTTTCATGAGTCCAGTTATCATCCAAAAGTTTAAGAACATATCCCACTGTTCTCTATGCTGAATCAGTAATATTAAACTATGGTATTTAACTCTTATAATCACCACTATCATCACAGAAACTGATATTTATTGAGCGTTTAGTTTGTATAAGGCACTTATATGCTACGTACTACAGCAATGTGTTTTATATGCTAAATGTATCACTCAATAACCTCAACAACACTGTGGTATTAATATTACACTCAATTTACAGATATGGACCTTGCGAAACATTAAATAAAAAATTTATCCAAGGCTATACCATTTGCAAGTGACATAGTTCATATCTGAATACAGGCAGCCCATTTTTGTTTGAGAAAATTTTCAAATGTACTGAAAATATGAAACGAACACTCATATGCCTACTATTTCAATTCAAAATTGCTAACATTTTGCCAAATTCGTTTAATCTACATACTCACTTTTATTTCTGATGGAACCATGTGAAAGCAATTTGTAGATATTATAACAATTTCATGATGAAAACTTAAGCATCTGCTAAGACTAAAGGCATTCTTCTAACACAACCAAAATACCATTATCACACCTAAGACACTAACAATAAGCTCCTAATGTGATCTGATACCAGCCCATATTCAAATTTCCACAACTGCCCCCAAATAACTTTTATAGCAATTATTATTTTCAAGCCCGATCCAATCAATGTTTATGCACTGTATTTGGTTAATGTTTCCTCAGTCTCTTACAATATAGAATAATACCACCAGCACTCAATTTTTTTCATGAGATTGTTTTGAAGAAATCAGACAGACCAGTTATCTTGAGAGTGTCCGACATTTTAAATGTGTCTGATTGTTTTACCATAGTGTCAATTAATTTGAGTCTCTACCCCCTGTGTTTTCTGTAAAACTGA
The DNA here is from genome assembly GCF_965194805.1 of Balaenoptera borealis. Classification (NCBI taxonomy): domain Eukaryota; kingdom Metazoa; phylum Chordata; class Mammalia; order Artiodactyla; family Balaenopteridae; genus Balaenoptera; species Balaenoptera borealis. The sequence continues at coordinate 76,584,938 of NC_138872.1, forward strand.
TTAGATTCAGGTTAAACATTTTTGGCAAAACTCCTCCTTGGTGATACTATGTACTTCATGTTACATGACATCGGGAGGCTATCCTACCATTCATGACGCTGCGATTGACCACTCAGTTAAGGTGGTGACCACCACTGTAAAGAGACACTTTCCCCTTTGCAAATGATCTGTGAAGTATTCTTTGAAGCCACAAGATTATTCTGTTCCCCAACATCCTTTCACTTAATGGTTTTGCCTTCCATTGACAGCCCTTGCCTGAACCAAATATTTTACTGCAGGTTGCAAATGTTGATATTCTAATCCTATGTTTCCTTGTACACTTTATTTGCTAGTATCCTTTTGTAAAGTACAGCTTTCCCTTATCAATCATAGAAGGACTCCAGTTTTTCATTACAAGGCAAAGAGAACGTTTAATTCTTTTCCTTTAATTTGTAATTTTGAGAATGAGGAGTGGGCATAATAGTCATTTCCAATGGTGCCAAGTTTCTCTATTTCTCTCTGTCTCTCATCACTATGGATTCATGGATGCTTATTTGTTCAGTGTTTTATATTCTATTGCAGTTATTCTTTTTAATGTCCGAAGTATCTGAAATTTGACCAATGGGAAGCCCCTTCAAGCTGTGGAGTCCAGTGTTCTTAACCACCACACTCATTACACTGAGGAGAGCTCAACAAAACTACATTTATTTGCTTAATCTTAACATCCTGTGGGCTTCACAGAGTGTCTCCTAGTAGAGCACTTAAGAAGTGTGCATTTTTATGAAGCACTTCCTCTACAGATGTCAGACATTTTACATTAGAACTAAACAAATGAAACAGCTATTAATAAGCTCAAGGCTTGATGATAATCTTAACTTTGTTTCAGAGCTTAATCTGAACAAAAGCAATAGACACTAATAACACATGTAACTTAACTCTGGGAAATGCCTTTGGAATACAAGGAGATTTCTTTACTTCTCCTCAACAGTCCTCCTTTAATACCAACCAACTCACCGACACATACTCAAAGTATATTATAGGGATCAACAAAAAACTAGCAACAGTTGGGAAGATTTAAATTGGGCAGGGGGAAGAGTTAGCAGAGTAGTGGTTTTCAAAAATACATAATACTGGACCTGCCCAGAGTTTCTGACTCAGTGCCTCTGGGGTGGAACCTGAGAATTTGCATTTCTAACAAGTACCTGGGTGATGCTAAAACTGTTGGTCCAGGGATCACACTCTGGGAACCACTGGCATAGACTGATTCCTATTTCTTATTCCCCTCTTTCTATCTCCCAGTCCTCCCTCCACCCTTGTCAAGCTCCTGAGCCCCACATACTTCACTCTCCTGCTACACTTCCTTCACCTACCAAAAAACTGACAAGTGCAAGTAGGTGACTACTAGACCACTAGCGAACCAATAAGGAATAGACTTGAGACCTTGAAGTGATTCTCCTGGCTTGAGGCCTACTTTTCCTGAATACTCAACACTCTCATACTACCTTTTTCCCCCAACTATCTTTACAAAGGAAGAAACTGTTTAATCTGGGAGAAAAAAGGTCTAAAAACAAAATCTTTGGCTTTTCCATAACTTTCAAAACAGATAAGAGCCTCAGACTGATGTCATTTTTTTTTTTTTTTTTTTTTTTACCAAACTGGCATCCCAACTAAACCAGCTTTCATCCCTTTATTCCATTATTTGGGAACGGACGAAAATAAGGTTGTGCTATAGAAGATATTATGGGATCAAGTCATAGTCACGTGTTTGATCTCTTATCTATGTCTAGTCTGGAACTCTAAAAAGTGATGAAAAAAACTCAACCAACATTTAGTGAGCTACTGCTAAACAGTGCTCAGCACTGCAGACAGAGAGAAGACTAGGTCACAGTCTAGTGAGTGAGACAGAGCCAAAATCAGGTAATTACAACACAAGTACTGATCAGAATGATGACCCTGGGGCACTATACGATGTCCAAGCAAAGAGATGGGCAGTAAAGATCAGCAATTCACTGACCACTGGATATGCAGACCAGAATGCTGACTCCGGCCCAGAGATTTTCAGCAGGTGAGGGGGCTGATGCCCTCTGCAGAGTATCAGGAAGGCCTTTTTCCAACACATACCTGATTGTGATTCCCCCAGAGACCCTGCAAAACTATAATAATGCAGCTACAAAAGCTTCAGAGTTTGCCTCCAGTGGAGATATAAACAGAGATATTGGGACAGATCTGACCAGAGATATCTGTTCCCTGTTATAATTTTAATTGTGGCTAAAAAAACATTAATCTGAAGCTCATGTCCCTAACTAAAGCCAGGGTTTTAAAAGTATGCCTCGTGGATTTCTGAGAAGCCACAGGAAGGGCTAAATAAATGGAACACATGGTTAATGTCCCCTCCTATCTCACTTCACCCACAACAGCTAGGTTTCTGCTTTTTTTATTTGGTTATACTATCTAATAATCTCTCTATTTAAGGAAGGGTTCCACAGCTAGAAGAATTTTACAAATCACTGATATAGTTCAGTCATCAAAAGAACAGGATGTGGGACTGAGATGATTTCTGCACAGCTTCATGACTTGAGGCAAGTCACATACACGTTACAGTGTAAAGACTGAGATAAAAGATTCTGACAGAGCTTGACAGCCTGGGTGCAAATTCCAGCTCTGCCACTTGCCAGCTGTGTGACTTGGGCAAATGACTGAACCCCTCTCTGCCTCATCTGTAAAATGGAGATAATAAAAATACCTGCCTCATACCCCAAGTCATTGTATGGACCAAATAAGGTAACGCATAACGCTTCTTGGAGAGCATCTGGCTTAAAAAGTGTTAGTGCTCTCACTGCTATTGTCATATCATCATCACCACCACCACCACCATCACCATCATCATCCCTTTAGACCTGTTTCTTCACCTGTAAAATAAAGATCATCTGTACATGAACTCTAAGAATCATCCCAAATTCTGAGCTACAAATTCCTCAAACTTCATGTCAACTCCAAGCAATGGCCACCCAGTTTTGTCAAACATACAACATACCAAAGCTTGATCAGAATATGGGAGCACATATATATGTTCTCCAGTTGTCACCTACCAGTTCCCCATTTCAACATTTATCCTTATCAATATGCTTCATGAAACAAGGCAACCCATGCCACCAAGAAAGAAAAGCGAAAGAGAAAATCTAGTCCAGGGCCCTAGCTGCAGGCAGAGACTATCTGAGCCCCCTGTTCAATAAAGATCCTCAGCATAACTAGCATAAGAGAAGCCACACATCCCAGGGAGGCTGGTTTGCAAGTTTCCATTTTATGCCAAATTTAACCAGTCAAAGTTAAATGGAAAACATGTGTAATATTAATAAAAGGCTGTGTCGCTTTATTTCTTCTGCTAGAGCACAATCAACGATGCCAGAGAGAGCTAAGAGCTTTTAAAATACACCATGTGGTCCCTTAACAAACATGATGCCTCTTGATGAACACTTCTCTGCTGGTGTCCCTGGCAAATAAGCAAGAACTCACAGCAAATTGCTACATGTGATAAGCAAGCCCCCATTTCCCTCTCTTACACAAATGGCTCAGCAGTGACTCATGGCACGACCAGGAGGCAGGGAGAGGAGGAGCAAGAAATTGCAGACTCCTCTCAGTGGGGCACTTAGGGGAATAATGAAGCAGGAAGCAGCTGGAATCATCTTGGGCCTCCAGAGTAGCATAAAGAGAACAAGAGGTAAGGTAACCAGGAGAGAGATATCTAGATTCAAAGCCTGGCCCTACCAAGTTCTAGCTGGATAACCCTGGGCAAATTAACCCCTCTGAGCATCTTTCAAAATAGAGAAAAGTGCTCCTCTCTTCAAAGGGTTGTTACACAGAACAAAAGATGAGTGATAGATAGGAACAGCTACCATCACTGACGGCTTCTCAGTTACCAGAACTACCACACCATCCATGTGCATTAGTCTCATGGAATCCTCATAACAATTCTCTGAACCTGGATTATTATTATCCCCATTTTCACATGAAAAAACTGAGCCTGGTTAGTCCTCTTAGCCATCATTCCAGGCCAGGCGCTGACCCTTCACTTTTTCTTTTTCATGATGCCTTCCTTAACAATCCCAAGCATGGTCAAAGTCTCTTACAGGCGCATCTCAAAAGGTCCCATTAGAGCAACCAACACACTCACAAGAGCAATGACACCTAACGTTTACTGTGCACTACTCGTTGGTTTTCTGGTCTCCCCTACTACGTGCAAAGCAGAAACTATAGGTATCATCATTAAAACTGTAGTCCTCCACTGCCAGGCACATCGTAGTGCTCAATACTTCTTTGAAGCAAGGAGTGAATGCTAATATCATCATTATTAAATTTTTTCTAGGATTCCAAGTATTTGGACTAATTGAAATAGAGTTCATGTGTGCAGAAAGTGAATGCAGGTTTCCTGAGCACCTATGGCAAAGCTGTTTGTCATTGCCCTTAAGGAGCTTAGTTTGGTAATTTACCCTCAATAGGTATAAACTGGAGTGATTTAACCCCACAAGAATCCACCTCATCCACACAGATTAAATTAAGGGCTTTCAAATGGGGATATAAAAGAGGGAGAAAAAAAATCACCTCAAAACGATTTATCACAGATTACCTTTACAATAATTGTCCCTAAATCCAGTTTAAATAATTCAATTTATATAATTTCTTTGGAATGCAGTATCTTTATTCTATATGTTGATCCATATCCAGGTATCGATTTTCTGTTAACTTTGCCACAGCTGATTGTTTCAGAGATGTGGTCAGCCATCTTCCCAGACACACAGGCACGGGGCAATGACAGAGATGCCACACTTGCCACCATCCATAAAACTATAACATTGTGCACACTTTCTCAGCTAGCATGCACATGAATCTGTTTATATTACACACGAGAAAATATTAGTTTTGATGAAAACATTCAAGTTAAAGAAGGGCAGACTTCCTGGGTGGTGCAGTGGTTAAGAATCCGCCTGCCAATGCAGGGGACACAGGTTCGAGCCCTGGTCTGGGAAGATCCCACATGCCGCGGAGCAACTAAGCCCGTGCGCCACAACTACTGAGCCTGTGCTCTAGAGCCCGTGAGCCACAACTACTGAGTCCACGTGCCACAACTACTGAAGCCCGCGCGCCAAGAGCCCGTGCTCCGCAACAAGAGAAGCCACCACAATGAGAAGCCCTCGCACCACATCGAAGAGTAGCCCCAGCTCGCCACAACTAGAGACAGCCCGCGCGCAGCAACAAAGACCCAAAAACAGCCAAAAATAAAAATAAATTAACTAACTAAATAAATAAATAAAGTATACAATTTAAAAAAAAGAAAAAGAAGGGCAAGAGGTGGATATGTAAAAATGCACAGTCCTTTGAACCCAAGTCTGTCACTTTGACATTTCCTACACACACAATTATTTAAGGCCTTGTGATGGTCAACTGAAAAAAAAAACCATAAACAGTGGCTTGTGTTGAGCCCTTCCATCAAGCACATCAATAAATCATGGCCAGGAGGCAATCTGTTCTAGGACAATGAACTGCTACTGCTCAAATGTGCCCAAATTCTCATACTGTCAAATCTCTTCACCCTCTTTCCAATAATCAGACTGCCACCTGTACATCTTCACCTCTGGGGTGTTATATACAGCATTCAACACTTTAAGTCCCCTACATGATTCTAGGAAAAGTATTTGTCCGACCACTGACCTCCCAATAAAACCAGCAACCTGCACTGAAACTCTCTATTCCTTGTACTAAGCACTATTCACACCAAATCAGTCTTCAGCCTTTCTTAAACTCACTGAAATTATTCTTCCTCTACCACAATCTCTAGAAATTTTGCTCTTGTCACATGTATGGGTTAAAAGTCAGTAAAGAGGGACTTCCCTGGTGGTCCAGCGGTTAAGACTCCAGGCTCCCAATGTAGGGGGCCCAGGTTCAGTCCCTGGTCAGGGAACTAGATACCGCAAGCTGCAACTAAGAGCCCGCATGCTGCAACTAAAAAGATCCCACATGTGGCAACAAAGATCCCACGTGCCGCAACTAAGACCAAGCACAGCCAAATAAATAAATAAATATATATTTTTTAAAAGTCAGTAAAGAAAAGGGCTGCAGTATCTATGATGGTTTGGGGGTCTCTTGGCACAAATCTTCAACACTGAATCAAAAGAACTCTGAAAAGATGGGATTTAGTTCTGTAGAATTTTCCTCTCGCCAAAAATTCCCTCTAAACTCCCACTAACAAGGATGAGAGGATTCATCTTGTCTAGTTGCCAATATGCCCTGGAGCACTGGGTTAAGAAAAATCAGAAGATCAGAGTTCTGAGATCTATTTATGATATTTGCCACGAGCATGAAAGAAGAAAACTGTCACAGACATGCTATGGATTTTGCCATCTTTGTATCGGCATCTCCTATGTCCTGGGCTCCAGGTGGGTTGTGGGTGTTATTTAAATTCTCTTTTCCTTGTTTCTGACCACCTTTGATGACTTCTAAGGGCACAGGTGCTCTTTATAGCTTGCTCACCAGCCAATTGCTCCTAGATATTAGTAAGATTGAAAATGAGCATTAAAGGAAACCATCCAAGGTTCACTTTGGATAAATACCCCAATGTCTGGCTAATTCTCAAATTATACAAGATTCCTGGCTCTCCAAAAGTGGGAACTGAGAAAACACACAGGAAAAGCGAAAACAAAGAGGTAGGGGAGAGATGGATGGAGCAGAGAGAAAAACAGAAAAGATATGGATGGAAAAAATAAATAAATAAGGAAAAGGAAAGTGAGAATATAATCTATAAAATGAGAACAGGAAAAAGAAGACAAGAAAAGCAACAGTTAAACTGGTTTTGCTTTATTTGGTTGCAACAGTCGCGTGCTTCAGGCCCAAGCTCAATAGGAAATTTTACGGAATTCTCTGGATCTGCCACTTCCTGGCTCCTTTCAGGAGCCCAGCAGCAGTAATGTTAAGTGCCTAGCATCATCACAGAGCTTTCTAAAGTAGTTCTTGTTTGAAGTCTGCATCAAGGCTGGGTCTGAGTTTTTGATTTGCATGCTAGCTGCTACACATAAGGCTGGGATTATGCTGGTGGTAGCAGAGGAACACACGTAGAATCCAACATGCCAGAGCAAGTAGAGTTTATCAGATTAAAGTCATAGAGCAGAAATTCCTCCTGTGTATTATTTCACAGACCTGGGATCAAGTGATTTGACAACATTCATTCTGTTGACAATGAGGGAGGGAGCCTGGCTCTTCCCTAAACCTCCCTCCTGCATTAAGGGTTGGCTCAGAAAGCTTTAACACGGCCTGACTGTTCCTTTATTCAGGTGAGGAAGGCAGACTAGGGAACTCCGCCTAAAACAGATGCTCAAACTGGAGTGTAGAGGAGGTGACTGGCTAGACCCCAAACAAAACAACCTCATGTTAAAATAATTTGAACCTGAAGAATAAAGGCCTTTCATTACATACACTTGGGTGAACAGTCTATTGGGCTGTTTTCCTAAGTCCAGAGAAAATGACATACAATGTGATGAGGCTAGCCAACCTGAAAAGAAGGGTGAAGTAGGGGTGTGATACAGTATAATGATGGGATAATTTGTTTAACAGTGAAAAGAAGGCAGAGCAGCAGGTAAAAGCAAGTGTAAAGGATTCACTGGAACTCTCTTGCTCCCCTCTCTCCCCGGGGCCTAGAGCAAGGCTTTTCAACCCAGCTGCCCATTAGAATCTCTTGAGAAACTTTCAAAACTATGTATTTCTTGGTGCTCACTTCCAGAGATTCAATCGGTTTGGAATGGGGCCCAAGTATGACTATTTTTTTTAAAGCTTCCAGATGATTCTGAGTGTGGATGTAATCTTTTGTAATTTTTTTTTAATGTAATTACCATGGAGTGTAATACATGAACCGGGAATCTGGAATTTTCCAAAGACGTTCTAGGACAGATTTCAAGTCCAAGCAAGATTTTTCAGGATCAAGAATTCAGATAATACAGATTTACAATTAATGTGAAGTTCAAATATGACTGACCTCTTATAAGGTCAAAATCTAATTATAATTATGAATATAATAATCAGGTCAACAGTGAGGGTGAATGCTTTGGGGGTGCTCGATTTTATACCTGCTGCATGGAAATGAGATGAGCAGAAAGAGACAGGGGATCAGAGGGAACACTGGTTCTCAGTAGATGGTTCCCTGACCAGCAGCCTGGGCATCACTTGAGAACCTGTTAGTATTTCAGATTCTCAGGCCCTATTCCAGACCTACCAAATTGTTAGGGGTGGAATCCAGCCATTGGTGTGGCAATAAACCCTCTGGGTAATTCTGTTGCAAGCTAAAGTTTGAGAAGTACTGAGGCACAGTAATACCTGATTTCTGACTTTTCAATAAAGCATCCCAGGAGCTCCTTGTGGACATCCAGGAGGGAAATTATATGCTCTCTGAATCTTAAACACTTCCAGGCAACATCTCACAGCATGGCCAACTAATGAGTATTTACTGTCACCAAGACAGTTTCCTCAAAACTGCTTTTTGACGTCTATCGATTTGCCTTCAGGCAATGGGAGGCAGTTTATAGTTAATGACGTTGTCTTTGTTGGGAGGAGCAGGTGTTTGTTGTTTCTCCCCTACAAAGCAAAATTCTTCAATGATCTCTGAGTAAAACCAAGGGCTAGATTTCCTAAGTAGCTCTCTGCCATTCTCCTCTTAGCTCGTTGTTGATTTATCGAGTTACATCACGGAAAATTTATTAGCCTTCTGTGGGAGCAACATGAGAGGCAATGTGAGTAGGTGAAAAGGTCCTTCACATTAAAGTCTCCCTGCTATCCAACACCAGGTGACCCAGCAGAGAGAAAGACAGGGCAGTCCACAATACCCAGCCTTTGGCTAGTGAGTGGGTCAGCAGTGTTCTCTGAGGCTATCGGATGCTCGGGACATGCTGCTGAGGTCGTCAGGATCTTCCCTGTGATGGGGGATATACAGCAGTGACTGAAACTCTTCTAGAACTACCAACAGGTACACACATAGCTCCAGGGAACCCATTGCCATATTCAAAACCACCATTCAACTGACACTTTAACCTACACTTCCCAGTACATGAACAGAGGAAAAAAACAGTTGCTATTTTAAATGAAAAAAAACAAAAGCAAGGTCTAAAACATTACATAAGTTAAATCCAGATCCAGATCTTACAACCTCAACACATGACTTCCTCTGAAAAAAGAAAGGCACGTATTTCAGGCACCTGGAGGTCCTTCTCAGAATTTTAGCACAATGGCTACCTTAGGGATTACCACTGGCTCAAACAATCTTTTGAAAATGTTGCACAGAACACTAATGCTGCTTACGGCTGCTGAGCCAATTTAGCAAATGAGTTAAAACCCTGAAAATTAAGTCATTTACAAAGCATCACTTAAATCTATCATTATTTAAACCATGTCGAGGGCCAAAGCCAAGTACTTTTCAATTATGGAGTAAAGTGATGTAAGGATTTTTACTTTCAGACTCTACACCTCACTCTCTCAACACCCTAAGAGAAAAGATTTAGGGTACAACTGGAAGCCTCCTGAGACTTGTTTTTCAGTATCAATATGGGTGATTCTATTTTTTCCCTGCCACTTAGTACAAGTTCTCTTTAAAGCTAAGCCACCTGGGATCCCCGACTGATGCCCAAGACAAAGGCACAAAACTGTCAAGTAACTAAAAAAAAAAAAAAAAAAAACCAACCCTGAGAGGTTAGTTGCGTCCCGGCTTAGGGAAGATATGCTATGGCTTCCTAGAAGGCTTACAGTGACACTCAAAAGACAAAAGAAACTTGGTCTTCAGACACTCTGATCTACTGAGAAGATCAAATTATCCAGCCCAGAAAGAGTAGGTGATTCCAGACCAGGACTGGCAGCAGTAATAAGCCAATCAAGAAGCTGTTCAAGCTGCTTTGTTGTTGTTGTTTGGATTCTGGAGTCCTCAGGATGCAGTAATCCTGGAGTTCGGCACCTTACTTTCAGTGATGATGCCCCAAGCCTCCATCAGGGCAGAAAACTCACAGAACAATTGTCCCCTAACTGTAACTGAAATTAAGTCAAGGAGATTGTTTTTATGCCTTTCTAAGAAGGAAAAAAACCTTTCAAAGTAGCATATCGCAAAAGGATGAAAAAAAAAATTTCAACCTTTTTCCCCTTTTTATGGTTGGGGAAAGTGAGATGAGAATCATAATATATAAATAAACTATTTACTTGACCCTAAAATTTTCCTCTTGAATAATGATTTCAGTACTGTGATCTCTATGAAAGTCTTTTCCTGTCCTTTCACTATGATAAAGGTTTTCTGACTCTCAAAACCTCTGAAGGGATTACATTCAGTTCAGAGATGGGAAAAGGAGATGAAAATCATTGGCATTCCTCAAATCAATACTTCTAAGTCAGCTTCAAAACTCTCCCCTGGACCAGCAATGAAAAATGACTTTCCCCTAACGTAATGCTCTGTTACCCACAGTTCTGAGTTCCTAGTGCTTTCGTTATTTGTGCCCTATACCCAAACCAAAGAAAAATATTCAACTGCCTGGCTGGCTTTTAGTAACAGCTCAATAAGTGTGTACTGAATGGATGAATGCACTCAAATAAATATGCTCCATTATTTGGGACCCTCATTTTTAACAAATCAGAAACATTTCCTCAGTAATAATGGAATCAAAGGTGGTTAGCTACTTCCAATTAGGATGTGATACAGATTCCCAATTTGTTAAAATAATTAAAATAAATAAAACCAACTAGCAAAAACTAGAAGAAAGGTATACTTGGAATTTAGGATGAAGTATCACTAAGCATTTAAGTTAGACTGGAGCTTCTTAGGAAAATAAGACAAGGGGAAAATATATCAAGTTATGTTATTTGTCACTTTCCAACAGTAAGAAACACAAATCTATCAGGAATGTTTGCCTCATACTAAGTTTTAGGAGTTATTTGCCATGTCAATTGTTATAGAAAATCTGCTGGCAAACCCCCAAAACAGCCTTTAAATGGCTGCTTTTCATTCTGATGGCCTGTTCCCTTGCTATGGAGAAAGGTGCCAGCAAAAATGATGTAGGTGCAAAGTACAGGAACACTAGACAGTATGGAATGTTATACTATTGATGATGTTTATGTTAATTGTGTGTGTAGTACACATGCAAAAGCATTTTCACCATTTTCTAATTCTATCTCAAACCATCCTATGTGGACGGGTAAGAGTCTTTATCAGTTAGAATACACTGGACTGTAGGAAACAGAAAACTCAATCAAAATAACTTAAATAAGAATTTTTTCCTTCCATATAACAAGAAGCCCTGAGGTAGAATGAATCCAGGCTGGTTAATTCAGCAGCTCAACAATATCATCAAACATACCATCTTTCCATCTTTCTTTTAGCTCTGCTGTTGGTTTGTGCTCCAAGGTCAGCTCATGGACCAAAGATGGCTGCTGCCACATTCAAGGTGCCACACACAGACAACAACCAGAAGTAGAAACTATACATTTCTCCTCTCCTCAAACAGAAGGAAACTTTCCAGAACCACCCATACAAGATTTCCCGTAATGTCCAATTAGCGAGACCTGGACATTTAACTGGCATGAGGAGTGCAATTATTGACTTAGACTAGTCAAGATGTACCCCCTGAATTCAAGTCCACATGGACAGTAAACACCTAAGTGAAATCGGGGTTCTGCCAGCAAGGATGGGGGGGTGAGCTGACAGATTTGGGTTGATATGCCTTAGAGAGAGATGTCAACCCTTTTCCCTAGCCACTGATCAAGTTCCATGGAATGCTTATTTACAATCTGTGCTGTGTGAAATGACTTGAGGCATGGAAGTTGCTACAAAAGAATTAATACAGAATGCCTTTGTCTACAAAAGTGACAAAACAAAATAGAAAAACAGAAGAGGAAAGAAACCAGGTCATGGGCTTCCTCAGCAGGAACAAGCATATGCAAGCAAGCACCATGCCACAGACACGTGGAGTGAGCAACCTGAGACACTCCACCAAGGATTTCAGTGACTCAACTCAAGTATGATAAATAAATGACTGAACAACCCTTCTCTCCTCCCATGAGACTTTAAAAGCCCCCTCTGGTGCCAACCAAAAAGATAAGCTTTGTTTATCCTCACCAAGGTGGCAAGTCAAATGCTCACTCCCCTTAAAATGGAATGAGTGCTTTTCTTCCCATCTTTTTAAGTCCTCATGTTCTAAGTAAGAAGAGCTTCATGTGGTGTCCTCACATCCCCTTTATGTTTCAAATTTCTACTGAAGCATCTACTGCAGCCATCTTCAGAATCCGGGGCAAGGGGGTGGGGCGGGGGAAGCTCCTTCTTTTTGTTTCCTTTCTAATGGTTACGATCCATCTCTGTAGAATAGGTTTGTCCTGATAGAGACAAATGTGCTGCACTAGCGCACAAGGGAGGTGGCTCTTGAGTACAAAAACCACTTTTCTGCATTTGAGATCTTCAACCCTGACTGCATACCTTATATTCAAGCATAATTAACCATCCCTCTGGGATGCAGGAACCAGAAAACAAAAAGAGGCTTTGCTTGTAAGAGGGTGGAAAAAAGGAAGAGAGGAAACAGCAGGATGGAATGACAGACTACATAATCCAGGGAGCACCAACTGTGGCTCCTTCCAAAATTCCCAGCAGCCACAACCACCTCTCCATGAGATATTGCTGGGGACCAAGGAGAGCATTTCCCACCCTGGGCCTATCAGGTAACTGGGGGAAACACTCTCTCCTAAAAGTCAGGAAATCAATAAAGCTCAGTAGTCAGCCGGCCTGACAAAGACAGAGCTGAAGCAAAATGGGTGTTGACTCTTTTTCCCTTAATGTATGTACAGTTTTACTTTTATCCTAGCCTTCTTTAAGAGGGAAGTAAAGGTAAATAGCATGTGACACACAGTAGCCACTCAATAATTTGTCAGATGAATGAAAATAACCCCCAAACCACCCAGAAAAATTTCCTCTTCTAAAACTGAATATATTAAACTTTCAACATTATCATTTTAAGCAAACAGCATAGGCTGGGGAAAATACTTTGCCTACAAATAAAATACTACATGTGAATATTCACACTCACAGTAGATCAAAAATGAAAGTAGGCTCCTTGGTGAGAAAAAAAATCACAACCGTTAATAAAAGATGACACTCTCTTCACTACATCAAATGTCAAATGTACATTACCAGTTATCAACTGCATTCTGCAGAGGCAAATGGCAAGACACTTAATATTAACACACATACACACACATACCACACACACACACAGAGCAAGCAAGCACACACAAACACAAACAAAGGATTCAAACTAGGACAAACAGAACGTTGAAGTTCCATTCGTCACACTTCCAGGCAAAAGCACTCCCCAAAACTCAGTGTACTGAAGGGATTTATAGTCAAAAGCCATAGATTCAAGGCCCAGCTCCATCACCTAAGGCAGGTCACTTAAACTCATTGAGTCTTAAATTTTTTTATTCATAAATTGGAGACAATTACTTGCCCTGCTAATCCAGCCTTGTGGGAGATTAAAACAACCTTATAGATAGGAAATTAACACTAAAAAGCACTATCTGACTGCAAGGGGGGCTACTCCTACTTAATATATGCTTGGTACTGCTCAATCTACAAACCAAACAAGTAACAGTTTATCAAACTCTCAGGCCATGGTCCCCTTTGTTCACAGAATTCTCCCTTTATGAATAACTATAGCTGCAGGCCCTGATGCAATTTGGGCTATCTAAAAAGGAAAAGAAAGAAAGAGAGAAAGAAAGAGAGAAAGAAAGAAAGAAAGAAAGAAAGAAAGAAAGAAAGAAAGAAAGAAAGAAAGAAAGAAAGGAAGGAAGGAAGGAAGGAAGGAAGGAAGGAAGGAAGGAAGGAAGGAAGGAAGAAAGAAAGAAAAGAAAAGAAAGAAAGGAAGAAAGGAAGGAAGAAACAATAAAAAGAGGCTCCTGATTCCCCTGAACAAAATAGTTATTTTGTATTTAATAGTAAAATAGGGGGCTTCCCTGGTGGCGCAGTGGTTAAGAATCCGCCTGCCAATGCAGGCGACGTGGGTTCCATCCCTGGTCTGGGAAGATCCCACATGCAGCGGAGCAACTAAGCCCGTGCGCCACAACTACTGAGCCTGTGCTCTGGAGCCCGTGAGCCACAAGTACTGGGCCCGTGTGGCACAACTACTGAAGCCCATGTGCCTAGAGCCCGTGCTCCGCAACAAGAGAAGCCACCGCAATGAGAAGCCTGTGCACTGCAATGAAGAGTAACCCCCGCTCGCTGCAACTAGAGAAAGCCCGAGCGCAGCAATGAAGACCCAACGCAGCCAAAAATAAATTAAAAAAAAAAGAGTAAAATAGGGCAACAGAGAACTTGTTTCCATTTGGTGTGCAGAACCTGCACAAGGAAGGACTAGTGCTTAAAGAGGTAATAAATGGCACTGCATGTACTACCCTCCCCCTTTACCTGACGATTTATGTTGTACACAGCAAGCCTTCGCTGATCTTAATCAAAGATCAGTTTTATGCCGAAAGCATTTCAAAGCTGGGAGTCTTCCCCCTCCTAGAACAATAAAAGTATATGCTTGTGGACCTACTCCCTCATGGACCACAGAAAGGGAAATGACCAGCTCGTAAATCTGGACTCAATTCCATCATTTTAGTCATCCAAAACAAGTAGGGAGGGAGGGCAGTAGTGAGCATCTAGTACACGCCTGGCACTACGCTGCCTGCAGAGGATTCAGATACCAAAGACACAACTGCTACCCTCTGAACTGCAATCCAGGCACAACTGCACCACTCCATTGTCAAAATGGGCACTGCAATGGAAGACAACAGAATTCCTGCTGAGAAAAACTAGAAATGCTCTCACTCCACTGGTTCTTCCATCAAAAGGAACTCCATTCAGATTAGTGTTCAATCTGGTTACACACTGGAATCACCTAGAGAATTTTTTTACAACACCAATGTTCAGGCCCCATGCTAGAGCAACTTTATATCCGGAATAGTGGCCCAGTCATTGGAATTTTTTAAAAGCTCCTCAAGTGATTCTTATGTGACCCTAGAGTTAGTTGGGAACTGCTGTTTTAGGTCCTTCTGTCTCAGGAAAGTTTCCCTTATACTGACAAATGGCAGTAATCCATTTAGCAGAAGAGGTCTAAAACTGTTAATGGACATGTGGCCTCATTCATATGGATCACAAAAATTAATATTAAAAAGATAACTGCCTAAAACCTAAAGAAAGCTCTATTTACTGGGTGAAGAAATTTCTCCCTAGAGTAGCCCAGGAAATTATGTGTCAGTAAACATATTTCCTGAATTTAAGTTACTATCCACACAAAATCATCAGTGAAAAGGAGGCACCCAGAATGTAGCAAAAGTATTTTCTGCTTATGGCTCAACCTCACCAACCTTTTTTTACATTAGCCATTAAAAGTCTTATTTCACAATCTCCAAAATAGATGCAGCTTTCACTTGCCCTCCAAAGGAAATAAAAAATACACAGATACATGGGACTTCCCTGGTGCCAGAGTGGTTAAGAATCTGCCTGCCAATGCAGGGGACATGCATTCGATCCCTGGTCCGGGAAGATCCCACATGCCGCGGAGCAACTAAACCCACGCGCCATAACTACTGAGCCTGTGCTCTAGAGCCCGCGAGCCACAACTACTGAGTCCGCATGCTGCAACTACTGAAGCCCGTGTGCCTAGAGCCCATGCTCCGCAACAAGAGAAGCCACAGCAATGAGAAGCCCACGCACCACAACAAAGAGCAGCCCCTGCTCGCCACAACTGGAGAAAGCTTGCGTGCAGCAGTGAAGACCCAATGCAGCCAAGATAAACAATTAATTAACTAATTAAAAAAAACACACACACAGATACCTAAGTAGTTGCAAAGCTCTATTTCACCAGTAACTACCCTACACTTAAAAAGACAAACCAGAGCGAGAACTATGGCCACTGGATGTGCCAAATGTTCACATCCTTATCTGACTGCTCCCCTGCCATGGCCTCACCAAAGCCAAGGGAAAGGTGAAGATGTTCACAGAAAAGAAACAGAGACACTCAAGTGGCTTGTCCGGCAAGGCGGGTTCTCAGAACTGAGGCATTATGGAGCTGATGGAAAGTGCAGACAATGCAGCCCAACCAAGATAAGGAGAAAATAAGCCAGTGCTGGTTTCTGTTGCTATAGAATGTATACTTCTGCCACAAAAAGGTACCAATTCCCACAAAGGATAATAATGATAATTAATGATATAACTGTCATAAATATTAGTGACTGATATATTGAGTATTTATATTTAGGGACTAAGTGAAGCACTAAATCCTCACAGTATCTCTACTAGGTATTATCCCTATTTTATAGATGAAAAGATTAAGGCAAAGAGAAGTAAGGTCTGGGTCAAAATAACACAGCTAGGATTTAAAGTCAGCCTGTCTCTTCAGAATACTACGTAATTCTCAATTCCTCTGAAAGTTCCTAACAAAATCACCTCAATACCCACCATACCCATTTTTCTTTGTCACTTCATACAAAACACTTAACGGTTTTCCCTGTATAACTGAGAACTTCCTGCCTGTTTTCCACCTAGCAATCATAAACTCTAATATTTAACAAGTACTTCCTTTTGTGTGCACATAAAAGTCAATGTCATGACATGGTGTGGCATGAGCCAAGTGTGAGCTGAAGCGATCCCCAACATAAGCGAAACCTGTTGATCACTTGGCCTGGCACCGCAATATTAGTCTGATGTTTTAGTTTCCCCTAATAAAAACAGCAGTCAACAGTTAAGTACACAAGCCAGTAAACTGAGAAGACTTGTATTAACAGCAGGGGTAATCTACCAATTTGCTGATAGACGATGCTGATGGACTTTAGCTGCTGTGGGACATATGTTTAGGCATCTTTTCATCGCTGCTGCGGACATACACTTCAACAAGCAGGCTCCTTTCAAGGGCTCCTTATCTAAACAAATTCCCCGTGCCCCTACAAGAACCTACAGAGTAGAGTTCAAACTTAATGAGGCATGCGGCCTTATCCTACTGCTAAGCCAACTACTGTCCAGCACAATCGAATTTCCAGGAGTAATGTGACACCCAACAAGGTATCCCTGCAGCTTCTACTCAGGACAGGGCAGATGTAGCAGCACATCCCACCTGAGAAGGTGTGAGAAAAGGCAGAGAAGGAGAGTAAGTTGCTGAAAAGGAGATTCAGGTGTGGAGATAAAATGATGACTTACTTTTATGATTTCATCTATCTCCTAACATTGCTAAGTACCAACATGCATGCTAAGAAGTGGAGATAAAAAGCAAATAGCTTGGATTAAAAAACTCAAGGTCCCTAGTTTAGCTGTAATCTTTTCTCTCCCCTTCTCCCTAGTATTTCAGTTTGGACTTATTTTTGTCCTTTGCAGAAAGTGAGCTGAAGCAGGACCGTGAAAAGCTCCATGTTCCGAAATTGAAACCTGCACAGCAAAGCACAACAGGAGTAGAAGCCATATGTATGTTCTGCTGGACCAGGATTCAAAGAATTCTCTAGGCCAACACTGGGTCAAAGAACCCATTCTCAACTCTGACCTCTGGACCACTGGTCAACAAAGAAAACAGCACAGCCCTTGTGTCTACCTTTGGGTGGGGCAAGCTGCTACCTGTCCCATGCTGAAACTTTCAGATATACTTTCGCCAAAGGAACTTTAATGTCCTATGCTGTTGTTTCCCTTTCTCTTAACACCTCCTCCCAGCAGTCAAGATTTCTGCCAAGATCAATAATTGCCGGGCTTCCCTGGCGGCGCAGTGGTTGAGAATCTGCCTGCCAATGCAGGGGACACGGGTTTGAGCCCTGGTCTGGGAAGATCCCACATGCCGCGGAGCAACTAGGCCCGTGAGCCACAACTACTGAGCCTGCGCATCTGGAGCCTGTGCCCCGCAACAAGAGAGGCCGCGACAGTGAGAGGCCCGCACACCGCGATGAAGAGTGGTCCCCGCTCGCCGCAACTGGAGAAAGCCCTAGCACAGAAACGAAGACCCAACACAGCCAAAAATAAATGTAAAAAATAATAATAATAATAATTGCCCAATTCTAAACAAAATGCATCATTCTATTTGCCAAAGTTTAGCATCTAGAGCAGAAAGGGTATAGGCTTTTCAGGCAAACAGATTTGAGTCAGGTCTTAAATTTGCCACTTCCTAGCTACACAGCCTTTGGACCTTCTGCAAAAAATTGATCTCCATATCATTAAAAGGGTGATGGTTAAGATCCACCAATGACAGCTGTAAGGAGTTTATTAAACTACCCATGGAAGACACTGGTGGCTGGTCCTTTGCTTCTTCTCTTCCATTTTCAACTACCATGACCTCCTACTGCTGCTCACACCACCATTTTTCGAGAGCTGCACTAGTTCAAACGCTGGTCATCTCTCACTTTTATGATTACAATAGCCTCCTAACCCATCTACTTCCCTCTAGTCATTGATTCCCCTCTAATTAGATTCATGAAATTATCTCTCATCTTGTTACTTGCCGTAACTTTCAGTGCCTCCTTTCTGCCTTTAAAAAAAAAAAAGGAAAAACTTACTAGACTTAAATTTATATTTCCTCACACCCCCCCCCACTCCTCTGGATCCACCCCCATCCCCATGTTAGATTCCAGATCCCTCTCTCCAGTACACACAGAACATCTTACAAATACTGGGAGCTTTACCTATGCAGGCACCTCATCCCTTTTACACAGAGTCACCTCTATTTTTCACGAGAGCCATCGGCCTCCCACTTTTAAAGCAGTGGCCTTAGGTAAATAAGAGCTGCTTCTTGAGATCTTCATTTTATTAAGCCTCTCCAGGTGCAAGATCCTTGGCCCCAATTAACTGCACCCCTGCCAGATGTGATAAAAGAGATGAACTCACACTAGAATTCAACTTGTGAGGAACATTTTTTTCTTCTTCACGAAACTGCCTAAATTCTGTACTTGACTTTACGTTTATTTTTCTTGGCTCGAGTTTGAGAGTCCGTGTTCTCCCTACACTTAACTGAGCTCTTTGAAGGAACAGAACCCTCACCATCACACGTGTACTCATTTATGCTCCTCACCTTCCCTCTCTATTCATTCCTCAAAACCTGGCTCAACACTCCCTCGCCCAGGAAATACTGCCTTGATGATCCACTGCCCACTCCCTCCTCTGACCCCTCTCACACCTAACTGACAGTTCAGGTTAGCATCCCACTGGAAAGTACCTTATTCTCGCCTTTGCTGAACCCTACAAGCAAGCAACCCTTAATTCCCTTGTGTCTTGTTTACTAATTTATTCCCCCTGGAAGTGCTCAACCTAACACAGACATTTAGCATAAATGTGAATCATCTGCAAGAGTTTGTGAAACAGACTGCTGGCTCCACCCTCCAGGGTCTCTCATTCTTTTGGTGATCACAGGATGATAACTGTGAATCTGCAATTTCTAACGAGTTCCCAGAGGATGATGATGCTGTTGGTCTACACCTGTAGAAACACTGACCTAAACTTCTCTTTCCCTAACTGGATAGAATGCGCCTTTGAAGCCTGGAACTCATACTTCTTTTGTGTTTCACAAAGCCCGGAACAGAGTAGGTGATTGATAAATATCTCTATTGACTGACTGATTGCCTTTGTATGTCATTCTCTCCTGCCATGTGGTAAGGTTTCTCCTTCCTTCCTACAGCACAATCCATTGAGGAGTGCCACTGTAGAAGCAGCTCTGTATCAATCCTGTGCTTATATTACTTCCAAGCAGTACTGTCTGACTGGAGCAGGGCAGAGGAAAGCACACCTCATAAACTCCATGAAATGCAGCAGCAATTAGCCTCGTGGGACAAGAAACTAAGTCTTAGATAGAATAGTCTCCTTTGAAAAATACGGGTCCTATACACCTCAAGACTGGCTCATACTTTAGTTACCATAAAGCTAGTTCAGTTATAATAAAACTCTCTGAAGATGCCGATTTCTTGGAAACTTCCCCCATATGCCTGCTACCCACTGTGTGCACCATGAACCAGGCAACTAATAGCTTACGTAGGCAACCCAGCATATCTGTCAGTTCACAGGGATCCAGTTGTTTCCTTTAGGAACAATTAAGCAACAGCATAAGGGGGAAGATACAAGTTGACAGAGTGCCTAGAATTTCCTGAAGAAACATTTAAAGAACCGCTGAAGATGGAAGGCAGTTCACTGTGCCTCTGCAGCACTTAATCATACCTTCTTATTAAAGTCGGTGAAACTGAACTTGGAGAGCATTTCTCTAGCTCATTTCCCCAGGCCTGTTTTGGAAATGGGAAGAAAGGATGAGAAGGTGGCAACAATGCCAAGAAAGTTTCCTTGATTTGGATCAAAATTTTCATTTCTACTTAAAAAGGAAAACCCATCATCAATGCTTGGGTTTGTTCGATGTGGTGCCCCACTCCCTTCCATTCAAAAGTCATTTCCATTAAAAGCCACTTAATTCAGTATAAAAGGTGCCCTTGCTGGGTCCCACTGTACCGTTTCCTTAGAACCAAGCTCTCTGCTTCTGTCCTTGGGAAGATCTGCTCCTGCTGGCAGATCAGCTGTTCCCAAGGAAAACTAAGGAGAGGGACACGTTTCCCCTACTCAGCAAAAACTCAGAATCTACTTACAAAATACAACCAAATTTTACAAGGCACTGAAGTGATAACCCCCAAGCAGAGAGCCCATGAGGCGATAAATATCTTATAAACACAAAGGTCACAGACCCAGGTGTTTATGAGCACAGAAGATGTTTATGGCTATCCACTTGGCTAGAAATCTGCTTTCAACTTTACTCTCTCTTCTTTATTGCCAGCTACATTATTATTATTCTCCAATTATTTTTGGAAAATCCAAAGCAAAGAGGACTATAAAAGAGCTTTATGAGACTGTTGAGCCAAATCAGTATGCCAGAAACAAATCAATGCTTCGAAGAGTTCTGAATACAATTATAGGCAAACAATAGTCCAATGTGTCTGGTAATCTCCCTCCAAACCATTATTGCATAGATTAAAAGATTACAGATATTCCTCTCTGCTTCTCAATATTAATAGTGATATAAAGCACATTTAATAAACCCAAACTGCCACAGCCCTAAGTTGGATTATGGGTCTGGTTCTTCATAAACTGACATGTACATGCAGACTCAGTTTAATAATATACAATCTTGGGTCAATCAAAATCTACCCTCACCAGCTCTCTATTTATTATCGCTTTTGCCACAAGCTGCACCCAATCAGATAATGTCCTAAAACTCTCTTGGCTGGCAGCTGCACAAAAATCTGCACAGCATCAGCATAACAAGTGACAGGTCTCCCCATCAATTACGACTCTGAGGGAAAGACGGCTTCAGCGGGGACATAACCCCACAGTCACACACCACCTTCGTTTCTGACGGACCATCAGATCAGAAAGGAAGCTGTCATCAGTGGAGAAAAGGAACCCAGCTCCTCATTAGCCAGGGTTTTCTTTTCTTTTCTTTTTTTTCTTCAACATACATCAAGGAATAATCATGGGCCAACTCAACTTTGACAGTTCCTTATGTAAATGGCATTTAAATGCAGGCAAACAGCTCACAAACAAAGAGGCTGCATCTAGGTTGGTGCTCACAGACCCACTCAGACCTAGTGTCCGTGCTGTGGGTCTCTCTGGGTTTTATCTCCTGCCAAATGACCAGAAACATCACCATGAACACAAAGTTGCTATTACGGGTTTTCACTGAGGGTGGAGATAGGCTGTGTGCATCCTTCTGGGATCCAGAGGCAGGTTCTCCTGCAGCAATGGCGTGGAACTGCCTCTGGGACCACCCACATCCCAAGGCAGGCCTATCCCTCTCCGGCCAAGCCAGCCTGTGTTTTTAGTCTCATAACTCCACCTCCAATCAGGCTCTCCACCCTTTCGCAGCTCTTAATTCTAAGTTCTTTCAGCTCCAACTCAAGGCCCACTTTCCCCAAAAAGTCCACCTCACTCACCAACCCACATGAACCCACTCACATCTGATTTCCTGTGGCACTCACACAGAACACTGCACACCAGAGTACTAGAATCTATTTTGTCCTTGACAGTCCTCCAATTGTTAAGTACACATCTTATTTCTCCAAATGATCGCTTAGCCAGACATATCCTCTCTCACACAAAGTAGCCATAAAACCTGGTACACTAAATACTGCCTTCAACAAGAAATGAGTAAGATAGGGATGTTACCAAGGGTCAGGGGTGGGTGGAAGCTATAAGGATGAGCTGCTAAAGAGCTTGGCAATTAAAACCATAAACGTTCCTTCCTCTAAGCTTCCCCAGCACCCTGCTCATATTTTAGTTATCAACTTACCATACAGTCATTGGTTTTGTATTTTTATATTTGCTTCATACATCAGAACTACTGACTCTCAATAGCATAGCTGCATCCTAGTTTGTCTCCCTAGTGACTGATCAGAGTGAGCCTCTGATGATGATGATGAAGATGATGATGGTGGTGGTGGTGGTGATGATGAAAAAAGAAGAGGAATGGCAAATATTTATTGAGTATTTACTATTTAGAAACACTTCACAACAACCTATTTTAAGCACTTCACTTACTAGATAGGTTCTATTTCTATTACCATCATTTTACTGATGAAGGAACTGAAGGTCCAGGGGAAGTTACCTGAGGAAGTTACCAGACAGTCACAAAGCTGTCTGGCTTCGAAGTCCATGCCAACCAAATACCTCCTGAATGAATGGGTGAATGACATACTTTGAGCAGGAAAGTAACTGCAGTATAAAGAAGCAGTGGATTTGGAATCAGATGTCCCAACCTAGAATCTTGGCTCTATCACTTACTGGATAGGAGACCAGAGCTGATTCATAACCTCTCTGGCCCTTGTTTTCTTTATCTACAAAAAGGATGGGGATAACAACGTGGAGAAGCCACTTATGTGAAGCTAGCCTTCATTTCAGGCACTCAACCTATGTCACTCCACATAAGTTTCAGTTCCATCCCATCCCAAATTCCAATCTTAGCCAGAATAAATGAGTTTAACACATAAAGGAAAGTACTAAACCCAAACTGACTTAATCTGCTAATATTCTTCTAACACATCTGGGGAGGGCAGAATGTGATTGGATATGTTAATTGCCAGGAGTTGATGAAATGACTGAATTCCACTGAAATGAATGGAAATTAAATAAATTAATATATGGTAAAGTACCCAGCACCATGCATGAAACATGGATGACCAAAAAATGTTTCCTTCCTCCCTTTTAGAGATACACCAGCAAAAGAAAGCTCTCAGATGTCAGAAATCTTTGGTTCTTCATTACCTGTCTCCCAAGAAGAAAGCTTGTGCCCACAGTTAACAGCTTTACTCAGAAACTAATGCCTCTCTATACCCAAACCTAGGCATCATTTCTATCCCCTGTAGTACTTGGATTTCAGAGGCAAAAGGCTTGGCCTGCCTTCCCACTAGAAAACTGCAGCAAGCAGATAGCATGACCTCTCTTGACTGGACTCAGATTGACAGTCACCCAAGTCCAAACACAAATTACTGCCTCCAAAAGGAAGTCATTTACTGACAGGGGCCTCTTAGAGTAAATAGGGTGAAAAATAGTCAGGGATGGCTCTGTCGTCTCTCACCATCTATATGTCGAACATAAGCACAGCTGAAATGTGTAGTTCATTATCCCAAGTCTCATTTAAGCATTAAAAGAAAAAAAAAAAAAGAGATCAGAAAGCAGTCTGTAAAAGAGGCAAAACAGCAGAGCATTTCCTCCAACACACTAAAATCTACTTGTCCTGACCTTGTTTCTTTATGATAAAAAAATCTATCATCCCAAAGATGACTTTTAGATTGGTGCTTCAAATACCTGATCCTTTCAACCTGACAACTCTGTCCCCTACCAAACTCCCTCTTAAGATGTAAATATTATCAAGTCCACAGGAAAAAAACTCCCCAATTGCAATAAAAAGAGGTAAGTCAGACTGTGTGCAAGATGCTGGGTGAGGGAAATAGACCCATTCCCCTTCAGAAAACATATCCATTTTCTAGCTACAGAGGAAGGCAATCAGCTACACAGATGGGATATGGAAGTCTTTGATGCCTTATCACATTTTGGCATACTATTTGAAGATTCTACAACATGGCAGCTTAAAACCATGTCAGAAGACTAGTTGTAAATATCTTTACAGCAAAACCAGGGTAATTTGCAACTGAGGTATCACTATTTAAAAAAATAAATTTTAACTGAAAAATAATTGGCTTCTCTCTCCATCTCTAAAAAAGGGGCTAGCTCCATAAAAGAATACCTATTATTCTTGAAGAAAGGAACTGCTGCCTTTCATTAAGATGCCATGAATGCTTTTCCTGTTGGCCACAACACTGTCAAGGGCAGCACATTCTCGGCAAACCCAACAGCATAAAGAGGGCAGCCCCTCCTCTGCAAGGACTGGCCCCCAGACATCTCCAGAGTGCATGCTCCACTCCCCCCACGCTGCTGGGCACACACTGAGCACACACAAAGTTCCTGCAGATTTTTCCAAGTGCCAATTGAGCCCCCAAGTGCACATTCACTGTGCAGGCTTGAAAGCAGGGCTGTAGGTGACAAAGGGAACACGGCTCCTATTCTTTGGAGTCCTATTCACTAGACTGGGTTAGAGAGGCTCCAGACTGTGCAGGGCTCTCTGCTTCAGAGGCCCTCACCCGGGTGGCCTGGCCAGGAGCTGGCCACTGGTCCAGCAGGAGGGATCCACACAATGGATCCACGTCACACAGACACCCTGCCAGCCACACACTTTTCTCTCTTGCCTGGCTCAACCCTGTCCACAAAGCAAAGCTCCTTCCTATCTTTTGCTGACAATCTGTCTTCTTTCTCACTCTCACTTTCTCACTCCAAACTGCCAGAGCAGAAACCGAGGGGAAGCAGCGGGTGGGGGCAGAAGCATCACCATTTCCTATAAGGAACATAGAAAAACAAATGACGTGGTTCAGCTTTTCACAACATTTGTATAGTATTTACAAGGTAGACCAGTGGGGCTTAAAATTTATGGTGCCAAGAAAATGTTAAAGCAACAAAAAGTATGACTCCCTAAAACTGCAGAATCTTTAAACCAGAAATTTACAATGGGTTTTTCTTGGCAAGGAGAGCCTCAATGGAATAATGGTGAAATTGTACTTACTCTGAGGATGTAAATGGAAATACCACACTTGCTGGCACAGCCCAAAGTCTCAATTGCCTTGGACTCAACTGCCATTTTCATAAATGCAGTCCCTGTTGAATCACAAGCAGGACTGTGAACCTCCCGGAGGCTCAGCTGCTGACTTCTCCCTTTTTCTGTTGATCAAAATCCCCCGATATGCCCACAGAGCTGCCCCAGCTAACACCCAGAGTCTGAGAAGTGTCTAACTCTGAAGATAAAGTAAGAACACTTGAAAATTACAAACCACATTCAAACTATTTTTAGACACTCCCCTTATCCCATATAACATGAGTCTACAACTAGGAAGTAGAATGTGTGAGAAATAATAATTAGGAAGCATCCAATATGTGCACCAGACACAATGCCAGGGACTTTACAAACATTATCTGACTTAACTCTTCATAATGATCACATGCAGTAGGCACAATATCTAAGTAGAGAAACATACGCCTAGAGAAGTTAAAGAATTTTCCCAAGGTGGAACATCTATCAAATGGAGGAGGATAACAAATCCAGCAGCGTGGACCTGACATCTGACTCCAGAGCCACTGTCCCCTAGACCACACGCTCTCTCTCCAAGTTGGCTAGAATAGCTGGGCAATGCTTATTCACAGTTCAAAGACTTCCTACGTGCTTGCCATATGCCAGGCATTGTTCTAGCACCAGGGACACAGGTGGACTGGACCTCCCCAACAAGGTGACACGTAAGCAGACCTGAATGAAGTAAGGGTACGAGCCACACGTACATCCGAGTACAGAATGTTCCAGGCTAAGAGAACAATAGTGCAAAGGTTCTGAGGCTGGGAAGGCTTGGCTTGGTTTAAGAACAGCACGAAAGCTCAAGGGTCGGAGAGGATTAATGAAAGGGACATCGGGAGATGAGTTGGGAGATAGCAGGCTCCAGACCATGCAGTATCTTGGAGGCCACAGTAAGTATAATCTTTGAATTACATTCTCAGTGAAATGGGAGACTAGTTGGAGGATTCTGAACTGAGGAGTGATATGATCTGAAGCACATTCTAAAGGGCCACTCTGGCTGCTGGGTGAAGAATACTCTGCAGGAGGCAGAGGTGAGAGCTGGGAGGCTACTGCAATACTGCAATGGGTGAAAGACGGTGGCAGCTCTGCCCAGGGTGCTGGAAATGGAGGTGATGCGAAGTGGCTGATGAGAAGTTCTGTTCAGTCTGGTTTTAGCCCTCAGTGGCTGACAAAATCATTCTTACTCTATTCTCAAAAGAAGCTGGATCCAGAGCCCTAGGGTAAAAAAGAGCCAGGCAGACAGTCAAATAAACAGTCATCAGTAAACAAAATCCAGTGTAAAGCTGTAGCCCACAACAAAGGATTTACGGAGGGGGTGCTTGAGCCAATGGAGACCCAGCACTTAGAAGAATATGTCATGTTCAGGTGAAGTATGACAGACAGATTTCACAGCACTACCTTCTGGGTGATACCTTCTGCCCTCCAGGTACTGCCTGGCATCTTTGGCAACCCTAGTGCCCAATTTATCATGCAGTGCAATCAATATAGCATTAGGTCTGGCAGAAGCTGGGAGGTATCTGAACATTTGTGCTGAATGGAAAATATAACCCCCTACTCCCACCTTGCCAATTGCAAGAAGTGTTTTTAAACATAATATCACTTGTTCTTTGCTGGTGTCTTTTTATTTTTTCTCCCAGAAATACCCTAATTACCATGCCAAAGAGTTGGGGAAAGATGGCTTTTATGTGGTTTTATCTCCCAAACACTGTATTGTCATGGGTTTATTTATTTGTGTTTTTACAGTAACGCAATGCTCTCCTGTAATTGAGACTACTATGGAGAGGGCTGGCATGTGTTTTCCACAAGATTAAAGGCAATTTCTGTTTTCAAAGCTAGTATTGCTTCTTGGAAAACTCACTTCCTATGCTAAACTAAATCCACTAAGCCAAAATTCTACATTCACCTGGTCTGCATTACAGCATCGCAAACAGGACTAGGAGAGACAATTTCATTCATGCATTGATTCAAGCAGTATTTACTAAACCCCTACTGCATCAGGCACTGTGGGGGTGAGAAAAAAACAGCACAAAATAAAACAACAGTCTATGCCCTCCAGGGGCTCTGAATCCAGATGGGGAAACACAGAAATGACTACAAGGCAGACTGTGATAAGAGCTGTAACAGAACTAAAACAACATGCATTGGAAGAACAGGGAATGAAGGATTGATCCCACCTGGTAGGGACGGGTGGTACTGGGAAAAGTTATGAGGTGAACAGGACCTTCATGTCCCACGGGCTTGGGAAACATATCCCCAATAGCAGCACAACAAGGCCAAAGGCACAGGAGAAGGAAAAGGCTGTGAGTAACTGAAAAATCACCTGAAAGACTTTCAGTCTGGAGGATAATTATTATTGGGGGTGGGGGTAGGGACGACTTAGAGATAATAAGGTACAAATAAGATCAGAAAGGGGGAGCCTGGAGCCCATCTTTGGAGGCCCCTCCTTGACTGAAGACTTTGGAGCTGGATATTCAGGGGACACTGGGGAACCATTTCAGGCACCCAAGTAAGAAAAGATTGTCATGTCTCGATTACATGCCAGACACACACTAGCTATCCACATGTGCCTCTTAAACCTCACAGTGATGGGACAGCATGGCCGTTATCAGCCCCAGATCACAGACTGGAAAACTGAGTGTTAGGTCAAGTTTTATCTGTTCTAGGTTTCAATCAATTCCTTCCAACTCCATGAGTCCATGGTAAGTATTCTTCCCATGAGGCCCTTCAGATTTCTCTTTTATGACAGTAATAGAGTGGTGTGGAGTAAAAGCACTGTGGCCAGAAAACCACTGCAAAAGTTGAGCTCTTCTCAAAGGAGAGATACAGAAGGCATGAGGAGAAGCATGAGAGATACTTCCAGGATGTGTGACTCTCCCTAACCACCTAGCGACTTCCATCTCTAGGGGGTATATGCTTCAGCACCAATTGTATGTAAATATAAAAATGTTGCTTTCAAAAACATATTTTAAACATGCTGTGAATTGTAGGACTGGCAGCATAATATTGTCACCTTATTTCACAGTATGCCTTCTATTCCTCAAAAAGCTTTTAAACACAATATCTGAGTTAATTCTAATGGCAAACCCATTTTACAAATGATCTAACAAAGGCCAGATTGTCAGTTTCTTCTGAATCCCAGCTCACCACCATCTTTCTCTGCCCCACAAGGAATGATGTTATTAGTCATATTCTACTGGAGGAAAAATCAGGGGGAAACACATAATCCTTTTTAAATCTATGCTCCTCAATTCCTCCACCGACTTCCTCTCTGTCTCTTAAAAACTTGTATCTCTATCTTCACCAATGCCACTCCCACCCCAAATCAGACTCTGAATGTCAGAGTTAGGGCTTCTCATGATCAGAGAAGAGACTAAGGTTCAGGGAGGAAGAGGCCTCTCCTCTATTAAACAGCTACTATGTGCCAGGGGCCTTCCGTACATTATCGATAACAGCAACTGCAATATTTATTCAGTCTTAATTATGGGCCACGCACTGCACTAAGCATTTTAAATATTATCATAGTTAATCTTCACAAGAATCTTGTGAGGCTACTAGTTTATTTCTGTAGATGAGGAACAAATCTGAAGGCTCAGAAACGTCTAGTATAATTTGTCCAAGATGACACAATTTGTAAGTCACAGAGCTGTGGCTTGAATCAAAGCCTACTGAGCTGAGCTCTAAGGCCACTACCTTATCCACTTTTTTAAAAAATTAATTTATTTATTTTTGGCTGTGTTGGGTCTTCGTTTCTGTGCGAGGGCTTTCTCTAGTTGCGGCGAGCGGGGGCCACTCTCCATCGCAGTGCGCGGGCCTCTCACTATCGCGGCCTCTCTTGTTGCAGAGCACAAGCTCCAGACGCCCAGGCTCAGTAGTTGTGGCTCACGGGCCTAGTTGCTCCACGGCATGTGGGATCTTCCCAGACCAGGGCTCGAACCCGTGTCCTCTGCATTGGCAGGCGGATTCTTAACCACTGCGCCACCAGGGAAGCCCCCTTATCCACTCTTATACGGCACCATAAAGGCAGGCATGTTGGGGGCACGTGGAGTGGGGAGTGTCTGGAGGCTAGAATGTATATGGAGAAGCAGCAGTGGGGAAGCAGAGTCAGGCAGGAGCCAGATTATGACTTACCTCTTAAGTTGTGCTAGGGAGTATGGGCTTTATCTGGATGCTGATCATCAACCACAGCATTTTAAGTAAGTCAATGACCTGGTCAAGTTTGTATATTTTAGGAAAATTCACTCTGGTTTCAATGTACAGAACTGATTTAACTGGGGCAGAGGCAAGCCTGAAGGCAGACAGACAGGTTAGGAGGTTCTGCATTACTCTTAAAAGTAGCTGATGAGGGCCATGTGAACCAGGGTGCTTCCTAGGTGTTCAATAAATATTTGTTAATTGTGGTATTGATTGGTTACAAGCAGAACAATCTGTTGTACCTAGTGGGCCATGTCAGCTCTATCATATGGCCGTTCCAGTGTGTGATCACAGACTCTGGGTGCAATGCTCACTTATGCTGAAAAGGCCTCTCTTTACAGGCATCGCTGTGTTATTTCCTCTCTGGGGTTTTTATCCCCTAATTGTGTGCTTCTACCAATCAAGGAATTTCAGATGAAATGTGAGACTAGGGTTCTGAGCATCTGTATTTATCTGCCTTCTTTCATTAGGGGCAGGGAGAGAAGAAGATGGGTGGTTGGTGTATAGATTTGAAGAGGAGTCATGTATTTCCATGATGTGCACCCTCCACTCTGAAATAACTAGCTGCATTCCTTGTAGGCAAGGATTCAGAGGACTTATGTTGATGGGAAGGTAAGAAAATGATGGCTATGATGGAGAAGGGGGCCTGATTGTCCACTGAAAGCCTTTAACATCTAAGAGGGAGTGAAGTCCAGGTTAGAGGGGCTCCAGAAGCCATCTGACTGTTCTTTGCAACCCCCTGGTTTTGTACCCCTCTCTCTCCTAACAGAAAGCATGCAGCTGCAGAAGCCAGTGAGCCAATAAGGATCATCAGAC
Source organism: Balaenoptera borealis (assembly GCF_965194805.1). NCBI lineage: Eukaryota > Metazoa > Chordata > Mammalia > Artiodactyla > Balaenopteridae > Balaenoptera > Balaenoptera borealis. Next base: position 76,615,135 of record NC_138872.1, read on the forward strand.
ATTTTGCCCAGCTCCCTAGATCCTGAAACAAAAACCCCAGGATACCCTTTTGCCTTGCCCTACCTAGCCATATACTTAATATCTTTATAACTGTGAGCTGAAGTTCCTACTCTGGCTATGTGTATATACTGAGGGTAGCTGCTCAGACACCACAGGCTAAATTAGAGGAGGGCTCATCTGAGTGACAGAATGAAAACTAAAGGTCTTTTCAGATAAAGTAAAATCTAAGGAAATACGTCGTTCACTATATTACCTAGTTAAGTACCAGACTTAGTGCCTAAGCATACACCTTAACTATTTAGAACACTAAATTTAGAACACTAACATGAAAAATATATCTGGCTTCTTAAATAAACCAGAATAGTGACATTATACTATCCATTTACTTCCAGACTGAATCACCCAACAAATATCACCTGAACACCTACCTAGTTGTTCTTTAAGTGTGCATAGAAATCGTCTGGGGGAGTCTGTTAAAAATGCAAATTACCATACCCAGAGAGTCTGATTTAGTAGGTATGGAGTCATGCCTGGTGTGATGATTAAAATATGTCCACAAATTCTTTAATACTCCTCCCTTCACAAGGTAGCTTAATTCCCTTGAATGCAGGCTGTATTTAGTGACTCCCTTGTGACTAACAGAATGTGGCAGAAGTGACAGTTATGACTTGCATGATTAGGTCATTTGTCTCTGTCTTGAATCATTCACTCTGGGAAAACCAGCTGTCATGTCAAGAGGTCACTTTGGAGAAGTCCATGTGGTAAGAAACTGAGGCCTCCTGCCAAAAGCCATGTGAGTGCGCCATCTTAAAAGTGGGTTCTCCAGCTCCAGTCATTTAGGTGATACCAGTCCCAACCAGTATCTACTGCAATCTCATGAAAGTACCTGAGCAAGAACCACTCAGGAATACCTGACCCACAGAAACTATGAGATAGTAAATGTTTGCTCTTTTAAGTAGATAAGTTTTGAGGTAATTTTATACATAGCCATACATAACTAATATAACTAGAAATCAGCATGTTAAATCTTGATCTTGGTGATTTATAATAAAAAATAATTAAATACCCATAGTGACATAATCCAGATGTTTCCAATTTGGTGTCATCTTTGTTAAAAGGAGGAAAACAACAACTTTAAAAAAACACGTTAGACTCTGCTCATCTTATCTGAGCTCATTACACTTACGACATTTCGCTTCCATGATACCCCTGTGCAGCCACTATATCATTTAAGCTTCAGGGAGGCAACATGAGGTCCAGTAAACTAAACATCATACGAGCAAGTTGGCCACCACTTGCTATAAATATTTTAAGTTTCCACCTAAAATCTACGCTCAGTGGTGTAATAATATTACACAACAAATACTTCCTGATCAGATGTTAAATGCAAAACAAAAACAAAAACACAAAAAACTCCCTAAATAAGGTCAAAGAGTTCTTTTCCTAGGACCAAATATGATGAAGGGTCTGACAAACAAGCACTTTTACTGTAGTAAAAAGCTAATCCATGACAATTCTTTACTTGAAATCATAAGGAAGAAGGAGCCCACAGATGAGTATGACAGTACAAGGCAAGGGCTCTGGAATGAATCCGCTTGGGCTTAAATCCCATTTACTAGCTGTGTGACCTTGGGTGAACTAACTTCTATCTGTGCCTCAGTTTCCTCAACTTATAAAATGAAGATAATAGAACCTAGCTCATAACACTGTGTAAGGAGTAATGGTCCAATACTTGTAAAACCCTTAGAACAATGTCTCATACATGGAAGCAACAAATATAAGCTATTACTATATTCCATTCTAACATCATCTTCTATTAAACCTTTAGATGAATATCCTAAGAAAAAGCAAAATTTCTGAATTTTATCCTCATACTCTTGTCTTTCTTCTGTGGTTTTGAAGCTAGTGAAAGACCTTGGTTAGAATCAGTCAGGAAAAAGAAAACTATCTTTGTCCCAGTTGCTGGAATACTATCATCCAATATTAACTTAGTGCTCACTGGGGGCATCACATCTACATTTCCTAAGGGAAATAAAAGTTGGCTCTGATTCCTGTACCTGTCTCAGAAGGAAAGAGTTCATCGCTACTGTAATTTTTAGGATGATTACCTACCTGATTCCCTAGGTTGCTTGGTTCCATCTTTACAAAGATTTGCAAAAATCACGCAGAAGAATTTGCATTGTTTCTTTTTCATATTCTTTTCCCCCACATATTTTCTTGTCTGCATATAGATGGGTATTTTCTTACAGTTGCACTCTATTCCTCTACCATCCTACTGTGATCATTTGCCTCACTCAAGATATGAAGCCTCTTTAGCTCCTCACTGGAATTTTTTTCTTCTCAGCAAGAAATACAAAGAAAGTCTGCTTTTCTGTATTATTTGTCCCCTCCTTCTGACTATCTCCCACCATAGCAGTCTGTCTAAAGTAAATATAGTTCTCACAAGGAAATTTCTGGGCTGGGGACAGAGTTAAAGGATGATTTCAAAAATGCCAACACTGGACAAAGCACTTGCCACAAACATAAAGTTGGTGTGTTTTGAAAGTCTTGCCATGCAACCTCACAACATCCTTGTAAATTTATCTACCTATTACCAAAGGTGCTACTTAATTAAGACCACAGAGCACTGGGCTGAGGCTGTAAACACTGCCACAGTGGGTCATATTCACAATCCATCCTCACGTCAGCATTCTGCATCTGACAATCAACTGCACCAAGGAAGAGTTTAAAGGAAGACGTAACTGTCCTCCCTCATATAAAAGCTAAAATATTAACTGCTGCAAGCTCAAGAGACTGAAAGGAAAGCAACTCCCCCCTGGTTCAGTGATTCTTAAACCTGAGTGTGCATCAGAATCTTGGGAGGGCTTATTAAGACACAGATTGCTGGCTTCCTCCCACCCCCACCCCCACCCCCAGGAAATCAAGATGGGGCCTTGAAAATCTGCATTTCAAACAAGTTCCCAGGTGAAGCTGATGGAACCCAAAGATGCTACAACTCAAGACATGACACATGTGATGACAAAATCTGCAATTCTCAACAACAACCCAGGTCTGTCACCATCCATGTAACTGTGAGCCCATGATCCTCCTATATTTCGGCTCTCAACAAGGAATAAAACTAATAGATCAGGAGAATGATGATTTAAATCTTCATTAAAGGCATTATAGGATTAATTATCATGGCAACTCTTCACTGACTTTTGCAAAGTAAGGACCAAAGTGACACTTCAAATCCACCCTAAACTCAGCATTTCAGAGCCACACCAGGAACCAAGTCAGGTAATTCTCTGATATGCTGCAGAAATCAAAAATGAGCTCTAATGCAACATCAAAGGTATGGGAAGTTTCATATGATGAGGACTGAAAGCTCTAACTCCCCACAGAAGACACCTGCAACACTGCTGTGAAACTCCACCTAGAGTAAACTACAGGGGTCTGTGTGTGTGTGTCCCCGTGTGTATGCATTATGATTGCCAGGTCCATCCATCAGCAAAACTCCCATCTCCTTCCCTCCTATTTCCCTGTTTAATATGGTGTCACTGGAAAATGAAATTTAAAGAGCTCTGAAAAATGTTAATAGCCCCAAAGAAACGAGTGTGTGACACTGTGTTCCTCCCTAGGAACACCTGTGAGATGCTGAGTTTAACTAGCTTACAGGTGGTACTGACTGGCATGGGCAGACAGGGGTTTATTTTTTGACTGCAAGTCTTCAGGTTGTATTTTCCATAACTATCAACAACTATACGGACTTTCATGTATGGGCCGAGGAAACAGAGATGGATCGGGACACAGAAGTTTCCAGAAAAGCAATCCAAAAAGTCACTCTATAAGGAAGCATATCCAGTGAGTGGTGATACACTGGTGGACATCAGGGGCTCCTGGATGACCTCCTCAAAGTCACATGCACGGTCTGCTGAGGGGGACCAGCGACCACATGTAATAAGTGGCAGTATTTATTCAAGAGTTATCTCCAGTTGGTGCCATTCACAGTAGACTGCCAACAGAAAACAGTGCACAGTACATCAGCAGTTTCAACTACAGTATTCCAAGCAAAGCAATTCCTAAGGAGAGCCATAAAATGCAGTCATTTATAATTCTGCTGAGACACAGATCTGATTATTGCCCACCATTGTGGGAGGAGCTAGAAACTGCCCAGACCAGCACCCACAGCTGAACCTGGCTTTTTCATTCTCTTTTATTAGGCATTATAGTAATTGCCTTGGAGTGAGCAAATATTTTTGAGGAAATGACCACCAAGTGAGAAAGAAAATGTCAATGAAATTTAAAAGAACAATTAATTTACAACGTCTCTGTCATGAACAGTCAACAGAGGTTCTCGGAAGAACTGTCAATCTGCAGAAAATCACTCTAAACCAAAAATCTTTACATTGGAAGATTTAAGAATTCACAAAGGATTTCTCCCTTAATAACTATACTATTCTCCTGGGCTCTCCAGCAGTGTACCCAGGCCAAGTCCTAAGTAGAACTGAACTCAAGATATAGACTGTAAACCAAAAAAATAAATAAAACACTGGAAAAGTAAGATATTGGTTCACTCATCCAAAAGGGACAAGCACTTTGACCAACAGCAACCAGTGATGTATACATAGCATATCCACTATGAGCCAGCACTCCAAGGTTGAGAAAGAAAATGCAAGTTCCTCTCTAGTTGGACAGATAAGACAGCTGCACAAAATAAGCAATAACATAAGATAAAATTTCATTAAGTAATGAAATGAGTTCACAGTGCTACAGGAGAACAGATAAGGAAGCCATCAAGGGGGGACAGAAGTAGACAGAAAAGCCCTTCCATTATCAGCCAGAATAACTTATCAGGTCCCCATGCAGGGGACAGCTGATAAGACTTGTGTAAACTAGCTAAACAAGAAATGTACCCTGCCCTCAAGGAATACAAGCTCTCAGAGAGGTGGTTCCGCCACAGACTAGAGCTTAGAGGGTAAGCACAGATAATAAAGCAGGAATTCTGACCCACAAAAGGAAAAAGAAAGGCTTCTGTAGGGCCTTTTCTATCAAACAAACTTTGTAAAAAGAAATAAATCCACTACCTTTAAAGTACATATTCAGGCTAAGGATTAGCTAGGGCAGCTGTCCAAAGACAGGAAACATATACAGATTCTGATAAACAGTTCACTTTGATCCCAATATGCTGGTCTGGTTAATGTAATAAACATGAAGGATGGTGAGCACATTCCAAAGAGCCAAGCATACCGTCTCACCTCGTGGCCTCCGCACCTCTCTTCTCTCGCAGATACCTGCCCAGCTCACTTCCTCACCCCATTTCAGATCATTACTCAAGAGCCATCTTCTCAGTGACTCTTGTCTTGGCCATTGAATCTAAAATTGCATCCACCACCACCTCCAAAACACACGGTAGCATTTCCTGTGTCCCTTTCCGCCTTCCTTTTTCTCCATGGCACTTACCAGCTTCTAATATTCTAGATTATTTATTTACTTTCTTTAATGACTGTCTCCACCACTAGAATGTATGTTCCTTTGGGACAGATATTGTACGTTTTGTTCACCATTGGGTCCTAAGCATCTAGAACAGTGTCTGGCACATATACAAAGAATAAACCTGCTGAGTGAATGAATAAATGAATGAATGCATGTTGGTACTGACACCTAAGTGTTTTTTTTACAGATTGTACATAGTATAGTAAATACCATATTGCATAGTAATGTCTTTAATTTTTTTATATTTTATAGTATGTAAATTAAGTCCATCAAGGTACTCTGTTTTATTTGCAGACAGTTTTGCCCAGCAGTAGGCATCAACAGGCACATAAAACCTTTTGGTCATAAGTTCCATTTCCCTTCTATTTACTTGTAATCATTCTTTCTCATAAAACCCAGCAGTTAAACCTAGCAGTGTTAATTACCACTACTGAAATTGACAAGTATATCCTTACCAATAACCCCATTAACTGACATACATTTATTATGTACTTACTTTATTCAGTCAACAAATGTTGATTGAGAACCTACCATATCACATAACTTACACTTTGCAATGAGGAAACAATGATGAGCAAGAAGACTAGAATCCTCATCCTGGTGGAGCAGACTCTAGTCTAGGGGATAACAATTAGTAAGTAAGAACCAAAAACTATGATAAAAGTTATTCTAGGGGATAACAGTTAGTAAGTAAGAACCAAAAACTATGATAAAAGTTATTCTAGGGGAAGTGAGGGGACCATGGAAGCACACAGCAGGGATACCTATCCTAGTTTAGGAAGACCAAAAGAAGTGTCAATTGTAACTATTTATCTAAAAGATAAGTAGGAATTAGCCAAGCAAAAAGGTTGGAAGGGGGTTGGAAGTACTTCAGACAGAGAGAATAGAAACAAATGGGAAGGCTCAGAAACAACAACAGAGCCCTTTCCAGGAAAAGTGCAGGGAGGAGCCAGGAGAGCTACAAGACCTGTGTGTGGCTGAATAAGTGGGCAGAGACTCCACCATGTGGGACCTTCTGAATCACTGATACTTGCATCAGTTCATGTCAGGAGGCTCTATGTCCCAAGGCCTGTGCTAGCTGCTATCAGGGGAGCAGAGCTGAATCAAACTGCCAGAATTCCTGACCTTTGGCACACTTACTGCAAGAGAGACTAAAAGACTGAACTGAGGCTGGCGGGGAAGTGAACATTTTTTTAAAATACCAAATCACAGTATGTGTGCAAAAGTAGCTTCACAATCTCACCCCAGCGGTGTACCTGACCAAATTTGGTTAGGGATAACTGGCCAAATCTCAGGGTAGGAGAAGACAGCAAAAGGAGGGGCTGCTTTGGAATTCTACACCAGGGATATATCTGGTGACCCCAGATATAATTATGGCTTACTCACTCCCACCAGCTCAACTGCTGCTCTGATTTCTATTCATTCAGCCTTAGTCTAGTTGCTGAATCTTAATTATCACACTTTCTCAAATGGCCTGCACTCTTGCTACTTAGAACTTTGTGTAGGAGCTTTCCCAAAGCTGATACAGGAACAGATAACCCTGACATCCACAAGGCAGCTGGGAGCAGGCTGACCTGGAGTGTATAGTTAGAAACAAATTTCCTGTTACATGTTTATCTGACACTGATTTTATTTGAATGTTTGAGAGTACATGCTCAATAACTAGGATACTGAAATGTCCTTTCAAACATATAGTTATAGACACATAAGTTATTAAAAACAACCCTTAAATCTACTTTGGTAAAGGTTGATTGTCTAATTTTTCATTATCTTTAGGTTTCCAATAATATTTAGATTTCTAATGAGAAAAAGACTGAAGTACAATAGCAAATATTTGGAGTTACAAACCAAAAAAGCACCTAGAGAATCCTGAAGGGGTTTTGAGAAATTCCATGTACGATTATGCAGTTTATAGGTACTACAAACGATATATCTTCTGCTTGTCTCTAACAGCGGTTGCCAAAACTGGCTCAGGGGCACCAGGAGAACTGGCTGAAAATGCAGACTCCCAGGTCCTACCAGGCGATGTTCTCATTCAGTGGTCTGGGTTGAGGTACCAGAATTAGTATTTTTGACAAGTGCCACAGGAAACTGCATAGCTGGCAGTCTAAACTCTAAGCCCACCATGGTCTGGGATCAGTGGTCCTCAAAGCAAGTTCACACTCCACAGAAGGTATAAACTGATACACTGGGGCACTGAGAAAAAATCAGAGCTTCTATTTATAATTATTTCTCATACCATTCTTATGTAATTTCTAACATATATATTTTCTAACCTAATATATCCGTAAAGTGTATAAATATATTAGCATGATATGATCAAATTCTTCTTACAGGGAGTTTATAATTTTTAAAACATGGGAGGCCACAGGAGTACTTTTGCCCAAAACTACAGCTGAATACTCCAGTGTCCCAGGGAAAATGGAAGGAATATGGAATTGAAAGATAACACCTTGGTGAGGGGGCAACACAACGTCTTAAAACACACCGAAGAGAAAGGTGAAAAGACCCCAAATGTTTCCCCAACCTTAGGGAAAGCAAGTTGGGGTATCCATGTGTCTCGTGTGTAAAATAAACACAGGGTGAACCACCTGTTCTCGTAAGGTCCCCCCAGCACTAACTCACCACAATTTTATGAAACACTAGTGAAGAGACACCCCGAGTGCAACAAAGATAGATGGTAGACACTATACCTCACAAATTTGAAATAGGGCGACAAAATCTACAAACTGTCTATGATGCAGGCGTTGAGCCCATCACTAGAATCGTAAAGCATTCTCACTGAAATAGCTTGATGGCCCCCACATTTTATAGAGAGGGAAAATGGCTCAAAGTGGAGACCGGTTCTGGCCAAGTAGCCCCAGGCAGCTGGGGGCAAAGCCGAGTCTCCTGATCCCGGGAGCATAGCCCTTCCGCTTTACCAGTCTCCTTCCTTTCTAAAATAAATAGACTTTTTAAGATGCCAGAGGCCCAGCTTTCTGAAGATAAAAATAAGTTCCATTCATTGTTCTAAATATGATTTATGTTTGCAACCTTTAGAAAGAGGAAAAAAAATGTTCTGGGATTTGTTTTGCCTCCGTTTCTTTTTTTTTTAAATTTGAGGAGCTGGTGAAGACATAATCTTATACTGTTAGAAAATAAAATTTAAGAGCATCTTAAATAAGGAAGCCCAGTAGTGATCACACTGTGATTATCAGTGAGGCTGCCAAGAGCCCATTTGAGAGTTGAGGTCTTCTGGAACACCACAGATCTCCAGCTGCCTCCAAGTCAGGCACTTCCTTTATCTCCCTCAGACTCTGGAGACAGGCAAGGTCAGTTTTCCTTCCTGCTTTGCTGCATATCTAATACTCTCTTCAGTGTGAATTTAAAAGGATAAAAAAAGAAGGCAAGAGCTTCACATCTCTGCCGAGGAAACATCTGCCTTCCTAACAGCCCAGGAATGCTGAGTGGGCACTGGGGGAGCACAGCAGTCCAGGTTTGGATTCAGGATTTGTATACTTAATCTCTGCAAGAGAGCAGCACCTCAAGATCTGTGAAGTCTGACCCCATCCCTTGGGGAAACAGGGGGAGGATGATTCTCAGGCACATGGCAGTTTGAGAACCACTGATCTCTAGACAAGACGCCAGGGACACCTGGGCTCTGGGTAATACTCCTCCCCACCTCCCACTCACAACCATCCCTAGGTCCCAGAACATCTCCCCTACAAGGTTCCTCTCTAGGGGTGGAGGTAAGAAAGCAGTATCCCAAAACTTGAAACTTAGCCACTCCCTCATTCAAAGTGGAAAGAGGGAGTAAACGAACTCGTATCTGTTCACTAAGCACTTTCCACATGTGATTCCACTGCATCCTCTCAATAAAAACCCTCCACATTCAGACGTACCGTAGTTAATTCAAAGCTTCTAGGGCAATCTAGACTCAAGTTAGGCTGAAGGAAGTTTTACTGCAAACATAAAGAGTCTGCTATCAGGGCAAATGAGAGCATAAATGAGATCATACAGACATGATCACACCATCAAAGAGAGGAAAATAATCAAATATATTTAATATTAATGACTGATATTCTGAATTATACATGAAGGCCAATCCCCCCAACAAAAAAAGTATTGCTAGGCAATACCTCATTGCCCTTGCTCAAGTTACCAGTCTATAACTAAAAATAATAGAACTGCATTTCTTTCCAACTACCCCACAAATCTGTCTGCACCATCCCCACAATTGTTCAATTTAGTGAGGTTTGGCCATAAATGTTTTTCTTCTTCCAGATCACGCCACAAAAATGTCTGATTCTGGGACAGACTGCAGGACTGTGCAGTCTCTTCCCTATTTTCAACTTCTGGTCCACTCCATCTATCTTCGGTTAGGTTACGTCTTTTCACTGCATTGTCTATCGATTATGGAAGAAGAGAAGACTTGAACAGAGATAGAAAACTTAAGGCGTCACACCATGGAATCTGGAAAACATATCCATCACGGCTGTTCTCAGCCCACCCACAGCAGTCCTGAATGTTAAAGTCTGAAGGGCCTTCTCCAAGTAGTGTACGAACATTTACAGCTCCATAAACTTACTGTGTAATCAAGGTAACTTTGTGCATGAACCCAAGCTCCACACAGTAATTAGGTGGAGAGGAGAACAGGCAGGCACCCTTCAAGAGCTAATTGCGTCCTGTTGATAATGAGCCATGTAAAAGCACAGAACAGAATGGCACTAGCCCCTCTGCCTCCAATAACCAGTAATGATACGTACATAACAATTTCCCATCTCATCAAGGGTGGAGATGGAGGGCATCAATTCACCAAAATTTTTGGTTCCAAATTAATTTCCCATCTTCCCTTCTCAAGCCAAGTACAAGAGAATCTAACCACAGAAAGAACCTTTCGTGTCCCACTGCCAAGTCTCAATTTCTGTTGTCACTACTCTCATTCATTTTATTGTACCTTGGACCACTAAAATAGTCCCCTAATTGTTCTAATTCTGCAAATGATTTATTTTGTGCAAAGGTGCGAGAATAACTTTCTGATGGACGTCTCTTACCAAGATCAAAACCGGAAGGCCTTCTCACTGTTTACAGATCTTAAAATCTGGAATCAAGGCCCTCCATGATCCAGCCCAAACTCCCTTTCCAAACTTTTTTCCTCTGTATAAATTCTAAGATCACAAAACTGGAAGCCAATGAACCAAATTCATCTGCCAATACATTTTATTTGCCATGATTAATAACAGCAACCATAATAATAACAACAGCAGCAAACTTAGAACTTCCCTATGCCCAGGCACTTTCTAAGCACTTTATGGACATTAATCCCTTAATCATCACAACTCTATGAGATTGTTACTATATCCATTTTAAAGATGACAAAAAAAGATTAAACAAGTGGAGGAGCCACCATTTCAACTCAAGCAGACTGGCTCCAGAGTCTGTTATTCTCAACTACTATATTGTACTACCTTCTCTAAATGGATAGGTGGATGGCAGGGAGGGTCAACAGACGAATGGAAGGGTGGGTACATGAGTGGCACTATTTTATGAACTATTTTAAGGTTTTTGTTTGTGAATGCATAGTCTCCTCGCTAATAATGAAAGAAAATGAGCTCTCTCTTGAACTCTCCTGGTTTTTCTATCTGTAACGAGAAACAAAACCTTGAAACATGGACCTCCCCCTGGGCTACACAGATGCACTTGCCTGAAGCACAGAAAGAGTCCTACGTAATTGAGTGGCTTTACCTGTAATGTTACTATCAAAATAGTGGCATAAAAAATACAGGCACTGGGCTTTCCTGGTGGCGCAGTGGTTGAGAATCTGCCTGCCAATGCAGGGGACACGGGTTCGAGCCCTGGTCTGGGAAGATCCCACGTGCCGCGGAGCAACTGGGCCCGTGAGCCACAATTACTGAGCCTGCGCGTCTGGAGCCTGTGCTCCGCAACAAGAGAGGCCGGGATAATGAGAGGCCCGCGCACCGCGATGAAGAGGGGCCCCCACTTGCCACAACTAGAGAAAGCACTCGCACAGAAACGAAGACCCAACACAGCCAAAAATAAATAAATAAATAAATAAATAAATAAATAAATAAATAAATAAATAAATAAATAAATAATTTAAAAAAATAAATAAATAAAAATCATCAACATCATTAAAAAAAAAAAAAAAAAAATACAGGCACCAAACAGACAAATGCAAAGTGCCTAATAAAGAGGAGAGGCTTCGAGGGAGAAAGAATAAATGAAGTATATGAACCGTGCATATTAATAGCACCTGCAAATTAACTTCCTGGAAACAGCAATAAGCAGATAAAGTACCAGGCCTCAGTGGAATCGGACACAAAATGAATGCAGCTGCAAGAACACAGAAATATACACACTTTTACTTGCAAACATCTGCCCCTGGTATGCCCATCAACTCTCCCACAACATGCTCACAGGAGCCCAGCAAAAAGACGAAAAATATTGCCATGTTCTTGCCTAACATCAATACCTTCCTACCACACTGACCCCAAGTTACCTTCAGTTTGCTTTTAAAAAGAAAAATGGCAAACAACAGACACCAAGAGAAAGTGCTAAGCCTGGCACGAGCTTGAGATGGACGGTCTAAGGCAAAAAGCCTTGCAAAGGGAATTAATTGAGCATGCCTCATGTTACCTGCCCTGACCAACCGGTACCTGGGGCTGCAACAAGTTCCCAGGGTCTCATCCTCCATGTTAACAGGAGGTGAGTGGGAGTTCCAAGCACAGTGCAAAGACATGATCTCCCAATTCCTCGGCAGAACACTTTAATCCAACCCTACCTAATTAGCATAATTTCCCTCCCCACTCACTCCAGGAGTCCTGTGCTCCAATCACACCCCACTGAGCAGCATTCTCCAGCTAGAGCTTTCACTTTGCTGCCTCTAGGCCTCTGTTCATGCTTGGAATACCTTTCCGCCTCTGCCTATCCCTCATCCCAATGACAGCCGATTTGCCCTTCTTTCTATAGCAGGGGCTCTCAGTCTTGGCTGCACAGGAAAATCATGTAGGGACCCTTAAAAAATACTGATGCCTGTGATCAAACTCCAAAAATTCTGATTTGATTGCTGTGGGGTATGGCTTCGATATTAAGATTTTTAAAAAATTCTCCCCGGTTATTCTAAAACACAGGCAAGGTTGAAAGCCACTTCCCTGGACCACTTCCCCAAAGAAGCCTTTTGCCTAACTGGGATGAACTGTTTCCACCCCGACATTCCCGGAGCGCTTTGTTTTGACTTCCCTCTGTAGAAGACCCTATCACAGGACAGGCTCAGACCGCCAGAATTGTGAGTCAGGACTGAGGACAGCATTAGAACACAGCCCCTTGGATGAAGGCTGGAAACTGTTTTACTTACATATGCCGTCCCCCTTGGCATGACACCTTAGACGCCGCAGCTACTCAATAGATCTTCGCTCAATTTCATTGAATTGCCGTGGGGTTTTTTTTTGGCTGCGTCGGGTCTTAGTCGCAGCACCTGAGATCTTCGTTGCAGCATGCGGGATCTTTCATTGCAGCGCGCAGGCTTCTCTCTAGTTGTGACGCACAGGCTCCAGAGTACGTGGGTTCTGTAGTTGTGGCGTGCGGGCTCCAGGGCGCATGGTCTCTCTAGTTGAGGCGCACGGGCTCGGTAGTTTTGGCGCAAGGGCTTAGTTGCCCCACGGCATGTGGGATCTTAGTTCCCTGACCAGGGATCGAACCCGCGTCCCCTGAATTGGAAGGCGGATTCTTTACCACTGAACCACGGGGAAGTCCCCTGAATTGTTGTTTTTATATATTACACCAAAAACATAAATAGTGCTAGAATGTTCAATGAGTTTCCAGTGGAAACAGAAACTACCATAGGCCGTAGATGGTGACAAGTTTAGTGCTGGAGCAGACCACCTCTTCCCTAGCAGGCCTCCCTCCTCTCTCTCTGCGACCCCTGAGGGTGGGTAAAGTTGCAAAGAAGCCCAGCCTTCCTTACATCCGGAAGAAATGGAATCCATCAAAGCAGGCATTTTCACCCAAGACAATGATACCAAGGGGCAGGGGACTGAAAAATAGGCCCATGTTCCACAGAGCAAATTTCAACATAACAAATCCTTTGGAATAGCCTGCTCCTGCGAGAGAGAGCCCTAAGGCAGTGATTCTCAAGATTTATTGTAAATAAGAATCCCTTGGGTGGCTGTTCAAAATCCAAATTCCTAGACCTCAAACCCTCTCACCCCTAACTGACTGAACCAGAATATTCCTGGGTAGGGCGTGTTGATGAAGCCTGGGAGGTACAGCAAGCTCCCCAGGTGATTCCAATGCTGGTGACCGGTAGACCACAGTTCCATCAACAAACAGTGGCCCAAAGCAGTTCAGATCCTCCAGGTACTTGGCCTTGTAGAATCACAGAGAATCTGAGAGGAAAGATTTGGGGAAGCAGGGATAATCTGTAGCGCCTCTATCAACAGAAATTACTTGGTGGTGGGAGGTATTATAGGGACAGAATGCCCTTATAGCAGTGTCTACTGTAAAGTTTAAAGATGGTAACAAAAAGTGCTTGGCTCATAGTAGATAATCAGTAAATGACTGACAATAATAATTATCCCTTTCACAGCTTCCTTCTATGATCATTTTATATCTGATGTTTCCTAGAAATCAAGGAGACGGAGATATCATTAGTCTTAAATCACCTTCCCCTTTAACTTCATATTAAGGAATAGCCCCGAGCCTAACTCACCATCCTTCACCACCCAGGAACACCTGCCAGCTGCCACCACCTACACCTTCCCCACCCTCCCATCCCACCAGGGCTCAGCCAAACTAAAGAGCCTGCAGGTACATGCAAGGTCCCCGGTAGCGAATAGACCAGGCACAGCCAGTGCACTAACTTACCTGTGGGAAACGAACCGGAGGTAAGTCTTTCATCCTTACAGAAACAGCCTCACTCAAGGTATTTACACCTCTGCAACTGCGCTGCTTGCTGAAGGCCTGGAGAATTTCCCAGGCCAGCCTATGTCAGTTAACTTCTAAAGAGAGAGCCTGTAGTCACATCTAAGTATCTGGGAATTAAACCATGAAAAGACCCAAACATATCTTTACCTTGGCAGTTGTTCTACAACCTCCCTTCTTGACTCTAGTCAATGAAGCAAACCAGATCCTTCAAATTTAATACCATTCTCGTCACCTTCCCATTAAGAGAAAGCAATTCCCACATTTTAGCCATAAATTAGAAGGCTTCCATTTTGCAGACGTATGAAACGACGTGACTGTATTCCACAAAGAGAGGCCAAATCTCAAACACCAAACTAAATAGAGAGAGATGATTTGTGATACTTAAATATAATTACTGTGCTAGATTCAGGTTTTTAATCTCATGTTTTTCCATTTCATTATGAAATTACAGACCCAAACCTCTGGACACAATAGCAGCATTGTCGCTGTAATCATTACCCACGTTACTCAGAGGGAACACACAGCTCTACTGGAGGTCACTCAAGCACAGTAAATGCAGGACTGCACAAAGGCATCTTGCTCCAGCTGATCCCATTCAGTCCAGGGAGCAGAAAAAGATTTAGGAGTCTGAGCAGATGACAAAATGTCAGCAATTTAGAGCCATTATTTTTAAAAAGCATGCTTAGGGCTGAGTTATATACATTGGAAGATGGCATCAGAAACTATGAGGTCATCCTCCCATCATAATCAGCCCCAAGCACATCTCTGCTCAACAGCATGGAAAAACTGGGGTGGGTTCAGATAAGTGGAGCCCAGAAGTCAACCGGAGAGTTAGAATATAGGAATTAAGGCTAGGGAGGGAATAACTGCATTTCAGTTATCTGAGGACGGAACTCACTCAGTGGGGTCTCAGGGGACAAGCAATCCCACATGAGACTCAGTAGCACAGCATAAAGAATTTAGGTTAGAAAGAAGAACTTCCTGAGCAAGCAAAAGAAAGGTAATTTACGGATGTTAAAGCATCTCCATTAAAAGCCTTTACACAATAAAGCAGTTTTAGAATATTCTGAGCGGGACAAGTTGATACTATGCTCTAATAAACACCTAAATAGTACTGGCAATGTGCTAGGCACCATCCTAAGTGCTTTATGAACTATTTCATTTAACCTTCAAAATAATCCTAAGAGGCAGGTATTATAATTTTCCAGGTGAGGAAAGTGAGGAGCAGAGGTTATGGCTTGCCCGAGGCCAAAAAAATCAAGTGGCTCTTAACCAGAATACTATTATTGTATGATTCCTGCTATATGCTTCACTATGATTCAATTCAAGATAATTGTCATTCACAGTCAATCTCTTTCTCATTCTCTCACACATGTATGCACGCACATGCGCACGCGTGCGCGCGCACACACACACACACTTTCCATTATCCCAAAGAGGTATTATTTGGACTGTGATAAAATCCAGATTACATAAAAACAATGATCCTCTGATGTTTCAACCCTTTGAGATATATTCAGTTATTCCAAGTTCAAAATTAAAAGAAGAATTGATTATTTTAAGCAAATACCCACTGTCATATCACCTTTGTAAGGGTCAGAGAGTTCAGATATTAAATGTAACAATGTTTTTAACTTCAAAAGGAACTAGGGAATACATGTCTCTCCTTATCTCACTTGGAGAGATGCTGGCATTCTCCCAAGACAACAGCCTATCCAGAGCCAGAAATAATTTGTGTAAAAGTTTACCCTATACTTCATCTAAGGTCCTATATTCTCCAACAGCCACGATAAGGTCAGCTAAGGCTGATCCTACATAGCTTCTTTTTTTTTTTTTTTTTTTTTTAATTTTAAACATTTATTTAACTTTTTCTGTTTATTTTATTACTACATAGCTTCTTGATGAATACTCTGGTTCTGGTTACGAAGAAGAAAGATGTAGTGGCCCTTGGTCCCAGCATAAATACAAGTTTCAATGTCCCTAAGAGAATGTTAATAGAAACTGCATGGACTTCCTTAAATCAACAACATGGAATAATAGCATTCTAGGACTTAACTACTTGAAATATTCATCTGAAGGAATTAACATTAAGTAAAGATCATCTAATGCACTGGTTCTCAAACTAGGTTAACCTTTGGAATCAGTTTTACAAAATACTGATGCCTGGGGTCCACCATCAGAGGTTCTGATTTAATTGGTCTGGGATGCAGCCAGGGCACAGATACTTTTTTAAGTGCCTCAAGTAATCCTAATGTGCATCAAAGTTTGAAAACCACAGCTTTAATGGAAATTACCCACCTAGTCTATTTTTCAGGCAAAAAAGTGCATCACAGGAAACTTAAAACGCTTAGCTGCACTCTGTGAAAGTGGCCTTAATGGCCACACCCTTGATGTTTGTGGAGTAGACACCAAAAAGTCACCCACAAGAAGAGTTCTGCATCTTCTTGGAAACCTTTGTTGCTGCATTATACATTCATTTCTTTAATGCCCTTTGTCTAAAGACTTGCATAAACTTGTTTTATAACTTGGTTTTAGGAAAGAGTTTGCATCTCCTTTGAAACCTGATATGTTTCCTGTTCTTGAAAAATAAAAATCAAGTGCCCTATCTTGTTTCCTTTATAACACTGAGTGCTAGAAGTATTAGAGCTGAGTTGAACAGCTAACTGGAGTATTTACTTCCTACCTGTATTTGATTCTCCTTCTGTCTATACATGTTTTGACTAACTATTCCTTTTTTTTTCTTTTTTTTCTTTTTTTTTTTTTAAGGAGCAAGGTATAGAATATCTCTTTTGAAACTTGTTTCAAAGGCCAATGTGGAAACAGACAAACGCAGAAGTTATGAATAATGATCAAGTCCATGAAGGCTGACATTTAGGGAATCTCTTGGATGTCTTCCCTCTTTGTTCCTCGGACTGTGCACACTACTTGCATGCTTCTGTTCTTGAAGAGGTGCACAAAAAAACACAAGTATCCTACAGGCTACGTTATATTCAAACAATACCAGAGGAACCCTACTGTAAGGAATTTAAATATAGAGTAACTGCTTTTTAGTTTGCTTCCCTCTATTTGGGATTTAACGAAGTTTCTTTAGACTGAAATCTACTCAGACCTCACAAACTCCAAGTCTAGTCTGCATTGTGGTGGTGCTGCTCTTCCCCTAAAGCCTGTATCTCTGTTTCCCTCCACTTGCTACTCTTGGCAAAGTAACTTCCACCTTCTTTCTTTGCACCCTCTTCCATATGGCTGGAATTAATAAGCCTGCAAGCTGGGGGCAATGTCTCTCCACAGCTGTCTTTTCAAGCAATTATTTAGAGACAGAGAAGGAAGTCATTAACAATCCTGGGAGTCAGCCAGAGACAGCTCTGCCACACAAAACACTCAGATAGGGCCCTGGGCCAAAAGGTCACTTTTTACTGGGGGCTCGAGTGGGATGGGGTAACAAAGTAGTACAGAGAAGAAGATAAGGGAGCAGGTAGCAGGTTTTCACTGTATTTTTCTGGCATCTTCAACAAGGTCAATTTCTTCCGTGCAAAAAAGAAAAAGTCTAGCTGAACCAATCAGGAATTCATTCAAAAGTGACTACAGGCAAGAGCGAAGCAATGCCAGAGAAAATAATGCCTTTCTGAAAAGTCTGTCCTTTAAGGCCAAAATAGCTGCCTAAACATCATGAAAGTTCCACCTCTTTCCCAGGAGGCTGGGGAAGTGGGTAGGACTGGTGGCAAATGTTGTAACAGTACTTACTAGAACAAATGTTAATTAAGTCTATCCAAAAGTATGCCTGATTAGTGAAAACCAAAACATTTTACACAAGGTGGCAGATTCCTCCTGCTATGTCTACCCACTCACTACATCAACACTGGTCTCACCAACACAAAATTTTCTTGAATGCTGAAAAGAGAGAGCCTGCTACTGCTTCCAGTTAGTTTCTCCTCTTGGATAAAACTAGGCTGTCCTTCTGTAAGAGGAAAAGAGCTTCTAGATTTTCCTTGTCTGTTAATAAAGACAAGTAACTAGATTCATCTTTCTTTTCCCTTCTCCGGAAATAGACCATGTAGAGATATTTTGAGAAACCAGTCAAACTTGGAACTGGTAATCTGATTTTAAAACAATGTTCAGGGGCAAGTCAGTGTCTCTGTGAACTCCAAAATCTTAGAAAATCATCAGAGATGAAAAGTCCTATAACAAAATTGTCATGTTCTAGATCAAATGTGGAAAAGCCAGAAAGAGTTGACTTCAAACTTTACTATGATTACAGACAATGCCCTTAACTTCAGAGTCTCAGTTTCCTCATCTGAAAATAATACCAAACTTCATCTGATAGGCTTATGTTTTTCCAACTTTTTAAAGCACAACATAATAAAAATACACTATTGTCAGGATCTGATGCACATGCAAGCATACACGTGCACACACACACAAACACACACCCTATCTCTATACACATACATCTGAAACAAAGGTTACTAAGTGTGATATACTCTGATACCATCTGATTCCACTTTTTTAAAAAATGCTGGTTGTTACCCACTAATGGGTTAAGAAATGCTGTTTTAGAAACCACTGTGATAGGGTGTCTTGTGGAATTGATATAGTCAGGTGTGATCCAATAGCAAAGAGCCCAGCACACAGTAGGGTTATGACAAATGAAGGGTCTCTTTTCATACAATACAGTCCTTTCAAAGGAACTGGCAGAAAAAGTAAGTCCTGTTATTCAGGGCAGTCCACAGAATACACCACACCATTCCACCCTCCTGACAGTGAAAAGCCGCTGCCCTGGGTTGTGCTGTCGGACAGCCACTGAGTTACGTCTACAGCTGTTGGCATTCTGCTCTGAAGAAGGGATTCTTTGTTTATGTACTGTTTATCATTCACGTCAGGTTTGTGGAGGGGACTTTAATATTTCAGATTCCCAAAAGTTACTTACTACCATGTAAAAAAAAAAAAAAACAACAGCAGCAAACCCTGCTGAACAGCCATGTGGAGTGGGAAGGAGCCTCTCAATCATACAGAAAAATTTTATGCAAAGTACACCCTTTGTGTACTTTCTAAGACTGTCTTAACACAGTCTAAGACTGTCTTAACACAATCTACACTAAAATCTAAGACTGTCTTAACACAGTCTAAGACTGTCTTAACACAATCTACACTAAAATCTAAGACTGTCTTAACCCAATCTACACTAAAAGCAACTGTAATGATGAACTCTAATCCAGCTAACCAAAGCTGAATATCCAGAGATAAGAAGGGAAGCTATGTCTTTGGAAAACCCTCAAAACTTTCGAGAAAAAAAAAAATCATTTAAAATTAAAGTGTCTAAAATATTTAAGGTAATAAAAACTCTGTTTTCTCTAATGGTTATTTATTTATTTATTTTGTGCTGATTTTTAAGGAGGCCTCCCATGACCACACTTATTAAAATAGCTCCCTATCCCATCTTTTTTTTTCTTTCGTACTATTTCTTATACTATCATCATTATAAATGCGTTTTCGCCACTATACCTCACTAGAATTTAAATATCATGAGGAAAAAGACCTTTTATGTTTGTTTGTTTATCTACCACTGTATCCTTAGTACCTAGAATAATGCCTAGCACACAGTAGCAACACAAAAAATATTTGTGAAATTAATGAATTAGTGAATTAAATGAGCAGAATGTTGACTTCTGCACTGGAGTTCAACCCAAGAAGCCACATGCCTCCTCCCACTACCTCTGCCATGGTTATGAGAGAATCACAGAAAGACAAGCCCCTATTCTCTGAAGGCATCAGCTGTACATCATGCACTGCCTCCCAGTATCTGTTCCTTTCTTCCTCTACATTTACAAGTAACAACTCCCCAGCTCCCCTTGGCATTGTTCTGGGTCAACCAGCTGCTCATCTCCTCTTAACGAAAGGAAATTATGTGAAATCAAAACACATCTCCCTGATGCCACTCCTTCAGAGCCTGCCCAGAGTTGGAAGCCTCTCACACCCTAAAGGAAAAACAACAGCAAACCCCAAGTGGGAAAAGGCAAAAGGCAAAGGGGCAAAGCAAACCAAAAGCCCCTGAACTGAGGTGCTCCAGCATAGCTGAAGACAGCTTCCTCTATCCCCTCTTCTCCTCTTCAAAGAGACAGCTGGACCTTGAAAAAGAGTGGCTGGGCTCTCCTCTGGCTGAGTACTCCAGGCTGTGAGAGAAAAGATCATTCCATGATTTGAGATTTTTCCAGCTGGCAGCTGATTACTGATTTCCCGCTGGGACTCCATCCATCTAACTGAGTCTCTCCAAAACCAATGTTAAAGGGCCACATAATCTTTCCTGCAATTGCTTGATCAAGCAGACAGGTAGATTTTGTTGGAATCCAGGCTCTCCTTGTTTCTAATCTTGTATGGGTGGCACTTCATGTCATTTGGGGTAGCTCAATGCCTACTCACACTAGAAAACATGCTCAAGTGTTTGGGGGTGGTAGCTAAAGGTGGGAGGGGGCTGTCATAGCAGCATAATAAAAGCAAATCACCTGGTAAAACAGGAGATGAATGCATAAATCCAGGCAGAGAATTTAAAGTAGAAATGCATTACCAACTAAAGAAATCATTTCACATGACTTATACTACAAATTGACTTTAAGAGACATCTCAGTCTGCACATGTATTCCCTGCTGAATGGTGATACCTATTCAAATGATCAAAAACAGTCCGTTCTTAAACTCAGGATAAATCCCAGACCTCAGAAACAGGCAAAGGAAAAAAAAAAAAAGTTCAAAAGCAGAAAAGCAGTAAACGTTACTCTCAGGACCAATCTCTCTGATATGCTTCAAGCTTGCTAACAGCATTTTTATGCCACAGGCATGCTACTTTCCTTTGCCTTCATTTTATTTCACAGGGAGTCCTTCCCTAATAGCCATGGAATATCCAAAAGGAGAAAAGAAGGGGAGGGCAAAGCATTCTGCTATCTCTCCTGCTTGGAAAAGACTCAAGAGCCTGGAAGGATGCCGCAAAACTCAGTGTGAACACAACAAACAACAGCAGCCAAGAAAACTGAATCCCAGTGAGAAATCTGCCAGCTGGGAGCCACTCTGTAATTGGAGAGGAAGCATCTACTTAAATGGCCAGTGTCCAGCTCAGTATAAACCCTGTGGTTACAGGACCAGAGTGGAAACACCTCCTAAAATCACCACGAGCCTGATCCCTCCTGAACTGACTTCTACCAGTCCCAGTTTAAAGTCATCCCTCCCTCTAAAGTGAATGTTCTAATCTCCAAATAATGACATGTATCTCAAACAGATCCTCAATGAGGCAAAGGAGAGAGCCATCAGAGCAGCAGTACTTCAAGCCACAGCAGGTTTGGAGATGACAAGCAAGATAAGTGAAGCAAAAAAAGATGACCAGCACCCCCTTAAGAGGGTCAAAGGGCTTACTCTGCACACGTGGCAGGGCTGGACATGCCAAGGGAGCACCACAGCATGTGGACCAGGGACTTGGGTATGGGTAAGAGGTAAGACCCAGAGCAGGGGAGACAACTTCAAGCCACTGCTAATACACAACAAACCCATACAACTGGAATCTCATTACTAAGCTAAATACTTAAAGTCCATTTAAATAATTCTTAGTGACTCAACAAAGCCTTTCAGAAAAGGGAATTATTCTTGCAAGGCACAAAAGTGAGAGCTAAAATATAGTTAAACCCTCATCAACTTCCCAATGACAAGGCAACATAACACACTGTTCCTTCCCAATAGAGGATGCTCTCTAAAAGCTACTTATATTTGGTTGTAACATAAGGTGTGATTTCTTTTCTTTCTCTCTTTTTTTTTTTTTCTTAATGGTAGATTTCCCTCTCAGTTAGCTTTTCCTAGAATCAAGAAGAAAATTATCTTTCAGTCCCTGGGTGCATACCAAATAGGGAGCGTGGAATATAACCTGGGAACTCACTGGGGAAAGGTCTCTGGAACAGAAAACATTTACAAGACAGATAACTGAGAATTGACTGTGCTACAAATAAATTCCCTGTGGCCTGAAATTCTTCTTCTGGAGGAACCATGAAAAACCATGAGCACTGGAAGATACCCTACTGGTCATTCAGTACAATGCAAGGTTCTAAAACCTGGCCCCTTCTCAGACATATTAACCTAACCCAAAGAGACAGCATCCATTCTGAAGGTTTAGAAACATTGAGCTAACCTCCTCGCCTCCACTTACAGATGGAGAACTAACGAGCCTTTCTGCTACAAAGCCCACGGTCAGTGTCCAACACAGAGCACAGGCCTTCACGCCAGTGTACGGTAACCTGAGAATGACTGACCCAAAGGTCCTTGTTCCAGCAGCCACACATGGGCCGGCCTGAGTGAGGCAGCCAATTCTCAGCCCACAGGCAGCTCCCTCTCCAGAGCTTAGTGTGTGGCCTTTGAAACAAGTGGGAAGGGAAGGAGAGAAGAACAAACAAACAAAACCCAGCCTCTGCAGTCTACACTGAGGTTAGATCACAAGTCATGTGGTGAAGTGCCTCCAAGAGACTGGAAGTACTCTAACAGAGACGTCTGTCAGTTCTGTGCAGAATAATTAGCTAGTAAAACTTTAAACAAACAATTATTCTAGGCCTCTGCCAACAGGCCACTGAGGGTAGGGCAGAAAAGAGTTGCCCTTAGGAGAGCTGGTCTCCAGGGCTGATGCCAAGGCCAAGCTGTGATTCACAGAACCCAATACCTCCAGGTGTTATGTGCTGGTGCCTCCAGCCCACTCGCAGCAGCTAACCAAGCCGGCTGCTGTTGCTGCTTCCTGCTTCTGGCTAGTCCCTGCACCCGCAAAGGGCCCCTCTCTCTCCAAGGGGGCACTGCCATTGCTAAAAGCTGGTGGTGGCAGGCAGATGTATTATCAATAGAAGGAATTTGTAATACTATTTTTCATTTTAAGAAATGAAAATAACAGAAGCATGTTTTCAACTCTCAAAGTAATTCTGAGAAAATACCATAACAAAGGATAACCTTCATCTGGGCTGTGAAGACAAAGTCTTGAATTTAAAGAAAGAGAAGTGTACTTTAATTAGAGGACTAATATGATGGAAATAGAGCTAAACTGAGGAGATTTGAGATCCAGATTCCAGCCCCAAGTTCACCACTGTGAAATTCAGCTGGTATGTAACACTGCTAGATCTGTTTTTCCATTGGTAAGATGGGGAACAGGAGAGGGAGTAGGGGGAAATTGAAACAGCAGGGAAGGGGGCAAGGCACAACCTTTAAAAGAATGACATAGCCATAGGACATGACAAAAACTGGTTAGAACCAACTAGGTCCAAGAAGGCGGAAGATTCAACTTCCAGTGGACCTTGAGCCTCATTATAGCTCACTGTAATTCATTAGCATATGCTAAATGACACCCACCAGCACCATGACAGTTCTGAGGCTAACCATAAAAGGCCAAAAAGTGGGTGGTGCCCAATTCCTTGAAATCCCTGCCCCTTCCCTGAAATAGTTGGAATAATCCTCCTACTCATTAGCCTATGAAATTACCCAGCCCATAAAAACTAACCACACCGTATTTTGGGGCCTCTCACCTTCTAGGATGGCCCACACTCTGTCTCTGGAGTGTGTTTCTCTCTAAATAAATCCACTTCTTACCTATCACTTTGTATCTCACTGAGTTCTTTCTGCAATGAGACATAAAGAACCTGAACTTCATTAAGTCCTGAGACCAGGTGTGTGATCTCAGTTAAAAGACCATGGGTTCAAGTCCCATCTGAGTTGCAAGGTTTCAAAATGATCAAGTCCTGGGCTTCCCTGGTGGCGCAGTGGTTGAGAGTCTGCCTGCCAATGCAGGGTACACGGGTTCGAGCCCTGGTCTGGGAAGATCCCACATGCTGCGGAGCAACTGGGCCCGTGAGCCATAATTACTGAGCCTGCACGTCTGGAGCCTGTGCTCTGCAGCAAGAGAGGCCGCGATAGTGAGAGGCCCGCACACTGCGATGAAGAGTGGCCCCCGCTTGCCGCAACTAGAGAGAGCCCTCGCACAGAAATGAAGACCCAACACAACCATAAATAAAAAAAAAAAAAAAAAAAAAATGATCAAGTACTTTTGGCTCTAGAAATATATTTCTAATTATTTAATTTATAGCTTTGTGGATAGCTCTTTAAATTGTGGCTGAAATCAGTATGAGTCAACCTGATTAAAATCCTATCAACCTCAATTAAAAATAAGGAAGAGACTGACTATCCACGGTTGTTTCAGTCTGGTTTGTTGCTTGTTTTCAAAAGGATTCAGGAAAGGCAATGAGGTGCTAGCAGAAACCATGACAGCCTCTAATGATCCCATTTAACTCCGGCAATGACACTCACCAATGACCATTTGTCCCTAGATTCCACTTCTGTGCTTTCACCACTACACCCTGATGCAAACCTTCCTTTCAGGTCCCTAAGTGTAGATACATCTACTTAGAGCTCTATAAATAACAACAGCCAGGCACACAGTGACCAGCCACCTGTGAAATTAGCATCAGATGGTCTGATCAGGTTTCTTTACCCTCCCTCCTCCTCTTTGCCCTGGGCCAAAAATCCAGACGCTGCAGTTAGACCAGAGTTGCATCATGCTTCCCCAGGACCTGGGGATGGATAAGAGCCCTATCACCAACACAGGACAGCTGTTTCACTGTACATCATTCCAATGGGCCTTAACAGAAGATGTCAAGATTTTAACAAGCACCAAATCTCTAGTATTAATTTTATAACTTCTTGAGCCCTATGAAATTTATTATAACAAAAGCTCTAGTAGTTCCAAGAAATTAAACACAGGCTTATTCTTATAGTCCAAGTTAGTTTATAATCAATTTAACTGAATAAAGTTAAAAATAAAATTTAACAGTAACATCTAAAATTTGATGTGGCTAAATATCAATTGGAACTGAAAAGGAAAGCCTTCTTTAGATCATAGGTAGCTATGACTAGGACTCATTAAGACAATATATTTCCAGCTTTACTTGTTGCATTTGCATTCCTTTATTTTAACAAGATTTCCTGCCCAAGCTGGGAAATGCAAGGTGGCAACATTTATTTGTAAAGCTTCTCAGGAACAAGCTCTCCCTGTCCTGGCTAATGCATGGGTACTTGATATGAAAGTCCACCTATATGATTCATTCAACAAACATGGATTTAATGAGCAGACACTATGCACCATGCCCATTGCTAGATTCTGGGGGATCTCATGATGAACAGAACAATGTTCCTAATATTGTACTAGTATTCACATACATTGACTTTTTTTTTTTTTTTAAATTTTATAGCTACTTTATTTATTTATTTATTATTTATTTTTGGCTGTGTTGGGTCTTCGGTTCGTGCGAGGGCTTTCTCTAGTTGCGGCAAGCGGGGGCCACTCTTCATCGCGGTGCGGGGACCGCTCTTCATCGCGGTGCGCGGGCCTTTCACTATCGCGGCCCCTCCCGTTGCGGGGCACAGGCTCCGGACGCGCAGGCTCAGTAGTTGTGGCTCACGGGCCCAGCTGCTCCGTGGCATGTGGGATCTTCCCAGACCAGGGCTCGAACCCGTGTCCCCTGCATTAACAGGCAGATTCTCAACCACTGCGCCACCAGGGAAGCCCTACATTGACTATTGACAACTACGTGTAGTCCTTTATTTTATACATGAATAAACAGAAGCTTATAGAGATGAAATGTAAAAATGGCAGAGTCATTTTTCAAAGTTTCACTATCACTATTCCACAGCCCACGTCCACACCTCACTCCAGATACACAGACATACAAGTTTGTTTGGGTAAATACAGATTTCTGTCTAAATCAGGAAGAAAAGAGGGTGGTCAGTGAATGCTTGTTTTTGATGGTGGTGACAAGCCCCTCCCTCTGTCCTACTCACTGACCCCTTGCTGGATGGGAATCCATGCTATTCCTAAGAGCTCACAAGCTCATCAGCCTGTCTCAAAAAATTGATAGAAAACAGGCTGGACTTGTTCACAGCATTGCCTTTATAAGAACAGAAATCATCCCTTTGTTTTCACTTATCATTCTTTAAGATTAGGCTAAATAATTCCAATGATCTGTCCATACTCCTACAGCCATGGTAACATCCTCTGTTTCTGAATCCTAAAGTTCTACATCCCCAATATGTGTTAGACCAGTAAGTCACAGACTTGACTACACATTACAACCATCTGGGGAATTAAAAAAAAAAGAAAAAGACCGGGGTCCCACCCCACAGTGATTCTGATTTAATTAGTCTAGAGTGACATGGATGTTTTAAACTCCCCAGGTGATTCTACTGTACAGCCCAGGCTGAGAATCACTACATCACACCAGCACTTCTCCAACTGTGGTCTCTGGACCAACACCACCAGCATCAACTGGGAACTGACTAGAAATGCAAATCCTCGGGACCCAGGCCAAATGAGTCAGAAAATCTGGGGGTGGGGCCCAGCAATATTTATTTATTTATCTATCTATCTAGATATTTATTTATTTATGGCTGCATTGGGTCTTAGTTGCTGCACGCGGGCTTTGGCTTCTCTCTTGTTGTGGAGCATGGGCTCTAGAGCGCAGGCTCAGCAGTTGCGGCGCATGGGCTTAGTTGCTCTGTGGCATGCGGGATCTTCCCGGAGCAGGGATCGAACCCATGTCCCCTGCATTGGCAGGCAGATTCTTAACCACTGCACCACCAGGGAAGTCCCATCTGTATTTTAACAAGCCCTGCAGGTGATTCTGAGGCACAGTAACGTTGGAGAACCACTACATTAAACAATCCAAGAATCCTAAAGAATTCCTTCACTGTTAATTAATTTTTAGTGTATTTAGATGTTACATTTCCAACTAGATGATAAGATCCTCAATGGCAAAAACTATTATTTTCTATTTATTTCTATGTATCTGTAGCCAGTACGTGCTTTACACAGTAGATGCTTCATTAACATTTATTGGCTAAAACTGCAATATTGTAAATCAACTATACTTCAATTTAAAAAGCTAACAAAACCAACATTAACTAGCACGAATGATCTGTCTTCAGAAACCTGATAAAATGCAAATGCCCTCCACCCCACAGAGGTCAAACTATTCAAAATCCTCTTTCTTTCATGGAGTGTTACAAAAAAGGGTTAGAAGCAATTAACCTGCAGTGGAAAGTTTTCTCCAAAGTATTCTTTTTAAAAGAAACAAACAAAAATCATTTGAAAGCAATTTTATATTCAACAAAATTCAACACTTATTGATCCCCTACTGAACACAAAACCCTGTGCTGAGAATCATTAAGGATACAAATATGTCTTAGGGATCAAACCTCAAAGGCCTTCCGGTAGTACCTATAGGGCTTTATTCTAAAACCCAGGAAAATGTTATGTTACGGTCTACATAAAAGGGAAATGTTCACAGGGATTGCTCAAGAAATGCTAGCTGCTTCTACCACGACCTGGGAGCAACAGTTTCAATCAAACCAAAATATCTTCACTGAACTATCAACTAACAAATATCTTTTAGAAAGACACATAATACAATTTGAAATAAACACAACTATTCCAATAAGTGACTACTAACACTACATACACACATACCAAAACACAACCACAAAAGTATTTGGGACTAGAAACCCCTGAGTGGCCAATTAGAAAATGGCATGGGGCAGGGAGAAAAATCCCCCATACTGAAACGTTTACATACTACCAACCTTCCCTGCTTCACTAATAGCCACACTTGCTGGGGTCACCTAGAAATGCCCATGAGCTAAAGTGAGACACACACCTCTGAAGTTCTCTTCAGAGACTGTACCTTTATTATTCCTCCAAACACTCTTGAGTTGTTTTAACCACAGAAGGGCAAGTGAAGGCAAGAGGTGAAGGGAGAGGTTATGGTTCTTACTCAAACAACTACTTTCCCAGTTTATTTTTGGCTTCAGTGAAAGAGGCCTCATTTGGAATGGGAATGGGGGCCCACTCCTGAAGAAGCTGTCTGCCTCAATCCCAGAAGAATTCATGGTCAGTTACCTGGCTTTCTCCAATAGGTCAAGTAGCAGAGATGCTGGAAAAGGTGGTGCACATGACACATGATAAAAACAGACCACAGTGGGGAAAGGTACTACCAATGTAGGCATCTCAAAGGAAAGGCAGGAAGAGACACACACATAGTCCTGCCATCGCAGTTTCCAGGGCTGCCTGAGGCAACAATGAAACTCCTTGCTACTGACTTCTAGCTTTACTGAACAAGCAAGCAAGTTAAACCTTTAGCCAGGAATGGTTCCACAGTTGCATTCATGGATCATATTTTTTTTAAAGAACAACAGAGGATGAAATTTGAAAATACGCTTAGAAGTCTCCCAATATCCACACCTTCTCTAGCATACCCAGACCTTCCTTGAATACCTCCAGTGACATAACACTTATTATTTACATTTTGGAAAGCCTTGTCAGACAGAATGCTCTTCTTGAAACAGGGCCATAACATGTTTCTCTACTCCTTCCTATTACTGGTCCTGGTTCTACATTAGGAAAGAAAAAGCTAACTAATCCCTCTTAGAAACCACAATCCACATAAATATTTGGAGACAGCTATCATGTGCACATTTTTCAACTGTTATCCCCTCTAATGCACACTGAAGATTCCTAATGTGTATTTTTTCCCCACAAATAATTCCCTTACCAAAAGATCAACATGATTAGAAGCTGTAACTGTGTCTGACCTCCTCTGACATTAGTCATCTGATGACTGTAACCATGACACATACAAAAACACACAATATAAATGAAGACCAGCTAAGTAAGCAATGAGTACTTTGGAAGGCTGGAGACCAGGAGAATGACCCACAGACCAGATCCAGCTCTGGCGAGAACAAGAGAACCCCGTGGTGAACTCAGAGAGAGGGTGTCCTACCAACAGCCAATCTCAGGCATCTATTATTTAAAGCACAGAAACCAGACCCAGGGTGCTTCCAAGGGTACAGTGTCAAAACAGAAAAGCTATGAGGAATAACACACTGACACCCAGACACAGTTTGCTTTAAATCTGTTAACAGATTTAAAAAAAAAAAAAAAGAATTTCCTTCTAGCACCCAGAGAGGAGTGTTGGCAGCTCACCGGGCCCAGGCAGGAGATGCAGGCTGCCAACCCCCTGACGCAGCTTTGACTATTTCCGCTATGGACAAATGACCCAGCTGCTTTGAAAGGGGTGCCCTGGGAGGAAAGCATCCCCAAGTACAGCTCCGCCACCCCTCACATCCAGCCTTAGCCACTTTGCACACGTATAGGTGTATCAGGCAGAGTAAAGGGGGAGGAGACCTGAGTTGGAAGTGCCCCTTAAGTCGGGGAGAACCCATAGGTTTCCTTGGCAGGATTAGAAAATCCAGCCTAGGAGGCAATGTGAGAGTCACTGAGTTAAAGTAAGGCCAATGGGAGAGGCTTAAAAGCTCTAATGACTGGATTAGGAATCATTTCCTAGCCTCTGTTAAGAGCAGGATGTTGACAGAAAGCACCACCCCCCCCCCAGGGAGGTACTGATGAAAACCACGACTGTCAAGGCGGCAGTAGCTCACACAAGCAGATGTGGAATCCATCCTGTCATTAGCCAACGAGGAGAAAATGCTCTGAAAAGGAATGGAGAGAAAGGTGTGGCCAAATAGCAGAAAAAGCAAACACACCACAGTGCAGTTTCTTTAAGACCCAGCATGACAAGTTACAGCTTCTAAGGATGCCATGTAACATTCTTTACAACATTACCCAACAAAAAACATACAAAAAATTATTTCCATGTGGGGATAATATGCTTAATGGTTTCTAATTATGCATTCTGTTTATTCTGCAAGTACTTATCTGGTAATTCATAATTTACCAGAACAAGTTTCTGTTTGCACAGATTGCTAACAGACTGATATTCTGAAGAATTCACAACTAGTCTAGATTACTCTGGAGAGATCAGGAGTTCCCAAGAGCCACTAGCAGCATCACAATCACCTGGGGCACTAATTTTTTAAAAATTGGTGGACTTCATCTTACACCTACTGAACACATCTCCAGGGATGAAGACTGGCCCCATGCACTACTGTAAATCAACTTTACTATAATGTAATTTATTTAGAATAAAATGCACCCACTCTAAGAACACAGTTTGATGAGTCTAACAAAGGTATACATGACAACCAAGTTATACAATATTTCTATCACAGCAAAAAGTTCTCTCATGTTGGTCCCATGGATTTTTGCTGAGATTTCCCTTTTTTTCCATTTGTTTAAAAAACTAATAATAATTGCTTGTTGAAGCATTTTTATGATGGCTGCTTTGAAATTCTTTTAGATTCCAACATCGGATTCATCTCAGTGTTAGAATCTGTTATTGGCTGTTCTTATTCAAGCTGTGATTTTCCTTGTTCTTGTGATTTTAATTGTATCCTGGACACCTTTATTTAGTAGGCAGTCTCCTGCTGAAGGGCAACGTGAGGGCTAGGCGAGTATGCCTCCTCCTGGGCCCGCCAACACTACCACCCTGGCAAGGTAGAGCACTGAGTCACCCTGCCTGCTGAAGGCAGAGGGGGAGGGGGGATTCAGCTCCTTACTCGACCCTGCTGACACCTTCCAAGTGAAGATGGGGCACTGCTTCATTACCTCAAGAGAGGGTGTGAGATCAATATATATGGAATCTAAAAAAAAAAAAAAAAAAAAAAGGTACCGATGAACCTAGTGGGCTGGAATAAAGACGCAGACACAGAGAATGGACTTGAGGACACGGGCGGCGGGGGGTGGGGAAGCTGGGGCAAAGTGAGAATAGCATCGACATATATACACTGCTGAATGTAAACCAGATAGCTAGTGGAAAGCAGCCACATAGCATAGGTAGATCAGCTCAGTGCTTTGCGATGACCTAGAAAGGTGGGATAGGGAGGGTGGGAGGGAGGCTCAAGAGGGAGGGGATATATGTATGCATATGGTTGATTCACTTTGTTGTACAACAGAAACTAACAGGGTATTGTGAAGCAATTATAGTCCAATAAAGATCTATTTAAAAAAGAGAGAGGGGGGGGGGGTGAGATCAGATTCTCCTAAGCCCCACTGCCACCAGGGAGGGAGAAGCCTGTTGCTGCAAGGTGGGAGTGGAAGCTCAGCTTAGAGCTGGACCCCACTCATACTTACCTGGCACTGCCTCAGAGCGCTGCCTAGCTCCCCACAGAGGGGAGTGGAAGATCAGCACCCTGCTCAGTTCTGCTGACACCACCCCACGTGGGAATGGAAGTGCACCGCCTGCTTCCATGGGGCACAGGGGGAAGATGGACTGAAACAGAGGGTTGGTGGGGTGTGGTGGTGTAGAGTGTAGTTTTTTCCTTCCGTGTCTGGCTGCAGTAGGGAGGGTTTTGCCAAAAATGTTTCCTGTTGTTAATTCGCCTTTTTTTCCCAGGCCTTTGGCTAGGGGAAACAGGCTTTTCTTAGAGCTTTTTTGGTCTGTGCCTCCTGGTGATTACGAATTGGAAGTTTTTGCAGTACTCTGTCCAAGATACATGGGAGTCAATAAGCAAACCCAAGGGACTCACCACCATGTCATTCCTCAAGTCCCCAAGTTGTAAGCAGCCTGCTCTCTTCTTTCTATCTTTCAGAGACTACGACTGCTTCTGTGTTATGTCCGATGTTGTTAGATTAAGGGGGAGGATCTAGGAGGAAAGGGGCTACTTCATCTTGGTGGAAATGGAAATCTTCGGGCTGTGAATTCTAAAATGCTCTCTGGATGATTCTGATGCACCAACAAGTTGAGGAACTGTCACAATGTTCTAGGGCATCAAAGAAAAATCAAACCAGCTGAGAGGCTCAACCAGGCAACTCCCCAATTATAGTTAATCCCTACAAAGTGCTTGCTAATGTACCAGGCACCTTACCTACCACTTTATTTACATTAGCTCATTTAATCCTAACAATAAGTTTATGTGGATATTATTTTCATCATCATTTTCCACGTAAGGGATGAGACAATCTGACTTTAAGCAAATTGCCCAAGGTTACACAGCTCGTATAGTGAAGGTAGGATTCAAAACCAGGCTGTTTGGCTCTCAGAGTCCACAATCCTACATACTCTACTCTCTCACACAATGCAAGGCCTACCTTTACGCATGTATTTTTAAAATTTATTCAAACACACTAAAGCATTATTCTACAGTAGTAAATAAAGTCAAGGAATCAACAAGTATTTGCCTTGGGCTCAAATTCAGAAACTCATTGGCATCCTCTTTAGGTTGAGAGGTATAAATCATTAAGTCCTAACTCCTTAGTCCAGCTTTTTATAATCTGAATCAGCCTATATTTTCAAAGTTAATTCCCACTTTAAGACTGTAAGTTCCCTGACAGGAAGACCCTTATACCTCTGTCAGACTGTACAGTTGTTTATAACCAACTCAGGAAACATTTATTGAATGCATGAGAAAAGGAATAAATCCAACAACACAGAAACCACAGAGTAACAACTTGGATGTAGGGCAGCAGAAATGGCACTGGACCAATGTGAATGTTTGAGCTGAACCTCGATCTGACTTAACTAATTTGTGTAAACCTCAGGCTCTGTAAGCCTCAGTTATCTGGAGTTTGGGCAAGCTCACAATTTTGGATACAGTCCTGTTCCCTATGCCAAACAAAAGGGAGGGAGACATGGGGGTCCCCATTTCTCTCCCCTCTCAGTAAAAAATTAGGTCACAAAGCAAACATGTATGAGGTAGAACTGAAACAAAAAATCCCAACCTCTGGATTGGATTCCCAGCTCCTACTCCTCCCAAGACACCAATGTCCTTCTGCCCTGGCGATGTGCCTTCTTGTCTGTTTGGCAAACTCCGCACTGTCCTCCAAACCCACCCTGACCATGAAGTCCTCCTAGACACTCTCACCCCATCCCCCACAGAATTAACGCTGCAGCTCCTATGCTACCAACATGCCTTGTGTCCCTACTGCTGCTGCACTGAGACCATCTACTCCACACCAGACTGTGAACTAAACCCGTGAGAGCAGAAACAGTGCTCACGCACTTCCGCAAGCCCAGTGCTCAACACAATGCCT
The DNA here is from genome assembly GCF_965194805.1 of Balaenoptera borealis. NCBI lineage: Eukaryota > Metazoa > Chordata > Mammalia > Artiodactyla > Balaenopteridae > Balaenoptera > Balaenoptera borealis. The sequence continues at coordinate 76,648,513 of NC_138872.1, forward strand.
GGGACCCAGCAGCACTCAATGCATGGTTTTGACTAAGTGTTAAACCCAAGCAATTTTGTCTTTGGAACTTCAAATCTACATACTTAAGTGTCACATTTTAGGTTCATGCTAATGCTATAGAAACAACTGATCTTGAAAAAAGGTCATAGAACAGAAAGGCAAATTATCAACAACAACAACAAAAGCCCTATGGGTACATGTACAAAGATCTCTGGTGCTTCCGCAGATTTTAGGGGAATTCACACATTAATGTTCAAAAGCCATGAGCACCCTGTGGCCAGCAAGACTGCAGGACTAGCCATCCTTAGTTCTTCCTCCCTCGACGGCTCTGAGTCCTCCCTCACAGTCCTCCAACACAGAACACTCATCTCCTGGGATGGAGAGGCCAGCAGGTGAAGCCACATTTCCTTCTGTGATCCACTCTAAAACCAACTGGCCATTAGCTCCTTCAAGGAGCAACCTGTTCCTGCTTTATGTGAAATTATTCTTTTTAAAGTACAACTAATCAGTGTTCATGAGCAGATCAGTTTTACATTTATCGTCTAACTTAAAATGGTGCCGTTAAGTCCTTCTAAGTACAGCTCAGCGAGAGACAGACAGAGAGAGACAGACGGAGAGAGTGGCGGGGGGTGTGGGGGGGAGTAAAAGAAAATTTTTATGCAAAGTAATGAGAAAAATCAGAGCCGAGTAATTGCCCTGGAGGGGGAAATGTCTGCCTTCTGTTGTTCTCCTGTAGGTCTCTGGGAATCCTTGCTTTATAAACCACTCTCTCTGAAACAAGACCCCCACAAAGGTCTTGTTTGCAGCATTCTAACTGCCTCTAACTCCATGTAGCTCAGCCTACACACTACACGCCATGCAGCTCAGGCCCCCAAGTCCAGCTGGCTCAAGCCAGAACTACTGGCTCCAATGGAGCTAAGAGGCTAGCACCTCAAAACCCGCCTCAGGCAGCCAGGAATGAGCCCACTTCAGCTCCTCCACTTGCCTTTATGGAAATCCCTGTGAACTGAGGGCTGAGGATAGCATCCCACATGTAGCAAACTTTAAGCAAACACTTCCTATAAAAATATTCACACACATATACCTAGTACATTACAGGAGTTTGTTAAATGTCTACTGAATGATCATAACATCCACACAAAGTTCTAAGGTCCTCACTTATAATGTAAAAGTGTAAAAGATGTTTTGCTTCATTAACAGAATCACCAGAAATGGACCAAACTAATATTTGAGAAACCAACCCCCAAAAAGGCAAAAAAGAAAACCATAGCCTCTCAATAAGAGATGACCGGTATACATTGCTTATAACATGCTCTGACATGTTAACAGCCCCAAATGAGAACTAACACTTTCTACCCTGTTACACTAACACCAACCATTTGGAAGGAGACACAACCATTCTAGTCAGATACCTTTTTATGCTCCTGAATTCCACGTTCATACCATCCTGACTATCCACCACAAAAACCAACTATTTTTCTTATAATAATGAAAGCAATTGATAAGTACTGAAACCCTTGCTATGTGGTAGCACTGTTCTGAAGGTTTAACGTGTGTTTTATTCTTCAGAACAACCCTGTGAAGGAAGGACTAGAATTATCTCCATTTCTTAGCTACAGGTTGGTTCATTTGGACCCTCCTAACACAATCTCCTTATCTTTTTCACCTTGGCTTATGTCCCTCATTTATTCTCAATAATCGAGCTTACTCTGCGGGTTGGGAAAGAGAAGCAACGAAGGACTGAGCAGTACACCACCCTGTTCACCCACTAGCTCTGGTTTGCATCATTAATTCCCAGACAGTAAAGGCAACAGGCAGCTCCCAGGAAAGGAGGGGAAGCAGAAATAAAGGCATAAACATATTATAACGTGAGGAACAATTAGGTATCCAAGTTGGAGAGCCAGCTATTTCCAGCTAAATGCAGAATGGTGCATTTCCTTCGCCATTAACTGCAGGAAGATTGCAGCCAATCTCACTGAATTTATAAATGAAACCCACTCTGTGAACATTACATAAGTCACCCCTCAACCTCCCACTTCCTGGACAGCAGTCAATACTTGGAAAGCAGTCAACTTCTTTTTCCCCGTGGAGCGAGGAAAGAAATTCCAGTGACGCTGTGTACACACTGAGAAATATTCACTAAACTCGTCTATTTGTGATTTTATCTCCCACCTAATTACAGCTGAAATAATATAATATGATTTACACTCCTTGTTCAAGTGTGACATATTTAATAGATTATTCAATATTGGTTTATCCAGCTATGTCAGACTGACAGCAGCACTTAATGTTAATCAGGGGGATGCCTATGTATCAATTTTAAGCTTCATACAGTTCAATGAAATTATCAGAGTTGCAAGACAACATCAATATGTTTTGATCTATGTGTGGAGAGACTTGGGATGTTTGTTAATTTTTCCTTTGTGCTCTGCTTCGCTGCACAGGATGGGGGAAGGAACGTAAGTGAACACATGTGCCCACACTCTGCTTCACATGTTTCATGGTGCGGACACCCACGGCCCAGTCCACACAGATGGCCCTCACTCCATCTAGAGCCCTGAGACTAGTTAATCCCATCAGGCCACACTTCCCTGGCCTCCTTGAAGGCTGCCTAAAACCTAGGCCTCTCCTTTCAGGAACCTGTCTCCTGCAGCCACCTCATTCACCTCATCCTCATATTTCCTCCTCTGGGACCATTCTCCCTCAGCTCCCGTCCTTCCTACTCAGGCAACTGTGTCTCCTGAGCCCCTTTCCAATGGTATACAACCTTCTCTGTGGCCCAACTTCCACACTGATCACTCCCCTCCATTCCCATTACTCACTGAAACCTGGCTCTTTTGTGCAACGACTCAGTGTCCCCCTAGATCTTCCTGCTCAATCTACACCCCACAGCTTGCAGGTCCAGAGCTGGTGGTGCCGAATGTGTCCTAAGTCTGTGACTAGACCATTAGTTCACTAATGTCATGCAAAACGAAATATGTGCTCAGAGGCTGGACTACCTGGATTTGAACTTAGCAGATAACCACCCTTTCTCGGTGTCTATTTCACTCACTAAAAAATGGAAACGTACTCCACTGGGTCACTGAAACAATTAAATGAGGTAACATGAGTAAAGTGCTTAGCAAAATACCTAGCACATGATAAGCGCTTAATATTTATTTTTAACCTAGGCTCATTTTTCTTTCACTTTCTACAATCTGACATGAGACAGTGAGTGGTTTGGATGTGGTCAAACAGCTATGTGGGGAAACGATCATGATTAAAACTACTAATTTACTCTGTCCCACACTGCATCAGTCACTTGTGGACAAATCAAGTATTTACCAGACAACTGCCACAGACACAGCAATATACCAAACACGGCACAAGGTCCTGGGAGAGACAGGACTAAAATATGGCACTTGCACAGAGGAAGGTAAAGTATCTCTCTGGCAGGAGAGAATGTCACGGCTAATAACAATACAATTGGTCAGGTGCAAAGATGACAATAACCTCAAAGTGGGGCACAGAAGAGGAAGTAACTAACTTGTCCTGGGGGAGGGTCTGAGAAAGTTTCACAAGGTGATACTTCAACTGGTCTTAGAAGATATGGACAGAAAAGGATTATGAGGCAGCAGGCACAATGTGTGCCTCAAAGTAGGTAGAACCCCTAATGATCTGAAATGTAGACCTTAGCTTACTGGCTAAGGCCTTTGAGGAAATGCACCTGCTGAAGTCAGCTAATGATCACGTCCATAAGCCATCAGAAAGACCTGGCAGGTTCTGTCTGCACTGACGGAAGAGAAATGGCAAGTGACCCCTATTTTGGTCCTTAATAGTGTTGCATGCCTAAGTGGGCTTAGTACAGAAGGGCTCATGTACAGGGGAGATGACTCTGAACCATACAGCCTAACTACTGCAATCAGTGGGGTGTAGAAATATCTATGGATTTTCTCTCCCACCTCATCCCTCATTCCCTACTGCCCACATACACACACAACTGTTTAGCACTATAACCCACAGGCAGCTCATTTCTTACTCTAGTCTTCAATCCTCCCTCAAGTATACAGTAGTAGGGTGTTAGAGTGGATTATTGCTTCACACGCTTTTCCAATGACGCAAGCCCAAAGGCAGAAGAGAGGTTTGGGAAGAACACATCTGGCGCTGCATCATCAAACTCTGTGGGAGACTGTCATGTCAACCCAACTCTTATCTGAGCACAAGTGTGAGAAGCATGGCAGCAGGTGAGCATCTGAGCTCAGGCTTTCTAAGATTCAACTTGCTTCTCCACTATTCTGCCCTGGAGCCTGAGAAGGTTGTCCTCTGGGTCTAATCTAATGAGAAGCACCAACCTGCAAGAACCAAAGTGAGCCGTGAACAGTGTGTCAAAGTTCAGGTGTGCTAGGGCAGGAGACTAACTAAGAAACTCATCCATTCAGGGACAACTCAAGGCACTCTAGAGATCAAAGCCTGAGAAAGCTAATTTAAATGCGTTCTTAAAGATCTAGCTGCTTATGGAAAACAGTATGGCCGTTCCTCAAAAAATTAAAAATAGAATTATATGAGCTGGCAATTCTACTTCTGGGTATATATCCAAAAAAATTTTAAGAGGAATCTTGAAGAGATATTTCACACCCATGTTCATAGCAGCATTATTTACAACAGGTAAGAGGTAGAAGCAACCCAAGTGTCCATAGATGGATGAATGAATAGGCACAATGTGGTATGTACATAGAATGGAATATTATTCAGCCTTAAAAAGGAAGGGAAATCCTGACACACACTAAAACTTAGATGAACCTTGAGGACACATCATCCTAAGTAAAATAAGCCAGTCTCAAAAAGACAAATACTTTGATTCCACTTATATGAGGTACCTAGCGTAGTGAAACTCATGGAGACATAAAGTAGAATGGTGGTTGCCAGGAGCTTGGGGGAGGGGAGAATGGGAAGTTGTTATTTAACGGGCAAAGAGTTTTAGTTTTGCAAGATGAAAGGAGTTTTAGAGATTGACTGCACAACAGGGTTAATGTCACACTACTGAACTTTGAATTTAAAAGTAGGTAAGACAGTAAATTTTATCTTATCTGTATTTTACCACGATTTTTAAAAAAACAACTAGCTGGTTGGACTGCACACATACAACCCAAAACTTTTTGAAACCCAACTAAAGCATTTCCCGTATGATGCGGACTATGGGGGAGAGGTGTGGATAGGGGGTAGGGGAAGGCGTAGAGAAAAGACAACATAACCAGCAACAAGATTCTGGCCTGAGCAGAAACCAAAACAACATGCAACCAATCAAGAGATAAGATCAACATTCCTAAACTATCAAGGAGATCCTTCTATCCTCTCCAGATTCCTCTGAGGAATTTTTAAAATCTCTCCAAGGCATTATTCATACACTTACATGGGCAGCCTGGAGAGAGGGGCAGGGAGACCTTGCTGAGTCTGTGGAGGAAAATGAATCCATCATCTGTCCTGGACCTTGTTCCACAGGCCCAAATGTAAGTAAGTGCCCTTAAAGCCACAGCCTTAGGACCAAAGCTGCTTTTTGTACTTGACAAGTTTAAACTCAAGGAGCTGTTTGTTCTTCCAGAGCCCAAAGTCAAAGAACTCATCAGCTTCTGAACACTGGCTTCAGAACACAACACAGCCACATACTTATCACACTAGCAACACTCTCCTAATGTGAATAGGGTTTGGCTGATAAGTGAAGTGCAATCTTCTGCATGCTGAAGTCATACAAGTTTTGTATGTGCCAAAGTGCCTACCTTAGAAAAGCAGATCTAACCTGACTGGAATGCCAAGTACCACTTCTTTTTATAAGGTCTTTCCCCACACACTCATCACTTCTATATTTTAATTCAGTACTGTCAACCGAGGTGTCAGCCAGCCAGAATGTCCTCAATCACAGTTGTATCTAAGAACTGCTGAGGAAAGATCCACAACTAGCCAGTTCAGCCCTGTACTTCTCCATTCATCACCACAGGGACTCCCTTGATGGTTTAAAGGGAAGAAGCGGGGAGGAGGGAGCTCTTGGGAATAAAAGCAGCTCCTCTGACAGGCATTCGTAATTCCAGAAGCACAGCTGGTCCTCCAGTGCTCATCCTAGCAGGAGCCCATGTGACATAAATCATGTTCCCGCCACTTCATGGCACTTCAGGAAACTACTGGTCAGTATTAACCTGGCCTAAATTGCTCAGAGAATTATCAGAAGCCAACTCATTTATGCTAGTAATATCAGCAAGAAGAAAATGAAGTCCATAGCCTTGAGTGACTAGCCTTCTTATCAGGCCACCCAGTGGGTGACCGACCATGAGTGAGTGTTTGGCTTTGGTGCTACAGTTTCAGCAGTTAAGAAACAAACAAGATCAGTCCCCAAGGTTTTAAAATTCAGAATGAGAATACACCCTGCTTTGAATTCTTAACAAAATGCTGTATGAAACGATCCAGAGGGCTCATAGAGTACCTACCATGTCTAAGGTACCACGCTAGGCGTTACAAGGAATCTCAGCCTGGAAGGAACCCAGCACAATTTAAGGCAGAGAAGTTAAATACATCAGTGTAGCAAAGGAGAACATGAACTATGTACCAAGAGGGAAGTAAAATAATAATGTTGATAAAATAGCAGCAGCACAATGCAAGACACTGTTCTACATGTATCACCTATACTAACTCATTTAAGAACCACCATGACCCTAAGAAGTAGGTGCTTTTATTATCTCCACTTTACAGATGAGGAAATGAAGATACAGAAGGGCAAAGTAATCTGCCCAAGATCAAACAGCCTTTAAGTGGTCAATCTGGTATAAAAACTCACAGTCTCAGTTTAATCTGTCTGAAATATAAGGGAGAGAGATCATAGCCACTTGGGGGTGGTAAGGAAAGACGTAACAGAGGTGAAGGCATTTGAAATGGACCTAGAAGGATGAGGAGATATTGTTACAAAGGTAGATATAACAAGGATGCCTTATGTACCTGTTCTTACAAGAACAGCAACTTAAAAACAGATGTAAATCATACTCATACTAGCCACTGCTGCCATGCCTTCTACCTTCACAGCATGCATTTGAGAGGAAAATGAGATCCCCAAACCTGAGCGGGTTCCACCAAATCATCCTCAATGTATCAGTGAGTGACACTGTCCCCCAGGCATCTTCCTCCAGGATCCTGGGCACAGTGGTGGCATCACCTCAATATACTGCTAAATTGTGCTGAAGCAATTAAAAGCATCCTGATGAAGGTTCACCCTAAATATTTTTAAACCGTCTTATTAAAAGGTGTGATGCCAAGAAGAAGGTTGCATTATTATTTTTAAGTTCATTCTTTGCAGTCAATCACTTAGAGGTGTGAAATAAGACTTATGCTTCATTTCTCACTTCCCATATTTCTGCTTGATTAACAGGCCTGCAACCCTGAGCTTTATATTGGAGGTGCATGGCAGAATGGGTTCTATATTATGATTTCACACAAACAAAAAAGTTATTTCTTACACAATGATGAGTGTTTCCGAGGCACATGTAAGAAAAGGCAATTCTCCTCACCTGCAACCAACCAGTTCATAGGACACAAGGGAAACTCAGACTTTATGTCAGGACATATATGCTTCCAGAATACATGAAGATTCCCTTATTGTTTTTTCCTTTTCGTTTTAAAATCTGGGAAGCAACTCAATTTCCATGATATTTTAAAAATTCTGTCCCATGGCATTCTTTTACCATTATTTCAAAAGCCAGGCTCCCATCACGGTAGCTTCAGCAGTGAATATACTGCCAAGAGCCTGTATGTCACAAGATTTTGAAAAATAAATGTTGTCTTAGACGTTCACTGTGATGAGAATGAAAATGTCCTGGAGTAATGTGCTTAGGAAAATCTATAAATTCACATTTTTTTAAAAAAAATTCATGACCATGTGTAGAAATATCAACTCTCCAGAAACAATTATCTTCTTCCTTAGTCTAAAGACTTTTTTAAAATTTTGGTTTTTTTATTAATTTTTATTGGAGTATAGTTGCTTTACAATGTTGTGTTAGTTTCTGCTGTACAGCAAAGTGAATCAGTTATACATATACATATATCCACTCTTTTTTAGACTTCCTTCCCATTTAGGTCACCACAGAGCACTGAGTAGAGTTCCCTGTGCTATACAGTAGGTTCTCATTATTTTGTACATAGTAGTGTATATATGCCAATCCCAATCTCCCAATTCATCCCACCTCCCCTTCCCCCACTGGTAACCATAAGTTTGTTTTCTACATCTGTGACTCTATTTCTGCTTTGCAAATAAGTTCATCTGTACCATTTTTCTAGATTCCACATATAATCAGTATTATACGGTATTTGTCTTTCTGTTTCGGACTTACGTCACTCTGTATGACAATCTCTAGGTCCATCCATGTCTCTGCAAATGGCACTATTTCGTTCCTTTTTATGGCTGAGTAATAAAAACTCTTTTTTAAATTAACATGTGAACACTGGTCACCGGCTACAAGCCCAGCTCAGATTAAAGGCTAAAATATTCAGAGGAACCAGTATCATAAACTACACAAGTGGGAAAAGACCCTATAAATCATTCAATATGATTTATTGATAATAAAAAGAATATTCAATTTCCTTATTTCACAGGTGGGAAAACTGAGGCTCAGAGAAACTCAGCAAGTCAGGACAGTTACTAGGACTTGAATCCCAGTCTCTTCTCTCAATCCGTGCCAGCGTGCCACAGCAGCAACAGCTAACACCTTGGTCCTCTCAAATAATGAGCACTGTAACATAACAGTCCACTAGAATACAAACTCTGTAAGACTAAGGATTTTGTTGCTCTTGTATACCAATAAATCCCAGGACCAAGAACAGCGTCTGGCACATAGTAGGTACTCAATAAGTGTGCTGAAAGAATAAAAAACAGCTTCATCCAACCTTTAATAATGACCCAAAACACAACCAAACTATTTATCAAGACAGTCTTTATTGTATACAGTTTGAAAAGACCCAATGAGAGGCAGCAGGACACGAGTAGAGGAAAGCCCCAAATATTGGTCTTTGCCAGGGAGAAATTTAACCCACAACTCCTGGTTCCGATTCCAAGTATTAGCTCACCCAGCCAAATTCCCTACTGTGAGAGCAAAGAAGGGACTTTCCAAAGTTAATCAGGATTAAAGAATTTCCTCAATATTCAGAGGAAGCCTACATTCCCCAACCTCCTATTTGATCTCAAATCCATGCCCCTCCACTTTTCCTGTAAACAATTATCCCTTCCCCTAAGTCCTTGACCCTGTACCCCCCAGATCAAGGAAACATACACAAATCACACATGAAGACAATCTTACAAAATGGCTAACAGGACTGAACTATTTAATGCTAGCACCAAAGGAAAGGCATTCTAACTCACTAAATCAATAAGCGATGAAAAACAACAGACATCCATGTCCCCCACAGCCAGTCACTGCCCTATTAACAAGCCATATGTTTCGATTCCAATCACAGCACAGCAGCTAGGCCAGACACATTATCTGACAAAGTTGGTGGATGTTACATTTATCTAGCAACACACCACTCTGGGATGGCACAGAGGATCCCAACAAATCTAGTCTAAAGACCAGATCTGGAACCTATTCCCTCTCAGGGCAGGACAACAAACTGTCAGTCCAGGGCCATTTCTAGGCAGTAGAAGGAAGCATTTATCTGTAGCTTGCAAGCTACAGACTTTCTGATCCATAGACTCCAGTACACCAAACAGACCCAAGCTAGAGGGGGGAAAATAGAAAGCAACTCTCAGCATTGTATTAGTGGTTGGCCAAGACTGAATAAGAAGTTAGCAGACCACTGGGAAAATCTACCTGCCTTCAAGTCTATTGGCAACCACCTTATGTGATAAGTGCCTTACATACTAAGCCAAATAACTAAAGCTAGAAGCGTGGAACTTGAGTTTTTTGAATATCAAAACCTACTTTCCCATTCGTATGCAACATTATGTTGGAGATGCTTTACCGTCACTTGTAATTATTTTAAATGGACAGCAGCTCTTTGCATAAAGGAGTTAGGTTTCTCTGCCTTCCATTCAGCCTCTGTAGAAAGCAGTGATTTATAAGAGACCAATTTAAATATATTAAACGAGCCTCTCTCTATGGTCTGGAATAACTGTTCTCTGTTTTCACTATAAAACAAATCTTCATTTAAAAAATTCACCTCCAATGAAACTATTCTGGTAAGTTTTTATGTTAATCTGTGTTTTTTATAGCACATGACACTTGTATTTGGGGCAGGGCTTTATTGCTTGAGTTTATATCATATGATGCAACAGAGTTAAGTTCATGGAGAGAAAGACATGGTTTTCATTTTCAATTTAATATTAAACATTTTTTTCTTTCGTTTTTTAGGCCAGAAGTCAAAACACAAAATGGGAAAATGCAAGCAAAAATTAGAGCCTCTATTTGTATGGGATCCTCTCTATGATGGAAAGGCAAAAGGAACCCTTCAAGGACTATAAAAACTGAAAACATGAAGACCTGGGAGTCAGGTTCAGCTTCCAAAAGGTTTTCAATCTTTGAAATGGGTCCTTTATATTCAGGGGTGGGGCAGGGCAGGGCGGGGAGGGGGAAGTTAAAAACATATTAAAAAACAGAGTCTTTAAAAGCTGTAACCGAGTCACAAAAAGAAGGGTCTCACTCCAAAGAACACCTGCTGACAGACACCAATGAGATCTGACTCCCCAGCACACAGCGGTCAGGGGTGACACCAGATGTCTGACGACCAGTCACACATCATCAAGGCATCTGGCTCAGGCATAGCAATCAAGCCTGTGGGCTCCCAAGGCAGACAGCTGTGAGACTTTGCGCAAATTAACTCTCTGTGACTCAGTCTGCTTATCAACAGAAGAGATCTACCTCGTAGGGTTGTCATATGGATTAAATAAGCAAACACTTGCAAGGTGCTTACTGCATATTCGGTATGATCCTACCATTATAACTATCATCCTCCTCACTCACACCTATACTTTCCCTTTTTTTTTTTTCCTAACACAAAGAGAAACCAGGCCCTAACTCTGGGCATTAGTAATAATGAGGATGGGTTGCTGGGCTGAAATGATCTAGGCAAGCCCACTTCCTACACAGGATATAATGCTGTTGATGATCATCTCTTACCTGGGGACACAAAAAGCAGAAAGGCCTACTCTCTCACCCGTTGTCTCCCCTGAAAGACCTCAGATGGGGGTTAAAAGAAAAACTCCACAACTTCAACAACTGAAGGCAATGTTTACAACAAGAAGGAGACTGGCAAATTCACTGGGCCTTTCAGCAAGTAATAAATAATGTCAGTGAGCTTTCCTAAACTCTTAAAAGAAACCCTTTGTGCTCTCGCTTCCCCGATACATTTTCACTGGATGGCATCCTGGCCATTCCACAGGTTCTGAGTTGGGAACCAAACATGGTGACAACGGAGATTTGTTTCTTATGTTTAGTCCAGATTACCTGAGCAGAAGGAGGGCAGGAGAAGGGCCGACAGCTAGTTCCTGATACGCTTAATAACTATGCCCAAGTCAGAAAGTTAACATGCAGTAACCTACCCCAAATGTTGGAATGCAGCACCATGAAAATTGAAGACCTATCCACCTGAATCCACCTGATGAACAACAGCAGTAACAAAATAAAGAAGCAGTCCTGATGTCAACCTTGTTTTAGAGACAAACAAACAAAACCCAGGCTGTATTTGCAAAGAGACCACCATCCCCAAGTCCAGTACTTGGAGAGAAAGCCATGCTGGGTATCAACGCCTCAGAGATTACAGCAAGACCAATGAAATCTAGATATCTCTCAGCTGGTCCTGAGAGGCAAACACATCCTCACTCTTCAAGATCCAGATCAAAGATCACCTCCTCTGTCATGCCTTCTCTGACAAGCCAGGCTGACTTAGTTACTTATGTCTTAAATGCACACTGATATTTATTCAGAATTCTGTTGGCATATTTACCCCAGAGAATTCTAATTTAGGTTTCTTTATTTCACTGTCCTCTTGGACTGTGAAATTTGTGGAGAGGAAACATGTATCTTCTTTTGCTTTGTACATCTGCTGAATGAATGAACAAATGAATGTCACAGGCTTGGGTTTTAGTTCATAGGGTTGATTTGTGTACTTTGTGTTCAAATTGTTGAAACTTATGGGGGGGCATTAAGAATATTAATTGGATTGTTTTTTAATAAACTGGAAGGAAAAAGTGTAGAAGGAAAGGTAAGAAGAAAAAACCCACCAATCTCTGAATAATGGAATGTTAAATAAAACACACTGGAATAAAAATAAGGTATACACTACTGTGTCAGATTCATAGCAAAACAGATATTCAGCAGAAACATACTGTGTATTACCCATTTCTCTCTCCAAATAAATCAAAGAGATCTAATCCAATTTCAAGAAAGGATATATAAATGATAACTGACAAAACCCTGCCCAAATGGAATCTTGCATGTCAGGTAAAATGCTATATAGGGACTCAGATGGTGATGTAAATAGAAAGGAAAGTGGAATCACAACCTATCTTGCCAGCAAGTCTCTGACAAAAGAGCAGACATTAATTCTATCACCCACACAACCACCAACCTTTCACTTCCCTGAAAGCCTTGTCACCAACAAGGATTACTTCTTCTGGTCAATCATATTCCTTAATCCACTGAAATATAAGCTTCATGAGAGCAGGAACTTTATTTTTTGTTTCTAATAATATCCCCAGCACTTAAAATAATGCCTGGCTCACAGCAGAGGTTGAAAAAGCCTTTGCTGAATGAACTGAATGAATAAATGAGTGAGGAAAGAAGGGAAGCCGGGAAGGAGGGAGAGAAGAAGCAAGGAAAGGATTGAGGGACTAATTGAGAGGAGAGAGAGGAATTGTCTTCTTTGGGAAAAGTCTTATGTCTTTGTACAAGCTGCATAATGCTCTGCTGTGGCAATTCAAGCCAACGATTTTGGTGTTTATAATGAAAAACAAAATGAGGTGTTTTTTTTTTTAATTGCCCCAGAGCAAATATTGACTTTTAAAGCAAAGAACTGGGTATATATCCTTTCACTCATTCAGCAGACGTTCACTTTATATGCCCACCACGTTCCAGGCACCAACACTATGCACAAGTGAAGGAGGAGAAAATGAGACTAGGCAAAGAAAAAGATTTCAGCATCCTCACCATCGACATCACTCCTCATCTACTGTTTTCTGATCAAAACTAGCAGTCACTAGCAAATCAGTCCTGTATTAGGGCACAAAGTTCAATTTTGACTGGTATTATTTAAGATGAAGAAACAGAGAAAGGTGACAAAAGGTGACAAAAGCATAAAAGAGATGAGAAAAGATACAATGAAGAAAGGTAAGAAAAACAACTGGAGTTGTCTGGCCTAGAGAACAAGGCTGATTTCATTACAGGCTTCAAATACGCAAAGGGCTTTTATGAGATAATCCTGAGCATTTCCAGGGCTCTCCTCTCTTTCTGAGTAAGGCCTGTGTTTAGGCATTTCCTTCTATTGACTTCTGAGATGCCTTCCTCAAGTCAGAAGTGAATGCCAATATTTTGCTTGCTGATATGTAAGCAAGGGCTTAGCATTCCTAAAACACAAATACTAGTTTCCTCCTTCCTAGGCTTTAGCAGGCTGTCTGTAGGCATTTCTTTCCCACCCTATAATTTCTTCTCTGCCTTTGTTAAAACTGTAAGCACATCTGCAAAAGACTAAACATGACACTGTAAATGACTGTCACTTCCTTCTCCCCCATACTCGGCACCCAGGCTACAGAAACCAGATCACTTCACCAGCATCTTATACAGACAAGGTTTCAATGGGGCAGGTGATCACCTCACTACCTACAGCTACCAGCCACACATGTACAAGCCAATGTTATATATTTACTCTGTTACTTCTGGAGAGAAAGCACTAGAAGGCTGAGGGTTGGCCAAAGTATGGTCTCTGTTTGCAAGGCTGGGTTAAATCATGAAAGTGCACGCATCAAGGGATAACCGTTAACAAAATGTGACATCATTCAGGTTTGTAGTTCAGCATCTTTCCAATCCCTGGCCTTTACTCTCTCTTCCCAAATGCAGTTCCTCCAACTCCTATTACAAGATACCTAGTGATCTATTTCTTGATCCCACATGCCCAAAGTGTCCAGCCAAGTAAAAGGCAAAGCTCTAGACTCATTCTCAGGCCCCCACTATACCCAATGCACTCATCTCTCAAAAAATAAAAAATAAATTAGTAATAATAATGATAATACAGAGAAAATGACAGACAAGGAATGGAGGCACAATATAATTAACAAGGGTTTCCCATGGCTCTCATCATAATGTTGCTCTTTGTGTCACCCTAAGTATCCCCATGGCAACCAATAATAAAGTCAAACACATAAAATCAGATGAAACAAAAGAAGCTGGGTTAAAGTGAGAATTCTTCCAATTATTAAGCTCAGCAAAACAATTCTTACAGCAAAGGAAATAATTTATTATTGAGATCTTTTTAAGAGACAAGTTTCTTCACCCTTACTCCAATTTCCATGCTTAATAAAGATTATTAGTTGGGGGGGGGCGGGGTGGTGGTTGTTGATTTAATTAAAGACTATGCAACAGGAGAGAGTTTGATTATAAAGTAATCCCAAGATACCACCATGCTTTGTGCCATCTTGGCCTCAGGCACTTGCCTTGCATACCATCTCCACTACAGTTTTCCTAATCTGCGAACTAAAAGAAATATTGGATTTATAAAATTGGACTGACAAATTCTTGTTTTCTGTAAGACTACAGTCTCAGAATGGTCTGCTCCAAACCTCACCTCTTCCCGCTCTCCCCAAAACCACTTGATAGATGATGACCTTGTCAAGTCACTTAACCTCCCAATGGCTCTAATCCCTCAGCTGAACAATTAACTGTGTTCCCTCACCTCATAGGAATGTTGAAAGAGATCACTATTAATAGACTAGTCCTTGCAAAGTTATTTGCTAATGCAGAACCACTACATGAGGGCTGTGTCCTGAGGGCCACAGTGTGGTGTAGTGGGAAGAGAAAGGACTTTTGAGTTTGATGGAATCAAGTTAAAGTCCCTACTCTACAACTTACCAGCTGCCAGGAACCTCAGACAAGCTACATATCCTATAAACCTCAGTTTCTTTATTTGCAAAATGGCAAAACAAAACAAAACCCCCTTTCTCTCACTGCTATTGTTAGAATCAGATGAGCTAATGTATGTAAAGTACTGGAAGTTCCTGGTACAAAGCAGGCACTGAAATGTCAGTTTCCTTTGCACCAACAAAACCTCTTGCAACTTCTCCTTGACACCCACAATGGCAATGCCCTAGACAGGCAAGCCACACACGACATCCCACCTGAAATACTGCAACTGTCTTCTGTGTTCCTATTTCCAGTCCCATCACCACCCATCCTTCATCATCCATCTTGCCATGAGCAAGTATGACCTCATACTATCATCCCCTGCTACTTAACATCCTCCAACAAATCCCTACATCCTACAGAGTTGAAATCAAAAGCCTCATAGAGAGAGAAAAGACCTTCCACTAACTGGCACTAGCTGACTTTAATCCCCACGTCCAAACTGTCCATTGCTGCTCCTCCTAACCTGCTCTGTGCTCATCATAATCTCTTGGGGCCTCTGCATGTACTGGATGTTATCCCTACCTTTCTGCCAGATGAGCGCCTCTCCTCACACAGTGCTGGGGTCTGGAGCGGGAGAGGCATGGAGAGAGGTGTTTGGCAATCTGACTTTCTGTAGCCTCCCCTTCGCCAGAAGAAGGAAAGGACAGCAAGGGTACTCTGCACACAACAGCACGTAGGCAGCAAGAAGCAAGACAGATCCAGCTCTGTCTTCCTAAAGGTCATTGAGAAAGGATGTCACAGCTGAAGCAAAGGAGAACAGGCCATTGTTAGACAGCAAGTGAACAGCAGAAACCAACCTGTGGCAGGCAAAGGCCTATACTGCAGCACTGTTCATCACCAGCTTAATTACAATCCCCCATTACTGGCCTGCAGGTCTGAGAGCCAGAGCTAAGGGAGGACTGCCAGCTCTCCCAGAAATCCTGGGAGCCCAGCTGTCTTGCCTTCTGGATACAAGCTCCTCCAGCTGTGGAGTGGAGACAGATCTTCCTTGAGTTAGAGGGTATTTACTGAGCCTTTAACATTTGGCAAAACACCAGAACTGACGTTTGGATAAGCACTGTTGCCAACTCACAATGATGAAAACATCACCACCATGCAGTTCTGGAGTTCCCTGCCACTTACAAAGGTCTTTCACAACGATCACCCATACTGAACCCTCACAGATCCCAAGTTATTGGCATCCCCATTTTATGGAAGAGGAAACAACTTTGGAAAGACAAACTAACTTCCCCATAGCCAAAGAAGGAGAGCCTAGTTCTCCAAATCCACCAATCCTTGTACACTCAGAACTGTCGAGCCAGGGAGCCACTGACGAAGAGAATTACCACTGAGCCTCTCCAGAACTTGGCAACTTCCTGACTCACTCCTCTCATCCCCTTCACTGAGCACAAAAGCCAGGTCAACAGGAACAATTTCCAACTCACTGGCACAAGGTAGGAAAATTTCCATGTTACATGTATCCAGATGCACCCCAGACAAAATGTGTGAGAGCAAGCCAGGCAATCCCTGCAAAGAAGTGGAAGGAAACCCCCCTTTCATCACTTCTTACGTGCCAGGCACTACTCTTCCCATTCTCATGTTATGTGATCACACCGTATTTTTCCAATTGTGAAGTGCTATTACCATCCCCATTTTATAATTATAAAAACTGAGGGTCCAAGAGGTGAACTAACTTGCCCTAGGCCATTCAATGGAGCCAATATCTAAACCTTAGATATTTCTAAACTCTAGGCAATACACAGTCGTGGGTCAAGAAGCATGGCTTCCTTTGAGAAAGGTACACTGCAGACACACAATTACAAGTTCATATTACCTAAAATACAAACAGCAGCCATAGCCTAGCCATAGCCCACAGCTCTGCAGCTCACTGCAGATCCAAAATACTCAGCTTCATTTCTAATTTCCCTTCTGCTCCCTCCATCAGTGACTCCTTAGAAATTTATATTAGTCTCTTATCTCTTTTCCCATTGATAAAGAATGCTTTCCTCCCAAAGTCATATTTTTCCATAAGAGACCTGAAGGACTAGAGAGCACGAGAACGCTTATGAAACTGACAATTTTCCATCCTCTAGAAGATTAATTCACTATAGTCACCCACAAGTGTCATAATCTCAAAAAAACCATTCATTTTTTAACCCAACAATTATCCTGATTAAAATAAGTCTCACACAAGACTCTGACCTTAAATACTGAGTGTAAGCAGCATTGATTAAAAGCCTTAAACTTATCCTTTTATTGGCAAACACATTCAGGGGCAGTTATTCATGGCATCTGGTTCAGAAATTAGATACAGAGTTAGCTACAGATTGATTAGTGCTTAGTATAAAGAAGAAAAAGACTAATTCCTATATTATTCCTGGCTCAGCAAGCAAAAGCCTTGGCTTGGATCCATGACAAGGGGTCCAGAGAGACTCCAGACCCCATCTGTACAACAGGAAACCTGGGCAATCCTAAGCTGTGTCTGACAAGTCGTGTTTCCTCCCACCAAAAGACTGAACACCGCTGAAGACAGTCAGGACCCAACCCAGCCTGCTCACTCTCCCGGGTCCAAACATCCTGCTCTTGCCAGAAAATAGCACTCCAAGGAGCCAGTGCCAGACCAGCTAAACTCAGGGAAAGGGCTCCTTAGCCAGCATAGGAGCACTGTTTGAGCATCTGAGTAGGGGGAACTTGGACATACAATGAAAAGAGAGGCAGAGAAGTAATGAGGCAAATCAGCACCTGTGATGATCACAGTCATTTAATTTCCAATGAATACTGAGTGCTGGGCACTGTTATAAAAACTTTATGTGGATTAAGTAACACATTTAATCCTTGCAACTCCATGAAAGAAGTATTATTATAATCACCATTTTAAAAACAAAGAACCCAAGACACAGAAAGGTTAAGTAAGGTCCAAGGTCACAACCAGTCACTAAATGGCAGAGACAGTGTTCATTCAAACCTAGGAAATCTGGGTTTCAGACTCTTATAATCCTTAACACTATACTGTACTTCCTTCCTCCTGACAGTACCTGGCAATATGCAAGCACCTGTTTTATGTCGATTTCTATGTGGCTGAAGAAGTTTATATGTTGAGGAAAAATCCTTCAGGTTCAACCACTAATGAGTAAAGACCTAAAGTTCGGACTAATACTCCATTCCTTTCACCCAACTTCTTTCCTTCTGCCTGCCTATACACCCTTCCCCACCCTTCTATCATACAGAATAATACATGGAAAAAAAATTCAAAAGGTACACAGAATATAAGGAAAAGTAAGTCTCTTTCACATCACTCTTGTTTCTCCATGTCTCCTCTCCAGAGGCAGCCCTTATCAGAAATAGACCAACAACAACAACAACAAAAAATAACAAGAGTATTTAGAAGATAAACAGCATTGAAAGTCACTTAACAAATGGGCAGGAATCAATCTGCAAGACCCAGAGTGAAAGCTGACTTTTGGCTAAGCAAACCTCCCACACCTTACGTGACCAATTAGGCTATTATTTATCAGCCACTGCCTCACCAATATGCTTACTAAGACAATTTATGAAAGTTCAGGGAAATGTTTTTTCTAGTCAATCATAGTTGGTCAAGTGATCATTTTTACCCTACCCACCTCAAAGAAAGCTTCATGTGCACTTTAAAATTACTTTAGTTTTTTTGGTGATTTTTACTTAATAAAAACTCTCAAAAAAGATGTGCGACTTATTTTTCTAAACAAAACATTTTGGTCTGCACCACTTGCTATTATTATCCCTGTTTCTAATTTTCCAATGCCCCTCCCACTTTTTCCTTCCACACTTTTTACTGCTTATTATTACAATGGAACAGGAACAGGTTCTGAAGACTGGAAGCAATGAGTTTCCATCTATTTCACCCCCTAGTTTCTGGGTGACTGCTGACAAATAAGTACCTTAATTCCATAAAACTCTGTTCTCCTTAATCTATAAAATGGAGATAAGACCACCAACCTTTGTGGACTATTCGATGAGATGATGCTTGTGGAAACACCTGGCTCATAACAGGCAATCAATACTTGTTAGCATCCCCCATCTCCTCACTTAGGTCAGACCTTCAGTCTGAACACTGAGAAGTCCAACAGCCTCACACCTTCGATCTTCCCAGTTGCCCACACACCCTACCACACCATCACACACAAACTAACTACAATCATTCACTACTGAGTCAGCAAGTCTTAAATGTGAGCCTCATCGTAAACAGAATGAGAAAACAACTGAATGCACTAAGTGTACTCTGAAGACTACCCAAATGGGGGTTACTGTCACGATCTGAATATCTGCAAGGTATTCTGATTACCTTAAGAAGGTAAACTCCTCCTTATCCCCAGGCTCTACATTCCAGATACCCCTCAACTTGCCTGTTCAACCAGTCCCTTCAAAGAATCAGATATGGGACTTCCCTGGTGGCTCACTGGTTAAGAATCCGCCTCCCAATGCAGGGGACACAGGTTCGATCCCTGGTCTGGGAAGATCCCACATGCTGCACAGCACCTAAGCCCATGCACCACAACTACTGAGCCTGAGCTCTAGAGCCCGCGAGCCACAACTACTGAGCCCACGTATTGCAAGTACTGAAGCCCGCCTGCCTAGAGCCCATGCTCTGCAATGAGAGAAGCCACTGCAATGAGAAGCCCGCACACCACAATGAAGACCCAACACAGCCATAAATAAATAGATAGATAGATAGATAGATAGATAAATTTATTTAAAAAAAAGAATCAGATGTGGCCCATTCTTTTCCTGCGGTTCCCTCTGCCTCCTCCTTTCCAGCCTGCAATGCCGGGGTGGCTTTTAAAACAAATGAGAATGGCACTCAAGAAGCAAAATGAATTCACTTAGCTCTATGCTCCCTTCTCCCTTGCTGTTATTTATTTTTGTGTATTTCACTAGAAGCAACATTTGTCAACATGGCAGCAGAGAAGCCGCAAGCCGGGGAGAACTGTTTTTGTATAAGACAAATAACTTAAGCAGCACAGGAGCGGTTTTGAATAAAGCTGCCATATGAACGGCCACAAAGTGCAAAATGGTGAGCCCTTGCGTGGGCTGCAGCAGCTGCTTCAACACCCAGAGAAACAAATACTTTAGAGGGGGAAAAGCTAAATTGGTTATTTGCAGAAAAATTCAGAGAATTTCAATCACATGATCCAGCAACAGGCAAACTGGCATAGTCCACAACTGAAAAAAAAGATAAGAAGGAAGATGGAGCCTGTAAGAAACAGGCAGGGAAAGGATGGAGGAATAGGGCAGTGACAGCTAAAGGATGCAGGTTTCTTTCTGAAGTGATGAAAATGTTCTAAAACTGTGGTGATGGCTACACATATCTGTAAATACAGTAAAAGCCACTGAACTGCATACCTTAAATAGGTGAACTGCATTGTATGTGAATTAGATCTCATATAGTTGTGTGTGTGTGGAGGGGGGGTGTCCCACAGGAATTCAGGTCAGTAAATAGGAAATGCATTCCGAATCACCATCATTGATCTTTACATGTCTAAAATCTACCAGCCTCATCACTATTTAATCAAGCACTGGACTAGGTACACCTTATACGCCACTCATTTAATCTTAACAACCAACTCTTCAGTATTCCCAATTTACAGGAGGGTAATCTGGGACTCAGAGACATCTAAGGTGAGCCTGCTTCTAGTTAGGTAATTGTCATCAAGGCTCATGCTCTTCCCACCTCATCCCACGCCTCCCTGGTCACATAATCACATCACTGAGGAACAAGGTATTTATGCCATATCAGTGATTTTTTTCCTAGATAACTTACCCCTAAGCAAATTGTTTTTCTGAAACAAAACTTGTCACAAGAGCTTTCTGATACACTCATATTTCCATCTACTCTAAAAAAGATACCAAGACCAAGCTTGTTCTTTTTGACCAGTGGCCCCCAAACTTTTTGGCACCAGGGACCAGTTTTGTGGGAGACAATTTTTCCAAGGGGCATGGGTGGGGGTTGATGGTTCCGGCGGTAATGCGAGTGATGGGGAGCGGCAGATGAAGCTTCACCCGCCGCTCACCTCCTGCTGTGCGGCCTGGCTCCTAACAGGCTGCGGACCGCTAGCGGTCCAAGGCCTGGGGCTTGGGGACCCCTGTTTTCAACAACACAATCTTCTCTAAGAACCTGACTCACTCTATATCCAGTGCTAGCCTTGGGGACTCTCAGGACAGATGGGGCTGCCTGTTTGGCCCAAATGCCATACTTTTATTTTAATAGCTATCCGTTTCTCTTTCCCCTACAGTCAATAAGAGTTCCTTATAATTGTCTATGTATCTTCTGAATATAAATTTTCTCTTTCAATCCCTAGGGACCAAGGGCTTTACCAGTTACTGCTACAACAGAAAGAGGTAAAGTTCAGAGCTTTGTGACAGCTAGTTGTCAATCAATGGCTTTTGCAAGTTTACGACCAGGTTTCATACAACTGATCCATGGACTGGGATTTTATGACAGTAACGATTACTGTTATATGCGACTTTTATGTAATACTTTTAATTTCTGCAAACCACCATGAGACACTAGCTCTTTTAAAAATTAGACATGTGGTCTCCCCACACACCTACTTTCCCACCTACTTAATTCTTCTACACAGATGCCTTATCTGGGAAAGCTTTATTCCTAACAGTGTGTGAACTTCCTGAGATGACGACACTAGAACCCCAAGCAGAGAAGGATGTTTTTAAAGGGAACATGATCTCTTCCTCCCAAGCTGAGATCTTGATGACAAGAATCCTGTCCACAAAATTCAAAAATTCAAAGTTCATATTAGGAAAAACCCATTCTTATAAGGAACTGTAAAGAAAAATCCGAGAAATACATTCTATCTAGATTGGATTTGGCTCTGAAGTTTAATTAGGAAAGAAAACAACTAACAATGATAATCCATCTATACTCTACTTAATACAGAAACCCTGTTAAGTCTACATGCTTCATCCCAATTTTACGTTAGGAAAACATGGCCTAACAGAGATCTAGAAAATTAACGCAAATACTATCTCTCGCTTTCTCTCTTCCTATCTAAATCTCTCTGTGTCTGCCTGTCTCTCTCTCACACACACACATATATTAAATGGGGGGGGACTCAGATCTGAACCTGAGTCTGTGTGAGAGCCAATCCAGTGCTGCCGGGCAGCACACGTGGTGGTAACTCTCAGGCTATGAAGCCAGAGACACCTGAATTTGAAACCCATCTTTGCTACTTACTAGTTGCATGATTATGAGTAAGTCACTTCTGTGTGTATAAAACAGAAGTATTAATACAGGTGGCCCTCAGTATACACCAATGCAGAATCCACAGATACAAACGGTCGACTATACTATGCCATTTTATATAAGGGACTTGAGCACTCGTGGATTTTGGTATCTGAGGGGGGACCTGGAAACAATCCCCCGTGGATATCAAGGGATGACTGTACATTGCAGTTCATCCTGAAAACAAAACAAGATAGTGTTTTTAATGCTTACTCCAGAGCTTACATTCGGCAAATTATTCATGTTTTGTTTCCACCACATCATTTTATACTTATATGCCATATTATAATATCCAGCCTTCACTGAGAACTTACTATGTGCAAGGAACCATTCTAAATGTCCTGTCCAAGGTCACAATACAATAACAAGCTGGGATTCAAACCCAGGCAGTTTGGCTCAGAGCCAAGGCTTCAACCCATTATTTTTCAAGGCAGAAGTGCAGAAAGTTAACTTTGCAGATAATTTATCAATTCCTATTCACTAGAGCAATGGATCTCAAAGTGTGGTCCTTGAACTAGCAGCACTGGCATCACTTAGGAACAAGAAGGTATAAAGAATGCAAATTCTTGGGCCCCACCCCATCCTCCTGAATCAGAAACTCTGGGGGTGGGGGGGGAACCCAGCATTCTGTGTTTTAACAAGTGCATCACAGTCACCTGAAGGACTTGTTAAAACACAGGTTGCTTGGCACCAACAGTATAGATGCTTAGGCTTCTGCCACAGGCAAAGAATCTTGAGGATGCTCAAACACAAAAATGCCAACAATGCCAGGTTCTTCTATCCAATCCTAGCTTCTTTTTGGCCACCAGCCCTCTGCAGTCAGCTCCGAAGGTACAGACTTGCAATGGCTGAAGTTGGTGTCCCATCTCCATCATCTGAAGGTCTGTGTTTGCCTCCATAAACTCCATTCTCAACACAGTAGTCACCGCCTACTTAATACTTCCCAGTACAACTCTCCATCTCACTCAGCAAAAGCCAAAGTCCTCCCAGTACTTACAAGGCCCTACATGATCCATGACACCGCCCCCCCATTCTGCTACCAACCACTCCGTGGATTCTCCTCCTGTCTCTCTCTCTCTCTGTTCCGCTTCTACCTCCCACTCTGCTCCAACCACAACTGCATCCTTGCTGCTCCTCAAACACGGCAGGAAGTACTCACTTGAGACACTTGTACTTAGCAGTCTCTCTTCCTGTCATTCTCCTAAGAAAAATCACACAGCTCACCTCCTTTCCTCGTCAAGTCTTTGCATTAACGTCACTTTAGGGGGTCTTCCCTGACCCCACACCCGCTCCCAGCACTCACTTATTCCCAAACCCTGCATTATTTTTCTCCACAGAATGTATCACCATCAGATATAACAAATATGTACTTATCTGCTTGTGACTTGTTTCTCCCAAGTAGAAGGTAACTTTCATAAGGGCACACACTGTTTTGTTTGTTGATGTATCATCGAAGCCAAGAGGAAAACCAGGTACCTAGTATGCATCCATAACCGTATGTTCAATGAACAAATAAGTGGGAGAACCCAGTTAATCCCAAATGGCTATCCCAAATAGCCAAATGTCATTTTAAAAAATGCTGATGCAACATGGATGGACCTAGAGATTGTCATACTGAGTGAAGTATGTCAGACAGAGAAAGGGAAATATGGTATGATATCCTTTATATGCAGAATCTGAAAAGAAATGATACAAATGAACTTATTTACAAAACAGAAACAGACTCACAGACTTAGAAAACGAACTTAACTTACAGTTACCGGGGGGGAAGGATAGGGGGAAGGGATAGTTAGGGAGTTTGGGATGGACATGTACACATTGCTATATTTAAAATGGATAGCCAACAAGGACCTACTGTATAGCACAGGGAACTCTGCTCAATGTTACATGGCATCCTGGATGGGAGGGGAATTTGGGGGAGAATGGATACATGTATATGTATGGCTGAGTTCCTTTGCTGTGCACCTGAAACTATCACACTGTTAATCAGCTATACTCTGGTATAAAATAAAAAGGTAAAAAAAATAATAAAAATTAAAATTAAAAAATATGTTGATGCAAGAACTGGCATTGTTTTTATCTTTTTATTACCAGTAACACAACTGGACAACACAACTTCTAAACCCACACAGAATACTCAAAATCCCATTTCTTTGGAAGAAATGCCATGTACCATGCAAACTACAAGGTTACTTTTTCTAAGCCCACACATATATTACATCCCCCCCTTGAATGTAATTTCTAATTTACAGCTCCAAAATATAATCTATATTGGAATTTGCATAAAACTCAACAGACCTGCAGCAAGATATTAAATTTTAAATTTGCATGCAAGAATGACCAAGTAATATTAGTCTAGCCAAGGAGATCGTGTCTGTAAACTTGAGAGCTTGCAGATGTAATGAGAAGAAAAATTGTACACTTCAATGAAAGCAGGTTGATTAAAATGCTTTGATGCAGTTGTAACAGTGCAAGGGAGGAAAAGTGCATTTCAAATTTCATAACCCGGGCTCTGATAACATAAGATGAGAGTCCACTGCTTCAGAATAGGGCAATGGAACATACTGGCATCTGCTCCATCTGTAAATAGTACCGGGTGACAAAGGTAAACAGCCTAAAAGCTTGAATGGACCTATCTGACCCTACATTCCCTGAAAAGCCCTTTGAATCAAGGAGATACATAACCAGCACTGACTGACAGCAACGGCAAGTGGTAATGTTTCTAATCTCACCAGCTGTACAGCCTAACTTATGCACTGTGCATGCGTGCGGTTTTTTGGTTTTGTATTTGTAAAAAGTGAGAGTTTCTTGCTTCTAGAACACCAAAATGCAGAGGTAAAGTGCTCAGTGACCCATTCTGAAACAACTAAGGTGATGGGACTACAAAGAGAAGAAGAGATGTTTAAAGACTGGACCTCAAGGGGCCCCAGACTATACTCTCAAGAAGTAGCCAAAGTGGTGCAGCACTTTGCAAAGGGGTTCAACGAGAAGAGCGTGGGTGCTTAGCAGGTTAACAGCCAAAAAAGGACAATCTAAACTTTCCAAGGAGCCTGTCCACATCACTTTAGTCTGGTTTTTTAATGGGTATTTTGAGCAGTATTTCATGTGAAAGAGTCCTGGTGCTCTACAAGTGTGAAAACCACTGGTCCAATGGAATGGATCCTGAAGAGAAGTCAGTAGATGAATAATTAAATGCTAATCCAGGCATGGTGCCTTTCTGGTTGTGTGACCTCTAAGCCCTTCATATCAGTAAACACTACTCCTAAATATTTACTCCAGAGAGATGAAACCGTATCTACACAAAGAACTGTACATAAATGTTCACAGCAGCTTTATCATAATAGCCTCAAAATGGAAACAACCCCAAAGTCCATCAACAGGAGAATGGCTAAGAACATTACAGTACACCCATACAATGGGATACCACACAATACAAAGCACTAGACCACACCAACAACGTGATCAACCTCAAAAATAATTACCATGAGTGAAAAAAGCCAGATATAAGAATACAAAAAATATAACTCCATTGATATAAAAACTAAAGTGAACCTTAGTCTATGATGACAGAAAGCAGATCAGTGGTTGCCTGGACCCAGGTGTAAGAATGGAAGATTAAGTGGGAAAGAGGGGAATTTGGGGTGCAATAGAAATGTTTTACGTCTTGATTATGGCAGTGATTCAATTCTAAACTCACAGCACTGTATACTTAAAATGGGTGCATTTTATTGTATGTGAAAATAAAGTTGAAAAAAACATGTCCTACCTAACCTATGACAATGTTATTAAGGAACAAATGAGATAAGTGTTATATGGAAGCTAATACACATGCACTGGGGATTAAACAGGTAAAGGACAAAGCTATACACACAATTTTTTAATCCAGGACGGCACAGAAGGCAGTCCTGGCTATTAACAATGACAATGATGAAAGCTAAAGTATTGGCACTTCCTTTGTGCCAGACACTTAAGATCTTTACATGTATCAATTCATCTAGTCCTCACAACAATCCATGGGAAAGGAATTATTATTATTTCCATATTACAGATGAGGAAACGGAGGCACTGAGTGGTTAAGTCATTTGTTCAAAGCCACAAGTAAAACTAGAGCATACAATTTTTGGGTAAGTGAAAGAAAGTCTTACAGGTAGCAAAGTATAGATACTAAGCCTGGAAATCTATTTTCCCACCTAAGGACAAATAAGTATAAAAGTGCTGCCTCCAAGCCAGAGCCATCAGTCTGCAGAAGGCCTTCCTAGTCAGCAGAATAGAAAGTCAGTTGTGCAGAAGACACTCCTTCTTTTCAGGGATTTGGGGAATAGGAAATGAAAACACAGGCAGGGCAGAAAAAGAAAAGTTGATAACATCTGTAGATAAAAATCATAAAAGTGGTTCACAAGAAACTAGTAATTAATATAAACAACTACCTACTATGTGAGGCTTCACTAAGAGTTTTAAATGTATTCTCATGCAATTTTCATAGTGACCCTGAGAAACAGTATTATGATAAGCATTTTATATGCAAGAAAAACAAGTCTTAGGTAAGATAACCTGCAAAGGGTACATACAACTAGTCAGTGACAGAAACCAGTTGAATCAAACTTTGTCTATCTTCTAAGTTAGTAATGTTGCTTATTAAATCCACTCCTATCCAAATCTTAGTGAAATCAAAGTTCTAAGGAAATAACAGGAAAAAAAAAGCATAAAAGTATGGACATTCCAACTAAACCTAAATTGTCTCAAATTTTTTCCAATATTTTTCTGAGAATGTAATAGCCACTGTTATTTAACAAGCAAACATGCCAGGCATAGTGCTAGGGGCTTCAGATATGAATTCAGGTAATCTTCACAACAGTCCTACAAGGTAGAAAGAAAAAAACAACTTTCCACCTAGAATCATGTACCCAGACAAAGTTCCTCTCGAAATACAGGGCAAAATAAAGACATCCTAGATAACTAAAAAAGAGCATTTACTACAAGTAGACACTCACTAAAGGAAATTAAAGAAATTGTGAACAAACAAATTGGTAGCCATACAGGTAAATCTAAAACACCATCTGTAAAAAGGATAATAACATCTAATTTGTGTGTTTAAAAAAAGGTAAAACTAAAATATCAGACTTAGTTGCAGGGAGGAAGGCGATCAGACTTAAAGGTTGTTCACCCGCATTGCCCAAAGGGATTAAGGTATAGATGAACTTTAAATTTAGAGTATATGTGGTTTCATTTCAAGGGGAGCTACTAAAAGAGTACAAATGTGTATCTTAAAAACCAAATAGGAGGGGATGGTGAAATGGAGTAAACAAACAAGGGGGAAATGGTGGTGTCAGGATTTGAACCAGGATGCCAAGCTCCCAACCCACTTGTAAAACATTACCAGCACACTACATGCAATTAGCTCTCAGGGAATCACACACAAGTCCTCAGGAAACAAGCCTAAGATTCCTGCTTGTCATCTTTTCTCAAAACACATGAACATTAAAGATTCAAGTCCTCAATGGAACAACTTGATGAGAAATGACCACCCTTAATACTGTACCCATTTTTGGCCTCTGCACAGAAAACTTTTCCAAGCAGGTTGGCAAGTCAAAGGAATGGTAAATAGAACCAGAATTTTTTACAGCTAGAACTATTCAAAGCCCACCACTATTTTTAATTTTGGATAAAAAGTAATGATCCCTATGTGAAAGCCCTCTCTTTCTCACATCACAGGAGCAGCACTAACCTCACACCTGGACTCTCTTCATAGCTCTCCTATTGAACACATTTTAAAGTATGTCAAGAATCTTTAATTATGTTTCACAGTTGTATCTTCCTTTCTTTCAATTGCCTAATATTTCAACTGCAGGGCTTTGGAAGTAGATTAAATAAAGATAAGCTCTTGTCAATCAGAGCTGGTTTCTCTCCCCCCACCTCCTCTGGTTACTAGTTCCAATTGCTGCCAATCAAGGAAAATCCTGCACATCAGCTGTCATTCATTCCTGTCTAAATGATGCCGGTCAGACTTCATTAGGAACAATGTCCTGATCAAAAGCTACAGCCAATCATGTCCACAAAACATCGAAGAAGCAGCTGGTCTTGTCTAGCTGATGTCTGGCACAATTCCCATTCCTGGAGGATGCAAGCAGGGCCAGCCACACCTCCCCAGGGCCAAAAAGGCAGCTAGTCATGTCTCTGGCACATTTCAGGTTGCTATAAACTACATGTCTTCTGTTGATTTCTCCTATCACTGGCCCACAAAAGGTAGTCAGACTTTATTAAGTCTTCCAAGCCAGGAAGACAACTGGGAGTTTAGCAGTCCTCTCATTCATTAGCTGGTTATGCCACTGAGGGGTTGAAGCCAAGCTGCTTATTTATTTCTGATCCTCCAAACAGAAGATTCAACCCTCCCCCAACCACCCCCCCCCACACACATGCACACACAACAGCCACCATTCTACACATCATCACAGCTCCACACTCTCTCAAAACAGACCACATACACTACATCAAGGAAAAGCTAAAGAATTAGAGCAAATCTGATAGTAAAAGCCTCAAAGATCTAATTCTTTCAATTCAACTGCTTATTACTGTTCTTAATAACATTTGTTTAAATGGAAGAAATGGGTGGAGGATCTTTCAAAATGCACCCCTTTAAACACTTAAAGAAATAGTAAGATAGAAACCAAGTAGAATCTGGTTTAGGTGGTTGTTTTGTTTTGAACTTGCACACTCTTTATTCTCTGGTTGGACTATCCTGTCTATCCCCAAGGTAGAGTGCAGAAAGCTGTATACCCAAGATTCTCCGTGCCAGTCACGCTCTGAAATCCCAGATCTGTACACCCACATCAGGAACCTGGCTGTGTCAACATGCAGGTGTGGAATGACTCAGAGGTGGGCCGTTCATACAGAAAGAGGCATTTGCCTGGGTTCAGAGTGAATAAGAAGTTCAGTTATTAGAAGAAGTGGTTATTTAAATGTATGATTTCATCCTAATTAAAACTAATGGGGGAGAGAATTTGCATTTAGCTGCCTAGTAAATAGTTCTCAGTTATTTCACCTTTAATATCTGAAGGGTATTACCAAGGTAAGGTTTTCAGGGCTATAGGAGAGGGAGGTGATGTTGCTGGACTGCTGTCCCACCCACCCACATACCCTGCATGGTACCGTTCCCCTCCCCCGCCAAGATCATAAGCTTGGTTTTACACCGTATTCCTTTCTCTTAGTGTTTTTTTCTTTAACAACCTCCAGCCATCCAACCCCCAGGCCAGAACCTAATAAAACATTCCATCTTAGAAAGCTTAACAGTCCAGTACACCTAACAAAACCATCCAGGGACACCAGAGAGCATCCTGCATGCACATTAATAACTACGGGATATCTGATTAGGAGAATGTGAAATAAGAAGCCATTAATAGCAGCCCTCATCTCCCTCCTCCACACTGATTACCAAAAGAACAGCAGCAGCTGAATCACAGCTAAATCCTATTCACAAGGGACCTGGGGCAACAAAGAGGAAAAAAACCGTTAGAGTAGTGCTTCTTGAGGGAAGCTGCTTTACGTCATTTTGATTCTGGCGTCAATCACTCCTGCCACAAACCAATAAGCATGTATAACACAAGCAAAGACTGGATTCCCTCCCTCCCTCCCTGGGTTCAGCACAGCATACCCCGCATACTTAATTTGCCCTGCCAACTAAACTGCTACTTGCAAGGCCCCCAGAGGAACTCCTAGGTCCAGAGACACATAAGCTTAAATGTTTACCCTCAGAGCACAAGCAACATGAGCCAGGAGGTGGAACCGTTGGCCTCAGGGCAGCCTACTTTTGCGCTCTAGGAAGAGTAGACTAACCATGTGACTTTGAACAAATGTTTTACTCTCTCGCTGCCTCAGTTTCTTTATCTGTAGCATATCAGTCCCACAGGGTTATGGTGGGAATCAAATGAATTAAATCACATCAAACACTAGGAACAGTGCCTAGAGTTGGGGTGTGTGTGTGTGTGCACTCTCTCTCCCTCCTTCCCTCCTTCTCTCTCCTTCCTTTCTCCCTCCCTTCCTCTCTTTCCACATATAGAGGAGAGGGTAGGAGAAGGATGGAGAAAGCAACGAAAAAGAGGAAGAGGAGGAAGAAGATAGGAAAGAAGAAGAAGAAAAAAAGCTGGATCTAAGTATGTGGCTTAGATATACAGATAAGAAACCCAACAGCTAACCCCCCACCCCCCTGCACTGAAATGTACCCCATCCCAAATCTGTAGGTCTCTCCCTTTCAAAGGCACGGCTTCCCCCTCCGCCCCCGCCTGGCTTAGCAGTGGAGAGATCAGAATTCCCCTTTGCTGCAAGAAAACTTTAGCAAAAAATCATTAAAGAGTTTCCATAAACCCAGTATTTTGAGACTGGTGAGAGATTTGTGAATTCCCAAACTTTCTGCACATCAAAATGAATTTGCTGGTAGAGAGCCAATGTTTCCAATTTGATTTGGCATAATATACCCAGTTAGGATGTTCTCTCAATGTAATTAGCAATGCATTGTCAATGAGCAGTGTAGCTATTGACAATACCTGGTGCAATTTAATTTTAAATGTCAATGACTTGTTTGGGTTCACTGTAACAGGGCTTTGATACATGACAAAAAAGCACCCTAGAACAACAGGATGGATGATGAACACAAGAGGCTGAAAGAAATCAGTAGGACCGTATAAGGGGCTGCCTTTCAAATACCCCCCTGTAACTATGCCTGGAGCAGGGCAGGCTCCTTCTCCCAGGTGCAGGTTGGGGATTCAGGGAGTGTGTCACTGTCACCAGCTTCTCAGCTGATACCCACCATTCCTCAAAGGACATGGGTTTGAGGAGCAGGCCAGTGTTAGGAGACGGGTGACCCTGAACAAGCTGGGTGACTTTGAACAAGTTATTTAACCTCTCTCTGCCTTAATTTCTTCATGCATAAAAGTAGAGTAATTGTGAGGACTACATAAATAAACATATATACATAAACACTTAGCACAGTGCCTGGTATTAATACTTGGTAACAGCTCAATAAATGTTGGCCTCTAATTGTTAGTCAACCAAGTTAAAATTGGTATTATTAAAGAAAAAAAAAACACATTATAGCAGGGTGTCACAAATTCACGTATCTATAACTTAGGGCCTTGAGTAAAGCTGGCTCAGCCCATACAAAAACTGAGGATAGCTAACCACCTCTGGTGCACACCTGCTCTCAGCACCGACTGGAACTCAGCGTCTGCCAGACCCTCAGATTTTCCAAGAATAATCGCAAATCTGGATTTTTATATGAAATTTCCTAATTTTTAAATGTTGGCAACTGCCTCCAAAACTTTTAAACACCAAATAGGTCAAAGAACCATACTTGTGGCTGGACCAGGCTCATGAACTGTAAGTGTGTGGATCTCTCCTGTCCAGACGAACCCTCAGAACCTCCCTGGGAAAAATCCACCCAAAGTTTTTACTCATTTCCCATGTAGGAAAAGCCTTACCAGAGACCAGGCCACAGAGGGACCCACAAAAAGTCTAGAGTGTTCTCTAAATCACAGGACAAGAGGTGGCTGGGCCTGCCGCAGGTGCTTCCTTGCTGACTTATGGCCTGCTCACTGAGAAGGGAAGTGAATGATTTATGAGCTGCAAAGGTGATGCAAAATGCTAATCAGCTTTAAGCTGACACTGGATAACACAAGCAAATTTACATCTTCTCTAAAATAATTCAAATGCTTTTCATGCGTAATAGCGGGCAAGGATAAAGATGAAGTGATAACACTTCAGAGGCTTCACAAAATACCCCAATTAATCTAGGCCATAAACCTACAACAAATTCTCACTTCTCTCTGCGAACAGGAACATACCACAACAACTGAAAATCACAGGAAATACCCAAGTCAAATCATCAGCCAACAGGCTTCCCAATTCATGTGCCTAGGGAATTTCACTCTCTTTCTGACAAGACTTTGGTTTCCACAGTTTCCTTGGTCTCCTTATTCCCCTTTGCCAAACATGTTTTGGGAAGGAGGAGATGAGAGCCATGGAGTGAGGATGGATGGCCAAAGGGAAGAAGAAGCATGGATCACTAGATAGATGGGTGGTTAAATGAGAATTCTCCAGGACAAGAGTGGGGGCAGGGGAGGGGAGAGGGTCACAATGTACCATCTTAGATAATTTTCACCTTCTTCATTATATTCATGTATTCAACAAATATTCACTGAGCACCCACTAATGTCAGGTGCTGTTCTAAGCACTGGAAATGCAGCACTAAAGAAAACAAAGTCCCTGCCCGCACAGAGCTTACATCCTTGGGTCATTCATGCTGAGATCTGAGACTTAATCTTCAAAGCAGATACCATAAACTTTCTGGGTCAGAAAGGAGCTTAGAAATCTTCTCATTCAGCACTGAACGTGAGATATAAATTTCCTCCAGCACTTTCATGCAAGCAACATTTCACTAAGCCCTGCCCTCTGACCTATGCCAGCTGTCTACAGCAGCGAGCCTTACGGAGCTCGCAAACACCATGTGGGGGCAGAGAGGGGGACACCTGCGCAGCCACCTTCACTGAAGAGGACTCACCACACTGCAGTGAACTCCAAGCTTCTACTGAAGGGTCCTACAAGCTTCAGGGAAAAGAGAGGCTTAATTTGCCCATGCCTCTCAGGCTGCTTCCACTTGAGCACCTCCATTCTTCTCTTATTAACTGGCAGTCTAAGTCAGATTTCTTTGGGGGAAAATAATAGCTCCACAGGCTACAAATAATTAGAAGGTAAAGCAGTATCTCATGAAGGCTGCAGGTCCACTGGTCTCCTCCATTACACTTATTTCTTATGTTCAGCATCCACTTGTTAGTCCCAAGTCTGCTCTGGGGGGACCACCAGAAGTGCAAGCCCTCCTCCATAGGATAACTCTGCAGGTGTTTGAAGACAGCACCTGGGTTACCTCCTTTTGTCCTCAGGCCTGACACCCCAGTTCCATCATTCACAATGACAGATTTGGGGTACTTGCCCATTCAGATGCCTCTTTATTCTTTTACCATCATTATTGATAGAAAAACTATATACTGAAGTGTCTGTTTTGGCAGTGATATTGTCCTACATAAAAGTTTTTGCAGAATGTTCTATTTAAGACGTCCCCTCACAAAATCATACTGGGTCAAAGACTTGACAAAAGAGAGGAAAAGTGAATTCTACAAATTATCCATGGAAGCCTGGAGCTTTGGAAGGAAGAAATGGAGTTGTCTGAATATCAAATGTGCTTGATCATAAGAATCAGATTTCTAGGTCCTATCCCAGACCTGCTCAATCAGAATTTCCAGGGGGGAGATGCCTGGAAGTCTGTATAGTTAATATAAACTGTGTATGGTTCTCATTTACTACATAAATATTTTATTATATAAAAACATCTATAAAATGAAGAGACTGAAATACAGAAAAGCAATACTTTTAACACCTGTACCTTTAATAAGAGGAGGATTTTTATGACTTGTTCCCTCTCATTTGACTACAGTATATTGGTTTCTACTTCTCCTCCTTAAACCTGTCACTAGATCCCTCTGCCCCAAGCCCCACTGATAATCAAAGTAGAACCGAGTTAATATAGCACATTGGAGACTCCTGCATTGGAAGTGGGGAAGAAAAATTAGTGTGTCAGAGACTCTAAACTGAGAAGACCTCAATTTATATAAAAATCTTCTCAGAGCCCTTATAATCTCACTGACCATCTGTAGCACAGAAATGAATCCTGGAATTAGTGGTACTAAGTGGTTGCATAGCAGTAGATACTCTGGAGGCTTAAAAGGAGGCTTAAAAAGAAAAAAAAAAAAAAAAAAAAAAAGGAAAAGAATTTTCTATCTTGCACTCGAAGAAGTCAGTTAAGAACCTACCATTACAGGGAAACCTCCCAATATGTAAGTACTTAGACATTACAGAACAAAAAAAAATATTAAAATATCTAGCTTGGTCACAGTGGTATAGGTAAAACCCAGATTTCTCCAGCCATGACTTAAAATAGGATTCCCACCATCTAGCTCTTCATCATGCCCCTCATCCCCAGCGATTCAAACTCCTTGGAGAAAACAGAACTCTATCTATTTACTTTGAAGCAGATTTAAGAAAAAAAAAAAGTCTCCACACACCAGAAGAGACTTTTTCCCTTACCTAAACCTTAAAAAAAAAAACAATGGAGGGGAACTGAGAGCTATTATTGGCACTTGAATCTACATCAGAAAAATGGCAGCCCTTCAAACTCCACATGTGGAAAAGCTCTTCATTTTAAGCTGAAAATGGGAAATTAATTTTCAAGTCTCTTGTCTAAGAGACAGCTTTTAAAAAGGTATTAACCTACATTTGGAGATTAATGCAAACACAGCCATCTTGTTTTAGTGGGTACAATCCAACTTTTATTAAGACAAAGACGGATTCAGAGTAATTAAGAGCTTGTCCAATATCCAGAATTTTATGACTCTAAATATTAGCGAAGCTGGCATTCTTACCAGCTTTGCCTCAGAGCTATTGCATTATAAATCCTTGGTGGTAATGAAACACCAGCTGAAAAAAGGCTGAATAAGGCTCATTTAAAAACCAGCATTCCCGTGGAGAACTACCCTGACTTTAATATAATGTATAGCCCCTCTTAGAACATTAATACTATTGGGAAAAAGTGAGTGGTTTGGGATTTGCTACTAAGGAACCCCAACGAAGATAACAAACCACAGGAAGTGTGTTTTAACAACGGGAATGTTGAGAGACTCCCTGGTGCCAAAGTCTAGGACCACTTTGCTGACTAGGGCAAGAAAAGGACAATACACCACACTGGGCATGCTAATGGTGGTTTATCCCTGAGGCTCATCCTTAACACTGTTTGCTGTTTACACAATGTAACAAAGTCATGGATATTGTTTTAAATTTTTTCTAAAAACTTTTAAAAAACACCCCAGTGGGGTGCGCTCTTCTGCTACCCAAATATTTTTTTTAAATGGTGTCAGACTGTAGCCTTAACTACTCCCTTCTCAGAGGAAGGTTTCACTACGGTCACCACATTCAAACCTCTCTCTACCAACTGGATTGAGGGGATACTTGTGGAATATGACCAAAATATTGACAACTGGTCATCACTTTTTCAGACTTCATAAAATCAAAGACTCTTGGTTATTAATTCCTAATGCAAATTTCTTCTGTACTTAAAAGGCTATAAAGGGGCTTCCCTGGTGGCGCAGTGGTTAAGAATCCGCCTGCCAATGCAGGGGACACGGGTTCGAGCCCTGGTCCAGGAAGATCCCACATGCTGCAGAGCAACTAAGCCCATGCACCACAACTACTGAGCCTGCGCTCTAGAGCCCGCGTGCCACAACTACTGAGCCTGCGCTCTAGAGCCCGCGTGCCACAACTACTGAAGCCCACACGCCACAACTACTGAAGCCCGCACACCTAGAGCCCGTGCTCTGCAACAAGAGAAGCCACTGCGATGAGAAGCCCGCGCACCGCAAAGAAGAGTAGCCCCGGCTCACCACAACTGGAGAAAACCCGCACGCAGCAATGAAGACCCAACGCAGCCAAAAATAAATTAATTAATTTTTTTAAAAAGCCATAAAGAGTTAATCACATAGGGATTACATCACAGCTTAATAAAAACAGTTCCCTCTCTGCTCTTTCATCAAACTTGCCATCCACTGACTAATCTGAGGAAAATGCCAAAGGTTCCTGTGCCTTAGCCCCCAACAGTTATTATCTGAAAACAGCCTGTCCTCTCTACCATCTTAGGATAGAAATGACACATGTCACCTGTGCACCTCACCTGAGTCAAAGCTAACTCCCCATATCCCAAAAGTATAAACAGGACTTGATGGAACAGACTAGATGAAAACATATCCTGCCCTCCATAATTAGCAAAAACCAAGCTGCTAAGTAGAACTGGCTCTGTTCTTCCCAGAAATATCCTTAAGTGGAAACTAAACCCCAATCTATATTCAAGGAAATAACACTCTTCACCTTTTTCTGTCTACTAGGCACTTCCCCTCCCCATGAGAAACAACATCCTCTTCCTTCAGGCACAAATCTTAAGAACAAAAACTGTGCCAGGAAAAATAAATTTAAATTGAGGCATCATGCTTTCTTGGACTATTCAATGATACTGTCAGAATATAATAAATTGTCTCTTAGGGGATTAACAAAGGTACCATTTTCCAAAATGAACACAGAATTTTTTTTTATTAAATACTTTTGCTTTTTTTCTCTATAACAAGACTTTACTTTTTATTCAAGACAGAAATGGATACCTAGTGTTTGGGTCTTGTCTACTGAAACTGACCACAGCCAAAATCTCAGCATCATCATTTCTGAAAATCAGATTGGAAAATATATATATATAAACCGAGAACACACAGGACACATAGAAATACACCTGTGGTCAACCAGGAAAAGAAATTCCATGGGAAACAAGACTGATTTAGCCAAGAGTCTTCCACAGAGCCAGCATCCCAGTGTTTGTTGAATATCCTCATATGCACCTCTCCAGACTGACCACAGAGACCACATACTCTGAAATCCATACTTACTTGTTATATATTAAGTTTATTTCCTCAAGGTAGGGTTAAATCGCTGAACCTGCTCTGAGAACCTATGTGTAACTATGCCCAAACTTTACAACATCAAGAAGTAAACACTTCAAGGCAAGGTACCAGCGTATTAATGAGCCTGCCACAGAACCCTGTATGACGACTGGCCCCCCAAAAACAATTTTCACTTTTTAAATGAACGTATCTTGATACTGAAGTTAAGAACTGGGTCCACTGCCTTCACATCAGCCTCCAACCCCAATGAACATATACTTTCTAAGCACCAACTACTGAGCTAGGCACAGTGAGTTACGGGAAAAAAAATTTGCGATTTGCTATGCAAAGCACTTCTTAACACATCACTTAAAGTAATCCTCACATTTGTTACCTATTTTACAGATGAGGAAAGGGTGGCCTTGGCAAGCCAGAGACTGACTTGCCTAAGGTCACCTGAATAATAAATTGTAGAGCTAGAGCTCTAATAGCAAAGGGTCTGGACTCTGTGTCCTAGTGCTGTGTACAACAAGGACAACCCAGTTGAATAAGATACAATCTTTGTACTCACACAGGGTTTTAGAGTTTAATTTAGATAAGAAGACACTGGCATGAAGGTACATGACAAATGCCAACTGAGTGTACACAGCTGTACAGGTACCTGAAAGGAAATGACCTCTTGAGGCAATAAATAAAAAGTCCATGGAACATTTAAAAATCCATTCTGTATAAAGCACCCAGATTCACAAATGAGAAACAGCAAGTTAAAGGGCTCCATAGGTCATAAATGTTACATAAATGTTAACTGTTAATAAAGGCAGTAATACCAGCTATAATTTACTTGGCATTTGCTGTGGGTCAAGCACCATGTTGAGCATTTCACATACATTCTCTTACTTAATTAAATGATTCATCAATATTATCCCCATTTTATAACTGAGGAAACTGAGGTTAGAGAGGTTAAATTACTTATCCAAGGTCACATAAGTAGGTGGTACAGTTGGGTTAAACAAGTCTTTCTGTCAAAGCCCATGTTTCTAAACTGCTATATGTCCTGCCTCCAGTGTTTCTATGTTCTGAAGTCATTTTTGTTATATAGTCCCCAAAGTCCTCACTAAGTACTCAGATCTGGTGCACATATTGTATATTTCTGATGGACATCCTCAACTTGCAGGTTTTTCTGTATCCAGATCCCTAATGTCCACAGATTATAGAGTCGGGGTTAGTTTAAAAAAACTCCAAAGGTCCCATGTGGTCTCCGACTATTGAGAAAAATCCAAGAAATGATGGTACACACATTTAATCAAAGGTTACAGCTATTTGGTATTTTAAACACCTCTACCTGAGATTCTTAACAGTGCTTAAGAGAAGGCTTAAGTACATTAAAAAAAATTCTCTGTACATTTGTTATTCTCATCCCAGCTTTATAGGTAAGTAAACACAGACTTGCAGACACCACGGGAAGCTGAGATAGGAATTCTGACTGTTTCTATTCCTCTCCCAAGACTTGTGAATAACGCAAGCTCCTGATTTAACCCAACTTTCCTCACTGCACTACAGGTTAAGAAGAGGGTACGTGAATCAACACAAACTCAAATGGATCCATGAAACTCCTTTTAATTAAACCATAAGAAATATTAGGAGGTAAAAAACAAAATGGTGTAAGATCTTGAAAGCATGACAAGTTTGTTCATCTTAAGGTCACAGAAGAAGTCAAAAAAGAAAACAAAAAACTCAACCTCATAAATTCCTTTATAATGAAAAACTAAAATAAAAAGGAACAAGCCAGATAAGATATTCATGATAAATACTGCAAAGGGTTAATATATATGTATGTATATACATACATACACACACATACGTAAAACATTAAAAGTTCACATCAGTTAAGAAAAAAAATTCCAATCCATAAACCAGTAAAAAGCAAACAGAAATGGGGCTCAAACTAGTACACAAAATAAACTAGTACACAAAAATAAAGGGAAAGTACAACTCTTTAGGGATACAGTTATGAAAGAAATCCAGTACCTTTTTATCTCTAAAAAGGTAAATGATTATATTTTTAGGCAAGTACACTTTATACTGATGACTACAGTATACAGTATAAAAATAGTACACAGTGTAAAGATAGTATACACTAAAAAAACCCTTAAAACAAAAAGGCACCCTGTTGTTATTCTACAACAGAGAATCTATCAAAGAAATTGAGGGGAATCCTACATAGTAAAAATAAGCTCTTTGTGGTATAACAGCACAAAATTATTTTAAACGTCCAACATTAGAACATAAATTAATGGCACAATTTTTTTAAAATTTATTTATTTATTTTATTTATTTATTTTGGCCGTGTTGGGTCTGTGTTGCCGCGCGCGGGCTTTCCCTAATTGCGGCAAGCGGGGGCCACTCTTCATTGCAGTGTGCGGGCCTCCCACTGCGGTGGCCTCCCTTGCTGCAGAGCACGGGCTCTAGGCACGTGGGCCTCAGTAGTTGCAGCATGTGGGCTCAGCAGCCGTGGCTCACGGGCTCTAGAGCACAGGCTCAGTAGTTGTGGCGCAGGAGCTTAGTTGCTCCGTGGCATGTGGGATCCTCCTGGACCAGGGATCGAACCCATGTTCCCTGCACTGGCAGGCGGATTCTCAACCACTGCGCCACCAGGGAAGCCCTAATGGCACAATTTGATGTACTATTACACAGTCATGAAATTATTAAGAAGATAATATAGTAACATAGTTTAAACATTAAACAAAATAGAAAAATATTTGTTAGAATTTTACCACTACAAAAGTGACGTTTGCCTTACAGACAAATCCTAGAAATAAACGTATTAAAAAGGCAGGATAGAGGAAGGTTTCTTAAAGCAGAGTCTGTGAATGCTTTTCCCTCTTTACAGAAACATTAATAAAAGAAATATGTGTGTGTGTTGTTAAATATAACGGTAAATAGAAAAAGGAAAGCAGCTTTCCTCCCACCCTTTGCCCACCTGCTTTCCCTGCCTTGAAGAGAATACATATATATTTATAAAGGAGTTAAAAGTTTGATAATATTAAAGCTCTTTCTTCCTAAGATGTCTCACCCTTCACAGAGAAATGAGGTTTGGAGTTGGACATGGCATATTTGAAATCTATTAGAGACAAGAAGATAGTACAGCCAACATGTCACACATACAGAAATATAAATATATCGTCAATCCTTGCTTTCTGTGTGCACTGTAAAATCTAGCTCACTAAAGGATTTTCCATGCTGCTTCTACTAGGAAAAGACTCAAAAATCCAACATTCATCTGAATTTTTTAACATCCCATAGCAGGTAGATACTGGTTATTTT
Source organism: Balaenoptera borealis (assembly GCF_965194805.1). Lineage (NCBI taxonomy): Eukaryota > Metazoa > Chordata > Mammalia > Artiodactyla > Balaenopteridae > Balaenoptera > Balaenoptera borealis. The sequence continues at coordinate 76,688,730 of NC_138872.1, forward strand.
CTAGAGAGGATTTTCCATAACACTGAGCAGAAAGTTGAGATTAAAGCTCTGCCAGCTCTGACTGAAATTAATTCTCTACAGCTGTTTAGGGAACTTGTATCTCAGAAAGAGGGACTCAGCTGACTAGTTCCAAACTCTCTCTTCGAGTAGGAAAATGTGTTTTTAAAAAAAAAAAAAAAGCCACAAGCAAACACCTACCAGGCCACAGAGCTTATACGTTCCCAAAGAACAGCATTATTTGATTGCAACTTTTTGTCCCTTTTTTCTTTGAAGCCTTTTAGGGAGGCAGCACTTCTGACAAAACTACCGACCCATGGGAAGAATGGATGAACCAATGTTTGCATAAAGACATTATTAAAAAGACATAAAACCTTCAAAAAGCTTAAAAAAAAAAAAAATGCCTACCCAGTTCATTATTATCCAGATTTCACAAACACTTCCCTAATCCAGGGGAAAGCTACGCTATAAAATAATGTGTTTATATGCTTTACCCAACAAAAGTGTTCCTTAGCTTTCAAACCTCTGGTTTTAGGCTACATTTGTGGCTGGCTTAGGGTGAGGAAATCCTGAGTGATCAGGAATGGTAGCTGCACAAGACAGCATTTCAGCAAAGGGACTGCATGTCCCCCAGGAGAGAGAACTTTCCTAGACCACATAGTTTCTCACTACCCTTCCATCATTCCCATTCAAACTCTCCCTCTTTCCATAAGCACTGACAATCTCTTCCATTTGGCGGCCCACTTCAACTCCTACACATGCATTCCACCCCAGTAATCTACTACCAAATTTCTTTTTTAGGGTACCATACTAAAATCCCATTGGCACATTAATACTCAATCTCTGCTGCATTTGGAATAACCTAGAGAGTGTTAAGAAATACTTGGGATTCAACCTCCAAAAGATTCTGATTTAACTGGCATGGACTATGGCTTGGGTACCACAGGATTTTTTTAGAATTTGACAATTTGATTCTAAAATTCTATATGAAAAGCAAAGAACCTAGAATAGTCAAAACAATCTTGAAAAAGAACAAAGTAGGAGGATTCACACTACTTCATTTCAATACTTACTAGAGTATAAAGCTAGAGTAATCAAGACAGTGTGGTATCGGGAGAAGGAAAGACAAATACATCAATGGAGCAGAATAAAGAGTCCAGAATAGACACAAGCAGAAATAGACTTAAAAAGGCAATTGATTTTCAACAAAGTCACCAAGGATATTCAATGGTGAAAGCAAAGTGTTTCCAAAGAATAATGCTAGAACAACTGGATAAATGTAAGGGGAAAAAAATAAACCTTTACTCTTACCTCACACCACACAGAAAAATCTGAGATGGAACATAAACCAAAATGTAAATGCATATAAATGTAAAGAAGAAAACAAGGGAGAATATTTTAACCTAGGCTAAGTAAAGATTTTTTAGAGAGGAAACAAAAGACTCAAAACATACAAGGGGGAAATAAGACAGGCTAAACTTAATTAAAATTTAAATTTTCTGCCCATCAAAAGACGTCATTAGGAAATTTAAAAGGCTAGCCACAGACTAGGAGAAATATTCATATTACATATATCTGACATGGGACTTGTACCAGATTATATAAAGAACTCCTATAAATCAATAACAAACAGACAACCCAATTTAAAATGGTCAAAAGACTTGAACAAACACCTCACAAAAGAAGACCATGTTGAACACCATTAAGTCATCAGGAAAATGCAAATTCAAACCACAATGAGATTACCATTTTATACCAACTAGAATGGCTAAAATTAAAAAGACTAACAACACTAAATTTTTTTGAGGATATGGAGCAACAAGAACTCCCATGAAATACTGGTGGGAGTGTAAACTGGTACAACCACTTTGGAAAACTGTTTGGCAGTTTCTTATAAAGTTAAACATACACCTACATACCTTATGACCCAACAATTTCACTCCTAGGAATCTATGCAAAAGAAATGAAGACCTATGTCCACAAACCAATAACAACAACAAAAACAACCCTTGCACAATAGAGCTTTATTTATAATGGTCAAAAATTTGAAACAACTCAAATGTCCATCAAGAGGGAAATGATTAAACAAACAGTGGTACACCTAACACAATAGAAGACTACTCAGCAATAAAAGAACTGATTCCTGTAACAACATAGAACAACCTCAAAAATATTATGTTTAACAAAAGCCAGACGCACAAAAGTACACACCATACGATTCCATTTTTATGAAGCTCAAGAGCAGGCAAAACTAAGTTATGATGATAGGAATCAGAACAGTGGTTGCCTATGGGAGGGGTGGGAAGGGACTGATTAGAACTGAGGACTAAAGAACTTTTTCAGGTGATGATTAAACTCTAATTTGAAGGGTATGTGGGTGTGTGTATTTGTCAAAATACATTGATTTGTACACTTAAGATTTATGCATTTTACTACATGTAAATTGTACCTAAGAAATTTTTTAAGAACCCCAGGTGATTATAATTTGTAGCCAAATTGAGAACCACTGCAGGCGGGGTGGGGGGGAAGCTGATCTGACATCTCTCCCTAACCCACTTCCTCATTTTAGCTCTCCATCAACCCGCATCACAATGATTTCTTGTGCAAACTAATGCTGTAGTTGTGTGCATCCAGTATTTTCATATAACACTCTACATATTGCACCTTGCTGCCCAAATTCTGCATGTACATGTACATTAACCAGATACTGATTAACTGATCTGATCCTGGTACTTCTACATCACAGTGTACATCTATTTCAGGAAACACTGAAATCCGGGAGAGCTACCAACTATTCCCAGCATACAACTCCCCAGCACATCTTCCCCTTGAATCTTAGCAGACAGCCCTCAAAGAGCCTGCACTCTGCATTTCATTTGCCACTGCCCTTAAGACAAACCCAGACCTCCAGCAACAAAGAACTTGCTACTTTCAGGACTCGAAAAGGAGGCAGGTACCTCCTCATGCTAGTCTCTCCCTGGAATGTCAACCCTGCCCATGTACATGGCATACTCTTTCCTGTCCTTTGAAACATCATTGTCATGTCGCCTCCTTCATGAAGGTTTCTCTGATTTTTTTCCAAGCTGTAAATGCCCCCTCTTCCATCCTCTCAAAGTACTTAATGAGTATCTCCAGCGCATGTAGGCTATGTGGTAGGCAATCTGCTAGAAATAACAGCATACCTACACACTCTTACAGTCATCTATTTGCAAGATAATCATGCTTACTTTTCGAACTTTTGAACCTTACTCAGGGGGACTCCGTGAGAGCAGCAGGGGCCATCTCTTATTTAATGGTGGTAAATCCTGGTATACAGCAAGTGTTTGATATATTGCTATTGATTTTACAAATAAATTAATATCAATACCACACTGCCTTTCCCCTAAAGTCAGCTAGGATAGAGAACAAAACAAAAACAAACAAACCAAAAAAGTGACTACATATGAGTGTATTTTAAGTCTGTGGTAAAGATCTACTTGGGTATTACTAGGAACTCTCAAACCCAACCTAACAAATTCTTTGCTTCGGAATATCAAAGTTTAAAAACACTTCAGTTCTTAAATCTTAAAGAAAAATTCTACTTTTGATGACTTTTTCTCTAATACTATTTCTATTGACTAATGTTATAAAGCTCTGGGGCAGTTGCTAGATACATATCTGAACCGTAACAAATCACTATTCAAAATAATGCTACACATCAAGAATGCAGAACACATGTCCTCTCTGGACATTCACCCCCAAGAGTTGCTCCTCTCCAACCACGTCCTTCATCCTCTTATTCCACATTTCTCACATTCATATCCAGTTGACAATAATAATCGCAGTCCTAGATCATAATTTGAAATTCTTTGCAAAGAAGGAAAAAAATTACCACTGGGGGATTTTTGTGGTTATTAATATTTATCCGTACGCAGTAACGTTCAATCAAATCTTTTTCATTCAGCTCAGCAAAACAAACTAGAAAGTTAACCAATCCTGTAACCTTGAATCCTGATGCTACAGTTTTTGCTTTCTGTGCCTTTAAAAGTGCAATGTTTTCATTTCTCTGCAAAAGTGCTGATCCAGAGAGCGTAAGACAACAGCAGTCCTGTGGATATCATTTGTAGGGGAAAAAAGGAAATGTGAGAGATTAAAGAGACAACTCCCTCAAAGTCCAATGATGAAATGTTTCATGGTCTTTTGAACAGAAACTTCTTTGAAACAACAAAAAAACAAAACTAAAGATTTGCACAGGCCAAGGTCTACGGCAGGTTGTTCTGTGACACTCCTGCCTCTCACAGTTCTTGAAAGCCAATGAAGTGGTGAAATTACTAGAGTAGAAAAGAAGTCAAGAAATCATCTAATCATTTTACAGACAAAGAAACTGACGGTCAGAAAGGAAACATGACTCACCCACGGGGATGTGACATACAATGTTGGTGGCGGTTCAGGGGCGACGTCCAAGGTGGTCTGACTCCTCCAGTTGAGTCATTTCTTTTCCCCATCATTACCAAGATCCCTTGCTGACACTCAGGAATTCCCTGGAGACCCCTTCCTGCTTGCCAAGATCAATTGCTTCTGTAGTTTACTCTTGGGTCCCACCCATCCATCCCCTACCACTGTGCTGCAGACTTCTATCCTCTTTCCAGGTGATTCCCAGATACTCCAGGATGCTTGGCTTGACTTCTGCGGCTGCCTGTGGAGGTAAACTGAGACTACTCATCCATTTCACTAAACTACCATTAGAGTGTAATGAGCTGTTTCATATTGAGGTCAGTGGACTAGGGTGTGTATCCCCCATGTTACAGATGGGGAAACTAAGTGACTTTCCCATGGTCACATAACTAATAAGTGGAAAAGATGGAATTGGGACCCAGTTCCAGGACTCTAGGAACTTAATAGACACTAAGCTATTCTGTCCTTTGCCCAAGTTAAAACTCTTCAAAATGGACCTATTTCAAAGCAATCCTTATAAAACATTCCTCTCCTTCCCCCTTCTCAAGGTGAAGAAAGTACTTCCCTGGTGGCGCAGTGGTTAAGAATCCGCCTGCCAATGCAGGGGACATGGGTTCGATCCCTGGTCCAGGAAGATCCCACATGCCGCGGAGCAACTAAGCCCGTGCGCCACAACTACTGAGCCTGCACTCTAGAGCCCACGAGCCACAACTACTGAGCCCGCGTGCCACAACTACTGAAGCCCATGCGTCCTAGAGCCTGTGCGCCGCAACTACTGAGCCAACACACCACAACTACTGAAACCCGCATGCTCTAGGGCCTGCGTGCCACAACTACTGAGCCCACATGCTAAAACTACTGAAGCCCGCGTGCCTAGAGCCCATGCTCCACAACAAGGCACCGCAATGAAAAGCCTGCTCACCGCAATGAAGAGTAGCCCCCACTCACCGCAACCAGAGAAAGCCCTCGTGCAGCAACGAAGACCCAACACAGCCCAAAAAAAAAAGTGAAGAAAGCATTCTAAAATGTAAAGTTTCCCAAATTTCCTAAAAGATCTCAGAGAACTATGCAGCCTATACAGCATTCTGTATATATAGAAGACCACAATTCAACTACTCCAAATGACCAAGGCTGAAGTGGGGGGGGGGGGGGGACCCGACAGGAGATGCTGTGAATGATGAAGGGAGTAAAAACCAGGATAAAGTGTCCAACTGCCTGGTACACAGCTCTTTGGAACAAGAACTGCTGTGACCTGCAGGTTAATATGCAGGAGTACATCCAACATGATCAAATCCTCCTTTTGCTTCTGCACTGCTCTGCAGTAGCTCTCACCAACTGCTGACACAGAACGTGTTTTGACATGGAGAATATGAGCAGCGAAAAGTCGTTCCTCTACTGTCTGCTTTAAAAACTGTGCAGGCCAACTCTTAGAAATGGTCATGTTTTCTCAGGGTGTGAGGGGCTCTGACACTTTGGTAATACCATATTCCAGGAAAACAGCAATTCCAGATCTATTTCTCCATGTTTGTTTGTTTGTTTGTTTTTGGGGGGGTGATGAGAATATTTAAGTTCTACTCTCTTCATATCTATTTCTATTAAAGGAAAGGACTCCTAATGTTACCCAATATTTATAAAAGGAATTTTCATAAAATTTCCAAAATTGTATACTTTGTTCTGCACATTAACAATGTAAGCATATCAACAAAGCCCATCCTTGAAAGGAACCAGAAGTGCAGGTAAATGAATTGTCCAAGGCTGCACAGCTGCTAAAACACATGAGCTAGAATAAGAATCCCTATCCATTTGCCAAGGCATTTCCCAGTTAAAGTTTTCTATTCTATGAACCAAAATGGTCTTCTCCTCTCCTTGTGTCCCAGTGGCACAGCTTTACCCCATTGGAAAAACTAAACAGTTACAAGAGCTATTAGTTTTCAACCTTTATCTACTACCTATACACAGTATATCATCATGCATCTTAGTTAACAAAGAAAATTGCTTTTCATTTTCTTGTCCTTCAACATGGGGATCCCAAACTTTCTCCTGCATCTCAAGATTGGAAAAATCACATCAACCCTGCTCTACATCCTACCTCTCCACCCTTCCCTCTTCCAATCCCTCCTTCAGAGTATCTTTTGGATACTGATTAAAGAGTTTTGGGCTCACCACTTCCCAAAAGGTAAAGTCCAAACTCAAGAACTTCCCCAATCAGATCTTGACATACTTATAAAATGTCCTTCCCAACCACACCTCGCACTCCTCTGTGTCAAGGCTCACCATGCACCTGTGCTCTAGCAGCCAAATCGAGCTCACTGAAGGACTCCCAAAGACAAGACTCATTTCTAAATCTCTGCAAGTGTATTTACCCTCTTTTGTCAGCCTACAATACCCTTCCCTTGTCTTGATTACCAAACAAAACTCTAAACCACTCCAGCTCCAGTCTCCAATTCTGTGATGACTATCCCCAGCTTATTTCTCAAAGTTCACAGCACTCTGTGCTGAGCCCATCATAATTATTATAATTATATAACATATTATATAATATAGGAGAGCAACTGAGTCCCCTTCTTATTCCAAGCTCATATAATAAAGACTCCCTAAAAATCCATTCCACAAATTTGTATGGATTAGGTGCTGGGAATACAGTGAGCAAAACAAACTGGGTCTCAACTCTCATGGAACTTACTTCTACTAGAGAGAAAAGGGAAAAACATTTAACAAATAAACTTATGCTTGAGGTGGAAAAGAGTGCTGAGGGGAAAAGTAAAGCAGACTAAGGGAAGAAACAGTGTTCACTTTAGATTATCAAGAAAGGTCTCCCTGAAAAGGGAGCTTCTATCAGAAAATTGAATCAAGTGAGGGAAGGACCCCTGAGGGTTAGAGCATTTTGGGCAGAGTGAAAAGTAAAAGTGACAGCCCTGGGCAGGGAGTACGCAGCTGTAGGAGTACCCAAGCAGAGTGGCTGCAGGGGGGCAAGATCCCCTGGAGCTTACACCTTATGCAGCAAGCACACTATTCACACAAAACTGGACCCTGGTCATTCTGAATCTCCTTTGTTAACATCCCTTGCTGCCGACCAGAGTGACAACTGGATGCTCTCCTGCTGAGTGGAAACTCTGCCCACAACACCCTGGTCTCTTCTTGCTGCTGCTGCTAAGTCTTAGCTCCTCAATCTTCCACAGCTTTCTCAGGGTGAACTCCATTTCACCTTCTTTGGCTTTCTTCTGAATAAAGTCTAATAAATGCTGTGGTCCTACTTCCTTGCTCCTTCTTCAGAAAATTTCATAGCCCTTTCTGCTGCGGTTCCCAAAAGATCCTAATAAATCTCCCTGCAATCCACTGGGCAGCCTTCCCCTTCTCCCACTGTAACAGCAGAGGCTATCTGACTTCTTAAGCAGAATTTTCCTCCCTAAAAAGCAATATACTGACTTCTTAAAAAATCCTGCCCATTTTTTCCTCTGTTACTCTAAAGTTTAACTGCTACGTGTCTCTACAATTATTTCATTTCAAAGAAAAGTACCTTTGTTTAAGCAAACCTAACACATGGACTTATGAATTTACTCAAAGGATAAATTGGTCATGACTTTGGTTATAAATGGATTTTTCACTTTAGAAAATGATTCATAATAGCATTACTATAAACGGCAAGCTGTCCTATTTCATCCTAAATTTAGGAGTCAATTTTCACACAAATCTTTGAGGACACATCATTAGGTCAGGTGAAGTATATCTGTACAATGAGATCTTCTTTCAAAGAGCCAGGCTTGGATTCCCATCATATATTCTTGGGAATATTTTACTTAACCACTTCCAATTTGGGCTGATTTATAATCATTCTATTGTGAAAGGCTATAATTCCTAAAATGTATGTTTCAACACCAAAATGTCTAAAAGTTCAGTAGCTATAAACCCATCAAACCAAGTAGTCTCCTGCTCTCACCTGGCTGAGATTCCAGACTTATAATTGTTCAGGTAGCCAACCCATATGGTTCCATTTTTCTTACACACATTACCATGCCAAATTACTTACACTGTTCTCTGCCACTTCTTACAGAACTCTTCTTGGACTTTTTCTATGCTCACACTGTCTGATCATCAATTTGCATGTCAGTTCCTTTTAATTGGATTCCATCCAACCAGAATTACAGCTGCCTCTCTCTATGAAAGAATAAAGTGATTTTTTCCTTCAACAATGCCAGGGTTCCTACCAGGGAATCAAACTGTCACTCCACTTGCTATTAATTATCCTGAGCTACGCCACTGTTTCCCTTCCTTCATAAAGCCCTGAACCAGATTCCTTCCCCCTGTGATTAACAGCAGTCATGATGATGCCTTACATCCAATGAGCCAACGCAAGAGGGAAATCCAGGCATCAGGCATGGGTGACAAGCAATGACAAGAATGTTCTTTAAGCAGAACATTTAACTAAAGCAAAGTCTCTTACACAAAATAAATGAATTCTGAGGTTAAAGGCTTGTCTTATAGATTTCTAGGGCAAAAGATCCCTCAACTTCCCATGGCAGTCTGCTGCACTATCTCAATCCACAAGGTTAAGACAGGTTTTCTGATACCTAAATCTCTTTAGCCATAATATAAGCCTGTGATTTCTTGTTTCCGTGGTAATGGCAGAGATCTTACCAGCCTCCTCTGTGTAACAATCCCCCTGGCATTTAAAGGCTCCTATTAAATCATCCTTCAGTCTCCCCTTCTTCATGTTGTATCATATTCTGGAGAAGGACCAGGATGGAAAGAAGCCTCAAAATAGTTTCATATGAGACTCAATTGAAGAAATTGAGATTTTTTTAGTTTGAATACTTGGGGGATATGATAGCTGTCTTTAAAAAAATCTCAAGGGCTTCAAGTGCGAAAGAGGAAATTAGATTTATTCAATATGACCCCAGAGAGTAAAACAAAAAAGAACCAATAGAAACCTGCAGAGAGAGAGACTTCCCCTCAATATAAAGCAGGAATTTTCTAACAGAAAAATGGAGCTGTGCAAAGAAGACATGACCTCCCAAAGCAGGCCATTCCACGTCAGCAAAGGTGGGACAGCCACTTGGAAAAGATGTAATAATGTGTCTGTAAGCACCTGCAGGGCAGGCTGGCTACAACGATCTCTAGCTTCCTTCCAACACTATGATTCTAACAAAACTAATCATCAAAGGTTTAGGTGACTGGGGTTTTATGACAATGAAGAGTGAGGCTTTAAGGTAATGAGTGACAAGCCTCCCACCACTCACATACACAGCATGTATTCACAGGTAACAATTCATTATGCAAAGGGTGAGAGGGAGGGCCTTATATAATTTCACTTGATGGGGAAATGAGCAAAGTTTCGAAAAAGTCTCCCCTACTGTGGAGGGTAAAATAATGGCTCCCCAAAGATGCTGAACGTCCTAATTCCTGGAATCTGTGAATATATTATGTTACATGGCAAAGGGGAATTAAGGTTGTAGATGGAATTAAGGATGCTGATCAGCTGATCTTAAAGGGACTGCCCTGGTTTGTCCACGTAGGCCTAATGTAATCTCAAAGGAAGAGGAAGATGTGACTATGCAAGTAGGAAAACAGAGAGATGGTTTCATGAGAAGGACTCGACCTGCTATTGCTGGCTTTGAAGATGAAGGCAGGACCACACACCAAGGAATGCGAGAAAGCGCTAGGAGCTGGAAAGGACAAGGTAACAGAACCTCCCCTAGAGCCTCCAGAAGGAATGCAGTCCTGCTGACACCTTGATTTTAAGCCCAGTGAGACTCATGTTGGACTTCTAACCTACAAAACTGAAGATAATAAATCTGTGTGGTTTTAAGCCACCAATTTTGTGGTAATTTGTTACAGTAGCAAACAGGAAACTAACATACCCACCAAAGATCCTGATATGCCCATACATTCTCAGAGAGAATGGGTAATATTTACTGAATACTTTTAAAATGATAATCTCTAATATCTTTCATCAATGATAATCTTTGTCTTTTATAAGAAGTATAGAAATCTATATGAGAAGTGGAAGTCTATCGAGACCAACATAAACTATAACAATTAGCCTTTAGATGCCATATCTCATGTTCATGTCATGTACCTGGCACACTCGATAAATTTTTAGTGACTTAAATTGAAGAGCCAAAGTTCAAATACCATCTTTGGCCTCCTTTGCTGCCAGGGACAAAAAAACTCTTGTGTTAACCAGAACATGGCTATCATTTAACAATCTCACCCAAGGATTAAAACAGTGGATGAACTCTTTCCAACTGCCCTCTGTTTAGCTTCTGTAGTTAGCAAAAACAAGAACAGTGTGCATATGTGGGTACATCTGAGAGAGAGAGTGAGAGCTTTTCCACACAATCATCTATGTTCCCCCATTCAAGAAGGAATCAGTCCAGATTACATTCCAGAAGATCTACTTCCACCCCCTTCCCAAAGTACAAATGCTACTACTGTGGGTATGGCTCCCTCAACAATAGAAAACCTCAAGCAAGATATATCTAAACTCATCACTTTTTACTTTTATTCTACTCCCTTCCATCCCTTCCTTCTGGTCTCCATCCTCCACCAAGTGGAAAATGCTGTCCAACTTTCCTGTCCTCATTTCCCCTCAGAGTTACAGTCAAGCATTATGGTTAAGTTACGGTTCTGTGCCTACACAGGAGCAAGCAGCTGAAATGCTGTAAAGTTTCCAAGTGGAGCCACAAACACAGAGCCATCAGGCCGGCTTTCATACTCTCTAACGCCTACACCCAAGGAGCTGGTGGCAAACGTCACCCAGGAGCGCCTTGTTGGCTGGAGGCAGGCAGCTGCTCCACAGCTTCTTCTCCCAGTACTGTACTTGGTCCTTTTAGTCACTGGGATTCTTTAAGAGTGCTTATACCTGGCCCCATATAAGTACAGTTGACCCTTGAACAGCACCGCTTTGAACTGTGCAGTTCTACTTAAATGTGGAGTTTTTTCTATGGCAAATACTACAGTACTGCACAATCCCCAGTTGCTTGAACCTGTGGATGCAGAACTGTAAATGGAGAGGAACTACAGATACAAAAAGCCAGCTATAAGTTATATGTGGATTTTCGACTGTGGGGAGGGCCAGTGGCCCTAACCCCCACATTGTTCAAGAGCCAACTGTATACATAGCTGTACAGTCTCTTGTTGGCACATTCCAAATCTAAGGCACAGTCAACTGCATTTTGACATAAGCCTGAGTCTGTCCTCTTCAGAGAGGAAAAAAAAAAAAAACTTGGGAAACAAACATTTAAAACAGACAGTCCGCAGTTTAGGGAGAGAAGGGACTTTTTAAACAAGTGAAACTTTTACATACACACATATACTTAATATTAGAAAACCTATATGTTTCAAAGAACTTTAAATTCCGGACTTCAGAAATGAAAAGTCTAAATCTAACCACTAACAGAAGTCTCTCTTGTTTTAAAACTTAAAAAAAACAACTGAAACTCAAGGTCCCCAAGGCTGGCAGAGAGGTTTTTGGGGATCACTCCCCTATGGGCTCACATAATATACACGTTCTTGGGCAGTCTGTCGACAGTGCAGTGGTTAGGCGTGCATACTCTAGAGCCGGACTGCCCAGATTCCTCTCCCACCTCTCTCACTCACTAGAAAAATCCCTGATCTCTCTGTGCCTCATTGTGTTCACTCACAAAATGGAATAATTACAGTAACTACACCTCACAAGGCTGTTAAGATGAAAGGAGCTCATAAACATAAATCACTTAGAGTAGTGCCTGGCACAAAGTTAACTGCACTAGTTTATGTAAGCAATCATCGTCCACATTTGTCCCTCATGGGAAGTTCTCATAATGATCCTACAGGTCACATCATCATCTCTGATCAATGACCACCCTGACTCTAATAACCCAACACCAATTCCTATCTCTCCATTTTGACTGCCTAACCTGACCGTACATAATCTGCTGAGTGGGAAGGGCTATGTCTCTGTAGGTTTTGATGGAAACAGACTGGCTTTCAAGAAGAATTCACTGAGAGTATAGTATGATCCTCCAAGGACACCAAGTCTCAGAGTATAGTATGATCCTCAGGCTTCGCTTTCCCTTTCTGTGAACTGATGATCTCTAAGGAATCCTTCCACTGGAACACGGCACTCCACTAGCCTATGAATTATCTATTCCCAACCTAAAATATGTCCTTCATTGCTTTCCAGGTAAGAAATATTGATAGCTCTTCAAGAGCCACCCAGGTCCTCTGGGCTGCTACCTACCCAGCATAAAAAGTGGTCAGCTCTTCAGCCATTTAAAATTCTTCTTTCAAACACAGTTGGATTACAACTGCTCTAAACATTTCTGAAACCACTTTTGCTTATGCCTCAAGAAAAATTATATGAGCCAAAGAAGGAGTTATATGAATTGCTTTAAAGTCATTCACTGATGTTAAATCTAAGCAGGTTACCTAGGTAGTCAATGACCTCCTGTGGCATGCTTGACTCCAAATAAAATTTGGCTTCCTCAGGAAAACTAAGACAATGGTGAAGACTAACGCAACTGAAATTATTATTAGAAAGATATAATATAAACGTATCTCAAGAACAGCACCAAAGAGGAGTCTCTGAACCTTTTGAATTGAAGCTATGTAGAAAGAATAAGTATAAAACATATATGTGACAAGTATGCTAAATACTGCAACACGTTGATGGAAAGAAATCAAAAAAGATCAAATGGGGAGATATACTATGATCACAGATTAGAAGGTTCAACATAGTGAACAATTCTCCCCAAATTTAGTGAAATTTACAGATTTAGTGAAATTTCAATCAAAATCCCAGGAGGATTTTTTTTTAATTATAGGTTAAATTATTCTAAAATTTATATGGAAAAACAAAGGAACTAAATAGTCAAAACAATGGTTGAAAAAGAATAAAGCTGGGAAATTCATACTACTAGATTTTAATATAAAGCTACAGTAATCAAGACAGTGTGATACCGGAGAAGGGATAGACACATAGACCTAATAGAACAGACAGAATAGAGAATAAAATAGATCCACGCATATATAGACAACTAATTTTTTATAAAGGTGCAAAGCTAATTCAGGGAGAAGGGACAGTCTTTTAAACAAATGATGTAACAATTGGGTATCCATATGAAAAAAAATTAATTCCAATCTATACTTCACACCATACACTAAAATTACCTCAAAATGAATCAAGGACTTAAATGTAAAATCCAACAGTACAAAACTTCCAGAAGAAAACCTTTGTGACCTTTGGTTAAGCAAAGATTTCTTAGCAATGACACCAGAAATATAATCCACAAAAGAACAAACTGATATTTGCACTTCAACAAAATTTTAAATTCTGCTCTTCAAAAGACAGTTAATGTGAATGAAAAGGCAAACCATAGGCTGGGATAATATACTTGCAAATCATATATTTGACAAAAGACTTGAATTCTGAATACGTAAAGAACTCTTAAACTCAGTAAGAAGAAAACAAACAACCCAGTTTTCAAAAAATGGACAAAAGATTTGAACATATGCTTCACAAAGGAAGATATATGAATGGCAAGCACATGAAAAGGTGGTCAACATTGTTAGTTATTAAGGAAATACAAACTTAAACCACAATGAGATTTCTACTACATGCCCATTAGAATGGTTAAAATTTTTTAAATATTGACGATACCAAGTGTTGGCAAGAATACAGAGGAACTGGAACTCTCACACACTACTGATGGGAATCTAATATGGTACAAACACTTTAGAAAACTGTTGGGCAGCTCCTTATAAATTTAAACATATACCTGCCATGTGACCCAGACGTTCCATCCCTAAGTATTTACCTAACACAAATGAGAACATATGTTCATACAAAGATTGGTATGTCACAGCAGCTTTATTCATAATAGCAGAAAACTGCAAACAATCTAAATGCCCCAAAAGAGATGAATGGATACACAAACTTTGCTATATCCAAAGAATGAAATAGCATTCAGCAATAAAAAAGAAACTACTGATAACCACTGCTATGTGAATAAATCACAGAATAATTATACTGAGTGAAAAAAGCCAGACTAAAGAAAAGAATAATACTGTATGAGATTCCATTCATATAAAATTATTGGAAATGCCAATTAATCTATAGAGATAGAAAGCAGACCAGTGGTTGCCTCAGGACAGGGAATAGAGAAAGGCAGGAGGAAGTATTATAAAGGGGCATGAGGAAACTTTGGGGGGTGGTAGATATGTTCATTATCCTAACCATGGAATGGTTTCATGGGTATACACTACGTCAAAACTTAACACACTTATATGTGAAGTTTATTGTATATCAATTATACTTCAATTTTTTTTAAAGAATTCAAAGAGGAAAAGTAAAATAAAATGAAAAATAAAAAGCATAATATCTGGGATTCCCTGGTGGCACAGTGGTTGACACTCTGCCTGCTAATGCAGGGGACACGGGTTCGAGCCCTGGTCTGGGAAGATCCCACATGCCGCGGGGCAACTAGGCCCGTGAGCCAGAATTACTGAGCCTGCGCGTCTGGAGCCTGTGCTCCGCAACAAGAGAGGCCACGATAATAAGAGGCCCGCGCATCGTGATGAAGAGTGGCCCCCGCTCACCGCAGCTAGAGAAAGCCCTCGCACAGAAACGAAGACCCAACACAGCCAAAAATAAATAAATTAATTAATTAATTTAAAAAAAAAAGCATAATATCTGCTCATGTTCTAATAGTTTATAGTCAAGTGGAGGAATCAGACATAAACAATTGTGGAAGTACCACAATGAGAGAGATATGGAGTGCTATGGACACACAAAGGAGGGGCATTATCCTGAACTGGGAGGCTAAATATGACTTTATGCAGGAAACTAAAGTACAAGTTAAGCCTGACTGATTAGGTCTACAAGGCAGACTGCTTATAGAGATTCTACTGTTTATTTCCTGTTTATTTTTAAGTCAATCTCTTCTTACCATCACATCTCATTTCATGTGTATTATTTCATGATGATTATGTTATATTTTAACTATAAAACACCACACATAATAAATACCACATATTACACACAAATGTATACTTTACAGATAGTCATTTCCTCAGAACCAATAATCATCTGTTGTAGGATGGCAGCAAACACTGGTTTTATTTTGTTCTGTACATGGGAAAAATTGTAGAATTCAAAGAAACCAAACTAATAATTTGGGGTTTCTTCCCT
This sequence comes from Balaenoptera borealis, assembly GCF_965194805.1. Classification (NCBI taxonomy): domain Eukaryota; kingdom Metazoa; phylum Chordata; class Mammalia; order Artiodactyla; family Balaenopteridae; genus Balaenoptera; species Balaenoptera borealis. Next base: position 76,704,331 of record NC_138872.1, read on the forward strand.
CTATTTTTACAAGGCTAGAAATAAGTTATGGTAAACTTAATACAAAGAAAGCCCAGGAAGTGCTAGTATATATGGATTAAAGCAAATGTCCTTAGACCCACAAGGCTTCAAGTTTTTTCTATACTAATATATTATAGACTTAACATCCCAAGAACCACAAACAGTATTTTTCCCAAGAAAAATGTATCTCTAATAATTATAATCTTTCTGCACAATAAAGAAAATAATTTAAATCATTAATCAAGACCTTAAAGGAACTCTGGAAAGAAGTACATTTAAAATAGGATTCAATCCTTGCACTATTCCTCAAAACCAAACAGTAATTACAAAACACTTGCCCTTTTCTCTTTCTCTTTGATTTTAACATCCTGTGAAGCATTCCACCTGCCCAGCGCTAAATGCTCTAAGCTCATTCTTAAACTATCATCTTCATGTTAATTGCATGGGGGTGGGGGGTGAGGGGCACAAACAGGCAAGGCAAAGAGATGGAACCACATAAACTAAGAGGTCCATTTTCCTCCATGTGTGCTAAATGGATTTCAAAATAAAATACACAAGAAAACCTCAACCTCATTTTTTAAGTACTGATTTCCACCTGTACACTAAATGACTCTTTTGTCCCATGGTCTCATCCACCATGCCACTCTGGGTGTTGAGAAACAAAGAAATAGTCCAAAATAGTCAAGAGAAGACAAGAAAGAATAAAAGGCAAGCATCGTGCAAAGAAAGCCACTAAGAATTATATCTGCCACCAAGGGCAGCCCTGACAATCACAGCCTCTCCCATGGGCCAGCTCAGACTAATCTCACTGTGAGATGGTGGAAACACCGCTTACCAACTTCTACATGCTGTGTGGTTCAGAAACAGATATTAACCGCGTCTTGTACCTGGAACATTTCCGCCAAACTCCTGGTTCAACAAACAGACAAGAAATTTGACCAGAGCAAGAGATGTTAGTTTAACAGATTAAATTGTTCACTGTCATAGTCAAGCTACCTTCTTAAAGATAAGACAATGCTTCTTTAAAAGGATTTCTCAGCTACAAGACTGTAATTTGGAAATTTAGATTTCTGTCTCCTGTATATAGAGTAGGACATAATCAGGAACTCACATTCCCTAACTTTAGCTTTTTTGTAAAAACCTAAGGTTGCTCTTATTTATGGAATAACAATAAATACTCAAGGACCTAAGATATGACCCACCATCTAAGTACCCATATCAGTGACTCTCCTAACAGGATACTAAGGTGGAAGCCAGTTTACTGCATCCCAAAGAGTCCAGCCAAAAGCCCCAAACTCAGTTTCTTTAATTGCCAAATACATTTTATAACTAGAACATACAACCAGTAACAAGCTTAATTATAACAGTGGGCATTTTAATTGCTTTTGGAAAACTAGCCAACAACCTGTGGTATACAGCTTCAAAAGGATGCAATCTCATGAGCTAATTAAGATCTAAACCCTGACAAACTGTAGCTCTCACAGTGATATTCACTTGCAAGCTACATACAAGTAAGATATATAAAAGGATAATTTAGAGACACGGATGTAGAGAACAAACATATGGACACCAAGGGGGGAAAGCGGGGGGTGGGGTGGTGGGATGAATTGGGAGATTGGGGTGGACATGTATACACTGATATGTATAAAATAGATAACTAGTAAGAACCTGCTGTATAGCACAGGGAACTCCACTTTGTTGTACAGAAGAAATTAACACAACATTGTAAAACAACTATACCCCAATTAAAAAAAAAGAAAATCGTAAAAAAAAAAGAAAAAAGAAAAGGAAAGAAATTACTTATGGGAATTAGGGGACTTTAATTGGATTTTGCTTTGGATCGTCCCACAGTTTAGAGGGCTGGCCTTCAAGAAGAAAATGTCTCCCAAGTAGGAGAGTCAGAATCGTTTGCTTTGTTTAAAGTAATTTCAGATCCCTTCACACTTGAGTTGTTTTATTAAGCTGACTTGGGAAAGTTCTGGCATTTTTTAGAAATTTTTAAAGGAAAGATACTTTTAAAAAGGAGGAAGATGTTTTATGTCATGTTACTGAAGCAATGACTCAAATTTGATCGATGGACAGAGCTCAAAAAGTATCAGGAGAGTTTTCTAAGAAACAGCGATAGCACCTTGCCTCATTTCTATCTCCCCCACACTCCTCACTTAATAAAATTGAGAGCTCCGGTTTATTTTATTTAAAGGACAAAATCATCCTTATGGTGAAAAGATTCAACAGAAGGAAAAATCTCTGGTTTTGCCCTTTCCACCCTTAGTCAGTGCATGCTTGCAACAAACTCAGAACAAAAGTACCTTGTTATCTGGACTGCTGAACACTAGGATGGATGGTTTCAGAAATGTGCTTATTTTTAAAGAGCCATGAATGAGTCAATTCACCATCTTTAAGGAGAGCACTCTCATGGGTGAAAACTTGCCCAAACTATCTGAATGGCCAGATGGGCATTTCTCAACACTGAGAGCAAGAAGTTAGAGTAAAAATATTATGAAGTGGGGAATTCCCTGGTGGTCCAGTGGTTAGGACTGCTGCAGGGGGCTCGGGTTCAATCCCTAGTTGGGGAACTAAGATTCCCACATGCCACATGGCACGACCAAATAAACAAATAAATAAATTTTTTTAAAAAACATTATGAACCTAGGGGCAAGACAGGAATAAAGACACAGACCTACTAGAGAATGGACTTGAGGATATGGGGAGGGGGAAGGGTAAGCTGGGACAAAGTGAGAGAGTGGCATAGACATATATACACTACCAATCGTAAAATAGCTAGTGAGAAGCAGCCGCATAGCACAGGGAGATCAGCTTGGTGCTTTGTGACCACCTAGAGGGGTGGGATAGGGAGGGTGGGAGGGAGGGAGACGCAAGAGGGAAGAGATATGGGGACATATGTATATGTATAACTGATCCGCTTTGTTATAAAGCAGAAACTAACATACCATTGTAAAGCAATTATACTCCAAGAAAGATGTTAAAAAAAACAAACAACAACAAAAAAACATTATGAAGTAAAAATTTCTGGCTGAAGTGCAGACCTCCTCAACCCACTGTTACCTCCTGCCGGGGCCAACGCATTCCTCTGGTGTCAAATTTAACCCCACCTGAACAGCTCAACAATTTGCACATGGCACCCACACAAAGCCTCTTCCTGTGATTAATATCAACTAGTTTAAGTCCAGATGAGCGATACTACCCTAGTTCTGGAAAAAGAACAAAAGCGGCTGAGTCTGGTTTCACAGGGGTTAATGCCACCAAAGATGAAGAAAGGAGTTTTCCAAACTTCTCTTCTCTGCCCTCAAGCCAATTCTTCCAAGGTAGTCTAAACCTGGGCACTAGCCAGCCTTGTGCAGTCTCGCTAAGTCTGCTCACTGCAACAATCCCCATAGCAATCTGGCTTTGTGACATGTTCCTAGCCTTCAGCAAGGAAGCAAGTCCTTAGTACACAAATACCCAACCAGGCAGCAAGGGCATCAGCTGAGTCGTGAGGGATGTCTGAGCTACTTTTGGTGGCTCTGATAAACAAGCATGTAACACCCCTCCCACATCTTTGACAAAAATGTTCATGTCTTTGCAGCAATAAACGGAGGGAATTCAATGTGGGACTGCTTGTGTGTCAGAGATCCAATTTTCTCAAAAGCTTCTAAATAAGCAACCAAATTTCATGTCCTACAAAAAACATCCATGACATAAAATATCCTAAATCAAAATTCAATTTTTTAAAAAGCCACAAAAACATGTCTTTCTTCATTATCACATATTACTTATTCCCTCCCTAAAAGAAAATACAGGAAATAAAGAATGCAAATTGCCACCACATGATGGGGTCCTAACTCTGACCTCATACATCTCTCATAATAACACACACTATATGTTAACCCTGGTTTAAATACTCCAACTGCTGTGAACCCAGCATTCAGCAGACTGTGAGATGGGTGCCTGACATCTCTGTGTCCCTGCAGGAGCCGCTGCCCATTCCTCTCAAGATACAGCTCTAGACTCACTGACAACCACCACCCCTGTCCCCAAGGAAGTGATGTTTGGTCACAAACACCCCCCTATGTCTGAACTCCAGAATCCCACAGTCAAAATGCTATCACAATGTTGTCTTTCTGTTCCAGAAAAAGACACAAAAAGAGGAGAAAGAGCTTTCCTGAAAAAGGTTTTTCTTTCAGTTGCCCATGAAAAAGAATACAAGAGAACTGATCAATCTGATGCTCTGGGATATTTTTTCTGCTTGTGATTCTGCAGATATTAACAAATCAGTGATACAAGACAGGGCTAGGTAAGCTAAACATCACACTGTCCTCTCTGAGCCATTCAGACTTGAACAAACTGGGCTTTCACAAACAGACTCAAAGGATCAAACACGTCACTCAGAGCTCATTCTCTGAGTCCCCTTCAGGAATCTTAGAAACAACCTATAAAGCAAAGACCTAGAGAAGGAGGCTATACAGTCAGCATCCCAAGACCAAGAATCCCAAAATAATAGATGCAGAGACTCTGCACCTATTTTTTTTTTTTTTAACAGCCAAGACCGTTAATATGGACAGCTATTCTATGGGGAAGGGCTCTCTCTAAGACCTGCTCTATAAGGCAGACGTACTAAACTAGATAGAAATAGGGTTTAAATGTACCAAATAAAGTCAGTGTTATTAGTTACATGTTTCAATTAAATTTTTTTCATAAATGTTAGCTATCATGTTCTCCTACCAAGTGGATTCTGTCTAGTTGACAGTTAAAGCTAAAGTCAGATGTCAACCCCACCAGGGTAGGGATCTGGTCTGCTTTTTTTCACAAATGTATCCAACAACCAGAATAGTGCCTGGCACCCTATGTGCATGCAAATATTGCATGCAAATACTGTGTACATGCAAATATCAAATACAAATTTCTTTAATCCTTGCAACTACCTAGATGAAGAAACTTGGATTAAGACATTTAAGTGGCATGCCCAAGGTCACACAGCTGGTAAGTGGCAGCATGACATTCCTTATGTCCTTAAGAGTAGATCCATGTATATTGGTTATTGCAACCATTGGGTTTACTGCATAGTGTAACTAAACAATCCTTCAGCTCACTCTCAATTCTGCATTGAACTAAGTATTATAAAATTGGTGTCTACTTTTAGCAATTGTTATGTGAAACCAGTCAAAGAAAGCAAACTGGTGGCACTACAACATAACACAGGACTAAAATTCACAATTATACAAGCTACAACTCTTTCTAATGGGGCAAATTTGTGTAAAAAGCATGCAGATAAGGTCTGATAATTAAAACACAGAAGGAGCCAACCTGTTGGACATACCACTGATCTCTTAGGAAGAAATTAAAAAAATCTTGCTTTAACAGTTAACGTTAAAGAGCAAAAGAAATACTTTTAAAATATGATGACTGGTCATATTTGAGACTCAGGAGCAAATCAGGTGCTCCCTATCAAGAAAAATTCAACAAAAATGAAAAAATCCCAGGAAAGGAGAAGTATCAGAGGTTGCAAAGGCTCCAGACCTGGCCTCCCGGTATCTTTATATTGGTTTCCTGGGAACATACCAGCCTTTATATACTGCTTAGAGCAAAAGCTTCTAATAAACATTCTTTTATTTTACAATATGCAAGATATCACATAATGAAACAAGGTAAGGTGAAATCTCATCACACAGTACAACACAAACAGCTGTGAGTTCCTAGTTAAAGGACAGCAGCTCAATTCGGCTGCACACCTGCAATTATTTAATGTCTAGTTAAGCTTGTCTCTATTTAATAAATTACTTGATAATTACAAAGAGAATGGGAAGAAAAGGCATAAGCCACAGTTGAGAACTGGAGACAAGAGTAGGAATTAAACAAGGATAGAGAAAAACTCCTCACAAAAGGTCTGGGGAAAAACAAAGTATTTGAGCCAAGCAAGTTCAGTAATTCCATTTGACATATATTTTGTAAACATCTGCTAGTTCCAGGTACGGCGTCAGCCATGGCAGAGGGTACAAGGCTAACCTGTCCTGGGCCTGCCCTCAGTGTGCTCACCAAGTCCCTGAGCTACTTCTAGGAAGAAGGGCTGAAAGATAAGTATAGAGTTCTCACTTTTCCAGGTGGGCAAAACAAACTGCAAGATTATCAATTTCCCTTTTCATTTAGTAACAGACGAGACCTCCACCACACAGTCAGCTTTCATATGTCCAGAAAACCAGACCAGAATATGCCAAGACAATACAAATGTATGTAGGCAGTGTCCAAATCTCATTTTCACCAACAGCTTGAGCCATTCCCCCCACCAGCTATTTCCTGAAATCCACCCAAAATAAATTCATTTTTCTCTATCTTTACCTTCTCCTCTTGAGCCCTCTGATGAAACAAAATTGCCAAAAGGAAACAAAAGGAAAAGGCTGAGAGGGGAGGGGTGGAGTAAAGGAATTTCCTTTATACACTGTCACAGGCTGAATGGTGTTTCCCCAAAATTCATTTGTTGGAGTCCTAGCTCTTAGTACTTCAGAATGTGATCATATTTGGAGATAAGGTCTTTAAAGAGGTAATTAAGTTAAAACGATTTCTTATTAATACAATATAGCTGGTGTCCTTATAAGAAGAAAACATTCAGACATAACACGCACACAGAGAAAAGACCACGTGAAGACACAGTAAGAAGGAAGCCACCTGCAAGCCAAGAAGAGAGGCCTCAGAAGAAACCAACCCTGCCGACACCTTGATCTGGGACTTCTAGCCTCCAAAACTTGAGAAAATAAATTTCTGTTGTTTAAGCCACCCAGTCTCTAGTACTTCGTGACGGCAGCCCTAGCAAACTACTATAGCTACAAATCAGAAAAATCAACTCTTAAAAAATAAATAATTTCCATGAACAGACTCATTCCAAATTCTTCAGCTAAATTTCCACTTAGATCCAAATAAAAGATCAACAACTCACTGGTATTTAATCCTTGCTTGTTGGGCCATCCCTGGCTATAATCTGATATAGCTGAAATGGCATGCATTCTTCCCACATAGCAATTCTGCAGCCTTGAACTTAGCCAAGGGACACTCTACCTCAAATCACAAAAGGACCCAGACTAGACCATCCATCTACCCAGTCATCCTTTCATCCATTCATGCATTCATTCTATAATACTTGTTAGGCAGCTAGTATTTGTAGGGGAAAGGAAGAAAAATTGAGATTTAGGACCAGCTCCTTCTACTAGTACTAGGTACTATTACTTCTAGTACTAATTATATAATCCAGCTTAATTGAGATAGGTAAAAAGACCTATGGAAGCACCTTGTTAGGAAAACCTAACACATAAGTTTCCAGGTCTTACAAGAAAAAAGGGAAGAGGAGAACATTTAGGTATAGCAAACATATAAGCAAAGGCACAGAAACATAAAAGCAGGAACTGGAAGTTAGAATATCAAAATATCTGAATGCAAATCCCAGCTCTAACACTTAACAAGGTGCATGACCTAGACAAATCACAGAACTCTTTGATGCTAAATTTAACACTGTAATCAGATAACGGCTGTCAAACACCTAGAGTCATCTCTACCAATGTAGGGCTGCTAGTGGTTATATTTTGTTTGTACTTGGAAACAGTAGATAGTTCTGTGGGCTGGGCAATAGGGAAGAATAAGTCTTTCGAAAGGAACCTGGAACAGTATTTTGGAGCCAGACTGTAAAGAGGCTCATATAGCATATTAAGGAGTTTGGAAAACGGTATGTCCTCTGAACAACAGGAAGCCTCTGAAGGTTTTTTAGGCTCTAGTTGCAATGTGCAAAGTATGGGATTTCTGAAAGAAATCTCCAGTGGTGACAGCACAGTGAAACAATTGGAGAAGAGAGAATGAAGCCCGGGTGATGATTCCACCCAAGTTTCTGGGCCAGAGAAAAGGTGGACAGAAAGGAGAGGATAGAATCAAGGTACATTTTAGAAGTAAAACAGCCAGGACACAGTGACCTCCCAAGATGAAACTTGTTTCTCACAGAAAATGACAAATGATTTAATTAAGTTAGCTAGCCAGGTTACTATTGCACACTCTAGAAACACTGTACTACTTAATTAACTAATTTATATTCTAATGAATTTACATACATGCACACAGGAAAAAAAAAAGGGGCGGGTAGCACAGCATGACCAAACAGACCAGAAATCCTGACCAATAAACTCTCTCTTTAAAGAGCCAAACAGCTGCAGAGAGCTTTTATTTTTAGCATTTAACATCTCTGATATTTACTAAAGTTTACAGTTCCTCTCCCTTGGGAGTTATTTTATTGTTTAAGTGGAATGTATTAATATTCGTACTTCCACCCTGACCAAACCAGCAGATAAGAGCAAACAGCTTCCTCTGACTCTTCAAGCTGCTGCTATTTTCATACCTAACCTACTCTGAAAGTATAATGATCAGCTCTAAATCTAGGCTTGGAGGCAGAGTACTAAAGGCCAGTACAACATTTACATTTCTCCCAGGCTGAGGCATGGAAATTCAGTGACAAATCAATTTTTTCCTTTACAGAATGGTGGACATGCAGGCTTTTGAGGCGGTGCAGGTGAGAGGAGATCCAAAAGCAGATGCCGGGGATGTCCTTCCATGAGTCATCTACATAATCCCGACAATTTTTAAAGCATTTATCAGGTCGACAAGAGCAGACCCGGTCAAGTGATGGGGCAGGCTGAACAGTTTTCAGACAGGCCTCTGTCCACACACTGGTATGGCCATATTCTGGCAAAAGTCAAGCCACCATCAGGCTTGCAACGAAGCGTAAGACCACTGATTAGAATTACCCAGGAGTCCTGGTCCAAGGTAACGCTTCCCTCCTTTGCACACCACCTACCCTGCACACACCCACAGAAACATGTCCACCCTCCACATGGCCATAGGTGTTCTTTGTGCCTCCCTTACAGGTCTTTAACAGTTTCTGTCTTTATACTAGTTATTTGTAAACAATCCTATCTCTTCATCTAGACTATATGTTCCGGGAGAGGCAGGATCCACACTGGAGTCCACCTTGTGTTGTGCCTACATAACAAAAATTCAATAGAAGTTTAGTGAATGACATGTTAACTGCAGCAGCAAAGAACCCTAAGGAGGACCTTGAAAGGCCTCTAGATGATAGCAGTGCTTCCAAAAATGTAACATGCAGACAAATGACCTGGGGATCTTGTTAAAATACACGTTCTTGAACCCTATCCCCTGGAGATTCTGATTTTGTAAGCTCTGGGGTAGGGGGTCCCCAAATCTTCATTTCTAACAAGACTTCAGGGGGTGTTGATGTTGCTGGTCCACACCAGTTCTGCCTAGAATAACCTCCTATCCAAAGTAGAAATGACCCCAAATGCGATCCTGAGAAATAACATGTAGTGGCCACTGTGCCCCCCACACCATGACAAAAGTTTACACACACCAAGGCAGCCCACAGCACTTCAGGTCAGAGAACTGCTAAAGACATTCTCCCACGTACCAAGTCCCCAGGATTTCGGATGCGTGCCCCACAGACACTGAGGATGTGTCTTTCACAAAGATCTCTCACTGACCTTTTTTCACATCATCCACTCATTTTCCTTCCCTTTCTCTCTGCCTTTGCCTCTTTCTCCTTGTCCTTGCACAACTGGAACCACATCTGAATACTAAACTACAGCCCTTTTTTTGTGCTGCTCAGGAAAATATCCCAGGGAAACTGCCTGCCTCTCAAGTTACAGGTCCTCCCCCCTCTAACTTTACCTACTTTTCCTATAATGAACTCCGTCCATGCCAGCAATTAATCAACCCCTGAAGACCACCCAGGAACAGCCATGGGGAACTCTCTGCCCTCTCCATAAAGCTGCCTGCCAGCACCGTATGGGTCCCTGTAAGTCCCTCACAAGCACACTGCCATCTTCATCAGTCACATCAAGAGGCTGGCTGCTCTCAGGCCTCCTTCTAGCTCTGATGTCCTAGAAGAGTCTGATCTAAACTCAGGGACACTTAGGAGCTATTCCAAGCGCCTCCTTTGCTGACATTCTCTTCTTAGCGCCCCCTTGCTGGTGTCCGTCCTTTCACTCAAGATACCAGGGGAAAACATCTGGAAATTCAGAGTCAGGAGACCTGTAGTCAAACCCCAACACCACCAAGGAGCTGTCTGACCTTGCGCAAATCACGTAACCTAAGTGACCCTCCATTTCCTCAGCAGTAAACTCAGCTATTTTATGAGGTTTAATTGAGGTAAGATGAAATATATTAAATGTTTCCCAAACTGCAAAACCCTACAGAAATGTTATTTATCATCAATGCCCAGGTTCCCTCATATCCCTGCTTCACCTACTAACGGTTCTCAGCTCAAATGGTGCCCTTCTTGAAGACACATACCCTAGGCACCCCAGTAAAAGGAGAGTAACTTAATGTTCTCTCTGTATCCCCAGGTTGGTGACAGTCAGCTTTGCGTTTAGAGGTGTCTGTGCTCAGGTTCCTGTCAGACTGCAAGTTCCCTGAAGACTCTGGGCAGCATCTCACATATCATCTTGTTTAGAGTCTGGCACTCACTAATACTCAAATACCCTCTGTGTGAGTCACATTTCAGTTAGTAGGTTAAACTCCTCTCTAGGTAAAGGACAGAGCAGGAAGAAAAGCTAATCAACGAAAGTCAAATGCAACACAACTGCTACTTTATCCCATGGGCTCCGAAATCACTGTCCCTTTTAAGTCACTATTTACTGGCAACTTACTATGTCCCAGGCCAGTGCCAATAAGCACTTCACACATATTATGACCTTAATCCTCACAATCACTCAATGAAGCAGGTACTATCATTATCCCTATTTTATAAATGGAGAGAGTAAAGCACAAACATGTGTCTGAGGAGATACAGCCAGCACTGGCAAAGCAGGAATCTGAATCCAGGAGGTCTTATTTTGAAGCCAATGCTTTTAACTTCCAGGTGAGGCAGACCCTTCCGGGACACAAAGATTCAAGGCACGTCTCCAACTGGGAAAAGCACCTCTGCCTCCACATTTTAGCTCCTTACTCTGTGAACCAATTAACAGGACAAAATGACAGCACTGTGTTCCAGAAAAATTACAGCTGCTCATTTTCTCAATTAGCATGTGATGGGGTGGAGGGGGACGACCAAATATTTAATGTGCTTGAAACCTAGTCTATGAAAGATTCAGTCACTTGAAAACCACATTTATAATTGGAAGTAAATCTCGAGAAACACAAACTCCAGGCAAGGTTTTCACTTCAATAACCTTTGTAGTTAATAACTGATAGTAGTAAAAGAAGAAGAATGGAAGATAGGCTCTGAATTATACGTCCTACAATGGAGGCTAGAGTCAGAGGCTCAGCAGAATCTCCCAAACCTGTCACTCCAGATGGAAAGTCCCCAGAGGCAGCTGAGAGTCATGAATTAGATTTGCATCCTTCTTTGGCCTGACATACCTATGACAAGACCCAGAATATCAGGAGACCTGTATGTCCTTAAACTGTCTAAAATAACTAACACAGCTAATAATGGCATAAGGAAAGAAAAAAAAATCTCAGTAATCTTTGCAACTTTTCCAAAATAGTTTATTCTTAAAACTTAGAAAAAAACAAAACAAAACCCAACAGAAAAGCAAGCAAGGAATATGACCGGACTATTCACAGAAAATGAAGTACTATTAGATCTTGAATATAGTAAAAGATGCTCAGTAATGAGATGCTCAGTAATAGTAACGCTTACTATTACTCATAGTAAGAGATGTAAATTGAAACCACTTCGAGATACCAATTTTCTCCTATCAGATTGGCAAAAATTAAGAAGTTTAACAACACACCCAGTTAACAAGGTTGCGGAGAAATCCCTACTCTTCAACAGGTGGGAATATAAATTGGTACAACCTCTACTAGCAATAACTATCAAAATTACAAATGCACATATATTATACTTCGACTAAAAATTTCACTTCTGGGATTTTATCCTTCAGGTATACATACACCCATGGAGGAAATGTCATGTGATCAAAATTATTCACTGCAGCATCACTTGTAATCGCAAAAGATTGGAAATAACCTAAGTGTCGAAACTGGTTAAATACATTATGGTACAACCATACAATGAAATACTATGCAGCTTTTAAAAAGTATTAGGAAGCTCTCTCTGTACTGAGATGGGAATGATCTCCAAGATATACTGATAATCACAAAAGAGCAAAATGCAGAACTGTGTTTATAATATCTGACTATTATATGACATACATTCAAATGTATTTCTATTTGCTTTGAGAAATTATGGAGGATACATAAGAAACTAATAAGGTAGTTATGGGAGGCTGGGGAATAGGGCATATGGGTCCAGGGATAGGAGTGAGACATTTCTCTATATGCTTTTTTACATAGTTTGGTTTTTGAATCATATGAATGTATTACGTACTCAGAAATAAACAATGATAAGAAAAAGAAACCAGTAAAATCATCCATCAATCCCACAAACAGGGATCTGGTTTTATCTCTGTGTAGATTATATTATTCACAGATTATCAGTGACCATTCCCCAAGTTCTATTTCCATTGCTTCCCACAACATACCTCACCTAAGTATAAATGTGAAAATGTAAACATAAAAAGAATCTAATATAGTTAGAGTCATCTATGACATTAGGGAATCTATCTTACCTCCTGTGTTAGATTATCCATGCCATTGTTTCCTTACCATATAAATACATAACTCAAATCCTAACTTCTCCCTCCCCAATCATATATAGCAAAGAATTAAGCATTTTTAGCAATTAAAAACTCAGAACTTGGGCTTCCCTGGTGGTGCAGTGGTTAAGAATCCGCCTGCCAATGCAGGGAACACAGGTTCGAGCCCTGGTCTGGGAAGATCACACATGCTGCGGAGCAACTAAGCCCGCGAGCCACAACTACTGAGTCAGTGCACTGCAACTACTGAAGCCCGCATGCACAGAGCCCGTGCTCCGCAACAAGAAAAGCCACCGCAATGAGAAGCATGCACACCGCAACAAAGAGTAGCCCCTGCTCGCTGCAACTAGAGAAAGCCCACGTGCAGCAACAAAGACCCAAAGCAGCCAAAAATAAAATTTAAATAAACTCAGAACTTATTTGGAAGCAAATTGGAGCTCAAAAGCACAAATTGAGATCTCAGAATAAAATCGATAACAATAAAGTGGTTCTGGCTTTCTTCAGTGCAAAAATTTGACATGTTGGCAGACACTGACCAGAACTGACTCAGCAACACATCATCTCCAGTGGGATCTCACATATGCTCCCTGTGTTGACTCCAAGACTGTGTGCACTGCAAGGCCATTACAGCAGTCCACAGCACGTGTAGGATCTTACAGAAGAGGAGCCAAAATGACAAGGCCAGCCTGTGACATCAGTGACCCAACCAAGAAAGGGCCCCCAAACTCACAGATTAGGTGTATATGCACATTAGATGGTACAGAGGCTGCCACTCAGTAGGTAAGTACTTTTTAATTTTTTTTAGTATTATTTTTCATTTGTTTGTTTGTTTGTTTGTTTGTTTGTTTATTTAGGCTGCGTCAGGTCTTAGTTGTGGCATGCGGGATCTTTCGTTGCAGCACGCGAGCTCTTCGTTGCGGCACGCGGGCTTTTCTCTAGTTGTGGCGTGCGCAAGCTCGGTAGTTGTGGCGCATGGGCTTAGTTGCCCCACGGCATGTGGGATCTTAGCTCCCGGACCAGGGATCGAACCCGCGTCCCCTGCACCAGAAGGCGGATTCTTTACCACTGGACCACCAGGGAAGTCCCGGTAAGTACTTTTTTAAAAACCCTTTGGCAGACACGTCATCAAAGCCCAGCTCACCTAAGTGCTGTGTAGGGAAAGTTATTTGTTTTTCTATTAGATCAATAAGTAGTAAATAAGGTCAGAGACTAGAAATGAACAATCAATAAAATGGGGAAAGCACTGTAACCTGTCACTGGATTTAGCTACATCCTTTGTTCCTGTCTAGAGAAGCTTTTCACAGGGAGATGGTAGGGAACGTACTAATAACTAACCATGTCACTCCATTTCTTACACACACACACACACACACACACACACCTCTTGCTTCACTGTGCTTAAAATTATGGGGCCATTATTAATAGATCACGATACTCCTTAATAACACCAATAGCACCATAGGAGATCACCTGGGGAGAAAAATTTGCCCTAGACACTAGTTCTATGCATAACTGGAGTTACCAGTTTTTACCAGTTAACCCAAAGTCACTGCTCAAAGTTAGGGAAACAAGGGCAGCTGAAAGTAACAACCCAGTCTCCTAGCTCTTTCTCCTCAGGTCTGTCTTAGTGTCTTAATGAGCAGGGCCACAACCTGGAAGGCTCTACTTCAAACTGCTGCACTGTCACAAAATGTCTGATCTGCTTGAAGAGGTGAAGGGAAACGCCGCATGCTGACCCAGCTACAGAAAGTTCCCCTGGTACCTCATGAATTTTTGAAGCTGTCTCATACATTAGTTCAACCAAGATCACTTAACTTGGTCTTGTTACAAATCCTCCTGCTACAGTGGACAGTGTCTGAAATTGTAATTTTAAAACGTAAATGAGAAAGGGAAAGGAGGAGGGACCCTTCCACAAAAGCTGGGGTGAGGAGCTGACAGTGCCAACTCTGAAGGCTCTGAATACACAGTTCGGGATGCCCAAGAAATCAAAGAAGAGAGAAAGCTGATCTGAGAGTTAACAGATGCTTTGTTTTGCTTACACCCATAGATATAATGCTGAGATAGTCTGAGGAAAGCTTAGGCTATTCCCCACAGCATATCTAAAGAATCTGTCCCTGACATCTCCACTGCAGCACGTGTCATATTAGATCCTGACTGCTGTTTTCTTATGTTAATCCCCTCTCTAAACAGTGAGCTTCCCAAGAGCAGAGACCACTTTAGTTATTCCCAGTGCACCTAGCTCAGTGCATGACACCATGGATGCAGCGTATAAATCTTGTTTTAATGTTTGCTTAAAAGAGGCAACGCTTCTGCAGAAAGAAACGGGAGCCCCTGCAATTCAGTTTCCTTTCCCTTGGCAAAGAGGAGCAAGAGAGCTACATCCTAAAGCAGTGACTCTCAGAGTGAGGTCCCTGGTCCAGAAGCATCAGCACCACCTGGGAACTTGTTAGAAATACAAATCCTCAGACGCCACTGTGACCTGCTGGACCATAAACTGCGGAGGAGGTCTAGCAATATGCATTTTAATAAGCCCTCCAGGAGACTCTAATGCAAAGTAAAGTTTGAGAATGGCTGTCCAAAAGTTTCTGCCCATACAGCTTCATACAGCTTCCTAACCTACCCCTCAGAATAAGTAAGATAACTCTGAACAATTTCTGGACGTTTGGAAATAAAAGTTTACACATAACCGTGAGCCAGCTTTTCTGGTAGTGTTAATTAACTGCATATGCCACACTGGTTCAGTGTTTTCTATTAACCTATCCCTCTCCACTCACAGCACAGACATACATATTTTACCAATGAAAATGTAAAAGTCCAGTCAACAGCTAAGACACTAGGAAAAAAATCCTTTTTACAAACAGACCGAAACACATTAGGAAATTAATGTTACACAAAGTGACAAGAAAGTCAGCCTCCTTGGACAGAATGGAGGTCACTCTGCATTTATCTCCAGTTGAAGCAACTAAAAGACATTCAGGCAAGACTTCATTCCCTCTTTACATGGTTATGGTGGCCTTCTTGAGAATTCCAGGTTATCTGCTAGTGTTCCTATAAAGCACATCTAGATATGTGGGTAAGGACATTCAGAGTGTTTAAAGAGGGAGCAGTAATTGTTTCAGACATCAGTGACATGTCAACAACGAGCCAAATTACCCTGCTGATGTTCTGGAAAAAATTCTATACCTTGTATCTGAAAAAATTCTGTACCCTAACCTGGGTCTGTCTTGGAAGGAAATCAGCCCAGCTCAGACACCCTTGGCAGATGTTAAGAAAGGATGGCAACAAATATCAGTTTCACAGAAGTGCCCCAGCAACAATCACATGCACATCTAAGGAAACCAACATCAAAGTTGGAATTGCTTTTAGAGGGGACATCAAACAGCAGGAGGAGACATCTGAAAGGTAAAATGAAGACCTCACATTGCCCATGAAACTCAGCAAATATCCCTGCCAAATAGTGTAAAGACTACAGTAGTCTTTCCCAAACTTTAGCAGCATCAGAATCACCCTGGAGGCTTATTAAAGTTTCTGATTCAGTGGGTCAGTGCAAGAATTTGCGTTTCCAACAAGTTCCCAGGTTATGCTGCTGGTCCGTTAAATGCTTTGAGAACCACAGTGCTAGAGCAATGTTGTGGATATCAGATCTGCTGCAACTCCAGCTTTGTCACTAACTAGCTGCACAACAAGTCCCAAATTCTCCAAGTTTTGCCTTTTTCTTCTTCTGAGAGATTATATCTGGAGATTCTCCTCTAACTTCAACACTCTCTTGTTCTATGCAATACAAATTCAAGCTGGATTAGCACATGAAATTGCAGGAATCTTGAGGGTAAGAAGAAAGGTTCCAGTCCCTGAGATAAGCAATGAATTACATAAACAGTTAAAAATCACACACACACATACACACACCCCAGAGGCAACAAATTAGTCTTTTGTTGTTGTCAAAAGCCAAGAAAAGCATTACTAACCCATATGGCCAAGGGAAAAAAAATTACCCTTTTTTTATTTCTAGAATCCCATGTTTGTACAAAAAAAAAATGTCACAGCATGAGGTAAATTTCCCTTTAGCACCAAGTACTTCAATTATTTACCAAAACTTCCTGTGGCTTTACCCCCAAAAAGGCGGAAATGGGCTGCTAAGATTTACTGAATGTAAAAAATATACCAGGCAGTGACAGATGTTTTCACATCCTCTTGTTCATCAACTCTTCACAAGTGTATGAAATAAATATCTCCCATTTTGCAGATGAAGAAACTAAGGCTCACAGTTTATGTAGCTTTATAAGACAGCATAGACAATTACTGGCTGAGTCAGGATTTGTACTAAGATCTACACAACTCCAAACCTCTTTGCATGTTGCAACAATTTCCCCATCATTTCCATCTACCATGACTCTTTAAAATACCATAAAAAAGAGAGATCCTTTTCTTAAGTTAAAATGAGGAGGGTTCCGATGTTTTTAAATTAATTGAAGGAGATCATCTTCAAAAAGAGGTCTTTCAGGTAGTGCATTCCCCACTAAGCTCTTGAATGGTAGAACCTCCAGGGGTTCTGGAGGTTATTATATTTATTTTTATATTTATTTAAGACGATTATTTTTTTTAATTTATTTTTCAAGCCTGGAAAATAGGGCTAATGTGATGAGCTTGATCACATTCTTAGCTCATTCTGTACAGCCCAGAATGCCCTTAATAAGTAGCCTGTTAGAGGATGTGGGCCAGAAGAGGATAAAGAAAATGCCTGCATCCTTCACCTACAACACAACCCAGACTGATATCTACCATAACCCTATAAAATGGTCAAATTCAGAGCAATATATCAGCTGATCCCAGAAAATATTTCCCCATCTCCCCTTTTAGGAAAGTTGAGCACAAATCCATATCAACTGAAGAGATAACAGATAAGAACCAAGCTGAAAGATATAAGGAATCAATAAATGCTATATTTTTAATGCTTGTAGGCTACTGAACTGCATATGTAATTGTTCATACATGTAAAGACTCCCGAACCTCATATTCATTCATCCCTCCTATTAAATCACCACACGAATGTTTCCAGAGCAACACTGGAAAACGCTCCATATGCCTTTATTTCATAGCCCTATCAAAAGTGTGACCTTAAAAATGATAGGCCTTCAAAGTAACAGGTGTTTCTGTAACAAGTCATTTCAAAGAGCAGCCAAGAAAAGTGTCTTCCAAAGGTGTGGTTCTTTCCCCTCCACTGCTCCCTGTCAACCACGTAAGAAATTACGTTTGTCCTCTATACAGACCTGACACGGCAATGCCACTGCCCTCCCTGAGACACATCCATATGGCCCGTCACCCCTGGCCCTGTGAAGTTCTCAGCTGGATGGCATGGTGGGCCACAGAAGGTTGCTAATGAGGCCAAGGTGATGCATCAGAACCACACCGGGTTGTGTGTGTGTGGGGGGGGGGGGGGTCAGTGCACTTGGCTCAGAGCCAGGGCTACAGACTTCATGTCTAACCTCACTCTGATAAACAGCTGGCTGTAATAGACAAAAAAATCCATTCTCCTGCAGGAAAAATACCTCCTGTCTTGGATCCCACTGAGAGCAAATCACACACAAAGAATTATTACTACTATCCTAGAGCACCAACTATGTGCAGGGCACTCAGTGAAAGAAATAATGGCCTCTATTAATCAACTTACTAAGTGACCAACATTCCATTTTCAACTAATAATTTACTAAGCATCTACTGTGTGTCATGCACTCTTCTAGGAGCTGTGGATACAGCAGTGAACAAGGGAAGAAGAGTCTCTCTCCTCACAAAGCTTCCCATCCAGTGAAGACTTAAACAGTATTAACTCATATGGCGAAAAGCTGTTTTAATGGAAGTAAAGCAGAGTAGGCATTAAGAGTGATTGGACAAAGTGAGAGAGTGGCATGGACATATATACACTACCAAACGTAAAATAGATAGCTAGTGGGAAGCAACCGCATAGCACAGGGAGATCAGCTCGGTGCTTTGTGACCACCTAGAGGGGTGGGATAGGGAGGGTGGGAGGGAGGGAGATGCAAGAGGGAAGAGATATGGGAACATATGTATATGTATAACTGATTCACTTTGTTATAAAGCAGAAACTAACACACCATTGTAAAGCAATTATACCCCAATAAAGATGTTAAAAAAAAAAAAGTGATTAGAGAGGAAGGAGCTATTTTAGAAAGGGTCAGGAAGAGATGAGGTGACTTCCGGCAAATGCTTAAGCGGACATATGATGTTTACTATCAGTAATCTTTATGACAACCTCACAGGTAGTTATCGATATTTTACAGATGAGGAAACTGGGGCTTAAGTTGCCCAAGTTTATGAATGCCATGCCCAAGTCACAGCTCTATGATCCATGGTGCCCTTTGCACGACGCAAAGGTATCAAGGTACCAGCCTTGGTCTCTAACGCAAGGTGTGCTTATCCCAGGGTATGTGCAAAGGGGATTCACTCAAGTACAAAAAGTAAAATCTGCTATGCACACTTATTTTTTATCTCAATCCTTTAAACTCCTATTTTTTGTGTAAGCTTTATATGTGTAAATATGTATACAATTTAGACATGAATATAAAAATATTTATTATTGACAGGGACACATGATCTTGAAAATTTCAAGATCACTGCCCTAGAAAGTAGATGCCAAAGAAACATACATGGTCCCTCTTCCCAAGAACAGGATACTTTGTTTTGCACAGCCTGTATCCTGTGAACATATTTATAAATTTCAAGACATAAAATGAAATAAAACAGACCATACTTGTAAATCTAAGGAGCAGTTCACTATGGAGTTAAGACGTTTTATTCCAGTGCCTCATTTGACCAACATGCAGGCCTCCAGGGCTGGGGCCCCACACGCACACTGATGATTACACAGCCTGCTCCCCTGACAGGGAAACCTGTTCACTCCACACTGAAGGGAATCCACCAATTCATTTCAAATTGGTCACCAGACAGCAGCTGTCAACTGGTAATAACTTTTGGTCACTCCCTACCCGGGCTGTCTAATATACATGTAAACATAACTTTCATAATTGTTCAAATGCTTATTTACTCAAAACACCATTACGGGTCCATCAGACTGTTACAGGCTATCAGCTAAATAATACGCATTTTTTAAAAGGCTTGGCAGCTTAATACATATTTTTACTGCTCACATAACTCAAAAACAGCCTCGGAGTAAAACGTTTAATTTGACACATAAATAGTCCATTATATGGCCTAATCCTCTTTTGTGTTTTCAAAAAGGGAAGAAAGTGCCAGGGTATTTCAATTTGATAGGAAGAGCACAGCAAGGGAGGGGGAAAAAATTACTCACACACAGCTGTTGATCTTACTCCAGGGCCAGGCGTAAGGCAGTTGGTAAATAAAGGGGTATTTAAAAAGAAAGAGTATCTGGTTATCAGAAGCATTTAGGCTGATGTGTTGTTTTTTTTTTTAATTTTTAAACAAAATGAGAAGAAAAGGCCATTATTTGGATAGTCTCCTAGATATTAATCCTCCCTCAAAATGTCTGGTATCATTTATCTACAACCATAAATTAATCTGGTAGACTAGTGTTCCTTAAAGTAGGGTCCTGTAACTACTAGTAACCACAGGACATCTGTAACTGATTTATACATCTTTTTTTAGTTCTCAAAGGTAAATATGCAATTACACAGATACTCATCTTTAATATGACCAAGAGTTGCTAGTTGCCTAATAAGTGTTGGGGGTGGGGTCCTAAAATCTGCATTAATTAAAATCAGCAAGTTAGCAGAGTATACAAAGAACTTAAATTTTGGTCTACCAAAAACTCGGGCTGCCCTACAATGCTGCAGAGCGTCTTCTGGGCACTCACACCAATACTGGAACTCAGAATTCTCAAGTGCTCGGGAAAGATGATGTATTATCACTGTAGCATCAGTGCTGTCTTGAGTCAGTCACAGTTTGCAATACTGCTATTCCTGCCTTTCAGTTTTAAGTTACTTTTAGTTCAATTTTATCATTAGAAGTTTGACTTGTTGAAGATTATCTGGTTAATCTCAATGTGTAGTGGTACATGTTTATATTTTTGTCCTGTAATTTTCAATAATGAGACCCTAAGATACATATGTGGTGTGGCTAAAAATAAGAATAATCCAAACCCCTACAGCTAAAGCAGATATATATATACAACAAGCCCACTTCCCAAAAAATTGCTAGTATAATAAACCTTCATCTGTAATTTTTACACTCTTTAAATCATTTGCTATCTACCACCAAGGAAAGTACAACAAAATTACATTTTTTAAGCTTATGGGACACTGCTTTATAAAATAAAATCATATATATATGGCTCATACTAATATTTGCTTATCTTGATGCTGGATGGTAAAGGTGAAGTAAGGAACTTCTGCCCCACCTACATGGATTAAATCCAAGAATTTGAGAACCACAACTCCAGATCAGTAATTCTTAATGTTTTCTGAGTCAAAGTCACTTTTGAGACTCTGACAAAAGGTATGATGTTCTATAAAGAAAGATATACACATGCATTAAAATTTGTATCCTGGGGAATGTTTAATTCTTTTTATTGTGGTAAAAGTCACATAATATAAAAAATACTATTTTAACCATATTTAACTGTACAGTTCAGTGGCACTAAGTATATTCACATTATTCTACAATTCTCACCATCTACCACCTCCCGAATTTTTCACCTTCCTGAACTGAAACTCTGTCCCCATTAAACACTAGCCTTTATAAATCCAAATTACTTGTGCCAAGACAATTTTGTGGTCTTACTTTTCTATGATTATTATTTTTAAAACAATAGATCTTTTAAAATTTTCCAAAGAGATAAAGGTTAATGTTGAAACTGCTTATGACTCCCTGATAATTCTGCAAGGATCTTCTCCTTTTTAAATACTACTCTCGAGGTCCTTGAATCCAGTGTTAATAACTGTCAGTTCTAGATTTCATACTGTTTTCATCATCATTTCAGTACCAGCTTAGAAAACAGTACCTATTATTTCTTGATCCACGTCAGGATTTGTTCCTAGTTTTGGACACAGCGGGGTTTGTTTCTTTCCACTACTGAATCCTTCTCCAAAACCCTATGGTTTTACTCTGGAGGAGAAAATGACCTATTCTAATCTTCCATTCTAGTACCTGTGGTTCGGTCACTATAAGGCCATATATCTTTAAGATTAGAATACCGTCTCCTATGTTCACATCACTTCACACTTGGGAAAGCTACTGTCTCCATTTCGTTTTTTCACAACAGTATGAGAAAAGTATTTCTTATACTGATCTGAAATCCGTCCTCCTATAACCTAGCCCCCAATAGTCTTTGTTCTCAACTCGTGGGTCCATATGTGAAGTCTAATTACCTCTCTTCCTGAAGACAGCCTTCTGAATATTTGAAAACAGAGGACACAGCCTCCCTTGTTCTCTTCTATCCACCCAGCCTTCATGTTTTCAGGCCCGCCTCACCATCCTGATCATTTTCTCTGAATATTATCATTTTATCTGGCTCTGAACTCAGCACTCCAAGACAATTTTAACAACGGAGTAATAAGGCCTGGACCCTTTCTCTGGTACCTTACTTCTACCAGCGTGGCCTCAGAAGAAAGCAGTGCAACCTCTTGCTAAACCGCATCAAAACTCTCTGATCTCAGAAAACACGGAACTATCCCTGAGGCCAGTTTCCCTACTAAATTCAATTTTAATCCTCAGAAATTTCTGTTGTTAACAACCTGCCCACCTGGACAAATAGCTTTGTTTGTCTAGAATTAGAAGATGGCCAAGAAGGAAGTGGGGGAAAGTAGGACTCATTCTGAATTCGCTAAAGTACAGAGGTGGCAAACTGGAGGGGACAGAGAATTGTGACCCACTTTCATTTTTCTCTCTATTTCTCTATTTTTCTCTATCTAGTCAGGGAAGTCAGAGAAACTTCTAGAACTGGGCCTTGGGGGAAGGGTAGGCTTTAGATAGGCACAGAAGAACAGAAGGTCATTTCTGCCCCCAGAATGATCTGAGCAGAGGTGCAATGGTGAGAGAATGCCTCTGGCGTGTTACAAAGATAAGGAGTCAAGCACTCTGGATTAAGCAAAGGGTCCACATGGAATTCTCTTAGGGAGTAAGGCAGGAAAGCAGGCTGGGATCACAGCACACAGGCACTAAAAGCTAGGCTATAGAGTCCAGCTTTCAGCCTAGAAGCAGTGAGGAGTCACTGAAGTTTTAAAGCAGGAAAGTAACATGATGAAAGCTGTATTTTAAAGACAGTATGGGCCTCTGTACACACCAGGCATTTAATCAATGATGTTGACCGGACATATAGATTCAAACTGCCAGGAAAGAAGCATCTTGTAACCTAAAACTTACAGAAAAACCACTTCCCTAGTGAAATCTGCCTCAGCAACAACTCACTTTATCTTTTTAATTTACTTAAGTACAAAGAAAGAAAAGGAAACAGAATGTAACTCAGACAAGCTTACATTGACTCTTAATGTCCAAGATTCCCTCATTTCCCTCCTAAATCAAAATGCATATTTTACAGCAAGCTAAAAATGATATAGAGGCATTAAATATTTACTCTTCCCATTTGCTATTATTTTTCACTAGTTACTCGGCTGTAACCGTCATTAACATGCTGCAAAGGAACTTCATGTAAATTCATCGCTGGTCTGGGAATACTGCTTCTCTGATGTACTGGCTGCAAGCTACCCCCGGCTCCGAGGCGCCGTTTCCCTACAGGCAGGGCCAAATGTCCAGTTCACTCACAATTTACAAATGGTTATTTTTCTAATTAATCATTCATCAAAAAACATAAATGGCAACAGGGTACGAAGACAGTGCTAGCAAAAAAACAGAAGAGGGGCACCGATCCATCAATCCTTCCATCTCAGCTATGAACCAGGGCAGCAAGCCTTGGCCCTACGGAGGGCCACAGCAGAGCCATCATTAAAGACTCCCTTGGTCTGATGGGGCTGCCATTTCAGAGAAGGGCTTGAGACCGTCCCTGGGTACAACTGCCACTCAAGCACTCCAGAAGGGGTAGCTCATTTCAGATCATCAGAACTCCTTGGTCTCTCCTTTTTCCAGTTTCTCCCCAAATGCCCACCCATTTACCTCCCCATGCCTCCTTCTTCCCAAGACACACAATAAAAACACTTCTCAGAGTGTCTTCATAATGACATAGGGCTGGGACCTGGGACCCTTTACCAGAGTGCTTGCACCTGGACAACAGTCTCCTTGAGCAACAGAATACAAGGAAACTATAAGGGAGTAAAAATAACTGCATGCATGTCCAGTTGGGGCAATTATGAACAATAAGATACAAAAAGGCCACAAACCAACTGCCATTTCTGAGGTACGGAGAGCAGAAGCAGGGTACCACACATGATCCCTGCACACAGCACCACCAAGGGGGTGGGCAGACCACCGAAGCTACACCTCCTGCACAACCCACTGATCCACCCTGACCCTCACCCCATTTAAGAAACCAGCTCCCCCCCGCCTCGGGAGTGAGCAAGGGTACCTGTTACTTGTTTTCGCTCCCTAGTGCTACAGCACAACTCCTAGTTTAAAGCCTTGCCTGAATTTCTAATCTGGCCTCTTACCAATTTCTATTGATTAAAGGGTCCAAGGACCCAAGTCGGTATCTATTAAGCCATAAGAACCCACGGGGCTTTTTCCAATCTCAAGATGTCTGACTCTCGTAACTTGAAAAGCCCTGAAATATCCCCTGGCTCAGACCCTTTATGTTTTAGTTGGGGAAACTGAGACCTAGTGAGGTTCCAACATGTCCCTCATCTGTTGAACGCGAGTTGGGGACTCTTCAAGCAGAGGCTTTGTTTTTCCTGGATAGGTCTTCCCCTCTCTGCCTCTATATTGATTAACAGAACTGTAACAGGTGAGTAACTGCAGCACTGCTGCTACCCACAAGAAGACAGACATATGCAAGATCTACCCACCTTCGAATAGACTGGCCAAGTTTTAAGTACGTAAATCAGATTTCTGAAGTGGCTGTACTAAATTAGTACTAAAGAAGCTAGTATTAGTACCAAGTTATATTTCTAAAAGGATGCAGACATCCTATGTTTTCCCAACTGTCAGCATCAAGCAGGTAGATCTTGGTCTGCAGAGAAACCAAAATGATCCTACCTCAGGTCAGCCTGGAAGGCTGACTGCTAATAAAAAGGTGAAGAGCACAGGAAGAGCTCTTACCAGATTCTAACGTGAAAACCCATTCTTATGAGGCCTTACAGTCAGGAAGTCTGAGACAGTATGCCAGGCAAAGAAGGGCTGCAATCATGAAATTGAAGTTTTAATCCCAGTCAAATAAAGCATAATCTCTGCCATTCAGTGTCTCCTGCTGTACAATAGGTATACTCTTCCCACCCCAGAGAAAACATTGTAAGGAAGCAATATCCTCAGGAAGTGTAAATGTGGAGTTCTAATGGAAGATGGCCTCACTCATTTTCCACATTGTAACTAGGATATTATATGATGATGAGACTTTACACTTATTGAGTGCTTACTATGTGTTAGTACCATGCAAAGCACCTTACATGCATTAATTTGCCTAAACCTCACAAGAACTGGACACAGGTAGTATTATCTCCATTTCACATGGAGTAACTGAGGCATAGTAGTTCATTAAATGTCCAAGGTCATACACCTAGTAAATGGAAGAGCAAGGATTTTTCACGCAGACATTCTGACTGGCTGCCGGCACTCTTAATCGCCAAGGTCTCCCTCCACATCTCTTAGTGTCTCGGGCAATAAAAGAGTAAGAAAAATATATGTTTAACAAAGAAAAACAGAACCCAAATTGGTGCTAAGAGAAATCTGATCTATCAAATAATTACAAAAAGCTGTACATAATATCTTCCCTAGATGCTTGGGTTCTACAATGGCCAATAAGATTCTGGAACAGGTAAATTAAGGGAGAAGTGCAACCCCCTCGTTTTACAGATGATAATAGTGGGGAGCAGAGCACTAAGGTGATTTGCCTAAGATCACTTACAGCAACTGCAGCATAAGTCTCCCAACACCCAGGCCAATTCCATGCACAATTCAGTGCCAATCTACAGGCCTTGGTCCAGCAGTATGGCCTTAACAAGGGTGATTACCCAGTACTTATGAGGCTGATTCCAAGGACCTGATCAAGCTTGAAACCGGCTATCCTAACTTTCACAGCTACCCTGTTCTCCACAAACCACTCTGTCAGTTAGGGTAGTGCTATTTAAAAGACAGACTTGGCAAATACTTGTGTACTGTGGGTAAGATTGTAAAATGGTGCAACCACTATAGAAAACAGTATGGAGATTCCTCAAAAAATTAAAAATAGATACACCATATGATCCAGCAATCTCACTTCTGAACATACATCCAAAAGAACTGAAAGCATGGATTTGCGATATTTGCACACCCATATTCACAGCAGCACACTATTCACAACAGCCAGGAGGTGGAAGCAATCCAAACATCCATAGAAGGATGAATGGATAAACAAAATGTAGTATATAAATAAAATGGAAGATTATTTAGCCTTTAAAAGGAAGGAAATCCTGTTACATGCTACAACATGGATGAATCTAGAGGACATTATGTAAGTGAAATAAGCCAGTCACAAAAAGACAAATACTGTTATGATTCCACCTTAGATGGGGTATCTAAAGTAGTCAAATTCACAAAAACAGAAAATAGAATGAGGGTTACTGGGGGCTGTGGGAAGGGAGAAAGGGAGAGTTATTGTTTAATGGGCATAGAGTTTCAGACAAGCAAGATGAAAAAGTTCTGTTTCACAACAATGTGACTACACTTAACACTACTGAACTGTACACTTAAAAATGTTTAAGATATAAATGTAATGTGTTTTTTACCACAATACAGAAAAACTTTAATAATTAAAAAAAAAAGTGTGACGACAAAACAAACAAAAAAACACAGGCCTGGAATTATTCACCTAATGCAGTAAGTAAATTCATACCAGACTTTATTTGAACTCACATAGTGTATTTGCCATGTGGACAAAATGCTATAAATGCTCAAAAGTTAACTCTGAAAATCCCCTACCTATACAACTCTACTTAGGTATTCACAAATCAATCAATGAATGACTTGAATCAATGAATGTCTGCTGAAGAAAAACTACTAAGGTATTCCTACTAGTGTAAGGCAACATGCCTGAACCCACTTCATTCTGAGAATAACACACTCGTGCAATTATATTTTTCCAATATAACAGAAAACAACGATACCCTAAAAACATATCTGACTTAAAAATGTAATATCTATGTAAAAAAAAAAAATACACAAGTTTTAAAAAAATGAAAATGGTTTATTCAAGAAAAGGTGACTGATTTCATTCAAAGGTCCTTGCATGTCACAAAAGTAAAAACATTTTCTCATATCTCTAGATTCATTCAACTGAGGACAAACAACTGTCTTATCCAGTCAAAATAAATCAAATCAAAAACAAAAATAATCTACCTCACAGGAGAGGAGGTGTGTAATCAACATTTGCTTCTCCTCCTCAGAATAAATTATTACCAACAGAAGATACACAATTACAGCTGACCACTGAACAACGCAGGGGTTAGGGGTGCCCAACCCTATACAGTGGAAAATCCAAGTAAAACTTACAGTTGGCCCTCTGTATCCATGGCCCCTCCTATCCTTGCTTCCTCCATATCCAGAGTACTACATCTGTGGAATTAACCAACCTTTAATCATGTAGCACTGTAGTATACTTTACTATTGAAAAAAATCCCTGTATAAGTGGATTCGTGCATTTCAAACCTGTGTTGTTCAACGGTCAACTGTACATATTTTACAAGCCCACCATGTACAGCTGTAAAACTACACACACACTGTCCTCTCTTTCCCTGATTTCTTCCAAGTTTGCACCATTACCAAAATATTTTTTCATTCCTTAAAACTGTCAATCTGGAAAGTAAATTTTAATGCATGCAGTTATTTTTTATATTTGAAATGTTTATAGAATAATCTACCAGGTAGCACACATATCTGCCATGAAATCAACACACATTTTAAAAATGTAATAGCTAAGATTATAAAATACTTAGTTCTAAATGCCTTACATGTATTGACTCAATTTAGCTCTCAGAGCTGCCTTATAAGGTAAGACCTGAAATACCTATTTTAATGGTAAGGTAACTGAGGCACAGGGATCATGTAGTGAGGGCATGGTTGAGCCTGGATGTGAACCCTGGTAGACAGATTCCAGAACTCAGGCTATTTACTACTATGCAATGTTATCACCATGTAACATTAATGAAACAAACTGACACATGTTAATTCTGCCATATCTCTAGGAAACAGGCCTATGGAAAGAACCAAAAAGAAACCATGAATGTCAAACACTCTTGCCTTGGGTCAATCACAATCTCTCTAGCTTTGTTTTTCTTGTTGTGGAATAGGTGTAATACCGCCAATGCCTGATAATACAATTGGCCAAATAGTAACAAAAACCAGCAAAACTACACATATACACTTCACTAAGGCAACAGCATGGCCAAAACTTTCCCCTGATTATCTCCCTTCTTCAGCTTCTCATCTAGAGACAGGCTTTCCTTTGCCAAATAAACTTTCCCATCCCCACAAAAGTAATTGACTACAGCAAAATATGCAGCATTGTTGGCAAAACTAAACAGAAGGAGTCAGCATCCCTCTTCCAAGCTGTGTCCCTGTCTGAAATATAATACAGTGGGCAGGTTGTTTCTTTGAAATAGATGGATCTATGGTTTGAGGGCAGCACAGAGTGTAAATCTGTCTCCGTGAATGGCTCACGCCATGTCTTTCTCATTTTGTGTGCTATTGTGTGCTATCTGGCAATATATCTGTCACAGCTCCACTTCCTCCCTTCCACAGGAACAAAAGTTGAGAGAGATTGGAAATACAACCCCAGGCACAGCCTTATAAAGGCAGCAATTGAGTTTCTGAAAACTCCAGGCCAACTCCAGGCAAAGCACCAGTTCAGCTTGTCTGTACACGAGGCAATTTGGTTAGGTAATAACCCCATTTTGTCATCTTTTTTTATTCAACTCGCAATGGAAATCCTATCAGAGAAACCACCACTTACCATAAAACTATTGGAAAAAGAGCAACTTGATGCTGAGATCCAGATAAAATATAAATTGTGCTTTTGCACACAGTGGTCCCATGTACAACACCTAGAAGCCAATTCAGGAGGCTATTGACAGCTGAGGGATGATTCTCAGTTCTCCTTGAAACGTTCTTTAAAGCCTCAGGGGAGACTGAAAATGCCAGAAGTACTGCTCTCAATGTCTCCGCCCGGCCGCCAAGACCCATAGGCCTGGCTTCTCCAAGAAACTCTCGCACGAGGATCAAGGAGAGGACAAGCTTTTCCTGTGCCTGCCCTAAAGAATATTGGCCTTTCAGATTAGCTGTTCCAGATTTCAGAGGTCATCCTGAGAACTTGAAAGAGTATTACAAAATCATTGTCCTTCAGCTCCAAGCATCTTAAAAGCAATTTATCAATATCACTGCCAGCTTTACCCCAAGAGCTTGCTTTGGAATAACAACTGCCCAGCGTCTCAGAGAGAGCTCTCCCAGAGAACTGGCAAAGATCCCCAGGTTTAAATTACTTGTCCCCAAACTCAGCATAGAATCTCAGCCCATTTGAAAACTGCACTTATAAAAACCACCATTCAGCACAAAGCTACATGACTTGCAAATGATTCTGCTTCTGTCTAAGTTTGCTTTTGGTGCTTACAAGCCAGGCAAAGAATGGAATTTAATACAACTATAAAATTAACAACAGATGGCCTAGTACACTTAACCTAGAGGAGTAAACAATGTGAGCAATGTCTCCAAAAAATAAATCTCCCCAGGAAGGCTGTAAGAATATCTGAAAAGCACCAAAATAAAAATTGGTGGTTTTGCAAACAAAACTCAAAACTCGATTAGATCAGCATCTGAGCATTACCATTTCCTTAACCACAGTAACTAGTCTCAATTTCTCCTTTCATCCATGTGGGGCCTCTTGCTGAGGACAAGATACCATCTTTTCTCTTGACTCTTCAAACAGACAACCTTCTCTTTCTACCTCTATATACAGCAATATATTCACTACTACTTGGTAAAGGCTAGGTTAATGCTGGGTTTTCTAGTTAAGCAGTCTGGTTTTACAACAGTACACAATTTTCAAACAATCATAATGTAATAAAAGACACTTAGCGTGAACTTTAATAATACAATTTAGCTTTCTTTTGAAGATTCAGAAGACTAGAAAACTTGGGCGTTATAGTCTTTGTTGGATGTACCGGTTATCACTGTTAGTCAACGTAGTGTGATGAGCAGCTCGGAGACGAGTGGGGGCCACTAACTAACTCTCAACCTCAGGCAACTCACTTCTCTGGGCTTTGGGCTCTCCTTATTTATAAAGAAAGAGTGGTCTTCAGGCCCTCTAAACTCTTCCAGCTCTGACAGCCTAAACATCTTCAGAAGCCCTTATATGCAAAAAGCTCCACTTAATAAGATGTCCAAGTAGACCACATTTTCTATCTGCCTAGGGGAATTTTCTATCTGTTGATAATTCTCAAGGTATCTCCATAAACAGGCACCAAAACTGCCAATGTGATTTTTTATTGTTAAAAAGGATGGTGAGAAGTTGTGTGTTCTTGAAAAGCATCTACACGTGAAAACCAATGGACTTACTTTTCATACCAAGTGAAAATCTGCTGCTATATACAAAGCATAGTAGGAAAACAGTGTTTCAGGAGTGAATAAGAACTTAGATTAAAAAAACAAAAAAAAGAAAGCTTGTTTAGTAAAAAAAAAAAAAAAAATTAATTAAAAAGAGAAATGAGATTCTTACAGAATAATGAAATAAGTTCTTCTTTATTTTCAGGTTTTCCTCCCAAAAATGGGTTGGTGGCTACAGGGACACAAAAGGGTCTTACCAATCTAATACTTGGACTGTAAGACTTATGTAAGTCAAGATACCCTGACGTAGCTGACTTCAACCAAATTCTGGTATGAGACCTCCATCTTTCTATCTTCACCCAGACCACAGCCTGAAAAATTACAAGAGAAGGCTCAGAACTCAGTTTAGAGTTTGGTCATTTCTAAAAACATCTGCATTTTCAAAAAGGAAGAACGTGGACTTTCCTCAGCAATTCTCTAAATGCATAAAGAATTAGAGGAAAATAATCTCAAGGAAGGGGAGCGAAAGAGTTTGTCCAGGGTTGCTAACATCCCAGGATGTGGGTTTCAATTTCTATGAAAGCCACCCTGGGTAATCCCAGGGCTATACTTAAGGGTGTATAACGGGTTTCTTTGATTTCCCTGTGCCTCACTTCCCTTCTAAAACGCTGCAGAGTATGTTACTCATTGATGTGGCTGCAAATAATTTCTTATTTTTAGAATGATATGGTATCCTTCAAAATAACTGGAGCTGTTTCTGAGCCCTGCAACCGTAGGTTCAGGAGTTGCTGACTCAACTTTAGGCATGCAGGTTTTAGCCTCCCTTTCAGTCTTCCTATCCACCTCCACCTCACACCTTCCCCCAAGGTCTGCAAAAGCATAAAATAAAAACTATAAAAATTTAGTCCTCAAACTTTCTTAAAAATCCGCCAAGATGATGCCAGTCCTGAGATGTGAATATATGCACATACAAATATACTCATCATATGGCTGTGGATTCAAGAGTCAAAACGCAACAAAAAAACCACCCTGCGAAATGATCAAAGTACAGGATTCTGTTTGAAAGAGAAAGACAGAGTCCTAGAGAGAATTAAGTGTCTATGTCAATCTGTTAAAAGTCTTAGTAAGTTTCACTGGTCCCATAGGCAGAATATAGTACATGGTTAGAATGTTTCCTTTCACATTTTTTTTTCTTTAATTTTTAAAAAAAGGAACACTAAAAACAAACATCAGAACTTAAGTTTTATGCGATTCTATAAAGTCCTAACATCAGAGCTGGCTTCTCATCCAGGAACTAGGCCACATACACAAAAAAGATCAGAGCCTCACACTTGGGCTACTTAAAAGGGGTTACTGCTACCAGGGACTCCTTATTAGATTTGGTAAGGTTCCCAGAATAGAGAAGCAAGGCCTCTCTTCCTCTATCTTGTTGCAAATGTGAAAGCATTATCAAGAAAAGAGAACTGGTCAGACCAGTTTCTCCTCTATCAAAGACCTGCACCATTGTCAACTGTTACTCACAGGGTTAAAGACACCAAGACTAACATAATAACAAATGCAACCAACTAAAATATGTGGGAGCCCAAATGTATAGGACGTTGTGCACAACCATCAGCGTCTGTCCCCACAGACATCCTCTGTCCTGATGCCCATTCTTGTCCCTCTCAGCCTCAACAGAGCATTCAGCTCAACTATTCTTTCTCTAGCCAACTGACCTGTCATCAAAGCAAGGGGGCCACACCAGAGGAACTGAGATAAAACAGCTCTCACCCTCACCACACAGCTGAATACCTGACTCCATTATGCCCTCCACTGTTACTTGGTTCCTTTTACTCAATAAATAAAAACGAGCTGATTAAAATGGTTCTCTTCTCAGCCATGTCCAACACACAAATGGATGACCACTGCCACTCTCCAAGTATGCCTTTGATTCTCTATTTACAAAATAGGAGTACGATTTCTTGGTCCTATTTTGCTCTGATGGTAAACGTATAAATTACGTATTTGCAATATGTTGAAAACATTTCATATTTAGGAAAAATATGAACTACTTTGTACTTAAAGCATCTATGAAGAAAAAGTATGCTCTAAACAAAACAAAACCACTAAACCCTTCTTATTTCTGGTTTCTAGGTTTTTGAAATCAGATTCTCATTCTTGGCATTAACAGTCCATTATCAAACCCCCTTTTTGCCTGAGGAGCACATGCTGGAATATAAACTGATGTCAAATAGTTGATGTGACTTCTGGAGTAACTAACCCACATCAAACCGCAGTTAACGTATTAGCTGGCGCAGTTACCCTATAGTTATAAAAAGGACTTTCTACCTATAAGGAAGGCAGGCTATGGACAGAAATACAAACATAGCCTTATTCTGACCAATTTTAGGGCCAAATTCTTTTTTTTCTTTTTTAAACATCTTTATTGGAATATAATTGCTTTACAATGTTGTGTTAGTTTCTCCTGTATAACAAAGTGAATCAGCT
Organism: Balaenoptera borealis; assembly: GCF_965194805.1. Taxonomy (NCBI): domain Eukaryota; kingdom Metazoa; phylum Chordata; class Mammalia; order Artiodactyla; family Balaenopteridae; genus Balaenoptera; species Balaenoptera borealis. The sequence goes on from NC_138872.1 coordinate 76,737,129, forward strand.
ATACATATACATATATCCCCATATCCCCTCCCTCTTGGGTCTCCCTCCCACCTTCCCTATCTCACCCCTCTAGGTGGTCACAAAGCACTGAGCTGATCTCCCTGTGCTATGCGGCTGCTTTCCACTAGCTATCTATTTTATATTTGGTAGTGTATAGTCAATGCTACTCTCTCACTTCGTCCCAGTTTACCCTTCCCCCTCCCCGTGTCCTCAAGTCCATTCTCTATGTCTGCGTCCTTATTCCTGTCCTGCCCCTAGGTTCTTCAGAACCTTTTTTTTTTTAGATTCCATATATATGTATTAGCATACGGTATTTGTTTTTCTCTTTCTGACTTACTTCACTCTGTATGACAGACTCTAGGTCCATCCACCTCACTACAAATAACTCAATTTCGTTCCTTTTTATGGCTGAGTAATATTCCATTGTATATATGTGCCACATCTTCTTTATCCATTCATCTGTCGATGGGCACTTAGGTTGCTTCCATGTCCTGGCTATTGTAAATAGGGCTGCAATGAACATTGTGGTACATGACTCTTTTTGAATTATGGTTTTCTCAGGGTATATGCCCAGTAGTTGGATTGCTGGGTCATATGGTAGTTCTATTTTTAGTTTTTTAAGGAACCTCCATACTGTTCTCTATAGTGGCTGTATCAATTTACATTCCCACAAATAGGGCCAAATTCTTAATGAGAATCTTTCCTCTTGTCACAAGCAACATATATGGACACAAACTTGGCGATGGATATTGACGGGGCTGGCTCTGGCAAAGTGAAGAAAGCAATATGCCAGAACAGCCATGATTGTGCCTTAAGAGGCTTCCATCTCTTCATTAAGACCCTAAATACACAAGGCAGAAAGCCGAACAAATCGGTCTTTAGCTCCCCAAAATGACTGCTACGTAGGAACACTACCCTTCTAGGTTCAGGGAATGTAGGGTCAGGTGAGGATTAGGGCTTCCTTTAATATAATCCCCAGCCAGCCTGTCTTTCCCTTTCTTTTCTTACTAAAAGTACCAAGGACAGGCCTGCCAATTTCCTTTTTTAGTACCACAATCTCTTGTCTTAACCAGACAGTCTCCTTCTGTGTCCCAGTAAAGCACAGAATACAATCCCTGTTTCTAAAAACACATAGTCCTTCTGAGGATTTTTTTTTTCCTTTTTCTTTCGGAGTATCTAGAGCTAGTAACAACAGGGAAACAGAAAAACAGGCAAAGGGTTCAAGCTGAATTCTCTAATGAAAGCATTTACCAATGATTTGATTCCAGGAACAAACTCTAGAAACATGATGGGTTTGAATTCGGTCACCATGAGCTATAAATGGAATTAACAGCCACTGAATGGTCACCCAATGGCTAAAATAAAATGAGTTATTGACAATCCACAAATTTCCAGTGGTTCGCAGCATAGCCAGAGCCCCAAAATCACAACTGGCATTTAGCTGCCTTTTCCAGCAATGAACTACTTCAATTCACATGTCTGATCCTTACAACAGACATGCCGGAAACGAGAAAAAGAAGGAAATGCCAACAGCTTATGAAGACACTTAACTCTCAAGACAAGACAGGCATCTCCATCCCTGGGTCTCTGGGATCCTGGCCAATGAAGTGTGCCACAACATCACTGGAAACCATTCAGAGAGTGATGCCAGCTCCCAGCTGGGATAAAGAATATTTGTGGAGGACTGCCTGAGGACGGGCAGCTCATCTACTCCTTGACATGTTCTAAATGTTTTCCTTGGCTCAAGCCAGCCCTTCAGAGCCTCCTACATGGAATTCATGATCTTGACCCTTATGGTTACTCTCTCCCTGAATCATGCTTTGTCACTGTGTTATTAATATGCACTGAGAAAGAGAATAAAAACAATTGTTTCACAAATCACTACTGTGCATTTAGAAGGGCAGAGTTCATGCCCTCATCCTCTCCACTGAGGAGGTTTCTTGATAAAGTTGCAAAATGCTTTCCTCTTTGTTCTGCTCCCTGGGAAGCCGCCTCTACCTATTGCATAAGACCCTACTCTATCCTGTGTGAATCTGCCCATTAGCCTTAACATGGTTTTATTGTATTTTCTCTACATGTGTTTTCTCTTTGCCCCAATATCCTTATCTTATTTTAATCCTGGTGAACTGTACATGTTTTGGTAAGCCAGCTCAAAGCTTTTTCTGAATGACACCAAAAGTTAAATAAAATAGAACAAAATATCTTAATAACTAGTATTCCCTACACAAACTGATGCTCCACCCAACTGACCAGCAACCTTCAGGGAGGGGGACAAATCTAGTTATCCTAAAGGACATCTTCAGAACTTTATCTATTCATGGCCATATTATTCATCATCATCAACCAAAACCCTGAGATCAATCTCAAACTTACACACTTGCATAGTAGGCTGCCAAATCCAAGTGGCAGAGATCAACATACACACACAGTGGCCAAAGAGTTAAGCATTCTGTGCTACTCCCATTCATTCTTTTTTTTGATACCTAAGTATCAACTTATAGTGAGCACTTTCACATATGCTTTCTTACTTGATCATTTTAACCACGTTACAAAATAGGCTGGGCAAGTGTTAGTACCCCATTCTACAGGTGAAGAAAACAGATTTCTTAAGTGATTTGTCCAAGGCTAATGAGTGCTGGGACACATGCAGAAGATGGTACAAGTAAAACAAGTAAGAAATGTACAGCCACGCTGCTTAATTAATTATGCTCTATAGTTTAACAGAGGGAGAACACACCCGTCCACAAACTTTTCCTTTTATATTTTCCCAGCTAAAGAATTTACAGCCACCATACTTCCAGGACCCAATATATTACCTAAAAAATAAATTTTATTTTATTTTGGTCCGATCATGAATGATTCCAGATGTTTCTGGGGCCCCACAGGTTTTTCTGTGCCATCATATTCCTAACTTGAAGCCTCAAGCCACAGATATGTCTCTCCAAGTAGAAACCCTAAAACTATGGGTTTGTTTTTTATTTTGGAAGGATGAGGTAGGAAGGGAAAAAAAAATTATCATTCCATTACTGGTTTTGTTTACAGAAGATGAACACAGGCATACTCTCAATTCCCGTCTGATTTCCTGAGATGGGCAAATGTACTCTTCTCCTTTCTTTCATTCTTGAGTCAGTATTTGTACTCCAAAATTCAGCTGGTATCTCAAAAAGGAGGTATCTAATTTTTGTTTCCTTCTACAACAAATTTAACATTTGAGAAAAGATTCAGTGTTCGGAGCTCCAGAGGCCCAACCATCAGAAAATCACAGAATTTTAGAGCTGGAAAAGCCTTAGTAATACCAAAGAGGAGTTACTGCATAGCCCATCCTCAGTCACACTCATGCTGTGAATGAAAAGGTCATTTCCAATTCTGCCCTATTCAGGTCTGAATTCCAGGGTTCAACCTGAAAGAACAACATACAGTTTAGGGATGAAGGGTTTAGGCAAGGAGGATAAAGTAGCAGCCTTGCTGGTATATAAGCTCCTAAGTCACCGTTTAATAATACAGATCACAGCAAAGTCATCCAAGTAGAAATGTTCAGATCCATAAACTCAAGAGTCTATGGGCTGACAACACCCAAGCCCTATTGTTCATTATGTCACCTGACTGTGAAAGCAGAAACCAGGTCTCCATCTCTACATCCACAGAGCTGCACAAAGCATCTGGCATACCGATGGTATTCAATAACTATTCAGTAAGTGAATTAATAAAATAACTTCCCAGCCCACAAAAGAGTGTAAAGATGTTGGAGCCATTTCAACTTACACACAACACACCATACACACCTACTTCATAAAAGGAAAAAACTGAATTTTTTTTCAATTTTCCTTAAAGGGAAAAAAAATCAGCTTTCAAGCAGCTTTTGAAGCCAGAGTCATCTCATCTAATAAAATTTACCTTTTATGAAATGTCTACATACTAAATAAAAGTCCAATTTAGCCTCTTTAATTTCAAATACCTACAACATAAACACATGCTATTTCTACGATTTAAGTATCAGAAATAACCTAAATGTCAATAATAGAGGATTGGGTAACTAAACTATGATATATCCAAACAATGGCAGTCTATATAGCTATTAATACTAATTCTACAGAATTCCAGAAACCTCATGCCAAAATATTATAATATAATAAATCAAAAAGTCAGGCTTATATACATACATATACACACATATGTGTATATACTTCTACTAAAATCTGAAGCCATGAGAGTAGACAGAATATTTTAACATATATTTGTCCCCAAAATACTGGAAAGATAAATGTCAAAAAAGAAAAGGGATTATCTCTTGGTGAAGGATCAAAGAAAACACTTTTCTTTGTGCTTTTGGGGTATTTTCCACATTTTTTATCCAGTAAATATACATACATAGTGAAACATATTACACATACAAAAAAAGCACATAAAACATGTATGTTTTCTAAAATAATAATAACATGAACACTCTTGTAACTACAGTCACGGTTAAGTAAAACATTACAGTCCGTTAAAGGCCCTTTATGTGTCCTTCGATGATCAAATCTCCTTTACCCTCCCCCCCCCCCGCACTCTCCTTTTATGTTAATCATTACTACCAAGAAACTATTATTAGTAGTATGATCAGGGGAAAAAATGGCAGGTTCTTGCTCTGGGTATGAAGATATGTGGGGGGAAAAACCTAATTCACACTTTAAGTAGAATACGATTTTGATATATTTTCCAAGAATGTACTTGTATCCAATCATACGTCCTACCTCATCTGGTCTAAACATATGGCTGACCATAAGTTACAAAAGATGGGCAGCATAGGACTAAAGCTGACGATTCCAATACCATTTTTCTAGCCAAGTGACATAACCAGCCACAAAGTAATTTAACAACAGTTTTACAAGGAACTATAATATAAGCAAATTGGCTGCTGGGTTCATGGAAAAGAGAGAAGATATTTACTTATCTTGATTGACAAGGTATCTTCACAAAGACTGCTGTGTGCTAAGATGTATCGGATTGTATATTTTAAGTACTGTGTAGTAATAGTGGATAGGCAGTTCCCGTCATTCCTTGAGTAATGTTAAAAGTGGGCCAGTCACAATCACTATGCTTTGATAGAGGGTGTGGTATACTAGCTGTGCACTTAGAAGATGAGTCTTATACACCTGGGACTCCCAGAAAATACTATTTGGTGATGATCACTGGAAATTACTAAAGCTGTACTATCATCATAACTTTCTTCATGATTTGAAATTTAAACATCCCCAAGTGGAAGCCACACTGCCTACATCTATCAAAAAAAGTAGCAAAATAGAGCCACAAAAACTGAATAGAGGCAAAATACATCAATCTATAATCACCAAGAATGAGCTAGCCAAAACAGAGACTATCTGGAACAACCCACTGTACACTCAGTTACTGCTCTCCTTCCACTCACTGTGTGGCTGCTATTGGGAAAATCACCTGGATTGGCACATCTGTTGAATTACACACTACTTAAACATTCATTTGTTGCTTGCCATCAGCTGGCATGCCATCAATTGCAACAGTAACTAAGCCTCAGACAAAAGATGTATTGAACAGCAAAAGGATTATTAGCCTTGGTGGTATTTTTGGAAGACTGTTGCTGCATCAGAAAAACAAATGAGAGAAGTGTAGCCATATAGCTGATGAAGAGCAGTACAAGCCTAATTTGTATGGAGGGGTAGAGGTGGAAGGCAGGCTGCAGACATCTCTGATAGCTGGCCTTATAGCTGGGAGGTTTACCTCAACAGTAATTACTGCTACTGGACTGGAAATGAGACTCAGGGGAGCAGAGAACACATCATAAATGTAATGAAATGGAGAAAAGAGGTAGAATGAAAGTAGTAAGACCCCAACTATCTTCCTATTCCTACTTTTGGTACTCCTGAAAAGTCCTGCTTTGGGCATTTCTTTCTTGCTGTACTGTCTTAACAGCAAGAATTTCAGATCTTACAGGGCAGGAAAACCATATGCTTGACTCCTCTTATTGTTTCCCTTTTCATGGGGAATATGGTGAAGTGACTATGCACGTCTCCAGTACAGATGTACCGTGGCCCTCAAGACCGTTTCAAACCAAAGAAAAACCTGTTGGAAGTAGATGCAAAACAGTACTCACCAAGCAGAAGAGTAATAGTACTTGACCACCAGGGAACTGGGATATCTAAAGTTGGTTACTGAATGAAGTTTGGAATTTCCTAGAACGTGCAAAAGGACTCTTACCTAATTACATAATATTCATTCATTCAATAAACATTTGAAAGTTAAAAGAATGCAGATGTTGGTCAGAGGGTATTTTTTCCTGTACCGAATTGTCAAAGAAGATGACAGATAGATAGATATAGTCTCTCTCTCTCTCTTTCTCCCCCTCTCTTTTTTTCTCTCTCTCTCTATATATATGTTAGTGTATATGTGCATGTGTGTGTGTGTGTAACATTAAGATATCAGATTCATTTTACGGTATTTCAAAAGACAGAGATAGTCTTTGAATATAGAATATGGAATTCTTAAATTGAGTGCTCTTACTCTCCATTTACCAAGGACACAGCACTCTAACTTCATGATGGCAATTCTCTGAAGCACCAAAATAATATGGTCCAGGTATGCGCATTTCTAATGATCTAATATCACACAGTGATAGAACTCGAGAGCCTAAAGAAATGAACAGATAGCAACGTGCCTGATAAACCATTTATCTTTAAAATCACTTGTGTAAAGCTGGTTTCTGTCAAATATGTCAACTTGTACAGACAATTATACAACCATTAAATGTATGATTATACTCTGATTATTAACTACTTCAAATATACTGAATATATGAATAATTTATTCAAAAGATGGTGCTTAAAAAGCTAAACAGAAGGAATTTAGGAGAGGGAATGATTATACAGAGCAGAGGAGAAGGCTAGCACAGGGAACCTTATGGTACCAGGAAGAAACAATGGGACAAGGTAACGAAGAAATCAAATCAGGGCTGCAGCTAAACTCTGGACACATCACAACGCCATATGATCCTGACTAAGTACATGCAAGGCAGATATATTTCTGTTGCTCAGATGCTGCATCCCAGACTCTGCAGATCTAAGACTGCAAAGATGATCTTGTATCAAGTGTCATAGAACCTAATAGGTAAACTCAGCCTAGGACCCTAAAGAATTTATCACTTTCTGGACAGTCAGGACAACCTGAGTTTTGTCATCATCATTTCCACTGAGCAGTATGAATCTTACCTTTTAAAACATGCTCCTACGGAGTTCAAATACCACCAGCACCTTGAATTTATATAGTACCATGACCTGAACCCACAGAGTGAAGTCAGAGTGAAAGGCTTAGAGGAGGCGAGAAGAAAGACATCCCAATCTTTTAATGAACTGAAATACATTAAGATGGGAGCATAAATGGGGAGGGGAATGAGTGAGAGAAAGGCAGATCTGTATATTAAAGGAGCCACAGTTACACATAGTGAAATTTTACTAGGCCTCAGTTTTACCATTTGCAAAATGAGATGTGTTTTTCTTAAGTCAGCCTGGTGCCAACCTTAAGAATGGCAAGTAAATAAAAGTGATGGGTCATCCAAACCTTTCCTACCTAACCTTTGATTCCAAAACCAACATTGGTACCTATCTCCTAAACTAAAACCCCAGAACTTAATGTCAATAATTTCTACTGGCCAACCCCTTCAAATCTAACAATCTCATGTGGTACACCAACACTAGATGAAGCCGAGTGGAAGGAAAAGACATAATAAACTCATTCTTGCCATGTTACACTGTTAACCTCCTCAATATTACAATTTTTGACAGACACTTAGCTCTAAACTGACAGGGAGTGGGGAGGCTGACTCCCTAAATGCTCACCTAAGGAATTTTCAGTGTAACACACAACCCCATTACACTGGTCCTTCCACTAAGTTATTCTCTGTTTGTAGGTTTCCTTGGTCATAGCATGAGACACAGCACTTTCCATGGTTTACTTGAACAAGCAGTCGCTCTGGAAACCACAGCAATATCACCATGGTTAATGTAAAATATTAATGTCTCATTTGTTCAACAGTTTTGTGAAAAAACTTTTAGGTTAATCATATACTGTACAATTTTAATTAAAACAGTTATAAAACAATTAATCCACAAGAGCTAGCCTGGAACTCTGCCAGCCTTATTGGTTTAATGCATGTAGGCAAAACTCATTTTTTTCCCTTTTGACTTAATGAATGCTAATATGTGACACAAAATATGCATACTAAGCTCCTAATACAGTTAGTCCATCTGGTTTTTCTTGCATTCTCTATTTGTCATTTTTCTTTGATAGCAAAATTGAAAATGAGTTCTCTGTGTTAGAAATGATAATAATGCCATGTGCAGTGCTTCATTAAAAACTGCTCTTTGAAATAAACACCTTAAGGACTCTCTTTTGGCTACATAGGCCAGGAGTAAAAGGAAAGATAGGCCCATGGACCAGGTCCAGAACCATAACTGCAGTTTGAGATAATACTGCACTTTCACTGCCATTTCCGAAAGATTCTTTGCTTTCTGAGGGTATTATGAAGACATGGAGGATAAAATATGAGTTTAAATATCTAAGACAAATCCTCAAGTATTTCAATCTGTTCCACATTACAATTTGTTTGATTCATTTTGGGATCTATTTGTTTGCCAAAGTAAGCACAGTTCAAGCCCTCTGCTGAATATTTAATGCATACAAAATTACCTTTTTAGCACAGGTTAAGAGACCTGTTATTTCCAATAAGGCTTAAGAACAGCACTGTGTCCAATGACACCTTCAGAATGGTTTTCCAAGCAAGAGCCCAAAAAAAAGCACACTCTCCTGTTAGCTTCCACTAGAATTCACCTCTCCAGCCATCTAAGCCTTGCCATGAATCTGAATATTCTATGCTTTATAGTTTATCAAGCTCCAGAAATACAAAAGTTACACACTACCCAACACTTCTAGTAAAAGCACAGGCATACATAGGTACTTAATCTCAGCTCCCGATTCAAATGTAAGTAACTATACTAAATCCTGTTAGAGATGAAGAAATGTACTTTAGCCCTCAAATGGTGAAAATGATCCCTAGCATAATTATATTAGCTGGCACCTTCACATCTGGTATGTATCTTGTTATTTCTGGTTGGGCACATCACATGTGAGGCATATAAATCCATAATAGGTATTAGATTTCCCTCTTAACCACCTTTCCTGCAAGCCAAAAGAAAAAATTTCTCTACTCTCATTATGCTTAAAAAGCAGTTGGAATAGAAGACTTAACAATTTAATCCCAATATATCAGCCAAAATACTCTGAGAAGTCAGTTTCCCTCATCAAGGTAGCAGAGCATAAAGCTATTTGGCAATACAAATACCAGCCTGGGCATGAGATTATAAAAATAAACACCAACATTTAAAAGCTTAATTGCAAACAACAGACATATTTGAAATTCAGGCAGTCAATCACCTGAATTCCAATCAGTCGGTAAAAAAGTAATCATTTTTATAAAAGTCTGTTCTGATAAATTCTCTAAATATGAGCATTTAATAATGTCCACTTGTAAAAAGCAACTATTTTTTGTGGCCTGATCTATTTGTGGAAACCCCATTGGATAGAACTAACAGAAGTGGACTAAACAATCACAAACTTTCAGCTCTGAAATTCTATAATTGCATAAGATTTGTTTTATAACTAAATCATAAAACGTGAGGGTTGAGAGAGACCTCTGACATTACTACATTTTACTACAAACCCCCTCATTTTGAAAATAATAAAACATAACATATCACACTACTAGTGCTAGGAAGCTTTTTGTTTGTTTGTGTTAATTTGTTTTATTTTATGTATTTGTTTTTGGCTGTGTTGGGTCTTCGTTGCTGCGTGCAGGCTTTCTCTAGTTGCGGTGAGCGGGGGCTACTCTTCATTGTGGTGCGCAGGCTTCTCATTGCGGTGGCTTCTCTTGTTGCAGAGCATGGGCTCTAGGCGCACGGGCTTCAGTAGTTGCAGCACGTGGGCTCAATAGTTGTGGCACATGGGCTCTAGAGTGCAGGCTCAGTAGTTGTGACGCACAGGCTTAGCTGCTCCGCGGCATGTGGGATCCTCCCGGACCAGGGCTCAAACCCGTGTCCCCTGCATTGGCAGGCGGATTCTTAACCACTGTGCCACCAGGGAAGTCCCTAGGAAGTTTAAGCTAAGAGCTAAAATGATATTTATGGATTACAAAGGAATTTCAACTATATAAATATGCCCTTATCACTGATATTTGAGAGGTGTTTTGTTTTGGTTTTTTGTTGGCCACGCCACGTGGCTTGAGGGATTTTAGTCCCCCCAGCAGGGATCAAACCCGGGCCCCCAGCAGTGGAAGCGTGGAGCCCCAACCACTGGACCACCAGGGAATTCCCTGAGAGGTGTTTTTAATATACCAAAGCATCTAAATGAAGCTCCAGCCCTAAGAGGTTCGTGGCCACCCTCTGCTTCAAAGGCATTTCTTTTCTTCTAAGGCAGGATTCTCAACCAGGGTAATCCTGTGCCCCCCAGAGACATTTGGCCATGTCTGGAGACACTTTGGTTGTCATACTTTGGGGGTGCTAGTGATACAGAGGCCAAAAATGCTGCTAAACATCCAACAATGCACAAGACACTCCCTCACACACAACAAAGAGTTATCCAGCCCAAAATGTCAATAGTGTTGAGGACCCTGCTCTAAGAAGAGGTCACTGCCACCACCAGCAATACCCAGAACACACCTAGAATGGCAAAATAATGCCCAAGAACACCTCTCCCCCATGTAATAAGATGGTTCGCTCTTCCAGGAAGCAATTACAGCAAAACGGCCCTGACTCTCCCCATCTCCTACACAGTACTAAAAAGTCAAATAAACTCTTAATAAAAAAACAAGAAGCTCCAAATGCCTTTGATTCTTAATAGGAAAGGTTTCTTTAAAGGAAAAAAAAAAAGAGAGAAAGGAAGGAAGAAATAAGAAGTATATGGGGGAAGGGAGGTAATACTGGCTTTAGAACGAGATAAAAGGAGCAAATAAAGAAGAAAAATTACCCTCTCCTACAAATCTGTGAAAGCATTTCAAATCACTGCAATTACAGGTGCCCAGGAGAATCCCCCTTCACATTCACAAGGTACTTTCTCCTAACCCTCATGCTATTTCAAGTTAAAATAACACTGTCACAGAGTGGCTGGGCAGCACCATTAAAGGTAATAAGTAAATGGCAAAGACAGATGTGGCCCAGAATATCTTCCGCATGGAAGACACAACATACGTGGAGCACTGCAACATGTTTTTGTCATTCGCAAGGACAGCCTTGTCCATAATTCTAGACAAGGCTTGTCTACAGTCCTAACCTACAATATCATGAACACTCCCCTTAGCAAAACCAGGAAAACACAATGGGAGCTTCAGGGTTTTTAAAGAAAGTAGTTTCTTTTCCCCTTGGTCATTGACCTTAGGCCCTAGAGATTTTAAAAAGTATCACACCAGTTGCTATCCTCGTTAAGTTTATTCACAATTTATTTGTAGAAGCAGGTCATATGATATTAAAAACAAAAACAAAAAAAACTACCAGCACCAGATGGCTGAGGTACTAACCAGTACTAAACAGTACCTGTGTTTACGGGAGTAAACTAACTAATCAATAGAAGCTGGTGAAAGGAAAGGTTTCAAACATTTTTGCTCCACCTCCCAAACACCCTAGTTTATAGAATAGGAAACACTGTGGCAAAGACAAACCTTTCAGTTTTCAAATTAAGCCCTTTCAGATTTTTCCCTTTTAAAATTTCTTACTAACTTGACTCAATTTCCTTTTCTTTAGAATTTCCACAATATTTTGACAAAACAAGCTCACCTTCAAGAAATGTTCTTTTCTGAACATTTGTACCTCACCAATCAATCCTTCCAGGCTTGCAGTCTTCACTTCACTCCTCTTTAGTCTGTTTTTTCTGGAGATCAAAAACACTACCTGCATACACAGAATTCTCTGCAGACAGACTAATGTTAACATGGGCAGGGAAAGAGTTTCTACCAATCTCATCCATGTAGGACATGGGGCATTCCTGGGCTGCTCCCTGTTCAACTGCTTTGATTTGCAGGCTGCCCACTTCCTAATGCTATGGGCTTTCTACATTCTCTGCGCAACGAGGTTGAAAAGTGAAAATGCACTATTTCTTCGCACTGGCTAATCAGCCACATCCAAGTCAGCATCTTTTCCAAAATCATCTTTTCTCATTGACATTACAGAACCATCCTCCCAAATAAGTAAATTCCAAATTTATCAACAGTTAAGATCTGCATCCTGAGAAATCAATAATAAACGGGTTTCCATCGACCATACACCCTCTGCCCTCTGCCTAGAATTTGCCTGGATTGATTTTTTCTCTTCTGGAGGCTGCCACCATAAAGTCCAAAAAGGTTCAATAGTGAACACATTAAAAATAAATAAATAAAAGTCTGTAACTTTGTCAAACATCAATATTTTAAATGAAAGGCTCCGGTAAAACTCAGTGGTATAAATGATGAAAGCCATGGTAAAAAGCCCCAGGAGCGCCAAGCACATAGGTACAAAAGGAAAACAGCAGGAAGGGTTTAAGCAGGTGGCCCAGGATGGAAAATTAGGAAAACACAGGCTTCTCTGAATGCTGCCAAGAAGTCCTCCAACAGAACCCAAGGAATGTGGACTCTAAGCCTGGAATGTTGTTTCTCAACCCTTCCTCTGAGAATCCCCTGGAGTGCCAGGGCCAAAGGAGGGAAAACATACCATCAAAGACAAACCGAACAGCTTTTCAATTGGGTGGAGGTTACTGGTTTTACAAGAGTTTTTGTTACAGTGCTTAATCTCCTACCTAAAGTCCCTCTACCTTAGGCAGCAAAATCAACTTGATATTGATCAAAATGGTTAACACGGAAAGGGGCGTGGGAAGCTCACAAATCAAAGATGTCGTACAAAGGAAAGGAAAACAACAGGTGAAATGGAAAAGAGATTCATTTGCACAAAGTGGTGAGGTATGGCTTCAGGCTGGATTTATGCATCTTTTCAAGGATGAGATCTCTGGGAGACAAGCACGGGGGAAGTGGGACTAGAAACAACATAAAGGCTGGAGTCAGACGAATTTGGGTTTGAAACTGGGCTCTGTTGGCTACTAACTGTAAAACCTCAGGCAAGCCAATTAACCTAAGCTTCAACTTTCCCATCCATAAGATAGGGATAGTCTCCCTACTATGCAGGGCTGTTGTAAAGCTGGCAAAATTGTATAAAAAGGTACCTGTCCCATGGTGGATACCCAATAAGTGAGTACAGTGGCATTGTTTTGAGAAAAACATTGCCTCCTCAGATTCCTAGGATCACTTTGACCCATATTTCTTTACTCTGTGTATCTCCTAACCTTCCTTCCTTCTCCTTCCTGCCAAATTCCTCCATTCCCTCAAACTCCAGCAGACTATATATTTCAATTTAGAAATTTTCTATAAGTTACAGATTTCTCACTTTGTTCCTGGATACTCCAACTCTACTGCATATGAATGGGCTTGTATTTGTGGCACTGGTCATTTTAAAGATACTTTCTCAAAAACACGCCAGATTTCAAAGTCACTGTATATTTGCCAGTTGCTGCTTTGTTTTGTTTTACCCAAGAACATGAGTGTCTTAAAAATAAACTTTACCTACTGAAGCATATTCCTAAACACTCAGTGGAGGTACATACATGAATATCAAAAGCATAATAAATTTAATTCACTAAACAATTTCACAGTGGTTCTCAAAGGCCACAATGTTTACATTTGGTAATTGCTATCATTCTTGCAGTGTTTACTTTTTAAGCCATAGGTTTATTTTTTAAATGAGTTTCCCTGGTAATGAAGTGAAGAGCCTACAAACAAAGATGCTGATGTCTATAAGAATGCATTGTATAGTACTGGACAGTAATTTGCTCATGAATATCCCCAGGCTTACATGAATTCTCTTTCATCACAAGGAATGGCCTCAGCAAAGAGAGAAAAAGATAAATACACGAAGAGTCATGCCATTTCTTTACTGTACGACCTGGTCAGTTTAACCTCTGTGTGCCTTTTGGTGTCTCTGCATCCCATACAAGGGTTCAGAACCCGGAAAGTTAATAAAAATTAACAGGTTTTCTTTGTTTTTTTTTTTTAATTTTTGGCTGTACTGGGTCTTCTTTGCTGTGCTGGCTTTCTCTAGTTGTGGCAAGTGGGAGCTACGCCACTCTTTGTTGCGGTATGTGGACTTATTGCAGTGGCTTGTCTTGTTGCGGAGCACGGGCTCTAGGCACGCGGGCTTCAGTAGTTGTGGCACACGGACTCAGCAGTTGTGGCTCACAGGCTCTAGAGCACAGGCTCAGTAGTTGTGGCGCACGGGCTTAGGTGCTCCGCGGCATGTGGGATCTTCCCGGACCAGGGCTTGAACCCGTGTCCCCTGCATTGGCAGGCGGATTCTTAACCACTGCGCCACCAGGTAAGCCCAGAATTCTTTAAGTTCCTCAGAAGAGAAGTTCTATATAATTGTCTAGCTCTCAGAAATGAACCAGTACCACTAACACCTGAACCTAAGGTTACAAAAGGATAACAAGAGAAATAGGTCAATCAGTCATTCATTCACTTAGTATTCACTGAACACTTTTAGGATCAGAATAGCCCTATCTGGAAACTCAGATTTGTATATGAAATAATTCAAACAGTAAGAATTTATGATATGCTCACTATATAATTAGAAAGGGGTTGGTAAACTTCTGTAAAATACCACATAGTAAATATTTCAAGCTTTTCAGGACATAGGGTCTCTGCTACAACTATTCAGTTTTGCTATTGTAGCACCAAAGTAGCCAAAGACAATAATGTAAATCAGGGGTCCCCAACCCCTGGGCCAAGGACCAGTACCAGTTCGTGGCCTGTTACGAACTGGGCCACACAGCAGGAGGTGAGCGGCAGGTGAGCAAGCAAAGCTTCATCTGTATTTACAGCCACTCAGCATCGCTCGCATTACCGCCTGAGCTCCGCCTCCTGTCAGATCAGCAGCAGTATTAGAGTCTCATAGGAGCGCCAACCCTACTGTGAACTGCACATGCAAGGGATCTAGGCTGCGTGCTCCTTATGAGAATCTAATGCCTGATGATCTGAGGTGGAGCTGAGGCAGTGACGCTAGCGCTGGGGAGCGGCTGCAAATACAGATTATCATTAGCAGAGAGGTTTGACTGCACAGAGACCATAATAAATCAACTGCTTGCAGACATATCAAAACCCTATCAGTGACTGACAAGTGATAATTAAGCTGCATCTGGTGGCAGGCTTTATAGTGGTGAGTTGATGTACTTCAATTGTACAGCTGCATCTGGTGGCAGGCTTTAAGTCAGAATCCGACACTTATTTCAGTCCACGCGTGGCCCACCCATTATATTATTTACCACTTCCGTCCACACCTCTTTCCCAAACTGCGCACTTGTCTCAGTCACAGTTTTGGGAAGCCCACAAGCTAATCCTAGCCAAAATGAGTAAAAAACAAACGTTGCTGGAGAGCTTCTTTGAAAAGGGGGAAAGACCCAATGATGAGACAGCAGAAGACTCTAAGACTGCCAACAAAAAGAAAGCTGCATTTAAAAGAAAATACCAAGAGTCGTACTTAAGTTATGGGTTCATTGCAACAGGTGATTCACATTCTCCAAGCCCACTTTGCATAATATATAGTGACCAGCTATCCAACGAAGCCCTAAAACTTTCAAAACTGCTTCGCCACATGGAGACCAAGCACCCTGCATTAAAAGCCAAGCCTTTGGAGTTTTCCAAAGAAAAAAAACGTGAACACAGAGAAGCAATTATTGAAGGCCACCACTTCATCAAATGTGTCTGCACTGAGAGTATCATTCTTAGCGGCTAACCACATTGCTAAAGCTAAGAAGCCCTTTACTATTGCTGAAGGGTTGATCCTGCCTGCTGCTAAGGACATGTGTCGTGAACTTTTAGGAGAGGCTGCAGTTCAAAAGGTGGCACATGCTCCTCTGTCAGCTAGCACCATAAACAGATGAATTGATGAAATAGCAGAGGATACTGAGGCACAGTTGTTAGGCTTAATGAGTCACCATGGTACACAATCCAGGTTGACAAGTCTACTGATGTTGACAAGAAGACAACAATGCTTTGTTTGTTTTTTGGTGTTTTTTTTTGGCTGCGTTGGGTTTGTCCCTGAGCACGGGCTTTCTCTAGTTGCGATGAGCGGGGGCTATTCTTCGTTGCAATGCACAGGGTTTCTCACTGCAGTGGCTTCTCTTTTTGCGGAGCACGGGCTCTAGGCACGTGGGCATCAGTAGTCATGGCTCGCGGGCTCTACAGTGCAGGCTCAGTAGTTGTGGCACACGGGCTTAGTTGCTCCGTGGCAGGTGGGATCTTCCCGGACCAGGGCTCCAACCCGTGTCCCCTGCATTGGCAGGCGGATTCTTAACCACTGTGCCACCAGGGAAGCCCACAATGCTTGTTTCTGTGCGATATATTTTTCAGGAGGATGTGCATGAGGATATGTTATGTGCACTTTTGTTGCCAACCAACACCACAGCTATAGAACTATTCGAGTCTTTGAATGATTACATATCAGGAAAACCGAATTGGTCATTTTGTGTCGGTATACACACAGACGACTGGACAGCTTTCTGGTTTCACTGCTCGGGTCAAAGAGGTCGCTTCTGAATGTGAGTCTACGCACTGTGTCATCCATAGAGAAATGCTGGCTAGCAGAAAAATGTCACCTGAACTTAACGTTTTGCAGGCTGTAATTAAAATTAACAACCCCATTAAAGTGCAGGCCCTTAACTCATGTCTGTTTGTGCAGCTCTATGAGGAGACGGACACAGGACACACACATCTTCTCTTATACACAGAAGTGAGATGGCTTTCTAAAGGTAGATCACTGGCCAGAGTATCTGAGTTACAAGAGCCGCTCCAGAGATTTATTTTAGAAAAACAGTCACCTCTGGCAGCACATTTCAGTGACACAGAATGGGTCGCAAAACTTGCTTATTTGTGTGACATATTCAACCTGCTCAACAAACTCAATCTGTCACTTCAGGGGAGAATGACAACTGTGTTCAAGTCGGCAGATAGAGTGGCTGCATTCAAAGCCTAACTGGAATTATGGGGGCGACGAGTGAACACTGGAATTTTTGACATGTTTCAAACATTAGCAGAGATTTTGAAAGAGACTAAGCCAGGGCCTTCTTTCTCCCAGCTGGTGCATGATCACCTATCTCAGCTTTCAAAAGAGTTTGAGCATTACTTCCCAACCACAGAAGACCCCCAAACTGGGAAGGAACGGATCCGTGACCCATTTGTGAAAAAGCCAGGTGAATCGACTTTGTCCGTGCTAGAAGAGGATCAACTGCTTGAGACTGCAAATGACGGTGGCCTTAAAAGTATGTTTGAGACAACTTCAAATCTCCATACATTCTGGATTACAGTCAAGACAGAATATCCTGAGATTGCCACACAAGCACTGAAAAGCCTGCTTCCACTTCCAACATCCTATCTTTGTGAAGCAGGGTTTTCTACAGTGACAGCAACCGAAACGAGATTACAGAGTAGACCGGACAAAAGCAACACACGTCAGGTTTCACTGTCTCCCATCACCCCCAGATGGGACCATCTAGTTGCAGGAAAACAAGCTCAGGGCTCCCACTGATTCTGCATTATGGTGAGTTGTATAATTATTTCATTCTATATTACAATGTAATAATAATAGAAATAAAGTGCACAATAAATGTAATGAGCTTGAATCATCCCAAAACCATCCCCCCTCCACCCTAGTCTGTGGAAAAACTGTCTTCCAGGAAACTGGTCCCTGGTGCCAGAAAGGTTGGGGATGGACCGCTGATGTAAAAGAATGGACCTGGCTGTATTCCGATAAAATTTGTGAATGCTGAAATGTGAATTTCACATAATTTTCATGTGTCATGAAATATTCTTCCTTTGATTTCTTTCAACCACTTAAAAATGTAAAAATCATTCTTAGTTCATTCCCGTACAGGCAGTGGCCTGGTTTGGCCTATAAGCCATAATTTGCCAACCCCTGTATCTGGCTCAGTGTAATGGGCATTTGGGCAACCATAGAGAAGAATTAGACATTTTCCCTGCTTTCTAAGACAGAACAAGAGAAGTAAACCAACAATTACAGCACAATGTGATAAATGGTAAGAGAGGTGTGCCCAGTATTACAGGAGCCAGCAGACAAAGCAATTAAGGAAATGTCTCCTAAATTGGCAATGAGGTCTTGATATAAACACTAAAGCAGTTCTAGGTTGGTTTTTCTGTATGTAACAAATTGTTAAAAGTTACCTTAATAAACAAAGAAACTGTGACTTTAAAAGAAAACCTCACCACCCACATCTGCTACGACTTTATCAGAACATGCCTGGGTGCATTTTAGAACGTCCTTTTTAATCAGCGTTCCAGGCCAGGACCTCCGGCAAAATCCATTCTCCATTGATCTGCCAGGAAGCAAGCATGTCCCAGGTGGTAGCTGACTGAGAATCATAAGGTCAAGTCCACAGGTCTTGCCTGTTTATTTCACCAAAGTCCTTTAGTTGTCACAGGTAATAGTTTTCAAGTACTCTGGGATAGAAAGAATCAAATGGGTTTTTTTCCCCCAAGTGAAAGGTCAATGGAATAATCAGCTTGGCCAGAGTCTCAAATATTTGCCTGCACCCCACTGGTTCTGCCTAATCAAATCAGGTTTACTAGAGGGTCACCTCTAATCAGCACTAGGTTTTATCTGCATTTGGAGATGTTTAGGCAGATTTATTTTAATTACCTCAGAACAAACGAAGCTTGGGTCTTGAGGCTTTAATGGTCACGACTGTCTGCCCGGATGTTTTGTTCCAAGGGGGAAGCTGAGGGAGCCAGGAGGCAGGCTGACATCATCAGCTGTGTATTTAATTAAATCAAGATGAAGAGCGGGCAGGCAGGCTGGGGAGAATGATGGGTCAGCCTTCCTGTCCCAATACAGTAAGGCTACACCACTCATGACAATCCAAGGGGCTAAAGGCTCCCACGCCACCCACTCATCTGGCAGAAAGGACCATCTTTTCTGACTTCCAGGAAAGCAGACACTCCAGTGTGAGCCTCTGGCTTCTCCGTGAGCCTTGCATGTCGCAGGAAAGAAAATCAACAACTACCACCTCCTAAGAGTCGACAGGCCACAGATCCCTCAGAATAAATACAAAACAAGCCTTCACAATGATGAATGGTCCAGACATTCACAGTTTCCACCAGAATTCCAGATGTGTTGGCAACTAGCTTCCTTCCTTGGATGTCTTAGTGACCCAAGATTTCAGGGAATAACCAAGACCTTGCTTTAATGTGACAGTAGGCTTCTGTATTCTGGTATCTTAATATCAGATTGCATCAGGCTTTGAAGGTTCCTTTATTTGAAGTACCTTTGGTAATACAATTATTCTCTCCCTCCAGGGGGAAAAAAAAAAAAGCCTCATGTTAGACTTGTGATCCAACATCAAATTCAGGAATTCAAACAAGTTCTCCCACTTGAGAACACAGAGGGAATAAAGTTAACCCAAGATCTGGGTGGTTCTTTTCTTGGTCAGTTTCCTCCCCCCAGAAATCAGTCTGGAGGTCAGGGAGGACAGGGGATATGTCTCATTCACCCCTCTATCCCTGCTGCTTTCCTGTGCTGATGGTGATTAAATCAAAGACTAGCATACATTCATTGACCAACAAGTCCTATGCCCCTTTTTTTTTTAAGGAATAAGAAAACTCAATGATCTAAAAGGCAGTAAAACTGTGAGCAAAATAAACAAATTTTAAAATCTGGATAAACACCCAGAAACTGCAGGCTGGGTGTTTCTGTTTGTATCAGGTTTTGTCCCCAGCAGACAGTCAACCAAGCTGTTCACGGAGTGTTAGGAACCGGAGCCTTTGTGGTAACACCAGTCAAGAACTCATTTCACACTGGTGGCAAGCTCTTATTTCCCAAGAGGCCTTTCCAAGAGATACAGTGGTCAGCTGTGCATGGACTTCTAATGGCTCTGAAATGTGTCCCTGCTGCAGTCACCGCACAGTCAGGAAGTGGCAGAGGGGCCATCTGTCAGGAGGCCCCAAGAAAATTATTAAACAAATCCCATCCGCCAAGATAGCTGGAGGCAGAGACATGAAATAGGGAAGAGAGAGGGGACGTACAGAGAAAAGAAGCAATCTGTCCTATCACCACCCCACTCCCATCTTAACCTTCCATTTTTAATGACAGTTCTTTGCGAGGATGAGCACATGGCATCAGCAGCACTTGGAAGGCTCGGCCTGAGAAATAAGATGGTCTTTGTTTCTGTCCCCATGTCTCTTCTCTGCCCAGTAAATCTGGGTCTGTCGGAGCTGACTGCACCAGCACAGCCCAGATGGTAAATGAAATACTGAAATGGTTCCTTACAAGTTGGTAGTAAGCCACAGTCAAAGCCCTCTCTCCCAACCAGGTCCCCAAAAAGGCATAGCTCCTTCCCTGAGACACCTCCTCCCGCCTTCCTGAGAGCAGGGGGCCTTCATACATTCTCAGGCCAGCTGTCCAAGCTCTGGTCAAAAGCCTAGGGCTCACCTTTGGGTGGCCCAAAAGGGGACCCACCGCCCATGCCCCAAATACTCTACCCACTCCCCAGTGTTTCTCACACTGTAGAGTGCATCAGAATCACCTGGAGGACTTGTTAAAGCATAAACTGCTGAGCTCCACCCCCACAATTTCTGATTCAATACGTGGGACCAAAAAAAATCTGCATTTCTAACAAGTTCCCAGATAATGCTGATACTTCTAGTTTAGGGACCATGATTTGAGAATCACCACAGTAAATTTATAAAAAACAAGAAAGCCAGGCAACTGTTGTTTTCATTTTTTTAAAAATATGACGGCCCCCAAATTAATGTAGAGCCTAGAGCTTTTTATACGTATAAAACAGCTGCCAAAACCCTGAAGTGTTTGCTCTGTTGTATAAGCAGCCAGTTGTGATTCTGCACTCAGCCACAAAGCAGGAGTGTAGATTTTTTTCATTAACTGGAGGATTTGCTTCATGTCTGTATTATTGTTTTATAGTTTCTAATTACTGGGCTGTGAAGTGCCAAACGGTCAACAAGCTTCCCTATTGTTATTCAGGTGCACCAACTGGTGCAGGCTGAAGAGCGCTTTGTTTTACGGGACTGCTGAATGACACACCCAATGCCTGTGAACATTCACGTGTGACTAAGACAGGAACACAAATTAACCACAGAAACACAACCTCTACCAATTAACTAACCTTTCCAAAGCAAGAGCACTTAGGGCCTTATTTCTTCATCAGGAGTCCTGTTATTTGACTGCACAGCCAAGGGGGACTACAGCTGAAAAAGCCCACCTCTAACATTTTTCTTTCTGTTTTTATTTTTTTTAATAAATTTATTTATTTATTTATTTTGGCTGCATTGGGTCTTCGTTGCTGTGCGCCGGCTTTCTCTAGTTGTGGCGAGCAGGGACTACTGTTCATTGTGGTGCACGGGCTTCTCATCACAGTGGTTTCTCCTGTTGCAGACCACAGGCTCTAGGCGCACAGGCTTCAGTAGTGGCACGTGGGCTCAGTAGTTGTGGCACGTGGGCTCTAGAGCACAGGCTCAGAAGTTGTGGCGCACGGGCTTAGTTGCTCCAAGGCATGTGGGATCTTCCAGGACCAGGGCTCGAACACATGTCCCCTGCACTGGCAGGCTGATTCTTAACAACAGTACCACCAGGGAAGTCCCTCTTTCTGGTTTTTTAAAACACATAGTTGCCATCACCAAAGATCAATCCAGAACATCAGGCTTACTGAGTGAACTGAAAATATAAAGATCATAAGTGTTTAGGTTTGTGTAACAGATATCTCAGCTTTTAAAAAGCTGCCATGAGCATAGCTCTCCTGGCTGCGAACTCGCAACCTTTCCCTGAGGAGCTGGACGTGAGCCCTGGGTTTGGGCTACCTGGTTTGAATCTTGATTCCATCACTTGATTCCAGCTGTGAACATGGTGGCATATTACTGAACTCTCTGGGCATCAATTTCCCATACGTAAAGTGAAGACGGTGATAGCACATATACTTTATCAAGCTGACTTGGTTGTAAGAGATAATCTAAGTAAAGGGCTCGTCACAGTGCTAGGCACATTTTAAGTACATAAATAAGCTTTAGGCATTATTATAGCTTTCTGTGAGGCTCTGGGGCAAGACATGGAAGGGTCTGTAAACTACGGAGAGGAGGACAGCTTCTCCTCCTTCCCAAAGGGACTCAGAAAGATTGGGAGCTAGCCCAAGCAAGATTGGGAGCAGCTGATGTGGGAAGCAAATCAAGAAGCCCTTTAAAAGAGAAGAATGAGTGAGTTTATAAAGATTTGGTGTGCTCTTCCAGGCAAACTGGGCGGGAAAAGCAGAGATGGGACAGGGAGAAAAAGCAGGCAGGGCTGTCTGATGGCTGTTAAAAGCAGCTCTCAAAGGTCTCCAGACCAAAGTATATTGTGATCCCAAAGCATCTGAAAACGATTAGCACTGAATACAGAAGTTTTATAAATTTCTCCTAATCAGATCCAATCTTTCTCCTTGTTCAAATTCCCTCCCTAACCTCTCCCCATCTAGAACTGTCTCAACAGACATGGACACTAAGTTGAGATGGAGAGAAGCAAGGATGTATCCTTCATAGAATAAGAACAAGAAGCCCAGAAGAACAAAGCTGGGCTGATGCAGAGAGGGCAGGCAGGGTGAGCCTTGTGTCAGAGGGGCACAGGAGTAAAGGTCACAAGGACAAAACGAGCACACATTCTCCCAGCAGCTGCTTCCTAACAAAGGTAACCCTGAGAACTGCGCAATCAAGAATCAATAAAAGTAAAAAGGGGGCTAGTCCTCCTCAAGGAGCATAAAAAACCCACAACTGTGTGAGCATGTGCATTCACTATAAGGAGAATTAAAGTAACACTTAGTACACTTAGAGAAAATTACATTTCTGGCTTCAGACGTGTATACTCTGCTATGCTCTGAAACTCAAGAGTGAGAAGTGTTCTGTCAATGACCCTGGCTCTTGAAAATACAAGTGCTATACAGGAAGAGAACACCGTACACTTAATACAGAGGAGGGCTGGATAGAGATATTATCTTCATCCAAAGAGGGCTAGCTGCACTCTCCTTCTTAAAAGCAAATCAAAACCATTCATCCATCATAACTGTTCTTCAGACTCATGTCTGGCCCACACCTGAAATTCTCTTTAGTCTTTGAGGATAGGACACAGATACAGGGCTGCCCCACCAGAAAGGTTAAATAAAAATAGAGACACAGATGTAGAGAACAAACGTGTGGACACCAAGGGGGGAAAGCAGGGGGTGGGGGTGGGGGGGATGAATTGGGAGATTGGGATTGACATGTATACACTAATATGTATAAAATGGATAACTAATAAAAACCTGCTGTATTAAAAAAAAAACAAAAAAAAAAAACTGAGCTTAACTCACTTCTTGGCCTAAGAACAGGCAGAGCCCAGAGCTTACAAGTCCCCTAGGCTCTATCAAGAAGAAGTCCCTACTCCATGACAACAGTGCAAGTTCCCATGTCAAAGACTCTCCTCAGCCCCTTGGATACAGGAATCTTCTCATGGTTATTCATTGAGTAGCCAGACGCAACATCAGATGCCTCACATTCTGCTTGCGAACCAGTTAACTCAGAGGATCTCAACGGTGGTCACTCAGCTCCTAGCTGAGGCACTATGCAACTTATTTTTAAAGATGCCTAGAAAAAATTTTCCTTCAACTCTGGAGGCCAATTCAGTATGTAATAATCACTTGTAGGTCTTAAAGTTATCCATGTCTAACCAAACCACCTTTAGCAAAGATATAAGTCTAATTTACTTTTTTTTTTTCCCCCAGTTCCACCAGTCCTCACTGTGGATGCAGTAAAGCGTACGTTCAGAGCTGAACAGCCCCAATTTCTTGTACTTTTTTCTTTTTCCAAAAGACAGTAAATCTGTAATAATATCTGACAGAATTTATGTGCCTTTGTAATAAAACTTTGTCTGTCCATATATTCACAAATTGGAAAAAAAATCCTGTGACAAAAAGGATGTTTTGCTTCAGAAAAATATGGTCTCTGCATCTGTAGAAACAGGCAAGAGCCAACTCGAACTTATAACAAAACTACAAGTGCACCCTGAAAAATCTCAGACGAAGATGCCTCCAGCTTCCAAGTTCCAAGATTCTTTAATTCCCAACATTTAGTACATGCTATATACTCAGCACATGATTCTTCGTGACAACCTCTAAAATGGACACAGGCTATAAGAGATGATTTCACAAAGCCTAAAAATAAAGCTCCCACCCATCAACCCACCCCCACACCTGCCACAATGACACAGCAGCTGATCTTACAACTATTTACACACATCTCTGCTGACTTTCTTTCCCCAAAACCAGGGCTAAAATCATCCCTGGAACAGACACTAACAGCCACCATGCCAAAGAGCAGCCAGGAGACAGACTGTTTTTCTACAGGGAATATTCTCTCTACCAACTGCAGGTATCTACTTTCAAGTTGTTTAGAATAACTTGCCCCAAACTAACATAACCAACCTATTCCAAGAAACTTACCGTCAGCTCACCTGAAGAGCCAGAGACCACCAGAGAGAGTATAAGGGCAATGCTGATTTATGCAGACCTAAATTCTTCAATAAGATTAACTTACCTAATAGGATTTAGGGACGCTATGAAGGCCATTATGGTGTCTCCTACAAGCTAGCGGCTCCAAAGGCTTTAACCATTTGATTTAATCCAATCTGGTCTAATCTAATCAAGGCTGTCTCCCTGTATTCTGTCAGTAGACTTTGAGCAGTGATCTAAAAAATGAAGGAAAAACTTCCATTCAAATCACACCCCACAAACCATATATATACACTAGCCTTTATCTAGAAATCAGGGCAGACCTGATGACAAATATGTGTGTGGGTCTTTTGATATCTTAATTTGCTAGTTTCTATGATCTATCAATACCTAGGCTAATAATTGTATGATCTACTTGATGTTCAGATTTTAATTAAATGGCCCAAGGAAGATTTCACATGTTGACCAGTAACCTTACTCAAAAAACCCACACTTTCCTTCTCATTTCCAGAGGAGCAAAAATCTAATTCAGCAGCAAGCTCTCTGTGCAGACAGGAGATCAAAGCCTAGGCTGACTCAACAGCAGAGAGATTCTCCTTGACTGACAGCACATGTCTCCATACAAGGTGGTTTCTGTCCCCTAAGAGGCTGCAAGCACTACCTCCAGATGCCTAGCACAAAGACAGATCTACAGCAAATCCATGTTGGAGCATTCTGCGTTCACCTGACCCCCTCCAACTGTCAGGCTAAAACTAACAAGTTAGTTTACATCCCAAATCCTTGTTTCCCCAGGTGTATCATTACACCAGTAACAAGCTCATATGCTAACTAGTATGGGTTAAAGCATCCTAAAAAAGGAGAGAAAATAAAAATGAAATGTATAAGCTAGTATATTTTATTTATTTATTTATTTATTTATTTATTTATTTTAATTTTTTATTTGGCTGCGTTGGGTCTTCATTGCTGCTCACGGGCTTTCTCTAGTTGTGGCGAGCAGGGGCTACTCTTCGTTGCAGTGCGCTGGCTTCTCATTGTGGTGGCTTCTCTTGTTGCACAGCACAGGCTCTAGGTGCGCAGGCTCAGTCACTGTGGCTCATGGGCTCTAGAGCGCAGACTCAGTAGTTGTGGCACGCGGGCTTAGTTGCTCCGACGCATGTGGGATCTTCCCGGACCAGGGATCGAACCCGTGTCCCCTGCACTGGCAGGTGGATTCTTAACTGCTGCGCCACCAGGTCAGTCCCTAAGCTAGTATATGTTAGACCTGCACTGTCCGGTACAGTAGCTACACTGGGAAAAAAGAAACTAAGTATCTCAATATTTCTATATTGATATATATAGGATATATCGATATATACATATATGCATACATATTGAAATGATTAAAAATATTTGATATATTGGGTTAAGTTATTAAAATTAATTTCACCACTTTCTACTTTTTAATGTGGGTACTAAAGACTTTTAAATTGCATGTGTGGCTCACATATTTCACTTGGACAGCACTGTTTTAGACAATCTGTTCACTTTAATTCCTCAAAACAATTTCAAAGGGGAAGTACATATTTCATTCCATTAACTCCATCAGGTCAAGGCCAGACGATAATCTTCAAAGAAAGAATAAAATAATCTTTGAACAAATATTTACTGAGGCCTCAAGAGGAGTAGGAATCACGGATTCCAGTGCCAGCTCAGGCACCAAATATCTGAATCAACCTTGAACATGCTCTCTAACTTCTCCAAACTTCCAGCTGCTTGTGCATCTGTGAGATGAAGAGGTTTCATAGACCTCTTGCCCAAATTCATAGCTACCTCTGGTTACCTCAAGGCAGGAATAGTCCTTTTAAGTGTAGTAAGCACGGCCTGATTCTCAGCCTACAGAGCCACAACTTCACTTACCACGTGCATCCAGCTTTGGGGAATTCTCCAGAACATACTCACTCAAACAATCCAGGAATGTCTAGTTTCAAACTGTAACCACTGAGCAAATGGTCCCCTTTCTACCACAAGAAACATTTCCTCAGGTTCTGCTAACAGCACATTTGAACTTAAATGGCTTAGGAAAAGCTGTCATTTCCTGGAACTCAGAGGTTAATGAGAGATGCAGATAGGAAATCTTGACCATCAGAGGCAGGGTAACAGCCACCAAAGGTGTCGACCACGCAGGATACACAACTTGCCAGAGATGTCCTGAGTTTGTCTCCCATCCAGTCCTGCACGCTGTCTCACCCCAGTCATGCTCAGGCAGCCCAGGCCACTCACACAACACCTCTGCCAGGGCAACACCTCGCTCTGAACCAGATCTGCATTCCCAGGGGTCCGTAACCTAATTAAGTTTTTAAAAAAGTATTCAGGTTAAAGTATTTTATTCAGCAAACTCATGAGGAAACAGTGGCAGAGCCTCAGCTAATGGCAGGGGATACAAGGATGAAGAGCAGCGTGCCCTCAAAGGACAGAGACTTGGCAGTGGCAACTTTCGCAGGATTCTAACAAGTGCATGCAAAAACTGAGGTGAGCCCAGGTGAGAGAGATGAAAAACAGCATTTCATACAGGGAGACCCAAGGGACAAAGGCAACAAACAGTGTGGTACACAGGGAGCAACAAGCAGTTCACTTTATGAAGGAAAACAAAAGTGGTGCGCAGGGCCAGCCTCATGGGCTTGCAGTCTGCACAGCCTTCCAGGGACCTGCGCTCAGGAGGGCCCCACGCTTGATTAATGCTCTGCTGTTGCCCTCTTTAAGCTGTTCATAATTTTTTAATAAGGGGTTCTGCATATTCACTTTGCACCCTGCAAATTACAGAGCTGGTACTGGCGATAAGAAACAATGAAAGTCCTCATCTTTACGCTTGGAATGACCCACTGGTGATCCATGCCATCATGGCAGTGGCTCTCAGTAGAGTGCCTGACAACAGCCAGGAGTTCTACTGCTAAGATTCCAAGTCAGCAGGTCTGGGATAAAAAGACTAAGAAAAGTACATATTTTAATAGGCTCCTGGTGATTTTGATGTCGGAAGTTTGAAAAATTATACCTAAGAAGTAAAACATCTTAAAGCTTTGTTACCTCTTACACATAGAAAGAGTACCAAAAAGGACTTCCTTCGGCACGTGTATCTTTCCCAAGCCCTTAACCCACCCCAGACATACAGCAAGGGTCTGCAGGACAGCACTGGGATTCCAAAAAGGTCACCAGAGCACAATTTAGAGAAATAGTATGCCAAGAGCCCAATTTAATGGGTTAACCATACCAATAAAGAAAAACTACTTGCTGTCTAATTTATATTCAGCTTTAACTCTCACCCCCTTCCTGAAGCCCCCAACCTCCAACCATCCAAGTAGCAAAGCAACTGGCTCACTTTGGATGGTTGAAATTGTGCTGTAAGGCTATGTGGGGAAGGAAAAGGGCAGAGAGAAAGGAATAGAAAAAACAATTTCATGGTATACTTCTTAGAAGATAATGTTTCCTGTTCTTCCTTCTTCCTTGCTAATTTCCAGTGATCATTCCAGATTTTGCTGAAGTGTCATTCTTTAAAACACCCTAGAGAGGCTAGGTTCCCTTGTTATATACTCTAAGAGCCTGTGATTGTCCTTTTTACCCTTCATCTAATTATACCTATTTGGCTATTGGTTTTGACTTTTCTTTTTTTTTTGATGTTTGTGTCCTCCACTAGACAGCTCCACAGCATCAAAAACTCTGTGTAATTCACAAGTGCCTACTACTTAGCACGTAGTAGGTGCTTAATAGACATGGTGAATGAATGAGAAAGGTTACAAGTTTGGGGTCAGCCACAGAAAGGAGGATGAGGTGATTCTTTGTTCACAGAGCAACAAGGCAAAAAACAAACATACAGGTGAGACTGTGACAACACAGCAAACCAAACAGGCATGACTGGACTGTGGGGTGTTGGCAACTGTTTCCTTTCCCCACTCTTCAGTGGTCCTGGGAAGGTGTCACCCACTCGAACACAAAGCTCTGTGTAACAGGCAGAAGGAGGTAGTTTGGAAGCCAGCTGCTTGGGCCATACAGGCATAGGGTACCATAAGTCAACATGGCTTGTCAGGTGCCTTCTTGCTCCTCGAGTACCTAGAGAGTGAGACAAACTCTTTTTTTAAAAAAAAAGGTTTCCAGGGGCTTCCCTGGTGACGCTGCGGTTAAGAATCCGCCTGCCAATGCAGGGCACATGGGTTCGATGCCTGGTCCAAGAAGATCCCACGTGCCACGGGACAACTAAGCCCACATGCCACAGCCTGCACTCTAGAACCTGTGCGCCACAACTACTGAGCCCGCGTGCCACAACTACTGAAGCCAGCGTGTCCTGGAGCCCGCACGCCACAACTACTGAGCCCGCGCACCTAGAGCCCGTGCTCCGCAACAAGAGAAGCCACTGCAATGAGAGGCCCGCACAGCGCAATGAAGAGTAGCCCCCAATCGCTGCAACTAGAGAAAAGCCCACATGCAGCAACAACCCAACGCAGCCCAAAAAAAAAAGGAAGGTTTCCGCCTCACTCCAGAAAACTAGAAAGGTCTAAGGAATCTGAAAGTATGTAAATAAGTTTTAAAAGGGGGTTTGTGGGGGCCTGATTCTCTAAGAGCACCATGTAAACATGGGAGGAGACATTAACCTACAGCTCAGCTCAGCAAGTGCCATAGAAAATGACTGATATCCAGAAGAGGTCTTGTTCATTGATTCCTTCTTGGGTTCCAGCCTAAATGCTGCTCCTACCTACTTATTTAACCATGTTTGAGTGATTAAGGCCTTTCCCCACCCATCCAACTTAAATAGTGCTAAGTTCTTAATTAAAACACACTAAAAAAAGGATGAACAACCAAATTCAGGTGCTGCATAATTTCTTTACATTTATGTTAACACTTCCCCCAAGGAACTCAAGGCATTTTACAAACTTAAAATTATCTAGCAGATATTAATCTTCACAAAATTCCCAGAAGACAAGAATGCAAGAAACATAATCAATAATAGATCCCTTACCTTCACACATACACACCTTCCTCCCACAAAACTAAGTGTGCACCACTGTAAGTCTCTCTAAGCCACAGATCTAAAGTAATTCAGAAAATTACAGGTGAGTTTTTTTTTTTTTCAGGAAACCATCCCAAACAGAAGGGGAGCTAATGACATTTCCACCACACTGTGCAGCTTTTCTATTCTGTAATAGGAAAAAAAAAAAAAAAAATTCCATCCCACTCCAAAGTTAAATTTTCTAGACCAACTTAAAACACACCTTGTGGTTAAAAAAAGTTACTGAATTCTAATTCATGTCGCTGGGAATGTCTCTGACCTAACCCCTCAGAGGAGAATCTGCATTTTAAACAAACACCTGAGGCTTTCCAAGGCCTTCAAAGGTATTGGTAAGGTGTTATTTTTTATGCTGGGCGGTGAGTACGTGATTTGGGGGCTTATTTTTCTTCTTTAAACCATATATATATATATATATATATATATATATATATATATATATATATACACACACATACATACATATATATATGTATGTATATATGTGTGTGTGTGTGATGTGTGTGTATATATATATATACATATATATATACATACTTATACACACACACACATACATAGATATATATATAATTGCTTTAGTGCTCCTGATGAATTCTGTCTGTGCAGACATGCCAGGAACCATGCTTTGGGAACCTGTGAAGGCTGCATCAGAATCTCCTGGGTGCTTTTAGAGTAGAATCATGTTATGGGTTGAATTGTATCCCCTGAAAAAAAGATATGTTGAAATTGTAATTCTTGGTACCTCAGAATGTGACCTTATTTGGAAACAGGTTCAATGCAGGTGTAATTAGTTAAGATTAGGTCATACTGGAATAGGGTGGGCCCCAAATCCAATATGCCTGGTGTCCTTAAAGGAAGACAGAGACACACAGGGAGAACATCATGTGATGACGAAGGCAGAGATCAGTGTAAAGCAGCTGCAAACCAAGGAACTCCAAAGACTGCCGACAAAACACCAGAAGCTAGGAAGGGGCAAAGAAGGATTCCCTGACAGGTTTCAGAGGGAACATGGCCCTGTTGAGACCTTGATCTCAGACTGCATGCCTCCAGCACGGTGAGGGAATATATTTCTGTTGCTTTAAACACCCAGTTTAATAAAGTGGTACTTTGTTAGGCAATCCCAGTCCTAGGAAACTAATACAAACCCCTCCTAAGAGTGGTATTGAAACTGTCTGACCATCTGATCTAATTTTGAGAAGCCTGCCACAAGTTCTAGAATCCTAAGAACATTTGTGCAGGAAAAGACCTCTGAATAATCCCATTGTTATGAAGGTAGGAAAAAAATTGAGTTTCACAAGGAGTCTGAAATTCTCATCATTAAAAAAGTAAACTGTTATTTGGTAGTGACAATATTTTAGAAACACTTGCTAAATCTTCAGAAAAAATGAGACATAAGACAGGTACTTTTTTAAGCAAACAGAGAAGAGAGCTCAGGGACTATCAGGGAGTGTGAACAAAGATAGCCTAGCCTCCTGGCTCTGTAAAAAGAGATAGCAAATGCCACTGGACAAACATCGTTGCCCAAGTAAGTCTTAAAGAATTTATCTCAAACTATCCCCACTAGCCTCAGTTATTAGCCTCTGTTCCTATTTTAAAATTAAAAGGGTTAAGAGAGCCCTAACCTGTACCTGGTTTGTTGTAACCATATTTGGAAAGAGCTAATATTTGGAGTAAAGTAGTGAGGAAAAAGCTATCTGATTCCACTATCCGTCCTTTTAAGTGTCTGACTATAATCCACAGCAGACATACTTAGCAAACTTTAAAATATAGCCTCTCAACATTGTTACAATTAAGTCACTCTGAAATGTCACGAAAAGCAATCTAGTCCCATTAAAATCTTCACACTCTCATTAAAAAAGCACTTACAGACTTGAAAATGTTCCTAATACATTATTTAAAGACACAAGATGTACAGTGACTAAAATCCTTGTATAAGGAAGAACAGTAGCAGACTACTTTTTTTAAATGTGCAAATTTGGGTCATAATTGGGTAATTGGCAAACTGCTGGTAGCAGTCAGGTTGTTATACACTAGTTTAAAAAAGGCTTGGGGGCTTTCCTCTCCTCTGAAATTCCAGTTCACCCAGGGACCATCCACATCACATCTTAGTTTAGTTAATGGTCCCTCCTCCTTCCTTCCTGGATCTCCAAGCCCAGGAAGGGGGAAGGGCAAGAGTTGGAAGGAAAAAAAAAAAAAAAATCCAGACCATTTCAGCTGGCACCCCCAGGCCACTAGTCATCACTGTAAAGTCCTGACCTCTGGTCCACTTGGTCTCCTCCCTTTCAATTAAGGGTCACTGCTATTTATGTGTTGCCATTCAGAGACCTCAAAGTGTTTTTACAGGCCCTAAATCCCCTAAGGGAACAGCAGGAGCCCCAGGCTAGAAGTCTCTTCTCCACTCCTCCCTTCCTGCAGCCCCCAAAATACCAATACAATCCACCTTTAACTCAGGAGCTGAATTTTGATCACTGAGGGAGTTTGACACCTGACTCCTAAAGCAGCTATTCAATCTCTTCAGTGCAGAGGGATGCAGCATGCCCTGCGGGGGTCAGGCTGACCTCGGTGGGTTTCACCGGGTCTAAATTTCTTTAGTGTTTGTTTCAACAGAATTACTGAAAATGCTGAGTCTGTATAAAAGATAAGATGTATGACGCCTATTTCTTCTTTTCCATAGGACTGCATGTCACCACATGACACACTCTGCCTCCTAATATAGAAAATGAAAGGGGTGGATTTCTCAAATTCTAAGGTCCTCCCTCTAAATCACTTGTGATTCCTCCCCTTACAACTAAGTACCACATCAAAAAATGACTCTCACTGCTTGATTATTTTGACTACAATTATTAAAAACAAGTAAGTGTTATATGGCTTAAAAATACTCAAAAAAAAAAAAACCCTGTTCAAGAATTAAAAATCTGTTTTCAAGCAGAAGGAAGATGGTGAGATTTTCTTGGTTCCTTTCCCACCCCAATCCTCTTACTCACTGAGATCTCTAATATATTATACCATGCCATTGCTGGTATGATGAATGAAACTGAATAAATAAATGTAACATGTTAATCATTCCTCCACAGTTAGTCAAACTGTCATTCAGTGAGCGCCTATTACATGCTTGGAGCTTTACATAATTATTTCATTCTTTTTAGACAGATGTGAATATCCCAATTTTACCAAGGGGGAACCTAAAGTAAGTTTACTAAAGTCAGAAAGGTAGAAAACAGGGGAAAGGGTACTGAGCCCTCTGCATCTCAACCTATGAATGAACCAATGAATGAACAAACAAATGAATTTTTTAAAGTTAAGACTCCAGAAGAAGAAATTAAGAATTCACTATGTAAGTTCCCACCATCAAGACTTTTCAAGAGCAACATTTGTCTTCACTAAGTGTTCCTGTTTGGCAGTCCAACACTGAAAAACCAAAGGCAGTATGTTTTAGATCATCATTTTGCCCAGAAAAAAAAAAAAAAAAAAGTCTAGGTGCCCTCTACAAATACTTGTGAGGAAAACTCAGTAAAGAATGGCAATGGTTGCAATTAAACACCACTCTCCCTGGCTCACTGGCTGCCAGGGGGTCACTGCCATCCTGCAACCTTTGTACTTAGACATCTATCTTTTGTTACACTGAGAACAGAGGGTGGGGTAGGTCAGCCTGGACTACCATAAGGAAACAGCATAGACTGGGTGGCTTAAACAACAGACATTTATTTTCCCACAGTTTTGGAGGCTGGAAGTCTAAGATCAAGGTGCCAGCATGGTCAGTCTCTGGTGAGAGCTCTCTTCCTGGCTTATAGACAGCCACTTTCTCCCTGTGTTCTTACATGGTGAAGAGAGAGAGCTAGCAAGCTCTCTGATGCCTCTTCTTATCAGGGGACTAATCCCATCATGAGGGCCCCACCCTCATAATCTCACCTAAGGCCTCCCAAAGGCCCCATCTCCAAACATCATCCCATCGGGGGTTAGGGCTTCAACATATGAATTTGGGGGAGGGAGAATAATTCAGTCTATTGACAGAGACCTTCTTCAAATTAATTCAATGCTTCTACAATCCTTCAACCAACACTTAGCACCTAACACCTTACAGGTGCAGTGCCAGGCAGGAAGGCAGAAGAATGAAGAAGCCTCAAACCTTGCCTTTACCAGTATCTGTGGACTCAGAAAAACAAGGGCATGGTACAAAAACACAGTGGGCCCAAAGCTTTAACTGAACAGGATTCTTAATCAATGTTTACTGATAACTATGGCTGTACTATCAAATAAGATGTTTAAGCACAGATCCACAAGAAAATACAAACAAAAAAGTTTAAATATGGTTTCTGTCTTTCACATGTGTGGCTGAGAGACTCCTAAGGTGGTCGATCCTCGCCTACACCAGTCCATGCCCACGTATGAGTCTCTCTCCTTGAGTATGAGAGGGGCCTGTGACTTGCTTCTAACCTGTAGGATACAGCAAAGATGACAGAGGTACATGATCATGTGTACATGATTATGTGATAACATTACAAAAGATGGTAGCATCTGCCTTGTTCTCTCCTGTTGGCTATGAGGAAATAAGCAGTCATGTGGAGGGGAACCTCACATGACGAGAACTGTGGGCAGCCTCTAGGAGCAGAGGGAGCCCCAAACTAGCAAGGAAATAAGGCCCTCAGTCCTACAGCTGTAAGGAAATGAATTCCACCAACAACCTGAGCGAGCTTGGTAGTGGATCCTTCCCCAGGCGAGCATCCACATGAGACTCCAGCCCTGGGCAACATCTTGACTGCAGCCTTGCAAAGGACTCAGCTAAGCTGTGCCAGACTGCTGACCCACAGAAACTATGAGATTAATAATAAATATGTTATTTTAAGCCATAAAAATTTTAACTTTGCGGTAATATTGCTATATACCAATAGGTAACTAATATAATTTTCTTGAATGTACCATTTGAAGTGTTTTAAAATATTCCTCTCCCTCACAAATCAACAACTGTCTGGGATTATGTAGGGAGCGGGATGGCGATATTGTTATCTTTCAAGGAAATGAACAGGAAGGAGCCTGAAATAAATGCCTAGAATTATCTAGTCACAGAGCGGTTAGTAATCAGAAAGATACCAAATCTAACCACTGAGGATACTGAAATTCTGAAAGGTTCAGTGACATATCCAAGGATATCCAGTATCATCTTCATCATAAAGCTGGGAGCCAACTTCTTAACTTCTTACAAAGCAACTTCTTTTTTTTTGGCAGCGCCATGCAGCCATGCAGGATCTCAGTTCCCCCACCAGGGATCGAATCCCTGCCGCCTGCAGTGGGGGCTCGGAGTCTTAACCACTGGACCGCCAGGGAAGTCCCTCCCCAAGGCAACTCCTTAACTCTAGATGAAAGTACTCAAAATGTATCTATCAACTACAATTCTTCCTAGATTTAGGCTGAAAAACGCAACCAATTTCGTTTTCAGTTAAGACTTTGCAGCACCTCACTCAATATGGTTATGTGTACTGTGTATGCAGAAAAATGGGATGGATGTTTCCTGATTCATGGATATAGACAAGCTTGTTTTACTGTCAGATTTTTCTTCCCCTTAAAATAAAAAATAGGATCAGAATTGCAGTCTTTGAGAGTTCCAGGTAATTTGGTTTTACTCCCTGACAAGCAGCCTTAAGACTCCTATATCCGTTAAGGGGCAAAAAAAGTAACCAAGCAAAGCCATTTAACCTAAAAATGTATCCACTTTTAAACCTTCCATGGAAGTGAATCCTCCCCAGAGAATCATGGAATGTCAGCATTAGAAGCAACTATGCTAATTCTGATCCAACCTCCTCAGTTATTGGAAAGTTAAGTAACTCGCCCAAGGTCACAAAGAAAATGAACTTCAAAATCATATCACTTATTTCCATTGCACCATACTCGGAGTCACTCTGCCCCCATATTGCATATGGATACAAATACTTTAAAGGGAAATGTCATCAATCAACACCTTGACCTTGGACCTCAAACACAACCACTGGCGGGGAATAGAGTATCAAGCTGAACTTATTCTAGGATATTCCAGATGAAGTACAGGGTGTAAGAGAAAGGTCCTACAAAAACTAATGACTACAAAACACTCATGTGAAATAAAAACACTTCATGATGTGGAATTGTTGAGTTCCTACAAAAATGTTATTGAATTCTTGAAATTTAAGTCATACGTAGGTGTTCAGGGAAAAAATGCTATGGGAAGGAGCCATACTCTTAATAATACTACTACCTTCCCAGTCTATGTTTTGTATAAAACTTATTTTTATTTAC
Organism: Balaenoptera borealis; assembly: GCF_965194805.1. Classification (NCBI taxonomy): domain Eukaryota; kingdom Metazoa; phylum Chordata; class Mammalia; order Artiodactyla; family Balaenopteridae; genus Balaenoptera; species Balaenoptera borealis. The sequence continues at coordinate 76,773,037 of NC_138872.1, forward strand.
TAAATTTACTTAAAGTGAGTAAATTACACAGCCCCAATGCCTTGCCCCAAGTCTAAACAAAACAGCCAATACGCAATTGTGGGTATTGGTAGATGCTGCAGGCCCTGGAGATACAGGGACAAAGGTGACCCTGCTGTGCCCTGAAGTCGTTCACATACAACTGTAATAAGGCCAATGACAGAGGTGTAAACAAGGCTCTGATGGGACCACAGATGATGCAATTATGCTGGATCAGGGAAAGCATAAAGTAGCCTAATCATCTGAGTCTTGATGTATGAGAATTTTGTCTGGGAGACCTATGGGGGTTCCAGTTAGTTTGGTTTTGGCTTATTGTATGAACAGCAACCCTGTTCTAAATTGGAGGGAAAAAATACCATTCCTTCCTCTGTCCTATTTTCTGTTCGTTACACATCTGAGCACGTTATTGCTATAATTTGTTTACATGTCTGTCTCCTCCACTGACAGCCAGCTCCTAAAGGAGCAGACACAGACTCGTTTCATCATTATTTCCCTGCAGTACCTGGCAGAGAAGCCCTTGACACAAGTTAAAACTCCACCATTCAACTTCCATAACTATAAAATAGCTATTAGATCATTTGCAACTTCCTTTAATCTCTCTACCACCAAACCTTAAATCTCCAATGAGGCACAAACAGTCATTTTTAAAAGAAAATTAAAAAAAAAAAAAAAAAAAAAACCCTACAAGTCTACCACAACTTCACACAGGACTGCCAGAAGCAATGCTTAACATATATACTCTGTCATATATTGTATTAATTATTCTTTACTAATGTTGCTGCTTCTGTTTATTTCCTATTACTACTCTCTATACCAACCTTCCTCTTTCACAGGTCAAAGTTCTGCAGGATGTTAACAACTACTCCATGGGGGGTGTGGAATGGCTAGGACTCTGAGTTCAAATCAGTTTGGGAAATGTCGGGTTGAACAAAGTTATTTTAAGGCAGACATCTCAATGCTTTCAATATGCTGATAGTAAAGTGAATTTCCAAGAAAGGAATGTAGCATTTATGGGTTTTTTTCATTTAGCCTCAGAGCATCTTGGTCTCATTCTTCTATAGAAGGTGGGGAATATTTTCTGGGAAATTTATTCAAGTTAACAGCACTTACAGGTTGAAGAAAACAACAAATCTCAGTGGGACATCTCCAGTAAATATAAGCAAGACTGCCAAGTGGATTCATTGCTTCATTCATACAACCAGTATTTGCTGAGCCCTGCACTATAAAAGAAGGACAAAGGCCCTGCACTCATGGAGCTTAAATCCACTGGAAGAGAAGAATGTCCTCCATCCCCAGCTTGGGAGATAAAGAAATCTTTCTGGTCTCCTTGAGGCTGGACACTATTTCTTTCATAGCCCCCGAGCACCTGCTGGGTGTTCTGTTAAATAATTGCTAGCAGCTTGATCACGGTAAAGTCTGTAGACATTTTCCAAAATCCCATGAAAACAAATCAAAACAGTAATAAACGGACTGTTAGAAATACATGTTTGGTTATTTGATCATGTGGATAAACTTCTATATAGATAATCATTTTCAGAATAATTATTCAAGGCCCGGAAGGTGCCTCTGAAATCATCCACTGTAGCCCCCTTGAATCTCCTAAGAGAAAACTGAGGCAGAAGAGGTGAGGTGCTTGACCAAGATCATACACTGAATCGAGGAATACAGGTTAAGATTAAGAACCATAGGCTCCCACATATCTAAGGCTGCAAGAGAGGACAAAGACAGCAATGCAGCTGCCAAGGGCTGTGACCATCTGCCACGTGGGGCTTCTCTCCATCCACAGTCAATGGTTTTAGGAAATAGCAGTCCCCTTGCTGTCTTTTCACTGCTTTCTTAGAAAAGTAAGAAGTCATTTCATCAGAGACAGTTCTCTAAGCTGTCTCAACACACCGTTCATTCCAGTCATATCCAAGCCCACCCTCAGAGAAGCATGGAATGACCTAGGCAACCAGGAAAAATGAACAACAGGGTAGCCTTTGGGTGCCCGTAGGCATCACAACAGGTTTCAAGTCAATGAAACATCAAATAGTGTGCTCTTTTAAGGAGAGATTAGACTAAATGCTTCAACTGTGATCAGAAAATCAAGAACAGCAGAGTTGGCATTCAGTCCTAGGTTCAGCCTGCAGCCTCTCTCTACCTGCTGAATGACCCTGGACCAGTGGCTAATTCTTTCCCCATATGTAAAATAAAGAGTTGGACTAGATAATATAAAGGCCCCTTAGGTCTCAAATTGTATGACTTTGCTGAACTTATGCCATCAACAAGGAACCTGCCATCCTTCTCTTGGGCTATAACCAGTTTTGTCCCTTTTTGAGTCAAGATCTGCTACATTTGCATCAAGTACTGAATGTTACAGGACATAAAATAGATAAGTACTCTCAAGGTACATTTTATTATACTTCCCCATCATTTAACATACAATAAAGAGATGTACTCTGAAATACTATGGAACCTAAGAGTACCGTATCCCGTTCTGGTCTATCTACCATGGTGTCTAATTTCCAGAACTTACAATTTTAATAAAACTCTATAATAATTCACTAAGAAGGGGAAAAGGCTAAAGTCACAGGAAAAAATTAAAACACAGAAAGGTTTAAAAAAAAAAAAAAAAACTCTCTTTAATTCCCCTTTATTCCTGGTTTACCCTAAAATGAACTGTTGCTGCAGACATTATTTTGCACTGGCAAACTGAAAAGTTTCAAACAGAAACTGTATTCAGAAGCTGCTTTCTAACAGTAAAACAAGGCACATCTGCACCCCATCCGTGAATCAAAGTACAGGTTGGCAGACCAGCAGCACCTGGGCCTTGGGAGAAGACTTTGTTTTACCTGCCTCAATTCCTGGCTAAATCCCTGGGGCAGGTGAGACCTTCACTCGGATCTCCAGATAAGAGGTCATTTCAATGCATTTTGACATCCAGATGGCAATACTGCTGGGAGTAAATTAAAATGTCTACTAAGAATGAAATTGGAGAAGTGAGAATATTAAAGAAAGAGAGAAAGGAAAAAAAGAAATGTGACTTAAGGGTGTGCTGAATTTTAACAAAAACTGAGGCTGATCTCACTAGTGAAGCAAAAGGACTCAGGGAAGCTGTACAATGTACGAAATGAGAATTTACTATTGATTTTAAATACAATCATACCAAGTACCACCCTGAGAAAAACACACAATCCTAGCACTATAAGAATCTGAGAAATACAGAGTGGTAAGAGAACTCCAACTTCTGCTTGGATCATTAACTTGCTCTTGAGCAAGATGTCACTTAATCTTTCTAAGCCTCAGTTTCATCAGCTATAAAACTGGGTGGGGGCGGGGGGAGCCCCAGATGATCTGCAAGATCTTTTTCTTTAATTTCAACTCTCCTGCATATCTAGTCTATTCATTTATTCATCCAATTAACAATGAATACCTGCTGTTTGTCTAACTACATGTCCAACATTCAGGTATTACAAATACAGAAAGTAAGATTCAGTATCAGCTGCTGTGAATTCTAGCCTTGCAGTCTAGACAAGGAGACTATAAAACAAAGCAGTAGTTACTCTAACAGAAATTTAGACAATGTATTGTGATGGCTTCTCCAAGGCTACCCGTGATGGAGATGCCAGAGTTTATCCTGCTCCTCTAGTCATAGGTTAGACAGGCAACACATCCATGGGCTTTGCCACCTCAAGAAGGTAAATATTTTCTCATGTACTGAGCAAAGCTATCCACTTCTTATTTTGATTTTAGTCTATTTCTTTAGGTTGGTCCTTACTCATATGAAAAATATTGTTTCAGAATCTTCCCTGAGGAAAAACAAACCACTTCTGTCTTAATGAAGCACCTACTTACTTATTTAGTCTCTACCTTTTCAAAACAAAATAGCATACCATTATTAAAACAAGCAAAACTCTCTTGTACTATATGAGGTAGCTGGCTTCTTTCACCTGATACTGGGAAAAGAAGATTTATAAGGTTGAGATAAATTTTAGCAGCAACGGTAAAATCACTGATCAGGATTTAACCCACCTCTGAGTAAATACTTTCTATACTGTTCTCCTGAATACCAAGAATAAGCATAATAAAGCTCTCATATAGTGCGAGTGAATGTGAAAAATGGTACAACCTTTGAGAAGCACAATTTGACAGTACATACACACCAAAAAATTTTAAAACATATATGCCCCTGTCCAAGTAACTCAGTATCTAGGAATTTATCTGCTGCAAATTATTAAGAACTTAAAGATTTAGTAACAAGAATATATATCACAATGCTGGTTATAATATCAAAAACGTGAAATGAGCTTAAGTGTCCAATAGGAGCAGACTGGTCGAATACTTTTTGGTACATCCACACAATGGAATACCATGCAGCCGTTTAAAATGCTGCAGAACAACATTTTATGAAATGATGTTTCCAATTTATTGAGCAGGAAAAAAGTGGATTACAATTCAGTTTGTACGGTGTGGTTGCATATTTGTAAAAACAGAACATATTAAAAAGTGTATATGCACAGATGCATGCATTCCCTTATAAGGGGGAAAAGTATAGAAAGACAAATACCAGATTATGAATGGTTCCCTTGGTGGCAATAAGATTATGTGTGATCTTTATTTTCTTTCTTGTTTATCTACCTAAATCTTCCAATTTGTCTACAATAATATATGCTTTTGTCATTTTCAAAGTTTTCTTAATTAGAAATTTAAAATAAGCACACAGCATTTTAGTACCACACTTGGTAGAAGAAACAGAATATGCAGCTGTCCATACCAAGAGAGAGCCCTTGTGTCCTGCCAAAGATAAATGTAAATTGTTTGGCTGTCTCTGCTACAACCAGCTCAATTAGCGTCAAAACAAAGGCTCTTTAAAAGGCCATGCACACACTGTATGGGCCGGAGTCTAATTGAGCTAGTTGTAAATTAATTACCTAATGTTGTCAAAATGGGCAAAAAAAAAAAGAATTTGTTCCCTCCATAGAGCAACCTGAAGCTGATCCTAAAGGTAAGCAAGAGACAAATGTTGGTAGTGGCAAATGCTTAGTTTTGTAAAATACAGCGACAGGGGCTTTCCAAGTCATTGCTGATTCATGACAGATTTCCTTGCCAAGGCTTGATTTGTTAAAGTCCCCTCCTCCTTTCCCAGTTTAAGTACCTCCTTTGGCAGGGAAAATGATGCATTTCCATTCTCTCTTCTCTTAATCCTTAAGACTTCGGTTCTGAGACGAAAGAATCAGAGCCAAGTGTCTAAAGAGACGGGATGCTGAATTAGGGCCAGAACATTAAGCCACAGTGCCCTCTGGTTCTTCACGGCTGAAGAATTCATTTCAGCTTTCCTGGTAAGACTGACCCCACCTGCACACCGCCACCCCCTGCTTTCTTCCCCCAAAAAACCAATATTTACAAAATATCCATTTACTGTAATAATGCCTCACCAGTCCAGATCTAATTGTGTTTAGGGACCATATTATTACTCTCAGACATATTTTCAGCCATCACAAAATACCTTTTCAGCCTGAAAACTGGAGGGGTTTTTGGTTGGTTTTTGAAGGAAAGAGGTGGGCGAGCCCTACAGTAAGTAAAGCATGACCATCTTCCTTAAAGATGTCACTTAAGTGACTTGAAATGAAAACCTGTATATTCCAAATTACCAAACTTAATTCACATTTTGATTTGCGAACACACAGGCAATAAGGAAGCCAAGATGCTACTTTTAAATGACCTTACTTTTAAGAGCTCAGACTACGAGAAGAGACCTAGATACCAGGAAGACTGGATAAACTTGGTTTTGTTCCAGTTCAATACACTTGATGGCCATGAGATTAAATACTAAGTAAACAGCATCCAACAACAAGTTCTTTAAAAAGAAAAAGAATTTACAGGGAGCAGATCTGGACTTTGAACCATGACTAGATTTACTCAGAACACTTTGGCTAGAAAATCATATAATTATAGTATCTTTGGGATGGGGAGACCTCAAAGGTCACTAATTCCTGGTGCTAACCCCCCACTACGATAATCCAGGTGAGTGATAAGTGAGCCTGTTTGAATGCCTTCAACAGCTAAACTCAAGACCCCAGAAAGCACTATTAGAAATCTATTCTTTTCATAGAGAATGCCAAATTGTGCCTCCAATGGGACCACTTGGATCTAAATCCCTCTTCCTGAAACCAACTCTGTAAATACTTTAAGGCAGCCACCTTTTCTACAAGAGAAACGTTCCCAGATCCTCTTCTCACGAAGTATGGTTTGTGATAAACCCCTTCACAGTCCGACCCCTCTCCCTCAAGCCTACAAATCCTGATTTTCGAGATAACCGATGACAGTCATTCATTCATTAAAAGCCTTCAATAGTCCCTCCACCCAAATAGAGCTGATAAGACTGTATTTGATTACGACAGGTTAAGGGTGATATCTATTTGATTAGCAGGTATCTTTTAGTGATCAAGTCTGTGGTGAGATCTTTCTTTTTAAAAGCAATAACTAATAAAAAACTCTCTGAAGTTTCACTTCATTTAATATTTAAATGAAAAGTGTTGGGGCTCTACCACAAAATTCTCTTTATAACTGTGGAAGTCTATATACTTAAGATTTTAAAGAACTAGAGAATATGAACTGATTCAGCTGTATGTGAACATAAAAAATAATAAGAGAATATTGAATAAGCCTAAGGGACAGATCTGACAATCCATTTTTACATTCCTAACTTCCAAAGCATGTATCAAGTTCTAACTCCAGATTTAGTCCATTTTCTGGTCTCTTGGGGATCCAAGACTCAAAGGTAATCAACACATCCAATTAATCAAATATTTACTGAGTGTCTATTATGACTCAGTATGCTAAATAATGGCAAGACTATAAAGACCTAGAAGACATAATCACCATCCAGTAAGTTAAAATCTACTTAGATAAAATAGTCACTATTTTTTAAGAGAATAATGAATAATGCAAGGTAATACATACACAAGTTCAAAATAAGTGATACAGACATTTGAAGAGCCTAAAAAGACTTTATAAGACTTCACTGACAATGAAGTAGGCCTCTAACTCCCTCCTAGACCCCAAAAGAACAATTTCCAAATAAATGGACAAGGAATTTTACCCATTAATAACATATAATTCCATTGACTGCCCTCTTTTTCCAAAACTATCCAACCCTAAAATGTAGCATCACCAGAGCTACAATATTTGAAGAATTTTTGTTCCCCAAAGAAACATATGAAGTCAAAAAAAGAGAAGGGAAGACCTTAATTAAAACTGAATTACAAAGTTATCCTTAGGGATAAGAATATTACACATAAGGGGTTCTAGTATTTTTGCTAAGTAAAACTTCTACAGCAGTTCAAGATGGACCTCTCTAATATCAAATTCTGTTCTGTGATGAACAGTGTTACTTGGGGATTTTAGGAGCTAAGGAAGGATGAGCCAGCTGTACAGCTGGTAGGTAACGTCATTTTGGAATTAAGCAATTCAGTGGACATGCTGGGGATCGAATGTAACAAAAATAAGACAGTCTTTATGTATATCCATGGGGTAAAAATTGTTATCTATAATTCAGCTAATTACATACTGTAAGAAAACGAGTGGACCTTGCCTATGCTATGCTGGTTTAAAAGGTTCTTCCATCAGACTGACCATTGGGCTGTTTTACCGTAAGCAGCAACTTGACATTAAATTTGAGGCAGTTCACCAAATAGTTACTTTCTATAACCCTTTATCTTGTTCTGACCACAACCCAGGTGCTACACTATTCTCTTCTTTTTAAATTTTTTAAATGGGGCAGAAAACAGGTGCAATTCTCAAACTGCTATTGCCTCTGTAAAGGTCAAAAACATTGTAGGTGGCAACAGAAACACTGCCCTCTGCCACTGTTTTCAGAACAGTTGTACAAGCTCTAGACCTTGGTTCTTAACCTTTTATGGGTCACTGACCCCTTAGAGAATCTGATGAAAGCTAGAAAAACGTGTGTACACAAAATCTTCTGCCCATGACGTTTGCGACATTTGTGAATCCTTTAAAGCTCGACCCAAAGTTAAAAACTTTTAAGCCAGACTGTGAACCCCATGGGGCAAGGATTACGTTCTAATGCTGGTTTCTATGCCCAGTTCTTAAGAAAACCATTGTCCCATGAGTAACCAATTCTCATCTCCTCAAGACATGGATAAATGGATAAGAATAGATGGATGGATGAAAAATACAATATCGTAGTTCTCTTAGTGGTTTCCAAATCTGATTAATCATACAATCTCTCTGGGTGCTCTTCAGAAGAGATTCCTGGGTCCCACCCTCTGAGAGATTCAGATACAGTAGGTCTTGAGTGACACTCAGCAACCTGCATTTGCATAAAGTTCCATGATTAGTAAACCAGAGATGTGGAAGAAAAGCTTTAAAATTTTTTCTTAATATGCTATTAAAGGATATACACATCCATGTGTTGCACAAACAGAAATAGAGAAAGGAAGTTGTCTAACTGCTCCAAGTGGGCCTGACAAACGGTTAAGTGTCAGAGTTTACAACCCTGATACTAAAAAAAAAAATCTGATTAGTGTGTTTGGTAGTTTGTTTGTTTTGTTTTCCCTGAAAGGTCACACTATGATTCACAACCAGACGTTTACTCGTGGCTAGTTTACAGCAAGAGGTTTATTTAGCACAGCTGCCAGTGAGAACTCCACATCATTAGAAGCACAGCTTTGCTAAACCTTCCTGACAAGTTTCGACTCCACAGACTCAAACCACAAAAGAGGAATGAATATGCTCTAATTTAGAAGAAATTCTTGACCTGAATAAAATTTTGTTCCACAATAAATCTTAACAGAAGGGCACTGCCATGCAATACCTTCAAGGGTATAAATTATGTCCACTTGTAAGACCTGGTGATTAAGAGACTAGGCTTAACCTGCCCAATCAGGTGCCTCAATTTCCTCTTTCCTACAAAAGTGAAATTTTAAAAACCCTATTCCCCTTCTCATTCCTATTTCCTACAGCTCAATGAGATTGTTCACTCCTTCCTTCCTTCACACTATAAATGATGCTAGACCCTGTTCTAGGGCCAGGTATCCCAGCCCCCTGCACAGGATAAACTGCAGATAGCAGGCCCCCTGCCCATGTTGCTCACAGTCTACTATTCATGGCCGTACTTCATGAAAACAACAAATTCCTTACTGGAGTCACTACATTTCATACACATGACAACCTGATGAGTCTAGAGAAAGAATCAAGACTGTAGTTTCTATTAAGTCAGGGCACATCTCATTATGATAACCTCTTCCTCATCCCCAGCAACACGGCATGTATGCCGGAGAGAACTAGGATCCAGGGGAGTCAAGAGGCTGGAGTTCCTGCCCAGGCCCAGCTTCCTGTGTGACCCCTGGTTTTATACCAATTAATAAGAATCCCACTTACCTACTGTAGATGGAGAGCTAGGTATATTATTACCTTACAATATTATTATATTACCTGAGCAGAGGCAGAACTAGAGTGCCATGTTACAAATAATAAGACACGTTCAGACAAATTAGGTAAATCGACACATCTGTAAGTGGTGGGCCCAAGACTCACATATAAGTCTGAGTCCAAACTACACAAGAATTGCATAGACTCAGAGTTGTACAGATTCAAATTTTCCCCCAAATTATAACATTGTGTGAGTCCATGGGACAGAATGTCCTCTTCTCATTTTATAGATCCCAAGGCCCAGAAGTAAAGTGCCTTGCTTGGAATAATGCAAGAGCATAAAATAACCACCTCCAATTTTTCATTCCAAACTAAATTCACCATGATGCCCCATTAGCTTCTCATAGACTACTTCTCTCTCTCCTTATAATATGCAGATAACAGACCTTTCTCAAAGGGCTGTTGTAAAACATACAAAACAAAATGAAATGCTTTATATGGCTTAAAGCAAATCTGAATAAGAGCTTAGGCCCTAGATCTACACTGCTACATGACTTCAGGGAGATTACTGAGCACCTTAGTGCCTTGGCTTCCTCATCTGTAAAATGAGGATAATAAGAGTGACAACCTCAGAGTTATGACGATCAACAGTGCCTGGAACATAGTAAGTGCTCAACAAATACTCATTATGATCATCATTATTATAAACTTCCTCTAAATTCAACTATCTGCGATCTGGTACTTTTAGGAATAAACAAAGTTTCACTATTGCTTAAAGACTATAGAAAACATCTTTGTAATTTATTTATCACAACATAGTTGCCCCCTAAAAACAATTTTTTAAACAAAAATGTTTTAAAAGTTCCCTCTTTCCACTGGTCTAATTTACCCACAATAAAACCAGGCTCCATGCACACCTCAATTAAAGAACAGTGGTTGGCAGTGCCGTGCTCTCTGCAGCCTTTCACACCTCAGCAGAATGTGCATAAACAGTCTTCTTGCTTCAGAGGGCTGTTCTGAGAATAAACTGCTGTAAATGCCCTTTGTAATCTTTTGACAATGGTGCTACATAAGCCCACATTACTCTAGGCATTATAAATTAAGTATGTGGTTACACATGACAATACAAGAAATGCCTGGAACATCTTTCTGTTCCTCAGCATCCAATTAAATTACCATTTCCCCTAAGAAAGAATTCTCTGTTGCATTATCCCACAAAAATGACACTATCACCTAAGATGTTCAATACATGCGAGACACTGTCACAAGCACTTAACTTGTTTAATCCTCACAACAACCCTGCGTTACCATTTTTCCATTTTACTGATAAGGAAACTGAAGTAAAAGAACACGGAGCTGGTAAATGGCAAAACTGGGATGTGAACCCAAGTGATGGGGGCTCCAAAGAACCTGCTGTTAATTCACAGGACACCACGACCTCCAAGAGCAAGATTTCTCTTCATAACCACCCTCCCCCTGCTCTCAATCCACAGGATACCGCGGCCTCCAAAAGTAAATTCTCTCTTCATAACTGCCACCCCTGCCCCACAGAAATGTACCTCTGCCTATTAACACTACTGCTTTGACATTTCAATAATGGTTACTAAAGCACTTGGTTTAACTGCTCTGCTAACCCAGAGGCTCTATGAGGACAGGGCCCCTTGCCCCCTCTGTATTTATATAACCCCAGTCCTCCTAAACATAATGTTGGTGCTCAAGAAAGTGATGAATGAATTAATTAAATGAGTGTTACCATTGAGAATCTTATTCAAGGAGTTCCACTCTTTCTATACTTTTTTTTTTTGAGCTTAATATTTCTTAATTTATTCCTCGGGGTTTTGTACAATTGGTAATTTTTTCCTTGTTTGCCCCTAACGGTTATGATTAAGGAGTTCTGTATCACACAGAAATGAGCTATTAAGCCTGAAAAGACATGGAGGAATCTTAAATGCATGTTGCTAAGTGAAAGAAGCCAGCCTGAAAAGGCTACATGCTGCATGATTCCAACTATATGACATTCTGGAAAAGGCAAAACTATGGAGAAAGTTAAAAAGATCAGTGGTTGCCAGGGGTTAGGAGGGAGGGAGGGTTGAAGAGGCGGGGCACAGAGCATTTTTAGGGCACTGAAAGTACTCTGTGTGATACTATAGTGGTTGAAACCTGTCATTATACATTTGTCCAAACCCATAGAATGTTCAACACCAAAAGTCAACCTTAAAGTAAACTCTGTACTTTGAGTGACAATACTGTGTCAGTGTAGGTTCACCAGTTATAACAAATATGCCACTTCAGTGGGGGATGTTGATAATGGAGGTTACACACGTGTGGGGACACAGCATCTTTTTATACTTCTTATATTGCACTTTAATATTAACCTGCATTTAAGTGTTAATGTTTTGCTTTTGTTTTCTTTCTAAGCAAAACTAATCTTATTTTCTCTGCTCAGGCAATACATTTCATTAATTACTAATTCAACAGACCAAAGAAAAACAGGCTATTCAGCTGTCAGATCACATAAGACCTTTTTAATACTTCAGTCTTGTGGAAATTTTTTAAGCAGAAATTTTTTTTAATCCCATTTCTGTTTTAATGACTCAAAAAAGAAACTGCCCTTATGGGGGAAAGGAACATATAAAAGGTAATAAACATTTAATGAACCAATAATTGGTTATATCAGAGCAATCACTGTTCAGTAATTAACTTCTCTTTTGGCTTGTTCACTTGATATTTTGAGCACCTTGGATAGGCCTGGAATTATCCATATTATTTAAATCATGAGCTAAAATCTTTTGGAGGAGCCCAAAACACACAAGGTTTGCAATCACCCATGTTTCCTCTCGGTAACTTTCCAACGTGTCCTTTTAAAAAGCCAACTGATTAGCAAAACCAAGATCATCCCAAGCCCTCAGCACGGAGTGGGCACCAAAGCAGCAGAAATGACACTACTGCTAAACTGCGGGGGTTGCGGACATGGCAGCAAGGAGGGGTTAAATGAAAACACAACAGAAAATTAGAGCTTAAAAGATAGCAAAAAATAATTAAATCGCACCACCAGGAAAGAATACAGTGAACAGCTGGTATGTTGTTACTATGCAAAATTACAATTAAGCTCAGGTTAATGTCATTTCCAACTAATTACCCACAGTCAGTTGGAAGAGACACACTAAGAGATTTCACTTTACCCACTCCAACAGTTTTCCCTGCTTACAGATACAAGGCTCCTCACATTTTTTGAAGTCACATCTACACAAGGGCACCCATCTCATTTCCGTCAAAGGGGGTCCCCCTCTTAGCGGTAGATGTAAGGAGTTGCTAACATTTCAACACCTCCCTTTGGTCACACTCTCTGCATGACACCTCCTTCAAACCAAAATAATATGCACAGTGTTTTCTCCGCAAGCTTAATTTCCTATGTTCCATTCCCAGTCTTTCTCCTCCTTCCCTCCTCCCTCCCGGTCCCAGACCCTTTTTTTAATGCCCTGTGTGAACAAGGAAGTATTCATCATTTCACACTTAGCACACAAATCATTCCTTATTATGGAGGTGCTTGACAGCTTACACATAAAGGGTTACAAATAACACTTTCTAAATCAGTCATTTTTTTTTTTATCTACATACATTCATGCTAACCAACTACACCCCCATCCAAAAAAAGAAAGGAAACCCGCCACCACCACCAAGGCTAGAATTCCTGTCATTCCACTGTCCACTATGGCTACCTGCCCTAATGGTGAGGGTCCCTCCGGCCACTGCCTTTTGAAGGGAACCTGTAAATAAATAAACACAGTGGGACCAAGTCTCACAGAGGCTCCGTGGCTTCCACGTCTGACACCAGACACATAGAACCACTTCAATGCCAGAAGCACCCTTTCCTCTAATAGAGGCAAGCTAATTTGAAAGTCCTTCCTAAAACCACTTCTGCTAAGAGTTGAAGGAGAGAGACAAAGGTCCAACAACCCCAAAGCAAGAAGTTGTCTTCTAATCTAAATCACTCAAGCTCTTCTACTATCCACGCACCTTGGGCACTGCCCCAACAGCATGCCGCACCAAAGTGCACGACACCACCCTCCTGCTTCACACGCGCCTGAAAGCACAGCTCAGATAATTTATCTGTTACTTGCACCTCTCAGAATCTTGGTGGTAGAGAGAATAAAAAGGAGAGGGGAGAGTAGAAAAACGGGCAATAGTTCCTTTGCTACTAATGGACAGATAACTGCAGAGTGCCATAACAGATTTCAGCTCCTTTGTGCACACAGGAATATTTATTTAATCAGTGTACTGTAAGAAAACAAGCCTCTGGTGCAGTGGTCCCCAACCTTTTTGGCACCAGGGACCGGTTTTGTGGAAGGCAATTTTCCCACGGATGGGGCGGGGGGATGGTTCAGGTGGTAATGCCAGCGATGCTTCAGGCGGTAATGTGAACCATGGGGAGCTGCAGATGAAGCTTCGCCTGATAGCTTGCCGCTCACCTCCAGCTGTTGCCGCCCGGTTCCTAACAGGCCGCGGACCGGTAGCGGTCCGGGGGTTGGGGACCCCTGCTCTGGTGTACTTTTGAAAAGATGGAAAGTTGTCCAGAGCAGGGTGACTGGAGTCTTGTCACCTGCTCAGTTGATACTGGAGATAACCAAGATGGGGGAGGGGGAGGCAGCAACAGGGAAGGGGGCAGTTGTGTGTGCACAGAGCCCACGTGCCTACCTTGCCTGCCAGAGAAGTACAGATGTGCAGACGCCACAGCTCTCTTCCTTCACCCTAGCACAGCTCTGGTGCTGGGCTTGCTCCAGTCCCTTTACCATAAGCATCTCCTTCCGAAGAAAACAAGCAAGCCTGCTGTTTAATACAGCTAGGATTCCTCCCACTAAGAATCTAATGATTCTTCAGTGTCAAAATCAAAGGGAAAGAGAAGAAAGAAAAAAAAAAAGAAAAACCCTCAGGGAAACTTCATTACCTTTGGCTTTAAATGCTCTGAATGGAATTGATCAGAGGAGAGATTATTCTGGGGTGGATAGAGAGGAGGGCAGAACTTGTTTTATTTTTGTTAACCAAGAAGCTACTTTTCCTCATGTATCAAGATAAAGACATTTTGGCTACTGAGACAGGTTTACTAGGCTACCCTGGCAGTAATGACAAGACTCATTTGTTTACCAAAGTCATAACTGCCAGGGCTGATAATCTGTCCTTACACATTTTTCAAAACTATCATGAGAATATTTTCAGTGAATTAAATTTCAGAAAAGATACATCTTTGAGCTTAATCTTGATGTATGCTGTGAGCATTAACACACAGGCATTGTCAGGAACTGCTTTAAGGCTGAATCAAAACATAGATAAACAATACAAACTTAATTTAACATCACCAGAAACTTACAGAAACGATAATGATTAAGAGCCATCTAGTACAGAAAGGCAGAATAGTTTTTACACTTGTACCTTATTGTACTGTTTTATCAACCTTTACTTACATTCCTAGTTTCTTGGGATTTGAGGAGAAGGGGTGGAAGAGGAAGACGTAATAAAATTCAGATATTTTGTGCAATGTTCTATTTCTTTACCTGGGTCCTGGTTACTTGAGTATTCACTTTGTGAGAATTCACCGAGCTGTAAACTACACTTATTTCAGGATGTGTTCTATTTCACAACATGTACAGTTTTTTTTGTTTTGTTTTGTTTGTTTTTAAACATCTTTATTGGAGTATAATTGCTTTTCAATGGTGTGTTAGTTTCTGCTTTATAACAAAGTGCATCAGCTATATATATACATATATCCCCATATCTCCTCCCTCTTGCGTCTCCCTCCCATCCTCCCACCCTCCCTATCCCACCCCTCTAGGTGGTCACAAAGCACAGAGCTGATCTCCCTGTGCTATACAGCTGCTTCCCACTAGCTATCTATTACAATATGTACAGTTTTAAAACCAAACATGCATGAATGTTTTATTTTCAGAAAGTGTTCGGTAGCATAGAAATTAATTATTTTAAACCACCACCATTACTGCCACCCCAAGAAATGACTCAAGAATGAATATTTTCTATAATAGTGATTCCAAAATTTCTGTACCAGAGTTTGTTGTAAAGGAACTCCTGGGAAGCCTGTGAAAACACAAATGTACCAGAGCTACAGAGCAGGGATTAACTTTTAGGAGCTCAGGGACAGGGCCCAGGAATCTGTATGTTTAACAAGCTCCCCTGGGGGTACAGATGTGCAACTGGGTTTGGAAACCACCACACAAGGCAATAATTTGTGAGTTGCAACCATCTGAAACCATCCAATCCAGATTCTCTAAACCAACATGGGTGACCAAGTGTAATTATTTGGAAAAATTTTGCAGAAGCTTTGATAACTGAAAGGGTGCTCTTACCAGATACAAAAAATACTTGGCAAAGGCTTTCATGAATATTTTTCTCACAGTTACAATATTTCCCCTAAAAGGAAGCTGATATGTTATCATCACTAAATTTACTCCCACTAGGAACCTCATCCTGCAAATTTAAGAATAGAAACTGTGAAATCAAATTACTAGTCTGTGGCCACATGGGATTCGGGGGTCATTGGCAAAATCTGAACATGTGCTTTTTCCACAGCACAGTCTGGGAGCCTGCCCCCTATTCTGTCATTAATGTGTCGTTGAGAGTTTAAGATTTCCAGACGTTAATGACACAACCAAAGTCATTTAGCAAAAGACTCAAAGAAAAACTGGAGCCCGCAGTCTCTCACCCCAGACAAAACTCTACGACCCATTACAGCAGGTTCCCATTAGAGGCCTTTGAAGGGTTAAGCAGAATCCACATTTCCCCTTTCAAATTTATATTCTCTACTTTTAAGATAACCACATTAACCTGGGTTGGAAGCTCTGCAGTAAACTGAATTTTGCTTTTGGGTATGCATAGGCAACTGCAATTCAAAGACAGAAAGAGCACTACCCTGGGATCTTTTATCTGAGAGCACAATCAGGGAGCCTGCTGGATAATTTGTTTTAGAATACCAGAGCACTTGTTTTTAAACAAAGCATTAGCCAAGGAAAGGGGTTACAACAAAAGGAATCACAGGACCAAAAGAAAAAACAAACAAAAACAAAAAGCCAAACACCAAGAATCAAGGTGGTTCTTTCCACCCTCTTTTAAAGTCTTACTTGCCAGACAGGGAAATGTAGCTAAGGAAGGTTTGCATTTAAGCCGTTTCCCGCCCCCCCATTCATGTCTTTTTAACTTTAACCTCCAGTGGAACACACAACCAATTTAAATCTAAAAAAAAAAAAAAAACACTTGCCCTTCCAGGAATCTTCAAATCATGCAAAACCCAAGTCTGAGGATGGATCTTATACTCTACTTTCCACTTTTAAGTAAACCTACCAAAGACTAGAAAGATGTCCTCAGGAGTAGGTCAGATAACCCCACAGGCAAACTTTAGTTTCTAAAATGCCTACCATCCTCCTCCCTAGGGTAAAATCACGCAGTCCTTAGCTATTTTAATTTAGTCCTTCCACAGGAATGACACAAATTAAATTTATAAATTTTTATTTAGTTCAGTTTAAAAAAAATGTTAATGGAACCAATACAGTGCAGTGGGAAAAGCAGTGACCTATATATTAGGAAACTTGGGTTCCACATCGCTGTCCAACTCAGTAGGTCCTACTGAGTGGTTACAAAACATAATTTTCTAGATCTGTTTTCTCATCTGTAATAAGGCGACAGCCTAAGGAGTATATTATCACCTCTGAAAACATGTACAGAAGTGAGGAGGGATTAAGGAAGGGTCGAAAGCCCCATTAAAACAAGATCAGAATAAAACTCTTAAGAAGCACTGATTTAAGTTCTGTGGTGCAATGGTTCAAGTCAGGCTCTGAGGCCAGAACGTATGAGGCTGACCACTTACATGTTATGTGATCTTAAGTGTAAACTCTGTAGCTGTTTCCTCTCCTACAAAATAGAGATCACAGCAGCACCTACCTCAAGGGACCACTGTGTGAGGATTACACAAATTAAGAAATTAGAATACCTGACACATAGCAAGCACTCAGTAAATGTTAGTTCTCATTATAATTATCGAATACATCAATACTGAGCTAATGGTGGAGTTAAAGTTGAAAAACTATTAAGTACCTTCATGTCCTTTCTAATCAAAGGAGAAACAAAACATCTCGTATCTCTACATGAGTTTTGGTGCAAAACTTCGGTTCACTTCCATGAACCCTCAGAAGTCCCTGCCCTTATTCCCAAACCTGTCGATTTGGGCAGGTACACAAGTACTGGAATCTCTATTCACCTGCACACACAGTCCCCGAGGACCCACAGTTGTCTAAACCCACCAGGAAAGCCTAAGCTAGAAAGAGAAAGTGTTTCATCCTCTGAACAACAATAACAAAAAAATCTCATTTCCCACCCACCCGCTTCACACACTGAAGTCAAAGTCTACTTTAGCAATCCAAAAGCTGATGAAAACAACATATACTTGCTTTTTTATTATTTTTAGATGATTCTCTTTAGAGAGCTCACAGATATAAAGACTTCTTTATATGATGAAATTTAGTTTTCCCTCTTTAGTCAACAACTATATCTGATGAAGATGATGATCCAGCAAGGAAATCATATCAACCACTGTTTTCTTCCTCCACATAAGCCAAAAGCTGTAAGATTTCTTTTTCAGTACTTTTTTCACTCAAACTTGACATTTTCTTCTTACGATCTATTTTATTAACTGACTCCAAACAATCTCTAACGCGTTCCCTCTATTTGGGGATCCAGTGGTCTTCATCAGTGCCCAATTCCCTGACTGCTGTGAAAACTGTGACAGATTTAAGCTTCACTTCTGATTAAGTCTTCCCAGTGAAAGTAACCTCATAGCCTGGCCCAGTATAGAGCCCTAGAAATAAACTTTCCATTTCTGCTTTCCTTTCCCCCAAATTTATGAGCATGCAGGTGAATTAGGGGATTCTACTTGAAGTAGAAAGAGAATTGAGTATCATTATTTCTCCAGCATCTTCTCTAAGCTTGAACCTTAAGCTGTACATCTATTTCGTCCCCATCATGTTAAGCTGGTAACTAGTAAGATAAAATCCAGCTGATTCCGAAAGTCCCTGCAAACTTTAATGCCCCAATGCTTAACCTCCCTTGAAGAAATACATTCATGAAAGCATCAATAATCAAAATCCTCAGAACCAAAAAACTTAATTTAAGCAAAATGAGGCAAAAACGTTTTGCCTAATGGCTCCCCTAGAGCTTTTCTAGGGGAGGACTACAGCCCCACCACACCTTTTTCTCTGTTAGACACACCAAACAACAATGTGACACCAGAATGTAACACCCAGAATGTCATTCCTTGAAGCTAGAGGTTCTGTTTACCCTCCCCCGCCCCACTGCCTAGAACAGTGCCTGGCATAGGGAAGAAACTCTGTAACCATTTATTAAATGGATAAATGGGCAGAAGGGGTGTGGGTATCCCAGGGAACTAAGACCCACAGGAGAAAATCAGGCCCCAAATAAGATTGACAGTACTTCTGAAAGATGTCACAGTCTTAGATGTATCCACAGAGAATTGGCCACTCTGGTGGTCACACACATCTTACGGGTACATCTTACCCCACATCTTATTGATAAAGCCGTGTCTCAGGCCAAAAAAGCCCTCAACTGCCACCCAACAGCTCAGAGCCTTCCTGTAAAGATGCATGGTTTTCCACATGAAATCAGCTGTCCCCAATGACTTCTATGTTAATTTTATAACAACTTTTAGCTAATCCCAAACACTTCCAACAGAAGCACCTTTGAATTTCTCAGTCCCCTTTCTAATGTCTCCTTCCTAGTCTCTAAAAGGCTTTGTAAAAAATATGTAAATGTATCCCCAGCTTTTCTCAGTTATGGATGGGAGGAAGACAGCATCAGGAGAGGAGCATCCCAGGACATTACCCTTCAAAATTTTGGAAAGCAGACCACATTAAAAAGTTCGACAGAGAAAATGAAAAAAAAAAAAAAGGCTAGGAGTACAGTTCATTAAACACATGGCTTGGTACTGGGCATCTGAGAAAACCCAGTGAAGAAAAACTGACACACCCTCCTTCAAACAGAAGGTCTCTACCCTGACTGCACAACACAATCCCCTGGGGAGCTTATAAAAGTTCTGATGATGGGGTGGGGGCTCCCTCCACCCTCCCATGGGTATGGGGACTTTTTTTTTTTAATTCCCCAGGGGATTCTAATGTGCAGCTAGATTTGAGAATCCCCTGCTCTAAGGCTTACAGTTGACTCGCTTCCCCCTCAGACAATACACACTAAAATTAGCCCAATTTTAAGAAAGTGCTAAGCTCTGTTAAAGCTGGTGGTGGGTCCATGGGTGTTGGTCATGTTATGCTTTATACTATTCCATAGTTATAAAATATTTCATAGTCCTATATATACATATACATGCATTTTTTACACAAATATATTTTAAAGCAAGCTCACCATAAAAAGCTCCTCAAAAAGCACAAGTGCTAAAAAGTACATTCTAGGGAATACTGGAACTGATAGTGTCTGGGGCTTCTACTCCACTGGGGAGAAAAAAAATCAAGACCAATTCAATTGGGTCTGCTGACTTGAAAACACTGGTCTGAATTCTGTAACATACTTCACAGTACAGGTCTTGAAAAATGTCCCAGTCAAAGTCAGTTCAGAAAGACCAAAAGGTATCTGCTTAACCAACAATCCACCTAAAATCAGCAGAGTTGCCAGGACTAAGCCAGACTGGCTGTGAAATCCTTTATATAATCAAACACCAAAGCGGGTTGCAGCAAGGCAGTATTACTCCTAGGGCTCAGCTTGAGAACCATCTTTTTAAAATGGGGTGGGGAGAGCATATTCCAGTGAATGTTTATCCAGTGACAAGCCCACCCACCCTCCTCCTCATGAAAGACGCAGTGCAGGCCCTAAAATCACACAGTCTGGGCTCAAATTCTGGCTCTACAATCTGGGGAAGTTAATTATTTAACTTCTCTGAACCTCAGTTTTGTCATCTCTAAAGTGAGGATAATAATGTTACCTACTTCACAGGGCTGTTGTGAGGGTTAAATGTGAGAATGCTCTGGGTAGAATGACGATCACATGCAGTTAGCCCTTGATAAATGTTAGCCATCATTATCACTGTTGTTGCTGTTATTAAAATAATCACCCAAATGGTGGTGACTTCTGGCACTGAAGAACAGAGCTCGTTTCCAATTTGTGGTGATTAAGCATTGGAATTCTGTATATTCTTGAAGCATGTCTTTTGGGAGAACCATATCCATATAAACAGGAGAGGAGACAAATACTCTGGTCTCCAAAAAAAGATGCCCCATAGCTCCTAAGGCCTGGAGTGGTGGCGGTGAGGTACAATGGGAGGCTCCCATAAAGGAATATAACATGTGAGTTTTAGATCGGGTCTTGTTTTAATACCAGCTAAGTGATCTTGGGGAAGTTCAAAGACTTTATCGGTTGGGAAATGAGGGCTTTAGACAGTCGTTCTCACTGTTTTTAAATTTCTCAAGTCACTTGGGTTTAAAAGTCAAAGTTCCTACAGGCGTCTCCCCCATCTCGGCCCCTCTCCTCCTCACTCACTCTATTCTAGCCACCATCACCTCCTACAGTTACTCACACACCAAGCCACTCCTTCCTCCAAGCCTTCACCCTTGCTCTTTGCTCTGGTTGAATGCTCTGCCCCTGGCTATCCACAGTGCTTGCTCCCTCACTTCCTTCAGGTTTCTGCTCAAATATTACCTCCTCGAAGAGGCCTTATCTAAAACCACCTCTATAAAATTGCACATCTGCACACACATACCAGATTCTCACTATCATATCTTTAACCTGCTTTTAAAAACCCTGTCACTACTGAACACATTATGTATCTGTTTATGATTTACAGCATGTCATCCACCCCTGATAGAATATAAACCCCGTTACAGCAGATATATATTTCTCTTATTCACTACAGCATCCCCTGTGCCTACAACGGTGCCTGCCTGGCTCACAGAAGCAACTGATAAATATTTCTTGAATGAAAGAACAGACGAATTCAGATACCTTTTTCTTCCCAAAGAGAATCTTACTCTTAATACATAACATATAAAACAGGTAAAGGTGGAGCTCTGGTTGAATGAGGTCGGGGCCTCCCCTCCAATGACTCAGTGTCCCCTGAAGTGCCCCAAAAACCACTGCCCAAATGATCTCCAAAGTCACTTACTACTCAGAAAGTCTCCCAAGTCCATGTTATTTCTGTGAGACTCCAAAGAGAAACATTAAATTTGATAAATGACTTTCCATTCTGTGATTTCACTTATTATTCACTGGCAGCTGCATAAAGTACCCTAAAAATTCAAACCATACCATGTTCCAGAACTGCTGTATCCCTGAAATACCTACAACCAAATAGTAGGCATGTCCTACTATGGGGGGCAGGGGGCAGGTTGGGATCTCTTTCCATGCCCTGTTACATCGTCTCTGAGCTTCTGGGACCTACTGCTAAACCTCTAGGCTGCAAAAATCTCACTGCTTCTAAGGGGGTAAGGAAGAAGGGTGGTGGACCCACGTGGAGACAGATGTTATACAATGGAGGATATAAATTTGGGCCACATGGCAGCCACCTGGTGACTTCCTGACTCCACTACTTAGTCTCTTTTTACATCTAAATGACCTCCTGCCTTAGCCAGCTTTGGACTTACATTCAGGAAAGCATAGGTTGAGGGAGTATCATGTCCTAGAAAAGAACTCTGCACAAGGCATGAACAGTTGTGAGCAAAACCCCAGAAAAGCCAGCTGACTACAATATTGTGGTAAGATCTTATTATGCACAGCTCAAAGACTTCCTCAAAATTGCAGGAAAGATATGAAATATACTCAGCTAACAAGTAAATAGGACCTTTGCAAATCTCTATCATCCAGCCTAGTAGTGCTGAACTAAGCAAGAGTTATCGACTGAAAGCGTGGTGACCCATCCTCTAACACTGTAATCTAATCCTTAAGCTAAAGACAATTTAATGCCTTTGCATGTCCATATGTTTTCTAATGACGCCATTGCTGTCAGCATGCTACAGGAGTGCTTCTTGGAAGATGGAAGTAATGACAAAGCACATCACTGGGAAGGCAATTATATGCAGTACTAACCATTTTACAATGGCCATATGGGCTTTATTTCAACAATGTAATTTCCAAATCAGCCTGAGCATACATATTTCTCTGTCCTTAATCCCAGGGACACCATACTAAATGAAGTAAGAGTACAGATGAAATATGGGCAGCCAATGTAGAAATCTACAACACAATGCTAAGGTAATGTTCATCTGAAAACAGTAAACAGAGGGCACCCACTGCCCTGAAGTGAAATTGACACCCATCTGTACCCAACCTAATAGAAAACATCACAACAGGGGTATTATAAACCACCCGAGAGGCAAGGAACAACACAAGGAAAAGTTTAAAATACACAGATCCTACCTAGTGTTCACAATCTGGGACAGGCCCGAGAGTGATACAGAACTCATACTGTACAAATATATAAAATTCAGGTATAAGGATCGCTTTTAAAACTCTGAACTTAAAGGTATGGTGCCTACGACACTAGAGTTTTATAGTTATAGTTAAATTTCAAAGGACATGCTTTGACTTGGGTCTCCCCTACAATCATAAACTGCTAAAAACTGAAACCTGCTGTGTTTCCATTTTGGATGTGCAAAAGGATAACCGTGCTCAACTGTAGTTGGAGAGAGAGGGGCAAGACTGCAGGTCTCAGAGCATAACGGTTCTGAGAAGAAACTGCCTCCTCTCTCCAAAAAGAGACTTTTCACAGAAGTGTTTACTTTGACTGTCTTCATATTTTCACCCAGAAATCTTCTGAAATGTCAGACCCAGGGAGGGTACTGCACGTGTGCGTGTGTGTGTTATACCACTCCTTAAGGGATGGTCATCAGCCAGGTCTGAATCCCCAAGTCCTAGAAGATGAACTGTGTGGAGGCCCAATTTGGCCCAGAGGAAATGAAGAGGGGGCTTCTCAAGAATGTACGGTACTTGGGACTTCCCTGGTGGCACAGTGGTTAAGAATCCTCCTGCCAATGCAGGGGACATGGGTGCAAGCCCTGGTCTGGGAAGATCCCACCTGCCGTGGAGCAACTAAGCCCATGCGCCACAACTACTGAAGCCCATGTGCCACAAATACTGAAACGCACGCATCTAGAGCCCATGCTCCACAACAAGAGAAAAGCCACCACAATGAGAAGCCCGCGCACCACAACGGAGAGTAGCCCCTGCTCGCTGCAATTAGAAAAAGCCCGCGCATGGCAACGAAGACCCAACGCAGTCAATAAATAAATAAATAAATAACTTTATATTAAAAAAAAAAATGTACGGTACTCTAATCACAGCTGGGATTTCCATAAGAAGCAAATCTAACAGTCACATTCTCTTTTGAGAGAAGAGACCACATACTCTTTTGTAGCATAAACAAACCTCTACAGGGTGGAGTGGGCTATGGGGGAGAACAATTTGCAAATGTGCTTAGAATAATGAAACAATGACAGAGGAAATAATGTACTATTTGTCATTGGTACCTTCAAGATAAAGATATCTTAGTACATTCTTTCACCAGAAAGTATGCAGTACCTATTAGTTAAAAAACAAAAACAAAAACCTACCAGTAAGGTCTGTTTTATTGTGGAATAGGTTGCCAGGTGAAGTGCTACTTCTTAGAATAGTTTAAAATCAAGCAAAATACTTAGGAATTTAGAGTAGAAAATAAGCTTATACCCACAATGCCCTGTTGAGAGGGTGCCAGTCCCTTCTCCAATTCTACACTTCTGTTCTAGGGGCTGTTGTAAGAAATCAGCAACATTAAGTATGTGGAAGGATTCAGTACACAGTTACCCTCAATATTACCAGCCTGAGCACTTGCCTTTGACAAAGGCTTAAAATCTACCCGATCTGTGTGACCAGGAAAAAGGTCAGATTTTAATACAGGGACAAACAGTGAAAGGGACAGAGAGAAAGAAAAAGAGAGAAAAAAAAAAATCAAACCAACAACAAACATGCTACAGATGTACTGTATGAGTGGCAGCCACCTATGGTAAACTCCAGCTTTTAGAAACAAAATAAAGAACTTCCCAAAAGATGGTGAGGTACTCTCCCCTCCCTAAATCCTATTATTACACCTAGAAAATCCCTCGTAACCAAGACAATTTTCAGCAGCAACAAGGAACAAACAAACGTAGCCTACCAGAGACCCATCTGGGACTCTGTCACAAAATGAATCTGTATTAAAAGAACAGCACTCTGTCACAAAATGAATCTGTATTAAAAGAAGAGCGGAAAGGGATGAGGAGCTCGAGCTTTCAGGTCAGGCAGAAACCACTGCATTTCCTGCCTCTCATACTGACCTTCTGCAAGTTGACTTAACTTCTCTGAGCCTCAGTGTCTTTGACTATAAAACAGGGATATCATTCATTTTTTCCACAGCGGAGCTCTAATGAGACGATGAATGCAAAATTCCAAGCACAATGCCTGGCACAGAGTAAGTACTAAGTAAGTAGTAGCTCCCTTTTCTAAAGTTTCTTTTCATGGAATTTTTGTGGAAATAGATCAACCCTAAATAAGCACTGACTGAGTACCTACTATGCATGGATTACTGAGTAAAGGAAGCAACAATTCTGAGAGCCTCAAATACCTCAAGAAGGATATATGCAGGGAGAGTACAGAGGCTAAAGTTAGAGAATAGAGGAAAATGAAGCAATACATTAGAAATATAGGAAGATAACTCTGGCTCTCTCTTTTCCAAGGTTCCAGTCATATTCCCAAGTTACACACAACAAGCCATGACAGAGCATATAACAGACCAAGAAAAAATTAACAGCACATGAACTTCCCACCAGGTCCCAAATAAAACAGAGTACACTGTGTCACGGTCAACACTTCAAAAACTCCCTTAGGCTTTCCCCAAGATCTCAATCCATGGGAAAATCATTTCAAAAAGACGAAGTACTCTGAAATTTAAGAAATAAAGCATTGCTCTGAGGTCAGCATTATCAGTAAGTTTATTATTATTATTATTACTACTACTATTACTATTGCTGTTATCTGTGATTCTGGAAACAGAATTGCTGCAGATAAAACTAGTTCTGGGTTGAAATACAGATAAAGGATGGCTTTACTGGACAAGTTTAAAGTGTGCATGATCCAAAATACATTGCCAAAAAATTTAACAATTTTTATAAAGTGATCAAGGAAGCAAGAAGTGTTGTAGATATGCTGAATTAAACACAGTTTTTGATACTTTCAGGTATTACATGAAACTACTTTTAAACACAGGAAATATTTCTGGAATCACATTAAATATTCAGTGCTTAAAAAGTTATATTCCTTCAACTGAAGATGACCTGGAACAATCTGGGCCACTTCTATATTAGACTAATAAAACTAATTTTAAAACAACACAACTGTCTAACAGGGAAGGTTTTAACACTCAGGTATGAAATCACACCTCCCAGCACACAAGCTGAATTATCCCCCAGCTTCTCACCTGTAATTATCATTTGCTCCCTCTCCAGGTGGCTGTTAGCCACCAAGTATCTTCCTAGGCTCACATCTGTAAGTACAAACTGCCTCTGGGGCCTCACATGCTATGAGGGTGAGAGGGAGGACAAAAACAAAAACTTCATGCTGGCTTAGACAACTTCTGAAAATATCTATTTTCAACACATAGCACAAGAGCAATTTGATAAAATTAAAATACCCTTATGTCACCACGGTTAGCGATAAGTATTTTTCAAATAAAAAGAGTAAATTTACTTCACAGCTCCTGTAGAGGCCAGCTTCTTCCATTAAGGCCAATTCCAAAAATTTAGCAAAAGATCTTTCATCAGTTGAGAGGGCATAATTAGATGTTTTGATGAAAGCATTTTCCTCCCCTGGTTAAACAAGATATAACAGATGTCACCGACTTCCTTAATAACAATACAGTCCTGCATTTGGCATCTTTACAATTTTAAAAATGAACTGTCATATAGAAAAATTATAGCTAGGGTGTCTCCATACAATCATGGCTCTGAAGTGGTTATGACATGCCTGGACTTCCCAATGGAACAGATATGGAAATCATACTCCATATTCATAGCTGCAAGCCCTCCTTAGCACGCACTTGAAAACCAACCTCTGAAATCTGAATGGTGCGGGCTTATTCAAATCACCACCAATTATTCCTGGAAGCACCGACCAAGTGAGGTATGAAACCTGTACAGAAAATGCAAATCTCACAGTCACTTTCTTCCAGGAGCACGGGGAACACATGCAGTTTTAAGTGTCTCAGGAAAAGCAATGCCCATCTAAAGAGACTCACTCTAAGAAAATCCAAGCTTCTATGCAAAGAGAAGAAGTACCATACTTGATTTTCTTTTTTAATCATATTTTTTCACAGTAAGACTCCCCTGGTGCATTCACCCAATTTACAAAAATTCGATTTACACCAATTTTGTCAACACATCAGTCCAGGGTATAACTAGAGATAGACCTGCATTTTAAATGGGAGGCAGCCTCTCTGACTGAAGTTCAACTCAAACATCCTGGTTTAACAACTCCATCAGTGACATTAAGCACAGATCTAAAGATTACTCAGCCCCTCTGTCAGTTGCATGTGTTATTTATAGGACAGTATATCAATCATGTGTTCCCCTTATTATTTCCTACTTTCTGGTCCTAAGCTATTTGGTCTGCCAAATTAATACATTCCATTGCTGCTGCAATCTGAACAATGCTTGATAAAAGATTAATAAAATAGTTGGGTTCTCTGCAACCACAACATACACACCCGGGGAAATTCATCAATGTCTTTTTATTTGCGTATTTGGCTGACTGCCCCCTGCAGCAAATATGTAAGGTACCAATGCTCAGGTATCCTGGTTTATGGTTTGCATTTAATTCAGGGTGTCAATCTGCTTCTGTTTTAATTACACCCATCTTGATATGTTATTACAATCTCATGAAAACTTCTTTTCATTGTATGAATGGCTATAAATATATACACATGACAAACAGTTGTTATAAATTTTCTGGTTCAGCAATAAACAGGCAAGATGCCTTAGCCAACACATCATGTGGATTTAATATTTTGAGTCTTTCTTCTTCAGAAGAAAAGTTTGGTTGAGTCTTCAACTCAACCATATTCCAAAGTTCACTTGTTTCAAATGTTCTGCTACCAACTTCAGTAAGTTGCGCTGAGTCTCTCTGAATTGCCAGGCTGAAGAAAATATTCTACCCAAAAAAATTACGTTTAAATTTTAAGTGGGCCACATTAAGATCATCTTACATTCAAATAATTATTTTATCTTTCCATCGGTTATTCAAGGATAAAAAACCCTCATATCATCACCCTAATATTTATTTTTTCTTTTACATCCTCATTATGGAAGGGAGGGGGGTGTTAAAAAAGACTAATGGACCTGCAGAGAAAGGCCAATTGTACACTGGGGGAAAGATACTGGGTAATAATCAGAACATTTCTTGGAAAAAATGGGAATCTTTACAATCATGGTTGATCATCCTCATTTGCAGGTTTTTTTTTTGTTGTTGTTTTTTTTTTACCTTCCAATGTTCCCAATCCTTAGGAATCCAAGTATGAGGAAAAGCAGTCTCCTAGTTTCACTGGATAACAGTGAGAGCCTCTAACTCCCAGTGTGATCTTAAGCAGGACAATTAACCCCTCTAGGCTGTGTTTTCATTTGCAAAATGAGAGGTAGAACTACAGCATTTCTAAAGACAACATCTGTGCCTCTAATGCCGCTCTGGCTTAGAAAGCACATCAACCAACAATAGCTGAACTGAAATGGATCAAAAGACTTCTCTGAAAAAGTTGAGGTCCTAACTTTAGGATAACACCCCCTGAAGATGTAGCTATGCACATTAATCTCAAAACTGTAATTTTCACAAATAATCAAACTGATCAGCCTAACAAATGAGAAAGGAGCAAACTTTGTAATATGTAGCAACGCACAATGCCAAATGCTTGTTTCCCCTTTTGTCCCAGTGAAAGTATAATTTCACTTGAACTATATAAGATCATTTCTTAGAACAGCACAATCCAGGACCTTCATTATTTTTGCCAACTGAACATGTACAGAGAGAATGGGTGGAACATTGGAATTTCTAGTATGTGGCTGGAAAACAAGTGATATTCTAATGTTCAACTACTGTTCCATCTACATCTTTATTTCCTTAGGTTTTTTTTTTGTTTCTTACTTGGTTTCTAACTATGGAAAACTATTCACTAAATCACCTTTAGCCAGCAAGCTTTAGCCAGTAAGCATAACTGAACAGAGACCCTAGCAACCAACCAAAAAAAACCTCTACTTCACTATAACTATCGAGAAATCACTGCAATACTAGACTCTCTTAATTCCTCTTTTCAAGCTCTAAAGTATCACTGCCATGAGAAACTTTGCAGAAATGTAAAATGAAGTTGGTGGGTTGTGCTATAGGGGAAGGTAAGTGTGGAGACAAGGAAAGCAACATCCCTGACATCCCTCAGGAATCATCACAACTTGACCCTGGCATTGACTTAAATCCTGTCCCAGATTCAGTCTAAAGGTATCACATTTCACCCACATAACCAAGAGTCGCATTTTGTCTTCACAGGCTGTGTTTCCGTATCTAACCCAGGTCATTTCAAAACGCTTCAGTTAATAACAATCACACAGTACCTGCAACTTGAAGGCTTTCTGTCAAAAATGAATCCCAACCTGCATTAACCACTTTCCTTTACTTACAAACTGTGGGCTTTCCCTTCTCCTCTTGTGACTCCATTTTACTTGTGTCCAAATGCCATATCTCCGCACACTTGGGTTTTCCAGGGCCCAGAGATATGGCACTACATGGCATAGTGGCAAGCCAAAACGACAAAATATTTGTATGTACTTGGCCATTTGTGGTATTTATTCAGGCAAACTCTAACCAGAGCTCACAAATGAATGAGAAATCAGAATGATGAGCTGATAACAGCCCAGAAAACTGAGGCAAGCAATTTACCCTCATGGTGCTACCTTCAGAGTCCCTCAAACAGACTGTCAATGTTCAAATAATGAAGGTTTGTAATTTTAAAGTTTCTACATTTCATTCAGAACTTCCTAAATCCATTGCCTTTCAAAATTTGTAATTTTGATAACTCTATCTCAGTAAAGGAAGAGAAGAGGAAAGGGGGAAGGAAGTTGGGAGGGAGGGAGAGAAGAAGGTAGGCGGGCAGTGGGCGGTGGGGAGTCTACTGGATCCTAGGATGAGACCGACACATGCACTAGTATGTGAAATAAAAACCTAGAAAGACGGCAGCAATGCAAATGATTTCAGGCTACAAGTCCCCTTGCAAAAGATGGAATCAGAGACTGAAAAGGAATGACACAAAGAAGCCTGTACTTGCCTAGTCTCTTCCTAAGCAAGCAAAGGAAGCCAGACTAAGTGAAATCCACCCCTCCCCTCCTCAGTCACTAACAGCATAAAAAGGATCTATTCTTTGTGACCTTACAAGATAGGTACTGACTGCATACCCCCTACCCTGCAGGCTTGTTAGAAGAAATGAAGGAAGAACACAGTTCAGATCTGGAAGAAGAAACGCAAATTTAGGGTCTCACCACCCTTAAATTCTATGCCCCACTTCTAGAAAAAAAAAAATTCTGCATTCATCTATTCATTGAACGGGTATACATTATATAAGAAAAACTGTTCTGACCCAGCTAAATGTCCCTAAATTGGTTTTGATCCTCTCCTGTCTTGGGTTTTGCCAAATTAATTCCCTTCCTGTTCTTCCAAACTTCAATTATTTGAGAGTTTTTTAATCTGATTTTTTTTCCAGAACTTTCTCAAATGAATAGCTGCTATCCCATTACCAAGGTCTTTTTCCTATATCAACTAAATATTGGGTTTAATCCTAACCCTGAAAAAAGTGTTGTTTCTTGAGAAAAAAAAAATAGTATGAGGCACTTCTACAAAGTTAGGCTACACTTAATGTATTAGTATACTACAGCATAGGGGTAAAATAAAATGTAAAAACACTAACCCACCATCCACCCTCTGCATGCGTGCACACACACACACTCCCTCCATCAAAAAGTGCAATTGACCTTATGTCCAAAGGCTTCCAAGTTTAGCAAGTGGAACCTAAATTATTTTTTAACAGCTGCCCTCAACTCTTATTTTTTTGGCTTGGGGACCTTATTTCTAATCCTCACATTCTCTCAAACTAAATAATCAACATTTATTTTTGACAGCATATAGAACTGTTGTATAGTTAGAATCTCTTTAACACCCTCAATGCTCCTTGAATCTCCTGGAATCATGTTGAATGCCCTGTCTTTTTTAACCCTTTTTCAATGGTGAAAGCTAGAGGAAAACACTCTCAAAAAGGATCAAAGGGTAATCACTAACTTTGTGATTCAGTTTTTAAATTTACTGATTCATGTATACCCTGCCTACTTCCAAAAAAGATCTAAAGTAGTTCATCTCAACAACTAACACAAGGCATGTGGAATCACCATATTGCCATCTTCGACCTCATCTCCCATAAATACTTCTGGAGTGATGCTCTGCCTTGTTCAGTGAAATACTGAAATTCAGTAAGCAGAGTAATATACTTGAATTCATAACCAAGCACATTCACAGTCCTTTTTTTTTTCTATAGACTTTCTCACCACTTAGGAACTCCTCAGATCCTAAAGCTATGCAAATTGTCTGAAGTGAAATGCTGGAACTGACCCATTTACTCCACAGTTCCATCCCAAACTTCCCAAGATAGAAAGCAAAAAATGTAACAAAAACATAGCTCCATAGCTTTCACTGGCTGTGTAACAGCAGATGAAGGGTTCTTACCTTTCTTGAATGAACACATCATACATAAACGAGCAAAAGGCAGATAATTTGAAACCTTTATTTTAACATCAGTGTCAACCTCCTTTCTCATCCAGCCTTCTTTCCCAGCTTGCTAAAAATCAGCAGTACAGGAAACCAGAAGGAACCAAGATAGGCTAAAACTCACTCTGGCTGGAAAGCAGCTTGGTAGCATCAGAATTGGGCTGCTATCACAATGAAAGAACTATTAATGAGATCACTCACCAATATTCACCTCATGTGTGGGGTTACTAACAATCAATGAAGGGCTGACACCAGGCAGGAAAAGGGAGCAGAAGGAAAAGTGGACTAATCATCATTATTTACATCTCACACTCCCCTTGCCACTCCTACTTAAGCAGCAGCCTCTACTCTGACTCCAAACTTCTGTGCCTGGTTTTCCAAGTTGTCTATCATCAGCCCACTCACCCTAGACTCAGAGACTACCAAGTGCCAAGATCTGGAAGGGACCATTGAAATCTTTTCCAGCATTTCCCATACTGGATTATAGATTGTGAATTATAATGCCAAGAATGAAAGTGCCCTGTGGTCATATAAATTAGGAAATAAGGCACATCACTTCTCCTTCTCTAATATTCAAAACTCATATACACATTACAAAAGACTTTTAACCTGGGCAGAACAAGTCACCCATTTAATTTTGTCTAGCCCATCAAGTTCCAAAACTATCTGAGAGTAGATCACACTTTTTTGGTCTGGAACACAACCTATGAACGTCCACAGAACTATGTTCCATTCCAGCTTGGGGTACTTTTGCTCTAAAACTACTCTAAACCTCTCAACTTGTGGAAAAAGAAAATGAGGCTTTTAAAGAGTGCCTTCCCAAGGTCACTCAACTAGTTAGGACAGCCAAGCCTGGAGTGTGGGTCTCCACTGGTCTCCCGACTGACTCCCAAACAAGCACTCTTTCTTACACAATTTTGTTCTCATTTCTACCAGCACTTCCTTGCCCGCAAAACCTAATCACCCATTTTGTTTCTGTGCCTTCTTCACCATTCCCTCTTTTTAGAATGCCCCCCACCCCCCGACTCCCTCCGTGTCTATCCAAATCACTTCAGCCTTCTAGGCCCCATATTCTCCAGGAAGTCTTCTCAAACACTTCAGCTTATCTCACTATCCCTTCTCTGAAAGCCTATTGCACTTAGTTGGTATTAGGCATTCAAGTGCCTGTTTCAAAATCATTTTATAGGTGCTGGACTTAATTTTTCAACTAAACTGCACACTCCTTCAAGACACTATATATATTTTAGGTGTCTGTACTCTTTCTAGTACCTTGCACATATCAAACACTCCATGAATATTTGCTGACTGATACAAGGAAAACGATTAATGTTTTTTAAACAACGGAATAAGTGAGATTTGACCATAGTAAATTATTACAGCCTACTAACCTGGCACGTTACAAGCACATCAAGTTCCGTACAGCCTATTTATGCTACCAAAGTGCGGGTAAGCCCTGAAACACATAGGAAATGAAGACCACATGAAAGTCTTAGTTTGATCCTCCACCCACCAGAAATGAGTCTTCCTTCATTTTCACAAGCCTGCAAAGCTCCAACTAGCCTCCTACCTGCTAATCCCACAATTTCATCTTTGCTTCCCTTGGTCAGTTGTACAAAAGGAGGCTGCCCTAAGAACCCAGTACATAGCAGCCGAGTGAGGGGGAAAATAATGGATTTGCAAATTTTCAGTCATAGTGCTCACATGGCTTCCTAATCAAGACTACACAGAAAGAAATGCAAATAACGACAGACAGGTAATATTATCTGGCACATCAGGGTATGCTGACAGTACTAGAACCCCAGCATTCCCATTTATACTTTGTTTGCTGGAAACCACTTTTTAATGAGGCTTGATATCTGGGAATATTCACTTGTATTCAAAGAATATTCAAATAAACAATACCATACCAAATGGTAATTCTGACTTCTCAAATGCATAATGAAAAGAACACCATGTTCAACTTTCGCCTCCTCACTTACCCTCTTATCTTCTATCATGAGACTCTTCACAATCACATACTTGAACTTCAGGGCACAATTACTCAAGACAAGTGTCCCTGCAGAATACGAAACTACCTCTGCCAGTTTCACTGCATATAAAGTGTGGGACTTCTCAAACCCCATCCAAAGCTTTCATTTTAAATAAGAACCAACAGTAGTGAAAAATAAATCAACATAAAAATGTAGGTTCTCATTAGACAAGTTTCTTATTTTTCCTCTAGTACTATAAGTAAAACCACAGTTAGTCTGGAACAATTTTATCAGGACATTTCATTATGAGTTAGGAGCCTCTTCTTAAAAGGGAAGTCAAAATGAGCTACTCTAGACAAAACCATAGGAGTCAAATGATGTGTCCATTAACACCCAAAGTATACACCCCACAGTTAGCTAGCTACTGCTCTGAACCCACATAAGCTTAAAAGCCAAGCTGTTCAAGCTAATATTTCTGGTTTCTAATCACAGTATCATACTAGCAGCAACCTTGATGACACGTGGTGACAACTGATTTCATTTCTACACACAAAAAAAACACAGTATGTATTTAGGATAACGCTTAGAATCTCTAATAATTCTTAACATTTACAAGCACTCCTGTAACATACATTTCTGTCCAAGTTCACAGTTTAGTTGCCTGTTTCCTAATAAGCTCTCACATTTCTTAGTGATAGTTCAGTAAATCTTCCAAACTGAGTACAGTGGGACACCAGAGGTTTTATTTTAATGATCACCACACACATATGTCTGACCATCCAGCATGGACACAAACGTGATAAGCAGCAAACAGTTCTACCTTTTCCCAGAGAACCAGACATACATGATGATTTTATTCCCCACTGTGTGTTTTTAACCTCAGAAGTGTATTTACAGCTTTCCTACAAAAATTAGGATGCCTAAATGTGAACACTGACAGGATATTTGATGATATTAGGGAACTGTTGTTAATTAACCTAGGTGTGATAATGGTACTATGGGTTTGGGTGGGTTTTTTTTGTTTTGTTTTTTGGGGTTTTTTTGAGTCATTACCACTTAGAAATACATACCAATTTCTCACATCACATCTGGGAGGAGAGAATGAGTAGATGGCATAAAGGTGAGACATGAGTTGGCAATTGTTGAACCTGGTGGTGGTGTATCAGTACATTGGGGATTGTTATACTGTTCTCTGTACTTCTGTATATGTTCAAATTTTTCTATAAAGTTTTAAAGAAACTTTTTAAAAAGTTAGACCTTACACCCACACAAAGATATTCAAATGATATTCAGATATGAAGGTAATATAATATTCAGCTAACCAAAGTAACCTGGGTTTTGAATCTAGAAAAGTAGCAGAAAAATAATCACAGCAAGGAAAGGAATGGTATTAATGGTACATTTCAAACTTGGCCTTTAAAAATTAAAAATTTTTTACACCCAGAAGAAACTGGAATGGGCACATTTTCTCTCAAAAGCCAGATGGATAGACATATACATCACAAGCCCAGTCAAATATTTATTAAAAGTAGAACAATCAAAAACAACTGCGTAAGTTATCTTTATCTTTACTTGGCCTTCAAAAATGTTCATGGGAATCTGGAGGCCCCTCTTGCTTACTTACTGAGAAGGGCCACATAGCAAAGCAGGATAACCATGCAGGAAGCAAAACCACTTATAAGCAGCTCTTACAAATACTGTCCTAAACCAACCACTGATAGCAACCAAATCCTAGGCAGCATTTTCTAATTCATGTACTAGGACACATATTGACATTTCAATTCCTATTTTAAAGCAAAAGAGAGGCAGAGAAACAGAGAGAAAGAGGTCACACTGTACAGTACCCTCCCACCTTGGCAAAGTTGAAGCCACAGTTAGAATTATCCTAATAAGTGGTGAGCCTCAACACTCAAAAGAACTCCGTAAGATCCATTTTAGCCAATAAACCACCAGTTCTAGAACCCAAGGACAACTGATTCAATCACTAACATCAGAATCTATGGCCACCAATACCACCACCCTCCCTTCCTCCCCAACCACTAGCCACCATCACCACCAGCAGCCCAACCAAAAAGCAGTTCAAACAGAAAAGAACAACCCTAACAGGAAGGCTTCCTTTTTAAAAATATTTAAACTTGACACCCAAACACACACACAGAACCAGCCGTCTAAACCTCTAAACCTGTACAGTTACCGCATATGAGACTTAAACTGTCATTAACAAAGCTTACATTTGAGCATTGCAAACAATACCATAATAACAGCAAAAACCAAAGGGAAAAGGAAAAGTTTCTTTCAGGAACCTCAAACCATCACATCAGGTGCAGAAAAGGCTAGAAACCAAATCCTAGCTTGGTTTTGTTCTTAAGAAAGCCGGACCAACTCTGCAGAGTCTCAAAGCGCTCTGTATGTGTGGTGTGTTGGGGGTGGAGGAGAAAAAAGGGGGTTACCTTTATACAGGCCAGTGACCCATGCCAGCACTAAATCAGATCCATCCAGGTAAAGAGAGTTTCCCTCTGACCCCTGGACAATCTCCCCCTACCTGCCCCCCATCACCACCCCCAAGGAGCCCTTTAGCTGGCAGGAAAATGTGCATTTGGAAATCAATGCTGCAGGTGCCCAAAGAATAAAGAAAGACACACATAGATATACACACACACAAAGCCAATCAGAAAGATTAAAAAAAACACAAAAAAAAAGGAAAAGGAGAGGGACAATTGGGTGACAAGCCCTTCAGATACCAGCTAGGATTTTATTCTTTCCTCCCACCAGTCCTCTCTAGTATACATTTTTCTGTCCTTTAACCGAATTGCTCATGTACACACACATGTGCATATGTATGTGTATAGATAATATTACAATTAACCCTTTCTGTAATAGACCCCTGTTCGGAATACAGAAAGATATTCCATCCTTTCCTCTCTTCCCTCCCCTCCTCCCTCCTTTCTCCCAACCAGGAGAAAACGCCCCCTTCCCCAGCTTCACCAAAAAAAAGAAGAAAAAAAAAAGGAAAGAAAGAAAAAAGAAATGAAAAGAAAAAAAGGGGGCAGGGGAGGGGGGCAAAGAACCACAAAACCCCATCAGTCTCTGGTCCCGAGGACACCCAGGAAAGGTCTATACAAACACACACACAGGGACATATGGCTCTGTATAAAGCACACAGAGAACCGTCCACAGGCGCCCCAAACCCAGCAGAGACTTCCACCAGCCAAGAAGCCATGATTGGGGAGGGAGAGGAGGAAGGAGTAGGGGCAGAGCTCTCCGTGGAGGGGGGCGCATTGTTGTGATGCCTGCACCCCTTTCTTTCTGCCCATCTGCTGTGGAGGGGGTGCGGGGAGGGGGCGCAGGGGGAACGCGAGAAAGAACGAGGAAACCTGGAGACCAGGCACGGCTTGTCGATTCCCTCCTGCTGCCTGTCTGCCCGCGCCCCCAGCTCCCCCCCAACAATAAGACATCAGCCTAGACAGACAGACAGACCGGAGCGCGGCGGGGGAGGCAGCAGAGCCGGGCGCAGCCGGGGGGGGGGGGGTCGTGCCTATAAAGGGAAACCGGGGGGAGGGAGGTCCCCCTTACCTCCAGCGCTTCAAAAGTGACAAAGCTGGTCATGGCAAATCCATCAATGATGTCCTCTTCGGCTGAGGTGGACTCTCTCCGCTTCCTCCGCGGGGGTCTGGGCCGGGACGGGGCGGAGGACGGGGGCTTCCCATTGTCTTCCTTGTCGGAGCCCGACGACGAGGCGAACGAGGGCGCCCGGGTCCGGCCGGCCCCGCCGCCGCCGGCCGCGCCGGCCCCCAGTCCGCCCCGGGAGCGCCTCTCCCGGTCTCGCTGAGACCGCGACCGCCGCTTTTTGCGGAGTCCATGGCCCCGCGTCGGGCCATCCATGGCTCTGCTTCGCCGGGGTCTCCCCGCTCGCCGCCTGCCCGCCACAGGCTCCGGCCGCGGCCGCACAAAAAAATTGACACCAATCCCTCCCTCCCCCTTCTCGGCTTCCCTCCGCCCCGAGGAGGGCGCGGGGGAGACGGCGGCCGAAAGAAGGGAGAGAAGGGAAGAAAGAGCGGAGAAAGAAAAGGGGGAAGGGGCGGAGAGAGGGAGGAGGGACGGGAGCGAGGGCGAGAGGCGAGGAGCCCAAGTGCGGGGCTGCCCACAGCACCGAGGGTCGGAGATTCCTGTGAGCAGCGCCGAGCAAAGTAATGGCTGAACACACAGGTCTCCTTTAGAGGGGGAAAAAAAAAAAAATAACTCACCAAGCAGGCAATAAATCAGAATAGCGGAATGCTTTGATCAAGAGACTAGGAGGCTCCGGGGAGCCCTCCCCGCGGCCATTCTCCGCCGCGCCCCCCGCCCCCCGAAAACGCCTGCCCCCCCCCTCGACTCCAAATCGGGCCCGAAAAGGTCGCGGGAAAGTGGGGGCAATGAACTTCACCCGCCCCTCGCGCAGGAAAACACCCCCGACGCCTCTCACACACGCCTCAGACAAAACTCACTCCCTGGCTCCAAAATTTTTAAGAAATGCATCCAGGGGAGGCCAAGGCTTCTAAGCGACCAAAGAGGGACGAGACCCCCCAGAGAGGGAAGCATAATAATGAAATAATTAGAAGGGGAGAGGACGAAACTGGAAGAGGTGGAGAAGGGAGGTGGAGGAAGGGAAGGAGGATGCTGGAGCAGTTGTGGGGTTTGCTTTTCGGGCTTGGAGGGGGGAGGAGGAGGAGATGAAAGAAGAGAAGAAGCAGCCCCTGAGGCTGCCACCCACCCCCCCTCCTCAAAAAAACATTTTCTCCAGTCCCAGAGAAGAGGTCACCCTTCCTCAAAAAAGGGAGGGGGCGAGTCAGTCGACGAGGAAAGCAGAAAGAAATCTCCAGCGGGAGAGACACCGGTGTGCCGCCGCCGCCGCCTCTTCTCTTCGCCCAGCCTGAGGGAGAAGCGCGGCCAGGAAGCGCCGGGAACGCCGCTCTCGCCGCCGCCGCTAACGCTGCCACCGCCGCCGCCACGAGAGCCCCGAGCCGGAGGGTGCACGGCGTGTCCCCCGGCGGCTGCAGCAGGAGCCCGGGCACGGCCCCATCCTCCGCCCGCCTGCCTCGCTCAGCTCCCGCTCCTCCCCCTCCGCGGCCGGCCCACCGCCGCCGCCGCCCGCCTCAGCCCAGCCCCGCGCCCGCCCGCGCGCGCCGCGCGCACGCGCACCACCCTCCCCGCTCCTCGCTCGGCGCGCGCTCCCGCCCCCGCGGCCCCGGCCGGCTGGATCACGTGGCCGGCCGGGCTCCCTCCACCCCGCCCCCTCCCCAGTTGTAGAGTGTGTAGAAAGCAAAAGGCTGGGGGCTGGCCGCGCTCGCGAGCCCAGGGCATGCGCGCTGGGGCGGCCGGGCCTGCGCACTGGGGGCGGAGGGGAGCCAGGAAAGGGGAGCGAGGGCGGGTGGGGGCGTGGAGGGTGCCGCCCGCGTGGGGTCAGCTGCGACCCGCCAGAGTTGGCGCGCGGGAGTGTGGGAGCCGCGGAATGTTCCCGCCAGTCGCACCGGGGTCAAGTGCGGGCCGCTGTCGCCTGTCTACTCCGCGCGTCCAGCTCCGCGCCTTCCTCGGGACACTTGTCCTTGGACCCCCCTACCCCAGGCCAGCTGGAGGCTCCCCGGCCGCCTTCTCCAGAGACCCCCTCCCAGGGTATTTTCCTGGTGCGACCTTCGCAGGGAGGGAAGGAGGGGATTCAGAGAAGGATACCGGGGCGTAGGGGGCGGGGGTTCCCCGAGATGGGGCGCGACTGCAGGCGACAGAAAACGGAGCGGGTGCCAAAGCGCGGGCCTCTGCTCCGCTGGGGGGCACTGGGAGGCCCCATGGCAGAGTTGGAAACTTTTCTCCCACGTGGTAGCACAACGCGTGGCCGAGTGACCCCGCACCCTAATGACCTCTGAGCCTTCCTAGCCTTCGAGCGGGGGCCCTTGAGAGGCGCGGGAGGCTTCGGAGCAGCGAGCGCGCGTCCGGGTGCCGAACTTGAACCTCAGCTGCAGCCGCCTAGGGCGAGGAGGCGGGGCTGGAGGGGGCGGGGACCGCCGCAGACCGAGGACCCGTTAGACCCGCAAAACACAGACCCTGCCACAGAGGGCTTCCTTTATCTGGGGAGAGGGGGGTTCCCTGCTTTTCCTGTCACTGCCCCTCCTCCCGCCGCAAAGTAGCTGATGCTTATAAAAAGTTGTATTAAAAGAGTTGACTGCAGCCCAGAATAGATCAACAAACGCGACCAGCCTCTCTGGGTAAAATAGCTGTACATTTTCGGGGCACTGGAATTTCTGATACGGATCAGAAAAACGCCGACAACCCTTTCCACCAGCCTGTTAGTTACGCACGTCAGTTTATGTCCGGGCACATAAACACCGTGGCACATCACCCCTTACCCCCAGTACCCTACCCTTGGAAGAAAAGGAAAATGAACGGACGTTTTTTAATTGCCCACAATGAATCAGGCACCGTACTGGGCGCTTTGTACATGATTTTTCCTCTTTGAATCTAAATCTGCACGTTTTGTTAGTACAACTGGAAGGAGGTAGAAAAGAAAAAGGGTGACAACCTGACATACCTAATATTCATTCAATCATTTCTTCATTTAACAATTATTAGAGCCTGTTATGTACCAAGAACTGTGCTGGGAATACAGTGGTCCATAAAACAGAGATCTTCCTTCTTAGATCTTAATGTTCTAGCAGGCAAACCTCACTCATCTTGCACTTACGACAATTTAATGGTTGGTCATTCCCTTAAGGCACAGTTGTTCAGTGTCCCCATTTCCGGATCCCAGGTCTTGATCTTTCTGAAGTCGAGGTAGGGGATGGGACCGGATAGGATGGTGGACGCCAAGAAACAAGAGCGAAGAGCAGCAACCACTGAACCGTGAATGAGACTCAAGCTTTCTAAGTGTCCAGGGAACAAACCATTTGACCTTAGGCAAGACTGTTAAATGATTAGTTTTCTCATCTGTAAGTCAAAGAGTTTCAATATGTTCAGTAAGTCCCTTTTCAGGTCTACCACTGGCCTTCTCAAAACACATATTTTCAAGTAGATTGAGTGCTGTATTTCTTGAAACTAGTAACTGATAGATGGGATCTGACGCAATTTATTAGGAACACGGTGCCACCTTCCAAAATTACCTGCCTAAGATAACTGAGCCTGCTGCCCCTGGAACCATTAACTAAAACAGTACCTCTGTACACAGTGCAACTTCTTAGGCATTGTCCCAGCAGCTGCTGAAATCTACTCTGAGGTTATCAATCTCATTCCTACAAAAGAAAAAAAAAAAAAAAAAAAAAGGCAAGGTCTTTGTAATTTAAAGCAAGGATCTGGGCTTATTTTTAGTATTTTTAAGAATGTGGAACATAAATACTGATAAGTTTCAAGGAAAACTAGCAACTAGCATACTTACAGTCACTTTTCAACAACTTTGGGGGTTGGGTTGAGGAAGGTGTGAAATTGGCAAATATAATAAAAAGTATAATATTAGTGACTTTCCAGAGTAGCCCTTGGCAGTCCTGTCTTTAAAGAGTAATGTCTGATAGGAAAAAAAATGGATGGTAATGCATTGCATCCAAGAACCTTGCCTCTGGCAAGAGTAATTTGCAAATGCATTTTGGGATAATGTTTAAATGATTTTTTTTCAGGGTGCAAGTGTAATGCTCACTGGAATTGGTAATGCCTTTTGGGTCAGAGTCTCAATTTTCTTCCATCAGAGAATTAAAATTGTTTGTGGATTATATTGGCCATATTTGTTTCTGATTCTCCATACTATGTTGTAAGAGCTAATGATTAACAGACACCATATAATAAGCTAAGCACTTACTATGTGCCAGGCATTGTTCTAAGTTGCATTAAAATAAATCTCATTTAATTCTTATAAATCTTGAAAAAGGTTTTGTTATATCTGTTTTACAGGTAAGTAAACTGAGGTGTAAGAAGTTTAAGCATACTTGCCATAGCTGTTTTGTGGTAAGCTGAATTTGGCCTGAGTGACTCCAAAATTTGTTCTCATAATTGTTATGCTGAAATGCCTTCCTCAGAATGACTCCTCAAGCAATCAAATGCTATATATATGGTACAACCACTTTGGAAAACTGCAATATATCTTAAAGGTAAACATATGAAAACACTTTGGCCCAGAAATTCCTTTCCTAGGAATATGCTAATATCAAATATATACCAAAAGATATCTGTTAACAGCTCAGAGCAACACTATTTATAATAACCCCCAAACTGGAAAACAATCAGAATGTTCATTGACAGTAAAGTAAATAATTGGTGATATATTCATATAACGGAACACTATACATCACTAAGAATGAACAATCTGCTTTTTTTTTAAATTAATTAATTATTTTATTTATTTATTTTTGGCTATGTTGGGTCTTCGTTGCTGTGCGCGGGCTTTCTCTGGTTGCGGCGAGTGGGGACTACTCTTCGTTACAGTGCGCGGGCTTCTCATTGCGGTGGCTTCTCTTGTTGCGGAGCACAGGCTCTAGGCGCACGGGCTTCAGTAGTTGTGGCACGCAGGCTCAGTAGTTGTAGCTCATGGACTCTAGAGCGCAGGCTCAGTAGTTGTGGCACACGGGCTTAGTTGCTCCACAGCGTGTGGGATCTTCCCACCAGGGCTCGAACCCGTGTCCCCTGCATTGGCAGGTGGATTCTTAACCACTGCGCCACCAGGGAAGCCCAAACAATCTGCTTCTAAATGCAGTATTATATATGAATCTCATAAATATGATGCTAAGTAAAAGAAGTGAGACACACAAGAGTATGTATTGTACAAAAACAGGCAAAAACTCTTTTGTGCTATCAGAAGTTAGGATAGTAGTTACCCTTGAAGGGAGCTGATGACTGGGAGGGCCATAAATGGGGCTTCTGGAGAGTTGGTCATGTTCTGTTTCCTTTGCTTGGTACTGGCTGCACATGTGTGCTCAGTGTGTAAAACTTCATCAAATTACATTTCTCTGTAGGTATATTACACTTCAACAACAACAAAAAATGTAATGCTATGTGGGGGTACTGTTTGTGTACATATGAGTACCTATATAAGACTTCATTTTTTTTCATGTACTGATGTCACTACCAAAATGCTCATCAACAGTAAAATGGATAAGAAAGCTCTGGTTTATTTACACAATACCATACAGTGTGACTATCCAATGGAATACTGTAAGTAAACCAAAATAAAGCATAGCATATCATCAGATTTCTTACTGGGCAGAACAAAAGATAAAGCTTAAACTTGAAATGGGCAGCTTGAATGAATTCATAATTCATATCAGCAGACGCTTAGGTGAATTCTTAGCTAAAAGTTTGTAGTTGATAAAGAGTAAAGCTAAAAAAATAATTCCAAAAAGTTTGCTTCTTTAGTAGGGAAGACGCTCAAGTGGTTCTGGAATACACAAAGGAAAAAACTTACATCTGTATTAAGGAATAAACTACTTAACCCAGGAGAGCCTCTCCAGTTGTGCAATCTTTTATTCGAATCAATGATTAATACTCAAACTACATCTTGAACATTCAACCTTGACTAGGCAGAGAATACTATTATAGCTCAACAACTGAACTAAACTCTGAGCCTTCTATGCAGTGGTAGCTATTTTGGGTATCAGATTTCCTAAATTACTAAATTTTTACATCCCTCTAAGTCTTGCACTTTGCACTCTGCCAACACGGCAATTATTAATACATCCTTCTTGATATTACATATTGGTATATAATGTTTGAATTTAATTTATTAGGAAAATTGATTTTTAACTCAAGGCACTAAGGTTTATGTTTTGGTCATCTATAACTTTCAGTTACGTACTTTGTGTGTGTGTCTGCCCTGAGACCAAGGTAGAAATGAGCTGGCTAATGGACCTATCTTTGTGCCATTTCCAAATGAACAAATAAGGAGACTAACACATTAATGTCCCTCTCTAACATTCGTAAGTCGTTTTTTATAGTAAGTATTCCTGGGGAGATGTGATAGCTTGCTTTAACTGACAGGTAGCCCATCAGCAGTAACATTGTTGCAACTTTGCACTGATTATCACCTGCTGTTTTAATTTTTTTCTGCACTGGAAGTTGTTTTTCAAACTGCAGTTTTAATGTACACAAAAAGTGGGGGAGGAAACATGTAGTTCAATTTGCTATATGTTGTGCAGCTTTTATAATATCGTACAATAATACAATCTTTCATCATCTCTGCAGGTGCCCCTGATGAATGACACATTGATCAACCCGTATTCTTCAGACTCTGCCATATGAAGCCAATGAAAGATACCTGCTGGTGACCAAATGATGATCACATGAAAAGGTAGTTCTGGCAAATTTAACAAGCTTTAGATTTTCACAAAACCAATTAGTCTTCCTATTCCTTCTCAGGGCAATCCTTTCTGTTGATACTTAAAGGGTCATTGACATGGTCAGGTGGGGAAATTGATGGATAATCATAAGAAAAAACTGTAAATGACTCTTTAATGCTACCAGTGGGAGATCTCCGTATTTATTACTGATTATAACTCTGAGGATCAATTTCTCTATTGGATTTGGTAGATGACTTGTGATGGTTCATGATTTTTATTTGAAGAGCAGTATAGATCTAAAGGGATCAGATTCAGATAACATCCTGGTTGAAGAAATTATCAATCCTTTGGAATTACATGAAGAATATAATAAATTATAACCCAGACCTAATTATAAGCTCCTATTTATAAAGCCTAGTAAATTATTTTACATTTCAGTTCTGTTCAAGGTCTTTCACCATCTGGTCCCAGTTACAGTATTAACCTCCTTTATTCCAGCATATATATTTCTATGCATCCTAAGCTAGCTCTTACCCAGAACATTTTCCATGCCTTTGCCCATGCTAGTCCATCACCCCAGAATCTCCTCTCCTGCCATCTGGACTTACTGAATGTCTACTCATCCATCGAGACCAATTTATTCATCAACACCAACTCATCCAAAAAGTTTATGCAGATTGCTACTTCCATTCAGAATCAACAGCCTCTTCTCTCCTTACATGGCACTTTAATTTATGTATATTTCAATGTATTATTATATATTTAAAAATAATATAATGAACAATCATGTACTCTCCCATAAGCTTAAGAAATAAAACATTTCCAAAAAACTTGAACCCTCCTATGTATCTACTTTCGTACTGAGTCCTCCTCACTCTCTACTCCTCAGCCTCCCCGCCCTTCCCCACCCTCCCCATAGAGGATCATTATCTTGAATTCCATGCTTATCATTGCATGCATTTCTCTATATTTTTGCTTCATTGGAAGTATCCCTAAACAACATATAGTATTCTTTTGCATGTTTCAAAATTTACATAAATGATATCAACCTAAATCTATTCTTTTAAAACTTGTTTTTTATATTTGATGTTTTATTTGTGAGA
Source organism: Balaenoptera borealis (assembly GCF_965194805.1). NCBI lineage: Eukaryota > Metazoa > Chordata > Mammalia > Artiodactyla > Balaenopteridae > Balaenoptera > Balaenoptera borealis. The sequence goes on from NC_138872.1 coordinate 76,817,653, forward strand.
GTTATTGGTGTTGATACATATAGTTCCTATGCATTCATTTTCACTGTTGCCTAATATTCTGGTATATGATTATTCCATAACATTATTTATTTATATCTTGTCTACATTTAGGTTGCTTACAGTTTTTGTCATTATAGATATGCAAGTGCACAAAGAGACACGACCCCTTTTTCCACACTACTGTTACAAAACTTACCACACTCTTCTATTATTTTGTTATTATATACCTCTCATGACTTTTTCCTATCACTTGATAAACTCTAGAGGATAGGGATTGGCAGGTGCCCTATAAATGTTAACTGATTTGATAACTTATCCTTTCTGTATTTGAGTTGAGACTTTGTAGGCTCAGGCTGTTGTCTTTTAATTATAGTACAGAAGAGGACTTGAATTTTTAGATTTTCATACTTCTACTTCAGAAATCCAAAAAGGAAGGAAGCATCAAGGGAGAGTTGATTGGTCAGACTTAGTATAAAAATTGGCTCCTACCAAGCATCTGTCCTCAAAAATGAGTTGGTAGTATTTCTATGTTCCTCAATGCCTCTGTCAATTTTGGAACACAGTAGATGTTTCTCTACGATTATGATTACCCAGTGATCTCATTTTTCTTCAAGTGCCATTAATTCTTTGGAAAGATCCTAAAAAGAGGAAACGACATTTTCATTTGTGATGAAAATTTATTGAGGTTCAGAACAAACAAACACATTGTTTCAACTATCCAAATAAAGAATATTAGCCAGTTTCTAGAATGGGCTCATATTACCAAGAATTTTCATGAAATAGTTATTTCAATAGCAGGTTAGCTGATGAGAAACTAGCTAGCAAAAGAAAATATTTATAATTTGAACTGTTTATAACTTGTCAATACGATTCTACCATATGTATGTTTTCCCCCAAAGTATTATTTCTTAAATTTAAAAGAGGAATATTATATAAAGATATTATTAGCATTATCATTTGTAATAGGGAAAAAACAGGAAAACAACATAAATGTCCTACAATAAAGGGTAATTAAGTAATATAACATGGAAATATGTTACAAGTTTATGGATTCATTAAAATTATACATATGGTTTTTTGAGGATATGTATTTGTTAATCAATGACATAGAACTGTACATACCTTGTGACTACAATTGCTTTTTAAATTATTAAATTATATATTGTCTATATAAAGTTTAGAAGGAACAAAACTACATATATAGTTGCTTTATTTTAGTGGCAATATGGATGGAAATTTATTTTTAAATTGATTTTCTATATGTTAAATTTATAATAATAAACAAAACTGTGTAAGTATAATATTTCTTTTTGAGTGAGATGTGTGTACTAGCGTGACTGACTGTCCTGGTTTGCTTGGAACCAAAGGGTTTCCCTAGATAGAAGACATTCAGTGCTAAAACTGGGACCTGCGCAGCTGGGATGGTTGTTCACCCTATAATGTGTCTTTGATTGGTAGGAGAAGGTGGGAGGAAATTGTCATTTTACTTCAATTTTCAGGAAATAAACTAGATACTAGTTTGGTCACTAACCAGAAATTATTACAATTTAACACTCTACTCTTCCATACTGTGGCTTATCTTGGAAAATTGCACACAAAGTCTTAAAGAGACAACCTTCCACTAATTACATATTCACCTGGTATCCATTTCAACAAATGAAATTACTCTCAGCATACATTAATTGACGTAATTACTGAAACACCAAAATCAGATTAACCACTGTGGCTCAAAGAAAAAAAGAAATCATGGCTCCAGGAAATTGCAAAAGTATTTTTTTAAAAAAGTGCTTTAAAACGTTTTTCAACTTGTATATAGTTTTAAAGAAAGCTAATAAAACATGGCTATTTCATTATTCACTCATGAGACAATTCTGAGTTCTTAACAGTATATTTTGGCTGTATTGCAGCTTAAAAGTAAGTCATCCTAATATCCTGCACTTTGTTGGTTGTTCTTGTAATCTCCATCGTGCATGCTTTAGTGGCATAGCACTCCTGTTTGAAGACAAATTGTATCCACTACTATTATCTATTTTCATAATTAACAATCACGCAGTTATTCTAGAAGCCCAGCAGCAACAACAATGACATCTTTGTACTTGCAAAAAGCAAGTACTTTTCAAATTCCTGGCTCTTTTTTCCTAAAACACTGACATCATAGTAAAACATTGTTCTCCCTGCTTTGGGTTCGAATCGTCTGATAAATTAGAGAAATCTGAAGATAATGAAAGAGGACATATGCTGGTATAATTTTGCAAGGCAAAAAAGTCTATTCTCAGACTTCTTAATTTCTGTTGCTTGAATACATGGAATCTATTGTTTCATGGTTTTACCTCCTCATTTCCTATGCCAGATTATTATTGCCACTTAAAATGTAATCTCGGGCACAATTCACCTTCCATGCTCTTGGTTCCATCTTGGTTCCAGTTACTGTACTATTATTAGAATACCTTTGCTTTCCAGGATCTTATCTTATTTCCAGAAGCTCGTTAACATTCTTGATCATCATCATGACTATTATTATTATTTATTTTTGCTCTTTTGTACAGAATGAGTTCGCTTTGTTGCAAAATTTGGTTTGTTCTCCCTATCATTAATAACTAGTACTACACATTAGTATAGAATTCTGCTTTTGTTGAAAATAACTCCAATAAATCAAAGAAACATAAAAAAAAAAATATGGACATATTGTGGTACGATTCTTCAAGATAAAAACAGAGGTGTGCTCAGATTCTTTGTTACTCTTGCTTGATCACATGGAATCAAGCACTTCACCACCTGCAAAATCTACTGCAAACTTTTGCTTCTCCTATATTATTAATTTCTAATTGCATTTCCCATTAATAATACCTTAATCTTATCTAACAGAAATATAGTGATATTACAACCAAAAATATAACAGGGCAAGAATAAGGGAAAAAAGGAAAAAGAAAGAAGAAGGGAAGCTGTAACTCACCATAAAAAAAAGCCACAAAGAGATTTTATGCGTTATCGTATTGTATGTACCCATTATTGTCAAGCTCTAGGTCTTATACTGTAGAGAAATTGCAAAGACAGAAACAGTAGAGTGTGTTCTGCTCAACACCCACCAAAAGTTAACTTTTCTTGGATTCCCCACATTAGGCATCCCAACCTTAGCTAACAGCATGTCAAAGTTTCTCTACCTCAGCAACTTCATCACACACACACACACACACACACACACACACACACACACACACACACACGCACACCCGGGCTTATCTCTGGTCAAGTCCATTCTCTTTCTTCCATTCTGCCAGAAATCTATTGATTATCCCAATTCACCTTTGTAGTGGACAATCAAAACATAATAACCTTACAGTCACCTTTGATGATGAATGCCAAAACCTTTGAGAAACAGGATATCCACAAAGTCTCAGTGTCATTCCTGAGATCACTTACTAATTATATGGGGAAATAGAATTTTAACATTGCAAACATTTGGTGGCTACCACCTCAACCAAATGACCACACCCTGCAGCACCAAGTATGATATCACACACCTATGATGTGATGCACTGAGGGCACAACAGTACTTACACACTATTCCTTCCAAAAATATTTAACCTGAAACTGATCATTAGGACACAGCTAGACAAATCTAAAGTGAGGGACATTCTGCAAAACGACTGGCCTGAACACTTCAAAACTGTCAATATTGGGAATTCTCTGGTAGGGCGTGGGTTCAATCCCTGGTCTGGGAACTAAGATTCCACAAGCATGTGTCATGGGCTAAAAAAAAAAAAAGAAAAAGTCAATATCACGAAAAGCAAGCAAACAAAAAAGGCGGAGGAATTGTATCAATAGAACAAGGGAGAGTAAAGAGAGGGACAATTGAATGCAACAGATGATCCTTGATTGGATGCTAGACTACAAAATATAAATAAACTACATAGGACACTATTGGGATGATTGGGGAAATTTGAATACAGAGTCTATTTTAGATAATAGTATTGAATCATTGTTAAATTTCTCAGGGAATTATCTTGTGGTTACGTAGGAGAATATCCTTTTTCTTAGGAGATATATGCTACAGTATATAGGGATGAAGTGTCATGATGTCTACAATAAATTCTCAAATGGTTCAGCAATGCCTATATATCCAAGAAGGGAGTAGAGAAAGAGAGAAAAAAAAAAAGAAGCAAATGTGGCAAAATGTTAACAATTGGTAAATCTAAGTGAAGGGTATATGGCTCTTTATTGAATATTCCTGCAGCTTTTCTGAAGGTTTGAAATGTTATAAAATAAAAAGCTGGGGAAAACATATTAAGCCAAAACCTTGCATTTTTACGAAAAAGAAATCCAGAAGTTAATATATTATAGCAAAATGCTTTTCTTCATGCCTACAAGAAAATGCAAAGGACTCCAAATGTGTTGGCCCAAGTGTGACTGTAAAATGAGGAAGGATTAGCCCAGCGGGCTAGTAGGACATTGCTCTATAGACTACATTGCTTTGTACACTTGTTTCAGGAGATGTATTTATATTCATATATATCACATTCCATTTTATATATAATTATATATTATATATCATTAGGGATGCTATAGTCAAAGATACCCAATTTACAAGTAAACAGAGGCCCAGAGAGGGATCGTACCTTGGCCAGTGTCACACAGCAACACAGTGATAGAGTTGGACTTAGAACCCAGGAGTCCTGTGTTTTATTTACTATCTTAAGCTTCCTCATTTAGTTATTTCCACAAAATAAACAACAACAACAACAGTTTAGAATTTCCCAAACAATTTCAGTTTAACAAAAAGTTTCTATTTCTTTTGTGAATGAGAACTGCCCAATCCCTCTTTTTCTACCAACCCTCTGTGAAAGTGAGACTACAGAGCAGAAATTTACGTGGCTCCAAAGCCTTAAGCATGTAAGATTTTTGGAAACTAACTAAAGACAAACCTACAATAGGAAATTATTACAGCCAGAAAGCAAAGTTTGAGGCCATGTGTTTCCTTACATAAAAGTGACAGGACAGAAATACAGGTTAACCTAAGGCAACTGGAGAGGAATGATCCTTTGTTTTCAAAGGTTTGAATGAATTTTTTATTACAGTTTTTGAGATGTGGTTTAACTATTTAGTGGAATTTAAAATTATTAGAGGGACTTCCCTAGTGGCACAGTGGTTAAGACTCTGCACTCCCAATGCAGGGGGCCCTGGTTTGATCCCTGGTCAGGGAACTAGATCCGACATGCATGCCACAGCTAAGAGTTCGCATGCCACAATGAAGGACCTCACGTGCTGCAACTAAGGAGCCAGCAAGCCGCAACTAAGACCCAGCGCAACCAAATAAATAAATAAATATTTTTTAAATAAATAAATAAAATTATTAGAAATTTAAATTCTGGTTAAAAACCTTTTTCTACCACTCTGCTTAATATAACCTATGATGTTTTTATTTCAAGCTCCACAAGTTTTCTTGAGTTACAAATGTTCTTTAAGTATTCCCACTGTAGTTTCTAACTTGAAGAAAAAATACCCAGGAGTCAATTTCTGTTGTTATTGTTGTTGTTGCTATCGATTCCATATTGAAACACAAATATCACACCCCTTTAAAACCCCTGTTGCATGCATGTCTGTCATTAGCAAGAAGATGCAGGACCACAGGGAAAGGGTGCCAGTGGCATTATGCCCATGAACAAGTGGTACCCAATATCCCCTCTATTTTTCTACCAATCCTCTGTGAAAATGAGACTACAGAGCAGAAGAAAGGACAATAACAACATTATAGCCCAAGTGACCTTAAAAGCAAGTAAACCCTATAATTTGAATGGAGTAATGGATTGGCCGGAACATTATTAGTCACTCTGGATATGACAGAAGTACACTTTCTGTTACAGCATCAGAGTAATAACCTTTTCAGCATTTCATTTGTCTCAAGCAAGCAAAAGGGAGGAGATGTACAAAAATAAGAACGCTGTCTTCTGTAAAACTTTTTTCAGAAATATTGCATATTAGAAAATGGAATCTGACATAAATTAATTTGCTTCGCTATACAGTCTTGTTCCTCCTATCCCTTCAGGTTGCTTCTATTTTGCACACAGTGTGTGACGTGCCTTAGAAACCTTTTCTTGCTCTTGGTAATGAAAATCCTGGCTTTTCCCCCTTGAGGTATTATGACCATCTTCTCTGTAAAATGTGAACATATTTCATATGTGAACAGTGTATGCATTTCTTTGTTTCCTTCCTTAAGTAGTATCCTAGCATAACTTAATTGTTCCTAGCTGAAATGATGAAACTTAACATTTAGGCATAAAGTACCATGTACGGAAAGATCTTCCACCTGGAGCCAATCTACAAATTCTTACTCTTTCTGGGGAAAAAAGTTATTTAGGCATATGTATGGCACCAGAATCCCAAGGCCAAGAAAAAAGACTTTCTTGGCTATATTAAAAATAATTTTATTCACCCTCAGCTAGGCAAACCTAGAGGAAGATTAGGAGATAAGTTGCCCACATTTATCATCATACATTCAATCAATACACTCACTAGACATTTCCCCTGACACTCTATTAAACCAACCCCCTCTACTAGGAAGATAAAACTCTAAATAGAAAATAAGTAGACAGTGATGAACAGCAATATTATCCCTGCCTACAATTTAAGTTCCTAAGACTTTGGTAAACTTTTGAATCCTCTCTGCTCTGGACATAAAACTGCATTTCCTTGCTCTCTGGGGAATATAATTTGGATGACTTGCTCTCTCACTGGAGTTTTATATTATAGGGCAGAAGAATGACTCCTATACTTACAGAATGAGTAGTAATGGCCTAGGATTGCCATAAATATTGGCAATATGACCCTACAAAATAAGGAACCAGGTTGCAGCTGAGGTCCAGCTTCTTGATTTCAGGGCACTGACCTGGATATGCATGGGTAAATTTGAGGGTCCTTACTTTTTTTTTTAAATAAATTTCTTTCTTTATTTATTTATTTTTGACTGTGTTGGTTCTTCATTTCTGTGCGAGGGCTTTCTCCAGTTGTGGCGAGCGGGAGCCACTCTTCATCGCGGTGCACGGGCCTCTCACTGTCGCGGCCTCTCGTTGAGGAGCACAGGCTCCAGACGCGCAGGCTCAGTAGTTGTGGCTCACGGGCCTAGTTGCTCCACGGCATGTGGGATCCTCCCGGACCAGGGCTCGAACCCGTGTCCCCTGCATCGGCAGGCAGACTCTCAACCACTGCGCCACCAGGGAAGCCCTGAGGGTCCTTACTTTAAGGGAAGTGTATTAATCAGGGTTCTCCAGAGAAACAGAACCAATAGAACCAATGCAAATCTATATCCAGTTCTGCTAACCAAAAGTGGCCCACTAGATGCTCAAATTCATATGCATATAGGTAAAGAGATTTATTAGAAGGAATTTGGCTCATGCAATTATGGAGGCTGAGAAATCCCACAATCTCCCATTTATAAGCTTGAGACCCAGGAAAGCCAGTGGTATAGTTCCAGTCTGAGTCTGAAGGCCTGAGAACCAGGAGAACCAATGGTATAAATTCTAGTCCAAGTCTGAAGGACCAAGAACCAGAGGGCTAATGGTTTAAGTTCCAGTTCGAGTCTGAAGGCCTGAGAACCAAGAGCTCCAAGGATATAAGTCCCAGTCAAAGAGCAGAAGAAGACTAATGTCTCAGCTCAATAGTCAGGCCCTCAATGGATTGAATGATGCCCACCCACACTGGGGAGAGCCATCTGCTTTACTCAGTCTACTGACTCAAATGCTAATCTCATCTGGAAACAACCTCACAGACACACCCAGAAATAATCTTTAGCCAAATATCTGGGCACCGCATATCCCAGTCAAAATAACACATAAAATTGACCATCACAGTTAGGAAACTAATATGTATTGACATCTACTAATGTGCCAGGCACTGTTCTATGTGCTTTAACGTATGTAATCAATCCCACATAACTGAAAGCTTCAGGAAGGTATGGACCATGTCTCTTGCTGAGCATTACATTCCTAGCATTCAACATAGTTCGTAAGCTCACAGTGAATATTTACCAAATGAAGAGGTGAATGAAAGGACCTCATGGAATTCTCAAAACAACCCTGCCAAGTAGACAAGGTAGAGCATATCCTCATTTTACAGATGAAGAAACTGGGGCTCAGTGAGTTTAAGACTGTATTTCATTAGATCTTAGAAATGCTTTCTAGTTATCTAAGCATCTTACCAAATAACGAGGGTAAAGCAAGATTCTTATTGCCTAATAAAAAACATTTTAAATACTAGAACAAGCCCATGAAATCTAACATCCCGACTTTTGTTCAATAAGCTGACGCCACCCCCACCCCCAACTCGGAACACCCTCTCTCTGGATGGGGTGAGAGAATAGCTTTCTGTTTTTAAGCAAAAGACTGAAGACACTTTCTTTATCAATTTACTCACACAATGACATCAGATGTAAGGATCATGTATGACATCTTTGAAGAAGTTGACTGTACTATATGACAGTGTTGTGTTTACCCCAACACTTTTGAATGAGATAGCAGCTATCAGTGATACCATTTTACAGATAAAGGAAAACACAACCAACGAGCTATAAAGTAATTTAAAGCAGTGAGTAGAATCTGGAATTCTTCAATCCCAGTCTTTCTGCCACATCATAAATAACCTGCTAGTATTGGGTTGGCCAAAAAGTTCGTTCGGGTTTTCCATAGCATCGCACAAAAACCCGAACGAACTTTTTGGCCAGCCGGATACATCTCCGTAGAAGTCTCGACTGAGCCTAAATGACTGTGGAATTATTTTTGTCTGACTCATACAGTGTTATTAAAAAATTGCAAATTAAAACTCAGGAGATATCCTATACTAATCTGAATTTCTGACTACTTTTAAAGACCCCAAAGATCTGGTAATGCCAAGTAGACTACTATGACAACACTGTCTTCCTTTTACAACCCTTTTACATTGTGGTAAAATATATGTAACAATACTGCTATGAACATTGATGTACAAGTATCCGAGTCTCTGCTTTCAGTTCTTTTGGTATATTTCTAGAGGTGGAGTTGCTGAATCATATGGTAACTCTTTGTATTCCAGTAGGGAATATTGGTGGAACTATTTTAAATTCTCTAATGGCTAAAAACGTCTTTATCCTATCCTCACATTTGATTGGTAGTTTACCTGGGAACAAAATTCTGGGTTGCAAATCATTTCCCTTCAGGATATTGAGGCATTGCTTCATTTGCTCTAAGCTTCCAATTTCATTATGGAGAAGTCTGATGCCATTGGGATTTCCAACCCATTATATAGGATCTGGTTTTCCTCCCTGTAACGTATTTTTTAGGCTTTTTTTTTTTTTTTTTAAGATTTTTTTGGTGATGGTACGTGCTACCCAGGGTGTCTGTTTTATTTAATTTATTTTTTTTGGCCACACTGTGCAGCATGCGGGAATCCTAGTTCCCTGACCAGGGATGGAACCCATGCCCCCTGCACTGGGAGCGCGGCATCTTAACCACTGGACCGCCAGGGAAGTCTCTTTTTAGGCTTTTCTTAAAATACTTTTTTTTTTAGAACAGTTTCAGGTTTACAGCAAAATTAAGGAGAAGGTACAGAGATTTCCCATATACCTCCTGTGCTTATTACACATGCATAGCCTCCCCGGTTATCAACATCCCCACAAGAGTGGTTCATTTTTTTTTTTTATTTACTTATTTTATTTTTGGCTGTGTTGGGTCTTTGTAGCAGTGTGCAGGCTTCTCATTGCGGTGGTTTCTCTTGTCGCGGAGCACTGGCTTCTCTTGTTGCGAAGCACAGGCTCTAGGTGCCCAGGCTTCAGTAGTTGTTGCACACGGGTCTCAGTAGTTGTGGCTCACGGGCTGTAGAGCGCAGGCTCAGTAGTTGTGCCACATGGGCTTAGTTTGCTCTGCAGCATGTGGGATCTTCCTGAACCAGGGATTGAACCTGTGTCCCCTGCACTGGAGAGTGGTTCATTTGTTACAACCGATGAACCTACATTGACACATCATAATCATCCAAAGTCCACAGTTTACATTAGGGTTCACTCTTGGTGTTGTACATTCTATGGGTCTGGACAAACATATAATGAATGACATGTATCCATCATTACGGTATCATAATGGAATATTTTCACTGCCCTAAAATTCCTCTCTGCTCTGCCTATTCATCTCCCCTTCCCCCTCCCCTCCAACCCTGGCAACCACTGATCTTCTGAATTGAACCTCCTGAATTGATCCTCTTATTGTTCTATCTTTTCTCTCATATCCTCCATCTCTTTGTCTTACTTTCTGGGAGATTTCTTCAACTATGTCTTCAAACCCTCCTGTTGAACTTGCTTCCCAAATTTTAATTTCCAAGAACTATTTCTTTCTTTTCTTTTAATATTTATTTATTATTATGTGTTTTGGCTGCGCCGGGTTTTAGCTGCGGCCTGCGGGATCTTCATTGCGGTATGTGGACTTCTTAGTTGCAGCTGCGGCACGCATGCGGGATCTAGTTCCCCAACCAGGCATCGAACCTGGGCCCCCCCGAATTGGGAGTGCAAAGTCTTAACTATTGGACCACCAGGGAAGTCCCCTCCAAGAACTATTTCTTGTTCTCTGTCCCATTTTTAAGGCATCTCATTCTTATTTTATGCATATATTATATTGGTTCCTCTCCGTAACACTTTTGTTAATCATTGTTAAGTTTTCTTTCTACTCCCTGAAACTTTTATTTCCGTTTCCTTATCCTCCATCCCCGCACCCCAACCTGCATTGTTTGGTCTCTGTCTTTCATATCAGAGGCTTTCCTCCATTGCCTGGTTCTTTGGCTGTCTGTTCATACTAAAGAATATGGCAATAATAAGCTAATTGGAAATACCGGGTTCCAGAGAAGATTGGTGCCTGGAGAGCTTCATCACAAGGGGATGAGTCTTCAAGCTGGCTTTGTCACTGATGGACCTATAAATGCTAGTATCTGTAGATCTTTTTTTCTGGGGCTGTTTAGTTTCTGCAGAGAAGAATCCTTTCCCACCAGAATGATTACAGGGAGACGAGAGGTATAAGTCTGACTACTAGCATCCTAAGCACTTATCTAGGTGAAGGTTGCAAGGATCCAGACCAATGTTGAAAGCTTCAGAGCACCACAAAATTACTAAGCTTAGAAGAGTTGATAGAACTCTTTTTTTTTTCCTCCTTTTTCTCAGTATATATTCTTACTCAGCATTGAAAATTTCAGAAGCTAAAATAACTCCACTGCATATTTTAAACAGGGGAACAGGTTGGCCTTTTGTCACAATGAAGCAAAGTATTCCTGGAAAAAAAAAAAATGCCTGCTTTTTCTGAAGTTTGCCAGTTCGGATGTTTTTCATGCCCCAGAAACTGCTGGTAACAGCCCAGCATGGTAGGGGGAAAAGAAAGTCTGTATCTGTCTGTGTATGTTGAAACTCTGAATCTCAGCCAAGACATGAAGTCATGTTAGGGTCTACAACATGGAAGTAAAAGCTTAGAACATCACTAAGTTGTTAACAGATGAACTGGATTCTATCCTATTGTGTTCACAAACAAATGTCTACACTATTGTGCTAAGAGGTTAGAGAAATGCAGATGGAGGCTGAGGTTTCACTCGCTGCTGCCAACCACAATATATGTTCTAGAAAACAGAAAGGAATGGGTGTTTGAAGGGCAGAATGAAAGCAGATCTAAGTAATGTCAAAGTAAACACACCTGCAACCAAGTAATTACTCAGCAATATGAAAATACTGCCTGTACAATATAGTCCAAATCAAAAAGAGCTTGGATCTTGATTTCTGTGTCTTAACAAAGCTAATAATGAGAGATGCATGCATGCTTTATCAAAAGTTAGGTCAACATTTTTTTTAATGTATCTAAGATTTTGGAAAAGTCACCAAATCTTATGTTCTGTCTTTTAAAATTTAAAGACTGAGAATGAGTTTCTAGAGAGAGAAATTAGATCTGGGTATGCTTAGGAAAAGTAGAATATTTCACTATTCTCTCTTGGGTTACTCCAAACTCCAACATTTTTTAAGGATAAGAAAAATGCTACAATCTGAGTCTTTTATTCTAAGGTGGTCCAAGCGGTTTAAACAGTGTTTAATCAAAATCTTATTCTTTTGAGACATGTGCCCCATTTAACTTCCAGAATACTGTTGGCACAGGGTTTTCATGTCATCCCCTCTTCGGATCACTGAAAGCCAGCTTCCTGGAAATTTATTTTCAGTTAACAATTAAAGATACACACAAAAATTTATGTACAAGGAAAATGCAAAAAATTGGAGGCTACCTAAATATCCAGCTGTTAGGGATTGGAAATGGGGGCTTCATCTAAACTTAGAAGAAAAAAAAAAGTCGGTCAGCTTGCCAGAGTTTGACTTATTGTGTTTATGTGTTTACTGCCTATATGTAATAAGTTTAAATGACAGCAAAAGCATATAAAGATATCTGGGAATAAAATGAAACCCCAGTTGACCCTAGATGTCTGGTTTACATAATGCCAAGAATCTGAGATTGTTTGACAATACACACTGTATTGTCATACATACTGTATGACATACATACTGCAAAGTACACAGATCTTAAATGTACAGCTAGATGAACTTTTATACATGTATATATATGCATGTAACCAACATCTAGATCTAGACATACAATATTTCCAGTACCCAGGACTTCCCTGGTGGTCCAGTGGCTAAGACTCCGTGCTCCCAATGCAGGGGGCCCGAGTTTGATTCCTGGTCAGGGAACTAGATCCCACATGCCGTAACTAAAAGATCCCACAGGCCGCAACTAAAGATCCCACATGCTGCAACTTACAAGAAGATCCTGCATGCTGCAACAAAGATACCACAGGCAGCAACAAAGATCCCACGTGCTGCAACCAAGACCCGACGCAGCCAAATAAATAAATAAATAAACATTAAAAAAATTATTTCCAGCATCCAAGGAGGATTCCTCCTGCCATTCATACCCTCATTCAAATCCCAACCCGAGTTCTGCCCCAGGTAAGCTCCATTCTGACTATCTGGAGTTTTTAAAAATACTGGTCAGGGACTTCTCTGATGGCTCAGTGGTTAAGAATCCGCCTGCCAATGCAAGAGACATGGGTTCGAACCCTGGCCCAGGAAGATTCCGCATGCTAGAAAGCCCATGTGCAGCAACGAAGACCCAACGGAGTCAAAAATAAAATAAATAAATAAATAAATTTATTAAGAAAAAATAAAGAAATAACGTAAAATACATGGTTGGTTAATACAAAAAGTCTTAAAAATGCTCATGGCTTTTGGCCCAGTTATTCTGTATCTAAAAATTTATTCTGAGGAATATTCAAAGATAATGTGCAAAGATTCACCTACAAGGAGTAAAAAATTGGAAATGAACTAAATGCCCCCAAATGGGAGAATGTTTAAATAAATTATAGTACATTTATACAATGGAATATCATGTAATCCTTAGAAATGAAGCTATTGAAGTAAATTTATAAACAGAGAACCACAGTGAAGACATGATAAATTTGAAAAGTAAGTTACAAATAGTGTATACAGTAGTATCCCATCTTGGGCGGTAAAAGGCTCTGGACCCTACCACACAGTCTGTAAGATCTTGAATAAGTTATTAAATATCTCCAAGCCTCAGAGTAAATTATCTTACATTTATCTGTAAAGATAGCGAAAATCACATAGTGTTATTATGAAAATTACATCACATTTGACACATTTATGCATTTTGTTAGCTATGAATAATACAATTTATTAATATTAATTAGCTATTATTAATATATTAATATACTAACATATACAGATCTTCCTTGACTTACAGTGGGATTGTGACCCAATAAACCCATTGTAAGTTGAAAATATTGTTAAGTCAAAAATTCATTTAATACACCTAACCTACCAAACATCCTAGCTCAGCCTAGTCTACCTTAAACATGCTCAGAACACTTACATTAGCCTATAGCTGGGGAAAATCATCTAACACAAAGCCCATTTTATAATAAAGTGTTGAATATCTCATGTAGTTTATTGAATACTGTACTGAAAGTGAAAACCCGAATGGTTATGTGAGTACAGAATGGTTGTAAAGTCGGTTGTTGACCCTGGTGATTGTGTGGCTCACTGCCACTGCCCAGCATCACGAGAGGTATGGGACCACATATCACTAGTCCAGGAGATCAAAATTCAAAATCCGAAGTATGCTTTCTACTAAATGCATATCACCTTTGTACCACCGTAAAGTTGAAAAATCAAAACTTGAACCATAGTGAGTCAGGGACTATCTGTACTTACATCTTAATTGTTAACACAACAATTGCATGTTATTTATGTAATTTCTGGGTTTAAAATTTTTAAATGATATCTAAATATTTTCTCCATATAATGGCAGAAATATTGCCCTTGAAGCCCTAATCCATTTATTCTTTTTCTTCTCACCTGCTGTTTCTATAAATTTTGGATTATTTTAGTCTGTCAATAAATCTTAGTGAAAATTTACACATATAAAACCATCCTGAAGATTGCAATAACTTACAATGTAAAGATTAAGCTACACATTAATTTGTCTTTTAGAAAATAATAAACATACCTAGAAGGGATTAAGAGTTCATATAATTTCTTCTAGTTCAAGACCTTTATTTTATAAAAAGATGAGGGAACTGTGGTTCAATTACTTAACGTTATTTGTAAGTGACAGAGCTGGGGCTTGAACCTGGTTTTGTTGACTACATCCTCAGATCCGTTTTCTGAGAGCAGGCATCTAGCAATTACATGTAATAAAGTATTCAATTAAATGTTGTTAAATGATAAATAAGAAAATTGCTGAGCTTCTTAGGAAATAAGGTGAATAAAAATAACTTCTGGACAGCTAAAAATAAGCAACATTACTAAGCAAACTTTTTCATCTGGCGTTATTTTCTTTGCTTATGCAATTTAGAGGCATAATGACCCCAGTGGAGGCAGTACATTAAAAAAAAAAATTTTTTTTTCAACTAAAAAAAAAAAAAACACAAAAAAACCCCAAAATTCAACTAAAACACTCCATATGATAGATAGTTCATTGTCCTTTTGGAGATTTTTTTTTTTTCCCCCTGAAGGGTCACCAATAAGGCCTTTTATTGGCCAATTACATTTTAAAGTCTCCCCTTCCAATCCTCTCACAGATTTATTTATCCTACAAATGGAACACATACCTTTACAACTTAAACAATTTTTGTGTCCTTTTGAAGGTTTTCTTCAGTCTCAGTCATCTTTTGTTCTTTTTTACAACTTAACAATTGTCTTTCAAATTATCTAATCAGTGGGCTATTTGTACAGTCTTTTCATTTTCATTCTGTTCTTTCTAAGAGTAATTCTTCTCCACAGCTTGACTAATCTTGTTTTCTTGATTATGCAAATGTCATATTTAATTCTGACCATTTTTGTTATTTTTTAATGCCTTTTCAATTGCCTCTTTCCTTACCTTAATTTCCAAATTGACTCTCCATGTTTTTTTTCCATGTTTTTTTCTAAATATCTGTCACTTATCTACATTCTTAAATTATTACATCCCTTATAAATCTGAGTAATCACACAATTTTTCACCCATTGATAAAGTGCTTTGAAATGTGCTAGATTTTGAGTACGTCCCCATATTAAGAGATTTAAATAGTCTATTTATACTTCATCTATACTTAATAATAGCAATTCTCCATATACAGTTGAAGAAACCAGGGGTTTTTTTTTTTTTTCTACGTAGTTAATTCCCATCTCATAAATTTCATATCTACAACCACCCTATCCCTGTACACCAAAACTCATCAGAAGCTCTAAGTCAAAACACTGAATCCTTCAGAGAAGCAAAGGAGGGGTTGAGGCTGTGAGAAATAGGAATGGTTAGAAGAACTAATTGTCCTAGAGGAAACTTGCTACCAAATATCTTCTTCCACATTTTTAAAAACTCCAATGATCTCTTCCCAGGAAAATTAAGGGGTGTTAATCATAGATACCGTACAGTTGACCATGAGTTTGACAGCTTCCTAATACCTAGCAGAGACATCAGAACTAAAGTCAGGATTTGAAACTCTGTGTCCGAGAAAAAAGAAAACCTCCCATCATCTTTCTTTCTCTTCTTGTTCCTCTTCTTTTTTTTTTTTTCCTCTTCCTCATCCCTTCCTTTCCTTGTTTTTCTTCTTCTTCTCTCTTGTACCTTATCACTCCTTTATCTCAGGACTCAGAACTAAGGCTGATTCTAGCAGAATTACTGTGAAGGTAGAGTTTTAATAGTTAAACAGAACTTTGTGGGCCACTTTTGGAATTTATCCACCACTTAGCACATTGCTGCTGTGGGAAAGTATTTCCCAGTTACAAAGCCAAACAAAGAAAACAATTAGTGAACAAAAAGAAGGAACACAAACTTATTTGTAAATGGCAAACTGACTTTTTTTTTTTGTTTTTCAGGCTTAGACCTTGTATTCTATTTCCAAGTTCTTGCTCTTCCCAGCTGAATATTTATGCTTTACACTTCTTCAAAATCAGGTAAGTCTTTCAGTAAATGCTTTGGAATTTCACTCAAATCTGCTTCTGTGTGGGGTGCACTGTAGTTACTCTTCTCTTTCTTACTCTTGTCATTGAATCTGATTTGACTGTCTTCTGGACTGTTCTCCTTTAGCCAGATTCATTGTGCAGTCAATTTTGGCCTCCGTTTTTATTGCATGGTTCACTCTTGTCCTCCTTGTGTTCCCACTGCTGCACATCAATCCTTGTCATGGCCTTCTTCTGGGCACACAAGTCCAATCCCCTTGTCATATCCATATGAATAATTTTATGTCCACTCATCATCTCTTTAGTACTTTGAAGTGACATCTCTGTCCTCTGCTAACCACCTAATTTTTTTTAACATATATTAATTTTTAAGATATTTCACTTTCTCCTGCCATCATTTCATTTTATGAAAGGGGTATACCTGAAAGAGGTTCTTTTTCTCTTTGGTGGTTAAAGTTAACATTTCTCTCTCTGGCGATTTTTAAATACACCAACAGACTCTATTGTACTCTTTCTCCATCCTCACTGTCTTCCCTCCCTTCCTTTCTCATCTTTATCCTCGACTCTTTTTTTCTTGTTGTTGGGTCTCCTCCACACAGTGATCTCTCTTCTTTGCCCCTATCATTTTGAAGAAAACTTTTCATGCACCCACACATGTTTTCCACCAGAGTTTTGGTCCTTACTGGTGTCAGGACAGCACCAGCTCTTTCCTCCAGAACTACACATTCTAAGATACATGACTGCCACTTGAAACATTCTGCAAATCTGCCTTTTCTTGTGTTAATGTGCTACCCCAGAATGTCTTACTCTATCTGTACTGTCAAGCCTAGACAAGAACGTTAAGATCTTGGGCCACTGAAAGATCAGATAGGTGTTAGCATCTTTCCCCAACTGTTCATGACTTGCTTGAGCAGGAAATGGATGGTGACTTCTTCCACGGAACCCATGCCCATCAATAATTCTGAGGTTTGCATTAGCTTTTAGGCTGTAAAATCATAGCCTCTTGGGGCTAACAGAAAATGAGAAAGGTCAAGGACTAGGGAAGTATGCAATGGTTTTTTTGTTCATTTAAATGCCAAGATGGGGATTTCCCTGGTGGGCTAGTGGTAAAGAATCCGCTCTACAATGCAGGGGATGTGGGATCAATCCCTGGTCAGGGAACTAAGATCCTACATGTCTCGGGGCAACTAAGCCTGCGTGCCACAACTACTGAGCTCACACGCCTCAGCTAGAGAGCCTGCGTGCCACAAACTACAGAGCCCACGCACTCAGGAACCTGCGCGCCACAACTACAGAGCCCATGCACCCTGGAGCCTGCACACCACAACTGGAGAGAAAACCCACGTGCCACTAGAGAGAGGCCCACATGCTGCAACGAAAGATCCCGCATGCCTCAACGAAGATCCCGGGTGCCGCAACTAAGATCCAGTGCAGCCAAAAATAAATAAAATAAATAAATAAAAAATAAATCTAAAAAAATACATAAAAAATTATAAATAAATAAATAAATAAATAAATATGCTTCCTCTAAAAAAAAATAAATGCCAAGATGGGAAAAGGCAAGACTTTTATTTTCCTGTATTAAGGGTGACTGTGTGCTGGAGATGGGAAGTTGGGGAATCATGTACGTTCAGAATACGACAGCCAGGATGGTACAGAGAGGCATTATTTCCTCTTCGGATCTCTCCTCTAGCAATAAACGGTCTTTTTATCTCGTTGTCTTTGATTCTCAGGTGTAGTTTATAATGCCCTTTGCTTTCTGTTTAAATAACACTATGACTCAATAGTGTATTACCAAAGATGATTGCCGCTAAAGTCTTTACCTCACTGTACACTCAAGTACACTTTAATGATATCCCAGTACGATACTACGTGTTGATAGGTCTTAGTTATGGTTATTTTATTCCTAATTAGCACATTAATTTAGGCTTTTATATTTCACACGCACTTGTATTCCTTTTAAAAGTTCTTTTTCCCCTCTATTCAAAGCAAATGAGGCATTATGTGTTTGCATCGTATTTATTAAGCACACATCATGTGCATTTCACATTCATTACATATCGAATGCCTAGCAAATTGCCTGGCACATCCCTTTTAAAAAAAAAACTTTATTGAGATATAATTCACATACCATACAGTTCACCCAGTTAAAGTGTATGATTCAGGGACTTCCCTGGTGGTATAGTGGTAAAGAATCCGCCTTATAATGCAGGGGACGCGGGTTTGATCCCTGGTCAGGGAACTAAGATCCCCGACCACACCGAGTCAACTAAGCCTGTGTGCCACAACTACTGAGCTCACGCGCCTCAACTAGAGCCCAGGTGCCACAAACTACAGAGCCCACACGCTCTGGAACCTGTGCACCACAACTAGAGAGGGACAACCCGCATGCCACAGCTACAGAGAAGCCCGCACGCCACAACAAAGAGCCCACGTGCCACAACGAAAGATCCCATGTGCCTCAATGAAGATCCCGTGTGCCGCAACTAAGACCCGACGTGGCCAAATAAATAAATAAATCTTAAAAAATAAAAAATAAAGTGTATGATTCAGTGGCTTTTCATATATTCACAGAGTTGTGCAACCATCACCACAGTCAATTTTAGAACAATTTCATCACTCCATAAAAGAAACCCCATACTCCTTATCTGTCACCTCCCAAACTCCTTCCCCATCTCCCTTCCAGCCCCAACCAACTACTAATCTAGTTTCTGTCTCTACTGACGACTATTTTGAACATATAAATGGAATCATATAATATGTGGTCTTTTGTGACTGGTTTCTTTCATTTAGTACAATGTTTTCAAGGCTCATCCATATTGTAACATGTACCAATAGTTCATTCCTTTTCATTGCCAGATAATATTCCATTATAGGGATATACCACATTTTTTTGATCCATTCATTAGATGATGGACATTTGAGTTATTTCTGCTTTCTGGCTATTATGAATAATGCTTCTATGAATACTCATACAAGTTTTTTTGCAGGTATATGTTTTCATTTCTCTTGGGTGTATACTTAGGAGTGGAATTGCTAATTCCTATGATAACTCTATGTTTAACCTTTTGAGGAACTACCAGACTGCTTTCCAAAGCGGCTGCATCATTTTACATTCCCACTAGCAGTGTATGAAGGTTCCCATTTCTCCACATCTTCACCAATACTTTTTATTATCTGTCTTTTTGTTTATAGCCAATCTAGTGGATGTGTCATGGTATCTGATTGTGGTTTTGATTTGCATTTCCCTAATGGCTAATGATATTGAATATCTTTTCAAGTGCCTATTGGACATTTGTATATCTTTGGAGAAATGTCTACTTAGATCCTTACTTTGTGCCTGGTACGTTTTATATACTCATTAAATTTTTCAAATACTTAGATGAATTGTGAAATCTAATTACCATGGAAACCAAGTTAAATAGATTTTATTACCTCAGTTTTGTAGACAAGGATTAGAAGGTGAAATGATTTACCTAAGGCCACATTGAAGGTCAGCTGCTTATTTAGGCCTTTGGATTCACTCTCTCTACTACCAGGGCCAAAATGCTTTGGGCAATGGCTCTACCATATATCTGCAAAGAACACAGCCGCTGTGAGTAAGGGCCTCTGATGATGGCTACTTTACATCTTCCCACAAGTCCCACAAAAGCCTGCAAATCAGAATACTTGTACTTGGCCTTGAATTAATCTATCTGTTCAGTACACTTCATTCTTATAGAGTTAATTTGTTACCTGTCTTTTATTTGGTTAGTTTTTCCAGGCACATTTTAGGTGACTACAAACTGACTTAGCCCGTTTCAGAGATAAGACTCAAAGAGAACAGTTAAGTCCCGTTTTCCTTTACTTTCAACATTTGTAGGAAGACCATTCCTAGAGATGTCAAAGGTCATGTAGAAAAATATATTTATTTCCTCACCAAAGAGGAAAATTATTGGCATTCATATCAATCCAAACATTCAATGTATGTTTTAAAACAGCATACGTTATGAATTTCTTAATTCATGATGTGCCCAGCCTTGTAAAGGAAAAGAGTACTCTTTCAAGGTTGAGTTATCTTTGTAAAGCTAATTTCTTTGGCAAACCCCATCTAACGCCCCCTAATACTGATGAATCATTTCTAGCTCACCCCTTCACCCTCCTGTGTGTTGCTTCCTCTTCCTACTGAAGTTCTAGGGTTTTTCCCTGAGTTATGGAGTTTGCTGCAACCAGTGCTAAGTCCGGTCAGCAGCAGCCCTGTTCATTGCCACAGAAGTGGCACCACAGTGTTGCATGTTTTCGGCCCTGCTGCCCGCCCACGGAGGCTGAACTGTACAGATGTGGAGCAGCCTTGGAAATCTGCCAATGTAAATGAATGGAAACTCTCATCATTTGTCCACACTGCACCACTGACTCAGGTGTTGAACTCAATCCAGGTCTGATTTTACTTCCTCTGGCTTTTCACTAAATATGAAATGACTGCAATAGATTTTTTGTGTACCGAAGTGCTCCTCTCTCACTATGGACTGGCTATGTAGGAATGGGTTCTTTTCATAGGCCGGAGGTGTGTTATTAGAGATTTTTGTTTCTCCCAGATGCATTAAAGTTGCTTTAGTCAAAATAAAACTGAGCCTCATTCTGGGCCAAGCGTAACGAAAGCGATTTAATATCAGCGCACATAGGACACCGAGGGTGTTAGTTTTCTATGGGAAGATGCTAGTGTGTTAAGTGCACTGTTCCAGGGAACAGTGTTAGGTGATATTTTAGCTACTGATTCAGAGCCAGAATCCTAGGAACCCCAGGATCACAAAACTGGCAAGTCTTAGAAGTGGCTAGTACATCAGAGGCCACCTCACCCCGCCTCTCATCCAATGAAAAATTGTCTCCATTGTGGCCCTAAGGGATGGCCACCCAGTATCCACAGAAATACTTCAGGTGATGGGGACTTCCCTTCTTACAAGTGGGTCTGTTTCACTGCTGGAAACTTCTGGTCCTTAGAATGTTCTTCCTTAACCTGAGATTCTCAGAATGCTGTCAGACTTTGTTTTCAAATGAGGTCTTTTATTCCAACAATAATATTGTCAGAAAAGAAACTTGTACAAAAGATAAATCATTAAACTTTCCACTTTAAAATGTTCCGTGGGTGGTGAAATGGCAAAAATCCCAAAAGCTAACTCCCAGACCAACCATAAACCAATCCCTCTACCACATTCAATCTCTGGAATTTAAAGACGCTGAAAGCACACATTCTGAGCACTTGTGTAATGGAATGTGTGTGTTCTAGATTCTCAGTCTAGAGAATCTTAGATTGTCTTAGGCTGAAGTTTTTAAAAGTTGTGTCAGAATTAATAGTAACAGAATTTATGTTATAGACTAGAAATTTAATAGAAAACATTTTGAAAATGAGTTTAAAATTCCTAATTCACCGTAGTTTGGGCTAATTAGTCTTGCTTTGTTCTTTGACAATATTTTAGTTTATTTTTGCTTATTACAGAAATTTTACCTTGATTTCAGCCAAATTTATGTACAGATTAGATTGGTAGATGATAGACTATATCTTTCTCTTTGTATTTTTTTTAGTCTCAGAAGATTCTGGGAGAGAATTCAATACCCCTTCCTAAACAAATTATTTCAAATGATTCTTAATTTCTGGCATGAGGTTGCTTCTGCCTCTTACTTCTACAGCAACAGTGAAATTGCATTTAAAATATTTTTTCCAAAGTAGCTGTTTTTTGTTGTTGTTTTTTTTATCATGCTACTGTGTCTGTTTTCCCTTTGAATTTGGGAGCGTCATTGGAAGTTTTGGGGTCGCTCTTAGAGGAGAGCCTTGGGAATCACAGACTCCAGCACGCAAGGGCACTTCTGAGGTGGTGTGCCCACGCGTGCTGGTTTGTCATGCAGACATATTGTCCAGTTTGACTGGACAGTTTGTCCTAGCAAAAATGTCCCGTTATTTGTATAATAAATTATATGGTCTCCCTTTTTAGAGCTCATTTAGTCCAATATTCTCATCGTAGAGAGGCAAGAATTGAAGACTGCGTAAATTCAATGACCTTCACAAGATCTCCCACAGCAAGCTGGTGATTCAGCAGGGCTGGGAGTCTACCGCTCCTGCCTGCAATAATGACAATAGTTCTTTCACCAAGGCAAGGTCCCGCCTTCCCAAATGAGTGTTTGATTTCTGGGGGACACCTTGTGAGGCCCTACAAGCCAGATCACAGCAGCAAGCTATAAAAGCAGCAATTACAGTGATGGGAGCTAACAGCCACGTCTGCTCTAGACATTCCTTACCTCTGAAGAACAGTGTCGGATCATGCCTGTTTTTCCCTTCCAGTCTTCCTAAGCTAGTTTCTTTCACAGGAAAGAAACTTTTTTATCTTACAAACTTTCAGCCGTCATGGCTCCCATTTGAATTACCTCCAAGGTCTTCACATCTCTATTTACTACGTAACTCATGTTGGAAAATACACTCTTCTAAAGCTGTGCCTAAATTTTTTTTTTTGGTAAAAGTTAAAAAGAAAAACTGGCTGATGATATTAGGTTGAAGAGATGAACAACAGTGGCCAGAAGACAAGGTGTGAATGAGCAAGGATAACGGAAATGATGGCAGGCTTAGGCTTTGAGACAGAGTGTTAATGGCTCACTTGTCGTGAGGTCCCTAGTGTGAAGTGAAAAGGTCCTCGTGTCAGTAACAGGGCAGAAGGTCTCATTTAATTAAACAAATTCTAGCCTTCAAAGCAAAAGCCTAAAAAGAAATCACTTCTCTTTGCTGATAGTTTCTTCCTCTTTGCCCTGACTTGGATTAATAACCAGCTTGATCTTTGCTATAACATTTACACTTATACACACAATTCTTGCAACTAATAGGGAAAGCAGGAAACTTCCTTCAACATATCCTTACTGTGTGTTTAGCCAGCCATTTGAGGCTGTTTCCCAAGGCTGCAGGGAGGATATGTCAGTGGAGTGGACACCAACAAAGGTGGGATGGAGGACTTTCCCTGCTGCCAAAAGCTATCGCTAGGACCCAAAGTGTCCTACAATTTTGCAAGCATTGCTCAGAGACTTGAAAGAGTGGTGTGTGCGTTTCACAGGCCTCTTTATTTTTCCAAATCCGTTCAAATACAAGATTTGTATATATTTAGAGGGCTCAGTTGTTTAAATGATCACTGGGGATTAAAAGAATTCTGGAGCCTCCAAACCCCTGCTGGGTCACTAACTTACTGGCTGTTGTGAGGGTAAATTTTTTCAGCTGCCCAACACTTCCATTGCCAGTAGAAATAAGCACAGAATTGGCTTCTTTTCTGGGATGTAATTAGGATTAAACTTCCCAACTGGTGGCAGAATAAATAGTAAATTACATGTGCCTTTGTGCTTGCCATTTGCTCTGTCTGCAAAGCCTTTCACCCCCCATCACTTCCCATCCGTTAAGACCAAGCTCTTGACACTGCATCTTGATTTCCCCAGGTGGAAGTTATCAATCCCTCTCCTGAAATTCTACAGCACTTTGTCTGTACCTAATGACCTTATAACCTGTATGCCTTATTTCTCTAACTGAAAAAAAACTTTGAGAGAAGTCTGTTTCATGCATCTCCATGCCCCTCAAAAAGCTAATGCTTTGCTGGGCATATAGTAGGTGCCTAGTAAATATGTGTTGAATAAATGGTTGATAAATTGAAAATTCTTTATAATAAGAGTGAGAGATGAATATTCCTTATTTCCTCTGAGTTGCTTTTTTTTTTTCTTTTTCTTTTTAAATCTTGTTGATACATAAAGGGGAATTCAAAGGAACTTTCCCTTAGGTGTCTTCACAGGCCAGGGCTGCTGGTGGTTGTCATATGAAAACTACAAACAATTCAGTTATTTGAGGTCGTGTAGACAGCTTCCCATTCACCCTGAAAACATAACTAATCCAAGGTGTGTATAGCTTGGATATGTAAGATCTGAAAGACGCTCATAACCCCTCTCATGTAGTAAGCAGAAAAATGACATTACATACGTTCTAATATTTTGCATGATACTTTTTACCTGTTCCTTCTTGTTTTACTATTTTGTCAGTCTTCTAGGTAAGACTAGCATTTTTACCCTAATTAGACAATGACATCATAATGCACTAATTTGTTAACCTATGTTCACAAATCATTTAATTACCACTGCTGGCTTTGATGTGCTGTTATTATTCAGATATGGGAGTAAATGATTCAACAGCTAACAGGAAGAAACTCATTATTTTCTGGGAGATGTTGTTTTCAGTGTTTTAAAACACTTTAATTAAAACTTAAAACAGAACACTTTAATCAAAACTTTTAAGAAATCTGACATTGCTCTTATAACCACAGTAAATAAATAGAGTATTCATTGCTGTAATGTGGACAATTATTTGGGGACCAAATAATAGCTCCTGAATTTCACAATGAATAGATTTCTCAAAAAAAAAAAAAGACAAATTTTTCTCTCTTTTTTTTTTTTCATGCCAATTCACAATCTCCTATGATGGTGTAATTTATAAAATGCAGCTTCTAATATTGTTTTGTGAAGCACTCTGATGGCTGGGGATAAAAGCAGCAATCTCCTGCCTATTTGATGCTGCTGTATACTGTCCTCAAACTTTCTTCATCTTCTAGTACTAATTCCATTTGGTAAGCACCCCAGGTCACTGCCACATCCTGGGAGCCGCAGGTACTTCTGGGTTCTTTCCTCGGCTTCTTGATGAGTAGGGAAACCAGGCTGCCAGGTGCAAACTCCCACCAGGTTTCACAACTGCTTCTCCTGATAGTTTGTATCCAGGATCGATAATATCATTATGCATTTATGTGCAAACATCAAAATTACTCTAAGCAATTACATTCCTACCTTCCCTGTACTCCCCCAATAAATAACATATCCTAAGGAAGGGGATGTCTGTCCTATTATTAAGAGATATCTATGTGAACCCTGTAATAAGAGATACCTATGTGAACCTTGTAATAATATTACTGACTCATACTGTTGCCATTTATCACACAGCATATGCATGCTCAGATTGTTATTTACCTTTTAGAATCTTGTCATTTCTCTTCTAGGACACTGAATTTCTCCAGGGCTGAGACTGTGCCCCCTACCTCTTGGAATCTCTGTATTACCCAGAAATGCATGTGCATAGACTTATAGGCTTTCTAAGAGTTGTCTGTGATTGGCAAGCAATAAAAGTGATTTAGTGAAAAAAGTAACCTTTTCCCTTGTAACTCAGGGTATGGGTAAAATTGTTCCTATCTTCCTGTTGTGTCAAAATACTCTCTTTCTAAGCTTTCCTTGAGACTTTTAGGTGGCATTGCATGCTTCCTCGGAGTGAAAACTCACTCTTCAACTACAGAAAAAGACAGCAAGTGAACACTAACCCAAGGTGTAGAAATGCAAACTTTCCCTACGTCCCTTCTGTTAAGATTAAAGAAAAGCTGATCAGGTGGTATTTTTGCATTCCTCTTTTATCTTCTATCAGTCCGCAGCTTTGCCCATACTTAATTTTCTGACAGCTTGCATCTTCATTTCCCACAGAAGAGCCAGTGAAATGATATCAGTAGATAGAGTTGAAGAGAAATGTCTAACTCTTAAAGATTTTGATGGGAAGGCTCTCTAACAACCTGTCTGTCATCAATGGCATTAGGCCTAACCTTTGATAACAACAGCGGGGAACGGTGCTGTGATTCCACCTGACAAAAAAGGCACAGAGACCGGGATGCCCTACCAAAAGCAAAGCTGGGGCAGCGTGGAGGTACAGGGAATGGCGTGGCTGCCCACCATCTCTAATGAGGTGCTGGTATTTCAGGCAAGTCTAAAAGTTCCCTTTGTGGGAATAACTGACCCCCTGGAACAGTACCTGGAAACCGCTTTAAAAGATGCTTTTTTAAAATTCATGAGCCACAGGGACTTCCCTGGTGGTCCAGTGGGTAAGACTCCACGGTCCCAATGCAGGGGGCCCAGGTTCGATCCCTGGTCGGGGAACTAGATCCCGCATGCATGCCGAAACTAAAGATCCCGCGTGCTGCAACTAAGACCCAGCGCAGCTAAATAAATAAATAAATAAAATTCATGAGCCACAGCATACCATGAGGGAACACTACCTTTCCTGTTTTGGTCACCTTACCTGAGCTTTTGAAGAGGAAGCTGATGCTCACGGCTGGTGAAATGGCCTCATCAGAGGAACCCAACAACCCGATCTGGCGCCTCTTGCATCCACTTCTCCTCCACGAGCTCCTCCTCCCAGGATCCTAATTTGAGGCCAAAAAATGGTATCAAAATATGTGACCCATCTCTTTCTTAGTAAGGGAATGTTAAAACAACACGAGACAGCTTTTACCTGGCCCCTAAACACAATAAAATTACTGCTTCAGCTGATAAGATCTAGTTGTCCTCTCTTTTTTCAGTAAAAGATAAATTCAGACGAAAAATTATTCTGGGTGTCATGAGGTAAGGAACAGTCAGGATTCTTTATTTATTCTTATTTATTTATGTAGTGGGGTTTTGACAATCTCCTGACCTGTTTCAATGTCATAAACTGATCTGGGGCCCTTGCAGTTAGCTCTTATCTTTGAAAATGCTTATGTTTGAAAACTTTTCACAGATTAACTGAATTAGCTAGAGAATTTGCTTAATCTCTTGGTCTCAATTCAACTGAAAAATCTGCTTGCCACCAAAGAATTTCACTCTAATCTACAAATTCGTCTGCCAGTGGCAACAGGGAAAGTTACTTGTGGTAGAGGGACTGAGATTCAGTCCACTATCTGAATACTTAGAGAGGGGCGCCGGTTAAAATGCACATTACCAGGCCCCACCCTGGGTTTCTGAATCAGCGTCCTAGTTTGGGTTCTGGCAAAAGCAGAACCTTAGACAAGGATTTGGGTGCCAGATGTTTATTTGAGAGGTGATCCCAGCAGTGTACGGGTGGGGGTCTGGGGAAGGGAGACAGGGAAGGAAAGAAAAACCAGTAAAAAGTATATTAATGAGAGAGTTATCACTGTGCGCAAGTGGAACTCAACCCCAAGGGGACCTGAGAGGCTGCTAGGCACACACTTCAGTATTTTCCCACCCGTAAGAGAGGAAGCTGGAGTATTTATCCACCAGCTCCCATTCCTCATTGGTCAAAGGTTGCCCTTGGGAGCATTAACTCCCTGACACTTCTGGCCTGTCTCGTGGGTGCACACAGCATGCTTCTGTGACCAGAGAAAGCCATCAGGCAGAGAATCACAGAGGTATTGAGACAGGAAGCTGTCTGTGCATGGAACTGGTCACAGAAGCTGCTGATAAAAGAGAGGATATGGGCAGGGCACCAACAACATCTCTGACAATCAGAATCTCTGGACGTGGGGCTTGGGAATCTGCACTTTTAACTCCAGATGATTCTAATATTCATAAAAGTTTGAGAACCACTGCTCTAAAAGGCAATCTGATCAGGTTACCCCCATGCTCTAATACCTTCAGAGAATCCAAAGTCTTTAGTATTGCATTGAGTCCTCCAGGGTCTGGCCTATTCCAATCTCTATAGCTGCATCTTCTACTCCACATTTTCCTCCCCAAACTCTGGATCCAGCCATCAGATTGCTTGTAATTACCTGAAAACCAGGCTGTTTTACACTTTTGTGCTCATAATGTTTCAGTTGCAAGTAACAGAAAACGTGACTAACAGTGACTAAAACAAACAAGGATTTCTTTTTTTTTTTTTTTTTAAACATCTTTATTGGAGTACAATTGCTTTACAATGGTGTGTTAGTTTCTGCTTTATAACAAAGTGAATCAGCTATACATATACATATATCCCCATATCCTCTCCCTCTTGCATCTCCCTCCCACCCTTCTTATCCCACCCCTCTAGGTGGACACAAAGCACCGAGCTCATCTCCCTGTGCTATGCGGCTGCTTCCCACTAGCTATCTATTTTACAGTTGGTAGTGTATATATGTCCATGCCACTCTCTCACTTCGTCCCAGCTTCCCCTTCCCCCTCCCCGTGTCCTCAAGTCCATCCTTTTTTTTTTTTTTTAAATACAGCAGGAAGTCTAGAGATGGGCTGCTGCTGACACTGGTTCCACTGCTCAGTAAAGTCAGGGCAGGAGTCTTATTCTTTTAGATTTGCCTTCATGGTTGCAAGAGCCTGCTGCATCTCCAGGTATCATGTTTGTGTTCGAGTCAGGAAGGGGCAGCACCCACTAAACAAAAGCTTTCCCAGAAGAACCAGCAGAGTTCACTTAAATGCTTCGTTGGCCAGAACTGTGCCACACAACTACCCAAAGTGGCAAGGAGATAAGTAAATAGTTAGCTATATTAGGCTCTGTAGAGGAGGCGGAAAGGCAGATGAGGGTTACAAAAGTGGAAATGGGTTTAGCTTAGCCCCTTCTCATCCTGTTTGCCTGGGGGATGCCTATTTTACTTTCAAGACTCATTTTTCCCCACTAATATTTTATTTTGAAATTTTTCAAGCTTTCAGAAAAATTGAAAGCATTGTACAGTGTACAACTGCATACATACTACCTAAATTCTACAACTGACATTTTACTATATTTGCTTTAACACATCTCCATTCATCTATGCATTCTTCTATCCTTCTGTCTTATTTTTTGGATGCAATTCAAAGTAAGTTGCAGATATCGGTACACCTCCCCCCCCCCAAATACTTCATCATGTATATCATTATCTAGAATTCAATATTTGCTTAGAGTTCATTTCTAGGTAAATCTACAAGCAATGAAATGCACAAATCTTGTGTACCACTCAATGAGTTTTGAAAAATGCATATAACTGTATAACCCAACCCCTAGTCAAGGGAAGTGCCACCCACCCCACTCAAAGGCAACGACTGTTCTGATTTTTTCTTAGTAGATTAGTTTTGCTTGTTCTAGAACTTCATATAAATGGACTCAAACAGTATGTACCCTTTTATATAAAACCTGAGACACTTTGAGATGCTTAAAAATCGACTCCTTTGAACATCTTTTGTGCATGCACAGACGTTTGAAATAGCTACTGTAACATTTTTTTAACTTATTGTTTATCCATTTATCTTTCCCTTGTAATATGTGATTTCTTCAAGGGCAAAGATCTTTTCCATTCATCTTTGCATTCTTCGCACAGCTTCTACAGACATTTAATAAATGTCTGGTGAATGAGCTAATGAAGGAATGGATGAAAGTTACTGGGTCGTAGTAGCTTAGTGGCAAATTTTAGTTCATTTCCCTTCTTTTTGTATAGCCCTTATCCCATTTCATTCGTTAGCCGTGTAGACATCTGTCTTCCCCACTAGATGTGTCCAGCTCAGGCAGGGCTAGACCTTAGTCCCTTTTGCAGCCTAGTGCTTAGCACAGTACTTGGCAAATTGTGTACACTGTTTTGAAGGTATGAATGAGTAATGTGACTGTTTGTTGTGTGGCTCTAATGATTCTCCTTTCTCATTAACAAGGGGATCCAAGAACCTTTACTGAGAATGGGACGACGAGGTGATGCTTTGTTTTCCATGGACCAGAGCTCCACAATCTGTGGAGTTACGCACAGCTAGGTGAAGCATATGTGCTATGTGAGCATGTGCGCAGCTATACTGTGTGAAGCAGGCAGAGTGGGTCTTTGCCCAGCCCTGACCATGACCATCCATTGACTTGCAGGCTACAAACCCATGTGGTGATAATGCATGCCAACATGTTAACTGATCACTGAGATGGGGCTGGTAGGGGCTCCCATTGTGGTCTGCATTTGAAGTGGGGAATCTGGATCTCTCATACTCTGTGGGAGGGGCATGCCCTGCTGTACTTTCAGGCAATTTGTGTTTCTCCCCAATCCAGGTCCTACCCCTGGATTGCCTGTTAAGAGAAGGTACCATTCCCCATTGCCTCTGACTGCCAGGGCCTGCTTGGTAGAGCTTCTTCATTCCATCCTCAGATTCTTCACTTCATGGAGTAAATACATCCCAAAGTGAAATGCTTCTTAGGAAAGAGAGCTCTCTCCAAAAGGAGACTATGCATTTTCAGCACCATCTGTGCCTTCCTCCAGCCCCTCATATATTAGTAGCAGTAGCAGTTTTCTTGGCTACTCCTTATCAGATTGGTTCCTCCCTCCCCAAGCACTATGCCCCCTTCTGTCCATCTTTTTTTTACTACCCCTTTTGGAGCCAAGGTCCAGTTTAGACCAGTGTGGGCTGATCTTGTCTTTTATACCAGCAGGGATACATTAGCTTATTGACAGAACCTGGGTCCTGAATAAGAAAATGGTCCTGGAGCCGGTGGTAGTGACCTGAATATCAGACCTCAGTCCCAGCCCTGACTTTGCCATTGACCCTCTGTGTTATTTTGGGTAAGCCATTTTCATGCTCAGGGCCTCAGTTTCCCCATCTAGGCAAAGCCCTAGATTCCATCTAAAATTACTGCCAGGTCTAAAATTGCATGAGCTATTCAAGAGTCAGGTTCAATTTGAGATGTCATTTAGGTTCCACATGAAAAAGGCCTCAGCTGGCCGATCAATAAGGATTCCAAAGAAGTCATTTTTCACCTGTGAGTCCTTCATTCATCATTATCTTCCCTAATCATCTCGTCTCTAGGGCCGGCCCTGGGCCGACAGATCTGTCCAGCTGCAGTTCTCTTGTTCTTCTGGATGGGCAGCAAACACTAGAGGAGGCAAGCCCAGCTTGGTTTGGCCTGGCGCAGAGAGGGACGGAAGTATTAATCAACACAGAAGTGGCTGCTGGCAGGAGATCAGAAGGCTTTGTCCAGGTTCGTCGAGTGAAGAGAACGGCCACGGACTGAGGCGGTGTGTTAGGAAAGGTACAGAGCATGAAGGCATTCATGTGGGGACAGCCACCGCAGTATGCTCTATGCAGGGGCACAGTGACTGGAACACCTTGTCTGTACTAATGAAGCATGGAGCACCATGTGTTTTGTGTTAATGCAGAAGGCTAACTAATGGATTAACTTGGACAGCTTGTCTTCTCCAAATGAACGAAGTGGTGACTGTAAATGGAGGTCAGAGTGTTAGCCTGCTTTGGGAGGGGAAGCCAACAAGGACAGAAACACAGAGGCCTCACTCATACAGCTTACTGGAATCCCTTTCCCCAAACTACAGCTCAGACACAGAGCTGCTCACCTGTCACACACCATCTGTCTATTTCCAGACTATGGTTCTTCATTAGGGGAGGTATTTTGGATACACGTCACATCCCGTTCCTGATAATAGCACATCTTCTTCACTATCTACTGCGTAAAGTGACTTCATAAGGAATATTTCAAAAGCTACAGTGCAAAGGGAAAAGTGGTTTTCAATGTGAAATGCAGTATAGGAAAGAACTGAAAGAGGAAGTCAAGCATTAATCTTTATCAGAGCATCTCAACCACTTCTTTACTGCATGTTGTTATTAAGCACAAATGTACCGGTGGCTTATGGAAACCTGATAGACGAACATTTGGGTGATTAAAAAGGGATAAAGACAGGGGCATTTATGCCTTCTACAAAAGGACTCCTCACTTTACTGAAGACTGCCTTCAGGAGTTCTCTTTTAAAAAATAGCAGCTTCTCGGAGCACTTAGAACGCGATCTGATTTACACACCTCAGTTGATTCTGTTCTAGCTTAACCTAACTTTAAACCTTCTTCCTTGCTGGCAGGAGATCAGATTAGACCAGTGTGGGCTGATCTCGTCTTTTATACCAGCAGGGATACGTTAGCTTATTGACAGAACCTGGGTCCTGCATAAGAAAATGGTCCTGGAGCCGGTGGTAGTGACCTGAATATCAGACCTCAGTCCCAGCCCTGACTTCTTCTTCTTCCTAGGGGCAGGAGAAATGCCTGTCTCTCTCCCATCTCTCTCTCTCTCTCTCTCCATCCATTCTCTCCCTTCTTCCCCTTCCCAAGGAGCATGTCATGAGCTGGGTCTGGGTTTGCTGCAGAGACCAACAATGCCAGGCCTGGAAGGTCTGGGAGATATAATCCAATACCAGATTTGACAAATGAAAAACGGGGGGGTCCAGAGAGATGAAATGACTTATTTGAGATTATCTAGCATGTTGGTGCTACTTCCACTCCACAATATGATCTCCTTATCAGACTCCCTTAGTTTATACCTGCCCATCCTAAACTGTATGCCCAGACCCTCAGACTTGTTATGGAATTGTCCCCAGTGAAAAAGCAAACCCCTAGCCCAGAGTGTTACCACACAACACTTGGTAAGAATTGGTTTACCAGGTCCTTCCCCAGTATGCCAGCTTTCTAAAAGCAGGTTGGGGGTGCTAAGTAGTGCAGGCAGGGAGCCAACAGGCCAGAGGACATGGGGTCAGCCTGGAAAGTCAAGCTGGAGTGGGAAATCCTGAAAGCATCTTGAATGCTTAGAGGAGAGGGTAGCAGAAGAGGAAGGTGAGACAAACCGCAAAGCAAATTTTAACTTTGCTTATTTCCGTATTTTCAAATTCAAACTAAAAACTGGCTTTCATTATTTATTGTTATATTTTTTATTACATGTGCCTTAGAGCCTAAGTGTGCTTCAAAACCAACTCTGAAACTGCTGCTTAGTTCATAGTCTCCATAGCCTCATCTCCCACTCTCTTCAATCCATTGCAATCTAGCTTCTGACTCCCACTCCTAAGGTCACCAGTGACCTCCATACTGCTAAATCCAATGGATGTGTTTTTCAAAGAGGCTCTTTCTAGGACCCTCTTTTCTTCTCACTTCATAATCTCTCTCTGGGTGATCGTGTCTCATCCACATCTATGGCTCTAATTATCACCTACATGAGAATGACTCACAAATTTGTATCCCTAGCCCAGACCTCTATGTTTCACCTCCATAAATCAACTCTTCTTGGAGCTCTTGTTGGATGTCTTATGATCATCCCAAACCAAACTCATGATCTCCATGCCACAAGTCTGCACTTCTAGTATTCTCCATTGTACAACCATGACCCATTTGCACAAGCCTGGAATGTTGGGGTCACCTTTTACTTCTTTATACTCATCCCCATATTCAACCTACCATCTAGTCCCATCAAATTTACCTATTAAAAATCTCTCAAATCCATCTTCTCTCCAACTTCAATCCATGGTCCACCCTCCTTCACTTGGACATCTGAAATAGTCATCTGACTATTCAATGGCTCCCTTCAATGTGTCCTCTACATCATATCTGGAATAATCTTTCCAAACCACAGACCAAATTGTGCCCCTTTCCCAATACTTAGAGATCTTTTATGTCTTCTCATTGTCATTAGAATGAAAGTTTAAAACCTTTCACATAGAAGCAATCTTTTCAGCTGTGCACTGAGTTGCATTCTTCCATGCTCTGCCATCCCATCACATTGACCTCCAATTGTCATGCTGAGCTTCTTTCCATTACAGGGCTTCTTTCTCTGCCTCCAAAATCAATCTCTTCTCTTTCCATTTACTTATCTCCTATACCCCCAGATCATTTTACTTCCCCAGGAAAGCTGTGCTGGGTCTCCTTGAAAAGGCCAAATCCCTGGAATTCTCTGGTAGTCCAGTGGTTAGGACTTGGCAGTTTCACTGCTGTGGGCCCCGGTTCAATCCCTGGTCTGGGAACTAAAATCCTGCAAGCTATGCACCGTGGCCAAAAAAAAAAAAAAAAAAAAAAAAGCCATATCTCCGTATTCTAGGTTCCCAGACTAATACAGTCTTCTTTTCATAAAAACCTGGCATGTTTTTTAAAACCTTACATTTTTGTTGTTGTTGTTCATTGTTTGTTTGTTTTTAAACATCTTTATTGGAGTATAATTGCTTTACAATGGTGTGTTAGTTTCTGCTTTATAACAAAGTGAATCAGTTATACATATACATATGTCCTCATAACTCTTCCCTCTTGCGTATCCCTCCCTCCCACCCTCCCTATCCCACCCCTCTAGGTGGTCACAAAGTACCGAGCTGATCTCCCTGTGCTATGCGGTTGCTTCCCACTAGCTATCTATTTTACGTTTGGTAGTGTATATATGTCCACGCCACTCTCTCACTTTGTCCCAGCTTACCCTTCCCCCTCCCCGTATCCTCAAGTCCATTCTCTAGTAGGTCTGTGTCTTTATTCCCGTCTAGCCCCTAGGTGATTCATGACCATTTTTTTTTTAGATTCCATATACATGTGTTAGCATACAGTATTTGTTTTTCTTTCTCACTTACTTCACTCTGTATGACAGACTCTAGGTCCATCCACCTCCTACAAATAACTCAATTTCGTTTCTTTTTATGGCTGAGTAATATTCCATTGTATATATGTGCCACATCTTCTTTATCCATTCATCTGTTGATGGACACATAGGTTGCTTCCATGTCCTGGCTATTGTAAATAGAGCTGCAATAAACATTTTGGTACATGATTCTTTTGGAATTATGGTTTTCTCAGGGTATATGCCCAGTAGTGGGATTGCTGGGTCATATGGTAGCTCTATTTTTAGTTTTTTAAGGAACCTCCATACTGTTCTCCATAGTGGCTATATCAATTTACATTCCCACCAACAGTGCAAGAGGGTTCCCTTTTCTCCACACCCTCTCCAGCATTTACTGTTTGTAGATTTTTTGATGATGGCCATTATGACCAGTGTGAGATGATACCTCATTGTAGTTTTGATTTGCATTTCTCTAATGATTAACGATGAGCATTCTTTCATGTGTTTGTTGGCAATCTGTGTATCTTCTTTGGAGAAATGTCTACTTAGGTCTTCTGCCGATTTTTGGATTGGGTTGTTTTTTTGAGATTGAGCTGCATGAGCTGCTTGTAAATTTTGGAGATTAATCCTTTGTCAGTTGCTTCATTTGCAAATATTTTCTCCCATTCTGAGGGTTGTCTTCTCGTCTTGTTTATGGTTTCCTTTGCTGTGCAAAAGCTTTTAAGTTTAATTAGGTCCCATTTGTTTATTTTTGTTTTTATTTGCATTTCTCTAGGAGGTGGGTCAAAAAGGATCTTGCTGTGATTTATGTCATAGTGTTCTGCCTATGTTTTCCTCTAAGAGTTTGATAGTGTCTGGCCTTACACTTAGGTCTTTAATCCATTTGGAGTTTATTTTTGTGTATGGTGTTAGGGAGTGTTCTAATTTCATTCTTTTACATGTAGCTGTCCAGTTTTCCCAGCACCACTTATTGAAGAGGCTGTCTTTTCTCCACTGTATATTCTTGCCTCCTTTATCAATGATAAGGTGACCAGATGTGCGTGGGTTTATCCCTGGGCTTTCTATCCTGTTCCATTGATCTATATGTCTGTTTTTGTGCCAGTACTATACTGTCTTGATTACTGTAGATTTGTAGTATAATCTGAAGTCAGGGAGCCTGATTCCTCCAGCTCCATTTTTCTTTCTCAAGATTGCTTTGGCTATTCGGGGTCTTTTGTGTTTCCATACAAATTGTGAAATTTTTTGTTCTAGTTCTGTGAAAAGTGCTAGTGGTAGTTTGATAGGGATTGCACTGAATCTGTAGATTGCTTTGGGTAGTATAGTCATTTTCACAATGTTGATTCTTCCAATCCAAGAACATGGTATATCTCTCCATCTGTTTGTATCATCTTTAATTTCTTTCATAAGTGTCTTATAATTTTCTGCATACAAGTCTTTTGTCTCCTTAGGTAGGTTTATTCCTAGATATTTTATTCTTTTTGTTGCAATGGTAAATGGGAGTGTTTTCTTAATTTCACTTTCAGATTTTTCATCATTAGTGTATAGGAATGCAAGAGATTTCTGTGCATTAATTTTGTATCCTGCTACTTTACCAAATTCATTGATTAGCTCTAGTAGTTTTCTGGTAGCATCTTTAGGATTCTCTATGTATAGTATAATGTCATCTGCAAACAGTGACAGCTTTACTTCCTCTTTTCCTATTTGGATTCCTTTTATTTCTTTTTCTCCTCTGATTGCTGTGGCTACAACTTCCAAAACTATGTTGAATAATAGTGGTGAGGGTGGGCAACCTTGTCTTATTCCCAATCTTAGTGGAAATGGTTTCAGTTTTTCACCATTGAGGATGATGTTGGCTGTGGGTTTGTCATATATGGCCTTTATTATGTTGAGGAAAGTTCCCTCTATGCCTACTTTCTGGAGGGTTTTTATCATAAATGAGTGTTGAATTTGGTCGAAAGCTTTCTCTGCATCTATTGAGATGATCATATGATTTTTCTCCTTCAATTTGTTAATATGGTGTATCACATTGATTGATTTGCATATATTGAAGAATCCTTGAATTCCTGGGATAAACCCCACTTGATCATGGTGTATGATCCTTTTAATGTGCTATTGGATTCTGTTTGCTAGTATTTTGTTGAGGATTTTTGAATCTATGTTCATCAGTGATATTGGCCTGTAGTTTTCTTTCTTTGTGACATCTTTGTCTGGTTTTGGTATCTGGGTGATGGTGGCCTCGTAGAATGAGTTTGGGAGTGTTCCTCCCTCTGCTATATTTTGGAAGAGTTTGAGAAGGCTAGGTGTTAGCTCTTCTCTAAATGTTTGATAGAATTCATCTGTGAAGCCATCTGGTCCTGGGTTTTTGTTGGAAGATTTTTAATCACAGTTTCAATTTTATTGCTTGTGATTGGTCTGTTTATATTTTCTATTTCTTCCTGGTTCAGTCTTGGAAGGTTGTGCATTTCTAAGAATCTGTCCATTTCTTCCAGGTTGTCCATTTTATTGGCATACAGTTGCTTGCAGTAATCTCTCTGTCAGTTGTTACTTCTCCTTTTTCATTTCTAATTCTATGGATTTGAGTCTTCTCCCTTTTTTTCTTGATGAGTCTGGCTAATGGTTTATCAATTTTGTGTATCGTCTCAAAGAACCAGCTTTTAGTTTTATTGACCTTTGCTATCGTTTCCTTAATTTCTTTTTCATTTATTTCTGATCTGATCTTTATGATTTCTTTCCTTCTGCTACCTTTGGGGTTTTTTTGTTCTTCTTTCTCTAATTTCTTTAGGTGTAAGGTTAGGTTGTTTATTTGAGATGTTTCTTGTTTCTTAAGGTAGGTTTGTATTGCTACAAACTTCCCGCTTAGAACTGCTTTTGCTGCATCCCATAGGTTTTGGGTCGTTGTGTTTTAATTATCATTTGTTTCTAGGTAGTTTTGGATTTCCTCTTTGATTTCTTCAGTGATCTCTTGGTTATTAAGTAGTGTATTGTTTAGCCTCCATGTGTTGTTTGTATTTTTTACAGATTTTTTCCTGTAATTGATATCTAGTCTCATAGCGCTGTGGTCGGAAAAGATACTTAATACGATTTCAATTTTCTAAAATTTACCAAGGCTTGATTTGTGACCAAAGATATGATCTATCCTGGAGAATGTTCCATGAGCACTTGAGAAGA
Source organism: Balaenoptera borealis (assembly GCF_965194805.1). NCBI lineage: Eukaryota > Metazoa > Chordata > Mammalia > Artiodactyla > Balaenopteridae > Balaenoptera > Balaenoptera borealis. Next base: position 76,855,405 of record NC_138872.1, read on the forward strand.
AAGTGTATCCTGTTGTTTTTGGATGGAATGTCCTTTATTTTTTATTTTATTTTATTTTTTTATTTTTATTTTTTTTTAAGATGTATTGATTGACTGATTGATTGATTGCTATGTTGGGTCTTCGTTTCTGTGCTAGGGCTTTCTCTAGTTGCAGCAAGCGGGGGCCACTCTTCATCGCGGTGCGCAGGCCTCTCAGTATCGTGGCCTCTCTTGTTGCAGAGCACAGGCTCCAGGCGCGCAGGCTCAGCAGTTGTGGCTCACGGGCCCAGTTGCTCCGCGGCATGTGGGATCCTCCCGGACCAGGGCTCGAACCCGTGTCCCCTGCACTGGCAGGCAGACTCTCAACCACTGCGCCACCAGGGAGGCCCTGGAATGTCCTTTAAATATCAATTAAGTCCATCTTGTTTAATGTATCATTTAAAGCTTCTGTTTCCTTATTTATTTTCATTTTGGATGATCTGTCCATTGCTGAAAGTGGGGTGTTAAAGTCCCCTACTATGATTGTGTTACTGTCAATTTCCCCTTTTATGGCTGTTAGCCTTTGCCTTAAGTATTGAGGTGCTCCTATGTTGGGTGCATAAATATTTACAATTGTTACATTTTCTTCTTGCATTGATCCCTTGATCATTATGTAGTGTCCTTCTTTGCCTCTTATAATAGTCTTTGTTTTAAAGTCTATTTTGTCTGATATGAGAATTGCTACTCCAGCTTTCTTTTGATTTCCATTTGCATGGAATATCTTTTTCCATCCCCTCACTTTCAGTCTGTATGTGTCCTAGGTCTGAGGTGGGTCTCTTGTAGACGGCATATATACGGGTCTTGTTTTTGTATCCATTCAGCCAGTCTACGTCTTTTGGTTGGAGCATTTAATCCATTTACATTTATGGTAATTATCAATGTGTATGTTCCTTTTACCATTTTCTTAATTGTTTTGGGTTTGTTATTGTAGGTCTTTTCCTTCTCTTGTGTTTCCTGCCTAGAGAAGTTCCTTTAGCATTTGTTGTAAAGCTGGTTTGGTTGTGCTGAATTCTCTTAGCTTTTGCTTGTCTGTAAAGGTTTTAATTTCTTCATCAAATCTGAATGAGATCCTTGCTGGGTAGAGTAATCTTGGTTGTAGGTTTTTCTCCTTCGTCTCTTTAAATATGTCCTGCCACTCCCTTCTGGCTTGCAGAGTTTCTGCTGAAAGATAAGCTGTTAACCTTATGGGGATTCCCTTATGTGTTATTTGTTGTTTTTCCCTTGCTCCTTTTAATATTTTTTCTTTGTATTTAATTTTTGATAGTTTGATTAATATGTGTCTTGGCGTGTTTCTCCTTGGATTTATCCTGTATGGGACTCTTTGTGCTTCCTGGACTTGACTATTTCCTTTCCCATATTAGGGAAGTTTTCAACTATAATCTCTTCAAATATTTTCTCAGTCCCTTTCTTTTTCTCTTCTTCTTCTGGGACCCCTATAATTCGAATGTTTGTGCATTTAATGTTGTCCCAGAGGTCTCTGAGACTGTCCACATTTCTTTTCATTCTTTTTTCTCTATTCTGCTCTGCAGTAGTTATTTCCACTATTTTATCTTCCAGGTCACTTATCCGTTCTTCTGCCTCAGTTATTCTGCTACTGATCCTTTCTAGAGAATTTTTAATTTCATTTATTGTGTTGTTCATCACTGTTTGTTTGCTCTTTAGTTCTTCTAGGTCCTTGCTAAACGTTTCTTGTATTTTCTCCATTCTAGTTCCAAGATTTTGGATCATGTTTACTATCATTATTCTGAATTATTTTTCAGGTAGACTGCCTATTTCCTCTTCATTTGTTAGGTCTGGTGGGTTTTTGCCTTGCTCCTTCATCTGCTGTGTGTTTCTCTGTCTTCTCACTTTGCTTAACTTACTGTGTTTGGGGTCTCCTTTTTTCAGGCTACAGGTTTGTAGTTCCCGTTGTTTTTGGTGTCTGTCCCCAGTGGCTAAGGTTGGTTCAGTGGATTGTGTAGGCTTCCTGGTGGAGGGGACTAGTGCCTGTGTTCTGGTGGATGAGGCTGGACCTTGTCTTTCTGGTGGGCAGGTCTACGTCTGGTGGTGTGTTTTCAGGTGTCTGTGGCCTTATTATTATTTTAGGCAGCCTCTCTGCTAATGGATGGGGTTGTGTTCCTGTCTTGCTAGTTGTTTGGCATAGGGTGTCCAGCACTGCAGCTTGCTGGTCGTTGAGTGGACTGGGTCTTGGCACTGAGATGGAGATCTCTGGGAGATTTTCACCATTTGATATTACGTGGAGCTGGGAGGTCTCTTGTGGACCAGTGTCCTGAACTTGGCTTTCCCACCTCAGAGGCACAGCCCTGACGCCTGGCTGGAGTACCAAGAGCCTGTCATCCACACAGCTCAGAATAAAAGGGAGAAAAGAAAAGAAAAGAAAAGAAAAGAAAGAAAGAAAGAAAGAAAGAAAGAAAGAAAGAAAGAAAGAAAGAAAGAAAGAAGAAGATAAAATAAAATAAAATACAGTGAAATAAAACAGAATAAAGTTATTAAATTAAAAAATAAAAAATAAGTATTAAGAAAAATTTTTTTAAGTAATAAAAAAATTTTGAAAAGAAAGAAGAGAGCAACCAAACCAAAAAACAAATCAACCAATGATAACAAATGCTAAAAAGTATACTTAAAAACAAACAAACAAACAAAAAAAACTGGACAGATGGAACCCTAGGACAAATGTAAAAGCAAAGCTATACAGACAAAATCACACACAGAAGCATACATATACACATTCATAAAAAGAGAAAAAGGGAAAAAAAAAAAGTATATATATCACTGCTCCCAAAGTTCACCTCCTCAATTTGGGATGATTCATTGTCTATTCAGGTATTCCACAGATGCAGGATACATCAAGTTGATTGTGGAGATTTAATCTGCTGCTCCTGAGGCTGCTGGGAGAGATTTCCCTTTCTCCTCTTTGTTTGCACAGCTCCTGGGGTTCAGCTTTGGATTTGGACCCGCCTCTGCGTGTAGGTCACCTGAGGGCGTCTGTTCTTCGCTCAGATAGGACAGGGTTAAAGGAGCAGCTGATTAGGGGGCTCTGGCTCACTCAGACCGGGGGGAGGGAGGGGTACGGATGCGGGGCGAGCCTGCGGCGGCAGAGGCCAGCATGACGTTGCACCAGCCTGAGGTGCGCTGTGCGTTCTCCCGGGGAAGTTGTCCCTGGATCACGGGACCCTGGCAGTGGTGGGCTGCACAGGCTCCAGGAAGGGGAGGTGTGGAGAGTGACCTGTGCTCACACACAGGCTTCTTGGTGGCGGCAGCAGCAGCCTTAGCATCCCATGCCCATCTCTGGGGTTCGCGCTGATAGCTGCAGCTCGTGCCCGTCTCCAGAGCTCCTTTAAGCGGCGCTCTGAATCCCCTCTCCTTGTGCACCAGGAAACAAAGAGGCAAGAAAAAGTCTTGCCTCCTCGGCAGCTCCAGACTTTCTCCCAGACTCCCTCCTGTCTAGCCGTGGCGCACTAGCCCCTTCAGGCTGTGTTCATGCAGCCAACCCCAGTCCTCTCCCTGGGATCCGACCTCTAAGTCCGAGCCTCAGCTCCCAGCCCCCGCCCGTCCCAGCGGGTGAGCAGACAAGCCTCTCAGGCTGGTGAGTGCTGGTCGGCACCGCTCCTCCGTGCGGGAATCTCTCCGCTTTGCCCTCCGCACCTCTGTTGCTGCACTCTCCTCCGTGGCTCTGAAGCCCCCCCTCCGCCCCCCACAGTCTCCGCCCACGAAGGGGCTTCCTAGTGTGTGAAAACCTTTCCTCCTTCACAGCTCCCTCCCACTGGTTCAGGTCCCGTCCCTATTCTTTCGTCTCTGTTTTTTCTTTTGCCCTACCCAGGTACGTGGGGAGTTTCTTGCCTTTTGGGAGGTCTGAGGTCTTCTGCCAGCATTCAGTAGGTGTTCTGTAGGAGTTGTTCCACATGTAGATGTATTTCTGATGTATTTGTGGGGAGGAAGGTGATCTCCACGTCTTACTCTTCCACCATCCTGAAGCTCCCTCACCTTACATGTTTCTTAAAACACATGGCTTATACAATGTTTTGATGGAATATGTGGATGAAAGCACTATTACATTCAGTTCAAATTTTACATTTGTTGGTGTGATTATTTCGTTGTCTACTCCCTGCACTAGACTGAAAACATTAAGAGGTGGGATTGCATGTACTTTTTATCAGTATTGTTATCACCCCATCACTTAGTGTAGTCTCCACCACATCGTAGGCATGCCTTAAATACTTGACTATTTTATTAACTGTACCTTGGTCTTCGTGTCTGGAAAATGAGAATGATACTATGAACCCAACCTGGTTCATAGAGTCTCAGACAGAATCAAATGCTATAAGTGAATATGCTTTGACAAACTAAGGTGCTATCCAAGTGTTAATGTGAATTATTGATGTTAATGAAGGAAATGGGTCACCCACTTTTATCATGGAAGGAATACATTAAAAACATTTACCCCATCATCTAAATGAGGCAAAATTGGACTGGTATCATGTTCTGAAAGTTTGAGAACTTTTAGCCTCAAAACTGAAACTTATCAGAGAATTACATGTCTCAAATTTGGACTCTTTAGACAGATGTGATGGACAGTTTCTCAGCTGATATAATCTACAAGATAGGAAACAGCTAGCTGGGTCTTGAGATTTTTTGCTTGGCTACATAGATACTCACTGGGTATAGATAGTTTAAGTACTTAAACTCTGTAAATAAATCATAACTCGAGATTATATTCATTCTCCTGTCAATCTATAAGCAAATGTGACCTACAAAGCTTTACCTCTCCAACTATATATTATTTGGAAACTCACTTCATCTCTTTCTGTGCTTCCATGTTCTTACCTATAAAACGGGAATACAAAAATCTACCTTGCTGGGACTTCTCTGGTGTTGCAGTGGTTAAGAATCCGCCTACCAAGGCAGGGGACATGGGTTCAAGCCTTGGTCTGGGAAGATCCCACATGCCGCAGAGCAACTAATCCCATGTGCCACAACTACTGAGCCTGCGCTCTAGAGGCCACAAGCCACAACTACCAAAGCCTGCGTGCGTGCCTAGAGCCTGTGCTCCACAACAAGAGAAACCACCACAATGAGAAGCCCGCTCAATGCAACAAAGAGTAGGCCCCGCTCACCGCAACTAGAGAAAGCCCAAGCGCAGCAATGAAGACCCAATGCAGCAAAAAATAAATAAATTTAAAAGTAAAATAAAGTAAAATCTACCTTGCCTATCTCAGGGTCATTGGGGAAATCTAAAATAGTTAAACAGGGACTTCCCTGGTGGCACAGTGGTCGAGAATCTGCCTGCCAATGCACGGGACACAGGTTCGAGCCCTGGTCCAGGAAGATCCCACATGCCGCGGAGCAACTAAGCCCGTGTGCCACAACTACTGAGCCTGTGCTCTAGAGCCTGCGAGCCACAACACTGAGTCCGCATGCCACAACTACTGAAGCCTGCTCGCCTAGAGCCTGAGCTCCGCAACAAGAGAAGCCACCGCAATGAGAAGCCCGCGCACCGCAACGAAGAGTAGCCCCCGATCACCGCAACTAGAGAAAGCCTGCATGCAGCAACAAAGACCCAGTGCAGCCTAAAATAAATAAATTTATAAAAAATAAATAAATAAATAAAAATAAAATAGTTAAACAAGTTAAATTATTTTGTAAATCATAAAGCTCAATACATGTGCAATTCATTCTTGTTAATAGTAATTGTTGATATGATTATACTTAACATTCTACATGCAAGTCATACGTATAAATAGCCACAATGATTAATTAGGTTATGATGTTCGTGGCCGGATACCTGCTATGGAACAAGAAATCTCTCTCAGATGACTTGGTGGGGGAAAACCCAACAAATAGGAATCTAGAATGTTTCTAGATTTAGCATTTTGTTTCCCCAATGGCTCTTTTCTGTCTTTCCAAAGAATTCTGCTAAGAGGAATGGATTTTTCTTGGTCAAAAATAAATATAACATGATAAAGGCAATGTAAGACTACAAACACAATGGTTAATGCTCTGAGCATCATTTCACCTGGTGATTCTGAGTAGGGCTCTGGCCCTTTAGCCACACATTCCATTAAAACACTGAGCAAATCATGTGTTTTAACCACATATGCTAGGTTTTGGGGAATAGGAATCTCTTTAATGATGAAACAGTTTGCACATTTGCCGGGTGCATATGAGGTGTTTGTTATTTTATAAATGCACAATTATCAGGAAAAGATTTAAAAAATAACACACAGAGAGATAAAATCTGGAGCACAATAGGAGAAGAAACAAAATTGTTTGAAGAGAATGGCCTAGAAATCCTTTTGGCTAAATTCTGGTGGTTCAGAGTTTTGCACCTGCCAATGTCTTTTATTTGCTTCGGTATAAGATATTTCTTCAGGCTTATGGACAGCTCTGAAATTGCAAAATATGCATGGAAGCACATTTGTGGAAATGTAATCTTGTCTTCCCCTAGACCTGCGGGGACTATGAGCTATACTGGGGCTCCATGTGCCAGATTGATGACGAAACCTGAGCTGTCGGGAGAAAAGAGACCACAGAGGAGGAGCTTGGACTCAAGGGCCAGAGTTCAGGAAGAGTGTGAGAAGTTCACATTTTTAAATAATTTGAATAACTGCTAATAAATATACTGTCTTCAAGGATGCAAGATAATAATAAAGACAGGCAGCTGATCCAAACTCCCCAGGCAGCAGAACAGAGAGGGAAGGCAGCATCCTTTATTAAAGTGCAACCAGGGTGTTTGAGGTTAGGCATTGGGAAGAACTTACTGATGGTAAAGACTTGTTCATTTCTGAAGACATCAGTGCCACAGCTTGAGGAATTTTAAACTACAGAATAGAATAGCACTGGGCCAGTTTATTTGGAGACTGAGGGATAAAAAGGAGCTCAGATGGTCTCTGCTGCTGGCTCCTCTTTTCCTCTAAGCACACTAACTTGAGTGAACTGGTGTCAGGGTACCTGGGCTTGAAACCAGATCTACCACTGATGAGCTGTGTGACTTTAAACAAGTAAATTAATCTCTCTGTGCCTCAGTTTCCCCCTTGGTCAAACAGGCATGATAATGACAGAATGTTCCTTCCAGGATTGTTGTGAGGATTAAATATGTAAACGGCACACCTTTCAGGAAGTAAGCACATAATCATGTTAGTTATTATTATTTCGTTATTGTGTTAGCATTCATTCTTGCCTTTGTTCCCTTCTTTCCATACACGGTCCACTTCTCTGACCCTAGTCACATCCACACTCTTATCCTCACTTGCTTTGGGCTCCTGTCTTATATTTCCACCTCTGGATATGTCATACCCACTTGAATACGCTGCCACCCCCTCAAACCCAGCGTGACCCAAACCCAGTGTGGCATTTCCCATTCCAACTGACTCTTTTCTCCAAATAGCCAATATTTGTCTTCGATACTTCCTCACTTTAGTCTCCTAGACAAACACTTCAGAGTCTTCTTTGATTCCTCCCTCTTGTTCATCACTGCTATTTTCCCATTCCTTTAAAATGCACTTTCGTTTCCTTCACCATTATCCTCTCACCAATTCCTTGACTTCAGCAAGAGACTGTGAACCATGCCCTTCCCCCTCTTTTCTCCCCTACTCATCCCCACCACCCCTACTGCCGGTTCATCCAATCACTTTGCTAATCTTCCTAAGATTCCATTTTGCTTTGGTGAGTCACCTGCTTAGGGACCAAAAATGACTTCTGTCACTGCAGTCAAATTCAAATTTTTTTGGGGGTGCTGGAATGTTTTGTATCTGGGTCTGGATGGTGCACCCCCAGTGTGTGTATTTGCCTGCTGGAGCTGCTGTAACAAATACCATAGACTGGGGGGCTTAGACAACAGAAGTTTATATTCTCAGAGTCTGGGGCTAGAAGTCTGAGATCAAGGTGCCAGCTGAGTTGGTTCCTTCTGAGACCTCTCTCCTTGGCTTATAGATGGCCATCTTCTCTGTGTGTCTTTACATGGTCCCTTTATGTGTGTCTGTTTCCTAATCTCCTTTGCTTATAAGGACACAGGGCCCATCTTAATGGCCTCATTTTAATGTAAATATCTCTTTAAAGACCTTGTCTCCAGGGCTTCCCTGGTGGCGCAGTGGTTGAGAATCTGCCTGCCAATGCAGGGCACACGTGTTCGAGCCCTGGTCTTGGAAGATCCCACATGCCGCAGAGCAGCTGGGCCCGTGAGCCACGGCTACTGAGCCTGCGCGTCTGGAGCCTGTGCTCCGCAACAAGAGAGGCTGCAATAATGAGAGGCCCCCGCTTGCCGCAACTGGACAAAGCCCTCGCACAGAAACGAAGACCCAACACAGCCAAAAATAAATAAATAAATAAATAAATAAATAATTAAAAAAAAAAAAAAAAAAGACCTTGTCTCCAAATACAATCATATTTGGAGGTACTGGAGGTTTAGGACTCAAACATATGAATGGGGGGGGGGGAGGACGCAATTCAGCCCCTAACAGTGTATGTATGTAAAAATTCATCAAGCTATAATCTCAAGATATATGCACTTTATTGTATCTATATTATACTTTAATAAAAACATTTTAAAAATTGACAGCAGTGGGACTTCCCTGGTTAAGGAGTCCAGTGGTTAAGACTCCAAGGGGCACAGGTTCAGCCCCTGGTCCAGGAACTAAGATCCTTGTGTGCTTCTGTGGGTGGGGGGGGAGAGGGAGGAATTGACAGCAGTAACAGAAGCAAATCAAATTCCTTTGCTTGACCCCAAACCCCATTTTCTCTCACCACTGTCTTAGACAAAACTTCCCCATCCTTCTCACTTCCCTAATTCTCTCCGTGCACTCATTTATACGCTCATAACCATCCTTGTTCCTGTGCCTCTATTCATGCCTTTCCTCCTCTCCGTAGCTATTAAAATCTGTCTTTCAGGGATCAGCTCAAATTCCATCTCCTGCAAGCACAAATCTATTCACACACTCTTCTTTTTCATTCAACAGCATTTATGGAATGTGTTTTATGTGCCGAGCCCAATGTCCTGGGGATGGACAATGAGAAACATGCTCCCTGCCCTCAAGGGGCCTGCTGTTTGCAGGACAGACAAATGAGGAATAACCAGCCAGCACGACAGTGGGGGACACAGAGTATCTTAGTCTGCTCAGGCTGCTATAACAAAATACCAGAGACAAGGTGGCTCAAACAACAGACATTTATTTCTCAGGGTTCTGGAGGCTGGGAAGTCCAAGATCAAGGTGCTGACAGATTTGGTTCCTGGTGAGAGCCTGATTCTTTGGTTTCTGGTAAGAGTCTGTTTCCTGACTTGCAGACAGCTGCCTTCTTGCTGTGTCCTCACATGGCAGAGACAGAGCTTTGGTGTCTCTTCCTTTTCTTATAAAGGTACTGATCCCATCATGGGGGCCCTACTCTCATGACCTCATTTAGACCTAATTACCTCCCAAAGGACCCACCTCTAAATACCATCACACTGGGGGATTAAAGCTTCAACATACCAATTTTGGGAGGATACAAACATTTAGTCAACAACTCAGGACATAATGGGAGTGCAGAGGAGGAGCACCTAACCAAAATTTGAAGAATGTTTCTTGGTGGCACGTTGTCAGAGACCATAAGGATGAGCAACAATTAGCCATATGAAGGGATGAGGAAGGGAGGATGCATTATGCAGGAGTGTCTTGCAAAGGCTCCAAGATGAACGAAGGCATGGCAGACTAGGGAACTGCAAGCGGCCCAGTTTTCTTGGTGTGAAGAAGGGGTGATGTGGAAAGAGGGTGATGAGGCTAAAGAGGAAGCACAGGAACAACTCAGGGCACTTTGGACTTTACCCTGCAGGCAGCGGTGGGTCACTGAAGGACAAGAGTCGGTCAACGTTGCAGTTTAGAAGTTTCTGGCACCAGGGAGGAGGATGAATTAGGAGTGTCCCACAGGAAGTTTTCCCTAAACCCTTTGCATCCTGATTTAGAATTCAATGCTATTTTTGCTCCCTGGGCCCTAGATTTCTCTCTCTTATCTTGTAAGCTTGTTCAGAGCAAGGACCCTGTTTTTCCAAGTGCGCAGGTTAAGTTTGCTGCAAAAACACCAGAGGAATCCTCTTCTGATCTTTTTCTTTCATTGCCGTGGTCAGATGTCACTATAACACTTTTCTCAAGGAGTGTTCTTTCCACAGGATTATTGTACTTATTTTACTGCACTTTCTTGGGCATGTCCAGAAAATGGTCTGATGTCAAATGCAAAGGTCATGGAGCTGTGGGCAGTGGCAGTGAGATGTAAAGCAGGGCTTCTCAGATTTTAATGTACACACAGACACTGGAAGAGGGCTCTTGTTAAAATGCAGATTCTGATTCAGCAGATCTGGGATGGAGCCTGAGATTCTGCTTTTCTGACAAGCTCCTTGGTGATGCCACGTGGTAAGTCCACAGACCATACTTTGGATAGCAAGAGTGTGGGAGGAAGCACCCCAGGCTAAGAATCTGACCACCTGGGTTTGAGTTTTGCTCTGTCAGTAAGTGGATGTGAGAGACCTGGACCAAGTCATCTGTCTTCCCTGGGCCTCAAACATCATCTTTAAATAAGGAGTTTGTCTGGTTGATCTCTAAGGATCTTTCCAGCTCTAAAAATCAATCTGTGATTTGGTAAGTTACATTTGGCAAAAAATATTTTCAGAATCTTGAAGAAAAGAGGTATCTGAATTTAGTCCATTATAGTTATTAATGTCACCGATAGAGGGACTATGGCTTGGGTTCCAGTGGATTAAAAAAAAATAATCTTTTAATCCTCCTAGCATAGTCACTCACTACTTGGCTTGGCACAATGTAGATTACTGCTTTGAATGCACTGGGCTAAAACGAAAATCTCAAGTGGGGATCCTGATGCATTTATACTCCATTTGCGGCCATGCTGTCTGGGATGCATGTTGAAATAACTTTTCACTCTCAAAACAAGACTCTATTTACCTTAAAATAAATTTTCAAGGAGCTAGATGCAAAGCCCAAATGCACCACGGTAGCCAGGAAAGAACAGGTGCAAGTGAGTGTGGATTTTTGAATTTAAATATCTCTACCTTGGGATTTGTTTGATGTGATCCCTGAAGGTCTCAGCATTGCTACTGTACTGGGGTGAAAAGGGTGAATGATGAAGAGGACTATAATCCCATTTGTTACGGAAAGCTATTCATGACAGCTCATTGGAGCCACCACGCTGAAGGCCAATGAAGAGGTTAACCATTTCTTTGTTTTTCTTTTTTCAAATACTGACTCTTCAAAGCAGTGGTAGGGAAATCAGAAAACAGCATCACAAGAAGATAAAGGCAATACTTCTTTTTTTAAAATAATTTTATTTATTTATTTGGCTGTGTTGGGTCTTCATTGCTGCGCGTGGGATTTCCCTAGTTGTGGTGAGCGGGGGCTACTCTTCCTTGTGATGTGCGGGCTTCTCATTGCAGTGGCTTTCCTTGTTGCGGAGCACAGGCTCTAGGCGCACAGGCGTCAGTAGTTGCAGCACACAGACTCAGTAGTTGCGGCACACGGGCCCTAAAGTGTGCAGGTTTCTGTAGTTGCTGCACGTGGGCTCAGTAGCTGTGACTCGCGGGCTCTAGAGCACAGGCTCAATAGTTGTGACACACGGGCTTAGTTGCTCCTTGGCATGTGGAATCTTCCCGGACCAGGGCTCAAACCCATGTCCCCTGCATTGGCAGGCAGAGTCTTAACCACTGCGCTACCAGGGAAGCCCCTGTTTAGATGTATTTAAATGTATGTAGGGAAAATGGCAAACTCAAAATGGTGGCACTGAAGGGAAAAAGGGAGAGACTATTAAATGCCTCTGAATTATTTGATTTGCTTAAACAGTTATGCACTACTTTTTGAGCAAAAAAAAAAAAAAATTTCAGTAGAGTTTTAAAAAGCAAAAAATAAATTAATATAAAAAAAAGTTAACCAATACCACCATGGGATTTGATCAATCTGTTGGCTGAAATGTTCTCTTTCTAGGAATGTGGGCAAGTTTCCCAAAAGCAGCCCCTCTATGATGATCCCCTCATACCCTGGCCTCGGCCAGAGGCAGTGCTTGTTGAACCCACTGTAAAGGGCTAATGTTGTTGTTAGGCTGTTTCCTTCTGCAGGCTTCTGCCAGGCCAGAGCTAGCCAAGTGAACAATAATCATTATCATCTCTGACAATCCACGAAGGTTAAGGAAAAAAAATGAAAAATTGCATGTGCAAGTTATATCATGTGTCTTAATTTTAAAGCCATGATGAAACCACAGAGCACTGTAGCATACTGCTATTTATCAGAGGCAATTAGAAATGCCAGTTTCCATAATATTTATTTGTGCCCATAAAAATGCAGTACAAACTGACCTGTCTGGTCTCTGAACTCCAGATTGCTCTTTTGCCTGGATATCTTAATTTCTCCCAGTCCCCAGACCAAACAAGACAAGTGACAAAGAGATATTTGCTTCTCCTGGTAGAGTAACAGGGTGTCCCAGAACAGTTTTCCTTGTGGGCGGCCGTGAGCAGGCTGCCAGAGCTCTTGGCCCGAGGGGAAGGCTGAGGTCAGTTTGGAGCAGGGCTCAGTTGGTGGGCCAGGCTCCTGCAGAAGCAACTGGAAGACCTTCTGGGCATTCCAGGGGGATAACAGGGAGGGGAAATGCCAACAGGGTCAGAGGTCTGACAATTATGCAGGTGGGGATTTGGCACTAGATAAATTTGGGATTATCTGCTAAAGTAGCATTCTTTGTACCTCAGATTGGTAAGACCTGGGAAGCACTTGGGATTACAATAAGAAATGTGGGTCTTTTCCCTCTTTTTTGGGTAGTTCCTAACAATTATGAAGTTCTGGAGCAGAAGTGGGAACTGTACCTTATAGACCTAATGTTTCCACTTTGCCCACCTGGGAGTGGGTTTCCTATACTTGAGGTCTTCTAGAGATGCACGTTCTTCCTTCCTTGCCCCTCAGTCACAGATCAGACAGTCAGCCCTCCTTTAATTAGAGAAGGGGACCAAATCGCCCTCTGGCCCTGGCCAACCTTGTCTTCCTCCAGGTGACAAGGTCTCTTTTTACCGCCCATTTCCTTTAGATCTGGATATTAATTCCATTCCTCCTCTCTTCCCCATTCCCTGCCTCAACCTCCAGCACATAGGACTGGGGGAAGGATTTGGGGCCATTCCATGGGTTTCTGTGCTTCAGCCTCATCTATATTCTACCTGCCCCATAGCCAATCACTTACTCCAAGGGACTGGGGTAAGGAAGAAGTCAGAGCTCATGAACTCTAGGAGAACCCCTCAGCTTGCTAGGGTTTGGCTTTGTCCCTTATGCTCTGAAGCATTTATAATTCCCCAGATTTTATAAGATTTTTAAAATGAATACAAGGCATGCAAACTAAGCCCTGTTTTTGTTATGACACTCATGCTCTCATCACCACTGGGGTGGGTGAAAGAAAGCATACTGGTGCAGCTTTTCTGCAGAGCCTCAGAAACAGTTATGCCCTCTCTGAGGATGACTCTTCCAGCCTGTGTGACCACGGTTCCCTGCTCACTCACTGTGGGCCATTGGCCAATGGCTACTCAGGTGGTATGGTAGCCTCTGTAGCCTTCAACAGTTCCAGGAGCCTTCTAATTTGCCCTTTCTCTACATCTTGGGAATTACTAGTGGCAGGAGAGGAACAGGCTGTACCAAGACCTTGCTCTCAAATCCCAGTTCAGAGAGAATACTGAGCTTGCCTGCTATGTGCACTGAGCCCAAGCAACCTCCCTCCGGCCACAGCCTGGCCTGAATACCAAAAAGTGGTTTTATAACTTTAGTGATTTATTACCTCTTTTTCCTATATCAGATAACTCCCAAATGGTTATCTTGAAGTTTACCTCATATATCTGGTCTCTCTAGACCAGTGATTCTACTGGTCTGGGGACCACACTTTGAGAATGACTGGTCTGACCAACTTTCTACCACATAGAGCCAAATATAGGGTGACTGGCATGGTTAGACTTGAACAAGTCTTCCTGGGGGTGTAAAGATCACCTCATACTTAGGACCTCAGTCAATTCTTGCAAACTATTTAGTTTCATGATCATCTTTTGCTAGTGGCTATGCTTAAGAGGTACACCTTTTACTTGAACTAATGTAGAAATCATAATGTAATTACTACTCTGATGCTAAGCAGAATAGTGATAATAGACCCAAGCCTGGGACTTTAATCTTACAGAGTCAAGTATGTTCTAAAATACTCTGACCAGGTAATGAAACCTCTGTAAAAATCTACCTCATGTAAATAACCTAAAATATAAAAATACTTATGCACAAAGATGTTCACCATGGCATTACTTAAAATGGTGAAAAATTAGAAGGAAACAGAGAGTAAACTGTAGACAACAGAGGTAAAACCGGGTATAGCATATATCAAAAATCTGTATTATCTTCCTATTTTTTCTGTAAATCTAAAACAGTTCTAAAACAAAAAGTTTATTAAAGTTTGGTATATCTGACTTGATGGACTATTGTGCAATAATTAGAAATGATATTTATGAAGAGTCTGTAATAATATAGGGGATTATTAAGTCAAGTGGAAAAAGAAGTATATAAAGCTATGTAGCTTTTTAAAACAGTGTATTCTGGAGTGAACTTCCAGAATGGCAGTCTGAGGAGCTCTGCTGGTCTTTTCCCCAGTGAAACATCCATAATGGGTAAAAATTATTAACAAACAATAACTTGAATTATCTTGAAATTGTTCTAAAGGCACACAGCAAATGAAGAAACATTTATTCAAGAAAATCTACAAAATTGCAATAAGAGCAGTGAGAGTCTGTGACATGTGAGTCAGGACTTGCTTCCTCTCCCTGCCCCCACTCCCTACCCCCCAACTCAAAGTGACAGAAGCTCCACTCTGAGTGGGTGAGCCAAGAGCATCATCCCAGCTGAGGACTACTGTGCCTCCCCAGGAGGGCAGGCCACTAGCATTTCTCATCCCTCCAGCTCTATGTTGCAGAAGCTCTAATCCAGGAAAGAGCAACTGAGAGGTCTGGGGGCTTCTTCTTCCACCAAACCTCCACTTACAGGGTGGAAGCTCTACAGCAGGCACGTGTAAAGACAAAGACAAAGAGAAAATCTTGAAATAAGCAAGAGAAGACTACTCATTTCAAGGGAAATCCAATATTAATAGTTGACTCATCAGAAACCATGTTGTACAGAAGGAAATGGGATGACATATTCAAAGTGCTCAAAGAAAAAAAAAATGTAAACCAAGAATCTGATATCCAGCAAGACTATCTTTCAAAAATGAAGGTGAGGGGCTTCCCTGGTGGCGCAGTGGTTGAGAATCTGCCTGCCAATGCAGGGGACACGGGTTCGAGCCCTGGTCTGGGAAGATCCCACATGCCGCGGAGCAACTAAGCCCGTGAGCCACAGCTACTGAGCCTGCGCGTCTGGAGCCCGTGCTCCGCAACAAGAGAGGCCGCGATAGTGAGAGGCCCGTGCACCGTGATGAAGAGTGGCCCCCGCTTGCCGCAGCTAGAGAAAGCCCTCGCACAGCAATGAAGACCCAACACAGCCAAAAATTAAAAAAAAAAAAAAAAAAAAATGAAGGTGAAATAAAGACATTTGCAAATAAACAAAAACCAGGAGAATTTATTGCTCTCAGATCTCTCTTATAGGAAATACTAAAGAAAATTCTGCAAGTCAAAGGCTGAAAGCAAGTGACCCAAGCAGTAGTTCAAATCCACACACACACAATAGGAACACCAATAAAGGTAATTATGTAATTATAAAAGAGAATATAAATGCATATTTTTCTCCTTTCTTCTCTTGATTGATTTAAAAATCAATTGCATAAAACAATACGTATGTGATATTCTTGGGCTGATAACGTATAAAAGTGTAATATATTTGACAGTAACAGCACAAAAGACACAAGTGGGAGCAAAGCTGTATAGGAGTAAGAAACAACACCAGATGGTTTCTTGAATGCACACGGAACAAGCCAAGAAAATCAGAAATGGCAAATAAGAAGGTTAATATAACAAACTCTATAAATACTTGTTCTCATTTCTTCTCTCATCTTCTTTAACAGACATAAAATTATGTAACATAATACTTATAGAAATGTATTGTTGGGTTTGTAACATATATAGATGTAATATGTATATCAATTATAGCAAAAAAAAAAAGGTGGAGGAGGGAATAGAGCTATATAGAGGGAACATTTTTATATCTCACTGAAATTAATCTGAAGTAGATTCTGATAAGTTAAGATGTATATAGTAAGCCATTGAGAAGCCACTAAGAAATACTAAACTATATATAGTGAAAGAATCATTAAAAGGAGTTTAAATGTTCCATAGAAAATAGTTAATTAATGCAAAAGAAAGGAGTAAAGGAGGACAGAAGAGCAAAAATTACATGAGGCATATAGAAAACAAAAAGTAAAATGGCAGATGTAAATCCAACTGTATCAATAATAACATTAAATGTGAATTGATTAAATAATTATATTAAGAGGCAGAGATTGACATACTGGATAAAAAACAAGATCCAACTATATTCTGTCTACAGGACACACACTTTATACTCAAAGATACAAATAGATTGAAAGTAAAAGGATGGAAAAAGATATATCATGCACATAGTAACTATAAGAAAGCTGGGGGGGTTACACTAATATCAGATACCATAGACTTTAAAACAAAAATGTTGCTAGAGATAAGGAGGGAAATTTTATAATGATAAAAGCATTGATCCATCTGGAAGATTTAACAATTATAAACATAAATGCATCTAAAAACATAGCCCCAAAATACATGAAGTAAAAACCTGACAGAACTGAAGAGAGAAATAGAAAATTCAATAATTATATTTGGAGACTTCAATACCCCACTTTCACTAATGGATAGAACAACTAGGCAGAAGCTCAACAAGGAAATAAAGAACTTGAATAACACTATAAACAAAATAGAGGTGAGAGATATCTATAGAACACTCCACACAATGACAGCAAAATATATGTTCTTCTTAAGAGCACGTAGAACATCCTGTGATACAGATCATATACTAGCCATAAAAGAACTTCAGTAAGTTTAAAAGGATTGGGATTATGCAAAGTATGTTCTTCAATTACAATGGAATAAAATTACTAGTGTTACAATGGTAACACTAGTAACAGAAAGAAATTTGGGAAGTTCAAAAATATGTGGAAATTAAACAACACACTCCTAAATAAAGAGAAAGTCACAAAGCTAATTAGAAAACACTTTGAGAGAAATGAAAATGAAGACACAACATACCAAAACTTGTTGGTTATAGCTAAAGCAGTGCTTAGAGGTAAACTTATAGCTGTAAATACCTACATTTAAAAAGAAGGACAATCTCAAAACACTAATCTAACTTTCTATCTTAAGACAATGGAAAAAGAAAAACAAACCTAAAGCAAGCAGTAGGAAGGAAATAATAAACACCAAAGTAGAAATGAATGAAACAGAGCACAGAAAAACAGTAGAGAAAATCAACAAAACCAAAAGCTGATTCTTTAAAAAGATTAACAAATTTGACAAACCTTTAGCTAGAGTGACTAAGAAAAAAAAAAGACTCAAATTACTAAAATCAGGAATGAAAGGGGTGAGATCACTACCTTAGAGAAATAAAGATTATAGGGAATACTATGGACTATATACCAACAAAGTTAGATAACTTAGATGAAATAAACAAATTTCTAGGATAATACAACCTACCGAAATTGACTCAAGAATTAGGAAATCTGAATAGACCTATCACAAATAAAGAGATTAAATTAGTAATTTAAAACTTTCCACAAAGAAAAGCCTGGGCTTGGTTTCAAGATGAATTCTACCAAACATAAAAAGAATAATTAACACCAATCTTCACAAACTTTTTCAGAATATGGGAGAGAAGGGAACACTGCCTAACTCATTCTCTGAAGCCAGTATTAATGTTACCCCAAAACAAGCAAAGCCACTGCAATTAAAGAAAACTACAGGCCTCTATCTTGCGTAAGTATAAACACAGAAATCCTCAATAAGACACTAGAAAACCAAGTCTAGCAACATATAAAAGTGATTATGCATCATGACCAAGTGGGATTTGTCCCAGGAATGAATGGTTGGTTTAAAGTTCAAAAATCAGCTGTTGTAATATACCATTTTATAGAATAAAGGACAAAAACTATACAGTCATCTCAGTAGACCCAGAATAAACTTTTGAAAAAATTCCAACACCCCTTCATGATAAAAACACTTAACAAACTAGGAATAAAAGGGAACTTCCGCAACCTGATACAGTGCATAAAATACAAAAACTCACAGCTTACATCATATTTAATGGTGCAAGTATGAAAATTTTCACCCTAAGATCAGGAACAAGACATGGACGTCTGCTTTTACCACCTATATTCAACATTATACTGGAGGTTCTAGCCAGGACAATTAAGCAAGAAAAATAAATAAAATGCATTCAGACTGGAAAGAAAAAAGTAAAACTCTCTCTCTTTGCACATGATATAATTTTTTTATATAGAAATTCCTAAGGAGTCCTGAATTATTGAAACTAATAAAGGCATTCAGCAAGGTTACATGGTACAAGATCAGTATTAAAAAAAACCATTAGTTTTATTCTATACAATAGCAATGAACAATTAAAAATGATATTAAGAAAATAATTCCATTTATATACGCATCAAAAAGACTCTGTCCCAGCTTGTGTCATGCAGCCACTCCTGAGGCCAGGTGTTTGGCTACTAGGTAATAAGATTGCCAGCTTCCACTAGAACTATGAGGTTGGAATTGAGAGAGTAATAGCTCTGCTAAAAAAGAGGTGTGTTTATTTAATCAAGTGGAAAAAAAGGTGTCAAACACTGGCACTTGCACTCATTAGGTACTGATGAAATGGAGATAGCATAAGTCCATAGGACCCGTTAATGGTATTTCAGTCCCCATTCACCATCTTGGCTGGAAGACTTTGTGCAGTGAACAACTTATACAACTGTGCATAGTGGTTCTGTGCTCGCAGACACAAACCTCAACTCCAACAAGTGTCAGATGAGCAGGATAATAGAGCAGGCTCTATGCGCAAAGAGTTTGTGGTAAGGGATGAAACACTCATCCAACTAGGTAGACTATCTGAAGGGTGTTAGCCAGAGAGTGTATGAAGCTACCGTGTGGAAACTGGGTTAGAGGGTCAGAGCTCAAAACATAAGGTGGTTGGTTGATTCCAAATGGATTTTTTAAGTAGAGGGCCTAGCCCAGTGGGTTACATTTTAGAGGAATCCCAGGACCTGGTGTGGGCAGGGATGGAGCTCTATGCTACAGTCCACCTTGACCAAAACTGGATCCCCACGGGACTGCGATCTCAGTACCTCCACCGGAGAGCAGCACCAACAAGGGCGTGGCAAGCAAAGCCCCTGCACTCCAGCCTACCACTCATGTCCAGATCGTCCTCCTAAGGAGGGTGGTCTAAAGTGAGGAGCAACTCCAGTGGCTAGAAATGGCTCTGGTGGCAGTCATAGCCAGAGCAGCACTAGCAGCACTACAGCAGCACTGGCAAGGAAACCCCTAGAAAGGGTGACGAATTCCCTGTAGTGTCATCTACTTTCTAAGTGGCACTACCCCAGGAAAATAAATGGGAAGTTCCCACTGGTTAATAGAACCTCTGGTGCCCATTTGTTAAGTGTGATTTTACAAGCTCCTCAGTGGCTTGCAAAGGCTCTCCCCAAATTTCCTTTCAACAGCGCACTTTCCCTTTCTTTTAGATGTGCACAAAAAGAACCGGGCTGCCCAAGAATGCTTTCCAGGTCAGATGGTTGGCTGTCTCTTCCCTTTAGCTAAATAAAGGACACCATCTTCAAAGGACCAGGAGGCGAGTCCATCTGGTCTCTCTGATTGCACTGGTCAGGGGAGTTCCAGCCAAGTCCCAAGCTTTAGCTATGTGGACAGTCAGCTCGTACCACCCAGAATCTACATCTGGCTGCCAAATGCACCTTGCTCTGGCCACCCACATACACAGGATCCAACGAGCAACAGCTTCAGCATTCTCCTGGCTGAACAAAGAGGATGATTGCCACAAGCAGGGCTATTGTTCAATTGGCACTGGCATCAAAGGCCCGGGCCAGCTCCCCTTGGTCTGTCAGCTGCTATTGAGAAGGAAAAGAGAAGAAAAGCAAACCAATAGGTTTCTTGGAAAGAATCATCTGTGGACGTGGGACGTTTGCTCTAGCGCTGCACTAACGTGATTCTAATAACAACACGTAAAGCTACTTAACATGGAGAACCTTACCAACACATACTCCAAAATGTCATGGCACCTGGTTCTAACAGGCATGCTGTTTCCCAGACTCAGAGCTGTTGAGAGTTGAGTCATCCCTGCCTGCCTGCCTACGTATAAGGTCTGGACGTGGTGGTTCTGGGCAGGTTTTCACATGGATGTTAACCTTTTTACCCTACATCAATGTTAAGAACATGTCATCTTGTCTTCAGATAACACACCACCAAAGCCTCTTTCTGAGAAAACCAGATTTTTTTTTTAACCTGGTCCCATGCCCACCTCTTGCCACCAACAGCAATGGGCTCTGGATACCTTCACATATGTCAGCTTCTTTGTGAATCATTCACCTGTACTAGTGTATTAAGGGTCAGGCAGGCAGTCATCTCTAGCAGGCAGGACCATTTTGTGTGTGTGTGTGTGGTTCAAAATTTTATTTGTATTATGAAATATTTCTGACATGTAGAAAAAGAACAGATAGTAAAAATTATGCACTGTGGTTTCCACTTCTGAGCTTAAAAAAAAATTACAAATATACGTCCTGTGTATTCTTTCTGGTTGCTTTCTTTCCTCCCTACTTCCAGGGGTCACTGCCCTTCCCAGTGCTGGTCATGCCCACGCACTTTGTGTACTTTTGCAACCCGGATCCACATATAACTCTCATTTTATGTGTTTTAAAACTTTGTGTAAATGGCATTAGGCTATGTAGACTTCTGCAACTAGTAACATTGTTTTGGAGTTTCCCAGGTTGATATATGGAGTGCTGGGTCATCTGCTTCCACTGCCCTGTATGAATATACCATGACCCATTCCTCCATTCTTCAGGTGAGGGACATTTAGGCTGCTTCCAATTTTTCACTGTTATAAACACTACTGTAGTAAACATTCAGAGGCTGGAGTATTTTACAAACATTTTTTTAGGATTGCTGGTGTGTAGTAATAACAAAAGGCAGCTAGACTTTTAATCAGTTTCACATTGTTTTTAAATTTTTAGAGACCATGCACCCCTTATCGATGCACTGGATATGGACCCCACCTACTGCCACTCTTGATTCTCTGCTGTTCTCTTGGGACATCTTTACATCTACTTCCTGACCTGGGCCTGATTTCTTTACTGTCTGTTTCCTGAGGTCAGCTTGCCTACCATCTGTGATTCTTTGTACCATTTCTCTCTCCCAGTGGACTCTGGCTTCCCTTGTCCCTTTGATTATATAATTTCCAGCTATTCTAGGTGAACACCTCACACAGTCTTGCCCCTGTTCCTGAGGCTTAGACACTCTTGGCAAGCATCCCTGATGAATTCCTCAGGCCCTAAGAATAGAGATAAGAAGGGCATATATATATAGTGTTTTCTCTGAATCCCCACCACCTCTCACTGGGATTGGTGTAGAGAAAATGCTCAGTGATTGAATGATTTACTGAATAAAAGGGGAGGGTAAAATGAAATTTGATAGATGTGGCATGGGGTTGGGGTTACCTAAGATTCTTCTAACAACACAAGTAGACTGACTCTCATTGAATAGAGAATCTTTTATGGAAACACTACGGTACATAAGCCAAGTTATTTAAGAAAGCATAATAAATTTGATGTTTCCTTTCACCTGACTGCATTTCTGAAGAATATTCAATGTTCAACACCCACACATACATACACACGCAGAGGCATACACACCAACACTTCCATTTCCTGAAAAGATTCGTGATAATCTATTTTAGGCACTGCTAAGCTGCTAAGCAATTTAAATAGAAGACTACCAAGTTGTCTTTTTAAGTAAACTTTTATTGAAGTATAGGAATCATAGGATGCACAAATCATGAGTGTACAGTGCAGTGAATAGTCACAAACTAAACCCAGATCAAGACACAGAACCTACCAGCTCCCCAAAACCCCACTTGTGCCCCATCACTTCATACTCTCCCCAGAGGCAACCACTATTTTGAGTTCTAACACTGTAAATTAGTTTTGCCTGGTTTTGAATTTTAAACAAATAGAATCAAATCCTATATACTCTTTTATGTCTAACACTTTTGTACAACAGTAAGTTTGTGAGATGCATCCAAGTCATTGTGTGTAGTATAATTAATTCATTTTCATTGCTATATGATATTCCATTGTATGAATATATTACTATTTGTTTTACTGTTGATGGGCATTTGGGTTGTTCTAATTTTTAACTACAATAAATAGTGCTGCAATAAACATTCTTGTACATGTTTTTATGGGTGCACATATGCACATACTTCCTTTGGGCATAAACTTGGGACTAGAATTGCTGGTACAGTAAGTATGCATATGCTCAGCTCTGATATTGCCAAACAGTTCATGTACCATTTTACACTTGTATCAGTAATGTGTGATAACTCCAGTTGTTTCTCACCAACATTTGGTATTTTCTGTCTGGGACGTATAGCTAAAAACTCTTGCCCAGTTTTCTAACATGTAATTCTTTCAAAATCACAAATTCTTTTTTCTTCTGATTCTACTTCTTTCCTGATCTTTTTTGTTTCTTTTCTGGCTCCTCTTCCTTTGCCTCCTCTTTACATGATCTCTTTTCTCTAAGGTTCCATCTTCTTCCTTCTTCCTTTATAACTCTACCTATACGAGACCTTTTTTTTTTTTTTTTTAATTTGCAGTCACGAGCAACTCATTTATTTATTTATTTATTTATTTATTTATTTATTTATTTATTTATTTATTTATTTATTTATTTATGGCTGTGTTGGGTCTTCGTTTCTGTGCGAGGGCTTTCTCTAGTTGTGGTAAGCGGGGGCCACTCTTCATCACGGTGCGTGGGCCTCTCACTATCGCGGCCTCTCTTGTTGCGGAGCACAGGCTCCAGACGCGCAGGCTCAGCAATTGTGGCTCACGGGCCCAGCCGCTCCGCGGCATGTGGGATCCTCCCAGCCCAGGGCTCGAACCCGTGTCCCCTGCATTGGCAGGTGGATTCTCAACCACTGTGCCACCAGGGAAGCCCGAGAACATTTTTTAATTTAGCAAATAGTGAGTCCCTACTATGTGCTAGGGATTGTGATAGTTGATGAGCAATGACATGGTCCCTGCCTTAAGTCTAGTGGGGCTGCAAGCATTTAACAGGTAAACCTCATAAATGATTTTAAATTACAGATGACAATCATTGCCATGAAGGAAAAGAAATGGGTGCCTTGAGCATAACTTAGGGATTTAATTTGGATTGAAAAGTTCAGGAAAATCCTCTTTAAGGAATCTGAGGTAGGAAGTTGAATAGAAGGCAAAGGATGGGTGTTGGGAAGATAAAGGATTAACGTATGTGAAGTCTCAGAGAAAGGAAAGTACTTGGAACATTCAGAGACCATGGGAACACCCGTGTTGGAGCCTGGGGAAAAAGCAGCATGCTGTGAGTCTAGAGATGGAGGCAGCAGACAGAACATGTGAAACTTTGAAGGTCACGACAAGCATTTTGTATTTTATTGCAAGTGCATTGGGAAAGCATTAAAAGAATATAGAGTAGGGCGCTCACATGACCTGATGGGCTTTGTCCGATCATTCAGCTACTGTGTGGGGACAGGATTAGAAAGAAGCAAGAAGGGAAGCAGGGAGACCAGTTGGAAGGTTATTTCAGTAATCCAGAGAAGATATAATGATGGCTAAGAGTTGGGCAGTAGAGTGGAGATGGAGAGAAGTGAACACAGGGAGTTAAAATTGGGGGTGGAGGCAGCAGAATGGGCAAGATCTGGTTTTCCACTGGAGGTGATGGATGAGAGGGACGGATAAGAGGGAGACTTGAATCTGTTTCCCAGATTCATGACCTGAGCAACTGAATGAGCACAGGAACCATTCTCTTCGTGGAGGGAGATTAGAGACAGTACAGATTTGGATGTGGAGAGGATCACAAGTTTTAAGCATGTAATATTTTGTTATACCTCTGAGATATACAGGTGGATATGCTTGACGGACAGTTTGCTGCTGAGATATTTCATTCTCAGCAATTTGGTTTGTCCTAGGACTCTCCACCGTTGAAAATGAGGCATTCCACTGCTTCAGAGAAGGGCAGACATAGCTTAGAACAAAGGCTTAGCCTTGTTCTCAAAATAGGTTACTTTTTAAATAAGGGTAGGAAAAACAAATCCTTTTCATTTGAAAGGGACAGATTTTGTGGAGAGAAGAAAGGATTTTTGATTTCCTAGGAGGTAAAACTTGGAGGACTGAGCACAGAGTTTTTACTTTAAGCCCCAGAGAAAAAGGATGAAAGACAAGATGTAAAGGCAGCTTCCCACCACACAGGAAGGCAATAGGCTCTTCCAGACTGAAGGAAAATAGAGTGAGAATGTTTAGAAGGAGTGCGGAGCCAGCAGGGAATAGTAAGAGGGGCAGAAAGAAAACACTGTGAATGTGACATCACAGAAATCAGCGAAAAGAAACTATTTTAAGGAGTGAATCATCAACCTCTTCAAATTCTGCCAAGATCAGGTAAGAAGAGAACTTCAGTCTCTATTGGATTTAGCAAGATGGAGGTTGCTGCTGGTTTTAACAGAAGCCTCAGTGCCACGGGAGGAGCAGAAGAGAGGAATGGATTGAAGAGTGAATGGAGATGAGAAAGTAGAAGCACCTTTGGTGGACAACTCTTTGTAAAAAACTGCATGTGTATGGGGACAAGAGAAAGCATTATTTGGAGGAGGGTCTGAGATCAAGAGAAGGTTTTCTAAAGATGCAACTTCCTAAAGCTTGTTTGAGTAGAGATGGATAGGATGAAGATGTAGGAGCTAAGTCCCTGAGAAGGCAGGAGAGGATGGGCCCATCCACATTCTTGGCTGCTATGGTGGCCATGAAAATCAGCTGCTCAGATCTCCTGCTGTGGGAAACATAATTGACTGATGACCTCAGCTGCTATCCTTCTGGATCCACCCCCACGTCCCTGCTGAAACCATGCTTCCCACAGGCTGTTCCTGGTAAATGACTAAGCATGGCAGGGCCATTCCTGTGGCAATTTTGGCACGAGGATTCCCCCTGCTAACCCTTTCTGGGAACTGTGCTGCAGTCTGAGACTCCTCTGGTCCCATCATCCTTCCCCCCTCTCCTGTGCAAGTGCCAGACCTGCCCTATGGTCTGAAGGCTCTCTCTGCCTTCTCTGCCTATGCCTTTTTATCCTTCACAGGCATTTCCCCCAATAAATCTCTTGCATGTGTACTCCTGTCTACAGGTCTGCTTCTAGGAAGACCCAAGCCTACATAGCTAATGACCCCCAATCAGTCTCTGTTTATGGATTACTCTCCTCTGGCCATCAGGCTTGTCATTCTCACTTCTGATTTAGACAACTTCAACTGGAATTTTGCAGTGAGTGACCTCAACTTCTTGCTTCACCATCATTCTTTCCCCCTTCTGCTGAGTACATTGTTCACACTACTCTCAGAGTAATCTTTAAAAATAAATATTTGGTTGTGTGATCTTTCCAAACTGAGTCAGCTTTATGACTTACCTGCCTTAAATTCTACAGTCTTCCCATCATGCCCAGAATACCATGGAAACTCCTCACCATGGCCTTTCTGACATCTCCTAGCACATTCCCCACGCTGTTTCTCAATCATGCACAACTTATTCCCTCTCGAAGGCCTTTCCTTTCCTTCCTTTCTTGCTATTTCCAGCTCTTCAGATGGCACACCCCTCACTTCATTCAAGTTTCTGCTCCAATGTCACCTCCTTAGAGAGACTTTACCTGATCACATCTGTAATTGCTCACCTCATCCCCACCCACTGTCATTCTTCAGCCCTTTATTCCGCTTCATCTTTTTCTTGGCATTTATCACTCTCAGAAATTATTTGGGCTCAATATATATTTAAATTAAAGAATAATAGGCTTTAAAGATTCTGACAACTACATATTATCTAGAACAACATAGTCTGGTAGAAATATGATGTGAACCACATACGTAATTTCAAAGTTTCTAGGAACTCTCTGTAATGTCTTAAGCTTTCTAAAATAGTGAGCATGAATGGGGTTTGGCAGCTGTTAGGAAAGGATGTAAAATCCCCAAGTGACCATAGCTTTTGGTTGTGGAAAAGGCAAACTTACCTCACAGGGGTAAAAGCTTTCTACCTCATAAAGAAAGCACAGAAAGAAGAGATGTGCGACTTGGCTTTACCATGAAGTAGTCCTATGACCTTGGGCAGGTCACTTGGGTCCAGGATGTCAAATAGGTTTTACTTTTCATGTCATCTTCTATCAACTGATAGTGGCTGCCTGGAGGTCAGCTGACAGAAGGATTCTAAGGCTTAATCTGAGCTTCTTGGGAAACAGTTCTTTGATCAGTTACTGATGTCTGCCTTGGGTACCACTAGGAAAATTGGGCTGGATGTTCTGACTCCCTCTAAGACTAAATGTTTTTCTTATTCAAAAGGGGATAAAAATAACAGCTCTCTCAGTCCAACATGGATACTATGAAGCTTAAATGGAGTAGGCTGATAAAATGCTATGAAAGTCCAACACAACACTAAAATATTATTAGAAGTATGTCTTAGTACAGTTAGGGACAATATAATGGGTTTGTGTGTGTGAGTCTGCATGCGTGCCTACCTGCATGTGCTTATTTTCCCCCTAGGGAATAAAGAGAGGTAGAGGTCAATGTTTTCCAAGAAGCTGGGTCTAGAAAAATACTCAGTTGTGCCAAGCTCAGGATGTGGAAAAGCTGTCTTGATGAAGATTAAACCAATTAATAAGCTTTTAAAAAAAATCTTCAATTTGGCCTTCCCCCCACTTAGAGTCAATTTATTATATGTGTGTATGCACATTTTTAATCTGTAAATGTTTTCAAAACAATAGTCTCTTTACAGGTTAGTTCGAATTCTTAAAAGGCTCAATTTCTGCTGCTTTGAGGAGAGTGTCATTTTTCCAATTTTATAAACCACTTATGGTCTGACCACATTTACTCCTTTTCTCTACCAGGGCATCTTTCTTGGCTTCTCCCCTCTCTGCAGATGCTCAAGCCACCTCAGTAAATCCACTATTATTGATTCAGGAAAAGGCTTTGATTCTGCAAACCACAAGCTGTTACTCATGAAACTATGACAACTTGGTATTAGCTACAAATCAATGAAACTTTTTAAATGCAGTCGAAGCAACAAAACTAGCTTACTGCTAAACCTTGATAAGCCCACCCAGGAACTGCCAAACCTTTATCTTCACAGCCATGTGATCTTTGCTGCTTTGATAGCCCCTTTGCCACATTGATAAGGATTACACATCTTGTGGGAGATGTTGCGTTCTCTGGAAACGTTTCTAAGGTGGCTGCAGGAGAAAAAGGAAACTCTTTCTATGCGTGGGCTGTAATAGGTCAGCATCCTCAAATAAACCCATTCTCAGCCCCCCTCCTTTTCACCTGAGCTATTCTTTAGGGACAAAATCGAAAATGGGAACTTGTCAGGGAAGGGTTCAAGCTGTGACAAAGTGCTCTTGCATGATTCACTGGAGAGGGCATTTAGATCTCCAATCTCTCCCTGGCCTTTGCTTCATAGCAGGACTAGTCTCTTTCTCTCTTTATTTCCCTCTCTTAGCCCTTACTCAATAAAATATATATAACTGGGTCACTTAGACATCTGATATTTGCTCTTATCATTATGACCCTTCTTTTACATGGGTCACTTTCATCTGGAGTTTGGCTTTGGATGAGTTTAGTATAATTTAGGAGAGCAACAGGGATAGTTACCCTGGGGAGACTCTTTGGAGGGGTATGGGAAGAGCAGTACTAATCTCCCATGTGTCATCAGCCTGCAGCTGGAATGGCCTGAGGGTCCATGGTCACTGCTTGGTAAACTGACCCTCTGAGGAGACCTTCAAGATGGCGGAGGAGGAAGACATGGAGATCACCTTCCTCCCCACAAATACAACAGAAATACATCTATATGTAGAACAACTCCTACAGAACACCTACTGAATGCTGGCAGAGACCTCAGACTTCCCAAAAGATATATATATTTTTTTTTTCCTTTTTTTCTTTTTGTGAGTGTGTATGTGTATGCTTCTTTGTGTGATTTTGTCTGTATAGCTTTGCTTTTACGATTTGTCCTAGGGCTCTGTCTGTCCTTTTTTTTTTTTTTTTTTTTTTTTTTTAGTATACTTTTTAGTGCTTGTTATAATTGGTGGATTTGTTTTTTGGTTTGGTTGCTCTCTTCTTTTTTTCTTTTTATTTATTACTTTTCAATTGTTCTATTTTTAATAAGTTTATTTATTTTTTTATTTTAATAACTTTCCCTCCCTTCCTTCCTTCTTTCCTTCCTTTCTTTTTTTCTCCCTTGTCTTCTGAGCCGTGTGGCTGACAGGGTCTTTGTGCTCCAGCCAGGTGTCAGGCCTGCGCCTCTGAGGTGGGAGAGCTGGGTTCAGAACATTGGTCCACCAGAACCTCCCGGCTCCACGTAATATCAAATGGCAAAAGCTCTCCCAGAGATCTCCATCTCAATGCTAAGACCCAGCTCCACTCAACACCAGCAAGCTACAGTGCTGGACACCCTATGCCAAACAACTAGCAAGACAGGAACACAACCCCACCCATTAGCAGAGAGGCTGCCTAAAATCATAATAAGATCACAGGAACCCCCAAAAACACCACTGGATGCAGCCCACTAGAAAGACAAGATCCAGCCTCATCCACCAGAACACAGGCACCAGTCCCCTCCACCAGGAAGCCCTACACAACACACTGAACCAACTTTAGCCACTGGGGGCAGACACCAAGAACTACGAACCAGCAGCCTGTGAAAAGGAGACCCCAAACACAGTAAGTTAAGCAAAATGAGAAGACAGAGATGAAGGAGCAAGGTAAAAACCCACCAGACCAAACAAATGAAGAGGAAATGGGCAGTGTACCTGAAAAGAATTCAGAGTAATGATAGTAAAGATGATCCAAAATCTTGGAAACAGAATGGAGAAAATACAAGGAATGTTTAAAAAGGACTTAGAAGAACTAAAGAGCAAACAAGCAGTGATGAACAACACAATAAATGAAATTAAAAATTCTCTAGAAGGAATCAATAGTAGAATAACTGAGGCAGAAGAACGTGACCTGGATAAGTGACCTGGAAGGTAAAATAGTGGAAATAGCTACCACAGAGCTGAATAAAGAAAAAATAATGAAAGAATTGAGGACAGTCTCAGAGACCTCTGGGACAATATTAAACACACCAACATTCAAATTATAGGGGTCCCAGAAGAAGAAGAGAAAAAGAAAGGGACTGAGAAAATATTTGAAGAGATTATAGTTGAAAACTTCCCTAATATGGGAAAGGAAATACTCAGTTAAGTCCAGAAAGTGCAGAGAGTCCCATACAGGATAAATCTAAGGAGAAACATGCCAAGACATATATTCATCAAACTAGCAAAAATTAAATACAAAGAAAGAATAATAAAAGCAGTAAGGGAAAAACAACAATATACAAGGGAATCTCCATAAGGTTAACAGCTGATCTTTCAGCAGAAACTCTGCAAGCCAGAAGGGAGTGGCAAGACATATTTAAAGTAATGAAAGGGAAAAACCTACAACCAAGATTACTCTACCCAGCAAGGATCCCATTCAGATTCAACAGAGAAATTAAAACCTTTACAGACAAGCAAAAGCTAAGAGAATTCAGCACCACCAAACCAGCTCTACAACAAATGCTAAAGGAACTTCTCTAAGCAGGAAACACAAGACAAGGAAAAGACCTATAATAACAAACCCAAAACAATTCAGAAAATGGTAATAGGAAGATATATATCAATAACTACCTTAAATGTAAATGGATTAAATGCTCCAACCAAAAGACACAGACTGGCTGAATGGATACAAAAACAAGACCCATATATATGCTGTCTACAAGAGACCCACTTCAGACATAGGGACACATACAGACTGAAAGTGAGGGGATGGAAAAAGATATTCCATGCAAATGGAAATCAAAAGAAAGCTGGAGTAGCAATTCTCATATCAGACAAAATAGACTTTAAAACAAAGACTATTACAAGAGACAAAGAAGGACACTACATAATGATCAAGGGATCAATCCAAGAAGAAGATATAACAATTGTAAATATTTATGCACCCAACATAGGAGCACCACAATACATAAGGCAAATACTAACAGCCATAAGAGGGGAAATCAACAGTAACACAATCATAGTAGGGGACTTTAACACCCCACTTTCACCAATGGACAGATTATCGAAAACGAAAATAAAGAAAGAAACACAAGCGTTAAATGATACATTAAACAAGATGGGCTTAACTGATATTTAGAGGACATTCCATCCAAAAACAACAGAATACACTTTCTTCTCAAGTGCTCATGGAACATTCTCCAGGATAGATCATATCTTGGGTCACAAATCAAGCCTTGGTAAATTTAAGAAAACTGAAATCGTATCAAGTATCTTTTCCAACCACAGCGCTATGAGACTAGATATCAATTACAGGAAAAAATCTGTAAAAAATACAAACAACACATGGAGGCTAAACAATACACTACTTAATAACCAAGAGATCACAGAAGAAATCAAAGAGGAAATCCAAAACTACCTAGAAACAAATGATAATTAAAACACAACGACCCAAAACCTATGGGATGCAGCAAAAGCAATTCTAAGAGGGAAGTTTATAGCAATATAATCCTACCTCAAGAAACAAGAAAAATCTTAAATAAACAACCTAACCTCACACCTAAAGCAATCAGAGAAAGTAGAACAAAAAAACCCCAAAGGTAGCAGAAGGAAAGAAATCATAAAGATCAGATCAGAAATAAATGAAAAAGAAATGAAGGAAACAATAGCAAAGATCGATAAAACTAAAAGCTGGTTCTTTGAGAAGATAAACAAAATTGATAAACCATTAGCCAGACTCATCAAGAAAAAAAGGGAGAAGACTCAAATCCATAGAATTAGAAATGAAAAAGGAGAAGTAACAACTGACACTGACGAAATACAAAGGATCATGAGAGATTACTACAAGCAACTTATATGCCAATAAATTGCACAACCTGGAAGAAATGGACAAAATCTTAGAAATGCACAACCTTCCGAGACTGAACCAGGAAGAAATAGAAAATATAAACAGACCAATCACAAGCACTGAAATTGAAAATGTGATTAAAAATCTTCCAACAAACAAAAGCCCAGGACCAGATGGCTTCACAGTCAAATTCTTTCAAAGATTTAGAGAAGAGCTAACACCCATCCTTCTCAAACTCTTCCAAAATATAGCAGAGGAACACTCCCAAACTCATTTTAAGAGGCCACCATCACCCTGATACCAAAACCAGACAAAGATGTCACAAAGAAAACTACAGGCCAATATCACTGATGAACATAGATTCAAAAATCCTCAACAAAATACTAGCAAACAGAATCCAATAGCACATTAAAAGGATCATACACCATGATCAAGTGGGGTTTATCCCAGGAATTCAAGGATTCTTCAATATATGCAAATCAATCAATGTGATACACCATATTAAGAAATTGAAGGAGAAAAACCATATGATCATCTCAATAGATGCAGAGAAAGGTTTTGACAAAATTCAACACCCATTTATGATAAAGACCCTCCAGAAAGTAGGCATAGAGGGAAATTACCTCAACATAATGAAGGCCACATATGATAAATCCATAGCCAACATCGTTCTCAATGGTGAAAAACTGAAAACATTTCCTCTAAGGTCAGGAACAAGACAAGGTTGTCCACTCTCACCACTATTATTCAACATAGTTTTGGAAGTTGTAGCCACAGCAATCAGAGGAGAAAAAGAAATAAAACGAATCCAAATAGGAAAAGAAGAAATAAAACTGTCACTGTTTGCAGATGACATGATACTATACAAAGAGAGTCATAAAGATGCTACCAGAAAACTACTAGAGCTCATCAATGAATTTGGTAAAATAGCAGGATACAAAATTAATGCCCACAAATCTCCTGCATTCCTACACACTAAAAATGAAAAATCTGAAAGAGAAACTAAGGAAACACTCCCATTTACCACTGCAACAAAAAGAATAAAATACCTAGGAATAAACCTACCTAAGGAGACAAAAGGCCTGTATGCAAAAAACTGTAAGACACCGATGAAAGAAATTAAAGATGATACAGATAGAGAGATATACCATGTTCTTGGATTGGAAGAATAAACATTGTGAAAATGACTATACTACCCAAAGCAATCTACAGATTCAATGCAATCCTTATCAAACTACCAATGGCATTTTTCACAGAACTAAAACAAAAAATTTCACAATTCGTATGGAAACACAAAAGACCTGAATAGTCAAAGCAATCTTGAGAAAGAAAAACGGAGCTGGAGGAATCAGGTTTTCTGACTTCAGACTATACTACAAAGCTACAGTAATCAAGACAGTATGGTACTGGCACAAAAACAGAAATATAGATCAACGGAACAGGATAGAAAGCCCAGAGATAAACCCACACACATATGGTCACTTTAGTTTTGATAAAAGAGGCAAGAATATACAACAGAGAAAAGACAGACTTTTCAATGAGTGGTGCTGGGAAAACTGGACAGCTGCATGTAAAAGAATGAAATTAGAACACTCCCTAACACCATACACAAAAATAAACTCAAAATGGATTAAAGGCCTAAATGTAAGGCCAGACACTATAAAACTCCTAGAGGAAGTCATAGGCAGAACACTCTATGATATAAATCACAGCAAGATCCTTTTTGACCCACCTCCTAGAGAAATGCAAATAAAAACAAAAATAAACAAATGGGACCTAACAAAACTTATAAGCTGTTGCACAGCAAAGGAAACCATAAACATGACGAAAAGACAACCCTCAGAATGGGAGAAAATATTTGCAAATGAAGCAACTGACAAAGGATTAATCTCCAAAATTTACAAGCAGCTCAATATCAAAAAAACAAACAACCCAATCCAAAAATGGGCAGAAAACCTAAACAGACATTTCTCCAGAGAAGATATACAGATTGCCAACAAACACATGAAAGGATGCTCAACATCATTAATCATTAGAGAAGTGCAAATCAAAACTACAATGAGGTATCCCCTCACACCAGTCAGAATGGCCATCCTCAAAAAAATCTACAAACAATAAATGCTGGAGACGGTGTGGAGAAAAGGGAACCCTGTTGCACTGTTGGTGGGAATGTAAATTGATACAGCCACTGTGGAGAAGAGTATGGAGGTTCCTTAAAAAACTCAAAATAGAACTATCATACAACACAGCAACCCCACTACTGGGCATATACTCTGAGAAAACCATAATTCAAAAAGAGTCGTGTACCACAATGTTCATTGCAGCTCTATTTACAATAGCCAGAACATAGAAGCAACCTAAGTGTCCATCAACAGATGAATGAATAAAGAAGATGTGGCACATATATACAATGGAATATTGCTCAGCCATAAAAAGAAAAGAAATTGAGTTATTTGTAGGAGGCGGATGGACCTGGAGTCTGTCATACAGAGTGAAGTAAGTCAGAAAAAGAAAAACAAATACCATATGCTAACACATATATATGGAATCTAGAAAAAATAATGGTTCTGAAGAACCTAGGGGCAGGACAGGAATAAAGATGCAGATGTAGAGAATGGACTTGAGGACACGGGAATGGGGAAGGGTAAGCTGGGACGAAGTGAGAGAGTGGCATGGACATATATACACTACCAAATGTAAAATAGATAGCTAGTGGGAAGCAGCCGCATAGCACAGGGAGATCAGCTTGGTGCTTTGTGTCCCCCTAGAGGGGTGGGATAGGGAGGGTGGGTGGGAGACCCAAGAGGGAGGAGATACGGGGATATATGTATATGTATAGCTGATTCACTTTGTTATAAAGCAGAAACTAACACACCATTGTAAAGCAATTATACATGGCAAATTATACATGGCCCAGTAGAAAACAGTACCCTCTTGGTCGAGAGGCCTTGTTGGGCATTGCCCTTGTTATATAGGACCTAATTGACCAGGGCCTTATTAGACCATGTCAATCAGCTTGTAACACCCCCAATCTCCCCACAAAGTTACCCAGTGGGTAATACCAGAGGTGCAGGACCTCAGGGCAGCCAATGAAGCCACCGAGGATATACATCCAGTAGTCCCTAATCTCTACACCCCGCTGACCACTCTACTGTCCACCAGGACCTGGCATTCTGTATTAGATTGAAAACATGCCTTCTTCTTTATTCCATTAGCCCCAGAGTCACAAGAAATGTTTGCTTTTGCGTGTCAGGACCTAAATATGCAACAATAACACTGCTGGACAGTCCTGGTCCAAGGGTTCAAAAAATTCCCCCGCTATCTCTGGCGAAACTTTAGCTAAAGACCTAAAAGACCTACATCTGGAGGAAGGAACCCTCCTCCAGTATGTAAATGACGTTCTGATCACCAGCCCTACTAAGGAGGCCTCTGACAAAAATACTGTAACCACTCTGAACCATCTAGCCGATAAAGGATTTAAGGTGCCCAAGAAAAAGTTTCAAATATCACAATCTAGGGTGACCTAACTAGGCTTCATTCTCACAGAAGGTCAGGGAAACCTATCCCAGGAAAGGAAGGAAGCCATTTGCAGCCTCACCCCTCCTAAAACTAGAAGGCAGCTTAGGGATTTCCTGGGAATGGCTGTGTTTCGCTGCCTCCAG
The DNA here is from genome assembly GCF_965194805.1 of Balaenoptera borealis. Taxonomy (NCBI): domain Eukaryota; kingdom Metazoa; phylum Chordata; class Mammalia; order Artiodactyla; family Balaenopteridae; genus Balaenoptera; species Balaenoptera borealis. The sequence continues at coordinate 76,890,254 of NC_138872.1, forward strand.
ATCCCTAACTTGCTTGTCTAATAGCTAGGCCTCTAAACGAAAAGTTGAAAGGAAAGGATAATGATCCTTTTCAGTGGAATTCAGAATGTGAAGGGGCCTTTCAAGACTTGGGAAAGCAAGGGAGTTCCCTGGTGGTCTAGTGGTTAGGATTCCGGGCTTTCACTGCTGTGGCCGGGGTTCAAGCCCTGGTGGGGGAAAAGAGAGCCCCCAAAAAAAAAAGAATTGGAAAAGCAATTACTTCAGGTCCCTGCTCTGGCCCTCCCAGATGTAGCTAAACCCTTGGACCTTTACATACATGAGAAAAGGGGGGTTGCCACTGGGGTGTTAGCTCAAACACTGGGACTCCCTTACTCGAGTGGTTGCATGGCCTCGTTGCCTACGGGCAGTAGCAGCTACTACCACCCCGCTAAAGGAGGCTAAAATGTTCATGTTTGGTCAGCCGGTCACTAGATGGACTGCACACCAGGTTCAGGCTTTAGTAAGTTCTAAGGGAACAGACTGGCTATGCCCCAGAAGGCTGTTTCAACCCACGCTATGCTTTTAGACAACCCAGGAGCTACCGTAAAAGCCTATCACAAGCTGAATCCTGCCACCCACAGAAACAGGGCCCCTGGAGCATGATTGTATAGAAACCACAGACACTGTCTATTCCAGTCACATCTGACCGAGAAAGTGAGCCTCTCGCAAACGCCCGAAGAGGAATGGTTCACGGATGGGAGCAGTTTTATGAGAGGGAAAAAGGCTGGCAGGAAACAGTAACCTCCCACTCAAGTCACAGAAGCAGGAAGCCTACCCCCCAGGGACTTCTGCCCAAAATGCAGAGCTGACAGGCCTCACCTGAGCGGGACAAAAGGCAGAGGAGGGCTTTGTCACTGGCAAGGCCCATTAACAATTCCCAAGAAGTAACAGCAGAATCTGGGTAATAAAATAAAGTCTAACCTTTTTTTTTCCTTTGGGCTTAGTCTAGTTTCACTTGCTCATAGGGTGCAGCTGGCAGACGCCTCGCACCTGGCCCTTCAGACCGGAGTTCCCATAGTGCAAGAACGCTTCCACAGACGCCTCAGCTGGCCAGGCGGGGCCGTGTGCAGAAGCGCAGCGCACGATACCTCAGTTCAAGATGGCGGCGGCGGGCCGTGCGCAGAAACGCTGTGCCCGGCACTAAGATCTGGAGCGAGCGTGAGCAGCACAGCTGCGCCAGTCTCGCGAGCACTCTGCTGCTCGCGTCCCCGCTGACGAGATCCCTATAAAGCAGCCCCGCTGCCCACAGCCTGTTGGGAGAGTATGTGCTCTAGAGCGGGAGTTAGCGCCTCTCCCGTCTTTAGTCAAAGAATAAAACTTTCCTTTGCGTCTGACCCGAACACGTTCTCATTCTATTGGCTCCAACAACACCAGGCAGGAGGACCCTTGTTGCAGCCCGACTTGAAAAGGTCAGTAACAATAAGGTCTAACTCCTTTTGTGCCTACTCTAGTTTCACTTGCCTACAGGGCGCCGTGTGCGGAGTCCTTGCACCTAACATTTAGGATTAGAGTTTCTAGCCTGCGCCCCACACTTCAGCTTGGTGCGCTGGGCCGGGTAGAGAAGACCCGTGTGCAACAGGCCTGCGTAGGACCCGCGAGAGCTCTGCCCCTCCCTCCACACTCTGTAAACCAACCCCGCCAGCCGCCTGTCGGGGAGAACGTGTAGAGCATAAGCTCCCGCCTCTCCGTTCTTTGATCAAAGGCTAAAACTTTCCCTTGTGTCTGAACTGAATTTGGTCTCATTGAGGTCCCACTCGAAAGGGTCGGCGACACTTGGTGCCACAGTTACAAGAAGGCAGGGATGTGGTGCTTTCTCAGTACAAGAGGCAGCGGCAGTGGTGGCGGAGTGGTGCTCCTGGTGTGAAAGAGGCCGACCGGCCAATCGAGGTGTCCAGAGCTCAGGGCCAGTGTTAACGGTGTCCTCACTAACTCAGTTCTGTGGTGTGATTTTGGGCATTGTTCCTGAAGGCTGAACCTCAAACCTGGTTCTCCATCCCCTGGTGAGTGTATGAGCTACCCTTTATCCATAAAATAACAAACTGACAACCCCTCAAGCAAACAAACCCAAAGTCCCTCCTTTTTCGATTGAACATACCGAGTCAGCTTCAGTGTATGAGCTTTCAAGGATGGTCTATTGTAATGTTATCCAGGGAAGCAATAGATCCCCAGGCATAAAGATGCCTTTCTTATTCAGGAAAGAAGTTGTAAAGGCCTGTGTTTTTGTCCTGAAGCAAAGGTTATCTCAAGTTTGCAAGGTGGTAAGCTACAGCAGAGCCTGTACGCAAGAAAAAATTTCCCTCAAAATGCAGCTAGCAATTTGAATGCCTAGAGAGGTTTTTATTTGAGGCCCTGTAATTCTGTATCACAGAGCCAGGAAAGGAGCATTTTGGCAAGAAAAATTGGAAGGCCATGGTTGTAGTTGGCTTCCTGGACACGAAGTGACCTGTGGGGAGCCCCTGCTGAAATCTCACACAGTCCTCTGATATCCCACCAGGATGAATTGTTTAAGAATCACACCCTTGAGCTTCCCTGGTGGCGCAGTCGTTAAGAATCCGCCTGCCAATGCAGGGAACACAGGTTTGAGCCCTGGGCTGGGAAGATCCCACATGCCTCAGAGCAACCAAGCCCGTGCGCCACAACTACTGAGCCTGCGCTCTAGAGCCCGTGAGCTACGACTGAGCACGTGAGCCTGTGTTCCGCAACAAGAGAAGCCACGGCAAAGAGAAGCCTGTGCACTGCAATGAAGAGTAGCCCCTGCTCGCTGCAACTGGAGAAAGCCCGCGCGCAGCAACAAAGACCCAACACAGCTAAAAATAAATACATAAATAAATTTATTAAAAAAAAAAAAATCACACCCTTAAACTACAGCATGTGGTCACTTGATGGATGGAACTCTGTAGTATAGTCTATTTGAACGTTCACAGAGTCCTACCCAAATCAGTCATTTCTCTTTGGCACAGTTGAATTCGAACCGATATATTTTTTTTTTTTTTTTTGACAGTGATTAGCCTACAGTTTGAATTGGGTCTTAAGACTCTTCCTGTTGAAAAACTTCACCCCAGAGTATTCATCCATCTCCTATTAACAATGGTGGGAGTGCAGGCATCCCACGTGTCTGAAATAGGAATAAAGTTGCCTACTATGTACATGCTAAAATGAAGTAGGACTCAGAAAGCCTTCTTTTCTTCTGTCTAAAATTGGAATTTTGTTTAGTGCAAAGACAGTCCCTGTCCACAGAATCGAAGGCTGAGGATAGACTAATAAATGTGGTATGAAGTCTTCGTTGTTCATAACTAACTCCTCAAGAAGATTTATCACATGTAAGAAGCAGAGTGTAGAGTTGTACCTGTGGACAAGTTGTACCCAAAAGCTTTTTTGCTCTTCATGCAAGATGCTTGGTTCAGAGGCTTGCTGAGAAGAAAGACAATATGGAATTCTGAGAATAAATCCGTCAAGTTAAGGAGTCTATAACATTTGCTGGATGACAGAAAGCTTTTTTCGAAGATGGGGTAAACTCTATGTTCAGTCTGAGGGAATCTGTAATCCGAAGAGTCATTTTGTGTAAAATTTTTGTTAAGGGCTGGGTTAAACACCTATACTTTGTCTTAAAGATAATGAGATATGTTGTTATGGAGGAGTTTCCTATAGCGAATACAGAGAATTCTGGATTCTGTGAAATCTAGAGAGTTCATCTTCAGACTGTAAGCTCCAAAAGACTAACTCTTTCAGTGGTCAGTACTTACTTGTTTTTCTACAGTTCCTTACAGAAGTCATGTTGTGGGCAGCTATGCCACCAAATCTATTAAGGCTAAATCCAAATTTCATTAAAAGTAAAATTTTGGCAAATGAAATTGTTTATGAGAGGCTTTGAGCTTGAATTTCTATGTAGCTTCCTGTGTGTTCCAGTCGTGATGTCAGTCACCTAATTATGTCAAGGTTGTATTTTTTCTTCCCTGGCATTCCAATTAAGAGGCCAGGTCATCATTCTCCTGGTGGTTCAGATGGGTTGGAAGACACTCAACAATGTTTAAACTGCCTCTAATGAGCAATTGGGTTTTATTATTATTTTTTTAACCTTTTGTAACCTAGAATGTTATTGATGAAAACTTAAAATCTGGAATTTATTTTGAAAATATAGTTGTTTACTTAGCAAGATAGGATGGCAAATAGGTTGGGGGGCTTGTACTCAGTGTTTGATCAGGGCAAGAGCAACCAGTCATGGTCCGGACAAACTGTCTACCTCAGGGGTCCAGAAAGTGTTCATGAAGCTCAGATTCCAATCCAGTTCTATTTGGTTTGGGGTTCACATTCTTTACATTTTTAATTGTTAGGTTATCCATTTCTATGCTCTTTCAGAATAAGTTAGTTAGAAGTTAATTAGAAATATAGGTAATAGGACTGGATGAGGAACTTGGGTCAACTCCAGGTATAATTAGTTTTTTAAATAGGTATATTGAGATATACATAACATTTAATTTATTCATTTAAAGTATACAGTTCATTTTTAAAAAAATTTTTATTGGAGTATAGTTGATTTACAATGTTGTGTCAGTTTCAGGTGTACAGTAAAGTGAATCAGTTATACATATACATATCTCCACTTTTTTAGATTCTTTTCCCATACAGACCGTTACAGAGTATTGAGTAGAGTTCCCTGTGCTGTACGCTAGGTCCTTATTAGTTCACTGTTCTCTAGTATATTCACAGGGTTGTGCCATCATCACCATAATCTAATTTTAGAACATTTTCAACTGCCCAAAGGAAACCTCACGCCCATTAGCAGACACTCCCTACCTGCTGAACCCCCAGCCCTAGGCAACTACTAACCTACTTTGTGTATCTATAGGTTTGTCTATTCTGAACATTTCATATAAATGGAATTTTACAATATGTGGTCTTTTGTGACTAGCTTCTTTTACTTAGCATAATGTTTTCAAGGTTCGTCCATGTTGTAGCATATATCAGTACTTCATTCATTTTGTTACTAAATAATATTCCACTTAATATATTATACCACATTTGGTTATACATTCATCAGTTGATGAATATTTGGGTTGTTTCCACTTTTTAGCTGTTATGAATAATACTGCTCTGAACATTCACGTAGAAGCTTTGGTGTGGACATGTGTTTTTGATTCTCCTGTATATTTAGGAATGGAATTGCTGGGTCTTTTTGAGGAACTGTCAGACTGTTTTCCACAATGGCTGTGCCACTCTACATTCCCACCAGTAATGCGTGAAGATTTCAATTTCTTCAAATAGTTGCCAGTGCTTGTTATTATTTTTGAATTACTCTTAGTTTTTAATGAAGCCTTTTTATTTTCACTTTCTATGCTCTCCTGTGATTTCCTGGCACTCCTGTCTATTGTTGCCCACTATTCTGGGCTCTTTTCTGGCTGCCCCTTGGCCCCTGTTGCAATGTGCTAGCTGAGATTATTGTGTGCAGAACTCATATTTTGAACTTTCCCTTTCTCCTTCAAAATATAACCATCCTGTATGCTATTCCATTATGACTCTGCTGTGTTTATGTATCAATTTAATAAACTCATTTTATTAAGAAGTAATGACTGATAATAGTCTGCTATGCTACCTCTCCCTGGAATTCGGAATTTTAACAGGAGACTGTTTAAAGAGTCTGTGGGATACCTTAGTCTATGGGATAAATTATTCACAGCAAAGTTTAGGCAGGATACAAGGAAATGGTTGAGAAATATGTTTTCAGCTGAACCTAAGTGACTAATCTGACTTGATTTGTTTCTTCTCTGGTACAGCTCTGCAAAGGTGCCGAGAATAAGGAGCTCTTAGAACTGGAGGATCCAGTCCTCTTTGTTCCTGTCCTACAAAACCACCACTAAGGTAATGCTGTATATTATTGATTTGGTCTAACTATAAGTAAAATCATATTTAGCACATTACTTAGCCAACTTTCAGAAAATTGGAAATAATTTAAAAATTCCTTAGCAGATTACAGTTGTGTTGGGAAGTTGGTCAAATTAATGAATACAAACCAGGCTAACTATATATATTTTCGAAGAGTATCTAAAGGGTTCTAGTCTTCTCCAAAAGCTACTACTTTGGATACTGGGTCTGCATTTCAGGGATTTATTTGAAGACTACTTATAAATAGAAGATCTTAAAGAACATTTCACCTCTTTTCTAATCAATGGGAAAATTAGGCTTTCTAGTAATTTGTAGTCAAATCAATCACTTTACTGAGTTGTAAATTCTGTTAGTTATGTTGTTGCTTCTCCCCGGGCACATACTTGGCTCTCACCCACGTTATGGGAGTTGGCTCTTACGGTTTTGCTCTTCATGAGAAAAGGAGCTGCTGAAAACAAGGTTCCACACTGTGTAATTTCTATGGCTGGTATTAATGCAGACAGTATAGTCACCATAAAGAAGAAAAATCACCAGTGGAAGATAAAAAGGTATTTTAAAGATATTTTAAAGATATTTTAAAACTAAAATACTAGTTGCATTACAATCACATTCTAGTGCTGCAATAAATTGCATGAAGCCAATAAAGCAAAACTAACTGAAGATATTTGGCACAAACCAAAAAATGAAATGAGAGTCATTATGCAGTCTGCTACAGGGACATGGCTCGATGTAGTTAAAGCAATAAACTACCTGGGAGTAATCTTTACTTATTTTAAATTGCATATTCCAATTGCAAAGCTGTTTTTGGTGTTTTTGCCACACAACTTTACTGAGCTAAGGAAAGAATTACATGTCTGAATAAGTCATGTTCTAAATATTCTTCCTATCTCCGGTAACTCATAACTCACTTGTGCCGTAATATTGTTTATTCTAAGATTAATCATGGTTTTCTGCCATAAATTAGCTTTTCTTCAACAGACTGGAAGTGAATTGATCCTGAACTCCAATAACTACTTATTTTATCAGTAGCTTCCAACTTTCCTTTATTTACTAGGCTTTTTAGGTTTTCAGGATCAATGAGCTTTTCTTATGACTAAAGGAACCCAAATAGGTCAAAACTGTTGGGATTTGAGAAGTGAACTTTTACATAGTTTTAAGTGGTTTTCCTGGAAGACAGATTATCTGAGGTGATGGGTGATTTGCCCAGGTGTACTGTTCTTTTATATGTTAATAGATCTTTTACCTTCAAAAGAATGTTCCCTTGAGTCAGCAGCCCAGAAAGTAATCCTGTCTTTAAAAGGATAAGAATTTGCAAAGTTAGATAAAATCTGGTCAATGGATTACCTCAGCAGTATCCAGGAATATATATAGGGAGTGGGCACCATTGTTTCCTGGATAAGCCAGTGACAGAGTTAGGGCTGTTCTCTTGAAGTACTGAGGATAGACGGAGGATGGGGAGTTCCTGGAAGGGGGAGCAGGCCCCTGTAGAAAGGACAAAATAAACGTATTCTCGCTCTTATTTAGTTATATTTTGACTGTTAAAATGTATTAACAGAACTGTTTGCATTCAATAATTGAGCAGCTTTTTGTTCTTCTTTTTTTAAATTGTATTATTTATTTATTTATTTTTGGCTGCGTTGGGTCTTCGTTGCTGTGCGTGGACTTTCTCTAGTTGCGGCGAGCGGGGGCTGCTCTTCTTTGCGGTGCGTGGGGCTTCTCATTGCAGTAGCTTCTCTTGTTGCGGAGCACGGGCTCTAGGCGCACGGGCTTCAGTAGTTGTGGCATGCGGGCTCAGTAGTTGTGGCTCACGGGCTCTAGAGCACAGGCTCAGTAGTTGTGGCGCATGAGATTAGTTGCTCTGCGGCATGTGGGATCCTCCCAGACCAGGGCTTGAACCCGTGTCCCCTGCCTGCATTGGCAGGCAGATTCCTAACCACTGTGGCACCAGGGAAGTCCCTGTTCTTTGTTTTTGAAGAGAGTGTCCTCATACATTGCTAGTGGGAGTATAAATCAGTGCATCCTTTATGGAGGTCATTTTGTTAACATTTATTAAAAGCCTTAAAAATAAGCACATAATTAGGCCTAATAGTTACATCTAGGAATTTATACTAGGGAGATCATCATGACTGGGCTAAATATGTTTGTACAAAAAGCATGGTTTGTAGTAGCAATAAGCTAGAAACCACCTTGACATCTCAGAATTGGAGACTGTTTGAGTAAGTTCTAATAAATGCACAAAGGAGAGTATCAGCCATTAAATGAGCTATCAGGGGACTTGGAGGGGAAAACTTATGCTTTGGGAAAAGGTGAATGAAATATTACTGAAAAGCAGGTTACAAAATAGCAAGAACAGGATGATGTCCTTTTTTGCTATTAAAATATGCATATTTACATAAAACAAATTAATGTATCAGACTGTTAAGTGTGGTTGTGTCTGCTAGTAGTATTGTGACTTGTTTTCTTCCCTTTATTTGTATGTTTCCCAAGTCTATTATAATGAATATGTATTACTTTTGTAACCAGATTTAAAAAAAGGCTTGAGAAAAAGCTTTAATGAAATTCATGTATTATAATGATTATTCCAATGTGAAATACTATCCTTCCCTCCATCTTTAGGCTTGAAGTAGGCTGAGTACCAAACAGCCCCGGTTCTTTTCTCCTGGGCCTCCCTTCTCCACCCTGTCCTGGGCAGCTTCTGAAGAATTGCTGTCAGTGCATCTTTGGGGTTGAGGGTCATTTGATCTTTGGGATTGGGAGTCTTTGATTCCATGGGGATCATCATATCAGCTGCCTTTGTGGAGAGGGGTTCATGGAGAGGGTTCTGAAATGTCTTCTGATACTCTATTCCTTTCCTAAACTCACCTCTTCTTCGTTGCCTTGGAAGTTTTGTGGGTGGTAAAGAGCATGTGTTCCGATGACCTTCGTACCCCTTCGAGAGAGGCAGTCATTGAATACTGTGAAGAACTGCTCTAAAGTTAAAGGAATTTGGGTTCAATTCTGGCTCTGTGTGCCCTTGGGCAAGTCAGCTTCTCTGCACCTCAGTTTCCTCGTCAGTGAAATAGATAGTACTTCTCATTTTATTGCCTTTGATTTGGGTTGTGCCCCAAGTGTGTAAAGGCAGTGTAGGATGTCAGAATATGTCACCCCAGAACATGCCATTTGGGCATATTGATTACTTTAAAGGCACTTTGAAGAATAACGGAGGCAAGAAGGGCACTCTGACCTTCCTTTCTCTTCTTGAAAGCAGGAGATAAAACACCCCTGTGCAAAGTGCCCTTCCTGTACTAGGAGGAAAGAAACATTCTTATCACCAGAGACAGGGAATAAAGGCAGAGAGAAATCTGTACAAACATACCTTGTTAAATAAGCCTTTTTTTAGTGTGCTAGCCCACACCCCTTTGTCTTGTCATATTTTCACTGTTCACCACTCTTTTCCAACCTAGTATATAAGCTTTGGGCCATAACTACTTCTTTGGGTCTTCATTTTTCTCGTGAAGGCTCCCATGTATATGTAAAAATTACTAAGTAAATTTGTATGCTTTTATCCTATTGATCTGTTTTATGTCAATTTAATTCTTAGGCCCAGCCAGAGACCCTACAAGGGTAGAGGAGAAATTATACCTCCCCTAGTGCAGCCACTGAGAGGTATTTGCTAATTATTTACAAAGAGGACTAGTTACTGATGTCTGACATCTCTGTAGGCCCTGTGCTGAGTGTGAGAGCTGTCCTCTCACCTAATCCTCAGATCGAGTTTATGGGGTAGGCCCTGCCATTATAGTCCCACTTTGCAGATAATGAACCTGAGACTCAGTCGCCCACAACTTCACAGCTACTGAGTGGCTTTTTTAAAAAAAATAAATTTATTTATTTGGCTGCTTTGGGTTTTCGTTGCTGCGTGCAGGCTTTCTCTAGTTGTGGTGAGCGGGGCTACTCTTCGTTGCGGTGTGCGGGCTTCTCACTGCGGTGGCTTCTCTTGTTGCGGAGCATGGGCTCTAGGCGAGCAGGCTTCAGTAGTTGTGGCTCACGGGCTCCAGAGTGCAGGCTCAGTAGTTGTGGTGCACGGGCTTAGTTGCTCTGTGGCATGTGGGATCTTCCTGGACCAGGGCTTGAACCCGTGTCCCCTGCACTGGCAGATGGATTCTTAACCACAGAGCCACCAGGGAAGTCCCTATTGAGTGGCTTTTAATCCCTGCTCTGTTTTGTCCTCGGTGTCTGAAATCAATTACAAGATTTAAAATTATTTGTTGACACTCAAGATTTAGAATTAATTTCTCTTCTAATTACTCATCTCAAGGTCAAAATTGTCAACAGTTCTTAGCTGCCCACAAGGTGCAAGACACCACGCTGGGCGTGTATAAAAAGGACTAGAAGAAAATGTTCTTTGCTATGTTCAAGATTCCTGGTTTCAGTCTATCACCTAACTAATAACTTAAAATAAAGTGGATGCATTTGCATGAGAAGTGTCTTCTGAATCGAATGCAAATGAGCTCAATGGTGGCACATTGTGTCTTTTCCATTATGGTCAACCATCACTGGAATTAATTAATTACATTTTCTTTCTTTTCTTGCAAGGTAACTGCGCTTAAATTTTTGTTACAAAGAGAGCTAATTCCATTGTACTGCCATCAAATGTCATCCTTTAAATAGGTGGGATTTGTTTTTGCTGATGTTTTACAAACCTTGTAATCTTGCCTACAACATTCCTTTCTGTTTGGCCTGGCATGTTCATCAAGTTTTTGCAGAAAGTCTGTGGCATCACAACGGGTATCACCTTAGCTTCCTTCTGGAGTCCTTCCAGGTGTTAGGAAAGGCATGTTTTTCTACAAAGATGGGAAAAATCACAGCTGTGAGACTGACTTTTCCTCTCAAAATGAGGATTTCAAAATGCCAGCCATCTGAAAAAAACTATAAATAAAAAGATACAACTGACTCACTTTTTTCCCCTCTTTTAAACCAGCCTCCTTTTCCCTAAAGTCGTAAACCAGTGACAAAATGAATTGATCCAGTGTTTTATTACTCATTTACTGTAAAATATTACACAGTCTTAGCAAGTTGATGAGTGACTATATAAACGAAAACATTCTTGCAATAATTCAAGAAAGTTAGTATGATACAAAATTACGATACACATGAAACTGAGTAGGCAAACATTACTACTACTATTACTATACCGTTACCGCTATAAGTTAACATTTATTCAAGGACTTAGTATATGCCAGGCGTATCATTCATTTCTCACAATTATCCTATTGTGGGGTACTATATCTAAACACTTGTTTTTAAACCTCATTTTACAGATGAGGAAATAGAGGTTGTAAGAGGTTTGGTAAATTGCCCAAGATTACACTGCTAGTCAGTGTTGAAACCAAGATCCATACCTAGTCTACCATTTGTCAATGCCTGTCTTTATAGCCACCATGTTATACTGCCTCTTCAAATGATTTCTAATTAGTTTTCATGTTTACACTAACTTATACTACATAGCTTTGCTCAGCCATCATTTAAGAGTAAATTATAAGATCGTTAGCCCATGGTGTCAATTTTACCTTGGACATGTAAAGTTCATTTGGAGGGAGCATATTCGGATTTCAAGGCTGAAATGAGAGGTGGATGGAATTTCTTGAAGGTCACGTAATCATTTTTATTTTTTTTATTTAAAAAAATTTTTTTTACGTAATCATTTTAAAAAAGAGCTTTGTCTTGAGATAAATCTATTATCATGTTTGAAATGGTTTCGAACTGAATGTAGCAACGGGGAGACTGCCATTCCAGGGCATTTTGAATCGGACTGCGCTGGAGAGCACTTGGTGTGTTGGTAACCACTGCTTCCTGTACAGCCTCAACTTCCCTCCTGAGGTCAGGTCTGGACTTCATTTTGCTTGCTGTATGTTTGCACTTGGGTTACTAGAGGTACTCTACACTCAGCAGGCTCAAACCACGCTCATGATCTGTCCCCTTAATCTTCTCTGAAACCCCTGTTTGGTTCGTAGCATAACCAACCTTTCAGTTATTTGAGATAAAAATACTCAGTAATCTTTGATTTCCCTGATTGTCCCAAACCAACCTAATTAGCCTATCTGATTACATACTAAGTGCTGTTGTTTCTAGCTCAGATTGTCTCTAGTCTGTTTACCCTCATTTCTATGACTACCTGACTGATCGGCCCCCTTGTCACAACTAAGAAACCAACATTGGCATATGACTATTAACTAAACTTCAGATTTTATTGTATTTTGGGTTTGTTTTTTTTTTCCCCACTAATGTCTTCTTTCTACTCAAGGATTCCATCCAGGATACCACATTATATTAGATGTCATCTCTCCTTAGTCTTCTCTGGTCTGTGACAGTTTTTCAAGTCTTGTTTTTGATAACCTTGACAATTTTGAGGAATGCTGCAGTTGAATGTGTTCTGTAGAATTCTCTCAGTTTGGGTTTGTCAGATGTTTTTCTCCTGGTTAGGCTGGTGTTATGGGTTTTTGGGAAGAAGACTATAGAGGTGAAGTACCATTCTCATCACATCACATCAAAGGTGTAAACTATTAACATGATTTACTGATGTTAACCTTGATCATTTGGTTACGGAAGTGTTTGCCAGATTTCTTCACTGTTGGTACTTCTATTTTTTTCCCTTTGTATACTCTTTTCTTTAGATGCAAGTCACTAAGCACGTCATACACTCAAGAAGTGTGTGTGTGTGTGTGTGTGTGTAGGAGATAAAGCTGCATTTCCTGGAAGGGAGAGTATCTATATAAATTATTTGGAATTCTTCTGTAAGGAAACCTTGTCTCTAAGCCTAGATTTATTTATTAGGTCATTTGTTTATATCGGTATGGACTCATGAATGTTTATTGTATACTTTGAGTTAACATCCAGTACTACACTAAATTATTACAGCTTTGACCACTGAGGATCTTTCACATTGGCTCCTGCATTCTTTTTTTTAGATGTCCCTATCCTTTTGTTTTTTGAGTAGTTAATTTTTTTGGCACTACAAGATGTTCTGGGCTCATTTTGTATCTTCCCTGTCCTAGCCTCAGACTCAGCCATATTCCAAGGAGCCCTGGTTCCTTTTATTGGGGAATGGTGTTAGAAGTTAAGATGTGGGTACATGGTGTGCTCATTGCTACGGGAATGTCATTGCTTCTAGGCCCTCCCAGCTGACAGAGCCAAGAAATATGTGTGTGTATACTAACTCATGACTACACACATATCTATAATGATTTCTGTCCACTTGTGTCTATAATACGCTAAAAGGGAATTCATGATAATGTCTCAGAATTTAGCACCCAGTGGTTTATTCTAGCCTTTCCCTCCTGCTTATCTGTAATTTCCCTCACCAACAGTGATAAACCTGGCTCCCACAATCCACCATCTGTTTACCCATTAGTTCAGTCCCAGTGTACATGTGAAATGGTTTCAGAATTTTTAACCTGTAACCCTGTGAGAAACAACTTTACCAACTAGAGTACCCCAACTAGAGTACCATATTTATGTAGATTTCCATTTGTCTCTTGCCTTACATTTTCCAAAGTTACTTAGATGAGTGATTGTTTTCTCCAACCCTGTTCATATATCTGTAAAACATTTCAATTATTTTGTCACAGTCTGTGTTTCATCCTGGGATCCTCCCATCTCCTGGTTGATATTTAAAGAAAAAAAATCTGCATACATTGAAGTTCACCGTTTGTGATGTAAAGCTCTACGTTTTTTGACAAATGCACAGAAAAATGTATCTACCCTAGTTCCATACAGAATAACGCTATCACCCTTAAATTACTCTGTGCTTCCCCTTTGTAGCCCCCTTCTCACCCACTCCACAGTTTTACTTTGCCTAAAATTTGCCTATGCTCCCCTACTGGTGTCTGATGCTTCCAATGAAAGATGGCTCAAACGTCTTCTCTTCTGTGAATTCCATCTTTTGCATTCTTACCTTCCATCCCACAACACACACATTGCTACTCAAATAATAATCATTACTAAGGTTCCCATAGTACTTTTATTCTATTACAGAATTTAAATTTTTTAATGAAATTATTATTGTCATTTTTTGTCTTCTTTATGCCATAGTCAGCTCCTTGGGACCAGGGACTATGCTTTATTCATTGTTATTTCTCAAGAGCTTGGATTACAGTTTGTGTTCATTAAATGTTTGTGGTTTTCTGAGTTGGATATGTTATAGCTAATATTCAAATTAATCAGCTAATTAAACTGAACAAGTGTTTATTGAGCACCAGATAAGTTCTTGGCAGTTTAATATGTGCTGGCTGTGAGGAATACAAAATGAGTATCCTATTTAAAAATTTCTGTGCGTTTATAATATCATTGAAACGATACTTAGTGGTTGATGCTGATGTGTTTGTGGTAGGAGGTTGGATCTGGGGGTGAGGAGGGGTCCTACTTTGGTACTTTGGGCAGGCAAAATTTCAGCGGTCCAGAATTTGGTTTAGGGTATCAGGAAAAGAAATAACAGTTCAGAAAAATAAACAGAAATGAATATGACAAAAACAAAAAGCCAAGATAACTAGCTCTTTTTGTGTCTCCTCTTAAAAGGGAAATGACAGACTCAGGGGCCCCATGGCTTACCTCCCTTGCTATATTTATGCTGGCAAAGGCAGCTCATGTGTGTTGGATAATAATTTGTCTGTTTTTGTCTCAGGTTCCTGGCACAGAGCTTCTAAAATTGGAATTTCCCAAATGATAAGAGTATTTTTTTAAAAAAATAATTAATTAATTTTTGGCTGCGTTGGGTCTTCGTTGCTGCGCACGGGCTTTCTCTAGCTGCAGTGAGCGGGGGCCACTCTTCATTGTGGTGCGCGGGCTTCCCATTGCGATGGCTTCTCTTGTTGCGGACCATGGGCTCTAGAGCACAGGCTCAGCAGTTGTGGCACAAGGGCCCAGCTGCTCTGTGGCATGTGGGATCCTCCCGGACCAGGGCTCGAACCCATGTCCCCTGCATTGACAGGCGGATTCTTAACCACCGTGGCACCAGGGAAGCCCAAGAGTGTCTTTTTTATTCATGAACCCCCTATCACACCTGAGTTTATGCTAATAAGATGACTCCTGGTTAGCCCCTAGATAGCTTCAGGATGGGGGCTGGTCCCCAGAAAGGCTGACCATATGATTAGAGGGTTCGACTTTGAGCCAGCTTGACCTGTAGGTAGCAGGGGGATTGGAGATTGAGTTTAATCACATGGCTAGTGATTTAATCAATTGTGTTTACACAGTGAAACCCCAATAAAAACTCTGGACACCAGAGCTCGGTGGAGCTTCCTGGTTGTTGAACACATCCATGTACTGGGAGGGTGAAATGTCCTGATTCCACACGGAGAGGGTATGGAAGATTTGCATTGGGGACCCTCCCATACCTCATCCTGTGTGTCTCTTCATTTGGCTGGTTCGGATTTGTATCCTTTGTAATAAAATTGTCATCATAAGTATAACACTTTCTGGAGTTCTGTGAGTAATTCTAACAAATTATCAAGCCTGTCATGGGAACCTTCAAATTTATAGTCAGTCAGTCAAAAGCATAGGTAGTCTGAGACACCCTGAAACACAATTAGCATCTGAAGTGAGGAGAGTCTTACAGAGCACTGAGCCTTTAACTCGTGGGTCTGTGCTGACTGCAGGTGGTAGTGCCAGAATTGAATTGCAGTAACCAGTTAGGATTGGAACAGAATATTTGTGCCACCAATGAGTGAATACACAGCATCAAGGGTTGAATTCCAGGCTTGATGTCAGGGGAGAATGAAGTTTGAGGAACTGGTCTCTTAAGCTTCCTCAAATCACAGCTTGTGGGTTTCTTACTACTTATATCATGGTGAAGGCAGAAGGGGGGGGCTATAGCAGAATGTTTGTGTCCCCCCCGTCCCCCAAATTCATATGCTACATTCTAGTATCCAGTGTGTTTATATTAGGAGGCATGGACTTTGGAAGGTAATTAGGTCATGGGAGTAGAACCCTCATGAATGGGATTAGTGTCCTTATAAAAGAGACCCCAGAGAGCTCCCTTGCCCCTTCCACCATGTGGGGATACAGTGAGAAGACAGCCATCTATGAACCAGGAGGTGGGTTCTCACCAGACACTGAATCAGTGAGTCTGTATTTTCCCCGTGGATGGATGTCCCAGGCTTCGGGGGCCACAGCCTGTGGGACCTTCCCACCTAATAATGCCTTATATAGGGAGGTTAATAATTCTTAATGGTCATGGTAGTAGATGTTTATTTTTTTCTTCTCTAAAGGTAAATGTTATTGATATTGATATCTAAATGCTGTGTTGCTGAAAATAATTGCATTACCAAAATCCAGCTTTATGCTGACAGACCTAATTCTGACTGAATGTAATTTACAAATCAATAAACTGTTATTATCTAAAGTTCCATGCCAGGATCGGAATAGTGCCCTAATTTAATATGACTTAACACAATTCTATATTACATTTCTACCCTTGTTCTGTCAGCTCAAAGAAAATACAACCATGTTTGAGGTGGTGACACCTGGGGTTACACCTGCCTGACTTCTTTGGGTGTGATTTTTGGAGACAAGGTTGCAAAGTTGGAAAATATGCCTGTGGGGCCTCTCAGCCTGTTTCTTACTCTTTCTGTTTCCCACTTGGCCTTCAGCTCCCACAAGACCTTCAGCTCCCACAAGACCTTCCTTTGTCAGGAGAGCAGTCATCTTCCAGGAGGAAATGGCTCATAATGGTGATACCTTTCCCAAGGGCATTTACATTTTAGCAAGAAACTCTTGAACACCTAAAAGTCATTCAGGTGCAAAGGCAAGGGTTGGAATGTGCTGGGTGGAAAAATGCCCCAGGAGCAAAGAGGTGGCACAGACCCAACATTAGCAAGGCCTGGGTTCAAGTTTTAGTTCTGCTGCCCTCTGGCTTTGTAAGCTTTGGTAAGTTTGTTTTTTTTTTTTTTTTTCCAATAACTTTATTTTATTTATTTATTTTTGGCTGTGCTGGGTCTTCATTGCTGCGCACGGGCTTTCTCTAGTTGCGGTAAGGACTCTTTGTTGCAGTACGCGGGCTTCTCACTGCGGTGGCTTCTCTTGTTGCAGAGCACGGGCTCCAGGCACGTGGACTTCAGTAGTTGTAGCATGCGGGCTCAGTAGTTGTGGCTTGTGGGCTCTAGAGCACAGGCTCAGTAGTTGTGGCTCATGGGTTTAGTTGCTCTGCAGCATGTAGGATCTTCCGGGACCAGAACTCGAACCCGTGTCCCCTGCATTGGCAGGCAGATTCTTAACCGCCACGCCACCAGGGAAGTCCCACTTTGGTAAGTTTTTTAACTCCTCTGGGGCTTACTATCTTCACTTGTAACACATTGGGAAGGTAGAACTAACATTTACTGAGTGTTTTATACAGTGGTCTCATTTAGTCCTGTCCACACCTTTATATAGCATGCATTATTATTCCCATTTTACAGGAGAGAAAACTGAAGCTTGGCGTATTGAAATTACCTAAGAACATGGATCTGGTGGTAAATGAGAGAGCTTCTGAATGTTTCTGAAACTAGTTGAGTGGTCCACATGGGATGATGAACTGTCCTTACTCCCTCTGCCATACCTACGCAGGGGGCTTTGGGCAACCTTGAACAGTTTTGGCAAGAGATGGAAAGGCAGGCTTCCATTAGCTCCTCAGAGGAGGAGTAGGTATGGGACTGGATGACATCAAATCCAAGGTAATTTGTCCACTGACATTCCTCCTTCCTCCTTGATAACAGGACCCCCCCTTGTTCAGATGGCATAAGGCAGCTGTGGTCATCTCATTCCCCTATGGTAGATCTGTACTTGCCTAACAGCTCTCCTTACAACTAGCTGTGACCATCTGTCCCAGTTCTAGACAGTGAGACCTACTGGACAGTCTGCTGGGGGACTTCTGGAAAAGATAATTTCTTCTAACAAAAATAGGTATGGGAAGAGGCTCCCTTCCTTCCTTTCCTCTGAGTGGTGTTGTGGGAAGACATGTTTTTAGAATGGCTACAGTCACATTGTGATGATGAAGTCATGGCAAGGAGAGTCACAGAGATGCTGAAACATCCTGGTAGAGCTTCTTTCCAGGTTTCTATTTAGATGAGCTAATTATGTGTCTCTATCACCACTCTTGGTCCCATATTCTGTTACTTGCAGCTGAAGTCACCCTATCTGATAGTCCTGGTCTGCAGGAGTCTGCATCCTCCCCAACCTTCCACCCCTGAGTGTCCTCTCCTAGGGATTTCTGCTAGTGATGACTATGAATTTTCAGGCTAGACTTTCCCACTGGGCTGGGTCCTGTGAGGTACACATATCTTTTACCAGACAGGAGTTCCTGGAGAAAAGCTATCGTGTCCCTTATTCATAGGGAATGAAGAACAAGAGAGCAAGGCTGGCTTCTTTTTTTTTTTTTAATATTTTTAAAATTTTCTTTATTTTCTTTATTCATTTTTTGGGGCTGAGTTGGGTCTTCATTACTGCGTGTGGGCTTTCTCTAGTTGAGGCGAGTGGGGGCTACTCTTCATCGTGGTGCATGGGCTTCTCACTGTGGTGGCTTCTCTTGTTGCGGAGCATGGGCTCTAGGCGTGTGGGCTTCAGTAGTTGTGGCACATGGGCTCAGTAGTTGTGGCACACAGGCTTAGTTGCTCTGCAACGTGTGGGATCTTCCTAGACTGGGGCTCGGACCCATGTCCCCTGTATTGGCAGGCAGATTCTTAACCACTGCACCACCAAGGAAGCCCCAGGGCTGGCTTCCTAATTGCTAGGCTCAGTGCAAAATAAAAATCTGGCACCCCTTATTCAAAAATTGTAAAGAATTTCAAGACAGTAACAGCAGACCATTAAACCAAGTGTGAGGCTCCTCTGAGCAGGAGACCCTGTATGACTGTTCAAGTCATTTGTTCATGAAGCCATCCTTGCAAGAGAGAGGCAGATGAGAGTTGCTGCCTTCTGGCCAGAATCCAGCCACATGGCTCTCTATTGGTGGGGAAGGAGGTTTCTAGTGTCTTCCAATTCCCGCTGAGTTGTTTCCTACTCAGTTTTCTGGTAAGACTATCTCTTTGGAGCTTATGTTTTCTTGGTCTGGGTCCCATAATTTTGGCATATTTGTTCTGATATGTTTTTACTCCAAATTTTCACAGGAGGAAAGGGAACTAAAATTATTGAGCCCCTTTGCATCAGGCATTTTCATGTGTATTATCTCTTTTATCATCACACCCTTTTGAGGAGAAGTGTTTTATATCCCTGTTTTACAGATGAGCAAATCAAGATTCAGAGGCATGAAGTGATGGGAGGTGTGGTTGGGGTTTCACCCTGAGCTGGTCCATTTCCAAAGTTTGGACTCTTTCCTTTGCATCACCATGCATCTTCTCTCTTGGTTACCTCTCCCTACCCTGTAAAGCTCCAATAACACTCTTAGTTTCCATGAGCCAGTCCCCTCCCACACAAGTGAAGTGGGAGCATTATGTCTTGTTCAGCCTTCTCTGTCCACAGTGGGGGATGTTTTAGCAATTACTTTACACTCTGTTTAATCCCATAGGAGTCATCACTGTTGGAGGCTAACAATAAAACAGGCTCATTGGAATTTCCTGAAGGTAAGGCTCTCCTCTAAACAGTTTCATTGTGCTAAACCGTAATGGCAGAGGTTGCTCCTCTCCATGACAACTTTGATTGGCAGGGAAATCCAGACTGCAGGCTGGAGCCAAACAGTCTCTTCTTTTGTCACAAGGATTGGGCCATGTTCCAGGCACCATTCCAGTGTGAGAGCCAAAGCTGATAAATGTCCTTGATAATCACCTTCCCCCAAACTTCCAATCCACCCCTTTGCATTTCATAAATATTTCCTGAATGTCCACTCTAAGTGCTGTGCTGCCTTAGGACCAGAGAGTTGAAACAAAGTCTCTGCCCTTAAGGAGTTCACTATTTAGTAAAAGAGAAAGACAAGTTAATATGCATAGTACAGTACAACAGTAAAAATGTGTCAAAGAAAAGGGACAGATTACTTCTCTGCAGGGAATCCGAGAAGACTTTCTAGAAAAGTAGATCTCCAGGTTGGATTTTGAGAGATTAGTAACAGTTTTTCAAGTAAGATAGGAGTGAGGGATGAGGGCTTCCTAAGTAGAGGGAACGGCATATGCAAAGGCATGAAGCAGCATGTGTGTGTAATAGTTAGCTATCACTGTGTAACAAATCACCGAGAAACTCAGTGGTGTCAAATGATAATCATTATTTCTTATGGGTTTGCCTGTACAATGGTGGATTTAGCCTGTGCTTAGTTGGGAACTGGCTCCACTCCATGCATCTCTCACTGTCCTCCTGGTACCAGACCACTAGCATGTCTTTGTCACAGCACCAGCTGAGGTGCAAGAGAACAAGTGGAAACGTGTACTCTATCAATTCTGCTACATTCAGTTGGCAAAAGCAAGTCATGTGGCTGAGTCCAGAGTCAAGGGGTGGGGAACAAAGCCCTGCCCATGATGGGTGAGGACTGCAAACTTAAAGGGCTGAGGGTATAGTTACAGGGACAGGTGAAGATTTGGGGCCATTAATACAGTTTACCAAGGAAGAGTTTCTCAACAGGTGACAGTGCTGACATTTTGGCCTGGATTATTACTTTCTGTGGGAGAGTGTCCTGTGCACTGTAGGATGTTTAGCAGCATCCCAACTTCCACCTGCAAATGCTTGGAACAGCTCTGCTTGTGACAATCAAAAATGTCTTCAGAGTTTCCAAATGTACTGTGTGTGTGTGTGTGTGTGTGTGTGGTGTAAAGTTGCCCCTCTTTGAGAACCACTGTACCAATGTATCTTCAGAAAACTCAAAATATTCTAAAATTGTTGGAGTGTAAGATGTAAAGTAAGGAAATAAAGGGCAGGGGAAGAGGAGTGAAAATGGCTAAAGATACAGCTGCAGAGGTAGGTAGAGGCTGATTTTGGTGGGATCCCATGTGCCAAAATTAGGAACTTAGGTTTTATCAAAGGACATCAGATTTGGGTTTTGGGAAATTGACTCTGGTGTGTGGTGACCCGATTAGCTGACCCCATCATTCTTGTTGTCAGTCAGTGGCCGATCTTGGTACAGGGCTTTTCTGGGGACACAGATGCTGAGCAGTGGCAGCTCTCTTAGCCCTCTGGGGGTGTAAGGAGTGAAGCCACTCACACAAAGGCTCACAGCTCTGAGTGCTTCATGTGCCACGGAGCATTGGTTTATCTCCACAACTGTATAAAGATTAATGATAGCCTTTTTCTGAGACATTTTGCTCCTGGGTCTCAAGGAATACATTGTTCCAATAATTTCTTTGATTTTTCTCATCAGGGGATGATGCAGCTGAGTAATAGCATTCATATAAATACTTTTTGCCTTTCAGAGAACATACACCCTTCTGAATTATACACTGCAATTTAGAAATTACACTTACATGTGGAATATTATGGTTTGGTGTACTTATTAGGGAGGCTGGCATCCGTCCTTCAGTTAAAGATCCCTGGGTATTTCTATTATGGTGTAAATTAGCTAGTATTTTTCTGAGTTCATTATTGCTATTTTTACGTCCATTATTTATTTATAAGGTATTAGAGGTACACGCAGGTTCATGGCCTTACAAGAGAAATTCCTTCTGGTTAACTTGGCATTGCAGGGCTTAGCACAGAGGCACAATTTATTTGAAATCAGAATTCTTTCAAGTTGATTTGATGGTAATGGTTTATAGCACAAACACATAGAAGGTGTGTCTTCTTTCTTTTTGAATTTTTGTTGAAAGGGGCAGAATCTTATGAGAAGGGAGTGCTTCCCAAATGGTATAGACAACTGGTTTCATTTTATAATGGGGGCTCCATAATGCCCTGTGGGACTGTTACTCTTCCTGTATGAAGTGATTAGTGCTTGGGGGGATGAGATTTGGGTTATGTGGTGTTTCTAACCCTGCCAGAACATTGTTTCCCAAGCTTGCTGGATCCCATGAATTACCCGATGTGCTTGTTTTAAACATTCTGAGTCTCGGGCTCCATCCTAGGAGAAAGGCCTGGGAATCTGTATGTTCATCAAGTACTGCAGGTACCTCTTATGACTGGGCAAGTTTCCGAAGGACTAGTCTAGGTTCTCAGATTTGGCTCTTGCTTCTGATCACTGAGAAAGCTTTTCAAAATCCAGGTTCCTAGGCTTCACTTAATATCTCTGGGGACAGGGCCCTGGAATCTGTTTTTATTTTTTTACATTTTTATTTATTTATGTTTTAAAAATTTATTTTATTTATTTTTGGCTGTGTTGGGTCTTCGTTGCTGTGCGCAGGCTTTCTCTAGTTGTGGCGGGCGGGGGCTACTCTTTGTTGCAGTGTGTGGGCTTCTCATTGCTGTGGCTTCTCTCGTTGCGGAGCACGGGCTCTAGGCACGCGGGCTTCAGTAGTTGTGGCACGTGGGCTTCAGTAGCTGTGGCTCACGGGCTCCAGAGTGCAGGCTCAGTAGTTGTGGTGCACAGACTTAGTTGCTCTGCGGCACGTGGGATATTCCCGGACATAGGGCTTGAACCCGCGTCCCCTGCATTGGCAGGCGGATTCTTAACCACTGTGCCACCAGGGAGGCCCACGGAATCTGTTTTTAAAATAGCTCTCTAGGTGATCCGTTTGGTTTATGTAATACCGCGTTGGATTGAAAATACTACAGTGGTCAGAGGTCAGGTATCCACCCTGTCTACCATTGTATGTTTTTTTTGGGGCCGTGCCGCGAGGCATATGCAGGATCTTAGCTTCCCAACCAGGGCTCGAAACCTAGCCTCCAGTACTGGAAGTGCAGAGTCTTAACCACTGGACTGCCAGGGAAGTCCCAAATCTGCCTAGAACCATGCTTGGGGCATAGTAGATGCTCAATAAATTTTAGTTTAATGAAAGGAGTCAATACATCATGCTTCTGTGAGTTTCTTGTCTATTGCCTTTTTTCCTTCTGCTCTTTTTCAGATGCTAGAAGCAACAGATTAAACATATTTCCTCCGCTGGGATTTTTCTTAGGGAAGAAATGTGCATTTAACTGAGCTAATGTGCATTAGTTCAGCTGGGGACTCAGGAGGGTCAGCATTTCCCTGTCTGATGGGAAAATAGATGACTAGCAATACAAGGTTTACAAAAACAAAGCAAACCCCAAACAAAAAAACTTTCTTTTTTTTCCTCCATACCCTTGATCTAGAAAGTTCTCACGGGACCTACCCTATTTCTGTTTGTAATCTAATTTCTATGCATGGAAACTGCTCTCAGGGGAAGAAGAGGAGCAGACTCTTGGGATCTGGCCAGTAACTTTGGGCAGAACATATTACTTTGCCTCATCTGTAAAATGGAGATAGTACCTACTCCACAGGGTTATGAGGAGAATAAAGGCAAAGAGTTTGAAAGCCTTTTGTAAAGTATAAAAAAGTATACAAAGTATGTGTATGTTTATAAAAAATTAATATCATTGCTCTTGGGAGACAGTGTATTATAATAGAAAGAGCTCAGGTTTTGGTCTCAGACTGACCTGGATTCGAATCTGGCTACGCCACCCACTTAAAAGCTTTTAGATGCTCTGAGCCTTGCTTTCCTGTATGGCAGTTTAGAAGATTAAAAGACTGAATGGTAATGCACGTGGAGAATTGGGTTATAGAAGGAGATATCCTCATGGGCATATAGGCAGTCAGTCTGGTTCAAAGATGCTTATGAGGAGGAGGACACAGCAGCTCCAGCCTGCCTGGCTGGGTGTCCCTTCTGTTGTCACTGACTTCCTAACTGCTAGTTGGGGAGAGAGTGTGGAGGCAAGTTATTGTCAATTGCATTCTTAAAAGATTGTGGTAAAATACACAAAATATATAATTCACTATTTTAAAACGCACAATTCACTGGAATTCATTACATTCACAGTGTTGTGCAGCCAATCACCACTCTCTAGTTCTGGGACATTTTCATCACCCCCAAAGGAAACCCTGTACCCATGAAGCAGTCATTCCCCATTCTCCCCAGCCCCTGGCACCACTAATCTGCTTTATGCCTCTATGAATTTGCCTACTCCGGACATTTCATGTAAATGGAATCATACAATATGTAGTCTTTTGCGAATGGCAGCTTTCACTTAGCATAATGTTTTCAAGGTTTATCTATGCTGTATATATATATATACTTTTAAAGAACATTTATTTATTTATTTATTTATTTATTTATTTATTTATTTTTGGCTACGTTGGGTCTTTGTTGCTGCACGTGGGCTTTCTCTAGTTGCGGGGAGCCGGGGCTACTCTTCGTTGCGGTGCGCCGGCTTCCATTGCGGTGGCTTTTCTGGTTGCGGAGCACAGGCTCTAGGTGCGCGGGCTTCCGGGCTTCCGTAGTTGTGGCTCGTGGGCTCTAGAGCGCAGACTCAGTAGTTGCGGCGTACCGGCTTATTTGCTCCGCGGCATGTGGGATCTTCCCAGACCAGGGCTCGAACCCGTGTCCCCTGCGTTGGCAGGCGGATTCTTAACCACTGTGCCACCAGGGGAGCCCTATGCTGTATATTAATTGCACTTTACCACTGAGGAAGCTGAGGCTCAAGGAAGGTAAGGAGCTTGTTCCAGGTCACTTGGAGCCCAAACTCTTTGGCTTGGACCATTCCTCATTTTTATGCCCTCCTGACTCCTCTTGGATAGGCTGTGCCCTGTGGAAAAGGCACCTCATCATGGTCCTACTTGGGTGATCATTGCCATTCAGCATTCTTAGCTGAACTCAATTCTGTGTACTATGGAGATAAGTGATCTCTTAGGCTCTGGGTTTGTCTGAACTTCTAAAAATAGACCATATTTCTGGGTCAGCAGCTGTGAGGGCGGCACTGAACAATGTGACAGTGCCTTGGACACATTGAGCCCCAAAGCTTTCGTCCTGTCCTCTATTGCACCCTTAGTTAAAACAGTATTTTCCCTAGACTCTGATCCTGGGTCCATTCCAGACCTGTGATGTAGGGGCCTGGAGATCTGAGTGTTTAACAAGTGTGCCAGGTGATCCTTAGGAAAAGAAGTCATGATCGGGGGTACTGATTCTCTACTGCAGATGGGGAAACGGAGACCCAGCAGAGCACTGACCTCCCCATGGTTTTGGATTTGGTTCCTTTGACTTCTTCTAATGAAGAATGGAGGTCTGAGGCATCAGAATATGACTCTCAATACATGACTCTCAATTTATGTTTTATTACCTACTTAGCTCTTTGAGAAATGGTTACATCAAAGGTCTATTAATCTATGAGCTCCTGGAGGACAAGGACAGATTGTTGGAGTGCCCTCCTAGCATGTTAAAAATTAGTGACTACAATAACGATCCTGATAACAATGATGATTAGACTCAGTGCTCGGGCCTGGATCCAGTCCCTTAACTTCTCTGGATGAAGTGTCTTCCTTTGTTAAATCAGGATAATGAGACTCTCCTGCTGTTGTTTGTGAGTCCAATTAACTACTGTCTTGGAAGGACTCGGACCTATAAACACTTTGTAATCTATTCATATGTAAAAAGCTTGTTGATGAGGACTTTAGTTTGTGAACTTAAGCATACAAAAGCCAGAAAATGCAAATGTTCAGGTCTGCCTGGTGAAGTCAGGCTGCCAATCCTATTTGCTGGTAATAGCTTTTCTAGTAATTCAAACCCTATAAAACAAGCAACTAATGGTTTACATTGCAGATAAACAAACAAAACCCTATATGGAATGAGTATGAGTTGGACTTCCATCAAGAAATTTTTTCCAGTTATAAATAATGGTTTGAGGTGTGTGTGTGTGTGTTCGTGTTATGACTGTTGTTGTTTTGGAGCTCTTTTTTTTCATGATGTGGAGGCTAAAATAGTTATATGGCAGATCTGCTTTTGGAAATCATGTCAGTTCAAAATAATTTGTAACAAAACTCCTTTCTTAAGTCTTTTTGGGCTGCTGTAACAATATACCACAGACTGGATGGCTTGTAAACAACAGGGATTTGTTTCTCAGGATTCTGGAGTCTGGGAAGTCCAAGGTCAAGGCACGGACAGATTCATGGTGTGAGTCCACTTCCTGGTTCATAGATGGCTGTCTTCTCGCTATAAACTTGCATGGTGGAGAGCATAAAGGAGGTCTCTGGGGCCTCTTTATAAGGGCACTAATCCCATTCACGAGGGCTCTGCCCTTGTGATCTAATCATCGTCCAAAGTTTCCACCTCCTAATACCATCACACTGGAGACTAGAAAGTAGCATACAAATTTTGGGGGGGATACAAGTATTCAGTCTATAGGAACTCCCAACACAGAAATTCTGTTTTATCTGTATGTAGCAACAGACCTGCAGGCTGCTGTTCTGCCCATGCTCACGCTCAAGGGAGGAGAAAAGAGAGGGGTATGAAAAGGAGTCATTCTTTCTGAACAACCCCACAATCACTCCCACCCACACCTGAACCAGCACTCTACCCCCTTGGTCTTCCCCTGAGACTAATAACTAATATCTTTTATAGCTTCCATAATTTACAAAATACTTTAACATTTTATACCCCATTTAAGTTTAAGGACAACCCTGTGAAGTTGTCAACAGCTGTATTTCCACTCCATTTTACAGATGGGGAAATTGAGCTTTAGAAATGTGAAGTTTGCCTTGCCCTGTCTTCTTAGTTCAGGGTCATTTTTACGGCAACCCACACTGCTTCCCTTGTGGGACAGAAACCTTCCCAACGATGCTGGCGCTGGGAACCAAATGGCACAAATGTTAGAAGATTTGGTCCTGGATGATAGCAACAGATTGATCAGGCAGAGAGAGTGCTCTCCTAGACACGGGAAACTGACTTGAGTTCTGGAGTTCCCCAAAGCTGTGGTCTGGGGGAGGCTCACATTTCTTGAGTGCTTACCACGTGTCTGGCCTTGTGCTAAGCTGCTGATGTGCAGTGAAGCCTAGGGGATAAGTGTGAGGTTTCAAATGCTGATTTTCCCACTTAGCAAGTTCTTCGTGCCTCAGCTTTCTCTTCTGTTATTACTAGTAATAGTTATTACTATTAATAACTAATAGTTATTACTATTATTAAAAAAGTAATAATAGTAGTAACTACAACAGTGTGTTCCTCATAGACTGATTATGAGGATTAAATGAGTTAATACATAGAGAATTCTTATAAGCACTCACATCAGGAATGGTCCCAAGGTCACACAGTGAGTGGGAGGCATGATTGGAATGTGCATCCAAGTCCCTTTAAAGCATGTGTTCTTAAACCACCGACCTTTTCGCCCTTGAGACGGCATACTTGTAAGTGCCAGCACACCAAGGCTCTGATGTCATCCATCTATTCATTCAAACATTTACCGAGTGCTTACTGTGTGCCAGGCCAAGCTAAATGCCCAGAATAAGGTCTTACCATAAATAAGGTGCTATTCTGGCTGTGAGGCATGTGGTGTTGGGTTTGATGGCTTCAGCAAGAGAAGGTATTGTGGCAATACCATGTGGTCAGTACCATGATGGCAGGAAGCCTAGGAGGCTGGGGGTCCCAAAGAGAGGCCCCCAACCCAGTCTTGGGATGAGGATGACCCTTGAGCTGAGTCCTGAAGACGGGCCAAAGGCTGGGAGTGGGTATGGAGTGGGTAGAGGCCTTATGGAGAGAGCAGTCTACTTGTAGAAAGGCCAGGGGAGCCAGGGTGCTCTAGGAAAGAGTGAGGGGAGCAGGGGAGGCTGCTGAGAAGGGAGGCTGGACAGGTTATGGAGACCAGATCATCCCGGCCACGGAGCGTGAGCCAAAGGCAGCGGCCTGCTATCATGTTCACATCTAGGAAGGATTGGTGTCTGCCATGTGGAGAACAGATGAAGTGGGCAGAGGGGCACTAAACAGCATCAGGGAGATGAGCTAGCTGTTTGTTACAGAAACGGAGCAGCAGGGACGATAAAGGGTCTGAATGGAGGGGGTGGTAGTGATGGTGGGGGCTGGGGAGAGGGGCTTGGATTCCAGAACCCTCTTGCATGGCTGGAACAGCTCCACTTAATTTTTAAAAAGGCCCATTAAGCTGCCTTTTGGTGACTTTCTTTGTCCTTCTATTGTAGATAACAAGGTTTCTTGACAGAAAGCCATTTGGTGTGAACGGACAAGGCATAGTAGTGGGGGAGTGTCCTGCAGGAGATTGGCAGGCCCTGACAACATATCTCTGGGAACTTAATTTAACCCAGAAGCTACATCTTTGTAGGTGCCTGGGTAAGAGCAGAAAATGTACTGCTGCCCTAAAGAAGGGTCCTTAAAGAACAAACGAGAGACTTGGATAGAGTTTGGAGATCCTGAAGACACCAAAAGCTTTAATGCAGGCCATTTAAGGTCCAGGTGCCATCCCAAGCTTGGCACCCCAAAAGCCAGAGGATGTAAGGCAGATAGATGGAAGAGGCTTCCAAGGACTGAGTATTGCCTTGGTGAGGGAAGGCACTGCAAGGTCAAGTGCCCCTACTTGAATGAGAGACACCAGCTTTCACCCTAGTGGAAGGCTGCTTTCCAGAGCCCTGACCTGGAAGAGCTGGTACATAGCACTTGCCAGTTTCCATGGTGTAAATAATCCCTGCATTTCTGATTGCAAACTACTCATGTGACATCACCAAACCCAGAGTTGGGCGGATATGTGCAGTAGCCCACCATTCCATAGTATTTCCACAGTGTTGATACAACACATATAAATGACCTCAAGGGCATAGACTGTAGTAACAGTAAAATAATTAGGAAGTGATGAGTTTTAAATATTCGTCACCTTTTTTTTAAAAAAAATTTTTATTTATTTGGTTGCGTGGGGTCTTAGTTGTGGAAGGTGGGCTCCGTAGTTGTGGCATGCAAACTCTTAGTTGAGGCATGCATGTGGGATCTAGTTCCCTGACCAGGGATCAAACCCTGACCCCCTGCATTGGGAGTGTGGAGTCTTACCAACTGCGCCACCAAGGAAGTCGCTCATCACCTTTGTTTTTAATATAGTTAATTTTAATTAATTAATTAATTAATTAATTAATTAATTTTTGGCTGTGTTGGGTCTTCGTTTCCGTGCAAGGGCTTTCTCCAGCTGTGGCGAGTGGGGGCCACTCTTCATCGCGGTGCGCGGGCCCCTCACTGTCGCGGCCTCTCCCGTTGCGGAGCAGAGGCTCCAGACGCGCAGGCTCAGTAGTTGTGGCTCACGGGCCTAGCCGCTCCGCGGCATGTGGGATCTTCCCGGACCGGGGCACGAACCCGTGTCCCCCGCGTTGGCAGGCGGATTCCTAACCACTGCGCCACCAGGGAAGCCCAATATAGTTTATTTAATTGTAAGTTTATATAATTTATTTTTTAGTAAAGGCTGTGCAGCATTCCTGGTAAGAGCTGGCTACAGGACCCCAGTAACTTTAAGGCAAGTCTTGGCCACCTTTACCCATTTTTTGTTCCATCACCTTGTAGGGTGTTATTATATCCTGGGGTTGGGCTAGATTTGCTGCTCTAGACTTAAACAGTAGACTATTTTCCTACTAACCTGAGTTCAGAGAGCTTCTCTGCTTCTTTCCTCGAATGTCAGGCTTTAGCCCTTTCCATTCAGTTGTTTTCCAAGAGCCTGAATTTGGGCCCCACCACTTTCTTTGTTCCTCAGGGGGACACATCTGGCAGTTCTAGCTCTGATTCCTGTGACTTCTGTACCCCAGATTCAGACAGTCATCAAATCCTTGTCCTTCCCTGCAGTTTCTCCTTTGCAGACTCCCGGCCGCACCTCTTCCTCCTGTCGCCCAGCATAGGTAGGATCCGTCCTCTTCTTAGCTGACTGCTGCAGTGTCTGCCCTCGCTGTCCTTGCTTCTGCTTCTCGCCTTCTCCAGTCCTCCACCCCGTGCAGCGGGGCTCACGTCGCTATTCTGATCATGCTCCTGCTTTGTTTAAGATTCTGCGGCAGGGCCAGCTCCTTATCAGATCATTTTAGGCTCCCTGTTCTTTCATCAGCCACCGTACTTATATGCCCTACTGCTGTGGGCAGCAGAGCCAGCACCCTTAGGCCCAAGGTTCGCTGTTCTTATTACACCGAGGCCACCCTCACGCATTCACTGGCATGTAGCATTGTTGGTTGGTCAGACCTCCTGACAAACTCCCCACCCCAAATCATTTCTGTAACATTTCTTCTCCTACCTATTTGACTTACATCTTGGGGGAAATTTTAAGATTGTAATCAGCAGCACAGAGAGAGAGAGAGAAAAGTGTGAAAGCCACAGTTTAAGCAAAGATGAATCCGGGTGAATTCAAGTTTGAATTCGAGGTCTTTTTTGGGACACATAGGCTGAGTCCTTGTTCTGAGAGACAGGGGTGGGGAAAACATCAAGACCACTGACTGAGAGGGAAACATTGAACCAAGCCCATGGTTTTGTGGTTTTGGCATTACTTAGGCAAACAAGTGAGCGGGATTAGTATTGCTGATGGATAAAATTAAACACTGTACTACGAAGTGCACTCAGGCACATGGATGTCCTGGGAGAGGTGAGAAAAAGTTCTTACTGAAAGAAAAAACAAAAAAACAAAAAACAAACCACTAACTTTATTTATAAAGTTGAGGCAAAATCAGTGAGTCCTAAATCAATTCTTAATTTTTCATATTTTTTCCCTGACTTCTATTTATGGATATGGAAATTTAAAAAATTTTTTGGTTACACTGCATGGCACGTGGGATCTTAGTTCCCTGACCAGGGATTGAACCTGCACCCCCTGCAATGGAAGCATGGTGTCCTAACTACCGGACCACCAGGGAAGTCCTGGTGTGGAAGTATTTTAACAACTGGTATGATCACACAGTTACATACCATATGATTATCAGCCCTCAGAGGTGGGTACTGTGAATATATTCATTTGACAAATGAGGTATATTAATAAAGACCAGATTTGACTTTGATTAATAGAAAATGCAGAATGTCAGTAGCTTAAACAAAATAGGTGTTTATTTCTCACAGAGATGGTGAATACCCTGAGAAAGGTTACTGAGGGCTAGAATGTTCTGGTTATGGGAGAAAGCATTATTTCGGGGGCATAAAAAATAGGTAGGACTTGATGTCCATCAACGGATGAATGGATAAATAAAATATGGTACATACATACAACAGATATTATTCAGCCTTAAAAAGCAAGGAAATTCTGACACGTGCTACAAAATGGACATTATGCTAAGTGAAATAAGCCAGATGCAAAAAGACACTGCTTGTCTTCACTATGGAGCCTAAAAACTGAGACTTTCTTGGGTTCTCTGAAACTGGGAGTAGCCATTTAGCAAGGTCTGGCCAAGGAGTGATCAGAAACCTACTGCGGGGGGGAGCAGATTTTGGAAGAAAGATTTTCTTTAAAAAGAGAAGCCAAATTGGTGCCATGCTTCATTCTCTTTTTCTGCTTTGGTGTTAGGTGTGATGTCTGGAGCTATGGAAATCATCTTGTGACCATGTGGGAAAGATCAAGAGAATCACTGAGATGTCATTTCTGACATCATTGAGATGCTGGACCAATACCAACTGCCACTTATGTCTGGATTTCTTATTATATGAAAAAAATAACCCCCTAATTGTTTAAGCTACTTGAGGTAGGCAAAAGCATGCCTAGCTGATACAAATATGCCTAGCTAATTCTTATTAGGTTTTCAGGGAGTCAATATAGAGAAACTTTCAGTCAATACAGAAGACACTTTATTTGATCCAAAAGTATTTGTTGAGTGCCTTTATTGTGCCAGGGTCTGTGCTAGCTTCTGAGTTTTTTTTTTTTTTCCCTGGAACAGGTGCATATTGCTTTTTTTCAATAAATTTATTTATTTATTTATTTATTTATTTATTTATTTATTTATTTATTTTTGGCTGCATTGGGTCTTTGTTGCTGTGCGCGGCTTTCTCTAGTTGCGGCGAGCCGGGGCTACTCTTCGTTGCGGTTGCATGGGCTTCTCATTGCAGTGGCTTCTCTTGTTGCAGAGCATGGGCTCTAGGCACGCAGGCTTCAGTAGTTGTGGCTCACGGGCTCTAGAGCGCAGGTTCAGTAGTTGTGGCGCGCAGGCTTAGTTGCTCCGTGTCATGTAGGATCTTCCCGGACCAGGGCTTGAACCCATGCCCCCTGCATTGGCAGGCGGATTCTTAACCACTGCGCCACCAGGGAAGCCCGGTTCTGAGTTTTTGATGGCTTTCAGGAAGTCTTCCTGAACCTCCTAACACTGAGTGAGATGTTCCCTCTCTTTGGTCGTGTAGCAGCTTGCCCTGATGCCTCTCACAGCACTGACTACCTGTCTTGTCATTGACATGCGTAGATGCTCTATTTGATGGTAAGTTCCTTGAGGACAGAGATCCTATGTCTGAGTCATTTCTACATCCCCAGTGCTGAGGGCAGTGTCTGACACACACAAAAGCACCCAGTTAGTTAGATAAATTCCTGAATTTCAGGCCAGTCCTAGATCTGAAAAGCATGACAGCATCGTTTGTTAGCTTCTTGATGTGTTGAAGAATCTCTGTCTCTCTGTCTCTCTGTCTCTCTGTCTCTCTCTCTCATACACACACACACACACATGCACGCATGCACACACACATACCAGTGGGCACATATTCCACTGGACAGAGCTTTGGCAACGATTACTGTCATGATCTCACCTGAATCAGGCACATGGAATGGGGATGGGGAGCCAAGGCCCTTTATAAAATTAATTATGAACAGGCTCTGAGAAGCCGCTGCAGAGATGCTGGCAGCAGGGTTCTTAGCCTTTTGGCTGCAGGGATTGGACCCTGCTGGGAGGAGCAGCGTAGGTAAAAATAAGCTAATTAGGCCTGGCGTGTGTCTGTGCTTTGAGAGTGTCCCATGCTCCCTGGGTACGTTTGCTGTCTCTGCAAACTGGAGAGAGGTCACACCCTTGAACTAAGCAACCCTGGGCTGTTTGTTGGGGCTGCCACACGGGGGAGGGGAATTCACTGGGTAGGACAGCGATTTGGGTAAGTCTGTTGGAACATGTTGGTTGTCAGCACAGACTGGCAGCTCGAACAAGGAGAAATCCACCTCTCTCTGAACCGAAGCTTGCTTTAGTAGTTTTTCCATAATTCCCGGCATCTGGGAAACAGGAGGCCCCTCTGGCTGGACATTTCCTTCGTATACTTAGCAGCCTTTTTTCCCTAAGAAGAGAGGTTGCACAGTGTAGTGATAAGAACCTGGACATGGGTGTCAGGCAGTCCAGAAGGTGAACTCTGGGATCTGCCTCTAACTACTTGTGTATTCAGAGGTCTGTTACTTCTCTCTGAGTCTCAAGTCTGAACTGGGACCCTAGTCATCCCCAGAAAGGCTGTTTTGAAGATGAAAGGAGTGTAGATAAAGTGCTTAGAACAGTGCCTGGCAAGTAGTAAGTGTTCAATTAGTGGTAGCCATATTACTATTATTATGGTAATCATTGTTTATTCCAAGGAATACAAAAAGAATACAGGCTAACTGTGTGTGTGTGTGTGTGTGTGTGTGTGTACAAAACATATGCATACGCATCCCTTTTTGAACATCCAGATTTGAAATATCTGCAGGTGGAGACTTACTTTGGATAATTTTCAGGTCTCCCCTCAGCAGTGTGTTTTAGTTACTAATCTGATCTCACAGTTACTGAGGCAAGCACATGTCTCCCCTCATGAAATCTTCACAAACAGCGCCATCAGATTGGTACAAATCTTTCCATTTTTGAGGACACCAAGATCCAGGGATTCTCATATTTCCCCAAGGCCTTGCAGGATTCATTTCCTGGCAGGCAGTCATTACTCCCCCATGCATCCTGCCTCCCCAGAAGATACACCCTAGTTCCTCCCCATGCTGTGCTGTGTTGTGGTGTGTACCTCTTGTTGAATAGGCAGCCTTCTTCCTTTGTAGCTTCATTTGAACTGTTGACTTGCTGTGTTGCTCTCTTTCGTTGAGATCAGTTTGTTTTTTTTTTCAAAACCAACCTATTTGCACAAAAACACTAGGAGCCCGAAGATTGCTGAGCATTTAACATTCACAGGCAACATGCCACAGTAACCAAAAACACTTGAAACATGACCCAGACAAGGGGGTGGGGGAAGGAGAGGATTGGAAGAAGAGGCCCAGCAGATTGCTGGCCAGTGGAGGTGTCATTCAGGCACTTCTCATAAGCAGGAGGAATTGGCAGATGGGTTAGGTCAGAGAAACACTAGCCAACACTGCTATTGTTCACATCTGCCAGTGGTAACTGCCTTTGACAGTAGAGTTTGCAAAACTCCAAACAAAGGAACTGTTGATGGAGATCAGCCTTTGGGTAAATGCACGGATGGCAGTAACATATTTGGACAGGTAGTGTCTTGGAGTTAGGGCTCAGGGTTGCAACTAAATCACACCCACTGCTTACTTCTGGACCTTGAATTTCCCCTTCATAAGAAGGTGGATGGCTGGGAAGGTCCCCCGTGTGAGTGACAGGGAGAAGGAACACTTGGCTGGTTCAGAAACCACTTAGAGAAGGGCAGACTCTTTACTCGGGATCTGATTTTTGAATCTTAGCTTGCTGGGAGTTTTCATTTAAGCCAGATACCTACATTTTTCTTCCTGCTGTAAGATGTAGGGGGTACATGGACCATATTTCCTTCTTAATTGCGGACTGAGAGGTACAAATTTACTGAATGGAAATATAATGCTTGTGGATTGAATTGAATTGGGTTGTCAAGTTACATTCAAGAGAGTGTTTTTAGTGGGGAGCAGGTACAGAAGGCCAGAGTTCTTGGCTGGAAAGGTGAAACTCAGAGGAGTGGAAATGCCAAGTGTATGACACTGCTATGGCTGGCAGTTGTGTAAGCTAGACAAAATAGCTCTTGTGCTGGGGAGAGAAATGCCATTTAGAAATATAGCGCCATTCTGGTGACACCCCAAACCTATGATGAAATGAAAAGAATAAAGAGCAATCTTGGTATAATTTGCTTAATTTTGCATATTTTATTTGAGAAACAAGGGTACCTTTGATTAACTCTAAGAAAGACTTCCATGAGTTGTTTCCTCTAACTGGGTAGCACTCTGGTTCTTTTCTACTTTGGAGTGGGAAGTAGTATATCCAAAATTAACATAAAAGTAGACTTGAAACCAATAACCATACTTGATGAATTGAATTGTGGGGGGGCAGGAGTCATATTCTCTGTAAGACTTCTCAGCTCTGTGTGTGAGCTCATTCATAAGCTCAGGCTCTGGTTTATGAATGGGGTGGAGCCATCATGGGAGCCATCTGGGAAGAGGAGGTGCTTCCACTGTGGGAGGAAGCCTTGAACCAGGGACCTCTTCTGAACATAGTTGCTGGGAATCCACACTATGCTTATCAGTGAGACGGGTTCTGTGGCACCTGTGTGAGTCATGGAATTTCACCACCATCAATCAATTTGGCGACGTCACAAGGGTTTAGTCTTTGGCTTCTCTTAGGTTTGGGATTTTGGAATGGGTGATTGTGGCTTATGGCTTCTTCGGCTTCTCTCTCAAGTGTGACTGTGCCAGGGATGATTTTGTACAGAGGTGGTACCACCCAGCTTCCCCACTTGGACAGAAACAAGTGTGTGAAGAGGAGCAGCAGAAGTCAGGCATATGAGTGTGTGTGGGCCGGAGAGACCTTGTTGTGGCGATGCTTGCTCCCCAGACCAGAGCTTTTGGTCTTTGCAAAGGGACAGGCTGGGTGAGATTTTTCTGAGTGATATTTCAAGGTCTTCGTCCTAAAGAGCTTCCTGGAGATTAGTGACAGGAGCAGTAGCTATCAGCCTGACCTGATTTCTCCACTGAGTGCAACTGTTTAGCCCCATCCACACACAGATTTTGGAGCTTCGAGTGGAGAGGGAAATCTTGACCATGCTCAGAAATAGCAAGTTGCCTGAAGGACTGGGGATGGGTGGGAACCTTTTGCTGTGTGACATTGTCCCCTTAGTGGAGGTGAGTGACTGAACTGTTGGTCCCTCCAAAATCACCAGTGCAAGAGTTTTAAAGTAACGTTGGACCAGCCATTATTTGTATGAATGAACTCTGAGTTATCAGGGCTGATGGCTTGTCAACAGGTAACAAGTGCAGAGACGGGGTCAATCTCTCTTCTCTTTCTCCAGGAGTCTAGTAAGAAGGAAAGATTTGAAGTCACAACATACCAGAATCAGAAGTTCAGGACCCTGGAATCTGCATTTGACTGGCATTTCAGGAACTGCTGTAAACTTACAGCCAAATACCTATGACTGGCAAACAAGCAGTTCATGGGAAAATGAGGTAGTGCTTCCGTCAGCCTGATGCAAGGTGTGGGCAGCCAGAGCAAGGCATCCTTGATGAGGACCCCTTGTCTCATTTTGCAGTGGCTCTTCTAAGATCTAGAAGAGATCTAGGCTGATGCTTCTGGAAGAATCTCTTAGAGATAGAAGCCAGCAGAGTTGAGACTCTACATCCAGCTGGAGACCAGCTTCATGTTAGGTAGTACATTATATACAGCTCTTTCAGGCCAGGTAAATTGAGTGAATTGAGTGGTGGGCAGACCTACCAGGTAGAGGGGTTTGGCCTGTGGAATAAACCACCTTGGGGTTCTGGTCTGACTCAGAACTCCTGGACAGCATGCTCTGCCTCAGTCATAGCTGGACTTCACATTCTAGTGGGCGCATAGATACTGGACAAGGAAACGTGGGTAAGAGTAATTCCGGACTGTGGTAAGGGGAAAGGAGAAACTATAAGTGTGTTGTAATAGCGGGGGAAGTGGGGGATGGGGAAGAAGAACACTAGATAGGGAGCCAAGGAAGGCCTGGCCAGCGTAGGTGATACTTTGAATAGATGCTCAAATAAGGGGCAATTCTAGCGCTCCACTTTCCTTGGGCATGTGGAAACAGTGCTGTCCTTAATCCCCCATCCACTGTTAATCTTTAGCTCTGACCTTGTGAAAAGCACATGCATGCATGTGGGTGTTGAGTAAATTCCCCTGAAGTTGAGAAGCCACAGCGGGTGTAGACCTGCTCCGTCAAGCAGAAAGCGGGGAGAGTGACTGGATGTCAAGCAAAGCTTGATCCTGTTGGAGATTTGGGAAAACTCAGAGGAAGGGAGAGAGGGGCCAGTGCTGCAGAGAGCATGTGAGAATCACAGTCAGATATGTTGGCTTATGATTTCAGCCCTGCCACTTGCTAGCCCTCTACCCTTGGATACATCAAAGGACTTCCCCAAGCCTCAGTTCCCTCTGCTTTAAAATAGGAATAATACCAAGCTCAGAGGGTTGTTTTCATGGTTCAGGGAGAGGACACGTGCAGAGCACTTGGCATAGTGCCTGGCCTGTGGTAGCTGCCGATTACATGTGTCCTCCCTTCCCTCCCTCCCCCTTCCCTCCCTCCCTCCCTCCCTTCCTTCCTTCCCTCCCTCCCTCCTTCCCTCCTTTCCTTCCTTCTTCCCCTCCTCCCCAGCCTGCCCAGGAAGCACTGATGACACTTCTGTTTATCAGATTTCGCTGCTCCAAGCCCATGAGACAACACCCACCCTCTCCCTGTGTTCTAAGTCCTGTTAGGAAAAAATCTGCTGAAGGTGGGAAAGCCTGGGTGATTTTGCCTGTGGTTGTCTCTGAAAGAGAAAAGACATTCTTTTGATTCTGTTTTCTCTCTCCTTTAAAAACACACAGCACCACGCAGCTGAAACCAGAGCCTTGTTTGAGCCCCTCCTTTATCTTTCTGTAACCCAGCTTTGGGCTGCCTTATTTGGGATCTCAACTGAGGACAGGAGGAAAAGCTTCTCGGGTTGGGGAGGGGGTGCTGGGCAAAGTGCTCCTCCTCTACAAGGAGGAGCTGGAACGAGTGGTTCTTGGCTCCGCCAGCTGCGCGGACGAGTGCGCTTAGCTGTTTTTGGCAGCTAGTTCCCGGTTCACTTGGCCCCAGCTGGGTCTCTTGATTTCAGCCAAGCAGGGCTGTTATGTCCTCATTTTGGAGGGGGGAGGTACATACATATCAGCCTTAGAAATAGTATTTATGGAGCACCTTCTGTGTGCTTAGCTCCACACAAAGTAAGCCCTGGGGTGGTCCTAGAGATGTGAAAGTCTGGGATTACGTGAAGGAGAGGGGGTAGAGAGCTATAAGGAGGTGGGGCTTTTCTAAATTGCTAGGAGGCCTAGTTCACCAAACACATATTGAGCATCTCTGATGTGGATGAGACGTGGCCGTAGCTCCCAGGGAGCTTCTTGGTTGAGTGGGAGAGGGAGAGATGAGTAAGAAGTCACAATATAACAGGGCAGGTTGTATAATGGAAGCACGTAGAAGGCTCCATGAGGAGACAGAGGAGGGAGTGACACAGTGAGACTGGAGGAGTCTCCTGCCTCTCCCTGGGGGTGGGGGACAGGGGTGTCATGGGGGAGAAGCAGGGGATACCAGGGGCCTGGGGTAAAGGGTGGTCCACGCACAGGGTACATGCAAAGGCCCCCAGGCAGGGGTGAGAGCCAAGGTGTCTAACAGCTTTCCTCCTTGTTGGTCCAGACGTTCACCCTGGGATTGCTGGAGGTCGGGGGTGGAATGACTGGAACAGCACGAGACGCTTGAGGGCTTGGGGCAGTGGCTGTTTACCAACCTGTTCAAAAGTCTTTCTGTATTTAACAACTAAGTCTGTCCCGGTGAGTATTGGTGGAACGTCAGCTTTCTCTGAGGTGAGAGAGAAAGGGCCCTATGGAAAAATGGTGATGATTTGGGATGGCTGAACTGCTGGCTGAGCCTGGGGGCGTGGTAGGTGGGTTCAGAAAGGTAGGTGGGGGCCAGAGGATGAATATAGCCTTTTATACTCAGCTTAGAGCTTGGACCTTAACGCAAAGCCGGTGGGAGCTGTCGAAGGATTTTAAGCAAGGGGGGCAGTGGAAGGGGACTATAATTTGGGTGGATGACCTTAGGCTTAGGACAGGGTGAATTGGCAAGGTAGGGAGACCCATCAGGAAGCTTTTCCAAGAATCCCTAAGAGAGGTAAGAGAGTCCAAAAATGAGGCCATGGCAGTGAGGAGGGAGAGGGGTATGGGTTTAAGTTATATTCACAAGGCCAGATCCCAGCACTGGTGATTCATTGGATGTGCAAGGTCGGGGAGAGGGAGGATTTAGGGTGACTCCCTGGATTTTGGCGTGAGTGAAGAGTGGCATCAAGCAGTGGAATCTGAAAGAGGCTGGGGGTGGGGAGGATAATGGGCTACTTGAAGGCGGTGGTGGGGGGACTCGGCAAGGAGGGAGCTCTGGATCTGGAAGGAAGTCTCGTCAGTGAAAGCAGCATGGTGTGTATAGGAGATTCTGCTGAAGCCAGAGGGACATAAGTAGAGGAGAGAAGTGGGGGCATAGGTTGAAGGTGTGTCCAGTTAAGTTTTTGCCAAGGAACCAGCAGGAAGGGTTTGAACTTGATGGCACCAAGGAGTGAACTTGATGGCAGGTTGAAAGGGGTGTTAAGATTAGACCAGTGTTAATATTAGGCTGGCAGCTGAGTTGAGGCTGGGCTAGGGGATAGGATACTGGAGAGAACGGTACAAGCTGGTGCGAGATGCTCTGAACTCTAGGCATCTGGGGGCCCTGGGAGTGCAGTGGAGATGCGTCAGGGGCTGCTGAAAGGAGCAAGGGGCATGTGAGCAGGGCACCCTCACTGCACTGCTTTTTGCCATTTTATCTTTGGGGTTTGGTGAAATATTTCATTTGACCCAAGAGTTCTGCTGCTAAAATAAAATTGGAAAACTACTGCACTAAGCAAAAAAAGAGTGAAGGGCTGTGAGGCAAGCATGGTGACTACCTGGAAAAATGGTGCGGGAGCTTCAGTGGTGTGGGTGAGGCGTGTTGTACAGCAGGAAGGAGGCGAAATGCATTTCTCTGTCAGATTTAAAAACGTATACTTTGGTCTCGAAGCTCTGAAGTACAAAAGAGTAACAAGAGACTTAGTTATAGCCTCTCATTTTCTCATTTCACATATATTTATTAATTAATTTATTTATTTTTGGCTGCGTTGGGTCTTCGTTGCTGTGCGTGGGCTTTCTCTAGTTGCGGTGAGCAGGGGCTACTCTTCGTTGCGGTGCGTGGGCTTCTCCTTGCGGTGGCTTCTCTTGTTGCGGAGCACGGGCTCTAGGCACTCGGGCTCAGTAGCTGTGGCTCACGGGCTCTAGAGCGCAGGCTCAGTAGTTGTGGCGCACAGTCTCAGTTGCTCCGGGGCATGTGGGATCTTCCCGGACCAGGGATTGAACCCATGTCCCCTGCATTGGCAGGCAGATTCTTAACCACTGCACCACCAGGGAAGTCCCTGCCCTATGTTATGCACTGTGCAGAATACAAAGAGCCAGCCCCTTCTCTAAAGGACCTTATGGCTTAGAAATACAGGAATAGCTACGACCCAAACACTAGTTAAGTCAAGTGTGGTTAAGTGCCAATCTAGGTAAGGGCACTTTACCTAGATTGGGACTCAGGTTAAGGAGATGAGGTGTGTCACATCAAAAACCTGCCAACCCAAGAATGGCTCAAGTAGGACAGGTGGGAAGTTCCAGAAACAGAACTCCCTGTGGGCCCCCATGGAGCAGGTAGAACACTGTAGACTCTGAATTTTCAGCTTGTTTTAGAAGGAGAAAGCAAGTCCTGGAAGGGGGAGGACCAGGAAGGGGGAATTGCTGGCAGGTGTCACACAGCGTTCAGGTGTGGGAATTGATGAGCAAACAAGAGCTGAGAAGGGTCGGACCTGGCGAGCTGGATATACTGGCTGCATCCCTTTGTTGCCTTGGTTTCTCTAATTGTACAAAGGGAGTTTGCCTGAGTCCCTGGTGAGGGCTGCCTTTCTTCTTCCAGAGCCTGTGGCAGATGTAATAAATTCGATCACAGCCTTTTTTCCCCTTTGGGCTCAGATGTAGCCTCATTTCTCCCCAGCACCCCAGGCAGCCCCTCCTTCTCAGATGATATATATGTGCAGTGAAACCAAGCTGTGAGTCCTGGGTTAGGTAATTCAAAAGACCTCTTTTCTAACTGACACTTCAGGGTTCTGTAACTTACCAACAGCTATGGACCTAGGATGGGTCATTATGTTCACGTGCCCTGGTATGCCATTTTTTTCCCTTCTCTCTCTGACTGGGGAGACGTGAAACATCAGTCTGAATTTTAAACTCAAGTGCCAGCACAGCACAGAGTCAAAGCTTTAGAAACCTTTTGAGCTTTGAGGTCATGTTTTATGAATTTAGTACATCTAAATGTAGAGGGCCAACAAATGTCTTTCTATTTATGAAATCTCTAGCACTGTTTTCCCCCAGATTGATTGAGAGATAATTGACATTTAACATTGTGTAAGTTTAAGGTGTACAATGTGATGAATTGATACATTTACATGCTACAAAACGATTACCACAGTAGGGTTAGTTAACACCTCTGTCATCTCATATAACTGTCATTTCTTTTTTGTGTTGAGAACATTTAAGATTTAATCTCTTAGCAACTTTCAAGTATATAATACAGTATATATAATACAGTATTATAACTATAGTCACCCATGCTGTGTATTAGTCCCCAGAATTTATATCTCATATCCAGTTTAGACACTTTGACCAGCATCTCCCCGTTTTACCCACCCCTCCGCCCCTAGCAACCACCATTCTACTCTTTGTTTCTATGGGTTTATTTTTTTTTAGATTCCACATTTAAGTGAGACCACATAGTATTTATCTTTCTCTGCCTGACTTATTTCCCTTAGCATAATGCCTTTTTCTTAGAAAAAAGCTTTCAGCCTTTCACCATTGAGTATAATGTTAGCTGTGGGCTTGTCATATATGTCCTTTATTATGTTGCAGTACATTCCTTCTGTACCTAGTTTCTTGAGAGTGTTTCTTTGTTTTTTCTTTTTGCCGCACCATGCAGCTTATGGGATCTTAGCTCCCTGACCAGGGAAGAACCTGGGCCCTCAGCAGTGAGAGCCAGAGTCCTAACCACTGGACTACCAGGGAATTCCATCTTGAGAGTTTTTATTATGAAAAGAAGTATTTTGTCAAATGCTTTTTCTGCGTCTATTGAGATGATCATATGTTTTATAGCTTTTTTCTCTTCATGTGATATATCACATTAATGATTTGTGTATGTTGAACCATCCTTAACATCCAGGAATAAATACCACTTGATCATGGGGTATGATTCTTTTAATGTACTGTTCAATTCAGTTTGCTAATATTCTGTTGATAATTTAAAAATTTTTTTCATCAGGGATATTGGCCTGTAATTTTTTCTTGTAGTGTCTTTATCTGGTTTTGGTATCAGGGTAATGCTGGCCTCATACAATGAGTTTGAAAGTGTTCCCTCCTCTTCAGTTTTCTGAAACAGTTTGACAAGGATTGGTGATAATTATTCTTAAAATGTTTGGTAGTATTCACCAGGGAAACCATCTGGTCCTAGGCTTTTCTTTGTTGGGAGATTTTTCGATTCCTGATTCGATCTTCTTACTCTACTGGTCTGTTCAGATTTTCTGTTTCTTTATGATTCACTCTTGGAAGGTTGTATATTTCTAGGAATTTACCCATTTCTTCTAGATTATCCAATTTGTTGGTGTAGAATAGTTCATAGTAATCCCTTATGATCCTTTGTACTTCTGTGGTATTAGTTGTCATGGCTCCTCTTTAATTTCCGAT
Organism: Balaenoptera borealis; assembly: GCF_965194805.1. Lineage (NCBI taxonomy): Eukaryota > Metazoa > Chordata > Mammalia > Artiodactyla > Balaenopteridae > Balaenoptera > Balaenoptera borealis. The sequence continues at coordinate 76,932,639 of NC_138872.1, forward strand.
TTTATTTGAGTCTCTTTTTTTCTTAGACTAGCTAAAGTTGTATCAATTTTGTTTATCTTTTCTAAAAATCAGCTCTTAGTTTTGTTGCTTTTTTCTATTGTTTTTCTGGTCTCTTTAATTTATTTCTTCTCTGCTCTTTGTTATTTCCTTCCTTCTGTTAACTTTGGGCTTAGTTTGTCCTTCTTTGAAATCTCTAATACCTGGGTGAGAGAGGTGCAAAGATGGTCTTACACAAGGCAAAGGAACTAGGGTTACTTCTTTCTTCTCATATTAGGTTGTAAGGTGTGAGCAGTGAATGTCACAGTAACGCTGGGAACCAGGCTCAAGATACTGTAAATGGAGGAGGCCTAAGGGATTCTGGAAAGACTAACAATGGTGCTTACCACCTGGTGCTGGAGAAAATAACCCAAGAGAATGCTCGCCCTCTTCAGCTACCATAATTGAGATAAAGGACATGCACATATCGAGGCTGGGTGATTTGCACATATGTCTAGGCTGGCTCAGCATTTCCTCCCACCTGATCTAGTGCAGCCGTCCATGGTACAGTGAACAAAGTCGTGGCTAGTATTTTTCATAAAGCTATATGTCGTCAATTTAAATAAATGTCCTTGATTCTGAGAATTTGTTTTTTCTAAACTTTGGTGGTTTAAATATCTATTATTTCATGAAATGGTGCTAGTGAGGTTTTTGTTGTTGTTGTTCTTGTTGTTCTTGCTTTGTCAAAGGAAGAAGTTGGCAATTCTCTTTTAGCTCCAAAAATATTTTTAGGAAAATGTTTTGGAGCATGAGGTCCAAATTCTGGGGAGCCACAGTTGAAGCTCTCGGTATTTAGTGAAAACATGAGTGGCTGTGGCTCAGGCCCCAGGGACACTGTTGAGGCTGTCCCTCCCTACCTCCCCTCCATTCCAGAGCCTCTTGTTCTTCCCTGTCTACCTGTCTTCCTCTTCTGGCCCTTTAACCACCCACTTGGTTCTTGATTCTGCTGTCATCCCTGCATGCTGATCTTGAGAGCTCCCTCCTTTCATGTGCTCTCAGCCTGCTCCTAGGCCCTAGAACCTGAGCCCAGGACCCATGGCCAAACTTCTCGTGGAGCCTCAGAGGACAATCTGCACACATATTTTCTGATTTGATGCTTTGGTATGTTGTTGAATAGATTTCCATTCAGTTAACAGTATCTAAGTTGCCTTTCCTGGCTACCAGGCCTCCCCAGGAGTGCTGAGGACAGGAAGATTATGCCAGTCTTGGACAGTACTGTAATGTGTTCTCTGAGGGTCCATGGAAAGGGTAGGCTGTCATGGTGGGACACTTGTTTACAAATGTAAAAATGACGTGGGCACTGGATCACAGGCTGAGCTGAGAGGAGAACTGACTGTATTCAAGTTTCCATTTCACTGTTAACTGTTTTGAGGACTTAGGTAAATCACTGCCATATGATGCCCCATTTTATGGATGAATTGAAGTGGGATTTTGGCTGGATTCTCTCTCTGAGGCTCCTTCTACATCTGTAGTTCTCTGACAGCATGCTTAGTTTTGAGGTCACATGTCACCTCTGAGAACTATAGTTGGAGATCACTAGTCATGATAACTAACACCAGATGGGACCTAATCGATTAAGCCCCAGCTTGGGTGAGAGTGGCCGGGTATGGGATGAGGAAAACCTGGGCTTGTTGGGCTTTTATTTCTCTCTACCCACCACCCCGCACCACCTGCCCGTGCTTCATGATTCCTTCTTTAGTGGGTACAAATGCTGAACTGAGTTGTTCTTGCATCCTTTCATATGTATTAGTTTGTTCTCTTTAAGTAGATATTGCTCTCATGGAGGGCTGGAACTGGGTCTTTTCAAGGGGTGTGCTGGTAAATGTTTCATAAATGGCTCTCTAGAAAAGAAAAAAAGCCCTGGTTTGTAGCATTTGCAGATTTCTAAGGTGGAAAAAGCCTTGCACCGTGGCTGATTTCAGGCTACCAATGGGACGTCACTGAAGCCAAAAAGAGATGGGCATAATTGGCTCTCATTAGCCAATATGAACTGGTATGAGCCAGTATAAGCCAGTAGGAGCTGACTTCAGCACACTCTTATGGCTCTGAGTGCAGATAGCACAGTGCTGGGAACACACAGTAGGTTCTCAGGAATTGCTTATCAGCCGCTTCCGCCCTGTGAGGATGAGCAGGAAAAGGGGGGTGAGGTATGCACCACCGGGGGCATTTGTTGTTAGCACCTTTGGAAAGAGATCCTCTGCCAGATGTCTTTCCCATCTTCCATCTGTGGCCAAGGAATCTCTCAGATACATTTTGGATCATGACACCGTTTAAAATCTTCAGTAGTTTCCTGTTGCCTACAAGATGAGTTCTAGATGCTTTTGCATGGCATTCGGGGGTCCTTCAGTGTCAGATAACCAACTGCCTTATCCATTTCACCTCCACCATTCCTTGACGTGGATTCTACGTCCCATCTGATCTGCACTTCCAAACCACTCAAAATGTCCAGTGTCAAGCCTCCTGACCTTTGCAAGTGCTGTGACCTCTGCCTTGCTTGCCTTTCTTCCACTCACCACCTGTAGAATTCTTAGTCTTAAGGCCTTGCTCATGTGTTGCCTCCTTTAAGGTACCAGCCCTGGCACCACTTGGGCAGTTGGACTCCCCCTAGAGTGCTCCTTGCAGTCTTTAGATAACTCTATTGGAGCATTGATCACACTGCATAATAATGTTACATAAACGTTTATCTATTGTGAGCTCCTTGGGGGGAAAAGGAACATTTATTTTTCTTATCCCTCGCACCCAGAGCTCTGCCTGGCACATAGTAGGTGCTCAACAAGCGTGCGTTAAATGGCTAACCAGAGAGAGAATTGTACTTCACATCTCCCCACTCTCTCTGTCTGTGATTCAACTGTGTAATTAGGAATTGGCAGCACTTTGAATTCTTCCCTCCCCACCTGGGCTTAAACCAATACTAAAAAGTTTTATTTGGTTGACTGTTGTCCTTTCAGGCAGATGAAAGTGGCAATTCAACCCTCTTTTATCAAACCCTGCATGTGTCAGAGCATTTGAAGATGATGTGTGTGGGAGCTCCGGCTCTCTGGTGATTTCTCTCGATTTAATTAGTCTGACCTTCTGTGATAATCCCCCTCGGATGTCCCTGGCTCCCCCCTCTCCCCTTCTGTATCATATTCAGGCTTCTGCCATCATCAGCAGAAGACCAACTGCTCAGCTCAGCCTGTAGCATAATTCACAGCTTGGCTCTCAAAAATGAACTTTTACTCCAGTGGAGCTGCTCTTAGCATTAAAATTGGCCTGAGAGAGCTAGGAAAGTTTATCTTGGAGCCAGCATGGGGTCCGTCCCTCCAAGTCAAATATTTCTCTTCAAAACTAGAATGAGCTTTAGTGTGGCACTACCAGTGGCTTCCTGAAATATTGGTATATCTTTAAACACTAACATTTAGTTACAGTGCTGAAGGCTTTCTGGAGAGTTTTTAAGTCTTTCCTACCCCTCCTCGGAATAACCAGGGCTTTCATACCTGCTTTCCTTCCATTTCAGGGCATGGAGGAATGCACTGAACTGGTGCAATATGGGGCTAATCAAACAGCTATTTATTTTCAGTCCATCCTCATAGGATTTCCCAAATGGAGTAGAGAGGCCACTTTACAACAATCCAGAAAGTCGAAGTGGTAGCCCTGGAGCTTCTGGTCTTCATGATGCTGGGAAAATTCCTGGGAGTTTAATGCTCTCCTTTCAAACCCTTAGCCCAGGCTCTGAGCTAGAAAATTATTATCTTCTCCGTTTCCTGTTTTGGAATAAAAATCTAGCAGTGTATGAAGGAATAACTTCTTTCTCAGCAGTATTAGATAGAATGGGGCAATTTGTAACATGGGCTTATTCAACATTTATTGATACATTCCCTGGGCCAGGAAACGTTTTTATCCCCTGGAGATACAGGGATGAATAAGGCACAGCAACTGCCAGTAAGAGATCCACCAAGTGGAAGAGATGAATGTGCCAACAGAGAAGCACAATTGAGGCACGTTAACAGGGTATCTGGAACCCAGAGCAGGGGGCAGCTAACTCTGTTGGGGAGAATTGGAGAAGTTTTCATAGAGAGTGGGATACTTGAGCTGGGTATTATAGGATCAATAGAGTTTCTTCAGCTGCTACAGATTGGAAGGAGCACTCTGGGCAGTGCTGTAGCACCTAGAGGAGTGGGCATGAGTTTGGGTTGGCTTGAGCCCAGGGAACACAGGAGCGAGGCACTGGGTGCTGAGGCTGGAAGGGACTTTGGAACCAGACTATAAAAGGTTTTTCACTCAGTTCTAGGGAAATTGGATCTGTCCTTTTGGCACAGTGGCTATGGCAAGATTTGAAGCAGAATAAAGGTATACTCAGATTAGAATTTATAAAAGATAATAGAGGGTGGTGTTGCGGAGAGAGGGATGGAAACCAGTTAAGAACACTATGATGATAGATTCAGGAAAGAAATGATGAGGACCTCAAGGAAGTCAGTGGCAGCAGAGAGAGATGGGAGGGAGCTGTCTGTAGCTGCCAATAAAAATCAGCATGCAGGGGCTCAGAGGGTGACACCGGTGACAGCAGCCATCAAACACTATGGCTGCTGAGGAGCCTGTGAGTCATCAGAAGGGGATGTGGGGAAGCTTGGTGTCATGATGATTAACCAGATATGCAGGAGATGTTTCAGGGTCAAAGGGCCTCTAAGATTGTGTGGCAGAATACTTACTGCTCCTTGAATATCTATCCATGGGCTCACCCACATTTCCCAGCCCTCTTGCAGTTAGGTTGAGCCATGTGACTAGTTCTGGCCCCTGGGCTATCAGCAAAAGTAATCTATGTCAGTTCTAGGTTGAAGCAATTAAGAGCTGGCTCTTCCCTTGCCACAGTGTCCTGGAAGCCATGTCTTCCAGATGTGTAGCTATAGAATGCAAACCTTCTGGATCCATGAGTCTGCCTTGGGGTGTTGCCAGATCCACAGTGAACTTTGCCTGAATAAAAAGTGGAATCTTACTGTTAGGCCACAGAGACTGTAGGGCTCTTTGTTACTGCAGCATAACCTAGCCTATCCTGACAAAGACACTTCCTTCTTTCTAAGGCTGTTGAGGCCTGCAGTATCTATGACTGCAGGTTATTTTAGCTCCCTTCCCACAGCTGATGCATCAGGAAAGTGTTTGGAAGAAACTACATGGCAGAGGTATATGCTTATCTGCCTCAGAACACTTTGGCTCCTCTTGGCTATAGAATATGACAGTTTTCTCAAGCAGGCAGACCCTTGGGAGAAAAAAAAAAAGATTATATGGTGAAATGCCAGAATCCTTTACAATGCCACAGAGATTGACAATAATTCTTAGTACTCCTGGAGTATGTGTCATCCTGAGAAAGCATAAATGTATTACAAGCCTCCAGGGGCAGGATGAAAGCTTCTCCATCATCAATAGTATATGCCTCTTGTCAAACCTGAGGTGGAGAAGGAGGCCTTGGTGGGAAGGAGATTCGTCATCATGTGCCGGAGGAGGAATGGCCTAAGAACCTGGGGATGTTGGGCTGGAGGAAAAAGGACTTGGTGGGGTTTGCACTATTAAGTCTTTAGAAATTCAGGGGCCATTATGTGAAAGAGAGAGCAGATTTGATCCTGGTGGCCCTACAGGGCAGTTAGCCCAGTGGGTGGACGTTGCATGCAGATAGATTCCAGCTCAGTAGGATAAACGTGCTACTAGAAGATGGATTATTAGGGCTGCCTCAGTGGGTGGTGAGTTCCCCACCATTGAAAGTGCTTCATCATAGGCCGGAAAGCCACTTGGTAGAGAGGCTGCTGTGGTGAAAGGGGGAAGTGAACTGGAAGACAGTCCTCAAGCTGTGTGACCTTGGGCAAGTCAAGTGACCTTTCTGGTTTCTTTAATTGTGAATAATAAGTCCTACTTTTCAGGATTATGGCAGATATATGATGTGAAATATATTTACAGGCTGATGTTGAAAAATATTGGTAATAATAACATCATCATCAAGTACCACAATAATGGGACCTCATTTATTGGACACTTACTCTGTGTTAGGCACCATGCTTTGCACACATCTCATTTGACACTTACAATAACCATATGAGATAAGTACTATTATTAACCCATTTTACATGTGAGAAAACAGAGAATTGGAGTGACTTGCCCAAGTTCACACAGTTAGAAATTGGCAGAGTTGGGACTCTAGTCCAGGTCTGTCTGGCTCTGGAGTCTAAACTCTTAATTATTATGCTTGTTATAACTCTTCAGGATCAAAGTAGCAGATGCATATGTGGTTGCTCTGAATACTGCAAAGGACTAAGGTTTTTTTAAAATTTAATTTAATTTATTTATTTTTGGCTGTGTTGGGTCTTCATTGCTGTGCGCGGGCTTTCTCTAGTTGCGGCGAGCCGGGGCTGCTCTTCGTTGCAGCGTGCGGGCTCCTCATCACGGTGGCTTCTCTTGTTGCGGAGCACGGGCTCTAGGCGCATGGGCTACAGTAGTTGTGACGCACGGGCTTAGTTGCTCTGCGGCATGTGGGATCTTCCTGGGCCAGGGATCGAACCCGTGTCCCCTGCATTGGCAGGCGGATTCTTAACCACTGTGCCACCAGGGCAGTCCCAGGACTAAGGTTTTATTTGAAGAGGCTCATTATTGGATGGACAACTGGTCTTGATGAAATTAAGTTTTCTTCTAATACTACCATTGTATGCATACTATTCAATTGTGTTATGGCTGATGGTTTACAATATGTTCCAGTTACCTACTGCTACATGATACACTACCCGAAAACTTAGTGACTTAAAATGACAATAACTATTTTATTATTATCTCTCATGGTTCTGGAGGTTGACTGGGCTAAGCTAGATGGTTCTTGCTCAGGGTCTCCCATATGGTTTCAGCTGGGGCTGGAGTCACCTCAAAGGCTCCCTCAGGACATGTCTGTGTGGTGGTTATTGCTGTTGACTGGAACAACTACATGTGGCTTCTGCATGTGGCCTGGGCTTCCCCGCAGCATGGGGACTCCATTTCAGATTAAGCATATCAAGAGAGCCACATCTTTTGGCCTAGACTTGGAAGTTGTATCTTTTGACCTAGCCTTGGAAGTTGCAATACATCACTTACTCCAGTCACAAGCCCTCCCAGATTCAGGAGGAGAAACCACATCCCCACATCTCAATGAGAGGGGTGCAGAAATCACATTGTGCAAAGTGCATGTAAGATAAGCAGTGTTATGGAGGCAATTTTTAGACAAGACAGTTTGCCACAAGCTGATAGGATGCATTCATTCAAAGGTTTCCTCTTGGGAGAGTAATAAATAATGAGTTTGGAAAGAAAGAACTGAGAATTTCAACATTGTTTCCATTTTGAAGAAAACCATCCCAGTTAGTATTTTCTGTAATTTTTGTTTACTTAGACATTGGTCAACCCCTCATATAATTTTTATCAGCTTAAACACTGGCTTTTAATGCATCAGCCAATGGCTGGTCTCTACCTTTCATGGAATATATCGTTATGTATTTATATATAAAAATGACCATCCCATGGCTTATAACTTCAACATTTATAGTTATATCTTTTTCTGCTGTAAAGATTTTGCTGGAAATTATGGACATTTGTTGACTGATTTTTTAAAAATTTCCTTATTTTAATACTTAAGAATGGGTGAAGGGATTTGGTGATACCAGTCATGATACATCTGGTGGAAAGGAGAAATTTGAAAAAAGACTAAGATACTTTCTCAGGTTCACATGGCACAGCTCTCCCATTTGGGAATTATCCTTAGCAGTTTCTCCTTTGAATGGTCTACAAGGAGTGGAAGAGGACTGGATTCTCTTTGACTGAAGTGTGTTCTGAGGAAAATATGTTTAGGGACCAAGGATTCAGCATCGCCTTTGGGTCTTTTAGCTCATGTTCTTGATGGAAAGAATTCTGTCAGGGGAACCTAAGTCAGGAGTTAGGGAATCATGTCATCTGCTGTTTAATTTTGATGACTGGGCATTTAAGTGCCTGCCAGGCTATGTGCACAGAGAGAAAGATGGAAATACAAATATAAGAGCAGGAGTGAGAATCCACCTTGGCTCTTCAGGACGTTCTCAAGGCGTTGCCTTGCCCTAGTTTCTGGCACTGCGCATGCTCCTTCTCCTGGGGCTGCGAGGACCCACAGGTCTTCGGGCTCTTATTGGCTTCCCTTTGTTGTCTGTCCAATCCCTTGGAATCCACGTTAGGTGAGCACCTCGTAAGCCCTTTGATCTGCAAAGCAGTGCCTTTCAGAGTTTACGTCAGTGAATTGGGGCACTGAGGAAGAATTGATGAACTCTATCGTGGACTGGAGTGGGACTAAGAATTTATAGAGGAAAACCAAGGCAGATGAAAGGGCACGTGGAAGAAGTGATTGCAGGCTGCATGGAACGTTGCTCTGTCCACCCAAAGAGCGACTATGTCTTATAGTATATACACATGTATAAAGCAGATGGGATTCTTGTAAGCCAAGCAGGGTGTGAGCCTCTCACTTGCCCAGCAGTGAGACCTAAATAGAGAGAGAAATGAAGACTGATGGAGATAAATGCTTTATAAGAATAATTATTTTAGATTTTTAGACTAGAGAAGTTAGAATTTATAAAATGTATATGATATATATATCACATATATGCTAAAAATCATATGTATGTCTTATATGTGTTGACATATACATATATACAGCTTGAAACACACACATATACATACACACACAGAAATAATCATGCAGGTTTGGGTTTTTTTGTTGTTGTTTTTTTGGCCAGGGAGGGTATTATTTACATTACCTTACACAGAGATTTTTCACTTTACCGTAGAATCCCCTGAGGGTGACCAGCTCTCCTCCCTCCCTCCCCACTCAGCCCCACTCTCCCTTCCTCTCTTCCTCTCTCCCTTCCTTTTTAATCTTATTATGGAAATTTTCAAGCAAACACAAAATTGGAGAAAGTAGTATAATGATCCTTGATAAAGCGTTCCTTTAAATGCCTCTTCTTTGGAACATTTACAGCAGAGTTCAATTTACAAAAAAGAATTGCCTGGGAAGTTTAGAAAGGTTCATCTTTGTGTAAAGTGAAGAGTAAATATATTTTATAAGATTATTCTTGGGAGATCTTCTCCTGACCTAATATAAATCAGTAAATCCAGTAGAATAGCAATATCAGAAAGGCTGCTTCTCCACTGGTATGTTTTTTTTTTTTTTTTTTTTTTAAATCCAGCCTCATGAGAATTTAAATCTGAGGAGAAACACTGAAAATATTTGTTTAGGCCAATGCTTCTGGCCAGTTTGTTATAATGCATGACATATGATGCAACTGACCAATTATTTCAGTGAAATAACCAAGTTGATAGTTTTAGTTTCCCAGCAAATTGACCAGTGGTTTCACAGAACCAACCTTTTAAAGCATGATTTAGACAGCACTCTTACACCAGTGCTGTGTGGCCCAGTTGGAGGAAGGAAGGCATATTCGGAGCTGGAGGGGGCTCCAAATACGGGCTTAGTAGTCATCCAGGGGGCGAGGTGGATTGAGCAGGAGAACCTGGCCTTTGAGTCTCTACTCTTGAGGGGTCCCAAAGGTAAACTGAATTCCTGGAGTTGGCAGGTGGTGGCCAAGAGGTGGACTTGACTCATAGTTGAGGAGTTGAGTGTGAAAGAAGTCTGGCTTCTGAGGGGCACCTGGGAGGTGGGGAGGGGAAGGAGCTGAGGAGAGGTATCTCAGAAAGGAGAATGGTTCATGATGGAGTCTGTGATCCAGAGGAAGGTGTCAGAAATCTGTTCCTAGTGGGGCTTGTCCCCACGGCAGGCTAGGACCTCTGTGAATGCTGAGCCACAGTGAAACAGTGGCCTGTGTCGCCTGCATGGAACCATCGTGGGGAATTGCACAGAGCATGGCTCTCACACTGCTGCACATTACAGACCCTGGGGAGATTTTACAAATTTCCATGCCCTCCAAACAGGTCGCACTCCAAACAAATTAGGATCTCTGCAGATGAGACCCAGGCATCAGCATTTTAATTTAATTAATTAATTAATTAATTAATTGACCATGCAGCTTGTGGGATCCTAGTTTCCCCACCAGGGATCGAACCTGAGCCCCCTGCATTGGAAGAGCGGAGTCTTAACCACTGGACCGCCGGGGATGTCCCAGGCATCAGCACTTTTAAAAGTTCCTTAGGCAACTCCAAGGTGCAGCCAAGTGAGAAGCAGTGGCATAGAGTATGAGACAGGGCACAGAGGCACTTGGGTTCTGTCTGCCACTAACACTTGCACGTTATATGATCTTGGACAAATCATTTAACTTCTCTGAGCTTCAGCTGTTCAGCTGGAACTTGAAGGGGTTGTAATAAATGGTCTCATTGGTGGTTTAAACAAACGACTCCAAGATTCTTTGAGAGCTGGAGTCTGTGTCCCCTCCCCTTGAATGTGGACTTCGTGACTTTCTAACCAATAGAATATGGTGCAAATGACACTGTGCCAGTTTTTGGGTCTTAGCCTTAAGAAGCTGACAGCTAGGGACTTCCCTGGTGGCCCAGTGGTTAAGAATCCGTGCTGCCGGTGCAGGGGGTGCAGGTGCAATCCCTGGTTGGGGAACTAAGATTCCACATGCCGCGTGATGCGGTCAAAAAATAAAAAATAAAAAATTGTAAAAAAAAAAAAAACCCAAAAAACCCCAAACAAACAACCTACTTGTTTAAAAAAAAAAAAAAAAAAAAAAAGCTGACAGCTCTATTTTCTGCGTCTTGGGACACTTGCTTTGGAGCCCAGCCACCATGCTGACAGGAAGCCCAGGCCACATGGAGAGACCACAGGTGGGTGCTGACAGACCCATCTGAGATCCCAGTGGATCTCAAGCATCACCTGCCAGGCATGAAGATGCGTCAGATGATACTGATCCCCAGCTGTTGAATCCCTCTCAGCTTCAAATCTTTTTAGCTGATACCCCAGATAGGCTTTGTGGACAGAGACAAGGTGCCCCCACTGTGTCCTGTCCAAATTCCTGACCCACACTGTCCGTGAGCATAATAAAATGGGTATTTTACTTTATGAAGTTCGGGGTGCTTTGTTATGCAGTAATGATAACTGGAACAATCTCTCAGTTTTACCATTTAGGGAATATTGGAGATTGATAGTATAGCAAAGTGTTTAAGGGGATGGATTCTGGAGGCAGACTGTCCAGTTTCAAATCCTGGCTCTGCATTTCTCTGGCTATGTGAATTAGGGTAAATTATCAACTTTTCAAATAGTTATCAATTATTCAAATTCTCATCTGAAATGGGATACTAATAATACCTACCTCATAGGGTTGTCATGACCGTTAAATAACTTAATACATTTAAAGAGTGAGTCCCATGCAAGTATTTACAAAGATTATAATGATGATGGTGATAAAGGACATGGCTACGTGTTACCTGTAGTTTGCAAAATGCTGGGATGGGGTGGAGTAGGTGGGGGGCTGTTGCATAAACTGGGCACGACCTGCCTTTGCCTAGCGTGCCTCCCATGTTGCTAAGTACATCCAGGGATCCACATTGTTCTTAGCTATTCAGCAGGTGTTCAAAGGCACCTTGGAATTGTATCATGTCTCTGGACCTGTCACTGTCACATTGCTCAGAAATTGGATTCTGCAGAGTAGAAACATGTGGCTTGTTGGCAAGGCAACTGGTTCAGAGCAGGGACATTTCCAGGCTGAGAGAGCTCGCCTTTGTCAATTGGGTTACAGCCCTCATAAAAACCTGTCTGTTTGTGTTCTTTTCTGGATGCTCAGAGATGTCAGGCCACCTCGAGGGGGGAGGGGGAGAATGCTGTCCTCGCATGGGTGGCTCCAGCTGCACCTCTTTCTTTGTACGCCCCAGCTGCTAAACCAAACCCTGGACCTCCTAAGTGTGGGGGGTACCTGGGCCTGGAGTGGTGGTATAATATCTCTAGCGGGGAGGGCCTGCAGCTCTGAGTGCTTCTGACTTTTCTATTTTTGCCTCCAGGTAGATGGAGAGATTCGGGTGCGGGTTTGCAGCTCCTATGCTCCTGCATACAATGTCATCAATTTCCATTTTAAAAACCAGAAGGGTAGCCTTCTAATATATTGAGTTTTGGGTGTGACAAATAGAAATTTATGGCACGAGGGTTAACTGCTCAACTAAGATCTGTCAGCAGTGCCATTATGAATGAAATGAAAGTTAAAAAAAGTTTAGGTACTCAGGGTGGCATGGTGGGACTTGGTAGCTGATGACAAATTCTTGGTTTAAATGCTGGCTCTGCCATTTGTGGCCCATGTGATCTTGAGCCTCCACTGATAATATAGAAAGGGAATGCTGATGGCATCGTATCAGAGTACTCTCATGAGGATTGGAAACGCTTGACAGATATCCAGCTATATAGACTGGGTTGGGGTATCTTCAAAAAGGATCCTTATACTTGTTTGTCAAGGTCAGATAAATGTTCCTTCATTCGTTTATTCATTTACTCATTCATTTATTCAACAAATATTTTTCAAGCACCTGCTATGTGCCAGGCACTGTACCAGTTGCTGGGGGTATAATTAGTGAACAAAACAATATGATTCCTGTATTTCTGGTTTAATTCTAATGGTGAGAAACAGACAAAATATATAAGAAAAATGTGGTATATTAGACCGTGATAAGTGCTATGTAGAAAAATAAAGCAGAGAAGGGGGTCGGGGACTCGGGGTGGGGGAAGCATTTCGGTTTTAAATACCATGTCAGGAAAGGCCCCTCTAAGAGGGTGACATTTGTGTAAAGGTTTGGAAGAGGTAAGGAAGTGAGCCACAAAGTTACCTGGGGGAAAAGCTTTCCAGGCAAAGCAGACAGGACATGTCAGTGCCCCCGGAGTGCACCTGGTGTGTTTGAGAAACAGCAAGGAGTCCGGTGTAGCTGGAGTGGGGTGAATGGGAGAGAAATGGGAATGAGGGCACGCTGGTTTCAGAGCCAGATTATGTAGGGCCTCGTAGGTCATTCCGAGAACTTTGGCTTTTTCTCTGAATGAGATGGGAAGCCCATGGAAGGTATGGAGCAGAGGAGGGATGTGATCCTACTTAGTTTTAAAAAATGTAATTAAAAAATTTAAAAAACAGCTTTATTGAGGTAAAAGTGACAAACAGTAAACTATACATATTTAAAATGTGCAATTTGAGAATTAAAAAAATTTTAATTATGGTATAATACACATAACATAAAATTTACCATCTTAGCCATTTTTAAGTGTATAGTTCATTAATATTAAGACTATTCACATTGTCATGTGACCAGTATCACCTTGCAAAACGAAAATTCTATACCCATTACACAAAAACTCCCCATTTTCCCTTCCCCCCCAGACATTGGCAACCACCATTCTGTTTTCTGACTATGATTTTGACTACCCTAGGTATCTCATAGCAGTGGAATAACGCAGTATTTGTCTTTGTGTGACTGGCTTATTTCACTTGGCAAGGTTCATCCATGTTGTAGTACTTTTCTGGAGAGTCGCTTTAATTTTGATGAAAACCAATTTATTAGCTCTTTAATGGGTTCGTTTTTTTAAGGTGTCCTCCTACTTTGATTTTAAGAGGATCCTTCTGGCTGCTGTGTTGAGAAGAAAGTGAATGGTGGGCAAAGGTGGAAGTGGGGAGACCAGTTAAGAGGCTATAATGAGAAGACCAGCAAGAGGTGACGGTGGTCTGGATTGCAGCGGGGGTGGTAGTGGAGGTGATGAGAAGAGGAGGGATTTGGGTGTCTCTTGAAGATAGAGCCCATGGGATTTTCTGATGGATTGGATGTGAGATATGAGAGAAAAAGAGGAGTTAACGAGACTCCAGCTGAGGGCTTGGAAGGATGGCATTGCTGTTACCTGAGACGGGAAGGCTGTGGGCAGGGCAGGTGAGGGCAAAGACTTGGAGCTTGGTGTTTGACATATTAAATTTGAGATGCCTGTTTGACATCCCAAGTAGGGGAGTGTTGTTTGGACCTGAGTCTGAGCTCTGTGTGATTCAGCCTCTGGTCATGCTGGGTTCTGTGTCATCCCCTGACATTTCTCTTCTGAATTTATATCCTTTGCTGAACTGTCACTTCCTTTATTGGAGCTCATATACCAACTGCATAAGTTCTGACTCATGTAGGCAGTTGCTGACGATTCAAGCTCAAGACCACAGCCTGGATCGACTTCATTTCTATACCACAGCTACACCAATTCCTACCTGTCCTTTACAAGCCTGTCACAATGTAGGTGCTGAGAGTGGAGTTACTCTCTACCTATGCCTTTGTAGTAGAGATTTTCAGGCCTTGCTGACTTTTGGGAGGAAAAGCCAAGGGACACCTCTAGCTTTTTCCCTCATTACTCTGAAAACTGTCTCTCCGGTGGTTTGAATTGTTCCCAGTTTGTAGGTTAAAAACCTGGGGGGCTAACACTAGCTAAGTCTTTGCTGAACACTGATGGTAGCTTCTAGTCACATGACCAAAGGGAGAAGTAACGACATTCTCCTTGGTCCTGCAGATGACCTTCCTCACTGCAAAGCATCTCCCTTGGAATGTTGCTGTTCATCAGGAGTGGACTTGGATCTATTTCCCAACTACATGGAGATTTGTTTGAGATGCTTCTGAGTCTCAGTTTTAAGAAGGAAAAAAAGAATTAATCTTTAAAGAAGACCGAACGACTAGCACTAATATATTATTGAGGCCAATAAATGCCTCCTTGGTCCCTTGGGCAAGTGAAACAGCGCCATCCGCTGGCCAGTTCCCCACACCATGTGACGTCTCCAGGGGGCACATATGCTGAGTTTATTATTTCAAGTGTCCTAGAGGCAGTGATCCCAGATTTAATATGCGGCTCTTCCAAAGATGCCAATTCCTTTTTAGGAGGTTTTTGTATATTCTGTTTCCCTCCAGATTTCTACGTATTGTACTAAAACCAAAATAATTCCAAAAAGAAAAGTGATTCTTTTGCTCTTGCCTTGCTTTTGCAGCATGCATTTTCATTATTCCTTCCTCTTTCTGGTTCTCATCTGCTTGCGGACATATTTACATTGCTGTAACCGTATTGAATTGATACAACTTTGTATTATCATTTTTCTTAAAATTTACTGAGTGCTACTGTGTACCATACCCTGTGTGAAGAGCTCACAGCCATTTAAGAGCTTCATTGGATTCTCTTAACTACTCTTTAGGTATTCTTATTAGCCCTATTTGCTGGATGAGGAAACTGAGGCTCAGAGCAGATATTCACAACCACCCACTTTAACATTGAGAGAGCCTGGAATTTGGTAGCAAGTGTTTGAGAGTCACTTGTGCAAATCACTTAATTTTTCTGAGTCTCAGCGTGATTCCTTCCCACCTCCTGGGACCCTTGAGGACTGAAAGGAGTCGTGTATATGAGGGTGCTTGATAAACTGTAGTTTTTATTATACTTCTAAACAGTAATTTGTATTTTTTAAATAAATAAATAAATTTATTTATTTATTTATTTTTGGCTGAGTTGGGTCTTTGTTGTGCGCAGGCTTTCTCTAGTTGCGGCTAGTGGGGGCTCCTCTTCATTGTGGTGCTCGGGCGTCTCATTGCGGTGGCTTCTCTTGTTGCGGAGCACGGGCTCTAGGCGTGCGGGTTTCAGTAGATGAGGCTCACGGGCTCTAAAGTGCAGGCTCAGTAGTTGTGGTGCACAGGCTTAGTTGCTCCACGGCATGTGGGATCTTCCTGGCCCAGGACTCAAACCCGTGTCCCCTGCATTGGCAGGCGGATTCTTAACTGCTGTGTCACCAGGGAAGCCCTAAACAGTAATTTTTAACCTTTCATTAATAATCTTCCTGTTGTTGGATTCAGGTGGTCTTTCATTTATTTATTTTGGCTGTTAAAATGACATTGCAATGAACATCTCATGTAGCTTTAATTTTTATTCTTTAAAACATCCTTAGGATAAAGGGATATTATGGACTTTTAAGATGGTTCCTGATACGTATCTCCAGGAGTTGATATCAATTTATATGGCGTGTGTGGGGACTGGTTTTACTGCAGTGTTGTAATACTGGATAGTTTCTGAAGTTCCTCTAATGTAGTGAGTGTATTATGCTACCACATTATTTGAGGGGGCATTTCTTTGATTACAAGAGAAGTTGAATGTTTTCCCAGATGCTTGTTTACTAGTAGTATTTCTGTTTTTATGAATTGTCTTCTCTAGTTTTTTGCTAGTTTACGTATTGGGGACTTAATGTTTTGGTATCAATATGTATAAGTTCTTTACATAACACAGACATGAACCCTTTGTTATATTTGCTGTGAATGTTTTCTCCAGATGATATTTTCCCTTTGATTTGAGTTATTTTAGTTTTGTCCAATGGTTATCTATTTCTATAATGTACAAACTGACCATCCTTCGTAATTTATTTCAACTTAACTTATGAAGTTATCATCTCTTGTGCTCTCTTTAGCAGCACATATGCTAAAATTGGAACGGCATAGAGAAGATTAGTCTGGCCCCTGTGCAAGGATAAATTCATAAAGTGTTTTATATTTTTTATGGCGTAAGAATTATATCTCAATGAAGCTGTTACCAGAAAAAAAGAAAAACCAACTAAAGAGTTACAGTAAAACAAGTTTCTTTTTAGAGTGAGGATTTTATTTAAGCTTTTCCTATCCATATTCACTTGTGATATGTGCCTGTAATTTTCTTTTTGTGTATTTTATCATTATCAGATTTTAGGAAGAAGATCATGCTTGCCTAATGGATATAAACGTACTCTTATCTCTTTTTGTGCTCTGGATATTTTATACAACATTGAAATCATCTGTTTCTTAAAAGTATGAAAATTGTTCTGGTGGAAACATTGGGACAAACTGCATTTTTTTTTAGTTGTTATCAAATTATTTCTTCAGTTTCTTCCTCAGTTATTATTCTGTTTAGATTTATATTTCTTGAGTTATTTTTAGTAATCTATATCTTTCTAGAAATTATGCATTTCATTGAAGATTTCAGTTTATTAGCCTACAAGTGTGCATAACATTCTCTTTGGATTTGGAGAAAAAAAATCTATTTTCTGTATTTTGTCCTATCTCCTTTCTCATTTCTAATTAAAAATGTTCCCTTAATTATATTTGACAGAGGTTTGTTTATTTTAGTAGTCTTAATCAAAAAAACCAATATTTGAACTAATTTATCATTCTACAGCTTTATGTTTTACAATGTATTTATTTCAGCTTTTATCTTCATTTACTGCCTCTTTTAAAATTACTTTTCCCTGTAATTTTTAAATAGAAGGCTTTGTTAATATCAATTTGGATAATCCCAGCCTGAATAGTTTTATGGAGACTGAAATAAGTTGTGGGGAGAGGAACTGATGTATTATCATTGTGTGTTTATCAATCAGGGACCAGCAAGGACCAGAGAGGCTGGACCAGCAAGGACCAGAGAGGCTGCACCAGCCGTTTCAGTAGAGGGAATTCCTACGGGAACTAGTTAGGAGGTGCTGGAAACACTGAAAAGCCAAGTGGGCTGGTGAATTGGCGTAGAGATGAGCAACAGCAGCGAGCTGCTCCTCCCCACCCACACACAGCTGGAGGGACCGAAGAGTTAGGAGGGAATGTTCCCAGACCCCAGGGAGCCAGAGGCACATGTCTGCTGAGAAGCCACAGAAGGCAGAGCTGGGGCTGGGGACGGAGAACAAAAATGGGGAGGGTAACCTGGATTTTACTATCCTTCTCTCCCCAGTCTCCTCCCAGTGCCTCTCTTTGGCAGAAATTAACCAGAAGCCAGTTGGCAAAGGAGTCTGAGAAATGCAATTTGCAGGGAGTCAGGCTGAGCGGGGAAGGGCAGCCAGTGGACCCAAGAACGGACAGTGACCAGCACAGACACTTGCCCTTCAACCCAGGTGAGGTCAGAAGGGTTTGTAATGCTAGTAAGATGACAGCCCCAGCACCAGGATGCTGGCATAGCTTTGCTTCGTCCTACGGGCCTCAGCTTCTCTACCCTCTTCTCATTCTCCCTGTCTCCCTTGGGCCTCAGCTTCTCTACCCTCTTCTCATTCTCCCTGTCTCCCTTCTTGCTTTTGATCACTGAGCCCATTTTAAAAAGTTAAGTTTCTGTCCGGGCTCTTTCCCTAGTCAGTTCTCTCTCCTTTGGCCACCTTACCCACAGCCTTGATTCTAACTTGGACCTGCTTATGGGGGTACCCAGCTCTTTATTTCTATTTGTGATTTCTTTGGGCAACTCCAGACCTGGATTTCTAGCTGTCTAATGGGCATCATGGATGCCTCCGAACCCTTGTAGATTGGATTTATAATGTTCTTTTCCCCCCACATCTCTTTTGTCCCCTGCATTCCTTTCTCAGTTGATAGAACCTCCTCCATCCCGGCATCAGAGCTGGCCAGCTTGGAGTAACCCTTAACCCTTCCTTCTCCCTCCCATCCCATACAGGTCTCTGCACATCTGTTCAATTTTGTGCCCTAAGATTTCTCTGTTTCTTCTTACCTCACTGCACCTGCACCAGCTTTGGCCTCATTATTTCTCCTCTGGTTTCTTCTAATTTTTGTCCCTTTCTCTATTCTCCTCCCTGTTCCAGTCCATTCTTCACATTAATGCAAAAATGATGGTTTTGGAAACACAAACTGGTCATGTTACTTAAGCTGTAAACTCCCAAAGGGCCTCCAAGTGCACAGGGTCTGTGCCAGGTGTCTTCACTCTGGGATCAGCTCCTGCCTCCTCGTCCCACCTCCTCTTTTGCCATTTTCCATCACCACTCTCTGATCCAATTGTGTTAGATTACTTTCTCTCCACTGAGCAGGCCGGGTTGTTTTATATTCCTGCATCTCTGCACCTGCTTCTCTCTGATTCTGAAAGGCGGTGGTTCTCAAAGTGGGTTTCTGGGCCAGCATCAGCATCACCTGGGAACTTACTGGAAATATATCGATAGTTTCTCAGTTCCCAACCATACCTACTGAATCAGAAATGCTGGAGGTGAGGCCTAGGAATCTGGGTTTTTAACAGCTTTCCAGGTGATTTAAACGCAAGGTAAGTTGAGAACCACTATTGTAAGGGACTCTCCCTTGCACCTTGAGTCTTACTCAATTACAGATGCCAGCTTTGGGTAGCCTTTCCTGTTACCCCTGGGCAGGGATAATCACACACACGTATAAATACAATTAAATTATTTAACAGACACTTGCATAATGCTTACAACCAGGTGCTGTCCTTAGCACTATAACAATTGAAAAGCTTTTAATCCTCATAACAACCAGAAGAATCAGGGGCTGTTATAACTACCACTTTCAGATGAAGGAACTGAGGCACAGATTGGTTAAAGTAGCTCAAAGCCATGCAGCCAGTGAGTGGCAGAGCGGTGGTTTGAATTCTGGTGGTCTGGCTGCAGTTTCTGGCCCTTTACCCCCAGCCCCCACTGCTCCTCAGCAGTATTAGCTGTATTCAAAGGATGCGCCGAGAGGCTGTGTGATGGGCAAACCAGTCTACTGTGCATTGCAAAAGTTTTCAACGGTGCTGCGTGTGGCTATTTCTTCACCGTAGCCAGCACCCGCCCCCGCCAAAGCCACTGAGAAGTGGGTTCAGTGCAGGGTAGCTTCTCTGCAGGCTCACAGGTCTGCTTACAGGTTTGCTCTCTCTAGCTGGAGAGGCCCTGGGCTAATGATCTGGAAGAGCTTATTTCTTTTGAGGGCCAGCTGGCCCAGGAGGCCTGAGGATCAGGCTTCAGTTGGAGTTTTTAAACTTGAATAAGTCAGACTATTTCTTGAAGTATTTTGGAGACCTTTTAGAAGATAAAACGTGACAGTATTCTCCCCAGGATAGCATAGGCACTGCCCAAAGAACAGTTGGCTTAACTAGAGGTTTATAGAAATCAGTTCCAATTCTGAAGCATGTTCCCACTTCTGTTTGGTTCCCTAATGCACAGGATTTCTAGAGTTCTCCAGATGAAAGGACCTCAGTACTTAGTGCATCTGTGTTACATGTCCAGCACTGCATTCTCCACTGTGAAGATGTGAGAGAGGTATAAAATTGGCTTATGGGGGTCTCCTAGTATATATAGTTGGAGAGAAGAGATAAGGCACATGCATGAAGAATTAGGACAAGGCGTGATTTTATATATTAGCATACAGTAATTAGTGTGGATTCAAGTGCCAGATTGAGTGATACCAGCAATTAGAGAACAGGATGGCACGTTGTAAGATGAAGATTGTATGTTATGAATAGTAAGTATAAAATGAGTTAGAGAAAGTAGATAAATGAAGGCTGGGGTGTGGAGGGGAGGTTTTAGGAGGGAGTGAGATTCAATCTGAGTAATGCAGGAAGATGATAAATAATAACATGTAATTGAGATCTTTACTGTGTGCTGTGTACTCTTCTGGGTGTTTTTCATTAATTCATTAGATTTTTATAATAGCCCTCCGAGGCTTATTAATAGCCTCATTTTACAGATGAAAGTTAAGTAATTGTTCACAGTGACACAGCTGGAAGGTGGGGGAGCTTGGATTTGAACCCACAGCCTAACTTCAGCTGTTATGCTTAACCACTCCACTATAGAAGTAGAGTTTGCTCTTTCTTCCAAGACACTTGGGAGCCCAACACTTGGGTTGCAAAAGGGTGAGGCAGGACCAACCAATGAGCAGCAGCATATGGGACAAATGGGGCCTGGGTGGTATTGGTCACCAGCTGCCAGGCAGATAGTCCAGCCATGTGTCTACCTGCTGAAGCTGGGCAGAGAGGCAGAAGCTATAAGCATTAGCTACAGGTGGGAAACAGGAATTGGCTGACCCTTGGGGGCGGGGGTGGGGTCTTCACGTCCTCAGCCTCTGCCTTCTGTCACTTCCCTCCCCATCCTGCTAAGAGTCCCTCATTTCAGTGACTTGTTTCAACAGCCTTCCTTCCTAGCTTCTCTCAGCCCCTGTCAATCATATTCTCCCAGCAAGGCTCCAATTCTGGAAAAACCCAACTGTCTATGAACTTTCTCTGAGCCCCAGAGATGAGCAGCCAAACTCTGGTAGAAAAAGTTACCCATCAAGGCCAATGGGGTTTATAAAAAAATCATGATTGCTGATCGCAGCTGCATCCTTAGCACTGCCCATCCATCCATCCTACTATAGGTACAGAGCTGTTATCTCTTGTCTGGATGCCTGAATCAGCCTCCTAACTGGTCACCATTCTTTTTCCCCTACAAACCAGTTCCCAACAGCACCCAGAATTAAAGAGCATATGATGTCCCTCCCTGCTTACTCCTCAGGCCCCCACTTGCTTCCTATTACCCTGAGAATGAAATTCACAAGGTCCTTCCTGACCTAGTTTCTTCCTGCCTCTTTGCCCTCATCTTCCCCTATATTCTCCCTTACTCCACTCCACTCACAGCGGGCTTTTCTATTCCTTAGTACTTCAGGCCTTGGCACTCATTGTACCTGCTGCCTGGGGCTCCCTTCCCCACATATCCCCATGGGGGACTTCTTTCCACTATTCAATGCTGTCTATTTAGAAAGGCCTCTCTCCCTGTCCCCCACCGTGGGTAAAGTTACTCTCTCTCCATTTTTTATCGTATTTTTTTCCTTCAAAATATTAGCACCAGATGAAATCTTTATTTGTTTACCTCTTGTGACAGAGACTGTTAAATGCTTATTCTTTTCTTTACTAACAGAACTCTATTTTCTTTGTGGCAAAAATACATCCAGCTGGGATTATATTTCCCTCTCAACCTCCCTTGAAAGTAGGAGTAGCCAGTACATTTTACATATTACGTATGGGCTAGGGCTTCAGGGAAGGCTCTTTAAAGGGGCCTGACTTAGTTGGGAGGCACCTCCTTTTGCATTTTCCTTTTTCTCTTTCTTCCTGCATTTTCCCTTTTCTCTTTCTTCCTGCTAGGCTGTAAAAGGAATGGCGCTGTGGCAGCCATTTTGGAATACGAGGTGCTCTGAAAGATGGAAGCCACATGCTAAGAATGGTAGATCAGAAAGATTGGCAGAGTCTGTATTACCCATGACATTGTAGAGCCACCCTATGAGTTTTGAATTGCCAACCCCCAGTTTTATTTTATGTGAGGGGAAACTAGACCTCTAATTTGCTTCGGTTGATATTATTTAGGTTTTCTGCTATACTCAACCAAACCTATTCCTAACAAGCTTATTTATAATCTTTCTTCCTTGACTAGAATGTAACCTTCATGAGTTCAAAGACTTTACTTGGTCCTTTACTGTTGGTAACTTCACTGTTACTACTAAATTCCTGGGACCTATAATATTATCTGGCACATAGTAGGTGCTCAATAAATATTTACTGAATGATGAGTATATGGTAATGGAGAGGGCCAGATGAGATTTCCTGAGGTGCTGATTGTGGGGTATGGATCAGCCAGGGTAGGCTAGGTTATGCTGAAGGAATAACACCAGAATATCAGTGGTTTACACAATAGGAGCTTATTCCTGCTTTTTTATGGTCATCTTCAGGTCTCAGCAGGTTTCCAGGTAGCTGTTCTCTCTGTCCACCATTCCCAGCTGCTTTGACATTGTAGCGTCTTTTCTCAAGTTCACCATGCTTCAGAGTTCACCCTGGCAGAAGAAGGGAGCATGGAAAACCATGATTAAGTGCTGAAATGCTTCTGCCTGGAAGCAGAAATGGTGACACATACCATTTCTGCTTATATTTCGTTGACCAAAGTTGGTCATACGGCCGTGACGAACTTCAAGGGGGCAGGATGGGGGAGAAATGGAAATATTGGAGAACACAGGGAGTGTCTGCCATAGGCTCTAGGCAACCTCTGAAACTGCTGGGGAGGGAGTGGGTAAGAGCCCTGAGCACACTCAGACAGGAAGAAATAGTAAGTAAATCCAACTGAGGACGCCAATCCAGGGGGGAGAAAATAAGCCATATGCACATTGATGCTTCCTTGAGTTTATGTTTTTGAAGTGTGAACATGACAACTTCTTGACCACACCGTCCAGCCTGTTGCTCATCCAGGATTGTTGATAGCATCTGCATGTGTGTATTAACTCTGGACCTCATTTTTGGTGCCTTCCGACTATATTCTGCTCTCCCACTTTGTCCTGCTACCTGGGCCTGCTCCCTAGGCAACACATTTTAAACCCTGAACTTCCATATCACCTGTTCTCTCATCCAAACTCTGTCCCATCACTTTAGGGTTTTGAATTAAGCCATAAACGAATTCAAGCTAAGATGTGAAAGTTTGATAAAATAACTCACCTAACATATTTGCATTTTAATGGAGGCTCTCAATGCCTTAAAGCAGAAGGGTTGTAATTTCAGGCACCCTGGTGGTAAGCAGGTTGGGAAAATATTTTTCTCTAGAGGAGACTTTTAGTGCTCCTTAAATCTTTCACACTGTTCTGCAGACAGAACAGGGCTGACTCTCTAGGCTGATTTCTGTCACGTTCCAAGCCAGATACCACCTGGGGAGAGGGTGCAGTGATAACAGCGTAGGCCCTGTTTTATTAAGTATATTGGCAAGAGAAGAAAGGAAACCTATTCAGAGGAGATGGACTCAGGTGTGCAGAGAAAAACAAATAAAGCATCCCACTACTCTGTCCCCCGATAAAACATCCGTTGGCTTTTGAATTATGCCGCTTTTCCATAAAAGACAACTCGTGCCTTTTGTGCAGTTGTGGAAACAGCTAGGTTTCTTCCCCACTGTTTGACATTTTCCATGCTTGTTGCTAAATCTTTGACAGAAGCATTAGCTGGGCTGAAGAATAATAGTGTTGTAAGAAAGCTGATAATGGCCTAGAAAAAAAAAGTATGTATAATACATACCTTGACATTGAATCGCTGAGTACTTTAATAAGTAATGCACACAAACGGAGGCCTTTTGTGTTGACATAAAATGTAAGCTCTACCTTTCTTCTCATTGAGAAGCATAAAGAACAGGAGAGGAAAATAGATGGAAGAAATTCAAATATTTTCCTTTGGGGACTTTGATGTACCAATGTGCTATACACCAATAGGTTCTTTTTAATTTCCTCAAGTGTTACAGAGAGAATGAGAGTGAGTGAGAGAGAGAATGAGAGAGAGGGGATAAAATGTGTTGCATTTCTTGATGTTTCCCAGAAACCAGTTCCAGACGTGAACTGGTTTCTTATTCTAACGTGGCTTTCAGAATCACGGGGGGCACTCTCTGTAGGCTGACTTGTAGTGAGCACCACTGAAGTCAAAAGGGTCCAGGCTCCAGTGACCAAGAGCCAACCTCGGTGCCAGAGTGAGTTTGTATGACCTGAGATGAAGCATCTTCTGGGGTGGAGCCATTGGACAGGGCACACGGTCACAGACAGAGCCTTCAGGATGGGGAGTGAGTAAGGACAATGAAAGTTGTCGAATGTGTGAAGCAAGTTTCGGTGACTCCTGCAATTTTTTGACTTAGACTTTTTTGGAAAAAAAAAATCCTTATACATTTTCATTGTAAAGACTCCCCTCCTAGAGTGTCAGATGACAAACGTGAAGCCTTCTTATTCTTTTCTCTCATTTTCAAGCTTTCTCTACAAAAGCTATTACTGCCTTCACTTCTCCCTCCCGTCTTTTGCCCAACCTTCAAGCAATTATTGAAATGCCTCTTCCTTGGTGACAGCTATTTCCCTACCCCATGATGGCATGGAATTCCAACTCCAAATATGCCTAGTTGCCTCCTGTAGATTATTCTTAACCCTGCCTAGAAATTGATTGAGTTAAGATGTATTTTTGGCTGCAAATAATCAAAAACGAGGCTCACAGTGGCTTGAACAACAAAGATAGTTGTGTCACATAACAAGAAGTCTGCTGTTAGGAGTTCTGTGGTTGGAGTAGTGGCTTCCAAATGCCATCAAGGCTCTTTCTCATTTTCCACTGTGTCATCTCTGGGTATGGACACTGGGACCTCACGCTTAATGCCTCATGGTCACCATGTGGCTGCCATAGCCTTTTATATTCAAGGAAGGAAGCAGGGATCTGAGTGACAAAAAGGATCGTCCCTTCATTGAGGAGCAAAAGAATATTTCCATGAAGTTCACCAACACATTGGCTCTCAAATCTCATTGTCTAGTGCTTGATCACATGGCTATTCCTAGCTGCAAGATGGGCTGCAAAAATCAGTATTTTGCCAAAGCAAATAGGATTGTCCACAATTGACTTAGACTCATCATGATTCATTGCCTGGAAATGGGTAGGTCCTGCTAATGAGAAAAGCACTGAGGGTTCGTAGGCAACTACAGCTTATATCTATCTGTAGAGGGTACATTTTTATCCTGCTCTTGGTTTGTGCCACAGATGTCTGTCTTACTCTGCAGTATATGTATGTCCCTGGGTAGTGGCTATAAATATTTATACATTAAATAATTATTTTTTTCACTGATTTTCATTAAAAAAACTAAGATAAGCTTATAGGGAAAATATTTTGCTCAGGATTATACCAAATCACATGCTTAAAATAGATAATACAAATGTTGAAATATAAAACTCTATAGGCAATTTCCATATTTGAGCAATAGATGTGTTCCAGCAAAGTGCCCATAGGTGACTTTATGTAAAATAAACCCTAAACTCTCCCGCAGGGGCATGACAAGTGGAAAGGGAACCCATGAATATCTGAGCACGCACTTTGTGCCTGGCACTGTGCCAGGCAATTTAGAGAGGCTTAGGTAAGAAATTGGCTCAAAGTCATACTTACTAAGTGAATGAGTTGTCATTCAAACCTTGCTCCATGTAGATCCAAAGTTCATGCTTGATTGTACCCCCACTGTCTTTATATAACTAGTGTAAGTTTCTTGCATCCACAAACCTTCACAAAGCGCTCAGAACCCCCTTTGCTGCTGCTGCTGAAACATACAGACAAGAAAGAGTGACCCTTTAAAATTTTGAGATTAGAGGTTATATGCTTGTACTTGACCATTTGTTCTTGATTATGTCTCAGGCGAATTGTTTATCTTATGAATGGTTAAGGCTATTAGGGCCGTAAGTGCTGCTAACACATTCTGGGGTTTGGCACATCTGGCTTGGGATGACGCACGGGGAGTGTTCGGCCTGCCTTTGAAAGGTGTTTATTTTTCCTCGTTAAGTCTCTGTGCAGTCTGTTCTTTTCTGCACATGACGATTTCTCCCTTCAGACTTGCTTTCAAGAGGAGTGCCCTGGAGCAGGTGCCTGGCTGCATCCTCGCTCCTCTCATGCCACTGGATCTGTTTTACGTGGTTAGCTCTTAGCAGAGACTCTGTGTGTGGGGTTTTTAAATTTCATGAGAAGGTGTAATATGCAAGACATCCGAAGGCCCTGGGCAAGTTGCATCCTCTCCCTGTACCTTCCTTCCTGGCTTATGAAATGAAAGGACCGACTAGGTGATGTGTAAATTCACAACCACCTCTAAGGGCTAATTGTTTGCGATTTGTAATCCTTGCTTCTCAGGCCATGGGAGAAGGGTAAGAGTCTGGATTAGCTTCCTGT
Organism: Balaenoptera borealis; assembly: GCF_965194805.1. NCBI lineage: Eukaryota > Metazoa > Chordata > Mammalia > Artiodactyla > Balaenopteridae > Balaenoptera > Balaenoptera borealis. Next base: position 76,959,029 of record NC_138872.1, read on the forward strand.
ACAAAGTTCTGCGTGATTGTGGACCCAAATGCCTCTCTAGCATCATTTCCTGCCACTGCTTTTCACGGCCATGCTATAACACTAGCTATTTCCTAAAAGCCCATGTTTCCTCCTGCCCTCACAACTCTGTCCATGTGGTTCCTCATCCTGGAAGGCCCCTCTACTTTAAGGCACTCTTTCTTTATGGCTTAAATCCCAGCTCAGACCTCAGAGGTAGAAGCCTCTGTGAAGTCTTCCACAATCTCTGCCACTTCACACAAGCTCCCAACAGTATTGAGAGTTTTTTTCTCTGCCTTCCTGTGTCCTGTGTGTATCTCTAATAAAGCAAGATCACCCTTTACTGCAATTTTTTGTCTCTTCTTTGGACTGGGAATTCCTTGAAAGACCACGGCTTGGTTCTCGGTGTCTCTAGCTCCCTAGTACAGTGCTTGGCACGTACATGGCACATAAATGATGCCATATGTGGTGAGAGACTGAATAGCTGCCCCCTTCCTATCCTGCGAAGTCTACAACTCCTCCAGCTTTGCCTTGCCTTGCCTTTCCTCTCCTCTCCTCTCCTCTCTTCTCTTCTCCTCTTCTTTTCTTTTCTTTCCTTTTCTTTTCCCACACCAGCTTGTGGGATCTTAGTTCCCCGACCAGGGATCTAACCCAGGCCCCTGGCAGTGAAAGCCTGGAATCCTCAGCACTGGACCACCAGGAAATTCCCTCCTCCAGCTTCTTCTGATGCTAGTGCTGACTTCTATCTCATAATGCTGGAAGGATGTATTGTAATTGCCACTCCCCCTCTAAGTCATAGGGGTAATACCTTTAGGTTCGGTGGAAAAGTGGGGTGTCTCCAGCTTCTGGGTGCCCATTATTGAATTCTAGGCAATTTACAGCTTCCTGTATCTGTGCTTGCACTAACCCCTGGCTTGTGGTGATTTGAGATCCTTGAAACTTTCTAGTATTTGCAGAGAATGATCAACTATTGCTCTGGCTTCTGTGACACTTCAGATGGGTTGAGGAGTGATTTAATCAGGGAATGTGCCAGTTGGATTGAGGGAAGGAAAACCAGAAGGTAGGGGGGAAACATAGAGGGACTCACAGAAGTCAAGGGAGATTCTGTGTTTGGTTTACTAGGAGGATGATGGTGTTGCATTTGTAGACATGTCTAAGACGGAAAGAGGATCAAGTTTAGGAGATAAGATGATACATGTTTGATCATGCTGAGCTTGAAGTGTTTGTGGGACATCATTGTGGAATTGTTCAATAAGCAGTCAAAATGGAGACTTGATGCTGTAGGGAGATAAAGGTCAGAATCATAGTGAGAAAGACTAGGCTTGCTGAAGTTGAGGGGGTAGATGGGATTGCCAAGAGAGAATATACAGAGACAAGGAGATGCTGGTGAATGGGTACTTGGAGAACATCTAGTCTAACTGTGAGCCAGAGGGATGCAGAAAGATGTAAGAGTCCCAGAAGAATATAAAACCATTGAAATTTATGGAGAAGAGTTTATTGAGAGATTGTTTGGAGACTCTCAAAGGGAACTCTTACTTACATATCCTAAATGAAAAATAGAATTTGTCTTCATGTAATGATACCCTCTTTAGCTATGTGCAGGGTGTTTGCAAGTTTGCATTTGAAGCCTGGTGGTTTCACCCAGTCAACCTGATCAGCTGAGTGAGCTCAGACAATAGGCAACGAGAAAGACTTTGCATGGGGGTGGGGGAAATTTCAATAAGATGGGCGGATTAGGAGTGTCAAATGACACAGAATCACTGGGTTTTTAATACTGGTAGAATTCTTGATTGCTTTTTAAAAAATAATATATGTATATATGTGTGTGTGTGTGTGTGTGTGTGTGTGTGTGTGTGTGTGTGTGTATATATATATATATATATATATATTTACTCCCTAGTCTTTCCCTATGAGCAAAAGGTATATTTCTGGTTTTCAGGTAGAATAACTGGATCCAGGTGGGATGACCCTTATGCTTTAATTAACTAATTTATTTTTGGTGTTCATCCAGCCTCAGAAAGAGGCCGGTTTTTTGGCAGCTATTCTATTGTTGTTGGTTTTTTTAAAATAAGCAATTAGTACTCAGAAAGTGCATTGGGAATTCTTATTTATTTATTATGGTAAAATATATAAAAATTTACAGTTTTAACCATTTTTAAGCATACAATCCAGCGGCATTAAGTACATTCACAATGTCATGCCGCTATCACCACCATCCATTTCCAGAACTTTGTCATCATCCCAAACAGAAACTATGTCCCCATTAAACATTAACTCCCCATCCTCTCTCCCTCCAGCCCCTGGCAACCACCATTGTACTTTCTGTCTCTGAATTTACCTAGTCTTAGGTACCTCATATAAGTGGAATCACATATATTTATCCTTTTGTGTCTGGCTTATTTCACTTAGCATATCCTTGGGAATTCCTGCCAGTTCCCTGGAATTTGGCTATCCCAATGTCTTGGCTGCAGATTTCTGGAGTATGTGACATAATTCTTCAAGTATTTTCTCAGAGGCTTTTGCTCTGCCCCGTCTTGAAATGGTAAGTAGAAGTTTCTCTCCAAAGGAGCCACTTTGCACATTTTTAACACAACTTCCAATTGCAACAACTGTGCGATGGTAACCCTGGTGGTGGTTTCAGCTTTTGAGTTGTGGTACGTGGCGGTGTTGATCCACCACGAAGGCACCCTGCGTCATGTACTCCTGGCCACGTAGGGGCCCCTGGAAATCCTTCATTATGTTATAAAACACCTGGGCTTCCTTATCCTGAGTAATTGCGACCCTGTCCTATGAACACTTATCACATGTCAAAATACTTCTTCATTTTAATGGCTTTAATAAAATTTTTTTACAAGCCCCAATTTTTTTTATTATTAGATTAAACAGACATAAAATTACTCTGCCAAATTGCCATAAAAAGTTTCTAAATGCTTATTCCCAATTTCTATAATTATCTCCTTGTGGCCCAGGAGCACATGGTCCCCAGACCACACCCTGCGTAACACCCCTGTCTGGAACACCACATGTGGGGGCAGGTTGCTTGGAAACGTAAAAGATTTTTGTGAAGGATATTTTCTCTCAAGAAAACTTTCCTTCTTACTGACTCTTGACTCCTCATACTGTAGGCGGGGATGGGATTGCCTGAACTAATATCCAGCTATTACCCAGCTTCTGGGTAAGAGGCTGTCTTCCTATTGTTCTGAATCATGTTTGTGTTAAGAACCCTGATGTGAAGTAATGAAATATCATTGGCTAGAATTCTCATTTGGAGCTTTGCAGTTGTCAAATTTGGTTCTCTCAATATACTGTTGTAGGGTTTTGTTGTATTCATTCCCAAGATGGGTCACCAACATGCTATCTAAAAAAATCCTCCAGGCCACCTTGCTGAGCTAAGTGGTGCAGCTCTGCAATATATATACCAATTTCCAGCCAACTTTTTTGGTCTTATTGGTAATATTTAAATCTCTGCACAATTCCTGGTGCTGAGGATTGGATGTCTTCAATAACTCTACAAGTTAATTTGATGTTGAGTCTTAAGTGGCAGGTAAGTCTTAAGAGAAGCTGGGATCATGGGAAATCTTATCAAGGCCTATATTTGGGCTCCACAGATAGGCAATACTATAGTATATTTCTTTTCTTTTTTTTAAATAAATTTATTTATTTATTTTTGTCTGCGTTGGGTCTTCATTGCTGCACACGGGCTTTCTCTAGTTGCGGTGAGCGGGGGCTACTCCTCGTTGCGGTGCGCGGGCTTCTCACTGCGGTGGCTTCTCTTGTTGCGGAGCATGGGCTCTAGGCATGTGGGCTTCAGTAGTTGTGACGCACGGGCCTAGTTGCTCCGCGGCATGTGGGGTCTTCCCGGACCAGGGCTCGAACCTGTGTCCCCTGCATTGGCAGGCGGATTCTTAACCACTGTGCCACCAGGGAAGTCCCTATAGTATATTTCTGCTTACAGGGTCATGATTAAAGTCAGAAGACAGCTTCTTAGCATATGAATCTCAGGATGCAGGTCAATGGGCTTCAAACATCTTGACATAGCAGGAGGCCTGTGGTGTAGTGTGTAAAATACGGATGTTGGAATTTAGATCTGCGTTCGGTTTCTCCTCTGCCATTTATGATCTATATGAATTTGAGCAGGTACTTAACCTCTCAGAGCCTCATGTATTAAAAGTGTTAGGAGGATTAAATGAGAGTGTATATAGAGCTTGGTGCCTGGTGTAGAGTAAGCACTCACATGTTGGTTTCTGTCTCCTCTGTGATTTCTCTACTGTGGTCTAGAAAGCAGCTTTTGAATGCTCAGGTTATAGGTGGAAAGCACAGTCAATTGCTTCACAGTAGTGGTTGAGAACAGATTTATACTGCCTGCTGTTGCGTTTTTTGTTTTTTTTTCCTGGAGAGTTTGCAGTCCTTGTCGCTTAAAGAGATTGTGTTTGGTAGCAGTAAATAGGCTTTTAGCAAAATGGCTCTTTAATCCTGTTCAAGCATATTCCGCCCTCACAATAGAAATGCAGATGAAAACTTAAATGAGATATGACCTTTTACCTCTTGTTTGGGCAAAGATAAAGAGTCTGATACTGGACTTCCCTGGTGGCGCAGTGGTTAAGAATCCATCTGCCAATGCAGGGGACATGGATTTGAGCCCTGGTCCGGGAAGATCCCACATGCCAGGGAGCAACTAAGCCCATGCACCACAACTACTGAGCTGGCGTGCCACAACTGCTGAAGCCCGCACACCTAGAGCCCATGCTCCACAACAAGAGAAGCCACCACAATGAGAAGCCTGGGCACTGCAACAAAGAGTAGCTCCCATTCACCACAACTAGAGAAAGCCCGCGTGTAGCAATGAAGACCCAATGCAGCCAAAAATAAATTAAAAAACAAACAAACAAAAAAAGAGTTTTATACCATGATGGGTTCAGGAGGATACTGGACAGCATGCACTGGGGGTGGGGGTCGGCGGGGAGAGTAAATTGGAACAACATTTGTGGAGAGCAAATTAGTAATGTCTGTCAGAATCCCGAATGCACATTTTACTTTTAGAAACGTATCTGTGCTTGCTCATATGCAAAATAAAGTGTTTACTGATATCATGTCATTTTCAAGATACATTTTTAAGTGAAAGATGCAAGTGGAGAAGAATGCATACAGGTTGCATTGTATGTATAGTATTTTTATTAAATAAAAAGAAAAAATTCATTCACATATCTAAAAAAGATTATTTTGGGCTAACCCAGACATATTTAACTGTGGAAACACAAAGGGAACAAAATGGGACCACAGTCTTAGCAGAAATGTGTAATAATGTGTAGCTTTCGCTGTAGGTGTGAAACATGGGTCTTCCATAGCTCTCTTTTCCAGTAAGTTACATGAGGTCAGGTTGAGTCTGTTTTGTTCCACTCTCAGCACCTAGGACAGGGCTTGTCTCAGTAAACACTGTTGAATGAATACATGAATGAATGAATGAATGAATGAGGAAACTTGACCTTTTTCCTGAGCTTGCAACTGAATGAATCCTCCCAGCAGGAACCAGGGAGTTAGTGTATCACTGTATTCACCTAGTGTTCACTAAAAGTGTTTTGGAAGATCGCAGTTGCAATGGAGGAGACGCACAACTAGGACCCGTATAACCTGGGGCCGAGTGACCTGATAATTGATTCCTGGAAAGAGCCAACAATATCATACAAGAGAATACTTGGCACCACTTGAAAGGGTAATTTACATAGAAAACCTCCTGTAACCATGTCAGTTTTATTAGTTATTTTATAAAGAAATATAACTGTTTATAATAGAGAATAAAGATAAGCAAACAATAATAATTAGTAGTCCCACTAGCCAGCTAGAGCCACTGTAGACATTTTTGGATGTGTCCTTCCAGTCTTTTTTTTTTTAACATCTTTATTAGAGTATAATTGCTTTACAGTGGTGTGTTAGTTTTTGCTTTATAACAAAGCAAATCAGCTATACATATATCCCCATATCTCCTCCCTCTTGGGTCTCCCTCCCACCCTCCTTATCCCACCCCTCTAGGTGGTCACAAAGCACTGAGCTGATCTCCCTGTGCTATGTGGCTGCTTCCCACTAGCTATTTATTTTACATTAGGTAGTGTATATATGTCCATGCCACTCTCTCACCTCGTCCCAGCTTACCCTTCCCCATCCCCATGTCCTCAAGTCCATTCTCTATGTCTGCATCTTTATTCCTGTCCTGCCCCTAGGTTCTTCGTGACCATTTTTTTTTTTTTTTTTAGATTCCATATATATCTGTTAGCATACGGTATTGGTTTTTCTCTTTTTGACTTACTTCACTCTGTATGACAGACTCTGCGTCCATCCACCTTACTACAAATAACTCAATGTCGTTTCTTTTTATGGCTGAGTAATATTCCATTGTATATATGTGCCACATCTTCTTTATCCATTCATCTGTCGATGGGCACTTAGGTTGCTTCCATGTCCTGGCTATTGTAAAAAGTGCTGCAATGAACACTGTGGTACATGTCTCTTTTTGAATTATGGTTTTCTCAGGGTATATGCCCAGTAGCGGGATTGCTGGGTCATATGGTAGTTCTATTTTTAGTTTTTTAAGGAACCTCCATACTGTTCTCCATCGTGGCTGTATCAATTTACATTCCCACCAACAGTGCAAGAGGGTTCCCTTTTCTCCACACCCTCTCCAGCATTTGTTGATTGTAGATTTTTTGATGATGGCCATTCTGACTGGTGTGAGGTGATACCTCATTGTAGTTTTGATTTGCATTTCTCTAATGATTAGTGATGTTGAGCATCCTTTCATGTGTTTGTTGGCAATCTGTATATCTTCTTTGGAGAAATGTCTGTTTAGGTCTTCTGCCCATTTTTGGATTGGATTGTTTGTTTTTTTGATATTGAGCTGCATGAGCCTCTTCTATATTTTGGAGATTAATCCTTTGTCAGTTGCTTCATTTGCAAATATTTTCTCCCATTCTGAGGGTTGCCTTCTCGTCTTGTTTATGGTTTCCTTTGCTGTGCAAAAGCTTTTAAGTTTCATTAGGTCCCTTTTATTTATTTTTGTTTTTATTTCCATTTCTCTAGAAGGTGGGTCAAAAAGGATCTTGCTGTGATTTATGTCATAGTGTGTTCTGCCTATGTTTTCCTCTAAGAGTTTGATAGTGTCTGGCCTTACGTTTAGGCCTGTAATCCATTTGGAGTTTATTTTTGTGTATGGTGTTAGGGAGTGTTCTAATTTCATTCTTTTACATGTAGCTGTCCAGTTTTCCCAGCACCACTTACTGAAGAGGCTATCTTTTCTCCATTGTATATTGTTACCTCCTTTATCAAAGATAAGGTGACCATATGTGGGTGGGTTTATCTCTGGGGTTTCTATCCTGTTCCATGTATCTATATTTCTGTTTTTGTGCCAATACCATACTGTCTTGATTACTGTAGCTTTGTAGTATAGTCTGAAGTCTGGGAGCCTGATTCCTCCAGCTCTGTTTTTCTTTCTCAAGATTGCTTTGGCTACTTGGGGTCTTTTGTGTTTCCATACAAATTGTGTAATTTTTTTGTTCTAGTTTTGTGAAAAATGCCGTTGGTAGTTTGATAGGGATTTCATTGAATCTGTAGATTGCTTTGGGTACTATAGTCATTTTCACAATGTTGATTCTTCCAATCCAAGAACATGTTATATCTCTCCATCTGTTTGTATCATCTTTAATTTCTTTAATCAGTGTCTTATAGTTTTCTGCATACAGGTCTTTTGTCTCCTTAGGTAGGTTTATGCCTAGGTATTTTATTCTTTTTGTTGCAGTGGTAAATGGGAGTGTTTCCTTAATTTCTCTTTCAGATTTTTCATCATTAGTGTATAGGAATGTAAGAGATTTCTGTGCATTAATTTTGTATCCTGCTACTTTACCAAATTCATTGATGAGCTCTAGTAGTTTTCTGGCAGCATCTTTAGGGTTCTCTATGTATAGTATCATGTCATCTGCAAACAATGACAGCTCTCTTTCTTCTTTTCCGATTCGGATTCCTTTTATTTCTTTTTCTCCTCTGATTGCTGTGGCTAAAACTTCCAAAACTATGTTGAATAATAGTGGTGAGAGTGGACAACCTTGTCTTGTTCCTGACCTTAGAGGAAATGGTTTCAGTTTTCCACCACTGAGAACGATGTTGGCTGTGGGTTTGTCATATATGGCCTTTATCATGTTGAGGTAAGTTCCCTCTATGCCTACTTTCAGGAGGGTTTTTCTCATAAATGGGTGTTGAATTTTGTTGAAAGCTTTTTCTGTATCTGTAGAGATGATCATATGGTTTTTCTCATTCAATTTGGTAATATGGTGTATCACATTGATTGATTTGCGTATATTGAAGAATGGTTGCATTCCTGGGATAAACCCCACTTGATCATGGTGTATGATCCTTTTAATGTGTTGCTGGATTCTGTTCACTAGTATTTTGTTGAGGATTTTTGCAACAATGTTCATCAGTGATATTGGCCTGTAGTTTTCTTTCTTTGTAACATCTTTGTCTGGTTTTGGTGTCAGGGTGATGGTGGCCTCGTAGAGTGAGTTTGGGAGTGTTCCTCCCTCTGCTATATTTTGGAAGAGTTTGAGAAGCATAGGTGTTAGCTCTTCTCTAAATGTTTGATAGAATTCGCCTGTGAAGCCATCTGGTTCTGGGCTTTTGTTTGTTGGAAGATTTTTAATCACAGTCTCAATTTCAGTGCTTGTGATTGGTCTGTTTATATTTTCTATTTCTTCCTGGTTCAGTCTCGGAAGGTTGTGCTTTTCTAATATTTCATCCATTTCTTCCCAGTTGTGCAATTTATTGGCATATAGTTGCTTGTAGTAATCTCTCATGATCCTTTGTATTGCTGCAGTGTCAGTTGTTATTTCTCCTTTTTTCATTTCTAATTCTATTGATTTGAGTCTTCTCCCTTTTTTTCTTGATTAGTCTGGCTAATGGTTTATCAATTAAACCAGCTTTTAGTTTTTTTGATCTTTGCTATTATTTCCTTCATTTCTTTTTCATTTATTTCTGATCGGATCTTTATGATTTCTTTCCTTCTGCTAACTTTGGGTTTTTTTGGTTCTTCTTTCTCTAATTGCTTTATGTGTGAGGTTAGGTTGTTTATTTGAGATGTTTCTTATTTCTCGAGGTAGGGTTGTATTGCTATAAACTTCCCTCTTAGAACTGCTTTTGCTGCATCCCATAGGTTTTGGGTCAGCATGTTTTCATTGTCATTTGTTTCTAGGTATTTTTTGAGTTCCTCTTTGATTTCTTCACTTATCTCTTGGTTATTTAGTAGTGTATTGTTTAGCCTCCATGTGTTTGTGTTTTTTACAGATTTTTTTCCTGTGATTGATATCTAATTTCATAGCGCTGTAGTTGGAAAAGATACTTGAATTGAAATTGTATTTCAATTTTCTTAAATTTACTAAGGCCTGATTTGTGACCCAAGATATGATCTGTCCTGGAGAATGTTCCATGAGCACTTGAGAAGAAAGTGTATTCTGTTGTTTTTGGATGGAATGTCCTTTAAATATCAATTAAGCCCATCTTGTTTAATGTATCATTTAAAGCTTGTGTTTCCTTACTTATTTTTATTTTGGATGATCTGTCCATTGGTGAAAGTGGGGTGTTAAAGTCCCCTACTCTTATTGTGTTACTGTTGATTTCCCCTTTTATGGCTGTTAGCATTTGCCTTAAGTATTGAGGTACTCCTATGTTGGGTGCATAAATATTTACAATTGTTATATCTTCTTCTTGGATTGATCCCTTGATCATTATGTAGTGTCCTTCTTTGTCTCTTGTAATAGTCTTTGTTTTAAAGTCTATTTTGTCTGATATGAGAATTGCTACTCCAGCTTTCTTTTGATTTCCATTTGCATGGAATATCTTTTTCCATCCCCTCACTTTCAGTCTGTATGTGTCCCTATGTCTGAAGTGGGTCTCTTGTAGACAGCATATATATGGGTCTTGTTTTTGTATCCATTCAGCCAGTCTGTGTCTTTTGGTTGGAGCATTTAATCCATTTACATTTAAGGTAGTTATTGATATATATCTTCCTATTACCATTTTCTGAATTGTTTTGGGTTTGTTATTATAGGTCTTTTCCTTGTCTTGTGTTTCCTGCTTAGAGAAGTTCCTTTAGCATTTGTCGTAGAGCTGGTTTGGTGGTGCTGAATTCTCTTAGCTTTTGCTTGTCTGTAAAGGTTTTCATTTCTCTGTCGAATCTGAATGAGATCCTTGCTGGGTAGAGTAATCTTGGTTGTAGGTTTTTCCCTTTCATTACTTTAAATATGTCTTGCCACTCCCTTCTGGCTTGCAGAGTTTCTGCTGAAAGATCAGCTGTTAAGCTTTTGGAGATTCCCTTGTATATTGTTGTTTTTCCCTTGCTGCTTTTATTATTTTTTCTTTGTATTTAATTTTTGATAGCTTGATTAATATGTGTCTTGGTGTGTTTCTCCTTGGATTTATCCTGTGTGGGACTCTCTGCACTTCCTGGACTTGATTGACTATTTCCTTTCCTATATTAGGGAAGTTTTCAACTATAATCTCTTCAAATATTTTCTCAGTCCCTTTCTTTTCCTCTTCTTCTTCTGAGACCCCTACAATTCGAATGTTGGTGTGATTAATGTTGTCCCAGAGGTCTCTGAGACTGTCCTGAATTCTTTTCATTCTTTTTTCTTTATTCTGCACTGTGGTAGTTATTTCCACTATTTTATCTTCCAGGTCACTTATCCGTTCTTCTGCCTCAGTTATTGTGCTATTGATTCCTTCTAGAGAATTTTAAATTTCATTTATTGTGTTGTTCATTATTGTTTGTTAGCTCTTTAGTTCTTCTAGGTCCTTGTTAAATGTTTCTTGTATTTTCTCCATTCTGTTTCCAAGATTTTGGATCATCTTTACTATCATTACTCTGAATTCTTTTTCAGGTAGACTGTCTATTTCCTCCTTATTTGTTAGGTCTGGTGGGTTTTGCCTTGCTCCTTCATCTGCTGTGTGTTTCTCTGTCTTCTCATTTTGCTTAACTTACTGTGTTTGGGGTCTCCTTTCTGCAGGCTGCTGGTTCGTAGTTCCCATTGTTTTTGGTGTCTGCCCCCAGTGGGTAAGGTTGGTTCAGTGTGTTGTATAGGCTTCCTGGTGGAGGGGACTGGTGCCTGTGTTCTGGTGGATGAGCCTTGATCTTGTCTTTCTGGTGGGCAGGACCATGTCCAGTGGTGTGTTTTGGGGTGTCTGTGACCTTATTATGATTTTAGGCAGCCTCTCTGCTAATGGGTGGGGTTGTGTTCCTGCCTTGCTAGTTGTTTGGCATAGGGTGTCCAGCACTATAGCTTGCTGGTTTTTGAGTGGAGCTGGATCTTAGCGTTGAGATGGAGATCTGTGCGAGAGCTTTTGCCGTTTGATATTATGTGGAGCCGGGAGGTCTCTGGTGGACCAATGTTCTGAACCTAGCTCTCCCACCTCAGAGGCACAGGCCTGAAACCCAGCTGGAGCACCAAGACCCTGTCAGCCACCCGGCTCAGAAGAAAAGGGTGAAAAAAATATAGAAAGAAAGAAAAATAAATAAAATAAAGTTATTAAAATGAAGAAAAAAATTATTAAAAATAAAAAAATTAAAAAGTAATAAGAAAAAAAAGAAAGAAGAGAGCACCAAACCAAAATACAAATCCACCAATGATAACAAGTGCTAAAAACTATACTAATAAAAGAAAACAAAACAAAACAAAAAACAAACCCAAAAAACGGACAGACAGAACCCTAGGACAAATGGTAAAAGCAAAGCTATATAGACAAAATCACACAAAGAAGCATACACATACACACTCACAAAAAGAGAAAAAGGAAAAAAAAATCTATATTAAAAAAAAAAAAAGGAAGAGAGCAACCAAATCAATAAACAAGTCTACCAGTGATAATAAAGTCTAAATACTAAACTAAGATAAACATAAAACCAGAAACAAATTAGATGCAGAAAGCAAACCCCAAGTCTACAGTTGCTCCCAAAGTCCTCCACCTCAATTTTGGGATGATTCGTTGTCTATTCAGGTATTCCACAGACGCAGGGTACATCAAGTTGATTGTGGAGATTTAATCTGCTGCTCCTGAGGCTGCTGGGAGAGATTTCCCTTTCTCTTCTTTGTTTGCACAGCTCCTGTGGTTCAGCTTTGGATTTGGCCCCACCTCTGCGTGTAGGTCGCCTGAGGGCATCTGTTCTTAGCTCACACAGGACGGGGTTAAAGTAGCAGGTGGTTAGGGGGCTCTGGCTGACTCAGGCCGTGGGGAGGGAGGGGTATGGAATGCGGGGCAAGCCTACGGCAGCAGAGGCCAGCTTGACATTGCAGCAGCCTGAGGCGTGCCTTGTGTTCTATCAGAGACGTTGTCCCTGGATCACCGGACCCTGGCAGTGGCGGGCTATACAGGCTCCTGGGAAGAGAGGTGTGGAGAGTGACCTGTGCTTGCATACAGGCTTCTTGGTGGCTGCAGCAGCAGCCTTAGCATTTCATGCCCATCTCTGGTGTCCGCGCTGATAGCCGCGGCTCACGCCCATCTCTGGAGCTCATTTAGGGGGTGTACTGGTCTCTTGCCTCTTAAGCAGGTCCAGACTTCTTCCCGGACTTCCTCCCGGCTAGCTGTGGTGCACTAGACCCCTTCAGGCTGTGTTCAAGCAACCAACCCCATTCTTCTCCCTGGGATCTGACCTCCGAAACCCGAGCCTCAGCTCCCAGCCCCCGCCCATCCAGGCGGGTGAGCAGACAAGCCTCTCGGGCTGGTGAGTGCTGGTCGGCACCAATCCTCTATGCGGGAATCTCTCCGTTTTGCCCTTTGCACCCCTGTTGCTGTGCTCTCCTCCGTGGCTCCGAAGCTTCCCCTCCACCCACCCCCCATCTCTGCCAGTGAAGGGGCTTCCTAGTGTTTGGAAACTTTTCCTTCTTCACAACTCCCTCCCAGAGGTGCAGGTCCCATCCCAATTCTTTTGTCTCTGTTTTTTCTTTTTTCTTTTGCCCTACCCAGGCAAGTGGGGAGTTTCTTGCCTTTTGGGTAGTCTGAGGTCTTCTGCCAGCATTCGGTAGGTGTTCTGTAGGAGTTGTTCTACATGTAGATGTATTTCTGATGTATTTGTGGGGAGGAAGGTGATCTTCACGTCTTACTCCTCCACCATCTTGAAGGTCTCCCCTCTCCTTCCAGTCTTATAACACACACACACACACACACACACACACACACACACACACTCCTTTTTAAAATAATCCCCTTTTTGTTTCACATAAAATAGAAAATTTCTCTCCTTGTTTGGCCTTATTTCTTCCTTTGTCCTTTGCCACATGTGAGCAATGATTTACTCTTCACCTTCTCTGGGTTACAGTAAGTCCCCTACATAAGAACGAGTTCCATTCTGAGAGTGCATTCGTAAGTCCTATTTGATCGTAAGTCCAACAAAGTTAGACTAGGTATCCAACTAACACAATCGGCTATATAGTACTGTACTGTAATAGGTTTTTTTAAAAAATTAATTAATTAATTAATTTATTTTTGGCTGCGTTAGGTCCTTGCTGCTGTGCACAGGCTTTCTTTAGTTGCGGTGAGCAGGGGCTACTCTTTGTCGTGGTGCGCGGGCTTCTCATTGTGGTGGCTTCTCTTGTTGCGGAGCATGGGCTCTAGGCACGCGGACTTCAGTAGTTGTGGCTCGCGGGCTCTAGAGCACAGGCTCAGTAGTTGCGGCACACGGGCTTAGTTGCTCCACGGAATGTGGGATCTTCCCGGACCAGGGCTCGAACCCATGTACCCTGCATTGGCAGGTGGATTCTTAACCACTGCACCACCAGGGAAGCCCCTGTAATAGGTTTATAATATGTTTGCATCTTTGAAAGTTCACAACTTGAAGGTTCGTATGTAGTGGACTTACTGTATTCCCATTCTCTGGGTATTCTTACAATGACACTCTACCATACTGTTTTAGATTGTAGTGCTCTTTTCTGATTATACTCCATAACACTAAGATGATTTCTTCTATAATCATACAGAATGACTTTCAGTTCTCTGAAATGTCCCATCCTTTTCCTTTGTTCCTTCTTCTGGACTTCTCTCTGCCTTGAAAATCACTCCGATTTCTGTTACGCTTAGTTCTTTTGTGTTCTTCAAACCTTGTTCTCAAATATTTCCACAAAGAAGGCTTACATAGCCATCCATTCAATTAGATGTCCCTTCTCTGCATTTTTGTTATACATTGTGCAGACTTCAGAATCTTAGTGTGCTCATGGTGTACTGTTATTTTCGGCTTCCTTGTCTGTTTCTCCTACTAGAGTATAATCATTTTTTAAAAAAATTTTATTTATTTATGTTTTGGATGTGTTAAGTCTTCGTTGCTGCGTGCAGGCTTTCTCTAGTTGCGGCGAGCCAGGGTTACTCTTTGTTGTGGTGCACAGGCTTCTCATTGCGGTGGCTTCTCTTGTTGCAGAGCACAGGCTCTAGTTGCACGGGCTTCAGTAGTTGTGGCACATGGGCTCAGTGGTTGTGGCTCGTGGGCTCTAGAGCGCAGGCTCAGTAGTTGTGGTGCACGGGCTTAGTTGTTCTGTGGCATGTGGGATCTTCTCAGACCAGGGTTTGAACCCATGTCCCCTGCATTGGCAGGCGATTCTTAACCACTGTGCCACCAGGGAAGTCCCTAGACTGTAATCTTAAGTAAGGGAACAATGTCTTATTCAACCTAAAATCCCTGGAAGCGAGTGACAGGACTGAGCACATAGTAGATGTTCAACAAATGCAGACGGGTAGAGCAAAAGCATAAAATGCACACAATGCTTCATAGTGTATGTGAGGGCTTTCACATGCTTTATCTTGCTCAGCTGGCTTTTCCTGGTATTTCCATTTTAGGTGGAGAGAGCACATCTTGTGAGCCACCTTTGGCTGTTCTCTGCATATTCATCACTCCTCTTCATGGGAGCAGGGGGGTCTATCTGATTGGTAGTCGGAAAAGAGTAATCTGGACATGCTATTTCCTTTTGGGAGTGAGCTATGCACCCAGAGTCTGAGGTACCTTGTACTCCTCAAGCTCTAAGCCTTCCTTCAAAATCGCCCTGGCCCCTGACAGCCTGTCCCAGCCCAGCCTGGCCTGGGACTAAATGAGCTATCTGCCTCATTCTGGGGTTCAGGTGGCAAGGCCATTTGTCTTTCATTTTACTCTGTCTTCCAACCTGCCCTCTCTCAGGAATAAAGGTAAAAATTCTGGTCTTTGTCTTCTTTTTTGTCTTGTTTTTCTACTTATTTAGGGCTTGGGTGGTGAAAAGACATAGTATTTATTGAGGTGCCTTTTGCAACCCCAATAGACGATTTGGCCATTATTTTCATTTAACTGAGGAGGAAACTGAGACTCTGAGGGGTCCAAGGACAGGTCTACGGTCATGGCATTGCAGTGACCAGATATCAGGTCCTCTGACTCTCCAAACTGTGCTCTCTCCCTTTGAGGTATTTTTTTGAGTTTTCCTTCCACTATCTGGACTGCAAGCTGTAGCCAGAATTCCCACACTGGGTGGAAGGAGGAACTCAGGAATCTTAAAGCCTCTTCCAAGTCTGAGTCTATAATTCATCTCCTGGGGTGGCATATGATTATCTATTTCTTTTCTATTCCTCCTCACGGGTACACACTGTGTTCGGTACATGTATGTTCACCACCAGCCTGATTGTTTAGCCTGAGAGGCCCTAAGAACAGAAACAGGCTGTGTAAACATTCACTACAGATGGTTGCAAAGGAGCAATGAAGTCATGTCTTCAGTATGGGAAGCACTGAGCAATGGTTTTCTCAGTCACACCCATCGGCACAGGTCAAGGCACCATCAATCACATCATCCTCAGAAATAAGGACTGTCAGCATAAGCCTGAGGGCAGGAGCTGATGGGCTGCCTGACCACCGTTTCCATCCCCTGCTTTTGGGGGAGCTGAGCCAGGCTTCCTGTTACAGCGTGCAGTTTCTCCAATAAGCTCAGCTTCGGAAAACAGTTTCCCTTTACTTTTTATGTGTTTTCTGGGCTTTCAAACCCATGGGTATTTTGAGGGAAACATAGTCCATATGCTTCTGATTTACTTACATTAAGCTTGCCAGAAGTTTCTTTTGTAAAATCTATCTCACGTCTGGGAAACCTTTTCAGCCTGTTTTTTAAAGCCTTTTAGCCTGGATCTTCACACTCAAAAGGAAGCAGAGAATTGAAACAATTATTAGGATATAATTGAGACCAGAAAACTCCCTTTGCCTTTGTTACCTGAGCATTTCTGGGAAAAGGTAAAGCTAGAAGACCTCAGCTATAGAGGTAATTGCCCTAGTTATCCACTTCACATTTCATGTGTGGACACAATCTTTAAAGACTAACATCTTTCTTCAAAGCACCATGTGCAAGGTTTTGGTTTTCTAGTTAAGTTAATCTTGGCAAAGTGTCCCTGGTCTGTTTCCTATTCAGAAATCTCTGAATTTGAGTAGGTTATAAATTTGATAAAGTGCTTTTATTTATTTATTCTTTGCTTGGAGGAGAGAGTGACATAAATCCAAGGACAAATAAATGTACATAAAACTTTCAAACGATACTACTAACTTTCAGATGATAAGTATTATTATTTTTATTAGCAGTAAATGTCAAAGCACTGAATAGTGCTTGGGAGAGTTGAAGAGGTGGGAGAAAGAATATACTGAGAGACAAATAGGGACGATCTACTTAAGAAACAGGGAAAGAGAATTAGAGCTAACCGCCCAAAATACACATCAATTTAAGAAGCGAAAACTCTGTTTTTATAGTCACGTAAATTCCTAACCTAGAAGATTGGATGGAAGTCAAATGCTGATGTGAAGCGCTGGGACCCCCTAAAGAAAAGAACAGAGTCTCCCGTTACACCTCCCACCCATCCAAGCAGGGCTGGAGTTATCACACATTGTTTACGTATACCTACTGTCAACTTTCAGCTGAATTTCAGTTATTCCCTTAAATTTTAGAACATTTTCATAAGGTGAAGTTCTGATTTTGGAATTTGATTTTCTACTTTTTTCCCTTTACAACATTGAATGTGTGTTTTCACTGAATGGTGTTTATGCTGAGATGTTCCCGAAATTACAACTAGTGAAAGTAGAGAGACCCTGCGATAGTAAAGGAAAAATGAAATGTCTTGGGAAAGAGCACAGACTTTTTTTTTTTTTTAACATCTTTATTGGAGTATAATTACTTTACAATATTGTGTTAGTTTCTTCTGTATAACAAAGTGAATCAGCTATACGTATACATATATCACCATATCTCCTCCCTCTTGCATCTCCCTCCCACCCTCCTTATCCCACCCCTTTAGGTGGTCACAAAGCACCAAGCTGATCTCCCTGTGCTATGTGGTTGCTTCCCACTTGCTATCTGTTTTATATTTGGTAGTGTATATATGTCAATGCTACCCTCTCACTTCGTCCCAGCTTACCCATCCCCCTCCCCATGTCCTCAAGTCCATTCTCTGCGTCTGTGTCTTTATTCCTGTCCTGCCCCTAGGTTCATCAGAACCATTTTTTTTTTTAGATTCCATATATATGTGTTATCATACAGTATTTGTTTTTCTCTTTTTGACTTACTTCACTCTGTATGATAGACTCTAGGTCTATCCACCTCACTACAAATAACTCAATTTCGTTTCTTTTTATGGCTGAGTAATATTCCATTGTATATATGTGCCACATCTTCTTTATCCATTCATCTGTCGATGGACACTTAGGTTGCTTCCATGTCCTGGTTATTGTAAATAGAGCTGCAGTGAACATTGTGGTACATGACTCTTTGTGAATTATGGTTTTCTCAGGGTATATGCCCAGTAGTGGGATTGCTGGGTCGTATGGTAGTTCTAACTAAAAAACTATTTTTAGTTTTTTAAGGAACCTCCATACTGTTCTCCATAGTGGCTGTATCTATTTACATTCCCACCAACAGTGCAAGAGGGTTCCCTTTTCTCCACACCCTCTCCAACATTTCTTGTTTGTAGATTTTTTGAGGATGGCCATTCTGACCGGTGTGAGGTGGGTGATACCTCATTGTAGTTTTGATTTGCATTTCTCTAATGATTAGTGATGTTGAGCATCCTTTCATGTATTTGTTGGCAATTTGTATATCTTCTTGGAGAAATGTCTATTTAGGTCCTCTGCCCATGTTTGGATTGGGTTGTTTGTTTTTTTGATATTGAGCTGCATGAGCTGCTTATATATTTTGGAGATTAATCCTTTGTCAGTTGCTTCATTTGCAAATATTTTCTCCCATTCTGAGGATTGTCTTTTCGTCTTGTTTATAGTTTCCTTTGCTGAGACCACAGACTTTTAAAGGGGGAGCATAGGTTTCCAATCAGGCCCTGTCTTTTAACTTCCACAGTGCATGGAATTCCCCAAAGGGGTGGAGATGTTGGGAAAGATGAGGGTAGGAGAATGACAAAAGTTGGTTCCCAGGGTGACTTTGTGGGACTCCTTGCTGTTTCAAGTCCTTTGAGCAACGACTTCTAGCAACCTTAGGGCTATGATCATATCCATCATTGTCTCTGTTCTTCTCAGTCTTCTAAGAAAAAAAAAAAAATCAAATCCTGCACTTTGGATTAACAAAGGGCCATGGTGATTATATAATCGAACATTTTTATTTTACAGTTGAAGACACTGAGACCCAGAACTATGACGTGACTCTCCCCTGGCCCCCCAGCTTGTTAGTGGCTAATCTAGGACTCAAACCAAAGTCTGTTGACTTCTATTCCAGAGGCTTTTCCATTGCAGCAAGTGTCAAGATATAATTTGTCCTCAGAATAGATATAAGTTGCTCAAAATCGTATGATATTAATATGTTTATAATTTGTCATTTAAACATTTAAAATCTTACAAATATGAATGTTCAGGTAATTATGTGTCACTAGATATTGCTTCATAATATTTCAATCTGAAATATTGTATGTTGAGCTGGTATAAAATCAGGGATTTCTCTCCTGTCCCCAAGAGCGTACTACTTTTCTTGCCTACTTAAAATGGTTTATTTTTAAATAAGAGAAACGCTTTTTTTCCCCCATCCAAATGAAACCAGATGAAATCTTAACTTTCATTTTCTCCCCTTGGAATTATGCCCTCCCATATCTGAATATTTGCCTTGCCAAAACGTTTATCTGTAAGTCAGCTGGTTCTACACTTGGTGCTCCTACTCCCTGTCTAGGTAGATTTGTGCATGTGGTTTACATTCCCTGGGCATCCATGTCATGATTCAAGGAAGGCAGTACTTGGGTTAAATAGGCAAGTTCCTTTCTGGCATTATATGATCATACTCAAAGCAGATATCTTTTCCTGTTTCTTTGGGAAAAGTACTCGAAGAAAAAAAATGTTAGTAGCTAATCCAGAATACTGGTGACTCCCATCTTTCACATAGGAGAAGACAGAAAATTAATACAGGTTAAGTTGACCACAACATTTTCTGAAAACTTTACCAGGTGGCACATGCTGACATTCGTGTCAGACTACTGTTCTCTGATGGTGCAATGTGAAATGTTTTACTAGTACAGCTGTTTTGACATAGTGTACTAACATGTTCCCGACACAGGCATTTCCCATGTGTTGCTAAATTCAAATCCTCTTTAAAGAATAATTCCAGATTGATTCCATATACAGGGCTGGGTGGAGAGTGTGCATAAACATTGTCCTCATCATACGTCTTAGGTACAGGGGACAAGAGATTCAGCTGCACTCCCATCAGGCAGACACCACAGTTCTGAGTGTAATGCAGAACAATGCCACTTCCTTGAAACAGAGAATCACCACTGGCTTCTCAGCGTGGTGGTAAAGACATGCTTTTAGGTCACTTCTACATCATTATTGTGACCTAGTTTTCATTATTCAGTGGTTACATTAGTGTATATTTTATTGTGTGCAAGTTAAGATATGCAAGAGCAATTTGTGGTTGTGCTTCCATTTGTCAAAATCTCTTGCACAATTGCCAGCCTTCTTCCTTAATAGACCAGGGCCTCTGTCTTGGGTGCTGCCAATGCAAAGCTTTCTTATGAGAACAAACCGCTTAAACCAAGGTCAGACAGTTTCTTAATGTGCTTGAATGGAAGTTCAAAATTAAGGTTACAGAGAGAGTAAATGCCAAAGGTCAGGAAAGTACAGGTTCAACGTCAAGTCCTAATGTTTCTGCTTTTCTGGCAAGAAAAGACAACTGGAATCAGAGAATGGAACTTCCAAGGAAAAAATAAGCAGAAGATGATACTTCAGTTGTGGCTGAGAACCTTTGGACAACTCTCCTCTTCTTCCTTACTGTAGGGGAGTCAGCCATCTCTCAAAGCCCGTCAGCACACTCTGGTCTTCTCTGAAACTTCTCTGTGAAATAGAGTGGAAAGAATGCAAGTTTCAAAGTCAGCTGAGCTTCAACTTCTAACTCATCCATGTCCTAACTCCATGACCTTGAGTATGTTAACTTCTTTGAGCCTCGGTTTCTTTACCTTTCAAAAAATAGAGGCAGGGATTCCAATTCTTCAGCATAATGTGAGGAATCAATGATACAATACGTGTAGAAGTGACTGTACTATACTTCCCACATAGTAGATGCTCAATAAATGGTGCTTCTCCTTAATTTCTGTATCTGCCTATATTAAGACAGGAGCTATTGTTTGACCTTACAAGTCTTCCTTTCTTTATGTGGATGTTGGCCTGCACAGTGTTTCAGAGCATTGTTTAAAGAGAGGCAAGGGCCTCTGGCACAAGGGCCTCTGGTCTTCGCTTATGACATGGTTCCTGTGGACTCTTTAATCTTCCAAATATCAGATTCTGCATGATTTTCTACATTTTCTTTCCCTTAGTTGATCTTCTGGGATTTGTCTCCTTGCCTACCTAAAACTGCTGTACCTATGAGGTCTCTGAGGCCTGACTGGTCCCCTTCCCTTCCAGCCTGAGTTTCAGTATTATCCCAGAAGGCTCTAGCTATTTCTGGCATCATAACAACAGCTAATAGTTGTTTGGTGCTTACCAGGTGTGAGGCATTGTGCTAAGTGCATGATGTCACTTAGTCTCACTTAACATGATCTCATAACAACCCAAATGAAGATGCTTTTATTATCTTCATTTGGTAGTCACGTACCTGAGGCTTGAAGAGGTTGAGAGACAGGCTGAATAAATGGCAGAACTAGGATTTGAATCCAGGACTATAAAACTTCAAAACCAGTGCTTAGCTGCTGTGCTAGAGAGATTTTTCTGGACTACCTGGCCACTGGACTCGCTGGATGCAGTTGGTATAGAACTGGAGGGTGTGAACACTTCATCCTCCAGGGGGAAAGATTGACAACAGAAGTCACCCAGCTGAAACATTCAGTGGCTATGAACAGGATGCAATTAAGCCTGTAATCTGTTGTGATCACCTGAAGGATCATTTGGAAATGAGAATTCTTCCCAACGAGCAGTTCAGATGATGTACATGTCCATGTTTGATACCCATAATGTCTGTGCTTATCATTCCAGATGGACGAGCAGGAGATATCGCTGAGTGTCTTCAGAATGAACAATTGTAGGAGTCTGAGTAGTGACCATGCAGCCTCTCACCCTGTAGGATTCTCGCACACAGTAGAGCTCTTAATTCAATAGCTGTGTCCATCCTTTCAGAGTACGAGAGCAGTATGGCCTCAGCCTTTGGGAAGACACTATTGACTGGTAGAGTTGGTGACAAGTTGGAGAGCTCCCTTCCATTCTGGCCCTCAGCATGGTGACATCACCTCCTTTTGTTCTACAGCCCTGGGGGAAGGGATCCAACATGGAGGTGGGGGTGGTAGATTTTGACTGCTAGTTTAGAAATAACTTAGGGAGGCAAGGCACCCAGGTTGATGCTTACAGAAAAAAAAAAAGAGTTTCTAAAGTTTCTGTAGATAGCGTGCACTTATAGTCCCTTCTCCCATTTTGATTACCAAGGCAAAGAAAGCAGGACTGCCCCAGTTTACTGGGGATTTGTGACCTAGCCAAAGGGGTGCTTAATTTGGAATCAGACAAGGCTGGGTTTGAATTCTCATTCTGTTAATTTTTAGGAATATGATCTTTGACAATTTAGTAATCCTCTTTGAGTTCCCCCGACTTCATATTGGGAATAATCACATAGTGGCAATTAAAAACTGGCCTCAAATTCTTTGATCCTCCTCCCAGTGAAAGGTGGGTGTCTGTGTCTCCTCCCCTCATATCTGGGTGCATCTTGTGGCTGTTCCAGTCAGTAGAATGTGGCAGAAGTGATGCTGAGTGCTTCTGAGGCTCCTCCCATCCCGTCTCCGCTTGGGGTCTTGGGACACTTATTCTGGCGGGGAGACAACTCCAGTGTAAGAGGTCCAGCTACCCTGGAGGGGCCACATCTGTAGATCCTGTTGAGCAACCAGCTGGCAACAGCATCAAGTGGCAGCCATCTGTGTGAGCCATCTAGGACGTCCAGTCTAGTTGAGCCCCCAGATGACCACAGCGTAGCTGATGTCTGACCACAACTATGTGAGAAGCCCCAGATGAGAGCTGCCCAGCCAAGCCCTTTGCAGATTCCTGACTCATAAAACCATGAGCAAAAATCAAATTGTTGTTTTATACCACTAAGTTTTGGAGTGATTTGTAATGC
Organism: Balaenoptera borealis; assembly: GCF_965194805.1. Taxonomy (NCBI): domain Eukaryota; kingdom Metazoa; phylum Chordata; class Mammalia; order Artiodactyla; family Balaenopteridae; genus Balaenoptera; species Balaenoptera borealis. The sequence continues at coordinate 76,981,615 of NC_138872.1, forward strand.
AGCATCATTAACCAGAGCACATACCAATTTTGAAGGGTCACTGCAAGGATTAAGTGGGAGAACATCTCTGGAAATCCTTTGTGCTTAATAACTGGTGAGCAAGTGTTTCTTCCACACTGGTTCTCTTCCCATCTAGGGTTGTCATTTTTGCCCAGGATGACCTTGTGTCCCCAGGATAGTGGGTTTTTTTGCAGAAGCTGGAAGCATATAATGAGGTCATCCCCTGAGTGACGCCCTCTCTTGTGGTTGTGTGTCTTGAGCCCAAGTCATGGTCTTGGGGACATTTGTGTAAAATGGAGGCCATGTAGGTAGACTTGCAAACTGGAGTAATACCTGGAAAGGTGGATACCATCATTGAAGTCTTACTGCCCCTCTCAGAGCTCAACGGGCTTTTCTCATTGCCCTTGCTGCCGGAAATTCCCACGGAAGTGATTCAGACCACCTGCTGACTTCAAGCTGGCTGCTGTTCTTTTTCTGATCACTTACTATGTTCAAATTCGTCCTGATCTACCAAGGAGACAGGGAAAATGGAAGTACTGATGGAAAGGGGTAGGGTTGTGGGTAGAGTAGTAAGGGCAGGCCCTTGAGAAAGAAGAGTCACAGGGCATCAGTCTTTATGCGGTGACAGTCCTACACGTGTCCTGGAGGGGGAGGTGGGGTTTGCCCCAGTTAACAGGAGGAGTCGGTGACAGAACTAATTCTACCTGGCATGGATGGTGGAGGAGGTCCTGAGACTTAGCTGGGGATTATTTACTTGCCAGGAACATAAACCACCACACGTGCTAATGTAAGAAAGAGGGTTTTTTTTTTTTTTAACATCTTTATTGGAGTATAATTGCTTTACAATGGTGTGTTAATTTCTGCTTTATAACAAAGTGAATCAGCTATACATATACATATATCCCCGTATCTCCTCCCTCTTGCGTCTCCCTCCCACCCTCCCTGTCCCACCCCTCTAGGTGGTCACAAAGCACCAAGCTGATCTCCCTGTGCTATGCGGCTGCTTCCCACTAGCTATCTATTTTACATTTGGTAGTGTATATATGTCCATGCCACTCTCTCACTTTGTCCCAGCTTACCTTCCCCCTCCCCGTGTCCTCAAGTCCATTCTCTATGTCTGTGTCTTTATTCCTGTCCTGCCCCTAGGTTCATCAGAACATTTTTTTTTTTTAGATCCCATATATATGTGTTAGCATATGGTATTTGTTTTTCTCTTTCTGACTTATTTCACTATGTATGACAGTCTCTAGGTCCATCCACCTCACTACAAATAACTCAGTATCGTTTCTTTTTATGGCTGAGTAATATTCCATTGTATATATGTGCCACATCTTCTTTATCCATTCATCTGTTGATGGACACTTAGGTTGCTTCCATGTCCTGGCTATTGTAAATAGTGCTGCAGTGAACATTGTGGTACATGACTCTTTTTGAAGTACGGTTTTCTCAGGGTATATGCCCAGTAGTGGGATTGCTGGGTCATATGGTAGTTCTATTTTTAGTTTTTTAAGGAGCCTCCGTACTGTTCTCCATAGTGGCTGTATCAATTTACATTCCTACCAACAGTGCAAGAGGGTTCCCTTTTCTCCACACCCTCTCCAGCATTTATTGTTTGTAGATTTTTTGAAGATGGCCATTCTGACTGGTGTGAGGTGATACCTCATTGTAGTTTTGAGTTGCATTCCTCTAATGATTAGTGATGTTGAGCATCCTTTCATGTGTTTGTTGGCAATCTGTGTATCTAAGAGAGAGGGTTTTTATAGTCATGATATGGGGGAATCTCAAGGCATCTAATAGTGGATTCAGAGTGGGTCTCAAGGAGCTGAAAAGGCAGCAGAATTATATCCTTTCTACCTCCCTTCTTCCTTCCCTTCTTCTGGGGCCACATGGTTTCTTGTCTTGGCTTCACTTGGCAGACTGATTTCATCTTCAATACTCTTAATTTGTACTCTGGTATGACTTCTGGTTACCCGTGGCTTTGTGTTACTATGGTAATAGAAATGGTAGTAAAAATGATAATAATTGTTATTATCTATGGAGAGTTTGCCACTGTCCAGGTCCTGTTCCAAGTGCTTGTCCTGAAGTAATTCTTGCGAGAACCCTATGGGGTAGTTACTATCAAGGTCTCCATTTCATAGGTGAGGAAACTGAAGCCTAGAGTTGTTAAAAGTAATTGCCCAGAGCAGCACAGCTAATGTGTAGCAAAATTGGAACTCAAATCCATGTCTGTTGTCTTAGTGCCCAGCATCAGTTGCCTATCCACAGACCTGGATCTCTAAGATAAAGTTTCTTTTTTTTTTCTTTTTTGCCCGCACTGCGCGGCTTGCAGGATCTTAGTTCCTCCAGTAGGGATTAAACCTGGGCCCACGACAGTGAATGCGCCGAGTCCTAACCACTAGACCGCCAAGGAATTCCGAAGCTAAAGTTTCTTTAAGGGTAGAAATTTAACTAGCTGTGGCCCCGAAAGTGGTTTTGAGTCAGATATCCAGTTGGGGTGTGGCATATAAGACCTCTGTAGGCTCAGGGTTGGGGTGGGGTAAGGGGATGTTCCCTACAAAGGGAATGTGAGTAGAAAGGAAATATTGGGGCTCTTTAGCAAGCCAAGGATTGAGGAGAGGTCAGAGCACAGAGCAGTGTTGTCCCTGTGGCCCCTCTGCCCCAGTAGTGACCTCTAGCCGGAGCTGGGACTGGCACAAGCCTTCCCTGGCAGAGGAGGCCAGTCTGATGTGCCAAGGACTTCTTCAGCCCGTGTCCAGTCAGGTCTGCTCCTAGTCAGCTTTCTGCCTTTTCCAGGTAGACTGTCCCATCCTCTCTTCTCTAAGGGACCCAAACTTCAGCAGAGACCTATGATTTAAAACAAATACAGTGATTTTTCAATGTTGAGATGGAAATCACAACAACATTGGAAAGATTTATTCCTGCCTTTATGACCTCAAGGCCAGGCCCATATCTGCCCAGTAGCCCAGTTGCATGAATGCATTAGCATTTGCAAGAATGCCACGTGGTTCTGTGATCTCCTCCCCTTCAGACCATGTAACTTCTGGGAGGAGTTACCGTTCCCCTTGGTTCTCTTGACCTTGGCTAGGCCACAGGCAATGAGGGGGCTGCAGCTGGGCTCCTTTTCAGCAGTGCCTTTGGGAGGTAGGGAGGACTTTGGTAAAACACTATGCTGGGCTAAGCTCCCTTAGTGAGTGAATTGAGATAAGAGACCCAATAGAACCAAACATTTGGGTGTCAGTGTTTATGTTTGGGAGGGAAGGACTTTATTTGGAGACTTGCAAAGGAGGCTCTGCTCTTTATAAAACAACAGAGGGAAGTTTAGCCTTTGCGTGGGCAGCTTCCATCAGGGAGCAGATGGGGCTTTCAAGACACAGGAATGTTTCCAGACACCACATGTGCCTTTGGAAGGCAAAGGACAAGTTCTGTAAGGAGCTGAAGGGAACAGGGTTGCCCCTGGGCCTTGGGAGTCCTGATCATTCCTAAGAAGGGATAAAGCTCCCCTCTGTCCCCCTTGCCAAGGACCACCCTCAGCCAACACTGCCGACAAGAGCAAATCAGGCAGGACCGATGTCTCAGGAGGACAGCTGGCAGGGAGGATAGGGAAGGAGATGGATCAGACTAATGAGCCTACTTACCCTGGTGTCAGAGTAGAAGGGCATGGGGCTGGGGGCATGCAACAACCTTGATGTGGCCTGAGTGGATCAACTTTAACCTGTGTGTTTGCCCAGCACAAGACCTGATCATTATTACCCTGAACTAGTTCTGGGAGAGGATGCTGATGGTTGATAACTCACTCGTGGGCTCAAGTGGACACCTTTTTGCCCGCTTTAGGGCTGTATGTAGGCTGCTCATGTTTTGTCGTGGACTCTCATGTTCCTAAGGTGCTAAGGACTCCCAGGTGATGTTACCTGTCTAGTGTTGGGTTTGAGGTGTAGCAGGGGTGCTGGACAAGACGGTGTCTGAGAGTTTGATTCAATCTGCACATCCTTCCTGGTTGGCAGAAAGAGAGAATTAAGGGTGTTCTCTGTACGGCCATTAGTCACCCTCCTTGGCTACACGTGAGTGTTTGCATATGTGCACGGGTACACACTTATATGCGTGCATGTGTATTTGTGCCTGCATATGCTTAGTCTGTTTCTCATTATGGTATTAAGGGAGAATTTGTGGAGAATATGATAATGGATATTGTCATTCTATACAATGAATCTCAAAAGTTTAGGAGTGCTAAAAAATATAAAAGAAGTTAAGACATGCGGCTATTATATGAGTAGGCTCTGGAATCCATCTGACTGGTTTGAATCTCAGTTCTACTCCACATACCAGCTGTGTGATTTTTTGTTATTTAACTTCCCTGAGCACCAGGTTTCTCATTTCAAAGACCAGGTTAATCATGTACTTACCTTACGGGGTTATTGTGAGGCTTAAATGAGATAATCCATGGAAAGTATTTGGCACGCTGCCTGTCCTGTTGTGGAGGATTTATAAGTACAAGTTACCACTGTGGTTACTCAGTATCTCTAACAACCTCTCCGTATTGCATTATGGGTGGGCATCATGTCTTTATCTAAATCTTTGCTGAACTCAGGCATACTTGTAGCTTCACTAGCCTTTGGAGAAAATGCACCCCAGATGGGTGTCCCTGGGCAGCTGGAAGCCCCTGTGAGCAGCAGCCCTCTTCCAAGTCACTGTCGCACATGTCAAGCGGAGTGTCTGCTGGCTTGGGATTTTGAGTGCCTGTCCTCTCCTGGCCTCACTCCAGGTTGGGACTTCTGGCCAGATTTACCAGAGCTCTGTTCTCAACTAAAGGATCAAAGCAACTTCCCTCCAAGATGAATACGTTTCCCTCCATGAGTTAAATAAGTTCATTACCTAATTGAAAAAGCCACGCAAATGGCAAGAGATGCCGTGGGAGAGAGTGCATGTGGTGTGCAAATGTGTGTGTTTGTGCATGTGCGTGTGTGTGAATGAGTGTGTTTATGGCTGTGTGCACCCTCATGGAATGAGGTGAAGGAAAATGAAAACCATAAATCCCCTACTGCTGTTCATGGAGCATCTTTGGAGTTTGAGTCTGAAGATTATAGTTGAACTCTGCCAGTTCATTCATTATTTAATCCTTTAATTGATGACTGTGGTGGAAAGATGACAGCAGCACATCCTTGGCAGGGAGGCAAATTCCATTTATTTGTTTATTACAGTTGCACGATTTAGCTAGTGGAGAGCGAGTGATGGGAGGTCATCCATGCTTCATGGTTCAAAATATTGTTATAAAGAACAATTAATCCACTTAGATATCTGGCTCCATTCAACCTGAAGAATCTCACTGGATGTAAAATATTGTGGAAGAGAATGTGGAGGAGGGAAAGGATTTTTCCATTTCCTTGGCTCCCTCTTACTGTCTGCTCTTCCAAAAGTGCCTGGGGTTTTCCAAGATGATGAATATTCAAGAGTGTTGGTGCCATCTCTTAACTCCTGTTGTTTTACTGCCAGCATCCTCTCTATGGCAGTTAACCACACGTTACCTTAGGATGTTTTCCTGAATTGCTATGTTAAACTATTAAAATTTCTGTTATTCATTTGCTATCTATATATTGTCTTCTTAAAAAGATTACAGACTCCTTGAAGGCAGGGATTATCCCTTAGCTTTGGTACAGGGGAGATGCTTAATAAAACAGGACTAAATGAGAACTGACATGAAAATTGATTGAGCTCCTATTGTGGACCAGGACCTGTGCTTAGAGGCTTCATATGCATTTGGCAAGATTTGAATGTGGAGAAAATGGAGATACAGATCTATCTGAATTCCAAAATAACATAAAACTTAACATAGCATTATAACATTAGCATAACATTAATACAACATAATAAAGGAAAAAAATACAAAAACTGTAAAATAGTAAAAAGAAAAAATTCAGTTTTATAAATTTGAAGAGAATATGGTAATCACTCTAACCAGATCCTCTTTACAAGAGATTTAAGTTTCATATTTACACTCGCAATCTGAATGTTTATATTCACAAAGTTTTCACATTTACCATGGTCTTCACATGGCTCTTTCTAAGGTTTCCAATATACTTCTGTTGGCAAATCCACAGGTTCCTCAGGTTTAGTGTGGAAAATAGAAGCTATTCTGGGTACAAAGAATTTTTTAAAGAGTAGACTTTATTATTATTATTATTTTTAGAGTAGTTTTAGGTTTACAGCAAAATAGAGCAGAAAGTGCAGTGAGTTCCCATATACCCCCTGTCCCCCACCTCCACATGCTCCCCCACTGTCCATATGCCACACCAGATGGTACATTTGTTACAATGGATGAACCTACCTTGACACATTGTCACCCAAAGTCCACAGTTCACATTAGGGTTCGCTCTTGGTGGTGTACAATCTATAGCTTTTGACAAATGTATGATAATGTGTATCCACCATTATAGTATCACACAGAGTAGTTCCGCTGCCCTAAAAATCCTCTGTGCTCTGGGATTTAGTGGTTTATTTAGACATTGGAAGACATAGGGGACTGAAGTGAAGTTTGGGGTAATCTTTCATCAGTGATTTTAGCCTGATCTACCAAAATGAAGGGTTCAAAAGTGTTCACTGGGAAGTCACAGCAAATCTCCTGTTTGACCCTGTCTTGTTTCATCTCCCTTCAGAGCATAATGTGCTTTTGTTCTACCTTCCAAATCTCCAGTGGTTGCCTCTCACTGGGACACTAACTCACCACATATGGGGAAGGGGACTCTGGGAAATGCAGTTCTTGGCTTTTTAAAAGTGATGCTTACGTGAGGAGACCTCCAAACGGACTAGTAGTGCTGAGGTGACAACAGTCTTTTCATAGTTGACCATTCTATAGAAAGTTGACCTTTCTACAGCATTACACCCTCACCCTCCTGGAAAGTTCACTCTCCAGAGAGGCTCAGCCCAATGCACTGAATTTATATCTGGACTAAGCATTTATCTTGAATCCCTGCCTCCTTCCCTGTTTTGGAATCCAGGCAGGACAATCTAAAGGAAAATCCAAAGACATCTGTATTTCTTCCCCCTTGAGCTTAGAACATGTCTAATGCCAGTCAGAAACTGGAATCAAATCTAGATGACTATGGTCTGTTGTGTTTTATAACTTCAAGATCTTTTTTACTTCTTGGGCTGTATCATCCTATATTCTTAGGCCAAAATATCGTTTCTGACCCTCTTCCATTTCTTTTCTTAATATAAAAAATAACATTATACCTTCAAACTGTGTCATTATTTTATAGTAACATATTGTGTAAATCTTAATCACAGCACCTCATAGTGGAAAGAGTAACTTGTTGAAACCAGAGTCTTCTAGAGGGCAGGTCATGATTTTACTGCGATATCCAGGGGTTAATTTTGGGACACCAGATCCAGCGGCAATCCCGAGCCTTATCCCAGGCTCTCTAGGACCTCCCAGCCTTTTCTGCTCCAGTTGTAATTGATAAGTGGCTGCTTTGTCATGTGAATAGTAAGATACAGCAGGCACTCAGCTCAGCACTGCATGTGAAATAGGAATCACTTGGATGTCATGGTCATTGTCATCAAATTGATGTGAGTCCATCCTGTGTAAAGCCTTTCCATTACTAAAACAAAAGAAGAAGAGCAGTGAGCTTGCCAGCATTTATTTATTCAAGGAGGCTTGAAGTACAGGTGGCAGCATTGATAGCGCTGAAGATAGTTCCTCCCTGCCGAACAATTTCATTGTTTTGGGGTCACACTTCACAGTGAATGGGAACCTCTGAAGATATGAAATGTGTACGTAAACCTCCATAGAAAATTATTTTCTGTTGTGCACCCCCTACTTGCAGGTTCAAGTTGTCTTTATATTTTGCTCCTTGTATTTCTAAAGCTGCAAATAAGAGTTAGTGATTCATTCCTGCTTTTCACATGGTTTTGCTGTCATAAATAGAGGCTCTTTAAAATTTGTGGCCACTTAAGTTTACCAGCCCTTGTCTCGTCTAATCAAATTTGGATCATCACTTGAAGCATCAGAAGGCAGGCTTGTCGCCTAGAACTCCTGAAAGTTAAGAAAAACAAAACCCCTTTTGCTTTTTATTATAAAAACAATGCAGGTTCATTTTGGAAAACCTGGAGAATACTGACAAGCAAAAAACAAAAAATAGAAATCATCTATAATGCAGTGCCCAGGGTTGACCACTATCAAGATTTTGGTAAACATATATGTTTTTAACCTCTCTGTCTTTATTTGTATACTTATTCCAATTCCAGGCCCATCTATATATAAACACCCCTGCACACAATATATCTTATCAGTGATTATGGATAGGTACACTATGCACTCTGCTTTACAGTCTGGAGTTACTTAAATATTTATTTATATTTCATTAGTTATTCTGTAGTATCATTGCTAATGGCTACTTCCTGCCTTTTAATGGTTCTTTACACAATGATGTTTAATTTTATTGCTCATAACCAAGTTTTCTTAATACATCTATAGTAAAAGCTTGTCCAGTCAAGCCAGAGAAATATAGATGTCAGAGTAATTTGACCAAGCCCAGGCCGAAGGTTATTATGTTTACTGTCCCGTGAAGAAAGATTTTGCTGAGCAAACGTGAATGTTGGTGCCGGGGATGTGAAACGGATCTAAAAACAACTGTGTTTCAGGAAAGTAATTTAGCAACAGTCACTTTGCCTCTCTGACTTGAGGACAAATATAATTTCCTTTACTCCTTCCAATATAGCTCACGGGGGCCAGGAAATACTGATTGTGGAGCCATTTGTAGGCAATCATAAACTATACTACAACCAGTCTGTATGTATATGGTATTGAACATAAAGTATGTGCAAGAAATTTTGGTAGATGTTTGAAAAGAAATAAGGACAAAATCCTCCCACCAGAAATGAGTGTCAGGTGCTTGTGTCTATACTAGTTACCCACTCAATATCCACTGCTTTCTTATTTTTTTGCTAACAGTGTCCCAATTTTGTTGTGGGTATTGTTGCATGTGCCTTGCTCAGATGAAATGTTCACTTTCCAGCCTCCCTTGCAAGTAAGAGTGGCCATGTGATAGTATCCAGGCCAATGAGTTGTAAGTGGGAGAGTCTGCAGTGGGGCTGGGGGGAGGGGAGCTCTGGGAATGTTTTGACTTTTTCCAGCAAAAGAGACAGACTTAGCTGCCATGCTCCTTCTCTTCTCTTTCTCCTATTTTCAAGCACTGAACCTAGATTTGATGTCTGGTGGTGTAGCAACCACATTTTGATCTTGAGGTAGGGAAAAGGAAAAGAATTCCTGATCTCTGGTGGCATTATTGAGCAACTAAACTAACAGCAGCAACTTCCCATCTCTGGACTTGTTATATGACAACAATAAACTCCTAATTGTTTACATCACTGTTAGTCAGTTACTCTTTCTTACAGCTGAATACACTCCTGAAAAACACACTATTTGAATGCAGAGATCAATAACAGATGCAAATGATCGATGGTGTTTCTTAGGAACCGTGCAAAGTTTCATTTGACTGGAATGGCGGATATATCAAGAATGGGGGATATGAGTTTTTGGGGATAGATTGGGATCATAAACAGGGTTTATATGTGAGGCTTGTCTGGAATATCTTGAAAGTAAGTGAGTTTATGCTCAATTTGGTAAACAGTAAGAAGCTACTGATAATTTGGGGTCAGAATTTGGGAAGTGTAAGCTGGCATTAGTGAGAGAGATGGATTGGAGTGGAGAGGGGTAGGAGATGGGGCACAAGTCAGGAGGCTTTTGCTGCAAACCAGGTAAGAAGTCCTCAAGTAAGGTGGTGGCTATCTTAGTCTACTTGGGCTGCAAAGTAGACACATGGTAACAAAATACCATAACCTGGATGGTTTAAACAACAGAAATTTATTTCCCACAGTTCTGGAGGCTGGGAAGTCCAGGATCAAGGTGCTAGCCAATTTATTCCTGGAGAAGACTCTCCTCTTGGCTTGTAGATGGTTGCCTTCTTGCTGTGTCCTCACATGGTAGAGAGAGAACGTTCTTAGATCTCTTCCTCTTCTTCTAAAGGCACCAGCCCTATTGAATTAGGGTCCCACTCTTATGACCTCATTTATCCTTTATCGTCTTCTCGCAGGCCCTATCAACAAATAGAATCACACTGAGGGTTAGGGCTCCAACATATGTACTTTGAGGGTACACAAACATTCAGTCCATAACAGTGACTGTGGGGTGGAAGTAAAGGGTTGGTGTCTGAGGAACTGCAGCAGTGGAATCTACCAGACCTAACATTGGTTGATGTGGGATGCAGGCAAGTGATGAATCAAAGCTGTCTCTGCGGGACTTCCCTGGTGGCGCAGTGGTTGAGAGTCCGCCTGCCAGTGCGGGGGACGCGGGTTCGAGCCCTGGTCCGGGAGGATCCCGCATGCCGTGGAGCAAGTGGGCCGGTGCACCACAACTACTGAGCCTGCGCTCCAGAGCCCGCAAGCCACAACGACTGAGCCCGAGAGCCGCGAATGCTGAAGCCCGCGTACCTAGAGCCTGTGCTCCGCGAGAGGGCACCGCAATGGGAAGACCGCGCACCACAGCGAAGAGTGGTTCCCGCTCTCTGCAACTAGAGGAAAGCCCGCAAGCAGCAACCAAGACCCAACACAGCCAAAAATAAAAAAATAAATAAAATAAATTAATTAAAAAAAAAACAAAAACAAAAACAAAAAAGCTGTCTCTGCGAGTCAAGCTTGAGTGACTGCAAGAATAGTGGCACCGTGTATAGAATTAAGAACCTTAGGCAAAAAGGCATATTTTAGAAGAGTTGGGTATTTAGGCCAGTTGAAATGGAGGTGCTGACATGACATTCAGGAAGAAATGAAATGATGTGGCTTGTTATACATTTGGGAGTGGGGTGTTTCCTATGTATTAGTGGTCCTTTGGGTGTAGTATGCCATTTAATTATCAAACCACTCTGTGGAGTACAGCTAGTATAGTCTCTGTTTTATAGATGATGAAACAGACATTGTGGTATTCTAGGCTGGAAAATTATACCCCATGTTATTGGAAGAAACCTGTCAAACTTGATCATCCAAACTGCTATGGGTGGTCTTTGTGAACATGGAGAATGTTAGTGGTTTGGAAAATTGGAGACAAGCAAATGGAGCTTGGATTTCCAACCAAGAAAGAAGATGGAATCTGCAACTAAATAGGTTTTAAGAATGCCTAATGGAAGATTAAAGGGCTGGCACGTGAGCACCTAGAAAAGGAAGCCGTAGATCCTCGCAGCCAGTGTGGGTTCGCCACGAGCAAGTTTTGTGTGATTAACTTCATCCAGAATGCTGAAAGTCAGCATGGTGTTTGACAAGAAAAAGGAGAAGTGAGTGGAATAGTAACTGATTAAAGAGCTCTATTTTTAAAGGGACTGATTTAAAAGTAAATGTTAATCCAATGAGAAGTGTCTAGTGACATGCTTTGGAGCTTTGCTCTTGCATCCTGATTTTTTCCTTTTAATCTGTGATTTGCATGAATGTTTAGAAAGAGGTTTATTAAATTAACCTACAACATGAAGCTGGAAGCCTAGTAAGCATGTTAGAGATAAAAATCAATATCCTGAAGGGTATAAACGAAAGGATGAGGTGGCCAGATTTAACCAGATCAATGCATTGGGAAAAGTGTCAGGTCCCATACACAGGTCCAACTGCTCCCAGCTGGAAAGACATGGCTTAACAGCACCTCCTATGAAAAGGAGTGTTAGTTGAGATAAACTATGTGATATGGCTGAAAAAAGAGTAAAAGTGGGACTTCCCTGGTGGCGCAGCAGTTAAGAATCCACCTGCCAATGCAGGGGAAAATGGGTTTGATCCCTGGTCCGGGAAGGTCCCACATGCTGTGGAGCAGCTAAGCCCGTGCGCCACAACTACTGAGCCTGTGCTCTAGAGCCTGCGAGCCACAACTACTGAGCCCGTGTGCCACAACTACTGAAGCCCGCATGCCTAGAGCCTGTGCTCTGCAACAAGAGAAGCCACTGCAATGAGAAGCCCACGAACCACAGTGAAGAGTAGCCCCCGCTTGACACAACTAGAGAAAGCCTGCGCGCAGCAATGAAGACCCAACGCAGCCAAAAATAAATAAATAAATTTATAAAAAGAAAAAGAAAAAAAGAGTAAATGTGATCTTACCTGGCATTATTGCAAGCATATTGCAAGCACTTAACATCTCTGAGCCTCAGCTTTCCCATCTATAAAATGGGCATAAAATCCTCACAGAGTGGTTATGGGAATTAAATGAGGTAATGGAGGGAATGCATCTAGCAACTGCAGTGATACACAGTAAACCTCAGTAGATGGGCTTGTTATGTGATGAACGGATCAAAGCAGTGCTGGTCCTCAGCTAGGGGCGGGGAGGACTCAAGACACACATTTGGTATCTTGGGGAGGAAGGATTGGGCTTGGTCTCCATGGCTCCAAACAGTGGAACCCAGTGGGTGAAAGCTTCAGAGAGGCAGAATTGAGCTCAACTCAAGTCCTGAGAATGACAGGTAACTTGAGAAGTGCTTCTAAGGTAGCAAGTTCCCTGGCACTGGAGGCATTTAAGCACAGGTTGCTGCTGCCTTGCTGGGGATATTGTAGAGGACTCAACCATCGGGTGAATAGTTGAACCAGAGTTCCTCTAACTTTGAAATGTGATGATTGGTAATTTTGGCTGTGGGGGTGCTTCTAGAATAGGAGTGAATCAACTCTTGAACTCCTTTTAAAGAACTTTTTATTTACTTATTTATTTACTTACTTACTTATTTATGGCTGTGCCGTGCGGCATGCGGGATCTTAGTTCCCCGAGCAGGGATCGAATCCACACCCCCTGCAGTGGAAGTGTGGATTCTTAACTACTGGACAGCCAGGGAAGTCCCAGAGGAGTTCTGTTAGAACTTTATTTTTATTGGTGGTCTCTTGACCACAAGAAGAATGGGCTTCCTTTGAGCAGTTAGAATCAAGGTGGACGTGTGCACCTGGAGCCCTCAGAAGGCCAGTCCTACCTGCAGAAGCACCCCTGTACTTTGAAGGAAGACCTTGACACAGCCAGGTTACCCTCACCCAATCCTTATAGAATCTGGTTCAGCCCTGGCACGTAAAACCTGTTGAATGAATGTTTGAATATATGATTCAGTGAAATAAAAAAACCATCATCAGAACCTAAGCTTCCAGCATTGCTTATCTTACCAGCGTCAGGGCCCTATTCTGGAATTTCTCAGCTAAAAATTCTTCTCGTGCTCATGCGATGTTATAAATCTTTCAGAATATGTTATAACCACATCTGAGTACTGTTAGTTCGTATAATAAGCCAGGAGGAGGAATTCGTTTTTGGTGAATATGAGTAAAAAAAAAAAAATCCTTCTGTTTAAGCCCACACCTCTTTGAAGGGCCTGGCATATGTTGCTGCTAACCCAAAACTACTACTAACATACCCTGCCTCCAGCGAATGATTTGTGTTCCTTTGGAAACAGTCTCCCATGGGAAGTGCTAGAAACAGAACCCTCACTCCCCCTGCTTCCCCAAGAACAACACAAGTCAACAAATCTGGAATCCTTGCCTCTGTCCTTTTTAAAACAGTTGTTGCTGAGAATCAAAGTCAGCCCACAGTGCATATGGCTTGATTCAAGTGGCTACGTAGAGAGAACACAGCTCCAGGAATATATATAGTACATTCTCAGACTCTCTGCTTTTGCTCCTTATCACTCCATGAATCAGTAAACAGCAGCTTGTCACCATCAGCACCAGTAATCAGCCGGACAGATTCTAGTGGCTGTAGTCTCATCTCTTATTTCCTTTGAACTCCTGAGAGGGGAAGACTGTCAGAGGTTTTATTCCACTGTTTTTGCTTTCTGATGCTTAAAGTGAGAACTGCGTTAAGTTGGCTGCATGGTCTCATCTTGGGAGTGATTGGGGACTTCGGGCGGGGGGTGGAGGAGGTCTACTGTGGGTCCAAGACAAAGTGGAGACCTCAAGAATATTGGGGAATAGGGAAAAAGGTTCAAGTCCTCCTCCCTGGGTTTGTCTTGGTATGTCTCTCTTTGCCATGTGAAGGTGAAGCAGATGGTACTCCAAGGTAAAGATCTTAAGGTAAAGAAATGGGAGGACCTTTTGAATCGCATGTGGGGCTCAATCTAGATCACCAGGCTTTTGACTAGAGAGCGATTTTTTTTTAAAATTAATTAATTAATTTATTTATTTTTGGCTGTGTTGGGTCTTCGTTTCTGTGTGAGGGCTTTCTCTAGTTGCAGCAAGTGGGGGCCACTCTTCATCGCGGTGCACGGGCCTCTCACTATCGCGGCCTCTCTTGTTGCGGAGCACAGGCTCCAGATGCGCAGGCTCAGTAGTTGTGGCTCACGGGCCCAGTTGCTCCGCGGCATGTGGGATCTTCCCAGACCAGGGCTCGAACCCGTGTCCCCTGCATTGGCAGGCGGATTCTCAACCACTGTACCACCAGGGAAGCCCTAGAGAGCGATTTGAAGTCCTGGACTCTGTTAGGAATGTAGCAGGGATGGAATGATGGCAGCCATGGCCAGTGCTGGTCAAGAGTTTGGGGTCTGGTTCATTTACCCTTTACAATCACTAACACCAGTTGTCCTTCAGCAGGCAGAGGTGAGTTTATGCAAATAAGTTGGGGATTTTGGTTTAGCCTCCTGAAGAAACTTGCATTGTTAAGAAAAGCTCTGGTTTTCATTAGCAAAACTCAGAGAGAGAGAGTTTGTGCCTCGAATCTGATTAGCAGGAAATCTGGGCTTGGTAGGGGCGCAAACTTCTGAGTTCTTGAAAAAGCTCACTTCAAAATAAGTAGACTTCTGGTGTAAAATGCCTTTAGTATCTGGATTGTGGAGTGACTTAGTATTAGTGGACTCAAATTTCATTGTATTCTCTGGGTTTTTTTTTTTTCCATTCAGAGACAATGTTCCGTAGAAATACATAGAAGGTGGGTCCAAACATTGGGAATTGGTGGTGTTTGTCCAAGAACAGATTAAGCAGAATGGGGATGAGGCTTCTGTATGCAGGTGGTATATAATTTTAGATTGAGTCACAGGAACAACTTAATGGAATTATCTAAAAGTGAGTTGTTAAGAAGGAAGCAGAGAGCAACAACAAAACAGTTTCCTATTGCTAGGAATCAAGTTTGCTCATTGGAGGTAGCAAAGTACTTCTGTATCCGAGGGTAGGGAAGACCTACCGTAAGGGACTTGAGCATCTGTGGATTTTTGTATCCACAGGTGTGTTTTGCCGGGGGACGGTTCCTGGAACCAATCCCCTGCAGACACTGAAGGATGACTGTACAGTAAGTGAGTGAGATTATTTGAGAATTGGTATGTGAGCAGATAATGCTCAGATCTTGGGAGGTAACTCAGGGAGAAATGGGATCAGCTTAAAAATACTTTTCAACCCTTTAGGCCTGGAGACACCTTTGGGAAGAGGACCAGGTGGTGAGAAAGATGTTGAGAGGTTGAAAATGTCTTAGCTCAGAGGGAGGCGGGAGGAACAGGAGCCCCTCATCTAAGGGCAGGCTGAAGGTTTAAAAATGCGTCTGAAGCTGTGTTCTGGGAAAGTAGTATTGAAGCTGTCAAGGCTTGGGGAATTCAAGTATTGAAAGAAGACGGGTGTTACAGGATTTTAGACCTCATGCTATCACTGAGAGCAGGTTTGGGAAATTCCCTAGAGGCAGCTGAGATTCAGAAATCTTTCAAGTGGGTTTCTCCAGCTGGGGCAAATATGGAAACTAAAGAGGATGTCCTCCTTGGAGGGAGACATTATGGGACAAAGCTAAGGCATATCTGAATGGAAGGAAAATGCAGCAGCTATAGAAATGGAAATGTTGCACAAATAAGTAAGCCTTGAGAGCCTTCTGATTTGGAGAAATACAGACAAGGGTATGCTCCTGGGGTCAGGGGAGGGTACCAGGCTGTAGATTTTTGATGGAGTAGCTGCTGTGTTACTGGGCAGAGCCCTATTCCAGGAAGTTTAGGGTGCCAGGTATGCAGGGTTGGAGAGAGAATCATGCACAAATTATTGGTGGAAATACGAAGTTTTATTGGCTGGACCTTAAAGGAAAGGTCTTGAGGAAGGATGAGGTGACTGGTTCTTTTTGCCCTTTCCAAGAGGTGTTTTCTTAGGATACGGCAAACTTAGTATCTTGATGAAATTCTCTTCTTCAGGTGAGTATTAACTTTATAGGTGGTGGACTTTGGATACTGCGCAGGACTGACTGATGTGGTGGAAAAGCTGAAGCCACGTGGGCTTTTTGGTTCCTCCTTTACTTTTTTTTTTTTTTTTTTTTGGCTAATCCCTTCACTAAACTAATATGAACTCCTTATCTGTGATTGGTGATAACAACATGGATCTAGATTACATGAGATGTTGGGTTTAGGAAATGTTATATCGACTTGGGAATTGACCGTAAGATTGTAAACTACTCTAACAGTCATATTTGGTTTGGGGATTAAGTGCTTTTTCTAAATATTGTGGAAACGGGCCTCATGCTATTGTATTGTGTTTCCTTATAATTCCCTGAAATCCTGGAAAGATCAGACATTCAAGAGATTGGGATAATCACATTTGGAAGGTGTTAATGTTCCTGTGGGAAATATACCAGTCTGTGAGAAAGCTGAAAAAGAAACCATGGCCTCGAATGCACTTCCTTTGGTTGGGGTTGAGTGGATTCAGAAGGAAAGGGAGGAAACCAGGCGACTGTGTAAAATGATATTGAGGCGTTAATTGCTCTGAATTAATCTGAATGAATGAGGAGGGAAGACGAACATACACAGATTTTTAAATATTGAATCAGTTTTGCCTTTCTGGCGTAACCCCAATCTAGTCATTGTAAATTATTATTTTTAGATACTGTTGGATTCATTTTGCTAATATGTTGTTTTCAATTTTTGTACCAACATTCATGAGAGAAATTGACCTGTAATTTTAATTTTCCAGATCATCTTTGTCTGGTGTTGGTATCAAGTTATAGTAGCCTAAAAAGTTGCCTATTCTCTGAAAGAGTTTATATAAGATCGGAATAGTATTTTCCTTGAATACTTGGTGAACTCTACTGCACATCCGTCTGGGCCTGGCTTTACCTACGTGGAAAATAATTTTAATTACAGAGTCAATAATTTGACTTTGATGATTGTAAGACCATTCAAAATTTCTATCTCTTCTTGGGTCAGTTTTGGTAATTTATATTATTCTAGAATTTTTTCATTTCACTTAAGTTTTCAAATTAATTAGCATATTCTTTTCCATAGTATTGTTTTTTAATATATTTATTTATTTATTTTTGGCTGTGTTGGGTCTTCGTTGCTGTGCACGGGCTTTCTCTAGTTGCAGTGGACGGGGGCTACTCTTTGTTGCGGAGCACGGGCTTCTCATTGTCGTGGCTTCTCTTGTTGCGGAGCACGGGCTCTGGGCACACAGGCTTCAGTAGTTGTGGCACGCGGGCTCAGTAGTTGTGGCTCACGGGCTCTAGAGCACAGGCTCAGTAGTTGTGGTGCACGGGCTTAGTTGCTCTGCGGCATGTGGGGTCTTCCTGGACCAGGGCTCGAACCTGTGTCCCCTGCATTGGCAGGCGGATTCTTAACCACTGCGCCACCAGGAAAGTCCTTCCATAGTATTCTTGTATTATCATTTTAACTTCTGTTCTATCTTTAGTTATGTTTCATTTGAAATTTTCTGCTATTATTTATTTGTGACTTTTTTATTTCTGCTTTATTGAATCTCATTAGAAATTTGGGTATTTTATTGATCTTTAAAAATAAATCGACTCTTGGATTTGTTTATTCCTTCCACTGTACTTTTGTTTCCTATTGCATTAATTTCTGTTCTTATCTTTATCATCTCCTTTCTTCTACTCTATTTATATTCTTGTCTGTTTATCCCCCTATTCCATCCAAGTTCTTAAGTTGGATGTGCAACTCATTACTTTTTAGCTTTTCCTTTTTAATGTCAGAATTTAGAAGTGTAAATTTCCTTTTACCTATTCCTTTATCTGTATGCCACAAGTTTTGATATATAGTATTTTTGTTATATTGTATTTGATTATAAATGTTTAAACATTTCTGTTATTTCTATGTTGATTCATGAATTATGGGGAAATATGTTTTAAATTTCCAAATGTATTGATTTTTTTAAAGTTAATTTTAAAATTGATTTCTGTCTCAATTGTGCTGTAGTAAGAGAACATGCTATGCATGATACTTAATTCTTGAAAATATTTTGAGAATTGTTTGTGGAATAGCTCATACTTATTTTTTGTAAATATTCCTTGTGTTTTAGAGAACAGTGTTTATACATTAAACCTAACTTGAGAAATGTGTTGTTGATATCTTTATATCTTTCTTTACTTCTTGACCCTTCCTTTCACTTAGAGTGTGGTCCTTAGGACACTCTGTTTAACGCAGAGTTTTTAAGGTTTCTCTCCCCTGCTTTGCTTGGACACGGAGCCTGGTCTCCTCTTCCCTTAGGTGTGGCCATTAATCTCCAAAATTCTAGAGTCTTGGAATTAGCGTTTTCCCAAGGCTACCCAACTTTGGTGTTTACTTACGAGTCTCATGTTATAAAACATTTTTTTTGCCCTTGGGAATTTTCCGTATTTTCTTGTGAGCTCAGCAGTGCACTTACATTTATTGTAGTTCTTCCATCATCTGACTGTTTTGTGGGGCTGTTTCAAAATATCTGAAGCATCATATTACCAGAGGCAGAATTCTCTAGATATTCTATACCTACTCATCCCTCTGCTCCCTTCTTACCTTTTGGTGAGGTCTAGAGTAAAACATAGTCCTCAAGGATGCCCAGTGATCTGCCATCTTCTTGGTGAGAAGGAGATAGAGCTCTTCTCCTAGAAGAGAAGCAATTTCAAAAGCATTATTTTCTCTCCAACCCCTATTTTTAATGTGTGACTCTTCTCTCTTCCATCCCAGCTGGAACAGCTAGTCTGAAATTTCATATTAGTTTGGTAATACTATTTACCCCTTACTTATTTATACAGAGATGTTTTAAGAGGAATTTCAAAGAAAGGTAGAATATCACGGTGGTAATGATGGTACACTTAGAGGGAAGTGGAGGGAGAGAGCAGGAAGGAGACAAAAGGAATGGAAAAAAATGAGATTCGGAGTAGGTCTTAGTTTAGACATAAGTTACATAGTATAAGTGAGAGGCTATTGGCATAGATATATGTGCTGGGCCCCTAGATTTTCAGAAAGGATCCCCTTCGTAAGTTAATACTAGTAACATAAACAGATAAAATGACAAAAGATTGCTTTCCTACTATGTTTATGCTCTGATTTAGGGGATCAGGGTTCAAGACATAAGAAACATCTCTTCCATTAAGTGCTTACCAGTTAGTTTGTTGGACAAGATATAAACAGCAATAAGAACAGTACTCAGCAGTGTATGATCCCTGCCAATGCAGAGTGGTAACAGTATTCCAGTTGGGGCAAGTTCACTGCAAACCAATGGCGTCGAATAAGTCTTCATAGAGAAAGAAAGACTGAAATTGGCTGTGAAGGATGCATTCGATTTTCAAGGAGCAAAAGAGAAACAGGGACCAATTCTCTACATAGAGGAAATGTCTGTCTATCTTCCCCACTCCTGACGTGGGCCAGCCTGTGGGGCAGGTTGCCCACATGACTCAGAATGGAAGCCTAATATTGCTGACTTAAGAGTTCTACAGCTTTCTCATTTTATAAATGAGGAAACCGAGATTTGGGGTACAAGGTCATAGACCCCAGGTCTTCTGACACTTGGTCTATTAGTCTTCCTTCACATACCGTGTTTAAAACCTCCTGTAATTATACTACTAGTTCTCGGTTGCTCAGGAGTTACTTCAGACCATGATTGGAGTATGACTAATGCCTGGACAGCATAAGCTTTGCACGGACAGTAATTATATAAGAAAGAGTTGTTGATTTTTAATTTTTATCTACTTCGGAACTTTCTAATTCAGTGAAATCCCTGCAATAAATAATTAGTTGGTATGTGCAAATGCTTACTCTCTTGAGAAAGGTGCTATATTAATATAAAGAAAAAGGCCCTTTGGTGTCAAGCTCAGTACCTCTGAGCCTGGAAGTATCAATTAGCTGACAAATAAATTCCTAGAACAAAAGTGGATTTGATGATCTGTTACACAGAGGAGTCAAGGCAAAGACACAGTAATCACAAGTGATTGAGCCTGGAAAAAAGAGGGAAGACTCCGTAAACCACCAGAGAGAGGACTCTTGATTTTCATCTAATTTTTGATGATAGTTTTAGCAATATCTGCAAAGGGGAATATGGTATTTTAAGCTGCCTTTGTGTGAGGTTGACAGGCTCTGTCTGTTATCCCTGTGCATAATTGGGTGGATGCTGTAACACTGCAGCGAGGGATACTAGCACCAAGTTCTGGTAGGTAAAACCTCAAGGCAGATAAATTGTCTTTTGAAATAAATGGAAACCATTTGATGATAGCCTGAGAGATTGCAAAAATCAGGCATATATTGAAAAAGAAGAATGGCTTTTCTCATAGGGCAACCGGGAGCTCCAAGAAATAATGTGTTTTACGGTAACTAACTAAATCTCATTCCTCACTCTGGAACCATCTTCCTTGGGTAAATACTATATATTAGCTATTGGTTAGAGCCGTGTGGAAAGGCCCAGTCATGTTTCTGGGCCTGAGCCTGGGACTGCAATTCTCTGGAAGCTGATTTCTTACTGTCGAGCTTGATTTTCTAACTGGCGCATCTCCTGCAATTCCACCCATCACTTTTGGGGTCCATTTCACCACAAACCTGCTTCCTCCTGCCAAATGCCGATTCTTTCTTCTATTATTCCACTTCTACTGGAAATTCCAACCTTTTTAAAATTTTTTTCAGGTTAAGGGTTTGAAAACATCATCCTAGAGAAAAGTGTTCCTTTCTGTTTCTAAATCGATCTCTCCTTTTCTTGCAAGGTGCCACGTCCTTAAGCCATGTACTGAGAGGAGGCTGCGTGGGTACTGGTGCTCATTCCTGGAACTCCCAAAGAAGACTGGAAGGGGTCTCAGATAGAGTACCACTGTCCCCATTTTTCAGATGAAGTGAAAGAGGCCCAGAGAACTTGTCAATCATGTCATAGCCATATTAATGTAAAGCAATTAGAAAGAAGAGTACCTGACACACAGTACACAAATTATTTAAATTACCAAGAGACAAAGCAGGAGCTCAGTCGGCGTAAGATGGACCAGTTTAGAAGGGGATGGTAGGAGACTTCTCTGGCGGTCCAGTGGTTAAGACTCCGTGCTTCCACATGGGTTCGATCCCTGGTCAGAGAACTAAGATCCTGTATGCCACGTGGTGTGGCCAAAAAAGAAAAGTGGGGGGGGCAGGCGGGGGGTGGTATATGGGGACAAAGAAAACCCACCAGGGTGGTTCATAGTTGGTGCTTCCCAAGTTTTGCATGCCCCAAGTTTCACAAAATGGTAACACTTACAGGGCACACTCAGCTTGCTTGGGGCCAGGGATGTAGGGTCCAAGGCCCACCTGCTACCCTGACAGCTGGGAGATAAGCATCTCAGCTCCCTGTAACTCACTATGCAAAGCCCAAGTTAAGCATTTGGGAAAAAAGTTGAGACTTTGACAGACAATGGATGGGAAGTTTGGCTGAAAGGCTGTGTGGACTGGTAAGAAGGATGGCTCAGACAGTTAAGATGTCAGTGGCAAGGAGGCCCAAGAAGATATGGCTGGCTGTGCTTTGAGGTGCAGCCCAAGAAGAGCTAGGCCAGGCCTGAGCACAGATAGGAAAGCCCTGAGGAAGTCTCCGAGAGTCCTGTGGGAAGGTAGGGCCCCATTCTTGGGGAACTGAGGTCTTGGAGACACTGGCGGCGCTCAGTGCCCTGACCTGGGATAGAGTTGGCCTCAAGGCAGAAGGGAGGATTGAGCTGTAGGTGGGGGCCTGTGGGGTGAGGGATGGGCAGCCAGACAGGCCTTCAGAGGACATGGTGGGTGTCCTTGTCTCTGACTGTGGTCAGTGTTCTTCCCTCCACCGCACACAGTGATTTCAGCTCCTCAGTAGGTCAAGTGGGCAGTTTCCATGTCAGTGGCACCTACAGGATGTGCCAGACCCTCCCTCTGGAGGCCCCTTGCCCGCTGGGAGTCATCCCTCGAGCTGTAACGCAGCCAGAGTCTTACCTCCCTTTTCTCCACAAAAGAAAGTTCTTTCCATTAGCCACACGCAACAAGATGATCTCCCATCTCTAACCATAACTTCTTACAAAAATTAGTTCTCTTTTCTCTGATTATAAGAGCCATCAGTTTTGATCCAGAAAATGTAGAGAAGATAGAAAAATACAAAGACGTGAATAAAAGCATCCACAATCTTACTGCAGTATCTTAATTCTTCTAGACGCCTTTTCTGTATATTACAGCAGAGTGGTTAGAAACAAGGGCCTGGAGTCATAAAGGCCTGGAGTCATAAAGACCTGGGTTTGAGCCCTGCCTTTGCCACTGATTAGGTGTTTTATCTCCAGCAAGTTGCTTTACTGCTGTATATTATTTCATTATCTATAACTTGTAGGTATTGATGCCTTCCTCTTGGGCTTTTATGAGAATTAAGTAACATAATGCATATAAAGTACAGTTCGTGGTACCCAGTAAATATTTAATAAAGGATAGTTTTTTTTTTTTTTTAATTTTTATTTATTTATTTATTTATTTATTTATTTTAAATCTATGGCTATGTTGGGTCTTCGTTTCTGTGCGAGGGCTTTCTCTAGTTGTGGCAAGTGGGGGCCACTCTTCATCTCTGTGCGCGGGCCTCTCACTATCGTGGCCTCTCTTGTTGCGGAGCACAGGCTCCAGACATGCAGGCTCAGTAATTGTGGCTCACGGGCCCAGCTGCTCCGCGGCATGTGGGATCTTCCCAGACCAGGGCTCGAACCCCTGTCCCCTGCATTAGCAGGCAGATTCTCAACCACTGCGCCACCAGGGAAGGCCCTAAAGGATAGTTTTTTAAGAACAGGGATCATGTGCTATATAGTATTTTAAAAAGTGTTTTTTAATTTAACTGTGTAATCTTAGTATTTTCTTAATTTTTTAAATTTTTATTGGAGTATAGTTGATTTACAATGTTGTGTTTCTGCTGTACAGCAAAGTGAATCAGTTATACATATATATATATATCTACACTTTTTTAGATTCTTTTCTCATATAGGTCATTACAGAGTACTGAGTGCTATACAGTAGGTCCTTATTAGTTATCTATTTTATATATAGTAGTGTGTATATGTCCATCCCAATCTCCCAATTTATCCCTCCCCCCTGACGAGTGTATTACATATGAATATTCTTTTTTTTTAAAATCAATGACACTTTTTTTAAAAAAATTTTTATTTATTTATTTATTTATTTTTGGCTGTGTTGGGTCTTTGTTTCTGTGTGAGGGCTTTTCTCTAGTTGCGGCAAGTGAGGGCCACTCTTCATTGTGGCGCGCGGGCCTTTCACTGTCGTGGCCTCTCTTGTTGCAGAGCACAGGCTCCAGACGCGCAGGCTCAGTAGTTGTGGCTCACGGGCCTGGTTGCTCTGCGGCATGTGGGATCTTCCCAGACCAGGGCTCGAACCCTTGTCCCCTGCGTTGGCAGGCAGATTCTCAACCACTGCGCCACCAGGGAAGCCCACATATGAATATTCTTAAAGAACAGTCATTACAAATCTGCATAGTGTTTCTAACCCTAAATTCTTATTCAACGATGCAACTTGCTTGGACTGCTATTCATAAGAGTCAGATTAGAAAGTGTTAATAGTTGAATATATTCCAGCAATCACTTTTATGTCTGTTATAGTATGTTTTATGCTGAAGATATTCTGGTTTGCACTTAGATAAGTCTAGGATCCATGTGCTTGAGTTTTCATTATTAGAGTACCTGTAATTAAAAGTTTGTTTACACAGGGAATTAAGAGTTGTCAGATATTTGTTAGCAAACTTTAAAAATTAGACCCTATTCAAACGTGACTCTATTTAACACAAACTTGTATGGCATAAGTGTTTGGTCAGTTTGCAGATGATTTTCAGATGTTTTGGCAGTGCTAAATATAAAGCAAATGGAAATTGCAAATTTTGTAAACAATATAGGATTTCATGAAGTTGATGAATGTGATATAGTAGGATGGCTCATTTCTCTCAAATCTATTGACAAATAAGGATCTCACAAGCAACTGAATAAAAGGAAATCAACCAAACCGAATAATAGAAAACAAAGAACAAGATATTAAATAGAAAAAACTGGAATGTCAAAGAATTTAGAGGAGCACCTATCTTGGGTCCTCTGAATATCTTATAAGTTATGCTTTTCGTGATTGTGTCAAAGGTGTTGTGAAGGGTGATGTATCTATATTAACATAAAACATTGTTGGGAAAATTGTGCCCAAACTTCCCAGTCACCCCTTAAATCCTTTTTGCTTTTGAGAATATGATTAGAATTTTAACCTATAGTTTATTAAATAGAAAACAGAATCATGTCTTCATACATTCTCATTTTATTTTTCAAGATGAAGTTGCAGTCAAAAACTTTCCACTCTTCACACTGAGATTTTGGTCCCTGCTTTACAAGTATTCTTTTAAAGTAGCCCTTTTCCATTTTCTGGTGCCAGTCATCCCATCCAAAACCTTCTGTGTATGTTCTTCTGCATTGCTAACAACCAGTGTAGTGTGTTTCAGCGGGTGAGTGGGCTACACCCAGGTTACTCGCTCAGTGTGCTTCCCAGTGACTTGGTGACCATAACCTTCAGTAGACAAGACCTGAACGTCCACTTGAATTAGTATGCTTTGAACTTTTATGATTCGTTTAATCTTGATTGTCCAGCTATGCTTATTATTGTGGCTTAATTAATATTGTTCAACTGGAAAGAGTCAGTGGGGGAGGTTTGTGGATTTCCCTTCCTGGATGGAGAGCTTTGAAAAAGAAATAGATGAGCATCAATTCTAGATTCTGGAGACTTTCATCTGCTTGCAGGTAGAGGGTTGAACTCATATGATATCTTTGATGTGTCCTCTGGTTATTGAATATTCAAAAGTGCCCTGGCATCTTCAAGCTGGGACCTTTCAACCCGCCTCTACCTCTCTTTGTCATTTGCATTGACCAGGTAGAAACAGAAACGGTATAGTTTACACCCTTTGGAGTTTGCACTGATTCTACTCTCCTTTGGTTTCTGATGATGGGCTAGTTTACATTCGGTGGTTGAGCTAACTGCCGTGCTGTGGGTTCAGAGGAACCCCTTAGCCTTCTCCTGTCCACTTATTCTTGCTCTGGTCACCATTCATTCTTTTCGCCTGTGTGTGTTTTCCAAATTAGTAGTTTGCTCTTGTGTTTTGACCTTTTTAATATTCTGTATTTTGATTGGTTGGTCTTAGCATCCTCTCTCATTTTCAGCCTGGCTGACCCTCCAGGGAAGAGGTGAAACAGCTATCCAATAAAAATCCAAAATACTGAAAAGGTCAAAATGGACTATTACAATAAATTACCATAACTCAAACACGGAAGTGGGCATTAAAATTCCAATACGTACAAGGATGGAGATTGGCATGAGAGTTGAAAATGGCACCGCATTAATGCATTTGGATGTCAGAGTTCACCCAGAAGAGAGTAAACATTCTAAAACCAGAGTCTGAACATTATCTTCTGAGTCTCCTATGCTGTCACATCCTGGCATTGTTGGATAATATAAATGCTGCACGGAACCAACTGCTTTCATCGTTTCTCCTTCTTCCCCAGAAGTGGGGACAAGAGGGGAAAAAAAAAGAAAGAACAAATATAGTCTCTGCAAGATGAAACTCTTAAATCAGGCTTGCAGAGAACCACTGACAATTTATGGCTGGTCAAGGCACAGAGCATCCGTTTTATTTATTTTATTATCTGGGTTCTGTGGGCTGTCACTCGGCAGAAATGTCATGCGTATAAGATAGAAGAACAATTTTCAAAGCCCTTTTATCCCCTTCCCAGTTGGAATATTTATTCTAGGGATACTCTGCAAGATGTTGCAGAGAACGCTGAATTGGGAATTAGGAAACCTAGTTGTAACCCATCTCTGCGGTGGACTTCCTCTGGCTTATGCAAGTTACTTACACCCTTAACCTCGTCTGCCCTTACAATAACATCAAAGACTTTGTGAATCTTACATAGGACATTGGAGATCAAAGTACCGAAGTCAGTGTCTATCACTTTGTGAGTATCAAGCAATACCAACTCCCAAGCTCCCCCTCCTCCCAAACGCTGTGATCTTGGCAAGTCCCCTAACCTCTCTGAGCCGGGATCGTCATCTCTTTCCTAGAGCTAGAAGAAATCTAGTGGTAGAGTGTATGATTCAATGACTTGCCAGGAAGTCCCCCTCCTCCTTCCATCCCATGTGAGAAGCAGAAACGAAATAAATCAAATCTCCAACCTGGAAGGCCATTTCATATTGGTTGGATCAATAGCAAATCCATTTTCCCTGAGACGTTGCCAGCAAACATCACCGGTGGCTACTGACAGCCGGGTTGTTGGCAGCTGTGGCCTGCTCACCTCGCCTGCCTGTCACCCGTCATGATGGCAGACCCCCACAGGGAGCAGGGTGAGCCGTCAAACGCCTGACAGAACTTTAGGGGAGGGAGCCTCCTGCTCAGGGGCAACCACAGTCTAATTGGCTCCTGCTTCAACAAATTATCTCTTAAGTGGTGGCGTGAAGAGAGCCGTGTTAATCTACTAAATCATAAACCTTCCCCGCAGTGTGATGCTAAGATCCAGACAGATACTAATCTCCAGCCGTACTGTCAGTTATGGTTTTGACACCAACACTTTGAATTGCCAACAGAAAATTGTATTTGACATTTAATTCCAATCATGCAGTCTTTCATTGAAAGCGCTGTCAGTTTACCTTTATTTGGGAGAAGGGGAGACAATATGCTCGTGTCTTCTGGTAATTTTTCTTCTCCTGGTAGGAGGTGGGGGTGGAGAGGAGAAAGGAGGAAAAATCAAACTTCAAATAATGTACCAATTGAAGAAGTACTTTAATCCTCATGGCAGCCTGATGCTGAATCCCACATGCCTTTGGTTTTTAGAGTCTCAAATTTGCCGCATTCCAGCAAATCTCCATCATTTTACACAGATTAGGAATTAATTCAGGTCAAATAAGGATTAATTAATCAGTAGAAACCAGCCAGTGGCATCAATGTGCCAACAAGCATTTTAAAATAATCTGCTCTGATTTTGAATAGGTATTTTCCGAGGGTGGGGCCTCTGGAGTATTATTGCAATCAGGTAGCCAACAGAGCTAGAAAGGAGGGAAAATGTCAGTTTAAATCTCATCCGCCACTGAAATTCCACCTTTCTTAAACTGGGTCCTGGGAAGTGAAGAGATGGAAAAAGGGCTGGAAAGAGGTGCTGTATTCAGAGGGCAAGAGAACAAACCTTAAAGGCTAGGGTTCTCAAGCTCGAGAGTGCTTGGGAATCACCTGGAGGGCTTGTTAAAAGACAGATGGCTCAGTTTAGTTCCTTTTTATGGCTGAGTAATATTCCATTGTATATATGTGCCACATCTTCTTTATCCACTCATCTGTCGATGGACACTTAGGTTGCTTCCATGTCCTGGCTATTGTAAATAGGACTGCAATGAACATTTTGGTACATGACTGTTTTTGAATTATGGTTTTCTCAGGGTATATGCCCAGTAGTGGGATTGCTGGGTCGTATGGTAGTTCTATTTTTAGTTTTTTAAGGAACCTCCATACTGTTCTCCATTGTGGCTGTATCAATTTACATTCCCACCAACAGTGCAAGAGGGTTCCCTTTTCTCCACACGCTCTCCAGCATTTATTGTTTGTAGATTTTTTGATGAAACTGAATTATTTGTAGTGAGGTGGATGGACCTAGAGACTGTCATACAGAGTGAAGTAAGTCAGAAAGAGAAAAACAAATACCGTATGCTAACACATATATATGGAATCTAAAAAAAAAGAAAGAAAATGGTCAGAAGAACCTAGGGGAAAGATGGGAATAAAGATGCAGACCTACTGGTGAATGGACTTGAGGATACGGGGAGGGGGAAGGGTAAGCTGGGACAAAGTGAGAGAGTGGCATGGACATATATACACTACCAAAAGTAAAACAGATAGCTAGTGGGAAGCAGCCGCACAGGGAGATCAGCTTGGTGCTTTGTGACCACCTAGAGGGGTGGGATAGGGAGGGTGGGAGGGAGGGAGATGCAAGAGGGAAGAGATATGGGGACATATGTATATATATAACTGATTCACCTTGTTATAAGGCAGAAACTGACACACCATTGTAAAGCAATTATACTCTAATAAGGATGTTAAAAAAAAAAAAAAAAAAAGACGATGGCTATTGGGTACCACCCCCAGAGTTTCTGATTCAGCGTTTGGGGGTGGGGCCTGAAAATCTGCAGTTTTAACCACTTCCCGTGTCATGCTGACATTGCTGGCTCTGGACCACACTTTGAGAATCACTGCTTCAAAGTCAATATAGCCGTCAGACAGGACAGGATGGAATCACGTACTATGAGACAAGAGAAAGGGGCTGGGCAGACACTGACCCCCAAACAGTACAGAAAGCACGTCAAAACTTTCAGGTATGGCAGGTAGGTCAGAAGCATGACTCCAAACCAGCCAATATTGGAGGACCAAGGGATCAATAATGTTGTGTGGCTAATCTTTTTCCCTTCACTTGTTGCCATCCCAACCCTTTGACTATTTCGGCAATACAGAGGGAAGGAAGGAGTGGGGCCAAAGGTCAAACTGAAGGTAACCTATCTGAAGTACTGAAGATGAAATGGAAAGGAAAACTATTGGTTGGATGATGTTTTCTCATCATTACTGGGAGGCACTCAGGTATAGTGGAAAGAGTACTGGATTGGGATTCAGAAAAATCTAAGTTAGGATTAGTCTTGGCTTTATAACTTAACTGTTACTTAAGATCTCTAAGCCTCAATTGCTTCATCTGTAAAATGGAGGTAGTAATATCAAATTAAGTGAGAAAATGCACAAAATATTTGCTCAATAAATGCGTGCTTCCTTTCTTTCCCACAGATGTCCATCATCCAGGCCATTTTTTTCCTTCATGTGAGAGTAGCTGTGTTAGTGTAATAGGGAAGAACCTTTCATATTCTACTACAAGTTAATCACTAAAGGGGTGTTGCCTACAAGCTTTAATTATACATAATGGCCCATCTCTGGGATCACCTCCAGGTCAAGGGGGCATCTTCCCAGGTAATGAGCATTAAGCTAAAATACCTCTGTTGGACTTCCCTGGTGGCGCAGTGGTTGAGAATCTGCCTGCCAATGCAGTGGACACAGGTTCAAGCCCTGGTCCGGGAAGATCCCACATGCCGCGGAGCAACTAAGCCCGTGCACCACAACTACTGAAGCCCGCACACCTAGAGCCCGTGCTCCTCAGCAAGAGAAGTCACTGCAGTGAGAAGCCTGTGCGCAGGAACGAAGACCCAACGCAGCCAAAAATAAAAAATAAATAAATGTATTTAAAAAATCAAAACAAAAAAACTCTGTTTAGCTCACAGGAAACATCCGGACCAGGCCCACCTGTGAATGACTGCAGGGAGGAAGAAATTAACACATCCCCTCCCGAGGCTGACGGGAACCAGGAAGTATTTGACTTTACTCCCTCCCCTTTTAGTATAAAAGGAGCCTGAATTCTAAATCAGGCAAGATGGTTCTTTGGGGCACCAGCCCACCATCTTCTCCATCTGCTGGCTTTCCGAATCAAGTCATTATTCCTTGCCTCAAGAACTCATCTCTCGAGTTTTGGCCTGTTGTGTGGCGAGCAGTACAAGCTTAGACTCCATAACATTAGTATCGACTCCACTGTTGTTATCGAACAGATAGAATTGCTTGAAATGTTCCCTTGACCTGGAGGTGATTTTGTTACCCCCACTTCACTCAGCTCAGACACCCATCTTTGTGAGAAGACCCTGTGAGGTCAGTTTGCTATCTGAGCATTTGGGCTGGAGAGGAAGGGAGGGGGAGATGATGAAAGCTGGAGAGGGATAAAGAGAAGGCCTGAGGAGGAGAAGGAGGTGGTCTCCCCCTTTTTTGTAGACTCTAGGGCCCCTAGGATGGCATCTAGTGCTGCCCAGGAGAGGAAGGCCTGATCCCTGCAGTGGGAATTCCACTCAGAGATGTTGCTGGGAAGAAATACTCCACTTATATGAATGTGCCACACAGGAGGCATTCTGTTCCCATGGCAACAGTGACAGAAACAGGCAAGACTTAGTCTCTTTCAACTGGGCTTTTTTTTTTTTTAATATTTATTTATTTGGTTGCACCGGGTCTTGGTTGCGGCAGGTGGGCTCCTTAGTTGCAGCAGGCAGGCTTCTTAGTTGTGGTAGGCAGGATCCTTAGTTGTGGCATGCAAACTCTTAATTGCAGCATGTGAGCTCTTAGTTGCAGCATGTATGTGGGATCTAGTTCCCTGACCAGGGATTGAACCTGGGCCCCCTGCATTGGGATCGCGGAGTCCTATCCACTGCGCCACCAGGGAAGTCCCTCAACAAGAAGCCAAGTGTGTCTCTTGGCTTCTTGTTAGTAATTCTCCTGGGTTGACCTAAACTTTCTAGCCCTTTGTATGTCAGCCACCCAAGGGGAATGCCAGACCACCATGGCTGGTGAGGGGGTTTCATTCAACAACTATTGGCTGAGTGCCTCCTTGGGGGGCTGATTGTTAGGGGCACACAGAGGAATAAGACACAGACCTATATGGCCCTTGCCCCAAAGGACTGTAGGGTCCTGTGGGGGGACATTTAATCTCAAAATTATTTTGCACTATGGAATGTGTTACAACAGGACCAAATAAGATGACAGATGACAGCCACTGATTCAGCAAGAAATAATCAGGTGGATTTTTATGATGAGGAACTTGGCCTTGAAAGGAGAGACTAGCAAAAACCTGGCAGGTCTCTGTCCTGGAGGAACCAGTGTTGCAGGCAGTTTATCAAAACGGGTCTGGTGGCCAGAGGCCGGGGTACAGGTGTTGTTATGGTTAATTTTATATGTCAACTGGATGGGGCCAAGCCCAGATTAAACATTATTTCTGGGTATGTCTGTGAGGGTGTTTCTGGATGAGATTAGCATTTGAATTGGCAGACTCAGTAAAATAAATTGCCCTCCCTAATGTGGGTGAGCATTATCCAATCCTTCAAGGGCCTGAATAGAACAAAAGAGTACAGGAAGGAGGAGTTTGCTCCTTTTGCTGCCTGCCTGCCAAGTTGGGATATCGGTCTTCTCCTGCCCTTGGACTGAGACTTACAGCCGTCAGTGTTCCTGGTTCTCAGGCCTTTGGACTCGGATTAGAACCATACCACTGGCTTTCTTGGTTCTACAGCTTATAGATGGCAGATCATGGGGCTTAGCTTCCATAGTTGTGGGAGCCAATTCCTTATAATAAATCTCTTTACACCTATATCTCCTATTGGTTCTGTTTCTCTGGAGAATCCTAATACAGGTGACAATGGGGAGGAAGCTCAGTTTTCAGAATTAGGCTACCTAATCAAAACAGAGCTGCCCTAAGTCTGAATGCTCAGGGTATGGAAGTCGAGCTCCCAATTCTTCCCAATTAAAAGCAAGAGTGGCCTGGAGGTTTGGGAAGGGTTGAGCCTTCACCTGGGCCCAGGAGGCTCCAGGAGGGCTGGTTGGGCAGGGATCAAGGTAGGCCCTTATTCTCGTTGGCTGCATCCCGTTTGCAGGTAGTGGGTGTACCAGACAAAACCTTGAAGGCCCTGTACCACTCTTTTCCAGAAGTGGTCTGTCTGGTACTAAAGGGAGAAACTGGAGAAGAGAGATTCCACTGGGGCCGTTGGGCTGTAACCTTCAGCTGCAGGAGGACTCCATTGCTCTTCTGAAGTTTCCAGCAATGAAAGAGGGGCCCTTCCTTGAATGCTTGCTGCCTCTTTTCTTTTTTCCATATTCCCTGCCATTTCTTGGGAGTGGAGAATGGGGTGTAGGGAGTGTGTGTGTGTGCGTGTTCATGCACCTGTTTGCACACGCTTCCTCGCTGGTCCACGTCTAATACTCTTCTTGTTGTGAGAAGACCTCGAGGCAGCGGCAGCCAGAGCGGCTGTGGCAACAGCAGGGACCGACATTGTTGAGAAACTCAGGAGATGTGTGAATTGTCCATTTCACACTGCTCCTTTAATGCCAACGCCCTCCCTGGTGATAATGAAACAGGAGGACAGGAATATTGTGTTTTCTCTTCCTGCTACTTTCTGGGGCAGCTGGCTGCTATGCAGTCTTGTGAAAACTGTAGTCACCAAGTGAGAGCCACCTGACCAGGGTGCCGGATGCTTCCTGGTCCTCTGGGGTGTTTGTTTATTGCATCTTTCACCATATCAAGGCCGAATGAGAGTAAGCCTATGTCTCCAATCTTAACTGGGGGAAGGGAGCCTAGCACAATGCCTTTCCTGAGGTAGACATCCAGCAAACATTTATTAATGATCATGATGGTGATAAGCCCAAAGAGAATTGGAAATGTAGTGATGGTAAGATTTGGTTGATGCCTCTTCCCCCGTCCACCTGACACCAGATTTGAACAGGAAGAGTTATATTAGTATTTGGAGATTTTTTCTCTACGGAGCATCATCTTTATAGAACATCGCTGCCATCAAGGTCAACATGTAACCTTGGATCAGTAACTTTGCATCTTTGAAGTCTCAGGTCCCCCCACTTCCTGGAGTTATCATGAGAATCAAATAAGATCAAACGTGCTTAGTATAAATTAACTCAATATATATCAATGGTTATGATAATTGCATGGCATAGTGGTTCAGGACATGGACTCTGGGGCCAGACTGCCTGGGTTTAAACTCGGACTCTGCTGCTTACATGCCATATGATCGTGACCTCTCTCTGTCTCAGTTTCCTCATTTGTGAAATGAGGATATGGGATTTTATGACAATTGAGTAAATTAATTTTTGTAAAGTGCTTGGAGTAGTTCTTGGCATGTAGTAACTGCTGTCTAAGTGTTCACTAAATAAGTACATGAAATTAGGTATTGTACTACAAAGTATCATATGGAGAAAATCTCTTGACAATGAGGTAGACAGTAAAATCCAACTTTTCCTAAAATCGCCACTTTTGGATGATTTCTGTATTGGCCAGCTTTACCCGCTCAACATACAATCTCACATCTCAGTGGCTTACAGAAACAAACAGTAATTTCTTGCTTGTGTTTTAGGTGGGCTGCTGTGGGTCTGTGTGTCTCTTCTCCATGTATCTCATCACTCTGGGACCCAGGCTGGAAGAGTAGTCCTAGTGTGGGACATGCCCACACTTTTGACAGAGGAAAATATCAATTATTCTGAGCAGAGCTCTGCAATTACATTGAAAACTTCTGTTAGGATGTGGCATGGTCAAGCCCAGGCAAGTCACGTGGCAGTGGACTTGAATGCACAATTTCCTTTCTGGGAAGGGGCTAGTGTAAACAGTGTAGCTCTCTACTGCAAGAACCAAAGTAGTGAGGAGATATGGTACCATTTCACATGAAGAACACTTGAAAGCATTTCTGTGAGTTCATAGAGATACTCATCCTTTTTCTTCTCCCTCGTTACGGTACAGGTGACTGAATTGTTATCCCATAATTTGTTTTAACTAGTCATTTATTGATGAACAGGAAAGTCATGCTTTTACAAACAATGCTGAAATAAATAACCTATGCCCATGTCATTTTGCATGTGGCATTGCTGGGTGTGCAGGACCAAAGATTTATGTTATGTTTGTCAGCTTGTTCTATCATGGACTGGGAGAACCGAATTAAAGTCTTCTGCAGCTGGCAGGTTGCTGTTTATTTTTCTGTATGTCTAGATAATTTCTGCTTTAGGAATATTGCTGCTATGTAATCAGGTATATAAATATTCATAACTGATATCTTAATTGTGGACTGTACCCTTTAGCATTATAAAATGTCCTTCTTTGTATCATTTAATGCTTTTTGGCCTTAATTCTACTTTGTATAGTATTAATATCATAAACTCTGCTTTCATTTTGTTTGTATTTGCCTGGTATACCTTTGTCCAGTCTTTTTTAAAATCATTTTTTTTTTTAAATTTATTTATTTTTGGCTGTGTTGGGTCTTCGTTTCTGTGCGAGGGCTTTCTCCAGTTGTGGCAAGCGGGGGCCACTCTTCATCTCGGTGCGCGGGCCTCTCAGTATCGCGGCCTCTCTTGTTGCGGAGCACAGGCTCCAGACGCGCAGGCTCAGTAATTGTGGCTCACGGGCCTAGTTGCTCCGCGGCATGTGGGATCTTCCCAGACCAGGGCTCGAACCCGTGTCCCCTGCATCGGCAGGCTGACTCTCAACCACTGCGCCACCAGGGAAGCCCTAAAATCATTTTGTTTTATTCTATCTCTTTACAACATAGAGTTTGGATTTTCTTTATGCTATAATCTGAAAAACTTTTACTTTTAATAATGATTGAGGCTCATCTACATACTGATATGTATGCTTGGGTTTAGTTTTTCCTATTATTTTATGTGTACTCTTTTTATAATTGCTTCTGCACATTTACTCTGTGATCTTTGTGTGTGTGTGTAGTTCTTCTGATGTTTAGGAAGGCTGGTACCTTTGTTGTAGTTGCTACCATCATAAAATTAATTATAGCTTTATACAATTCTCATAGTCCCTATTTCTTTACACAGTATCTAACGGTTTCCTAATATGAACAGTTATAAACTTAATGTGTTTCCTGTTCTTTTGTCCTTCCTTCCTTCTCCTTAGTTTCCCAAATTTAGTCAATAATATTATCTTGCTTGCAGTTTACATTTGAACTGTCAGTAAGCTTTTATTTTTTCTCATACACCTCGGGTACTTGATTTGTCAGCTTTAAATAATGTTCTCGGACTCTTATCTGTTACAGATGAGGTGAATGACAGAATTACTATATCTCCTTCCTTCTTGGTCTTCCCTGGTCCGTTTTTGTAAACTTTTCTTTTGTTGTTGTTATTTCTAGATTGTCAGGGTATATAACACTTACATTCTCTTCCACCATCCAAACCTATGTTTGTGTTTCATTTTTTGCTCTTAGGTGAATGTATTTAAGACTCTTGCGCTAGAACCCAAGGCATTTCTCACACTGCTGTGGATTATCCTCTGTAAGTTTCCTCAAGAACTGCTGTGGAATAACGTTCCTTGAGTTTTTGCAGGTTCAGAACTGTTTGTTCAGAGTCATTATTCTTGGAGAATGATTTGGATAAATATAAAATTCTTGGCTCAGATGTTGACTCCTTGGGGATTTTTAGGCATCTCTCCAGTGTCTTGAAGTGTTGAATGTGGAGAAATCTGAAGTCAGCCTGATCTTTCTCTCTTGTAATCGAACTTTCAAATGCTGGATCAAAAGATTCTGTATCTTTAAAGTCCAGCAACTTTGCCAGGCAATGTCTCAGTGTTCACTGTTCTGGGTCAGTTTTCCTGACCATGAGAGACCTTTTCAACACGTAAAATCAAGCCTTTCATTTCAGGCTGGTTGAATTGTATTGTTAAGTATTTGTTTTCCTTCATTGTTCTGGTTCATTTTATTTTTTATATTTTAAGGGAGTCTAGTATTGGGTCTCCTTTGTGTGTCTTTCACATCTATAATTTTATCTCTCATGTCTGTAACTCATTTCATTTTGTGTTCTTTTATTCAAGTTTCACATACCTGTCTCTATATCCCTTATTCTGTTTTCTTCAGTGTCTGTTCTGCATTTTGCACCTTAATGCTTTTGTTTTCATTTCTGTGGTGTTTATTCTATTTATTTCTACTTCTTCCTTGAGCTTTGCCAGCCACATTTCATTATAAAATTTTTGAAATGAATAATTTTTCTACCTTTTGTCCATATTTTTTCTTATAGACTCTCTGCATTGGTGCTGAAGCAGTTATCTCTATTATTATTGTTGTTGTTATCTGTCTATAATCTATATGATATACATTTTTTAACCTTTATATCTAAATTCTTTTTTTCTTTTTAAATTTTTAAATTGAAATATAGTTGATTTACAATGTTGTGTTAGTTTCTGGTGTACAGCAAAGTGATTCAGATATATATACATACATATATATATAATCTTTTTCATATTCTTTTTCATTATGGTTTATTACAGGATATTGAATATAGTTCCCTGTGCTATATAGTGGGAACTTGTTGTTTACCTATTTTATATGTAGTAGTTTGTATCTGATAATCCCAAACTCCTAATTTATCCCTCCCCCACCCCCTTTCCCTTTTGGTAACCATAAATTTGTCTTCTATGTCTGTGAGTCTGTTTCTGTCTTGTAAATAAGTTCATTTGTATCATATTTTAGATTCCACATATACGTGATATCAGCGGAGATTAGGCGCATTCAGGGTGGTATGGCCGTAGACAACGTGATATCATATGATATTTGTCTTTTTCTGTCT
Organism: Balaenoptera borealis; assembly: GCF_965194805.1. Taxonomy (NCBI): domain Eukaryota; kingdom Metazoa; phylum Chordata; class Mammalia; order Artiodactyla; family Balaenopteridae; genus Balaenoptera; species Balaenoptera borealis. The sequence continues at coordinate 77,017,966 of NC_138872.1, forward strand.
GATTTACTTCACTTAGTATGATAATCTCTAGGTCCATCCATGTTGCTACAAATGGCGTTATTTCATTCTTTTTTTTAACGGCTGAGTAGTATTCCATTGTTTATATATACCACTTCTTTACCCATTTATCTGTCAATGGACATTTAGGTCAGCGGTCCCCAACATTTTTGGCACCAGGGACCAGTTTTGTGGAAGACAGTTTTTCCGCGGATGGGGTGGGGGGATGGTTCAGTTGGTAATGCAAGTGATGGGGAGCGGCAGATGAAGCTTCACGCGCTCGCCTGCCACTCACCTCCTGCTGTGTGGCCTTGTTCCTAACAGGCTGTGGACTGGTACTGGTCCGCGGTCCAGGGGTTGGGGGACCCTGATTTAGGTTGCTTCCATGTCTTGGCTATTGTAAATAGTGCTGCTGCGAACACTGGGGTGCATGTATCTTTTCGAATGAGAGTTTTCTCTGGGTATATGCCCAGGAGTCGGATTGCTGGATCATATGGCAACTATATTTTTAGCTTTTTAAGGAACCTCTATACAGTTTTCTATAGTGGCTGCACCAATTTACATTCTCACCAACAGTGTAAGGGGGTTCCCTTTTCTCCACATCCTCTCCAGCATTTGTTATTTGTAGACTTTTTAATGATGGCCATTCTGACCAGTGTGAAGTCGTATCTCATTGTAGTTTTGATTTGCTTTTCTCTAATAATAGTGATGTTGAGCATTTTTTCATGTATGTCTGTATGTCTTCTTTGGAGAAATGTCTATGTAGGTCTTCTGCCCATTTTTTGATTGGGTTGTTTGCTTTTTTGTTATTTAGTTGTATGAGCTGTTTGTGTATTTTGGAAATTAAGCCCTTGTTGGTTGCGTTGTTTGCAAATATTTTCTCCCAGTCTGTTGCGTGATATTATATATGCGATTACTGCTATTTTTATTCTTGTTCCAGCAATGAATAATGATGATAACGCCATTGTTGTTGTTGTTGGTGTTATTCATAACGGAATGAGCTGGGTTTTCTGAGCCAGCTCATGGGCGGGAGATCCTATGTGGGGAGGGGCCCGGGCAGCCTCTGATGCTCGCTCCCTCCCGTGCTCCACGAAGATAGACTGCTGCTGTGAGCCAGCGGGGTCCCAGAGCGTCCAAGTCACCTGTTCTGGCCACCTAGTCCCTGTAAACATTCAGCGAGCCTTCACCTTCAGGCCATGTCATTTAGGTGGCACTTTCTGAAATTTGTCCCTGCTGGACTCTCCCGTCTCTATTTTTTCTTCTGCTTTTCACTTCCCCTAACTCAATCTCAGTCCAGTCGCGGCCTGTTCAGGGCACCCTTACATGTACTTTGGGTTATATTCATCTCCGAATTCTGTGGAAACCACAGTTTGTGTAGTTTATAATTCTCTTTTTGCTTTTGTGTGACTTCTAGGGGGAGAAGGAGTAAAATGAGGAGAAACCTACTTATTTACGTAGCCATGTTCAGACTAGAAGTCTTGCTTCTGAAACCAGCTTGAAATCCATGTACTGTTGATATTCTTTTGCAGCACTGTTGTGTGGCTTAATTTAAAGCCTGGGGTGCTTGGTTGTAAGGAGAGAAATTTGCTTTATAAAATAGAGTTTTCTCTCAGCAAGGGACAAAGAATACTCGGAACAGTGTTATTCTTCATGATAATGGTACTTTTAGTATCTACCAATTCTGGATAACTGTCTCAGGAATCCAGAAAAGATGCTTTTACAAAGCAATTATCAAACTTGTATCATTTATGCCTGCCAGCTCTGAGAGTGGCTGTCCTGTTTATTGATTTCTGATCCAAAGCTGGAGAACGACTAGAATTTTGGCACCCAGTGGTGACATCAGAACAGCCCTGGGTTATAGTGCAAAGGGTGCTCTCATACACAGTTGGTAGGGATATAAATTGGTACAGGATTTCTGGAGGGACTCTGGCAGTCTGTATCAAGAGACTGGAAAAAAAAAATCATACCCTTTCACCCAGTAAGCCTATTTTTAGGAATTCAGCTTACAGATATAATCAGAGACTCAGTCAGAGATCAGTGCCCAAAAATAATTACAAAAAATTGGAAACTGCTTAAGTGATCAAGGGTACTAGTTAAACTGTGGTGCATTCATAGGATGGAGTAGAAATCATTCATTAAAATAATCTTTCTGTTAACATTTCAGTGATGTGGGAAAATGCTTATGGCACTATGTTAGGGTAGGATATAAAAATCTCTAAACCTTGTGATCTTAGTTATGTGAAATATGCAGAGAAAACAACTGGAAAGAAATCAGCATTAATAATGATCATTTCTAGTTATGAAACAATGGAGTCATACTTATTTACTGTTTATACTTTGCTGTGTTTTGAAATTTTTCTACAATGAGCACATCTATTGTATTTTATATTGTCCTTTTATTTTTAATTTAAGTTTTAAGGACATACATTCAAGTGGGACAAATTCAAAAGGTATAAGGATAGATAGCAAACATCTCTATCTCTCATTCATTCGTTCACTCATTCATTCAGTTGCCTACTTCTTCTCCCTGGAGGCAGCAGTATTATTAGTTTCATGGGCATACTTTCGGAGTTATTCTATGCAATCCAAGTAAACCCCCCCACACAGATATCTTTTTTTCTCTCTCTTTCTTATATAAATAGTAGCATACCTGTATGTACACCATTCTGTTCCTTTTTTTTAACTTAGTAATATTTCTTGGCAGTGATGTCATATCAGTATTTAAAGAACTTAGATTCTTAGGAATTCTGGCGTAGAATTTCATTCTTCACAAGTATCTCAGTTTAAAAAAAATCACAAACTATTACGAATCCTTTTTTGTTGTTATAAACAATGTTGTGATGAAGAACCTTGGACATATGTCATTTCAAACATGTATGACTTTTATAATCAGTAACAGCTGATTACAACTGTCAACAGGGCTCGAAGAGGTAGCTTGTCAAAGAGACAAGTTCTTGTCTGTGTCCAGCTCAACAACGCCGTGTTGATTGGAACAAGACTAGGATGGGCAGGAGAGATAGAAAGGAAGGAAGCTCTTTCATGGCTGGGGGGATGCAAGCTGTGTCGTAGGTATAGCATTAATTAAGTTAGGCTTCTTTCCCAAGTAGCAGTTAGTCCTCTTTAGAAAGCTTTGTCCACCTAACTTACATCCATGGAACATCTCATCTAAAACTCAATGCTCATAATCTACTGCTATTATCTCACAGTGTCACCTCTGTAAACTTTACCTCCTTTGACTCTTGTGGTTACCCTATGAAATAGGATAGAGCAGTTAATACCCTATCTCATGGGCAGAGACAGTTAGCAAGCACTGGGTCCCCCATTTGGTTACTATTCTAGTGTAGACAGAGCCAGCTCTCTCCAGTTCCAGCCTCTGGTCTCTTCTTCCTGACCATGATGTACATGACAACTTTAGCCTTCTCAACTTCTTTCTTCTGACAACCATTTATTGCAAGACAACTCATTTACTTACTAGGGGCAATATTTCACCACCTGCTTCTTTTGGAGATTTTACCAGGATGTCACATTGCTTAAAACTAGACCTTCTATGTTTGATTTCTTCATTGAGATTTTATGGCTCTGGTGGGCTATTTCCAACTGAAAATATTGCAGCTATTCTCATTGGCACTGAACTTTAGGGTCTCTGTCTCCAATTTATCTCAGTGTTGGAGCAGACCCAGAGCTGTTTTCTGAGGAGAATCTTGGCCCTGAATGGGGCTACTCACGCAGCTCACCTCAAACTTATATCCTGGTTGGGCTCCTTAATTTATAGGCAAGGATGTCAAACATGCTTTTTGCTCTGCTGGCTGTTAAGCATGAAGATCAGCTCTTAATCAGCACTGTGGAGTGTCTGTCCTCCAGGTCCTTGTTGGGGGGCAAAACCCTGAATTCTTTGCTACCTAATTCTTAACCAACACTCAGCAAAACTCTAGTCTTCTACTCTGATTGCCTGTATATCCTTTATTGCCACCTGTCTATAATACCTTTCTCTCCTCTAGAATCGGACTTAAAATTTTAATATATTCATTAATTCAGTCAACAGGCAGGCATAGAGCACAACTAGGTACTAGGACTAGGTGTACAAGTCTACGTATTGGGAATACAGTTGTGAACAAGACAAAGCTCCAACTCTCAAGGAATTTATGTTCTATTTGGAAGAGAAAGATAGACATTGAACAAATAAACAAGTGAAGATATAGTATGTCAGATAATTGTAAGTGCTATAGAGAAAACTAAAGCAATTTAAAAGAAATAAAGTGAAAGTGTGTGTGTGTGTGTGTGTATCACACGATTTCATATAAGTAGGTTTGGGAAAGTTTCACAGTCATATAACATTTGGATAGAGATCTGAAAGAAGTGAAGATGCGAGGCACTTACTTAGAAGAGCATTCTAGGTGGAGGGCGTGGTGGGCACGGAGGTCTTTAAGCTTAACTGGGCTTCTCATGTTTGGGAACCAACATGGCTGGAACAAAGAGAGAGAAAGGAAAGTGGAAAGAGTTGAAATTAAAGAAATAATGGTGGTGCACGGGAGGGCACCGTGGTTAGTGTGGGTGGCCTGTAGGTGTATTAGGCAGGGTTCTCCAGATGTGTATATTTGTTATTATATATGTATAATATACTATTATTTATACTATTATGTAATTAAGAGAATTATGAGGAATTGGCTCACACAGTTATGGAGGCTGAGATGTCCCATGACCTGCTGTCTCCAAGCTGGAGACCCAGGAAGCCAGTGGTGTAATTCCAGTCTGAGAGCTGGCAGGCTGGAGACCCAGGAACCCAGTGGTGTAATTCCAGTCTGAGAGCTGGCAGGCTTGAGACCCAAAAAGAGCTGATGTTTCAGTCTGAGCCTTAAAGAGAAGACCAATGGCCCAGTTCACATCAGTCAAATAGGAGAAGTTCCCTCTTACTCAGCCTTTTTGTTCTATTCATGTCTTCAACTGATTGGACCAGGCCCACCCACATTAAGTAGAGCAAGCTGCTTTACTCAGTCTACAGGTTTCAGTGTTAATCTCATCCAGAAACACGCTCACAGACACACCCAAAATAATGTTTGACCAAATGTCTGGGCACCCTGTGGCCCAGTTAAGTTGACACATAAAATTAACCATCACTGTAGGCAATAGTAGTTCTGGCTTCTGCTTGGAGAGAGATGGGGAGCCACTGGAGAGGTTTGAACAGGGGAGTGACATGAGCTGACTTAAGTTCTAGCAGGACCCTGGCTGCTGTGTTGAGAATAGACTAGGGCAGGGAGGAGGGGAAAGGGCAAAGTGAGGGCAGAGAGAAGAGTTAAGAGGCAACTGAAATAGACTAAGTGAGAAATGAGGGTGGCTTGGACTAAAATGGTATTGGTGGAAATGGTGTGAAAGTGTTCTGTTTCTAGATACATTTTTAAGATAGAGCTTCTGGGGCTGCACAGAACTTTGTACTGTTGTGACAGCATCTCTCATTTTTCATTGTAATTATTTACTCCTGCATTTGTTGCTATTTTATTAATCTTTGTGAAAATAGCAACGTGGTAATAATGGCTAACATTTATTTTTAAAAATAATTAATTAATTAATTAATTAATTTTTGGCTGTGTTGGGTCTTCGTTGCTGCGTGCGGCCTCTCTCTAGTTGCAGCGAGTGGGAGCTACTCTTTGTTGCGGTGCACAGGCTTCTCATTGCAGTGGCTTCTCTTGTTAAGGAGCACGGGCTCTAGGTGCATGGGCTTCAGTAGTTGTGCCATGCGGGCTCAGCAGTTGTGGCTCTGGGGTTCTAGGGTGCAGGCTCAGTAGGTGGGGTGCATGGGCTCAGTTGCTCCAAGGCATGTGGGATCTTCTCAGACCAGGTCTCCAACCCATGTCCCCCACATTGGCAGGCGGATTCTTAACTACTACGCCACCAGGGAAGCCCTGGCTAACATCTATTGAGCTATACTCTGTGTCAGGGACTGAGCACACTTCATACGTGTTATCTCCTTTGATTCTCACGTCAACCCTATGAACTTATTATTTACACAATTTTATGTAGGGTGTTCATCAGGTCTGGAAATATGGATAATATTATTTATATTTTAACAGGTTGAACATGTCCTTGATGACATTTTGTATATTTGTCTCTGTGTTCACCCTTACAGGTATCCTGTAAATGAGGTTTAGAAACTTAGATAAGATCTCATGCCAGTCAATGCCTAGCACTGTGTTTAGTACCGTGCAGGTGTTGAAAATAAGCCATATTCATTCCTTCACAGATATTTCTGAGACCCACTGTGTCAAACATATGGAGGACTGGGGACACAGCATTGGAAAGATAGAGTTGCTTCCCTCTTGAAGCTTGTGTTCTAATGGAACGGCATAGTGGGGGGTCAGTGAGTAATCCTTTTTGGTGTGAGTGGAAGAATAGAAAAAGGCCTTGGAGTGGTGAGTAGGCACAAGATAGTTGGGAACCTTGTAAGCACAGGTGAGGAGCTTTATTCAGATAGGAAGCAATGGCTCTAGTTAGGTAAAGACAACGAGAGCTCTGTGTATGACAAAGGGTTGTGTCTTCCCGGCTCATCTGCTGTGTCTTCCCCCCACCCCCATTCTCCTACAGTGCAGTTACAGAAAAGTACTGGCTAGACTAAAACTCCTATCCCTTTGACTTGATGCTAGGCTAACAGGACACCTCCTCAGTGGGACATCAAAGCAAGTGACAGAGCAGCAAGAGAAGTTGCCTCCAGAGCTGGGAGAGTATGTTATCTCTGCTGCTGCCGTTTAGAGGACAGAATCGCCTGCAAGCAGCTGTGGTTTGCATTTGAGCATATGGCTGGGCCTGGTACGGCCCAGATTTCACCCGAATGCCCTTAACGAGCCGGCAGCTGCTTCCGCCACTGCCTCACCATCCCTGCCCATTGCCCCGGCCTGCCCTGCCATCTCCACGGCAGTCATCTCTCCAGCTGTCGGTTGCGGGGTGGGGTTGTGGGAGCCAGAAGCAGCTAGCCCCTTCTGATATCCGATCACCTGCGGGCACCGCGGCCCACCAGGGTAATGGGCAACACAGGGAACACCCAGCGTGGTCAGCTCTCCTTGGAACTGCAGACAAAACACATAAAATCAAAACAGCCCTTATGCAGCAAGTTTAATTTCAGTATAAGTCACGGTCAGCTGGTGGCATTTCCTATTTGGGGGAAGATCCAGGTTGCGGATTGCAGTCGACCCTAGGATTATAAAGACCTGGGTTCTAATGTTGGTTCTGCTACTAGGAGCTGGATGCTATTGGGCAAGTCCCTGAACGGCAGTGAGCTGGTTGGAATCAGAGCAGATAATACCACCACCACCACGACTGCATTTTATTATGTTCACTATGTGCCAGGCATTGATCCAAGTGTTTTCCATGTATGAAATCCACAAATATCAACTATCTCTATTTCAGTTTGCTCCCTCCCCCCATTTCAGAAGAGTCATTTCTTCCCCCCACCGTGAAATCATACATGGAGCCCACATTTAAAACAGAACCGCTTCGTTAGAAGCAGAAACGGGACAGGACTGCCACTCTTCACTGCCATTTAATGTCCCCTCCTGCCCTGAAGTGTCTGCACCGAGGATTATGGCTGGAAGACAGCTGGTGGGAGTGCGTTAGCCTCCTGTGGCTGCTGTGAAAGTGGTGGCTTGCAGCAGCACACGTGTGCTCTCTTGCAGCCTGGAGTCCAGAGGTCCAGTCAGTTTCCCTGGGCTAGAGCAAGGTGTTGGCAAGGTGGGGTCCTTCTGGAGGCTGTAGGGGAGAATCCGTTTTCTTGTCTTTTCTAGCTTCTCGAGTCTGCCTGCATTGCTTGGCTTGTGGCCCTTCCTCACATCACTGCATCCTCTTGCTTCCATCCTCACATGTCTTATTCCCTTCTGTAGTCAAATCTCTCCTGGTCCCCCCCTTATGAGGACCCTGGTGATTACATTGGACCCACCTGCAGAAATCAGTATAATCTCTGTATGGAAGGATCCTTAATTTAATCACATCTCCAAAGTCCCCTGTGCCTTGTAAAGTAACATTCACAGATTCCAGGGATTAAGATTGGGATATCTTTGGGGGTCATTATTCACTGTACCCCAGGGACCATCTAAGTCTCCTCAGCCTAGATAGCTCTTCACTACACTCAGAATTGGGCACATGGAGTCTTGCCAATAATGTTCACTTATGTATTGATTGATCCTTTTCAGAATTTTCCCCCCTGTAGTGCAGTGCAGTGGATTGGGCAGTGTTTGTTCTCTGATCCTTAGTTGGGTGGAGCGTGAGGCCAGTGAACATGGTAAGGGTCCTTGTGCTCCCCATCAGCCATGCCAGGGGTACCTTTGATCACTGCGGCAATGTCAATAACAATTATTTCCCCCTTCGTGATTAGCCCCACTCAAGCTGAGTCTAAATGATATCAAAACAGCCAATTTGGTCAATTTACTCAGTTTGTCAATTTAGTAGAAAATTAAAAAGTCAATTAAATTAGTGGTTTGAGTGAATCGACAGGTTGTCTTTCGGACTCAGTCCAGTAAGGAAACCCTATATAGACAGCTTCCAGAGATGAGAGTCCCACCAGACGAATACTGTTAATTCTCCTAACCAGACATTCTATAATCACGGTGATGAAAATAATACCCTTTCTCCACATTTTCAGAGATGATAGCTATTTCGAGAAGCCCCACAGTGATGATCTAATTTTGTTGTGACAACATCCTGAGATAGAACAGCTGAGGAAACTGAGGCAGGGAGGCTAAATAAGAAATTTCAAGAGAAAGACAAATATGATATCACTTATATGTGGAATCTAAAAAATAATACAAATGAATTTATTTGCAAAACAGAAACAGACTCACAGACATAGAAAACAAACTTATAGTTAGCAAAGGGGAAGTGGGGGAGGAGTAATAAATTAGAAGTATGGGATTAACAGGTACACACCACTATATATAAAATAGACAAACAACAAGGATTTACTGTATAGCACAGGGAACTATATTCAAAATCTTGTAACAACTATAATGGAAAGGAATCTGAAAAAAAAGTGTAACTGAATCACTTTGCTGTACATCTGAAACTAACACAATATTGTAAATCAACTATACTTCAATTAAAAAAAAGAAATTTAAAGATTCATAGCAACAATGACAACATAGTCCTTTTAAAATACGCTAAGAACTGATTTAAGCACCTTCCATATATTAGCTTATTTAATCCTCTCCAGAAATCTGTGAGGTAGATTTTTATCCAGATATTATTATCCAGATTTTACAAGGAGTAAGTTAAGGGCAGAGCTGGGATTCGAACTTGGGTCTCTTAACAACCTGCTTTTCTCTGTAGGTCAGGAGTTCTCAACTTTGGCTGTATGTTAGATTCACAAGAGAGCATGAAAATATAAGTCATACACATAAGGTTCTACACTGCAGCTCTATTTGTGAATGCAAAATACCTGGAAGTAACCCAGAAACCGCTATGTCACATCCCACGCTAGAATACCATGCCTCTATGAAAAGGAGTGAGGAAGATCTCTATGTAGCATGAGGGAGCAGTCTCCAGAAGTCAGTAAAGAAAGCTAAGTGTGTGGTCTGCTACATTTATTTAAGAAAGGAAGGGACTATGTGTTTTCTGGTGAGAAACTCTACAGGACACTAGTCCTCATTTCTTGGTTAATAATTTTTTGCACAGTGACAAAGAAAGAGATAGAGCAGGCACCTCTGGATTAGAAGTTTAGGAGATTATCAATGAATTGTAACAAGGAAAGGCTGGGAAAAATTTAAACTGATTTAAGTAATCATATTGTTGCTACTAGTTGATAGTGTTATTTGGAGACTCTTGGGTATAGTAAGGGATAAAACTAATTAATAATTATGAACTCGGATACTGGGATTTTTTTAAAAAATGGAAGATGTTACACATGTAAAATCACTGAGGTCAGTAAAAACCCTGTAGTCCAGGATTTGAATTGGAATATGATGTATGGCTGAACCACGCTGACTCCGATTTGTCAGCTCCATCTTAGGCCCCCAGTCCTACCTCTTCCCCTTTCTGCATGACTGAGCTTTAGTCTACTCACAAGGAATGCGGCCAAGCCAGATAAGTTCCCTAGCAATTTTTACCTTTGCCTTCATCCGCTATGAAAACTGGAAAAATGAGTTTTGCTGATGCAGATGGGTTAATGGACATGAGACCCCCCCCAGGGGGAAGAAAAACCCCTGGTTCCCATTGGTGCAGACATGCTTCTCACTTGGTAGTCAGATCTATTTTTAGATCCTTTAAAACTCCCCTGTACCCCTTTCTGATGCATGGAGTGCAGCCGTGAACGCCTCTGGATTGCCGTCCGCCTGATCCTGCCTGTATATAAGTTACCTGCGATAAACTTCATAATTGCACTTTGGGTTCCCTGCTTCGTTTTTCAGTCTCAAAATTCCTTCTCAGTTTGGAGGATATTATTCAATATCTCTTCCTTCCAAAAGCATGATGCAAACTCTTTTTTTCCCTTAAAACATAAAATATTTTCCAGCTTTATCCACTGCAAAGGCCCAGAAACAATCACCAACTCAGCAGCAACAAGCACCCTTAGCACCTGGATTGTGGCCTCTAAATACTATTTTGCATAAAACCAAGCCAGGACCTCTTAGAGAAATGGATAATTCTAGTTTGGGACAGGAAAGTACCTATGGGCCTGAAGTATCTTGTCATAGGAGTGCAAGGAAGCTATCAGTGATGACAAGGATTATCTCAGGAGGACTCAGAAGAGAAATTAAACAGGCTCCCACCGACCAAAGGTAGGATAATTTGAACAGAATTAGAATAACAAATTGAAACACATTGAGTACGTTTATATTAATGAGTTCTTAATGACACTCTAAAAATAACAACTAGGAACGTTTGGTCACATTTGGCGGATGCTAGGGAACCAGCTCCTGATTTTATTTTATTTTTTTTCCAGCTCCTTATTTTAAAAACTGGTAAATAAAGAGAAAGTATCACGCATTTCTGCTGCCTTTCCTATTTGAACTGTTTCTCAGGTAACCTCATGGTTAATAAAAGGAAGTTTCTCTTTATAGAAACATTGCAGCTGCTGAAAGAAGGAATCATAGATTTGGAAACCCTAGGTTTAAAAAACCCTAAAAAATTAATGAATCTGGGTGATGATTATTAACACATCATGAAAAAGAGGCAGCTAGACTTTAAATATCTTTTTTTTTTTAAACACTTTTTTTTTCTTAATTTATTTATTTGTTTATTTATTTTTGGCTGCGTTGGGTCTTTGTTGCTGCGCGCAGGCTTTCTCTAGTTGCAGTGAGCGGGGCTACTCTTTGTTGCAGTGCACGGGCTTCTCATTGTGGTGGCTTCTCTTTGTTGCTGAGCACGGGGTCTAGGTGCATGGGCTTCAGTAGTTGTGGTTCACGGGCCTAGAGCGCAGGCTCAGTAGTTGTGACGCACGGTCTTAGTTGCTCCGTGGCATGTGGGATCTTCCTGGACCAAGGCTCAAACCCGTGTCCCCTGCACTGGCAGGCAGATTCTTAACCACTGCGCCACCAGGGAAGACCTTTAAATATCTTTGATTGGAGTATACAATACTACCTATGAAATAGTCTTATCAAATAATTCAAATCTGAATTTTATTAGGCCTCCACATCTAATGACTAATTTACAGGAAATACGGGGACAGGGGAACATGTTAAACCATGCCATGGGGATTCAAACAGCAAAATACAGACAGTGAGAAACTCTACAGGACACTTGTCCTCATTTCTTCATTAAAAAAATAAATAAATTTCATAATAAAAGAGAATGAGAGAGAGCAAGAACCTATAGATTAAAAGAATTTTAGGAGCTACATCAACAAATTATAACACACAGACCTTACTTGCATTCCACCTGTAACAAATGCCTAAAAATATATCAAACAGCAGGAGAAATTAGATTTTGATAGATTTGAGGAATTATTGTTATAAAGATACCTTATTATTATTATTTGGTGTGATATACTATTGTAGTTATTTTTTAAAAAGGAGTCTTTATCTTTCAGAGATACATACTGAAGTTTGACATGTGGGATTTGTGTCAAAACAATTGTATTTTTGGGGACAGGGGGTGAGAGGTGGGTGGGGACACAGGTGAAACAAGATTGATCCTGAACTGTTAATTACTGAGAGTTGATGTGGTACATGGGAGGTCAGCATAATGTCTGTCTGTGTTGCGTGTTCTTAAAATATATAACAAGTTTAACAATTTATAGAGAAAGAATTCTTATTGAATTGCCTGCGGTAAGGCCTGGGCTCAGTTTTGCTTTTGTTTCTATTTGAAAGCTCTCTCTGTGATTTTTAATGTGCAGCCCAAATTCCAGAACTTCCTTTAATTTTCTTGACCTCCCCCCAGCAGAGTTTCGAATTCAGTCCCCCTAGAGAGATGCTATACTGTGGAAACGACCCTTCCCCGTGTGATTGATCTCATCTTTACATATTTTTTTTCAGCTACCTCAGTTGCAGGGTGTTAAGATCTATTTTTCTATTAGTTTTTCTAATTTCCCCAGCTGGTTTGAAACTTCAGGAAGTTAATAGGCATTTTGCACTTGATTTATTTTGCCCTGGAGGCCTCTGAGAATGCCTGCCAATAATGAGCTGACCCATTTTTAGAAACAGGGTGTGGTTCCTAAGATGTCCCTGTCTCCTTGGCTCCAAGAGGAAATGCCCATCTTCATGGGCACCTGCAGCAACTCAGTTCGTGTCAATTTCAAAATGCTCTGGAGAATGTACACAGTCTCTACAAGGAGTTAGCGATCAATGGGGAGGGGGGAGGGGGTGTGAGCAGTTCCCTAAAGGGGCTTCTACCCACATGTTTGAGTATTCTGTCAGGTCAGGGAGGGCCATTGGGAAGCTACTTCAAAGGACCCCATGGGCCTAGAGGGCAAGGACCTTTTGCACTTGGAGCTAATGAACTCCCAGGAGCAGTGTGGACTCAAGAACCACCCCCTTAATCCCACAGACAAAGTGTCAGAGGAGGGCAGAACTTCCCTGGAGCTTGGGGAGAATGTTGGGTCTATCCACTGTGTCCAGAAACATGCGGTGGGTACACCCTGTGCAGTTGTCCAGGGTTGTTTAATGCCCTCTGTCACTGTCTTGAAATTCCTAATAATTTTTGAAACAGAGGCCTCTTTATTTTCATTTTGCACCGGGCCCTGCAAATGATGTGTTGGATGAGAGGAACGATTTTGGATGTGACACTGTGGGGAGGGTCAAACCGCCTCTTGATCCAGGCCCAGATGATCTTGTGCTTGATTTGGAGGACTGTGTAGAACGAAAACAGCAAGAAAAACCAGGAATGGAGAGAGAGGGATGCCACAGTCAGCAGGAGATCAATACGAGTATTTTTAGTACTGGTGGAAGGACTTTTCCCCTCCACTGGGTCTCTTTTGAGCTGATGCCAGCAGTGAGAACAGGACTGGGGAGATCAGATGTCTTCAGTTTAGGAGATAAGTATACTTAGAGAAGCTGAGCCAGCCACCCCGGACTGCCTGGGGGAGGGGGCCTTGTTAGGGCAGGAGCAGTGGCAGTTCAGAGATTTCCTGCTCAGTGCTCTGAGCCTTGGAGCTGGGCCTCAAACCCAGGTGGGCCAGCTCTGAGCCCACTCTCCTGCCCCTTTCATTTTTTTGGCTGCGCCGCACAGCCTGCGGGATCTTAGTTCTCTGACCAGGACTGAACCCGGGCCTGCGGCAGTGAAAGCACTGAGTCCTAACCACTGGACCGCCAGGGAATTCCCCCCCCCCCTTTTTTTTTCCTCCTTCTGCCCATTTCAGAGAGTCCTTTATATAGGCAGCCTATCCATTCACTGGCTCATTCACCAGACACAAACACACGTATGCATTTTTACGTGTGTGTGTACATACACATACAGATACACAAGCACACACACACACATCCACAATTCCAGATATAGTTTTAGGCCTTGGAGTTCTAATGGCAAACAGGACAGACAGGGTCTTTGTTCTCATGCAGGAGGAGGCAGATGGGTAGGAATATCGTAGGCAGAGATGGAGGTCCCGATAGCGTCAGGAAACATGGGGCAAGGTGTTCAGTGGATCAGAGTTCAGTCATCCTCTGAAATCTTGACCCAATCTTGAAAACGATCACACCAGTGTTGCTTCTTTCGTTTTCAAATATGCCAGGTAATATGATTTGATTAAAAGAGATTTGATTAAAACATTTAACATCATCATAATAACCAGATTAACCTCGGAACATTACTCTCTAGCAGTGGTCCTCCAAGTCAGGTCCCTGGACCGGCGGCATCAGCATCCTCTGGCAACGTGTTTGAAATGCACATTCTCAGGCCCCACCCAGACTGAATGAAACAGAAACTCTTGGGGTGGAGTGCAAGAATCTGTGCTTTAAGAAGCCCTCTGGGTGACTCACATGCATGGTGAGGTGGAGGACCACCGTCAAAAGCCACCTCCCCTTGGACCTTGAACTCTATTCCATTAGGGATGACTCTGATCCCCTCTCACCATTGAGAATGTTAACTGTTGATCAAGAAAGAGCCTTCACACCCACTGCCTCATGTGTCCTGATTCACACCTGGGCAGCCACACAGCCTCTTCGTTACTTTCTTGTTTCCAGCCTTTAAAATCTACCTTATGGAGTTTTCACTGAGCTACGATTCCTCGTAGCAGAAGATTTGGGAGAGCTTCTTGAGAAAAGGGACAAAATAGTGGAATGAGGTATTTGGTTGATTTTTGCCAGCTGCTGTAGTCTCCCCTCCTCTACCATCTGTCTGTCTGTCTCTCTCTATCTATAGCTACCTACCTACCTACCATCCTGTCTTTCTTCTACTATCTATTCAGTATTTGCCCTTTTGTCAGTCTGTCCATCTATGTACCTGTCTAAGTGTCTGCCTATGTATCTGTGTGTGTATGTATATATGTATCTATCACCTGACAAAGGAGAGTGGAAAGGGAGAGAAAATAAAGGGGAAGGTGGGGTTTGAGTAAATTTTTGGACTTCTTGGAGCCTCAGATTCTTCAGATGTTAAAGAAGTGTGTGCTCGTGCACCTGTGTGTGTGTGCGTGTAACACTACTATTTCATGTGATTACTATAAGGCTTAAAGGTGAGTACATATGACACCATTTCCGACTCATGCAGAAGGTGGTCAGTTGATGGTCACAGAAGCTGAGTCTGAAAGGAGAAGAGAAGGAGAGAAGGGAGGGGAGGGAGGGAAGTGTGAGGATGGGCTGAGCAGGAGGGAGGAGGAACAGAGGGCCGGAGAGGCGACAGGAAAGGCCTGTCCAAGTCCAAGGGGACTGACTTGGAATATAAGGCAAGGAGGTGGGGCCGAGGTGGCAGGGAGCAGGTTAAGTTTAATGATGGAGGGTCTGAGGACCTGGAGGGGGAGGTCGAAGGTGGAAGAGCCAAGTGGCATGAAAATAGGGTGCCTCAGAAATCAGAGGGAAAAGCACATTTTAAGGCAGCTATTAAAGAACCTAAGTGAATGTACCTTTAAATGAATTGCGTGTTTATGTTTCTGGAATGGAGGTGTGCCTGGGGATGCTTCTCCCACAACTCACCCACCCACTCCCCACCAAGCTGTGAAAATATATACCTGCTTCTCTCTCCAAGTCGTTCTACCAGCTAATTATCTGTAAAGATTCAAATCATGAACTGAAACTCCAAAGCTTTTTATGGGCATTAGGGGAGTATTAAATAGGAAGATTGGAAGCAAAATTACAGTTCCCCCAATAGATTTTTGGGGGGATTGATAAAAATCTGCTTTTAATTAAAAATAGAAATCAATAAGGCCCCCTATACACAAACAGGAAAGCCTTTGGGGCTTAGTCCCCTGTGCAAATGTCTGTGGATGTCTGCCGGGCTCCCAGCCTCAGCTGCCTGGTCTGTGGGCCTCCAGGAAGAATGATTGATGGGCTGGCTGGATTTTTGGCTGAGAGGTCTTGCTAATAGATACACGAAAGCAGAGGTTGTAATGCAGCTCACAAGATGAAGTAATGGGCTTGTCTCTGTCTAGGTAGGGAATTCTGCCAAACCCTGTGTTTTAAATAAAATGAGGCTTTTGTGGTTCTTGGCATGGGCCCGCCAGTGCAGGCTAACCTTGGCATCTGTGTGCTGGGCTTTCTCTAGAATGTGGCTGAGAGTTGACAAGGGCTCAGGGGTTCCTCAAGGGCAGGGATACTGGGCTTGGGGACCCTCCCCACCAAGCCTATTCCTTTGTCAGTAAAGGCATCAACTCAGTTGCTCAAGCTGAAAACCTAGGAATCAGCCTTGATTCCTCCCAGATCTCAAATCTATCTTAAGTCTATTCATTTTTCTCTATTTTCACTGCTTCCACCGCAGGCCTGCCACCAACATCTCTAACCTAGATGCTACAAGACTTTCTTAATTAGCCTGCCAGTTCTCTCTCTCTCTCTTTTTTTATTGGAGTATAATTGCTTTACAATGTTGGGTTAGTTTCTGCCGCACAGCGAAGTGAATCAGCCATACGAATACACACATCCCCTCCCTCTTGGACCTCCCACCACCCCCGCTCCCCATCCCACCCAACTAGGCCATCACCGAGCACCGAGCTGAGCTCCGTGTGCTGTACAGCAGGTAGTCTGTCAGTTCCCTTGCTCACCCTCCACAGCCCACCCTCCTGCTAAAGTCAGAATTAATTTGTTTTGAGATTGTGGATATTTTTTTTTACTGTGTATAACAATCATCCATTTCTTTGTATTATTGAGTGTTATTCCATTATATGAATATACCACAATTTGTTGATCTTTTCCCATAAGGTGAACATTTGGGTTGTTTCCCGTGTTTGGTTACAGCGAATAAATAAGGACATTCATGTACAAGTTGCTATGTTGCTAAGAACACTCACAAGTATTTCTGTAGATGTGTATTTTCACTTCTCTTGATTAAAACCTAGGAATGGAAGAGCTGCATCACTTGATTTGTGTATACCTAACTTTAAAAAAGACTTTATTTTTTAGAGCAGTTTTAAGTTCACAGCAAAATTAAGATGAAGGCATCCCTGCCCCCACACGTGCTCAGCCTCCCCCATTGTCAGCATCTTCCGCCAGAGCAACGCATTTGTTACAACTGATGAACCTACATTGACAGATCATTACCACCCGTAGGGTTCACTCTTGGTGTTGTGCATTTTAGGGGTTTGGACAAACGTACTGTTGACCCTGTACAATGTGCGTTTGAACTGTGCGGGTCCCCTTACACGTGGGTCTTTTTCAGTAATAAATACTACAGTCCTACACAGTGCATGGTTGGTTGAACCCATGGATGCCCAGGAACAGCAGATACGGAGGGCTGACTATAAGTTATATGCCAATTAACCCCCATGTTGTTCAAGGGTCAACTGTGTAATGACATGTATCCATTATATAGTATCATGCAGAGTATTTTCACTGCCCTGAAAATATTCTGTGCTCCTATTCACCTTCCTCCCCCACCACACACAAAGAATGATCTTTTTGTGTGAAGTCCTCAGCAGGAAAGTCAGTGCAGCCCTTTAAAACACACACTGAGAAACCAGATCACCTGGGTTTGAATTCTGGCTTCTACCACCTGCTGGCTGTGTGGGCTTGGCAAGTTACTTAACCTTTCCATGCCTCAGTTTCCTCAGCTGTAAAATGGGGATAATGGCATCTACTCATGCAAATTTTTGAGAATTAAACTGATGTAAATGAAGTACTTAAAATAGTACCTGGTACTATATATGTTCGTCTCGGTATACATATACATGTTACTATGCATATAATGGTTAGCTGTTGTGGTTATTATTATTCTCATCAATTTATCCTTGCTCCTAGAAAACTCCAGACTTCTCCTCATGGCTCCCAAGGTCATGCATAATCTACCTTCTGCTTGCATCTCCAATCTTAAATTCTCTTGCTCGTGACCTTCAGCCATCCTAGCCTCTCCCTCTTCCTCAGACTTGTCAAGTTCCGTCTTTCTTAAGCTTTTGTATGTTTATTCCCTCAGTCTGGAGTCCTTCTGATGACTGGTTCACTCTCTTTATGTGTCTTTTCAAATATCACCTCCGCAGAGAGGGCTTCCACTTGCAATGTGAATCAGGGTGTGGCTGGTTGGCCATTGAGATCACATGGCAGCCAGTGCAGAACATGGACTGAAAGTCCTTCTAGAGAAGGTTTTCTGAAGTAGGAAGGCAAAGTGAACGTGTGAGAGTTTCCTAAACCTGAGCAGGAGGTTTGGGCTGGCAGCGGTCCCTCTCACTGGTCCCTTAGTTGACAGATTCCCTGGGGATCTCACTTCCTCTCCAGTGGAGGGGTTCACTTGGATACAAATTTCCTAGATACACCTCGGAAGGCATGAGTGGGCCCAGCTATATGATGAGGTTGCCTTGACTCTATGTAGGGTGTGGGAACTGAATATGGCCCCCAAATATTCCACAGCCTAATCTCCAGAACCTGTGAATGTTACCTTACGTGGCAAAAGGGACTTTGTGGGTGTGATTAAGTTAAAGATCTTGAGATGGGGAGCTTCTCTCCGATTATTCAGGTCAGACTGATATGATCGCAAGGGTTCTTACAAGAGAGAGGCCTGAGGGTCAGAGTCAGAAGAGAGGGATGCTTTTTGAAGATGGAGGAGGGGCTACAACTCAAGGAATGCAGATCACTGTTAGAGGCTGAAAAAGTCAAGGAAACGAATTCTCCTCTCAGAGCTTCCAAAAGGAACCAGCTCTACTGACGTGTTGACTTTAGTCCACTGAGACTAGTTTCAGCCTCCCTTTTTTTTTTGACTTTTAAAAATTGAAGTATAGTTGATTTACAATGTTGTGTTAGTTTCAGGTGTACAGCACAGTGATTCAGATATATATATATATATATACACACACACACACTTTTTTAGATTCTTTTTCCTTATAGGTTATTACCAAATATTGAGTATAGTTCCCTGTACTATACATTAGGTCCTTGTCGGTTATCTATTTTATGTATACTAGTGTGTCTATTTTAATCCCAAACTCCTAATTTATCCCTCCTCCAACCCTTTTCCCCTTTGGTAACCATAAGTTTGTTTTCTATGTCTGTGTGTCTATTTCTGTTTTGTATATAAGTTCATTTGTATCTTTTTTTTTTTTTTTTTTTAGATTCCACATATAAGCAATATCATATATTTGTCTTTCTTTGTCTGACTTACTTCACTTAGTATGATAATCGCTAGGTCCATTCATGTTGGTGCAAATGGCATCATTTCATTCAGACTTCTGATCTCCACACCTGTAAGAGATTAAAATTTGTGGTGTCTTAAGCCACTAAGTTTGCGGTAATTTGTTACAGCAGCAATAGGAAACTCATACATGCAGACGGGACCCTGACAGTTAGAGCCCAGGACTCTCTCTGCCTGTCCCCACCAGTGCTGACTCTTTACATCCCCTTTCTCTTCTGTACTCAAGCTCCAGGAAAGTCATTTAGAGGCTGCTGAGGCCTTGTAGCTGTATGGTCGAGTGACATCAGATTCAGGTGATGGTGACAGCCATCTCCACTACTTCCGGTCCTGGCCTGCCCTCATTCTGTCTCACCTGTTAGGACAGAATTGAAAATATATGGCTCATATTACACCCTTGACTTAATTTATTCTCTGTTTCTGACTCCTGGCCTGGACTTGTGAGAAATGTTGAGTGGGCCCCACCCAGGCCTGTAATTCAACTTTTGCTTCCCCATCTCCCTCCATTTATTCATTCCTCACCTCACTCACTTATTCATTCATTCAGCAAATATTTACAGAGCATGTTCTATGTGTCAGGCAGTGTTTTAGGTGCTTGGACTATGTCAGTGGGCAAAATGAAGCTTGGAGCTTATAGTATAGTGAAGGGAGAAGACAAAATGCAGTAAATATAATAAATAAATCCATTTATAATAAATCAATAATGCTTATCCTTATGGACAAAATAAAAAGTATAGCGGGGTAACAGGAGTGCAGGGGTGAATTGCAGGTTTAAATAGGGTAGACAGGGTAGGCCTTACTGAGAAAGTGACATTTGAACAAATTCTAAAAGGAGGTGGGGGAATGGGCTGGGCTGCTAGATGGGAGAAGGACATTTAGGCAGATCCAGCAGCCAGTGCAAAGGCCCTGAGGAAGGAGCACACTTGAGGTCTGTCAAGGAGGCAATGTGTCTGGAGTGGGAGGAGTGAGAGGCAGAGTAGTGGGAGGGGAGCTCACAAAGGTAAAGGGGACCAAACCACATGGGGCCTTGTGGAGCATCACAAGAACTTTGGCTTTACTCCCAGCCCAGGCCATGAGGAGCCACTGGAGGGTTTTGAGTAGAAGAGTGGCATACTGAGACTTTTTAAAGGATTCCTTTGGCTGCTACACTCATAACATCCTGGTCAGTTGATTAAGAGATAGCTCTTGTCTTTAAAATGTTTACAGCCTAGTAATGGTGATAAGACTGACACATACATAACAATAATACAAGCTAGAAAGTAGCAAATGGCAATGAAAAGACACTCAGATTCTACAAGGGCTCTAATACTGAAAGAGGAGAGAGAGATTGATTTCAGCTGGGGTAACAGAAGGTAGACTCTTAGTAGGTAATTCAGAGGAAGGGCCATTGAGATGGGTAGGATCAGACATGGAGATCTGATGATGGAGTTGGCACTGTGGGTCCTAGTGTGTGGAACAGAGTGAACTCAGTAGTTCAGAGGCTATCAGTTAGGCAGGTGGGTATCTGACCATGGAGTGCATGCCAATCACCAAGCAGCTTGTTCAAAGGCAGATTCCTGGATCCCACCTTTGGAAGTTCTCATTTGGAAGGTTGGGGAAGGGTGCATTTTAATGGGCACATGAGTGATTCTGATGCAAGTGTGGGGTTGCCCTCTAAGAAATGTTGTCTTGGGCTAAATAAGGGAATGCAGTAGGAAGTATGTTTGGTCAAGTTGGAACTAACAGTCTGAGTCCAGAGTACCAGACTGGGGATTTGGCATGTTATCCCGTAGGGACTATTGGATGGCTTGGAGCTCCAAGTCTGAGCTCCAGTTAAAGGCCTCTAGCAAAGACCTGATCTAAGGCAGCCCTTTTTTTTTTTTTTTTTTAAATAAATTTATTTATTTATTTATGTATGACTGTGTTGGGTCTTTGTTGCTGTGTGTGGGTGGGCTTTCTCTCGCTGCGGTGAGTGGGGGCTACTCTTCATTGCGGTGTGTGGGCTTCTCATTGTTGTGGCTTCTCTTGTTGTGGAACATGGGCTCTAGGCACGCAGGCTTCAGTAGTTGTGGCACTTGGGCTCAGTAGTTGTGGCTTGCGGTCTCTAGAGCTCAGGCTCAGTAGTTGTGGCACACGGGTTTAGTTGGTCCATGGCATGTGGGATCTTCCCGGGCCAGGGCTCGAACCTGTGTCCCCTGCATTGGCAGGCAGATTCTTAACTACTGCGCCACCAGGGAAGCCCAGGCAGGCTTATTTAAGAGTTATTCATCAGTCATGTGCAGAGTGAGGCAAACACACAGGGGAGGGAGCAACAATTGCACAGGTGGGTGTGAAAATCAGCCTGAACTGGGACCAGGGCATGGGGGATGGGAGGTGTGAGAGATGAGAGGCCAATGAAATGGACTGAAAATGCCACATGCAGAAGGACTCCATCCATCTTGATCACCTCCTGTGTGCTTGGCATGAAGGAGATGCTCAAGAAACCTTTCTGAAATGAAAGAATTCAGAGGACTTGGCTACTGCTTGAATGTGGGGAGCAAGAGAGAGAAAGAAGAGAGAAGTAAGGAGGAGGCCATTGAGTACAATAAAGGCTCAAATCATGAGGGAAACTCAGGAGATACAGAAAATAAGAGAAAGACACAAACAAAGCAAATGAAACACAACTAAACAAAACCAAAAAACAAAACAAAGAGTGACTCAAGCAGAAGACAAGAGATCAGCCATGCACAGCAGAAGACTTGGGCTCTGATCCCCAGAGCTTCCAGACAAGTGGGGCTTGAAGAGCTGAGTTTTTTGTAGAGGCCCAGCCCTAGAGCCAGACTTCTGGGGTTCAAATCCTGGTTCTACCTCCTACTAGCTGTATGATTTTGGACAGGTTACTTCAACTCTGTATATGGCTCAGTTTCCTAGGGGTTGTTGTGAGATAAAAAAAATAATACTTGCATAGGCTTACAGCAGTACCTAGCACATAACAAGTGTCTGATACACTTAACTGTTACTGTTGTTGTTAGAAGAGAAAGGAGCCCCAGTTGAAGGTGGAAAACCACAAGGCAGCTACATGGGGCTGGGGTGGGGCTGGGGTGGGACTGGGAGGTACCTATTGGCTCTGTTTGCCTTCAAACCTAAGGTCCCGGGACAGAATGATGGGGCCACGCAGTCTGTGGGCCTGGGAGGCAGGAGGCAGCTTCTTGGGGTGATGGGAGAGAGAAGAGGAGAGAGAGAAATTGATTGTTTGTGGGGAGAAATGGCTAGACTTTGAGCTCTAAGGATACTGAGAAAATGAACACATGGCTTCCATAGTGAGGGTCCTTCTTGAAGGGAGCAGAACAAACCTGCCTGGGCAGGGCAGCAGCTAAACTTCCCGATGCCCTAGGGGGTACTTGGAAGACACTCCAGAGCTGTGATTTCAACCAATAGCCCAAGCAGATGGGTTCAATAAAGCCAATGGTTATTTACATCAATGCAAAGACTGTGTGTGTTTATTTCTGGCTCCTGGGGTCTGGAAAGGAAAAGGAATGATTGAAATGAGGAATGTGGTGAAAGGAAAAAATGGACAATCTAACAAGGAAAAAATGTTCATGCTTAGCCTAATCCCTTTCATCCCAGGGCCTCTGAGGGCTCAGTGAGGGGATCTTGTAAGCCCTCCAAAGACCTCAGACCCATACCAGCTGGCATCCAAGGCAAGGGCCCTGTGAATCACTCTTCTGCGGTCAGGGGACAGAGGGCTGGCATGGGAATGGAGGAGGAGCAGAGGGGTGCCTACTCGGATGTGCACGGGGGTGTGAATCCTGCCCCACCCTTTCCTTGCGCTGTGACATTGGGCAAGACCAGAACCAATCTGTGCTTCAGTTTCCACATCTGTAAAAGGAGTAGAGTCATCAAACATCCCTTGTAGGGGGGTTGTAAGGATTAAGTGAGTTACAATAACTGGGGAAGTGGGGAAATCTAGTACCTGAAGGAACAGGCTAAGCCAACCCAGGCCCCCAGAGGCAGGGTCTGGGCTATGATGGTCTCACGGGGGGAATGGAGGGTGGTGGGAGTGCTTGTCTGGAGCACGCATGGTGCTATAGTTGCCGCTTGTGGCTTTTGAAACTGCTGTACATTTTCTGGCCAACGCCTGCCTGTGTGTTCAGGAGAAATGCTCTCTTTCTCTCCAGGCAAGGGAGCCTGGCGTCTGGTTGCCTTCTCCCTCCTGAGCCTTGCACTTGGGCTCCTTGGCTGTAGTTGGGAATCAGGGCTGCATCAGAACCAGTGGGAATGCCTGGGAGAGTGACCTTGGGGGAGGAGGCCTGGCTGAGGGCCCCCAAATCTCTTAACTCCTGCTTTTCTCAGGGGAGAAGAAAAAAATTAAAAAGAGCATGCAGGGTTTTCTAGGTCTGTAAATGCCCTTGTCCACGGTTCTTAGGGGTTCCTTATGAATCAGGCCCCACCAGACTTAGTGCCAAGTGCCTGGCTCTTTAGATAAGACCTGGCAGCTCCTCAAGCTGAGCATTTTAAGGGCTTTCTGGTGCTGCAAACACTTCACCAGAGCCTCGCCATGGGGGAGCTACCTCCTGATGGCGCCCCTCTCCTGAGGTTCCGGATGCTGGAAAGCTGGACCCTTGGACCTGGAACCACCAGTGAGCTGGGAACCATTATTAAGTCAAGGTCTGGTCTTTTCCTTCATTTCGTCCCATACAATCCTGGGCTGTAGAAAGGCTTTTACTTTTGATTTTTATGCTAGATGAGGATACTGGCTCAGTTGCCCTATGCCCGCTGAATAGTCAGCGGTGGAGCCTGCGGGCAAGTGCTCTCCCATTAAGAAAGCTCTGTTGTGTGCATTCTCCTGCCTTTTCCAGATGATAGGGGTTTCTGAGTTGGGAGCACCTACAAAGCATGCTCTCTAACTCACTTCTGCATCCCAGGCAATGCCTGGCACAGGATAGGTGCGTATGACCATTGACTAAGTGGTTAAATGAAGCACAAAAACTGGCTCCTCTGCAAAACACACCAAACTGGAGAGGGAAGCAGTGGAAACCATGGAAGGGCAGGAAGTGGGATGTATGAATCCAGCTGCAGGACTGGCCCCATGACGGTATGGCGATGGGGGAAGGAGAGGCTGCTGTTCAGGTGGCAGAGCCAAGGGGCACGGGTGAACTCCGGCTCCATTCAGCTGCCTTTTGTTTCCAAAAAATCCCCCAGTGCAGGGGCAGTCGGGCTGTAGGAGGAGTCTCTGGAGAGTGACATTTCTTGAAGTTGGCTGAGTAGCAGGGCTTTGGTTATAAATGATTGATCCCACCTGGCGGGAGTCTAGGCGGTGCCAAAGCTTTCAGGGCAGTGTCCTGACTTCAGAAATACGGGTCTGGTAAGAGTTAGGCAAGGAGGGCAGGACCCAGCCAAGGTGGTTGGAGTTCAAGGAGAGGTCTAATTATGGACTGAATGTGTGTGTCCTCCCCCCAGTTCATATGTTGAAACCTTATTCCCCAATGTGATAGCATTTGGAGGTGGGACCTTTGGGAGGTAAATTAGGATGAGATGAGGTCATGAGGGTGGGGCTCCCATGATGGGAATAATGCCTTTTAAGAAGAGAAAGAGACAAAAGATCTGTCTCTTTGCCATGTGAGGATACAAGGAGAAGACGGCCGTTTGCAAATGAGAAAGAGTGCCTTTACCAGACACTGGATTTGCAGATGCCTTAATCTTGGACTTCCCAGCCTCTAGAACTGTGAGAAATATGTATTTGTTGTCAAAGCCACCTGGTCCATGGTATTCTATTATAGCAGCATCCTCTCCCTCCACATCAGCCTGACTGTTCAGTGTTGGTATAGAGCTGGAATCCAGTTTTACAGGGTAGAGAAATAGACTCCACCTCTTGGTGGTGGTAGGAGCTGTTACATTGCAAAGGGTGTGCCTGTAGGGGTGGGGTGGGGAATGTAGCTCTTTCTGCAAACAACTCTGGAGCGATCTTCAACTCCTACCTCTCGCAGAGGACTGGTTGCCCAGTGCTGTTGAATCTACCTCTGCAGTATGTGTTCAGCCATGTACCTATTTCCATTTTCCATCACTGCAATCCCTTATCTCTTGCTTGAACTTATGCAGTGGCTTTCTAACTGGCCTCTGTGTCTCCCGTCTCCCCCTTGCACCCCAATGCATCTTCCCAGGTGCTTCTGGAGTGATCTTCCTAAACACATCTGACCAAAACACGTGTGCTCAAAACACTGACAGCATCCCATTGCCTACAGGAAAACATTCAAATTTCTCAGCATGATATTCAAGGCCTTCTGTGATTTATTTTTTCGACAACATTTCCTGGCATTTTCCACCCACATATTCCAGAAACACCAGACTTTTCTCCATTCCCTGAAAGTTCTCATCACTTTCCCTTTGGGTAGCATACTTTCCTCCACTTTATTGTAGACTGCCAGAGTCCTGAGCGTCCCCCATAGCTGAGCTCAAATATCTCTTCCCTGCATCACATTCTGTGATTGCCTGCATTTCTGTGCCTATAAGGCACTTTGTCTACAGGTCATTGAGCAAACACTCATTCAATTAACTTGTGCATGTGTTGGGTGCTGGGGTTATAAGGTGTGTCTTGTCTGTTTCGCTTATTTGTTTGTCTGCTTGCTTGTTTGTTTTTCCTTAACCATGAAATTGTGAGCCCCACAAATAAATGGAATATGCCTTGCAGTGTGTACCAGGGTAGTAGGTGTTCAGCAGACCCTTGTAATTCAAATTGAACTAAAACGCATTGGCTTCTGGGCGAGGAAGAGAGTCACCTTGTGCTTCATATGAATGATCAGATTCCATCGATGTGGAATACAGTATAAGATGCACTTAACGTTAAAGTGCTACTGAACATAATTTAATCTTTCTTGGATGATTCAAAAGCTCTCCAGAATCTTGTAGTGCTGCAGGATCATCAGTGCAAGCACCCATTCTCATTGTGTGGCCCTGCCAGTCAGGAGTTCAGGTTGGTAGAGTTCTGGGGAAATCAGAATTCTTCTTTGTTTTAAACCAACAATTTGCCTAAGTGTTTTAAAAGTACATATTATAATCAAATGCTTGATTTAAAAAACTTTTTTTTTTTTTTTTTTTTTTTTTGCACAGAGCAGGTTAATTCTGGTGAGCTGTGGGGTGGATGAGAGTCTAATTAATAGTGATTATCTGGGAGCTGAGCTCACATGTTCCAGTGCTTGAAATTGAGGTTCCTGAACTGAAAGCACAGCAGCCACATCCTGGGACAGTTACACCAGTGCCACTAAGGTTGTAAGGTAGCACAGGACAGGAACGTAACTGTTCTTGTCTTGTGCAGATAACACTAGGCAGGAGGGGTCCTCACTTCAGATGGGAAGATTGAGTGATCTCTTGCATCTGAGTTAGGAACTGCTTTCTCTCTTTAGTCCAGGCCTGGCCAGAGGGGTAGAGCAGATCTGAGCTGAGGGACTGGATACTTTGGGAAATCAGCAAACACAACTATAATCTCCATGATGTAAAATAATCTGCTGGATTTCTTTCGGCTTCAGCTCTTGGAAGTTGTCACTCCTGTCCTTGACAATGAAAAGAAGGGGAACAAACTGAAAATCAGTAACTTTTCTTGGACTCCTCAGAGAACTGAGGTTGACAAGCAAACCACCACCTTGAAGTCTGGAGAGACAGGCAAATCCAGAGAGCCACAGCCAAGGCTTGTTTACCTGAACCTGAAGCCACTGGGGCCATAAGCAGATAGGAACACTTACATGGTAATCTTGACGAATTGCTGGAGGCTGAGTGTGGACTCACCTGAGAGTGAGAAACTCCTACATTGGGTGATTGCAGCATAGAGAGAGTGATTGACAGGGATGTTATAAGGGGTGGGAGGGACAAATTGGGAACGCCGTTATAAGATACCTGTGCTACATGTGAAGTGGTACACTCTTATTTGAGGTGGACTTAGATTAGTTAAACATGCGTCTTGGAAACTCTAGGGCAACCACTAAAAATTTTTTAAAAAGAAGTATAATTGATACGCTAAGAGAGGAGATAAGATAGAATCATATAAAACACTCAGTTAAAACCAGAGAAGGTGGAAAAAGAGGGAGAAACACCCCCCAGAGAACAAATATAACAAACAGAAAACAATAAAACAGTCATCGACATGGGAGATAGTAGTCCAAACTTGATCAATTATCACTTTAAATGGGAATGGGCTACCTCAACTGAATTGCATCTGCAAAGACTCTTTTTCCAGATAAAGTCATATTCACAGGCTCTGGGTTGGGGTAGGTCATGGACATATCTTTTGGGGACATTACCATTCAACCCACCACAAGGGGTTTAGGCCAAATAAACTCCAGGTCTCACTCAGCCCTCAAAGTCTCTGACATAAAAATGACAAAGTGCAATGATCTCTACTATATAAGGAATGAATCCAAGTTGGTAAGAAAAACATCAGCACCCCAAAGAGGTAAATGGAGAATCCATACATACAATAGGGAGTTGCTCCAATAAGTAAGCAAACATTCATGGAAGTTCTGTTTTCCTCATGCTAGAGAGATGCAAACTGAGACTAAAACCCAGTGCTAGCAAGGATGTGATAAAACTGATGCTTACATGTGGACCCAACCATTTATTCCCAGGGACTGGCTCACTGTAGGCACTTATATTGAATTGCTGCTGGGTGTGTTAATTGTCAAAACACTTTGGGGGAAAAATGTGGTAACATATTCCAAGAACCTTGAAAATAAAGGTGTCTGTTGCTGAAAAAAAATGTGAATGGTGTAAAAACACCAATTACAAGACAGTTTGTCAGAGTGGATTAAAATATAAAAAGAGACCCAAGTGTAAGTTGTTTATAAGAAACCTACTTTAAGTATAAGGACTCAGATGAAAAGTAATGGCATGGAGAAAGAAATGCCCTGCTAACTCTAGTTGGAAGAAAGCTAGAGTAGCTATGTTAATTTCATACAAAAGCAGACATTAAGAATGAGGAAAACTATCAGGGATAAAGAGGAAATTGTGTAATGTGAATTCTCCAAGAAAACATAGTAATCCTAAGTGTGTATGTGCCTAATAAACTGTCAAAACATGCAAGGCAAAAACGGAGAGAACCACCAGGAAAAGTAGACAAATCTGCTATGGCAGCTAGAGACTTCAACAGTAATTGGTAGATCAAGCAGGCAGAAGATCAGTGAGGTTATACTTGACCTAAAATAACATGCTGTGTTACGTGGAAAACGTACTTTTCTGTTGTCCTTATTTCCCTAACCTCTTTGAAATGTCTGAAGAGATGACCATAGGGTAAATCTAGAAACTCTATTGGAATTTAATTTGGTTTTTAAAGAACCCTGGTTCTATTAAAGCAAATAATTATCCTGCCTTTGGTTTATAAAGACAGAAAATAATGGTACTTCTATGACCTTTGATTTGTATAATCACTGCTTTATTTCAAAGTACTTTTATGTTGGGGATGAGAGGTGGGCGAAATGGGTGAAGGGGGTCAAAAGGTACAAACCTGCAGTTATAAAATAAATAAGTCCTGGGGATGTAATGTACAGCATGGTGACAATAGGTAATAATATTGTCTGGCATATTTGAAAGTTGCTAAGAGAGTAGACCTTGAAAAACACAAGAAAAAAATCATAAGAAATAAATTTTTCGTAACTGTCTGTAGTGATGGATGTTAACTAGACTTGCGATCATTCCACAATATATACAAATATTGAATCATTATGTTGTATACCTGAAACTAATATAATGTTATGTGTCTATTATACCTCAATTTAAAAAAAGTATTTTTGTGTGCCTGAGTTCATTTGACCCTCACAACCAGTATCTGTAAAACAGGTATGAAAATATGCACCAGGCAGATCTTTTCACTTCCCTTTTATAGGTTATATAATCTAAGATTCAAAGAGATGAAGTCACTTGGCTGTGATTACCCAGTTAGGAAGTGACAGATCTGGATAGAAAACCCAGTTCTTTCCATTCTTACCCTGCTATTCCTTCTACTCCACTAGGTTTCCTCTGAAAATAACTGGGTTTGAGAGAGATTTCGTCGCATACTGCTATTTTGGACTTTGTAGACACAGATTTAAGGGAGACACCCCCCACCAACACACTCCAACATCTGTACAATATCCCCTCCCAAAGATGTTTTTTGAAAACAGCAGCTAGTGTTTATGAAGTCACTCTGGATTTGACAGGATGCTGTCAAGTATTCAATGCCTCCCACCTCCCCTCCCTCTCTCTTTTCCTCTGGACCACTCCCTCTACCAGTACCCCCTACAGACCTTTATTGGAGGCTTCCGTTGTCTCAAGAACAGAGTCAGAGAAAAAGGGCTTCAAATTCTTGGCTTTTAAGATGCAATCCTGGTGCAAGTCAGAGAGATTTTGGAGAATCAGTTGTTGGTTTTTTTTTTTTTCTACTTAAGATGAGATTTTGAAAGAGGGGACTCACTGGGGTGGGTTGGGATGATTTGTAAGGCGGTAAGGGGCCTGCCAGTGCTGTACCCTGCCTCTCCACAGCCCTCCTGATGCCCTGTTGCCAAAGGGAGGTGGGTGACAGAACTTCCCAGTGAGTGTGAGCACCTGAGCCTAGAGGGCACGGCTGCTTTGCAGGAGCTGTGCATGGTGTGGTCCGGAAATTACTGCAGGAGTCTAGGCTGGGGGATGAGAAACCAAGTTCCTGATGGCCCTGAACCAACAAGGTGAGGGCAGCAGAAGCTTGAGGGCTCCAAGGCCAGGGTGGCAGGTAGCTGAGCAAGGGCTGTTGGTGTACCCAAAGGCTCATCATTACACAAAGGGGACACTGCCATGCAGAGCACAACAGCTCTGGGGCAGAAACCAATGCAATTTCCATCTCCATTTCCCCTGCCACCTTCTACTACAGGGACCCAAAGCGTTAACGGTGTTTCCTTAGCTTTCCCTGCAGCTGGGAGTGGCCGTGGTGTCACCAAGCGACAGCCACTAACTTCCAGACTTCGTGTTCTGTAAAGAAAATAAACTCTCTTGGTTCCCAAGCTTGAGCATGCATCGGAATCACCTGGAAGGCTTATTAGAACACGGATTGCTGGTTCTGATTCAGTAGCCTGGAGTGGAGTCCGAGGATCTGTATTTCTAACAAGGACCCATGTGATTCTGACGCAGCCGGTCTGGGGACCATACTTTGAGAAACACTGATTTAACTCACCATAAGTCAGGACAACAAGTATTTGCAGTGGAACGCAATCCTAACTGATACCAGGCCACGCCTGAAACCAGACAGTGACAGAGACACCTTAACAGACGTCAGCTTGGAGAGGTGACCTGAGGACTTGACAGAATGCCGCATCCCCAAAACAAAGCTTTACAAATCTACTGAGAGTGGAGGGCCAGAACTTAAATGCCAGAACGGGCAGCCAGGCTGGAGACAGAAAAGAAGATCCGGAATTTAACTGAGTTCGCCATGTATTGGCAAGACTAAAGTTTTCAGATGGGGTTGTGGGATGGAAATTAAGTTCAGCTTAGAAAAACAAAGTTAAATTTTCTTGTCCTCTTCTGAGTAAATGGCTTGTGAATTCATACGTACATATTTAATAGGGCCTCCTTAAGTTTGGGAAGGGAAAAATAGAAAGCCCACAGGGAAGTATTAAATGAGTAATGTTCGGCTTAATTTACTGTTTATGATTTTTAGATGAGTGAAAATTGACTGTAATTGGCAGCCTGAAGGAAGATAGTTTAAAAATACATTAACGCACACACAGGTCACATTCAAGGAAAGGGTTGCAACAGAATCCCTTCGTAACTGGGATCTCAACATCCCATGCCTACTTGTCTCCCTATTTCAAACGATTTGATAAAACAGAATGCTGGTGTAGTCAAAAGTATTCGTGCATCTTCTTACGATGGGATCTGACCTGTATTATAGGCCACTTAATGTGCAAACACACTTGCATAATTGAAAAACAAGACAGTGAAACACAGCATACTGAAATGTCAAGTAAATGTTACCCATTTACCCATATATAACACAAATGTGTACCAAGCACTGGTTGTAGGTTGGGGTGTGCTGGGAGGGGTACACAGGTGAATATGACATCTCCCCAAATGGATTTTAAGTTCCTTGAGTGGAGGGGCTAAGACAAATCACCAATGTCTTTAGGATTAGGTGGGATATGGCAAGTGCACTAAAAGAGTTACTAAAAAAGGGGTGGGGGACTCCTGAGAGGCCCTTGGTAAATTGGAGGCTAATGTTTGAGGTTCCCTTGAATTATGGGTGGGATTTTTGATAGTGAGGAGCAGATATTTTGGCATTAAAAAGAGACCTTAAAGCACATTTAGACTGACCACTGACCGGAGGCTTTTAATTCCCTTCAGGTTATGTCCAAATAGTCATCGCCTCTGGTCATCTCATCTTTTCATTCATTGGCTTGTTCAGCATGTATATGATGAAGCTCTTGTGTGTTGATGAGGCAATGAGATGGTGAGCAAACCCAGATTTAGTCTCTGCCCACCTGGTGCTTATGGTCTAGTAGGGGAGACAGCAAAAAATGAAACAAGGAGTCATCTGGGGCTAGGAGAGCCTGGAATAGGGCAATGATCTGCTTTCTGAAGGGGTGGAGCCTGAGCCTGTCAAGAGCTAACGGATGCAAAGCATGAATTAGGTTCAAGAAGGGAGAGAAGAGCTTTCCATGTGAATGGAACTGCCCAGGCAAAAGCCTTGAGGCAGGAGAGTCTGGTGAGAGGTTCTCAAGGGGGCACAGGGAACAAGAGGGCAGAGAGGAGGGTGAGGCCAGAAAGAGCAGAGCGTTATAGGTTGCAGGGAGAGTTGTGCTTTTGAACCCTAAGGACACTGGAAAGTCTTAGAAAGTTTTAAAGCAGGGGTTGAATGGTAGGGGAGATGTGTGTGGGAAAAGGGGATTGTGAGTGTGTGTGTGAGAGTGTGTGTGTGTGTGTGTGTGTGTATGTGTGTGTGAGAGAGAGAGAGAGAGAGAGAGACATAATCAGATCTGTATTTTGAAAAGATGCTTCTGTTGCATCTTGAAATGCACCCATTGACAGGAGACCCCTTACCTGTCCATATGTGGACAGCCTGATTGGTTAGAGAGTAATACTTTATAATAGGTCACGTATCTTTGGATGTTCCAAGGTAACTAGCAGGTACCTACACACTTTCTGAAGGCGAAGCAGCCCCTGATCCTCCACCTGTTTCTCATCTGACTTTACCTGAAGTCCCCTCACCACACTGGTCTTTTCCCTCAGAGCCTGCTAGAGTCTGGCCCCTGAAGTGTGATGCGCAGAACAAACCCAGAACCACGGTATAGTCTGTCTGGCATGTGCGTACGTCCTCTCTCATTCTAGAGGCTACACTTTTAGTGCAAGCTAAGGTTGCGTTAATTTTTTTGGCAGTCAGATCACACTATTGACCCGCGCTGAGCTTCCTGACAACTCTAGCTCCCCAGGCTTTTCATATAAACTGCAGCTGCACACTGTTCCCTGTTCCCGCATATGTGCCTTTTGGACCCAAGGGCAGAACCTTACATTTGTTCCAATTAAATTTTATCTTGTTAAACCCAGCTCATCACTCTATCCTGTCAGAAATGCCTGGAGCCCTTATTAGGTTTTCCAAAATATACGCTGTACTCCCACAAGTTTCCACCCATCAATCTACACATATTTGAATGCCTTTTCTGTGTCAGCTCTGTTCTCAGTATGGAGGATTTAGAGATGTTTAAGGCTCTGTCACTGCCTTCAGAGAACTCACATATATGTATAAAGGCAAATATAATACAGTGCCTGCGGTGTAATAAAAGAGGTGCTGGGTTTTATGGTAACAGGTGGAAGAAGTCCCTAATCTAGACCTGGATGATGGCATGGAGCATGAGGGAAGGCTCCCTTGCGGGGGTGGCACCCTCAATAAATCCTGCAGAAAAAGTAGAAGCAGAAGATACAGGTATAGATGGTATTTCAGGCAGAGGGCAAAGGCTCAGAGGCAAGAGGAAGCGTGAATGTACATTGAAGAACCTGCAAGCACTTCAAATACTAGCAGTATAATGTATGGTGGGGAATAGTGAGCCAGATCATAAAAGGCTGAGGGCTTTGGACTTCATCCTCACGGTGATGGGGAACAGAAAAATTGAGTTGAAGAAACACCACTGAGGCTGTGAGTGGAGGGGATTGAGCACATCTAGAGGTGGAGAGGGCACTGAAGCTGTTACAGTGCTCCTGGTGAGGGCTGATGGGGGTGATAGATCTGGGATCAGATCAACAGGTCTTGGTAATGTTTGGGAGGAAGGAGTGAAGGTTGATGCCCAGAATCCCAACTTTGGCATTTGAGTACATAGTGGCAATCTTCATTTGGATAAGAAATTAAGACGAGGAATAGGTTTCAGTTTGGGCATTTGAGGTTGATGCACTGAGACATCTGGTTAGATATGTCCAAAAGGCAGCTGAATACATCCATCCATGGGGTCTGGAGAGAGCTGGGCTAGAGATAAAGATTTGGGGATCACCTGCCCAGAGACAAGAGTTGAATATGGAGTTGATGAAAATGTTCAGGAAGAGTGTGTGAAGTAAAGAGAGGCTGAGATGGAGCCTTATGAGGTCAGCATCTATCCATCCATCCATCTATCCATCTATCCATCCAGCAAACCTCTGATAGGTCAAGGACAGTAATAGATGTCCTCAAGGAGCTTATATTCTAGTGGTGATGGGGAGAGACAGGTAATAAACACACAATAAACAAGAAAATGAGATAACTTTAGTCGTCCACAAGTGGCACAAAGAAGATAAAATAGGGTAATGTGGAAGGGAGTGACTAGGTGAAGCTGCTTTAGCTAGGGTGCTAAGGGGAAAAGGAGGGGCATTTTGGTTGAGACCTGAATGAGAAGGAGGCGTCCATGTGACAATCTGGAGGAAGATCACAAGATGACTAAGAAACAGCAGGTATAAAGCTCCAGAGACAGGAATAACTTGGCCTTCGTGAGCAAGACAAGCCAGAACAGCTGGGGAGTGTCCTAAGCAAGAGGAAGGAGGGTGGGGACGGACGGTGGGAGAGAGGTGGGGGAGGTATATTGTAGGTCATGTAGAATTTTACAGACCTTGCTAAAGAGTTCAGATTCCATTCTGGTTGTGATGGAAAGATTTGGCGGGAATTTTCATTAGTGATATAGTGTGATCTGATTTATGATTTTGAAAGATCATCATTGCTGCCACGTGGGAGATGTATTCTAGGCAGGCAAAGTGAAGGCAGGAGATCAATTAGGTCACTGTTAGCGGTCCAGGCAAGAGATGGTAGTAGTTTTTCACTAGGGAAGTCGCAGGGGAGGTGGGAGAAAGGGTCATATTCGATAGGGGTTTTGGAAGTTTAGCTGAAAAAACGTACTTATGTAATCAAGGATATGCCTAAGTTCTGTGCATGCACTTTTGTATGGTGGTGATGCTGTTTGCTGAGATAGGCAAACCTTGAGGATGGAGCGATTTTTTTCTTTTTGTAGGAGATGGGAGTAAATGGTTTGCTTTTTGTCAAGTTAGATTTGAGTTTCCTCTCTGTCATTCAAATGGAGATGTTGGTCAGGCAGTTAGAGATATGAATCTGGAGCCCAGGGACAAATTTAAAAGTGGTGATCACACCTAGGCAGAATTCAAAGCCATGGGAGTGGATGCAAATTTCCAGAGTGAGAGAGGAGAAGAGAACAAACAGGGGAAGGAGGTTCATCAGGAAGCCTGGAAGGAGAGTTAAAAACCAGTGAGGACTTAGACGAAGAGAACAGACTTGTGGTTGCCAAGGAGGGGGTGTGGACAGGGATGGACTGGGAGTTTGGGGTTAGCAGATGCAAACTATTACATTTAGAATGGATAAACAACAAGGTCCTATCTATAGCACAGGGAACTATATCCAATCTCCTGGGATAAACCATGATGGAAAAGAGTATGAAAAAAAGAATGTCTCTGTGTATAACCGAGTCACCTTGCTGTACAGCAGAGATTGACACAACATTGTAAATCAACTCTACCTCAATAAAAAAAAATTTAAGAGAAAGCAATGAGGACAGGTTTTAAGAAGAGAGGTCAGTTTAAATGAGGACTGAAGAACATTCATTGACTTTAGCAAAATACAGGACGGTGGCGATGTCTTTGCCAGAACGTTTCAGTGGTGTTGTAGGTTGAAGATTATAAGTGGGAAGTGAGAATATGGAGAAGTTACTGCACATCTTTTTCAATAACCTTTACTCTGAAAGAAAGCAGAGAGATGTGGTAGTAGCACTAGTGGGAGGGAGAGCTTTAAAAATAATACTCATAATTTTTAAAGATGGGAGAGACTTGAACTTATTTAAGATCAATGAAAATGGACCATGGGGAGGGAGGATCATGAATTTTGGGAGACTGAGAAGACAATTGATGAAATGAAGTCTCTGAGGAAGAGGGAGAGTGGGAGATTCAGGTATTACATGGTAGGATTAGCCTCATATGAGGGAGGGAGAGCTCAGCCGCTTAGATGGAGAGGAAAGGGCAAAGGGTGGATATTGATGTGAATAAGTTTCACCTGATGGATTCTGTTTTTCAGCAGGACTAGGAAGCAGTGGCATCTCTTAAAAGGAGATGGGGAGGTGGAGGGTAGGGAGTAGAGGAAGAATCTGTAGTGTAAAATAGATAAACTATTATATAGGGTCGTGGGCTCAGTTGTGGATAGAGACCACAGTCCAAAGGGGGTGTAATTTTTCTTCGGTAGAGTTTGGCATGTGGTGGGGGTACTCCTGAAAAGTAAAACCTTGGGAACTGATGAAGACACCACCCACGTTCTTAGCCGGGTTAGCTTAAGAACTTTGAATAAGACAAGCCAAGGACCGATCCCTGTGGCGTACCACTAGAGTTAATGCAGAAGCAAATATTCTTCCAGAGTCTGGCAGCCCTTTGAATTGTCGAATGTAAAGTTATCTTATGACTCAGCAATTCTACTCCTAGGTGTACACCCAAGAGAAATGAAAATATATGTCCCCATAAAAACTTATACATCAGTGTTCATAGCAGATTTTTTAAAAAATTTATTTATTTTATTTATTTATTTTTGGCTGTGTTGGATCTTCGTTGCTACGCAGGGGCTTCCTCTAGTTGCAGTGAGCAGGCTTCTCATTGCGGTGGCCTCTCTTGTTGCATAGCACGGGCTTTAGAGCACAGGCTCAGTAGTTGTGGCACACAGGCTTATTTGCTCCATGGCATGTGGGATCTTCCCAGATCAGGGCTTGAACCCGTGTCCCCTGCATTGGTAGGTGGATTCTTAACCACTGCGCTGCCAGGGAAGTCCCTGCATTGTATACCTTAAATTGTAAATTGTATGTATGAGTTATATCTCAATAAAGCTGTTTAAGAAAGTAAATACTCTTCTGATATTCATTCCATGAGAACAGAAGCTACTTGTTGTTTTAATAAGTAGCCTTTCTTATCCATTGAAAGACCTTATGAGAAATCTTGCTGAAGCTAGTATACTATGTTGACCACATTTCCCTGATCTGTTGCCCGTCTGAGGTTTTGGCTAGATCTGACCTGGTCACTTACTGAAGGGCTGGTAGAGTAGAGAAGGACTCAGATCTGGTGATCAGGCACAGACCCGTATACAGGAGCTGAGGGAAGTTTCCATCTGGCCCATGAAGCATCTTCCTTAATGACTGTGGTCCAGGCAAGTTGTGAGTAATGGATGCCCAGATCACCACGAGGAGGAGACTACAGTGATGGTGCAAATTGAGGGTCCTGATAGGAGGATTCAGGTGGGTAGGAAGGTGGTTGGTTTTGGGGTTGTCATTCTGCAGGTTCCTGATAGTTGATTTAGGGTTGAGACTCAGGGCTTCTAATTTGAGGAAGAGGCTAGCCAAAACAAAGCAAGACCTGAGGCCAAGGGATCCAGGGTACCGGGCAGCTTGCTAGAATAGGTGTTCAGGTCAAGGACTGAGGCCCTTCTCCCTGAACTGAGACACAGGGGATAAGGGCAACTATCTGAATTTGGGCCTGAGCTCAGGGACAGATTATTTGTAATAGCCTCCCAATGCTGAGCCCCAGGAGGTGAGGCTCTTACCTTTGGGCAGCTTTGGTCCTGCGTACTGGCGTAGGGAGGCAAGCAGGTGGGGAGGGAGTAGACTCAGATGTGTGGAGGAGAAAGGCTGCAATGCCAATGGCCAAGTGTGTGTGATCTCAAAAAGTCCTGTACCCAGTGGAGAAACCGCATGTGAGGCTAACCTGGCATGGCGAGTTCTTAACGAATCCTTGCTGCTTCCTTTTTTAAGTGCTCAGAAACCATCTCTTCTAGAATCTTTCCTGGATCAACATAAAGCACATTTCTTTGGACTCCTCTAGGGTTTAGAGGCAGGATTCCAATCTTTTTTCCTGTCTCAGAAAATTGGCAGAAGTAAGACATGTTCTTGGTTCTGGGGCGGGGGGTGAGGGGAGCTTTTAAAAGGAGGAACTAGGTGGAGGGGCTAAGACTGCAGCCGAGAGAACTATTCTCCGCAAAGTGTAGACTGGGGGCCACGAGCATCAGCACTGCCCTGGAGTTTGTAGAAATGCAGAATCTCAGACCCCATCATAGAGTTCAGAGAATCAAAATCTGTATTTTAACTGGGTCCCTGTATGAATCCTCAGCCATTAAAGCTTGAGAAGCACGCTAGATGAACCCCCATACTCACTAGGTGAGAACCTCTGGGAGTGGGACCGGGGCGTTTTTAACAAGCTCCCAGGTGATGCTGATGCTCAGGTCCGTGGACCACACCTTCAGCAGCGAGATTCTAGAGAAGGGACTGGTCTCTCATCACAGCTGGGGGCCGTGAGTAGTGTGGAGTTGGGGTGGAGTCTGCATAGCGCCCGATACTCCTGGCCAGGCTGAGGAATGGCAAATTCGGGAACATCCCTTGGAACCTGCATTAGTTTCCCACACAGGGACTGTTGACATTATAGTCCTTGAACAAGCATTACAAGGTACCCTACCTTGTGGGCTGCCAGAAATAACTGGAGGACCCTTTGACAAGGGCTGGTTATCTTCCTGAGTAACTTGGGGGGCTTGGATTCATTATAATGCGACCCTATTTTATCCTTCCCAAATGGTAAGGCCTGACATATTGGAGATTTTTTCTGTCTATCTATGTATCTATTTATCTGTCTATCTATCATCTACTTCTTGATCTATCATTCACCTACCCACACTCCTATATACCCACACAGACTGTCACTTTGCTCTTTATTCATGAACTTTGGCTTGCTAATTGCTGCTGTGCAAAATAGTCTGGATTGGCCATACATTGCTAAACTTTCCCATGAGGATGAAAGGCAGGGCTCTGAAGAAGGCATATAGGAAGGAGCGTTCATTCTCCATGTGGGATGGCAACTGCAAAGGTCAAAACCCTGGTACCATTAAGAAACACCCAAAACAGACGCGCATGGGAGGCCACAGAGCCGAGCCTTTTACTGCCGTGTCCTGGATGCTTTAAGAATTCTTGATGTGGTTGAAACCTAATGTCCTGAAATGAAGTGTCCTGTGTCTTTAGGCTTCGTGGAAATTCACTTAGAGTTAGTTGCATGCAGCCGTAACGGTCAGCAGTGGAAATCAGGGGTGCCTTCAATGACAACCGGTCCTCGCGAGCGAGCACAAACGACCCACAAACGGCCACAGATCGGCAGCTCGTGGGTCTTGTGCAGTGGAACATTGGCCCCATTGGAAAGGCATGCTGGAAGGAGCAGCGCCGTGCAGCAGCCCTGGCGCCCTCCGAAGCCCCGTGTCCCCACCCCCAAACAGCTGCAAGCCCCGGGTGAGTCCCTTGGCGTGGCGTTCTGCGATGCAGGTGGTTTGACGGGCACAGCTGCCTGCACAGTGTGAGTGGCAGGGCCGGGGATCTCACCCACCCAGAAGAGAGGGCACAAAACGGCTTCACGCCCTTCCAGCGACTCTGCTTCTGCCAGTGTTATCACTCCTCCTCCCAAGCTAGAAACCTTACTGCCAGCTCTGACACTGCCGTCGCTTTCCCCCTTCCTGTGGCTCTGGTTCTGCACAGCTTTATCCGGAGGCCTGATGTCCTTTCCCAGCGCCGGGTCAGCCGGGATGGGGAAGGAGGGAGGCTGGGCACAGAGGGCAGCCACCTAGGGTAGGGCAGGCGTGGGGGAGAGCTGACCTAGTTCCAGCACAACGTCTGAAGGCATCCATCAGTCTCATTAATCCTAGAAGGGTGAGCTCCTAAGAACCCATCCGTCAGGGTTGCCCAGCAGCAGGGTGCCTGGGTGGCAGCTGGTATGTGGCAGTTGGTTTAGGCAGGACAGCGTGAGAGCCTATGGCCCAGGCTCTGGCTGGTTCTGCAGAAAGGGCGCATTGGGAGGGGGGAGGAAGGCAAGGCTGCTTCTTGGGGCTTCCATGTGGGATTGCATCCAGATCTAGTGGGCATCAGTGGGAACAAGGGGCAGGGGAAACCCAGGACAGGGGCTAGGACCCAGGGTCTAGAACTGGGAGAGTGACTTCAGGCTCAGTTCCCAGGGCAGTAGCACTGAGGTTACTGAGGCTGCCCTGACTTCCTCAGAACTGACTCCAGGCCCAACAAGAGCTTCAGCTTTGCATTCGTGGGGCCATTAGCCCTGAAAGCTGGGCAGCTGAGGCTGTAGAACGAAGCAGAGTCCTTTACACTAAATCTGTTACCCAGCTCTGTTTTCTGTTCCCGGGGAACTTTGAGTTTCCCTCTCCTCCCCATTTCTGGTGCTAGACCCACCCCTTCGTATTTTGAT
The DNA here is from genome assembly GCF_965194805.1 of Balaenoptera borealis. NCBI lineage: Eukaryota > Metazoa > Chordata > Mammalia > Artiodactyla > Balaenopteridae > Balaenoptera > Balaenoptera borealis. The sequence goes on from NC_138872.1 coordinate 77,057,794, forward strand.
GACTGTCCTATGCATCCTCTCCCCAGAGTTGGTCCCTGGAGAGGCAGTGATGGGTAATCACTAAAAGCTGCATTTGATATCCCAGCTCTGTGACTTTGGGTAAGTGACTGAATCTCAACTGTGCCTCAATTTCCTCATCTGTGAAAGAAAGTAAGATCATCATAATAATAATGATAATAATGATAGATGAAAAAATAATAAATGTACTTCATAAGATTGATGTGAGGATTAAATGCCTTAATATAGCAAAACTCTTAAAACAATGCCTGTGTTTGTTGCTGTTGCCACTACTGCTATTATTATACTCCTACTCCATACACTCCAACCCCTCGACACCTTCCCTTATCCCCCAGATGCAAGCTCTCACCAAATGTTGTGGTTTCTATTCCACAAGTATTTTCTCTCTCTTCTAATTATCACCATGTCATTTTTGAGCCCTCATCACCTCTTGCCTAGAAATAGCCTTCAGATTGGCCTCCTTTGATTGGCAGTTAAGTCCCCCTTTGAGCCTTTTTCCACTCTGCCTCAAGAGTGTTATTTTTAGAAAATGCAAATCACACCATGTCATTTCGGTCTTACTTGCGGTAACTCCACATTGCCCGTGGAACGAATTTACGCTTCGTCTGACCCCACGTCCTCTTCTGAACTCTGCCTGTATACCTTTTGCTCCAAATACATTCAAATTCTCACTCTGACAAATCTGCCTCCACCTACATTTTCCCTTCTGCCTGGAATTTATTTAATTTTTTTCCCTCCCTCCTCCCTTCTCTCTCTTCCTTCCTCTCTTTGTCTCTCTCTTTCTTTCTGCCAAGTAAACTCTTATTCAAACTTTAAAACCCAATTCAAGTTTTCCCCAGTTCCCTCAGTGCAAACACCCAGTAGACGGCAGCCCTTGCAGGCCAGGATAGAGTCTTATTCACTGCGTGCCTTTCACACCCGGTGTAACCCCCACGTGGGCAGGAATGAGATGGCAAGTTAGGAAAACCTGTCCTGCCCCCATAAGGACGTATGCCTGAGAGTGAGCCAGGGAAAGCGAGGTGGAGCCGGTAACTCAGGTAGCACCAAATAGGGATGTTTTCCAAATCTGCCTAAAATTTCAGATGCGTGGCCACCCCTGGGACAAGGCATCCAGATGACAGCAGTGGGTACAGAAGAGCCAAACTCCCTAATTTTTCAGCTTTCTGGGCAGCATCCACTTTCAAATTCGGAATATCCAGAGCGAGAGATTCAGGAAGACAGATTCAGAGCAGCTCCAGCTCAAGCTGCCACGGGTCAGACTGTGAGCAGCTAGGGATGGAGATTCTGGAATTCTCTGAGGGGAGGACGTCAGCCCTGATACAAAGAAAGGGCCAGGTCTGCCTGAACCCAGGTGGGATGTGAAACAGTGGGAACCAGTAAGAGTGGTGTTGGTGCCCGTAGGTAAAAGGGCCCATGCGGGGCAGAGCCAGGCTATTCCAAGCTACCAGGAACTGGGTTCTGGTCACTGTTGCTGCTGCATAAGCCATCCCAAACCTTTTTAGGTGCTCATGAGTTGCCCACAGTTAGACATGGTTTAGTAGGAAAGGCCTGTCTTTGTTCTGCATGGTGTCAGCTAGGGTGATGTGACTCGGGGCTGGAGGATCTACTCTCAGATGGCTTCATATGGCTGGCAAGTTGGTGCTGGCTATCAGCTGGGAGCTCAGTGAGCGCTGAGCCAGGGGCTCTGGTTTCCTGTCATGGGGGCCTCTCCTCAGGCTGCTCAGGCCTTTCCCACAGCATGACGGCTGAATTCCAGGAGTGAGCATCAGAAGAGAACCAGGTCAAGCAGTGTGTTGGGAAACGGGAAACAACTGGCTTTCTCGGTGGAAAAGCCCTATTTGTCATGTTTGCTGATTTCCATGATGCAAAGACCCCCATCATGGCCCATTTTAAGCCACTGAACACAGAGTTCAGAAGAGAGGTGCACAGCTGGTATGAGCCAGCTTCAGCACCCACAGGTGGAGATGGTCCTGGCCTTGGGTGTCACTTAGGGTCACTTCTGCAGAAGTCCACAGACATGCCCGTATTTAGAGGAAGAAACCTAGACCCCATCTCTTCATGGGAAGGGTATTGAAGTCACATTGTAAGAAGAGCTTGTGGGATGGGAGGTATTTTTGCTGCAATTTAGAAAGTACAACAGGCCATAGACTACAGAGGAAATGCCTGGAGAAGCCAGGTGGATGATGTAAGTTAGTGAAGAGGTTGGGTGTCAGGTGACAAAAGCAGTTGTCATGTGCCCTCAGTGTTGGGGAGAAACAGGATGGAGGAGGCCCTGGAGAGCACCCACAATGGGAGAGACAAACACCTTTGAGCCCAGAGTCAGCCCTCAGGCCCCTTGTTGGCAAACTTAGGTTGAACAGTTTCCAACTCAGGAAAGACTGGAGGTCATAAATTGATCCTTTTTTTAAAAAGCATATTAACTTTTAAGACTTGGTTACAAAGATTACAAACTGCATTTTGGCTATTATTAGAATAATCTGAAATTAGGAGACTCAAATGACATTTGCATTCAATATTCTGGTAAGCAGTGGCCCTATGAAGTGGTTCTCAAATCAGGCCCATTTCTTCTTGAGTCTGTCTTGTATTCCAAAGGCACAGTAATTGTTTTGTGTGTGTGTGTGTGTATATATATATATATATATATATATATATATATATATATATATATACACACACATACATATATATATATATATGTAACACACACACATGTATTATTGGCAGATGTCAGAGTAGGCGTTCAATAGTATTTGCTAACTGAATAAAGTAGATCTGGCACTGTGTGCTGTGATTCCTGTTTTATTTGCCCTGTGAGTCTCTGTTTCAGAATGAGGAGTCAGACCCACATTGGCTGATTTAGCCAAAGGACATGCATGGCTGGTGACCATGGCCATCAGGGTGATGTTAGAATCGGAATTTAGTGTGTGATCCTATAATTCCTCTTTGTCCTTTGCCACTGCACCAGGCAATGCCTCCTAAGAGACAGAGCCAGGCTTCATTATTCGAAGGCTGATTAGCAAGCCCGCAGATCATCTAGACTCTGGGTTTCCCTTCTCTCTGATGAGGATGCCTTTTGGCAACACCTGCCCCTGCCAGAGAGAAAGGAGGGGCAGGGAGAACAGTGACATTCACAGCAGGAAATTTTCATACTGGCTGGAAGCAGCTGCTAAAATTAAATGTATGGATTATTTGTGGGTTTCATTATTCAGACTATTCCTGTTCCCCACTGACACAGATAATTGGAAATTGACTATACTAGCTCTTTGAAAAGATTACAGGAACACAGTGAATGATTTATGTAGTTGCATGAATGGGAACGTGGGTCTTATGATGTTGTATGTGTGTGCTAATAAAAGTCTTCAGTATATAGCTTTCAATAAATCATTTAATATTTACTGGGAACTTTCTATGTATCAATATTAAGTTTAGGAATTTGAAGAAGTAGGTCACGGTCTCTGACCTCCAGGGAAACATGATCTGCCCATGAAAAGTTATATAGCATTACAATGAACCAGTCAGTGGTTGAAGCCAAGAATGAATTGCTGTTAATTTTAGGCCTACAGACCACACAGTGCCTGATTCTTTCACAGACATTGTCTCCTTTATTCTTCTCAATGGTCTTGTGAGGTAGAGGTTATTACCTCTTTTTTATCAATGCAGATACTGAGGCTCAGAAGGTTAAGTAAACTTGGCCATGATCCCTCAATCCAGTGGAGCAAGTATTCAGTGTCAGTACCTTTTCGATTATACCCCATTTGTCTTATTTGTTGTCTGTGAATCTTCAGATTCCATCCACCTTTTTTGAACACTAGGTGCCATCACGACTGTGCTCTTGCCTTTCAGCTTCACTTCATTTCATCCCCATGGTAGCTCGGGAAGGCTAAGTTTGGAGGTATGCTGAGATCAGAACAGCACAGGGTGCAAGAGGAGGTACAGGCTGGGGCTTCCCTGGGTTGGGCTGGGGATGTAGAAGAACTGACAAATAGTCTGTATGAACTATAGCAGCGGTGGGAGAAGTGGGTTGGATTAATCCTGGAGTGCTTTGGAGAGAAAAAGCTGACCCTTGCACTAGGACTAAAGAGCAGGTGGGTAGTGCAGGTGGGGAGGGGAATGGGGGCAGTGGAGGGGGCATGAAGAGGTAGGGAGAGCAGCAAAAGCAAAACCTCAGAGCAGGGAAAGTAGAAAACTGCTTTTTGTTGCTTTTGTGTTTGATTTGGGTTTTTTAGGGTTTTTAAAAAAATATTTATTTATTGGCCCAAAATTGATTTATTATGTTGATTATCTGTGAAAGACTATTATTATTATTTTCAAAAAAAATGATAAACATATGAATGGATAAGAAAAATGTGATTATATATATGTATATATATGTAAATATAATGAAATATTATTTAGCCATAAAAAAGAATGGAATCTTTCCATTTGTGACAACATGGATGGACCTTGAGGGCATTATGCTGGTGAAATAAGTCAGAGAGAAAGCTAAACACTGTATGATCTCACTTATATGTGAAATCTAAAAAAAACAAACAAACCATGAGATTCTTTCAGGCCTTTGAGTTTCAAGGTACAGAAACGTGTCGAACCAGCTGAAACACAAATGGTGTTTACTGTATTGCAAAGAAATCTCACAGAATCCAAGAAAAAAAATCCAAATAGAACCAACCTCTCAGGAACTCTGGCTGGGAACCAGAATGATAACGGAGGTTTTGTTCTCTTTCTGTCTCTTTCTCTCTCCGGGGTCACATGCTGCTGGTTTGCTCAATTCTGCTCCTTCTGCAGACTGACTTTTCCTGGACAACTGTCTGCCCCAGTCCCTGAGTCTATGTGCCCTGTCAGCTCCAGTGCTTATCACTCCTATTGGCGAAATCTTCTATGCCTTTTACTGAAAATTCTGGTGAGAATTAGATTGGACACATTTATCTGCCCGAGCACAGCCATAGGTCACACTGGCTGTCTTTGGGTCACATGTCCATCCCTGGTCCTGTGAGCTGTTACTTGAGAGGGTGAGAGCCCTGGTCCTTCCCAGACAGTGCAGAATTACCCTTAGTGTGGCTTCGTACTGTCTCTACTGCTGTGCTGTGAGCTTCTTAAGGGCAGAGACCCTGGGAGTGCCAGGCTTGGTGTTCAACACATAGTTTGATGCTCTGTAAATATTCTTTTCTTAATTTTTTATTTATTTATTTTTTGCCCCCTTGTTGGAAGATGCTATCCTTCAGAAAGGACCAAGAAGTCTGCATCTTAGATATTTATTCAACTGCCATTAAGGAGTGTGCTGAAGCAGAGAGGACTCAAAAAGTAGTCACTGCCAGGAGGTAATGATTTGGAGCTGTGTGCTCCTTTTATGAACAGGATCCATAGATTATCTTCATTAGAAAAACAAGACCAAAAAAAAAATCCCACGGAAGCAGAACAGCTGTAGCCTGTGATATGTCCTCCAGATAGAATTTAACTTTATGTCGACTCAGGCCCCTGAAAGTGTGACAGAGTAGTAAACGCTTAATTGGAATATCTTGGAGGGTGGCCAGCCCTAGTGAGCAAGAATCGCAGAATTATGACAAGTGCTTCGCCAAATACAAGGCCTACTTTAATGACTAGATAAGAATCATCAATAAGCACAGTGTTTATGTGAAAATGATGCTGATAAAGTGATTGCCAAATATCCAGAGTTGATTTTCTTAAGTAGATTAAACATCCCCCTTCCAATTTTGTTAGAATTGATAAGGTGATTGGCAAACATATTTCTAAAATCACTACAAATCCCAAATGAGCTAATTCTGAATGTATGTTTTACTGGTTTTAAAAAAAAAACATTTACTACTAACTTGTGAATTTGTAATTGCTAAAGATGGCACTACGTTTTAATTGTTTTCTTGGCGACAAACATTATACAGGGGCTGTGTGTAGCTGTGTGTAAAGCACTTACCTTCTGCTAAGGTGGGTGTATGTGCACTATTCATATTTGGGCCATGCCAAGAAGTGTTATTTGGTGGGAAACACAAGGGAAGAGGGTTCTGGAAATCAAAGTTCTGGTCTGTGGGAAAGGTAGCTAGAGCAGTCTTTCATCCTGCATACTCTTCTGCAAGGTGACTGTCCTACTCCACCAAGCAGTGGAGAGTGTCCACCCCTTTGACTTGGAGTGGGCCCTGTGACAGCGGTGGCAAATGGAGTACAGTGGAATTGACTCTATGCCAGTTCTAGGCATAGCTCTTTGCTGGCCCAGCAGCTTCCACTTACTCCCTCTTGGGAGCCAGCTGCCATAGAAGTGTGTCTTTCATGGCTGTTCAAAGTCCAAGCCATGTGGAGAGGCCCTGGAGGATGTGACACCTTGTGGAGTGAGAGGCCAAGGAGCACCAAGGCACCACACATGAGAGTGACGCCATCTGGGAAGTGGATTCCCAGTCCCTGCCTCCCTGGCTGGTGTCACATAGAGCAGAGGGAATCTATTCATCTAAGACTTCTTGACCCACAAACTTGTGAGCAACAGAAGGTATTCAGGTGTTGGGGTAGTAAGTCCCTCGTCCCTTCTGAGCCTCAGTTGGTCCATCAGAAAAATGACAATGGCACCTTTTTCTCTGTCTCATAGAGTTAGTTTCAGAGTTGTTGTGAGTTCGAATTGAGATAATGTCTGTGAAAATCCTTTTATAGGTTAAGGATGTTTAGAAATGTAGGATGGCTTGTGCGCTCACAAATGTGGTGTGCCCCAAAATGCCCTCCGAATGTGAGGTACGCTGAAGCTCCAGAAGACCCCTGCGTCATCCGTCTCTAGTCCTTCAGGTTCTCTGGGTTTTCTTATCCTCTGACCTGCTTACCTGCCATAAGTCAGAGGCCCTCAGGAAAGGGCAGGTGAGATCCTGATTCCAGAATTCTGCTTTATGATTCTCGTACCATCAACTCAATTGACAACTCATATACTTTCTTTCTTTTTTTTTAAATAATCTTTTATTTTATTTATTTATTTTTATATTTTATTTTTGGCTGTGTTGGATCTTCGTTTCTGTGCGAGGGCTTTCTCTAGTTGCGGCAAGCGGGGGCCACTCTTCATCGTGGTGCGCGGGCCTCTTCACTATCGCAGCCTTTCTTGTTGCGGAGCACAGGCTCCAGACACGCAGGCTCAGTAGTTGTGGCTCACGGGCCTAGTTGCTCCGCGGCATGTGGGCTCTTCCCAGACCAGGGCTCGAACCCGTGTCCCCTGCATTAGCAGGCAGATTCTCAACCACTGCGCCACCAGGGAAGCCCTCATATACTTTCTTTATCCATTCATATGTTGATGGACATTTAGGTTATTTCCACATCTTGGCTTTTGTGAATAATGCTGCAGTGAATATGGGAATGCAAATATCTTTTTGAAATCCTGATTTCAATTCTTTTAAATGTCCAGAGGTGGGATTGCTGGGTCATATGATAGCTCTATTTTTAATTTTTTTGAGGAATTTGGAATGGTTATCTTCTTAACTCCTGAAGAAACCTGTGTTTTGCAGGTCTCTGCTTTGTTTCCATTTATTTTCTCCATTCTCTGCATCATCTATGTTTTATTCCAGGTGGTGAGTAAGAAGTAAAATTCAAGTCTAGACTTCGAGGATTTTTATCCCTATTATAAACCATACCACTTGTCCACTTTCTGAACTCAGTTTCCTTGTCTATAATTAACACCTCATCCTGTCTCCAATCTAATATGGTTGTTTGAAAGCAGCCAAAGTGTAAATCTCTGGGAAAGGACTGTTTAGATACATCCTAAGTCATAACAGATTCTTCCCAAGCTGTTGGGCATCAGTGCCTTGTAGAAGTCTCTCCTTGCTCTAATGATTACTGTAAGGTGGAGATGATAGCATTTAGCATCTTGGTATCATGTTGCATGGATTTCATAATGCTCACATGGGAAGTACAGTTTCATTGGCTTTTCAGAGTCATATGTCCTGGGGTTGGATGGGGCATTAATGATTAGAGTCCATTATTCTTTTTCATAAAGCAGAATTCTTGCCTTTTTCCTAGGTAGTTTCTGTTAAATGAAATTGTACAAGAAAGAGCCTTATAAGCTCACAGCCCTATACCAAGTGCAAGGTATTATTACGACATTGCATACAAATACATTCTGGAATCACTGACCTCAACTGAAAGCTGTATTCTTACCTATCACAAAGAGTCCTGCTCTCCAGAGAGAGCTGTGAGTCAGATGAGCTAGGGAAATGCTGTATAAGCACATGATTGTAAGCCAGTGTCTTCAGACTGTAGAAAACGAAGTGACGGTCAACAGGAAAAAAGATAGATGCACTAAGAAAAAAAGCATCTTATACCAACCTCATTTAATTATTTTGATGAGATCCTTGGACCGCAGGATTTGGAAATATAGAAGGTACATAGATTCCTGGAGGATGTAACACCTTGTGGAGTGGAGGCCCTGGAGGATGTGACACCTTGTGGAGTGGAGGCCCTGGAGGATGTGACACCTTGTGGAGTGAGAGGCCAAGGAGCACCAAGGCACCACACATGGGAGTGACACCATCTTGGAAGTGGATTCCCAGTCCCTGGCATCTGATATCCTTGTGAACTTGAAATTTGGGTTGTATACCATTGCAGTCAGATGGATTAAACATAGATTGAACATATGGACCCCAAAGATGTTGATAAATTAATGTCAGGCCAGAGAGGAGGTTCAGGAGGCTGAGCTGCAGAGCTCCCCTCAGGATCACATCCCAGTCTATGTTTCAAAATCAGTGCCTTGGACATTATAGAAAGGGTGGCAATTGTTAGTATGCTAGATGACACACAGGAGAGTCAGATCCATCTCCTGAGGCCAGAGTGTGGGCTAAACATAAGAGTATAGAATTTAACTGGAATCACTGTGGAGCTGTGCATTTGGACTGTATTAGTCAGGGCTCTCTAGAGGAAAAGAATCAATAGGATTGATTGATTGATTGATTGTAGTACTTGGCTCATGCAATTATGGAGGCCAAAAAGTCCTGCAATCTGTTGCCTGCAAATTGGAAAACAGGTAAACCCGGTGGTATAATTCAGTCCAAGTCCAAAGACCCAAGAACTAGGATCACTGATGTGTGAGGGCAGAAGATGGATATCCCATCACAAGCAAAGAGAGCAAATTTACCCTTCCTCTGCCTTTTTGTTCTATTCGGGCCCCTCAATAGACTGGACGATGCCCACATGCATTGGTGAGGGCGGTCTTCTTTACTCAGTCTGCCAACTCAAATGCTAACCTCTTCCAGAAACATCTGCACAGACACACCCAGAAATAATGTTTTACTAACTCTCTGAGCATCCCTTAACTCAATCAAATTGACACATAAAATTAACCATCACAGCACCTTAAATTGCTCAGTTACAGCCTGGAGGAGAACTGGTTTAGCAAGTGTGAAAAACTAAAACGTTTTCGTTGACTGTAAGCTCAGTGTGCATCAGTGTCATGAGAAGTTTGACAAAAAGAGAAGGAAAGGAAAAAACTCAATAAAGCAACTTTTGTTAGGATTAATAGAGGCAAATTAGCTGGCCTGAGCAAGGTGAGGGGTCTACTCTGCTGGCCCTGCACGGGTCAGATCGCTCCTGAAACACTGCACTCAATTCTGGGCCTTGCTCTGAGCCAGACCTGACACCCTGGGGCACAAATGAAGGAGAGAGCCCCTGCAGGTCCCTCCCACTTGTTTGGAGGGTTCTGGGATCCCAGCTCCCAGCCTAGTGTAAAAGACATTCATTCATTCAGCACCTGTTCTCTGAAAAGCACAGGAATGTGTCCAGAGGTAGATCTACTTTGAAGCTGATGAAGCTGAAGCTTCAAACTCTTCTCTTGCCTGGGTCCCTTCTAAGGCCTTGATGAGCCCTGGCAATGTGTCTTGATGGTTGTATGTTTTTGCTTAATTTGTAAACCTAAGCTATTATAAGTGGAATTGATTAAGAGTGCTGTCAGTTTCTGCTCTGACCTCCCTTTCATGACATTACACTTTGTTGACTTAAAAAATATTCACAACCTAAAAGTGGAGAGTTATGTTTTATTCGGCGGGAATTTTTAGGACTTCAAGCCCGGGAAGCAGCATCTCAAGTAACCCTGAGAAAACTGCTCCAAGCGGGAGGTGAGGGGGGAGCTAGGACATATAGGAATTTTGCAACAAAGGGCAGGTAGTCAGAACATCAAAGATGATTGTTAATTAAAGAAAACCAGAAAGTGCAAGTTATGGAATTTAGCGCTTTTCTAATATGGGAAGAATGCAAGGGTCTGGGCTCACTGAAATCATTCCTTTGATATGCACTCAGCTGTCTGGGGCCAGTATCCTGTGTTTTCATATCCAGAGTTTCCTCAGGGGTCACCATAGGGAGTGGCTGCAGTCTGATGGCTGCTAGATGGCAAGTATTCTTTCCTTCCTGAGTTCCCTCAGGGCTCACCAGCTCACGTAGGAGGGCTGCAATCGCTGATGACTGTGACATCCTTTGTTTACTGCTATGGCAGGCAATATTCCATTTATCAACTTCCTTCCACTTGTTTTGAGTGTCACCAGAGGAGTGGTCATCTGTTTTTTTCATCTTCTGAAGGGGAAGTTGAGGTGGTATGCATTTTCAACTGGGTTTAGTGGCATGGATGGATGTAATTTTCTCATTTCTAAGTATAGTCAGATTCTTGCCTTCCTGGTGTAGGTATGGCTTCCAGGAATACTCCTAACCTCCATGGTACTGACTTACCTGGTATCATGACACAGTGGTACAAGGCCAGAAGTCATATAGTAATATGACCGGATCCTACAGAACCCAGAACCAGAAACAAGTAAGAAATGGGGGAGAAAGAAGATTTGAAATGTATAGAGTCATAATCTAGTCTGAGGAAAATTCTTCCAAGTATCAGACAAGTAAAATTGTTAACAAGGATTGATTCCTATCCATGTTTAGACAAAATGGAGTTTCCTTCCTGTAAGATAACATAAAACTTACCACACCCCTGCAACGAGGACATTTATGACACATTGGTAAACAAGGGTCATCAAATCAAGAGAATCTAAGATATATCCCTGAACAAGAACACTTGTCCCCAAATCTTATAGCTGTTATAGGAAATAACTTGATAAATGTAACATTACCATTGACAAGTTGTGATGCTAAAATAAACATTTCAAAACTCTTGATAACACAAAACAAGTTTTGGTCAACCATACTCGCTCTCAAAAAAGGTATAAGAAAATTTTTATCATATGAAAAGGCAATCAAAGATTATGCAGTTAAAAAATTGGAGGTTAAGGAAGTATTACAGAGGGATATCAGGCAGTTGAGGAATAAAAATATATGCTATTTTGGGGGTTTTGTTATATTTGTCAGTTTTTAAAATTTGCATTTTGCCGTGAGTTTCTTCTTCATGCTAAACAAATATTGACTTTGTACCTAATCTGGTGTTTATAATTTTATTATTTTTCTTCATGAAGTCCTCCTGAATTGTATAAACTACAGGATTCAGAAAACCTACATCCACCCTGGCTGGGTTTCAGAGAAATTCAAACATGAATATGGCCAGTGTCTGGCCAAAGAGCTTGTCGTAAAAGAGGGGAGATAAGACAAGTTCACCCAAGAAGAATGCCTTGGGGAACGTGCTAAGGGCCTCAGGAGAAATGTTCACCAATTGCTCTGAGGGTTCCGGGGTCTCTGGGGCACCTTCACCAATATCTCAGCCCTCCAGTCTGCTCTTCTCCTCACATTCACAATTCTCTTCCTAAAAGAGACACACCTTTTATTAAAAAACCCAACCTTCCCTGTGCAAGCCACATGCTCAGAATTGGAGCACCTGAGTCTCTCTTATACTTTTTCTTGGCCTAGAATGTCCTTCCCCTTAAGTGACTTAGGAGGTGAGTCGTCAGCAGTGTCATAAAGGGTCAGTGGCTCCCTCCCTCACTAGCCATCTGACCTTGGTTAGGCCATTTGACCTTTCCTCAACCTCTACAGTCGGGGTTAAAATGCCAACTTCAAGGGCAATTGAAATCCACTAAATGAGTTAATGTATGTAAAACATTGATCAACTTTAAGCTCTGAACAAATGTTGAATGTTATTACTACCGATTCTTCAAAGCCCAATTCAAATGCTACCTTTATATTCAAACACTACCTTTATAAAGACTCCCCCCACCCCATCCCTTTGACCATTCCTCACTCTGTGTGTACCTCTCTTTTTCATGTATTTCATTTGCTGTTTTACTATTGTTAAGCTATTCACTTATTTATTCATTCGTTCTTTTATTTCATAAATATTCATTGAGCTCCCCTCTGTGCCAGATACAAGCTTTCTCCCTCAGTGCATTTGTGAACTGGGCAGAGGCCATCTTATTCTGATTTGTGTGGCCTTCAGCACTTAACTCATTACCTTGCACTCAATAAAGGCTCAGGAATGGCTGTATTCCTGGGGTGACAGGTGGGGATGGATAGTCCCTGGCCATAGAGCTGAGCCCTGTTTCCTCTAAGGTAGAGCCTCCACCCTGGCTAGACATTAGAATCATTTGGAAGAGCTTTAAAAGAAGTAGGAATGCCTGAGCCCCATCCCCTGAAACTCTGCTTTAATTGGCCTGGAGTGAGGCCTGGACATTGAGTTACTTTTAAAGCCCCGCAGGTGATTCCGATGGGCAGTCGGGTTTGCTAACCACTCCTCCAAGATAATCTTATTATTTGGTGACTGGGAACTGCCTTTAGTTCACTGGCCCATCATGAGGATGACTCTGGGGTCACAAACCCTACTTAACGTCCTAGTGCCTGGGTCTTTTCAGGTCATTTGCGGTTTTGATGCACCTGCCAAAGGCCAGGTCAGGTACACTGCCAATAGCTTTCTAGTTTTTTGATCCATTACTCTGTTATTTCATTGAAATGAGTTAGCAGGTGCATCAGGGCAATGTGGCCATGCCAGGACCACACATTCTCCCATGTTTCTCACCTTTCTAGAATTTTCTGCCCTCCCCCACCAAGGATTGAAAAACAAAAGGGCTCTGACCCATCCACACAAGAACTAAAGAAATGTTCAGAGTTCCCCCCCACCCCGACACCTCCATTTCTTCATTTTTTCTCACCTTCCTAGGTCCTTAATAAAATGTTTACACCTCATTTATATGTTTTTAGTCAGCTCAACCCTGTGTTTTCTTTCTGTTCTCCCCTTGAACAGCTTCCCCTCCAGGCCTACCACCTGTGATTACGCCTCCCAAGCAGACGTGCCAAGCGGTATTTAATAACAGGGGTGCTCTCCCGACAGTGGTTTTGATAAAGGTGGAGGGGAAGTTTCTTTCAGGGGTGCACTCGGCAGAGAAAGCCTGGCCGGGTATCACAATCCAAGATGTTCCAGGCTCTACCCATAATTATACCTTCTCAACCTCACCTATCCACCTCCCTTTCAGAGGAAAACTACAGTGGGTGACACTCACCTCCCCGGGGTGGGGGGGGGAGGTGCTGACGCCTTAAAGCAGAGCCGGTAGGAGTTTGATAGGGAAACGAAATGCATATTTCATTCTTCATCTGCCCTGCAGGTGCTGTCAATACCAGAGGAAGAGTCCTGGCTGCAGTCAGAAAGATCATTCATCCAGGCGGTTAAAAACAACCACCTGTACCTTTATAGGGGGCTTGTTTCCAAAAGAAATTATGCCTCCATTACAGGCCATTTTAGACCATAAGTGATATGTTTGCATTTCCACAAGAATGTTTACCTTTCCCTGCGGGGAACCGAGGCCGGGAGTTAGTAACAGTGATCAAAGCTCTTGACTTTAGCTCAGGGAACCAACAGTTAGGTTTTGGAGTTGAATTTCAACTCACTAATTGGCTCTGCAGGTGCCTTTATTTTTCCTTTCCACTCCCTAAGTGCCCGTGTCTGTCTTGGGCTGGCTTCCCTGGGTGCTAGAGAATTCTAAATAAGGAAAGAAGCACAAACTGACCCAGGAATGGGGCTCTCTCCATCAACTGAAGGTTAGTATTGAGATTCTTGCCAAGAATCTTTTGTCAGCTGGGTGTCACTTTCATTCTTCCTGCCTCCGTTTCGGTATAATTATGGTATTTGCTTACTAGGTTTATATGAAAATTAGGTGAGATAATGCATATAAACTCAGCAAGCGCACGGCGGAGTGTCCCTGTTCATTAAATGTGGGGGTGGTGGTGGTGGTGGTTTTCATTTTGGTGTTCTTTCCTCCCAATATGCACATGGGAACCAAAGTCCTATCTGGAGGACCCGCTCTCCCTGCTTCTCCCCAGGAAGGAACCAACGAGGAAATACAAAAAAGCCTTCTGAAATCCTCAGCACAGTGGCAAAGTAATAGTTGGAGGGCTCTCTTGAAGCTTTCAATCCATGATCCCACTCTCTGCTTGATACATGGCCAGAGATGCACCCTCTTTTTTTTAATTTTTTTATTTATTTGATTTATTTATTTGGCTGTGTTGGGTTTTCGTTGCTGTGAGCGGGCTTTCTCTGGTTGCGGCGAGCGGGGACTCAGTAGTTGTGGCTCGTGGGCTCTAGAGCACAGGCTCAGTAGTTGTGGTGCACGGGCTTAGTTGATCCGCGGCATGTGGGATCTTCCCGGATCAGAGCTTGAACCCGTGTCCCCTGCATTGGCAGGCGGATTCTTAACCACTGCGCCACCAGGGAAGTCCCAAGAGATGCACCCTCTTTTCAAGGATGCCTATACCATTTTCAGACTTTAAAAAGTTCTTATTCATACTGGGCTCAAACCTATCAATGTGTTGTGATGGATGAGATTGCAATCAAGTCAAACCTTAGGATCAAGAATTGAATTCTTGGGTCCCTTCCAGCTCTGAGCATCTATGAGTCTAGTCTTTTCCTCATTCATAACATAGGAGGAGTTATTACTTCCCCTGACACCTCTCCTGGGAGAATTGATTGTGACCACGCTGGTTTCAAAAGTGCTAAACAATTTAAGGGGTATTCATTAGCCTCTTGGGCAACACACAACATGTTTACTTCATTTTCAGCATGACTGATTCTACAGCTGACTGATAGAAGTTTTCAGACACACCCCAAAATACAGAGAATAGTAGGAAGTTCCCCCATGTGCTTATTGCCCAGCTTCAAAAATAATTGTTTTTCTTTCTTTTTTAAGGTTTTTATTGGAGTATAGTTGATTTACAATGTTGTGTTAGTTTCTCTTTTTTTAATTATTGAAGTATAGTTGATTTACAATGTTATGTTAGTTTCAGGTGTACAACATAGTGATTCAATATTTTTATAGGTTGTACTCCATTTAAAGTTGTTACAAAATAATGGCTATATTTCTCTGTGCTGTACAATATATCCTTGTTGCTCATTTATTTTATGCACAGTAGTTTGTACCTCTTAACCCCACACCCCTATCTTGCCCCTCCCCCTTCTCTCTCCCCACGGGTGATCACTAGTGTATTCAAAAATTACCACTGATTTTGTTATCTTGTTACATGATTTCTTTTTCTAAAAATAAATTATTTATTTCTATTTATTTTGGCTGGGTTGGGTCTTCGTTGCTGCGCACGGGCTTTCTCTAGTTGCGGTGAGCGGGGGCTACTCTTCATTGTGGTGCACGGGCTTCTCATTGCGGTGGCTTCTCTTGTTGTGGAGCACGGTCTCTGGGCACGCGGGCTTCAGTAGTTGTGGCACGCAGGCTCAGTAGTTGTGGTTCGCGGGCTCTAGAGCGCAGGCTCTGTAGTTGTGGCACACAGGCTTAGTTGCTCCGCGGCATGTGGGAATCTTCCTGGACCAGGGATCGAGCCCATGTCCCCTGCATTGGCAGGCAGATTCTTAACCACTGTGCCACCAGGGTTTTTTTGTTTTTGTTTTTTTGTTTTGTGAAGTCCTGTCACATGATTTCTTGACCTTATTCCCACCTGCCTTCCTCCTGGACACTTTCTGGGTTGGCAGTGTCTCTATTGAAAGCGAGTGACTGCTGGATTGTAAACTGCCAGGGCAGAGAGCACACGTGTGTCCACCATTGCTTCTCTAGTGCCTGGCACTGCCCTGGTCATGGTAGTCTCTTAATGAAATTAAATAATAACTGAACTAAAAAAACCCGAAGAGCCTTTGGGGCTGTAACACTCTCTCAAGTACTATGTCCTCTATGGTAGGAAGTAGGTTCTTTCTATATACCAAGGAGTCTGGGTCATTTATGATGAAATTTAACTGACTACAGTTGGCTGGTGAGGGAACTATGGGAATCCTTTGGGCCCCTGCTGGGTGGAGTGTTGGGGGCAAAGTAGGCCTTACTGTGTCATTGGTTTGGATGAGACGTCACCCCTGAATCCTCTTCAGGATGTGCACTCAGGGGTTTCCTAAGAGCAGAGATAGGTACCACCTTGGTGCTTCTCTCTCTCAGGATGTGGCTACACGGTTCTCCAGTGCACCCAGCTCTCCCCAAAGGCGGGTGGAGCATCACTGCAGCTTCCAGGGGGAGCAGGAGAGCAGCAGAGACTGTGATGGGTCCCTTCACCTCCTGTGCCCATTCGCTCATGGGTAGAATGACCTACCTCCAGGGCCCATTGGGAGCTCTAAGGAGATGATGTGTGTAAAGTATATCTCACAATGCCTCACGTAGAATCATGTTCACTCAGTGTTAGTTTTTGTTTTCCAAGTGGTTTGGAAGTAATCGAGTATGAGCACATGACTGCCTTTAAATCCACGCAGTAGTCTTCCATGATTTACCTCCACGGTCTTCCGTGCTTGGTCTCTTCTAGTGAGACTTCTTGTGTGCCAGGCATCATGCTGTGTGCAACAGCCAGGTGTCACCCCATTATTGGAGGGAACTTAGAATGTTGAAGGTAGAGTTTGTAATTACCCTGTTCTTCAAGTGTTCCTTGATGCCACTTCCAGAACATGGGCCTGAAAGGGCAAGTGGTCTGATATGGGGTGGAAATTCTTTTTTTTTTTTTTTTAATATTTATTTATTTATTTGTCTTTGCTGGGTCTTAGATGCAGCATGCAGGATTTTGTTGCGGAATGCAGGATCTAGTTCCCTGACCAGGGATCGAACCCGGGCCCCCTGCGTTGGGAGCTGAGTCTTAACCACTGGACCATCAGGGAATGGGTTGGAAATACTTGGTCATTCTTGATATCACTCATGAAGGTCATTAAAAGGTCAACAATATGCCATTTGTTCTTATCTAGAGAACTGGTCTCCAGTCTTACTTGCCTGGCATACAGTGGGCACTCAACCAATTCTTGTATTCATGAATGAATATGTAGTGAGCTTAGCCCTTGCTTTTTTCAAGGTATTTCTGGAAGAATCCCTTTGGAATAAACAGCCAAGAATAGCAATTATTTGTACTGAATGTAAAAAAAAAAACACGCATGAGAACCACAGAAGTGTTGCCTCACCTAAGGGAAGAAAGAGATAGAGAAAAAGAAAGAAATCATGCATTTTCCTTTTGCCATGCATCTTTCTGGAGCCCCATATTTAAAGAACTGCTAGACAGCTATCAAGAAATGAATCAGAGTATGGCCTGTGGGGAGGAATTGCTCAATGCTTACAATGAATGAGGTCAAATTTGCATTGAAATCTGGCAGTTGACAATTGGGATACCTCAGCCTCTTCCTGTCGACACTTCTGACCTTGTTCACCTCCACATCTTTCCTTTTCAGACAGAAGGACTTCTTGAGCCTCACAGCTACACTCTTATCTTAATCTGAATCATCACTTCTTCACAACCAAAGCTTCTCCATGAGTGGCAGACATAGCTTCAAATTCAGCAATGTTCTGTTTTTTGTCCTTTGTTCTGATTATTCATTGTCAGTAACAAGGTACTCAGAGACTTCAGTGGGTGGTGGGATAATGAAAAAATATTGTCCCCAAAAAGAGGAAGGCGATGCTCTCCCTCCCTCCCTCCCTTCCTCCTTCCCAATGTCTGTCTGTCTCTCTCATTCTTAACATTTTTGTAGCAGAATGAATCATCTAATTTAACACTTGTGAAAAGAAAGTCATAAATAGGAAGAGGGGGTGTGGAGAGGAGGAGGAAGGTGGGTAGGACAGGAGGTTAGAAAGTGCACATCTGCTCCCATTGGAGGATTACCGGATGGAACTACTTCCCTTCATTGTGTTTTTTGGGGATCCCAACAGCGCACAAAGCTCAGTCTGTATCCATTAGGATAAGCACAGAAGTGGTGGGGGTGTGGAGCCCGAGAGCCACAGGCTCCCAGGCGATGCCTGCACTCTTGGGATCTGGGAGCGGAAGAGTAATGCGTCTCAATAAACAGCCTATCGACCACCGAGGAGTTAAGTGAACCTGCGGTCTCTCCTCTCGGCTTTCCCCCTCACTGGGTTATTACTGGGCTGTATTTGTTCCCTTTGCCTCGTCTTCATCCAGAATCAATACCCAGCAATGATTTCCTCTGACCAGTGTAAATTACACACAGGCGTGATGGGGGCCTGTGGTGACTGGGCGGGCAGTTCCCAGGCTGTCTGTCCCTAAGGCACGTTCATCACTCCAACCCTCTCGGGGCTGCCGGGCTGGATAATCTGACCCCAGAGCCTGGGAAATGGTGGCATGTGTGCTAGTTAGCAAGGAGACTGAGATTTGTCTCTCCAGGCCTGCAGAATTCTGGAATGAACATGGGAAGAAAAATCACACCAGAAAGGATGCACGTTGCCTTATGGCAGAAGAGAAGCCATTTCTTCTTTGCTTTCACGTGCTCTTCTTTATCTGTGGGCGTCTGCCTTCTCTCTTACCTCCACACAGTGTGTGTGTGGGAGGTAAGAGAGAAGTGTTGATAACCTGGATACTGGTGTCAGGCAGACCTTGGTTCAAGTCCAGGCTCTGTATCTTATTAACTGTGTGAACTTGGCAAGTTACTCAACCTCCCAAGACACACTTTCTTCTTTTGGTATTAAAAATACCTCACTCGCTTGTCGTGGGGATTAAAGGAGATGAAATATTTCACGTACTTTGCTTAATACAATTCCTGATAGGTTCTCTATAAATGAGTGTCATTGGCATTGTTATCCTGTGTAACTTTCTTCCTTGTATTATTTTTAAGTTATTTTTTTTTCCCTCTTATGGGTAAGGTTCTAGGAGAGCAAGATGTGGAAAGTGGGACTTTTTACATATCAAGAATGTAAGATGAATAAGTTGAAGATGTTTGTATTTATTCTTCTGCCTGCCCATGTTTATTTCTTCTGCAAGAATAAGCTGGTCTCTTCAATCATTGCACCAAAGAGGATATACAGCCTCCAGAGGTCCCCCTGCTGGGACTTTGACGTTGGTTACTTCTTGACTTTGTTCTGGAGCCCACTGCCCATTGGGAACACTGGTGTACCCAGGCAGAGTACCAGCATCTGACAGCTGGATGTAGAGGTCTGAACCTCAGGAGAAAGGAGGTTGGAGACCTCTATTTAGGAATTCATCGGTGTGTGACCTGAATCATGACTGTGGGTGAGAGTACACAGGAGTGTGGGTAGTGGAAGCAGGACCGTAGCGAAATCAGGGGGGGGCACTAACATTTAAGAGATCACTGGGGAATAAAGATCCAGTGATGGAAAACGAGGCAGAGTGGTCAGAGAGAGAAAAAGAACCGGAGAGAGAAATGTCCTGGTCTCTGAGGTTGGCAGAATAATGGCCCCTGATGTCCACATCCTAATCTCATAACTTGTGAATCTGTTTCCTTATGTGGCAAAAGGGATTTTGCAGATGTGATGAAGTTAAAGATTTGGAGATGGGGAGATTATTCTGGGTGGCCCAGTGTAGTCACAGGGGTCCTTATAAGGAAAGAGGGAGGCGGGAGAGTGAGAGAGGTGACAATGGAAGCAGAGGTCAGAGTGATGCGGTTGCTGGCTTTGAGCTGGAAGACGGCCACAGACCGAGGAATGTGGCCAGCTTCTAGAAGCTGGAACAGGCAAGGGAAGGATTCTCCCTAGAACTTCCAGAGGGAACTGGCTGACGCCTTTATTTTAGCCCCGTGAGACTCTGACCTCAAGATCATAAATATATATTAATAAAGATAATAAATTTGGATTGTTTAAGCCACTAAGTTTGTGGTAATTTGTTATAGCATCAAAAGGAAATGAATACAGTCTCTAAGGGAATAAAGTGGTCAGTGTTGGAGGGAGTGGTCCACTGTGTCTGAATTGGGTGAACGGTTGGCAATAGAAAGGGTGTCACACTAAGTCAGGGTAGTGCATACATTTTCCAAAGGGGATGGAGTTGCAGGTTGGAGGGCCAGGCTCAGGATGAGGGGTGGGGCTTCATTTACCAGGGATATGAATGATGAGCCAGGCCAGAAGAGGGGGGAACATGGCACCAAGCCTACCTCCTGGGGTAAGCCAGGCTCTGGGGCAATCCACCCAGCTGCAGCGACTGTAGGGACGGTTGGGAAAAGGCTGGGCAAACTCTGGTTGCTGCTCAGGCAGCACTGGCAGATGGGCAGTGAGCAGTAATGGGTGGGTGGGGGTTCCCATGAAGGGGGGGCACACCTAGCTGGACAGTCCTGTAGACTCTTGGTATCGGGAATGCCTCTCAGTAGGAAACAGGCCAAGTCACTGACTAGGTTGGAGTTCAAGTTTAAGGCTTCAGTCCAAGATGGGATCTGGAATATGAAATAGGTGTCCAGGAGCTGGACTAAAGCAGAACAAATGAAAAGGTGAGATTCCTGATAGATACTGATTTGGGTGAAACAGGGGCTAGTCTAGGTGTCAGAAGAGGCTCCAGAGAAGGAGAGCAGAGGAGCCTAGGACATGGGAATCAAAGCTGGGTGTCAGGGTGCTGGCCTGGTTCTCCTTCTTGCTCCAGTTCAGTTCTGTGACCATGGCAGAGATGGGGGCCGGGCAGGTCATGTCAGAGAGGTAGAAATGAGGCCAAGAGACTAGGGTAAACAGTAACCAGGAGCGAAGTTCTGCCTCCCCCATGAGTTCTTCCGATACCCCTGGTTGAGGCCTCTGGGCTGAGGTTGGAGCAGACTCGAAGGTGAAGGCTGGGATGAAGGAAGATGAGTGTGGATGCTCGCTTAAGGGAACGCCAGCTACTTGTGTCACAGCCCTATTTCAGAAACGGTGAAGATGCTGAGGCTCGAGAGGAGGTGACTTGCCCAGAGTCCTACTAAGCTGTTACGTGGCGGAGGCGGAAAAGGCTGAGGTCTCTGAACTCCCTGTCGGGGGCTCTTTTCCCTGCACGGCCAGCTCTGCAAACAGGGCCTGAGCATGATTTGCATTTGGCCTGGACCCACCTGTGCATATTTTACAAGGATCCTGCAATCTTGGCTCCCCTTTTGTAGGGAACATTCTATTTATTTGAACACCTGAGACCCCAACACTGGGTTTGGTAGAGCCTTTTCTTTTTTTTTTTTTTTTTTTAATAAATTTATTTATTTATTTTGGCTGCATTGGGTCTTCATTGCTGTGCGCGGGCTTTCTCTAGTTGTGGAGAGCAGGGGCTACTCTTCCTTGCGGTGCGCGGGCTTCTCATTGTGGTGGCTTCTCTTGTTGCGGAGCATGGGCTCTAGGCACACGGGCTCAGTAGTTGTGGCTCACGGGATCTAGAGCGCAGGCTCAGCAGTTGTGGTGCACAGGCTTAGTTGCTCCGCAGCATGTGGGATCTTCCTGGACCAGGGCTTGAACCCGTGTCCCCTGCACTGGCAGGCGGATTCTCAGCCACTGCCCCACCAGGGAAGCCCCGGTAAAGCCATTTCTATGTTGGCGATGAGTCAACTGATGTGGGAAGGAGGTGGGAAGGGTCTGGTAAGAGAGCTAATGGATTCTGTGTGGAGATAAGACCCTTGTATTTTCTCTCCCTTTTATTTTACAATTAGATGTCCTCCCATGGAATATTTCTTCTGAATATCTCTCCGAAGAAGAAACCATTCATTGTCATAGATGGCAGAGTGAGATGTAAAAATAAATGAATGTGCAAACCAATATTTACTGAGGAGCCATAGTTCTGAAGAGGGATAGGTGGGGCCAGGGTGGGTGGGGGGTTGGGGGAAGGAAGCACAGCCAACTCATTTATGTGCTATTAACGATTAGGCCTGCCTGGGTCCCATCCTCGGAGATTTTGATTGGGTTAGGTTTGCAGTGGGGTCCAGGCATCCAGAAGTGGTTCTGATGCACATCAAAGATTGAGAACCATGAAAGTAATATTTCGCCTGTGACAATTTCACTTTGGGGGGTTTGATTATCCTCAAGTGCCCCCATAGCTCCATGGCTCCCCGAAATCTGTGCAGGGGCAGGAATCGGAAACCTATGCGGGATAGACCTATGGTGGGAGCAGATATGAGTGAGCCTAATTGACTTCCCAGAGTTCGAACGGTGCTCTGTTAGTCTCTGTTTGCCTGCTTCATGAAAAGTCTGGAGTTAGGCTCCATTTTCTGGAGAAATATTATGAGAGCATAGTATGCATGAATTTGAGCATTTTAACATTACCCCTGGCAGTGTTAAAAGCCTGTCACCTAAGTCTTTCCACGTCTTCTCCTTGCTTAAAAGCCCCATGCACGTTTCACTTCCAGAACAAGTCACCGGCTCTTAGAATACAAGATTTGCATTAGCCTGCTGGCTTCCTCTGATGGGGCTGCTCTGGGTGTGCAAACCTAGGCTTCTCTTTTTCTTATTTTACCTAACTTGGCACAGGAGGGATGAGTATAGATTTTGGTCTGTGATGCTGGTGGAATATTTCCAGATGCTAAGTGTATAATCCCTTTGGTTCTGCTGTACCTGCCAAGCGAGAGCAGAACAAGTGTGTGCTACAGCACAGAACAGAGAGTAAAACAAAAGTGTGACAAGGTTCTGCTGGCGTGCTGCACTTGAGGAGGAATGAACACAAGGTCATTAGCATGCGTGCCGACCTACATTTTTTTCCCCTTTGTGTGTAATTTTAAAGAATTTTGAATGGAAAGATAGTGGAGGGGAACAGGGAAAAACGATTTGATGGAGCAAAAAGTATCTATTAACAGTGTATTTCCCTGGTTCTAATTCAGGGAGATTTTCTGAAAATTGTTGAGCAGTGACTAGAGTCATGTTGACCTGAGAGACAGAGGTGAACTCTCTCCCAGGAGGGGAGGTGGTCAGGAAATGAACTCAAGGACCCATTGTCTTCTCTCTCTCCCTGTGTGGCGTCAGCTTGTTTGGTGGAATCTTTCTCAACAGTGGGAGGCGTTGGGCCACATGCAAAAATTTATGAGAGAGAGTAGAAAAGTGAGTATCTGAAGGCAGGTGTGTAATAGGATTTATCTGATCTCTGACCATGGACAGTCCTGGAATCCTGCAAGGTCTCTTGTGCCCACAGCACTTGTAGCCCTTTTGGGAGTTGGTCCCCATTGCCTGCTGATGGACTCTTATCCTGGGCTCTGCCTTTCTACAAGGCCTCTGATGATAGCCGTTGCCAGACATCCAAGACGCTGGTTGCCACCTGCATGGCCTGCCTCTTGCCTGCCCCTCCAACTGCCCCTGCCCCATTGTCGGTCCGTTTGGCCCCTGGGTCTTGGTCAGGTCCACTCCCAACAGACAGTCCAAGGCTATGTCAGCATCCCAAATACAAGCTTCTTTTGTTTCCTATTACACTTTCCATGGAATTTATTAATGCTTGACCTGTATTATTTCTAGCTATCTTCATGGACAGTCACAAAACAGTCCTGGGAACCTGGGTTCCAGTTTTGAAATCTTGGGCGTGTTGCTTAGTTGCTCTCTGTGTGAGTGATTTCTTCCCTCAAAAGGGACAGCAGACCCTTACAACGTTGCAGCTTGGTAGACCACATTGTCAAAAGGCGCTTGATAAAAAAGACCTGCACTGATGTCTTGCTGTCTTTATTGGGTCTGTGTTTGCTGTTTTTTTCAGAGTATATCTCAGCTCTCTGAGACACAGGCCTCCTCAGTGTGGGACTCGAGTTTGTGGTTCAGTCCAGAGAGCGCTTAGAATATTTCAGAAGTGTTATAGAAAGCCATCAAACATTTTTTTTCTTTGAAACAATTTTATTCCAACTCATCTCTTCCATTTGCAATATCATCATCTTTTACATCACACATCTACTTTTTGAGTCATGTAACAAAAATTTTCAGAGGCTTTTATCACTTCTGTCCAAATCTTGATAACTGCTATTTGATAGTGAGTGTGGCTTGAGGGCAGGGATGTAACAGGTGTTTCTGGGAAGTGAAAATTGAGCCAAGTTCAATGTGAAATGCCTTGATAAGTTCTCATGCAAGTAGCAAGCATAGTAACTTTGAAGTTAAAGTACCAATTGTACCATGTAAATAAGAGTATCTGTGTTTATTTTTCTTTGGTGGGAGTGAGGATGAAATCACCCGTGCTAAGTTCTTTGGAAGACTTAGGTTGTATTTAAAAAATTCTGTTTGTATTTTAAACTTAGGGAAATTCACCCTCTCATACTTTAGCCTACACCTTAGTGAAAGTAAAACCGGCAGCTTATAGTGTTTATCCCATTAGCATTCAATTATATTTCCCAGATAAACAGCTGGAGGCCATCTCTTCAGTGACAAATGTGTTTGATTTGACTTAATCACCACCACAAGGCACATCATTTACCAACATTTGCTGTAGTACAATTTTAACAAGTAGGGTGATTCACCCTAGAAGAGAAGAGAAAAAGAATGTTAAACACCGAGAGACACAAAGAGAGGAAAAGGCAAGCATGGAATTAGAAAGGTATTTGTGCCTTTAAAAAATTCCCACTTTCATTGAACCCATAACCTTGATACAGAAAAGTGCACAAATCTTAAGGGTACATATGGTACAATGAACTATCACAATTTGAATATATCCAAGAACTAGAACATACAGCAACCCAGAACCACAGTCTCATACACTTTGTATGCCTTCCTCCCCCAAAGTAACCAATATCTCTTATGTTCTGATTTGTTTTTACGGATCTTGGCCACTGTCATCCTAGAAGTTTCTCAGCCAGGCTCTTTTGAGGAAGTCCTTGATCTGCTTGGCAACTACAGTTTCCAGGAGTCAGTTGCTAGATTTGAGCACAGTGTCCCAAAGTTTACTAGAGGCTGGACGGAGAGCAGAAGAGGCAGGACGGGGAGCTAAGGGTTGTGATGGGAGATGTGAAGCTACCGTCCTTTCCCCTCCGTGTCCTGGGAAGCCGCAGTGCCCTCTCTCCTCCTGCTACTTACCTCTTCAGCATGGACACAGGCAGACACCTGATCTACATCCTCTCTGGGTTGCTGTAAAGCTCTAATGACATAATGGATATGAAAACACATTGAGCAGGATAAAATACTATACAATTATTGCATCCCTTAACCAATGTGATGGAGAGACATTGATAGCACAGGGAGTTGTTTTGAACAGGAGGAAGACAAGTGCACATATATCCAAACCAAAAAAGGCACTGATCCTAATGGTTTTAAGTGGCCCTAAATGTTTCTCTGAATTTGGAGATGTGCCATTAACTTAACTCTGTGGGCATAGCCCTAATAGGGCCAGAGTCTTGTAGTGACATCCACATCTTAGAGCATTCGGGCTGCTATAGCAAAAATGACCATAAACTTGGTGGCTTATAAACAACAGAAATTTACTTTTCATAGTTCCGGAGACTGGGAAGTCCAAGATCAAGGCACTGGAAGATTTGGTGTCTGGTGAAAGCCTGCTTCCTGGTTTGTAGACAGTCATCCTCTTAGAACAACCTCACATGGTGGGAGCTCTCTGGGGTCTCTTTCATGAGGGCATTAATCCCATTTATGGCACCTTTGCCCTCATGATCTAATCACCTCCCAAAGGCCTCACCTCCAAAAACCATCACGGTGAAGACTAGGTTTTAACGTATGAATTTTGGGGAGATACAGTCAGTCTACAGTACTCTATATGATCTCATTGACATTATTTTTATTATTACGTTTTTTACAATCCTGTGTTGAGCTAATTGACTTGCTGTGTATATGATCTTATTTCCCCAATTGCATTTGATTTATCAGAAATGTGAACTGTTGATTATTAATGATTATTAATTCAATAGATTATGAATACATTATCAGAGTATTGGAAAAAATCAAGATATATAACCTACTAATAGAGAACTATTTTTACATGAAAGGGAAGCATATTCTAATATTTATGATGTGAAATAGTGGCCCTCTGGTGCTTTGGTTAGACTTCTGGCAGCTTTTGGAACGTAGACAGGTAGTGTATAGGTGCTGTGTTAGTCCTTGGAGATATAATGGTGAACAAAGCAGTCATGCTCTTTGCCCAGTGACATTTCAAATTTCTCTGCAAGTTTTTCTTATCTCATTTAGTTTCCTTCTTATTTTTTTGTGTGTTCCTTTCAGTCTTTTTTTTTTTTTTTCCTGGCTTTCCATTCCTAGGTCATAGAGGTCAGAAGTGTTCTATCTTGAATAAGTTTTCTAAAATTTCCTTCTTTATTTTGGTGATTTGCTTCTCCATTTAGTCTAGATAGTAACATTCTTTCCTACCTGTTCTGTGTTTTTGTTTCACCAGGTCTTCTGTTATTATTTTATTTATTATTTACTTATTTAGAGTATGTTAGTGATGGTGTTGGTAATGTCTCTTTACTTACCCTTGACAGAGGAAGATACTTTTAGTCATGGTTCCCACTAATGGCTGGGTATGTTCATTGCCTACTGGGTTCACTTATGCACTGGGTCAGACATGCTTCTCAGAGATTCAGTGAACGAAGCTCTTAAGACCAGTCATCAGTATGTGGTAGGTGTACTCTAAGCAGGTTCTGCTAGTCGAGATGGGACCTTTTTCTCCCACAGCCTAAGGTTCTAACAGGTGTAGGAAGTGAAGCCCTAGCTACAGCTCCCAGAATCCACTGCACCAATAGCTCTTCCTGTGTGCCTCCCTCCCCGGGAATTTACCTTCCAGGGTGCATCGTACTCCTGTTCTCCCACCAGCCCAGCCCATTTCCTGGGACCAGTTGTTTTCTGGGAGTGACAGGTTCTGACTGAATATTGTAAAGCGCCCCTGATTTGGGCGGGGAGAGGTAGAGCTTGGAGGAAGAGGAACTGCACTTGGATGGCCTCAAGAATTGCACATGGATGGCCTCAAAAATCAGCATTCTTGCAGGAGAGGGGATATTTCTCAGGTTTCCGATGATACGTACTTTGAACCAGAGAGCAAATATGGGTGAAGGAAGGAATGATATGTATCTGCTTTCAGCCCAAGTGAGCCATCAATTGTGTATTTCCTTGCAGTTCCATTGCTTCATAAAGGACAGTCTCCCCAGTTCTATCCGGAAGTAGGTTTGACCATTGGTCCTGTTTTCTTAGGGAGTTGTAAATTTTAATTTTTTCTGTCTTTTTAAAGGCATTTTAATTAAAAGTTGGGAAAGGCTGTTTCAGGGCTGCTAAGTAGATGGTATTTAAAACTAGAAGCTGAATACAGCCGACTGCTGCTTAATGTTGTAATCGTACTTATCCTTTTCTCCCTCAACCTGTCTTCTTTTCTGCTTAATGAAGTTCTTTGTTTTCTCTCATCACAAATATTATTTCTGTTAAATAATTTGAGCTTTTCTATTTCTACTTAAATACAATTGGAAGGAAACTTTTTTTCTACTAGTCTAATACTGTTTCACAATTAAACCTGTTTAACTAAATAAATTGTGGGGTTTTTTCTATTCTTGGTATATTTGAACTTACAGCTCCCTTCTGAACTTTAATTTTAGAGTGGATGGGAGATGTACTATTGGACTCACTCCCCTCTTCCTAATCCCTACTTTTTGTTATGCTTTTGTATCTTGGAAACTGCATCTTAATTTTTTTTCTTCTTTCCTTCTTATCTCTTCAAGTTCTCATGGTAAAATGACAGTACAATATTCAAATTACTTATTTTAGTAACTTTCATCCTTTTAATGTGTGATCAGGTATGATAGGTTAAAGATTATACTTCTAATGTAGTTTTCGATAAGTGATGTTAACTGGCCTTGAACCTCTTCTCCATTTGTCCTTAATTCCTAGAGATTTCTCCAGTCTCCCAATATTCAGTAGCATCCATGCATGATGAGCTCTAACCCAGCCTCTACCCTAAACCCAGGCTTGCACATCAAGCTGTCTGGCTGACATCTCTTCTGAGTCAGAGACATTTCACAGTTAAAGCCACCAAAGCACTCTGGATTCTTCTCCTTTTCCACCCAAATTCCCCCATATTATATCTCCCTTGTTCTCATCTCAGCAACCCCATTCTACCAATCATCTAGCTAAAATCTTTAGAGCCACCCTAGACTTTGCTTTCTCGCATCGTATTCAATCCATAAGCAAATCTTGCCAGCTCTAGTTTAAAAATACATCTTGAGTCTGAGCGCTGCTCACCTCTATTCTTCTGTCTCTACCATCACCTAACTGGTTTTCTTATTTCTGCTCTCGACTCCTCGCTGTCTAATCTCTTCTGAGCAGCCTGAATGATCCATTTAAAATGCAAATCAGATCATGTCCCTCCTCTGCTCCACCCCCCCTCCAACTCCCCATCTCACTCAGAATGAAATGCACGG
Source organism: Balaenoptera borealis (assembly GCF_965194805.1). Lineage (NCBI taxonomy): Eukaryota > Metazoa > Chordata > Mammalia > Artiodactyla > Balaenopteridae > Balaenoptera > Balaenoptera borealis. Next base: position 77,086,187 of record NC_138872.1, read on the forward strand.
TGCTTTTCATGGTGGGCAAAGCCTCGTGTGATCTTGCCTATGGCCTCTCCTCTTTACCTCTCTTCTCCCTTACTGTTTTTCCACCAGACCCCTGCATGGATCAGTCCCTCCTTCTTTTAGGTGTGTTCAAACATCGCTTTATCAGCAGTCTTTCCTAACCACCCTGTTAGAGTAACACTCTCAATCACCCAATCCTTTGACCTCACTTTGCGTTTCTTTGGAGCGCTTGACACATTATGTATTTATTAGTTTATATGTTTACTGTCTGTCCTCCCCATTATTTTGTTCACTGCTGTATCTTTAGTGCTTAGAACAGCTCTAGGGCCAATCTATATTGATGAATGTGTAAAAGAATGGATCCTAATTCATTAGATTTGCACTTTCCATTTCATCAAATATCTTTACTCTGGTTAGTAGTTTCAAACTGTTTTTCTGCTATAGAACATTCTCTGCAAACAAAGTCATGTGGAGAAGATTAAATATGCAAAACTGATATAACTGGAGTCACTTGATTGAGTAGAAGGGTGGGAGCTGAGACATGGAAAACCCCTCTCTCTGAGTTCCTCATGGCAGCCCCTGAGTATGTTTAAAAACTACCAGTATAGGTTATCTCACTCAATCCCCGTAATTATTGAAGGAGGCAGATATAATTAGCCTGTTTCATAGATGAAGTAAACAATGAGATGGAGTAAGCTGGCCAAGAAGACATGGTGAAATGAATAAGCCACATGGCCACAAAGTGACAAAGCCAGACACCAACTCAAGTCAGGTAGTTGACACAAACACTTCTCAAAAACTCATGCTCAGAAATGATACACAACATTTCCATGCACATTCCATTGGCAAAAAATAAGCCATGTGGGACACCCTGCATTCAAGAGAGTTTGTAAAGATCCGGTCCTGATGTAGGACCTGCCCACTGTGAAAGGGAGACCAAATTTCAGTGTATAGCTAGATATCTCTGTAACAGCCCCTCCCCTGTTCCTCCTAAAAAAATCTTCATTGAAGTCTATATTGCTTCTTGAACTTCTGAGAGGTTGGATTCTTTGGAGAGAACTTGAAATTCTGTGACTGGAGTCCAGTGGGAAAATCAGACTGTCCGAGGGGCCAAGGAGCAAGGCGACAGCTGACATCTGGCTTCCATGTACGTGCAGAGCACAGCCCTCAGGCACATTTGTGCGTACATGTTTATAGCAGCTCTTCCAAATGAGCCCAAACTGGACTTCAGAGTCCGGCGATTTCTGAAAGTGGTTCACTGGACCGCCCCTCCAGGTTTCCATATATATGAGTTGCCACATGGTTGTGCAGGGGACTTGGGTTGTAATTTTGACAAAAGAAGGAGGGAGAAACTGTACATTTCTCCTGTGGAGAAATGGGTGCAAAGGAGAATAATGATGAAGATGATATGAGAACTGGCCCTACCAGCTATGTGGACAAATTTTTAACCCTTAGAAAGGGAGGACATGGGACCAGAAGCTGAAGACGTTCCCATAAAAGTTATGTTTCACAAATACGTGGTAGGATTGTACTTCCTGGATCCGTTTTATTTGAGTGGAGCCACGTGACTAGTTTTGGCCAGTGAACTGGGAGTAGAAGCAATGTGTATCAGTTTCAGGCAGAACATTTGATTCCTGGTGAAGTCTCACCCAGGCCCTCTTTCCTTCTGCCACAGTAACCTGCAAATAGTCAGCTGATAGCTCTTCCATCTGCCTGGGCTCTTGCCTGGTTATAATGAACAAAGCACCATCTGCAATGGATGTATAGGAAGGGAGCAATTAAGCTTTGTTTTTGGGCCTCTGGGATTTGGGGGTTGTTCGTTATTGCAGCATAAACTAACCTAACTTGACTGATATAAAGGTCCTTGTGAGACTGTAGCATAAAAATGTGCTGTTTTCACAGAAGGAGGCAAAGTACAACACAGAGTAGATGAGTGCGCATTCTATCACTTTCACATCAGAGCATAGCAACAGCACCAACTCTGCAGCAGCAGAAACACAGAAGCAGGGTCCACCATACCTAGCAGAATAGAAAGAAAATCACATCCTTTGGGATCAAGAAACAGGTTAAACAACGATCTTTGAGGTTTATTTGTTTCACCAGCTAACATTGCCCTAACTAACGTAGGAGTTTATAGCACATGCAACTCAGCTAATAATCTAAGAATTCTGCTTAGATATTTTTTTTCCCCAAAGTCCATCTCTGGCAGAGCTGCTAATGTCCCCACCCCCATTCTTTCCCTAATAATGCATAGTTTTACTAGTTTCGCTCCCTTTTCCTAGGATTATGACTCTCTAATCTGAATCTTACTTTTCTGACCTCTCTGCTAAGCAGAGCTATTCTATCACAGTTCCTGATCCTGAACTGCATTCACATCCTCAAGAAGGAAGTCAGAATATCTCCATTTAACAGGATCCATTCTGCAAAGATAGTTGAGAAGCTATCTCTAATTCTTTGAACCTACCTTTTGTGTTTTAAACTCTATTCTAAATTGATCATCAACTATTTATTCCTAACATGGTCTGCTGATCCCAAGGGGATTCCTGGTGAACATTTCATGTTCTCCATGTTTTACATATGCATTGTGGGGTGATGGACACAGCACTGACCAGGGGACTAGGAGACCTGAGTTCTAGTCCTGTCTTAGCCTGCTAGCAGCTGTATGACTCTGGGTAGATTATTTCACTTCTCTGGATGTCAGTTTACAAAGCTTAGACCAAGAGGGTGTCTCTGGAAGAACCAACAGAACTGGTTCCATTCCTGCCATTCTAGTTCTTCATTGGCTCTATGTTTGGTGGTGTGGATGAGACTAGATTTTTCTATTATCCTGCTTTCCAAAAAAGCAAATGACTTAACTGGACTGAAACTCAAGGTGCTGACTCATGGAATGAAATTATTTTGATGCATATCAGCTTCTTTGTTTTAAGGGAAATCCTATTCTGTTCTGTTCTATTCCCAGTTGGCTTTTCCAGGTGTCTTGGAAAAGTAAAACTCTAAACCTTGTCTTTATTCTCTCTCTCTCTCTCTCTCTCTCTCTCTCTCTCTCTCTCTCTCTCTTTCTCTCTCTCTCTCTCTCTCTCTCTCTCTCTCTCTCTCTATCACACACACACACACACACACACACACACACACACACACACACACACAATAAGCCCATCAGCGCTTAGTATCAAAAAGGCAGTCTGGCTGCCTTGAAGCTTTTATTGTTTTAGAGATGCTTTTGGTGAGTGACTGACACTGATACTGAATGGGGCTTTCTGAGATAATAGGATGAATGAAATTGAAAAAAAATCGTGAGGGATGAAAAACTTCTCAGGAAGCTTTAAGGAAAAGTTGCCATCTCATCTGGGCTGCGTGCTCTTGCCTGTGGGGGACACTGCAGGGGCAGGATCTTAAAGACACTGGAGAGACAGAGCCTCCTGAGCACAGCTGGCATCAACGAGACACCCACAGCTCAAACCTCATCTCACAGCTTGATAAAAATTAAACATAAAAGACTCTTCCTACTCCATAGAAATGGAAATATGTGCTGTTTTGAGTTGAGAAGTGCTACCTCTAGTAAATGAATCATTAGCTTCCAGCCCCACCTTGCTTCTGAATAATGGTCCATGGATTCAGAGGCAGTTGCTCATCATTGAAGGTAATTGCTCATTACATCTCAGAGAGAGTTTGCAAAACTATCTGCCAGGCGTCTCAAAGCCTTGTCAACATGACCTCAGGAAGACCCTTCTCCACTGGAATTCTGACTCTTTGCATGGAGTCATTGGCTCCCGTAGTCTGCTTTTTGATCTTGGAGCAGCAACTCTGAAAATCACATTGGGCTTTGTTAGGCTCTGCCAAAGTGGGGCTAGAGGGAGACTGCCAAGGGGAGGAGGAAGTCGAGAATTGCTTCTTCCTGTCTGTCTGCTCTGGGTGGACTTCCTGTTCTTGTTAGTGCCACCCCAGCAGTGGTGGTTTCTTCCTGTAGTAGTAGCTGCACCCACTTTGCAGTTTCTCCAGCTCTTGCGGACAAGCTCCATCATGCCCCTTCAGAGCCACCAGCATCAGGCGTCCATTCTCCCCTCCTCAGAGGTTTGGGGCCCCATGACCTCTCCTCTAAGTTCTCTAAGTTTAAATAATTCCAGCCTTTTTCTTTGCTCCTCCCGTCCTAGAGGGGGCAGCTGCTCCCTGCAGTTGCTACCTCTGTGGTAACTTCCGGTTACCTAGTTAACAGCTCTATACCTAGGTGATGATTGCTTTTTATGAAATTCTGTGTTGAAATAATTTTTGTGGTTTCTGATTCCTGAGTGGACTCTGACTGATACAGCCCTGTTAAAAGATTCGTTTTTAAGTTTCTGATTTTTTTCCTATGAATTTATGCACACACATGCATACACACAGGTATTATATGTTTAATTGTAAGTACAAGACTTTATTTTTACAAAAATGGCACAACAGTCTTTGTCTACTGTTCAGCAACTTGCATTTTCCAGCTAATTTTAAATATGAAGAAATAAGATATAATAATAAGAAATAAATAATATATTCTGAAGAACTTTTCAAGTCAGTACATATGGGGTTTCCCTATAATTTTTCATGTCTGCATAGTGTTTCATAATCTATTTAATGATGACCATTTATAGACCTTTGGTTGTTTCTAATTTTTTTGCAGTTATAGAAAAGTGTTTTGGTGAATATACTTATACACAAACACACACAGGTAATTTTTTAGGTGCATGTTTTAGTATATATCTTTAAGACAGGGTCTTAGTATTGGAATAGTTTAAATAACTTGCACATTAACTTTTTTTTTTTTTTAGATACATGCATCCAATACCCTCAAAAAAAGTTTTATCATTACTGCCAACAAGGTATGATTGTACCTAAAATGAAAAACCCAGTCTTTCCCTTTGGTGTAGGGAAAACCCTCAGTTCAGTCCATCTCCTGTGTGTTTCTTTTACTACTTACACAGGACACTTCACTTCTGACACTTCTGGTCATCAAATATGTGGAGGTTTTTCCTTATACCAAGCAATTCTCTGTGACTCCAACTACTGGGTGTCCTACAATTTAATTCAATTCTGACACTGTCTACTTGGAGATAGCATTAGATCCTATAGATTAAGGGCTCAGTTCCGCCAGAGCCCCCCACACCCACTTCAGACACTGGATGCAAGGCCAGGTTATCACCTGATCTTTGGGCCAACCTGCTATAGATCAGAGGTTCCAACGACCCCCTCCTTATTCTCAATTAATTTGCTTGAGCAGTTCACAGAACTCAGGAAAACACTTACTTATATTTAGCATTTTATTAAAGAGCATGATAAAGGATACAGATGAACAGCCAGATGAAGAGACACATAAGGTGTGGTCTGGGAGGGTCCTGAGCACAGGAGCTTCTGTCCCCGTGGACTTGGGATGCATCACCCTCCCGGTGTGGATGTGTTTGCCAACTTTGATGCTTTCCGAACCCCAAACTATTGGGATTTTAAGCAGGACTCATCATGTAGGCATGATAACTTGTTAACTCCATTCCAGCCCCTCTCCCCTCTCTGGAGAATGGGGGTGGGGTGGGGCTGGAAACTCCAAGCTTCTAATCATGGCTTGGTCTTTCTGGTGACCAGCCCCCATCCAAGAGCCACCCAGGGTCACTCATTAAAATAAAAGATGCTCCTAGTGTTCTTATCACTTAGGAATTTACAAGGGTTTTAGGGACTCTGTGCCAGGGACTGAGGGCAGAGACCAATATATATATATATATTTTTTCTATTATCTCACAGTGCCCATCTGCTTCCTCTCTTCTATGAATTCCTGAAAGTTTCTGGTCTGCTGATGGCACACTTTTTTATATTCCACTGGTAGTATTGATTTTCTGTTTCTTCCTGGGTAGGGAGAGTGACCAAAACCTATGCTCAGCTGCCATCTTGATCCAATTTTCCCAGATACTAGCTTTCTCCAGTGGCCTTGATATTCTTCTTTCAATAAATCTTAAGATCTTCTATTGCCAATTATCTTGCTTCCAGGGCAACCTTGAAAATGTTTTGGATGTTTTTGCACAAGTAAAGTGATTCAAACAATTTTTCTAGACAAGTGAGTTTCTCTCTCCTTGAAGAATAAACCCTTACAAAGGAATATTTATGAGGAGACTTATGGTCGAGAATTAATAGTAACCGTAATAAAAAATAGACAACATTTTTGAGCACTTATATGCACCACATCATGTTAAGGGCCTTTACACTTCACATATAATTTAATGCTTACAGCAATTTTATTTTATAGATGTGGAAACTGAGGCTTACAGAAGTTAAATAGCTTGCCCAAACCATACATCCAGCAAGTGTCAGAGCCAGAATGTGAATCCAAGCAGTCAGACTTCTTTTTACCATTTAATCATGAGTTTATTCATCAATATATTAATTGAACACTTAGTGTAGTAGTCAGCCTCTGAGATGGCCCCCTGTGACCCCTGTCTCCTAGTATTCACCAGGAGGTCATCCTCTCCCACAGTGGATAGGACTGACGTACGTAACCAAGAGGATATTGTAGAAATAACATGTGTGACTTCCAGTGTCATAAAAGACCTTGTGGCCTCTGCCTTACTCTCTCTTGGATCAGCCATGAAAGTGAGCCACTTTGGAAGTCTGCAGTCAAACCTTCAGATAACTGTAGGCTTACATCTTGGCTGCAGTCTCATGAGAGGACCATAAACCAGAACCACTCAGTGGAGCTGCTCCCAAATTCCTGCCACAGGGCAACTGTGTGAGATAATTCATGTTTCTTATTATTTTATGCCACTTGGCTTTGAGGTAGTTTGTTACACAGCAATAGATAACTGTTACATTTAGTATGTGTCAGGTTCAGTCCTGGGTGTTGGTGGTATAGAAGTCAATAATGCAGACAAGATTCCCTTGTATTTATTTGTTGCTTTTCCTTTGCTACTTTTAATATTCTCTATCTTTAATTTTTGTCATTTTCATTACAATGTGTCTTGTTATGTGTCTTCTTTGAGTTAATCCTGTATGGAACTCTCTGTACTTTCTGGATTTGGTGACTGTTTCCTTCCCCCGGTTAGGGAAGCTTTCAGCTATTATGTCTTCCTCAGCCCCTTTCTCTCAGCCCCTTTCTCTCACTTCTCCTTCTGGGGCCCCTATAATGCAAATATTAGTGTGCTTGATATTGTCCCAGAGGTCTCTTAAACTGTCCTAGTTTATTTTCATTCTTTTTTCTTTTTTCTGTGCAATGGTAGTGGTTGTGATTCCTTGTTTATGTCTTTAGTTGTTGAAGATCTTTTCTGGCCGGTTTTGGTCTTTTTCATTGATGGCTGCTCTGCAGATGGTTGTGATTTTGGTGGACTTGCGAGAGGAGGTGAGCTCAGGGTCTTTTGACTGCGCCATCATGGCTGATCTAAACAAAATATTTTAAGAAGGAAAAAAAGTCACTGATAGTTCTACTACACTTACTATGGCAACAATTTTTAGTTTTAAATTAAATTCTGTTCCAGTTAGTCTCTATGCACATATCTTATATACTTATAATTGGAGTATACACATAAGTATAAATTCTTCATTTCTTAATTAATGCTTTTCTAGAAAATTTCTGTAATGTGACATGTTCTTCATAATTATTTTTGTGGCTATACAATGTCAATGAAAAATTAATCAGTAAATCTAAGAAAGAAATGGAAAATTTTATTCGAGCCAAACTGAGGATTATAACCTGGGAACGGCATCTCAGAAAGCTCTGAGAACTGTTCTGCCCATTAGAAGTCAAAGCACAGTTATATAAGTTTTTTGAGACAGAGGGCTGTACATTAAATGATATACAAAGTGGTGTCTCATTGTGACCCCTTACCAGATCAAGAAGGAATGTTATATTTTAAGGAGTTGTCTTGTTGATGCTAGGAGAATGTTGCTCTTTATGGCTGAGCAGGTACATTCTGTTGATGGGGAGGTTTGGTTGATGTATAATGCAGATATGTAACGCGCAGTAGAGGGGAAAGAGAAGGCTCAAGGGCAGAGAAAACTTTTAATGTTTAAATTTTTCTTGTCTTGCCATAAAATATGAATTTTATTTCACAATAATATATCATGAAGCTAATTTGTCATACCTTACTTAGCTATTCCCACATTACTAGATAGATTCTTTGCAGTTTCTCAGTACTGGACATAATTCTGAGATCTTTATTCTACTGCACGTAGCTTTTTGTTTCTTTCAAATTATTTTTTTATAACAAATCCCTTGAGTGGAATTACTGGGTTAAAAGGTGTATTTATTTGTATTGCTCTTAATGCACATTGTCCTGTTTTCCAGTGTAATTGTCAATGTAAAATGCTATCAGCTTGAGTGTTCTTGTTTCACACAATTGCACTAAAATTTTTTTTCCTTCTTTCTTTCCCTTCCTTCCTTCTTCCCTCCCTCCCTCTCTCTCTCTTTCTCTTTCTTTCTCTCTCTTTCTTCCTTTCTTTCTTTCTCCTTCCTTTCTTTCCCCTGCCTTCCTTCCTCCCTCCCTCCCTTCCTTTCCCCCTCCCCCACTCCTCCTCTTCTCTCCCTCCCCCGCCCCCACCCTGCTTCCTTCCTTCCAATTCCGTAGGAGTAGAACAACACTTAACTTTTGCTTTGATGACCATTTCCCCTGTTTCACCACTGCTTCAGAAATGTTTTTGACTTTCAGTCTAGTCCAAACAGGAGGACATTATGAGGAAATGACAAGTGGCAATTAGGAAGATTAGTGGAGTTAATATAAACTGTATGGGGTCCCAGAGGCTTCCACCAGTTACCTGCCTGGTGGCTGGTGAATAGGAGCTCTTATTGGAGGCTGACCCATCCTGGATTCCCCTCCAGAGCCAGGTCTCAAGAGCCACCCCCCCCCTCCCCGCAAGAAAAGGAAACAGAAAGGAGAGACAGGGCTTCTTTCCTTCAATACCTGATTTTCATTAGGTTTGAAGCAATTCTTTGTTATAGTTTAAATTGGTTCTTTTGTTCAGCCTGAAACCTGCCATGCTCACCGGTGTGCAGGACGTGTGGGATTCTTGCTCCAGGACTCCTGTGAATGAAGGATGGGGTGACAGGTGATTAACCAGCTGCAGGGCTTGCCCGCCTCCTCCCTCTGGGAGGCCTGGGGAGGGCAGCACTCTGCCCCGTGTGAATTTACGTGGGGGGGGGGCTGTGCTGAGAGGATGGGGGCGGGTGCAGGGCTCCAAGCTCAGCCTTGCTGTTAGGAAGACCCTCTTGCTCCTGTTAGATGCAAAATAAAACATTATCTAACCTCCACCCTCCCTCCCTGCCTTCCTCCCTCCCTCCTTCCCTTCCTTCCTCCCTCCCTCCCTCCCTCCCTTCCTTCCTCCCTCCCTCCCTCCCTTCCTCTATCCCACTCTTCCTCTCTTCCTCCCTTCCTTCATTCCTCCCTTTCTCCCTCCTTCCCTCCATTCCTTCCCCTGTGAAATACACATAACAAAATTTACCATCTTAACCATTTTTATAAGTACCACACCTTAACCCATTTCACCACTGGAGCCACACTCCATCTTAACCATGTTTAAGTTCTTCGATAGTATTAGGTACATTCACATTGCTGTGTAACCATCAGTGCCATCCGTCTCCAGAACTCTTCCCATCTTCCCATCTTTCCATACTGAAACTCAGTTTGCATTAAACAATAACTCCTTCCCCCTCTTCCTTCAGCCCCTGGCAACCACCATTCTGTTTTCTGTCTCCATGATTTGACTGCTCTCTGTTAAGTCACATAAGTGGAATCATACAGTAGTTATCTTTTTGTGACTGGCTTATTTCCCTGAGCATGTCTTCAAGGTTCATCCATGTTGCAGTATATGTCAGAATTTCCTTCCTTTTTCAGGCTGAATAATATTGCATTGTACATACGTATCACATTCTGTTCATCCATTCAACTGTCAATGGACACATGGGTGACTTCTACCTTTTGGCTATTGAGAATAATGCTGCTGTGAAAAATGGGTGTACAAATATCACTTCGAGTCTTTGCTTTTCATTCTCTTGGGTGTATACCCAGAAGTGGAATTGCTGGATCATACGGTAATTCTATTTTTAAATTTGGATGAACTCCCATACTGTTTTCCATAACAGCTGCACCATTTTACATTTCCACCAGCAATGCAAAATTAACTGCCACCTCAATTCTGAGTTACTGAGATTATGTAAACATGACAGGATAAAAAGATGCTAACTTTTCCAGGTACCATCTGCAGATTAGAGACGGGAGCAGTGAACCCATAGCCAGCTCTGGCAGGCCAGGTCCGCTGGGTCGGATGTGCTCTGAGTCTCTACAAAACGCTGGAGCTGCAGCACATCCAATACAATGTTGTGCCTCTAATTCTGACACCCACAGCTGCTTTGGGGAGGCCAGAGGGGCCTATTCTTTAATCACATGATCATGGCTTTTTTATATTTTAATTTAGCACGGCAGCAAGGTTTTTAAGCTTACTTTGGACTGTGAAGAATAAGACCTTTTTTTATGTGTATTAAAATTGCTTCACCCTTCATTGGGTACTCCCAATTCTAGTGGCTGCCAAAAGTGTGTTCCCAATGGCTGCATTTAATGAGATTATTAAAATAGTGGTCTCTCACTGCTTCATCTTCCTAGATAGAATGTTCCCAAAGCATCTTCCTTAGAACACTAGTTCTTCAGGATATTGGTGGACAGTCAGTGAAAAAAAGGATTTGGATTTCAGACAGATTTCTGTTTAAATATACAAATGCTCATGTGATTTCATAAGGGTCTCTATCATGCATCAACTCTCATGCTTACTACTTACCTGGGGATCATTTTTTGGAGGACCATTTCAAGGTATTAGTATTGCACAGGACATATTTTGAGACAAACTTTTCTAGGCAGATGAAGCCTCATATTTTTACGTTTTCCATATATAGCAATTTCTGTATTCCATAGGGAAGCAAAATGACTGTTTTAGATTCAGGCAGAACTGGGTCCAAATCATGCTTCTTCTACATGTTAACTATATGAACGTGGGAGAGTTCTTTAATCTCTGCAAGCTTCAGTTTCCCCTTTTGTGAAATGGTGGAAATTTTAACATATTCACAGGATTGAGTGAAATAATGAACATGATTCATCTTCTTCTTCCACTCATTTTACCTGCTGAGTTGCTAGCTCTGCTAGTTGCAACCTATATAGACAATTGGAAGGTAATGCTTTTTTGTTATTGAAGCTGCCATGTTCCTTTCTTGGGTGGTAACAAGTTCTTCTAAGCCTGTTAACTAAGTAGTTTGGATCATTGTTTTATCCGATGCTGTCGACACATCCACTGAGCCCGAGGAGTCATATTCACTGAGGTCAGCCATCTGGTCTGACACACAACCAGGACAAGAGAAGGCTGTCCAATACGTTCATCCAGATGCTGCAAATAGTCACGAAAGTTCATTGCTTTGCCTCCTCATCAGTCACCGCTAGTTCTTGTCTGGCATTGACTGATGAAGTATGACTCTTGCACTTACTCTGAGGAGATCTGATGTTTCTTGCTATGTAGACCTGGTATCTAATCCTACCCCTGCAGCCTTCCATCCCCAAATGGCTTCACTGACTATGTTCCTGATTTCTCTTTCTGTACTCACTTGGCATCTTTCTTCAGGTCCACTGGCCCTCCGTTAGTGCTGGCAGCTCATGGAGATCTTGCCTCCCTATGTAGATAACCTAGGACATATCCTGTTACTTGCTCCCTTTTCTTTCTGCATTTATGCCTTTGTAAATCTCTCCTGCCTTCATTCAGCAAATATTTACTGTGTGCTTTATATGATAGATAGCCTCCAAAGATAGCCACGAACAATTTCTGCTCTCTCTGTACGTCCGTGTTGCTCCTTCCAACCCAGAGACCTCTTTCCTTTCATCTTGACTGACTTGTGACTTGCTCTGACCAATAAAAGGCAATGGAAGTGATGCTGTGTAGATTCTGGGCCTACATCTTAAGAGGCTTGGTAGCTTCTGCTTTTGCTCTCTCTCTTGGAAGTTTCAACTAAGGAACTTGGGATGGACTAATGAATGATGAGAGACCAGAGAGGGAGGCTGCATGGAAGAGAATCAAGATGCCACAGCTAACAGGACTAAGGCTCCAGACATGTGAATAGACCAACCTGGATGTCCTGGCACGAACCAAGTTCTCAGATGGATGCAGCCTCATCAGTGACAATGTAGAGGGAAAAAACCTGCGCGGCTGAGCCCAACCAACCACAGAATTGGGAGAAATAATAAATCATTGTTGTGTTAAGCCAGCTTGACTAAGCTGCACAGCTTGTGGGATCTTAGTTCCCTGACCAGAGATTGAATCTGGGTCCTCGGCAGTGAGAGCGTGGTATCCTAACCACTGGACCATCAGGGAACTCCCAAACTTTCTGTAAAGGATAGGATAGTAAATATTTTAGGTTTTGCAGGAAGGCTGTATAGTCTCTGTTGCAACTACTCAGCTCTGCCGCTGCAGAGTGAAAGCAGCTGTAGACAATCTATAAGTGAATGATTGTGGCTGTGTTCCCATTAAACTTTATTTACAGAAAGAGCTGGCAGGCTGGATTTGCCTGTGGACGATAATTTGCCGACCCCCGTGTTAAGCCACTAAGTTTTGGGATAAATAACTAGAGAGGTAACTGAAAAACCGCCTATTCATATGCTCCTGGCACTGTGGTGAGTGTTGAGATATAATTGTCTATATGAAAAACTCATTCCTGCCTTCAGGGAGCTTGCAGCTTGTCCTAGCTCTATAAAAAAGAGATTAGAGCCAATAACTCCTGTCTAAATAACCTCCAAGACTCAAATGTCACTAGTAAGAATTCAGTAAAATGGATAGCTATTGAAGGAATGTGCCGGAGTCGGAGCTGGTGGCGTAAGACAACCATTTAATTATGCTCATGGACTCTGTGGGTCAGGAATTAGACAGGGATCGCTTACCTCTGACCCTTGGTGTCTGGGTCTCAGCTGGAAAGATTCAGTAGCTGGGGGTGATTTGTCATCTGGAGGCTAGAGCCATGCAGAGTCATCTTCACCCAAGGGTCTGGGGGTTGATGCTGGCTGTTGGCTGGGCTCTCAGCAGGGGTTGTCCCCTGCAGCATCTCCACACATGGCCTGAGCCTCCTCAATCAGAGTGGCCCTAGGTGGTTCAGGGCTCACAAGTGAGCATCCCAGCGAGCAAGGTGGACACCTTGGAAGTCATGCAGTGACCTCAACGTGTTCTATTAGTTATGTCACTAAGGCCAGCCTAGGTACAAAGGAAGGGATGGAGATACTGCCTCTCAATGGAAAGAGTGTCAGAGGATTTACAGACACGTTTTAAAACCACTGCAGTGTCTGATATTGGTATATGAAGAGGATTAAGTAATTCAGTTTTGAATAGTTTTGTGGGTTCTGAACATTTCTTGTCAAGGCAGATCTGAGTTCCTGTGGTTTTGGAGAATAAATAACATTGGAAATCATGCTCACTGATGGTCATAGTCTTTACCATGTAAGGCCTGTGCTTTTCGCATTTTTCACAGTAGCGCAGTACAGTGACTGAGAGCATGTACTGTAGAATTACATAGTCCTAAACTATGGTCCCAGCTCTGCCATTTGCTTGCTGTCTGACCTTGGACCAATTTCTCAACATTTTTAAGTCTTAGTTGCCTCATTTAAAAATGCAGACTGCAATATTATACTTCTAAGAATTGCTCTGCCATTCTGGTGAGACAGTTCATGTAACTAGCAACTGGTGGGTGCCTAATCAATAGTATTATCTTAAAGCAGACTGTTTTGTGAATTTTGAGCATTTAGTTATAAGGATAAGGATAGTGGTAAAAATAATAGGGGAAAGAGCTGAAAGAAAAGCAAAAAAAGTCACTGAAAAATCCACTTATCCTGAAAGCAGTTTTAATTTTGGTAAATATACTTTCAAAATGGAAGAGGTCTCTACGTCCCTTTATACATAGAGACGTAAAATTATACACACACACATACATAAACACACGCACACACATATATACCTTGTGCACACAATTTTATGCAAATGGAATAATATTCAAATAATATTCATGGTGTCATATAACCTTTTTAAAAAATATAAATCATTCAATTTATTTAAACTAAAAAACAAAACAGTTCACCCATTTCTTCCACCCTCCCACCCCCTACCTCTGGCAACCATCGATCTGTTCCCTGTATCATGAGCTTGTTCTTTGTTTTTTCTTATAATCTTTTAAAATCAACACTATGTCATGAATATCTTCTGAGAAAAGTGTATAGCTCTCCACCACTATTTGAAAAGCCAACAGTAGTCCACTGTACAGACTTACTATAGTTTAACTTGTCCCCATTGATGGACATTTAAGTTGTTGTATGTTTGTAGCCTGTAAGGTGGCAGTTGTGCCCTGAAGATGGTAATAATGATGTCCTTAGAAAATGAAATCTAAAAACTAGACTCAGTAACAGCCTAGGGCGTTCAGTTGTGCCCTGCTCCCTTCAGCTGGACAACTCTGCCTTTCACCAGGAAGCAAGGATGCAGTATAAATCAGCCCTCAGGTACCTTGATTCATCCACAGGCTTTGTCATGAGCCCGCTGAATTCATTCCCCATTTCTGTCCAGTTCCAGCCTCTGTCTGATGTCCTTGGCTCCTGACTCCTTCCTCATTCTCTGTCTGGCGGTTCCCTTTCTCATGATAATATTCCTTTAGTAAACACATGGCCCTCCTTGGTGTCGACTTGCATAGGCTCCTGGCTTTCAGCAACTCCAGATCCATCCAGCATGAGCTCACATGGCCAGTATTTCTATTAGGTTTGCCCAGCCTCAAAGAAAGGGAGCCACCAATAAGAAAACCATAAGCATTGTGGTAATGGTGGAATCATTCCATATCACTGAAGAAAATGTCCCAGACACTTTATGGCGAGCAGATTTTTCAGTGGACTTCTGGTCCAGTCTTTCTGCTATGAACAGCGAGCAAAGGGAATGACCCTTAACACGAATATAATGATAAAAGGCGAAAAGGTGATATATATATATTTTTTGACGAACTATTTTTTAATATGTAAAATATTAAGCACAAATGAAAAACTAAAACATTATCCATCAAATACTTGTACCCAAAGTCTAGCAAAATATCATGAGAGATAGGTTCAATTGAAGTAATCTCCACCTCAAGGATGGTGTTCAAAGGTATCACTCCCCTAGGAGAGTTGCTCCACACTCCTGACCCTTGATCCCTGACTGGGATCCCTGGCTCCAGACACCCAACACTGCTTCACCTTATTTTATTGTCTCTCAGAATGCCCTAGAATGACTCTCTTTGCTTCCCCAAGAATCTCTGTTATCAGCCCTTCCTATTCTTGGGGTCTCTGACTCTTGGATTTTGGATTTTGTTTATTTATTTATTTATTTATTTATTCATTCATTCATTCATTCATTCATTCTGCACTGCATGCGGCTCGTGGGATCTTAGTTCTCTGACCAGGGATTGAACCTGGGGCCTCGGCAGTGAGAGCGCCGAGTCCTAACCACTGGACCACCAGGGAATTCTCTGGATTCTATTTAAAGTTGCTATTATTATATTGTGTAGGCCCTTACTTAAAACTGTAGACTCTCAAATTCATATACTTTCTTTTTTTTTTTTTCACACACACTGTATTTTATTTTTACAAGAGATAAACTGACACCAAGCATTGTAAATGGATGACCACAACAAAAGCAACAATGATTGCAATTACCAAACACGAAACACACTCATACTATGTCATAATATTGACATTCAGTCCAGTAATCCTCCACAAAAGGTGATATATTTTTAAAAGTATAAAAAAGATGTATAGCTGATCCACTTTGATATACAGCACAAACTAACACGCCATTGTAAAGCAATTATACTCCAATAAAGATGTTAAAAAAAAATAAAAGTGTAAAAAAGAGCTATTGGAATTTAGAACAGGAGAAATGTGCCGGTCTCTGATTCATAACAAGGGGCTGCAGAAGTCTTAACTGTTGTGGGATAATGTTTCTAAAAGGATATCTTCCCTATAAAAAATTAGATGAAAATACATCTTAACAAGAGGTAGGACTGGAAGTTCTCCAAATTGTCTTCTACTCACTAGGTTGGTGATGCTGAATTCTCAGAGCTTATGTCTGCTGTAAAATGGGACTGGTAATATCTGGTTCATAGAGTATTCTTATGATAATAAGGATTCCCTAAGATAATATCAAAGGGCTTTTTAAGAGATGGTCTTCTCACTACTGCTGTTATAAATATTCTTAAAAACTATAACCTCAAAGTAGCTTCCATTTTGTTTTGCACATTGCAGGTGTTCAGTATTTATTGAATTACTATGATAAACAATGTAAAAGTATCCAGTTATTAAGGAAATTCCTTTATTCAAAATTTCTTTACCCTCAGACTAGATGACAGTTCTAATGTTCCCAATACAATTGTTCATAATAACCAAAAGGTGGAAAAAACCCAAATCAACTGATCAACCGATAAATAAAATATGGAATATCCATACAATGGAATATTATTCAGCAATAAAAAGGACTAGAGTGTTGCTACATGCTACAACACGAAGACCCTCAAAAACATTGTGCTAAGTGAAGGAGGCCAATCATAAAAGACCACATACTACGTGATTCCATTCATATGAAATATCCAGAACAGGGAGATCGGTAGAGACAGAAAGTAGATCAGTGTCTGCTTAGGATGTGATAGCTAAAAGGTACAGCGTTTCTTTTCAAGCTGGTGAAATGTTCTAAAATCAACTGCAGTGATGGTTGTAGATATCTGTGAACATACTAAAAACCACTGAATTGCACACTTTACATGGGTGAACTGTGTGGTATATGAATTAAACATCAATAAAGCTGTCCAAAAAAAAAAAAAAAAAGGTTCTTTAAAGACCCAGCTAAGCCACTTACAAAGTTTAGGCAGAGAGAAGTCTATTTCAGCTCATATCCTAAAAAATAAACTGGAAGGGAAGCTCCTCCTGGAAAGAGGCAACCCTGTGGTGTATGGGGCTGCCATGTCCTCTCCAATCCTGTCTGAACCAGCTGGGCACTAGGCAACTGACCACCAATAAAACCAAGCCAGGAACACTCAACTCCATTTATCAGTGACCTGGGACACAATCCCATGGCTACCTCACTTGCTCTCAATCTCTGGAATGTTCTAGGTCTGGCTTCTAGGTCCAATAGTGCATGGTTCTTATTGCATTCAGAAACTGAAAGTCTCTGACTCAGACGACCTTGTACATTCCTGGGAGTTGCAACCTCTAGAGGGATGTTGAATGTTGGGGTGCGGCTGAGGCTGGGGCCGGTGGAGGGTGGGGTCTGATCTACCATCACCTCCAATAGTATTCGTGTTGTCCACTTTTCTCATTGTTGCTTTTGCTATAGTTTCTTGAGATAGTCACAGAAGGGTCTGTTGGCTTCCCACTTTCTTTTAATGGTGCTTGAGTTTCTTTTTTTTTTTTTAACATCTTTATTGGAGTATAATTGCTTTACAATGGTGTGTTAGTTTCTGCTTTATAACAATGTGAATCAGCTATACATATACATATGTCCCCATATCTCCTCCCTCTTGCGTCTCCCTGCCTCCCACCCTCCCTATCTCACCCCTCTAGGTGGACACAAAGCACCGAACTGATCTCCCTGTGCTATGTGGCTGCTTCCCACTAGCTATCTGTTTTACATTTGGTAGTGTATATATGTCCATGCCACTCTCTCACTTCGTCCCAGCTTACCCTTCCCCCTCCCCGTGTCCTCAAGTCCATTCTCTATGTCTGCGTCTTTATCCTGTCCTGCCCCTAGGTTCTTCAGAACCTTTTTTTTTTTTTTAAGCTAGTGGTTACCAGTGAGGAGATGGAAGGGGGGAGGGGCAGTATAGAGGGAGGGGATTAACAGGTACAAACTATTAGGTATAAGATAAGCTACAAGGGTATATTGTACAACATGATGAATATAGCCAATATTTTATAATAGCTATAAATGGAGTATAACCTTTAAGAATTGTGACTCACAATACTGTATACCTGTAACTTATATAATATTATACATCATCTATACTTCGATTTTTAAAAAATGGTACCATATGGTCATTGGAAATAAGAAAGGGCCCATTAGAAAGCCCAGAGATAAACCCACGCACATATGGTCACCTTATTTTTGATAAAGGAGGCAAGAATATACAATGGAGAAAAGACAGCCTCTTCAATAAGTGGTGCTGGGAAAACTGGACAGCTACATGTAAAAGAATGAAATTAGAACACTCCCTAACACCATACACAAAAATAAACTCAAAATGGATTAAAGACCTAAATGTAAGGCTAGACACTATCAAACTCTTAGAGGAAAACATAGGAAGAACACTCTTGACATAAATCACAGCAAGATCTTTTTTGATCCACCTCCTAGAGTAATGGAAATAAAAACAAAAATAAACAAATGGGACCTAATGAAACTTCAAAGCTTTTGCACAGCAAAGGAAACCATAAACAAGATGAAAAGACAACCCTCAGAATGGGAGAAAATATTTGCAAACGAATCAACGGACAAAGGATTAATCTCCAAAATATATAAACAGCTCATTCAGCTCAATATTAAAGAAACAAACACCCCAGTCCAAAAATGGGCAGAAGACCTAAATAGACATTTCTCCAAAGAAGACACACAGACGGCCACAAAGCACATGAAAAGATGCTCAACATCACTAATTATTAGAGAAATGCAAATCAAAACTACAATGAGGTATCACCTCACACCAGTTAGAATGGGCATCATCAGAAAATCTACAAACAACAAATGCTGGAGAGGGTGTGGAGAAAAGGGAACCCTCTTGCACTGTTGGTGGGAATGTAAATTGATACAGCCACTATGGAGAACAATATGGAGGTTCCTTAAAAAACTAAAAATAGAATTACCATGTGACCCAGCAATCCCACTACTGGGCATATATCCAGAAGAACCGTAATTCAAAAAGACACATGCACCCGAATGTTCATTGCAGCACTATTTGCAATAGCCAGGTCATGGAAGCAACCTAAATGCCCATCAACAGACGAATGGATAAAGAATAGTGGTACATATATACAATGGAATATTACTCAGCCATAAAAAGGAACGAAATTGAGTCATTTGTTGAGACGTGGATGGATCTAGAGACTGTCATACAGAGTGAAGTAAGTCAGAAAGAGAAAAACAAATATCGTATATTAACACATGTATGTGGAACCTAGAAAAATGGTACAGATGAACCGGGTTGCAGGGCAGAAGTTGAGACACAGATGTAGAGAATGGACATATGGACACCAAGGGGGGAAAACTGCAGTGGGGTGGGGATGGTGGTGTGCTGAATCGGGCGATTGGGATTGACATGTATAAAGTGATGTGTATAAAATTGATGACTGATTAAAAAAAAAAAGATTCCATATATATGTGTTAGCATATGATATTTGTTTTTCTCTTTCTGACTTACTTTACTCTGTGATGCTTGAGTTTTTCTTTTTGTGAAATAGGGTATATGGAACCCACAGATTGCTTTTCTCTATGCAGGTCTATTGACCCTAAAGTTAGTGGAAATTTATCTCAGATTTCTATGACATCACATACATTCTGGAAGAAAATACAAAAAGGAGATATCAGAAGCTGCTGCCTGATGCTTTTTCATTGCATTTCTTAATATCAATATCAATGTTCTGAAGTGTTCTGTAATTCTAAGGCAATGCTGTTCATTCATTTTTTATTTGCATTTGGACAGGGCTTAGAGAACAAATTTACACGTACGTTTAACTTTGGCTCTTTAAGATTTGGAATTCAAATGATCTGAACTCAATGCAATATTCGTATAATGCAACCACTGTACACTTTATATTTTTCAGAGGGCTTTACAAACATGATCTCATGAGAAAGAGAGCTGGACCAAGAATCAGGAGTCTTGGGTTCTGGGACTGGCTCTCCCGCCAACCAGAGGTGGCACCTTGGGAGATCCACATACTCTTCTTGGACCTTAATTTTCCAGTTTATAAAATGGGTAAGTGGACTTGATGATCTCTGAAATCCCTTCTATATCAGATATTTTGTGATTCTGTGTTCATCACTGATAGTCATTTTGATCTAGCACAGAGAATTAGAGAATTAGTGTCAAAGTTTTATCATTGCTCTATATTTTTAGTTTTTCAAGATTGGAATTCCAAATATTCCTCTTAGGTGGTTTGCTTACAACTAAAATGGAGTGCTACGAGTTGACATAGGGTACTTTGCTATGGCCCAGGTCAAAGCCAAGTTTAAATCGGAGCGGTGGTTGTCACACTTGACTGTGTAACAGAATCACCTGGAGGGCTTGTTAAAACACAGGTTCCCAGGCCTCATTCCCAGAGTTTCTGGTGGTGCTGATGCTGCTGGTCCAAGGACCACAGTTTGAGAACTACTGAGCTAGAGGTACGTTAGCCCAGCGAGATTGCTTTGTTTTGCCTCTGTTGCTAGAGAAAAGCTAAGAGTGTTCCCAGGTGTTTAAAGAAAAGGGATTAGTTTGTCTTGGACACCTCCTCCTCTCCTTTTGATTTTCTCTGATTAATTTCTAGCATGATGTAAGTCTGCCTGGCCTGGGTATAGAGTTTGCATTATAGGGGCTAAGGCTGGGATGAATGGACTATCTTAAGCAAAATAGCCAAGAACTAAGGAGACAGAGAAGTCACAGTATCAATAGTTGAATAAACGAGAGTTGTATCTTCCACAATCAAGAAAAGCAGTGTTGATAAGGAGGGAAAGCAGGGAAAATCTGTATAACCATATGTACTAGTGATTCTGTTCTGAAAAATGTGGCAGACTTGTTCACCAAAATGTCTCCTTCTCTTTTTCTTGCATACATAGCTAGACTGCATTTCCAGCTTTCCTTGTAGCTAGATGTGGTCATGGATTAGTTGTGTTCAGTGACTTGTGAGTGAATGTGATTTGTGCAGCTCTAGAAAGTAGTCTGGAGATTTGTATAAGAGACTGTGCCTCTTCCGTGTTCCCTTTTTCTTCCTCCATCTTCTGGATGGAAATTCATGGAGTCTG
The DNA here is from genome assembly GCF_965194805.1 of Balaenoptera borealis. Taxonomy (NCBI): domain Eukaryota; kingdom Metazoa; phylum Chordata; class Mammalia; order Artiodactyla; family Balaenopteridae; genus Balaenoptera; species Balaenoptera borealis. The sequence continues at coordinate 77,107,199 of NC_138872.1, forward strand.
AGTCCCTGAGTCACCACCTGGAGGAGAGCTGCCTGATGACATTCAGGAACTCTGGAATTTTTACATGAGTTAGAAATATATATCTACTGTATTTGAGCTCTTATAAACTTTTGGGTCTGTTTTTTACTGCATCCACATCCTAATCAATTAGCATATATTCCATTATTTCTCAATATTAGAGGACCAAGCTGTGGGGATGGGAGAAAACCAAAGTTAGGACCAGATAAATGCATATCAGATCCTAAATATTAGCTGAGAGCTATACTAACCAATGTTCCCATTAGAGTTAGATCAAGAAGGGGATCTCCTGGCACTTAGGGGGCTTGTGAGTAGAACCCACATAAATTCACACTAAAATCTATTGAGAGATCCCAATTATACTCTTCTGTTTTCAAGATGAGAATATTATAAAAATTAACATAGGCTAGTTGGAAAATATGCCACAGAATAAGGAAAGGGGACCATCTCTCAGTGTACTCAGTGGAGAAATACAGTTTTGGAAATATTTACTGCGAGGACAAAAAGAACTTTTTACAAACTGTTTGTTGACCACAGTAGTTGCAAGAAGGCATGACCTTGATTAAAGAAGAAGCAAAACAATAAGACAAAATGTAAGAGGTGAAGGGTCTAATGGGATGAGATTCAGATTTAACAAACTGAGGCAGAAAGGGAGAAAGAAGTACTAAAGGGAGAAATCAATGAAACTGATACGAGTGCCAAGATGAAAATTCCAAGGCAAACTTGAGAAGCTCTCTCAGAGCTCAGGGGAAAAGAACTAATAGATAAGAGCAAGAAGAATTCGACAGATTTGGAGGGCATGAAACAAAGATTAAACTTAAGAATTATAGACATTTCTGAGGAAAGAAACAGAGCAAATGGAATAAAATGTAAAGATCGAAAGTATGTTGAAGGAATCTATATGAATTTGAAAACACATCTGAATTTAAAGATTGAAATGGCTTGCTATGTTCCAGGCAACACACACACACACACACACACACACACACACACACACACACACACTCACTCACTCATATCCTGGAAATTAAAAAAAAATTCTAAGAATTAAAATCAGCCACTTGGGACTTCCCTGGTGGCACAGTAGTTAAGAATCCACCTGCCAATTCAGGGGACACGGGTTCGAGCCCTGGTTTGGGAAGACCCCACCTGCCGCAGAGCAACTAAACCCGTGCACCACAATTACTGAGCCTGCGCTCTAAAGCCCGCGAGCCACAACTACTGAGCCCACATGCCACAACTACTGAAGCCTGCACACCTAGAGCCCATGCTCTGCAACCTAGAGCCCGTGTTCTGCAACAAGAGAAGCCACCGCAATGAGAAGCCTGTGCACCGCAGCGAAGAGTAGCCCCCCCTCGCTGCAACTTAGAGAAAGCCTGCACGCCGCAACGAAGACCCAACACAGCCAAAAATAAAAAATACAAATAAATAAATAAATTTATATAAAAAAAATAAAATCAGCCACTCAAAATTATTTACATATCCAGGCAGAAAAAAAAAAATCAGTTTTACCACAGGAGAACAAAAATTCAGTCTGGCTTCAGACTTCTACTCTTTAACATTAAATGATAAAAGATGATGGAATAACATCTACTGGTTTTATAGGGAAATTGTTTAGATCCATGGATTTTGAACCAGGCTGAATTTTCGTTTATGGTTGAAGGTAGAAGCAAACTATTCTAGGGACTGTGAGGATCTAGGAAATTTACCAACTATGTGCCCTTTGTGGGAAAACATTTTTTGGAAGACATTGTCTAATTGACCCAGAGCTGAATCAATATTATAAGTTCAAAAAAGTCAGTGATCTGATAGCCTTTGTATAAAAAATGATCTTTGAGCTTCTACACTATCCTCTATTCAGCCTGCTGGCCTGGAGGGGGTGCTGTGTCCTGGTGTCTGTAGCAGGCTCACCTTGCTCAGCCTCATCCCCGGGTAGCCCATCGAGCTCTCTACTCTGTATTCCTGCTATCTAGGAGCCCAGAGCAGCTCAGGAGCGCCGCACCTCAAGGTGTCCTCCCTCCCTGATTGATGCTCTGCAGCCAGATAGACACGACTGTGCCCCAGGTTGGTGCAAGAGAAGCCTCAGAGGCATGTTTTGAAGTCCTAGATGAAGAATGAGACCTAGGGTCTCTGCTGTAGACTGAACGTTTGCATCCCCCAAATTCATATTTTGAAACCTAATCCCTAGTGTGATGGTATTTGGAGGTGGGGCTTTGGAGAGATGATTGGGTCATGAGGGTGAATCCATCATGAGTGGGATGAAAGCCCTTATAAAAGAGACCCCAGAGAGCTCCCTTGTCCCTTCTAGCATGGGGGGACCACCTGTCAGGGCCACCTGTGAACCAGGAAGCAGGTTCTCATTAGACACGGAATCTGCCAGGGCGTTGATCTAGACTTCCCAGTCTCCAGCACTGTGAGAAATAAAGTTTCTGTTGTTTATAAGCCACCCAATCTATGGTATTTTTCTTACAGCAGCCTGAATGCACTAAGACAGTCTCCTTTGCTCTCCATAGTACCTTCATCCACCTAAATACCTACCCCTCTCAGGCAGAAGAGGGGAAAATAGGCACACCTACATGGGAGGGTGGAATTTCCCCCTTCCTCTTTCTAGCTGGACCTCTCTTAAATATATACCTTTAATCTAGGTCATAAAAACAGTTGGTTTGGGGCCTGGGAGATTAGAGAAATTTAGACAAAACTTTCTTTAGATAATGCCTGGGATTGCCAGGTATTATCTGCTACAAAATTCTAGTTTTGAATTCTAGAAGCTGAACTTTAGTTTTCTTCTATGCTTTCTTTCTCTAATAAACCCCTCCAGGTAGCTGGGCATTAGGGGCTGATGAGGGCTGACTAGGATGAAGGCTATTCATAGAAAAAGACAAAATGTTACTATGTTACCTTTATATCAGATGATCCCAATTTATATATTTTTGTATAATATGAAATATATTATGTGTAAATACATAAAATTCAACAAGTTATGAAACATGATTATTTCTGAGTAGTAGTATAATAGGTAAGTTTTTCTTTATATTAGCCTGAAATTTTATTTTTCTAAGCTCACTATAATGCTCATGCATTGCTTCTGTCATAAAAACAATAACTGTTGCTTAAAAATATTGTAAAAGTAAGAACTGTGGGGACTTACAATAGCCAAAACAGACTACGTGACAACATTCAAAATGGCGACAATAAATTTTAGGACAGAAATGTAAGATTCAGTATGGTAACAAGTCTGTATACTCAAGGGTCAAAATATAATTTAACTTAAAAAAAATCAAATGTGCTTATTTTTAATTAATCATAGTGTTTAGGTAGAAAAATCCACTCACTTGGTCATATGTTGCCGTGGCTATTTATAGTACTTATCATACCAATACGTGAAATAATAGAAGTGACATATTTGATGTAAATGGGCATTGTTTTGTCAATATGTATAGTCTTCCCTGAAATTGATCTGATAGCTTGCTTCTCCTTCTTACCGAGTGCTAATTCTGGCAAGAAAAAGCCAGAATTCTGTTCCAAAACCTGGCTTTCAGCACCTATTTCTCTCTCTTCAAAGGAAAGAAATGGAAAGGGCGTTATAAAACAGGAACCATAGCTTGTTGGGAAAGATGAATCACCAAGTGATGAATCAAACCAGGGCCACTGATGGTGCCCTAAATCATGAGAGCAGCCTGTCAAGGGGAACCCCATAGGAGATTTAGAACTGGCACCACTCATCCATCTCCTTCAGGGCGCATTCGTGGGCCCATGTGCTCATGTGACAAGTGATATTTTGGGATAAGGAACTCCTGGGGTTCTTATCAAAAGCTTCTCTGACTAATTAGAAAGGAGTCAGTCCCCTGCCTTTCCCTGGAGCTGTGTTACTAGTGTGAGGTGCTAGAAATGGATGTCTACATTTATGTCATTCCAACTCCAGCCCAGCTGTTTAGCATAAGCAGCCAGCTCTCGGCGGACTTCTCTGCTCTTCTCCCAGAACTAACAAAAGGTCAGTTGAGCAGTACATCAAGAGTGCTCTTCCTGAAAACTTCTCGATTACGAAAATAGAAATGACGTTCCATGTAGAGTGCTGACATGTCAATGAGTGATAATCCCACCTCGCCAAATCCCCATGCGGAGCGATCAGACTGCCTCACTGGTTCCTTCTTCCTATTTTCTAGGGTTGTATCCTGACTCCTGTGATATGTGTTAGGATGGAATTTTCTAGAATCACCTGGCTTTCTCTCTGGCAGTTCCACTGTCTCAGTTCAGTGTCTCTCTTAAATTGGACTTAGCTGTCAAACAGCGGCCCTAGTTTGATGCTCTCGTCACTGCTGGACTTTCTGTTAACTCTCTTCTTCAACCAATTTTCTTAGCTCAGTTTGAACTTGAAGTTGTCATCCACCCCACCGTTTGAGGATGGGCAGAGCAGTAAACAGAGCACCCAGCAAACTGGTTCAAAAGTGATGCTGTTAGGTAGAGTGTGGGCTATTTTCAAAACAGACTGCCTGAATTCAGTCAAGCAACCAGCACCCAGGCAGTTCCTAACTGGTGGGTTGTGATCCAGCCCTCGGAAGTGTTGGTATCTTTCAAAGCCGCCTGTGTGCATAGACGCAGCAGGAGTTCCTATCAACTGACATCCTTATGATCACACCTCTTAATCAGCACATCAGTTCTGGGTACCCTTAGTTTTCTCGTGCTTTGCTAGTATGTTTCCTTAAGGAATTAATTTATTCTAGTTAATTTTAAGGCATGATATTCCTCCATTAAACCTGATTCCACTTAGAAAACGATATGTTCTTTCAGCGTCATAGAATTATGTAGGAGCAAGAAATTTCAATGACCTTCTGGGTCTGGGAACTGGAAATATAATTTGCAGTGAAATCCTTCTATTCCTCCTCTTCTTCCTTCTTTTTCTTGTCATTCTCCTCCTTCTTCCATATCCCTCCAGGACCTCAATATGTAATGTTGTTAATCTAGATTCCAGAGGTGAAAACCTTGCCTGGAATGGGGTAAGAACACTCCTTCCCCCTTTTCTGCTTTAATTATAAATATGTGAATCACAGTCCTAGGAAAACACATGGGGAAAGAAAAGAAATATATAGAGAAGGAGGAAAAATGCCTGGCCAGATGTCCCCCAGCCTCCCAAGACATCCACCAGACAAGTTAATAACTTAAGACAATGTCTGACAGGTTGATATTTCCAGCTTGCATTCCTGAAAAATATTTTGGGACCCAAAATATTGCAGTGCCTCCCTGCCGTGTGAAATTCTAAAAGGAGATTCAGAAAAGCAAAGAGGAATGCTTAGAAAAAGGACTGTTTCTGATTTTGTCAATACAGTTCAGGGGTCATAGAAGTTGTTGATTTAAAGAATATAAGACTTGCTCTGTGGGCTCAGTTCTCAGGGAGAAATTTGCTAGCTGGACTTAATCACTACTTTCAACTTTAGTGACTTTCCACAGTGGACACTTGCTCCTTAATTTTATTTCTCTTAAGACTCACTTGACCCTTTATGTTCTTGTGGCCCTTTGATGGGTTGAGTTATATTAACTCCTGTGGATTTGCTTCCTAGACCCCAACCCAGTGGGAGGAGACATCATACCTCTGACCTCTGTCTCACCCAGTGCGGGGACCCCTCGTCTTCTATATCCTCTTTTTCTCCCCTTGGCGCATCCTGGGTGGTTCAAGCACAGCACAACATCTTCTTTTTTTTTTTTTTATTGAGGTAGAGTTGATTTACAATGTTGTGTCAGTCTCTGCTGTACAGCAAGGTGACTCAGTTACACACATATAGACATTCTTTTTTAAATATTCTCTTCCATATGGTTTATCCCTGGAGACTGGATAATAGTTCCCTGTGCTATAGATAGGACCTTGTTGTTTATCCATTCTACATGTAATAGTTTGCGTCTACCAACCCCAAGCTCCCAGTCCATCCCTCTCCCCCCCCCACAACCTTGGCAACCACAAGTCTGTTCTCTATGTCTGGGAGTCTGTTTCTGTTTTGTACATAGGTTCATTTGTGTCATATTTTAGATTCCACGTATAAGTGATATCATACGGTATTTGTCTTTCTCTTTCTGACTTACTTCACTTAGTATGATAATCTCCAGTTGCATCCATGTTGTTACAAATGGCATTATTTCGTTCTTTTTTAATGGCTGAGTAGTATTCCATTGTATATATATACACCACATCTTCTTTATCCAATTATCTGTCAATGGACATTTAGGTTGTTTCCATGTTTTGGCTATTGTGAATGGCGCTGCTATGAACATAGGGGTGCATGTATCTTTTTGAATTATAGTTTTGTCTGGGTATATGCCCAGGAGTGGGATTGCTGGATCATATGGTAATTCTATTTTTAGTTTTCTGAGGAACCTCCATACTGTTTTCCACAGTGGCTGAACCAACTTACATTCCCACCAGCAGTGTAGGAGGGTTCCCTTTTCTCCACATCCTCCCCAGCATTTGCTGTTTGCAGACTTTTTGATGATGGCTCTTCTGACCGGTGTGAGGTAGTACCTCTTTTGATTTGCATTTAAGCATAGCATCTTCTTGGTAGCCATTAATGGGATCCTGAGTTGCCCACAGCAGCAACTGCCATGGGTCCTCTATACACTGACCTTGATGTCAGCATTTGTTCCATGAGTGCTACAACTGTTCTGTTAGGGTCTTCACATAGTGGCCCGGGTCCTCTTGCTTTCTCATAACCCCTACTCTCATGGAATACATTCCGCTAGAGCCATAGGACAGGGCTTATAGGGCCGCCGTCTGCCTCTTTGGAGCTCTGGGTCTTGCTGCCCCTGCTCTCCATCACAGGGAAGAAGCTCTGGTGTGGGTGAGAGCACCTCCTCAGTCTTAGTTAAAGAGGCAGAATAACATCGATTCAGAGGAACGCTGGCTACCACTCAGCAACGAGAAAGATGTGGAGACAGGGGACCAGGCAACCCAGAAGGGCCGTTCCTTAGAGTGAGTTATGATGCGTGTGCAGTTTTCAGTGACTTGCTGTGTTATTCGCCTGGATCTGAGAAGCCCTGGTCTCCAGAGGCCGATGACGACGCTCCCAGGGCAGTGGCTGATCTTCCTGCACAGCATCTGTTTTACATTCCTGCTCTCCGTACATGTGCGTAGTTGGCTATTTGCCTGCACTTGCCTCTCTCTCCTTCTCCCCCTCCTCCCGACAGCTTTTCTCTTTGGAAGAACCAGATCATTTCTCTCCCCGAACAGGTCTTTCCAGGGAGGAAAATGCCGAACAATACCAGATGTGGCCTTTGGTTTGTGTATTTCCTGGTCCCCACCCACCCACCCACCCAACCAGGGAACCTGGACAGAGCAGGGCCTCTGGAAGCTCTTCCCATTTTGTGGACACAGCCCTGAATTCCAGCCTTTCCAGAAGGGCTTCAAATCACCTTTGTGACAGTGGTTAGTGTTATGGTCAACGTGGGCGGCTTCAGGTGTGACTCCTAGAGCTGTGAGCTCCGGGTTTTTCCCTCCCTGCCTTCCCCAACCTCCCCACAATCCCTTCTGCCTTCATTTCTAATTGGAAAAGTAGGGGAGGGAGGTATGGTTAAAGCAGAGATACTAAAATAGGTCAGGCCATCATGCAGGTTCCAAAATAAACATCATTAATGCCAAGTCACTGAACCATACAGCCCAAGCTGACAGTGCCTCATTTGCCTGCTGCTTCTGACTTGGGATTTTAAAGAAACAGTGAAAGGACTTACAAAAGAGCCTCCCCAAAAGGGAGGCAGTTTTGGGGTGAGTTGGGGAGAAGATGGGATAAGAGAAATGAGGAAAGACCCTGCCATACCAAGATTTAAGTGCAAACCAGAATTTGCCCTTTATAATCCAGGTTGCTATTTTTGGTTATCAATGTGGGGTATGGAGGGGACCAGAATGGGGAGGCATAAACGTATTCTTGCCCCAGTGCAGGTCTGAACTTTATGAGGGTGGAACAGTAAGCACACAACATAGGGTTTTATGCATCAGCACAACTTTGTGTTAAATTGTTCTCAGCGGGTATCTTGTAGGGGCATGTGAATATGAATGGCCCTCTTGTTCTGGAGGTTGAATTGCAATTACCGAGATGTGATAGGAAATGTGGTCTTGATGCTGCCCAGTAAAATGGTATTCCTCCACTTACGTATGGCACCTATGGTCCATTTAGTTTCATATACACAAAGTAATCTCTTTGGTAGTCAAACTCCCATGAGCCACCCAGAAAACAGGGAAGCAAGAACTCTGTTGCCTAGCAACCAATGGACCATTACAGCACTAGATAAATCGAATCGATATTGTTCTAAATATTGAACCTTCAGTTGATGAAAAAACCCTCAGAGCTGTGTCCATAACTTCTTGGCTCTTTCCTTTCCTAGACTCAGCAGCTGAGTGGGACCAGCTTGCGTTTTGACCATCTGCAGGGTCCTACAGGGAGGGAGAGGACAGTGTGCTGAGTTCCACAGCATAGCCCATCAGCAGTGATTCCAGAAAGGGGATTCCTAAGGGCTGAATCCCTGGAGTTTGGAGCCTCCCGTCCGCCTGGCAGCACTGGCTGGCCTGCGGTGAAGTCACGGTCCTGAGCTCCTAACTTACTGGCATCTGGTCAGGGCTCATTAAAGTTAAAGAGACCAAGGTCACTCTGCCAACAGTTTATTCAAAAGAGCTCCAGCGAGCAGTCAGGGCACTCCATGGCCAGTCCTCTCATTAGCCGCTGACCCCCAGCTCCTCCCCCTCCCTCTCATCGCCAAGCCCCAGCAGTGGACTGTGCCTTCTCTGTCTGCCAGCACCCCTCAGATTGCCACTCTGGGGCTTCTTTTCCCTTAAAGTCTCTTTTCCTCTATTTTAAGGCAGCCCTCACAATACATGTTTGCCCAGGTCCCGACACCTTGATAGGAACCAGCCCAGTTTGGGGGAACTTTGAACAACATCCAGCTGCCTCGGTCTTCTAACTAGTGATTTTTCTTCCTGGAAATAACACTGTGCCCTATTCCTAGAAACAGTTTCCTGTCAAAATATTCTTTCTGAAGAGACTACAATAGGTACTCTTTTAGAAGCTTCCTTTGGGAGCCGCAACTGTAGGCTTCTGTCACAGTGCTGTTGGAAGCACTCAGTTTTTCACATGTATACTTGAGGGTTGACCTTGGTGAGTTATTAAGGTGTAGAAGAAGAAAACTAACATGAACCCTGACACATGCCAGGTGCTGCACGGGTGCTTTAACTGGGGCTGCTCATTTAAGCCCTGTGATACCCATATGAGGTCAAGCTTTTTTTCCATTTTACAGATGGGGAAACTGAGGCTTAACAAGGTTATAGGAACTTGCCTTTAAGAGAGAGTTGCAGTGTTCTAACAGGTGGTAATTCCAGCCTTCTCTCTGACCTTTGTGTGGTCACTGAGAGGTATATGGCTGGGCAATGGGCCCTCTTTTTTTTTTAAACATCTTTATTGGAGTATAATTGCTTTAAAATGATGTGTTAGTTTCTGCTTTATAACAAAGTGAATCAGCTATACATATATGTATATCCCCATATCTCCTCCCTCTTGCGTCTCCCTCCCACCCTCCCTATCCCACCCCTCTAGATGGTCACAAAGCACCGAGCTGATCTCCCTGTGCTATGCGGCTGCTTCCCACTAGCTATCTATTTTACATTTAGTTGTGTATATATGTCCATGCCACTCTCTCACTTCGTCCCAGCTTACCCTTCCCCCTCTCCGTGTCCTCAAGTCCATTCTCTACATCTGTGTCTTTATTCCTGTCCTGCCCCTAGGTTCTTCAGAACCTTTTTTTTTTTTTTTTTTAAGATTCCATATATATGTGTTAGCATACGGTATTTGTTTTTCTCTTTCTGACTTACTTCACTCTGTATGGACTCTAGGTCCATCCACCTCACTACAAATAACTCAATTTCATTTCTTTTTATGGCTGACTAATATTCCATTGTATATATGTGCCACATCTTCTTTATCCATTCATCTGTCGGTGGACACTTAGGTTGCTTCCATGTCCTGGCTATTGTAAATAGAGGTGCAATGAACATTGTGGTACATGACTCTTTTTGCATTATGGTTTTCTCAGGGTATATGCCCAGTAGTGGGATTGATGGGTCATATAGTAGTTCTATTTTTAGTTTTTTAAGGAGCCTCTGTACTGTTCTCCATCGTGGCTGTATCAATTTACATTCCCACCAACAGTGCAAGAGGGTTTGCTTTTCTCCACACCCTCTCCAGCATTTATTGTTTGTAGATTTTTTGAAGATGACCATTCTCACTGGTGTGAGCTGATACCTCATTGTAGTTTTGATTTGCATTTCTCTAATGATTAGTGATGTTGAGCATCCTTTCATGTGTTTGTTGGCAATCTGTATATCTTCTTTGGAGAAATGTCTATTTAGGTCTTCTGCCCATTTTTGGATTGGGTTGTTTGTTTTTTGATATTGAGCTGCATGAGCTGCTTGTAAATTTTGGAGATTAATCCTTTGTCAGTTGCTTCATTTGCAAATATTTTCTCTCATTCTGAGGGTTGTCTTTTTGTCTTGTTTATGGTTTCCTTTGCTGTGCAAAAGCTTTGAAGTTTCATTAGGTCCCATTTGTTTATTTTTGTTTTTATTTCCATTTCTCTGAGAGGTGGGTCAAAAAGGATCTTGCTGTGATTGATGTCATAGAGTATTCTGCCTATGTTTTCCTCTAAGAGTTTTATAGTGTCTGGCCTTACATTTAGGTCTTTAATCCATTTTGAGTTTATTTTTGTGTATGGTGTTAGGGAGTGTTCCAATTTCATTCTTTTCCATGTAGCTGTCCAGTTTTCCCAGCACCACTTATTGAAGAGGCTGTCTTTTCTCCATTGTATATTCTTGCCTCCTTTATCAAAAATAAGGTGACCATATGTGCATGGGTTTATCTCTGGGCTTTCTAATGGGCCCTTTCTTATTTCCAATGACCATATGGTGCCATTTTTTAAAAATTGAAGTATAGTTGATGTATAATATTATATAAGCTGCAGGTATACAAGATTGTGAGTCACAATTTTTAAAGGTTATACTCCGTTTATAGCTATTATAAAATATTGGCTATATTCACCATGTTGTACAATATACCCTTGTAGCTTATCTTATACCTAATAGTTTGTACCTGTTAATCCCCTCCCTCTATATTGCCCCTCCCCCCTTCCCTCTCCTCACTGGTAACCACTACTTCGTTCCCTGTATCTGTGAGTCTGCTTCTTTTTTGATATATTCGCCATAAAGTGCCATTTGAAAAGAGGGGGTGAAGGATAGGAACTAACACTTTCTGTACAATAATGTGCAGGATGGTCTCCAATGTGCAAGAGAACCTCTCAAATTATGAGACAGGATGGGACAGGAGAATATATTTGTTTTCCTTCTGGATTTCAGCAGTGTTAGCTCTAATAATTCATGTAGGTCCTTGGGATGTGTGTATGCCTTTAGAACCCAACATTTACCTCCAAGACAATTCAGGCAGGTCCCCCTTTTCATTATTCTCCTGATGCTTTGTTCTCCATCATACTGTCCCTCAAGCTTGGATTAAATTGTCCTCACGAATGTGGGGGTGAATCAGGAGACTTAAAACATTGGAGGAGGAAACTTAACACTGTCCAGTATAATTTTCCCTATAGCCCAGCAGGCTCTCCACAGAGGTCCTTCTCCCCCCACTGGTCCCCTTCCTTCAAGACCCTTTTATCAAGCATCCCATTCTTCCCGTCTCCATGGGGCACATCTCGATCTACCTTCTGGGAAATCTATCTCCCTATCCTCAGGGAAGTCTCTGAATCTCAAGATCCATTACTACTCTCTCCATCCCACTCCAACGGTACATTTATCCTCATCTGAGTCATTAAATTAATGGTAACACCCTGGCCAGGGTGGGTGAAGATGTGCAGCAGGGAAATTATTGCTTTTCCCAAGTCCCCAAACAGGGTACTTGGCAGGGCTGGGAGGCCTCCATATCTTCTCTCTCCCAGCAGACTGAGTTCTGCTGTCCCAGGGCAGAAAAACTACAGAAACCTACCCAGGTCTCAGGCCAGGTGATGCCATAAGACCCCACCAGGTGTTCTGTGCATGCATCCTCCCCGGACAGGCCTCTGAGTCACTTAATTGTCACCATCGTAACCACTATTTGTAGCTCTGCTCCTACAGGCCAGGCCCTGTGCAGAGTGTTATTGTATTTGCTCTTCTAATAACACTGCAAGTTAGATATCATTAGCGCCCTTTTACAGAGGAGGAAGTGGAAGCAGAGAACGACCATGCCGTTTGCCCAAGGACACCCAGCAAATGGGTGTCCTTTTGAAATGAGTGTGATTTGAAATGAGTTCTGTCTGAAGTCAAGGCTCTCGTGCCTGTTCTGAAGAGTTGACTTTGCAGAAGCTGGTGGGAGGAGAGGGCTTACAGGAAATGCTCTGGGAGCACAAGAGGGATCCAGGAGGTGACTGGCAGAATATTGCCTTCACCTGGGAAATCAGGTGACCTGGATTTTAGTCCCAGTTTTATTCAAATTTATTTGAATAAACTCCCAGCTTCTTTTTCAGCATCTGTAACATGAAGGAAGAAGGTTCAATGACCTTCCAGCTCTTGGAATCCCGTTCAGTCCAATGGCCAGAGTTCTGAATCCCCTGGAGGCAAAACTTAGGAACTGGATCCAAACCAGCACAGCCTTTAAATGTCTGTTCTTCCAGACTTCATTTGAAATGAATAAAAGACATAAGTAATCTTTGCATGCATTGCCACTGCCAGGGGACCACAGAACTGAGTGACTGAGGTCTCCTCCTGCCTAGAATGAAATCCTTCAGTCACTGTTTCCTTGGCTGTGATTTCTTTACATGTGAATAAAAGTCTCTGTAGGAAGGTATTTCTGGTTTTAAAGAAACCTGAATCTATAAAACAAATCGATTGTTTAGATACTATGAATGTTTATGTTATAAAAGCATTCTGAAGAATTCCTCTTTTTGTGCCATTCTACAGTTATTATTATGAACAAATCAAGTAATGGAAAGATAGTTAAAAATTAGGGATAGAGAAACAGGGCCAACGTATAACCAGTCTACTGGTTCACCTTATTCATAGCTCACCTTATAAAAGTTAGGATGATGTGGGACTTCCCTGGCGGTCCAGTGGTTAAGACTGTGCTTCCATTGCAAGGGGCACCGGTCCGATCTCTGGTCGCAGAACTAAGATCCCGCGTGCTACGCGGCACGGCCAGAAAAATTAAAAAAAAAAAGTTAGGATGATGTATGTTTGAGATAACACTCATTCCCATATAGATCCTTTGCCTCCCTTAGATGTGTTTCTTCTTTTGAAAATGCCCTTGCTTAGATCTATCAAAATCCTACCTATCCATTCCCATTCTCACTTTTAATCATGTATTGTTTTGCATTATCAACCAGCTATGCCGAATGTGTTTGTGCAAATTGATTCCATTACTAAATTTTTCTTTAGAGTGTTACCCCTATCTTAGCCCCCAGGTGACTAGTGGGATAGTCACAGGCATTCAGTGTCTACTTATTGACAAAGGCCGTGACCGTGCACCAGGGAGCTGCTGGTCCAAAGAGAGGTAGAGACCCAGAGAGCGGGCCTGAACCCCGCTGGAAGGCTCAGCCAGGCTAAGCTGACCCACATCCTGGGCTGTCCCAGAAACTCTGCACACCTAGGAGCTAGAAGAAGACATGTTTGCTGCTGTAAGGCAGTGTGTTTTGGGGAAGTCAGGTATGCAGCAGCACCAGCTGGTTAATATCTTATTTTTATATGGGCATAGTGAGTACTGTGGGGAGAAAGGCAGGGTGGTGGGGGAAAAGAAAGGTTTCTGGGTTACCTGGGGGAGGGGAGGATGCTGTTATTTGTCTATCACAGGTCCCGAAGGACCTTGTAGTCAAATTTTCTCTGAACTTTCCATACCTATCCTTGTGCCAAACAGGCCATTATGCCAGATTTTTTAAGGCAGGAATTCAGTGGTGACCCGTACAGAGCTAAAAGGGCAAAACTGAAAGGCAGTAAGAGAATAACCTTTTACATCAGGCAAAATTGATGGCCTGATTCCACAGCCCCGAAGGCTGGTGTAGCTCAGCAACTTAGAGCAATCTTCATTCTCGTTGGCTTAGGTGATGTCTGTTCATGCTAAGAGTGAGGGTCCTCCACTCTGCCTAGGCGCAGGAGAGAGCTCTGAACATTTAAAGAAATACAGGCATAATATAATTCAACCTTGATGATGATAGAACTTTCCAGGGGAATGGCAATAATATTCAAATCAGTATTACGATCATCATTTGGAACTATTCACATGATACTTTAAGCCACTGTTGTGGTGTTCTTCCTTGCGTAGAAAGATAGAATTTTTAAAAAATGGAACACTTGAAAAACCACTTGATACCAGTAATGTGATCCCAGAGGGCTTTGAAGAGTATTGGACTAAGCTTAGAAAAATGATAATTATCTGTTACCTAGAAAAAGCAGGTAGGTCATTGCAGAGAGAGCAATTCAATTTTAGTCCACGTATTTCCACACAAATTTCAGCCTCCCATGCAATTAGCTAAAATAACTAAAATTGGGGAGTGTACAAAGGCCATGCCCATGTGTACTAATTAATGATTCAAATTAAGCAGAGTCTATAAACCTGTTGGCAGTTACTTGTTTGAACTGACTTCTCTTTCTGTGATGATGAGCCTTCTGTTGAAAGGGACCACCCAGTCCAGAGCGATGCCTGCCTCTGCCAGGTCCAGAGGTACTTAGCTTCTGTGCCAACACTCGGGTCTCAGTGTGCTGTTAAAGGAGAATTGCTGGCTATATTTCCCTGTGTATATGTCTTACCTTCAAAGAATCTTTGAGGGCAAGCACTGAGTCTTGAACCACTCTATTTTCATCTCTTTGTCATTGTGCTGAGCATGGTGTGGTGTCTTAAAAGTTGGAGCTCCATAGATATTTTTATTGTTATAGCAGATCCATTTAACTGGCCAACCCAGCCTTCATTCGTGATTCCTTTCTGCCTAGCCATCTTTGGCCTAGGCACATGTGGACAGTTCCAGCAAGCAAGCTGTAAACAGAAGCCTCCGAGTGGGGCTTTGGGCAAGTATTTTTTTAAAAATTGGCATGCTGCTTTTGCTTTTTCACGCCTTTTTCTTTTTTCTTTTTTTTAAGGTTTTTTTCATGTGGACCACTTTTAAAGTCTTTATTGAATCTGTTACAACACTGCTTCTGCTTTATGTCTTGGTTCTTTGGCCGCAAGGCATGTGGGATCTTAGATCTCTGACCAGAGATCGAACCCACACCCCCTGCACTGGGAGGTGAAGTCTTAACCACTGGACCTCCAGGGAAGTCCCCCCTTTTTCTTCTCCTTGCCTGGCATGCACATGTGAGCGTTGGAAGGGCAGCAGCCTTCTTGCGACCATAAGGCAACAACAAGCACGCAGATGAAAAGTGTACACCTAGAAAATGGAAGAGCAAAATGATGTAAAGAACCTGCATTCAGTGGTGTGTTGGACACGGCTGTACCAGCTTGCGAGAGTTGACTGTTAAATTTCCAGAAATTTTGCAAGCCTGTTGTTCAGCACAGCTATTATCATTATTTTTTTAAGTTATTTATTTATTTATTTGGCTGGGCCTGGTCTTAGTTGTGGCATGCGGGCTCTTAGCTGTGGCATGCGGGATCTAGTTCCCTGACCAGGGATTGAACCGGGCCCTCTGCATTGGGAACGCAGAGTCTTAACCACTGGACCACCAGGGAAGTCCCCTCAGCACAGCCATTACTAAAAATTACCTTATATAAACTTACAATTAAATAAATTCTATTAAAACAAAGATAATGCCCATAGCTCCTAATTTCCTAATTCTTCTATTACATTTTACTATTATCTAATGCTCTTAAGGTTAGTTACATCTATTACATGCATGGTGGAAATACTCTGTAATGGTGTGCTACTGAGTATTTCTTCCCAACTCCGAAGTCAGTTATATCACGTTGGAGGTTTAAAATCAAGCCATGGTGGAAGTGTGTACACTATGGAAATTGGCGAATATGACATATCAGGACTTTCCCTTCAGGATGGTTGTTAAACATTTACCAACTGGGTCTCTGATGGCATCACTGAGTTTCCATATCAGTTTTAGAACTGTTCTCTCCCAGAATTCTTTCTGGATGATTCAAATAAACTCCAATGTTTTTAAGCCAAAATTAGTCAAGTTGTTTGGTATTTGCAGCAAAAAATTTAACTTACATAACTATTAAGTTATTTATCCCACTCTACCAATCACAGGTGGAAAATATTCAATGTAATACCATGGATGTGCAGAAGAAGCAAGAAATCCTACTTGGAACTTAAGTCAGGCAGTTGGAATTTGCAGAAGAAAATCTTGGCTGCCTGTAGTGTTTGAGACATTACATAAACATCTGATACTTGACTCTATATCAGCACTTGGTGTCAGCATATAAATATTGGGTTGGAAAAGTAGATAAATTGATTTTCCATTCCTCTCATTCTAGCACCTTCCTTTTCATTAATGCAGTAGTGATGGATCCTATTACTAGTGTAACAATCCATAATGTAAACATATTATTTCTCTGGTCAAAGAACAATTATTTTCGAGGTTATATAATGTGATAAACTGTCTCTGAATTATGACCATAAAAATAATAACTCACTCTTCTCTCCAAAGCTATCAAAAAAATCACAAGCTCTATAACCTATAAAATCTCTAACCTTAAGCCATTGTTAGATATTTTTCACACTTTATGAGTTAAAATAGACCCGAGAGTTAGAAAAAAGAGGCAGGTATTGATACACCTACTTTACACCTGGGGATGTTAAGGCTCAGAGAATTTAAGTCATTTCTTCAAGGTAAAAAAATAGAAAGTAGGACTAGACTGCAATGAGTTGTATCTTCTTGTTACTCTTTTTCTCTTAGAATCACATTTCTGTATTCCAGTATAAATATTGAGTCTGAATGCATGAAAATCATCTTTCTGGTATTTCAACAGCATGGGTGGATTTTTTTTTGTTTTTTTGTTTTTGGCATTCCTCCTGAGGCCATTAAGAAGAGCCAGAGAGATCAAGTGTTTGGGTCTTTGAATGCAAAATAAAATATTGCAAATGGAACTAAATTCTTTAATGGGGATTCTTGGTGGAGAAAAATATATTCTGGTAAAAAGTGAGCAGGCTGTTGGCTTCCTCCTCCTCTTATAGAATTTCTTTTAGCTTCTTAATCTTCTATTGATTCATCTTTTATTGAGTACATATTTACTGAGCACCTAATGTGTGCCAGGCAGTCTTTTAGATCCTGGAGAACACAGTGGTGGGGAAAAATGTCCCTGCTCTCATGGGATGCGTGTGGTGGAGAGGTGGAGTGAAGAGGACAGTTAGCACGTTACCAAATAAGGGAGCACCATGGAGAAAACAGAACAAGGTGACGCGTTTCAGTGTGGCTGTAGTTGGGACTGGGTAATTTGATAGGGCCCTTAGAGATGGTTAGGAGGAGAAATCTGAATAACACCTGGCAGTCCTGCAAAGATTGGGATGGAACCTAGGGGCAGAAGAAGTAGCAAGTGCCATGTCTTGGAGGAAGGAATGAGCTTGGTAAGTTCATGCAAGAGAAAGAAAGCCCTGTGGCTGGGTCATAGTCAACAGCGGATTTGTGGCAGGAGATGGAGTTGGAGGATTATTCAGGATTAGTTATGTGGAACTTTTAGACCACATGGGGAGGATTTTGTGTTTTATCCTAACTGCAGTGGAAAACCATGAAATAATTTTAGGCAGGGGAGTAACATGAACCCATGTGTATTTTTAAAAGAACAAAGGTGCCAATGACATAATCAGGACAATCATTAGAATGCAAGAAATATTGGTGGCTTGATGAAGAGTGGTGAAGACAAGGGAAGTTTTGAATTTGAGACATATTTTTTAGATGGAGCCACAGAAGGTAGTGATGGATTTGATGTGGGGTTGGGGGAGAGGTGAGTGAAGAAAATGAAAAAATTAAGGGTGATGCCTTGGTTTTGGCTTGAACAACTGGAGAACCATTTACTGAGCTGGGGAGACTGAAGGAGGAAAAGGTTTTGAGGGGAAGCATCAAGAGTTCTGTTTCATGGGTTATATTAGGGAACCCAGTAGACATCTCATTACAGATGGCACATTGTCACATGGATATAGGAGTTTGGATTATTATAAAAGATTATTCATAAGTAATCTTTAAAGCTAGTGATGTAGATAATTTATGGAGAAAGTAATGATAGAGAAGGATAAACTAGAACTTCCTCAGCACTACTCAGTCTTCCTCTCTGCCTGACCTTCAAATGCCCCAGTAACTGTTCTTCCTCTTCCAGCTCCTTCCTGTGGAAATTTGCTAAGTTACCACCATCAGATCCCCTACCTCCCTCTGCAGGTTCCATTACTCCTGGGTGACCTTATTCATTCACATAGCTTCAACTGACTATACTGGTGAATTCCCAAGTCTATGAGCCTGTCCTTGTCTCTGTCTTTCTCTCTCACACCCAACCTTAATTAATCAAACCCATTCAATTCAAATCCATTTAAGTCAAGCAGCATTTGTTGGACAACTTCTATATACCAGATACTGTGCTGAGCAGGTTGGTTCGTCATCAGTGGCTGTATAGGATGGTATTACTTTGGTGAATCTAACCTCAGCCTTGAAGGCTTAGAAGTTTGATTCTCTCGGCATATTATGTGGGCCAGTTTCTCAGGGTGCAAATTAACCCAGCTCACAAGAAACTCATGTCTATAAATCAAAATGTCAATTCACGGGGCTTCCCTGGTGGCACAGAGGTTAAGAATCCACCTGCCAATGCAGGGGACACGGGTTTGAGCCCTGGTCAGGCAAGATCCCACATGCCACGGAGCAACTAAGTCCATGCAACACAACTACTGAGCCTGCGCTCTAGAGCCCGCGAGCCACAACTGCTGAGCCCATGTGCCACAACTACTGAAGCCCACGCACCTAGAGCCCGTGCTCTGCAACAAGAGAAGCCACTGCAATGAGAAGCCCGCACACTGCAATGAAGAGTAGCCCCCGCCTGCCACAATTAGAGAAAGCCTGCGCGCAGCAACGAAGACCGAACGCAGCCAAAAATAAATAAGTAAAATAAATAAATTTAATTTTAAAATGTCAATTCACTAATTTACAATGGGAAATACAACGTACAGGAGGAGCAGGCATTCACATTAGCCTGATCTGCACATTTTCTCCATCTTGGAAAACTACATATAAAGTCAAATTGTCAGAAGGTTGCATGGATTATAAGAGATCAGAGCAAGGGGCCTTGGTGGTGGATTTGAATGTTTAATATCATCAGGCTCTGATGGTCTGATGTATCTATGTCCACAGAGAAATCAAACAAATCGTGTGTTCCTGTGGGCTTCCTAGACTACTGGAAGAGAGCTTTGATGGGCACTGCCAAAATGGATCTCTCTCATTTTCCCTCTTCTATGTTCTCTGATAACTTCTCTCTTCTGTCTGATACATTCTATCTCTGGATAAGTTAATAAAATCAGTTAACTCACCACCAGGTCTTATTCTCACCTAGGAACCATTCTATTTCAGTAAGAGTAATGCACATATTTCAGATTTATTTCTTTAATGTGTGGAAGGTTTTGCTTAGCTCTTAGATTTATTTTCTTCATTTCAAGTTCTGTAGCCTCAAATTCCTAGAACAATGTTTTGCAAATAAACATCTTGTGAAATGTTTGTTGAATGAATGAATGAATGAGTGACTAGATTCACTTTTGTCTCTATGTAGCTTGAATGGTTAAATAGGAAAAGCAGTTTTTATTTAACATATTTAGTTGACTTTAACAAAAACTGAATGGCTGAAAAAAATAGTTTTTCTAGCCCACCTCCCAAGACCCAGGGGTATATCAATATTATACTGTTCAGGGTGACCTTTATGTCAAAATGGATTCCAGAAGGACACTTTCATGGCTCCATTCCATACATACGCCAAGGAAGATAACTTTTTGCTCCACTTTTTAATTTTGATTCAACTTTACCTCTCCTAAGGCTTTCCTAAGAAATCACTTTCAGGCTGCCATCTGCTTTATTATTTCTCCTCAATCCCAATATTCTTTTTCTCATGTTAACAGCATGGTCAGCGTCAGAACAGACCCAGGTCACACCCAGTGGGTGGTCTTATAACTGAATACTTTTCTGGAAGTCCAACGTAAAAAGCCTGTGATCCAAAAATTCCATTTCTAGAAATTTGTCCCGAGGAAATAATTAAAGAAGCAGTTGAAGATTTATATGCAAGGATATTCCTTATAGCATTACATTAGAACAGTGCAAAACAGACACAAAATTAGAAAGCATCCAACAATGATTGGTTAATACAGTACATTCGTACAACAGAGTTTTATGCAACCATTAAAATCATATTTTCAAAGGATGTTTATGGACATGGGAAAGTGCTTGTTGTGCACATGGTTATTTTTGTTCCCTAGTATCCTTTCCTTTTCCTCTGAGGGTTATGATGGGAGCCCTCCCATGTTCTATATGGCAGTAGCGCTCACATGCCTGAAACCTATAAATTTAAAAATCTAATGTGCTCAGCCTTCCAAACCCCAAAGACTCAAGTATATTATTCTATAGACTTCTCTGGGCTCCCACTAAAAGATACATGAAGGAAAACAATAAAGGAAGAATTATGCAATGACCAACCAGGGACTATCCTGGGCCAAGACTCCTTATAGGAGCCCATAGCTATTGTCAGTAGGTGGGTTCAGGGTATGGACCTCATAAATTATCACAGAGCAGGTGGAATAAGCAGAATATTTAGCCTGTCTTTTGGGATTTGGGGCTAAAAGTAAGAGGATCAGTTACTACTTTGTAAGTCTTCTACCACAAATAGCCACTGAAGCATATGAAAAAATTAAAAAAAAAGATTTACCTAAAAATGGAAGGTCGCATGATGTGTTTTCCTCCTCTTACTCATTTCAGCATTGGCACCAGTGGAGATACCAGCCAGAGGGCAGCAGGAATCCTTAAAATACATGGCAGCTGCAACAGCAGCAGTGGACAGTGTCACTGACACTAGTTCCACCAGAATATTGTGACATTGGGGATAATGCCCAAATTCTTTGCAGGAAACCATTTCTGCCTTCTCAGTGCATTAAGATGGGAGGCAGAGACTGTTCCTATTGGCTCCGAGAGTGGCCATGTGAAACAGTCCTGGCCAATCAGAGAATTGTATCATCCTGGACACAGGGACTGGCTCAGAGATGAGCAGGGGACCAATTCTGGGGTAATGATATGAGACTTCTGTTAGAACTTGCTATGAAGCTGTGAGGAGAATCCCAGAGCCGTGAACTGCCATTCTGCCAGCCTGAGGAGGAAGCCAATCTGAGGTGGAGACCACACAGGAAAGCAGAGCAGCGGTGACAAGAGGTCAGGCCTTAGGGACTTGGCGTGAAACTCCAGATTCTACCATGTCTGATACATGCTTATCCCTGAACTCTCATCTATGTGAGCCCATAAATCCCCTTTTCTGCTTCAGGCACTTTGAGTTATATTTTCCTCTCACAACCAAAAGACTACTAACTGATCGGCTGCCTATGAAAACTAGTTGATAAAATAGCAGGAAAAGTCATAAATTGCAAATTTTGTGTGTGTGTGTGTGTGTGTGTGTGTGTGTAAAGAAATGTACCATAATGTTAACAATGATTATCTCTGAATTGTGGGATTATGAGGGTTTAAAAAAAAAATTTATTTTCAATACTTTCTGGAATATTTCAAGTTTTCCCAAAAAACGCCACATATTCATTTTAATAATAATAGAAAGGAAACAAAACCCTGTAGGCTCCCCTTCTTCTTCAGTGACGAAGGCGGAAGGTCATATGGCCTTTCTCACAATATCAACAAACATTTCACAGACTCTCCTGACTCTGTTTCAGATGAAGACCAGAGAGCTCAAGTTGTAGGTTAACGTTGTGTTTAGTTAGATAATTGGAAAGGAACTATAGTGATTGAGTAGCTTAAAGAGTATTTACATTCTTGACTCAGTGTCTAATACAAAGGCCCAAAGGCAGTCAAAAGTCTGCTCAAAAGGCCCAATGATGGGATTTACTGTTAATCCCAAGAAGGGAACTAAGATGGCCGCTGATGGCAGTCTTTCCAAGGAGGCTGAGGGGAGGCTGGTGGTACAAATGCTGTGAAGTCTGACAGGAGAAAATCAGAAGGACTTCCTTTAAACCCTCCTATGCGTTCCAAAGCTCTCATGTGTCTTCTACCACTGGCTTTGCCAGCTGGACTTGCAGGAGAGGAGAGGGGAGGGGAAGAGAGGGAGGGCCCGGAAGGGAGCACCGAGAAGGCCCCTCGGGAAGCATGGCTGCAGGCGCCACCTCCTTCCTCACCCTGCATCGTCCCTCCGTGGAGGATTTCACGCTTCCTGGGAGGCCGTATAGTGAATTAAGAGCCTGAGTTTTTAAAAGGGACTGCAAAGCTTGACAGCAGGGACCATGATAACATTTATAGGTCTCCACCAAAAAGAAGTTAAATAAATCTCCTGCCCGGCAACACAAAATCATCGCTTGCTACCTTTCTGTGGTTAGGAGGGAACTGCCAGCTTTGGAGGCCCATCTGCTTCCGGTTACTCTCACACAGGCTGAGGCCACAGGGGTGGAATGTTGTCCTCACCCTTCAAGTGTCAGCTTTCCGTCTACCTCTTTTGTCCACTAGAACTAATTGCCCCTTGTGGGCTCACCCCATATTTTAGGCACATTTCTAGTGGTGAGAATGCAGCAAGACTCTCAGGCGTACCGTAATTACATGTTTGTGAGTCTACTGTCTCCCCATTTCCTCGAAGACAAACTGTCTTACTATTCTTTGGAATTTTCTCCCTGTTTCCCCTGCTCCTGTCCCCTTAATAAATGTGTGGGTCTGATTTTGAATTTTCATAGCTGGCTCTTTTCAACCCTCCTCCCAACCAGAGAAATATGGGTGGGCCAATTGCCTCCCTGCCCCGTAGAGGACCAGGGAGAGTGAGCTTCCCCAGCTCAGCAGCTCACAGGGGTCTTTGGCCCTCGACCCCCTCTACTGCCCACTTTTCTCGGAACCCTGAGGTATTATGCTGCCCGAACATTGGTAATGTGTGCTCCAAGCACTGCCTCTTTCTTTACAGGTTTTTCCCAAATTAAAATGCACAGTACGTAGACAAGACTCAAGCCTTTTACTTCAAGCTCTGCTGAAAGGTCCCACTTGGAGAAAGGATTGGATAATGAAATAATTAAAGGCTTTAGAGTCAGATAGCCGTGGTCTTGACTCCCGTACAAAATTAGACAAGTAACCCAATCCACATAAGCTGCAGTTTCCTCATCTGTAAATGAGCAGAATAATGCTTGTGTTATAAGGGGGTTGTGGGCGTTAAATGGAATATTTAATCCCAGGCACATAGTAGAAGTTCAATAAATGTTCATTTCTTTCCCTATTTTCTCATTTTCTGGGTTTTTCTAGATTTTTCTAGGTTTTCTTAGTTTTTTCTCAGCTGGAGTACAAGGGCTAGTGATGACTTACCTGAGAGTCCAGTCCCTAAAAGCCCTGCATGTTGGTTACTCCTGGGAAGATATGTGTCCATGTCAGGAGGCCCCTAGGTGGAATCTGGGGTGAGCATTTCAGGACATGGAAGGCGGCCAAGAGGGGGCTTCAGGCCGGCATCGAATTCTGTGTGCCTCAGACCAACGATGCACAGAGGTTGCTCCAGCCCTGCATGGTAGGGAGGGCCAGTCCCTTGTGCAGAAGCACTGGCAGGTTCGGATGTGAACTTAGCCACAACGAGAGACATCCCCCCTCCATTCCCTGGTCCTCACAGGGAAAGGTTTGTAGCCAGTGGGGATTTTGATGGACTGATGATGAAGGCCTGATCAGCTAAATAGGATCTATATTCTCAATATGACCTATATTATATTACCAGTGCTTGAGAATGAACCTGCATTCTCTAAGTAAAACCAGGAGGGGAAGTCAATTTGGGAACCACAGACGGTCCCCCCTGAGATGTTGGCCCTCCAGAAAGGAGGCAGAAGCAGTCCAAGGGCTTGGCTTCAGCAGCAATAGGACAGGAGGTGACTTTACGACTCTGGTTCACAGCCTGTGGGGGCCAGTGGATCCTGAAGGCTCTCCCGGTGCCTGGCCAAAGGGGGAGAGGGCTGGATTTCCAGAGCATCCTTAGCATCTGTAGCAACTCCTACCACTGCGTCAGCTGAGGCCCAGGTCTGCACAGGCATTGCCCGCCCATCCTTCTTTTCATCGGCACCCAGATCTGATGGGAAAGGGTAGGTGCTAGGCAGCAGGTATACACTGTGCTTGGAGCCTAGGAGTCAGTGCACTTATGTGAGACCCAAATTGATGTTTCATTCATTTCTTTTCTAACAGGCTCACAGAGCTAGGATCCCTTTTAGTTCAGTGTTGGCCTATAATGGTGAGGAAAGAGCAGTTGCTGCCCCGTTGTCTTTATCAACACAACCCTACTCTGTGATTCCGTCTGCCCAATAGCCATGCATTCCTCCACTTGTTACAAAATAATCATTAAGCCCCTGCTCTGAGGCAGGCCACATGCTGGGGTGGTAGGTCCCCAACTCAGGGTCTATGGACCTGGCCAGGTTGGCAGCAAAAGAAACAACTCTGGAAACTGTTAAAAATACCAATGCTATATTACTCAGCTATAAAAAAGAATGAAATAATGCCTTTGCAGCAACATGGATGGACCGAGAAATTATCATACTAAGTGAAGTAAGTCAGACAAAGACAAATACCATATGATATCACTTATATGTGGAATCTAAAATATACAAATGAACTTACTTATAATACAGGAACAGACTCACAGACATAGAAAACAAACTTATGATTACCGAAGGGGGAAAGAGGTGGGTAGGGATAAATTAGGAGAGGGATTAGCAGATGCAAACTACTATATATAAAATAGATAAACAACAAGGTCCTACTGTATAGCACAGGGAACTATAGTCGATATCCTGTAATAAACCATAATGGAAAAGAATATGAAAAAGAAAAAAATATATATAACTGAATCACTTTGCTGTACACCAGAAACTAACACAACATTGTAAATCAACTATACTTCAGTAGAAAAAAAAATACCAATTCTGGGGCTTCTCAGTAGGTCTAGGTAAATTCCAAATAATCTGTCTTTTTAAAAAAGTTTTCATTTGAGTGTCCCCGTATTAGGGATACAAGAAAGAATGACCAGGACACTGATCTAACTCACTCACAGAAAAGCAGAGAATTAAAATACGAGGTATGGGCTGTGAGTAAAGCATTCACAATGCGCTATGGAGACCGCAGAAAGATTGCTAGTGCCTTGTGAGAGCTGTAAAAACTTCCCAAGAGAGGGGACTTTTGAGCTGGGTATTGAATAGTGGGTGCAAATTTGCCAGGTGGATAAGGGAGTAAAAAGCACTCCAGGCAGAGGAAGTAGCCTGGGTGCCAGGGAGAGCTTGTTTGGCTGAGGAATTGTGAGTAGCTTGGAGGTATTTATGTGGCTGGAGCATGGGTCTCCTCTTCGGGTGGAGGAGTGGGTAGAGAGAGCTGAGGCTGGCCAGGTGCATGCAAAGGGTGCTGCATGCAAAGCAGGATGGGAGCTTGTACCTTCTTCCTTGGGCCACTGGGCACCACTGACGTGAGGGGCAAAAGGATCAGATTTACCCTTTAGGAAGATCACTATGGCAGCCTGTATGGGGGGTGGATTGGAAGGGGTCAGAGAGACAGGGAGAGCAACCAAGAGGTCTTGTTTCACTTGGGCTGTTGAGGATGAGGGCCCTAAGCCTGTGCTAAGGCTACCACAGTGGGAATGGCTGTGGGGACAGCACGTAGAGATATTAATATCTCTGTGCTTATCCTAGACATGTGTCAGGCACTCACGTGTTCCTGATCAGGAAGCTGCCCCTCTACCATCTCCAGTCTGCATATGGCTGGGCATGACCTCCAAATGGGCCGTGATTGCTAAATTAAGTAGCACAAACCACCATCATCATTAATGCAAACACACAGGGCAGTTTTAGAAATCCTGGCAATGCTTCCTGGCAAGTGTAATGAAAAAATTAATTGAATAATCATCCCATGTAAATAGATTTCATGTGAGCGCTCCTTTTGGTGGGAGGGAAAGGAGGGTAGGGGGAGAATCCTCTGATTTATGGCTTTGAGTGGTATAATGGATTAGGCTGGGTGCCCCGTGGCGAGCCTGAGTCTGCCTCGGCTGGCATTATGAGGTGGTTAGATCATTTTGAGCAGTGTGGCTCAGGTGACCCAATGCAGGCATGAGAGATGGGGGTCATTAAAATCTGCCACACTGCAGGAACTCCCTTTAAAAAGAGACTCAAAGGCTTGCTTTGCAGAGTAGCAGCATTTCTCTTTGGGATACAAGGTGTTCTATCACTTAGAGAAAACTGGTGCAGATCCAAACCAAAAGGATAATGATGGAAAATAAATTGATAGTCTCAAAGAGAGGGGTGGGGAAGGAGGAAGGAGAAGAGAGATGGAGAGCCACCTACAACCCGTGGCAAAGGCTCCTGTAAAGGGAATGATGAATGAGTTAATATCAGGTGGGAAATATTGACTCGTATGCACGAGACTCAAAATTAGAATTTCTGAATCTGCACAGCCAGTGTGGGCCAAAGGAAAGAACAACTGGGAGTTAGAGGTTGACTTATTAATCCTAGTTTAAGACACTTGAGCATGCCCTTCTGCTAAGTTTTAGTTTCCTTGAATGCAAAATGGGGATATTAATATCTATACCAACAGGTAATTCTGAGTATCAAATGTGATTATGTATTTGCAAGCTATGTGTGCATGTATTTTCATGCATTTGCTCACAGGAAATAGGGAGCTAAACGCAGAAGTTACAGTAAGGCACAATCTCACCTTGCTGCAGCAAAACACAAAGAGCCCTGAATAGAATGGCCAAACCCAGCCTGGAGTATTCATTGGAGGCCCCACCCCTGGTGAATTCAGCACTAAATGCATGGTGCTCTGGGAAGTAAGCTAACATTGAGCTGAGGGCAAGGTCATACGTTTGAAGGGATGTATGTTTCCATTATCAATCAGCCTAGAGAGAGGAGGGCAGATTTTAGAGGATGACAGCAGACTTTATTCAAGCCTTGGAGAACTGTGTTCTGGACCTTGGGTGGAGGAGACACATACCTGGGCACTGACCCTGTAGGGAGGGAAGCTGACTCGTACAACCTGGCAGCATTCCAGGAGCTTGGGACCAAGCGGCCTGCTCTGCAGGGGCCAGGTCTGTGCATCTGACAATAGCGACATCTAGTCTGGAGAATTAAGTTCTTTTTACTGTCATTCTCCTTCGTTAATTCCAAGCCTTTCTAAAAGTCCAGTAAGCATTACAGTATGGTCAGGCCTCCATTGATTCTCTCCGGCCACATGTGCAGTGATTCTGTGAGCAGCAGCAGCAGCCTGCGAGAAAGAGTGGACAGGCATATCTGCCCCTTTATTGGGTATGCCTCCTGTGGCTGATTATGTTTTCCAAAGATGGTCACAATAATATCTCCCATCCCACATTCTCTTACCACATGACCTTGACAACCCTCTTGTGGAGTGATGGGCTCCATGTCCTCTGGCCCTTGAACCTGGGCAGACCTTTGTGATTGCCTCAACAATAGAGCAAAGGTGGAAATGATGCCATGTGATTTCTCATGTTACATGCTTCTTTCTTGTTCTCTTGGGATGCTTGCTCTTGGAATCCAGCTACCACAGTATGAGGAAGCCAAGGCCACATGGGGAGGCCACAGGTCGATATAGATATAGATGTCCCAGCCAACAGATTCATCTGAGGTTCTGGTCAGCATCAGTCACCAGACATGTGAGTGAAGGCACCTTCAGATGGTTCCAATCTCCAGCTACCCTGCCTGCCAGTTGTCCCTGCAGGGTCCTTCTCAAATCTCAGGTCTAAAGAAGCATTGAGCATAACAAAAATGGTTGTTTTGTGTCACTAAGTTTTAGGTTGGTTTGTTATACAAAGATAGATCACTGGAACACCCCTCATGCTTATTTTCCAGTTGAGGTTCGCTGAAAACTTGAACTCAGAAACATCATTTAAATTACCTGAGCTGTCAATATAAAAAACCTTAGAAGGCGAAATAGAAATAGAAATGAAATGAATTGGTGGACAGAGGGTGGGTGGAGGGGGGCACATGACAGGAAAGTAGAAGGGATATTCATCTTATCCAAGATTTATTGCCTCAAAGAAGGAGTAAATAACTCTATAGGAAAAGGCTTTAAAAAAAACACATAACAAGCTATTTTATTTGAAATAAGACTCTGTTTCTACTAGGAACCAGAATTCAACTTAACTATAAACCAGAACTTACCACATTAATTTACTGAACCCAGGCAGAACTGGTTCTAAGTATCACTTTTATTTTTAGTGAACCACAAACCAAATCAAAGTTGTTTAAAAAAATTGTGAATATAAGCCTTCCATTGAAATTACAGTCAAACCTATATATCTTATAAAAATTTTTTGCCATGTTAAAAACTATTGTGCTATGAAAATGTTATGTTATTCTCTAAAATGAACCTGAAAAAAGACCCTTCATAAATAAATATATCATTGTTCAAAGTCCCCTGGGGTACCTACTAATTCATTCAACATTGATTGAATAAAATTGTGAGAAATACGTTATTGATATGAACTGAGAAAGGGCATGCCACTTCACACACCAGTTCCCAATAAGCCCCAAGTGCTTTGTATATTGAAAGAGCTGTACAAATACTTGTTATATGTCACATGATATATGGGAAAGGCCCAGGGTTTTAGAGTCTTATAGACCTGGGTTATTATTACACCTCAGGAAATTTGCAAAACCTCTCTTAGCCCACTTCATCATTAGTCAAATGGAAAACCTATGCCTACTTCATAGGGTTTGTGTGTGCACAGCTGGGTGTGTGTGTGTGTGTGTGTGTGTGTGTGTGTGTGTGTGGTGGGGAGCGGAAAGAGAAAAGGAGGGAGGTGAGGAAGGATAAAGGGATAGAGGGAGGGGAGAAGGAGGGAGATGGTTAGTTAAACCCCCAAAAGTGTGCTCCCTTTTGTGCAGTGTAGATTCTCTCTGAGAATGGGTTGTCCAGCCAGTGACTACATTTGATGACTGCCCCCCAAGCTGCTCCCGTCTAGGTGAGGACTCTCCTCTGGTCTCACCACATGACCACAAGTGATTAGGAAATGGGTGTGCCTTTGTCACTTCTTCTGTCCTTGCCTGCCAGTGGATGACACTGCAGAGAGTATGATAATCCACTGAGATTTGGGGTCTTATTTGTTAACAGCAGCTAATGTCCTAACTATCACATTATCAGAGGAGATAATGTATGCAAAATGGTGAGCCCAGTGCCTGACAGCAGTGCTAAATAAACGTGTTAGTTTGTCCCTTTGAATGAGTGAAGGATCTATATCTACCTGCTTATTCAGAATCTAATAAGAGGCAGCACATTCGTTGAGTTGTAATCTTTCAGGTTATCTTTGTGAGTCCTGACACGCCAAACGAAATCTGTTTGCAAAGTCTTGAATTGTGGCTGAGACAGGTGTGTCACTGGGATAAATAGCCAATGAGTGAATACATTTGCTTCCGTAAAGCATGTGGTTCTTTTGAAATTTCACTTTAGTATTGATATTTGTGCTGTATAGTTAGCATCACTGAAAGAAGATAACAGGTTTTTGAAAAGGCTGGAATGCTCTGATAGAAGAACTCACATCTCAAGATGTGGTTTATCAAAGAACCACCACGCATTGCAAGGTTTTCTGGCTCCCAATCATGAAGGGGTAGAATTTGATATAACAGAGAGTAGCCACTGGGCCACGTGAAATCCTCCTGTCATTCCTTCCACTAATTAAAATCCTAAGAATTAAAAAAAATAAAAATGAATAGTTCATGTAAAAATGTTTCATTTTAACACACAATAGCAAAGCAAATCGTAACAGTAATATCATTTGCTTTTCTTTGAAATCTAGTGATTCAGAAACATGAAATGTAACATAATATCTAATGGACTAGCAAAATGAAAATTTTCTGTTATGTCTCCATATTACATCACTCGTGCATGATTAGATAAATTACTTTTAAACATCCTGATTTTTAAAATTAATTTTTTTCTTGTCAATAAAATTTAAGGAAGCCACCCAACTGCCTAAAAATAAGCTATTATATTTAATGTTAAAATGCTTTAATTTGTGATGACAATCGGTCTTGAAGAATAAATGCTCTTCCCTCTTTTTTGCCTCATATTTTATTGAACCAATGTTTGCTTGAAAGAAGGATTCTTCAGTGTTCACTTTCTGGCTACATAAAAAAATATAGCTGTAAAATATATATGTATAGCTGTGGAACACTTCAACAGAAAATTTCTTTTCGAAAGTTGAATCTGAACCTGTGTTTTGTACCTGATTTCCTGCTAGTTCTGTGATGGATTTAGTGTGGGGTGGGAACCGGGCAAGGGGCAGGCTGGAGTGTGTGTGAGTGATCTGCTTTGGCTTGAGCTCATGGCCCTTAAGTAGGAGTCCAGTTCCTGAAGGAGGCAGCACAGAGAGAAAAGGATGAAACCCATTTTTAAAGAATGGTGTCTCATTCCAGGTTCCCTGCAAAACAGAGCCTGAGGCTTAAGGGCTTAAGACCGAACACTTTATTGGGGAGTGGGATCCCAGGGTGGCAGGAGTGAGGCTGAAAGCTGGGGAGCAAATATTGAGGGAGTGTTTCCAGCTGATTACAGCTTCATCACAAGGTGACGTCTCCATCACTCAAGTAATCTTCAGAGAGGCTGTGTTTCGGAGAGGGAAAGGGGGGGTGGATTTATATATTGACGTCCGTCTCCCATTGTTCAAAGTTTGCCCTGCATTTCCAGGTGAAGCGTGAGTGCCTGGTGGGTCCTGAGGCATTGTGTACCTTAGGAGCTCTGTGAAAGCCCCAGAGTGGCGGCTGGGATGCCGAGGTGCGTGGCACAGGTGTGAGGCAAGACGCCATGTGGGCAGGCTCACTGGTGACATCGGGGACCAGTAGTAACTGTCACTGTGGGCACTGGGTCTGTAGTGGCAGTGACAGCAGTAGCAGAGACCTTGCTCTGGGGCCACCTCAGCCAGAAAGCAGGGCGGTTATATGGATCTGGGATAGGGTGTAACCGAATCCAGGACAAATAGCAAGTCCAAAGGAAATGGGGTTTTAAATGAAAGCTTTGGTAACGGTATGTTAAAATTACATTTTGCTGAAGCACATCCTAAATTGTGAGGTGTGAAACCGCCCCGACGAGGGATATAAACTCAGGTTCATCTCCCTTCCAAGCCGCGCTTTTTCTGCAGTTCCCTTCTGGTTGTTAGTGCAATGCTGGCTTACACAGGCACGGTAATGGCCGAGGAAGGCAGGTAATTTGTAAGCAACATTTCAGGTTCCCAGTGGATCAGACATGGAGGTGCGTTTAATTGCATTCACTGGAGAAGCAAATGATGGTAATAAGCTTGTGCTCAATGTGGATGGGGTGGAGTCAGGTGGGAAAAATCCACGGCTGCGTTGCTTCCCTTCCTTCTCTCTGTGTCTTGCCCACCTTGATTGCGAGATCTAACAGGATGAAGCAGCACCCAGAGGTGCCTTTGGATAACTGGGGGAGTGTTCTTTCCTGCTCTGTACGACAGAAGAGCTATCGTGTGTGTGCTTCCTGCTCCCTTTCCACTGCAAGGCTTACAAGTGACTTTCTGTTCTGACAGTCCAAAGCCACCTGTTCTTGACTCTTCCAGGTTTCCTAGGAAAAAAGCAAACAGCTGAGGGAAGGGACATTGAGGTGGGAACTGCAGTTCACCATGAGAGCCCTGGGAAACAGTCAAGGGGAAATTTAACCTAAGGAAGGCTGAAGTCTGCAGTTGAGAGAACTGTAAACACAGCAGCCTTGGACATATTACTACACATCTGCTCTGGAAAACTTACAGGAACTTTATAGATCCACTTCAGGATTTCAAGGGAAAACTCAGTGGATGGAATGTCTTAATTCCTAATCTGGGTGACTTGACAGATCACCTTTGGATACCTGTCTTTT
This sequence comes from Balaenoptera borealis, assembly GCF_965194805.1. Classification (NCBI taxonomy): domain Eukaryota; kingdom Metazoa; phylum Chordata; class Mammalia; order Artiodactyla; family Balaenopteridae; genus Balaenoptera; species Balaenoptera borealis. The sequence continues at coordinate 77,139,240 of NC_138872.1, forward strand.
TTAAAAAGAATTGAGTTATCATTAACATACAATATTATATTAGTTTCTGGTGCACAACAGAGTGATTCAATATTTTTATACATTATGAAATGATCACTGCAATAAGACCAGCTACCATCCATCACCATACAAAGTAGTTACAATATTATTAACTATATTCCCTATGTGTACATTACATCTCTGTGACTTATTTGTCTTAGAGCTAAAGGTTTACCTCTTAATCCCCTTCACCTATTCTTTAATGTGAAACTCAACTTTCATAATTTGTTTGAAGCTCCTTATGTATCAATGCCTTGCTCTGTGGTTTTGGAGAACTTACATGTTAAGTTTAGTTCTATGACCTATTTTCTGAATGTTTGAAGTATTTGGTTATATAGTTTTCCCTGAATCTCCAAACAGTTATAACAGTTAGTAGCCAAAGACCATGGCTTTATATGATATGAATAACCTTAGTGTAAGTAACTCTAAAGTAGAAAAAAACCCCATAAAACTGAAAGCCTACTTATTCAGGGGGCATTTCTATGAGTTTGTTCTTTGTTATCAGATAAGATATTGATTCAATGTCTTTAGATGTTTGAGGAGCACTCAGGTCTTCTATTTCTTCCTGAGTGACTTCCATACACTTTATCCCTCAAGACAATGTTAATTTATTCTGTTTTCAAATTTATCAGTATCAGGGTGTTTATAGTGTTCTCTTATGTATATCATGTCTCTTATTGTCTTTATTTTAATCAGTTTTCTTTGAGTTATGCCTTTTCAATCATGATATTGTGACTTCTTTCTCTTTTTTTCTCTTTTTTTTTTCTTTATTTATTTTTGGCTGGTTGGGTCTTCGTTTCGGTGCGAGGGCTTTCTCTAGTTGTGGCAAGCGGGGGCCACTCTTCATCGCGGTGCGCGGGCCTCTCACTATCGCGGCCTCTCTTGTTGCGGAGCACAGGCTCCAGATGCGCAGGCTCAGTAGTTGTGGCTCACGGGCCCAGTTGCTCCGCGGCATGTGGGATCACGGGCTCGAACCCGTGTCCCCTGCGTTGGCAGGTAGATTCTCAACCACTGCGCCACCAGGGAAGCCCCTGTCTCTTTTTCTTAAGTACTTTCAGTGAAAGATTGTTTACTTTTTAAGCCTTTTCAAAGAACCTACTTTCATCTTTAATGATCCTTTGTATTTTATCTTTATTTTAGACTTCATTAATTTTAGCCTGTATCTTTATTATTTTCTTCCTACTTTCCTTGAGTTTATTCTGTGTTCTGTTACTAACTTCTTAAATTAGATGCTTTGATCACTAATTTTTAGTCTTTGTTTTTTCTAATATAAGCAGTTAAGATTATAAATTAAACTTATGAGGATTGCTTTAGTGCATGCCAGCAATTTTGATGTAGAAGACTTTATTATGGTTCAGTCTCAAGTATTTAAATATTCCCATGATGATTTCTTCTTTGACCCATGAGTTATTTTAAAGTGTGTGTGTGTGTTTGAATGTTGATACAAGCATACAAGCATAGGATTGATTATATGTATGTTTGGAACCATCCACAATAAAAAAATATATATTCTTACAGTGTGCTTCTGAAGTGTCCAAATGCATTGGATTTAAAGTTATCTTACTGCTGATTTCTAATTTAATCAATGTGGTTGAATGTGATTTATCAGATGTCGGTTCTATGAAAAGCTTTAAGAACTCTCTGACCTGCAATGATGCCAATTTTTATAAATGCTTTATGAGAGCTTGGGAAGAATATGATTTCCATAATTGTTTGATGCAGGAACACACACACATATTCATTAGGTCAAGCTCGTTAATTGTGTAGTTCAAACCTTCGATAGCTTACTGATTGTCTACTTTATTTATTCCTAGGAAAGATGCATTTTACTCTTTTACTCTGTTGATGGATTTGACAATTTGTCTTATAGCTCTGTAATTTTTATCTTGTAAATGAGACTATGCTATTAATCATGAACAAATATAGAACTGCTGTATCTTCCTGGTGAGGCAAACCTTTGACCATGATACAACCCTCTCTATTGATAAAGGTGCTCTTTTGCCATAAAGTATAGTTTATTTGATGTCAGTAAGCTACACAAAAATTTTTCTTCTGTGTTTTTAATACTCATTTTGTATACTAGCATATCCTTGTTTTTTAAAAACCTCAGTTTGACATTCTCTATTTACTGGTGAATATTAGTCTATACATTTAAAAAATTAAAAAAAAATTTTTATTGGAGTATAGTTGATTTATAATGTTGTGTTAGTTTCAGGTATACAGCAAAGTGAATCAGTTATACATATACATATATCCACTCTTCTTTTTTTTTTGGATTCTTTTCCCATAAGTCTATACATTTATGACTGATACCGTTAAACTTCTTTCTGGCATTGTAGCTCCTACTTTCTATTTGATTTGCCTTTTCTTTGCTTTGTCATTTTCTTTTTCTGTCTGTTTTGGACTGATGGTATTTTAAAATTTCATGTTCCCCCTCTACTGTTTTGGAAGTTTTCACTCCAAAACAGTCACTATTCTTAAAACTTTAATATGCTTAAAAAACATAAATTCCAAAGTTAACCAATATCTTTTCTCTCCAAATAATAATAGACCTTAGAACACTTTAAATTCAATCACTTACCCTGTTTTACATATTATTGTAGATCAATATTTTTTGCTGATTTTTTCTTTTAACCCATAAATTATTATTTTTTTTGTTTTATTTTGCAAATGCTTTAAATCAGGGGTCAGCAACCTTTTTCTATAAAGGGCCAGGTTTGCTGGCTGTAAGGTCTTTGTTACAATTTTTCAACTCTGCTGTTGTATCGTAGAAACTGCCATGGACAGTATGTAAACAAATGAGAGGCTGTGTTACAATAAAGTTTTATTTTCAAAAACAGGCAGTGGGCTGAACTTAACCCATGATCCATAGTTTGCCAACATCTGCTTTGGATATTCTGTCATGACTATTGCTTTATTTAGTTAACATTTTTTCTTGAATCTTAGACTTCCCTTGTAGATCATCTCCTTTTCCCTGATGTGTATCCTTTGGATAGCCCTTTAGTGAGGTCTGTAGGTCATAGATTCAGTATTTCTTTGACTTTGTATTTATCTTAATACTCCTTCTTGGATGGGATCATTGTTTATCTGGATGTATTTTCTTTCAACACTTTATTTTTTTGTTATGAAATAGCATATCCTATTATTTCAATATTTATTTTTCCAATCTAAGTCTCCATCTCGATGAGCCAGTAAAAAAATTCCAACTTAGCTATTATTGTCGGGCCATCTTCCCTTCTCTGTCTTTATGACTATATTTAAAAGTTCTTAGATTCACTTAGTGGTGAAGCATTAATAAACATGACAGTCTCTTAGCACTTTCAAGTTATTAATCTGTGCTTTTCTGGATTTTATAGTTGCTGTTAAGGAAGTCTGGAGGCAGTTTAATGGGTATTGTTTTGTAGGTGGTCTGACATTTGTACCTGGCTACTCTTCAGATTTTGTTTGCCTTTGGTGTTCTGTGGTTCTACTGTGATGTACTGGGGGTACATCAGAGTATCCTTTCTAGGTATCTTGCTTTAGATTTGTAGTGTTTCCTGAATCTGAAGATTCACATCTTTTAATATTTTTGGAAAATTCTTAGCCCTTAGCACCTTTAATATTTTCTATTCTGTATATTTTTCTTCTTTTGGAACTTTGGTTAGGGTGTATGTTAGACCATATCACTCTTTCCTTCCTACTGTTTCCAATTTTCCATCTCTTTGTGCTTCATTCTGGATCAGCTCTTCCTGTCTACTTCCAGTTCATTAATTCTCTTTTCAGTTGTGTTTCTTAGCTCTTCCAGCCATGATGAGTTCTGAATTTTAATAATTACATATTTTTTCATATTTAGGGGTTCTGTTCAGTTCTTTTGCAAATCCGCATGATTATTTTGGAAGTTTTGGAAATCTCCTAAGTTTTGCTCATTTTAAAATTATACCTTTTATTTCTTTACATATTTTAAATGCAGTTATTTTGTAATCTGTATATGATAACTCTGTGTTTTGCTTGAGTTATGTAGCATAAGTGCTAAGACTTTTTCCCTCCCTCCACCCATGTGTTCATGTTTAGCATGATCAATGCTATTTGTTCCAACAGAATCTGAGTCAAGTCTCCTTGACTCTGGTATCTTTTTATCTTCTCTTTGTGGAGTGTGAGTTTGGGGGAAGAGGGGAGAGAGAGAGAGGGAGGGAGGGGGAGAGAGAGAGAGAGAGAGAGAGAGAGAGAGAGAGAGAGAGAGAGAGAGGGAGGGAGGGAGAGAGAATGAGAACAAGATGGGATGTGGGCCATTATGGTTAGCGGACCAATTTCTGCTCTTTCTTCTGCAACTTAGTTTAAAAAAAAGTCTTCTCCTAGGGTTATCACTGAGGTCACTCTTGGGCTTTGGGTCATTTCCCTAATTCCAGGCAGAGTCCTAAAATTTCACTTTAAACAGACTTTTAGGCCCAGTGTTTCTCTTGCCTGACTTCACCCACCTCTCCCCAGTGGCTGTGTTGACTCTGCTCCCAGCCTGTGGAAGACACAGAAAGTGAAACTCAAGGGATTTTGGCCACAGCGTTTTGATCTGTGGGAAGAGGGAGGCAAAACCGGGTCTCTCTGTGTTTCTTTCCCTTCCAAGTCTCTCCCTCCCTCAGGATATCGTGTCTTATTTATTTTCTTTACTGCATTGCTAAATCCTTGTTATTGCTGGAGGTATTTAGCTTTGAGCAATTATAATCATTCTCTATTCCCTCTCTAGCTTTCCTTCCAGCCAGGGAAAAGCAAAGGTGAGGCTCTGAGATTCTGGGGGAGGGCTTTCATTTTTGAAGCGTTTCTACATCTTTTCCCCTGACTGCCTCACATCCCTCAGCCTGCTTCTCTAGAAATTATGAGGTATTTATGAGATATTTTAGGATTGTGTCCATTGACCATCTTTATTCTGTTCTGCTTTTTGGCGGCACATGGGTATAAGAAGCACTAATTTCTAGTCCTTTTTTTCTAGACTTTCCAAAAGGATGATGCCATAAGCTTATGGTCCTTTGTTTTATGATTATTGCCTGTTTTTACGTTTATTTTTCTTTTAAATTTATTTTGTTTTGAGAGCTGGAGAAAATACTTATCTCTTCATATTGCTTGTGCTAGTGGTATGTTTAAGAACCTTGTAGATCACTGTGTATGGGAGTGAGAGCTTTAGAACCAGGAAGATGGAGATTAAAATTCTAGCCGTGCCATTTATGGTGATATAAAGTTACTTATTCTTGGTGTGTCACAGTTTTATCATTTAATATAGTGATAACTTTTATTGTTGTGAGGTTCTGGGATATATATTATACATATGAATTTATATATTATATCTATGGGCATTCATATAGATATAAATATATAAATAAAACAAGGTTTGTTCTCTCCAGGAGATCATTTTCAAGGACAAACTGAAAAATAAGTTGTTCCTTAAATTGTCCAATGGAAGGCTGCTCTGGATGATATACAGAGGGTATCCTAACCCTGATGGTGGTAGAGGAGCAATGGTGAGGATGCACCTGATCAGATAAGTGAAATGACCTGTCAGAGATAGCAGCAAGAACAGAGGTGTTACCAGCATGAACTTGGGGGACCAGGTGAGCAGTAAAACTAGGAAGGACTCAGGGACCAGGCCATGGAAGCCTTTTATGCCCTCCATGCTCTCTGTGCTTCCACTAAGCGTAGGGAATTTATCCTTGTAGTAAAGGGGAACACTGGATGTTTTTAAGCTGAGAGTACCACAGTCAGCTTTGAGTTACAGGAAATCTAGAAGCCTTGAGAAAGATGGTTAAAGAGGATGTGGCAGATTGTATAAATGGCTGCAACAATATCAGACATTCCACATGCTCTTCGTACAATATGAGGTTGACACTCCTATTGTGGAGGAGTATCTGGGCAGACTTAAAATGCTGCCTGACTTCCAAGCCAGATCATAGGAGGGAAGACAGCTTCTGCCTAGCTCTCTTGGTATGCTTGCTCTTGGAACTCAGCCACCACACCATGAGGATGCCCAAGCGTTTACAGAGAGGTCCACAGGGAGAGGAATTCAAGACCCCAGCTGACATGGCTGAGCTCCCAGCTGACAATCTGTACCAACTTACCAGCCATGTGAGTGTGCCATCTTGGAAGTGGACTTTCCAGTCCCCAGTTGAGCCATCCCATCTACTGCCACATGGAACAGAGAAGGGCTGGTCCTGCTGAGACTTGCCACAATTCCACACTCAAGGGCAAAATAAAGGGTTGCTATTGTTTTAAGACCATACGTTTTGTGATGGTTTGCTATGGGGCAATAGATAACTGATACCAGGGAAGAGAATAAAAAGCAGGGGCAACTATTAGGGAACATAATTGTTCAGGCAAGAGATGATGAGGGCCTTAGGTAAAGCACTAATTAATTAATTAATTAAACAGAGAATTATGACATGCCAGCCACTGTGCTGTGTTATGAGAATACAATATGAACTGGGTGGACGAGGCCCCTCCACTGGAGAAGTTGGCTGGTTCGTGGGCAGTGAGCATGTAGTGTAGAAGGGATCCACTGAGCTATTTTATCATATTTACCTGTGGATGTATACTCTCCACATCCAACATGAAGAGGAAATTCTTAAACGTAGAAAAATGCATTATTACGGGGATAAAGGTTTTGGCATCCAGTGGCATGAAAATGACTTTGGCTTTTCTTTCTAAGCCTCATTGACCATGTTAGGAAGTGGGTTTTTTTGTCTTTGTCTCTATCAGAGAAACTCTTCACGGAGGCACTTTTCTTGCTCCTCTGTCATTAGGTGATTTTTAGTTCAAAGCGCAGAGAAGCACTGGCTATTTGCATCAGTGCTTGTTACATTTTTTTCAGAGGTGGAGAGTGGGAGGATTACCACAGTATTCTTTTCAAGTGCTCTCAGTCCCTGATCAAAGGAAGGGTTTTAGAGTCTTAGTTTGTCTCAGATTCAATATAAGACTATTCTTGGTTTGGGGTTTTGAGTAAATCAGTTTTGCTTGAACACGAGAGAGAAAGGGCACGAACCCATGCATTGTAGACCACAAAGTCCTACACAAATACCAATTATTTTTATTATTTTAAAATGGAATTTGGGGTGTTGTGGTAGTCAGATAATTAAGCATTAACTAGGACATTTCATTTAAAAATAATTATTCATTTAATAATTTGTACCTTTACAAAGAACAGCCACAGACTCTCTCCATCTTATTTTTGCCACAGTGTGTGGCCCATTCTTTCTTTTCCTCTTTTATGACAATAATGAAGGGTCGTGCCCTGACTTGGCTCCCCAGCCAGAACAACCTGGCTCTGGTTGTCGTCGCTCTGCTGGGAAGGACTTTTTGAGTCATCAGTGATTTTTTTTGTTGCCAAATTGTTTGAACTCTTCTTAGTGTTCAACTGGCCTAAACTCTTTGCAGCATTTGGTACTGTTGACTATTATCCAGTTCTCAAAACTCTGGTCTCCTCTGGCTTCTGTGTTAACATGCTTGGTTCTTACGTCTCTGACTGCTTCTTCTGCCTCTATTACTGGCTTTTCTTTCTACCTCTTTCTTCTTCTTAAATGTTGATGTTCCCTAGGGTTTAGTTCTTAAATCCTCTCCAATCTCCAGAGACACTGTCATCTGTTTCTAAGACTCCCATCCATCCAATGGCCATCTACATTCTAATGAGTCTCAAAAACCATGTCTACTGCCCTTGGAGCACGTATGCTTAGGAATTTTTGAGGATACAAAAATGAACACGCCATAGTCTCTCACAGCAAGGAGCTTACAGTGAGTAAGGTGGATAGGATGTGTCCATACAGCTTCGAGAGCTGTGCCTTTTCAGTGTGGACTTCCCCATTAGGTCTGGCACATAGCAGCTTCTCAAGGTAATATGACCAAAAGTGACCGCTTCCACTGCATCTAAAGGACATTAAAACTGGAAGGGTTTAAGACTGACACAAAGCAGGGCTCCCTGTTTTATTTGAAGCTGGAGAGAAGCCTGCTGGTCTGTAAGTAGGAATGTATCAGGTGGTGTTCCTTTGTTGTAAGCAGTAAAAATGGACTCCAGCTAGTTTAAACAAAGAAAAAGGAGTTTATGGAAAGGATGGGCGATACTTCTTGGAACTGAAGAAAGAATTGAATAACCAGGCATCCTGAAGGAAAGGTGCCAATGCCACTCTGGAAATCTGAGTGATAGAAAAACAGAGACCTTCATGGCCCAAACCTGGGCTCAGAGGTAGCTCCACCCAGAACTCCCAAGTAAATGAAACTCTTCAGGCTTAGACCAGTCTCCCACCACACTGGAAACAGTTGGATTAGGAAAGCACAGTACCTGGCTCATAGGAGGCATTAAAGGAAGTTTTTTTGAATGAAGAAATAAATGAATCAGGTCATTAGCTAGATTAGATGACATCTACCATCTCTACCAATAGTACTAGAATTCTTCCCCAGGCCAAGGTGAAATTTTCTGGGCATTTTCATCTGGCTGGTGTAATGAATAAAATATATTTCTTTTGGGAAGGCAGGAATACTGTGTGTAACTGTCTAGTTGGAATTCAAAAATCACCCTGGTCATCCCCAAACCAGATGAAAATAAACCCAGAAGAAACATCTGCACATCACGCTGTTGATTTTTTTTTCCACTGATAGGAGCATTATGGGATGTTGAGGGATGCCAGAGAGGATGCAATAATGTTCCTCTGGATATAGAACACTTGAGATTTGACAGTTTCGTATTTTTCTTGATTTCTGTTAAGGCAGGATCCTGACAGGGCTATATTTTGCCACACACTTTCGCTGTTTTCTTGTAAATGGCAGTGAACGAAAGAGGGGAAATAGAGACACCGTATTAATCAACTCGGTTACAATTTTATAGCACTCTGCCCAGAAGGCCACACTGAACTATCAGTGTCTGTCAGAAAAGCACATGACTCAAATTAAAGACTGTAGAAATTCAACAGGTAGACAGAGGACGGCTTCTGTCAAGCAGGCACTGTGCCCTTAAGCCTGTCTGGGCAGCATTTGCTACTCAGGACATGAAATGGACAACTCTCTGGATCCACTGGAACATTTTCATGTCTTGAGCCTTGTTTTGGAGGTTTTTGTTTTTGTTTCTGTTTTTTTGGCAGTGCCCAACATCTAGGCACCAATTTTTCTACTATTTCTGCAGAACAAACCAGCCCAAAACTTAGTGGCTTAAAACCATAATTTATTTCACTCTTACAGTTCTGTGGATGCACTGGGCTCAGCGCTTCTGATGAGCTGGGTGGTTCTCACTTGTGGTCTCTCAAGCAGCTGCAGTCAGCTGTTGGTGGGGCTGGAGTCTTCTGAAGGTTCAACTGGGACGCATGCCTAAGACGATATCCTCACTCATGTGTTTGGTGCCTCAGTTGGATTCTTGGGCAAGGTGCGGGCTTGGGCACCTCTCTCTTTTCACACAGCCTCTCCAAGTGGTTAGCTTGGGCTTCCTCGTGGCATGGCAGTTTTACAGCAATGCCAGCTTTCCAAGATCTCCGGATGGAAGACATAAAGCTTCTTCTTTTTTTTTTTTTAATTTACCAGGCATATCAGAATATTTATGGAATTCTATTTATTTATTTATTTATTTTTGGCTGTGTTGGGTCTTTGTTGCTGCGTGCGGGCTTTCTCTAGTTGCGGTGAGCGGGGGCTACTCTTCGTTGCGGTGTGTGGGCTTCTCATCGCGGTGGCTTCTCTTGTTGTGGAGCATGGGCTCTAGGTGCGTGGGCTTCAGTAGTTGTGGCTCGCAGGCTCTAGAGTGCAGGCTCAGTAGTTGTGGCGCGCAGGCTTAGCTGCTCCGTGGCATGTGGGATCTTCCTGGACCAGGGCTCGAACCCGTGTTCCTGCATTGGCAGGCGGATTCTGAACCACTGTGCCACCAGGGAAGTCCCCATAAAGCTTCTTATGTCTCTGCCTCAGAAGTCACACAGAATCACTTTTACCACATTCTATTGGTCAAAATTAAGATGCAGGGCCCACTGAGATTCAAGGGGAGTGGATTCCATAAGGTCGTGGATACTGGGAGGTTTGCATCATTCTGAAGCTATTTTTGGAGCCAGGTTAGGACGAGCCTCTTGCCATATATGCTGCCTCTGTAGAAGCTGTGCATGGTCTTGCTTCACATGCTCTATGCTTTCCCCACTCTGGAGTCCTTTCAGCTCCTCAAAGTTGCACTGTGCCCTTGATCCACAGGCACCTACCTGCCTCCCCAGCCACACTGCTTTCCCATCCCTGCCCCTTGGCCTAGTTAACTGTTGGTTGCTTATTCCCAGATCTCAAATACACGACACTCTTTCAAGGAAGAAGTTCTTGGCTGCCCGGGCTCAGCCGCCAGCTCTTCTCCTAAAAACTCTCAAAGAAATGAGTTCCTTCCTTTCATGGCACCACTTGTGGTTTGTTCTCACATCAGCCACAAGATAATTTGATGAATGGATGCCTCCCCTGCAAGACTGAGCTTAAGAGGACAGCCTCCATATTCTGTGTATCTTTTAAAAAAATCCATATCATGTTCCCTACACTTAGCACATAGCTCAGAAACCTTTGTTAAACGAGTAAATGAGCCTGCCTTTTTGGACTGCTGTGCTCTTTTTGGGGAGCTTCTCTTTCAAGATCATTTCCTTATTGGGAACAAACTTTCTGATGGAGAAGACAGTTGGTTGAACGCAGAGGATCAGCAGCTTTTTAAGGGGATGAGAAAAGAGAGCAACCTGGTAGGATTTCCAGAGATGTCGCCTTTTTACCAGGATATGGGGAGTGGGGTGGGGTGAATCTGACTCCATGAGGATGACGTGTATTTTGGTGATGAGACCGATTAGTGAGTTCTTGCCTGAGCCAAGAACTGAGAACTGTCGTCCCGTTTGGTGCCTGCAGCAGGCGATTGGGCTGACTGTGCCGAGCACGCAGGAAAGAGGCAGTGGGTCTTGGCAGGTGGCAGGTGGGATATTTAAGCAGCAGCAGAGCTGGTGCGAGTCTGGTAGGACCTTCACGTAGATTCACAGAACGCGCAAGGAGGCTCAAACAATTGAAAAGCGGCTCTAGCCACTGGCGATGACCTAAAAGCTAGGAAGCTTTCTGGAGGGAGCACAGGAGGTAACCTGAGCATCTGGTCCACCAGCCTCCTTTATTCACCAAGTGGTATAACTGGAGCCTCTATTCTGTTTCACCTCTTTTCTGTGCGTGCTGCGTGGTTCTGACAGCCATGCCTCCCAGAGTCTCTGGTTGTTTATGCCCTTGTGCCTTCCTCACTGCTTCCCACCAAATGTGAATAGAGGCGCCCCACCTTCAACCCACCCACACTGACTTCCCTAGAGAATTTGGGTTGGGGAATGGTGGGAAACGACAGCTTGGGACAGGAAACAACTTAATAATGGATATCAGATATTGCTGTTCCTAAAATTTATTGACTAGCCCTCGCCACAGGAAGTCCCTTAAAAGCTATATTTTTCCTTGGTTTGGGCTGAATGTTATTTTGTGGAGACCCAATCCTCCTTAGAGCAAAGACCCAGTAATACCTTTTGCAGCTGCCTCAGCCCCCAGTAAAACTCTTTGAGCCTGCCAAGTGAAAACTTCAAGTCTCTCAACAGTAAAAATATTATAATTTAAAAAAATCTTAGCCAAAATGCCTTCATCAAAGAAGACTCCTTTCACTAAGGAAGAGAGATTTAAACTCTTTGCTTCTGCCCCTTCCATTTAGATTTTCCCTTGCACAAACAAAGGCTCCTTTAAAGGGCACTGGGGCTAAGTCTACATGCCTAGATGGGCTGCCAATTCTCTATTAGGAACTGTGTTGCCTGCTGGGTGTAGAGCAGTGAAAAAACACTCATGGTTGTTATTCTCCCCAGGTTTATTCCTTATAATCCTGTCCTTCCTCCCATGGTTTTCTCTCTTTGAGCACAGGCAAGGCTTTGGGTAGGGCTGAGAGCTTGCTGATGCGTGAGGTGATAATTAGCCAAGACCAACATTTACCTCTGATTGAAGGAACTAAAGTGTCTCCCTTGACCGAGAAGAAAGTAGGTTTTCGGGCATTACGGTGACTGCCTGCCTTGGAGTGACCATCTCCAGCCCTTCCCACAGGCCTCCTGTGCTCCAGTGGCACGTGGAGCAGGCTGCTTAGAACCACCCTCACTCTCCTCCTCCCTCCATGCCCTGCTTCCGCAGCTCCAGCTGATGGACACCTCCGCCCCTGTAGTTGGCCTGGAGTCATCTCACCTTCCCCGTAACTTTCCCTTACATCCCTTGACAGTAGGATCGCCTCCTTGTCGTGCTCCTGCTGAGCCTTGTAGATTGTCATGCGTGCACGTGTCCACCTGGCCTCGGTGAGCTCCGCGGAGGGTAGTTTCTTGCATCTCTGTGTCCTGCACTCGCAGCATCATGCCTGGCGTAGTAGGTGCTCAACAAACACCTGGGGACTAAACTGGGCTTTTAATGCTCGGTCTTTGTGTTGTCAAGTGGGATAGATGCTGTCCCTCTGCCAGAAGCCGGTCTTGTTTATTGCCCCGCCCCACTGTAAAGTATGGGGCATCAGGGATTTTAAAGACAGCATCCTGATCTGATCTACAGCTCTGTGGCAGTGAGTAGGCTGGGTTTGAATAGGGTGATAGCTTTATCTCAAGTCATTGTGTGCATATTTTAAAAAATTAATTCGTAATAAATCAACAAGTATTGATTGAATTATTAGCTGCCTAGGGCAGCTAAGTGCCATTTAGGCTACAAAAGAAGGCTACTGAGATGTAGCCTGGCCTCCAAGAGGGGTGGCCTGGCTGGGAGGGCAAGGCCCTGACTCATTAGGTATAGGGACACTTTGAAGCATCACAAGGAGAGTCAGCGGCTTTAACTGTCAGAGGCAGTTATGAGCCCCTGCCCACTTCTGTTCACAGCCCTGATAGATTTCACAAGAGCTTCTCTCTTTTCTAAATGTAAACAGTTAAAAATTTTTTTTCCTCTTACTGAAAATGTCAAAGCTATGAATTTTTGTTTAAGAAAGGTCCAACTCTCACACAAAATTTAATTCTGGAACTTCATCAGTATGCTGCTTGTTTTATAGGAATGCACACATTTTTTTCATGCAAAAGTAAAATAGATGGAATTTTTGTTACTTCATTGTTATTTTGTTTTGTTTATTTACCAGCCTTGTTTAATGATAAATAGCATATTGTTTTATCATTGCCCATACAGACATTCCTAGCTGCTTCACATGATGGGGGGAACCATAAAGTGACCCTGTAAACTTAAACCATGCAGAGTGATCTTAATAACCAAAGGGAAAATTTCGATTGTTCAGTGGCCTTTAAATTTTTTGTCAAAACATTAAAAGCATTCTTGCTGTCAGTTACAAATGTGTAGGAAAATTTTAAAAATAGGAAAAACTGTATTTCTTTGGTAAAGTAATTGAAAACATTTGAAACATTGAGAATGAAAACATCTTATTTCTCTTTAAAAAAATTATCAAGAGTAGTTTGAATAGTGCTCAACTTCTCTTTGTTTAATTTATGATACAGAGTGAGCATTTTGGTGAACTGTCATACTCCTTTCTGAATCCGAATCAGCTTTTCAACATTTCATTCTGTGTGCTTTCAGAGTCGTCAGGTATCTCTCGGAGTGTTCCTTTCACGTGAAGTCTCTTGTAAGCATCACTTCCTCTGGGACATGATCTTGTTTTTCTAAAATCCTTCCTCATTTATGTCCATACATTTGCCTTCACTAACTTGTTTTGGCTGCAAGTCTGGGGTCTCTGAGGCAGTGTCAACATTCCCATAGTTTTCTATAATGCCATTAACATTAGAATCAAATTTCACCTCCAGTAGTATCTCTTTTTGTTTCTTTGCTGCACTCTGATCTTTGTTAGCTAGTTCCCTCTTCCACTTACCCATTTTTATAATATGTCACACAGGTTTATCACTGGTAGATAAAGAAGCAACACAAGTACACACTTTGCTGTCTGTGTGTGAACTGAGTGACAGATTGTTATTCATTGTTATTCAGATTGTACAGTGACCAATCACCAACAGACTTTGAAAGAAAGGATGTGGTTGTTCATTGATCATGAGATTTGTGGACTAAAGAGCTAGCAGTAAAGTTTGAACTTTATGCATTTACTCAGTTACTCAATTTACTCAGTCACAAGCTTGATTCTATATAATGTTGGCTTTTGTGGACTGGGAACTAAGCACGATTCAAAACCGGAGAAAATCTGTCTTGACTTTTTTTTTTAATAGAGTAGTTTTTTTTTTTATTTGTTAATTTTATTTACTTATTTTTTGGCTGCGTTGGGTCTTCGTTGCCGCGCGCGGGCTTTCTCTAGTTGCGGTGAGTGGGGGCTACTCTTCATTGCGGTGCGCGGGCTTCTCATTGCGGTGGCTTCTCTTGTTGCGGAGCACGGGCTCTAGGCGCGCAGGCTTCAGTAGTTGTGGCCCACGGGCTTAGTTGCTCTGTGGTATGTGGGAATCTTCTCGGACCAGGGCTCGAACCCATGTCCCCTGCATTGGCAGGCGGATTCTTAACCACTGTGCCACCAGGGAAGTCCCTGTCTTGAATTTTAGAGTGAGTTCCTGTTTTGATAAGTATACAACCTATTTTGTAATTTAGGAACTGCCTGGCAACTGTTGAATGTGCATTCTTGCCTACCCTTCCCCATGAGTCTGGAGGCAGTGTCTCAAGCTGTAACTTTTTCCCAAAGTGCTTGCTTGCTCATCTTTGCTTTGGATGGTTGAAGCCAAGAAAGATTTAGAGATTCTTTTTCTGCTCTTGTTTGTCTTAGCCCTGAATTATCTTATCTATAAAAGCACCACCTATTGGGTTTAGGGTATTAGCTTTACATTCATTCATTCAGTTATTTATCAAAGATATATCAGGCAGGACTTCCCTGGTGGCACAGTGATTAAGAATCCGCCTGCCAATGCAAGGGACACGGGTTCGAGCCCTGGTCTGGGAAGATCCCACATGCCATGGAGCAACTAAGCCCATGCGCCACAACTACTGAGCCCACACGCTACAACTACTGAAGCCCGTGCATGTAGAGCCCATGCTCCACAACAAGAGAAGCCACCGCAATGAGAAGCCCGCACACCGCAACGAAGAGTAGCCCCCACTCGCCGCAACTAGAGAAAGCCTGTGCCCAGCAACGAAGACCCAAGGCAGCCAAAAATAAATAAATAAATAAATTTATTTTTAAAAATAGTTATATCAGGCACCTTCTCTGGCATAAGCACTGTTGAACAAACAGAAATGAATTTAACATGGGTACTGCCTATTACAATGTAGTAGAAAGTTTCACAATTGTAAATTACAATTTATCTGCATCATTTGCAGATTCACTAAAATTTATTTGTAACCCCCAAATGGATACTCGCTGTACTTTCTGGTCATTCACAGACACGTGCAGAACAGCGAAGAAATTCAAGTCGTCCAACAAGCACATTTCCAGTTGAGGTCAACAAGGCCACTCTCTGCCTTCTTGTTTCAGCTTCATAGAGAGATGACCAGATGATGGAGATGGTAGGGAGCAGCACACGGTGGTGTAAGAAGCTCCAGCTCTGAGGCCAGTTGGGTAGGGCTTTGAATCCCAGCTCTGACACCTGTGTGTGGAGGGGACTCGGATAAATCACTTAGCACTCTGAACCTCATTTTCTCTTCAGGAAAATAAGGACAACAGAATCTACCAGAATGTATTGTTTGGAGGAGTTAAGATTATAACCCATGGGAGACATGTATCTGTATATGTACATATTTCCTCTAGGAGCCATGATTCAGCATTTGATACTTCAGTGTTCCTGGCAGCTTTATAGAACATAAGTACCAGGAAGAATGACAATTGACTGTACATCTTAACATGTAAATTGTATGCTAAGATTGTTATTAACTTTGCAGTCTTTTTCTTACTCTACTTTTGTCAGGCTGTTGGGGAAATGGGTTCCTACAATAAAAAGTATCTGAATTTTTCTGTTGATGTAACAAAGAAGGCTTAGAACATTCAAATATATTTGCATAAATACTAGTTTACTCACTTTAACAATATTTTAATCTAAATAGGTTACTAGTTTAAATGTATTTCAAATTTTACTTATGTGACTAAAATTGTCCGCATGGTTGATGTAAGGAAGGAAAATTCATAGTCCTGGGATTCCTTATGGCCAGTGGGGATAGATAGTTCTACAGCCATTCCTGTTCATGCATAGATTATTTTGCTTCCCTTTTAGAGTCTGATATTATCATTTCATTCACCTGCCATCTTCTTTATTACTAAAACTTTCAAACATACAGAAACATTGAATGAATAATATGGTGAATACCTGTACACCCACCACTTAGATTCAATGACTGTTAGCATTTTGTCATATTTTATTTATATATGTGTGTGAATATACACATATAATTTTTCCAGAATCATTTATAAGTTGTAGAGATAATGACATTTTGTCCCAAATTATTTCATCACATATGTCCTAGGAATAAGAATATTCCCCTATAAATGATAATATCATGAGCAAATCTGTGAATTTTATAATACTTCTCTGATATGATCTAATATCCAATCCATATGCAAATTTCCCCACTTTTCTCCCTACATATGTTTTATAGTTTTTTTGAACTGAAATTCAGTCAAGAGTTATGATTTGCATTTTGTTATTTTGTCTCTTTGTTCTCCTTAATTTAGAATAGACCCTAAATTTTCTCTCCATGACATCAATTTTTTCAAAAGTTAGAGTCTATAATTATTTATACATTGTAAATTACAGTTAAATAATTATCTGAGTTTGAGTCCTAGCTCTAGCTGATGAAATTTGAGGTCAAATAACCATTAAGAGCTTTAGTGTATGTTTCTATATTAAAGAAATTAGAAAAGATTAAAAAAGATAATACATATGAAATTGCTTTATAGATTATAAGGGCTATATAATCTGTTATTTTTAATACCATTATTTAAAAGTTATTTTGACAGCCATAACATTACCATTCTATTATATGATGGTTATAATAAATTAAGTTTAAATTATAATTTAAAAAAATAGGGTCAATGAGCTGTTTTCAATTTTTAAAAAATGAACAAACTCTATATTCAGTGAAACTCACTTTGAACCCTTCTGTTTTAGCCAGTATGAGCACAAAGAGAAGATATTGATGTGCATTTTCTACTACCACTGAGATTAAAAATGACTGATAAGTTTGCTGACCATGGGCTCCCAGAGAGCCTTCCAGAGACAACATTCCTGCTTGATGCTGTATGATAAATTCCCAGCTCTGGCCTCTTTGCCAAGATCCCTGTGGCTGGGCTCAGGCCCCAGTTTAAACTCCTATAGGACGTTTGCTTTCACCCAAGGTAGAGTGACAGTCATGGAATTTACCATCCTGCCAGAAACAACCAAAAAACCCAGACGAGATATATAAAACAGTGTTTTTTCTTGTTTGTTTTTTTGTTTTGTTTTTTAAAGAATAGTGATTCCTGAGAGACAAGAAACAAATGAAGGGAGCCCAACACTGCCTCAGCTTACTGTCTTGAGTTTCCAGGCTGTGACACAGGGAGTGAGACCCCAGGAGGAATCCAGCAGTCTCCCTGGATTGAAAAGATGGGGCTGGGAGTCCAGACCAAGGTGACTAGAGTTCATAGGGCAGAGTACCGGAAGGGAGAGAGCTGCATGAAGAGATAACCCTGGAGATCTGCAGGAATCCCCTCAAGTGTTAGCAGAGTGCTGATGAGCACATGCATAAAAGGATAATTGAAAGGATCACAAAACAGTACCCAGAGCTCACCTGGGGTCAGGAATAGTTCCTGTTTCCACCAACCAGACTGGAAAATTTTGTGATTCATGGGAAATAGGGTAGAATACTCAGGAAGGTCTTGTTGTAATAGTGGGGGATAATAGCCCTGTCCTGGACCTGCCTAACAAATCATAAAAGCAAGACCTCAAAAGATTGAACTATTCCCAAGTAACTTAACTGTATCCCAGAGCAAAGCTCAAAAATAGTTATAGAAATACAGAAACATCCAGCATCCAGCAAGGTGAAATTTACATAGTCTGCTGCCATGCAATAAAAAATTAGCAAGCATACAAACCAGCAGGAGAACATGATCTGTAAGGAGGAGACTAATGAGTCAATCAGAACAATCCAGAACTGACACAGGTGTTAGAATTAACAGACAAGGACATTCAAATAGATTTTATAACTATATTCCATATGTTCAAGAAGTTAAGTAGAGTCATGGAATATATGTATGTGTGATATATATATATATATATATATATATACCTCTCCAAGTCAGAGTTGTAGAGATGAAAACTGTAATGTCTGAGATGAAAAACAGCATACATGGAATGGGTTTAGCAGAAATTTAGACATAGCAGAAGAAATGTTTTGTGAAGTTGAAGACATAGTAATAGAAACTATCTAAAATGAATTACATAGTAAAAAGAAAATTAAGGAGAAAAAAGTGAAAAGAGTATGAGTGAGCTGTGGAATGACTTCAAACAGCATGATATACATGTAATTGGAGTCGCTGGAGGAGAGGAGGGGGAAGGGTATAAAAATTCAGAGGAAAAAAATGACCAAACAAATTTCCAATTTGATGAAAACTATAAGCATACAGGTCTAAGAAGCTCAATGAACTCCAAGCACAAGAAACATAAAAAACACTACACTGTGACACAGTGTAAGCAAGTTGCTCAAACCACTGATGAAGAGAAAATGTTCAAAGCAGTCATGGAAAAAGGACATGCTCTGTATAGAGAAATAATGATAAGGGTGACATTTGATTTCTCATCAGACACAGTGCAAGTGAGAGGATGATGAGGAACACTTTCAAAGTACTGAAAGAAAAGTTTGTCCACTTACAATTCTATACCCAGTGAAAATCTTTCAAAACCAAAGTGAAATAAATGTACTTTCCGAGATATACACAAGCTGAAAGCATTCATTACCAGCACATTCCCACTACAAGAAATATTAAGGGAAGTCTTCAGGTAGAAGGAAAATCAGACTAGACTGAAATATGAATTGACACAAGGAATGGAGAGCAACAGAAATGGTTACTACAAGAATTTTTTCTTATTATTTAAATCTCCTTAAAAGAGAATTGACTATTTAAACCAAAATATTAATAATATATTTGGGGGCTTATTTTATATATATATATATATATATATATATATATATATATATATATATATATATATATATATATATATATATATATATATGTAAAATGTGTGACAACAATAGCACAAAGATCAGAGGGGAGAAATGGAAGTATATTTTTGTAAGGTGCTTATATTGTTTGTAAAACAGTACAATGTCCTTTAAGGTAAACTGATACATTTAGAAACAAAGCATTAAAATAATCAAAGAGTTATAGCCTATGAGCAAATATAGGAGATACAATGGAAAAATAAAAATACTAAGCTAATCCAAAAGAAGGCAGAAAAAGAGAGTGTCACAAAGAACAGAAGTTACAAATAGAAAACAAATGGCAAGGTGATAGACTTAAGTGTACCATACCAGCAGTCACATTAAACATAAATCTTGGTGAATGTACATGGGCCTTTGATAAAAAATGTGTCTTCTGCTGATGTTGGGTGCAGTGTTCTATATATGTCAATGACATCCTGCTGGCTGATTGTGTTAGTTAATTCTTATGTATTCTTGCTGATTTTCTATCTAGTAATGTTATCAGTGGCTGAGAGTGGGGTAGTGAAGTCTCCAACAATAATTGTGAATTACTCTATTTCTCTGTTCAGCTCTATCCATTTTGATTCATATATTTTGAGGCTCTGTTGTTCGGTGTGTCCACATTCAGGATTGTTGTGACTTCCTGGTGGATTGGTCCTTTTATCATTATGTGATTATGTATGTATCTCTCAATGGATAATGGGGCGTTAGTGTCTTATTGCCAGCCTTCTGAGTGACTTGTTAATGATCCTCACTCCTGGACCTTGACCCTGTCTTTCTATGATCTGGTCCTCAAGTACTCTAAAGTTTGCCATCACTTACTTGTGAAACCATACACCGTTACTTAATCTCCTTAAGCCTCAGATTTCTCATGTGTCCACCAAGGTAGTCCAGTGGATGACTTTTAAGGTTTTTTCCCTCTAAAAATCTTTGTATCCCAATGATTATGGGTGGAGAAAAAGAAAGATAATAGGAAAAACCTGTTTCCTGAAGCTCTGTACCTCACTCCCAAATATGCTGGAGCCTGCTCTGCCAAACCCAGAACAGATTTTACCAGCTTCCTACACCCCCTTGACTTTCAGAGCTGTGCGTATTTTTAGAGAAATACAATCCATGTGTTTTTTAAAATTAATTTACACTTAACTTGACAAAATATTGTTTTCTCAAAGATTTCTGATGTCTTGTAAACATTTTCTGCCTTCTTTGTAAGCTCTTTCTTCTTTAGCGCCCATTTGTATTTGCCCCACTAAAAGCCTGAGATCCCACACCTGGGGGAAAAAAAGTCCTTGAATTCATTTACACTCCTAAACCTGCAAGGTTGGATTGGATCCATCAGATCTTGTCTTCCCAGTGTTTCCTAACAGGAGTGTGTGACACTTTTTCTAGCAAAGTGAGGCTCACCAGCTCCTGATCCAGCCCTAACTGGGGCAGGCTGCACAAGCCGGGTGCTGGTGCTACCACAGAGTTGTTATCTGGGTAGATGAGTTCCGTGTTCCTCCACGTCCTGTCCCAAGGCTGGGCTGCTGCCTCCGTGACCCTGCCTGGCATTGCTGACGCTCGGAGCCCTGCGCCAGGCACCTGGCAGGGGCGCTGCACAGTCTCTCCTGTAAGTGCCTGGGTGCATCCACCTCCAGCGGGCAGCTAGGCTCCTAATGATCCAGCTAAGAATGTTCCATGCCGAATCAGACCTGGGCTCTTACCTGCACAGATCTTAGATTCCCTCGCATGGCTGCTTCCCCAGGAGGCTCACCTGTTTCCAGGGATGCCAGGTAAGAGGTGATTCTGGTTTCTCCCACATTACAACCTCCAGCTACTATTCTTTTGGAAGCTCTGACACACTCTGGGAAGGAGTCGATCCATTAAATCCTTCTCTTCTGATTCTTCCGTTCCTCATTTCTGGGAACTTTAAATTGTTGATTCTGTTTTCCAAAATCCACAAGCTCCTCCCAGCTAGATATGCCCCTCAGGGGGTGACAGTGGTGAGATGAATCTCCTCTTCCCTCCCTCCTCTGGTTAAATGTCCCTGGGTTGGATGCAGATAAGGCTAGAGAGACAGGCAAAAGCTGCTATTAGAGAAATGGTTCTCACACTTTGTACCAGAATCCTCTGGAAAACTTGTCAAAACTCAGATTGCTGGGTCCCATCCCAGAGTGTCTGATTCAGTAGGTCTGGGATGAGGCCTGGGAATTTATATTTTTAGCAAGTTGCCAGGTGATGCTGGTGCTTGTGTTCTGGGGACCACGTTTTGAGAACACCACCATATTTAAGCAAGGCACGTGAAGAGCAGGAATAAGGGAAAGGCTTTGGAAAGACTGAAGCCATGATTGCAGAGCCTGCCCATAACAGGCCCTTGGAGCACTTCCATGGGCAGATACTGGGCCTTAAACAGGTCCTGCCAAGCTGGCTTCCCTCACCCTTCCGACCTTGCTCTTCGCTGAAGTGAAGGCAGAGAAAGATTATGTGGTCTACGCTGTTGCCACTTCCCACCACCAGTCATCCCTCCCAGCGCTTCTCTGGGGCTCCCCTGCCTCCTGAGGCAGCCAAGGAATGTATGGAGCTGAGCGATGGGGATGATGACCTACTTGGGGGAAATTATAAAAAGAAAACCAAGAGCCGACCAAATGGCAAGGTTTAGTCTGTTCTTTCTTTCCTCCCTCCCTCTCTCCCCCCTCCCTCCCACCTTCCCTCCCTCCTTCCCTCCCTCCTTCCCTCCCTTCCTCCCTTCCTTCCTTCTTTCCTCCCTTCCTCTCTCCCTACCTTTTTTTTTTTTTTAAAGAGGTGACATTTGAACTGGGTCTTTTTAAAAATTTATTTATTTATTTATTTTTGGCTGTGCTGAATTTTTGTTGCTGTCTGTGGTCTTTCTCTGGTTGCGGGGAGCGGGGTGTACTCTTCATTGTGGTGCATGGGCTTCTCATTGCGGTGGCTTCTCTTGTTGTGGCACACGGACTCTAGGTGTGTGGGCTTCAGTAGTTGTGGCTCACAGGCTCTAGAGCGCAGGCTCAGTAGTTGTGGCTCACGGGCTTAGTTGCTCCGCGGCATGTGGGATATTCCCGGACCAGGGATCGAACCCGTGTCCCCTGCATTGGCAGGTGGATTCTTAACCACTGCGCCACCAGGGAAGCCCCTTCTCTTCTGTTTTTAGTTTGTTGTATTTTTCAAGCACTCTTAGATGTATCTTTTATGCAGGTGCATTTACAGTGTATTCCATGCACCCCAGTGTGATGAACACATTCTTTCACTTAACACCGTCCTTATTCACATGTACACCTAGTATTCCTAGCATCATCTTTTATACATGTGTCTGTTTATCTTAATGGCTTTATTGAGATATAATTGATATACAGAAAGTGGTACGCAATTTGCTAAGTTAGGACACATGCATATAATCGTGAAACCTTCACCACAGTCAAGGTAATAAACATACCTGTCATCTATCTCTTCCAAGAATTTCCTCATGCCTCTGTATGTGTGTGTGTGTGTGTGTGTGTGTGTGTGTGTGTGTGTGTGTTTGTGTGTGTGTATTGTAAGAACACAAAGTTAAACTTATAGAAAAGAGACAGGGGGAGGGGATCATGGGGAGCTGCCATTCGATGGGTGCAGAGATTCAGTTATGCAAGATGAATACGGTCTAGAGATGTTCTGTTCATGGTGCCTGTAGTTAACAATATGGTATTGTATGTACACTTAGAAATTTGTTAAGAGGGTAGATCCTTTTTTCTCTTTGAACTTCACATTCCCCCTTTTGTGCTTTCAAGTGGGCCCATGGTGGGCTCAGCACCTGTTCTGGGGAGTGATGTGCGCTGGTGTCCTTGCTACCGGTGTGGCTTTCTGTGCAGACAGATGTGGCCCCGCTGCCATTTAGCCCGTGCCTCGTGCACCTGGGCGGAAGACTGGCCATGCTAATAAAGAATTACAATTTACATGAAAATGACAAGGAGAAACGTGAAGAGACTGATAGGGTTTGCCCACAGCCAAATCCTTTCTGCCTGAGTACATTCGATTTGAATTCCTCTAGAAACACGGGCTCCACAGTGCTTGGGCAATATTGAAAAGGTCAGCGGAGGCAATGTCAGACATGGTCTGTGGTTGCTCTACGAGTGCTCGCTGGCGATGCATCACAATATATTACAGTCGCCACCGCCGCCCTGCACGCCGAGGGGCTCTCTCCATTTATCTGGTAGCTGCAGATTTTTTTCTTTCTTTTTATTTCCCACCTTTTTTCCTGCTCCTCCTGAATATGCTATACAGCCAGCTAATAAGTTTTTCTAAGACACAGTGAGGATAAATGTTTTGATCTGGCTTCCGCGCGCGGCCCTCCTTGGAGCATTTGCACATTAAACATAAATCGCAGTAACTCCAAGGGCTTAGATGTCTGCACACAGTGCTCACCTTGGAGAGATTTCGGCTTAACGCAAACCTAGTGAGCTGCTGCCCTGTTTGCCTCAGGTGTTGCTGTGTGGAGGGGCTGTCCTTCAGGCTTTAAAGAAGCGTATCTGTGACTCTTACGGAAGTAAACAGCAGATTTGTAGTCAAGAGACTGGGATGTCGCAGGTTGGGATCTCTGGGAGGAGATGCTGGGACAAACTTTGGGGTGCAAGACATTTATTAGGGATCCCTTATGAAAGGAAGGGACTGGGAAAGAAGTGGAACTCTGGAGCAGGCCCCATAAATCTTTGGCCAAAGCGGCCGCTGCTCTGAAATCTGCTGTCCGCCAGCATCCTAGGTCAGATGGAAATGTCTGAGCCTTTATACTCTCACTGCATTCAGGATCAGGATGTGGGCTGCCTCTGTGGTGTGACCAGGGGCACATGGCTTTCTGCAGCCGACCTGACGTGCTGACAGTTGGAAGCTGGGTGCTGACCGTTCTCCCTGCTGCAGGATAGCGGGCGGGATCCAGCTATTAACAGTGTCCAGTACAGGGGTTCAGATTCTGTGTTTCTGGACCAGCTACTGTGTGAACTTGAAGGGCTTTGCCCTCATGATCTAATCACTTCCCAAAGGCCCCACCTCCAAATACCATCGCAGCATTTGGGATTAGGTTTCAGCATTCGAGGGGCACAAACATTCAGTCTGTAGCACTCCCCTTAATCAGGCCTGGATTTTTTAGGTGGCCAGTCTTCAAAAAGAACAAAAAAAGACTGACCTTTGTCCGTCTCAGTTCCCCTAAACTATTTCAATCCATCTGTGCAATGAGATCTATAGAAATGCACCAAGAGTGGAATTAACCTAATTTGACAGAGTGTAATTCAGACCTCAGAGCAGGAGGCAAAGAGGTTCTTCAAGCATGATGGCCACTCCACCAAAACTGGCTGGTGGCACTAATTCAGTGTTACCCATAGGCACAGGCTGCCAAAAATAACCACTTACGTTAGTCCTGACCACTTCCAGCTTCTTCTGGACACTGAGGTCAGCAGACTTAATCCTCTGCCCTTCACCTGTCAGGCATCGGGAGTTGCCTGCAGGTTTGGCCTTTAGTGGCTTTGTGTATCTCCCTTAAATTTTGTTGCCTTCTCAGCTATGGATTTGAGTGATGAGTTTCTCTTATGAAGTCAGGGCATATACCTTATCACAAGGACTTCAGACCTGGTATTCAATTTGTCAACCCAAATGATACAGCCCCTGAACTTGTTTAGAAAATATTTTACAGAAATTAAATTACACTCTTGCCATCTTCTTCCCAGTCTCTAGGGGAAATAAAACCAACCTAGTTTAGCAGTCTTTGTGTGTTCATTTTTGGTCGTACTGCTCAATGCTGAAATAGGCTCCAGCTGGGAAGCTGCTCTCATTCAATGAGAACTTATTGTTTACTTCATTTTATTTACTTTTTTTGGTGTCTCTATTATTGTATGGTAAACATTCTTCTCCCAGCATTGCGCTAAGCCTGGAGAATGCACCATTTAAGTTTCAGAGTCACACCTGTTTTCTATTAGTTGTCCATTATTTTAATTCTCTGCCTATTGTGTGTGTTCTGAAAATGTAAGTAAATCAATGTCTTCATTCAAAAATGAGACCCTGAGTAGCATTTCACGAGTAAAATTTGTATTATCTGTATCAAATGTAATGAAGACTTCCAATGAATAACTCTTGATTATCAGGTGCACACATCCTAGGAATCCAAGAAGTGAAATAATTAGGAGCAAGAAGGTTTCCAAACCACAGATTTCACAGAGCAACCATGCTAAGTGATTGGGTAAAAGAATAAGGACACTTCAAAAGTGCTCTCTGGAGAGTGAATGTGAATGATGCATTTAATGGAAAATAATCAGAAAACATGCTTTTGACAGAAAAAGAGCAAAGGAAAGGAGAGAAGAAGGGAAGGGATCAAGAGACCCTGGTTCTATCCCATCTCTGTGAGTAACTAGCATGATGGAGTGAGCCACTGCCCCTTCTGGAACCCTTCCAGTCCCTGTTTCTTTTTCTGTAAAAATGAAAGATAAAAGAAAACATCTGCAAGAAATGTCAGACCATTGAAGAGAGTAATAGCATTCATGTGATCTCCCATACATCTATATTGGTGCGATGTTTATTTTGTTAAATTAGATATTTGAACTAAGTGGTGTCTATTTGACAAACAGCTAGGTTTTTTTGTTTTGTTTTTTTCTAAAAAAATGTTAGAATCCATTGATTTAAACAGCAAGCAGTCATGTAGTTATTCTCAACTGGGCTCCTCATCGGAACCACAGAACACAGAAGCTGATTTGTGTGACTATTTTTTCTCAATTCTTCCAAGAGCAGAATATGACTAGTACCTTTCTAGGTGACCAGAGAGTTTAATTTGTTACATACAGTTGATGCCTTAGGGCATTAGGGATTAATTCTCTCTTGGAGCACCGGTTGAGAATTCTACTAGTTCTTTAGACAATGTTAGAATATACTTTCGAAGTTCTTAACCTTTTTTGAGTATATAGACAAGGGCTTCTCAAGCTTTTTTATAGTCAGGGCACACATAGAAAGGGACGATTTTGCATGGCACACTGTGGGAAATAGAGTACATTGCCTGTGGCCAGAGGCTGTGGGTCTAGGAGCAACATGGATCCCAGGCCGTGCCTGGCTGCCCAGGGGACCTAAGGGATCAATATTTTGGTGCATCAACCCTTATGCAGGATGCCAGGTGCTCAGGCACATAGGCAAGGAAGCTCTGTTATAGACTGAAAGTGGGTGCAGCACACACTGAAAGAGAAAGTCTAGGTTTTCCTGGAAAACATGGGTGGAATGGTCAGGAAATTTACATTTGAGCCATGGATATGCTGTGATCTCTTTACAGGGCTCTGTTTTGGGGTACTTTTAAAAAAAATATTTATTTATTTATTTGGCTGAACTCTTAGTTGCAGCATGCGGGATCTTAGTTTCCGACCAGGGATCAAACCTGGGCCCCCTGCATTGGGAGGGCGAGCCTTAGCCACTGGACCACCAGGGAAGTCTGCTTTGGGGCACTTTGATTTGCTCCTACCTACAGGTAAAATGTCCCCCAAAGACCCTGGTGAATATTGTCTACTTGGACCTCGTTCTGCTCTAACAGAATAGGTTAGAAGACGTGTCTGCCACCTGGGGCCTCACAGGATTAGTTGCTGCCTTCCCCAGAGAGTGCGGTCCTGGGTGTAAAATCTACTGCCAATGTTTTCTGTATGCACGTGCATTGGGAGCGATTCCACACACCAGTTGCTGGCAGAACCAGGACTAGAACCGGCTTTTCTGACTTTTCATACAGTGCTCTTTCCCCTATATCACACCACCTCTTTAGAAGGTGCTTCCAGGATGGTACATTCATACCAAGAAGTGGGATGGTGGACATGAACAACCTTAAAGGTGTGTGTGCCTCTGTGTATGTGTGTGTGTGTGTGTGTGTGTGTATGAGTGTGTAATCATAGTGGTGGATTCCATTGAATGCTGAATGTTGAAAAAGGAAAAAGGTACTCTTTAACATGCATGCAAATCCTGACTATTCTTTCCTGCCCAATCCTGGTCCACACTGTGGTAGACTGAATCATTGTTCACCATTATTCACGTCTCCTTGTAGTAGAATTATACATTCATGATCTTTGCCATTTGCCTTTGCAGCAGCTCCGCTACAGAGAGGGTGGAATATTTCTCCCTGCACTATTAATGTTAGGTTTGGCCAAGTGACTTGCCTAGGCTAATGGAATGGACAATGGGCCAGTTCCAGGCCAAGGCCTTAAGAGCCTTGCTTGTTTCTACCCATTCTCTGTGCTCTGGTGACATGCATTGGAAGCATTTCCCATAAGTAGCTGCTGCCCTTTCAGCTTGGATCCCAGAAAGAACACGCATTGAATAGATGTCAGCCCAACCTGTAGCTTGCGAGAGAGCCATCTGGTTGAGCCTAGCTTAAGTCAGAAAATTCATTGTCAACCCACAGAACCCTTAGTGTGAGAATAAATGTTTATTGTTGTAAGGTACTGAGTTTGGGGTTGACTTATTATGCAGCTTTATCGCAGCAATAGCTGACTCATGCAAACATGGTACCACATTTAGTGTTTGCCAAATGCTTTATTTGGGGGTATAAAGAAGAGAAATTTTGGATTTTCAATGTAGACTAACGTTTTGTCTGTATATCTTAAGGACAAAGGAAATGTGCCTCTCTCATGGTCATAAAACAACACTGTATTTTTGATATTCTATAACATGTTTCTTTGGTATAAGAGGAGAGGGGATGTTGGGGAATTGCAGACAGCCTTCCCAGGTGGGGCTTTACATAGCAAGGGATTTTGGGGCACAAAGGAAAAAAAAGTTAATTTGTGGGAAGTCTGTTCTGTTGTTCTCTCTTTAACTGCATGAGGATAATGTTGATAAATGTGGCTATGGAATGCTTGCCACCAAATGCTGGACCCAGAAACCTATAATTTTTAGGCTGAGGAAGGTTTGTCAGAGTTCTGGGCCTACAAAAAGCCTCTGATTGATTCTTCCATTATCTACTTCACTGATTCCTTCCCTTTAAGTTATAAACATGATAGACTCGCCCACATTCTAAAAATGACCCTCTAGACTCCAGCGTTCACCGCTAGTTACTATCCCAGGCTCCCTCCTCTTTTTTAGGGTCAGACTTCTAGAAACAGTAGTTTGGACCTGCTGCCTCTACTTCCTCCCCTACTATACACTTTTCAGCCCATTATGGTAAAACCCCAATCTTCCCTTTCCCCCCACCAATGACCTCTGTATTTCCCAGTGTTCTGCCTTTCACATGACTAGTCCTCTGGGGGATTTAAAACTGTTTGTCATGATTTCCTTTTTTATTTTTTATTTTTATTTTTTGCCAGTGATTCAGTGATTCTTTGTCAATTTTGGGTCACAGGTATCTTTAAATTTCTGATGAAATCTATCAATCCTTTCTCCATAAAAAGGTCCTATTGACACACAAAAATTTGAATTTTTTTTTCAGGGGACGTGTTCATGATTAAGAGTCTTTTTGATCTTCTGTGACAAGTAACAACTGCCTGTATTTATTCTGTATCTCCTTCATGGGCCCTCTGCCATGCATAGGTCCTCAATATGGCTTTTTTCAGGGATCAGACCATTTCCATCTTTTCTCATTCTTCCTGTGTGACTCCCTCCTCCACTCTCAGGTCCTATATGCTGAAACTCCCCCAATATACATTTGTTTTAATTCCTTAAAGGGTGGCCCTTCATCTCCTTGGTGTCTCTCTGTGATACTGTGATTTATACTAAGAAATATATAATTGGTCTTCATCCATAGTTTCTGGCACAGAGCTCCTAAAATTCTTGGAATTTCCTGTGATGAGAGAGATAAAGGTATCTTTTGTTGTGTTAAGGAGGTGACTTTTAGACCACACCTAATGATGGGGGCCGGTTGCCAGGGGAACCAAGCAGGTGTTTAGGAGGTTGGAACACCTTCTAAACAGTGAGAGGAGGGGGAGAGGGGCTGGAGGTTGAATTGATCATCAATGGCCAATGATTTAATCAATGTTGCCTATGTAATGAAGCCTCCATAAAAACCCAAAAAGATGGGGTTCAGAGAACTTCCTGGTTGGTGAACACATGAAGTTTCCAGGAGAGTAGTAGTGTGGTCAAAAAGGATGGAAGCCCTGTCTCCCTTCCCGCAGACCTTGCCCTGTGCATCTCTTCCAACTGGCTGTTGCTGAGTTATATCCTTTCATAATAAACCTGTAATCTAATAAATTAAGTATTTCTCTGAATTCTGTGAGCTGTTCTAGCAAATTAATCAAACTTAAGGAGGAGGTCGTGGGAACCTTTATAGCCGGTTGGTCAGAAGCACAGGTGATGCCCTGAGCTTGCGACTGGCATCTGAGGTGGGAGGGGGTTGGGAGACAGTCTTATAGGACTGAGACCTTAAGCTGTGGAATCTGATGCTCTCTCTGGGTAGATAGTGTCGAATTGAGTTGAACTGTAAGACACCCAGCTGGTGTCAGAGACTAGCTTGGATGTATGGGGAAAACACCCACACATTGGAATTGGTGACCAGAATCTTACTCTCCATCCTTTGTGAATCTCCTTCTGTTATCTGAGGCTACCTACTTCTTGGTCTTTCCCTTCCCTGTCTGGATTGTTCTCTGTCAGCACTGAACAGTCAATAGTTCTTTACCATGATCCACAAATATAATCTCTTTGCCCTCGTGCTTCCTAGTTTTTCCACGTCACCTCCCAGACTAATTTTAACTAGTTCTTTAAGGATTCAGACCTACCTCCTGTCCTCACTAAGGAGAAAACCTGAGTGCTATGCCCAGTCTGGGGAAGTTCCTCTTCCTATGTTCTCAAGTTTTCTGTGCATACCTCTCATTATGCACTCATAATGAGCTGAATGGTGAATAGGTGGTGAGGAAGAAGAGTCAGCATGCCCAGATGTTATATCTGTCTCCCTCAATGGGCAGTGAGCTCTTTGAGGATAGCTACCTATGCTTTTTTTTTTTTTTTTTTTTTTTTAACCTTTGTAACCTCAGTTGTGAGTTAAGTGAAATTGAGTCATGGATATACCATTTGTACTACTAGAGCAAACCTCACCTGATGCCACCACTCCCAGTGGACTTTCCAGCTGCATGAGTTGACAAACATTCTCTTTATTGTTTGAGCAATGTTTTGGGTGAGTTGCAACTGGGAGCATCCTAGCTGATGTGGTATTTCAGCACCATCCTCCTGCCATCTGAACCTCACCCCTTCTAACCTGAGTTTGATTTGGTCTCCCTTATCTTAAGAGCGAGAGGTTTAAGGTTATTATGGTTTGGTGGGCTGATGGCTAGAAAGGTCACATTCCATATCTGAAAATGGAAGTTCTCTAAATATACGTTTTTTTTGCTGACTGATGCTATACGTTATCTTATTCCCTCCTCCCTGTCCCTGCCCCAAATTTAAGCAAAACATTTAAGCAGATGATCCTTTTGAGGAAAACAGTATAACCATTAATTAAAGAATACATAAAAGTTCTAAATAGGCATGCAAGGCAAGAAAAAGTTTGGATATTAATCTTAAAATTATTTAGAAAGAAAGAGAATAATGGAGTCATTTTGACAACCGAGGGCTCATTCTGGCAAACAATGGGTGAGTCCATGGGAGAGAAAAGGACTGGTTCCACTATGTTCCTCATCCTAATGTTCCACTAGCCTGGGTGGCTTAGGAGATGCTACATCCCCTGCTGGGCTTTATTTTCTTCTTCTGTGAAATGAAGGAAGAGAAGCTGCTGATCTCCCAGGTCCTTTCTGGCTCTAAACATCCATGATGTATGGTAGTTTGAATTCAATTGATTATTTTCCAGACTCTTCGGCTCAGCCCCAGTGCTCCCTGCTCAGCCTTTCTGACAGTGATAAGTTGCAAAGTCATATAGAAGGGAGTTTTCTGTCTTCAATTTGGGAGACATATCTAGCTCTATTACTTGGGGTAACTAAATTCAACTCACATTTGATTCAATGTTGACTGAATAGTTACTTCAGCCAAATGACAAAGTTGTCTCCTGGTTTCCCTTGTGAACCTTGGGAAGCCTGATGATTTTCCACTCTCTCTCCTTCCATCAACAAACGTTTATTGATTGTCTACAATATCTGTAGCCTAGATATTGAGCACTAGAGATAAATCAAATGGGACCTCGGTCTTTTGAGGATGTACCAGATAGTGCTTTAAATAAAACAGACTTACCTGGGTTAGATTCCTGCCTCTCCTATTTGCTAACTGGGTGACCTGGGTAAAGTAGTTCCATTTATTTAAGCTTGGTTTCTTACTCTATAAAAGTAGGGATGATAGTAGTATTTATTTTAGAGGGTGTGTGTAAAGACAATATATAAAGGCTAGCACACAGTAGATGCTCACTGTAGAGAGAGCTTAGTTGCTCATGTGTTATAATACATATAAAAGTCCAATAATTGATTTAAAGTTTATGTAAAAATGCTTAGCTTTTACTTAATTTACGGGAAGATGACATTTACTTAATTTACTGGAAGATGATAGGACTTGGATATGAATTGGGGTCTTGCAGAGAGGAGAGGGGTTGAAATTGGATTCTAGACTGACGATGTGGTTAAGATAAAGGTTGGCAGCATGCATAAGATTGGGGGATGATTAAGGTGCCTGTGAGAATGGAGAGAGAAAGAGAATCTCTGGCATCCCTTGGAGATAAGACAGGAAGTGTAGGATATAGTCAGAATCTCAAGAGCTCCAAATGCCATGGCAAAGAACTCTTCAGTCAATGGGGAGCCATTGAAGGATTTCAAGAGAAATGACATCACACTTCTATTTTAGAGTTTGGATCTTGGCAGGAGGGCTAGTCTGAAGCAGGGACCAGCCAGGAAGCTCATGCAGTTTAAAGCTTGGAGATGAGATGAGACATCATGAAAGCTGTATCCAAGTTACTAAGAAGCAGGGATGGAGAATGAGGGGGGAATCTGAGACATGTTTTAGAGGTAGAGATGATAACTTTTGGTGGTCTACTGGATGGAAGAGATGAAAGAATAAATGAAATGATTTTGAGATGTTTAACTTGGGCAGCATGGTGATTGGTGATGCCATCAATGGAGATAGAGAGAATTTGGGATGTTTGGTGGGATGTATTATGATGAGGAAAGATAAAGTTTTTATTTGGTCTAAAAGTACTTGTGAAACTCATTCCCTCCCTCCTTCCTTTCCTTCCTTCCTCCCTTCCTCCCTCCCTCCTTTACTTCCTTCCTCCCTCCTTTCCTCCCTTCCTCCCTCCTTTCCTCCCCTCCGTCCCTCCCTCCCTTCCTTCCTTCCTTCCTTCCTCCCTCCTTTCCTTCCTTCCTCCCTCCTTTCCTTCCTTCCTCCCTCCTTTCCTCCCCTCCCTCCCTCCCTCCCTTCCTTCCTTCCTTCTTTCATGCGGTTCAAAAACTCTTCAAACATATCCTGTAAGTTATGCCTGGAGTTTGGTATACATTGTAGAATAAAACAGACTTGGAAACTGTGATTGGGGCATTTATTATTTAGTGGAGGAGAGAGCTATGTGGTACCATGAGGAAACAGACTGGGAACAGGAGAACAGAATAATGGCGGTAGGGGAAGAACCAACTTAGTGAACTGAGAAGGTAGGCTTTAAGCCAGGGCCTCAAGGACAGAGGAAGCTAGTCTCTTGGAAAGGAGGGAACAGAGCCTTCCAGGTGGAGGGACTAGCGTATGCAAAGGCTCTGAGTGTCCCAGGAAGTGGAAGGAGTCCAGTGTGGCAGGTGAATAGTTGGTGAAGATCATGGGATGAAGCTGGAATAGAAGACTAGGGACATAGCATGCTGGAATTTGTAGGATGTCATGGGAGTGGGATGCAAAGAAAAATATTTAAGCATGGATATTACATCACTAGATTTCTAAAAGAAAATGTTGTGTGCTATGTAGAGGAAATGTGCAATCAGGGACACTGGTTAGGCTATTCCTTTCTAGATATAATGGTGGCTAATAAGGGAGATGGCATAGAGTGAAGCTGGAGAGAAGGGTTGAGGTATATTTTGGAGGCGGTCCTCACAGGTCTTCATCATGAGGTGGACATGGGCAGGAATGAGGAAGAGGGAGAAATCAAAAACAACTCCTGGATTTCTGGCTGGGCAGCTTGTAACTGGGCCCATTCATTTACTGTGAAGAAGGTAAAAAAGCAACAAGAGAAGATCAAGAATATAGGTTTAGACATGATTTATGAGACATCAAAAGCAATGCCAAGTAAGCCACTGGGCATATCATTTGGAGCTCAGAGAAGACACCTGTGCTGAATATAAAACTGTTGGAGTCATCAGCAATCACTCGTTTAATAACATTTATAGAGCACTTACTATTCCCTAATAAGTGCTGGGAATAAATTGGTTTAAATGAAAGACAGGGCACCTACCCTCATGCAGTTTACATTCTAGCAATGGAGATAGACAGCAAATAAGTACATAAACAGGATAATCCCTGAATGTGATAAGTGATGGACTAGAATAAGCGTGGGACCCTGCGTAGCCCCTTTGAGCAAGGAAAGACTTTCTGAGGGGGTGATGTTTGAGGACAGGATTTTCGGAGGAGGGAACTCAAAGTTGGAAAGCCAGGAGCTGGGGAAGGGCTTGACATGCTCAAGGAACTCCAAGAAGTCCTTGCCGCTGGATCAGGAGAGATGAAGGAGAGTGAACAGCCCCAAGCTGAGCATTGGCTGCCTCCAACATTTATGTCAGTTAGAAGGAGAGGTTGACCAGACAGCTAGCTGATGCTCAGCAGACAACTGGAACTCCAAGCCTGGAAACTGGGAATCAGGTTTGTGCCAGAGGTAAGGATTTGGGAGTTCTAAATGCAAATGTAGCCCTGGAATCAATGGGGAAACAGACAGGCTTGCCCTGGTAGAGAGCATGGAGCAGAAAGAAAACCAAGCACAGAACTTGGGGAGAGAATGAACAAACCCCAGAGGGGACCTAGAATCAGCCGTCTGAGAGGTGAGAAGGAGGAAACAGAGGCAGGCTTTATGTTATGAAGGACAAGGTAGTCCACATCCCAGGAGCAGCTCAGAGGTCAAGTGCAAGGGAGCGGGGGAGATGAAGCAATAGTTAGAATTGCACTGGAACTACTGGATGAAAGTGGCATTGCAGGAGCCTGGCGTGAGCACAGGAGGTAAGGAAATGGACTCAGCAAGCAGGAATTGTTGTTTAAAAGTTCACAGAGAAAGAAAAGATGGACAGGGTAATTGTTTGAGAAGGAGAAAGGATTGTAGGAAGTTTCTTTGTTTTTAAGAATTTCTTTCTTTCCTTAGAATGGGCTCAGGACCAAATCTGGGCCTTAGTGCTGAGGCAGCAAGTTTTCTTGACTTTTTTGGAACTTCGGGCTGCTGAGGCTAAGACAGCCACTCCCCATTTGGCCCCAAACCCTTGCTTTTGGCTCATATGAAGAACAAACAAATCAGCTGGGCAAGTAAGCCTGGTGCTTTGATCCAGCTCATTTTCCAAGCTTTAAACCACATTTGCTCTAAGCTGGCTGGTAGTTTTCATCATACCCCATCTGATTTCCAATTTTCATGCCAACTCCTTCATCTGAAAGTCTTACGCATAGTGGGTGCACAATAAATAGTTGTGGTTTGGTTGGGTGGGTGTGATGTACAAAGACCTTTGCGGCTCCCATAAAGGAGCAAGCATGGTCTCATCACATTACATGGGGTGTGCACTAACTATTCATGTCATATGTGCAGGTGCATGGTGTCCCCACTGGAAAGATTCTGTCTAGGACGGATATGTCACTGACTGTTCTTTTCAAGCATGAGGAATTTCCTTTGCCAATGCCTCAACCTTCTAATTGCATTTAAAAACAGATAATGCTTTAAAAAGTCAAATAATATCAAGTAGCAGGTACCGGGCAAGTAGAAATACAGTGTAGCCGGTGTGTGCATACCTCCTCTGAGATTCAAGATGTCAAACTGTGTTACTTTGGTTATTGCTTTACAGTATTTCAAATCGCGTTACATTATATCATGCCACTCTGGAATATGAAGTGAGCCCAAAACTGTCGGATAATGGGCAAACACAAGGGTTGCCTGACAGTATGAATTATCCTTGAGTGGTTTGGCATAAAGTAATCACACCATTCTTTAGGGAGAGGGAAAAAAAAAAAAAGAGCTAGACACTCTGGACAGAGCAGCAGTGTAATCAGATTCACTGACCCACTCTGGCAGCTGCCTGCAGGCTGGCCGTCCCGGAGCCCCTTCTGCACTCCACAGACCACGTCAGGCACACCTGAATCTAGAGACAGAGAAGCTGCACCAATCAAGGTCTCTCCCGATTAATAGAGCTGTGGCTCACCCAGCAAGGGAAATTAGTGACAGGTGGAAATGACCATTTAATTCATCCCACAAGGCTGCACTCTCTCAACAGACTCGTAGCAGCCCGATTCAATGACCCTGTCACGCTGTCACAGAAAAGTGGCACCACTTTCTGGGGACGGTATGATTCCCAACTTGGAGGATGCGGCTTTATTTTACAAACAGGCATTTCACACGCTCTGTGTTTGTGCATGTGCTGCTTTATTCTAGAGGCAAAGACATCCTATTTTTAAAAGTGCTTTTTATAATCTGGATTTGCATCTATATTAAAACTTCAAATGATCAACCATTGATGGTGGAGGCTCAGGGTAAACTGTCCAGTAGAGAAGTCAGGCAACACGTCCCAGAGGTCTGCTCCTCGCTCATGGGTAGACTGAGGGGTCCTGGTCATGGGGTCAAGTCAAACCAGGAGGGGCATTCTGAAGGCAGATTGAGGCCAACTAGCAGTGTGAAGAACCAGGATTTTTATTTAAAGCAGCCGAGGTTAGTGCGGAAACAACATTACCAAGCATCACCGAGAGGCTGCAGCCTGGGCACGGTCAGCTAGGTCACTCTGAGAGTGACAAGAATCACGTATAAGCGAGGGTCACGGAGGGAGGTTCAGAATGAAGATGTGGCTCATGGATACGTGAAAAGCTGAGACAGAGCCCTTACTTGCCTCCACATTTTTTTCTGACAATGTCCTGACTTGTATTCTGTGATCTAGCCGGTGGGTCTTCTCTCTGCCCTGTCTTCCCCTGCAGGCTGCCATTTGTTTCCTTAAGATGCATCCTTGATCCCATTCTTCATCTACTCAAATTGAATCCTTTCTTCAAAGCTTGACTTAGGAAGACTTTCTTGACTTCTCAGCCGGCCCTCATTTCTCCATCTTGTGAGCTCTTCTTGTGAATAGCTCTTGACTTCATACAGCATTTCTTGGAAGTTGAGTCAACTCCCAAGTGTCCTGGGAGACCCTGCTGAGGTTCTGGAGCCATTTGAGCCTCTTTTAGAGAATCAAGATTCTGAATCCAGGACCATCCAATGACACAGACAAACCCTAATCAAACAAGCATCCAGGTTTGGGGGGATGATGAGAGCATGGCAAGAGGCATGGGGGACCCACCTAGAGGCTTCAGAACTGTGTGTTTCAGATTCCATCTTGGACCAGAGGGCAGCCGTGGGGATGCATGAAAAGTCAGAGAGAGCACCTCCCTGCAGTGGGATTTTTTTCCCTTGCTCTGAATGTAAACTGTGTGACTTCTCTTCCCTTTCCCCACCACCCTTTCCCTAGCTCCTGAGTGCTCTCACTCACTGGAGTTCCAAGTCTCTGGGGCTCCCTCAGTCCATTGAACAAGGGAAGATCTCTGGGGATCTGCCTCTGAGTACCTTCCCAGGGGTGATGGCACTTAGCAACACATCTTTGAGTCCCCCAGAGACCTGCCTCAGGGGATTTCTTGCTCTTTACGAGGAGGCCTATTCAAGTTGCCAGAGAAGAAACTCCCTTGGTGGTTGTGCAGCCAACCCGCAGAAGGCCTGACATTGTGGATTCTTCACCTGCCCCCAACCCTCCTTCATAACGTGGTTGCTGCTGCTGGTCTTGAATTAGCTCTGTCAAAACCCACTTACCCTAGACATTTTTGATTTAGAAGGTGTATTAGTGTTTTTCAGAGAACCAGAACCAAGTGGATATCTATCTGTCTATCTATCTATCTATCTATCTACCTACCTACCTACCTATCTCACCTCTCTATTTATCCATGTTATCTATCTATCTTCTATCTATCTACCCATCTATCTTTTATCTATCTACCTATCTATTTATCTCATCTATTTATCCATGTTCTCTATCTCATCTGTTTATCCATATTATCTATCTACCCATCTGTCTTTTATCTATCTATCTATCTCACCTCTCTATTTATCCATGTTATCTATCTCATCTCTCTATTTATCCATATTATCTATCTATCTACCCATCTGTCTTTTATCTATCTATCTATCTCACCTCTCTATTTATCCATGTTATCTATCTATCTCATCTCTATCCATATTATCTATCTATCTACCTATCTATCTATCTCATCTCTCTATTTATCCATGTTATCTATCTATCATCTATGTGTCTTAAAGAATTAGCTCATGTAATTGTGGGGGTTGGCAAGTCCAAAATCTGGAGAGCAGGCCAGCTGCCTGGAGACTTAAGAAGAGTTGATGTCACAGTCTTGAGTCTGAATTCCTCAGGGCAGCAGGTCTGGAAACTCAGGCACTGTTTCTTTGTTGCAGTCTTGAGGTAGAATCCCTTCTACCTTGGGGAACCTCATTCTTTGCTGTTAAGACCTTCAATTGACTGGATGAGGCCCACTCACATTATGGAAGATAATCTGCTTTACTCAAAGTCTACTGATTTACTATTAGTTACCTAAAGTAACACCTAAAAATGCCTTCACAGCAACATCTAGACTGCTGTTTGACCAAACAAGTGGTCACTAGAAGCCTAGTCAAGTTGACACATAAAATCAACCATACAGAAGGGAAGGGCCATATTGGGTGAAAACTTTAAAAAAGTAGAGCAAGGGGAAAGATATCTATTCTTCTTTTATCACTCATATTCGATGTCACTTCCTATGGAAAGACATCTCTGGACCTTGGGCTTCCCATCTCCCCAAGGACAGGTGAGGGCCTCATCTCTGTACCTTGTTGAGTGCCCGTGGTTGTTGCCTTTCAGGCTGTTTTGCAATGATATATTTATGTATCTGGCACCCCTTTTAACAGTGAGGCATTCACCATGCAGGTTTTTTAAGAGTTCTGAACCAAAAGAACTGGTTCCATGTTGAGCATATAAGTAAGTCTTCCTCACTACTCAGAAATGATATACTGAATATTTACTTTTATTTGTGTGTCCCTACCCCCTGCCCCAGTCCTATGGCAGATAAGATTAAAGTATCATTCAATTGGGTTTTGCTGTTTAACCCTTTTTGTAAATAACCACTCATGGGTGAACAGAATAGGACAGTTTCAGAAAATGATGGGCATTTCCCAAATCCTCCCCTTGTATGAGGCTGGGCTTGGCTGTTATGTGAACTGATACATAACAAGACTGGAGGCTCAGATCCTACAGACACAACAGACAGAAGAATGGGACCCGCAAAGATTTCAGATATTTGGAACTGATAAAAAGATAGAATTTCAGAACAATTCTAGATAAGTGGGTTCGAGTCAAAATCTTGCTGTGGTTAAAACTCCCATGAGCTGTCAATAGATATAAAGGGTGAACTTGAAGTTGAATAGAGAAGACAGGATTCAAGGGGTAGGGGCTGAGTAGAAATGGGTACAAAACACAAACAAAGCAAGATGTATATGAGATTGTTGGTGGGAACAGAGTTTATCCCACCACAACTCATGGGATGGAAAATTGGACTGACTTAAAGCTACCAGATCAAGTGTGCAGATGTAGGATATCTTCTCTTTTACTTATTTCCCACTGAGTTAAGTGATGCATGGAAAAAAAAAATATCCATGGAATCCAATGCAATACTAGTTTTAACTCATTGAAATTGTTTTGATCTGGGGCCTTCACATTTGTTAGAGGCTTTCTTTATAAACTTGGCACAAATTAGAAACATCCTTATCTTTGTATTTAATATTTAATAAAAACAATGTAAGAAAAGAAATGACCTCTTAAAGGAGTAGGAAATGAAATGACCTCCTACTATCCTATCTTTTGTGTATATTGACATCTCAAAAATGGATGGTGATTCTTGTGTCCTCACCCCAGAATTTATCTGTGATGAAGTTAGGATTTCTGGAATTTTTGATAGTGTTGACATAAGATGGATGAGGAAGGTGAGGAGCATGGACACCTAAGAAGAAAGGAGGGAAGGACAGGGTGGGGAGGGGAGTAGATGGGCAGGTAGATCTAGGTAATTATGGAGCTGAACTTAATCTGAAAGCCTTAGGAAAACTATATCTAACAGGACTTCTTGTTAGCGTTCCTGGCTCAAGTTCTATCACACTGACTTTCTAAGACTTTGAAGCCACAAAGAGACACGGTCTGATTTTCTTAATAGGAGTTTTTGATGGCAGTTAGAGACTGCAAGTGATCTTATCTTCTTTATTGACTTATCAGAAAGCTGTGTGCTTGCTTCTCTTCCTTGGCTGCCATGTATAACCTGGGCCTGCCGCGCAGGAGTTATAGAATTATGGATTCTCAGTCATTTCTCCGATATCTCACTGCTGGATAATGTCATGACTGAAGATGTGGCTGAGTGGGGCTTAAGTGCGTATATATATACTTGTGGCAGCCCAGGTAGGTCAGAATCTGGAAGTACATCCACCTGTTGGATGGTAACCGATCAATGAACTAATCCAATGACTATTGAATGCCTACACTGTACCAGCATGAGAGCTGCAAGAGCTGGGAAGAATTCCAGGTCAACAGTCAGAACAAGGTAAGGGTAAGATGACAGTCAGTTGGTGGCAGGCCAGGGACGGGTCTCTATCTGTGCCAGGGCTGCCCTAGGCAGGAAGATAGAAAGAGCTTGTCCAGAGGCTGGGGATGGACAGAAACTGAGGCAGACAGTAAACGGCAGAAAAATCTGTAAGAAGGTAGTAGGCCCTTGAACACTGTTACAGGTTGAATTGTGTCTCTCTCAAATTCGTATGTTGAAGTCCCAGCCCCCAGTACCTCAGCACTTATTTAGGAACAGGGTTGTAGCAAATGCCCTTAAGATGAAGTCATACTACAGTAGGGTGAGCCCTTAATCCAATATAACTGGTATTCTTACAAAAAGGGAAAATTTGGCCATGCACAGGAACACCAGCAATGTGAAGATGAAGACAGAGATCTCCAAGACAAGGGATGCCAAAGATTGCCAGCATACCCTCAGAAGCTAGGGTAGAAGCCTGGCACAGATTCTTTCTCATAGCCCTTGGAAGGAACCAGGCTTGCTGACAACTTGTTCTTGGATTTCCAGCCTCCAGAACTGTGGGTCAATAAATTTCTGTTGTTTCAGCCACCCCATTTATGGAAATTTGTTATGGTAACTCTAGCAAACCAATAGAAGCACCAGCCCAACCAATTCCTGCCCTTGAAACAGGGCAGTCTGGAGAGATGGTAACAGGCTAGCTCTAGAGAGATAAGTACTATGTATGTCACAAGGAACCCAGACGCAGAAATGAGGGTTCTGATGCTGAGGGACATGCATGCTGATTCCAGGGGAGCTGAGCTTCCTACAGTCAGAGGCTGAGAGAGAGTGGAGTCTCTGGGAAGGAATTAATTGCACCTGTTGCCAGGGAGGTCGGGGCTTTGCCCAGGTTCCCCCCCCCCCCCGCCTTTTTTTTTTTTTTTTTGCTCTGTGTGGCTTTCTCTAGGTTTTGCATGATTTCCTCTTAACTGTTCACACCTGCAACCTTTATCAGCTGATTATCCTCGGGCTACTGGAGCTTCACCCAGATGAACCAGACCAGAAAGTGTCTGGGAGTTTAATTTTCCCACAGCAGCCGCTTGTCAGTGCATCGAGGAGGAACAGTCTCTGTGGAGTGAATTATACTCCAGGTGTATTAGTTCCCTATGGCTGCTGTAACAAATGACCATGAATTTGGTGGCTTCAAACAATACAACCTAATATATTATCCTCCTCTCCCTCTGCTATTTACTGTCTCATGTCAGGTTGCCTGAGAATAGACTCAGAGACAAGACAGTGATTGATGGAGGATGTGCTCCCAGGGAAAACTGATCAGGGAAGGGTGGAAGCAGGTAGGGGAG
The DNA here is from genome assembly GCF_965194805.1 of Balaenoptera borealis. Lineage (NCBI taxonomy): Eukaryota > Metazoa > Chordata > Mammalia > Artiodactyla > Balaenopteridae > Balaenoptera > Balaenoptera borealis. The sequence goes on from NC_138872.1 coordinate 77,180,408, forward strand.
CGGAAGAAGCCAAGCATGGGTTAATTCCTGGTGAAGTTCTGATGTCAGCCTAACCTCCAGGGGAGCCGAATGAGGCAGAATAATGGCTCCCACAGGTATCAGGTCCTAATCCCTGGAACCTGTAAATGTTACTTTATTTGGAAAAAGGGTCTTTGCACGTGTGATTAATTTAAGGATTTTGAGATTATCTGGGTGGGTCCTAAATGCCATCACAATTGTCCTTACGAGAGAGGCAGAGGGAGATTCAACCAACATAGAGGAAAAGATGGGAGAGATTGGAGTGATGGGGCCACAAGCCACAGAATGCTGGCAGCCACCAGAAGCTGGAAGAGGCAAGGAATGGATTCTCCTCTAGAGCTTCCTCAGGCAGCCAATCACCTTGATTTTGGCTCAGTGGTACTGATTTTGGGCTTGCAACCTCCAGAACTGCGAGAGAATAAATCTCTGTTGTTTTGACTCACCCAGTTTGTGATAATTTGTTAAGCAGCCTCAGGAAATGGATCTGGTATTCCTACTTGGTTCTGCTTCCCTTGCCTGGAACATGGCCAGACTTGCCTGGGGCAGGGCCTGTGCATATATGATACATTAGTCTTCAGGGACAGAGAAGAAGCCAAACTGTAATTCTACCTTTGGAAGCATAGACACACCATCTGAGGGTGTGTGTCCTTTCTGCATAAACCTCTCTCTGGTTTGAAATGTGCTTGTTTACTAACAAGTAAAATGATAGCAGAAGTCATGGGATTACTTCCCATCCAATGTCCTTAGATACATAGTGAATCTGGTTCTTGCCAATGTCTTATCGACAGGGGACCCACGAAATGTGAGTGGGAAATACACTGATGCCAGTTAGTGGACACCCACTTGGCTTAATAAACAGCAAAACTGTTGTTGAATTTAAGTGCTTTTAGAGAGTTACACTAAAGAGAATGTTGTGAATCAACAGAACTGAATCTTTTTTTTTTCAAATTAAGGAAGAAAGTGTTTCCCTTTTAGGGCCCATGCCGACAATCCCTGTGTGTGAGTGATGGAAAAGATTAGAGAAAAATAATAGTAGTTCGTCCAGGGCTCAGGATAAAATGCTGTTGGAAGGGTTCACTTAGTAGTTCATTAACTAAATCCAGTCCACAATGTACCCAACTTAATGATCAATTGTGTTCTTAAGCAAATAGTGTTACATTAAGGCTCCAGTGTAGTAATAAATATTCCTTTTGCAATTGCCCTGTTTTTAAATGTCTAACACTTTGATGAAATCACTACAGAATCAGAAACTCTTTTTAGGGAGGGAGGAAGACCCCAAACTTGACATAAATATTGACCCGGTTAACCAGATGAGTTTGGAGTGATATACTGACATTATTGTCTTTCCTATTCAATGCTTGCCTTGTCCCAGACAAGGAAACTGGGTCCAATTCACCCTTTCTGTCCTCAGGGCACATGGCCTGGCACTCAGAAAGTTCTCAACAACCATTTGGCTCCGAATGTGGGTTCATTTCAGTTCAATAAACACAAAGCAGACCAAAGATTCTGGTGTTGTCACAGTAGAAAGTGGTTTAGGGGTGGGTGATACAATCTATCTATGGTCACTGGTGGTTTTACATAAATTAGATTTGCAAATGAGTGAGAGTCGGCTTTGTGAGTTAGATCATTGTTTATTTAGGACTCAGTAAAAGAAACCCTGGCCTTTCTAGTTTTGTCAAACTTCTTAGTAGTATCCAGTGTTCTGGGTCTAAAACCTGTCTGGATTACTTGAGAGATGAAGCGTGCCTAGAGACAGGGTGCTGGGGTGGGGAGAGTGAAGGGAAGAATGTCTCTTATAAGGACTCTATTCTCTTCACTTCTCTGAGACCAGGATTTTTGTCGCAAGCCCATTTCTTCCCACTGGTTGAGTGTGACCCAGGAGGATACTGTCCATCCTGTCTGGCTCCATTGAGTACCATTGTAGGCTCTGGCTTTGGTGGCCAGAGTTGATCCAGAACATCTCCAGTTTGTCCTTTTGACTTTTCCCTCAGTCTTGGCTCTCCTGGATCCTTAACCTGTTCCTTCTCCCTTCTCCTTTCTTATTTTGGCTCCACCTTTTCCCCCAAGCCACCTTGTCTGATGATTCAGAATGGAGTAAGCTACGCTCCTGGCCTGACCTTCATGTCTGTAGCATGGCAGAACTTGCCGTACCTGTTCTCTGGCTCCGCTTGGCTCTGCACAGTGCCCACCTGAGTTCAGGAGGCTCCTCTTCCACTCACCTTGCTCCCTCAAGGGAGGGGATTGGATGTCTTATTCAGAAGTCCCTTGGGGAAAGAGAGGCATAGGTCAGTAGATTAAACATTTGACTTGTTTTTTTCTTCTCCTTTCTGTTGACCCCCCCTCTTCATTTTCCCATGGTCTGCCTTCCCTAGCTTCTCATATCTGGGCCCACTGATGCTCCCACAGAGACTCAGCCCACCCCTCACCTGCCCATGTTCTTGAGCCTAACCTGATTGAGACCAGATGCATTTAGATGCTCCATCTCTCCATCCAAGGACTTGCCTTTGACTTATTCTTTGGGCAGCTCTGATCCTCAGATGATGTCCAAGGGCTGCCCTCTGGACCCAGAGTCACACCACCTCCCATTTGCTAATGGAGTCCCTGTGCTTGATTTCCCCCATCCCCTATCCTAGAACTTGAGCTTCCACTGGCTTCTCTTCCTCGGTCCTTTGAGTAACCCCAGCTTCTCAGTGAGAATGGGGACGTTCCTTACTCTTGACCAGACCCTACCCTAGATGAAAACTACTGGTGATTCTTGGATTTCTCTATGCATGTTCTGTTTTTATGACTTGAAGCCATGCTTATTCACCTACTGGGAACCTCTAATTACATCAAAGACCCATGGTATCAACTGTTTCCCTGAATGGTGATGAGAAAATGCCAAGCCCTTTGGGCACTGGGCCATGCCTGGTTTGCTGATTGTTCACTGTGGATCTGACTAATCCCCCCACCCCTCCGCAACTGGCAGACAGACAGTTCTCACCCTGTTCTCCTCACTGCCCTATCTTAGTCTAGAAAGCTGCCATGCTTTACCAACAAATCCAGGGATAGGACTTTTTGTTTGTTTGTTTCAAGAGCATGGAATTTTAAGTAGTCCAGACAGCCAAAACACAAGCAAAAGCACACATTGAAATACAGAGGAAAACAATTCCATGCCATATGGGTGATGATACTGAAACTCATTCAGAAATATATTTAATGACTCTGATGCTCTTGAGTGTTTTTTTAAACACTTATACTTGACTGAAATGACTTTATGCCTTTGTATTTCTGTGTTCCCTGGCTGTTGTCTATAGTTACATGAGTCATGACTTACAAAGCAGCACAACAATGTCTTAAAACAAATTTCCCACATTGACTATTACTAATTTGTCTTATGCTTTATGATTTTCGAAGCTCTTCCTTAGACCTTAGTATATTGCATTAAAATGCATCTAGTGCTTTGAAGCCATCAGTGGGAATTTCTGTATTTGTTTCAGTGTTCAGCCACTGCAGAAACATTTCAGAAATTTTAATTTGGGTTCCAAGACATGCAAACCAGGGACATCATTACATCAGACTAGAACAGTAGTGCTTACATGTTAGCAAGCATCAGAATCTTGTTATAAACTGGAAAGTTTGTTAAAATACAGCTCACACTACCCTCTGCCCCTCCAGTGTCTGATTCAGTAAATCTGGGGTGAGGCCTGGTAATCTGCATTTCTGACAAGTTCCCAGGTGATGTGAATGATGCTGGTTCAGGGACCACATTTTGAGAACTCCTTCGCTGGAGGATCAGTTCTTGATCTGGATGGACAAGCAGAATACCTGTGAAACTCTTAAAATATATAGATGGGATAAGGAAACACATACAGAAATGTCATAGCAGATATATATATAGTCGTGACCAATTAGAAATAAACTAGATGTCCAAGAGCAGGAGAAGAGATTAAATGTGTTATATTCATATACCAAATGAAAGTGAAAAATGAATGAACTGGAGCTGTATCTATCAACGTGGATAAATCTTACAAATATAAGATTGAAAAAAGGAAGTTGTACAGGGATGAGTATAGCATATCATTTGTTTAAGGCTCAAGAATCTATAAAACAATACTACGTATCATTTCAATACCTATCGAGTAAAAGTATAAAGAAGTATAAACACACCTAGGGGAAACAGAGACTCCAGGTCATGAACATTGGTGACTCTGGGCAAGGGTGGAGGGGTAGGGTGACCCTGCCACCACAGAGTGGTTCCGGGGGTGTTCAAATGTATGTGCAAGGCTTTGTTTCTTAAACTGGGTGGTGGGTTCACAAGTATATATTATAGCTTTCTTCAAACCTTTTCCACAATGTGAAGGACGATAAATGTACATATCCCCACATTCCCACCTGGGGTGCTGATTTTTACAAAGGTCCACCTGGGATTCTTATACACAGATTACTTGCGTGCCCCTCCTGAAATATACCCCGTAGTTTTGACGCAACTCGATAGTGCTCCGATCATCCACTTTACTCACCAGACTTGGTAATGGATACCTTTGAAAGTAGATTTGATTTTTGGAAATGGCCTAATACCAAAGGTTTGCCACAATGCAGAAAGTCAAAAGACAGTACTATGGTTTGTAAAGAGGAACATAGTTGGGATGCAAACATAAACTCTTAATGAGACCACTCTAAAGGGACAATATAGACATACATAGCCTAGGAGATATGTTACCAACTGATTGCCTTTTGTTTTAATCAGTCCTTGAATGTATATGAAATGGTCAAACCATAGATTGGAAGGAAGAATACAGTTTCATAGCTTCTTTGTTTCTAAGAAGTTAATAAAAACCACTCTATAAAGTGCTAAACTTAGCCTGCCAAATACACAGAACATTTCTAGAATGACTTCCTTCTAATACCAGTTTAGAGCATGTTCAGAATTCTGCTAAGAGGAAAAGGATGTGTTCCCAGTTTCAGGCCCTTCCTGGTGAGGGGTCCTGACATTAGAAAAAGCCTAAAATACATACTGTGGGCTTGGTGTGTGGGTGGTGAGGTGAGGATACGGATATCAGAGGCTGAACAGGTCCAGACTCACATTATGCAATGGACAAGCTAAAAAGTGTCTGTAGTAACTCGGAAGGCAAGCTCAGTGCCTCTAAGGCTACAGCACTGGTGGAAAAAAAAATTAGAAAACAATGTTACTGGTGAGTGCTGGCTTTCCCTTCAGCAGAGAGAATGGGAGGTTTTTTCCTTTTTTGGTGGTTCTCTGGTCCCTGCTTTAATCACCACAGTGTATGTTGAGCGTATGTAGGGTAGATAAATTTTTTTGGCGGGGGCGGATTATTTACCATTCCATGAGGAGCTTTGTAAAAACCGGATGGAGATGACATTCTGAGTTCTGTGCTTTGCACTGGATATAGTAATGAGTGAGACCCAAGGAGCGGGTGAGTATATGCATTTGTGGAGAAAAGGGGGCAGGTGGATATTGATGGGCAAAGGATATGGCAGTGGAAAGATGACTCACTGCGCACCAAAGTCTGCTCTGAGAGTTTTACTGGGAAGTGGCTATGATGACTGGTTCTTGCCATGAACTGTGTCTAAGGTGCCATTTACATGCTAAAGAGGTTAAATGTGGTTGTGCCTTTTCCCCCATCCACTGGCTGGATTGAGGGGACTCTAAGGCTGGAAAGGATGGGCAACCACAGATAGAAAAAGGCTGGATCCCTGAATCACCTTGTGGAATGCTGCTGACCAGCCAGGAACACCTGCATTGGACTGTCGCTTGGATAAGAAATGGATTTCTTTTGTGTTAAGATACTGATAATTTATTTGTTCTAGCCGCTAGTGTTGCTGTAAGTAGACACTCACATAGAATTTCAATAGGATTGTTTCATGGCTACCATAGGAAGGGCAGATATAACCCAGTTATATCTGGTACCAAAATTAAAGACAGGAGGAGGATTTTCTCTAAGGTGCCTGCATTGGACACTCGTTCTGGAGTCCTTACTTTTGGCTCTGGCTGATTGCTTTCAGCTTTGTTGAGAGGCTGTGAGTTGTCACCTACCCCTTTTATTGTCCTGCCATGCAGGTTTTTACTGAGCACTTGAGTGAACCAGAAGAGCTTTATGTCTTGCATTAGGGAGCTCTCTCTCTCTTTCTTTTTGCTGGAAGAAATGAGAAAATGCATTCCATTTGCCACTGGTCATGCTGTGATGACAGATAATTAGAAAGTTTAATCAATCTTGTTTTGTCAGCATGACTTTCATATCAAAAAGGGACTGTGTTTAAAAAAAGCCACAAATAAATACAAAATTTAGGACTGTGAAGCATCTGTAATGAAGTGTAATGATGTTAAGGAATGATATCTCACAACCCTGTCACCAAACCTCTTGTGTGTATCAAATGCTCGTCTCCCACACCTCTCTGTGCTTACATTTGCGCATCATTTTCATTTATTTATTTGCCCTTCCTGTCTCACAGATCACTGCCCCAAATTTCATTGACATGTATGGACGGGGACTCCACAGTGTAACTTACTCCTTCTTGGGCCCCGTTATCTGTCTCAGCACTTAGCATATTCAGAACAGGCTTTTTATTTATTTACTTATTGAAGTATAGTTGATTTACAATGTTGTGTTAATTTCTGCTGCACAGCAAAGTGACTCAGTTATACATATATACACATTCTTTTTTATATTGTTTTCCCTTATGGTTTATCCCAGGACACTGAATATCGTCCCCTGTGCTCTACAGTAGGACCTTGTTGTCCATCCATTCTATATGTAATAGTTTGCATCTACCAACCCCAAACTCTGTCCACCCCTCCCCCACCCCCTCCCCCTTGGCAACCAACAAGCTTTTAAGTCAGACAAACCCACTCAAATTCTGATTTTTCCATTTTCCAGCTTTGTGATGTCATCTCTCTAAGTGGCATCTGTTTCACTAGCTGTAAATTATGGATACCTTTACCAGCCTCCTAAAGCCATTGTGATAACCAAGGAGGTAACACACGCAGGTCCCTGGCATGCTGTCTGGTACAGAATGCTGAGTCTGTGCTCTTGAAAATGTGAAATCTTTTCTGCTTCGTTTTCTAACACAGAGCATTTTTCCCTTCCGCGGGAAATATATTCTCTAGCTTGATGACTAGAATTTATCAAGAGTTTGGTTGATGCCTCCCCGCTTCCCACTGCAAGGAGCTTGCTTGGACGCTTGGGCATGTAAACAAACCGTTACACTCAACCTGCTAATGGAAGTGTTTTCCGGGGGCTCCAGGGCAGCTTGCCTGCACACCCGCTCCATCGCCTACCTTGGAGAGTTGTATATATTGATCTTACCCCTTTCAAAGAGGAAAAAACAATCTTTCCTTTGGAGAATACTAGAGATTGAGGTGTGAGAAGACTCGCAGTCAAGGAAGATGCTTTGCACGTGGATGCCTGCTGACTGTGTCTTGAGGCTTATTCCTCTGCCAGAAATCCTGGAGAGGTTCTGGCAGAGAGGCTGAAGCTGGGAGTTGTGAGTATGTGTCATTTCTGGTGTGATGAGCCGTGGAGCTTAGTTAAGGGTATAGCTAGAGGCCAAGTAGTACTTGGGTGTCACACACTGTTTTAATTTTGTTTGGTTCCACTTGTGGTGGCATCTGATGGCTTGCGTATGGATGTTGGCTGCTGCATATCCCCTTCTTGTTTTGTTTCTCTCTTTATTCTTGGTTGTTCCACTGCTGGCTGCTCTATCTCCACAGATCCAAACTGTGCCCATTTTCCAGACCCAACCGATGTCTTCCTCCTTTCCAAAAGTGTTTCTTGGTCAAATTCGCTCTACAAGTGCTACTTTTTTTTTTACTTTATTCCACTCATAAGTGTGCAGTTTATATTATAGCCAGTGCATAATGTAAGGTTATTTCTTCATTGTTTAATTTGTTTTTTTCTTGGTTTTCCAACTGGATAGTAAGTAAGCTGATCGATGCAAGCCTTCATCCATTTAACCATTTTACCAGCCGATATTGACCAGTGTCCATGTGCAGACACTGTGTTAAATTGCTTTCCCACGAGTAATTTTATTTTATTCTTCACAAAACACCCTGAGGGAGTTACCCACCAGTTTCACAGATTTTTCTTTGAGCCTTATATTTCTGAAAAATTTGTCCACAAATCTAGAACCTGAATCACACGGCATATAAGCACGAGATCTGGATTTTAATCGCTGGTCCCAAGTGTAATTGTCTTCATACTAGAGTGAATGCTCTCAAGGTTGACCATGCTCACTGCTTATTTTGTATCCATCAGAGTAACCAGTAATGTGCTTCACAGATAATTAAAACTTAATAAATCTTGATCAAGCCTTTAAAAAGGACACTGTAGGGATGCTTTCTAAGAATGCTTCTTCACTTTTTAACTTAATTTCTTCCTGTACTTCAGAAAAGCTGAGTGGAATTTAATATAATTTATTTAAAATTATGCTTTAGAATTTTGTTGATAATTTTATGACAGCTATTGGGATAAAAACGATTTGGGGTTTATTGAGCTGTTTGTGGTTTGCTTGTGTGATTTGGTTTAAAGTTTGGCCCAAGCTGGTGAGAAGGAGGAGGAGAGGGGGCAGAGTCAGAGACCCAGGGCCTTGATCCAGGCTGTGCTAGTGTTTTCAGAAGACTGACATTATCATGAAATCAATATTTATAGGCTCAGTGACAAGAAAGCCTGCTTTGTGGATGGAGTAAACTGCTGGGAGCTCCTAAAACATTTTCAGCTGAATTGTTCTCTAGCTGCACAGGCTTGGTTTTTAATTAAGCCCCGGGGCCTGTTACCTGGATGCTTTGATGTGTGGGATGACCCAGATTATGGCCCCTCTTGGGAGGCCATAGAGTCTCCATGGTGGCCTCTTGATCATCAGCTGCAACACAGCCCTGTGTAAGTCTAGAATGACGGCTGGGGGCTCAGCACCCGAATCCTCAAAGCTTTTCTTGCCACAGCTTCCCCCAGCCCCACCTTATGAGATGCCTAAATGACATATATCCAGAGTGGAGGTCCAGGCAGCTCTTTGACACCAAGAAGCTTTTGCTCCAAACCATAGTGCATTCTCCTGGTGAACTAGACTGGGTGTCACAGAGCCTTTCTTTTTAGCCTAGGGGCAGACTCCAGACATACAGCTAAGGCAGGCTGGATAGACTCTTCCATTCCGTTTCTTCTAAGCCCATACCAGTCACGTTTGGCCGTCTGTATTCCGTCTCTCTAACAAGTGAAGACAGGCCGATTGAAGGAAACACTAGCAAACCATGGAAGAAGCAAATGGAGTGTTTATCCTCGTGCTCAGAACGGAGTGGACCACTCGTCCTTCCTGGAGTGAAGCACCCTTGAGCCTTCTTCTGCTTCCTCCTCTCCTTCCCTCCTCCTCCTTCTCCTCCTCCTCCCCTTCCTCCTTCTTCTTCAAATCCTCCCAAAGCTCAGAAGACGTAGAAACCCAGGAATCTTCCGTCTCAGGGCTAAGTGATTCCCAGACGGGAACTGACTATAACCAGCCCCCACTATTTCCACCCCAGACTTACAGAAGTAAGGGAGAAAAAAACACAACCAAGAGAAAAAGAGGAAGAAAACCTAAACCCCTAGCCTAATCAGTCAGTGAATGTCCCTCTACTTGACCAGTGCACTGGAGAACTGCTGGCACTTAGAGGAGAGGGTGTGGGCAGGTAGAGAGAAGTGACGACCACCCCTCCCCTACCTCCCCACCCCCGCCAGGAGCAGGCACTGCTGCTTCTAATAAGGTAAATGTGGCAGCAGCAGACAAAAGTGCCATCAAAATCTAGCTTAAGGAGTCAGAACTGCATTCTCAGAGGAGCTATACCCAGACCTGCGGGTGCTTCTCTTATTGAAAAGAAAATTTTATCGTCCATTAAGCAATATGCGGGGCTCTATTTTGGATCCTAGGAAGAATCTTGGGGCAGGGGGAATGCATAAAATATGCTTGGGGACAACACTGTTACAATGCACAAAAGTGAGAAAGAAACATCAAAAAGTGAAAGGAGATATCAAATGCCATGGGTCTAGCAAGACTGACAAAGAAGAAAATAGAAAAGACACAAATGACCAAAATCAGGAATGAAAGAGGAGGTATCATTATTAAAAGGATGATAAAAGCATGCTATGAACAACTCTACACCTATAAATACTACAGCTTAGGTAAAATGAACCAGTTCCTTAAAAACTCACAAACTACCAAAACTCACTCAAGATGTGAGATAACTTGAACCTTTAATTATTCAGGAAATTAAATTTATAGTTTAAAATATCCTGTAAAAGTTATCTTTAAGACCAGCTGCTTTCACTGGATAATACTACCAAAAATGTAAAGGAATAGAACCCATTCTATATAATGTCTTCTAGAAAACAGAGAGGAAGGAACATTTGCCAACTCATTTTATGAGGCCAGGATTACCTTGATATAAAACCAGACAAAGCAGGTATAAAAAAATGAAAACTGCAAATCAATATCCTTCATAAATATAGATCTAAAAATTCTTTTAAAATATTAGCAAATCACTTTCAGCAATATGTAAAAAGAAAAGAATACTATAACTAAGTGGCATTTTTCCCCAGGAATGCAAAGCTGGTTCAGTATTCAAAATCCATCAATATTACATTGATTACATGGTGAATTACTCACCACGTTAATAGTCCAGTGAAGAAAAACCACACGATCATATCAATTAATGCAGAAAGAGCATGTGACAAAATAAAACATCTCTTCATGATAAAAATTCTCAGCAAACTAAAAATAGAAGGGAACTTCCTCAATCGAATAAAGGACATCTATAAAAAACTATAGCTAACATCATACTTAATGGTGAAAGACTAAATGCTTTCCCTGCAAAATTGAGAATAAGGCAAGGATGTCCAGTTTCATCAGTCTTATTCATCATTTCACTGGAAGTTCCAGCCAGTGCAATAAGGCAAGGAAAAGAAATTAAAGGCATACAGATTGGAAATAAATAAATAAAACTCTCTATCCACAGATGGCATGATTTTCTACACAGAAAATCCCAAGACATGTACAAAAACCTCCTGAAACTAATAAATACATTTAACACAGTCACAGAAGGCAAGGTGTGATCTACAGATTTAATAAAATTCCAGCAAAATCCAAGCAATATCTATATATAGATATAGACAGGCTTATTTTAGATTATATGAAAAGGCAAAGGATTCAGAATAACTGAAACAATTTTGAAAAAGAAGAATAAAGTGAAAGGAATCACATTACCCAATTAAAGACTGCCATAAAGCTACAATAATCAAAACAGTGTGGTATTGGTGAATGGCTAGATACATTGATCAATGAAAGAGAATAGAGTCCAGAAATAAGCCTTCGCAAATTTGGCCAATTGATTTTTGATAACTCTTTGAAGGAATTCAATGAGAAAAGATAGTTTTTTCAATAAATGAATTTGGGACAATTGGACATCTGTATGCAAATAAATGAACCTTGACCTAAACTTTACACCTTATACAAAAGTTAACTCAGAGAGGAGAGATAATCTATTTAAAGTAAAATGTAAAACTATAAAATGTTTAGAAGAAAACATAGGAGAATATCCTTGCTACCTGGGTTGGATAAGAGTTCTTAGCCATGAAACCAAAGCATGATTCATAAAAGAAAAAAAATTGGTTAATGTGGTTTCATTAAAATTAGAGCTTTTACTGTGTGAAAAATACAATTGGAAAAGACAAGCTACAGACTGGCAGAAGATATTTGTAAATCACATATCTGACAAATGATTTGTATCCAGAATATATAAAGAACTCTCAAAACTCAGGGGTTAAAAAAAAAAAAAAAAAAAAAACAAGTTCAATTAGAAAATGGGTAAAAGACTTGAACAGAAACTTCACCAAACAGAATATATGGAAGTCAAATAAGCATATGAAAAGATGTCTAAGATCATTAGCTACTAGGGAAATGCAGATTAAAACCATGATGAGGTATCACTATATACCTATTAGAATGACTAAGAAAAAAAAAGGAAATTACTGACAATACCAGTACTTCAGATGGGAAATAATCGGAACTCTCATGCATTGCTGGTAGGAATGCAAAATGGCACAGGCATTCTGGAAAACACTTTGGCAGTTCCTTATAAAATTAAATATACTCATCACATGACTCAACAATCCCACCCTCAGGTTATCCTAGAGAAATTAAAACTTATGTTCATACAAAAACCTATACAAGAATGTTTATGTTCATAATTGCCACAAACTGGAAACAACACAAATATCCTTCCATGAGTAAATAAATAGAAAAACTATTCATTTTGTGGTATGTCTACACAATAAATACTACTATATAATGAAAAGGAATGAACTACTGATACACACAGCAGCTTGAATGGATCTCAAATGCATTATGCTGAGTGAAAGAAATCAGTCTCAAAAGTTTACATACTGTCTGATTCCATTTATATGATCATGATAGTTAATTTTATGTGTCAGCTTGACCAAGCCATAGGGTGTCCAGATATTTGGCCAAGCATTATTCTGGGTGTTTCTGTGTGGGTTGTTGGATGAGATTAACATTTAAGTTGGTAGACTGAGTAAAGCAGATTGTCCTCCCTAATGTGAGTGGGCCTCATCCAATCAGTTGAAGGCCCGAATAGAACAAACAGGCTGATCCTCTTCTGAGTACGGGAGAATTCCTCCTGCCTGACTGCTTTCAAACTAGGACATAGGCCTGTCCTGCTTTGGACTTGAACTGAAACATCAGCTCTTCCTGGGTCTCGAGCCTGCTGGTCTTTGGTTGGGATGAACACTACCAACTCTCCTGGGACTCCAGCTGGCTGACAGTCCCTACAGACTGGGTCTTGCCTCCATAATCACGTGAGCCAATTCCTTATAATAAATCTTTCTCTATATACGTACGTACATATATACACAAACATATATACATGTAAACATAGCTCTAAAGGGATAGCATGAGGGGTTTTTGTTGGTGATGGAATGGTTTATATCCTGTTGTGTTTGTGGTTACATGAATCTATTCATGTGTTAAAATTCACAGAAATGGATATTCCCCAGGAAGCCAGTTTTACTGGGTGTTAATTTAAAAAATAAAGATGCTTTGGGAACCCAAAGTAGGGAGCAAACAGGAGATGGATGGATTAAAGGCCAGAAATAGTAGAGTGTCAGGCAAGACTGGGAGGGGGATTTGAACTGGGCTTCAAGGAATGGCTAGGACTTCAATAACAGGAGAAATGGAAGGTGGATGGTGTTTGGAGGGGACGGGATATGCCAGCTGAAACAACCAGAATGAACCAAGGGGAGAGGCAGTACTCCAGGGGCTGTGATCATAGAGGGGCAGAGCGGGAGGAGAGGATTAAGCCAGTGAGGAGGGTCAGTCGGTGCCTAATTGTAACGGGTTCTGAATATCTGAGTGAGACATTCCTACCTAGTTCTTTGTGGGGGAGTCTTTGCAGTTACTAAAAGACTCTGAGCAGTGATTCCATACCAGAAATCCAGGAGGATCAAATTCCAGGGGATTTTTAAGCTTCCTGAAAGCCTTCTAGGGGGAAAAAGATACCAAAAGAAGGTTTCTTAGATATTCATTTGTAAAATTCTTTAAGTTTACAAATAAGACCCTCTATAAAATATTGTATTCACCAGGGAAATAACTCTGGGATTGATCTAAATCCTTTAGTCTCAAAGTATTTATGTCAACATCTGTCTCAGGCAAGGTCCCGGCAGGAAACAGATGGCACACTCCAAAGGAGAAGCTGGGAAGACTGGAGTGACAGGGCTGTTTACACAGATGTGGGCCAGGTTATAAGGGGACTGATGGGATGCAGTCGAGTACCCTGGGCTGGCGATGGCAGGAAGAAGGCTCAGGGGAAGGGGGTGGTCCTAGAAGTCTGCATGAGCTGATGCAATAGGAGTGTGGTCCTAGGTGGAGGAACCAGCACTGCCAACCACTGCCCAGCAGGGAGGGAGCTGGGGAGGTACATGCTCTGACCTCTCTCTCCTCCTGCCCTGTAGGCTCCTGGTTCAACTCCAGGGAGCCAGGGAACCCCATTGATGGAGTCCACAGTGGCCAGTCTCCTGGGAACAGGGGGTGGGGTGGGGAAAAAGATGAAGAGCGTGTCTAGGGGAGGAATGGCGGATAACCAATACGCTGTCATTACCCACTTGGGTTCAGGTCCTAGGTGTGCTGGGACCTCAGTTTATAAGGGCTGCAGGGAGAAAGGAGGGAGCTGTGGTGTGGACTGAGGCAACCAAGGTAGACACGGCTGGCCTTCATCGAGTCCTCACTTAGCCTGTTCAGTCCTGATCAGAAATTTCCAGCTCTGTGACCTTCTCCAGCGGAGCAAGGAGCTTTCAACACACTTTCGCATATTTAGGAAAGCACTTATTATGCTGCGTTAATTGCTTGTTTATAAGTTTGGTGCCTAGTGACACATATAGAGGCCCTAAACAAATACTGAGGGAATGAAGATAGGTCAAGTTCAGGGTTTCCAGTGAGCACCTAGATTCTGCTGGGAGATTTCCAGTGATAAGGGCTCACATATGGGGGATGGCACTTCAGGCATTGCCTGGGGACCCAGGCTTGCTGGCTCCTTTCGCTGCCTTTGTCCTACTTTATACCCATCAGTCAGAGATAAGGAGAGCAGCCTGCACTAATGGGACGGAGCGTCAACCACAAAGAAGTAGGCGTCATGAGGAATTATGAAGAGGGGGCCCTGGGGACCGGCACGCCTCTTGCTGCATCTTTCCTAATTAGCAGCAGAGGTCCTCGGGGGGCCCTTGGAGACCCGCTAACGACCATTAACTCCACAAAAGAACATTGCCATCACTGTCACCATCCCCGATATGGCTCCTTTAGTCCTCATGGGAGGCTTGTTTCCTTGGCAGGTTCTGATTTGGGCAGAGGCTTGATTGGGTGACACTGAGAATGCCCCAAAGCTATGCCCCCAAACTGTGCTATGACTGATAAAAATCATAGACATTTAGAATTGGAAAAACCTTAGAAAGCATCCGGTCCAATTTAATTCAGTCTACTGACAGGAAACCAAGGCTGAGACTGGCTAGACCATCTTTATCGAGCACTTACTAGGACCTGGCCTCTGCAAAGCACTTTGCAGGGAGAACCTCGTGTACTGGGTACCATGCACTGCTGGGAGGAGGACGCTATCTCACCAGGCACACCTAAGGGCTAGAAGGAGACCTCCAACTTCAGTCCACTCTCTGCTACTAAGACACCTGTCCTCAAAAGGACCATGTCACTGAATTCAAAGGCATGGGCACTGGGACAGCGTGACATATCACTTAAAGAAATTCAGGACAGACTTCTTTGTAGGGCCCTGCACCGTCAGCCGGTGTTTGCTGAGTTAGGGCAGCAGTTGGAGCACTAATAACCAGCGGCTGTGGCTGACTTCAAGACATCCGGAGGGGCTGGAAGTTGTTTCCTGATCAGGTCCTCCGGCAGGTGCATGGAATGCCCTCATTATGACATTACTGTGAGTCTCTCTCTCTCTGGGTCTCTTAAGACCAGTGTCACTGCCTTGTCACAGAGAGCTGTCTTCCAGTGTCTCTCAGAGTGCTCTGCTCTATCAGTGACGACAGGCATCATTGCCCTCCACCATGAATTTTCTACTCACCCACTCCATTCATTCATTCATTTGTTTGTTTATTCTATTCCAAACAGTTAGTGAGTATCTCCTTCATGCCAGGCACTTTGGATGCAGAGATGAAAAAGATAGCCTGTCTTTTTCAAACTAGCTTAACAGAAAAGAGAAGCTTCTTGTAAGGATATTGGGGTGTCTCACCATAGCAAAACAAGGGGGACGATGCAAGCGGCAGGCCTTAGAACTACCTCTCCTCTCTGCTCCTTTCTGGACACTAGTTTAGTTCTTCTCTGTTACTCACAAAACAGTGGGAGAGGATATTGCAGATCAAGCCGCCCAAAGGTAGCCTGGATTCCTCTCCCTCATGGAGAGGGAACTGTCTCAAGTGCTCCATACCTGCATCTGGTTCATGTGGTGGGGAGGGGAGCCAGGTGAAGAATGTGGTTGTCTGGGGCCCTGGGAGCGGGGAGAGGCCCCTGGAAGAGGGGGGATGAGCAGATAGTCCATTGAGGTCCCCCTCATAGTTGCTGCCTTTGAGGAGCTTACCTGAGAGGAAACCTCTAAACGCTGTGCTGTGAAGAGTTCTGGAAAGGAGGCTTTTTTGAGATTTTAGAGCTCCAGACCCAAGTCAGTTTGACAGCGGTACCGAGGGCTCCATGGAACACACCTAACTGAAGCTGAATCTTGAACACAAAAAGGTGTGTGTGTGCGTGTGTGCGTGCGTGTGTGTGTGTGTGTGTGCGTGTGTGTGTGCAGGGGCCATGGAAGGTTGGGATGGGTGGCTTTCCAGGCAGGGGAAACATAAACATAAAATAAAGCAGGCTACAGAAGCATGGCCCTTTTGGAAATTACGGTATTTTGGAGCAGTGGTAGCATAAGATAGGAGGCAGCAAAGGCTGGGAGGGGCTGGAAAAGTCGGGGAAGACTCGTGCAAGAAGGGCCTCGTATGTTCCCATGTCTCACTCAGCTAGTTTGATTTTATCCTATGAGTGGTGGAGAGCCCTCAAAGAATTCAAAGTCAGGGAGAAACACGGTCTGATTTTCTTGTTGGGAAGCTCACTCTATTTGGGGGACTTGTTGCAAGGAATCGAAACCAGAGTTGGGGGAGTTAAGAAGGGGTGTTGGTCTAGGTCCTCCAAGAAGCAGAAACAGAGACAGGATTAAACATGCAAAGGTTTTATTAGGGGAAACACCTGTGAGTTTCTGCGGAGGGAGTTGGAGAAGGCTGGGAGAGCCAGCAGACCGGGATGCAAGCCTGACCGTGAGCACAGGAGAAAGGGAAGGATTGGGGGGGGGGGGGGAGTGACAGTGTCCTAGATGGCTGTGTATTCTTAGGAAGGTTTGGAAAGGCTGTCAGAGAGTCCTCAAGCTGCAATCTGCCATCACAGGGGCATGTGTCTCCCAGGAACGGGTCTGTGTATTTTCCTGTCATCCCTCCTTAGACAATGAATTTCCTGGTGGGACTGTCATGCTCAGTCGTGGGCAGGGAGCCCCAGATCGGGCAATGGATTTCAGAACATCCAAGCAGTGGAGGCCTTTGGCCAATTACAGTCCCTGCAAAGCACATTCTCAGGGCTGTCACAGAAGTGTAAACCAATAATCCAGGAAGATTATTTAATTAGATTAATTAAACATATACCAGGTCACCAGCAGTGCAGCAAAAGGACATGAGAGACATTGGAAGGTGTGATCAATTGGAATTGGTCATTGATTGATCATCATTACAAGGCCGTTATGTACCATTGTGCAGGTTGTGCACTGCACAACTTTATGTGAGTAGCCCAGACTGCCCAAAGATGTGCAGCAGCCTTAGATCAATGCTGCATTTTATTTCTATATCCTGAATGTCTGGCTTAGTGCTTGACACATGGTAACCATTTACCCAATGTATGTTGAATATGAAAAAATCCAACTCCTGCTGCCAAGGAACTCATTGTCTAGGGAGGGTTGATTGGTAAATATACAATTAAAATATAAAGTGGCCAGTGCTTATAGCAGGAGCAAGAGTGAGCTCTGAAGTTTATGCAGGTAGCTAGTGGCTGACAGGAGACTAGAATCCTCTATTTTGTTTCCTGAGCTAGGCAGACAATTCCCAGGCCTTGGATCAGTCAGTTTGGACTAGTAAGCCAGAACTTGAATTTTTCTTTATTATTATTATTTTTTAATTTTTAATTTATATTGGAGTACAGTTGAGTAACAATATTGTGTTAGTTTCAGGTGTATAGCAAAATGATTCAGTTATACATACACATGAATCTTTTTCAAATTCTTTTCCCATTTAGGTTATTACAGAATATTGAGCAGGGTTCCCTGTGCTATACAGTAGGTCCTTGTTGGTCGTCTATTCTAAATAGAGCAGTGTGTACATGTCAATCCCAAACTTCCAATCTATCCTTCCCCTTCACCCTTCCCATTGGTAACCATAAGAAGAATTTGAATTTTTCAGACAACTTTTATGTGCCAGGCATATGCATACATTATTCAACAAATATTCAGTAGTGACAACCATATTCCAGGCACTGTCTTAGGTGCTGGGGATTCAGCAATGAACAAAATAGACAAAGCCTTGCCCTCTTGGGGCAGAGGGCGCAGTAGGGGGGTGGAATTCACGGAATGAATAAACAATAGAAGAATGCAGTGTTAGGAAAGAAGGCAGGATAAAAGAAATAAGGAATGTGTGTGTGTGTGTTGCAGGGAGGGGTTTGCTGTTTTGAGTAGGGTGGTTAGAGAAGGTAGAAAAGCCCTCACTATTAAGGGGATTTGTGTCCAGATCTAACAGAGGTGAAGGAATAAATTACGTTGAAACCTGGAGGAAGAGCATTCTCTGCAGAGGGCAAACAGAGTGGGCGGTGAGGCTGTTTTAGGAACCGCAAGGTGCAGGCTTGGGGGAGAGAGAGAGAGAGAGGAAGAGAGAGAGAAAAAGGGGGAGAGAGAGAGAGAAAAAGGGGGGGGGAGAGAGAGAGAGAGAAAGGTGGGGCTAAGACTGGGCAGCCTTAGATGTCTTAGCCAGGAGTTTGGATTTTGCTTTGACTGATAAAGGGACATCCTTGGAGGATTTTAAGCACAGAGCCATGTGAGCTGTCCCATTTTAAAAGGCTCACTCTGGCTGCTGGCTTGAAGCAAGAGTACAGGGTGACAAGTCTGTGATGGAGTTAGCATTCTAATTCAGAGTGAGAACCTTGAGCCACACTAGATTCTGAAGTGCCTTTTGAAATACCAACACATGATTAAATGAGGTGAAGTAGGGTGTGTGTGGTAAGTACGTTTTAAAAAGAGGCAAATTATTTGAAAATTGACCATCAATGTGTTGCATACATCCACTCTTGAAAACCAAAACCGGTTCATTAACGGCCATTTCTGATTCCCCAACCAAGTTTACGGGGGCTGCATTCCTCTCCCCTTATTTTAAACCCAGCTCTGTACTCGATTATCACAAACTCTGTTTAACCATAGGGTCAAAGCCTGGTTTAATTTTAGTTTTCAAACATTCTGTTCTTGTAAAGAAACAAATGCTTTCAGGAGAGCCTGCTTCAAAGAGACCTGGGAAGGAAGTTGCAGACTGAAGTGTAGCTGCTGTTGCTATACTGTTTTCCCATTTAGTTATCACCTTTCCAGCTGCTTCCTTTGGAAAACCTTTCTGTTCCCTTATTTGAAAAGAATGTTACATTCTTATCTTTAGAAAAAAATTAACCAATGGTTTTCTCATTACGGTTGTTAGACCTTAATCTCTCATTTTGCTGAAAAGAAAGAATTGGAAGCAAGGAAGTCAAAAGGAACTGAAATGAAGAGTCTTTCTAAATTAGAAAAGAGGTTAGAGTGTGAACTGGTAATTAGCCTTGACAGCTTAACAAGGGGCATCTACCTGTATCTCAGGTGAGACAGAGGCTAGAAGCCTCTGAGGGTTTGGGGAAGCATCACTGGGAGGAAGCTTTTAATAACACAGTTAGTAACACCAGAGGAAGCTCCAGCTCTTTAGACCTGCCTCAAAGTGCCTGACTGCCAGGGTTGCACCTGGAAGTGAATTAAAAAGGAGCATCTGAATAAGGTCTTGGGGATGACACCACCTCAGACTAAGTGGGAGGGATGTTAGTGTTGGAGAAAAAAAGATACTGGGCTGGATCTTGGTCATCCCAAGGGGTAAGAATTCACAGGAGGCTCACATTTGTCATCTACCATCCCAGCATCTAGAGCATCCAGGTAGAGAATTTCTGAAAGACACAGATCCCCTTCCCTTCTCTCAGCAGTGCAGTTTTTTGCTGGTGAGTTTTTCACTGCTGCAGGGGACACTGAGGCCATTTGTGGGTGCGATGGGCCTCTTTCTTCATTCTGATCCATTAATTTACAGCCTCTCTTCTTCCATGACTTGGGCATCCCCTGACACGCCTGCTGTCTCACTCCTTTCAGTTTGATGATTTGACCTCTGCCTTGCCCTTTAATCCTGGGTATCCTGCCCCTGCCACCATAGGTCACTTGCTGAACTAACAGTCTATCCCATCATAGAAGTGGTCTTCTCTTGTTATCCAGGGGGTCACTCAGGCTCTGGGACTTTGGTTTATACTCCAAGTGGTCGATGTGTGAATGTTTCAGGAGTATATAAATCAGGAACTGGTTAAGCAGCCCTGGGAGACAGCTGTGTTTAACAGGTGGCCTGAGCTTGAATGATCCTTGAGTGACGGCTCTACTGATTCCCAAAGTAGAGCTTAGGTAAGGTGTTTTCTGAGCCTCTGTCCTAGTGTCTGTACCTCAGGGTGGTTATAAGAATCTCATGTGGCAGCAACTATGAAAGAGCCGCTGCTCAATACATGTGTTTTCTGTGCCTATGATTAGAGCTTGCTACTGTCGACCACTGGGCTGGTTGACTCATCCGCTAATGACCCAGACCCTGGACCCTGCCTGCCAGCTGGGATCCATGGTACCAACCTACTCTCATCTGCCTTTGTTGACATTGAGGACTTATCTCCTCCCCTGCATATTTTGGCCAGACTCCCCCACTCAATGACCATCCCTTACCCTGCCCAATTCCATCCTTTCCTAACCAATCCATTCACTTTATATCTCCTTTCCTACATTGTTTAACCTCAATTTCCTCATCTGTAAAATGGGAATAACAGTAGTACCTACCACGCAGGGAAGTTGGGAGCTTGAAATTCACATGGGGTATTGAGAGGATGTAGTCAGGTAATGTGTGTAGGCACCTAGCTCAGTGCCTGGCTCACGGAGAGCACTCAGTGGGTGTTAGCTGTTATTATTATTATTATTATTGGGATTATTCTGTTTGTAGTCGTCACCCCTGGTTAGCTCACTCTCTTCCAGGCAAGCAATGCTATGGTGAACCCAGTGAAGGATTCTCCTGAATCTCCTGCCTTTTCCTGATTAACTCTTATGTTTTCTTCCACTTGCTTTCTCATCGGCATCCCTCCTTCTTATGGGATGGATGGAGCAATCATATACTAAGAGCCTACAGGAGTAAAATAAAAACAAGGAGCAATGTCTTTCCTCTCTGAATTTATAATCCACACCCAGCCTTTATAAAACTAACCCGTAGGGCAGGGGCTTTATTTCATGCAAATGAGTGAAAATCTGGATTGTTGTGATATAGGGATGATGATTTTTACTGAACAACATGCTGTATGGGGTTTGACCCAGGCTGAGCATATTTGTGCCAGGACTGGCACTATCCAGTGACTTGATGCCAGTTTGATACCTTCACACCTGTCTGTGCAGAGGCTGATGACAAAGATTGTTCTAAGACGTCCT
Organism: Balaenoptera borealis; assembly: GCF_965194805.1. NCBI lineage: Eukaryota > Metazoa > Chordata > Mammalia > Artiodactyla > Balaenopteridae > Balaenoptera > Balaenoptera borealis. The sequence continues at coordinate 77,201,751 of NC_138872.1, forward strand.
TTTGTCTCCTTGTTGAGAAAGTGACAGCAATTAATAGGATGGGTGCTCTCTGTTTATTGCTTTCAGTGTGTCCCTTCTGGAGAAGATTACCAGTAACCTCAAACACGGATCCTACGATGGTCCATTTTGTATTTGAGACCTTGTGCATTCCTTCCGCACGATTCTCAGCATATTAAGGATCTTTATTCACTAACTCAAAACAGTCACTAGTTTTGAGTGTTTTCTTTGCTATGAGCAGAATCTCAATGTGCTGAAAGAAAGTTAAAAATGAAGCTTTTGCAAAAGATACTCTCTCTTTTGTTCCCCTAAAACTTGGACAGGATTGAAGAATACTCTATAACGAAGTGGGTGGCATTCGTCAACTTGACCTAGAAGGTCTGTCTGTTTGCATGAAAACGATGGCTTTATGCAGCCACGCTCAGTCCCTACACTTTACCGTTTCCCTTTGTGATAGTGAAACTTCAGAGCCTCTCCCAGGGATGAGACTTGCCTCACAGTTACTCATGTGCAATTCTCTGTCGACATTATTGGGAATTGCCTGCCATATGGCTGAAAGCACACTTTCACCCTTTGCTGGTTAGCTACTCCTCACAGTAATGATTCCGTTTTCCTGAGTGAATTCAATTGCAAAACAGTAAGTAATTGCCTAAGTTGGTGATACATAAAGGTTTTGGTGACTCTCTGGGGAGTTTTCCCCCCATTAAGGGCTGTTGTGTATGTGATTATAAGGTTACCTCCTCTCTATTCTGTGGAATGGTCAGAACCTTATTAGAAGTCCCATTGGCCAGTCCCTGATCTAGACCTCTCACCAGGAGTGTGGGGGGGACCAGGTGACGAGGGCCTGGAGCCCGGGATCTGCGTGTTCCTGATAACATTTCATTTGCAGGAGGAGCAGAGTAGAGATTTTGTAAGGTCCGCAAAGGACCCAAGAGGAGCATGGAGACCAGGATTATGTGGATTCAAGTCCTCAAGGGACCCCAGTCCCCCAATAATAACAGCAGGTGGGGTCCAGAACTATCTCTGGTTAATGGGACTGTTTTTTTTTAAATGATCTAGTTTTTTCTTTTTATGATTTTTATTGATTAGATCACTACATATATTATAAAATTAGATATTTTTATTATATTTATATAATAACCATATTTATGCTCTAGTTCCAGCTAAATGCCCTCCCACCCACAGTGGATTTTGTGAAAAGAGGCCCAGTGACAAACTTTTAAGGTTTTCTTTGGCATCCTTGGTCAGGGTGTACCAAGTGTTTATGGGGTGTTTGTTCCGCAGTGATTACTCCTTAAGGCTTCCTGTCAGTAATGTGTGATGCAGACTCTGCTTCTCCCAGTCATTCTGCAGCGTGGGAAAATACCATGGGCTATATGAGAAAGCACTTATTGTGCAAAGCTCTTCCCCAAAAACCCTAGCTGTGGGCAAGGGACTAGATAAGACATGTGGCTGTAGAGAAGAGGCTTTAGTTTTGGACTAAGGGAGGAGGGAACATTCCAACGCCCAAGAGGAAATAAATGGATCAGGGTGGGGTGAGACAGGGTGGGAGGGGAGCTGAGAAAGTGGGTGAAAGCTCAGTCCCAGAGTTTTTCTTTGCGTGCGTGTGTCTTTGCAGATGTGGGTGTCTGGGTGAGGGTGGTGGTAGATGCAGAGCATTGGGGTAGAGTGAAGAATGGTAACAAACAAGTGTGAGAAGCTGGGTGACGTTAGGACCCTCTGGGGATTCCAGAACCTGCTTTCTGCTTTCTCTTCCTGCAGTGCTTAGCTCAGCCAGCTTGGCTTTGCACCCATCAGCATGCATGTGGGAGCCACGGTAAGGTAATTAACACTCAGATGTCTGACACTAAATATTTGGAATCCCACAGCGTGCTGGGGTGGGCAGATTTCAGGGGTTGCTGCTTCTTAGGAACAACCAGCTGTTCTTGCTCCTCCTAGAAAACAGAACAAGATGAGGGCTTAGAGAAGAGAAAGAGATTTATTTGGATTTGATGAGGGATTTCCTGGCTGTGAAAACGCAGAGGGAAATATAGTCTTTGGGATGGGACGCCTATAAGAGATGTGAAATCTCCTTCCTTCCTGTAATTCTAGCAAGGAGGAGAGCAGCTCCCCTGCCTTCACTGTGCAGTTTCTGGAGACAGGGACCCAGTCCACATACTCACCCCATGGCCATCCCAACCCCCAATTAAATGAAGAATGTTGATGCCAAGGAGAATCAGGGGTCATTTTCCCACCTTCATTGCGTACATGTTGTACATAAATCCAGCTGTTTGAACGTTTCGATTCAACATTGGAAATAATGATAGTTAACACAGAAACACTTCTATTGGAGCATGCTCTTATTAGAAATTGGTTCTAGCTAGATGGAGGGAAAGTGGCATGCTGCCTTTTACAACAGAGATAACAAAACAGCATTTGCCAAATTAGCTGAATTATTGTAAGTATATTATCCCCAAACGAGTCAGTGGGTATACAGCATGTTGTATAGAAGGTTACAAGCCAGGAGACCTTAGTTCAAGTTCTGTCTCAACTTTTTGGAGCCTCAATTTTATCATCTGAAATATAGGGATTAATTGTTTCTAATTTTTCCTAACTTGAGGAATTTTGTAAAGGTCAAATATTATAATGTATGTGGAGGTGTTTTGAAAACTGTAAAAGCACGGGGTGAAATAAGGTATACTCTTGTTTTTATTCAAATGATGAGTGCACTCCTTGTCTTAGGCATTATTTGTGAAATTATATACAGGCTGGGGAAAAAAACGATTAAAATCAATTAGGTAGTGTATAAATACTTGTTGAATCTGAATTTAACCCAGGATGCTATTTCAACACTGAATTCAATGACATTTTACTTTAGTTATGTTAAAATAGTCTGTAGACTATGATGTGCTATTCAGATTTAAAATATTAGTAAGGTAACAATATTAACAGCATTCATGGCATTGGAAGACAGCCCAGTGTTGTGGGTAGGAATAGAGGTTTTGGAGCCAGGGATCACTTCCCCTCTGATATGTCCTGGCTCTGTGATTTGGGACATATAACCCTCTGAGGCCTTAGTTTCCTCATCTCTGAAATACAGATAACAATACTAGTACCAACCTCACAGGGTTGTCGTGAAAATTCAATGAGTTTAAACATGGGAAGTTCTTGGAGCAGCCCTGGACACGTGGTCAACCCTTAATACATGTTAACGATTGTTACAAGAAGTGCTACAAAGAAATGATGAACTCTCGGGGTTCCCTGACTCAGAACACTGACCATATTCATGGTCCACTAGCTTGCCATGTACCATTGCTCAACTTGATACCATTTAAAAATATGTTATGATTATGAAAATGGGCTCGATCTGTTAATCCAGAGATGTCACTTGTTTCGTGAAGATTTATAAATTAAAATACAATTCACAAAGCATAAAATTCACCATTTTATAGTATATAATTCAGTGGGGTTTTTTTTTAGGCATAGTCACAGAGTTGTGCAACCATCACCACTATATAATTCCAGAATATTTTCATCACCCCAAAAAGAAAGCCCATACCCATTAGAAGTCACTCTCTATCCCCCATTCCCTAACCCCTGCAACCACTCACCTACTTGCTGCTCTATGGATTTGCCTATTCTGGACATTTCCTCTAAATGGAAATATATCACATGTGCCTATTGTGTCTGGCTTCTTTCACTCAGCATCATGTTTTCAAGGTTCATCCATTCATGTTTTCAAGGTTCATCCATGTTGTAGTATGTATCAGTAGTTTTCTCTTTTTTAGACCCAAATAATATTCCATTGTATAGATTTACCACATTTTGTTTTCCATTCATCATTTGATGGACATTTGGGCTATTTCCACCTTTTAGCTATTTTGAATAATTCTGCTATGAACATTTATGCACAAATTTTTGTGGGGGCGTAAGGTTTCAGTTCTCTTGGACATATACCCAGGAGTGGAATTGCTGAGACATGTGGTAACCCTCCATTGAACTTTTTGAAAAATACATTTTGCTTGTTCATCTGAATTTAGCATTTGATTAGTTTTTTCAGTTCATGCACAAATTTTTCAAACGTAAAAAAAAAAAAGAGGGCTCTCACTCATCGTAGCTATTCAAGTCATAATCAGGACATCCTGCCATAGGTGACCTTGGAACATGAAATCCTGATGACACCTCCCTAGTGAAGCACCTAACCTTCATGTACTAGAACCAGCCAGGAGATGCACTTAAATATCAAATGATAAATGGCTAGAGCTGAAGTACATAATATTTCTTTTAAATCCAAGTTGGGAGGGGATGGTGACCCCTCAGCTGTTCTTATATATGTGGGAACATGTGCTCTCAGCTGGTTCACAGTGCACACAGCCTTCCCTGGAATAAACCAAGAAGAAATCAGATTTGGAGGATTTGGAGCATGATTGTTGGGTCATATAGTAAGAGTATGTTTAGTTTTGTAAGAAACCATCAAAGTGTCTTCCAAAGTGGCTGTACTATTTTGCATTCCCGTCAGCTATGAATGAGAGTTCCTGTTGCTCCATATCCTCCTCAGAGTTTGTTATTGTCAGTGTTCAGGATTATGGCCATTCTAATAGGTGTGTAGTGGTGTCTCACTGCTGTTTCACCGAAGAAATTCATAGCTGTTAAATGCTATGCAGGAAATGACAAGCAAGTCTTGTGATAGAGGACAGGGGGAGACTAACCTAGTGTTTCAAAGGACGGCCTCCCTGTGGAGATGACTTAAAGCTGGAACCTGAAGGATGAGTAGGAGTCAGTAATATAAAGACTGTTTGCCTATTTGCTCTCAAATTATTTCCTGCCCTTTCTCAGCTCTGCTCTATATAGGAAGGGGCTGGCCTTTGTCAACTGCAATTCCCAGGCTCCCTTTCAAACTGGCTTCTGGCTATATCTGGCAAATGGGAAACAATGGCAGAAGTTTGGGGGGTGGGAAAGAGACAATCAAGGTGTATCTCCCATTTTCGCTCAGCTTTAGGGGGCATTTCTGCAGCGACTGTGTCTCTCCAAGGTTCAAGCATCTGCTGTGCAGGCCCTTCCCCTGCAATCCCAGCTCCTGCTTGGGGCCCCAGCTCCTGGGTTCCATCTGTACCACCTCCCACCTTGGTCCCTTCATTCCTGGGATTGGTAGCACCTTTCTGCAGGTTGCTAACCTCTGGGTTGCCTCACTTTCCCCATTGGCTCTTCCAGCTCTTCTAAAACTTTGTAACTAATTTCCCATAATTGAAGCTCCTCTGTTGAAGCACCAGGGTGTGTGTTATGTTTTCCACAAGTGGGCCCTGATTATCACGCTGGAGTTGGATGTTGGAGGGAAGAGGTTGCATTTTAGGAAGGACGGAATGGCTCAGTCAAGGTCGTAACCTGGAAAGAACTTTGGGTGTTTAAAGACTCATGAGGAGGCCACTATGGCTGGAACACTGTGATCCTGTAAGGAGAGGCAGGAGAGAAGGTCAGGGAATTAAAGGGACAGCTCATGATGGGTCTCCTAGTTTGATATAAAGAATTTGGGTTTTATTCTAAGTACAATGGGAAGTCCTTGAAAGGCTTTAAGCATGGGTGTGATCCTGATTACTTCATGGGAAGTTAATTACTTCCTCATTAGTGCCAACTACTCCTTGCTGTTAGTTGTTATCTTATCACACTGTGTTGTGAATTATTTTCTTATATGTCCCCACTAGACTGTGGATTTCTTATGGGAAGGGTCCCTGTCTTATTTAGTTTGGTTTCTCTAGCAATTACTGCAATCTCTGGTGCATAGTAGGTGCTTAAAAATTGTCTCATGACTTCAGTTTTCATTTTCTCTCCTTATTGGATCCGTGGAAATGGAGAATTAAATTGTAACATCAACTGGCCCCGAGTGACTCATGACTCCTGGTGTTGCAGGTAGGGGCACCCCTTCCAGGACCCGAGAGTGGGCTCTTGTCTAACGCTTGTAAATGAATTGTCCGAGGAGACAAATGTGTTGACAAAGCAAGAGACTTTATTGGAAAGGGGTGCCCAGGTGGAGAGCAGCAGGGTAAGGGAACCCAGGAGATCTGCTCTGCCACTTGGCTCACAGTCTCAGACTTTATGGTAATGGAGTTAGTTTCCAGAGTGTCTCTGGCCAATCGTTCTGACTCAGGGTCCTTCCTGGTGGCACGTGCATCGCTCAGCCAAGATGGATTTCAGCGAGAAGGATTCTGGGAGGTTGGTAGGACATATGGACTGGCATCTCCTCTATCCTTTTGACCTTTCCCCAGTTCTTCCAGTTGGTGGTAGCTTGTTAGTTCCGTGGTCCTTACCAGGACCTCTTGTAAGATAACTCATGCAAGTGGTTACTATCGTGCCTGGCCATGGTGGGCGGTTTCAGTCAGTGGTTCCCCTAACCCTGGTACCTATGCCTTGTTTACTGCCCTCCCACCTTGACTATGGGTTTGGCCATGTGACTTCTCTGGCGGGACTTCAGCGAACATGAGGCTTGTTCTCTTGGAATGTTGCTGCTATCACGTAAGGAACTTGAGCTATCCTGCTTTAGAAGCCGCATGGAAATGAACGGAATCTCCCCAGCCAACAGCCCACGGGAACCACCAGGCATGTAAGTGAGGCCGTCTTGGGCCACCCAGCTTTAGCTGAGCTCCTGCATGACTACAGCTGCATGAATGACCCCCAGTGAGGCCAGCACAAAACTTCCCAGCTGAGCTCAGCCCAAACTGCAGAATCGTGCATAGAAAATTATTGTTTGCAGCCACTAGATTTTGATGCTTTGTTAAACAGCAATAGGTAACTAATAAAGGTAGAGATGTAGAAAGTGGAATAAAAAATATGAGTTAAGAGCAAGGTGGTAGGGAAGAGAGGCTTGCAAGAAAGATGTTCAGGGGCTTTGGAATATCTTCGGAGAGGTGGGACCACCCCATGGGGAATAGGGGGAAATGGTATCATGGTACTTTGCCCCTCTTCTCTCTTACTTTAGCCTTAACCTTGACTGATAACCAAGGTCTACCCCAGCTCCGGTGTGAATTTGATCTTGGTTGGGAGAACCATGAAAAGCCAAAATCACCCCTCTCTCTGCTGCCTTTTTCTGAGACTGGAACTTTCTATGCCATGTGCTGGTGGCCAACCCTGAATAAGAACTTCCCAGTGAGTTCCTTGGACCATTGCTCACTGCCTGTTATTCTTGTCCTGCCTTGTCCCTGCCCTGACATCCTCCTTTGGTCTTGAATTCCCCCTTCTAACTGGTTTTTGGAGCTGTCTGCTGTCTTCCTGGTAAAATTACACTGTTGGGGTTCATATTGCCATCTGCTGTGTAGAGTACATGGTGGGGGACATGAATCTCTAGAAGCGCTGCTCTCAGGGATGGGTTTGGTGATGTAATGATACACAGGGAGGCACAGTGGAGGGTGGGGACTGTAGAGCTATGTGATTTTGTAGGAGGGACAGTGGAGCAGGCAGAGACCATGCTGACTTAAGACAGAGCTGCAGGTTTAGACAGGGGACTCCAGGGCCAAACAGGTGCCATCTCCAGGGTTCACAAATGAATCGGATTGCTCCCATTTGACGAAGCATGCTGGAGGAAAACAAAGATCCATGCTTAAAGAGAACTCTGAGCATTTACAGTGACCCAGTGTCCGGCTGCAGACAGGGATAAAGGCAACACGTAAGCAATGGTCATAGCACAGAGGGACAAGGTGCAGGAGTGTTATGAGACCCCCAGGGAGTGAGTAGGCTCAGCAGAATTCAGCCAGCATGGGGTGAAGATGAGGCCAGTGTAGATCAGAGCAGGAAACTCCCAGTTAATTAGTTAAGGATTGTCAGAATGTCTTTAGTAAGGAATTAACAGACATTAAGGTCGCTGAATAGGTTGCTATGGCATGCTTATGCTTACTAAAACATGCTACACTGTATACAGTTTTCATTCCAGGGTAAAAGTTTGGTATCTTCAACAAACATTCTAATTACCTTCTTAATATCCCCATGAAAACTTCATTATCTATACCTCCAGGTGCTTTTGGAGGTACGGGGGATGGGTGGCCATTATCCATGACAGTCAAAGTAGTGGTATTTGGAAGAGGCTAAATTAGGGCCCATGAAGAATTAATTCTTCTTCTTTTTTTTTTTTTTGAAGAATTAATTCTTGATAGATGTTTTTATGCTACACCCAACCTTGAGATAATGGGCCACTGACTTTCATAATAATGATCATAATAATTAGTTACTTTTCTTCCCATTTTTTATTGAGGTGAAATTCATGTAATATAAAATTAACCACTGTTACGGATTTAATCATGTCCCCTCCCCACCAAATTCATATGTTGAAGTCCCCCAGTATCTCAGAATTGACCTCATTTGGAAATAGGGTTGCTGCAGATTAGTTAGGATGAGATCCTGGTGTAGTAGCTGGGTCCTTGGATCCAATATGACTGTTACCCTTATAAAAGGTGGAAATTTGGACACAGAGACACACAGAAGCTGTCCATCTACAAGGCAAGGAGAGAGGTCTGGAACTAACCATGAGACAACTTGATCTTGGACTTCCAGCCTCCAGAACTGTGAATCAATAAATTTCTGTTGTTTAAGCCACTCAAGTTCCTGGTACTTTTTTATGGCCGCCCTAGCAAATTAGTACAACCATTTCAAAGTGAACAGTTCAACGGCATTTAGTATATTCACAATGTTGTCTAACTACCACATCTGTCTAGTTCCAAAACATTTTCATTATCCTCCTCCAAGCACCCTCCAGGTGAAATCCAACCCCTTAAGCAGTCACTCCCCATTCTCCCCTCCCCCTAGCCTGTGGCAACCGCCAATCTGCTTTCTGTCTCTATAGATTTAGCTATTCTGGATATTTCATATAAAGGGAATCATACAATATGTGACATTTTGTGTCTGGCTTCTTTCACTTGGCATGAAAGTTGCTACTTTTTATTGAGCATCTTCTGTGTCCCAGCAATGTGACGTGTAGTTTATAATCTTCCCAAGAAACCTGCAACGTAGAAATAATCTGCCCGCTTTTCAGATAAAGAAACTGAGGTGCAGAGTGCTTAAGGAACTTTTCTGAGATCTACCAATCTCTCTAGTCATATTTCTAACCAGCCCAGTGACTCTCCCTGAAGCCCCCTTGGCCTGCCTGCTGGGTGGATAGCTCTGCACGTCTAAAAGGAGCAGGTGCGAGATAGCTCGTGGGAACTTGCTGTACAGCACAGGGAGCTCAGCTCGGTGCTCTGTGATGACCTAGATGGGTGGGATCGGGGGGGAGGTCCAAGAGGGAAGGGATATATATATATATATATATATATATAATCATTATATATGATTCACTTCATTGTACAGCAGAAACTAACACAACATTGTAAAGCAATTATACTCCAATAAAAAAATTTTTTCAAAAAGGAGCAGGTGCAATAGACTTGTGTCTCCCTGTCACTAGCCGTTGCCCTTCCCACCACTATACTCATCTTTTGCGCCACCTGTATCCTGGAGGCTGGCCTCTACCATTGGAATCGCCTGGTTCCTTTGCCCTCTGGCTTCCGGTTGGATTTGGCCAATGGGAAGTAGAGACAGGAGATGAGAGGGCAGGAGGAAAGGTTGAGCTGTTATTTTCCCTGCTTCATTTCTGCAGGGCTCTGTCTTGGCTCTTGCCAGACCATTTCTCCTCCACAGCTCCAGCCACCCTATTTCCTTCCCTGTCCCTTCAGCCTTAGGGCAGTGATGACTTCCTCTTCTCGCTGGTCTCTGGATGTCTCACCACCACCTTTGGTTCCCTTAACCCTGCCTACAACTCCCTAAGAATTTCCTTCATTGGAGTCTCTCCATTTGAACCATCCAGGTGGGGTGAATACTCTTTCCTGCCAGGACCCTATTAGGGGTGATTAACTAATCACCAAACTTCGTGTATCACTTTCATGATTTCTGCCATACCTACATGACACCTGGGCTATTGCTTATTTACTGGTGTTTTCTGAAATCATTTCATTTTTGTTTTTTACCCACTAATTACTTTAGCTTTACCCTAAGCAATAATATCCATGAAATCATGGGTTTGATATGAAAGTTATATAGTTTTTCCTGAAACATATTATAATATATACATAATTCTTTAACAGAAACTGTATCTGGATACCACTGCACGGCATCTTGCACTGACTAGATAGATGATCATCTAGGCCCTTTTCATCTCAGACAAGCTGTGATTCTAGATTAACACCTGAAATTTTGGTGCTTGTCTTAAGTCAAAAATATCTCAGTGGTTGATGGATTTAAATTGTTTTCTTTCAGCTGTACTGCTGCCGTAAACAGAAATGAGGAAAATAGTTCTATTCTTTATTCTTGCACTGATGAAAAACTTCTGAGTGCTACCAAATGTGGAAAAATCATTTGGGCTTTCACTGTATTGTTGTGCAAAGAACGAAGATAAATCTGGTTTTGTGCAAGATGAAATCTTCTTTCCTCAGGTCGCCCTCACTGTGGGAGATTTGGGAGGAAGAAGGGAAAATAGAAACTTGACTAACTGTATTCACTGCAGGGAAGGGACCCGGATTCTCTGCACATTGCTGGTGGCGAGGCGAGGTGTGGGCACTGCGGCTGTGAGCAAATCCTGGCAGACTGTGGTTTGAGAGCACCTGGCCCTTCTGAGAATGAGGACGAGGGGAGACTCCAGCAGAGGGCATTCCAGAACTGGGATGTGACTATCCTAGCTCTTTGAAACTTGTTCCCCTGCTTCTCTTAGGGCTTTGAGGAACTTGGATACACCCCTTCCCACCTGGATACACTCCATTCACTGTTCATTGAACACAAGTCTTCTTACCCACTTTCTTGGGCATCAGCATCTCCTGGAGCGCTTGTTAAAACATAGGTTGCTGGGCCCTGTACTTGGTGTGTCTGAGTCAGGAGGTCTGGGGTGGAGCATGGAAGCTTGCATTTCTAACAAGTTCCCATGTGATGCTGCAACTGCCGCTCTGGGGACCACGCTCTGAGATCTCTTGAGATAATAATGCCGAGTGTCTGCCATGTGCCAGACCCTTGAGATGGAAAGATGAATGAGGTAGAATTCTTCCTTCAAATTGCTTACTTTGCAAATAATTCAAACTCTCCGAGGTCAGTTGCCTCATCTGTAAAAAGAGAATAATTATCCTTATCTCACAGGGCTATTGTGAGAATTAAGTGATATTGAGTCACAGACCTTTGCTATTTTAAAGGACACATCTTGAGACCTTTGCAAGTCCCCAATTCTATGAATACTATTAAAACATGTAATTTTCTCTATAAAACTTAGTTAAGCATAAGTGAAAATTTTAAGTGACCCTTTCAGGCCCCTAATGATTCACTAAATATAGGATTAAAGCAATTTATAAAGCAATTAAAATAAATTCTTGCTGGAACACTCGCTGAACGGTTTCAGAAATTACTTTCTCTTGATTCCTGATAGAGTATTGGGTGCCTCCAAGCAACTACCAACTTCGATATCTTACCCTTGAATTTATCCAATACTTCACTTTCTCTCTATTTCCACTATTCATATTTGCAACTGGCTTATAAGTGGGATCTTCTTTCTTTTTTCCATAAAGACACAAAATATTTTACGTTGACATTGAATAGAGAAAGCACCAAGGCCACATCAAGATACAGATGCTGGGCAGTAAGCTAGGCTTGCTCACTAGTTCAGATCTCTTCTAATATATCAACCACGCTGCAGGTCTGCCATGTTGTACAACTCTAGAAGACGTCTTCCATATTGTAAATCGTGTCCCTTGGAGTTGTGCAAAATAGGGGTGTTGCCTTTCCACATGGAGGTCTAATTTGTGATCACGTTGTAAGACTTCCAGGTTACTCACAAGATTTCAAACCTAAGATTTGGAAACTCATGTTAACTTTGCAAATGCCAAGGCTCTGCTTGGTATGAGAGTGCCTCTTAGAATATCTGGAACATCACTGATTTTCAAAAAAGCCTCTTTCCCATCTTCCACTTTAATTTTGGCATTTCTGGTGTTGGCTTCACTCTTTCTAACCTTGGGTCTTAATATGGCACCCCCTCCAGTTTATTCTCTTGCCTTGGGTTGGCCCAGGTTTGGTTGGCATTTTGTCCACCACTGCCCAATAGCTGTCTCCAGGGCCTTTGGCTGCTTCAGTCTATAACATACCAGCAGGAGAAGCAGGTTTGCGTTTGGTGCCAGTTCTGCCACTTCCACTGCATGACCCAGAGCAAGGGGTGTAAACCCTTTATGCCCCTTTGTCTTCTGCCTTAGATGGCTTCTCTCATTGATTTTGTCCATTGGGCTGCTAAAACAAGATGCCGTAGACTGGGTAGCATATAAACAACAGAAATCTGTTTCTCACTGTTCTGGAGGCTGAAAGTTCGAGATCAGGGTGCCAGCATGGTCAAGTGAGGGCTCTCTGCCTTGTCAGAGGTTTCTTGTTGTATCCTTACATGGCTGAAGGGGATGGGGAGCTCTCTGGAGCCTCTTTTATGAGGGCACTAAATCCCATTCATGAGGGCTCCATCCTTATGACCTAATCACCTGAAAGCCCTGCCTCCTAAGAGCATCACCTTGGGGGTTAGGTTTCAACATATGAATTTTTGGGGGACATGTTCAGACCATTGCACCCATAATAGTTTGTTTGGAGAATGAAATGATAGAGTGTCACAGAGGCATGAAATTTATTTGCAGGAAGGGTACTTATATATCATCTAGATTAGCTAATTCCTTTATTTTTGTAGTAGGCATAAAAAATTTCGTTAGACTTTGATTTTCCCAGAAAACATGTGTTTTAATACAGTGGCATTATTACCAAACAAAGCAAACGTTGTTATATTTTTATGGAATAAACTTAGAGATTTCAGAGTTCCTGATCTACTGCATCATGCCTTGGATCACAAAAATCAAGTTTAATAAAAAGTAGCTTTCCTATTCTTTTCTGAATTTAGGGGATTCAGGTCCTGTTAAACAGTGGTCTGCCTTCCAGGTTAAGGAAAGTCCCTGCTTTCCTCTGGATGGGTTTTCTGTGGCCAGGGCTTTGTAGAGCAGCCAGGGTTGTTTGTGTGGGGACCTCTACCAGTAATCGTGATATTCAAGAGCTCTAAACAGTCTGGAGAGCCCAACGCCTGTAAATGAGGCTTTTGGACCCCCTTAGATCATTCACTGAGGCAGCTGACCTTTGTGACTCATATATCTATGTCTTTGGGGTTGTTTCTCTCATGTGAATTACAGTGGTTCCTTTCTAATTTGCAGGCTACCATTCCCAGCAAGAACCGAGCCATTTTTGAATATTCAGAAAAGGTAGCACTGTAATATGACTGTTTACAAATAAATTAACACACATTTCTTGTTAGCTTGAAGGGAAGCAGAGTGCTGAGTTCAAGGAAAATCCTTAGATTCTGAGTGCTGGGGGGCCTTACAGCTCATCTCTGATGCCCGCATTTTAATTCTATTTCTTTTTTTTTTTAATTTTTATTTTATTTATTTATGGCTGTGTTGGGTCTTCGTTTCTGTGCGAGGGCTTTCTCTAGTTGTGGCAAGCGGGAGCCACTCTTCATCGCGGTGCGCGGGCCTCTCACTATCGCGGCCTCTCTTGTTGCGGAGCACAGGCTCCAGACGCACAGGCTCAGTAATTGTGGCTCACGGGCCCAGTTGCTCCGCGGCATGTGGGATCTTCCCAGACCAGGGCTCAAACCAGTGTCCTCTGCATTGGCAGGCAGATTCTCAACCACTGCGCCACCAGGGAAGCCCTAATTCTACTTCTTGGGACCATCTTAGTAAGTCTTTTCTAGCTCTTTGGAACAGCTATTGAGATATTTGAAGACAACTGTCATACTTTTCCCTATGGCTTTTCTTTTCCTAGCTGAGAATGCCAGATTCTAAAATGATTTCCTACAGGACACAGTCTTAGTTTCCAACACTTCTCTGGACACTTTTCCCCAACACTTTGGATTGTCAGTATCTTTTTTTTTTTTTTTTAATAAATTTATTTATTTATTTATTTATTTATTTATGGCTGTGTTGGGTCTTCGTTTCTGTGCAAGGGCTTTCTCTAGTTGTGGCGAGCGGGGACCACTCTTCATCACGGTGCGCGGGCCACTCACTGTCGCGGCCTCTCTTGTTGCGGAGCACAGGCTCCAGACGCGCAGGCTCAGTAGTTGTGGCTCACGGGCCTAGTTGCTCCACGGCATGTGGGATCTTCCCGGACCAGGGCTTGAACCCGTGTCCCCTGCATTGGCAGGCAGATTCTCAACCACTGCACCACCAGGGAAGCCCGTCAGTATCTTTTTTAAAGAGGGGTGTCCAGAAATAATTGTATCATTCCAGGTGTTATCTGACCAGAGAAAAGCATTTTTGGGAGTATGACCTCCCCAATCCTAAATAAAATAATCTGTTTATTTAACACTGCTTGGGGCAAACGATAGCTGGAATTAAATTCCCACCTTCAGTAAGAAAATGGTAGATTAAACAACATCTAAGACAGAACTCCAGTGTTCAGAGGTTTGGAAACCATCATTTTAGTCATAAAGATGCTCATAATAGCTACTATTTATTTAGTGCATACATTTTACACGAGTTATCTCATTTAATTCTTATAATTCCATGAGGTATATATAATATATTATAATAATGCCACTAAATCCCATTTTGCAGATGAGGGAACTGAGGCTCAATGGGACTCAATAATCTGCCAGGTAATAAGTGCAGGATTTAAAGCCCATGTACTTTCTGCTACGCTCTGTTACTTTTTACGATTTTGGATGGTCAGGTGAAAAGAGGTGTTTAACTGAAAGACTTGCTGCCTTCATAGAGTTGAAGCGTTATTATTTATAATGGAGAGAAAACTTTGAACCTCAACGGGAGAGAACTACTGTGGAGAATGCAGATGGAACATTTGAAACAGACACCTTCTAAGATTCCGTGATAAATACAATTCTCTCAGCTTCTAAGCAGTGTAGACTTTCCAGACAGAAGCAAAGCCTGTGAGCTTGTTCCTCCATGACATTATAGCAGCCAGGGTGCAGGGCTGGGGTTGGGGGGAGTGGGTCCAACAAGTTTTATACAAAATAAGTAAGTAAATAAATACAACAAAATGAAAGTAGTTAGGTTAAGTGTCATGCAGACAAAGTAAAGGATTGCATTATTTCTGCCTCTTCTGTGGGTCATGGACATGAAGTGTTCTCCATCTGGCAGTGCAGAGGAATCACCTGATGGGTGTATTTAAAGGCAGATTCCCTGGGCTCTGATGCCCGTCCAACAGGCCTGGGGTGGGACCTAGGGTTTCCATTTCATAAAGCTTTCCAAGGGCTTCTGACCGGCTGGTAGAGTTGGAAGCAGACAGTGAATTTCCAACCTTGGACTCTAGGATGACTTAAGTCTGTTCAGCAACCAGTTCCTCACAGAAAAACACCTGAATTTTATTTGCTGAGTTGAACAGTTGGCTGGGCATTGCAGTTTCATGCACAGTTAGTGCATGTATCAGATCATGGGTCTTAAGAATAGCAGTGACACAAATGTACACAGGCTACCATGCCAGTAGATCAGAAGAGATTCATGAAATTATCTTCCAGCTAAGAGGCAAATTCTGTAATTTTCAGTATTCTTTTCGTGTAGTGTGAGAGTTTGCATAATTTCCCTGTGGTAGAATGCAGAGGATTCAAAACAATAAACTAAGAGATCTACCAATTCATTGGAGCACAAAATTTAAATCCGTGTTTGCTAACAATATTTCAGTTTCTGGGCAAATCTGACATGGAGAGACTGAATTATTATATTTCCATCTTTGCTTTGGGAGGAGTCTATTTATTGCTTTGGTTAAGAATGCTAAAAACCTGGAACTCTGTACTGTGATATTTACCTTTGTCAGATAAATTTATTGCTTAAGATTGTATTGATTTTGTCTTATAAGCATATTCATCAAATGATCGCTCTAGGTCATAGAGGGAGAGAAATTCAGCATTCAGTTAGGCTTTTTGGGTACTGAGTCCTTGCCTCAAGAAAATAAACATAAAAACATAGTAATGATTAGCTGTATATTTGCCTCAGAGTTTACAAAACATTTTGAAGTCCTTGACCTGGTTTGATTTCCCCCCGAAACTTTGAAGTGAGGAGACCAACTTTGCCATGGAACTACTTTAGATATAGAGCCATTATTCCATCTGTGTGTGCTTTTTCATCTATTTGTGTTCAAAAATGTTGATGATGTGCAACTCCTGAGAATCATGTCCTTAATAGAAAAACTTCTATTAACCCAAACTTAACCTAAAGAGGCTGTTTCACACTCTATTTGTAGAGGGAGGTAAACTGAAATGAAATGAGTAGATATCAAAATGGCTAACATTTCACCTTTCAACTAATTAAGTAACAAATTTATTCATACATCCCTCAAATACATATTGAGCATCTGTAACGGTATTTCCTTCCAAATCTTGAGACTGTATCAGGTGGTGATTAAGAACACAAGCTTTGGTACTAGCAGATTTGGCTGTGAACCCCTCCTCTGCCACTTTTCCCGTGACATTGTACATGCTGCTTTTTTTTTTTTCTTTCCGTTTTGGCTTCCTTTCCTGTAAAATATGGATAATAATAGTATGACCCGGTATCATCTTGAGGGGGTGAGAATTACAGGAAATAAAGTATACAGAGTGTTTACACAGTAGCTGGCATGTAAAAGGGGCTTAATAAACTATAGAATAAAATATTACTCTACAGTGAAAGCTGCTGTTCAGAAAATTGACCACAGCCAGCAAAGACACTTGGCTCTGTTTGATGGACCATGTGTCTCTAGAGCGGAAGTGTTACTCAGATATTTAGAAACACTCTCTGCAAGACATTCAGAGGTGAAATCCTTGTAATTAGCTATCATGTCAGTTTGCATTATTTTGGTTATAAGTCAGAGGAAAGAGGATTTACTGGTTCTTGTAAATTGTCAAGCAGCAGGACTAAACTTTAGGCAAAACTTGATCCAGTAGCTCAAATAACCGGGACTTGGTTTCTCTTGGTCCAATGTACTTCCCATGGCTTCCTCCCAAAGCTCCGTGTGGTGGCCCCATCTCATTTCCCAAGTCTCTCCTCAAGTAAAAAAAGAAATATCTATGACAGCTGTGAGCCTCACATCCCTCCAGGGCCAGGGCAAGACTGAGAGGATTGAGACACTTGCCTCAGATGCAAAATTTAAGTGGGCATCAAAAAAACTCAGTAATCAAGGTACATAATATTTTCATGCTACGTGTAAAAAAAAATAATGCAAAAATCCATGATGAACAGAATATCAAAGACTTAAATAAAAGAAGAATCAGAATCAGCTGAAGAGAGATGCTTTCTCCCAGTAGTTCCATCAAACATCTTTTTTCTCCTCTGGGCCCTAACTGAGTTATGTCCCATCCCAGAACCAATTGCTGTGGCCAGAGGCATGGGACACGCCCACTGGCTTCAGCTAATCAGGGTCCACTTCTGAAGTGGGGTGGGGTCAGTCGTAATCAAGCCAAAGAACAATGAATGGGAGAGCTGGCTCCAGAAAGAAAGACCATAAAAATCACAGCATTGTTACCCTAGGAAGGCAGCATGAATCTCAGGTGTCAGTAAGATATGTTTCACCATAGTCATTAATTTAATTAACCAGATTCGCCATCTTTTCGTCCAGCCCCAAAACTATGTTTATTTGCTTACCATTACAAATTGATATTTATCATGATTGTCAAAAGTCCACATTCTGGGGCTTCCCTGGTGGCGCAGTGGTTGAGAATCTGCCTGCCAGTGCAGGGGACACGGGTTCGAGCCCTGGTCTGGGAGGATCCCACATGCCGCGGAGCAACTGGGCCCGTGAGCCACAAATACTGAGCCTGTGCGTCTGGAGCCTGTGCTCCGCAAGAAGAGAGGCCGCGATAGTGAGAGGCCCACGCACCGCGATGAGGAGTGGCCCCCGCTCGCCACAACGAAGACCCAACACAGCCAAAAATAAATAAATTAATTAATTAATTAATTAATTAAAAAAAAATAGAAACACTCCTTTAAAAAAAAAAGTCCACGTTCTGCTTATTTTGCCTTCCCCACCCCCAGTTTGTTTGCTTTTAACAAGGTTAAGAAGGAAGAGGTGTTGGTGTGGGTAGGAGGAGTCCAAGAGGATTGGGTGTCCATGGACCTACACTGTTAAGGTAGAGGGGGATCCGTGAAATTGTAGCCCTCAAGGTCTTCTTTGTGTCTGTCTGCAGTCATAATAACTCTGTGTGTGTGTGTGTGTGTGCGTGCGTGCGTGCGTGTGCGTACGCACGCTCTCACCTTTGGCACAGTGATGACTGTCATAAGCACATTCTCAGTGGGGTACTTATGGAACATCTCTGATGATAAAGATGCTCTTCACACCTGAGCACTTAGTATGTGTGTATTATGTATAAGGTGTTTTCATTTATAGTAGCTTAGCCAGTTATGCAAGGCTGGTATTTTTACTTCCTCTTTTAACAGAGGAAAAGACTGAGGCTCAGATATCTTACAAAAAAGAGTAACTCTAAGGACAAATAACTAGAAAGTGGCTGAGATCAGATTTAGATCCA
Organism: Balaenoptera borealis; assembly: GCF_965194805.1. Taxonomy (NCBI): domain Eukaryota; kingdom Metazoa; phylum Chordata; class Mammalia; order Artiodactyla; family Balaenopteridae; genus Balaenoptera; species Balaenoptera borealis. The sequence continues at coordinate 77,220,247 of NC_138872.1, forward strand.
CATCATTCTGGACCCAAGGCTCATGTTCTTTTCGGCCTACCTCACTTGATGGAGGGGGTAGATCATTAGACCCAGAGTCAGGGGGCCAGGTCTGTTCCCAGTTCTGTAACTGACTGTCCCACTTTTGGCAAGTTGCTTCCCCTTTCTGGGATGTGGTGTTCTTAGGTACACCGTGAGAGTCACTTTTAAGTTTTGTTTTTAGCAGAAAAACACTTCCTTCAAATGGAATCTTAAATGACTCAAAGCAGGCTCTTCTGATGGAGTCTGGGGAGTGGGGAGTCGGGGTGGGATTGGGGAATCACAGAGCCCTGCTGGTTCAGCAGCCCTTTCCCACTGGGAGCTCCTGGGGTGCTGGTGAACACAGCGTAAAAGCCACTAAACTTGACAAAAGTCATTTCCAGTCCTACCGTTTCATGGCCATGGTTCTGAGTGTCCTTTGAAGGAACCAGAGAAACAGAGATTAAGGAACTTGAGGCATGAAGTAGATGAGGAGAGAAGAGGGAGGACTCAAAGCCCTGGCTGACAGGAGCGAACACGGTGGGAAACCCCAGGCCACTTGGTTGGAGATGGAGGAACCGGTATAAACTTCATCTGCAGAAACGCTTACATCTTCATTTCTTGCTTTGTTCTCTGAAAGTCGTTTTCTTCTCTTCCTTTCTGGGCACACCTCTCATATCCTTTCAGAACAATATCACTGTCCTCTCCACGAGTTCAGAGTCTATTACAGGGACCCTTGCGAAGTGCTGGTATGATAAATGTTCAAGTTGATTAGATTGGGGAGGGGATCATGAGACTATTAAACTGGTTTACAAATGGATTGGTTTCAAGAGCTGTAAGCAGTTGGAAAATAAAAAAGGAAACCCTTTTTTTTTGTTCTTAAAAGAAATCCATAATGGGTTTTCCTCATAAACTGCAATTATTTTTAAATAGCACTAATGAATAATTTAAAGACCCACTGGGTTAGGCAATTAGTTTTAAGTGTGGATTAATTGCTTTCTTTATAATATTACATATTCTTTTTTTGCATAACTTGGACAGATATTTCATCTTATTTAAAAATATTTTATGTTTTCTAAAATGTTCTGATAGGTGGGAAAAGAAAATGCTACAGTCATTGTAAAATGTGAAGCCTGTACCTGCCCTTGCTTCAGGAGATCTAACAAAATCGTGGCATTTTCTTTTCCCCACTGGTGATCCGGTAAGCGGGGTGTTACTGATGGCAGTGGCTATCAAACTGTTTTTGATTGTGACCCGCAATAAGAAATTGTGTCCCAGTACTGACACTTTGACATAAAAGTTATATGGAACAGACGTTTTAGAATACAAGGCTTAGCTCTTTTTCATACCCACCAATATTTTCTTTTCCACTCCACTTAAAACATGGTCCAGCAAGGTAACTTTTGGAGGAAGGAAGTACATTTCTGGGGAGGCTGGCCAAGTTCTATTTCTTGACCTGGGTGGTGGTTATAGAGATGCTCATCTTGTAACTGTTCACTAGCATCGTTTCATGTGGTTATCTGTACCTGTGTTTTATTTTGCTACATAAAGGTTAAAAGTATATGTTCCAGCAGTTTGGAAAACATAGTCCTGGGGTGTGGAAACTTTCCTGCCCATCTTCATTTTGTTTTTAAAGCAGAGAGAGAAGGTTAAACTAAAAAACCCAAGGGTGATTTAAGGGACCCTAGGAAACAGAGCAGAGCAGCAAAACCACTCCTCTGGCCATGCTGCAGGGGGTGGGTGGGGTAGGCTTGAGAACTAAATCCACAAGTCACGTTTTGGAATCGAAATCTATCCCCCCACTGGCTTTCCGGAGTCAGTGAACAGGCCAGGAACTGAGCCGAATGGGATTCCCTCAGGTTGCGGTCCGCAATATCGTTGGAAGGAGTCAGTGAACAGGCCAGGAAGTGAGCCGAATGGGATTCCCTCAGGTTGCGGTCCGCAATATCGTTGGAAGGAGTCAGTGAACAGGCCAGGAACTGAGCCGAATGGGATTCCCTCAGGTTGCGGTCCGCAATATCGTTGGAAGGAGGCGTTCAAGGGGTGGGCGTGGATTGTGCTGGGCGTTTTACTGTTACGAACTTCAAACTTGGAACCTCTTTCCACCCTCTCAGAAAGAGGTCCACTCTCTTTAATCTTCTCTACCTCAATCAGCTTCTTCTAATGAGTACCTGTGCATTAGCATTGAGGGTCTATTTCCCTCATTTTATTGATCTGTCTTGAAACTGTCTGAACCAATCAACCTTCTTTAGAGAGTAGTATTTCAAACAATGTATGTAGAATGATGGGCGTTGAAATCCTCGGTTCTAGCCTCAACCTTGACCTGCAGTAGCTTTGTGGTCTTGGGCAAAGGGAACAGGATATCGTTTCATCAATCAGGAGCAATCAATCTTTGACTATTTTTGCTGTCCAAGAACACAATGGCATGAAGCTTTTATCTCCCAAGTAATACAGCTTTTATTTAGTGTTCAGAAAAATTATTCAGAGCTTTGAAATAAAGCGAGTGGCATGTCCCTTGAACATCATGAAGGGCCCCAGACCCACCCAAGGGGGGGAGTATATTTTGTTCAACTCTGCTTACTATTGGTTAAAGATTCAGACTATATGACATTATACGTTAACTTGGAGATTTTTTTGTCCAGTAGAGATACAAGTACTTTCTGTCTGATTGAACTGATAACCCCGAATATTACAGTTTATTAGCCTGTTGAACTTTCAATGGTTTTGTATCTAACCCAGAAATCATATCCTAACATTTCTGTAGTAAATTATCTTTAAATACCTAGCTCTTCAAATATTCTTTGAACAAGCCGTAGTACATTACTGGTTCCCTCATTAATTAATGAATTGAATAAAATCTTTGACATGTGTTCATTTTATATTTACACAAGAGTCAAGATTTTATCTTTTTGAAAATTATGCTTTTTGTAGGTTGCTCTACAGAGATGCCCAAGTGGACTAACCTGACAGAGCCGATTAAACTGTGTTGCTTGAGAAATGCATCTCAAGGGCTGTGTAAGCCCAGACACATCTTTTCTTGCTTCCAGAGTGAATCCCAGGTGGCAACAGAACTCTAATTTTGCTGGCTTTCTATTTCTCTAGATTTCTTCTGTTTTTCATGTCTATAGATTGTATGGGTTTTTTTAGTTTCTGGTTCGTTATTCCCCTTGGTGTTAGCAAGAGTTGGGATTTTGGTTTTATGGTCTCTTGTGAATGGATGATGGAGATCTATTCTCTGACAGGTGAGACAGATATTCTGGTTTGAGAACCTTTTTTTTTAAAAAAAAATTGTATGTTTGTCTATTTGTGAGCACAAATCACTTAAGAATTTCATGCTCACTGGAAAGAATAGTTCTTTGAGATCTGAACTGGTGAATTTTTGTGTTTCTGTGGTTATTTTTGACTTGAGGCTGAAGCTATAGAACTGAAGCTATGAGCTGTCCGTATGTCAGGAGGGCTGTGTGTCTGTGATTCACAAAAGGCCTTGATATCACATTGTACAAGTATGAAATGTTTTCTTACCTCCAGGTTAGATTATTATGTCTTAAAATAAAGGAGCTCTGATCTGACTAGTTGTCAGAAATTGATAAATCTTATATAAATCTCATATTCCCCCAATACAGAAAATAAGTAAACTACACTTTAAAGTACTAAATTTTAAAAATGATTCTTAATGAAAATGTTAGCTCATAAACACATTAGTATAAGAATCCAAGTTCACATAATTAAGATAAATCTTTAGAAAAATCAGACTGGTTCAATAATTTTGATTTAAAAAATAAGCAATAACTATATATCTTTCCCTTGACTTTACAAGTATGAAGATCTTGGTGCTTTTTCTCATGAACTTCCTAACCTGGTTTACTGATCAAATAAACTAACATTACTCCTACATAGCATTTAAGATTATAAAAAAAATGTAAATTTTGTTTAACTAAATTGAATGATAATTCTGAAAAATGTTTTCATAGCAGTATTTATGCTGTGTAGTCTGTCAGCTTGGACATAATTTCCAACATCTTTAGGTAACTTTAAACCTTGAATTAATATTAAATTGAGTTAATTGATAATTGTTGTTTACTTAGATACTTTCTAAGAATGGATAATTAAACATTGATGACTAAGTGTATTTTAAATTTATATATTTGACTTATTATTTTTATATGCTAAAGAGTGGCTATATTTGGGGGATCATAGTAAGAAAACGTCTTCATTTTTATCACATTAAGAAGGAGCACAAAAGTGTGCAGCTATAGATAGTTCTGTTCTATGTATTCATGAACTTTGATAATTTAGTACAATGTTTGTGTACAAGAGTGACTTTTCAATTTCCCTTCTCCCAGTTTTCTCTGTGAAATAATTTTGGCTAAAGTGAATTATTTTGTTTAAAAGTTATGATCAGTGTTGGTGGGCAAAAAAAAAAAAAAAGCAACAAAAAGAAAGAAAAGGCATATAGATTAGAAGGAAAAAATAAGTGTCTCTACTCTTAAATGGCATGGTTGTCTATATAGAAAATCCCAAAGAATCCACAAAGAGGCTCCTAGAACTAATAAATGAGTTTAGTAAGGATGCAGGATATAAAGTCAATATATAGTAATCAGTGTATTTTTATGTGTATTAGCAATGAACATTTGTAAATTTTAAAAAATACCATTTACAATGGCACCAAAAAACCATGAAATATTTAGGTATAAATCTAACAAATTATGTAAGACTTCTGTATGCTGAAATTTATAGTACAATCATCAATAAAATAAAAGGTCTAAAATGAATTTATGTTTGTAAATAGGAAGACTCAATATTGTCAAGATGTCAGTTCTTCCCAAATTGATCTATAAATTCAAGCCAACCCCAGTCAAACCCGGAAAGACTTCTGTAGAAATCGTCAAGGTGATTCTAATATTAAAGGCAAGGAATATAGAAGAGCCAGAACATTAAAAATAATTTTTTTTAATTAAAAAAACTTTTTGTTTTTTGGCCGCACCACGTGGCATATGGGATCTTAGTTCCCAGGGATCGAACCCGTGCCCCCTGCATTGAAAGTGCAGAGTCTTAACCACTGGATCTCTAGGGAAGTCCAGAGCCAGAACATTTTAAAAAAAGAACAAAGTTGGAAGACTCACACTACCTGATTTCAACACTTAGTATAACGACACACTAATAAAACAGTGTGGTATTGGCAAAAGGATAGACACATAGGTCAGTGAAACAGAGAACAGAGTCCAGATTTAGACCCTTCCATATATGGGCAATCAATTTTGACAAAGGTACAAAGGGAACACTAGAAATATTATAGTCTTTTCAACAAATGCTGTAGCAATTGGACACCCACATGCAAAAGAATGACTCTCCATCCATGATGCAAAGCAACTGGAACCCTCATATGTTTCTATGAGAATGCAAAATAGTATAGTCACATTGGAAAATTTGGCAGTTCAACATTCACTTTCCATAAAATCCAGCAACCTCCCTTTCTAGATATGCCCAAGTGAAATGAAAACTTATGTTTATGCATAAACTTGTACATGGATATTTATAGAGTCTTTATTCATAATTGCTCAAAAATGGAAGCAATCCAAGTGTCCTTCAACTTATGAATGGATAAACAAGCTATTGTACGTCTATGCAATGGAACACTACTCAGCAAACTCCTGAGACCTGCAACTGCGTGGATGAAGCTCAATGCATTATGATAAGTGAAGGAAGCCAGACTCAAAAGGCTACATACTGTAGGATTCCATTTATAGGACATTCTGGAATAGGTGAAAGTATAGGACAGAAAACAGACCAGTGGTTGTCAGGGGCTGGGAGTGGGGTGAGGGGTTGATTAAAAGAGGTGTGAGGGGATTTGAGGGTATGTGTGAAGACCTGTTTTATGCCTTGATGGTGGTGGTGTTAGTTATGTGTTGGAATGCATGTCACGTGCCATTAACTCCAGGATGGTACACTATGAAAAGGTGAATTTGATGATGTAAATTACACCTCAATAAAATAATATTGGTGCTCAAAGCTATACCAGGAGCAATACTGATCGAGAAATACAACTATGTATGTGAGGCAATGGGATTAAATTTTGTTTTTCAAGAAAAATAGAGTGTTGATTTGTCCTACAATGTCAGCTTGTTCCAGAATACAAGAGCTTAGTGAACAAATAAACAGCTTTTATTTGTCTGGGTTTATAATACCAGAGTCTGAAAAGAGGATACAAAGTGTATTAAAATTTTGGCAAAGTTTGCTCAATTTTGATGGGCCTATTCATAAGATTGTTAAAAAAAAGAAAAAAGAAAACCTATGCTACAACTATATTAATTCATTACTTGAATTTGGCTTTCTCTCTGTTAAAATGATAAATTGATTTTACAGCTCTTATCTGCCTAGTAGTAGAGATTCTGTGTCTCACTAGGATAATTTTCTAGTCTTTTTGTTGACTTTTTCTTGTCTTTGATTATTTAAAAACGACAACAACAAAGAGCAAAGATTCTTCACTGTACACAAGCTCAGGTTCCTTATAATCATGTTGCCTTTAAAATATTATATTGTCACTTTGATTAAATAGGTAACCAAATTGTTTCCCACAGGCATCCATGATCCTGTCTTAATCAAGTGACTAAATCTCCTTTGATAACTTTTTGATTTTGCCCAAGTTTGGATCTAAACTGAGAAAGATAAAATGACATTCCCAGGATATTTTTTACATCTAACACAATATTTTAGATTTTCAAGAGGTCCCCTGGAAATCATAAAGATTTGTTATTCTGCCTTATAAAAACAGATGTTAGAAATAATTAGGTTTTTCTTTTGGTTTGCTCCATACCTCTAAATCAATTCTACATTAGCGTAAGAGCTGCATGGGAAAAATTGTCAAATCAAAAGGGATGTTCAGCTCTCCCTGGGTTAAGTTTCCATAGTTGAAATGATATTAATTCAAATATTTCAGAAGTTGTACACGTTATAGGAATGCCCTGGAGATTGGTCAATACTCTTGCTCTCCACAATGTGTTCTTACCTTCAGGGGAAACAGCAATCAAACTCTGATGAAATGGATATGCACTCTACCCCAATATAGAATTTTCTTCTCCATTCTGACATTATTGATTACTGTAATAAATTAACCAGGGTCATTCAGTTTCATAATCAAAGAGGTCTCTGCTTTCTTCTGAGGCTTGCCCAAAATTCTGCAGGCTAGAATTTGTCTCTTCAACAAAAGGGCAGCCTCAGAACCTCCTGGAAAGGGATTATACCAAATACTCTAAACTATTGATATGTCTAAGAATAGACTCTAAGGCACATGCTTCTGAGCTGACATAGCTGAACCAACTTTCAGATTGCATCAGTAGACAGTCAAGATTTCAAGGACTCTTTTTAGCCTACCGCGTGAAAGCAGCCTGCTTACCCACACCCAGCAGAATGAGAATCAATTATATGGGACTGAAGAGACTGATGAGGGAAATTTAATTTGAGTTGTTTGTTTGCAATATTGTGGATGGTGTTTTTTTTTTTTTTTTTTTTAAAGAAATTCACGTTCTTTTATTTATTTATTTATGACTGTGTTGAGTCTTCGTTTCTGTGTGAGGGCTTTCTCTAGTTGCGGCAAGTGGGGACCACTCTTCATTGCGGTGCGCGGGCCTCTCACCATCGCGGCCTCTCTTGTTGCGGAGCACAGGCTCCAGACGCGCAGGCTCAGTAATTGTGGCTCACGGGCCCAGTTGCTCCGTGGCATGTGGGATCTTCCCAGACCAGGGCTCGAACCCGTGTCCCCTGCATTGGCAGGCAGATTCTCAACCACTGCGCCACCAGGGAAGCCCAGATGCTGTTTTAATGTTCTATATTTTATGGACATGTAAGAAAATATGAGAAAGCCTTTTCTCCTTCTTCACTAACCCTCAATTTAGTAGACTTTGCTTTTAAACTAAGTAAAACTTTTAACGGTATCTGATTCTTAACTAATTCCTTAGAGTTCAAAAATAAATGTTTTTACTGAATATCTCCTTATTTTATTTAATGGCAATATAGTTTTGGCATGGGTTCATTAGAATCTGTCCTCTTTTTTACTGGACTATAATTGGACAAATCAATTGTGCGGCCAAGGTCATGACTGGATGTCACATTTGAGGAGGATTCTCATTTAATTAGGTATGACAGACCCAATCTTAAGGAAAATTACTCTGATGGTTATTTTGTGGTTGCCCCATGCGGTGCCTCGATTAAACATTATTTCTGGGTGTGTCTGTGAGGGTGTTTCTGTATGAGGTTACTATTTGAATCAGTAGACTCAGTAAACTAGATTGTCCTCCCCAATGTTGGTGGGCATCATCCAACCCGTTGAGGGCCTGAATAGAACAAAATGGCAGAGGAAAGAAGAATTTACCCCCTTTTGCTTCCAGCCTGCCTGTTGAGCTGGGACATCAGTCTTCTCCTGCCCTTGGACTGGGGTTGATACCATCGACTCCCCTGGTTCTCAGGGCTTCAGACTCAGACTAGAATTATTCCACCCACTTTCTTGGATCTTCAGTTTGCAGACAGCGGACTGTGGGACTTCACAGTCTCCGTAATTGTGTAAGCCAATTCCTATGATAAATCTTTTCCTATATATGTATATCCTATTGGTTCTGTTTCTCTAGAGAACCCTGACTAATACAATTACTGACCTGCTATGTGGAGCCATTGCCTACAAATCACTCCCAAGAAAACCAGCTTCATATCTGGTTTACAGAATCCCAGTGTCAGTTAGTAAGGAAGCCTACCTCCTGCTAGGCCAGGGACCTTCACTAATTTGGGGGACCTCAAGAAGAGAGGAATTCATTCCCAAATATAGGGACATACCACCAGGTAAAATCTGGTGGAGAGAGTGTCTTGCGCTTACTTCCTAGCCTTAGGATAGAAGAACAAATAATAGAGGTTTTCAAAAGTCCAGTCCAAGATTCCATATAAAAATTTCTGCACAGAAGTTGCTTTATTCTGAAGGGCTATAGAACATATTCAAGGAGGCATGTATGGTTACTGAAGACCCTTTTTTCACACATGTATGAGTAAGCCACCCAAACATATTGACACCAGCCTCTCTGAAGATTATTTACGATATGAGGAGGGTGGTAGAGAGACTGCTGAGTTGTCCAAAATTTGGAAATAAGGCCAAAAAAGGGGGTGACATGTCCTTTCAGTGGAGCACAGGCCCACCCAAATTTAGAGGGGTTTCTTATTGATTAATATTGGTAAAATTTTCAAATTTAGTAAAGTTACATGTTAACTTTTGTAGACTTTTGTCCAGTATATATGCAAATGATTTCTGTTCAATGGAACAGAAAATCCGAAGTTTAAAGCCTCCTGCCCTAGTGGACATTAAAGGATTTGTGTCTAGTTCAGAAATTTTATCCGAATAGCCCTTTACTTAATTGCCTATAAAGACCTGTTTCCTTAAATGCTGTTTGAACCAGTCTTAACATCTCACTGGTTCCCTCAGTAATTAACAAGTAGAATAAAATCTTTGACAAGTGTTCATTTTATATTTGCATGAGTTATGTCTTTAAAATCCTGAGAATTGTACTTTAACATAGTAAAAATTTGTCTTTTCCTTTTTGTTAATCTCAGAAGTAGAGGAAGGGATCCCGATGTGAGTGGTGTGTAACTGAGTTGATGTAATTTCAGAAAAAAGCAAAGATATTTAAAGCAATTGGCTTTTGCAGCAGTCATTGTATGAGTTTGGCTAAGTTTTCTTCAAACATGTATCAAAAAATCATGCGTAGACTACCTTCATCAACCATCTAGAGGTTTTGAGCCTCAAAATGAGATACCTCTGACCCTAGATTAGGTCTGAAGTTTAGTCTTCTTTGGCCTGATGTGGTTTGATTCTATGATAACTAAACTGTGTTTGACATAGATTTGAAATGGTTCCATAGTAGTGGATCCTAAAAATACCTATTGAATGAGTGTCAACACAGAGAATCACTGCCCTCTTGTTCATTGTTCTCCCAAGCCTTTCTAATTGGAGCCCGTGGGCTTTCCATTCAACTCATCTGGAATTGAGTTTACCATACCTTCCTGGACATGTGTTGTTAACCTGGCTTGTCACATGCGGTCGATTTCTCTGTCCTGGCATAGTCTTTAATTGATTCCAGGTCACTCGTTTTATCCCCAGGCCAGAGACTCCAGCATGGGCTCTCGTGACCACATCATTTATGAGCAGGTGATTGCTAGCCAGTCCAGCAAAGTTCAGCCTGTACCTTCGTTGATTAGGGTCAGGTGGTGGAAGCAGAGTGGGGAGGGGGTGGATGGAAGAGCAGGTGGGCTCAAATTCTCCTCCAGTTTGCAAAAATGACCAAATTGACTTCATCCATGAGTTGCTCCATTCTTAAAACAGGAAAACAAAGTGACATGGCTTAACTCTATCGAGTTGAGAGCTTTCAAGCCCGTGGTCCTTAAAGAGACAGGGTTAAAATTCAGTAACTTCTCTCGGGAAACAAATTAAATTGTATTCAGATGCTCAAAAGGAAGCATATCAAGTTTAGTGGAGGCTGTTAGAGATACCCAGAAAGCAGATGATGGTGGTTTGGACTAGACTTGTAGCAGTGAGCATGGTGAAAAATGTCAGATTCAATATATATTTTTAGAAGTACAGCAAAAAGAACTTACTGATGAACTTGATATGGATGTAAGAGAAGGAGAGGAACTAAGAGTAGGTTTGTGGTCTGAGTAACTGGGTAAATGGTGATGCTATTTATTGACATGGGCTGGAAGGAGAACAGAAATTTGAGTAGAGAGGAAACCAGCATTTCTGTTTAGGACATTAAGTTTGTGATGCCTTTGAGATATCCAAGTAGAAACATGAAGCCATCTGGGGCTCTGAGGCTAGGTCCAGGGAGGGCAGAGGAATCTGAGAGCTGTCAGCTCATTGGAAGCTGTGGGTCACACATTATAACCTAAGGAAAGAGTGTTGATGGGGAAGAGAAGGGTATGAGAATAGGACCTTGGGGATCTCCAACTTTTAGGAGTCCAGGAAAGGAGGAAGACCTGGCAAAGGAGGTTGAGGAGTGACCTCTGAGGCAGGAGGAAAAATAGAAGAATGTGGTGTCCCAAAGCCTAGACAAGAAAGTATTTCAAATGCTGCTGAGAGATTAGGGGTGGGATGAGGATGAAGAATTGACCAATCCCTGGCCTCGGCCTGATGTAGGTCATCAGTGACATTGATAAGAGAAGAAGAGAAGAGATAGGGAGGAAAGCTCCATTTTTACAGGGTGGTTAGTAACATGGATTTTGGAATTATCCAGATGATGGTAATAGCGCCCATAATTATGACTCAGTATCTACCAGGTGTTTTGTAAAAATCGTCTAATCCTCTAAACTCTGTGAGGCAGGTAGTGCCCTCATATTCATTTTATAGAAAAAGAAATCAAAGTATTTAAACAAACTGACTAGCGTTACACCCCATCAGTGGCAAAACCAGGATTCAAACAGAAGCTATTTGACTTTAGAGCCATACCTTAACCATTAAAAATTTTTTTTAATTAAAAAAAATTTTTTTATTGAAGTATAGTTGATTTACAATGTTGTGTTAGTTTCAGGTGTACAGCAAAGTGATTCAGTTATACATATATACTTTAACCATCTTGATAAACTGCTTCCTATAGCTAGTTTAAAGCCTTGCTGTCCTACTGGCTGGCTGTGTAAATTTGAGTAAGTTACTTAACTTAGTAAGACTCAGTTTCCTACATTTGTCATAAAATGGAGATCTGATGTATGTAGAGGGTTTGTGAGCATTAATTGAGCTATGTATGCAAAGCCTTAGCACAGAGCCTGATACACAGTTATTATCCGGTGCAGCCTACTCAGGTCACAGATAGGGAAGCCAGACCCCAGAGAGCCCAGAGAACTCATCACAGGTGCAGGGAGAGTGTCAGAGGGATGGCTATGCCAGCGCCCTGACCTCTGGTCCAGAGCTCAGGATGTTAAGAACCTCTGACCAGCTCTGTTTCTCAGAAGCCCCCTGCTAAGGGAACAAAATACTCTTTGATGCAGTTCCAAAGCACCTCTGAGCTGCTCAGAATAGTCCCTGCTCAAGGCAACAAATAACTCACAGTGTTGTTACCTGCCTGATGACGTTTGAAGCAGCACTGTCCCGAGGAGTGCTGTCACCGGAGTGACAATCCCTCACGTTGTACAGCTCCCCACAGCTGACGCTCTGCTTTTGCGTTCTAAAATGCCCAAGGCAGATCACAGAAAGTGCCAGTTTATTCCAGTAAGCAGAAAGATATACATTAGGCTGTCCTATGGCCAAGTAGGGGAAATGTCTGATATGTATGTATATATGCATGTGTGCGTGTATGTATGTATACATGTATGTATTTCCTTTTCAGTCTATCTCAGCTGTGGTTTGGTTATGAAGAAAATTCCCAAAGATGAAGTTTGATTTGGAGGTTTCTAAATCTGGGAGGTTTGCAAGGTGCCATGGATTCAGAATCATGGACGTTGACTATGGAAGGGCTCAGAGAGTGGTCAGCTCAGTGGCCTTTGTGTTTGGGGCTGTGGGGGACTGTGAGACCCCCCCAGGAGCCCCTGAGTACAGGGAAAGACTGGGAGATGATGAGTTATGACTGCAGCCCCCAGCCCTTACCCGAATAGGTCTGTGTTTTGTTTTTTTTTAATATATATCTTTATTGGAGTATAATCGCTTTACAATGTTGTGTTAGTTTTTTCTGTACAACAAAGTGAATCAGCTATATGTATACATATATCCCCATATCTCCTCCCTCTTGCGTCTCCTTCCCACCCTCCCTATCCCACCCCTCTAGGTGGTCACAAAGCACCGAGCTGATCCCCCTGTGCTATGCGGCTGCTTCCCACTAGCTATCTATTTTACATTTGATAGTGTATATATGTCCATGCCACTCTCTCACTTCATCCCAGCTTACCCTTCCCCCCCCACCCCGTGTCCTCAAGTCCGTTCTCTGCGTCTGCGTCTTTATTCCTTCCTGCCACTAGGTTCATCAGGACCATTTTTTTTAGATTCCGTATGTGCCTTAGCATCCGGTATTTGTTTTTCTCTTTCTGACTTACTTCACTCTGTATGACAGACTCTAGGTCCATCCACCTCACTACAAATAACTCAGTTTCGTTCCTTTTTATGGCTAATATTCCATTGTATATATGTGCCAAATCTTCTCTATCCGTTTATCTGTAGATGGACATTTAGGTCTCTCATAATTTGCTTTACATGGCTATAGATGGCATTGAGGGAAAGAGCTTTGGTTTAAAAATCACTGATCTAATCTAACTTTCTTATCTTACAGATAAGGAGACTGAGGTCCAGACAGGGAACTGATTTGTCCAATATATAAGACTAAGCCCATCCCAGAGCTTAGACGGGAACTCAAGTCCCCGATTCCCATATGGTTGTTTTTTGGGTTTTTTTCCCCCTCTATTTAGTAGGGCTGGAAGTTGACTTTTATTTCTGCCCTTGCTTTCAGCGCAGGCATCAGTAAACTTTTTCTGCAAAGGGTTAGATCATAAATATTTTCTGTTTTACGGGCTATACAATCTCTGTTGCAACTACCCAATTCTGTCCTTGTAATGCAAAGCCGCCGTAGACAAAATGCAAGCAGGTGAAGGGGGTCAGAGGATACAAACTTCTAGTTATAAGATGAAGAAGTTCTGGAGAGGTGATGTAGTGCATGGTGATTATAGCTACCAGTATTGTATTAGAAACTTGGAAGTTGCTAACAGAGTAGGTTTTAAAAGCTCTCACCACACACCCAGAAATTGTAACTATGTGAGGCGCTGGAGGTGGTAACTAACATTGTTGTGGTGATCATTTTGCAATATATACATATATAAAATCACTGTGTTGTACAGCTTAAACTTACACTGTGTTCTATGTCAATTTCATCTCAATAAACCTGGGGAAAAAAAGAAAAAAGAGGAGGGTCCATGTACATGATAAGCGATTTATGTTTGTTGTTTTAACTTACTGGCTCAGAGCCAGGAGACTTAAATTTAATGCCTGTCTACTTCTCATTAGCTGTGTGAACTTGGGAATGTCATTTAGGCTCTCTGAGCTTCAGGTGTCTCATCTTTTGAGTGGTGATGATAATACCTACCGCCAAAGATTGTTGTGAAGATTAAACAGGATAAGGTATTAAATCTCCACTTTAAATCCTGTTTTTTTTTACGTACAAATACACAGCAAAGTGTTTTTATTTTAGTGTAAACCAAATTCTCAAAGAGATTAAACCTGAAGAGAGATTTATCCTTGCAGCGATGGGCACTGTTCTCGATGTTGTAATCCACTGTGGAAATGGGGGATCATTTTGACATTTCTCATGGATCATTGGGATATTCTCCATGGCCTGAGAATGGATTTTAAGATGTCTCTTAGGCTGGAATTTTAATTCCTTGTGAATTACATTGCTCACGTGAAAATGTGCTATACGCTGCAAATAGAGATTGCAGCTAACATCAATGCCAAATGAGGATTGCATTATTTTAAATTTGATTGATGTCATTCTCTCATTCATTCCTGAAAGAAAATAGTGAAGTCAGGTGGCTCAATACCAGTCTTCAGTGATACTTATTAGCATGATGGTTATTCAGTAAAGATATTCTTAAAGTGTAGGAGGCACTCGTACAACTAGATTCAGTTGCATGCTGAAGGCTGTGCATATTCATTTTTTCCCAGTTGTTACCAAGGGTCCAATTTTAATTTGTTTGCTATTTCTGTTAATACCAAGGCCCACTTAGTATATCCATTGAAAGTCCTTAAACATATTAATGGGAATCCTCCAGGAATTGCTACAGAGTTTTAAAATGTTTGTGAATTACCCTGACAGGCCTTTAGTTTTAACTCACATTAAGTAGATTTCATTATTAACAAGAATATGTGCAAATTAAAACGAGGCCATTAACATCTTAAATACACTGCATGTTAAAAAAGAAAGCGAGTTTGAAAAAAATTGAGGAAATGCATTTTGCAAAAACAAAGTTGCCAAAAATAGAAAAAAGAAACCAAATTTAACCTACCAATAAAGACATACTGATTGTGTTTACAAATGAATATTGAGAAATATTATTTAGAAGAAAGCAAATAGGACTGGAAATCTGGAGCCTGAGTTCCAGTTTTAGGTCAGTTTTCCAAAAAACTGTCTCTGTCTGCCAACAGAGAATTCATTATGGCTAACTTGCCAAATAACAAATTCAAAGAATTTGCAAAGTTTACTAAAACTGTGTTTATTTTAAACTGTTGGTTGATTTTTTCAAACAAAAGGTTTAGATGATTTTAGGGAAGTTTTTTAGGCGATCAGCTTTCATTCTGCCTTCAGAACAAGATTTTAGGAACTATTCGTCCTGTGTCGGGCCCTAAGTGCCCCTTGGTGGCTGGAGCCCAGGGAAGGGGATCAGAGGGGTCCCCCTCTGCTGGAGGAAGGTGGAGAGAGGGGTCAGCTGAGAACACAGCCTGGGCTGCCGACCCCAACCGGGGTTCCTGAGCAGCAGAGGGCCGAGGGCAGGGCAGGGTAGACCAAGGTGCCGAGGGTAAGGGTGGGCAAACACAGAGCATCCAAGGGCAGGGACCTGGGGGGAAGAGGCTCCTGGTGGTAGAGAAGGTGGACCTGGGGGTCATTGAGAGAGAGGCCCAAGGGCTATGCTGAGGATGAGAAGGCACCTGGCTAAGGAGTTCCGGCTCCCCACAGCACTACCCGTAGGTCCAGTAGGCATTGCTCTAAACCTAATAAGTAGTTAAAACTGGAGCACATTTCTGATGATTTGGGAAACTCAGAAATGAGTCATTGATGCCTTGGCATTTGGTGGAATGACAAGCATGCTGACTTTTATCAAACTGACTCAGAAAACTGGCTGTTCAATGAACTGGTCATTCGGAAACCAGACTCAGCTCCAGGTGGAGAGGCCCTAATGTGGACCCTGGCCAAGGTGCCTTCATCTGTGGGCCTCGCAGTAGAGCAGCTGGGGCCAGCCCAGGTCGGAAGAGCACAGGGAGGCCCTTCTCCAGGGAGGTGCCCTGCGGGGAGGAAGGAGGCCGAGCAAGGCAGGCTCTGGGCCTTGACCCCCCATACCAACCAGGCCTACCCTCTTCTACCACATGAGGTTTCTTGGGGGGAAAAATGTTTCACTGTTGAAATCAACAGAAACACATTTGAAAACCACTAGAAAAGATGAGCACACACCCATTGGAATAATAATAGGTAATACTTTTTGAGCACTTACTATATGCCACACACTGTGCTGAGCACTTTAAAAACATTTCCTCATTTAATCCTCGCTCTTGCCCTTTGAGGAAGGTGACTGTCATCCTTACATTATGAGTGAGGAAATGGGCTCAGAGTATGGCTAAGTCAGGACCTCTGATTTTTTCTAGAAAACTATGCATTCTAGAATAGCTCTCTCTGTGCAAGCTGCAAATGGCCAGGTGTCTCTCTTTTGATCTCACTCACATGGGGGCTTCCTAGAGGGTTTCTTAGGCAGCCTTTGGGACCACTGTGCAACATGAGCCTGACCTCTTTGCTGAACAGAGGCTCTGTCCCTAAAGTGAGGGAAGTCCGACCACCCGCCTGGGCTCCTCCTGTTCTGAGTGGTTCTCACTGCCTCACCTTTGTAGCCCCTTCTTTTCTTTCCTCACTGTCTAGCCAGAGCTTTACGGGTGCAGCCTCATTCCCACCTTTCTACAAAGACTTAAGTATTACCACAGTCACAGCTGCAGCACCAGAACCAACACACTGAGTAGTGACTTCCCAGTCAAGGTGCATACAAGTCAGTTATGCAAGATGCATGAGTTCTAGGGATCTGCGGACAGCACTGCGCCTGTAGATAACAGTCCTGGATTGGACACTTACAAATCTGTTAAGAGGGTAGATCTCACGTTAAGTGTTCTTACCACAAAAAACAAAAACAAACAAATGGAATCCAATACAGAGCATGCCTACTGCATTCCCGGCCCGGTACTCGACATCTTGCTTCAACAGGTATAACCCAAGAGTTCTGAGATCACTGCCTTTCCACAGACAGGGAAACTGAGGCATGAGGGGTGACGTCATTTCCCGAGTCACACAACAGGTAAGCAGCAGAGCCCTACTTCCCGCTGGCCACTTATTGTTCCTCACCTCTGTTTGCCAACCCCCTCACTCCCCTCTCCCCAGGCCGCAGGGACTCCATCTCTTCCAAACTCCTCTGACTCTTTAAAAAGCAGCTCACAGTTCTTCGGCCCTTCACATAGTGTGTTCGCTATTGTAAGTTAGCTTTTCAGGAGTTTGTGTCTCCCCTCTCCAGCTAGGGCGGGGGGCTCCTGAGGGCCCTCGCCCCCATCACTTCCCTCCACGGTGTCAGCACAGAACCGGGCACAGGACTTGATGACGTTCTGGTGCATTCTTCAGCCAGCACTGGAAGCCATTTCTCCCCAGGAAATTATGGCTTTCAGTTTGTTTGTATTGATTACGGCGGGGATTTGTTTTCTGTCCTGCTACATAAATGTCTTTATGGGATAATTGTCGCAGCTTTTCAGGGAAGGTTTACACTTCATGGAGTCAGCCCTTTCTCCAGCATCCATCACTGTCGACTGCAAACGTCAGCAGCTCTGAGTCTGAGCTTCTCCCCATCCCCAGCTTGTCCTGCCCTAGTGGGCGCCCTGGTAGTCGCCGCATTACCAGCTCCCAACTCCATGTAACAAATGCTTAAGTGGCCTAGTCCTGCTCCACAGACCTTTTCTCAGCACAAACCATTGTTGTTTGGGGTAAAGATTGGGGAAAAGACTTTGGGCCACATTTTTTTTTTTCTTCATAAATATGTACTTCAGCCGATAGCCAGAATACACAAGAGGAGGAGGCCAAAGAGATGCATGGTGGCTCTGGACCAGGGTGAGGATGCAGGGAGGCTCTGGACCAGGGTGAGGATGCAGGGAGGCTCTGGACCAGGGTGAGGATGCAGGGAGGCTCTGGACCAGGGTGAGGATGCAGGGAGGCTCTGGACCAGGGTGAGGATGGAGGGTGGCTCTGGACCAGGGTGAGGATGCAGGGAGGCTCTGGACACAAGGAGGAGGAGTTAGGGTAGAAACCCCACCATCGTCCCCATGATTTTCTTGCTCATTAGGAAAAGCTGCATAGGCTGCTTATCCACTGTGGTAGAGAGAAAAATAGCTCCCCTAAGATGTGCTCATCCTAAAGAGGTGCAAAGAGGAATTAAGGGTGCAGATGGAATGAAGGTTGTCAATCGGATGACCTTAAAATAGAGGGATTAGCCTGGATTATCCGAGGGCCCGATGTAATCA
Source organism: Balaenoptera borealis (assembly GCF_965194805.1). Classification (NCBI taxonomy): domain Eukaryota; kingdom Metazoa; phylum Chordata; class Mammalia; order Artiodactyla; family Balaenopteridae; genus Balaenoptera; species Balaenoptera borealis. The sequence goes on from NC_138872.1 coordinate 77,238,506, forward strand.
CAGTGTCCTTACAGGGGGAAGAGGGAATTGTCAGAGCTGTCAGAGAGATGGCAGCCTGAGAAGGACTCAGCTGAACGTCGCTGGCTTTGAAGGAGGAGGAAGGCGGCCATGATGCAAGGCAAGCAGGCAGTTTCTAGAAGCTTAAAAAGGCAAGGAAAGGGCTTCTCTCTTAGAGCTTCTAGAAAGCAGTGCACGCTGCCAATACCTTGATCTTAGCCTGGTGAGTTCCATGTCAGACAGCTGATCTACAGACTTGTAAGATATTCAGTTTGTGTGTGTGTGTTTTTTTAAACCACTAAATTGGCAACAATTTGTCACAGCAGCAGCAGAGAACCAATACAATCTGTAAATACTCTTAATTTGTGAACCTTTTGTCAACCAGAGGGAAATTTCACACTGGGGAGTTTACATATTGCTGTTTAGGTTTAGAACACTATCCTGGACTGCAAATCTGGGTGTTTCCTTTTTCACCCACTTCACTAGAAAAACCACTTTGTAGTAGTTTTCAAAACTTGCCCTGATTTTTTTAAGATGTATAAGAAGTTAAGCACTGGTCAACTGGTCAGTTTGGTTTTGCCTCTGAAAACTCTTTCAAAAAGCAATTTGTATTTGACCAACTTTGTGAAAATGGTGAAAGATGGCTATGGTTGCTAAGAGAGGCTGCCAGGGGGTTGCCATGGGAACAACTGTTTTTAAATCAGGAATAACGAGCTCTAACTGTAAAGAGCTGAGGTAGGGAAAACAGGGGAGGTAGCTACCTCTTACTTCCTCCTCATTAAGGGGAAACAGCCTGAGGTTTCCTGCCAATTCCTTAAGTTCAGCAGACATTGCTCTGCTGCTCTGTGAAGGGCAATAGTAAATGCATGGGTTTCAGATTCAAACAGATTTGGGTCTGAGTTCCTGATTCAGCCGTGCCATCTGCAAGACCTAGAGTAAGATGCAGAACTACCCTGGGACTGTGTTGTGTTAGTCGTGAAATGGGGATTATGACAGTAGTACTTGCCTCTTGGGGTGGGTGTGATTACATGAGAAAACACGTGCAGTTTGTCTCACACAGTGCCTGGAAGGTAGTAAGAACTCAATCCCTGATGGTGCTATTATGCTCAGACAAGAGACTTGCTGCAAGGCTCCAGATTGTGCTTCCAAACCAACTTGGAGAAAGACCTTTCTAAAGATTCCCAATCCATCAGGCACTGATAAGTGGTCCTCCAGCATATGACTGGTAGGCAGCTCAGCCCTCATGCGAGTCACCTTGAGCCAGCCACATCTGAGCTAGTCTAGACTCTGCACAGGGAGCAAGTCCAGTGCTCCCATGGTTGGCTGTCCTGGCAGCGCCATCAAAGTTTTGGCAAGCTTGCTGTTGGCTTCTGCCCTTCTCTCTTGGTGGGCTGAGTAGACAGGCGCTGATTGAGGCACCAGCTTTGAGGAGACTGCTGTAGATAGCCATCTGATTACGCGGGGCAGCAACTGTTTGCTTTCTCTGATTTCACCCGAGGGTGACTGGTGAGAAGGGCAGGAAGGCAATGAGAGGGGGACCAGACCCAGGCCATAAGCAGGCACAGGGACTTTGAAGACTGACTGACCAGTTTGCAGAAGCTTTTCACCACCATGAAGGGAAAAGGCTCAGCTGAGTCCCAGGAGCCGAGTCTAGGATGAGAAGCTGAGAAAGTAGCTAAATGTTGGGTTGAACTGGGAGGACTGAGCAGGAGAGAAACTAGAGGAGGACCAATTGTCAGCAGAAGGACCATGAGAGGATGGGGTAGATTACAAATGATGGAGAGAGCGGACCTGGGGCAGCTCTGCCCTGGAGGATGTGTGCTTCTGGCTTGGCAAACCCAAGGGGCGATGGCGAGCTGTCTGTGAGACCTGGCTGGCCAGCTCAGGCCATTAGAAAAACTCACCTGGCCACTAGCAGAACCAGCCTTCGTATAAGACCTCAGTGAGAAGTTTCCATTGGGCCCAGAGTCAGGAAACGGTGGACCTTTTCTCTAATTGGTTTGTTCCTGTCTGAAGTCAGACCTGGGGAATTGCTCAGGTATCCTTATTCACCATTGGCTGCTGGAAACCTTAGAGCCACATACGTGTTCCATGCAGAACATGTGCATGATCTTGGAGGCATGTATGTTTGATTTAGATTCAGTCCTGGATTCATCCTGTGTTCCTACTCTGGTTTGCCTTTCTGACTTAACACTTAAAAATTGTTGAATCTTGCTTCCTAACTAAGAAATATGCTTTTAAATTTAATTTGTCTTCATTTTACAAATAAGTTTTTGTAATTACAAAATAGTATAATCTATGGTACAGTACAGTCTATCATCAAATCTATCTATATCTATGGTATGCTCATGTATACTATGGCTGTAGTATTATCTGTAATCAAATCTATAATCAAAATAGCACAATCCTCCTTATGCTGAATGGGAAGCAGACATATATAAGGAAAACTCATCTCTAGTCCCACTACTATTAACATTTCAGAGCACTGTGGCACTTTGGAGTCACCACTGGAATGGAAACGAGGTTTTGGCCTTCTCACCCAGTGTTCCACGAACTTAACGGTCCAGCTGCTCAGGCTGGGGATGACTTCTAGAGAAGGATTTCCTGTTGGAAATGTAATTGCATTTGGGAATAATTATAGAGGCTGTGATTATGTACAGACTGCCTCCCCTAATAACCAGGAAACCCAACAAGGTCTGAGCTAAAATCAGCTTGAAAATGGGTAGTTTTTAAAGTGACTATTAATAGTCATTAACTGGTTACCTGCTGTTAGCCTATTTCAATGAATTTTGAAGTTTGCAAACAAGTTTATGTGGACAAATAACCAGAGACCAGAATGGTAGCAAGGGTAAGAAAAAGAATATCAAGGAGCAATTTGATCTATTAAGCAGTTGTTGCGTTGTATCTCTTCATGCCCTGAAGAGGACAGGCATGAACAAAAAAATGAATTCTTTAATTACAACATTGTTTCATTAATTTAAATTTTTATTAGCCTATAATTATGTAGTGCTTTGGAGCCTATAGAATGTCAGAGGAACGTTTTCTTGTATCCAAACTAATAATGAAGCTGTGTACTATACCATTAGTTTGTCTAGTCCTTTAACTAGTATTTACTGAGTATCAATTTCGTGGCTGGTCAAGGACCAAAGATGACTTGCTCCTGGTCCCTACCTTCAAGGAGCTCCTGTTCTGATGAGGTGACAGCACACTGCATTGTAACTATGTTTTGCTTCTCTGAGGGCTTTGGAAGCACAGAGAAAGAACAAATTGAGGCAGCCTAGGGCAGTGGAGGGTGGAGCCTCCCAGGCAGAGGAGGACAGAGTGGGGTGAGCAGGGCTTTCAAGGTAGCAAACAGAGAACAGCGCAGAGGTCACAGCTGGAAAGATCCTGGTTGGTCTGAGTTGCTCTGAGTGTGGCTGGAGGGTTGAGTGGAAAAAGGTGGAGGGGCTAGCAGCCTCCTCCCCCTGCTCATCTCTGGGATGCCTCCTCGCCTTGTTCCCACACATTAGTATCTCCTCCTCCCATTCAGGTTCTGCTATTGTACCCCCTGCTATGGGCTCCTTTTCTGGGCTGGCTACAAGCTGTGACAGCATGGAAGGAATTCAGCAGTTGGTAAGTACTCAATTCATGTCAGCTATTTTCGTTATCAGTATAACTGGCTGCCATATTTCTATAAAGTTGCAGTGGCTTGGATTTGTGTATCTCTTAGTACGCACAGAAGCTTTACAGCCAAAGGGAAGTAGTTCCACACTGGATAAAACTTTTTGAGTGTAATCGCCAGGAAGATCTCTTTGATTTTCCCAAAGATAGCCCCTTCCCTCATGACACCTTTCCATGGGACAACCTTGGCTCCATCCCTGCCTAGTACTCAGCTCCCGGTGGACAAGAGACCAATGAAGAGAGTGAACCAGATGCCCAAGTTCCCCCTGGGTCCAGGCCGGGGTCCTGCTGCTGTGAGTTCTGAAATAGGACCCAGTGTCACATCACCTCCCCCAAGCCATCCAGAAGAAGATAGATGCCAAGGCAAGCATGTGAATGTGGAATCTTTTGGCTAGAAAGGCATTCCTTCAATTCTCCCTTTTGTGGGGAATTGCTGACATGCCTGGAATTGCCACACTACAAACACACCAGGCCATGATATGCAAACCCACAACATTTATGCTTTGGAATGTCAGACCTTTGAGTTTAAAAACAGACTTTAAAGAGTTTGAGAACCTGGCAACTAATCAGTGTTCTCTGCTCAGAATGAAAGCACAGAATGGTTTGTTGTGTCTCGATACACAGATGGCTATGGCTGGAGAAAATTATTTTTTCTCTATGGTACTCAAAACACCCATTTGTCTGATTTTCCCCCCGTTTTGTAATTTATTGTTTGGCATTTGGTTTGCATAGCCTAGTAGTGTAGTTGGTCTGCAAATCATTTTTTTTTTAACATCCTTATTGGAGTATAATTGCTTTACAATGTTGTGTTAGTTTCTGCTGTATAACAAAGCGAATCAGCTATATGTATACATATATCCCCATATCCCCTCCCTCTTGTGTCTCCCTCCTACCCTCCCTATCCCACCTCTCTAGGTGGTCACAAAGCACCAAGCTGATCTCCCTGTGCTATGCAGCTGCTTTCCACTAGCTATCTGTTTGACATTTGGTAGTGTATATATGTCAGTGCCACTCTCTCACTTCGTCTCAGCTTACCCTTTCCCCTCCCTGTGTCCTCAAGTCCATTCTCTACGTCTACGTCTTTACTCTAGTCCTGCCCCTAGGTTCTTCAGAACCATTTTTTTTTTAATATTCCATATACACGTGTTAGCATATGGTATTTGTTTTTCTCTTTCTGACTTACTTCACTCTGTATGACAGACTCTAGGTCCATCCACCTCACTACAAATATCTCAATTTCGTTTCTTTTTATGGCTGAGTAATATTCCATTGTATATATGTGCCACATCTTCTTTATGCATTCATCTGTCGATGGACACTTAGGTTGCTTCCATGTCCTGGCTATTCTAAATAGAGGTGCAATGAACATTGTGGTACTTGACTCTTTTTGAATTATGGTTTTCTCAGGGTATATGTCCAGTAGTGGGATTGCTGGGTCATATGGTAGTTCTATTTTTAGTTTTTTAAGGAACCTCCATACTGTTCTCCATAGTGGCTGTATCAATTTACATTCCCACCAACAGTGCAAGAGGGTTCTCTTTTCTCCACACCCACTGCAGCATTTATTGTTTATAGATTTTTTGAGGATGGCCATTCTGACTGGTGTGAGGTGATACTGCATTGTAGCTTGGATTTGCATTTCTCTAATGATCAGTGATGTTGAGCATCCTTTCATGTGTTTGTTGGCAATCTGTATATCTTCTTTGGAGAAATGTCTATTTAGGTCTTCTGCCCAGTTTTGGATTGGGTTGTTTGTTTTTTTGAGATTGAGCTCCATGAACTGCTTGTATATTTTGGAGATTAATCCTTTGTCAGTTGCTTCATTTGCAAATATTTTCTCCCATTCTGAGGGTTGTCTTTTCATCTTGTTTATGGTTTCCTTTGCTGTGCAAAAGCTTGTAAGTTTCATTGGGTCCCATTCGTTTACTTTTGGTTTTACTTCCATTTCTCTAGAAGATGGGTCAAAAAGGATCTTGCTGTGATTGATGTCATAGAGTATTCTGCCTATGTTTTCCTCTAAGTTTTATAGTGTCTGGCCTTACATTTAGGTCTTTAATTCATTTTGAGTTTATTTTTGTGTATGGTGTTAGGGAGTGTTCTAATTTCATTCTTTTACATGTAGCTGTCCAGTTTTCCCAGCACCACTTATTGAAGAGGCTGTCTTTTCTCCATTGTATATTCTTGCCTCCTTTATCAAAGATAAGGTGACCATATGTGTGTGGGTTTATCTCTGGGCTTTCTATCCTGTTCCATTGATCTATATTTCTGTTTTTGTGCCAGTACCATACTGTCTTGATTACTGTAGCTTTGTAGTACAGTCTGAAGTCAGGAAACCTGATTCCTCCAGTTCCGTTTTTCTTTCTCAAGGTTGTTTTGGCTATTTGGGGTCTTTTGTGTTTCCATACAAATTGTGAAGTTTTTTGTTCTAGTTCTGCGAAAAATGCCATTGGTAGTTTGATCGGGTTTGAATTGAATCTGTAGATTGCTTTGGGTAGTATAGTCATTTTCACAATGTTGATTCTTCCAATGCAAGAACATGGTATATCTCTCCATCTATTTGTATCATCTTTAATTTCTTTCATCAGTGTCTTATAGTTTTCTGCATACAGGTCTTCTGTCTCCTTAGGTAGGTTTATTCCTAGGTATTTTATTCTTTTTGTTGCAGTGGTAAATGGGAGTGTTTCCTTAATTTCTCTTTCAGATTTATCATCATTAGTGTATAGGAATGCCAGAGATTTCTGTTCATTAACTTTGTATCCTGCTGCTTTACCAGATTCATTGATTAGCTCCAGTAGTTTACTGGTAGCATCTTTAGGATTCTCTATGTATGGTATCATGTCATCTGCAAACAGTGACAGCTTTACTTCCTCTTTTCCGATTTGGATTCCTTTTATTTCTTTTTCTTCTTTGATTTCTGTGGCTAAAACTTCCAAAACTATGTTGAATAATAGTGGTGAGGGTGGGCAACCTTGTCTTTTTCCTGATCTCAGCAGAAATGGTTTCAGTTTTTCACCATTGAGAATGATGTTGACTGTGGATTTGTCACATATAGCCTTTATTATGTTGAGGTAAGTTCCCTCTATGCCTACTTTCTGGAGAGTTTTTATCATAAATGGGTGTTGAATTTTGTCAAAAGCTTTTTCTGTATCTATTGAGATTATCGTATGGTTTTTATCCTTCAGTTTGTTAATATGGTGAATCACATTGATTGATTTGCGTATATTGAAGAATCCTTGCATTCCTGGGATAAACCCCACTTGATCATGGTGTATGATCCTTTTAATGTGCTGCTGGATTCTGTTCGCTAGTATTTTGTTGAGGATTTTTGCATCTATGTTCATCAGTGATATTGGCCTATAGTTTTCTTTTTTTGTGACATCTTTATCTGGTTTTGGCATCAGGGTGATGGTGGCCTTGTAGAATGAGTTTGGGAGTGTTCCTCCCTCTGCTATATTTTGGAAGAGTTTGAGAAGGATAGGTGTTAGCTCTTCTCTAAATGTTTGATAGAATTCGTCTGTGAAGCCATCTGGCCCTGGGCTTTTGTTTGTTGGAAGATTTTTAATCACAGTTTCAATTTCAGTGCTTGTGATTGGTCTGTTTATATTTTTTGTTTCTGCCTGGTTCAGTCTTGGAAGGTTGTGCTTTTCTAAGAATTTGTCCATTTCTTCCAGGTTGTCCATTTTATTAGCATGTAGTTACTTGTAGTAATCTCTCATGATCCTTTGTATGTCTGCAGTGTCAGTTGTTACTTCTCCTTTTTCATTTCTAATTCTATTTATTTGAGTCTTCTCCCTTTTTTTCTTGATGAGTCTGGCTAGTGGTTTATCAATTTTGTTTATCTTCTCAAAGAACCAGCTTTTAGTTTTATTGATCTTTGCTATCGTTTCCTTCATTTCTTTTTCATTTATTTCTGATCTGATCTTTATGATTTCTTTCATTCTGCTAACTTTGGAGTTTTTTTTGTTCTTCTTTCTCTGATTGCTTTAGGTGTGAGGTTAGGTTGTTTATTTGAGATCTTTCTTGTTTCTTGAGGTAGAATTGTATTGCTATAAACTTCCCTCTTAGAATTGCTTTTGCTGCATCCCATATGTTTTAGGTCGTCATGTGTTCACTGTCATTTGTTTCTAGGTATTTTCCGATTTCCTCTATGATTTCCTCAGTGATCTCTTGGTTATTTAGTGGCATATTGGTTAGCCTCCATGTGTTTGTATTTTTCACAGTTTTTTTCCTGTAATTGATATCTAGTCTCATAGCATTGCGGTCGGAAAAAATACTTGATACGATTTCAATTTTCTTAGATTTACCAAGGCTTGATTTGTGACCCAAGATATGATCTATCCTGGAGAATGTTCCATGAGCACTTGAGAAGAAAGTGTATTCTGTTGTTTTTGGATGTAACGTCCTATAAATATCAATTAAGTCCATCTTGTTTAATGTATCATTCAAAGCTTGTGTTTCCTTATATATTTTCATTTTGGTTGATATGTCCGTTGGTGAAAGTGGGGTGTTTAAGTCCCCTACTATTATTGTGTTACTGTCCATTTCCCCTTTTTTGGCTGTTAGCATTTGCCTTATGTATTGAGGTGCTCCTATGTTGGGTGCGTAAAGATTTACAATTGTTATATCTTCTTCTTGGATTGATCCCTTGATCGTTATGTAGTGTCCTTCTTTGTCTCTTGTAATAGTCTTTGTTTTAAAGTCTATTTTGTCTGATATGAGAATTCCTCCTCCAGCTGTCTTTTGATTTCCATTTGCATGGAATATCTTTTTCCATCCCCTCACCTTCAGTCTGTATGTGTCCTTAGGTCTGAAATGAGTCTCTTGTAGACAGCATATATACGGGTCTTGTTTTTGTATACATTCAGCCAGTGTATGTCTTTTGGTTGGAGCATTTAATCCATTTACATTTAAGGTAATTATCGATATGTATATTCCTATTACCATTTTCTTAATTGTTTTGGGTTTGTTATTGTATGTCTTTTCCTTCTCTTGCGTTTCCTGCCAGAGAAGTTCCTTTAGCATTTGTTGTAAAGCTGGTTTGGTGGTGCTGAATTCTCTTAGCTTTTGCTTGTCTATAAAGCTTTTAATTTCTCCATCGAATCTGAATGAGATCCTTGCTGGGTAGAGTAATCTTGGTTGTAGGTTTTTCCCTTTCATCACTTTAAGTATGTCCTGCCACTCCCTTCTGGCTTGCAGAGTTTCAGTTGAAAGATCAGCTGTTAACCTTATGGGGATTCCCTTGTTTGTTATTTGTTGTTTTTCCATTGCTGCTTTTAATATTTTTTCTTTGTATTTAATTTTTGATAGTTTGATTAATATGTGTCTTGGCATGTTTCTCCTTGGCTTTATCCTGTATGGGACTCTCTGCACTTCCTGGACTTGATTGACTATTTCCTTTCCCATATTAGGGAAGTTTTCAACTATAATCTCTTCAAATATTTTCTCAGTCCCTTTCTTTTTCTCCTCTTCTTCTGGGACCCCTATAATTTGAATGTTGGTGTGTTTAATATTGTCCCAGAGGTCTCTGAGACTGTCCTCAATTCTTTTCATTCTTTTTTCTTTATTCAGCTCTGTGGTAGTTATTTCCACTATTTTACCTTCCAGGTCACTTATCCAGGTCACGTTCGTCTGCCTCAGTTATTCTGCTATTGATTCCTTCTAGAGAATTTTTAATTTCATTTATTGTGTTGTTCATCACTACTTGTTTGCTCTTTAGTTCTTCTAAGTCCTTTTTAAACATTTCTTGGATTTTCTCCATTCTGTTTCCAAGATTTTGGATCATCTTTACTATCATTACTCTGAATTCTTTTCAGGTACACTGCCTATTTCCTCTTCATTTGTTTGGTCTGGTGGGTTTTTACCTTGCTCCTTCATCTCTGTCTTCTCATTTTGCTTAACTTACTGTGTTTGGGGTCTCCTTTTCTCAGGCTGCAGGTTCGTAGTTCCCGTTGTTTTTGGTGTCTGCCCCCAGTGGGTAAGGTTGGTTCAGTGGGTTGTGTAGGCTTCCTGGTAGAGGGGACTGGTGCCTGTGTTCTGGTGTATGAGGCTGGATCTTGTCTTTCTGGTGGGCAGGACCACGTCCGGTGGTGTGTTTTGGGGTGTCTGTGAACTTAGTATGATTTTAGGCAGCCTCTCTGCTAATGGGTGGGGTTGTGTTCCTGTCTTGCTAGTTGTTTGGCATAGAGTGTCCAGCACTGGAGCTTGCTGGTCATTGAGTGGAGTTGGGTCTTCGCGTTGAGCCGGAGATCTCTGGGAGAGCTCTCGCTGATTGATATTATATGGGGCCGGGAGGTCTCTGGTGGTCCAATGTCCTGAACTCGGCTTTCCCACCTCAGAGGCTTAGGCCTGACACCCAGCCGGAGCACCAAGATGCTGTCAGTCGCATGGCAGTGAATGTGGCAGTCTCCTTGATGAAGTCAGATTATGAGGGTCTACAATAGCTGTTCAGCTAGAACCGGCTGACTTGGGAGCAATTTGTCTACAAGGCCATCTCCAGCAGCCTGTGGCTAAAAGTAGGTCTCTGCATGTGCTGCCAGAATCTTAAACGTTTATATAGAGGTCTTAACTGGGTTCAGTACAGATGGTCTCAAGAACACCTTACTCTCTCAAGGTGGTGTGCTTGAAACACCTCCTAAGCCTGAGGGTCTACAAGCTGCAGAAAGACGAGACCACCCACAAGCCGTGATTCTCGCCATGAACCCTGCTGCTGCCGTAGTGGAATCCGGCTTCCCCCGCAGCTCTGCAGTGAGCTTTCAGGGAAGTCTTCTCTCTGTGATGATGAGATTCATGCTACCTGAGTTGCCAAAGCCATAGAGTGCTTAAATGTTGGGGCTGGGGTACAAACCCAGCAAATATGGCTCCAGGGTCTGTGTTACCGCACCCTGAACGCCTCACCCCCACGAGCTGCCTCCTCAAACCCGCTCTGCCGCAGCAAGAGTCCTGCAAATCATTTTGTAAAAATTGATGATTCCTGTATGTTCAGAACAACACCCGCTGGGTTTTGACCACCACAAGATCAGGTTTTCATTATCTTATGGTCAACTGATGGGCTGTCATTGATTGACAGATCCAGGGTCTGGATTCTGTCCCTTGGTTTCCTGGTTTCTGTCTGAGCAAAGTGCAGGGGCCTCAGCACTTTAATTAGCGACTTGGATTTACTCTGTGTATTTGTCCCAGTCCATGGAGATTCTGTCCTGACTTGTCCTCTCAGAGTCATTTATTCCACAGTCAAGGAGTCTTTATTGAACTGCTACTCTGTGCTGGACCTTAAGGGTATGGAGAGACCAGATTACCATGGCTGCTCTCAGGTCACTCACACCGGGTAGGATGGACAGGATTCTGAGCTGTACAGACGTGTAGACAGAGGGAGGGCAGCCAGGCCAGCGATGGACAGCCACCGCGGCGTGGGTAGGGAGAGAGGTTGGCAGGGAGACTTGGTAATACTTTCCTTTTAGAAAATTGACCATTTTCTGTTTAAAATCCAGACAATATTGTTTCAGGCCATTGAAGTTCCATTGTCTTCTACATGTATGACCAGGAAGGAGTCAGACACATTACACTTAGCACCCTTCTGGCAGAGTGGAAAAAAATTTGCATATCACCAAATTCCACTAAGTGGCCTTTATCAACTCATTCGATCTCCCTGGGCCTCGATTTTTTCCTTCTGTAAAATGGGGATCATCTATATTGTTGTCAGGATCCAGTATAACACCATATATGTGAAAATTATATTCAGAAAAGCCTTGTCTTATGACCAAATAGGTAAGACACCTTGCCTGTCTATGTATTACCGATTTTCTAATCTCTGTAAATGTTAAGATTCATGAAATACAGATTTTATTTTAAAGAATCTCCTCATTCATAATAGCTGTTACCCATTTCCTCAAACAATGGATAAAAGGTATAATGACTACCATTTTGGAGGAGAAGGCTCTTCGGGTTTTTTTGATGTTAAAAAGAGCACCCCATACTCTGAAGTGTTAGGAAACCTTGAAGAAGAAGTGGGAGGTGGTGTTCAATGCCAGTCTCTGTTTTCTGCTCTGTCAGGCTCGTGAGCCTATAGATGATGCACCACTCTCAAAGTCCCGTCAACTTGGAAAATGACCAAGCAGTGTCAGCTCAGCAATAGTCATCCATATTGTGCTTTTGAACCCTGCTGCTCTAACTGGAAGGAAATAAGGCACAGAGGGAAATTGGCTTTTCTCAGCTGCCATCTGTCCGGGTTACCTTTGCAATGTCAGGAGGTGGAGAACTGTACAGGCAGCCCAAGTTGAGAGAGGCCTGGGTCAATGGACCTCCTTGGGAGCATGACCCTGGCTAACCCCATTTTCCTTATTTCTGTTTCCTTGTGGATTGTCATTCAGGATTTGAATTTCCAAAACATGCCTTTTACAATTCCGAATGATCTCCTGATACTTGTGTTGACTGTCTCATCCCAGGGTGGCAGACTGGGCCTTCTGCTTGCTTGTTGGTTTCTGGCACTGACCCGAATGTTTCTGGTTCTCATGTCCGCCCAACCCAAACCATAGCAAGTTCAGCTTCAGCCATCCTTGTCTGGAATCTTGGACAATTCATCCACTAACAGGGATAGAGCTGTCATGCTTTAGACTATGATATTCATCTCCCAAGATGTAAATTCTCTCTGTTTCATATCATCTTACATTGCAACCTAAGGCATGATATTTAGCCTCTCTGAATCCCAGTGTCCTAATCTGTGGAATGATACTGTATCAGTGTAGACCCTCCAGGAAAGGGCTGCCAACATGTAGTTAGAAGTGCAAGAGCCTTACCTGTGAAGGCTGGATAGGAGGAGCCTGTGGGGCCTTCAGACTTTTACTGTGTGGGCAGGGAAAGCTGTCAGCCATTATGCAGGCCTGATGCATGTGAAAGGAGAGCGGAGGAAGGGAGATAAGGTGGGAAGAGCTTGAGACAGTGGTGCAGCTCCTGGAAAGTCTTAGCCAGCTGAATGGAGAGCTGCAGTGCAGAAATTTCCCGTAAAGGAGTCCCATGTTAGGGCAGAACTGGCCAGGCCATGGCGTCACCTCTAAGCTCACTCATCCACTGGGGGACTTTTAGTAGTGATAATCTCCAGCCCATAGTCACAATTCATCACTGTGAACTAAAACTATTAATGTTTCAAATCAAATATTCATTGAAAACCTACTCTCTTGTAAAGCACCAAGCTGAGTGATGTCACGAGGAATTTGCAAATTGACTCAGTGTGTCCTGCAGAGAGAGAGATAATATAATTAAAATGAATTTTTTTTTTTTGAGTGACAGGTAGGGGAAGATGCCAAGAACAGGTGAGCCTCAGGTTAGATGAACTGGTCCAGGTGTAGGCCTTGTCCCAGAAAGATAGAAGTAGAAGTTCAAATTTGGGTATTCAAAGGGGCATTGGAGACATAGGCTTGATTTGGGTCAGCGCTGAGGCCAAGGCAGGAAGACCTAAGAAATCACAGGCTGGGAACACCTCAGTGCTTATAATTCATTGGGAATGGAAGCAGAAGGTAGCTGGGGGCCCAGCTCTCTGTGAAATCCGCTGCCAAAAGGTCAAGGTCCAGCCAGTTGGTCTGGGGTTCTGAGAGGCTTCTAGACAGGAGTAGAAAGATACATGTCATGTAGACTGAACTAATACATCTGAGCATGGAGGAAGCCTACAGTGGCCAAGCAAGATGCTGGCATCTACCTGCTGGGGGGATGGGCACATGGTTCACTGCCTCATTGGTGTTGTCTCTGCTGTGAAGCTGAGCTACGTCTGACTTGGGCAATGAGCACAGTATTTTCCAAGTTTTCTTCTCTGGAGTGCCACAACTTGGAAGCTAGAGCTGGCTTTTGCTATAGTGTCAGCTGTGGTTTCCATGCTATTAGAGAATCGTTTCCTGGTAGAGAACTTTACCCCTGGATGGCTAGTTGGTTCCATGTGTCGCCTATTCAATGGTCACATGTGGCTAAAACTCCCACTCAGTCACCTCTGTCAATCCCAGGGAACCATCAAGTACGTGGGCATAGAAACGAGGTGCAGGCGGTTGTTTGTGTTGTTTGTTGCTCGGAGAGAGATGCCTGCGTGTGGCATCTGAGTGAGAAGTGAAGAATGGGCATGGGTTTACCTGGAACACGCTTCCTCCCCCCATCATGACTTTATCTGCCTGAGGATATGAGGGTGGCCCACAAAGTTCCGGGGGGTTACAGAAAGCACTGTGCATTTGTAGACGTGCTGGTGATTGACAGTAGATGGAGCACGGAGGAAATAGCAGGGCTTGGAGAGAGGTGGGCCCCAGTGAGCAGAGCTGGAAGGTCTTTGTGCAGCCCATGAGGCACCTGGGCCTGATCCCGGAAGATGTCGAAAGCTATGGGAGGGTTTGGAGCAGGCAATCGGTACAATCAGATTTGCTTCTAGAAAGATCTCTTTGGCAGAAATGCAGAAGGGTCAAGAGTTGGAGTGGAGAACTGTTAGGAGGTTTCAGCAATAGTCCAGGTGAGAAAATGATGGAGACTGCTATTAAGCTGGTGTCATTGCACGGGAGGTAAGTGCACGGCTTGGAAAGAACAAAGAACAAAGTACAGTGAAAACAAGAATGCAAACCACAGTCTGTGGGCGACTCAGAGAACAAAGCCAGCAAGGAGTCCACAGGAAGCAGGTCCAGCTTCCCAGGCAAGATCCAGAAGGACCTCCGTGGAAGGGCCAACGCCTCTTGCAACAGTGATCTTCTACTGGTCTTAAAGATTTTTCCCAACATGGTGTCCACTCCCAACCAACAATGACATGTGTCTGGCAGAAGAATGATGTGATAGAATGAGTGCTTTCTGATCAGTCAGTGAATATAAGCTAGTCTAGATGAAGCCCCTGGAACTGGGTGATGTGGTTGATTCAGTCAGACAATGATGTCCATTGATATTTTGATATCCAAGAATATTTTGGTACTGCATTGCTCCTTTCCTCTTCCTTTGGCATTGGCATTACACCTGGTCATTCAGGCAATATAGTAGCACCTGTGCTCAGGTTTTGGCATCTGGAAGACCAGGATAAATTACTTTTTTTTCTAGTCTCAGCTTTCATATTCGAAGACTGAATAATAACAGTGCCTGGCTGTCATGAATTTCAAATGAGTAGGGGTCCCAGCATAGTGCCTGCCTTGCAATAAACCTCCATAAACGTTAGCCAGTATGAATATTATTACATGTCCCTTTGCCTTGGAATGTTTTGGTCTCTTCACACTCTCCCAGCTCATTGGGATGTCCGCATTTCGAGGAGCTGCTTCAATGCCCAGCCTCACGGTGGTGGGTCTCTGACCAGAACTGCAGCCACCCCGCCGTCCCTCAGCCAGCCCTCCCTCACCTGCCCTTCCCCTCCCCCCCCTTCTCCTCCACATCCTTCCAGAGTGTCTGGAACAGTGGAGGAAACCTGTGTGATTACAGTCAAAAGTCTCTCCGGGAAGCTCCAACCCTTTCAGGGTAATTTGGCATGATTTTATGGAAGTGAGCCTTGGGGAAAATTCAAATGTCAAGCATAATTTGATACTTGAAACATGAAAGAAAAAGCCTTCTGATTTCTTTTCATCTACATTTCCACACACCACACTGTCCGGTTTTCCCCGTTCTCTCTCACGGGTCATTACTCCGCAGTGGGGGCCAGAGGTGAAGCAGCAGTAGCAGGTGGCAATCTTTTAACCCTCCCTCCCCCCGAGTCCAGCATGGCCACTCAGTCTCATTCACTTACCCAGGTATCTCTGCCGACCCCGTTTTCTGAGTGCTGTCAAGGCAGGGTGCTTTAATGAATGCTGAGATCTCAGCTTAAAGATCAGCAATTACTTATACACAGTAGATGATGAGCTAAAGTTCTCTAACATGTTGTCTCTATGTCTATCTTAATCAAAAGGACACAAAACAGAGGGAACTTCTGTCTTTTTCCAGGCTAAAGATGGTGCATTAACAGAAGGCTTCTTCCCCACCCTTCCCCCCCGCCAGATGAGGCTGGACTACCCAACTGATCAGACCCTGAAGTTTGGGATTCCAGCTCCGCCATTTCCTAGTTGTGTGTCTGGCGGGTTCCCTCACTATCCAGGGATGAGTGACAGTGCACCTGAGCTGAAACCTTGCCTGGTGCCCAGCACCGACCTTGCAGGCAAATAAGGAATACGGCTGCTACTTCAGGTCCACTTCCAAACCTCACGTGAAATGTCTGCTGTGGTCACACTGACACAGAGCTGTGCAGGGAAGGGGATTCTGGGAAATATAATCCCATCTTAGCTGACGTGATACAGAACAAATCCAGTACAAGGACTCTAAAAAGTATATGCCAAGTGCTTAGCCCGTAAGGACACAGTTACCATGAGTTGTCATTCCTCTCCCTTTCCCTCTTTCATCAGCCCTTGCTCAGCTGAGTCCTTGTACCTGCCCAAGGCGGTAGCACAGGGGAGAGATAAGGATGCAGTATAAGAATCCTGTGTATGTGTGTGCGTGTTGGGCGGGGGCAGCGATGGGTGCATGCCATTCTGAGACCAAAGAATATAGACTGGGGAGAACTGGTTTTGGACATTCTGGGCTTTCCTTTTTTTTTGGTTTTTTGTTTTTTTTAAGTGTGGATGATGGGGAGTTTCCCCTAGTTTATTGCTCAGACATAAGCAGTGTCTGCCCCAGGCAGGGAAAAGGTAGCCTCTGAGAGAGCTGATACCACCGCTGTCCACCTTCTTCCTCTTGTCTCTTATTTTCATGGGTTTCACGGATAGAACACGATCTGCTCAAGCAAACTGGGCTTTCTGGTTTTTATTAAGCAACTGTTATTTTTAAATTAAGGATAATTTTGTTATCTAAAATATGATGGGGATTTCTCTTTGGAGCAATAAGTCACCTTAAACATTGGGGCGCTCAGTTACAGGGAATTTAATTCCTGTAGGAAGCCTTGGAGACCATCTCATTATCCTAATCTTTTGGGGGTTCCTGATGCCCAGCTATAGACATGAGGAGTTTGTTTTTCAGTAACTGCCTCCCAGGCTGGGATGTGTGAGTGGATTCCAGCTTGCACACAGTGAGACAGACACCAATTAGCATGACCGTTTTCTGGGTCTAGAGGGACAACAATATCTGCTGTGAAGGTCTTCTTGGATGTTATCCTGGGTTATCCTGAGTCTTCTTGGATGTTCTTCCTCTGGATCCATTTGGTTGATCTGGGGCCAAATCTGTCTACTGTTTTTTAAGTTTATTGAATTATAGTTGACTTACAATGTTGTGTTAATTTCTTCTGTACAGCAAAGGGACTCAGTTATATATATATAACTTTTTTTCATATTCTTTTCCATTATGGTTTGTCACAGGATATTGAATATAGTTCCCTGTGCTATACAGTTGGAACTTGTTGTTTATCCATCCTATATATCAAATCTGTCTATTTTTGAATCTATCACCTGATGAAGGGAAGTTATACTGCTATTGATTACAGGACAGACAAGCAACACATATAAGTTGACCAGCTTTCCAAAGACCTTGCTTGACTTGGTTTTATAGTTTCGACAAAGTAAGAATTTTTCCACTGACACATTTCAAGATCATTTCCTCACATGTTGCCCATATGTTGGTGTGGTCAGTTACTGTGGTCATTATTTCCCTAGCCAATAAGGGCACATGGATGGTGAGATATCTCATTGATTGGGCTTGCACCATTTGATGTCATCACAGGTGGGCAAAAACAGTAGGAATGGACAAAGCTCTAGTTATGGCACAAAAAGCCGTCAGAGTCCTTCCTGCAATGGTATGAACTTTCTTATTTCTAGAGCAATGATTCTCAAAGTGTCATCTCTAGACCAACATCAGCATCACCCAAAAACTTGTTAGAAATGCAAATTCTTGGGCTCCATCCTGGACCTACTGAATCAGAATCTCTGGGACCCAGCAAACTGTAGTTTAACAAGCCCTCCAGGTGATTCTGATGGCAGCTTAAGTCTGAGAAACACTGCTCTAGAGCTGGGAATGGACTCATTTCCTTGACAGCTGAACATTTTCTTAGTCTGCAGGACAGGTTCTTGTATGTTAGAAGAACCTGCAACACTCAGACAAGAGATATAGCTTTCCTTTCTGATACATTGTCCAAATCCTTAACTCTTACAGATAAAAACTTTGAAAGTAAAAAAAAGTGTGGGTGGGAGGAGCTGCCCAAGGTCACACGGTTAGCTGCAGAAATCGGAATGGCTTTTAGTTCTCTGGATTCCCACTTCAGTGTACCTTCCATTCTAGGCACTCGAGAAGATGCTGGGAGGATGGATGGATGGCTGATTAGGGAGGCTTGTTGGTAATAGTGCATTGTGTTGGGATTAGGATCTCTTTCAAATTGTCTCATTCTCTAGGTATGGCTAAGGGAGAATCATGGCACCCCACTCCCAAGCCTCAGTTTTCTCATCTGAAATATGGGAACAACAGTCCACGTGCTGCCTTCCTCAAATGAGGTGTGAAAAGGTGCAAACTGTATCTTTGTGAGGTGCAAACCGTAATGTAGAATCTGTCCAGGAAGCAGCAGTAGCAACAGTAGCAGCAGCCACTGCTACCTTTTCACAGGCATCCAGTGTCCGGGCTGCCTTGCTCTGGCAGACGGGAGGGAGCTAGCGTGCCTCAGGGTTGTCAAAGAGGCCACAGGGCTCTCACCACGTGGAAAAAACTATCCTTTCCTTTCATTGACTAATTCACATGACAGCCTTTCCCATTCTGGTTCCAGCTCTATCAAAAGCAGTGAAACAACCACTTATGTGATAATCATTTTATCACTCGGCTGCCATTGTAAATAAGGGATGGAGGCCCCTGTGCAGAGCCATCTTTACAACAGCTCCATCTAAATGCAAATGTAGATCCCCTGCCAAACAGAGAGGTGAAAGCTTTCCTATTAGCAGGCAGGAGATAGGAGAGTTAATTTAATGCTAAAACATTCCCGAGCAAGGAGAGCAATTTCTCCCGTTGAGCAGTGGCCTCATTTTCTCTCCATGACCACCGTGCCCATAATATGATAATTTTTACCTTTTTAAACTTTGCTGAAGGAAAAAGGACAGTCATCTGTCTTTGGAAATGGCTCCTTCTGCATTCATTTTATCTACAAAAATGCAGATGTTTGTCTATTTGGTGAATGAATGGCCTGGAAAAAGCTAAAAGATGAAGATGACTTCAGTGCTGTGATGTGCTGGGATTCAATGTCTGCACTTGACTCCATAAACTCCCCACAGGCAGGCTTGCTCTGTGATGGTATTTGCCCAGCCCAGACTAATCGGCTCGTTTTCTTCCTCCCTGTGGCCAGTCTTCCTGGGCTGAGAGAAGAGGAATTGAGGAGGAGAAGGGAAGAAAAAGAATATGGACAACCGAGTCCATTCATGTTGCAGTTATTTGAGCAGTAGAATGGGAGGACTTCAAATGGGTCCTTCTTCCTTGAGGAGCATCTTGGGTCAGATGCATTTCAGCTGTGTGGCCTTGAGCACTCACTCAGCCTTGCTGAGGCTTCTCATCAGTGTAGGGATTGGAGATAATCCACGTATGTCCCTGGAGAGAGGGAGAAGGGAGTGAAAGCTTTCTGAGCCCATTTCACCAACTGCCATGGCCTGCTTCCCTGCGTGACCCTCACAGCCCCTGGCAACCTTGGGAGAAGGTGGTGTTAGGCCCATTTTACAGATGAAGAAATGGGCTCAGGTGCTTCTCCTGCTCCAGGCAGCATGGCTAGTGGAGAAGCTGCAGTCGATCTTCATGACTCATTGATTCCACACTTGTGAATTGGCTTACTTGCTAAGATTTATCTGTAATCATCAAATCAATACTCGCTCTTTCACAGGCATTTGTGGACATGCATAGACCTGAGAAAAATTTGAGTTGCCCAACACATACGTTCCCGGCTGAGGTCGATCAAAGCAACACGCTTTTTGTCCAGCTCAGGCTGTCCACAAGGGTCCCTTTTGTAGTCTGTTTAGGGCCACATTTTTCGCATTTCTGTGATTTTGGTTGGCAATTTTGCTGTTTCGAATGGCCCCCAAGCATACTGCTGAAGAGCTGTCTGGTGTTCCCAAGTGCAAGGAGGCTGGGCTGAATCTTATGGAGAAAATGCATGTGTTAGATAATCCTTGTTCAGGCAGAGTTACAGTGCTGTTGTTGGCTGGGAATTCAATGTTAATGAATCAACTACATATTAAATAAGGTGTCTTTAAACGGAAACATAGATAAAACAAGGTTATGTATTGATTGGTTGATGAAAATATATTTCTCCCAGGAACAATGATTCAGTATTCGCTAATTCGGTATTTGCGGTGACTTTATAGAACATGATTACAGTGAATCATGAGTAGTGACTGTACATTGAATCAATTCTGTTTGCCTCTCCTGACATCCCTGAAGGGATGAGAGACTGTCAGAGGGTTCTGACCCTGCCCCATGGCACCCTCACCCCAGCTAGCGTTCCCTTCTCCTTGTTAGGATCAGATCTGCCCAAGTCCTAGGTCAGCTCTACCTGTACATGGGATGGAAGTGAAGATTTGCTGCTTCAAGAGGCAAGTAACCTGTTTGCTTATCAGCTGGGTATCTTGGGTGAATTATGTGCTCTGCTTCTTCTTCTATAGGGTGGAGTTCTTAATAGTATTTGGAAGAGTTGTTTAGGGAGTTAGGTGAGATTAGTATACCTACAGGGCTTAGCACAGTACCTCCATCATCATAAAACTTAATGACTATTAATACACCTAATAGGATCTTGGGTTGGAGTTATTTTTGTGGTGCTGCTGTTCTAAGCCTTCCCTGGCTGGTTTTTCTGGCTCTTGTCTGAGCCTCACTTTTACTCTCTGCCTATCTTTTCTGCTGCTGGTTTCTTTCTGATGGCCTCTCCTGGCTTCTCTGTTTCTAGACCTTACAAGCCCTGGGTCCTCTCTGTAGTGCCCAGGATCCACTGGCTTTCTGTGGGGGAAGCAGGGGCTATGGGCTCGCTCCAGTCAGACTCTACCTTCATTCTGCAGTTGTGGGCACAGAGGGATGTGGGTTTGAAGCCACCTAACAGATTCAATCACTGCTCCTCCCCAACCACAAGCTTTGCTTGGTCCAGCCCCATTGAACAGGAGCTGCTGAAGGAATTACTCCCACTGCGAAGAGAGTGATGAAGCCCACGTCAGGGGGCAGGCAGGAGCTTAAATGATACTAGCATGTATGTATGTATGTATGTATGTATGTATGTATGTATGTATGTATCAGGGAGTGATTACCGTGACAGAGGTACAAGAAATGCCACCTTTAAATAAATCTAAATAAAACTCCATGGCCCCAACTAGCTGAGGTCATTAAGAAGTCTGATATTTAGGGTGTCTCCCCATCGGACTGTATAAGAACTCAAGGGTTTACATAGTCCCGTCAAAACAAGGGTGGGATGCTTGCAGTAACCTGGAAGTTAGGTACTAGTACCATCCTATATTACAGATGAATAGAGTAGCTTGAGAGTTGAGACATACCCAAAATCAGGTAAGTAACTTTGGTAAGGAGACTGGCAATTCAAATTGAGACAGTCTGAGTCCAAACCCAGTTTTCCCAGGTACTGAGCCTTTATAAGAGGTGTTGGGGGGATAAATCAGGCATAGATTCTGCCCTCAACCATTTGCCAGTCTGTTGGGACCTTACATTCAATTCCATTTTATTGTATTTTTTTAAGACCATGGTAAATGCCAATAGGGTTGCCTGGGATTGCTCCTTGGAATGGGCCACCCCATTCACAGAACACCTCTGCTTCCACTGTGTGACACTTCCCTCCTGGCCATGGCACATCGAACCAGGGGGAAAGTGATTGGAGGGGAGGTGACTGGAGTCTCTCTCTTGGGAGAGTGAGTGTTGTGAGCAGAGTCAAGAAAAACCAGAAGCGGACTTCCCTGATGGCGCAGTGGTTAAGAATCCGCCTGCCAGTGCAGGGGACATGGGTTCGAACCCTGGTCCTGGACGATCCCACATGCCGTGGAGCAACTAAGCCCGTACGACACAATTACTGAAGCCTGCACTCCGAGAGCCCATGCTCCGCAACAAGAGAAGCCACTGCAGTGAGAAGCCTGCACACTGCAACGAAGAGTAGCCCCCGCTTGCCGCAACTAGAGAAAGCCTGCGCGCAGCAACGAAGACCCAATACAGCCATAAATAAATAAGAAAGAAAAACCAGGATCCCAGAACAAAGACCTATCAGCTCTCCTTGCTGAAAACCTGAGAGCAGCCCTAGCTTCCTATCTTTCTATTGGGTTGGTGGTTCAGATTTTCACTGGAATCTCAGAAATGCCTCAGTATCATCATCATCACCATCATCATCATCATCATCACCATCATCACCATCATCATCACCATCATCATCATCACCATCATCACCATCACCATCATCATCATCACCTACTTAAGCTCGCTCAAGTTGTTTTCTCTGGCTGCAATCAGAGCAAGTTTAAGAAGTACCCAGGGCTTCCCTGGTGGCGCAGTGGTTGAGAATCTGCCTGCCAATGCAGGGGACACGGGTTCGAGCCCTGGTCTGGGAAGATCCCACATACCGCGGAGCAACTAGACCCGTGAGCCACAACTACTGAGCCTGCGCGTCTGGAGTCTGTGCTCCGCAACAAGAGAGGCCACGATAGTGAGAGGCCCGTGCACCGCGATGAAGAGTGGCCCCCGCGAGAAAGCCCTCACACAGAAACGAAGACCCAACACAGCCATAAATAAATAAATAAATAAATAAATTATTAAAAAAAAAAAAAAGATGTACCCAGATCCATTCTCTAACCCAATTCACCACTACGCGTGAGGGCCTTGGCTCTGCTGAGTGTCAACCAGACTCAGAAAATAGACTCTGGAATCCCTACCAATCAAAGCACCCAGTACCCTGAACCCAGACCTTTTTTGGGGGTCAGCCCTTTGGCTATTTCTAAGTTTAGAATCTGTCAAAACGTGTCAAAATAATCAGTGAGGTTAAATGTCTGAATCCAAGTGACCGTTCAAAGACACCTGTTATTCTGTAGAGTCTACGATGTAGACATATGGAGAACTGGTGAGAATCAAAAGGAAGGGCCCAAATCATAAGTTATGATAAAATGACAGGAGTTGAGAAAGAAACAAAAATCATGCAAATCAGTTTCACGGAATACAGCATTGCCCTGAAAGGGTAGTTGACTCTTTATTAAATAGAGTTGGTTGGTTGTCATGTATAAAGTTTTGTGAAACTGACATTTTGGAGCCACCTAGCTTCATAAATATCTTGTTTTAGTTAAACCAATAAAAATGAAATGTGTTTCCTTCCCTCATACTAGTTGATTTCTCCTTTTTTAAGCTTTCAGCCTTCAAATCCTGTTCTTTCTGACTCCAAAACCCATGAATTCATTTACCATGCCTATGGTCTTCAAACTTTAGAATGCATAAGAATCACCCAAGGAGCCTCAAACGTTTCTGATTTTTGGCCCTATTGCTCAGAGCTTCAGAGTCAGAGGATCTGGGAGAGGCACCCAGGAATCAGCATTTTTTGATTGACACAAGGACTGCAATTTGAGGAATATTTCAGTACCCTAGATTGCCCTCAGAAAGGTAGCACTTCTGAAAAAAGGGAATTATGTGCTAGCCTAATGCACTCAGAAACCTTTTACAAACTGGGAGAGGAAATTATACCAAGACCCATTTTCCTTAAAATAGGGGTTGATTTTGCTTTTTGTTCCCTTTATGAAGATCAAAACTCCCTTTTCCCCTGCCATTTTCTATGGGATTATGACTTTTTTTTTTTTTTTTTTGCCAAAGATTATCACTGCAAATAAAAAATAAGAAGTATTTCCAATCCTGCTACAAAAATGTATGAGTGGGATGAAGATGGTCCCCAAGGCACAGTCAGTGAGGAACAACAGGATCCTATTAGCACATCCTGCTTTTATTTATCTGAGCAGTTTCCAACCTATTTTAAAGTCTTTCACACTTTCCATAGAGAAACAGTATATTATTTCTAGTAAGAACTGAAAGCTGGGGATTCAGGCCACATGTAAGCTACCTCTAGAGATACTTGGAGTTTTTCTACTTGCCTAGAGCCTGCTCTGTTCTCCAACCCACTTTCCTTGAAGGGATCAACCACTGAAGAGGGCAGGAAATGGGAGTTAAAGTGCCATTGATTCTCTTCGCCTAGCTCTTTTTATTTTTCCTGTCTGTGCCCAGAAAAAGAAAAAATACACCAGGGAGTCGGGAGTTGGATAGGTTTATCTGAAAGAGATGGCAAGGGTGAGGCAATATAACAAATTAAAGAGATAAAGACAGACTTCAACAATATAGATGACTTACAGTAGCTGTTCCCTTTTGGATGTCTTTGCTCCAATTAATACTTTCTACAGCCTTAAGGTAAGATTATAAAGTAGGTAATAAGATCCTTTAAATCCTACTGTTTTGAAAGAATTCTTATTGTCTAATTCCCTTGGCTTTTCTGTAATGCTTTCAAGAGGTTTCAAAGCCAAAGTTCCAGAAATGTAGGGCTTTCTCCCCTTCAGCCTGGAAGATAAGTAAAAATAATTGATTCTTCAGGGCCCTTAATTTGTCGGGATTGAAACTGAACCCTCAAAAGATCGCAGTCCATTTGCTGTATAAATGTTTCTGGGATGAAAAAGCTGCAGTCAGAGTAAGATTTGAGTCAGGTGGAAAAAAGAGTCTTAGGATTATGTGTGTGTCTATACTCAAAATTTTAAATGGTCCTCGGACATGTTAATAAAATTATATGTATATATGTATAAAGAGTTCCAAGCATTACTACTCTGGGATGCTGGGAAGGCCATTTAATACTCTGACCTTCTTTTCCTCTAAAAATTAATTAATTAATTAATTAATTTATTTATTTATTTATTTTTGGCTGTGTTGGGTCTTCGTTTCTGTGCGAGGGCTTTCTCTAGTTGCGGCGAGCAGGGGCCACTCTTCATCGCGGTGCGCGGGCCTCTCACTATCGCGGCCTCTGTTGTTGCGGAGCACAGGCTCCAGACGCACAGGCTCAGTAGTTGTGGCTCACGGGCCCAGTTGCTCTGCGGCATGTGGGACCTTCCCAGACCAGGGCTCGAACCCGTGTCCCCTGCGTTGGCAGGCAGATTCTCAACCACTGTGCCACCAAGGAAGCCCCTTTTCCTCGTTTCTGTTGGATTCAGTTTAGAGCCAGAAACTCTGAAGTTAAGTTCTGGCTCTGCTCCATACCATGATGGTGATGGAAAAGTCTTTCGTTCTTTCTGAAGGGGAGTTTTCCCAAGTGTAGAATGGGAGAAAGAAAGTTATTGTTTACCCATGTACCCAGTAGCTGTCATCCATACAGTCATTCATGTATTCATTCATTCATTCTTAAGCCCCAAGTATGTACTAGGTTCTAGGATGTAACAGTGAATAAGCCATCATGTCTAACTTTAAGAAACTCTAAGATTAATGGGTTGGTATATAAGTGAGTTGTCAATCACAATATAGAGGATTCAGATTTCTAAGAGGGGGCAAAATTGGGAGCAGTGGCAGCACATGGTTCCCTAAAGCAAAATGCAGGGGGTTGGGGATAGTAGAAAATAGCACTGGTTGCCAGTCTGACACCACCCTCTTTTCTAGCAGACTTAATTCTGTTCCTGTAATCTGCGCTTCACTAATCCAATCACGGTAATCCCTCTCTTGCTTGTGATGGATTTAGGCATGGGTTTGTTACACAATGCTGGTCACTGAGAATTGAGAGAAAGTCTGATAGAGAATTCTGAGAAATATTTCCTTGCCCTTAAAGAGAGACCCTCAGAGACTGAGAGAGCCTTTTTCTTCCTCTGGATATTGTTGTGACCTCGTGTTTTGCCTAGAACCATAGCAGTCATCTACAACCACAAAGGAGCAAAACAGGCAAAGGATGGGGGCGCAGAAAGATGGACAAAGCAGGGTCATTGATGACATTGTTGAGAAGCTGAATTCACCAACCTGAGAACTCCCTTATCTAAAGACTTCCTGTTTTACGATGTAATACATCTTTGTTATATTTAAACCAGCTGAGTCAGGGTTTCTGTGACTTCAGCTAAAGGACCCCTGGCTGGTGATATGATGCTTGATTCCTGAAGAAGTAAGAGATACTCAGGAGATGAGAGAGGAGAAGGGCAAAGCGAGACACATCATTGAAAGCTCTTGAAAAGAACCTGACTCACTGAAGAAGCCGGAGAAAAACAAAAAACAAAACCTCAGTATAAATGAGGGATGGCAAAAGACGAGCCTGGAGAGATAAACAGGGTCCAGGTCAGGAGAGCGATTGTGTATCTTCATGATAGTGACATAATTCCTCTTTGTGAAAGTGTAAAGGACTATATACCAGGGAGGACTCAGGGGACCAGCAAGTCCCTTCTGCCACTGATTCTCATCTCCAAGTCAGGGCCACTGGCTTGCAGGACTCCAGAAGGAAGTCTTAAGTCCACCCAAAGGCGGTCATCTGAGACCAGCTCTTCCGATTGTCATGGAAGGTTTCAGCTGTTACCAGACGGCAAAGCCACTTAACCCTTGTGGTTTGGGCTGCCTGCCTAGCCTGTAACCGGGGAGTAGACAGCTGTGGCCAGGCAAAGGTGCAAACTCCACTGTGCCCTGCTATGTAAAAGGAGGTTTTAGAATTGGAAGTAGAGTTTTGGACTGTCCAGAGCCCCTGTCCTGGCCACTTTGCCCATTATTGCTCCCCTCCCTTACAAGTTCAGTTCATCCTCATTGTTTGTGGATTCTGTATTTGCAAATTCACCTACTTGCTAAAATTTATTCGTAACCCCAAAATCGATACTTGTGCACCTCTCACAGTCATTCGCGGATATGTGCAGAGAGGTGAAAAATTTGAGTCGCGCAATACGTCCCCAGCTGAGGTTGAACAAGGCGACAATCTGCCTTCTTGTTTTAGCTCATGCTATAAGCAAGTGTCCTTTTCACTCTCTATCTAGTGCCACTTTTTTTTTTTTTTTTTTGCATTTTTCTGCTTTTTTGGGGGTGACTTCCCTGGCCTCTGAGCATAGTGATGAAGAGCTGTCTAGTGATCCTAAGTGTGAGGAGGCTGTGATGTGCCTTAAGAAGAGAATATGTGTGTTAGATAAGCCTTGTTTAGGCATGAGTGATAGTGCTGTTGGCTGTGAGTTCAATGGTAAAGAATCAATTCTATATATTAAATAGGGTGTCTTTAAACAGAAACACACTTAAGACAATGTTACGTATTTTTTATATAAAACTGTTTATTTAAAAAAATTTTTTATTGGAGTATAGTTGATTTACAATGTTATGTTAGTTTCAGGTGTACAGCAGAGTGAATCAGTTATACATAAATATATATCCATTCTTTTTTTTCTCATATAGGCTATTACAGAATATTGAGTAGAGTTCCCTGTGCTATACACAGGTCCTTGTTAGTTATCTATTTTATGTATAGTAGTATGTATATGTTAAACCCACAGATCTTGAAATCAAACTTGTGGTTACCAAAGGGGAAATGTGGGGGGAAGTGATAAATTAGGAGATTGGGATTGACAAGGTTATGTATTGATTAGTTGGCGAAAATGTTGTGACCAGAGGCTCACAGGAACCCAGCCCTGTATTTCCCTTAGGGGCAATGATTCAGCATTCATGGTGACTTGAGAGAACATAACTACTGAACATAACAAGAAGGGATTGTATCTCCTTTGTGTTATTGATTTTATCATAGGCATGTGCTACTGAGGTGATCACATTGTCTTAGAATCTCTGAGTTTCTGGGGCAATCTCTTTGAGAAGAGCCAGGAAGGATGGTGAGCTAGCCTCCGCTTGGATAATTCATCTGATGGGGTGCCCAATACCCTATAACATATCTCATTTTAGCTCTGATGACTCGGAAATACTTTCCTGTAGAGAGCTGAAAAATCTGCTCCTTGAAACGGTTATGCTTACCCTGAATTCTGCTCTCTGGGGCTTCATCAATTTGTTTTCTAATATGTTATTTCCTACAAATATTTAAAATAGTGATCTGATTCTTCTTCCCTCTGTCTCCTTTCTCTTTCAACTCTGTCTTCTTCCTCCTCCTTCCTACCTTCCCCCTTCTCCTCGACTCCCAAACACTGGCCTTTTAGCTCTGCCTCTTCCCCTAGGCAAATCATCTCCCTGCCCTTTCCACTCTTCCATATATGACATGAATCTGTTCATTGAACTCTATCAGAAAGTGCAGAGCAAAATCATTTTTTTAACCTTTGTTGGATTCAAACATATCTTACATTTTCAATCCTCACTCCATTTGTAGTCCTCTTTCTTACTCAAAGGTATCCCTGGATTTCATTTGCTAATTCATTTTAATTTGGTCTCATGTAAACCAAGCTCTTTTAAATACACCTGCTTTAGAAATGGGCCACCCATACCCTCAGGATAGAAGGATGACTGTGATAATAGTAGAAATTATTTGTGCTCATAAGGGACCAGATATGGCATTTTTATACTCTTCTTACGTATGTAAAATTACTGAGGCTGGGTCCCAATTAATGAGGTACTATTTATAATTATTTCTTGAAAACAACTCTTTATTTTAGAAATAGCTCTAAAAAAGGATTTTATTAGGGAATGAGGTATGTTAAAGGAGACCTCCTTGTGTTGTAAAGAAAGGAAGGGATTATTTAGAATGGGTATGTGTGCACGTATCTATGCCACTGAAGGGAATTGCTGAGCTGAGGGTAGGGAGAAGGATTAGAAAGGCAGGACACAGGACAGCAGATTGGAAGAATACTAAATGCGTATTACAGGCTCTCCCTTATTTCACACGATATTTCAGTGCAGTTTCCACTGAATAATTCAGGACTCGTATTCAACCGGTAGCTTACCTAGGATGGTTTATGAATGGGATGAAATAGAATTAGAAGCCTTGATCCCACCAGAGACTATGTATTCTCATTCATAATCATCAGGATTGTTCTTTCTGTTTAGAACAAGAAGGAGAACAAGAAGGAAGACTTGAATAGGAAAAAAAAAAAAAAGCCTGTTTATCAAACCTTTTAAAGAAACATGACAAATTATAAAATAATTAGATTATGCCTCAAAACTAGCACACTATTAGATTGCGCCTTATGATTTTTGTCTTTTGCCATCTTTCTAGACACTAGGACTCACATGTGAGTCCTCAAATGTAGAGTAGTGAGTATTTCATATCTAGGGAACTAAAAATTGCACTTAACACATAATTTCTGATTCCATAGCTGTCTGAGGGTTTCCCTGCCTTCACACTAAATGTCAAGAAGCCAGCTTCTTGAAACCAGCAGCACAATCTGTTTACCTTGTACTCCGTGGGGTCAACATGAGTGTGTCGCTAGAAAGCATTTTCTCCATCTGCAGAAGCGGAAATGACGTAGAACTGAAGACCAACTGTTCCGGTGACAGTTTAATTTTTAATCAAAATTAAAAAGAGGGACTTCCCTGGTGGTGCAGTGGTTAAGGATCCGCCTGCCAATGCAGGGGACACAGGTTCGATCCCTGGTCCGGGAAGATCCTACATGCTGCGGAGCAACTGAGCCCACATGCCACAACTACTGAGCCTGCGCTCTATAGCCTGCAAGCCACAGCTACTGAGCCCACATGCCACAACTACTGAAGCCCCCGTGCCTAGAGCCCATGCTCCGCAACAAGCGAAGCCACGGCAATGAGAAGCCCGTGCACCGCAACGAAGGGTAGCCCCTGCTTGCCACAACTAGAGAAAGCCCGTGCGCAGCAACAAAGACCCAACGCAGCCAAAAATAAATAAATAAATAAATTTATTTTTAAAAAAATTAAAAAGAAGCGTTCTGCTCCTACTGGTGAAAGTTGGATTTGATAGTGTGCCCAATTCAAATTTCCTCACTTCTTTCCTACCAGATTCCAAGTTCTTGCATTAATTTCTTAATTCCTTGGTTGATTGATTGGTTTGTCCACTCAATTTTCAAAACCACTTAATGGCATTGCATTGTTCTGATTCCTTTTAAAAATTCTATGTAGACTTACTTCTGTGGGTGTGAGGTTCTGAGTTTGGGTGCAAGTTTATGTTGGATAATTGAAAGAGACGAGGACATTTGCAGATTAATGGCTGCTTAATGGTAGGATGACTGAGTTGGGAATAATTCAGCTGAAAGATTTGAGGGTTTTTTTGGGTGGGGGTGAGAAGTAGGCAGTTTGCACAGAGGAAAGCAGAAAAGTTTTATTTTATTTATTTAAAGTTGAGAATTTTTAAAGTTGAGAATTGTGGGTTTTTTAAAATATTTATTTATTTACTTACTTATTTAGTTTTGGCTGTATTGGGTCTTAGTTGCAGCACGCGGGAGCTTCATTGCGGCGTGTGGGCTTCTCTCTAGTTGTGGCGTGCGGGTTTTTTCTCTCTCTAGTTGTGGTGTGGGCTCCAGAGTGTGTGGGCTCTGTAGTTGTGGCACACAGGCTCAGTAGTTGTGGCGCGCGGGCTTAGTTGCCCCGCAGCATGTGGAATCTTAGTTCCCTGACCAGGGATCGAACCTGTGTCCCCTGCATTGGAAGGCAGATTCTTTACCACTGGAACACCAGGGAAGTCCCTTATTTTAAAATTATATTTGTTCAGTGGTCACAAATCAGGGAAAAATTTTTATTGTTGTACAAGGTAATGTGTTGTAAAAGATTTCATACTGACTTATTTCAGATTGAAACGTCTGCTAACTCTGGGCCAACTGCATAATATGACAATAACTTTGTTGTTCAGAACACTTGTCTATGATGAAATTTATTAACAGTTATAAGATTTTATTGGTATCACATTCCAACAGTGTAATGTGATCTGTGGCCCATATTCCTCTATTGTGTACAGAACTGCTAATATTTATGGGGCCGAGCCAATGAGTAGTTTCACCAATCCAAGGGTTCTGCACTCTTTTGATGGACCTTTGATTAATTCACAAGATTTGTTTCCTGGCCCCGCCCCACCATGTGACTGTAAGCTTGATGACAGCAGTGGACCCTCATACTCTTGGGGTGTTCTTCACAGGGCCTGCCATATGGCTCTGCATTGCAAAGACTAGAAAGTTTCATGAGTAGATTTCAATGGACATACTCGTCCTCTATCTCTCTTCCTCCCTCCCTCCCTTCCCCCCCTTTCTTACTCTTCCCCGTCTCTATTCCTCCCACATTCTTGCTCTTCATCTCTCTCTTTCCTTTTCTTTATATGTAAACACCTGCTATGGTATTACCCTTCATATATTGCCTTTAAGCCTTTTAAGAATGAGCTTTGTTGCCCTTAAAATGTACCAAAGGAAGCATCTTGAATACACTTTCCTTTGACATTTATGAGATTTGCCCATATCAATTATCTGATGAATAGATGAGCATAGAGCCCCTTAGGAACTCTCTTCCCAGGGAAAACTGAGCAGACACTCCACAGGCAACCCAGGTGCTGAATTCCTATAATGAGTTGCCTGAAAACCCAGCAGATGTTAAGGTGTCTTGGGGAGAAAAAATTAGGCAATTGACAATTGTGCAGGTGTATGAGCCAGGCAGACTTAATATCAGGGGTGACACAACAGGATGTAATTTCTCATGTGGCTAGGAACATGGATGTTACATTTTAACTTCCAGATTCAAAAGAACAGAACTGTGGGTTTTTCTAAAGACGAAAAGCATTCTAAGATGGGACATTTGCAAACTAATGTTTTGTGGAAATAGGAAGAAAAAAATATCAGGAGGGAAACCATGGGGGAATAGAATAGATGTCAGTCCTAAATATGTGCAAGGCAAATCTGAGCCTTGCAAAGTAATGCTGCCCCAGGCCCATGGTACTGAGTGGCCAAATATCAAGGATCCCTGGGCTAACAATGGGGTCAGGAGAGGGCAGAAGTTCAAAGTTGCCCAAGGTCAGATCAGGCAGGCATCTGGCAATTCGTTTATAATCAGAAAGGAAAGGAATGACCAGGTAAAGTGAGCATGGATTGACCAAGAACACGTTTGGCAATTTTCCTTTTCTTGCACTAGTTGTAGACCAATGGTATCAGGAAGGAACATAGAAGTAGACGTAGGTTATATTTAGTTGTCTCATTTTTGGGGTTCAATTTCGGGTTCGTGAAACTTCACTATATTTAAAAAAATAAATGAGTGGCCATATAAATACATATTAATGAAATAAATCAGAAGAGGACCACTTGTACTTACTGTTGACAGTGTGTTAACAAAGGATTTTAGTTAATCCAATTTTGTGGCCAATAGCTCTGAAATAAGTTGTTAAAATTATATGTAGTTACAGCAAATGAAATGTTCAGACATAGGATAAGGGATCTTTGCATCTTGGAAGCTGTTCACGTGAAAAACACCTGGGCATTTTTGTTGAGCAAAAGTGCATTCTGAGCCTACAATGCAGCAGGAGTCCAACTTCTTTCCTCTGAGTTGGGGTGTGCTCAGTGGGAAAGCCAACCACGTGAATCATCTCATGATAGTCCCGTAGGCCAGATTGACCTGGGCTGGGGTGTTTCATTAGCTGGAAGCAGCTATAATTCAAGGAACACGTGAAAATTGTGGCCTGGAAATAGAGCCATAGGTCATAGCAGAAGAGCTTAAGGGGAGGCTTTGTGGCCAGGAGCAGAGGGAATCTGAAGTCTGGAAGCAGAGTCAATAAACGAAGAAGGAAAAGGTTCAGAATGTGGGTGCAACAAAGTCGCAATGCCAAGAGCAGAAGCTCCTGGGGGCGCTGGCTCTGTGCTGAAGGGCAGGTAGGTAGGCTCATTGAAAGGCATAAAGCTAATAAAAGAGCCAGTGGAATCTCAGGTTGCATTAATAGGAGTTAAGAGTTAGGGAAGGGAGGTGATGGTCCATTTGCATTTTGCTCTTGTGAGATCCCACCTGGATTATGGTGTTCAGCTTTGGGCACCAAGTTTAGATAAAGGTAAGGTCCCAAGTGGGGCTCCTGGGGAACACCGGGCTGGTGCAAACCATGTCCAAGTGACTGACACACTCGCTAAGTTGTGGCTTGTAAGCTGGCAAGTCCTTGGCTGAGACCACTAGAGGAAGCCCAGAAAGACAGCAAAGTCAGGGGCGTGTTGGAGAGTTACAGCAAATGTCACAGAGTCAGGATTGTTTGGTCAGGGCCATATTCACAGTGTCAGGTTTGCTGAGTCTCAAGGGCCTGACAGGAGCTCGTGGAGACAGAACCACGAGGACCAGGGCTCGGGAGAAGATCCCCAGAAGCACCGGGCGGGGGCGCAAGACAGGGAGCTAAAAACGCTGGAATTTTGGACAGAGAGCAAAGACGGGCACTGGGAATTGTGAGGCAGGAGGTGAGACAAGACAGGGAACCAGACACGGGCCAGGACCCTGGGAGGACCCTGGGTCTTAGAATTGGGCATGGGCCAGAGTGAGTCCACACGCTCCGAACCACAGGTGCAGAAGCTCTTCTGCTTCCCTGTGTGGTGCTGGGGTTCCAAGCATAGCTGTAAGGACATTCGTAAGCATCAACAACGGGTATGAGGCTACACTGTTGATTTGATTCTTGCTGCAAAGGCTTCATTGGCTTTTGTACTTCTCAACTTTATCTCTAATGTTTACTGTTCTAAATCTACAAGTGTCTGAATTTCGGGACTCTGCATTTCTATTTATTCCTGCTTGCAAACTGGCTGCTTCTTTGCTGAGCTACCCTCTTGTATCACCTGGCCAAATGAAGTCAGCTGCAATCAACACACAGATTTTGTCTTGTAACTCACTTCCCTAGAGCCACAAAATATTACCTGTATTCTGGGTTATAGCAGGTGACAATTTTACCACATACTTCAACCATGCATATCAGAGTTTGCCATCCTTCCAGCCTCCAATAATGATTTCCTTACGATAGACCGACCCCCCCGAATCCTAAGTTAATTCCACATCTTGAGGTTCATGTTAATGGCCACACCTCATTTTTTAGGAACCATTTTTTGTTGAGGTAGAAAAGACAAGATGAGGTCGAAGCGGCCAATAAATGTGACATTTTAGTGGAGATATATTTCTTGTTCATACTACAGGTCTACCTAAGGTGGGCTGGGAGCTTGGCTTTTTATCTTCCCCGCTCAAGCCTTCAGAATGAAGGAAGCTTCATCTCCATGTTGCCATGTTTTCCAAGAAAAAATGAATATGGTGAACTGCACACCAGTTTTTAAAGCTTCTGTCTGGAAATGACACGTGATACATTTCATTGACTAAAACAAGTCTCATGGATAGCTTACCTTTCTGGGGCAATCCACCATGTGACAGGTACCTGGATACAGAGAGCAAGAAATATTTGGTGGACATCACTAATGATTATCACGATAATAATAGCTGATGTCTATCAATTGCACTTTTTTTTTTCAGTGCTCTCTATGTACTAACTAATTAAAATCTCATAATTCTCTGAAGTAAGTACTATAACAAATCATTATTTTAATTGATGAGGAGATTGAGGCACAGAGAGGTTGAAATCTTGCCTGTGGTCGTACTGCTACTGAGTGGTAGAGTGAGACTTTTAACCCATGCCCTTAACCCTTACAGTTCACGGCCTCTCATGTGCTGCTGTTGAGCTGAAGCCATATTCTCTGTAACTTGCCTGGGTACCACAATGCTAGCTCCCTCTGCCTGGGAGGAAGAGGTAAATGACCTCCATCATGGGCACTAGAGGCAGGGGGCCCCCGGGGCAGAGGGTTGGCAGAATGAACAGGAGAAAGGCAACCCTTGTCCGGGCTCCCGTGATCCAGTGGGGGCACTTTTCCTGTTTAGCAGAGCACTGCATGCCTTTTAGCCTTGAGATGTTTCTGAACTGGTGAGACTGAAGGCGGAGGCTGGCCCTGCTCATGGAAGTGAGGATGTCATTAATTTCAGAGGCTCGCTGCAGTGGTGCCCAGCCGACCAGGGGGTGCCAGACAGTCCCTGCGCAGCCGTCAGCGTGAGGGGCCTCCTGGATTCTGCAAGACCTCCGCTGCTCTGCTTTGCCTCTGGTAATTGAGCTGCCTGACCTCTGTGGGAGTCTCCCTTCTTCTCCTCCAAGAAAGGAATTGATTTGTCAAACATATATCCACATTTCTCCACCCGGGGAAGATTCATTTTCTCGGCGAGCTACACATCATGCTTTCAAAGTCAAGCACTGAATCCTGTCACAGGCAATACCGAGGATTGTAGAACTCCCTATTTCTTCTCCTTCTGACATCTCCAAAATGTCAAGACATAAGTAAGCCATTTATTTATTCAACCGACATTTGGCTATAAAGGGCATTTATATCCGATAAGTCTAGAACCTCTGTTAGCGACTCAGGACCCCAAGATAAATAGCCTTAAGGTTCTTTAAGGACCACAGCCAAGTTCACATCAGGGATCCCTGGAGCTCGTGTGCAGAGTACCCACCCCCCCAATTAATGAATAAATTGCATCCTATATATACAGAGAGCAGCCCCTCAAATCCCACCTCACTGGGAGAGGTGCTAAGTACTATAAATATACCTAGTTTTTAAAAAACTGTTTAATGAGGAATAGATGGACAGAAAACTGCACCGATCATAAGTGAACGTCTCCATGAATTGTCAACACATGAGCACACCTCTTTATTCAGGACCCAGCTCAAGAAACAGAACATTACCAGCACCCCAGAAATCCCCCATCATGCCCCCTTCCCCCAAATATTCTCCATCGATGTAACCACTGTCTTGACTTTTGGTATAGTTACCCTGTTTTCAGCCTTAACAGCCTTGTCCCGTGCCACGTGTGTTTCTTTTCCCATGATGTACTCCCCAGGTGACAGTCCTTAGACAGAGATTGGGTGTCCCTCTTTGGCCCATGAATCTGTCATAAGAAACACACTCTCCTTTGATTGCCCATCAGAGGGGGATAGGGTTGTAGCTTTTCCCAGACTTGAGGGCTGCATTAATTTGGGTCCTGCAAGAAGCAGACATCAAGATGGAAGTAGGCATCCAAGAAATTGATTGAAGGAGACACCTGTGAAGGATAAAGGGGAGAGTGAGCAGGAAGAGGCCAGGAGAGCCTTCACACCACGCTGCCACTCTGGCCCCTGTGAAAGGATGGAGGGAAGGAAGGAGGATGTAGTTGGACAGGAGAAGCCTTGGGCTGCAGGCAGATTGTCCACTGGAGGAGACCTGCTTCGCAGGCAGGAATGGCCTAGCCCTCCTCCATCACTGGGAGTAGCTGGGGAGGGTGTGTCCTCAGAGCAGATGCTGTCAAGGAGCTGAAGGTGCCGAAGCTGGATTCCTCGCAGCAGGTTCTCAGGAAGGGGACTCTAGGTGGTACACCTCCGAGACCACCCAAGGTGGCTTCTTCTCTGCTGGGTGCATTGACCTCTTGGTTTGTCCAGCAGTTTCGTCTCACTCTCATTGCCATAGTCAGAGAGTAGAAAGTCAAACTGACCTGGGTTGGAGTTGTACCTAGTGCCTTCACTTCCTAGCAGGGTGACTGTATATCTCTGAGCCATAGTTTCCTCATCTGTGAATTGGGGGAAATTGTTCTCACTTCATGCGTTTGCTCTTAGGGAGTACCGTATTTAACTAAAATACGGTATGTGACATAAAGTGGGTGCTCTGCCAAGTCAGTTCCTTTTATTCCTTCCCTTGTAGGATTTCTTGTCCTCCTCACCAGGGTGCAGAGTGTACACTCTTCCTTAGGAATCACTTTTTCTCATGGGCAGGACACGTTCTACAGCGCTGGGTCCTAATGCTCAGGCAGCAGGTTCATTACCCCCCACTTAAGCCATGGGCCCCTTGGAAGTCTGGTGAGCCCTATAGACCCCTTCCCAGAAAACCATTTCTAAAGAATGAAGTAAAATAACTTAGGTCAAAGAAGAAACCAATTATACTTAAACTATTTATCACAATATTACAAAAACAAATTTGTGACATAGTAATGGATCTGTTTCTTTATTAACACCTTAGGTAACACTTTCTAGTGATGAGCCTAATAATGGGCCTAATTTTAAGTCACGATGAGCATAATTGCTATTTTGTGATATCTGCAACAGACATGATGTGATATGTAAATATCCGTGATTTTATCAGGGATAGAGTCACAGGCAATGCAGATTCTACTGCAGTTTGTTGTCTGCATCCATAATTGAAGGAAATGCTAGATTTCAGTTAGAGGTAACGGAAAACTAAAGATGTACTTTTTTCCCCTCCATCCAAAATTATGATTACAAACTACAAACCCCAGGTAGAGACCTCCTGCCTGAGATGAATTGTACCTGCCTGCTCCCTTTGGAGCACTTAATTTCCCAGAGAGGCAATGCCCCCAGGTGTTCTCCTTCAGACCCTGCCCTCCTGTAGCAGGCTTTCTCAGTAGCACATGTACAAAGGAGTCTGTACAAAGGGAGAGAACTGGTTAGACCAGTGAGTTGACAAGGTTGCTGGATTCCCTTTCTTAGTGATGTGGGCACATTCAGTCATGTTATTTTGTCCCTACAGGATGGTAGAACCCTGTGCATATCTGGGTAATTCTCATGCCCTAAAAGCACTTTTCAGCTTGTCTGTAGAATAAAGCATTCCCATTTATTCATTTTCTCCATCCCTTCCCCCTTTCCTTCAATGAAGGCAGCATGCATTTCCCACCATTCTAACCCAACTGAAAGTTCCAGATCAGGTTTGCTTTTGGAATCCACTAGTGGGTCCAGTGAGAGTTCAGGGGTTTATCTACTCAAAACCTATCCACACACTTGCCTATAAGACATCGGAGAATCTTATAATGGGGGAAGTTTTCATCCAGTGTGAAATGCAATCCTACAAGCTGGTATCACTTGGCAAGCACATACTGTATTGTGTCAAAGGCAGTGAGCTAGGTGCTGTTTGTATGTTTTCTCGCTTGATCCTGACAACTCCATGGGGAATCACTTGTTCTCATGTTTCAAAGAACGGACTGGAATCAGAGAGTTTAATAATGTTATTAAAATAACATACCCAGGACCTGAATTTGAAAGGTAGCTCTAAATTCTTCCAAATCCTTGAAAATTAT
This sequence comes from Balaenoptera borealis, assembly GCF_965194805.1. Taxonomy (NCBI): domain Eukaryota; kingdom Metazoa; phylum Chordata; class Mammalia; order Artiodactyla; family Balaenopteridae; genus Balaenoptera; species Balaenoptera borealis. Next base: position 77,276,054 of record NC_138872.1, read on the forward strand.
ATAAGAGCCCTCCTTCACAAAGTTCCCTTGATTAGGCTCCAGTATGAAAAATCAAAGTAACAAAAGTGAGGTAATGAGTATGATATTAAGCAGGTCAGTTTCATTGCCAGGCCAAGAACACTTGGGACCACAGTATGCCTTGGACTCTGCCCAGGTCCCAAGAGCTGCTGGTAGCAAAGGCCCCTTGTACCATGGCAAGCTCTACTGCATTTTCTGTGTTCTTGAGCTCTTTCTTTTGAACACTCAGATGCAGAGCAATTACTGGCTCACTGTGCACTTCTCTGTGGCCATTTAGTCTCCGCTGATTTGTTGTTGACATTTTCAGTAATCCATTCTGACATCCCCTATGGATACAGCAGTCACAGCCCAGAGGAGCACCTCCTGATGGGTGCAGGTGTATTTGCTGCGTGCTTCTGGCGCTCAGGATCCTGGGCTTCACTCTGGAATGCACCAGACAGAAGAGATGCTATGATGGCTCCTATCTGCATTCCTTTCTCTGTTCCTCACCAACCAAGTGTCTGCAGGTAACTCAAAAATGAGTAGCTGGAAGTTTCTTGGTAGTTTCTTGGAAAGTTTCAAGTTTCAAGTGGCTTGGTAATGTTTCCATGGCAGAAAGATGGACTCAGAGACAGGGAGAGAATTGGTTAGACCAGGCTAAACTCAAAACCCTAACCAAACCAAACTACTGTGGGCACCTAGCCTTGAGTGAGCCTGAGCTGGTTCTAATGTCCTTACTTTTAAAGGATCACGTTTTCCTCTCCTTTGCGATAATAATGGCGCCATTTACTGAGTACAGACTTCACGCCAGGCAGTTGCTCAGGACTCCAAGAGCATTATTTAAATTAATCCTCATAGGAATGCTATGAGGTAGGTGATATTATTGTATGCATTTGACAGATGATAAAACTGAGACTGAGAGATGTCATTTAGCCACTAAATGAGGCATCTGGGATTCAGATTTTGCTCTTAAGTGATTCCAAAGTTCACGTTCAGAAATCAGAATTAACGGACAGTGTGGGTACTGGTTAAGGGTGAATACTCTTTTATTTTCTTATTGAAAATGGCCATTTATTTCCTTCCAGTTAAGAGATAAAGGCATAATGTGATCATGCAGTAAGTGAGTGTGTGTGTGTGTGTGTGTGTGTGTGTGTGTGTGTGTGTGTGTGTGTGTGTGTGAGAGAGAGAGAGAGAGAGGGAGAGAGAGGGAGAAAGAGGAGAGAAATGGGGGATGGAGGTAGTGGGAGGAGTTGATATTAATTTGTGAAGCTTATTACAACCTTATACAAGGATGTGTGGGAAAGATGATGATATATTAGACTTTGGCAATCTGACATATATCTAGATTAGGATAAAAGTGATTACAATTTTAATGCTTGTTTTTGAAAAGTCCATGAAGTTCCAAGTGAATCTGTTGGAGGGCAGAGAAAGTAATGAAGGACAGATAGAGGTCCATGGAACTGTTTAAAGTGGGTTGGTGGGTGGAACAGCTACTTAGGGAATTGTCTGCCCAGCACATCCTGCTCTCCGGGAAGCCCTCTCCGCCCCCATCATGAGACATGCAGAGAGCTGCTGTATTCATTTCCTATTGCTGTGTAACACATTGCCACAAACTAGCTGCTTCAAACCAGACACATCCATTAGCCTGCGGTACTTTAGGTAGATATGTGGGTGGGCTTGGGTGGGTGCTCTGCCTGGGGTCTCACAGGGCTGAAATGAAGGTGTTGGTTAGGCTGGGCTTTTGCATGGAGGGTCTAAAGAAGATGCTGCTTCCAGGCTCGTTCAGTTGTTGGCAGAGTTTAGGGGGGTGGGTCACTCTGCATTGCAAGAGGCTGGTCTCTGGTCTTGCACGTGGCTCCTCCATCTTCAAAGCCAGAACAGCACGTTGAATCCTTCCCTCAATTTGATTCTCTCTGACTCCCTCTTCTGCTACAGAAAAAGCTCCCTCTTTTAAGGGTTCACCTGGTTGGGTCAGGCCCACTCAGATCATCTCTGTACTTTAAGTTTAGTTAATTTGGGATTTTAATTGCATCAGCAAAATCCCTTCACAGCAGTCACTCGATTCATGTTTGATTTAATAATCATGGGACAGGAATCTTGGGGTGTCATCTTTAGAATTCTGCTTCCCACAGCTGCCTTCTTCCTAAGTGACCACAGCCTTCATGTCACAAGTGATTAGACTGGAAATTGTCAAAGCTGGGCCAATTAGTTTATTTCCTGAGCTATTTGAAACTACCTCACTCTGCCTTGGGACATTGGAGGTGGTTTGTCTTATAAGCAACGGGGAGCCTTGGTAAAGTTTCTCAGCAGGAGAGTGAATTGTCACATCTATGTTTTTAAAAAGGTGTGTAGAAAACGGAACGTAGGAATTTAGAGAATAGAGAAAGTTGAGGGATCAGTTAGGATGTGACACAGGGTGGCCAGGGCACTTGGAAGGGGCTGTTGGAGGGAAGAGAGTCGACACTTTGGTGATAGAAACGGAAGGGTGATGGCTGGGAGCTGAGGAAAGGAGAGGCAGGCAGGTAGGGGTGGTTCAAGAAAGAGTCCCAGGACCTGCTGAAGAAGTAATGCTATTAACTAAGATCAGAACTCGGAAGGAGGTGTGTCTGGGGAGAGAATGAGTTCTCTGTGGCACCTGCAGGGAGCCCTTTCCAGTCGGCAAGTGAAAATGTGGGTCTGAAACTTGGCGGAAAGGAGGAATCTGGAGTTTCGATTTGGGGCTCATTGTGAACTAGGAGGGTGGCTGAAGTCTTGGTAACAATGACCTTAGTGGTGGGGGAGGGGGTAGAGCAGAGGGCTCCCAAGCTCTGAGGACACCGATGGTCTCTGCATGTCCAAAGTCAGCAGGAGAGAGAGAGGAAGGGAGGGATTGAGAGGGCAGAGGGCAAGAAGAAGAGAAGACACATGCCCCTTAGGTTTAAAAAGAGTCACAGTGCAATGATGTGCTTTGCATTGACTCTGGTACCTCTTCTCTCTTCCAGGCCCATAGATGCTTTTTAATTTTTTTAAAATTGTGGTGAAATACATGTAACATGAAACTTATCATCCTGACCATTTTTATGTGTACAGTTCAGCTCAATGGTATTACATATGTTCACATTTTTGTGCAACCATCACCATTATCCATCTCCAGAACTCTTTTCATCTTGTAAAACTGAAACTCTATACCCATTAAACACTAACTCCCCATTCCCTGCTCCCCGCAGCCCCTGGCAACCACCATTCTACTTTCTGTCTCTATGAATTTTTGACCACTCTAGGTTTCTCATATAAGTGGAATCCTACAGTATTTGTTTTTTTGTGACGGGCTTATTTCACTTAACATAATGTCCTCCAGGTTCATCCATGTGGTAGCAGGTGTCACAATTTCCTTCCTTCTTAAGGCTGAATAATACTCCATTGTATGTATATTTACCACATTTTGCTTACATAGTCATCCATCAATGGACATTTGGGTTGCTTCTACCTTTTAGCTATTGTGAAGAATGCTGCTATGAATATGGGTGTACAAATAACTCCTAGAGACTCTGGTTTCAATTCTTTTGAATATGTACCCAGAAGTGGCATTGCTGGATCATATAGAACAATAGTTCTATTTAAAAATTTTTGAGATGCCACAATACTGTTTTCCACAGTGGCTGCACCATTTTACATTTCCACCAAGAGTGCACAAGGGTTCCAATTTCTCTACATCCTTACCAACACTTGCTATTTTCTGTTTTTTATTCATTTTCATTTTTATAGTAGCTATCCTCATGGGTCTGAGGTGGTCCATAGGTACTTTTTGGCTGAACATTAGCTTGTGCTATCATTTTGTGTGATCAAACACTGTGTGTCCTGGCTTAGGGTGGCGAGAAGGCCCCTGGAAATTTTCTGGGGCATCTCAGGGTCCCCAGGCCCAAAAGTGCTAATGAATGTGTTTGATCACAGTGGAAGGGAAAGTGAGGCGCTGGTGAATATTCTTAGAATTCTCTAAATATGAGATGTAGATCAGCATCTGCTTGATAATCCAGAATGTGGATTTACCCTAGAGACTTTCCTTGTCTTCTTTCAAGAGGTTAAGTGGCAGAATGGAAAGGGAATAAACTCATTACGGACAATTCAGCATAAATAAAAACACTGACTAGCTAGGCATATGGCACATTATTTCCTTTGCTGAATTCCTTCCCACCAGGACAAGTGCCATACCTGGAAAAAATCTACTTCTCACAGGGCTCCGAAGTGAAGGCCGACAGCTCAGTGAAACTTTTCACAGAGTTAACAAGGTGTTTGATAATTCAGGTTCCATATGTTATCTCTCTGCTTAACTTTTATTCTGCATTTACAAAACTACATTTCCCCAATTATCTGCCTTGCTGTCAGTAAAACACTCTAAGATCATTTAAAATTCCAGGCTATAACTTGTCTCACACCCTTCCCGGATACTGTTTTTGATGGAGGATAATTGCTCAATTCTTTCCATGGAGTGGAGAGGTAGGGATGGTTCAATAACACTTTCCTGTCCTTTTAAGTACTTAAGAAAGAGAGGCAGAAACGGGAAATGGGCAAAAATCTCCTCAACCCTGAAGTTTTACTGTGGAAACCAGAGTGGCCCTGATCCAGAAATGCAATTAATTGCTAAATTCATCTATTCATGCATTCCCTCTCTCATTCATTCAAAATACTGGTATAACCCACAACACCATTCTGATTGGTCACCTTTCCAACCCCTGACAAAGGATGGGCTTGTTGGAAATCATTGACATTCCAGAGAGACGGTCTAAAGAAGCACTGAGCTAAGTGCTAATTTTTGGATGCTCCACTAGAGTACCAAGTGGGGTCCCAGCAATCTGGACACTTGGCTTCTGTTCCCCTGGATACATGCAGACATGCCTGTCATTTAGCATTTTGTTTTTGGCTTTCACTGGGGGAACAAAAAAGAACTGGCCGGGAGAAGAACATTGCTGTACTTTTATCTGTAAAGCAATGTTCTTCTCAGTTCAGGGCACCGTTACTTTTTGATTATATTATTTCAGCAGGCTCCTGACTGGTCAGTTACTGGGGCTTGATTCTGGCCCCCTCCTCCGCCATCCATTTTCCACACTGAGTCATCATTCTCATCATTCTAAAATGCGTATTTCATCATGTTGCTCCTTGTGATTGTGATGCTGCAATGGCTTTCCCTTGGTTACAGAATAAATTCCAGGCTCTGCTCCATATCCCGTGAGGCAACTCCCCATGGCCCATGACATCCCCTCACACTCCGGGCTCTAGTAAGACCAGTGGTGTAACCTGCGCTTCCCCGGACCCACTCTGCTTTCCCTCCCTCCACTGCCTCCAGCCTGCTCAGCCCTCTGCTTACCCCAACTCCTATTCTGCTTCGAAGTCGGACTCACTGTGGAAATTATTCTTCCTCCCTCCTCCTCCCCAAGTCCCCCCAGCCTGGGTTACATGCCTCTCTGTGCACTCCTGTGAACTCCCAGCCAGGTCTCTAACTTGGCGTGTATCACGCACTTGTCTGTCAACGTGTGCATCTCCCTCGAGGCTGTGGGTACCAGGCAGGACAGCTAACTCTGCATCCTTGTGTCCTCAGTGTCTAGAATAGGCCTGGCATTAGGAGACTTACCATAAATGTTGGAACAAAGTAGCCCCCAACCTTCTTCTGTGCCACAAATACGTGCCTCCTTGTCCCACTGCTAGAGTCACCCCATGATGAAAGCGTTGTTCGTCCCTCTTGGGAAGGCAGAGATGTTGGCACTCACAGTCACAAACACACTAATTACTGCTCCTGCCACGGTCTCAGAAGTGACAAGCTGCTCAGTGAGAGAATGAAGAAGAGAAGGTCTGGTGGTGGACCTGTGTCAGTGGCACCCTCATTTCCCTTTGGGACATTACCTTCACCTCCTGAACGTGTGGTCAGTCAGTCCAGAAGTCTCTGGAGGCTCCTTCCTCCAATTCAATGTCCCTCATCCCTGATGGAGAAAGGTCAGGCACCTGATCTAAACTCAGCGAATGGGAACATCTGTCCTGGGACCTTAGACTCTTTGAAATGAAGGAAGAGGAGAAGAAATAGTCGGAACCCAACTGGCCCTTGAGCTGATGGGGAGGAGGAGAGAAATCAGGCACATGAGTTCGTTTGCCTGTTTATTACAGGAAACCCCTCAATAACTTGATGGTTTACATAAGGTAAAAATGGATTTCTCTCTCATATAAAAGAAGTCCAGGAATAAGTGGCCCATGAATGGTAAAGCCATTATAAGAAGATGTCAGAGACCCAGAGTCCTCCTACTCTGCATTCCTAGGCTATGGGCTTGTCCTCATAATCAGAGGTCCCCAACCCCCGAGCCACGGTCCTGTACTGGTCCGAGGCCTGTTACTGTGAACTGGGCCACACAGCAGGAGGTGAGCGGTGGGCGAGCGGGCAAAGCTTCACCTGCAGCTCCCCATCTCTCGCATTACCCACTGAACCATCCCACGCCCCGCCCCAGTCCGTGGAAAAATTTTCTTCCACGAAACCTGTCCCTGGTGCCAAAAAGTTTGGGGACTGCTGCTCATAATCCAAGACGGCTGCTAGAGCACCAGCCTTCACATAAATGTTCCAGGTAACAAGATGGAGGAAGTAGAAGGAAAGAGGGAATGCTTCCTTCTTTTAAAGATATTTCCTGAAATTAAAAAAAAAATTTTTTTAAATTTCACATGACTTTTACTTATATCTTATTGTCCAGAACTTAGTCGTGTCTGCACGTAGATGCAAGGGGGTCTGTGGAATGTACTCTTCCAAGTGGCTGACAATATTGCTCGTGGGAAATCATGATTATGTTATTAAAGAAGAGGGTGATATGTATTGGGAGTTAGCTGGTAGCATCTCTACACTATTTGTCGTTGTTGTTTGAGAGGGGTGAAGAGTCCAAGGATTGTTTCAGAATAAGAAGTATTACAGTTTATATACTTGGGTAATGGCTGAGCTGGGATAATAACAGTAGCAGCAGTAGGTGTAGCATATACCTTTGAGGTGCTACGAAGTAACAGGCTCTGTTCTGGGCCTTTGTGTGTGTGCATTACTTAACTTGAACCCAGCTGACAACCCTATTATCATCCCCGTTATACAGATGATAAAGCTTATCCATGATCACAGGTTCCAGGGCTTGGTTTGAATGCAGACCTGAGTTGAAAACTCACATTCATCCCCCTTCCACACCTGGGTGCCCAGCCTTCGACATCAGAGCAAAATCACTTTAGTTGGTGCAATGCTCAGAAGCACTGTTTGCCTGGAGACCAGCAGGCAAGGGCCCTATAAAGGGAGGAGGCCAGTGGTGCCTCCCTAGTCCTGATGGGTGGGACAGACTATTTCATGATCACTTTCTCATGAGATGTCTGATGTCCTCATTTCATTTTGGGGGTTATAAAAAAATAAGAGGTAGCTTTTCTCTGAGAACCATTTTTTGGAGTTTTTTTTTGCTTCACATCTCAAAATGATGACTGATAGCCTGTGAACTTAATAGTGCCCGATGGGAAGGACTCAGGGTTGAATAGGCAATAGTTTAGTTAGTTAACATTATCAAGAGTCTAGTACTTTCCTTCTGACAGGAGTAAAGTTACTCTAAAGAAAAACTGTGCATGAAAATCAATCAATGCGTGTACATACATGTGTTTGCTGCTAAGAAGAAATAACCAGTTCAGAGTGATAATGGATAAGTGTGTGTGTGTGTGTGTGTTTATAAAGGTGGATGTGGGATAGAATAAATAGAAATCTTGTGGGTGGAACTTACTGAATTAATGTAGTTTGGAAACGCACTGACTCAAGCTGGTTGGAATTGGTAGTAATAATTAAAGGGACCCAGCAGCTAAAAGCAAGATCATGGCTTAGATTTGCCAAGCCAGGCAGAAATGCATTGAAATCCATTGACAAGAAAGGCACGTGACAGGGATGAAATGATTCTGATATTGTCAAGTTTCCATTTCTCAGCCTAAGTTACCCAGCTGAGACGTGTGGGCGCCACACAGTGACAGCTGACAAAATAAATGTATTGATGGAATGATCGGCTGGTTCCCTGCTAAGTGACAGAGGATGCCAGCAAGATTAGAGGTCTATGGCCAGTTATCTGAATTGGTTATCATCCAAGCTAGTCATCATTTTTACCATTGAACTAGGCTTTCTCCTATTGCAGCTTTTTAAGGGAAGTTCTTTGAGAACTGGACACAAATCTCCAGTCCATTAATTTTTTACAGTATTAGGGAAGGGCCAGAAAATGCACTTGAGAATAGCATCCTGTAATATAGGGGTGTCATACACAAGGTGTGGGGTTCAGGGGCTGAGAAGGAAGGATGTCCTTGTGGGGTAAAGGACAGGAAGAATGGCCTCAGGCAAAGCAAGCACAGTACCAGGCACCCAGGAAATCAGACAGCTGTGGCTTCATCTCCTGCTGGCAGAGTAAGCAGGAACCATCTATTGTGTGTTTTTTGTTTGTTTACTATGCAGTTTTGAATGGGGTGTGAAGAGACTGCAGCCCGGACATTGAAAGACAGGGCTTGCAGTGGGTGGAGAAAAGAGATGGCAGCTTGACCACAATAGAAGCTGGCAGGGTCTTCCTTACAGCTGCCAGAGCTCAGGGCACTGGGTGGGGACAGAGACCCAGGACAGCTGTGAGGCTGGGTGCAGAAGCCAAGTCTCCACTGCTCACCTGGTGAGTTCTCTGCATCTGGGTGTATTGCCCTCACTTGATGCTCAATTAACAGAAACACTATATGAGTCACACTTCTTAATAAAACTTTGTAGTAAGAGCGATTTCTCAATAATTCAGATACTCTTAGTACCAATAACGATTTACGCTGCTTGGTGGTTCACGAAGCTAATTATATGGAGGAATTGAAAACCATCATGTGGAACAGAAACAGACACACAGACGTAGAGAACAGACTTGTGGTTGCCACGGGGCAGAGGGGAGGGAGATGGAGGGACTGGGAGTCTGGGGTTAGTAGATGCAAACTATTATATTTAGAATGGATGAACAACAGGGTTCTACTGTAAAGCACAGGGAACTATATCCAATCTCCTGGGAGAAACCATAATGGAAAAGAATATTAAAAATAGAATGTGTATATGTGTATAACTGAGTCACTTTGCTGTACAGCAGAAATTAGCACATTATCAATCAGCTATACTTCAATTAAAAAAATGGAAAAAAAAACTTCATGTGGAGTTGGTGATATAAGAAGAGAGCCATCTCTTCATTATACCTGGCATCATTTAGTCATTCATTCACTCATTCATTCATTTATCAAACATCCATTGAGTAAAGTTCACTTCAGTATGAACATGTGGCACATTCATTTGAGCTGGTTTAAAATTGAAATCTAAGTGTGTTTTGGACTTATGAGAGGCATATGTGAGCAGGAGATTATTTGCTTTACAAAAGGATTTGCCATATGATTTCTTCATGTAAGAAACCTCCTTGGTGAATTTGGCTGTCCTGTACGCCTCCACACCATGTTACAGTTTACGAATGACTTTCCAGAATGCTCACGTGGGTTCCATAATAGTTCTGCTAGTGGGAAAGGCAAGGGTCATGGCTTGCATTTCACAGGTGGGAGAAGAACATTTCACTGAAATGTTAAGTGCTGTGCCCAGCCTCGGAAATAGCATGAAATCTAACTCCCACTTCAGTGTTTGCTCTATTTTATCATATAGTCTGTTAGATACATCTGCTTCAGTTGGGCACTTGACAGTTTACATTTTCACATACATTCCTTTGATTATCTTCACAGCAATCCTATGATACAGGTCAGTTATCATATTCATCTTCATCATCATCATCATCCTAAATAATGATTCCCATTTTATCAGGGAGATAATTGAGGATCGCAGAGGGAAAGATCTTCTTCCAAATGGAACCAATATGAAGCAACACATAATGGATGGAATTAGTCAGCTGCAGACGCAACCTATTCTAAGAGCCTTTATAAATGTGTTGCTAAGGAGATCTGGGGACCACCAGAAAATCCCATTAGCCTGGCATGTCTTTCAATCTAACCGGGGTGGCCAGAGTGTGCTCAGGATGAGCGTGTAAAGGAAAGCCAGCCTCAACCGAAACCATAACTCCTAGTTTGTCTAAACAAATACTAATAATAGAAAGACAGTATTTACGTTCAGTCTGTAGAAGGGAAATCAGTGAGTAAGAACTTGTCAGAACTGGTGAAAAAAGTCGCTGTGTCCAGTAACAAGAATTCTGCTGGCTGGTTGACGGGTTTCTTCTTAGAGTGAAGGTTGACCCCAGGCTGCCTAACTGAGTGACTTTGGCTTTAAGATGATCCTAGTCTCTGATCAGTTCTAGGTGCCCTACGTGGCCCCAGGTGGGAGAATGGCTTCCCTTGGACCCTTGCCTCTAAGAGAGAGAATGAGATGACTGCTGATGTGCAGGAAGGCTTTTGTGAAGCTCCCCCTCCCCAAAGAATAAGGGGCCCTTGGCTTAACTGCTGGCCCTGTGAATTTGGTCATCTGTTGTTAGGACCTCTGGAAAGCCTAATAAAATGGAGATTTTTGTCCTCAAATTGAGTCCAACTCCGAATTTTGCTGGCTCCGCCATGCACTGTCCTGGGAGATGAGTGGGCAGTCTGTACCGTCACCTGATCACACCTGGATGTCTTTTCTGCATAGTGATTAAGAACATAGGCTTTGGGATAAAGACTTCTGAGTTTGAATCTCCATCCTGCCACTTAGTGCCAGTGGGACCTGGGCAGATCCTTCACCATTTATGAACCTCAATTTCCTAATCTATAAAATAAAAATGAAAACAATAGTTACCTTGTAGGTCTCTAGTGAAGAGGAAATGAAATAATGCACTATGCATTTAGCACATGGCACTCAAATTAAGGTTAAAAATTTAAGTAGGCTAAGCCATCTACATTTCATGTGGTTTCCAAAGTATATCTGTATTTCATCCAGAGGGATGCATCTCTATTAAAATGTCCATTTAAGTGTCTTATTAAACTTTGCAGATGTAAACAGCAGTTGTCTGTCAGAGAGTCTCAGTAGGGGTACGTATCAGAAAGTGTTGATGGGGACTGAAACAAGTCTCCATGGAGATTCTGATATCCATGGGGCTTGCTTCCCTTCTGTTCCCCAGTCCTTTCAAGGAATGACTTGTGTGAATGAGAACTATGATTCATGGGAGGATGTGCGTGGTGTCACTCATCCTCTCAAAGGGCTGGGAGCCCCTCACAGTGTTATCCAGTGTCCTGTATGGAAGAGTAAGCAGGGAGCTCATCTGGTCATCAACCTCCACAGGGCCAATGAATGAAGAATTTCTTTGAGGACCAAGCAGGTTAGAAGTGTCCAAATGGTTCAACACAAAGGCCAACTATTGGGAGATGCAGGCAAAGATGCCTGCACTGAATAGTTCTGAGCTTCCTTTCTTGTCTTCTGCATGTCTTTGGTGGAGAGGTTCCTCGCGGATAGCAAGGGACCTAGGGCTTGGCTGGAGCATGAGCCTGAAACGAGAGTCCAAGTGCCTGTTCAACCAGGGTCTAGCCCAGTACTTGGCACAGCAGACCCCTGAAATGCTCCTGGGGAAGGAAGGAAGAGTTAGAGCCTATGGTGGTGCTAGAGGAAGGTTTTGGGTGAGAACAGACCCAGGAATTGGGCAAAACAAGATCAAAACTAAGGGGGGGCGGTGTTCAAATGAAATCAGAGAACGTGCATAGATTTGGGAGCCTGAGACCAAATTGGATGGAGCCAAGAGTGAGCTGCCCCTGAGACAGGGTTCCAGAGAAATGATAGGGAGGCTACTACGTAAGACTAAAGGCAAGTGCTATGGACTGAATGTGCCCTCCTCCCCCGAAATTCATATGTTGAAACCTAATCCCCAATGTGATGGTATCTGGAGGTGGGTCCTTTGGGAGGTGATTAGGTCATGAGGATGGAGCTCTCATGAATGGAATTAGTACCCTTATAAAAGAGATTCTAGAGAGCTCCCATTCCATCCCCTTCCACCATGTGAGGACTCAGTGAGAAGACAGCCCTCTGTGAACCAGGAAGCATGCCCTCCAAGCCTCCAGAACGGTGAGAAATAAATATCTGTTGTTTGTAAGCCACCCACTCTTTGGTGCTTTGTTACAGCAGGCTGTACTGACCAAGACACCAAGGGAACTCACAAAATTACAAACCGTTGCCGGAGAGGACACGTGGGAGCCAGGCTGAATTTTGCTGGACACCCCAACCTGCTCCTGACTTTTATTCCTATTCCCTCCCTGGCGAGATGTTGCTGTCCCCTGAATACCTTAAAGGTGCCGGCCACCTTATGGAGGGAGGCCGTCCTGAGGAAGGCTAGCTCTCATGTCTGTGAGCATGTGCACATGTCTCCCATCTCCCCATCCACCCTCAGAGCCCCACCTGCAGCTCTGTTCTTTACTGACTGTCCTTGACTGTTTATAGCCATGTGGCCTCCAATTAAAGCCCAGAGCCCAGACCTCGCTGCACTGCTGTGACAGGTGTAAAAGGGGGCTCAGATTGCTCAAGTGTGTGCTGCTCGCCATCTGGGTGGGGTCGGAGGAGAGAGGGAAGGAGGACGTATGTGCTTGCTGATAGAAATAATTATGAGGATAAGGTGGTGAGCACAGGACCAGGAGGATGGAAAATTAGAAAATACATGTGGCATCAATATGCAAACATGGGAGTGCGCCTGGCGGAGGAAATTACAGGTCTATCAGCTTAATATTCATTGCGTATAGGAGAATGCAAGCTTCCTATTGTACGTGGGAGTGTAATTAAATCAAGGAGTTGGACTAAAATTGGCTGCAGGAGAGGCTCGGGAATTAACGGCAGCTCCTGAGGCACCTTCCGCCCGAGCGTGGTGCCCGGGAGCCTGTGCACAAGCCATGTCCCCGTCGTGGGCGTGGGGTCCAGCCTCCCACTGAGTATAGATTTTCCTTCGCTCCTCTTCCTGTTCTGTTCTTCACCTAACACACAAGCCCAGTTGTCCCCAGGATATTTGAGGACAGAGATACATGAAAAGCACAGATTCAGGCTTCCAGGGGGAAAAAAAGGTACCTGTTTTTGTCACTGGCAATAGAGAAATCCCATGAACGAGGCATGAGCTGAATTCCAGCTCATTAGGACCCATCTCTGTGCAGTGATGCGAAGCTGTAGGAAGTCGCGCTGGGCAGACCCTGGCACTGAGACTCGGGCGGCACACTGCAGAGGAGAAGGCGGCTCCAACTTCTCCTGCTTTATGGATGGCAGTGGCCCTGGACCCCGCACAAATTATACCTCTGTCCAAGAGCCGTAAAGGGCCTCACAGGCCTGGTTCACTTGGTTCCCTTCCAGTCAGTGTCTGTTTTCGGTGGTTCTTCCACGTCCCTGGCTACATCTCCCCCGCCTCTAAAGGCTGAGGTCTGGAACACCTGACCCAACTCTCATCTTTAGAGAGTGTTTATATTGCTCAATGCAACAGCCAATAACTTGCATTATTAGGTACTGGAGTTACAATTCTACGTACAGTTTCCCTGCTGGGTCATCTTCAGTCCCCTGTTCCACACCCCCCTACACCCTGGGCTTACCCCGTGCCACATCCTGATTGAGGGTCTGGAGATTCAGAGTTAAGTACGACACAGCCCCTGCCCCTCAGGTAAAGGTAACCATGGAAGTGCAAATATGGAGTTAGGTGCTGAGGGGAGAGGCCACGGTGGAGCTGACATCGCTGAGGGCTCACTATCTGCCCTGCATGAGTGTGCTAAGCACTTTCTGCATATTGTCACATTAAATCCTCATGAGAACCTGTGAGGCAGCTACAGTTATTATTCCCATTTTACAGACGAGGAAAGTAAGACTCAGAAAGATGAAGAACCTGCTCAGAACCTGGTAGAGCTGGGACATGAGCCCCATCCCCTAGACTCCAGGGCGCCATGTTCAGTGGCTTTTATTCCTGCCACTGGTGTTGCTGGATTCTCCTCTCTTCCCCCATGAAGCCCAAACACTGCTTTCACTTAGGGCCTGTGAATTGGCTGTTTCTAACGCCTGGATCAGAAGCTCTTCACCTTCATTAAGTGTTGCTCAAATGTTACCTTTTCACTGGGGCCCTGGCCCTAGTCCCAGCACTCCCAATCCATCTGTCCCTGTTTTATTTTGTATAACACACATCATCTTCTAGTATAGCTTACCTAGTTATTACTTCTTATTAGTTAGTGTCTCTCTCTCTCTTTCTTTACTAGAATGTAAACTCCATGAGGGCAGGGATTTTTGTCTCTTCTTATTCACAGTTGTATTCTAGGCATTTACAGCCATGCCTGGTATACAGTGGGTACTCAACAAATGCTTACTGATTGAGTGAAAGAATTAATGAGCACCATGAAATAAAATAAAGCCTGGTAAAGATGTTTAGTCTTCATTTAAACACTTGTTCAATGTTTGCTCCAAGAGCTAGATCTTTCTTGTGCTCTTGTTGGGAAACTTGGCTTCCTTCCGAAATACTTGGCCTGATGCTGGCTGCCTGCTCATCACCTGGGCACACATCAGCCATTCAACACCTACCAACTCTGGTGGGTGCCCACAGCCAACATCCAGTCCGCTTGGCTGGTGCCAGTGCCTTACTGGCCATCATTGGACTTGATATGACTCCTATTAACCACTGCAAGAATGGACCCTTCAGTTTATTAGCTCTGCCTCCCTTCTCATTGATCTGACCACTCTGTATCTTGTATTTTGTAGCCCTCCCCCAACCCCCGGCTCAGCTGCTGGATAAGCTTGGTCAAGTTACTGAAACCCTCTATGTCTCCCTCCCCTCATCAATAAACTGGAGATGGCATTTTCACCTCATATGGATCAAACGAGATAACAAACATACAGTGCTTCGGGCTGTGCCTGGCGTGTATATGTACTCGATAGATGTCCGCAATCAGAATTATCACCTGTGTGCTGCCCACATGGGGCCATGGGATCCATGCTTTATTCCATTTGCCTGGCTGTGGAACTTCCTGGTTGATGTCCTAAGTGAAAATGGATTTCCTCGCTGGGCAGGAACAAAACTGCCGTGATTCTTCCTGGGTAACGCCATTAAACAGCCCTCTTGATAGCATTAGCTCAGGGGTGGGTACTGTGCAGTCAATTTTGTATGGGCTTTCAGAGGCCCCGGCTCTGGCTCAGTCGTATAATATGTCCTGATAAATGCCGGCTGTTTTCCTTTTCTCCCTTCAGCCCGGCTCAGCGACTGTGTTCCTCTCTCTGGAGGCTCTGCCCTGAAGGAATACACATTTCGGCCCCGGTTGCAGAGGTTTTAAATAGCAGGGAGCAGGTGGCGGGCAGCTCCCTCCCTTCCCCCTGGTGGGTACCACTCCACATCGGCAGCCTCTACGCAGTTTAATGCGCAACATAAAAACCCTGCTTTGGAGGTTTTCCCGTGTTATACTGTTGTTGATTAAATGAAATAATGTATGTAAGGCACTTAGAACAGTGCCTGGCAATTGGGAAAAGTTACTCTTTTTCTTTTTTTTTTTTTTAATTTATTTTTGGCTGTGTTAGGTCTTCGTTTCTGTGTGAGGGCTTTCTCCAGTTGGGGCGAGTGGGGGCCACTCTTCATCGCGGTGCGCGGGCCTCTCACTGTTGCGGCCTCTCATTGCAGAGCACGGCTTCAGACACGCAGGCTCAGTAGTTGTGGCGCACGGGCTTAGTTGCTCTGCGGCATGTGGGATCTTCCCAGACCAGGGCTCAAACCCGCGTCCCCTGCATCGGCAGGCAGACTCTCAACCAGTGCGCCACCAGGGAAGCCCAGTTACTCTTAAAGGATTTATTATGAGTAGTACCATTTTAAAAAATGTCTTGAGGGCTTCCCTGGTCCTTCCTCTGGATGATACTTCTTAGAGTCAGGAGATTGGTTTCCAGGTCACCATGTTTGTGATCTCTGGGTCCCTGTGTTGGGGACCTGTAACCCCCCATCCAGTTGGGGGCAAATTCCCTTGTCACATAGGAGCAGGGGGTGTCAGGCAGGGTGGTGCACCAGACCCACGTGGCCTTAGGAACTAGACCTCCTATCCGTAGTTGTGAGAACCTGGGCAACTACTTAAGCTCGGTACATTTAGTCTTCTCATCTGTAAAAAGGATATATCACGCCCAACCCAGTGGGTTAAGGAAAGATTAAATAAGATAGTGTATGCGCCGGGCTTGAAATACAAATATTATTTCTCTCCCACATACTATAAAAACTGCTCATTGGCTTCAGGGTTTAAATAGTTCTGGATAATTATAAAATTATATTCAAACTGATCTTTCTCAAGCCACCTTCCCAACCCCCACCCCTTTCTCTTTCATGTTTCCATGGAAGCGAGTTATCTTTCAAACTCACATCGCTCATCTGTTTAAAACCTTTATTGGTTTCCTAATCTGCTTTCAAAGCCCCTTACAGTCTAGCTCCCACGTGCGTGTGTCTCCATCTTCACATACCATCACTCCCACACTTCCTCTTCCCCAAACCCATGCTTCCTTCATGTTGAACCACTCTGGTTCCCCAGCATGCTTGCTTTTTCATGCTACCCAACCTTACATGTGCTGGTCCCTCAGTCTAGTCTGCATCTCTCCATTGGACACCACATCCCCTCAAGGGAACTTTTGTGCTGCCACTGAAACTGATCTAAATGTCATTCCAGGGAAGAAGTATAGCCTCCCAAGGAGGAAGTATGACCTTCCTTGACCTTTCCCAACCCAAGAATAGTTACTCACACCTTCCTCTGTAACCTGTATACATCTTTAGCTTTTATGCCGGTCTTTATTAGGAATACAGCTATACATTAAGAGAAAACTGGATGAAGAATGGCTTACGTTAAAAAAAAAAAAAAAAAAAATGTTTCTTTGGTGTTTCTTATTTAACAAAACATCCAGGTTTTGGTGGTATCTGGCATTGACTCAGGATCTCAGTGTTGTCATCAGGAAGCCAGGACTTTTCTGTCCTTCTATTTTCCATGCTTTGAGCATTAGCTCTCATTTGCATGCTTGTCACCTCATGGTTTCAAGATGGCTGCTGCTGCACCAGGCATCACATCTATGTTCAATGCAAAAGGTGGAAATTAGTGCAGCACTGGCCATGTCTGTCCTCTTTATTAAGGCAGGCAAAAGCTATCCCAGAGTATCCCATTAGACATCAGCTTATATTTTGTTGTCCAGAATTGTGTTACCAGCCTACTCCTAGCTACAAAGGAAACTGATAAAGTGAGTATAGAGTTGGGCACATCACCAACCCAAACACAAGTGGCATCTGTTAGTAAGAAAAATGAGAGAAAGGATTGAATATTGGGTAAATGATAATGACAACAGCAACCACCACATATGGTATTATAATTCTTTTGTTTCCTGTTTTTCTCCTTACTAAACAGTGAGTTCCTTGAAGTCCAGAGCATGGCTCATTCCCCTCTCTCCAGGACCTACAGTGCTGGGTATAGAAGGGGTTCATTTAAACATTTATTGAGTAAACAAATGAAATCTACACAAATCCCCCAACTCCCATCAGCTTATACACCATATAAAGACCAGTTTTATGCTTGCTCAGGAAAGAGCCAGGTGTTTGGCTTAATTCATATAATCACTTGTTGTTTTGGCTCCATGTGGTTGTAGCCAAAGCTTCACACTGGGGCTTATGCAATTTTCTCCTGGGAAAGCATGGATATTAAAGTCTCTAGGTTGTCAGTTCCCAGAAGCTGGAATTTGGTTCTGATAATAAAATATTGCAAAGTCTTTTACTCTCAAGAAGCTACCAGCTGACACAATAGCATTATATTAATTTTCTGTTTAATAAAGCATCTTAGAACCCTCAACATGGGCTGCGTGTGCCTGCCTGGGGAATGGGAGAAGCACAAGGCAGCAGTTCACTTAAGGCAGGATGCGCTAGATAAAGGGAATCTAATTGAAGTGTACAATGTGCTTACCATGTAGCTGCTGATAAAACATTACTGCTTTTTTTTTCTTTGCACAGTACAAAAGATAAAATCAGAGCCACTAAATCAAAGTCATATTTAACCGTATCCTTTAATCCAGGGCTGTGTACCTCTGTGGTTTGTAAGCGATTGCCCTTTGGAAGGGTAGCCTTGAGAGCTTGTTACTGAAGGGGTTGAAGGAGGGCGTAATTGTAGGCTCAGAGGAGGCAGGGGTGTTTAAACACAACTCCTGGCAAGAGGATGGTAAGAATCTCTGATTTGTATGAGGTCTGAAGTTCAAAGCTTATTTGCCATAACTCCGAGTAACCTTTTAATTTGGGTTAAAGAGTGCATATAATTTCTTCTTAATGTAACCAGCTAAAACTGATGATGATTAGATTATATATTCAGATTCTACCTATATGGGTCTTTGGCTACCAGGCTGAAAACTTGACATTTTTTTTCTTTTTTTTTTTTAATGGTAGTCCTAATCGGGACCCAATTTGAAAAGGAAGCAGTGGTTGTAATATCTTTTATTTTTGACATGATTATTCCCACCTCTTCCCTCTGCTGATGGAACATAAAGAAAAAAAGCTCCATCCTTCCCAAACCAATGGGATGAAGGGGAAACCCTGGAATGCCCTTTCCCTGGATGTTGGGCACACTGAGACTGGTGCCAGACTCCGCCCAGCAAGGTCTCCCCAAGACCCTAGGAAACAGTGTCTGTTGAGGCTCGATGGAGCCTTTTCAGTGACAGCAGGAGGCTTGCATGTGCCCTGGAACCTCCTTTTAGGGTGTGGGTCAACCAAATTTGTTCAAGGAAATTAACACCCTGCCCCCATCCTGCTGTTTTTTCCTAGAATCAGTCAAAGCCTCCACATGGCTGATGCGATGACAGAAAATGTTAACACCAGCAAATAGTCAATGTTTTTGTGAGAGCAAGTACTGACTAAAAAAAGTCAAGCTTTTTAAAAAAAAAATTTTTTTTTATCCTTGTTTTTACCTGGCTCAAGGGGTCAGAGAAGAAAAAGGGCTTTTTAATTTCTAAAAAATTTACTTAACATTCAAACTAACAAGTAGCAACTCTAAATACCAGTCGATTTTTACTCTGCATTAAAATTTGTCCTTTAAACTAAAAGAACTGTAAAGTTTGTCATCAGTACCTCATGAGTGAGGAGAGAGAATGGAAAAAGAGGAAGAATTTGAAATTGAGGATGTATACAATGGTTTTTATCCCCACCCAGAAAATAGTCTGTGGCCAGGGAGGAAACCTAACTCCCTCTACTCATCCCTTCTTTCCTACTCAAAGTAAAATCTCAGAATTGCTGCTCTTTGCTGTGAATGAAGATTAGTCTAGGGGCTTCCCTGGTGGCGCAGTGGTTGAGAATCTGCCTGCCAGTGCAGGGGACGCGGGTTCGAACCCTGGTCCGGGAAGATCCCACATGCCACGGAGCAACTGGGCCCGTGAGCCACAATTACTGAGCCTGCGCGTCTGGAGCCTGTGCTCCGCAACAAGAGAGGCCACGATAGTGAGAGGCCCGCACACCGCGATAAAGAGCGGCCCCCGCTCGCCGCAACTAGAGAAAGCCCTCGCACAGAAACGAAGACCCAGCACAGCCATAAATAAATAAATAAATACATTAATTAATTAATTAATTAATTAATAAAAAAGGAAGATTAGTCTAGAGAGGACCAACCTTTACCAGATTCCCCAGATTAGCAGTTTTCAATAGCAGCAGTAATCTCAGGGTTAATTTCAGCAAGTTGGCTTGATGTGGAGGTGCGGCCCAGTTTTTATGGCTAAGGTTTGTGAAGAGCTCGTTACTGTCCTTCAGAATCAGGTTATAACTCTTATTCTCAGGCCCTGAAGGCAGGGATCATTTCTTGATAAGCTTTCCAATAAAATCTATTTTATTTAGTTAACAAACTAATATATTTAGAAAGTATACAGTTCTTTCCTATATTCCAGGGTATTTTGTAGGTGCTTAATAAATTAGCTTTTTTACTCCTGATAATAACCCAGTGAGGTAGGTGCCATGGTAATCTCCAAATCATAGATGAGGAGACTGAGATGGAGAGAGTTTAGGTGCACTCACCTGGCTAGTACCTGGGGTGCCACAATTTAAACCTATGCTACTGAAACTGTGTCCCTAGCCACTGTGCTATGCAGCCTTGATGTAGAACTAACCACAGTATCTTATATATGTGCTGAGAACACATATATCAAGTAGATGGGCCCAGCACTCTCACTTCTGAACTGAGGTTTGCTGTCTGGGGTCCATACATATCTTTAAAATCAGGGGGAGTTCTCTGGTGGCCTAGTGGTTAGGATTCTGGGCTTTTGCGGCCATGGCCTGGGTTCAGTCTCTGGTCGGGGAACTGAGATCCCGCAAGCTGCGGGGTGCAGCCAGAAATGAATAAATTAATTAAAAAAAATAAAGTCAACTTCGGATTAGTCAGTGAAGTTCTATCAATAGTATGATGCTTGCATACAATGTAAGACATAGAGTAGGTGCTCATTAAGTGCTTGCTAAATGTACTGTTTTCAGAATAAAAGTCTCTGTCCTTTTTTATTTTTAAAGTATTCTTTCTTTCCCTCTGCTACTTCCGTCACTTCGTGCTCCTGGAGGCACGTGCATATCTCCGGGCATGGCAGCCTCTGGTATGACATGTCCCAGTGCACATCATCTTCCCTCGGCTTGGGCTGTCCTTTGCCTACTTTGTTTGCCCAGATACTCCTACTCATCCTTCAGTACACAGCTTGGAGTTCATGCCCCTGCCTTTGTGTTCTCATGGGCTTGTGTTCTAAGGCCCCTGCCCGATAAGATGCTATCTATACATCGATTGTTAACTCTATTTGCATAATCCACCTTCCTCACGATGTGCAGCTGTTTGAATGCAGAGCCTGCGCCCCAGTTCACCCTAATATGCCTGGTACACTGCCCCTGGTACACTTAGTGATGCCTGATGACTACATGAATTGGAGGAGGAAGACAGAAAACCAGAAGGCAAGACCACTGATATTTCACGATGACTCTTGGAAGTTCTAAGGAATTTAGGACCCTTCACAGTGGAAAAATATCAATAAGGAAAAATATCAAAGATCTTCGAGGTCAGTACAAAATGTTACACCTGGATGGAATTTATTTGCAGGGTCAGCTTATTTCATAGGAAATGACCATGTTTGCATTTCAAACAAATGAACCACAGTCAAATTGGTGCCCGCCCTGCCCCCACAGTCTATCCAAGGGCACCCTCCTCCTCAGCCCACAGGTAAATCAGTGAATATCTTTCCTCCTAAACGGTACCAAAGAAAAGATTATGCAGAGAAAGACCATTTCTAACATATTTTCTCCCCTGCAAGATGCAATCTAAAAACTACTTGCTATTATGGTTTGGAATAAGATATGTTATTAAGTGAATGACAGAAAAACAAGAAGACATCCATCAAAGTGTCTATTTCCTTCCTATATACAGGGCTTTCCCATATCCAGAGAGTGTCAACGCACAAATCATGGGTAATGATGTCTTAAGTAGAAGGAACGAGAAATACACAAGGAAAGACTCTTATAAATTGTGTCTTCTTTCTCTTAACCTAATTTTTTCTCTTTTGGCATTGTCTTTCAAAGGAGGAAATGGATGGCTGCTAGCTGCAGAGAGGGAATGAAGCATTTGGAGACAGATGCTTAGGAGTGAAGAGTAGGCTGTAGAGCGGCCGTGACCTCAGGGTCCCCCCAGCCCTGCTTCTCACAGCAGGAAGTGCCTTGGGGGCAGCTTGCATGTCATCTGAAGACCAACAGGGTAAAGGGCCTAAGAGAGAGGCTGGAAGCCAAGCTCTAGCTAGCAAGCATCTACTGAGAAGGGGTGATGGCTGTCTCAATCCTCCACCTAGAACTCATCTCAGAGAGACAGCAGCGAGCAGTCCTGAAGAGAGAGCTTAGTTCCCCGCCCAGGAGCTGAACCTGGGCAGCCCGGATGAAAATCAGGAATCCTAGCCACTAGACCACCAGGGCCTAGAGGCTAGAAGCAAAGTGGCCCTGGCTCTCTCCCCTGTTTGAAAGCAAGAATGTTTCAAGGAGGCAAAAACTGTAAAAACAGGTACAAAGTTTATCATAAGAGGCACAGCATAACGTATGGGAGAGCGCACAGAGAAACGGTTTATTTTTTTAAGTCAGAAGCTGGGCAGAAATACGCACCTGGAGAGGAGTGCAGGCATCCTGAATGAGGAGTGCAGTGAAGAGGTGATTTAAATCACTTATATAGGAGGGTCCTTCTGGGTCTTTGTTTACCTTTGGCTAATTATCTTCTATTTTTTAAAATATTTATTTTTCTTATTTTTTTTGGCTGCGTCGGATCTTAGTTGCGGCACATGGGATCTTTGTTGAGGCGTGCAGGATCTTTCTCTGTACGGCACATGGTTTTTCTTACTCTAGTTGTGGCACGCAGGCTCCAGGGCACATGGGCTCTGTAGTTTGCGGCACGTGGGCTCTCTCCTTTTTTTTTTTTTTTTTTGACTGGAACATTTAAAATCTTTTATTTTGACATAGTTTCAGACTTAAGAAAGTTGAAAAATGATACAGAGAAACTTCATATTCCCGAATGTTAATATTTTCCCACATTTGCTTTATCCCTGCTCCCCATTTCCTTCCTCCCTTCCTTTTCCTCTTCCTTCCTTCCTTTCTCTCTCCTCTTCCCATCATGCATACATACATACTGTTTATTTCTGAACTATTCGAGAGTAAGTTAGAGATCATTTGCCCTTTAACCGTAAATACTTCAATGTATATTTCCTAAAATCAAAAACATTGTCATACAACTCCAGTATTATCAAAATGAAGAAATTAACATTAATGTAATATTTTAGCTAATATATTAACCTTATTCAAAGTCACTTTGCTGTACACCTGAAACTAACACAACATTGTTAATCAACCATACTCCAATATAAAGTTAAAACAAAAACAAAAACAAAAAACAAAGTCTACCGGTTGTCCTAACGGTGTCCTTTATAGGGAAAGAAAGTCGCATATCACAAGTGGCAGGCAGTTGTCACATTCCTTTAGTGTACTTTATTTGTGAATTCAAATGTAATGCTTTGGCAAGGCTATCTGGAGCTGGTTCTAATATTTACATGAATACCTCTATGAAGCCTGGCCATGTCAGTGGCCTACAGTAACAAAGTAGAGACACCTAAACTTTCTTGGAATGCTCAGGGGGTTGGAATGGATTTACAATGTAAGACTTGAAAATTTACTAACTGACTTTGTACCTAGGAGGGCCAGAGGCCACTTCTTTAATAGAGGATGTACTAGTGATGGAGACACTAGTATCTTTGAGCTCAGTGATGGTTGCTATCTGTAGACTGGCGTTGATAGTCTGAGATTCTGCCGTGGAAATGGGCTCTACAGTATTAATGTGGAAAATGAGATTCTGGAATTACAGATGGGCCCTCTCCTTGAGGTGCACGAGCTCAATAGTTGTGGCACATGGGCTTAGTTGCCCCGTACCATGTGGGATCTTAGTTCCTCGACCAGGGATCAAACCTGCATCCCCTGCATTGGAAGGTGGATTCTTTACCGCTGGACTACCAGGAAGTCCCTAATTATCTTGTTTCTTTTTCACACCTGATTGGTCCTAGGACCCTCCCCAAGATGTGTGTGCAACTTTTTGCTAAGATAGATCCCACCTCAGAGGACTGTGGGTGCATGTCCACACTTATTATGGGGTGGCTTCCCCTCCCTTTTTGACCCTCAAGGAGCCTTCCTGCTCATGTGCAGACAGGGAAGTTTTCCTTGACTTCAGGAGTGGTCATCTTATCTCTTTACTTCAGCAGAGCTCAGCTTCTGCCACTAGCTTTGTCCTTGGTGTGTCTGGGTGAGAACAAAGCTTCAATTTTACTCCACTTGACAAAAACAAGCTGTCCAGCCCAGGGACCCATCTATTTCCTACCTCAGAACCAGTACACAATGGCAGGTGTAAAAGGGAAGAAAACAAGTGTCATACAAATGAAAATTCTCTCTTTTCTTATAGTTAAGGCTATGAAGAATGGCATTTGTAAAAGCAAAAGTGACGGACAGTCCATTTGCATTTGCCCCAAAGTAAATGGATGTCTGAAGATAGTCTAGGGCAGGTCCATGTGCAACCTTGTGTGCCGTGCTAAGCAGTACGAGATTTATTCTGTGAACATGAAAGGCTTCTAGAGGTGCAGGATAAAGTAGCAGATTTTTGTTTTAGAAACTTTATTCTTAATGATGGAATTGATGTCAGAGGCAAGACATGGATGGCAGAGAGAGCACTCAGAGGCCATTGTGATAGACCCTGTGACAGAAAAGATCAAAGCTGAAACTTGCAGTGGTGATAGTGGGTCTAGGAAGGAGGGACTGATCCTAAAGATGCTGTACAAGTAGAACCAACAGTGCTGGACAATTGGGAATGTATTAGTTATACAGGTAAATCAATATGACTTCAAAGTATATCATGGTTCCCACACAGTAGATTATTTCTTGCTCATGTCGCAGTACTGAGTGGCTGAACAGTTTGGAGGGGCTGCCCTTACCCACAATGGCATTTGAGGGTTTCCACTAACAGAGACTCTGCTGTCTTCAACATGTGGCTTCCAAGGTGCATCTGGGGATCATTTCAATTTCATGTAGCCTAAAGGTACCATAGGATGGAGGAACTTGTGTGGGAAGTTTCCAGGCCAAGGGGTGACACACATCACTTCCATCCACACTCCATTAGCTACAGCTCCTTCATACAACTATATTTAACATCCAGGGAGTCTGGGAAATGTAGTCTAACTGTGTGTCCAGGAAGAGGGGGACTATGGGTTTTGCAAGCTAGCAATCTTGGCCACAGGCTGAACAAACAGGGAGATGACAGAGTTAAAGATACATTTTCTAACGTGTGTGATCATTGTAATGGGAATATCAATGGGGGTAGCATGTGCAGGGGGATAAGCAGGTTGATGGAGGTGATGAACTCAACTTTGGCCTCATTAGAAAAGATGGAAGGCTGAACATGTAAGAGAAAGAACAATTAATTAATAAAGGGTCAGTAGGAAGAAAAGCAGAGGCCATGAGTGAACAGATGAACTTCTGAAAATGGAGGGGAAGAAGCAAGCGATGGATGAAGCAAACGCAGCAGAGAGTAAAAAATGAGTGTGGAAACACTTTGAAAGGGACATTGAAGGGATGAGTTTGAGAATTAACCAAAGATGGATAAACAGATGGTGAGCAGAGGGTTTAAGGGCTCACGAGGGTGGATGAGGGTGGAGGGCTCATGCAATGGAATTGATCAGCACGTTTATACTCTGGTGATTGATATTACGGGCCACTGAGGGGTGGACGATGGGCAGCGGGAGTGGTATTGTTGATCGTGGCAGGTGACCAAGAGGATACAGGCGTCTTGGGATGTTGATGGCTGCAAGAGGCATGGTTGATTCTGAGGTCCTGCTCACATAAGAAAGGAAAGAAAGTTGACTCGGTGGAAACATAAAGGTGCCCTGGGACTAGAGGTAGAATTGTGTTCATACAGCAAGGTCAGTGGGCGTGAAAAAGAGGTGAACTGAAAAGACAGAAAGTTGAAAAGAGAGATGGGCATTAGAGAGATTGAAGGTCATGTAGTTCAGCCTAGCTAGAAGCTCCAAGGTGAAGTTTTATTTGTACATGGCTGAAGAGCCTTGTAATAGAATAGTGTTAAACTAGAGATTTCAGGTGATTGAAGCCAGGATATCAGACAGGTTCTTAACAAGGATTTTGAAATTGTCCAAGATGACGGGAGGTGGGAGTGGGGCAAGCAGAGCAAAGAGGAAGGTTGTGAGCCAGCCCTCCAGAAACATGGGGGAGGATGTTACAAGCTCATAGATGCTGGGCATGTGAAGAAGTATCTGGAGGTGGCAAACCGATGGCAAGAGCTGCAAAGTGTAGAGATTTGTTGTCTGGATGTAGTGGCGGGGGGGGTGGCAGACTGTCACTCTCTTTCCTGCTCCAATATGGAGTGTGGGGTCAGGGAAGCATCCCTCACTCAAGAAGGCTGGGACAGGAGTGGGTTCTCGCGGCCCCAGTGAAGACAAAGAGGTCAATCCAGGCACAGAACAATCCAGGAAAAAATGACTCATACAGCAGCTTTCTTGATGGTAGAATGAGGGCTTCCGAGGGTACAGAGCCGGCACTGAGTGGTCGTGTGGGGCATTGCTGATGAGGGTAAGCCTAGGGAGGGCAGGGACCAGACTGGTTGGACATCACGTGGGGGAGAGGGCACAGCTGGCCAGAAGGTTCTAGAATCAGGAAAAAGTATAGAATCCAGGCAAAGAGCTGGGTGTCCCTGAGCCCTTGTGGAATGCATGTTAATGGGGGTACTCTGCAGAAGTAGTATGACCCCCCCCAATAAAAAAGATTCCTGACATTCCAATCATTTGGTAAGGAACCATAAGATGGCATTTGGTTGTGAGTAGAAGGGGCCTTTTCTACTTCCTACGTCATTCAGATGTAACTGTTTTGAGATTGCGTTCAAGATCCAATAACTGCTTTAGCAGTAGGTATTCCAAGGTGTCTCATAACCAAGGTAGGTGTTCCTCAAAGCCTTATGGCCCCGTGAGGCACTGGGATTGAGCACCTAGCAGGCTTAGGCAATCCCGCTGGGGAGGAGGAAGCCAGAGTGAGCGGCCGCTGTGTGCAGGAAGAGAAGACAGGACCGTGGTGCTGACCTGGGTGTCAGTGGTTTCGAGGAACTGGCTGGTGAATGAGGGTGTGTGGGCAAAGGCAAGCAGGGAGGGGCCGAGAGCGTGAGTAGGGGCAGGGCAGCCTGTAACCGGCCCAGGTGCTCTTTCCTGGCCCTGGGGCTCAGGGATGCTCACGGCAAGTAAGGACCCGGAGGGTGGCGTGGGGGTCAGGGGTGAACCTGACACTGTCTGCTCCTATTCAGTGTCATGCTGCAACATCAGAGAAGCTGTTATATTCTCATATACTTTTAAAAATTGAGATATAATTGACATAGAACATGGTATAAGTTTAAAGTGTACAACATGTTGCTTTGACACATTTATAGTATTGCAATATGATTGGTGTGGTAACATTAGCTAACATCTCTATTGCATCATCGCATAATTATCATTTCTTCTAGTGGTGGGAACAGTTAAGATCTAGTCTCTTAGCAAGTTTAATGTTTATAATACAGTTTTGTTGTCTATCATCACTATACAGTGTATGAGGTCTTCAGGACTTATTTATCTAATAGTTGCAAGGAGGTACCCTTAAACAATACCTTTGCTCTTCTTCCATCCCCAGCTCTTGGTCCACTCTGTTTTTTGGAGGTTTTTTTTTTTTTTTTTTTAGATTCTACATATAGGGGATTTCAATCAGTATTTTTCTTTCTCTGTCTGATTTATCTCACTCAGCATAATGTCCTCAAGGTCTACCCAGGTTGTTGCAAATGGCAGGATTTCCTTTTCTCGTGGCTGAATAGTATTCTGTTGTATAAATGTACCACATCTTCTGTGTCCATTCATTCACTGATGAACACTTAGGTAGTTTCCGTATCTTGGCTGTTGTGAATAATGCTGCAGTGAACATGGGTGTGCATTTATCTCTTTGATAACCTGTTTTCACTTCCTTTGTATATACACCCAGAAGTGGGATTGCTGGATTGTCTGGTAGTTCTGTTTTGAATCTTTTAAGAAACCTCCATACTGTTCTCCATAGTGGATGAACCAGTTTAAAGTCCCACCAACTGCGCACAAGTATTTTCTTTTCTCCACATACTCACTGACACTTGTTATCTCTCATTGTCTTGATAACAACCATTCTTGCAGATGTGAGGTGATATATCTCCTTGAGGTTTTGGTTTGCATTTCCCTGATGATTAGTGATACTGAGCACCATATATTCTAGTATTCTTTAGGTTTTGTGTATTTGTGTAGAGATGTGTGTGTGTGTGTGTGTGTGTGTGTGTGTGTGTGTGTGTAATCAAAGAAGAGACTGAAAGAACTCCCACCTGCTAAAAAATGGAGGGAAGGGGAATGAGGCTGTCCTGTGGGATTTGCTTTGAGTGCAAGAAAATACCAAAATAAAGGGAAGCTTAAGTAGTTTATTTTATAAAGTTTCCAAGTCCACCCTTTTTAGATCTGTGTGCTTACAGAAATAAAAGCTTTCATCTGAATTTCCATCACAGGAGTAGACACCACTGCCTCAGAGTATTGGTAAGAATGAACTCAGTATGAATAATTCTTTGGTCTCCACAGTGTGTAGTAAGCAGTGGGGGAAGCCAGTGTGACAGGCCACCTTGAATTCCACCAAAGTAGGTAGCAATCGGCTGCAGTTTTCCATCTACAAGATGCCAAATCACCCATTTACCAGAACTTTTCACTTTCCAGCTAGAACTTTTGGTGCCATCTAGTATATTTGTTATAACCAAGAATGAGTTTTCATGTCAAATAGTTTACAGATAACTTCCGTAGGGTTATAACCTGTTATTTTTCAACTATCTTTGTGTCAGGCACAGAGATATGTTTCCATATAATTACGCATGTTAATCTTTACATAACCTGCAGTGTGGGTGTCATTACCCCCATTGCACAGATAAGGAGACTGAGGCACAAAGAGATTAAGAAGTGTGCACAGAGGGAAGCTCAAGAGGGAGGGGATATGGGGATACATGTATACATAGAGCTGATTCACTTTGTTGTACAGCAGAAGCTAACACACCATTGTAAAGCAATTATACACCAATAAAGATGTTAAAAGAAAAAAAAAGTGTGCACAGATGATACCTTGGAGCTGGAGCCTAACCCTAAACCCATACGCCTTGTCTTCTACTCCAATAATAAAAACCAAGACTCCAAACAGCACATAGTATACCCAGCACATGCAGCCTTTTCCCTGAGGTGATGTTGTTTCTGTTGTTAAGTTTCTGAATTAGAAGGACTTGAATACAGGAGAAGAAATGGTTACAGTGGAGCTGGTTTTCCCCCAGGAGGCTATGAATAATAATGGGCATTCTTGCCTATCTGGTCCCATTGTCATTTCACTTCCTTATAACAATGGATCTTGTCATCTTGACTCATTGAGAGTCTTTGTTGATGAGGACAGTTTGACCGCTGCTGATCAAAGCACGATGATACTTTAGCAGAGGGTAGATCCTGGGTCTAAGATGTTACACAGAATTGGGGCATGCTGACGTGTAGCCACCTATTGCCTGCTTTTCCTATAAGAGAGGCCTTAAATTATTTTAGGTTGCTTTCCCCTCCCCCCTTTCTATGTTTAGAAAGAAAAAACATGAGTCATATGTTAAAGCTAATTTTACTGCCAAAAATTTCAAGTCTGTGTCTACTCCCTGTTATTATCAGGAAAGGAGTTTGTAAAAAGTTAGTGCTGGCAGCTTGCATGAATCCATCCCAGCTTAGTAAATTCCCTGGATGGTCATCTGTGCTTAATGCAGCTCGTCTCTTCAAAGCTAGCCTGTTCCAAAACTCTTAACTAAAGTCTGCTGCTCATGATCTGAGGAGACCGAAAATTAATTTTCCTCTATTCAGAAATGGAAGTACAGACACTTGAATAAATATTGCATGCTTTCTTGTGGTAGCTAAAACTCTTCCACATAGACTTAACAATGCTTTGTTACCTTTCTATCTGATCTGGGGTGAAGCTGTGTATGCAAGCAAAAGATGATCACATCCTTAATCCAAGTACAATGGAAGGTTTTAAAATAAATCCAACTTGTAAGAGAGCATTTAAAATCATATATACATGATATTTAAAATTTTATACACACACATATGTGTGTGTTGTGTGTGTGCATCTCTATCTTTATCTCTATATCTATCTATCTCTCTCTATATATATCTCAAAATATAAACCAGTGAATTGTCCCTTTCATAAAAGTGTCTAAACAAAACAATTGCTTAGTTCAATATGTTTTGGACATCTACTGGATCCAAGCCTTGTGCCAGGCACATTGCAGTTAGGGTAGACCCTTGGCATTTGAGGACTGTGACATTGGTGATTTTGAATACTTTTCACCGAACCTGAGGCCCCATGGGAATGTGAGGCCTGGATTTATGTGTTGAATTCCGTAAGGAGGACAGGAGCAACTCACCCAGCCAGACACACCTCTGGTCACCAGTAGCACGGGTACCTCCCCTTGCTTTGTTCCTCTCTGTTCTCTTCGCCCTGTACCAGCAACGCTCATGAAACAAGAAACATTGTTTTACTTTGGGGAAAAATAGATCAAAAAAGATACATTAGGGGACTTCTCTGGTGGTCCAGTGGTTAAGAATCCGCCTTCCAATGCAGGGGACGCGGGGTCAATCCCTGGTCGGGGAACTAAGATCCCACATGCTCTGGGGCAACTAAGCACGTGCGCACAGCAACTACTGAGCCCGCGTGCTCTAGAGCCCATGTGCCACAACTAGAGAGCCCGCGTGCTGCAACTACTGAGCCCCTGCGCTCTGGAGCCCGCACATGGCAATGAAGAGCCCGCGTACCACAATGAAAGATCCTGTGTTCCGTAACGAAGATCCCTTGTGCTGCAACGAAGATCTGATGCAGCCAAATAAATAAGTAACATTTTTAAAAAAAGATTCTATAGTGCTTTTCATGGAAAAACAGTATACCATGGATAAATTGAGTGATGTTAGCAAGTTGAGGAATTGGTGAAGCCCCTAGCAGTAGTCCTCTCAAATGTTTGGGGATTTTAATTTTTAAAAATATACAAAGTATATCCATCCTAAGATTTCCAACATGAGAATAACATATCCACTATTTTCATTAGTTTCCATCTATTCATCCAATTATTTTCTCATTCAACAAATATGTGTCCAGCTTAGCAGGGGAATTGAGATCTGTTACAGTTACAATAATGGTGATTATTATTTATGATGACTGGAAATGAAAGCGGTCCTGTGTGGATGTTTAAATGCATCATCTCGTTTTTAATCAACAAATCAGCATGTGGCATAAAGTGGTGCTTTGGGACTTCAGAAGGGAGAGGGAAGGTTATTGGCCAGAAGGACAGATCCTCTTATCTCTGGGATGGCTAAGCTGTCAGGCACGGTGGAATTTCAGCAGCGGGGTGAAAGAGAGGAGTGGGAACGAGGGAACACCCGGGGCTAGAGTTAGGGCTGCTCTCTGCCAGAGGTGACCAGCTGTCATTTAAGGGGGCTTCAGATAAACTAGCAAAGGGAGGCACTAACATGTGGGAGGTGAATATGTAGAGAAGCAGGAATGTTATTTGAGGCAGAGGAAAGCACACAAGGAAAAGCTCAGAGATGGGAAGGTACAAAGATTGTTTATGGAGCAGAATATCAAACGATTTACGTGAAATGCATGATTCCAGCAAGAAAATGGGAGGGTTGACCCAAATTGTAGAGGGTAGCTTGATTTCTAGCAAAGCAGATTAATGTGTTTAAATAGTCCATGGAGATCCCATTGGAAAATTTTGAGTAAGGAAATAGCAAGATCCAAGTGGACATTTTTGGATCCTATTTGGGTACTTAGGAATTTGCAACTTTCCCTACTAAACTGAGCCTAGTAAATGAGTCCAGGATTGAAAAGCCTTGGTTTCCCCATTCGTCCTGGTAATGAGTGCTCTCGCTTGCTCATCTTAGGCAGGACCCTTCTTCTTTTGGAGACCACATCTGTGGGTTTAGTGGGGTGGGGGAGCTAATCACACACACTGTTGCTTCTTGTTAATGGGGGTATGTAACCCATGCTGAGTCAGTCACAATGTTTAGCCCCATAGTCACAGTCATGTGTCCAAGCAATGGGCACATGATGCAGACAAGACCAATCTAAGTCCTCCTCTGGGGCAAGAAAAGATACCTTGGGTATGAAGCTCCCATCCTCTTGGAACACAAAGCTGCAAAGACATAGTACAGAGTTCCTGGGGCTTTATGTATTGTATGCAGTAAGGAGAGAGGGGAGAGAGAGAGAAGGCAGGAGAAAGAGTGTAGGGAAAGGGGAGAGAGAGAGAGAGAAGAGAGATGGATTTCTGATGCTCTTTGGCCTTGGACCTGGCCCACTGTAGGCCAGCATCACCCTGGCCTATGTGTGGTTCCGGTTAATCAATCAAAACAGTCTTTCCTTTAAGATTAAGCCGGTTTGAATTGGCTTCCATTAGTAACAAAGATGGAGAACTTTGCTCACTGGAAATTTTCCATGAGAGTTGTTTCACACACACAAACACACACACACACACACACACACACACCTGTGCACAGGCTGTGCACACCTCTTTGGGTGGAGAGTGAAGGGGTGTCCCTGGACTCCAGATCCTGGAGACATTCCTCTTCTCTGTGGTCTCCTGTGTTCACTAGATCCAAGCCTGGAGAGGGTGCTACGTGGGAGTCCCCCCCAACCCCGGACTCCTGGTACTGAGAACACGTCAGGGGGGCAGAGAATAAGGAAGGTGGACAGAGCAGATAGCAGATGAGGGATGAGAGGCAGGGACAAATGTCACTCTGTCTGGGCTTTTGAAAAGCTTGTTTGTTTTCGTTTTGTTTTTCCACGGTGGTTTTCCAGGGTGAAGTTCTTTTTTTTTTTTTAAGTTTTAAGGTGTACAAATGATTTTTTTTTAAGTTTTTATTGCAGTATAGTTGATTTACAATTAGAGTGAAGTTCCTGAGCAGTTGAAAAGTATGAGGGAGCTGGAGATGAGGATAAAGGTTTCCTTTTTTTTAAAGTCTTACAGTGAGTCATACCTTAGCAACTCTTCAGGTTCCTTAAGAGAAGCACATAGAGGTTGGGATCTGATTAATGCCCTTGGCTTCTGAACTGTTTCTTTTGGAACAGGACTGCATGCAGAAATGGGCCCTGGGATTTATTTGATTACTTGTTAGCTGTCACATAAAGGATCTTGAATAATACAACCACATATTACAACTAATGCAACCATCTGCAAGTATCGGCTTTGGGTTGGCTTCCAATTCATCGCTACCATTTAAATTTATTAGACAATGCCCTTCTCTGTGCTCTCCCTGAATTCAGTAGGAGACAAATGGTAGGGTAAGATAGAGGCAATTGGAATGTAATTGTCACCCGACAGAGGGATCCTTCCTGAGCTGCATCTGTGCTTCTGCCTGTTCACCCTCAACCTGTGGTCAGTGCCAAAAACAGCACTTGCTTGGACCATGTCCACACCACTTATGACTGACAGTCTGACCCTGGCCTCAGCCCGTTGACACACTAGGTACTGTGTTTGGAGAAGTTCCAATTCCAACACTGCACTTTTTGCTCTGTGAGATTGCTCAAGTTACCCTAACTCTCTGGGTCTCACTTTACTCATCTGTATAATGGGGTGGTAATAGCTATCTTGTAGAGATTATTGATGAGATGGTGTAAATTCAGTACTTTATAAGGAATGTGTCACAATGAAAGTATTAAATAAGGGGTAGGTTTTATAATTAGCCTGTTTGCTGAATGTTTGCTGATGGGGTTTGGATATGTTTCTGCCCCTGTTCTTGTCTTGGTAGTGCTTCTAGTTGCTTCGATAATCAGCCAGCCTGATGCAACTTAGTCCCCTAAACCAGATGGGAAGTTATTCTAAATAGTGGGTACTTTTGGAGTTGCCCTCGCTCTTACAGGAGGAGCTGGGCTTTTAGTTTGTCACTGCTGTTTATGAGTCATACTGTGGGAGAGGAGAGAGATGTAAGAGGAATAACAGACCTCCTTCCCTAAGAGCCTTCACTGAACGGAGGACAAAGGACAGAACATGAGTGGAAGGCCAGGTACTTGTTCAGAGGGAGCCTCTGTAGGGTCCATTGAACGGAAGCACAAATGGCTCTTACTTTGGTCCCCTTGATGAGCCACTGTCCGCAAGCAGAGCTGAAGGCAGCAGCTCTTAACCACTGGGAATGTGCCTGGACGCGGGCACCACTGGGATGAAGAAGTATTTAATTGGAACATAGGGTTTTGTCACAATTACAAAGGAGTAGCTCCCTCAATCCCACGTCTACTTAAATATGATGTGCTTATTTCTGTTGATCCTTCTGCCTAGATTATCCTTCTGTGACCTATTGGCAGTGAGCGCCAACCTCAAACAGTGAGCGTTTCTCCAATTCACCCCACCAGTAACAATTCTAGGTGTGCTTCTTCCTGCCGGCTTTACCTGCCAAGGACCGACCTCTCATTGCATTTCTGGCCCTCCCCATGTTTGCTGCTCCAAAGCCCCATGAATGGGGATGATTGGGAAGGAGGGACAGTGGTGGCTCCATCATATAGCTCACTTGGAGGGCATCCTGGAGTCACCAGCAAAGACAAACACCGACAAGGAGACGTATCCTTAGGAGATTTGAGCTGTCCTGGTCCCTTATTTGTGAGCACCAAAAGTAATTTTAAAAGTTTGCTTTATTTTGTTTCTTTCCCAAACACAACTAAAAAATATTGCTCGGCAAGACTTCAGATGGCAGGTTGAGAATCGCCAGTCTAAGTAGGCAGTGCTCCCAAGGAGTCTCTGGGAAGAGGGCTGTTCCAAAGATGCTGCTATGTAGTGATGCCTGGTCTTGACAGCTTGTTGAAAAGTTGGTGTCTGGAGGAGTCTGGAATCTTTTTGTCCTTTTTGAGACTACATTTGAATTAACTAACAAATGCATTCACAAGCATTGATTAATTATTTTCTGCAAAAGCCCTGTTGGATACTTCTTCAAAAAGTATCATTTAATCTTCACAACAACAGTACAAGGTAAGTGTTATTTTTATTAGGAAAAGCAATTTAGCATAGCATTAAGAGAACAGGCTTTGGCATAGGACTATCCAGTTCTGAGCACATGGTCTGTCAATGAATAGGTATGAGTTGCAGAAATTCCACAATCACCTCTGCTTCTGCTTCCTCATCACTGAAGTGTGGAACAAACTATGTGTCAGCTACTTCAAGGGGCTGGGCTGAAGATTAAGCAAATGAATACATGTTCATGTTAGCTATTACTGTTAATATCTTCTGGATGGCAACGGTGAAGCTCAGAGAAGTTAGTTGCCTTCCCCAAGATCACACAGCTGGTAAGCAGCAGAATCAGCATTCAGCCCAGCCCATCGGGCCCTAAAGGCTGACTGCTCAAGGGATGGGAAGTTGTTGAGGGAAGATCTTTAGTGGGGCCCGGCTGGGGAAGGTGACAGCAAGAGATGGGGCACTCTGGGCCCTGCAGTGGAGAGCTTCAGAAACTGCCCCACCATCTCTCAGATGGGCTGCTCCTCAGTTGCTGTAGAGCAGATGCCCTCCGAAGAGAGCTTGTGCAGAGTGAAATAACTGATGCAAGGCCACGTGCCCCTGTGGTTACCATAGTAACACACCGTGTCTACAGAGAAGCCGGGGAAAACCATTTTGGCAGGGTGGCCCATCAGGCAGTTGTGACAGGGAGCAAACTGCAGCTGTCCACAAGCTGGGCCCTGCTTCCTGCCCTGCATATGGGTCAGGTAATCACTGATGGTACCTGCAGGTAATTAGCAGCCCGAGTCACCGCGGAGGGGCTGCAGGTAATTAGCAGCCCGAGTCACAGCAGAGGGGCTGCAGGTAATTAGCAGCCCGAGTCACAGCAGAGGGGCTGTCTTCTCCTGTCCTCTGGCAGCAGAGCATCTCGTTCGTTCCTTCCGGGCTGGGCTCAGCAGGGCAGGCTGCGCTGGCTGCTGTGCTGCTCCCCACGTCTTGCGCTTTCTTCCCATTACAGTGAAACGCGGCCAGCGAAGGGCAGCGTCACCCACCGTCAGCCAGGCTGGCAGCAGCCCTCGTAAAACCCTCACCCCTAGGCCAGTCCAAGAGAAAGACAAATATCATGTGGTATCGCTTAGATGTGGAATCTAAAAAAAAGAGTACAAATGGACTTAGTTACAAAACAGAAGTAGAGTCACGGACATAGAAAACAAACTTATGGTTACCAGGGGCTAAGGCGGGGAGGGATAAATTGGGAGATTGGGACTGATATATACACACTACTGTATATAAAATAGATAACTAGTAAGAATCTGCTGTATAGCACAGGTTCTACGCAATACTCTGTAATGGCCTATATGGGAAAAGAATCTAAAAAAAAATAGAGTGGATGTGTGTGTGTGTGTGTGTGTATATATATGAAACTGATTCACTTTGCTGTACACCTGAAACTAGCACAGCATTGTAAATCAACTATACTCCAATGAAAATTTTAAAACGAAGCAACTGAAATAAAAAAAATAATAAATAAAACAACAGGCAGAAGAATTCATCCTCGAAATCTGCAAAAGTGGGCCTCTCCCTTCCTTCCAGTGGAACAAGCACAGAGCAGCACTTTTTAAGGAAGAACTTTTGAAAATTACTGTTCATAAGTAGAAATATTTTTATAAAACATTTATAATCATAGACAAGCCAAAGAAGAAAACTTTTATTAGCTATAGTCTCATGATCTGAATATAACCATATTAATATTTTGATATCTATTCAGAACACTTATCTATGCATATACAGCCTTTCTTATTTTTTTAAACAAAAATGCAGCCATACTATACTTATCTGTGGCTGGCTTATTTCACCTAACAGTAGATCATGGATGCTTTTTCATGTCATTAAATATTCGACCTCATTGACATTTAAAGTAAGTGAATAGAAATTTATTGCAAGGCTGTATTAATTGTTGGGCCAGTTCTGCTCAAGGGTATTTAGGTTGTTTCTAGTGTTCCACTCTTTGTTACAGAATCAAAGAACAATACGTGGCTCCTTTCCTCCAGAAGTAAATTGTAGACTCACAGTAGCAACACTCTGTTGGAAAGAAGTCGTTTGATTCTGGTGAGATGCGTTGAAAGAACTCATATGTTGAAGCCAGGCTTATTAGGCCATGTTCTGATCTCATGTTGAATGGCTCTCATGAAATCTATCATTCCTGATGGCATGTGCTTTTTGCCCAAATGTTAGCCTACTGTTGACTGCTGGCGTTCTCCAGGTTGGAAAAACTTGCTGGTGTGCCACAGGACATACATGGCCCCTTGGGGTGACATGTCAGGCTGCCGTTATTCTTTCTTTTATTCATAAATTTAGCAAACACTTATTGAGAGCTCACAAGATGCTAGTTCCTAGGGATTTAGAGAGAACTATGAGGAATCTTTTATCTCAAGAAGACCTTGGGGTTACATCCTGGGTGACACATTTCTTTTCCTTTGGGAGCTGCTTTCTGCTAATTCATCTTTTTGGAACATTGCTAAAATGTGGCCCAGCCAAACTTTCATGTTCTGCTGTGGTAGAGTAGCTTGCCTCAGACCACTCTTCCTGCCAAGATTAACTATAACAGATGGGTAAAAAAACAAAAAACAAACAACCAAACAAAAGTCCAAAAAGCTGTTTGAATCAAAGAATGATAACACATGACCAATATTAAGAATAAAAAAAATCCCTTAGACATTAAGTATTAATAAGAGGATAAAGTGAACAGCTTGCAAATAAAGTTGACAATTTAGAAGAAAGGGACAGTTTTTTGAAGCACAATTTACAAAAACTGAAACTAGGGGAAATATAAAATTAAAGCTACCTAGATCTAATAAAGAAGCAATATTTTTAATTAAAAATATTTTCATAAAGAAAACTCCAAACTTAGATGCCTTCACCGGTGAAGTCTTGCAAACATTTGAGAAAGAAACAATACCACTGTTACACTAATTTTTCCAGGAAATAGGAAAAGTGGGAACACTTTGTAATTTATTATGAGGCCAGAATAATCTTGCTACCAAAAGAAAGGAAAATTCATGTTCAACCATTTTCATGATACTGAAAGAAGAAAAAATCATGTGTAATCACTTTTGTGAGCATAAAATTAAAAAATTTTTTAATTTTAGCAAATCAAATACAGCAGTATATAAAAAGGACAGTATACCATGTGAAGTTAGGTTTATTCTAGGAATGCAAGGTTAGCTTAACATTGGAAAATAAATCAATGCAATTCACCACATTAACAGAGTAAAGAGGGGACTAATATAATTATTTCACTAGAGATAGAAAAAGTATTTAATAAAATTCAATATCTGAAAAAATTTCATGCATGCTATAAAAAGGAAAAAATTCTTAACAAAGAAGAAATAGAAGTTAGAATTTCTTAACATGTAAGAAATAGAAGTATGACCAAAAAAAATCTTTAATGAATATAATATTTGATGTCGCACTATGAAAAATTTTCTTTGTGGTCAGGAGTGACACAAGGATGTGCATAATCACAACTTTTATTCAACACTGTACTGTGGTTCCTAACCCTTGCAATATGGCAAGAAAAAAAAAAATCACATTTAAGGACATAAGTAAGGACTAAAAAAATAATAAAAATGGTATTATTCACAGATAACGTAGTTGGTTTTAAATCCAAAAATTCTATTCAGATAAATTATTAAAATTAAGTAAATTTAATAACGTCACTAGAAAATAAAATTTTAAAAATACTAATTTTGGTAATAAATATAAAATGCCTAGACAAAAATCTGACAAAAAGAAGTTCATTACCACTATGTTAAAAAACTGCTAATGTCACTGAAGAAAATTTAAATAAATCGAGGGGTATAACATGTTAATGCATTATAACAGTAAAAGCATCAATTCTCCTAAAATTGATCTAAGTTTCAATAGAATCCCAATCAAAAACTCAAAAGGCTTATTATGTGGAATTTAAAAAGCTTTTTTGTAAAAGTCATAAGAAAATGCAGAGCCAAGAATAGCCAAGATGACCTTGAAGAAGAACAAAGTATGAAGACTTACACTTCCAGGTACTAAGACCTATTACAAAGCCCCTATAATTAACACAATGTGGTTCTGGTTCAGGGCAGAATAGAACAAGGGAAAAGCGAGTAGAGGCCTAGTCATAGTGGTCATCTGATGCATGAAAAAAGGAAAATGACCTAGAGAAAGGAAGGTCTTTTATTATCTGGAGGTGGGTCAATTGTTTATCCATATGGAAAAGAATAGTAATCTTGACAACCACTTTATATACCATATCAAAAAACTTCCAACTGGATCAATCAAATAATAAAGGGAAACAAAAACGTTTTTCGAAGAAAACAGGAGAATACCTTCATGGTAGGGGTAGGCCAAGATTTTTTTAAGCCAAAATATCTACTGACTGTAATGCGGAAAATGATTCAATGAAGTGTATAAAATTAAGAACTTCTTTTCATCAAAAGGTGTCAATGAGTGAATGAAAAGGGGAGTGACAGAGTGGGAGTTCCCATAACTGACAAAGGACTCATATCCAGAATATATAAAGAACTCCTACAAATCAACAAAAATGATTAAAACCCACAAAAATGGACAGAAAACTCAAAACAGGCACTTTACAATGGAGCGCAAATGGCCAATAAACATATAAAATGTGCTCATCAGAAAAATGCAAGTGGAAACAAATAATGTGCTACCATACACCCTAAAACACATAAAAAACCCCAAACCCAACAAACCAACAACCCCAAGTATTGGCAATGTGGAAAGTAAAGGAATTAGAACTCTGGTACATTGCTACTGAAAGTGTAAATAGTTAACTTCTTTGGAAAACCCTGACAAAACCTGTTAGAGCTAAATACAGTAACTGTATGATCCAGCAATCCCTGTTCTAAGTACATACTCAACAGAAATGTAGACTCTGACCCCAAAGACAAAAATGTCCCTAATACCATTTTGTAAAATAGCCAAAATTGGAAACAGCCGAAATCTTCATCAAGAGAAGAATGGACAAATCCGTCATGATATGCTGATATAATAAAATACTCCCAACAATGAAAATGAACTATTGCACATCAAGAAAATTGATTAATCTCATACACCTGATATTGAATGGAAGAAGCCAGATAAAAAAGAGTAGATGGGAGTTTTTTTGGGGGGTCTAGGGATATTAATTTCTTTATGGTTACATGGGGTGCGTTTTCTTTCTAAATGTTCATCATTTAAATTAGTGATTTGTGTACTTATATGTCAATAAAATATTTATTAAATAAAAAATGAACTCTGGTTTTTACCCCTCCTGGATGTCAATTGAATTTTTGAGAGCAAAAAGGGAGGCAGGGAACTAAGGATAAAGTTGTCAGCTTTATTGAGAATATTGAGTGTCAGGACTGTGTTTAGTATTCCCTGCCATTTTGTCATTTAATCAAGATAGCTGTTATCACTCCCATTTCACATGTAGAAATTACATAACTTGATTAGATTATTTGCATGGTAAGAAGCAGTCCCAGAATGAACTCAGGCTTTAACCCACAGTAGAGAATATTGTGGTCTTTTCAGGATCTGCAGCTGTTTTGATGGAGGAAGAAAAGGAAGAGAGAGATTTTTAGGTGTGAGATGGGGGGTAGCATTCATAGACTCTAAATCACAAATATGGATGCTGATTCAACGTAAAGGAATGTTTAGGTAAATAAAGGACATGTAAACTCAATACAGTGTATCTTTCTAAGATTCTTTTTTTTAAAACTTTGCTATTTTATCAAAATGTCTCAAACCCATTTGTGAAACAGAGCTGGTAAGCTATGTTTCTATGCACACCATCTTCTCTGACATCCCCGGCTGGTCTCAGTTTTAGAAACGAGTGAAAAATATGATGAAACACATTTTAAAAAAATCCCTCTCACAATTTGGGCCAATTTACTGGCAACTTTCAAAATATTGCTTGCAAAGTATTTCTGTCAGCTGGTAGTGGGCATTAAGTATTTAGAATCAATCTTGGATTATTTTATCCTTTTTTGTTTTTTGTGAAGAAAAGTTATTGATCAAAAATTTTAGCCTCATTTAACATACAGGGGTAGCCTTTAAATTTCTTTTACAAGCCACAGCAGGGATGGATGTTCTCTACCAGCTTAGCACAGCACAAATCAATCTGTCTCATGGTAACCTATTATTACACATCAAACTGCAGCCATGTCACTTATTTCATTTTCTTGCAACAAATTTTCTAGCATACCAGAAATGTAGATTTTGTTTACATACTGAAGTTGTGGGAAAATGAAAAAATAAATTATTTTTCAGTGTGTAATTCTCAATCTCCTCCACATCAAACATAAATCGCTTCCCATTTTCTCTCATCCCGGCAAAATGAGATGTTCTGTTTTGTTAAATTTTTGACTTGTTAATTTGTATCTTCATGTTCCTAATATCCTAGTTTTTAGACCAAACAAATCACCATCATAACCTGGCTGTCCAAATGTCCTGGTTTCTTGGAGCATCTCAGCTTTACGCCCTTTTCCTGGAATAATTATTAATAGTGCCCTCTTTAACTTTCAGATATGTCTCATTTTGCTGATAAATTAGATGAATGCTTAATTACAATGAGAATACTTTTTCTTCTTTAAAAAAAAGAAGTCCTGAAACTCATGCTTTAAAATCATATTGATGGAATTCAGTGGAAAACCCACAGACAATATTGAGTGCACTTCATCAGCTCCTTGTGTGTTTAAATAATTGGATCAAATTTATTTTTTCACTTTCATTTTGGTGGCTGTTTGTGTGCTTATTTGACTAACTCTCCTACTGGACCAGAAGTTCTAAAAGGATAGGGATCACACCTATTTTTGAACATAATTTCTAAACCTAGCACAGTGCTGACAAACGGGAGATACTCAATATTTAACTGTTTAATTAATAAATATAAAATAACTTTTGTTGGGTTTTCAATTTTTCAAAAAGACTGAACCTTATTTCATTTGATTCTCTATCAGTATTGTAAGTCCGTTAAGGACCAGTAGTATCAGTTTTCTTTACCAAATGTTGAAAACTGTGCCCTGTAGTGTTTAATGACTTATCTATCATTATCTATAAAGTTGGAGGCAGAGCTGATAGTCTATTTAAGGACTTCTGGTCTCTATATGAGTTCATATGTGGCTGTAATTAAAAGAAGCTTAAACTATAAGAAAAATTATTATAAGTTACTCTCTGGGCCTCTTTGTGATTTTTGGTCTCCTCCCTCATGATCACAAGATGGCTGCCTTAGCTCCCTATATAACATTTCACACCAGCATTCCAAACCTAAAGGAAGTGGATGAGTAATGCTCCTGCATTACAAACAAACAAACAAAAAACCTGTTATCGGTTGAATTGTGTCCCTGCCAAAAAAAAAAAGCTGGACTTCACCTCCAGTAATTCAGACTGTGACCTTACTTGGAGACAGGGTCATTACGGAGTTAATCACATTAAAATGAGGTAATTAGGGTAAACCCTAATCCAATATGACTGGTTTCTTTATAAAAAGGGGAAATTTAGAGACAGAGACAGGCACAAAGGGAAGGTAATTTGAAGAGACACAGGAGAAGACAGCCATCTACAAGCCAAGAAGTTCTGGAACAGATCCTTCCCTCATAGCTCTCAGAAGGAATCAACCCTGCTGACATCTTGATTTTGGACTTCTAGACTCCAAAACTGTGAGACGACAAACTTCTGTTGTTTTAGCCATCCAGTCTGTATTACATCAGCCCCAGAAAACTACTATTCACCCCTTATATGCAGGTTTTCCATTGTGTTTCATTAACCAAAAGATTTACAAAGGAATCTGGGGAAATGAGTGTCTATCAAAAGGGAATGAGGTAGCCATACTGTGGGCCTGGATACCTCTGAGGTTGGACATCCCCTGGGTCTGGAAATGTTGCTACCCTGAAGAAAATCTCTGTTCTATCAGCAATGAAGAAAGGGATGATGACTGTTGAGTAGCTTAATAAACATATCAGTGGATCTGCCATGACCTGATCAATTTATAGCAAAATCCTACGTACATCACATCAGACTGACTCTTTAGAAGTAAAATTGACAACTATCTGCATTATTCAGCATAGCTAGGTTATGCCAAGGTAACTAACAACCCCCCAAATCTCAGTGGCTTCATACAACAACAGTTTGCTTTCTAATTCATGCTGCATTCATCAATGGGCAAGGATTTCTGCTCCACGGTCCCTTGGGGATATAGGCTGATGCCGGAATACTGGGCCTCATTGTTTGCCATTGCAGAAATAAAGAAAACTGGGTGATCTCATGGATGTAATTAAATACTTGGGCTTAGAAGTGACGTATGTCCCTTCCATACACGCACACATTGGTCAGTATTGTCACATGATACCGCTTAACTTCAAGGCAGCAGGGAAGAGTCATCCTTCCGTGTACCCAGACGAAAGGAGAACTACATAGATGAGCACTTAGAAAACTCTGACACAGCATTTGCACCATCATGTATTTAAGCTCAATTCTCTTCAACAGTTAGAAATGCTTTGGGCTGCAAGTAACAGAAAACCTGGTCAGAAGTGGATTAAGTTGTAAAGGTATTTAATTTTTTCAGAGAACAAGAAGGTGCGCAGTTGCAGGGTGGCTGCAGCTCCTCCACCCATGCCATCAAGGAATGCGGCCCTTTCCATCTCTTTGCTCTGTTACCCTCAGCATGATCACTTTTTCTTCTCAGGGTAGTCCCTTATGACCTGAAGACGGATGCTAGAGCTCCAAGCATCAGGCCGTCACTCACTGTGCTCAGTACAGGGCAAAGGGACAGATAGAAAAGCAAAGGGCCTCCTTTTATCATGGAGGATAGTCTTTCCTGGGATCCTCCCCTATCACACTTCTCTTAGGGTTCATTGGCCAGTACAAGATCTCAAGGCCACTCCCAGCACAAGAGACTCTAGGAAATCATACACCTGGCAAAAAAGAATAAGATAGGCTTTATTGGCCTAAACCAATCATAATTCGACCCGTGGAGGTGACATGCCACCTCATTTAAAGTTGGAGTTCTAGCAAAAAGAAAGAAGAGTGCATGCCTATAGGAGACAACTGGCCAGGGCCTTCCAAGGCTTTCGTTTTGTCCAGAGCACCTGGAAGCAGGAATATGTCCATCATACAACACCTGTGTTGACTGTTGACTGGTGGGTGCCCCAGAGTCTGACCCCCAGAGTGAGTCCAGGCCTATAACTGATCCCACAGAGCCATTCGTAGAACTAACGCCTGGCCATTCAAGTCAAATTCATGTGCCATCCACCTTCTCCATGGCTGCTGGGTGCAATCTACCTCTCCTCTGTGTCCACCTGGGGTATGGATGGGAGCCCCATAGGACTGGCCAGACTTGCTGTCAACAGTCAGAGAAAATCAGGAACAGAGGCAGGACTCAGTTTGCAGCAGTGCATAGAGCAATCTGTCGGAGGAAGCTTTTTTCCCATGTTCTCTCAATAATAACAATAATAAAATGATATGCCAACAAAGTCCTGTGACATACTCTTATCTATTACTGTATCTCCAATCGAAACTTGTATCACATCACGTTCTGAATGTCTGCAGAGGCCTGACAAAGCATCGTCTGTAAGGCATGAATCCCTGACCC
Source organism: Balaenoptera borealis (assembly GCF_965194805.1). Classification (NCBI taxonomy): domain Eukaryota; kingdom Metazoa; phylum Chordata; class Mammalia; order Artiodactyla; family Balaenopteridae; genus Balaenoptera; species Balaenoptera borealis. The sequence continues at coordinate 77,320,185 of NC_138872.1, forward strand.
TCATATTGAAACCTCTGGGGCAGATGCCTATTTTGGTCTAAAGGTGATAATGGCATTTAAGTCACACGCATGTTTTGTTTTGTCCTAATGCAGCACTGCTTTGGCAGGATGAATGAACTGAATTCATATTAAAAACAATGGCAAGACAGAGGTTATTTTTTTTTTCCTCATCAAATCTGAAACATCTGGAATTCTAGCTGCCATGGAAGGATATTCATATGTAGTCTGTAATGCAACATGGGAACTCTGATTAAAGCCAAAACATTAACTTATAATCAGTGGAAAGTTTAATTGAAAAGACTCTTTATCTGTGGCTTATGTGCTATTAGTATGTGTTGTGTATTTAACGTTTTTCTTAACCAGTTTTACGCACTTCAATTTAATGTGGCATAGCCAACAAACTTGGCACTCTTCTCTATAACTTGTACACACAATTGAATTCAATCGCCTGTATCATTGCATTATCGCACATTGAGCCCAGTGAAGCCTTTTTGGGCCACAGCAGGGGTGCAGGTTGGGGGATATGATCAGATTTGTTTCCACAAGGTCATTGACTTCTTTATTTTTAATTTAAAAAATTTTTTATTGAAGTATAGTTGCCATACAATATTATATAAGTTACAGGTGTACAATATAGTGATTCACAAATTTTAAAGGTTATACTTCATTTATAGTTATTATAAAATATCGGCTCTATTCCCTGTGTTGTTCAATATATATTTGTAGCTTATTTCATACTTAATGGTTTGTACCTCTTAATCCCATACCCCTATATTGTCCCTCCCCCCTTCCCCCTCCCCACTGGTAACTACTAGTTTGTTCTCTATATCTGTGAGTCTGCTTCTTTTTTGTTATATTCACTACAGTAAGTCCCCTACATATGAACCTTCAAGTTGTGAAGTTTCAAAGATGTGAACGTGTGTTCCATCAATGTCAGGCATGAGTGACATCGCAGCTTGCCCTCCGTCTCCTGTTGCTGACGATCCTTCAGCTCTACCATCTCCCACCTCCTCTCCCTCCTCCTGTCAGTAACTCTTCTTGCCTGCTCACTCGATGCCAGCCCCTGTATGCCAGCTGTTGTACTGTACTACTGTACTTTTCAAGGTGCTCTACTGTAAGATTAAAAATGGTTTCTTTATTTTTGTGTTTGTTTTTTATGTACTATTTGTGTGAAAAATATTATAACCACATTACAGTACAGTATTATGTAGCTGATTGTGTTAGTTGGGTACCTAGGCTAACTTTGTTGGACTTGTGAACAAATTAGACTTATGAATGCGCTCTTGGAATGGAACCTGTTCATATGTAGGGGACTTACTGTAGTTTGTTGTAATTTTTAGATTCCATATATAAGTGATAGCATACAATATTTGTCTTTCTGCTTTCACTAAGCATAATCCCCTCCAAGTCCATCCATGTTGCTGCAAATGGCAAAATCTCGTTCTTTTTTATGGCTGAGTAGTATCCCATTGAATATATATACCACAAAAAGATCACTGACTACTGTGTGGGGAATAAAATGGAAGGAGGCAGGAGAGAGACAGGTACTCAAACCAACAGCACCAACAAAGAATAAGTAGGTGTGATGGATAGGAAGAGGCTGGATAGATGGATAGAGATGTGAGAGAACAGGTGTAGTATGAAGTTCATTGTCAAATCCAGGTGGTGGGTGGGTACATGTTTTTCTCATTGCCCAGTTCTTTCAACTCCTGTCTATGTTGGGAAGTTAAATAAATAGATAAAAAGCGTGGATACAGGTGGACCAATTAGGAGGGTATTGCAGTAGCCCAGGCAAGAAATTAAAGGTATAGCTTATGTTTAAAAAAAATTGGTTAGAATTTGAATGTAAAATAGATAGCTAGTGGGAAGCAGCCGCATAGCACAGGGAGATCAGCTCAGTGCTTTTTGACCACCTAGAGGGGTGGGATAGGGATGGTGGGAGGGAGACACAAGAGGGAGGAAATATGGGGATATATGTATATGTAAAGCTGATTCACTTTGTTATAAAGCAGAAACGAACACACCATTGTAAAGTAATTATACTCCAATAAAGATGTTAAAAAAAAATTGGTTAGAATTTGAACCAAGAGGTCACAAGCCTGGCAAGAGATAAATGGGTCGAACTAAATTAATTTTTGTAATGTAGCTGCAAATCATTTCTGCTCTGGCCGTGCAGAGAGGACATGGGCTTCTTGCTTGTAATGCCCTGATCCCTTGATTGTTGACCCTGTTCTAATTTCAATCTCAATCTACATCCTCCCTTTCTTTTCTTTTTCTTTCTTTTTTTGTTTTTTTGGTGGGGGATGGTGGAGGTGGGGATGTAGGGGATTGCTTCTCCCAAGAGTATGCAGAGAATAAATGAAAATCTTGATAAATTAGACACTTTTCCCTATAGGCCAATCATTTTCACATTAAAAAAAAAAAAGATACTGGGCTTTCTGAAAAGCCAAAGAAAGCTTTGAATCCTCCAGATAAATGCATATATGTACATATAAGGAAATTTGCATACCCTGGGGGCTGAGGCGCATTCAGGGATCCTTAAAGCCCCAATATACAGGGACTCAGGTTAGAGCACCTGCCTTGGTCCCACGGAACGTGGACCTGTTCATCCAGTGGCAGACATCTTGGTGGTTCCTCCCCGCCTGGGGTATCTGTGCATGCTGCTGCCTGGTACAGAATGTTCTGTAAGCAACAGGAGAATAAGTAGAGCGAGGCAAGTGCAGGGGCTTCTGTCATTTCATCTCAGGGAAACGGCAGGGCCCTGCAAGCCTGAAGGCGGCCCAATTAGCATACGGTAATTAGAATCGCTGCAATCGTGCTACCGCCTCATTTTCTTTTGTGGGCACCGTGGAGGTAACAATGTTACAGACTGGGCTGTGAGAAGCAGCAGACAGAACTGTCTGTTTGCAGCTCTCATCCAGCTGATGCGTGGAGAGGGTAGCACTCAGCTTCTGCGAGGACGGGTGAGAGAGAGGATGGAGGCTGGATGGGAGGAAAGGCAAGAAGGGAGTCAGAGCAGGAGAACGCTGCGCAGCGTGAAGGGGGCTCTGCCTTGCTCTCCGCTTTGCTCCTTCATCTGTCATCAAAACAGGACAATGAGCAGCCCTGATCCTCTTCCCTTGGCGGAGTAGTGTGGTCTCCAAGAGCAGAGGGCCACAGGGTCAAGTAGTGCGTAGCAGGGGTCCCTTAGGTGCGAGGGGATGTGTAGGTGGGGCCTTGGGTGTCTCCATTCTGGAAAGGCTCCTTCCTTTGGTCGCCCCTCCTTACCCCGAATAGGAGCACGTGTCCGCAGAAGCAGACCCAGAGTCGAAGTGACATTGCAATGAGAATGGGCAGCTGGATGCATGTGTGTGTCTGCGGGGGCTGAAGAGTGAGATTTCAGATGCCGACACATCCCAGAGGGAAGGAGATTGCAAACCTACTGGGATAAGACACGTGGCCTTGATTGCCTGCATCCAAATGGCAGGACCCAGGTTGGGTCCTGCGCGTTACCTCTCTTGGTTGTGGTTTGGAAAAGCTGGTATCCCAGGTTGACAAGCTGCCATCCACATGAAGCTCTTGCGAGGCCACCTCTTCCATTCCCTTCTTGCCGTCCTCTTTAATCACCGGCCTCTCCCCAAATGGGCTGGCAGCAAATCTTGATCCAGGCTTCATCTTCTCACCTTGGCCTTCAGAGCTTATCGGCTTTGTTTTCTCGCCTACCTGGTGGCTTAGCAGGTTTGGGAAATCGTGGTCCCAACAGCTTGTAATGGACTATCCACAGCTATAATGCTTCAATCATGTGTTTTAAGAGATGACTTAATGCCTTAGCCCCCAAACACAATGCCTTGTATGTGTACTTCTGCTAAAACAAAACAGAAATAAAACCCTTGGGCATCTCCTGTTGCTTCGTGTGTGATACAGTCCAATTTCTATACCAGGACACTCGGGGTGCCGTGTGACACACATGAAGCCTACATTCCCAGCTTACCCCCTCTGTGGTCTCTTAGACATTCCAGCTGCTAGGAGTCTTTGCTGCTCTACACGTTCCTCCCGTGGCATCTTCCCTCATCTCTGTCTCATGCTTGAATAGCCCTCCTTCTCTTACTCTAACTGCTACAATTCTACTTTTTATTAAAGGCTTACCACAGACAACCCCTCTTCTCTGAGACTCTCTGGACACACTACCCTTCATCCCAAGTGTCAGTGGTGAGATTTTCCCTCTCTGACTTCTGTTGGTTCCATTCTTATAATGCCTCCTTTATCCATCCATCCATCCAAACATCCACCCATCCGCCCATCCCTCCCTCTATCTATCTGTCCAGTCTTTCAGAAAATAAATGCCACATGCTAAGCTGGATTCTGGGGATAAGAAGGTAACCAGACATGGCTCCTGCTTCCATATAGACCTTATAGTCTGGGGGGGGTGGGGAAAGGAAAACAAAAATAATTAGGTTATCACATTTAAACTTGAAGATACATAGACAATTAAACTGTACTTTGACCTCAAAGAGATCTAAGTCTGTTGGAAGAGACAGACGCATAGATAATTATCTCTAAGATAGCATTCTTAGGGCCATCAGATAAAGTATGGATAAAATGTCATGGACTCGCAGATGAGGAAATGATTATTTCTGCTTGGATATCCAAGACAGTCACACGAAAGAGAAAATCTATGAGCTTAACAGGAAGAGTAGCAGCTTTTTGAGCAGACAGAGTGGGAGGGATCAAGGCGTTCCATGCAGAGGAACACGAGGGCCAATGTGTTTGGGGAACAAGCCAGACGTTTGTTATGGCTGGGGGATGGGGGCACAAATGCCTTTTTCTCAGGTTGACCATCAGCCAGCATCTCTCCTTCAGTCCGTGCCCCAGTTTGTCCTGACATCTATCTGTGCTGCCTGCCTCGGCCAGCCTTCTCATGGGGTGGGAGGCCCTCTCTGGCCAGGGGCACATTCCCCTGCATGGGCCGAGATTCTGGAGGCTGCCTGGGTCCTTCCCACACACAGGAGACACTAAGCGGTGGTGCCCAAGTGCTGTCACCCCACACAATCATGGCAGTGTCCTTCCTACGGAGCTACACAGCTGTGGGCAATGGAAACAGCTTTTCATGGGCATTGAGCATCTGTTGGCTGCTTTTCTCCACCGCTCCATCCCCCTTTTTAGGACAAAAAACCAGCGTTCCTGTGACCCAGAAAGTGAGACCAAGAAAGCCAGCTAGATTCTGGTCAGCGTGCGTTGGAAACCTGAGTTGGCTGTTGGGGTCCTGAGGTTTGGAGGGTCTGTTACCCAGTGGGCTGTTCCCATCATCCCAAATGATCTATTTTAGGCAGAAGGTGGACCAGAAAGCTTTCAGCTACGAGGCAATATAGGAAGATTTTCAGAACAAATGATTCCCTGTTCTCGGGAATGTGCAATTATTTAAAGGGCTAGAGACTCAGAAACTCTTCTGTGGTAGCAGGGGCCTAGGCTGGAGCAGGGAGGGGTAAGGAGGGGAGACGTTGATTGAAAAGATGGGTGGCTGTTTTCTCAATGCAGTGAAGGAGCAGGAAGGAAAGGAATCGAATGCCTTATCCCACAGCTAGGCTAGCTGTTTTTGTGTTTGTTTTTCAAAATATCTGGCCTAAAATTAGTCAAGAAATCTCATTTTCCGCCATTTCTCTCTCTCTCGAAGGCAAAGGATCGTGCCTTGTAATGACGGATAGATTACAGTGTTCAGACACGGGGCTAAACGTTTAGATACATTATCACATTCAGTCGTCATAGCAGTGCTAGGAAGTAGAGGCTAATGTTACTCCAGCAATAGCAGGAGGTCCAAGAGGTCACATTTCTTGCAGGGGTTTGAACCAGCTTGCCTGTTAATTTCCAACTTAGTTGTATCCTGTGGCACATACAGAACGAGTCTGCTTTCTCTCCCTAAGGCATCCCATCAAATAGTTGAAGACAGACATCACAACTCTGCCTAATTCCTCTTACAGCTTGTTTTGGTCTTTCCCCCTTGTGTCAGATTGTTTAAATGTAGTTAGGTTAGTCCCTTTCTTGTGAATGAGTTCCGGGAAATTACCATTCTTAGTTGGGTAAGGTGTTTTATGTCTGTTCAGAAGAATGGGGCCTGCAGTTTAATTGTCCTCCTTTATTCTGGATATCATTCTCCTATTAATGCAGCCATACCAGCAGTTGAGAAGCCCATCACGAGCTACACAGGGTCTCAAGACCCTCAGCACCACCCCCAGGGAAGGGAGAGCGTCGTTTCCAGGAGCACTGAAGCAAGAGATGGCTGGCAGGGCTGGTGTCTGCCTGTATCTGCTAGCTACTTCTCTCTCCTTGTCCTGATTTTCCCGGGGGAGGTGTACGGGCTATGCATTGGGGAAGATCGGAATGGCTCTACCCTTTACCAAACTCTGAACTTGGGCAAGTCGATGCCTCAGTTATTTCCTTTGTGTTACATTTGGCGAGTCTGGTGTAAGGACTGTATCAATAGTTAACGTGTATGAAGCCCTGACAGACTGCCTGTTGTGGAGCAGGCGTGTGACGAAGCACGGACACTATTATTATTCATTCTTTTCTTGGTTCAGAATAGAGGAGAGATATGTGACCTTTGATGGAAGGGCCAGGGTGGCTAATGGTGTGGCCCTTGGTGACTTAGTAACTGAGCAGAGTAAAGCCAACCCTCTCTGCAGGGGCCCTGCGGCCGTGTGAATGCACGTGTAGTACAGTGAGGGCAGCTGGGCACTGCGTTTTGCTTGGAGGGAGTGTGAATAATCACTTCGGGTTTAGCCAGGAGTGCAAAGCACATAAGGTAATGCAAGAGAGGAATATGTAAATGAGGGAATAGATACAAAAGTGCTTTGTAAACTGTAAAGTGCGGACCACGTGTTTATTGTTATTTTTACACGGTTCATTCTGTTTCTGGAATTCATGAACCCATTAGATCAACATTTAAGACTTTCTTGTAGAAGGCTATCATATGTTGGCCAGGCTGCTGGAAGCATTTTTCTCAGAAAGAAATGGCTGAAAGCCCATGGTCTTTATTGATTTACATTTGTAAGCCATAACTTCTTATCTCTGTTACACTCCTGATATCATGATGTCCGTTTATGTAATATATTAGTCTGGCCAGAATTGATGCCAACTTCTAAATAACTAGAGAGGGAGTGTTGATTTGTGTTGAAAAGTCAGTTGGGAATCCAGGTTACCAGGCTCTGTCCTCCCTTTTCACTGCCCTATGGAGAAAGAAAGGCCAGCATTGCTTCTCTGTAGGGTCCCAAGGATGAATCATTTATGCCATCAAACTTCTCTGTGATCCTTGGATAGTACATAAACGCGAAGTATAATCATTATGAATTATAAGTGAAGCAGACGGAGGTTTTAAATTAAATAGCACCATTGTGTTATTTTTCATCAGGATTCAGAGCAGTCAACCTTCCCAGCAGAAGTAACTTAGATAATTTGATTCTCTCACTTACCCAGGACTGATCACTGCAGGGATAGAAATTAATTTCTTGAAAAACAGCTGCGGGTTTTCCTCCCCACCAGCCTCACTTTCGGATTTGCAGATGCAGGCATAATGAGACTGGGGTGGAGGTTCCACTGGGTGACTTGTTATTTCCACAGGGGCCTGATACGTGGTTCTCCAGTTTTTGGTTCACTTGGAATATGATCAGGACACCTGAGTGTCTTCTGGGCAATAACCATCATGATCTTGTCTGCCCAAATCAGCTTGAATATGAAATGGGACGAGCTATGCACAAACGAGATGATTTGGAGCTTTAGTAAAAGGAGACTCAATCTAGCTGATTATTTGTCTGAATTCAGCCCTTCCAAATAACCCTGGTATGGGATAGAGTTGGCAGTGACAAGATCCATTATTGGCTCCCTTGCCAGAGAAATTGACAGGAAGGTGATGTGTGCATTGAGATAAACCTTTACAATTCTGTTAACAGATTCTGCAGAATGTAGCAGAATGACAGTTTTGTGTTGCAGAGTTGGTCATATCAGCCTGGATAAGAAGCAGGAGAGATGAGCTAGGACAGGGAGAAGGCTGGGCAAACCTAGGGAAGATGGACACTTATATTTACTGAGTGCAAACCCCATGTCTGTGACACCCCACTGTTTGCTCATCCTTGGGTTCTGCCACTCAAAACTGTGTGATCTCAGGGAAGTCACTTAACCCCTCTGAGCCTCAGTTTTTTCATCTATCAGATAAAGGCTTTAGAATAGGTAATCTTGAAGATCCTCTCTGCCTCTGGAATTGTCTAACACAATCTGCAGGTCCCCTATGCAAGAAGGAAGGGGAATCTAAATTCCTCCAAAGAAGGTGTGCTGGGAGACATCAGGCAGTCTCAGTCTAGGGTCCTCCCTTATTAAAATAAGGCCTCCTTGTACCTTCCCCTAATGCTCCTCCATCTTGATCCTTAGACCTTAGCTGTCCAAGTATTCAGCTGGAACTCAGATGTTCTCAAACAGGGTGAGTCTGAAAAGCAGACTAGAAAATAGCATTTGTGTGTGGGTGAATGGGGAGTTTTCCCCAGACTTCAAAATTTAGGTCTATCTCTGCTGCTGGCATTGGAGAAGTATGTCAGGCAGGTAGCATGTAAAGGAGATGGCTCTATCAACTGTAGGCTTAGGGGATGGTCACATAAAAACAATTGAACAGGGACTTCCCTAATGGCACAGTGGTTAAGAATCCTCCTGCCAATGCAGGGGACATGGGTTCGAGCCCTGGTCCGGGAAGATCCCGCATGCCGTGGAGCAACTAAGCCCGTGCGCCACAACTACTGAGCCTGCGCTCTAGAGCCCGTGCGCCACAACTACTGAGCCCACATGCCTAGAGCCCGTGCTCCCAACAAGAGAAGCCACCGCAATGAGAAGCCTGTACACCGCAACGAAGAGTGGCCCCCGCTCACCACAACTAGAGAAAGCCCATGTGCAGCAACGAAGACCCAATGCAGCCAAATATAAATAATAAACAAATAAATAAATAAATTTATTTTAAAAAATTGGACATTATGGTTAATAAATTCCTATTCCTTCAATTTGCCTCCAGCCACTCTGCTCCAGTACTGAATGTGGTCCTAATGTGGCTTCTTTCCCACATTCAAGGTGGCCTTGAAGTTAGTGTTCCTGGAATTGATTCTGTTTGAACATGATGTCTCAGTACAGTGTGAGGGTAGAGGAAAAAACACAGAGTGTGGGGCAGAGGTGACTAGCCTTTCCACCAAACTTTGTGTTTCCTCTTCCGTAGTGTGGAGTTACTGCTGGGAAGTGACTTCCAGAAGCAGCCACATGACCCACTGGGGTGTCTGGGTGTGGCCATGTGATGAGTCTAGCTCCCCAACACAACGTGAACAAAGTTGACCGATATCACTTAAGAAACACATGTACCTTCTTTAATGCTCTCTCTCCTTTACTGTCAGCCAGATAAGGATGAGGAGAAGAATTTAGGGGTTGGCAGAACCATAAAGCAGAAGGAGCTTGGGTCCCTGAATCACTGCATGGAGGAAAGCTACTGGCCAACCAGGAACATCTGTCAAAAAGAAACTTCATTTTTACTAAACCATAAAAAAAATTGTTTTTGCTGCAACAGCCAGCAGTACCCTAACCCATCCACAGTGTGATTTGCTCCAGGTCTATAGGTACCTTAAGAAGGTGGGAGATTATGTTTTCCCCCCACCTAGTTAACTTAAAAAAGGACACGTTAAGAATGATCCCCAAATAACTTTAACTTTTCTTCTAATTTTGTTTTGCTGCATCAATCTGTGAAGCAAAATGCTTTTTCAGCTCATTCTGTTCCCTCTTTGGGGAAGTACCTAGTTGGATAAGATTGTAAACTCCAGGGGAAAAGGGACCATGTCTTTCTGGTGTATGACCATTTCCACACCAAGCCAACACATAGTTGTTATTCAGTAAATATTTGTTGAATGAATGAGGTATAAAAATTCCAACTGTATTTGACACATAGACACCTCACAATTCAGTCTCAGTAGCTCTTTCCAACAACATTTACCTCTGCTGCTCCTTTCCCAGGCAGACTGCCCTGCTCAGAGAGGTAGCTGGGTATGGCGGCTAAAACTTGGCCTGTGGCATCAACCTGGCTGGGTCTACCTGTGGGTTCACCTCCCTGGTTCTACCATCAGATGTGTGACTTGGGCAAGTTGTTAATCACTTTGTGCCTCCTTTTCACCTCTGTAAGATGGGGATGAGCATGGTCCCTGCCTCACTGAGTTGGAGTGAGGCCGAAATGCTTAATACGTGCAAGGCTCTTAGAACCTTGATCCATGCTTCTCTTTCCTATTGTTATATCTTTGCTTATGTCCTTCTTTGATGGTTAATTTTATATGTTAATATGACTGGGTCAGGGGATGGCCAACTGTCTGGTTAGACATTATTTCCAGGGGTGTCTATGAAGCTGTTTCCAGAAGACATTAGTATTTGAATCGGTGGACTGAGTAAAGCAGGTGGCCCTCCCCAATGTAGGTGGGCATCATGCAATCCACTGAGGGTATGAATAGAACAAAAAGGTGGAGGAAGGATGAATTTGTTCTCTGCCTGACTGCCTGAGCTGGGACACTGATCTCCTGCTCTCAGCACTCCTGGTTCTCAGACCTTCAGACTCAGACTAGAATCCCTACCATTGGCTCTCTGACTCTCAGGCCTTGAACTTCACCTCCGGCTTTCCTGGGTCTCCAGCTTGCAGATAGCAGATCATGGGAGTTCACAGCCTCCATAATCATGGGAGTCAATTCCTTATAATAAAAGTCACCTTACATATATTTCCTGTTAGTCCTGTTTCTCCGGAGAACCCTGACTAATACACCTTAATTCATTCCACTGGAATGCCTTCTACCCTCCTCTTCATTCAAGGCTCTCATTAGATTTATGTTCTCCATAAAAATTCTCCTTGTCAGCAGCTCCATCTTCTGAGCCCATTTTTGTATTTATCATCTACCTAGGATCTATGATTCTGGTTAGCCACTCGTGGTACCCATAATATTCTGCTCTGTATTGCGACTCCCTGTCTCTCCCATGATGAGCCCTGACCCCCCCAACCCCAGTGCGTGTCCATCTTTGAAGTGTCCACAGTGCCTAGCCAGAGTGGGGCGAGAAGCATTTAGTTTAAATCTTAATGAGTTTTTAGCTCAAGGGCCCCCCAAAGAAGCCCTTGCTCAAGGGATCATGTGCACGTGATTTTTTTTTTAACATCTTTATTGGAGTATAATTGCTCTACAATGGTGTGTTAGCTTCTGCTATATAACAAAGTGAATCAGCTATACATATACATACATCCTTATATCTCTTCCCTCTTGCATCTCCCTCCCTCCCACCCTCCCTATCCCACTCCTCTAGGTGGTCACAAAGCACCAAGCTGATCTCCCTGTGCTAGGCGGCTGCTTCCCACTAGCTATCGGTTTTACATTTGGTAGTCTATATGTGTCCATGCCACTCTCTCACTTTGTCCCAGCTTACCCTTCCCCCTCCCCGTGTCCTCAAGTCCATTCTCTAGTAGGTCTGCGTCTTTATTCCTGTCCTGCCCCTAGGTTCTTCATGACCATTTTTTTTTTTTTAGATTACATATATATGTGTTAGCATATGGTATTTGTTTTTCTCTTTCTGACTTACTTCACTCTGTATGACAGACTCTAGGTCCATCCACCTCACTACAAATAACTCAATTTCGTTTCTTTTTATGGCTGAGTAATATTCCATTGTATATATGTGCCACATCTTCTTTATCCATTCATCTGTTGATGGACACATAGGTTGCTTCCATGTCCTGGCTATTGTAAGTAGAGCTGCAATGAACATTGTGGTACATGCCTCTTTGAATTATGGTTCTCTCAGGGTATATGCCCAGGAGTGGGATTGCTGGGTCATATGCTAGTTCTATTTGTAGTTTTTTAAGGAACCTCCATACTGTTCTCCATAGTGGCTGTATCAGTTTACATTCCCACCAACAGTGCAAGAGGGTTCCCTTTTCTTCACACCCTCTCCAGCATTTATTGTTTGTAGATTTTTTAATGATGGCCATTCTGACTGGTGTAAGATGATATCTCATTGTAGTTTTGATTTGCATTTCTCTAATGATTAATGATGTTGAGCATTCTTTCATGTTTCTCTTGGCAATCTGTGTATCTTCTTTGGAGAAATGTCTATTTAGGTCTTCTGCCCATTTTTGGGTTGAGTTGTTTGTTTTTTGATATTGAGCTGCATGAGCTGCTTGTAAATTTGGAGATTAATCCTTTGTCAGTTGCTTCATTTGCAAATATTTTCTCCCATTCTGAGGGTTGTGTTTTCCTCTTGTTTATGGTTTCCTTTGCTGTGCAAAAGCTTTTAACTTTCATTAGGTCCCATTCGTTTATTTTTGTTTTTACTTCCATTTCTCTAGGAGGTGGGTCAAAAAGGATCTTGCTGTGATTTGATGTCATAGAGTATTCTGCCTATGTTTTCCTCTAAAAGTTTGATAGTGTCTGGCCTTACATTTAGGTCTTTAATCCATCTGGAGTTTATTTTTGTGTATGGTGTTAGGGAGTGTTCTAATTTCATTCTTTTACATGTAGCTGTCCAGTTTTCCCAGCACCACTTATTGAAGAGGCTGTCTTTTCTCCGCTGTATATTCTTGTCTCCTTTATCAAAGATAAGGTGACCATATGTGCATGGGTTTATCTCTGGGCTTTCTATCCTGTTCCATTGATCTATATGTCTGTTTTTGTACCAGTACCATACTGTCTTGATTACTGTAGCTTTGTAGTATAGTCTGAAGTCAGGGAGCCTGATTCCTCCAGCTTCGTTTTTCTTTCTCAAGATTGCTTTGGCTATTCGGGGTCTTTTGTGTTTCCATACAAATTGTGAAATTTTTTGTTCTAGTTCTGTGACAAATGCCAGTGGTAGTTTGATAGGGATTGCATTGAATCTGTAGATTGCTTTGGGTAGTATAATCATTTTCACAATGTTGATTCTTCCAATCTGAGAACATGGTGTATCTCCATCTGTCTGTATCATCTTTATTTTCTTTCATCAGTGTCTTATAGTTTTCTGCATACAGGTCTTTTGTCTCCTTAGGTAGGTTTACTCCTAGGTATTTTATTCTTTTTATTGCAATGGTAAATGGGAGTGTTTCCTTAATTTCACTTTCAGGTTTTTCATCATTAGTGTATAGGAATGCAAGAGATTTCTGTGCATTAATTTTGTATCCTGCTACTTTACCAAATTCATTGATTAGCTCTAGTAGTTTTCTGGTAGCATCTTTAGGATTCTCTATGTTGTGCACATGATTTATTGGGGATGTGCCCCTGGGGGATCAGTAAGGAAATAAGAGAATCAAAGCAGGGAAGGGGAAGGAACTACACAGGGGTGCAATTTCAAGCAAGGTCCCAGCCTGATTCCTCAGGGGAGCTCTGGAGTGTGAAATACACCTCGGAGTTTGTCCTGTCTTGAGGCGGTAAACTGGGCTTTCATTCTCCCACACTTTCCAGCCTTTGGCTGAGAGCCCCCTGGGGTGGGGTTGGGTGTAAGCTCCTAGGCAGACCCACTCTCTGTCCAGGTGGGCACCTCTGGTAGCCCACCGACATCCTGTGATAAGAGCTGCAAGTGCTGGCTATTTGAAACAGAGGAATCCAGAAGCCAGGGTGGAGGCACAAAGAAAAAGCAAAAGTATCCATGGGGATCTGGGCAGAGCACTGACAGTGTCATCTATGATTTGTAGAGCAATACTTCTTTATTTGTGATAAACTTTAATATTGAGCATCAAGGATTTTGTTCAATTGTATTTGTTTGAAGAAAGGCAAACTGCTAACTTAGCTTGCCAGCCTTCCCTGGTGTTCTCACTCCTCCCCCCGCACACTCCCAACACACTGGAGGGACAAATGGATGAGCACATTGAAGTATTCTGGTACTACGTGAACCCAGCCTTGGGCTTTTCAAAGGTTCTGTTTAGCACAGGGGAATTTTGAGCTTCTCTGGGAACACAGCTTCTCTGATCCTTCCTTCCTTGTGCACAGTTCTGATTTGGCAAGTCATTCTATTTCCATTTGGTAGAGCATGGAGAACTTGGTAGGTGGTGGGAGGTGAGTCTGGAAATGGAGGCAAGGAGATGATCAAGGTGGGGACTCAGAAGCCAAAGTCTAACCCTGAAGGGGATATCATTCATATGGAGGTTGTAACTTCTAGCCTCATGGGACAGTCACAGGATGTCCTTGTCTTCTGCCTGCATGTTGTCTGTCCCTTCTATGCACTGACATCTCAGTGAGGATGGAATTTCTTTGCTGCTCCTCTGGTTCCTACATGCATTCTACCTGGCAAAACAGTATGGATTCTGACAGCCTGACAAAGACTTTCTAATACTCTTTCTGCCTTGTATTCGGGGTCTACTTCACTTTCTGCTTTGAAGACACATTGAAGGCAGGCTTTACTAAGACAGTGGCCTGTCTAAAGGAGAGAGATGTCCCACCTGGAGCTGAGTAATTGGCCTGTGCTACACAGAGGGAAGATGAGTGATGTGGGTTGGAGGGCCTGGGGAACCATGACAGGTTACCAAAGCACGGTCAAGTGGCACCGGAGTTAATGGACACAACAGAGCAGAGTATATGCTGAAGCTGAGGAGGAAATAAGGAAAAGTCAGCTTGGAAGAACACCAGAGCACTGTGAGAAACAAAGCCATTCAGCTTAAGCGAACACTTTTTCAAAGTCCATTCCCTTGTTTCTCTACTTTGGAACCCACTCATGCCCCCTCCCCCCAACTTTGGTCTGCAAAGAGATGTCAAAAAAAGACTGCAAGCTTTTGATACTTCTCCTATTGAGAAATGGGGTCTAAATCCCCTCACCTTGAATCTGGATGGGCTGATGCAACCAAGACACTACCTCAACCAAGAGAATGCAGTGAAGTGATGGCTTAACAGCTTCTGAGGCTGGCTCACCAAAGGCCATTAAGTTTCCTCATGGTTCTCTGGGGAAAGACATCTGTCACATAAGTCTGACTACACTGAGACCCTCATGCTGGAGCGGCCACGTGTAGGTGTTTAGTTGATCCCAGGTAGCAGCTGGCATTAACTGTCAGCCATGTGCATGCACCATCTTGAGTGTCCAGCCCCATCAAGCCTTGATACGACGGCAGCCCCAGCCAGCATCTGAAAGCAACCACATGAGAGATCCCAAGCTAGAACTTTCCGGTTGAGCATTTCCCAAATTCCTGATCACCAAAATTGTGAGAAATGGTTGTTTTAAGCTGCTAAGTTTTGGGGTAACTTGTTCATCAGTGGTGGTTATCAGAACATGGATTATGACATCAGGTGTGGCAGTGGGGAGGGAGAGCTCCTGGGTGGAATAGAGTCCTCTGAGGTGTCCCACAGGACAGGAGGTCTTACTATGACAAGGCATTCTGTGTCTCATGCCCTCTTCATGGCTAGTTAGCGTGTGAGCGCTAGTCTTCTCCCATCAGGGTGACTTTGGCAGTTATGACTTAGATTTTTCTCATATTGGCACCTGTACTTACTTGAGGTCAGGTTTAAGGGGTTTGATTGACATCTTGTTTCTTTCCACTACAAAATAAGCTAATTTCTTTAGTCTCACCCACTATTTCTCTGAAGAACGTTATTGATTGTCATAATTCTCTAGACTGGGCAATCGATGCACACCAGTTTAACGGAAAAAAAATGATGGATGGGAATACCATTGAGTGCTATTCTACTTGATGGTGTACTCTGATAATTTAGCTTTTAGCAAGCTGTATTTTTCTAAGAAACCAAATGCAAAAGCATTAGGGGATTTGATGTCAAGATGAATGGTAATGTGTTTGTGGGTTGACATTTGAAGCTTTTTATCACCAGAGGCATTGGTAAACACAAGACCTACTTGTCAAAAAAGACCCAGGTTCTGTTCTTGTGGCATCTTAGCCAAGACACTTAACCTCTCTGAGCTTAATTTTTCCTGATATGAGATGATAAGCCAAGGATAAAATAAGAAAAAACACATTGGAATTCTAGAATATCTAACCTGGAAGGCATATTTGAAGTTATCATTTGTATCAGTTATTATTAGAGCTGCCTGCAGGTAGTAGAAAAATCCAGCATTAGAGTAGCTTGAGAAAAGTAGAAGACTCTTTCTCTCTAAAGCTAAGGTAGTCTGGATATGGTAGTCCAGGGCTGGAGTGGTGGCGTCTCCAAGTTATCAGGCTCCAGACTCCATCTGCCATCTCTAGTGTGTGACCCTTTTCCTCTGGTTCCAGTATGGAAGCTAGAGCTCCAGTATCACATCTGCATTCCAGATAATGCAATGAGAACTTAGCTTCTTAGGAAAGAAGGAGAGAAAAGATATTAGAAGGCAGCCAGTAGCCTCTACCACCAGGAAGAAACAGGGAGCCAAACATACCCAATTTGATTAGCGAGTTACATCCATTAAATCTTAAGAACATTAAATATCTGGGACTCAGAGGGGGTGGAAAAGTTATATGGAATCTTAACTGAACTCTGAAAACTTAGGTGCTCCTGGAAAATAAGCTTTCTTTAAACAAAGAAAAGTTCAATTTAGTTAAGGTGACAAAGAGACTATTTTTTAAAATAGCAATTGAATGAATTCAGAATGCTGGCTAACAACTAAGCTCATTTTCAAAAGTAATTTAAGACCAAGAAATTTCAACTGTTTCCCTTCAGACTGTTCTGTGCAGATTGATACAACTCAGATTCCTAAATTGAATTTCCATTTTGACCTTTGCGGGAATGAAGTCTCAACTCTCTGTTTGTTAATAATGATCACTGGCATGATTCTAGAATAATCAACCTGGTGGTGTATCTTTGTGTGTGTGCATGGGGTGGGGGTGAGGTTGCTGAGAATGACTCAATACCATATTAGAAATTTTTACAAATGGTGACACTCCCTGTGTCAATCTCCCACATTGAGTTGTATTGGAGATAATGAGGGTAGAGAGCGTGTATAGTTTGAAAAAGTTTGCCGCTGGAAGAGTCTCATGGATTCCTTTGGGTGCCTGCCCATCACATAAGATCTGCTGAAGTGGAACAAAGTCATCGTCAGATGTAGCATCAAAAGCACACTAAGACTTTAATGATTCTCACAAGGCTGAGGTGCCATCACGGCCACTGCCCAAGAACAGGGAGTCACTAAGGGGAGGAGAGACTTGGGCTTTATGGCTCTAGGACCCTGCAGAGCAAAGCAGATGGTTCCATCTAGACAGACATGATTACAGTTGCCAAAAACAGGACATGCAGCATGGAGGGTCTGTGGCTTTTGAGAACAACGTCAACCTACCAACAACAAATTTTATTGAGCCCCTATTAAGTCTGATACAGAGGATGATAAAAAGAAAAGCAGGGCATAGCACCTGCCCTCAGACTGAAAGTCCAACCCAGGTCTAAACAGGTGAGCTTTTACTAGTACCAGGATTGTCCCTGCACAACGAAAGATTAATTTCTAAATATATTCTCCATAGATTAAGTATACCAGGGGTCCTAAGAAAGATGATGAAACCATAGCTCTGGAGAAAGCACATGGTCACACTGTTTCCTGACATGGTCCCACCTTCTGTGTGGGAGGGAGGCACACACATTATTTGTTAGCAAACTCCTTGCTGCCTCTTCTGTGCTCCGCTTTGCGCTCCCAGTGGGGTTGGTGTGGGGTGACACACAGCTGGCTTTTGCTAAAAGTGTGTCACCAGATATCCCTGTACTTTTCCTGCATGAAACTCTGGGGGCGGGGGGTGGGGGGAGGAGGAATCTCTTCACTGGATCTGGAGATATGGCCTTGTCAAATCTTCCCCTTACTCCCTGGGCTTCTTAGAACATGCTGTGAACTTGTTTGTTCCTGAAAGGAGGAACAAAATATTCACACTGGAGAAATTCCCAGAGTCAGTGCGGTCAACCCCAGATCCACAAATATAAGCGTCCTCCAGGGCTCCTCTTCCTGCTAAGAAACTAGCAACATGTGAAGAGCTTGGCTCTGGAATCACATGACCTGCTTTTTAATCCTGGCTCTGCCCCATAATTAAGAGCAATTGTGTTACTTAACCTCTCCGTGCCTCAGTTTTATCACCTGTAAAATTGGAGTGGTATTAATACTCACCTCACAGATTTGTGGGGATACATGTTTCTTAGACCAGAACCTGGGGCTCAATAAAAGTTAGCTCTTAACATTATTCAGTTTCTAATACGGTGCATGCATAGTGCTATAAACACAGAGAGAAAACAGTGGGAGATTTAGGTGTGGAATGGGGTTGGTAGGCAAGGCAATGTTGACTTAGGGTGTTTTTTTTTAAAGATTTTTGTGGTTCACCTAGAAAGGCAATGGAGTAAAGCATGGTGAACGCCGCTGATACATGCTAATACATGTTTGTAGTAGGCAGAATTCCAAGGTGCCCCCCAAGATTTCCACCCTCTGGTGCATAATTCCCTCCTTTTGGGTGTGGGTGGGACCTGAGTGTGATGGGATATTATTCCCATAATTCTGCTACTTTATATGACAAAGGGATTTTGCAGATGTACAGGCAGACCTTGGAGATATCGTGGTTTCGTTTCCAGACCACCGCAATAAAGTGAATATCACAATAAAGTGAGTCATAGAAATTTTTTGGTTTCCTGGTGAATATAAAAGTCATGTTTACACTATAGTGTAGTCTATTAAGTGTACAATGGCATTATGTCTAAAAAACAATGTACATATCTTTATTAAAAAATGCTTTATGGATAAAAAAAATGTAACCATCAGCCTTCAGTGAATCACAGTAACATCAAAGATCCCTGATCACGGATCACCATAACAAATACAATATTAATGAAAAAGCTTGAAATATTGAGAGAATTGCCAAAATGTGACCCAGAGGCACGAAGTGAGCAAACGTTGTTGGAAAAAATGGCACTGATAGACTTGCTGGGATGCCACAAACTTTTAATTTGTACAAAATGCAGTCAGTATCTGTGAAGCACAATAAAATGAGGTCTGCCTGTAATTCACACCCCTGATCAGTTGACTTTAATCAGTAGGGAGATTATCTGGGTGGGCCTGAGTCTGAGCCCTTCCTGAAGTGAGAGGGGTACCATGCAAAGCAGCTTCTCTGCTGCTGGTGTTGACTATGGAAGGGACCACATGGTAAGGAATGCAGGTGGCCTCTAGGAGCCGAGAGCCAGTAAGGAACTGAGAATCTCAGTCCAACAACTGCCAGGAGCTGAATTCGGCCAACAACCTGAATGAGCTGGATAATAGATTCTTCCCCAGAGCCTCCAGAAAGGAACACAGCCAGCCATCACCTTGAGTTTGACCTTGAAGGATCCTGAGCAGAGAACCCATCCATGCTGCGAGACTTCTGACCTACAAAACTGGGAGATAATGCTGCTGTTAGGCTATCAAGTTTGTGGTCATTTGTTGTGCAGTCATAGAAAACTAACTGTGGTCATAATGAAGAGAAAAAGACTTTAGACTTGGATGCTAGTGTTGGTCTTCTATGGCTGCTGTAACAAATCACCACAAACGTAGTAACTTAAAACAACATGAATTTATTATCTTACCATTCTGGTAAGATATATATCTGACTTGGGTCTCACTGGGTTAAAGCAAGGTGTCAGAGGGGCTGTATTCCTTCTGGAAGCTCTAGGGGAGAATCTGTGTTCTTGCCTTTTCCAGATTCTAGAGGCTGCCTACACTCCTTGGCTCATGGTCCCTTCCTCCATCTTCAAAGCTAGCAATGGCTGGTGGAGTCGTTATCGAATCACATCACTCTGACCCTGATTCTTTGCCTCCCTCTTCCACATCTAAGGGCTCTTGTGGTTACATAGAGCCCACTCAGATAATTCAGGATAATCCCCCTATTTTAAAGTCAGCTGATTAGCAACCTTAATTCCCTTTTGCAATGGGAACATATTCACAGGTTTCAGGGACTAGGATGTGAATGTCTTTGAGGGATGTTATTCTGTCCACCACAATAGTCATGGGTTCAAAAACTCAGTTTGGCCATTTATTGACTGTGCAATCCAGGGCAAGTTGCTTATTGCTGCTCATTTCTCTGACTTCTTTTAACCTTCTCCTCTGCAATTTTCTTTTTTTAAAACAACTTTATTGGGGTATAATTGATTTACAAAGTTGTGCTAGTTTCAGGTGTATAGCAAAGTGAATCCGTTATATAAATGCATATATCCACTCTTTTTTAGATTCTTTTCCCATATAGACCACTACAGAGTACTGAGTAGAGTTCCCTGTACTATACAGTAGGTCCTTATTAGTTATGTATTTTATATATAGTAGTGTGTATGTGTCAGTCCCAATCTTCCAATTTATCCCTCCTCTCTGCTTACCCCCCAGTAACTATAAGTTTATTTTCTACATCTGTAACTCTATTTCAGTTTTGTAGGTCAGTTCATTTGTACCCTTTTTTTTAGATTCCACATATAAGCGATATCATATAATATTTGTCTTTGTCTGACTTACTTCACTCAGTATGAGAATCTCAAGGTCCATCCATGTTGCTGCAAATGGCATTATTTTGTTCTTTTTTATGGCTGAGTAATATTCCACTGTATATATGTACCACATCTTCTTTATCCAGTTCTCTGTTGATGGACATTTAGGTTGCTTCCATGTCCTGGCTATTAAGACTAGTGCTGCAATGAACAGTGGGGTGCAATTTTCTGTAAGAAGCTCCCATTTTTAGCTTTAGTTCCAGGTAGCTCACTGCTTGCCCTAGCCATAATCTCATTTAAACAACAGGCATTTATTTCTCACAGGTCAGGAGGCTGCAAAGTCCACAATCAGGGTGCTGGCCAAACTAGTCTCTGAACCTAGTTTTCTTATGTGTAAAATCAGAATACTAAAATTACTTGTGTGCTTCTTCAGAGGGTCAGAGATCAATGATGAGGGGTCCAGCCCAGTGCATTAGGATGGGTGACATTCACCCAGAGGCTATTCCAATTGTCCCTCAGTTTTCTACGACAGCAGGTAATCTTTGATAATCATTATTCCTTGATTCTACTGTTTTATCTGTTTTAGTTATATTTTTATGACATGTGGCCCCAAATGACCACATTACTTAGGGAAGTATTTTACTGTCCATCTGGCAATATTGGCACCAGTTTGGTACAACAGCTGCATGGAAGGCCAATCCCTTTTGTCTTTCTGCTTTTCTCCAAGCTCTCCCTACTGGTGGGGACAATCCAGTTCAGACAGTGGGTGCCCAGGCTGAGCTATGGCCTGCCTGCTCCCGTCTCTGAGGGCAGCCTGCCTCGTGAGTTAATTGAGGCTTGGGGTTGTGAACACTGTTGACGTTGTTAAGGTTAATGACCGAAGGGCAGGCATCAGGGAACAGGACTGCAGAAAAGGTGCTGATTACCTCAGTGATGTATGTGGACATGGCCCCGAGAGTAATAATGTCAAACAGCCCTGAGTGGCCACCCTGCTACTGCGTGGTGATGGGTGCCAGGATTTGGGAAATAACTGTCGGGTTGTCAGGAGAAGAATGGAGATTTCTCTGAAGGTCTGTCTTGGTGAAGAGTGCAGATGTGCAGTGTGTGAAACCAAGGCACTTCATAGCTCTGTCAAACGTAGTGGGGACACTGTGTGTGTGTATATGTGCATGTGTGTACATATATGTGTGCATGTGTGTGTGTGAATGTGTTAGAATGTGGAAAGAAGCAGAGAATCATAACATGCTAGGGTAGGGCAATCTCACCAGCTTCAGTGGATGGGTCAGACTCAAAGAGACTATTGTTTGGTCTTTGGCCCTTTAGAAGGCCAGCCATGACAGGAAATGTTCTGTAGTTCACTGTCAACGTGTGGCCCTTGCTATTATCTCCATGGCTCCAGATTCTGGCCTCATGAGTTTTGGGGGTCCCTTTTAGCATCCCTTTCTGGCTTCCTTTACTAGGACTCTTGCTTATTTCTGCTCATTTCTCTGACTTCTTTTAAACTCTCCTCTGCAATTTTCTGTAAGAAGCTCCCATTTTAAGCTTTAGCTCCAGATAACTCACGGCCTGCACTAGCCATAACCTCACTTAAACAACAGGCATTTATTTCTCACAGTTCTAGAGGCTGGGAAGTCCACGATCAGGGTGCCGGCCAATCTGGTTCCTGGTGAGAGCCCTCTTCCTTGCTTGCAGATGGCTGCTTTCTCACTGTGTTCTCACTTGGTGGAGAGAGAGAGAGCAAGCTCTCTGTGTCTCTCCTTACAAGGGTGTTAATCCCATCATGGGGACCCCACCCTCATGACCTCATCTAATTACCTCCCAAAGCCCCCGCCTCCAAATACCAATAGGGCTTCAACATGTACATTCTAGGGGGACACAGACATCCAGTCCGTAACACCTTCCAAGTTGCAAGCCACTGTTTCACATGGTCCAGGGGGACTTTTTATTTTTGCATAGAATTGACTAAACCATTTGTTGTTTTGCCGCACGCAGACAGGGTCTCTGTGTGTCTGCGATGTGTAGCAAGTAGTTTCACGCTCACCTCTCAAGGATCACAAGGCATCAAGTTAAGAGCTTCCTGGCAATGATTCTCACATGAAAACTGGAAAACGTTATTTACCATTCAGAACAGGCAATGAGTATTAGGAGCTGATTTCTAAATTTAGAGATGATTCATGTAATTTGGAATGGTACTGTTTCAAATCACATTAAAGAAAAACACAGCAGGTGGCCGTTAGCGTTAAAACATTGTTTGCATTTTTCTGGAAGGAGACAAAACTTTATAACATGGTGCCTGCTCATATAAGGCGGTGGGTAGACACCTGAGTTTGCTGAGATGATGTGGGTTAGGGGTAACTAAGCTGGCTAACTTTTACCTCCGCCTGCTCTATTCAGTTCTCTATAGTCCTAGGCTATTTCTGGAGACCCTGCAGGATTCTGTTAACCGGTGCAAAATGATTCTGTTAATCCATTGCAGGAGAATGTTATTATAATGAAGAAACTTGAGAAGAAGAAAAGGTCTATAGGATGATAAGGCAGAGGGTTTTCTGGCTTTTTTGTGGCAAAGAGGTGGTGAAGAGGGCACTGATCAAATATGCTCTTTCTTTGGGTCTATCTTCCTTTTAAGTTTTGGGGTCATTTCCTATTTTGTTGAGTCGTTCGGGGGTTTGGATAGTTGAGATGTTAGAGGTAGGGCAGGTTCAGTGTAGTTGTAATTTCACTGCAGGACGAAAGATCTAAGAACTGATGAGCTTCAACTTGGTATCTGTGCCCGGTACTCCCTTCCCATTGAACAAAGCGTTGTGTGCCTTTTAAGTGGGGTCTAGATGGACAGGAGCCATAGACAGCCTCTGTGTTAGGAGTGGTCCTTAATCAGGGGTGCCTTTAAAAATCACCAGGAGAGCATTTCCAAAGATCGGCATCCCTGTCACACTCAAGTCCCTTGATTTGGAGTCAAGAGGCTTCCCTGGTGGCGCAGTGGTTAAGAATTCGCCTGCCAGTGCAGGGGACACGGGTTTGAGCCCTGGTCCGGGAAGATCCCACATGCCGCAGAGCAACTAAGCCCGTGCGCCACAACTACTGAGCCTGCGCTCTAGAGCCCGTGAGCCACAACTACTGAGCCCATGTGCAACTACTGAAGCCCGTGCGCCTAGAGCCCGTGCTCCGCAACAAGAGAAGCCACCGCAATGAGAAGCCCGCACACCACAACGAAGAGTAGTCCCCGCTCACCACAACTAGAGAAAGCCTGCGTGCAGCAACGAAGACCCAACACAGCCAAAAATAAATAAATAAAAAATTATAAAAGAAGATTTGGAGTCAATGTTTTGAGTAAAGCCTGGGCACATTTATCTTGAAAAACATCTCAGCCAAGTGATTCTGGTCCGCACCCCTGGTTAAAATCCTCGGCCGCAAAGGACTGGTCACAGGAGGCAATTTGCTGTCATCTGAGATGCTATCATTACTCTGAATGATGCAGATCGTTCTGGGGAGATGACCTAGTCTAACCCCCTACTTGAAGAGTAAATTATTTCTACAACATCTCTGCTGTGTAGTTGTGTATCCGCATTGGCGTGAATATATGCACCAAAGGGGAAGGTCGCAGTTGGACGCAATTCAGTCACTCTGCACGAAAAAAGAAACCTTTCTCCATGCGGATCTGGAATCTGCTGCGTGCAACTTATATCCACCAGCAGCAGGACTGGCTACGTCATGGGTGGGGCCCAGGGCAAAATGAAAATAGGGAGCCCCTTGTTCAAAAGTTATTTAGACTCTTAAGACAGCGACAGCTGTGCATGCAACTAAGTAACCACGTTCAGGGCTGTTTTGACTTAGGGGCCCTTCTGAGTTCTGGGACCACCTGAGTTCATAGCCCTGAAGCTGGTCCTGTCCACTGGTTCCAGTTCTTTTCATCCTCCAGGTCCAATTTCTCTTTCTCTTGTCTTTGAACCTCGTTCACGTAGGACGACAGATTCATGAAATAAAGGGTTGCTTTTATCCCGAGAGGCAGAAGTCATAACTAGAGGCCAGTCCGGGAAGATAGCTTATTAGTTAGAACATGGGTGTTGACTGGGTGACCTGGCTACAATAATTGTATCTGTCTGATAGAGTTGTTTCGAGGATTACATTAGCTAACTGGTGTAAAGCGCTGAGAATAGTGCGTGGCACAGAGCAAGCTCTCAAGAAATGCCAGATGTTTTTATTCAGTGGGACTGTTCGTATTTTGATCTATGGTTTATGGCATCCACCATCTTCTTCCTTTTAAAAACTCAGCTCTGAGAGTACTTGCCTATTTCCATGGTTTTAGTATCACCCATTCTTCATCCTGCAAGGTATACAATTGGCGTCCCCCATCTCCTCTCTCACTCTGCTCCACTCCATTCTCTACGTAGCAGCCAGAGTGAACTTTTAAAAGTGAACCCCAAACCCTGTCGCTCTCTGCTTCGAGCCCCTTGGCAGTGCTCCCCACCCACTGCCTTCTGGATAGAACTGCCCCCCTTCCCTGACCCATGACCTTGTGAGGGTCCAGCATTGTCTCACTGTCCAACATTGTCTCACCACTCTCGCTACTTATCCATTCACTCACTCATTTAATAAATATTTATTGAGCCCTTGCTAGTAGGAACATTTGTTAAGCACCCCATAGTCAGCATTCCATCAATGTTAGCTATTATTGCTATTGTTGTTGTTGTTCAGTAGGAGGTATTTGCTGGGTCCTGGGGATTCAGACGTGAATAAGGACTCAGTTCCTGCCCTTCTAGCACTTGCTGCATCGAGAGGAGGATGGCCATTTAGCGCATAATTAATATACCTTCTGAGCCCATTAACTGGGCAAGCAGACTGTGATACTTTTGCCCTGGTCCCCAGTCTGAGCCTAGGCCACAGGCTGTTTTCTCTGGGGCAGCATTCTCTCCCCTGATTCCTTTTACCAAATCCGACTGGTTTCAGCTGGAATGGGAAGCCTCTCCTAACACCACACACTCCCGGTGAGGTGCCCTCCCCCCAGCCCCTGTGCCTGGCTCCCTGAAGCCCGGCCCAATTACAGATCTGTTTCCAGATCTGTCGGCTCCTCAAAGACAGACTGATGTCTAATTCACCTCTGTGTCCGCAGCACCCATCTCAGTGAACGTCTGGGGCTTGGAAATGTGAATATCCTAAGAACCACCAGGCATGGAACCACGAGCCCACATCTCCTGGGCTTTGGTTCTTCCCTTTTCTGTCTGATGAATAGCTTTGTGAACTTGGACTTTGTCTGTCTGAGACCCAGGTTGTTTCATATAAAATGGGCTAATAACATGTTCCTGCCTATTTCATGAGGCCCCAGTAAGGATTGGATGGAGACATCCTTGCGAAGGGTTGGGGTTGTGGCTGAAGCACTCATGGGACCTAAAAGCAGAGGGGTATCAGAGCCACTAAATGATGGATCTAGAATCCGAACTCACAGAGTTTCAACCCTAGTGTTCATCTCTCCACCGCTGCATGGTACCACCCCAAGGTCCAGGGAAGCCATGAGGCCAAGACAGAAAATGTTCCTGCTCTACTGCGTCTTTCATTTCCAGAGGTGAGGAGGGTCACAGACCATCAGCAATAAACACAGACAGATAAGCTAATTTCAGATCATGGCAAGGAAATGGAGACATACAAGAAAATAAAACAGCGTATCAAAGAAGACAGGGATTGATAGAGCTGGGAAGGGTCTGGTTAGCTGGTCCAGGAAGGCTTCTCTGAGGAGGTGACATTTGAGGCAGGACTTGATGAGACCTGGGGGAAGAAGGCGCTAAGCTGAAGGGACGCAAAGGTGGAGGTCCCAAAGGGGAAAAGATTCTATGTGTTTGGGGGGCAGAGAGGTGGGCAAGGTAGCATGGGCTTCAGGGGAAGCGGGTGGCAGGAGGTGAGATGGGAGGGGGGAGAGGTGGTCACTGGGGCACCGAGGACCCCGGCAGAACTGGATTCTGTTCTCAGTGTGATGGGAAACACTGCAGGTTTGAAGAACAAGGCTGGTTTTCTTGACAACATACTCTGAGTTGGGTGTGAAATGAACCAAGAGCAGAGGCAGCCAGGAGATGACTGCACTCAGCCCGGGAGGTGCTCTCAGACCGTGGAGGTGGAGGTGAGGTGGCGAGAAGGGGCCGCCGCAGGACGTTGTTTGGGAATAAGTAGTGTAGTGCTTGCTGACGGACTGGATGTAGGAGATGAGGAAAAGTGAGAAGTGAAGAGTGACTCCTAGATTTATTTACATACTTTATCTAGAGGCGGAAATGCTTGTTAAGCAAAATGTGTCAGGTCCTAAAAAGTATTAGCATTTAATGAAGATTAGCATTTAGGTTGAAAGAGTGGATCTCTCATGCACTTTCAGGCTTGCGGAAGCCTTTTGCTTTGGGTTGATTTGTTTGGATGGTGAGACCTGCCAGAAGCACACCACAGAGGGGGGCTACTGCACCTTTGCCTGCTTTGATTAGAATCTGAGCATCACTTTCCCATCAAATCCTTATTGGAATCACTCTCCGAATGAAACTTCTTCATCTGTGGCTCTTTCATGGACAAATCAAATCCACAGTCAAAGAGAATTGTCGGTTGCCTTGCTGATTTTATCTTGGGTTTCATGGATCATATGAATAATGCGAGCTAAACAGTTTTTATAGTCTGGAAACTCCCAGAAGCCGAGCTCTTTGTCATGAATTCTTGATTTGCCTTGTTGGCAGTTTCGTAGCTCAGCCAGCGGGGGAATTGAGTGGGGAGCTGCTGCTCTGGACTTAACAAAGATGAATGGGCGTCGTCTGAGGATGCGGAGGTGACGGGAACCTGGGGGGAGGTGGCCAGGCTGCCTTGTCGTTTGTAATATTGAAGGCATGACGGCCCCTGCCAGAGCTGTATGGCCGGTTCAGGAAAACAGATTTCCAGAAAACTTAAGAAATGACGGGTACGAGTTAATAACTAGAAACTCTGAAAGGTTTTTTTCGTGAAGTATGGATATCATAGAGGTGACTTCTCGCCCAGGTTGAAGGCTGGCTTAGATAATGCTAATGGTTACCATCTGCTGAGTGGTTATCTTTGGATCAGGTGCTTTCATCATTCCTAGTTCTCACAAGGCCCTACGAAGCAGATATTATGATCTCTATTTGTAGATAAAGGATTTGAGGCCAAGAGAGGGATTAAGTGTGCCCATGACACAGCTTCCCTTGTAGTAAGGCCAGGAAGCCAATCCACATCTTTTGATTATGAAATCTGTGGTCTTTTCATTCCTCTGTAAACCTCTCTAGATAAACCCCTAGAGTTTCTTCCAGTTTCTGTGAATATGGTTTTGAAGGAGACATTTTTAGAGCATCTCGTGTTCTATTGCCCCAGCACCATTCCTTGAAACTCTTTAATGCCAATTGTCTTTGTCACCAAAGGGAAGTAGGCAACTCAGATGCTTGGATGGTTGTGGGACCTGTGTCATTTGCTTTGCTAATGAGGCTGGAGTCATCTAAGGGCTGCTTCACCCTGAAACTATAGATGAGAGCTTAAAATTGATTTTTAGGGACTTCCCTGGTGACACAGTGGTTAAGAATCCACCTGCCAATGCAGGGGACACGGGTTCGAGCCCTGATCCGGGAGGATCCCACATGCCGCAGAGCAACTAAGCCCGTGCGCCACAACTACTGAGCCTGTGCTCTAGAGCCCGCGAGCCACAACTACTGAACCCGTGTGCCACAACTACTGAAGCCCACATGCCTAGACCCTGTGCTCCACAACAAGAGAAGCCACCGCAGTGAGAGGCCCACGCAACTCAACGAAGAGTAGCCCCCGCTCACCTCAACTAGAGGAAAGCTCGTGCGCAGCAGCAAAGACCCAACACAGCCAAAAATAAATAAATAAATAAATTTATTTAAAACAGAATTGACTTCTAACCCAGTGTTGTCAGGGGACATCTCTGAACTGCCTTTTAGGATCTGATCTCTCTGCCTACTTCTGCAGAGGTTGGATGTCATTTAAAAAGATGTCAACATGTTTGTCTTTGATGGATGAGCTGACTTAACAGAAGCCTCAAGCTCAGTGTAGGCTACCAGCTGATCAGCGCCAGAAGAAACCCGTGCCATGGTGACCATACTTATAGGAGCACAACGCCAGTCCAGGGAGGTGATGGTCTGCGGGACTCATCAGCCTGTCTCAGCTTGTGCCTACTCAGGGATAGTAACAAGGTAAAGGCCATTTAGAAGAGGGGAACCGGCATTGCAAAAGACCTGGGATTCCAGTAGTGTGATGAATATTTGAGAGTTAATTAATGAGTCTTCATCTGGGAGCAGAGAAGCACAAGAATGTCATCTCAAAGTTTAGAAGGACTGTCTTGAAGTCAAGGGTGGGATTTTATTCAATGTGTCTTCAGGAGGCTATGGGTGGAAATCACAGGAAGGCAGATTTCAGCTTCGTATAAGGACAAGATTTCTACCCATTAAGGCTTCCTGACATTGAAGTGTTTGGGTTGCGGGGGGTCTGAGCTCTTCATCCCTGGGGTCTGTTGAGGCCCGTTCTTCACTCATCCCCTTGAACAGGAACCCACAACAGAGGGAGGGCTTCATCTACCTACACCCTGCTCTGGCCCTCTTTGGACATCTACCCTCTTAATTCTCAACAATCTCATCTTGGCTCTTTTTCAGTCTCTTTTACAGGCATCTCTTCCTCTGTTTGTTCATTAAATATAGGTGTTTCAGGCTCTTTCTCCTCTCCTATCTCCTCTCCCTTGGCACTTTCTTCCACTCCTTACTCTCGAGTTTCCATGATTTATAGGCTGATGACATCTGTATTGGAGGAATTTGATTTGTCTACATAGAAAAGAAAAACCCAAACTCCAATGACTAAGCAAGGAAGGAGTGTCCTTCTGTCTCCTGTTAACGAGTTCTTGAGGTGGGCACTTGAGGGCTGCTGCCAGCTCCATGATCCATCAGGGACTCATCCTTCTGCCCCAACAGACTCAGAGCCTGACTTCTACCTGGTAAAAGATAAACTGAAGCATGTTAAAAATGTTAAGCACTTGAGCAAAAATTGATTCAAATTCGGCAGCATCCCATCTAACAAAAAGGAACTTGGAGGAGCTGGCCATAATGGAAAACTTTCATAGGCAGAAGGGAGCAGGAACAAGGAAGTTATGCTAGGCAAAAAAGCGGGTTGGTTATTGCACGGTCACTTTCCTTTAGGGGATGGCAGGACTCTATCAGGCCTATTACCTAACTAGGCCTGATCAGGTGACTCCTGATTGATTGGTTTAGGATTTCATTTATGTGTGTGTGTGTGAGAGACCCATCATTCCCCCATGTGGCCCATGTCATCCAGGAGAAAATGATACCACTCTCCACTTCCTCAATTAACTCAGTAAAACTTCGCCCCTATGAGCAGAGGATTGGTTAAGGAAAAGACATGTGACTGGAGTTGTCCAATCAGATTGAAGCCCAGGACATTTGGTCTAAGATTGATGGAGAAAGCTCTCTTCCCAGTTGGATTAAGTAAACCACAGGAAGGGCAAGGTTGCAGCTCAAGTTTGGCAACAAATGGAGCCAGGATTTCAAATTCTGTCAGAATTTTCCTGTCTCTCATCTCAGTTTCTCTCTGCATGTTGATTTTATTCTTTCCAATCAGCTTCACACATCAGGAGACATGGCGACCACAGATCCTGTGCCTCACACCAGGAGGAAGGAATTAAAATGCTGGTCTACAACCTCAAGGTGACGAGAGGGGTTCATCGAAATGAAGAGTTCTAAGTCTATCTAATTGTTTAGGAGGAGGGTAGAGATACTGATTAACTTTAGATCTTGTTTAGCCCAGTAGGCATGTTAAATTTTTGAGGATGAACAGATAGAAACTGGATATGTAACTTCTAAGTAGCTGAGGGAAATAAAAGTATAAAGGAAAATTGATTAATATAAGAACATAAGAAAGGAAACATTAAGAAGCATAAAAACCATGATGAGAAAGCACAAAATATTGTAGAATAGTAAAAATGAATATATAAAAATCAGTTTGTATACTCACTGTAAGTGGACTCAACTCATATATTGAAAGGCAGACATTGAGAGATTGAATAAAAAAAGAAAAGTCCATCACAGTGTACAAGTGACAAACTTAAAACCCAAAGGCACAGAGAGATATAAAATATTAGGATGAAAAAGACATCTTCTAACCAAGAGAAAGCAATTGTATTAACGTTGGACAAATGCTTTCTAAGGCAAAGAGAATAATTGGCATAATGATGGCATCTATGGGAAGTTAAAAGTAACACTTCTTCAGAAATATATAAAAATTTTAAAATGGAAATAATAGAGTCTCAAAAATATATAAAAGCAAAGACTGACTGAATTACAAGGTGATTGGACAAATCCATAATGATTTTAGGGGATTTTATATCACTAGTGGTATTAGGCCAAGCAGACAAAAATTTATAAGGGCATAGGTTATTTAAATATCTTCTGAAGCTCTCTAAGATACAAAGGGCATACTCTGTACCTAATAATTAGCGATTGTATATTTATTTCTAGTATACACGGACGTTTGCAAAAATTCACCATGTCCTAGGCCATAAAGCAAAATTTCAGAAAATATTAAAAAATAGCATAAAACCACATTTTCTGTCTACGATACAATTAAATTAGACATCAGTAAAAAAATAATAAGTTTAAGAAATTCCATATGTCTGCAATTTAAAATTGTGCTTTTAAATATTTCATGGGACAAAGAAGAAATCTTAATGGAAATTAGAATATATTTAGAATTGACCAATAGCACAATTACTGCATATAAAACCTTACGGGTTCAAATGGGGGAAAACTGGGTGGAGGGTATATGGAAACCTTCTGTGCTATCTTTAAACTTCCTGTGCATCTATAATTATTTCAAAATATAAAGTTCAAGAGTGAGCTTTCTCATGTTTGCTCCTTGTGTCCACCTCCACCAGTGAGAGATTTTGTGGGATGTTAAATTTATATTTCTGACCTGAATGAGAGGCATGACTTGACAGGGGCAGGAGGAAAAACTGCAGGGAGTCAAGTGGAGGAGGAGGGCCCAGCGCCCCATCTGTGAGCTGAAATTTCTCACAAGAAGTCCGAGAGACCTGGGTCAGGCTAGTGCATGGTCTTCTGCAGCTCCCTAAGCTTCACCGAGACTCAGAATCCTCAGCTGTAGCATAGAGATAACATGGCTTAACTCACCTGCTTGTTGCCAGGTCTAAGAAGAATAGGGTTTTAAACAAGTATCTGGCACATAGTAGATGCTCAATAATTACAGATCTTATCCTCCTTTCTCCACCATGACCATACTTGTCCTGGATTATCAGTGCACTTTCCCCAATGTGTTGTAGGTGTATCACCGTCCTCTCTTTTTTGGAGTAGCTAGACATGGTTTAAGTATGCTGCAGCCAGTGTGGGTTTGGGGCATGGGCACTTTGTAATGACTTAGAAGGAAGCTGAAAGGGAAGAAGCCAGGCAGCCCCACTGGCCCCGAGGCAGACATGAGGTGTCTGAGAAAAGGTTTGGAGGAAACTGGAGTAAGGATGTAGAGAAAGCAAGAGGTGAAGAGAATTGATGGAGGAGCATGAATCCAGTCAGAGAAGGATCTAGAGACTCAGCTCTGACGGATTTATCACAAGGATGGGGCCTGAGAAAGAGATGGGGCAATGTAATTTTAAGTGTGAGAACCTGGGTGAATGTCTGTGGTCTGGAGAGAGAGGACTCGTCTCTCTTGGAGAGTGCCAGTCCTGTGACACCAGTGATTAAACCTGCACAAGAAGGAAGGCTCTGGCCTAGTGTCCTGCTTCTTATCTCCTCGTAGTAAAGTGATCTGAGCATCCCAAGCAGCTCTTTGTGTTTGAGGATGCTGGAGATTCATGGTGGAGGATGGCTGTATGTAGTTCCAAGTAAGATGCGTGCTGTGTTCTAAAACCGCAACCTGAGAGAAGATCCTGTTTGTCCCTGGTGCAGTGATCATGGACCAGACCTGTGTCAGGTGCAGTGATCATGGACCAGACCTGTGTCAGGTGTGGAGAGTCCTTGCTTTGGTGGGTGGTGTCATTATGTTGGTGTCAGCGACAGGCTACCCACATCTAGGCTGGACCCGTACGTGTTGGTGTCTGCTTGGCAGTGGATCATTGCCGTTTCCTTCTATAAAAGAGTCCAGAAGAGGGAGGAGGAAGCCGAGGCAGCAGGCTGGCACTGTCCATTTGGGAAAACGGGAAGAGCTGGGATTTAAAAAATCGTACAAAGCACACGGATTCCCACTTAGTGTCTGCCCTGTACACTCTGAAACAGGAGTAGGAGACTGCACCAAAATACATAAACCCACTCAATCAAAGGTGGTGGCACAAAATAGACAACAGTGGAATTTTCTGGGAGTAAGTCGTCTCACACAATTGGTAAAGATGAAGCCCACAAAGCAATTTGACTAGACCTCTTCCCCTCGTTCCCTAGCTCATCTAGTGTCATTTGGAAGGAATCAAAACAGGAGCCAGGATCTAGAACACTATGTGAGAGGCACAGCAGGGCTTCCTCTGGTTTCCAGGGTGTCCCAGGAACGCTGGCCTTGGTTTTCCTTTAGGAAAGGGACAAAGCCGTGCTGTACCAACTGCCGCGGGTCCAGGACTCAGAACTTTCTGGAAAATGTGAAATCCTTGAGCAGCTTCCGCATGGTAGACATGGGCCCGAATAACTATGGCAAAGCCGTTTTGAAGACTAAACCTCATGTTAACTCATCACATAAAGATATTTTATTTCCCTGCATCACATCACCTATTGCTCTGCACAGGCTGACATGCTTTGCGAAGGTGTGTGTCTGGAAAAGCAAAGTTGTGAGATCCTAGTTGTAATTTGTGTGTGTGTAAAAACGGACTTCCTCTACAGCCTTGAGTTTCCTTTAAGCAGGGTATGTTTTATGTGCATAAATCTCTGCTCCTGGGCAGGTCCAGGAGCTTTGCTGGGTTTTCCTAGAGCTCAGGGCAAGGAAAAATGATTTATTTGATCATGGATAAAGCCAAATATTTGCACACCTTGCCGTTCACCTAGCATTCACCTGGTGGTTTGGCCATGACTGAGGAAGGCTGCGGCCCTGGGGGAGTTAGATGAGTGAGCTGGCCTGGCGAGCAGGTTCAACCTCCACTGCTGTTTAAACATCTCTGACCTCAGGGGGCCCTGGAGAGATTAATGAAAGTCGGGGAAGATCATTTCGCCATGCACAGTGCTACCGGGGCTGCTGCCGCCCTGGGCCTCGCAGAGGGCTGTTGGGCTCCTCCCTGCCCAGCCTGCCGGGCAGCTGCAGGGGCCCGCGGGTGATTACTTGCTGCAGGAGTCCAGGGGGAACGGGGAGCACCGTCAGCCCTCCGGAGTGGGCAGGCGGGACCCGTGTTTGCCGCTGAAGCGAAGGAAGCCCTGTGTTTCTGGCGGGAAATGCGGTACAGGCTGGGATTCAATAACACGGGTGGTGGGGAAGCCTGCTGACTGCATCCTGCTTCACTTGCTTACCAACCATGTTTTTCTCTTGGAAGTGTCAAAGAAAGGTGGAAGTCCTGATTTAGAAGTGGAGAATTTTAGAGCAGAGGGGACCATGAAAGCTAAGCACTTGGTCAAGGTCAAAGCTGGTGGTCATGGCAGAGCTCAGACAAGGGACTTGTCTGCCTGTCCCCAGTTCACGTGGTGCCCTTTCCTCTACTGCAGCCCGTTCTCCAGAATCACAGCAATTGTAAGATGCAGCGCTGATGAACTGTGCTGACCTGGAGCCTTCCAGATGGAACCAGGCTGTCAGTGGGGACTCCCTGGGCTTGAGGTCTGAATAAGGGTGCGTCACCCTTCCAATTCCAGCATTGGGGAAAATACAAACTTCCCCCCAACTTCTGTAACGTCTCTAAGACTTGGTCTCTCCTAGTCCCCTCTGTCTCCTGGATTCCGGGCTTGCGAGGATTATCTCTGTGCCTAAAACTTAGCCTCTTCACTAGTTTCTCACATAGTAAAGAAGAAGAAAAAGTAATCCATGTATGCTAAGGATGTTTTGGCTTCAGTATACTCTGATAAAGTCTTGGTGGGGGAGGGTTGGGAGACAGGGAAGAAAGAATTGATTGACAAGAGGTTTACACAGCAGCAATGTAAACAAGTATTGCAAGGAAGCAATATCAATTTTTTCCTTTTAACTAGGTTTTATTTTTTAGAGCAGGTTTAGGTTCCTGGCAAAGTGGAGCAGAGAGAGTTCCCACGCATCCCTCTCCCCATCGAGCTCCCCCGACCATGAACACCAGCACCTGAGTGGCACCTTTATTGCACCTGGTGAACCTACATTGCCATGCCGTTATCACCCAAGGTCCATAGTTTACATCAGTGTTCACTCTTGTTGTTGTACATTTATAGGTTTGGACAAATGGAGAATGACACGTATCCACCATTGTAGTATTGTAAAGAACAGTTTTGCTGCCCTAAAAAACTTCTGTGCTCTGCCTGTGTATCCCCTCCCCGACCCAACCCCTGGCAACCACTAGTCTTTTCACTGTCTACATAGTTTAGCCTTTTCCAGAATGTCATATGATTGGAATCATGCAGTGGATAGCCTTTTCAGATTGACGTCTTTCACTTAGTGATATGCATTTAAGGTTCCTCTGCATGATATCAATTCTTAAACTGTCCTTTCCCCACCAGCCCACCTCCACCCCCGGGCCCAGCCTTATTGTAGCTTGTAGATGCCTTTTCCTCATTTCCACTCCCATCTCAGGACCTCAGCCTCTCCGTTCCAGCTTGCCCTCAAGAGTTTCTCATTTTATCCCCCTCTGTTATGCAGAACAGCTTCCGTTCACCCTCTGATGTCTTCCCATCTGCTCGTGAATATTCTCTGCAGCACCTCACCTACTCCTTGTGGGCACTAAGGTCTTCCCACAGACAAAGCTATGCTCTTCTAGGAGGGATTCTGTTGAAAGGAAACTATCTCTTTGTACCCACTAAAGCTGTTCTGTGGGAACACCCACAGAGTTGTTCTATGGGGGCTTACAAAGATGCTGGCAAAGGCTGGGACTCCCACCTGAGCCAGAGCAAGGCTGAGTCTCTCAGGAGAGGGGTGGTAGGGCTGTCTGTCATGAATAACTGCCCCAGCAGAGGAACCCAGGAGCTGCAGGATAAGGCACTATTTCTGGATTAAAGTGAAGACATACCTGGAAGCAGACCCACCAACCCTGACCAATCCTGGAATCCCCTTGCTTCCTGCTCTTCCACGGTGCTGACTCTGGCCGTGTGCCCACACCTTTTCTCTGACTCCTTTTCCTCCCTCAGCCTCATGCGTGTAGCTCTCCCCAAGGCTTGGTGCTTGGCGCCCATCCCTTCTCTCACAATGCGTGCTTTACAAACTTAATCAATCTCCTGGCTTCTGCTGCCGTTTCACTGTGCTCAGCTGACTTTCCAATCTGGGCTTTCAGCCCTGCTCCCCTTTTGAATTCGGGCCCAGACACCTCTCCTGGTCACCCCAAAGGCCTCGACACTCAATGTCTGGCAAACCCAATTCACGGTCTTCCCACCCAAACCCAGTCTTCTGTCTGACTTCCCTTTTCTATGTTTTGGGCATCAAGGTTTTGATCCTTTGTCTCTTTTTCTCACACTTTTTGCCTCATTGTGTCATCATAGCCCAGGCTTGTTGATTCCCCCGCTTACACTTCTGTTTCCATTTCCCTGGCTGCTCCTTGAGTCTCACATCTCATCCTCTCCCCTGATCCCTTACACATCTTCTAGCCTGCTTCCTACTTCCCACATTTCTGCTTCGGTCCTCCCAAACATAGCTCCTGGATTAAGCTTCTTTCGGAAATCTCTGACCTGCCCCTCCACCCTTGCTCCCCAGCCACACCCTTGCCCCGTGACTTTCAATAGCTCTCCCTTGTCTATGGAAAAAATCCTTAATTAGGCTTCCCAGGCACTTCATGATAGGCTTTCAAGTAGCCTTGCGGACCTCATTCATTGCTTCTTTTCATGCAGCCCAGCCAAATCAGATTATTCTCGGTTTCCGAAACTCACTGTATACTTTCTGACTTAATATTTTTGTTTATAATTTTTCTCTGCCCATAATGCTCTTATTCTCCATCATTGTTTACCAGATTCTACCTGTACCTGCGGTTCAGCCCAAATGCCACCTTTCAAAAGCCCTCCCTTCTCACTTCAGGGAGTAATGTTCTCTTCCTTTCCTAAAAGAACGTTCTTTATTTTCATTTTTGTACTTGATGTTTTCCAATTGATAATCGTGTTAGGACCCCCTCACTTTAAGATTGAAGGCTCCTGAGGAGAGGCACTCTGTCCTGTTCACCTTTGTATCTTTTAAAGCAAGTGATATGTACTTAAATCAGTCATTTCATCATATGAACAGGAAGCACACTGGGTCCCAAAGGAATGGAACAAAAGGATGGGGAATTTTGAGGCTGCTGTGGGAGCAGGAAGTAGTCAGAGCATGAGATACTGTCCTTGGTGGGTGATGTCAAAGTAAGTGAATACATTCACCTGGGCAGGGGCGTTGCCAGGGGAAGAGGAGATGTTGACAGCAGCC
The DNA here is from genome assembly GCF_965194805.1 of Balaenoptera borealis. Classification (NCBI taxonomy): domain Eukaryota; kingdom Metazoa; phylum Chordata; class Mammalia; order Artiodactyla; family Balaenopteridae; genus Balaenoptera; species Balaenoptera borealis. The sequence continues at coordinate 77,357,069 of NC_138872.1, forward strand.
TTCTTCAGCCTTACAATGTTGCCTCTGGCTGGCCCCGAGTGTGGACATGGGCAGGGCTCAGAGCATGTGTTGTGTTGGATTATTCATTACACGGAGAACAATAGGGAATTCTGCTGGGGAGAGCAGGAGAGTTTGCTGGAAGCCAGTGTTACAGCTTATCATATTACAGAGCCTTTTGTGTAACGTAACCCATTACCATATCCCTTGAGTGGCTCAAAGTCACAGAATCATAGAGTGTAAGAGTTGGAAAGAAATTCAAAGAGAATCTTGTCAAATCCCCTAGTTTTATGAGTAGGAAAATTCATATCCAGAAAGGTTAAATAACTCTCCCAAGGTTACATAGAGATGCATACCACAGCCAGGATAAGAACTCAGAGGAGAAAAGAATAAACATTGATCAAGTGTCCACTCTGTGCCGGTGCTATGTGTCAAGTAAGTGAGGTCAACCTCGCATCTCCCATTTGCAGGCAAGAAAGTCACAGCTCAGAAAGGTGAAATAGCACAGGTATTAGTAGCATAATTTAGCTCCAAAATCTGGCTTCCAAGAGATGGTCTTTTTACTGCTTGGTGCCCCGACTTAAAAGATAAGTGGATGAAAAAGGAGTTGCCTTTGTAAGCGTCTCCTGCACGTGCAGAGTGCTTGGGGTCCATCACAAGGACACTCTTGTTTCTTCTGCACGATGAACCTATGTGGTGATGATCATTTTCCCCATTTTGCTGAATAGTAAATAAAGTTAGAGAGGCTACAGCCGTCCTCCCAAGGTAGCCCTGCTTGTAACTGGTACAACAAGAATGAGAACCATGTCTGTTTTGCACCACCTTAGACTTTAGTCTCTTCACTGCAAAAATAAGGAACCTGGTCATTTCCCATCCTAATGTTGCACAGAATTCTACTCCCCATTTAAGCCCCAGGGCCAGTCACTTCTCCACCTCTAAGCTTTCATTAAATGATGGAATTAGCCAGAATCAAAGAGGAAGATGCACTCAATTCCTAGAGCTTGACTGTCTTTGCCACAAGGTGACATTTACCATCTTGTACTATGAGCTTTGTCATTTTAAATCTATGCAGAAAGAGGGGAGAAGCATTGCTAGGGACCATGACATCTTTCCTAGGTGGGAGACTAAGGACCAGGAGGTGGTGTTTTCAAGGATTCTTTCTACTGACACCTGAGCCCCGGGAAAAAAGGAGGATATGGATACCGCCTAGACAGGAGACACCCATGGCTATGATTTGGGTTTATGGCCCATTCTGAAGGCCTCTTGGCTTGGCATGGAGAACATTCCGTGAAGATGGGAGTGTCCAGGAGAGCTGATGAAGGCAGCATGAAAATGAATGTTGAGGGGGATGGGAAAGCCGCTGGAAATCTTATTCCTGTGGAAACAGTCATTGTGGCCTTGGATTTTTAAAAAAAATTTTTATTGGAGTATAGTTGATTTCCAATGTTGTGTTAGTGTCAGGTATATGGGAAAAGAATCTAAAAAAGAGTCGATTTATGTATATGGCCTTGGATCTTGAGCACAGCATAGGTAATTAAGTGAATCAGAGATTACAATACAGCCGCACATGTGTCAACTTAATGAGTAGGAAGGGGCTCAGAATTAGAATGTGGTCACAGCATAAGTCACAATCAAAAAGAGACAGACAGCTGTGTGGATGAGATGACTTTTAAGGCCACTTTGAGAGTCAGTGATTCTTAGACCCTGCCCTTGGGTCTCTTACACAATCCAAGTGTGCTCATAATGAGGGCACTGGTTGAATTTAACCAAACTCCCCATTATCCACTGAGGAATATTGAGTATAATCGATTTTTCACACCTTACAGTTTCCTCTGATAACTGGAGCACTGATCATTTGCCGTCTCCTAAAACTAGTGGTACCATATTCTCAGACCCTTTGGTTTGACTTACAAATAGCTGCCCGATTGGGGTTTGGGGCGTCGTCTTTTGTGCCTGCCTTCAGTCCCACTTCTGGAAGGAAACTCCTAAGGTCTACATCTTTACCTTCAAACCAAACTGTTAATAAAGTACGTAAGGCAAACAAAACAAAATCCTTACCATGAAACATTCACCAACCCCCATTTTTAAATATGTAGTTTGGACTTTGAATTTAGCTGGTATAGAACTGATTTTAATCAAAATGTTCAATTAAAATGGTAAGTAGAAATCATTGGATTTTAGTTCTAACTGGTCTAAATGATGCAAATTTTAAAAGAAACCCACAAAATAGAGATTTCTATGTATCTGAGTGAATTAATTAGCAAAATGTGAACAAATTCTCCCTTCTGAACTTTCATTTTGGAAAAAAAATTTTTATTTTTATGTCTTGTATTAAAAACACAAAGATCTTGATTGTCATAAGGGTAATATTTCTCATAAAAACAATGGGAAACTAGATCATCATTAAAAAAGCCTGATGATACTGATGGAAAGATTCCGGTAGAAATCAAATGTGTACTTCCATTTAATTAATATTATAAACAATTAGAGAATTGCATTAGCAAGTGCTATTCAGGGAAACCTGCATAAATGAAAACAAGTTTCTGGATCTCGGGGGGTATTTTTGAGACTCTTGCATTTCTTGGTGTTCAGAAAGCCTTTTTGGAAAAAAAAAAAGGAAACTAGAATTAAAAAAAAATTTTTTTTAATGCAGCTTGGCTCTCTCAGATCCCTAACGTGGCGTCCCAGAAATTCTCACTAAAAGATGACAGGTGTGCTTTGGTTAGGACGCTAACCCCCCCCTCCCCAATCTCTCTCTCTCTCTCCCTGCCCCGCCACCTCTTTCTTTTTACTAGAATGTTATCTACAGCTTTCAGGGTTGTTTTTTTTTTTTCTTTTTCCTCTTATCACATTTACATACTGTCTTCAAGAAGACTTGCTTCTAAATTCAGACAAAAACACAAGCTGCTCCACTTTCTTGACATGATAACAGCAGCAGAGCATCTAAGCCCTAAATCTGATCAGCCTCCCACTTGTCCTTCTTTGTGGCTGATTTTCCTCCCGTCGTTGTCACCATCTGCACGGACCCAGGCCACTTCTTCCCATGTCGTCACCCTTCCTGAATGTTCTACTTGGAGTCACACAAGGGCCGCCATGTTCTGTTTGGGCTGCAGAGCATTCTAGGCACCGGGTTCTAGCACAAAGAACTCCAGGTGTAAGACTTTTCCTTCAAACGTCTGAAGATTTGGTAACTCGAGGCCACATTTCTACACGCCAATATTCAGCGCTCCACATTTTCACCGTTCCTTATTGTTCTAGGCCAGTGGCTCTCACAGTGTGGTCGGGACCCAGCATTGGGGCATCACCTGGGAATTGTTAGAGGTGCTGTTTCTAGGCAACCCCCCTCGTCGCACACTGACTCAGAATCTCTGGGGCTGGAGCTCAGCAACCCTTGTTTTAACCAGCCCTCCAGATGTTACTTGCACATCCAAATTGGAGACTTGCTGTCCTCCTATACTGTTGCCTCTTCAAACCCCCGAAGGCATCTGGGTCTGTCACCCTCAGTCTACATTATCTGTAATCTTACAACACCCCAGGTTAGGTATTATTGATATTTTTGCATTTGATCACTTAGTTCCTAACATGCCTGGGACTTTTATACCCATGGTGGCAAGTGTTTGGAACCATGTTGTTACTTCTGCATTTGAGATAGCGCTGGTGTGAGTTTGGTTTGTTTTTTCCCCTTCTAGAGAGAAGGGGAGTATTGAGTATTGGTATCTTTGCCTGTTCTGCCCAGGATGATTTAGTGCTGACTATGTAGTGGGCATTAACTGAACTAAGCCTTGCCTATGTTCACTTATGTAATCTTCACAACAACCCTGTTTGACCAGTGAGGAAAATGAAGCTCAGAAAGCTTCAGCAATTTGCCTGAGGCTACACAGCTAGTGAGTGGAGGAGCTGGGAAGCCAGGCAGGCAGTTCAGTCTTAGAGAATGTGTTCCTAACCACTATGCAGGACTACCTCTCTGACGGGCAGGCTCTCCAGTTTGTCCTGGAGACAGTATGTAGCTCTACCAGGTTTGTCCTTGGAACTCCCGGTATTTGCCTTCCGTTCGCCTTCTGGATCTTTCAACTGTAAGAAACTTCAGGTACCCTGTCACCTTTATATCTCCAATATGGTTCATGAAGAATTGGTTGCTCATTTTCTGGGCATCTATCTTGAGATAAAGGCTGGTTCATGAGATGACCTTGGCTTTGTACCTGCCACACAATTCTTGCCTGAATTGAGACCCCTGCTGGCCAAGATCCTGGTCCCTTTCTCAACCCTGCTGTTTAGCCCTCTGGGTTACCAGCATTTCCTGACATTCAACTTCTTATGACCACAGGGCTTGTACTGAGGTCACACCCATTCACCTGAACCTCTCTTTCATCCGAGAGTCCTTGCCTTGGTTTGCTCCTGTCTTGCCCATACTTGTGGACTAAATTATCAACCTGCCATCTTTACACAGTAGAGAATCATGGCAAAAACAACAAACAAACAGATTCTAAGAACCAGATGCTTGGATATGAATCCTGGTTCTGCCACTACTGGCTGTGTGACCTTGGGAAAGTTCTTTAACCTCTTGGTGACTCAGTTTCCTCATCTGTGAAATGGGTTGATATTAGTAACCATCACGCATGCTTGTCATGACCTAGGTCTAGAGTTGTCCACGGTTTTGATGGCCCCCACGTCTATCTCTCTGGCCTGTGTTTAAGGGCAATATTTTCCATCCATTTAGTCTGTTAAGATTGTGATTTAAGTGAATATGAGTGGATGCATGGAATATGAGGGAAATCCCATTTCCAAGACTTTGCATGACCAGGTTGGAAAGTTGCTTCTTGGTGGGGGGAAACCCTGAGAGATTGCGGAGTAAATCTGACGTTGGCAAAATTAGGATGGAAAGTCTCCAGCACCTACTTTGAGTTTGTGTTTAAAGGGCAAACCCTCAGCTGTTTCTCGTGTCCGTCTCACACATTCTCACTTCCACTATTCTCTGTGGATAAGGTGAAACTGAGGACTCGCTATGTACTATGTACCAGGCTTTGTTCTGGAAGCTCTGAACTCTCAGGGGCACAGGTTAATCTCCTGTGGCACGCGGGCGCTGCGGAGGAGAAAGCAAGCCAGCATCTCAACTATCCAAAATGAAACAGCCCCTGAAGTGGTGCCTTGCACTGCGGAGGCTGCTGACACTGCAGCTGTGGCGCTGGTCAAAGCACACAGCCAGGTGGGGGCTGCACGTGTGGAAGGGCAGGCGGCTGACAGCTCTGGGGCTGCCTGACTCCTGGGAGGGGAGCCTGTGTCCTGTCTGGCTCTTAGGCGGTTACAGGAACGGGCAAGGTCAACCAATTATGTCCAAAGACGGCCTCCCGCCACCCTTCCCTTCTTTCTGGTCCTGTCTCCACTCTTTCCTGGTCCTCCAACACCCCCCTTAGTTTTCTGCCACCTCGGTATCCCTGACCTGCACTTATGTATGCTCAGCACAGAATCAGCTTCTGCCACTTGCGTCTCGGAATTAATATGTGTGAATAGCCGGTCAGTTCTCTGTCTCTACTGGGATTGCTCTTGACCTCCAATCTCTCATTGTGAAACCAAAGTGTGTCCTCTGTTTAAAAAAAAAAAAAAAATCCAGGCTCAGGGACAAGTTGTGGGAGCAGCATTGGGGAGGGTCCCCCCCCCAGCTCCCTCTCAGGACCTGAGAACACACCCCAAGTGGGTGGCCCTTTGCTTCTCCTCAAAAATCTGTTTCCCCCTTACCAGTCCTGCCCTTCAACACTCCTCAGATGCACTTCCCCAGCTCCCAGGACTGGCCTGAGCCTGCAGCAGAGAAAGGAAAGTATTTTGATTAAAAGCCTCATCGCGGTAGCCGGGCAATCAGGTGTTCATTATCTGATGACACAGGAGTACGGACATGGAACATTCACATATTTTAAACGCACAGGGAATTGTGCTTTAATATAATTATTTTTGAAAGATTCTTCATCTGAAAGGTTAATAAGAGCAATATAGGTTAATAGCAGCACCGAGGAAGCCGACATCCCCTGATAATCAACCTTACTGCTATGTAAAGTGCCCTGTGGCTCACCTTGGGCTGTGTGGCCTCTCTCCAGTCAATTATCTCCTAATGACGCCCGCCTCCTCTGCACTGCTTACCTGTCCAGGTCGCCTCTGCAGTTCCCTCCACCTCCCCTGAAGAGGAGTCCTCCTCTGATTCTCGGCAAACCTAGCTGGTCTCTGACTTGTCCAATGAGGATGGTGGAATTGGAGAGAAGGCAGATGACATTTATCAAGCACGTCCCATTTGCTGGACCCTGGGCTGGCTGTTTGACACGTGTTGATCTCTTTAGATCTCACAGTGAACTAGTGAAGGGGTCATGGCTCATCCCATTTTACGGATGGCAAAAATGGAGATTTTGAGAAGCTAAATGACAAGGTCACGATCACAGTTAAAAGTGGAAGTGCTGTTTGCCCATTTCTCCCATTATTCAGCCCCCGCCTCTCCACCAAGTGCCTCAGAGAAACCAGGGGGCACCAAGGGTCAGATACTAGGGTCAGAGGACGGGTGGAGGCCAAGGCTGAGATGCGGGGCTGCTGGGTCTTCCCAGGGTCCCTTTCAGAGCTGAACGCTGTCCTCGGAAATACATCTGGAGTCACAGCTTCTGCCTTGAATTCTCGTCACCACCTTTTGTTCCTGAATCTGATCTTCCTTTGAATACTGGGGCTGACAGCTTGACTGCCCCCAGTGGTTGGCTGGCGTGGTACAATGAGTCGACACTACATTAAGCAGGGTGCAAGGCAAAGTGGTGACACTAAGAAGAATTGCCACTAATTGGGCCCAGTTTCCATCTCAGCCGCTTTTCCTCTGGTGCCACCTTGGAAATTGGCCTCCAAGAGCTCCTAGACCTTAGTTATCAGTGACCAAACCCTACGATGTGTTGCTGATCGGAGCTTTGTCTGGAATCCTCCTCCCCTCGGGGTCCAGACCTGGGAGGTAAAGAGCCCTCCTGGAAGATGTACCAGGGCTTCAAGACCCATCTGTCCCAGGTGGCTGAGGGGATATTCAAGGATCCTGGTTGGGATTGCGGGGGGACAGGGCTGACGCCCTCTCCTCATTTCTGGACTCAGTAGGAGGCCAAGAACTCACTGTGTCTCAGGTCCTGTGAAGGGGGAAGAGCCATTTTTACTAATTTAAGCATTTCAGAATCAACTGAGTACAAATCCAGATGACCTGTAACCCTGGGGAGGTGAGATGAGCTGGTAGGGCAGAGTTGCTGTTAGCAACTGAGTGGTGGTTTCTCTTTCCTGAACTCTAAGACCGGTGTCAACTAGCCTGGCCCACATTTCTCTGCTACCAGTTCATTGATGTTTACTTAGCACCTACATGAGCAGGACAGAAGGGGACATCAGGGGAGAGGAGGCAGGTAAATGGAAACTGTGCTGGACTGGGCATCAGGATCCCTGATGGCACATTTCCAGCTGCGTGACTTTGGACCAATTCCATTATCTTAAAAGTCAGTGAAGGGCTTCCCTGGTGGCACAGTGGTTAAGAATCTGCCTGCCAATGCAGGGGACACGGGTTCGAGCCCTGGTCCGGGAAGATCCCACATGCCGTGGAGCAACTAAGCCCGTGAGCCACAACTACTGAGCCCACGTGTCACAACTACTGAAGCCCACGTGCCTAGAGCCTGTGCTCCGCAACAAGAGAAGCCACCGCAATGAGAAGCCCGCGCACTGCAAGGAAGAGTAGCCCCCGCTCGCCGCAACTAGAGAAAGCCCACGGGCAGCAACAAAGACGCAACGCAGCCAAAAATAAATAAATAAATAAAATTAAAAAAAAAAAAAGTCAGTGAAAACATCTGCTTTGCAGGCTTGTTGTGGAGGTTTAATAAGGCAAATAAATGAATACGTCTAATATTAAATAAAGGGCTCAAGAATACTAGTTAAATAAGTTGCTTGCTTTTGAGAAGTTTCTTATTTCTAAGTTTGAGAAACAGTCTAATTAAGAACCCTTTTCCTCCATTACCCATTTTTTAAAATGACAGTAAAAAAGGAGGACATAAATCGATTCATCATGGTGTTGCCCTGGAGGGAGCTGTTACGAGAGAGCAGGCGGTTTGAAGAGGGGCGTCCAGGCAGAATTCTTGGAAGAGATGATTTCCAGAAAAATGAATAGAAACACAGACTAGAGTAGAGGATGGGGTTCCTGGGAAGGCATTTGGTGGTCAAGTTCCCCTTGGGTTTTCCAATGGAGGAGTTGTTTTGAAAGACAGGAGGCTTTGTGTGCCTGAGCTGGTGCAAATCAGAGCAGCGTGTCCACACAGGTGGCCTGAGGCTGGTTCTGAAATGCCAGGCCCTCCTGCTCTGCCCCCCGCGCCCCGCTCCTGGTCACCAGCTAGGGGGTGTTGCCTCACGCCCAGGAACAGTGGAAACGCTCCAGCAGGGATCAGATGTGACACAGAGGCTATTTCCAACTAGGTGGCCTGATTGGGTTAAAATAAGAACATGACATGGAAATCTGGGAAAGTAGGGTTTGCTGCTGCCCCCGCGGGCCTAGGGTTTGTTCAACTGCTGCTGTGAAAATGAAAAGCATGGAACATGGAAGAAAGGGCTGTGTTTAGAGGCCTTTCCCAGATCACTTGGCGTCCCTTTCTCTCACTGATGTTGGGGGCAGGCTACAGGCAGCCCGCAGGGGGAGGATATCTCGTCTGGCTCAGACCACCAGGCCTGCCCTGCCAAGGAAGGCCCACAGCCCCCTTCCGGCTTTGTTCACACCCCCGTGCACCTGATGGCCGTGTCCCTGCATCACTGCGGGTCCCTGTGCACGGGGCCCACCTGGCTCTGTAGCTGCTCTGAAGGCGTAGACTCCCCTGCTAGGGATTTGGTTTAATTGTACAGTTAGAGGGTGTGCACCCGTCCCCTGCCGGATACAGCAGCTGCTGAGCGGACTCTTCCTGCTTCACCCCCCAGGAGGCTTCTACACCACGAAAGCATCTCATGCCAGCCTTGATAATCAGAGGAAGGAGGTGCCACAAGTTACCTCTTGTTGTGAAGTCCGTGGTGGATTGTGCCCAAGATCTACACGGCTTCGTCCCCTCTGTGTCGGAGCAATTGTCCACGTGAGTACAGGGGACACGTTTGCTTTTAGCAGCCATGAGAGGGAAGTAACCTGCCCCCAAGCGACTCTTGCATTCAAGCCTCTGCACTTTCTGTTCCACCACCTGGAATTGTCTTCCCCAGTGTTTGGGTCTGAGCCCAAATCTTGGTCACCTCCTCAGAGAGGGTTTCCCCGACCTAACTCATGCCACCTGCCACCCCACTCCCCTCCCACCGTTTAGCACATTATTCTGGTTTCTTGTCTAGAAAGCAAGCTTCTCTAGTCAAGAACACTTACCTAACATCCGTATTCACTGAGTTGTTATTGGGTATAGTGTCTGTGTCCCAGACTAGAATCTAAGATCCAGGAGCTCCGAGAATTGGACTCAGCCGACCAGCTGCTTTTTCATAATTACAGTTTTTCTGTGAATAGCACAACTACTAGCCTTTGACGCAGCACCTCCCCTTTATACCCTGCACATCCCTCTAGGCCAACGATGACCTACCCAGTCCTGGGCCTGAGGGCAGGCTGATCAAACTTCACTGGGCCAGGTCTGCATCCTGCTGGCAGGTTCTAAGACTTAGGCTCACAGCAGCTGCATTTGTGCACCGCCTGAGGAAGACACTGGCTTTGACTCTTTGGGCAGGTTTTAATGCCTTTTAAAAAACCTGTTAGAGACTCCCTTTATTTCAGACGAAAAGACAAAAATAAGACTAGCAAAAGAATCTCTACGATGTACACTAACAGTGGAACTCATTATCATAATGTGAGTGAATTCATCTATTGCTTAATTAAAAAAATGAGTTGAAATTCACCAAACATAAAATTAATCATTTTAGAGTGAACAATTTAATGGCATTTAGTACATTCACAAGGTTATGCAACTCCCACTTCTACCTAGCTCCAAAACATTTCTGTCACTCCAAAGTGAAACCTGTCCCAGTTAAGCAATTTTATCCTGCGCCTCCCTGCATGATCCCCTGGCAACTACCCACCTGACTTCTGCTTCTATGGATTTATTTATTCTTGATTGTCTGTGTACATGGAATTGTACCATATGTGACCTTTTGTGTCTGGCATCTATCACATGGCATAATGTTTAAAGGCTCATCTATGTTGTTGCATGTGTCAGTACTTCATTCCTTCTTCTGACTGCCTAATATTCCATGGTATAGATACGCCACCATTTGTTTATACATTCACCTGCTCATGGATGTTTGGACTGTTTCTACCTTTTGGCCGGTGTGAATGTGCATGTACATGTACTTGTTTGAGTACCTGTTTTGGTTTCTTTTTTAATTTTAGTAGAATAAATTTAATTTTATATACATATATATGTGATGAATAATATAATCTCAATTGTTAATCTAAGTTATCTCTGGTTGAAAATAAATGGAAAGCGTGTCTTTCCCTTTTTTAGGAGGGGAGTATTTGTATTTCTCAGTATTTCATGATCATCCTTTGCAAAACAAAAAGCAATGTGGGTGCCCGTTTTTAAAATGGTTATTTACCTAGGAGTGGAACTGCTGAGTCATATGGTAATTCTATGTTTAACTGTTTGAGGAGCTGCCGAACTATTGTGCACAGAGGAGTGGACCATTTTACATGCCCACTGGCGTTGTACAAAGAGTTCCAATTTTCGCATATTCTTACAAACCTTTACATTTTTATTGCAAGAAATATACACTGGGGGGCGTTCCGCTGTGAATCACGAGGGGTCCACATGCTGCTTAAGAAGGCAGATGATTCAGCCACCAGTTATTTTCAGAGATCAGTCTCTCTCTCTGCGGGAAGAGGATGAGTCCTTACAGACCATTTTAGCATCATTCAAGAAGTGATGATTAATAAGTGATCAAGGCATTTGGAAACTAGACTTCTATTGACAACCAAGTGTTCTAATATTTGGAAGCAGATCATATCCCTCTTTAGTAGATAAATATCAGAGCCCTGAAGAATGAAATGAGAGTTCTGTCTCACAGTGACAGCTTAGAGAACCTAAGCCCTTTTCCAAACAAGGTGGTTGAACAAAGCAAACAAAGTGGGATATGTTGAACTGGAGAATTGTAGGGTGTAATGGGAAGAATATTGCCTTTGAAGGTGGAAGACCAGGGATTCGAACAACTTTTGGTCTGGGAAAATCCCTTCATGGCAGGGCCCGGGTAAGCTTGGTGCCTGGCATGTGTGTATGTGCTGAGTTGAACTGGAAACTCTGGAAAACCCTATTATGACCCCTGAAGTTGGCCTGTAGGCACAGCTCCATCTTGAAGACTCTGATTTTGATTTAGTTGCTACCGCAAGTCTGGGACTTCAGACTTCCCAAGACTTTTAACTGGGGTCTTGCTTCATGGTGAGGTCATTCAGAGCTTCCAGAGCCAGTATGGGGACAGTAAAGTGGCAAGTCAGGGCAAGGTGAAGTCTAGTGTCAGGTAGAATATATCCCTGGGATGTGAAAGTTAAGCCCAGGAAGGGGTGGGCCAGGAGCAGAGCCTGGCTTGGCAGGACATACCAGACTCAAGTAAGGATGAATTTGAGAGTCAGAGAGGTGCTCAGAGCCTAGAGCAAAAGCCAGGGAGGATTGGCGGAGAGGAAAGGTTTGAAGCAAGGCCACGGGAAATTATACCATGGAGCGTGTTGCATTTGAAGGGCTGCTGACCTGCACCTATACACCCCTTTCTGAGAATCTTAAAGGCACCTCCTTAGAAGGAAGGAGGAGGATGGGGTGTGGGGGTCAGGTCACCTCTTGAAGTCCCTTCTACCTTTAAATTCTCAAGCTCTGTGAACTTGGGACACAGAAATATTAATATCACGGACCCTGGCTCTATGTTAACATTGACAGTTTACATCTGCTAAGTTCTATAATCAATGAGATTTGATATTAAGACGTTCTGAGATGCTGCCTGCAGGTCCCCGGGATCGACCTCATTGTGCTTCTAGCTTCAGCCTTCGGTATGGGAAAGATGAGCTGCAGAAAAGCAGGAGTTATTCACTTTGTTGCTTTCAGTGTGTATGTGGTTGTATGGGTGCCTTGAGATTTTTAAACATTAGCTACCTTTAAATCAAGTTGGGCACCCTATAAATCAAAATAATAAATGATTGATAAATAAACTGTCATTGCTACAATTAGATTTTCTATTATGCCTGTATGCTGTAATTTAAAATGTAATTTTCCTTGAAGCTCGTAAAGGCACTGTAGTAATAGGGTGTCACAAAGTATTAGGGGCACATGTGAGCGTAGTGGCTGAACACGGGCTTTGATGAAGTGCAGCATTGAGCTGTAGGGTTTAATGCAAGAACACAGGTTCTGCTTTGGGTTCAGGGGCAGACTATATGACGTTCAAGTAACTGGGTGTTTCAGCTAGACAAGCAGGAGATTTAAGAGGAAGGAAGTCCTCTAAATGGACAAAAAAAAAAAAAAAAAAGATCACAGGAAAGAACGTTGGACGGATCATGGCTCAGTCTTGAGCCAGCTGCATCATTTCACATGCACTTACACTCTGCCTTTCTCAACAACAACGTAATGAGATTGATCAAGAAAGACAAATATAGTTTCCACAGCTCACTTTCCTCAAATGAGCAGTGAGAAGATTGAGCTACCAATGAATCACTGAACTCAAATCTTGGGAAATGGGGTTTAAGGATCTGCATTTCTAATAAATGTCCCTGGTGATTCTGATGCAGCCACATCTACTCCAGTCTTCAAATATTTGGGGACAATTGCTATAACACTTCATAATCTTAAGACAAATTCTACAAAGATAAGGCTTAGTAACTTTTTTTTTTTCAAGTTCTAGAAATCCAGCTTTCTCTTCTGCTATGCCTGAATTTCCCAGAGACTAGACAAGTTAAAGAAAAATACTTAATCTTTTCCTTATCTCTACTCTTAATTTTTTTTTTTTTTTGCAAAGTGTAGTATTTTTATTTGGTAAATTCAAATTTTAGTTCAGTGATGAAATATTTTATTAAGTGTGAATAATATCTTTAAAATTAAAATCTAATTTTTTAAAGTTGTTATTCTTATTCATTTTTAAACCATGTTATAATTCATCACTGTGTCAGACCAATAAATAGATGTAAGTCTTCCCATTTTGTAAAAATGCATTAGTGTAATTAAGAAGTATTAATATAGTACTTTGTTTCCCCCTTTTTTTATAGATTTTATTTATTTATTTAAATTTTTAAATTTATTTTTGGGTCTTCATTGCTGCATGTGGGCTTTCTCTAGTTGTGGCGAGCAGGGGCTGCTCTTCGTTGTGGTACGCGGGCTTCTCATTGTGGTGGCTTCTCTTTGTTGTGGAGCACGGGCTCTAGGCACGCGGGCTTCTCATTTTGGTGGCTTCTCTTTGTTGTGGAGCACGGGCTCTAGGCGCACGGGCTTCAGTAGTTGTGGTGCGCAGGCTCAGTAGTTGTGGCGCACAGGCTTTGTCGCTCCGCAGCACGTGGGATCTTCCCAGACCAGGGCTCGAACCCGTGTCCCCAGCATTGGCACATGGATTCTTAACCACTGCGCCACCAGGGAAGTCCTTGTTTTCCCTTTTTATACTGTAATATTATTTACTTGTTTGTCTTATTATGGCCTGATTTTATTTTATTTTATTTTTATTAAGGTATAACTGACACACAATAATATATTAGTTCAGGTGTACAACATAACTGTTCAATATTTGTATATTTTATGAAATGATCAAAACAATAAGTCTAGTTAACACCCGTCACCATACATTGTTACAGAACTTTTTTGTGTGTGTGATGAAAACTTTTAAGATCTACTCTCTTAGCAACTTTCGAAATACACAATACAGTATTAACTCTAGTCCCCATGCTGTATATTATATCCCCATGACTTGTTTATTTATAACTGGAAGTTTGTACTTTTTGACTCCTTTCACACATTTTGGCTACCCCTCTTCAAATGACGGCACCCAAATGAGTTTAGCCAAATAAATTCATATTTGAATGCCCACGGAGGCGTTTAATGTAAACTTGGAGATAGATTTTTTCCCCCTACATTCAAAAAAGTTGTGGCTTCCCTTAACCATTCAGTGAGAAGCATTACGTTTGAACATGGACACAGACCAATTCTCTCCTCTGGTTCCTCAGGCACCTTCCCCTAATCCCCTCCCGCAGATGACTCTGTGAATGACTCCCCCATCTCCATGGGTGATGGTCCCTTTCATGCCTCCACCAATCATGATCCATCTGAATACCTAGGCTGTTGTCTCTAAAACAGGATGGATGTTTCAGAATGGAAAAGGGAGCCCCAGGCTGTCAGAGAAGGGTCAGGTTTCCACAAATGTTTTAAATCCCGATTCCCCCCTCACAGCTCATTAGAGCCATGTCCCCACGTGGGAAGTCCACCCACAGAGTGAGCAGAACGGATGTCACCAGGCTGGTGTTAAATCAACAGTCCCTGTACTCAGAGAGCCCCTTTGACCTGCACTTTTTGGAATGACCTGAGATCATTACAGACTCAGTCGAGTGTGGCTGTGCAGATCTGGCTGGTGTCAGGAACCCTGATGCCCATTTATAATTCCTCATGTAGCTCTTTCCTTGTCCCCAAATTGGCCATCAAGTGGTTCAATTGACCTTGAAATGTAGATTGTAAATTGTGACTTGAGAAAACCAGAGATTCCAGAGTGATTTTTCCTCTGAATTTGGCCTTAACATGCCAAGCATTTTTTTTTTGTTTCCCAAGGATTTTTTTTTCCTGCTCAGAAGGATGCACGGCATCTTACTCAGGCAAGGCCTTATTAGCAAGATCTCTTGTTCAGACTGTTCCAGCAATCCATTAAAAATGAATGAATGCAGCTTCCTAGACCTTGATTAGAAGTTTACACAGTGTAAGAGAAAGTTTATCATAATTGCTATTGGAATGGGAAAATTTCTCCAACGTCTCTCCCTGGGATGGTAGAAACCTATGGGGAAAATTTTTCCCTTAAGATTCATCAGAAGATTTGCTGGTGTGTTTGGGAAGCTGAAGAGTTAAGCTAGGACGGATCATTAGCTAACGCTTGGGCAGAGCTATAACACTGTGTTTAAGGTTTCCATTAGAAACCTTCCACCATGCTCTGCCTTGTCTGCCTCGATTCAAGAATTAGCTTAGATGTTTTCTGGTGCGCCCTGCTATCACCCAGGTAGAGATATCTTTTCTCTGCTTTTGCCTACAGCCTGCCTTCCATATTCCTTTCTGCTCTGTCAGCTTTCAGGAAGTGGTCTCCATACTGCATTTATGTCTGTCTCACTCGCTCTCAGAGCCTGGCAGGTAAATTCTGCTGAGTGGAAATGCATCCTTAAGTCCATCCAGTTCTTCTGAATTAATCCAAGGGAGGGGGAATCACAAACAGGAACTTGAATAATAATTCACTGATTCCTGGACCTTGAAAAATCCAGAGAAGAAATCTAGCCCTACCTTGTCATGTAACACGTAAGGAAACTGATGC
This sequence comes from Balaenoptera borealis, assembly GCF_965194805.1. NCBI lineage: Eukaryota > Metazoa > Chordata > Mammalia > Artiodactyla > Balaenopteridae > Balaenoptera > Balaenoptera borealis. Next base: position 77,372,573 of record NC_138872.1, read on the forward strand.
ATACAGTAGAGATGTGATGGGCCCAAGGCCACGCGAGTTGCTGCCAGGACTGCCACCGGGCCTCTCTGTCCAGTTCTCTCTCCATCTTTTCATGTTATGTATGAACGCTGGGCCACTGTGATTTGAACCCCGAAGCACTGAAGTTTATAATTTCTGGCAACTTGTAATTCAACAGAGATATTGGAAAACTCCCATTATAGTTGGACTTCATTTTGCCTGAGAGAAGTTGCATGTAAATCTAATCATATTTGAAAAATAGAAGGAAATTGCTCTATTTAAATGAACCCCATAGTCAAATCTTTTATGAAGCCAGGGATCCTTTTGTTATGGGAATAATTGCAGCCTAATTAATCTATTTTTGTTATGTTCAGTTTCTGGAAAGTAAAGTCCTCCTTTTCTGGGAGAATAACAGATCTTGAAGGTAAGGGCAGTGAAAATGATCGAGAGATGGAGGTGGGAGTTTGGGAAGCTCCACAACCTTTTTGGCACCAGGGGCCGGAACACAATTTTTCCACAGATGAGGGGTGATGGTTCAAGCGGAAATGCGAGCGACAGGGAGGGATGGGAAGCGACAGATGAAGCTTCTCTGGCCCACCTGCCGCTCCCTTCCTGCTGTGCGGCCCGGTTCCTAACACGCTGCCGACTGGTACCAGTCAGTGACCCAGGGGTTGGGGACCTCTGCTCTAAATGGTCTGTTGTAGGATTAAGGTATTTATTTGGATACCTTTCTCCCCTTCCCTTCCCTCTCCTTTCTTCTTCCTTCCCGTCTTTCTCTCTTTAATGGTATAAAGGTGAACATGTTACATGAAGCTTTTATTATTTTCTGCCTCTAGTTTAAAGATAACCCCTGTTTTCTGCTCAGCTGAGGGGCAAGGAAGGGTGAAGGATGCAGGCAGCTGGTACCGGGTGATGTGCCAGCCTCCCTGCGAGTATACAGTAAGTAATCATTAGTACTGTTGTAGCTGGTGATCCAGAAAATTCCCACCCACCTCCAAAAACTCCAGAACCAGCATCTATTTAGCATCTCTTTACACAAAATGCTTTGCTGAGCACTTTAGAAAGATGGACTTCCAAGGCTTCTTTCCCAGGCTTGTAATTCTATCCTTTCTTTCCACCTTGGAGGACTTAGGTCAGTAGATTCTCCTGAGGACCTGTGTCCAGTTTCATCAAAGACAAAGAGATCTGGAAAACCTCAGACCATGTGTGAATGGGCAGAACCTCTCACCCAGAGGTGATGGCAGGAATTAAAGTGTAAACTGTGAAGCTGGACATAACATTCTTAGCAATTATCTCAATTGTAGGAGTCACCCCGAGCTTTCAGCAACCACATAGGAACTATCTCCTTTAATCCTGGTGGCTTCTCTTCCCTCTTTACCTACAGCTTCCCTACTTTCTAGCCTCAATCTCCTCTGGCTTTGTTGCAGGAAGGGGGACCCCTTCCAGGGCCTGAGAATGAGCTGTAGTCTAACACTCGGAAATGAATTGTCTGAGGAGACACACATGCTGACAAAGCAAGAGACTTTATTGAGAAGGGGGGCCCGGGCGGAGAGCAGCAGGGTAAGGGAACCCAGAAGTGTTCTGCCATATGGCTCACAGTCTAGGGGTTTATGGTGATGGGGTTAGTTTCCGGGTTGTCTTTGGCCCATCATCTTGCTTGGCCCACGTTTGGTCTGACTTAGGGTCCTTCCTGGTGGTGCGCGCATCTCTTAGCCAAGACGGATTCCAGCACGAAGGACTCTGGGAGGTTGGTAAGACATATGGACTAGCGTCTCCTCCCTCCTTTAGGCCCCCCCCACCCCGAATTCTCCTGGTTAGTTTCTGGTGGCAGCACCGTGTTCCTTATTGGGACCTCTTGTTTTGGGACAACTCATGCAAGTGGCTATCATCCTGCCTGGTCAAGGCAGGCAGTTTCGGCCAAGCGTTCCCTAACAGCTTTACTCGTAATCCTCACATTCTATCCTTCCCTCTCCCTGCAACTGCACTCGTAGACTCAAAATTGCTTCAAATTTAGGTGAACTAGGCCTGGATTGATGATGACCATTTGATGCCGATACCCAGTATCTTGTGGCAGAACTGTGTAAGCCATTCAAGAACATCCAGTAATGGTTGGGGTGAGGTACACTCTGGGAAGGGCAAAATGTCTCCTAGTCACACCGTTACTAAATGCATGTGCCTGATGCACAGTGAGGCCAAACAAACCGAAATGTTGGAGTTTGGAGCCGAGAAAGGTTTACAGCAGAGCCAAGCAAGGAGAATGGGTGGCTTGTGCTTAAAAATAAATGAAATCCCCAGTGGTTTTCAGGGATAAGTTTTTATAGACAAAATCTGGGGTGAGGGCTGCAGGGTGTGTGACTTTCTTCTGATTGGTTGGTGGTGAGGTAACAGGGCGGTGCTCCAGGAATCTTGTGCTCAGCCTGAAGTTTCCATCCTCCACCTGGGTGGGGATCTTAGTTCTTGCAGAAGAACTCAAAGATATTGCTTATGTCTATTCCTTGAGGAGGAACCAGGACCCTGCCCCATGGCTGCACTCTTTCTTTATTGCTCTTCCTTTCTTTGTGGATTCCCTCACTTCCCTGATTAGCAACTGTTTGAACCTGCCCTTTGGTACTCAGGGAAGGTCTAGGAGGCTGAAGTCTTTTTCCTACAAACAAGAAATGGGGAACATGGAAAGGATTTGTATCCATGAGGGCCCCACAGGGTCCTGCTTGGTTTCAGTACCAACGCTCCTTTAAAGATTCCAATCAGGGAACAAGTCCACGGGAACTCTGGGCTGAGCAATGGAAAACCAGCTGTATTTTACATTCTTAGTAACAAACTGTGCTCCGTCTCCTTAAATCATATGTGTGCTGCTGGGTTTTCTCCAGTTTCTAAGTATGGTTCAGCGCGCAACCTGCTGGAAATGATGCCGGTGCCTAATTGTTCTCTCACTTCAGAATCCAATTGTTCCTCTTATTCTTTAACAGCTTATTCATTAAAGGACAAAGAGTGTCCTTTGATCTCCTGGAGGACCTGGGGACTCAACTGCTTTCCTAAAAGCAGAACATCTCTGTGACTTGAAGTGCGTTTTTTAGTGACTTTCAGCAGAGCGATCTCTACCCTGGGCTGGTAATGTGGATGCTAATGATTGAGGGCTCTGACCTTTTGGCCTGAGCCTATTGTTTTATTTAGTCTTTGCTCATCTCTGCTGCTCCAATGCTGAGCGATGGTAAGGCTGGCTATACAGCAAGATGCTCTGTCTGGGAATCACAGTGCAAACTTCCTAGAGCATTCTTCTATAGGAATATTTTTTCTTGGATTGTTTAACAGAGATTCTCAAATCTCCTTGTCCAGCCTTTAGAGAAAACCAGTCTTAAAAGGTACTGCAAGGATGGAAGTTGGGCCTTTCGCAGAGCCAGGCCCTGGGGGCAGGAATCCAGAGGCTGGGAGGGGTGCAGCTGGGCTGTCAGGCTTTGCAGGGTTGCAGTGGGACAGAGGCAGGGCACAGGGGTGAGCATGAGTGATAAAGTTTAGAAGGCGAACTTAGAGCCCGAGGAGAACGGGGCAGAACTGAGCAGGACTCCTGTATGGATAGATATGAGCAATGGGAGTTTTGAGGCAGAAATCCAGACAAACAGGCGAAGACAGCCGTCATCTCCTGGAGTTGTGGACTGTGGCCAGACAGGAACTAGACCCACACTGATGAGATGCCCAGCTGCTGCACAGGTAGAGGATTCCTGGAATTTCCTCCCACCCACAGCAGGACTGGCTCTCAAACCTGGATCAGCAGAGAGCAGGCCATTGCTTTTTTGAGCTTGTTCATGACACTAAGTTTGCCATTGAGAGATGTGGAGGGAGGGAAAGGAGAAGGGTACCGACAATTAAATATCTTCTCTGCTCCAAACCCTGATTTTTTAAAATCGTAGATAGTTGATTTTTAAATACACGTCCTCTTCTACTCTTGTAAAGACCTGTAAGCTGCATGTTATCACTCCTATTGAATAAGTAAGGAAACCAAGGTTCAGAGAAGCTGAAGGTCATGGTAAAGTTGGAAAGTTCTTTTTAACATTTCATTCTTTTCAGAAACAATAATAGCTAATAATGATCATGCTAACAATAAAGAAAATAAAACTAAAATGTCAAAGCCATTGTTTTTTCTGGCCCTGTGTTCATGACAGTAACCAACATTTGTTGAGCACATACAGAACTCCAGGAATCATGCTAAATGCTTTACATGCTTTATTTTAACACAACCCAAAAAGACAAGTTCTCTCTCTCTCTCTCTCCCCCTGTTCACTATTGATGGAAAATCTGAAGATTAGTGGTGTACAACATCTTGCCAAGGGCCACAGTGGTAAAACCAGAATTTGAACCTCAAAAAGTGATTCAAAAGCTAGACTCCTAAACACTATGCAATAAGCATGCATTTATTGTGTGTTCACTATGGAGATCACCAGGATTAATACACAATTCTTGCTATTGTGAGCTCACAGCCTCTCAAAGGGAAGGGCACGAAAAGGGTTACCATTTTATCTTTTCCCACATGACTCTCCAGTTGTTCCAACATCACTTATTTACAAAGCCCTATTTTCCTTAGAGATGTGAGATGGGTTTTTATCACGTACTGAATTTCCATATGTAGCTGAGTCTATTCTAGGTTCTCTATTCTGGCTCATTGGCCTATCTCTGTATTCGTTGGCAAAGACCACACTTTTAATTATACAAGCTTTACATTATGTTTGATATAGGGTAGAGCTAGTCCTTACGGGCTAAAATTAGATTAGGTGATTAGGGAAGGTACCTCTGAGGAGGGTGTTATTTAAGTTGAATTATGAATAACAAGAAGGAGTCATTCGTATGAAGAAAATTCTATGCAGACGGGAGAGCCAGAGTGAAGACAGGAAGAAAAGAAAAAGCTTGGAAATTATATCAGGGTGGAAGCCACTTTCAAATATTGTAGGGAGTTGGAGACCCTGCTCAAGAGTCTGGGTTTTATTGCAAATTCAATTAAAAAGTCACTGAAGTGTTTTAAATAAAGGGAGTTGGGATAGAGGAGGAGGTGGGGAGTGACTCAATCTGATTTACATTTTCAAAAGCTCCTTTTGACTAAAGACTGGAGGATGGAGTCTAGGAGCCAGGAGAAGAGGCAGGGAAGCCAGGAAGAAGGCCATTGCCATAGTCCACGGGTGACTTGGACAAGGGATTTGGCATTGGCAATGAGGATGAATGACCAACAGGAGGGTACCGGGGTGGATACAGGGGAGCTGAGGATGCCTCCTGGGTTTTTGGTTGAGCAACTAGGGAAGAGGAAGGAAGAGCAGTTTTGAAGATAAAACCTAAGAGTTCTGTTTTGATTATGTTAACTTTGTGATTTCTTCTATTAATACAGGTGGAAGTGGAAAGCCCAAGTAGGCAATGGGGAGCACATGTTTGGAACTTAAACGAGAGATCATGAAAGTATAAATTTGGGAGTAACTGTTGTGTAATAATTTCCGAACCATGGGACAGGGTGGGTTTATCTAGGGAGACTTGAATAGTTAGTAGCTATTTTAATACTCCTATTGATGATATAGCTCAAGGCCACTTAACAGAATAGCCATCTCATTCATTCACAATAATTCAATGTATTTTGATGGGGTATAGATTTTTTTCCCATAAATATTTATTGAAAGCCTACTTTTCAAGAGACTGTATCTTCCTAAGTATCTGGCACTCTGCTAATCCCTAAAAGCAGGACTTGGATGAAGATGCAAAAGAATTTTGAATATGTATCCATGTCCTTAGGAAATTATATTCTATTAAAACACTTGAAAAGACATGAAAAAGCTCAGTGACTTATTTTTCTGTGTAACTTCAGCATTCAAGAAAAAAAAAAGTGTACTAAGTTCTGGAAATAGAGGACTATAATGTCTTTTCCTAACTCTTATTGAGCTTGCCTAGGCAAAGCCACAATGCCAACCACTCCCATAGCAGCAATACTGTCAAGGGTCTCAGAAGTGGCTTCCTGTCCTGGATCTGTGAAATCCCCTGAGCCAGTTGGTTCAGGCGAAAGGCATTTGGTTTGGCAGTGGGGGTAGTGGTTGGTGGGGGTGCGGGGGTTGGGATGAGTCAAATGAGTTTGTGTCAACATGTAGACTAAACAATGTGAGTTTCAGGACCAAACACTGTTGAGTCCCGAGATTCCGTACTTGGCTCCATGTCTTGCTCTCCCTTTGGAATTTCAGTCCGCTCCCCTGGTTTTGATTACTCTCTGTACACAAATGATTCCCAAATATGAGCACCATCCCGCTCATCTCTGAACTTAGAGCTCATGTATCCTGCTTATTCTCTAGGGAGCCTATCTATGTGAAAGTCACCCGGGCCTCTGCAGTGTGCAGCCTATACATGATGAAATTAACATCCCCTTCCACATGAACACACCAAGGGTCTGCCTCCTAAGCTCCCAGATTCAGTTTGTGTGGTCACCAGCCACCCTCACCATCACCAAAGCCCGGACTCCCTCCCCTCCTTCCCCAGATGGAGTTGATCACCAAGCTCCGCCAGGTGTCATCTCCTAAGCACTTCTTGAATTTCTTGGATTCTCCATCTTGTCTCCGAGTTTCCAACCACTGCTCTAATTTAGGCCTTTATTACTCCCACTTGGTCTATTGTTGTAACTGACTAACTGGTTTCTTGATGTTAATTTTGTTACCTTTACATCCATCCTTCACGCTGCAGCCAGAGTGGATGGTCTCAGTGTCAGTTTGGACCATGTTTCATTTCTCCTCAGTGCCTTCCGTGACTGTCCGTTTTGCTCAAGACCATCCCTAGGCTTCTTGGCTTGGCTTTTAAGACTTCACTGATGGGCTTCCGCCTGCCACTCGTGCTCCATCTTTTGGTCCCTTCAGAGTAATACCAAGCAGTTGGGTGCCTTGAACACATCGTGAATGGATGCTGTTCTTTCTGCTTCCTTCTGCCCCCCACCTTCCCTCTGTGCTCCTGCTCGGTTTTTGAGACTAAATGGGGCAAAGAGGAAACACCCCCTGAGAGTCTTCTCAGAGCTACTGGACTCACCTCGTTATACTTCTATCTTAGCCATTTGCTGTAATGTGTTAAAATTTGCCTTTCATGTGCTTCTTGGACCCCTCTAGACCTGGACTGCCTGATAGAAATCTAATGCATGCCTCATAGGTAATTTTATTAAAAATTAAAAAAAAATTCTCTGGATATTTTATTGAAGTATAGTTGATTTACAGTGTTGTGTTAATTTCTGCTGTACAGCAAAGTGATTCAGTTATATGTATATATATTCTTTTTCATATTCTTTTCCATTATGGTTTATCACAAGATATTGAATATAGTTCCCTGTGCTATACAGTAGGACCTTTTTGTTTATCCATCCCTCATAGGTAATTTTAAGTTTTCTGGTAACATTTTAAAAAGTAAAAAGAAAGGGGTGGAACTTATTTTAGTGATACGTTTTTATTTGACCTAATATATCCAAATATCATTTCAACACATGCCACTAGCCACATTTCAAGTGTTCAGTAGCCACATGGGTTAGTTGCTGCTGTGTTGGACAGCTCAGCTCCAAATGGAAGCTTCACAAGGGCAGGGTTGCATGCTGTCCTCTTAGTGATGCTGGTTCTCAAATTACGCTTCCCTGATTACCTGCTTCAGAGTCACCTGGCTCTCAGTCGGCTTCCTGAATGTTTAAAAATGCTGATGCCTGAGTCACAGCCCATATCTACTGATTCTATTGACAAAACCCTAGGAGTAAGGCATTTTAAGCTAGTGACTCAAGAGATTCTTTTGCACACCCGGGTTTGAGAACCATAGATCGTTTGAGCCATGTGTTTGTGTGTTGGAGTTCTCGCTTGGCTGTTTATTAGATGATGGACTTCGAGGCTTGGAGGTGATCTTGTCCAGTTTCCTCAAAGTGGGGATGATACTATTAGCCCAGCCATGTCGAGTGATTATTGTGAGGATTCACTGAGACAGGTGGTTGTGAAAGCTCTTCCTAAGTATAACATACTCCGTAAAAGTTAGTTTTTATGAGGCTGCCAGCTCCCAGTTGCAAATTATAAATATCAAAGTACTTACCTCACTCGTGAGCCTGTTGTGAAGATTAAAAGACAAAAAGGACGGGGAGTGTATGGCATTTTGTGTGCCAGCTCTCCATCAAGGGTCTTTCCAGCAGTCTCTGGAGGTTCCCATCTTTGGGGACCTGTGGGCTCCTGTAGGTCCCTGTGGGCTGCCCTCAAGCCAGAAACTGCTGCCGTGTGTCCTTTGAGGACTGGGTTCCCCCAGCCCCCTCTGGCTCTAACTGGCCTCCCCTGAGCCCAGAGGCTCTGTGACCTGTGATAGCAGTCCTCACTGTGGAGACGAGAGACGCTGAGCTGCTGTCGCCTGGATGACAGGCTTAGCACCGAGCAGCACACAGCAGGGCTGGCAGCCTGCCAGCTCCTGGTTCTCTCTGTTTTGTGTTCCTCACTCATAACTGTTTATTGTGACAGGTAAACACTTGTTTTGAAAGCTTGCAGGCATACTATTAAAACACAAGTGTTCTTGACACAGTCAAGCTGGGCTGTAAAATGTTTATCTTTTTGAATGACAAACGCTGGCTTTTCTTCTTTCTTGCCTTGCTTGCTTCTCTTCATTCTCTTTTCCCTTTTCCATCTCCCCTTTCTTCCTTTTTTTCTTTCTTTGCTTGACCTATGTCCTTCTCCTGCCTCCATGCCTTCCCTCCCACTGAAGGGGTGGCCACCAGTGGCAGGTTGGGGTCTGTCATCTCGTGAGGGGAGGGTGACAGAGCAGGTGGACAGAGTGTGTGGGGAGGGACAGCCGATTACTTGTCTTGGTGTCAGATATATTGGGCCTGTGTAAGTGTGATTGATAATTGAATCTATACACTGTCAAAAATTTTGTAAACATTCTGCTGAAAAATAAAGGAAATGAAAAAAATTAAATTCAACTAAAATCAAGGTTTTAAAAATAACTTATTTTGAAACAGGAAGTTGCAAAAAATACTACAGAGAGGTCCTGTGTACCCTTCATCCAGTTTCCCCCAATAGTAACATCTTGTGTGACTATAGCACACCAGGAAATTGACATTAGAACAATGTCATTACACAGATTCACCTATTTTACATGCACTTGTGTGTGTGTGTGTGTGTGTGTGTGTGTATATATAAAGCCAAGAGGTTCTCTAGAGCAGTTCATCCTGGAATGGAAGGGGGTATGGTAGAAATCCCTCTTGTCTGCAAATGGGGCTTTGAAGGAAGAACTTCCAGTGGGTGCTTCTTATTGAACGTGTTCCTTGCTCCCAAGCTCTCTCCCTGGAACACACCCCACTTTGCAGGTTCCTCTATGCTATATTGATTGGGTGTCCCATTCTTTTAGGGGCTTGTTTTCTGCTTTGATAGGTGACAGCTAGTTTATGAAACTAATCTGTGCAAATGTGTGTGTAGGAACTAATGGTTTGAGGTGTTACGTTTTTTAGATCACTGGTAATAGAAATCCTCTGGAAAAGCTTCCCTTATCCTGAAAAAGTGACACGAATGGCAGGGAGTCTAAGCAACATAGAAGACCATTTGGGGACATACTGGGTTGGCCAAAAAGTTCGTTCGGGTTTTTCTGCAAGATGTTTCAAAAAACCTGAATGAACTTTTTGGCCAATCCTATATTTGAAGCAGGCAAGTCCTAATGAGACTCAGTCTTCTTTTTATAGAGCCAAGTGGTCCATTGTCTAACATCCATCACTGATCTTAGCTCTAATTTCTGCAGATTGATTTACTCTTACTTCCACATGACAGCCCTTGAAATATGAGAAGACAGCTCCAAAGCCCTGTTTACATATCGATTTCTCCAGATTAAATATTTCTTCACCAGTTCCTTATGGTGAGAAATCTTGTCATTCTCCTTGGTTTCAGCTGCTGTTAATTGATGTCCCTCTTAAATTATGGTGCCCCACAGTGAAGATAATGATACTGTGGGTGTTGTCTGGCTAGTCTGGATGTAAACAGGTCATGGTCTCTCTTGCTCTGGATGAGCTTTGTTCTATACCAGCCCTACTGGCAGCCGTTTCATATGGAGACTCATGTGTGGCTTCAAACACTCAAACCCATGTGTGCACGCTTTAAGTGTAGCCCTGCTAAATGTTGTCTTACGTCACCCCTTGCTGCAATCTTTTGAAATAATTTTCCATTGTAGTTCATGGAATCGTACTATGGGATTTCGTTGTGGTAGTAATTTTAGAATTCATCAGTAAAAAATAATTTAAATAAGACAAAAGTGTGCCATTGTTTCCCTCACGGAGTGGAGCAATGCATTACTGTGTGTGTGTAATTGACAGTGGAATCCATTATTTTGGTTTTGGTTTTGTTTTGGCTTAAAACAGCAGAAATGTATTCTTTCACAATTCTGGAGGCTAGAAGTCTGAAACCAAGATGTCAGCTGGTCCCCGCTTCCTCTGAAGGTTCTAGTGGGACAGTCCCATACCTTTCTCAGCTTCTGGAGTTGCCAGCTGTCTTTGGTGTTCCTTGGCTTGTAGATGCATTTGTTCTAATCTGTCTCTTTTATCACATGGCCTTCTCCTGGTGTGCATGTCCATCTTTGCATCTTTTCTCCTCTTTGTCCCCCCAAAAGATATGTCCCAGTCCTAACCCCTTTAATCTCAGAATGTGACTTTATTTAGAAATAGGGTCATTGTAGATGTAATTAGTTAAATGAGGTCTTATTGGAGTAGGGCATATCAATATTACTTGTGCCTTTATTAGGAGTCATTATTTTATAAAAAACAGTATGGAGGTTCCTTAAAAAACTAAAAATAGAACTACCATATGACCCAGCAATCCCATTACTGGGCAAATACCTTGAGAAAACCATAATTCAAAAAGAGTCATGTACCACAATGTTCATTGCAGCTCTATTTACAATAGCCAGGACATGGAAGCAACCTAAGTGTCCATCGACAGATGAATGGATAAAGAAGATGTGGCACATATATACAATGAAATATTACTCAGCCATAAAAAGAAACAAAATTGAGTTATTTGTAGTGAGGTGAATGTACCTAGAGTCTGTCATACAGAGTGAAGTAAGTCAGAAAGAGAAGAACAAATACCGTATGCTAACACATAAATATGGAATCTAAAAAAACCCAAAAATGGTTCTGATGAACCTAGGGGCAGGACAGGAATAAAGACGCAGACGTAGAGAATAGACTTGAGGACATGGGGAGGGGGAAGGGTAAGCTGGGATGAAGTGAGAGAGTGGCATAGACATATATACACTACCAAATGTAAAATAGATAGCTAGTGGGAAGCAGCCGCATAGCACAGGGAGATCAGCTCGGTGCTTTGTGACCACCTAGAGTGGTGGGATTGGGAGGGTAGGAGGGAGACTCAAGAGGGAGGAGATATGGGGATATATGTATACATATAGCTGATTCACTTTGTTATAAAGCAGAAACTAACACACCATTGTAAAGCAACTATACTCCAATAAAGATGTTAAAAAAATAAAAATAAAAAACAAATTTAAATATCCTTCTGAAAAATAAAGGAGATTTCTAAACATTTAAATTCAAGTGAAATCAATTTTTTTGGAATTTGTTATTTTGAAATAATTATATATACATAGGAAGTTGCAAAACATAGTACAGAGAGGTCCTGCGTACCCTTCCCCCAGTTTCCCCCAGTGGTAATGTCTTGCCATGATTACAATACACCATTACAACCAAGAAATTGATATTAGAATAATCCTCAGACCTTATTCAGATTTTACCTGTTTTACATGCACTTATTTGTGTGCATGTGTGTGAAGTCAAGTGTTTCTAACACTTGAGGTCAGTTTGTGTGTGGGCAGGTTTTAGATGTGAGATCTGCCTGCTTTGCTGGCATCGTGGTATCGCGACCAGAGAATAGGACTGGCTGTGAATGTCCCAAGGCACTTAGCGTGTTCCCTCATCTATAAAATGACCATCATTGCATTGACCCTCACTTTCCACAGGGTTGAGATCATGACCGGAAGAGCGCTTTGTAAAATGTGAGGCTCTGTATACGATTAGTCTTTCTTATTAGAAAAATACTCTCTTAAAAGACACACACTCTACTCCGAACAAACAGAATACATTATACTTGTATTTAGTGTAAGGAAGCTTATCACATTTGATGCTCCTGAAAGAAATGGAATTTTCAGCCTGAATTCCCATATCCTTTCATGTACAAAATCATTCCTCTGGTAATTAAAATAAAACATTCAAAGGAAGAGGAAGTTAAAGTGCCCTGTTAACATTAAAGAGTGAAAGGAAGAAAGTTGGGTGAAGTAGAATGTTGAAGCTCTCATGGAGATGAGTGACGCCTTTATGGTGGAGATGCTCTCATAGCAATTAAACTGGAATATCAAGTTGGGTTCAATGGCCACTCTAGTGAGACAAAAGAGGAAGGAATCACTCTTTCCAGTACTTCATTTTGATGTCTTTGGAGACATTTAGATGTTGTATTGGAGGAGAGAAGTGCTTGGAGTTTGGTCAGCAGTGGGAGCTGACAAAGGACCTGCTCTCAAGCATGGGGAAAGGTGGGCATGGAAGGTTCTCATAACGGAGGAAAGAGGCTCCAGGGAGGGCCTAATGATGGAGCCTTCAGGCTTTCTGGCACCTGAGACATTACCGGACTCTGAGGGAGACTCATGATGGAATTACTTGGCTAAGGAATTTACATAAAGGTCCTAACTACTTTCAACCTTAATTATCATCTAAGAAATATGACTCCATTAGAAGGTGAAAATATAAAGAGCTTCAAGAAATGGTTTAGATAAGCTAATGAATAATAGATCTATTGCATCCTATGAAGGGGAAGTTAAGGCTATTCAAAGTGCTACCTTTGACGTTGATATCAAGAGCTACCACACACCCCCCCCCCCCCACAGCACACCTCTGGGGCGCCCTGTCAAATGGGGAACCCTAGATTGGGGGCCCAATGTGCTAATTGTGAAAAATAGTAGAGAACTTAACGATGGCTTTAAGTTTTAGCATGTCAAATTTAGTCAGAATTGAAAACTGTAAACTGTTGATTTATGGATTTAAAACCTCAGGATTCTTCCCACAAAGGAAATAAATCTTCAGAGGAGCCCATTTTTTAAAATATGTGATGGGACACCCTTCCTTCTACTGATCTCTCTAGGCTGGGTGAGATATAAGGAAGACCCAGGATTTAAGAAGAGAAATGGGCCTGGGTCCTCCCAGTGCTAAGATACCACAAGGCGGCTTTGTAAAGCATCTAAGGATTTAAAGGCAGTGAATGCTCTTCGGACATTAGACCATAAGTGAGAGGGCTGGTGGTAGGTTATAGACCTCACGTGCGGATCTGGTGACGGTAGCTGGCAGGATTTTAATTCTTGGGGAGCAAGATGAGGCCTTCCTACTCCCACAACATGCAAGAAAATCAAAGGGAAACATGAAAACCAAATCATCTCCCAGTTTTCCCTACTCCCAGCTCCTTCTGTATCTGTCTTCTTCTCTACCGAGAGCAGAACCATGGAAAGCAGGGTGTCTGCTACCTCTGGCTCTGGCCCAAGGCTGTGAAGGTGTATAAGTAGCAGAGACACGTGGGACTGGATTACTTTTTAGAGAAAATCTAGTGAGGGGGTGTGGGTCAGGGATGCATTATAAGAGGCGAGGACTGGGGAGAGTGGAGGTGAAGGAGGCATCAAGAGGAAGGGAGATGGGCCCGCAGAGATACGTGCTGCTAGACCCTCTTCAAGGAGACCATCTATAGATTTGGGGACTGAGACCCCACACTTGGGGATAGTGCAAGGAAACAGGTTAGCTAGACTAGGGTGAACTACACCTTCATGCTGCTGCCTCCTCGCAATCCTGTATGATACAGATTTTCTCTTTAGAGAGCTTGTGTGTAGCAAGAACAAGCATGGGGTAATAGAGATGAAACTGAATTTTCTAAAATTAAACTTTCTTTCACAAGCCCCCATTCCACCACGTGGCAGGGATGGGAACTCAGTCAGTTTCTGGTCCTCTTAGTCAGTTCTGGGGTGGGGTGTGCGTGAAGGGGGGCCTTGGTAGTGCTGGCCCTGGAAGTGAGGGTCTCTTCTTGGTTATCTGTCTGGGATAGCATCTTCTGTAGCATCCCTCCACCTGTCTGGACTAAAGTGTTTGGTCCCTGTAGGTCACTCTCTGCAGCATCCCCCTTAACCAATCCACAGCCTCTGTGTTGAGGAGCCTGAAGATCCGCCCAGGTTCGATGATTCACTAGGAGGACTTGAAGGACTCAGTATATAGTCGTACTCGTGGTTAGGATCTGTTACAGTGAAAGAGTATAAAGCACAATCCTCAAAGCGCAAAGGCACACAGGGCGAAGTCTGAGGAAACCAGGCTCAAGCTTCCAAGAGTTCTTTCCCAGTGGAGTCGCACAGTAGGCGCTTAATTCCTCCAACAACTAGCTGTGACGACACGTGTGCAATGCTGTCTACCAGGGAACCTCATTAGACACTCAGTGATCAAGGTTTTATCGGGAGCCGGTCACATAGGTCCCCTCTGCTTAGAACCTGCCAACGTTCCAGGGTCCCAGAAGGAAAGCAGGCATTTAGCATAAAACACATTGTACAAACAGTTTAGGCACAGAAAGCCTCACTTATCAGTTAAAGCATGGTGAGACTCCTTCCAAAATCCCAATTCCCAGATGCCAGCCAAGGGCCAGCCTTGCAAGCAGGCCTTTCTAAGGAAAGCAGTCTCAGTCCTGCTAGGTTAGCTTTCTTCTGCAAAACCTCTTAGTTTCTCATGGCATTCTGTGCCGAGTCTGTGCTGCTGTTGGAATCCGGGAAACCTACATACCCTTCACCCAAGAGGCTCTGAGAGGTGGGAAAGCCATGAGGCTCCCTTAGACCCATGGGTGACATGCATCCAGCAGCCTTTGGTTTGCTGGGGTCTCGCTGCTTTTCTGAGCTCTGCCTGAGACGAGGCAGCCCTGTGGTCTCTGATTCCCCCAAACACCTGCTGATTTTGTTGTTGTCCTTCCACTTCTGGGATGCTGTCAAGAGAGGCAGGTTGCAGAATTCTCTCCCAGGAACCCGCCAACATCTAAGGATGCTTCCTATCCCTCAGCCATGCTCTTTTCTCCGTTTAGAGATTTCTTTTTTTAAATCCAGGAGCATCAATGGCCAAGACAATGAGGGAAGAAGGATTAGGGAGAGTGGTTTCCGTACCCTCCATCCCCACTCAATCACCTCCTCCTCAAGAGCCGGCAGCACGGGCAGCTACAGGTGGGCCACAGAGAGCATCTTCGCCTATCTGTGCAGGATGATCAGACAAAAGAAACAATAGGCTAGATTTTCCAGGACCAGGCTTTCTCTCCTCCCTAGTTCTCCCTGGAACCTCCCCTCCCATGCCTGGGGCTCTTCAGAATACATTTTGAAACCCACTGTACTCCTGCATTTGTCTTCCAGGAGCGGGTGGTGGTAGGAAAGACAATTTCCCTTTAGAACCCACAGCAGGAAATCTGCAAATGGCATTGTGTGTTCAAGAAAAAAAAGCTCTGTTCAGAGGGCTCCCTCGCCCTGGGGGAGGCTCATCCGGAATTCATCTTCTCATTACGACATTGGAAACCTAGATGAATTAAAGCAGCTCACAGACGAGGGGGCTGAATTTGCCCCTCACATTCCACATTTGACTTCCCGTGTAGCATATATAAGTTTTTAACGTGTAAAACTAGTGGACTTTGGCCCCGTTTTAGTAAATACCAAGGTGCAGAAGGACGCTGTTTCTCCATCCACAGTGGTTTGGCTTGGGAGACATGGATGAAACTATAACTCAGTGTTAGAATTCGGTATGCATATGAGAATACAGACTAAAATGCACTTTATGTCTGATCATGGTAAAATATGATTTGGTATGATTAGCAGGAACATTAAACATGTGATGGATCTTTACTCTCTCGATTAAAAAAAATCCTCTCAACCTGTGGAAATACCACACCAAGTTCTTGAAGTATGGGTGTTTTGAGTTCTTTTTCATGTTTTAGATTAAATTTTGATTCTTCATTAAATGATATCTTCCCCAGTACTTACTTACTCCCCATATTTCCATTTTTAAAGGAACCTGCGGCAAAGGTAAATCACATAATAGTTGCTGAGACACAGGACAGCTGCGATTAATTCAAGTTGGTTGGTTCAAGTACAGTGTATTCCTCATCTATATCAGAATGTGAAGTATCTTCTAGCGGATGAAATTATCCCCTCTCCTTGGGTGGGGCTGTGATGTTGCCAGTGACGTGGAAGAGATAAGAATAAACCAAGTCTTCATAATCAAGCTTAGATAGAGCCAAGCCATAAGGGACCATATTTGAGGTAGCTGGACCTTTCGAATCTGATAAACATGAGAGCTGGTATTTATTAATCACTTGTATGGGTCAGGTACTGTGCTGAGCGGCAAACGAGAGTCCTGACCCTCAAGATGCTGAGTGACCAGCCCGAGGTCACACAGCGAGTGTCATTCCCTAGAGGTTGTGCACTGGACCGGACCATAATCCACTGTCCCGCACCATCTCATTCCCTGTCACAGCAGCCAGGTTCCACAGCAACCACAAGAGCTGGTAAATCTAAGGAGGACCAGCAACCTGGGTGGTTTTGGGGCCATTGCTGACCGAAGGAACACCAGAGTGATGAGACTTTGGAGCCAAATCAGGGCCATGACTGGTCCAGAGGATGTTTGTGAGAAGCCCACTGTTGCGTCTCATCCTGGCCACCTCCCTTCCCACCCTTGGACATAATTCTGTCTGTTTGGAAGCTGCAGTTGTCTGAGAGTGAGAACCACAGCTGATGTACACCATCAAGTGGTCAGTCTGCACCCACCCATGTTCTCCTTCCTGGCCATTTCTCAGTCCTTGGCACATCTGTATGATCAGATTATTGGGCTTGCTCTGTGCTGTTCATATGCCCACATGAGTTACGTGTGTGTGTGTGTTATCTATATATCTACTATCTATCATCTATCTACCTATCTATCTATCATCTGTCTATCATCTATCTCTCTGTCTATCTATCTATCTATCTATCTATCTATCTTTCTTTCTATCTATCTTTCTTTCTATCTATCTACACATCTATGGATGTGTGTGTTATTAGTGGGGAGAAACACAGTCCCAGAAATGGGAGCAAGGAACATAGCAAAGAAAGAGTAGTCTTCGTGGCAAATTGTGACATTGAAACAATTACCCTCAGTGGCCCCAGCTGTATTCTAATTCTTCCCATACTGTTGGTAGACCTCTGCCCCCACTTTAGATTCCATAAAAATCTAATACAAGTCATTTGAACTTTAGTACGTATTTTAGTCCCAAGAGGTACCTACAGTTCTCATTGCAACTCCCCTCCCCTTTTCTTCCACTCAGGAAAACAAGTAGGATGGCTAAAGAGTGGAAAGGTCATCACAGAGACAGCTACTTTAATTTATGTTTTAACAAGGTCCTACTGTAGAGCACAGGGAACTATTGATATATTCAGTATCCTGTGATAAACCATAATGGAAAAGAATATAAAAAAGAATATATATATGTATAACTGAGTCACTTCACTGTACAGCAGAAATTAACACAATATTGGAAATCAACTATACTTCAATAAAGTTTTAAAAAATTGTTTTAAAAATAAGCAAAATAATTCCCAAGTTTTAAATGTATTATCAATAATGAATTAACTGCATCCAAGCTCAGAATTCATCAGGGTATACCAGCATGTTAGGCAGTTGCCATGGAGGCCTGCTGGATTAGAGTGTAAAACACAGGGGCCCGAGGTCCCGAGACCCAGTTCTAAGGTCCAGCTTTTGACCTGGTGTGAGTCGCTGGGCCTGCATTTCCTCTTCCGTAAAATGAGATGCCTGGACTGTCGAGTTTAATTTAGCTAGAGGAGTCTAAGGCTCTGGGAAGGACCAGGATGATGGTATGTCGTCTGTATCTGTGGATGCATTGCATTTGCCGCTTGCCACATAGGGTGCACCTCTGCAGAGTAGGCTGGTTTTTCTCCATGGTCGTAGAGCCTCAGCCTGGCATTGATGCGTTTAAGCCAGCAGGTTGCCTGACAAGTGTTGGCTTCAAATAGGAGCCCAAGACATGGTGTGCAGACTGCAGGTGAGTTCTTTCCTCTCCTTGGGGATAAACCCTATCAAGGACCTGGCACCCTGGACCTTGACAAAGGCATGGACAGACCATGATTGTAGATAGTTACGCCAAAGCAGATTCATTTTTCCTTTCCCAACTGATGGGGCAATGTCATGGCCAAAGCTACAAGGCTATATAACACAGGCAAGTATGCCTCAGCAATTCTGCCAACATGCCAGGTTAATTTCCTTTGCAGACCTCCGTTTGATGCAGAGCAAAAAGGAGAAAAAATGATTTAGACTTTCAGTAATCTCTTGGGGGTGACGCCTTTGGCCACCTAAAGGGAATAAAAAAATTCTAGAAATTTAGGTCTTTTTTAAAATTCTTCCCAGATTTGCTCCATCTATCATCGAAGCTGAAACTGCTCTTATGATATATTGTAGATGGAGACCACACTACATCATCGGAGTTCTGACATTGCCATGGTTCTGTCGCAGTTTATAATGCAACGTAACAAATTACAGTGGTGGACATTGACAAATTCAGTTTTGGGGGAGTTTAAATTAATTTTGAGCTGCTTCATGTTGGTTTAGAAAGTAATTTTTAAATAAATCAGAGGTAGATGGGGAAAGAGAGCTCCAAGACTAATACATGCATAGGAAGTTCAGGGCCAAATCTGGCTTTAGTCTTTGGGAAGAGTGGGAGCATCAGTTAGATCCGGACACCTCACCTTCTATAAGAACAGAGGCAGCAGAGGCAGAAAGGGCTGACCTTACAGGCAGAGATACGAACGTCAATTAATGGAGTATGCTCTAGGACCAGTGGGCAGCGTTAGCCTGCCTTACTTCCTGGAGACAAAATTGGGTTTCTTGGAGCGCAAGAAATAGAATGGTATAGCAGCGTATCTGAAATAGTAGATAATGCTGCAAATAACATGCCTTTTCACTATGTTACAGATCACAGAGGTGGGGTGGTAGAGTGGAAAGCACACAGAATTAGGAATCAAGAAACCTATGTTCTACTCCCATGCCTTACACCTGATATTGTGTGAACCTGGGTCTCTGTGAGTCTCAGTTTCTTCATCTGCTAAAGAGGGGAATAAATAAAGCATCCTATGTGCTTCACTGAATTTTTAGAAAGATGAGGGGTATGTATGTGAAACCCTCTACCCTTTGGAACTATAAAGAGAGCAAGACAATAGATTTACTGTTGTTGCTGTGATCATTATTTTTAGTGTATTTTACTCTTTTTTTAATTGAAGTATAGTTGATTTACAATGTTATGTTAGTTTCAGATGTACAACAAAGTGATTCAGATATATATATATATATATATATATATATATATATATATAAAACTTTTCAGATTCTTTTCCCTTATAGTTTCTTACAAAATATTGAGTATATTTCCCTGTGCTACACAGTAGGACCTTGTTGTTTATTTTATATATAGTAGTATGTAAATGTTAATCCCAAACTCCTAATTTATCCCCCCCCCCTTTCCCTTTTGGTAACCGTAAGTTTGTTTTCTATGTCTGTGGGTCTGTTTCTGTTTTGTAAGCTGTTTTATAAGCTCATTTTTATCATTTTTTTTTTTTTTAGATTCCACATGTAAGTGATATCATACGCTATTTGTTTTTCTCTGTCTGACTTAACTTCGCTTAGTATGATAATATCTAGGTCCACCCATGTTGCTGCAAATGGCATTATTTCATTCTTTTTACGGCTGAGTAATATTCCATTGTATGTATGTACCACATCTTCTTTATCCATTCATCTGTTGATGGACATTTAGGTTGTTTCCATGTCTTGGCTATTGTAAATAGTGCTGTTATGAACATTGGGGTGCATGTACCTTTTCAAATTATGGTTTTCTCTGGATATAAGCCCAGGAGTGGGATTGATGGATATGGTAGCTCTATTTTTAGTTTTTTAAGGAACCTCCATACCATTCTCCACAGTGCCTACACCATTTTACGTTCCCACCAACGGTGAAGGAGGGTTTCTTTTTCTCCACACCCTCTCCAGCATTTATTATTCGTAGAGTTTTTGATGATGGCCATTCTGACGGGTATTATTTTTGGTATATTTTAGAAGGCAAGGCATTCTGGTTTGATCAGGATCATGCTAACATAATATAAAATACATATCCACATTTCCTAACCTTGTGCTGAATAAACAGTGGGGGGTAGGAGTGGTGACTGGGTTGTGGAAAAGAAGATGCTGAGCTGGAACTGAGTGGGACCCTCTCACATACATAACTGAATGGATTCCACCGTATCCAAAAAAGGGAGAGATTGCCCACCATCTTGGAACGACACTGCATCTTTTACAAAGACAGAGGCAAAAAAGAATCCAAGTCAGTGGAGCTTTTTTTCCACAAAGAAATACTCGTTTCTTAGTGCATGGGAGAAATCAATTAGCCACGGTGCCGTGTTCAGGTAGACTTTAGATTAGCTCGAGACCACTCCACTATAGATAATTAACCTTCGTACCCAAATTAGCAGTGAAATAAGCCAGTTATTAGTTTTCATAATGAACAAAATTGAGTATTTTGGAAAGTTAAACCCCTAGAGCTTAAATTAAAATAAGCATCTGGGAGAAATCCCTAAAGTATCCTTCAATTCATTAATACTACAAATTCCACAGTAGATTGAACTGACAATGTGCCTTCTCTAAAGGAAATTGAGTCTCTCAAATAATCATTTGGATTGACCTCAGAGAGTGATTCTACTTGATGCCTGGAATCTCAAAGACCAGCTGAATAACTGAGTAGATGTCCTTTTCTTGATAAGAGGCAAGTGGCAGGCAGACAAGAAGAGATGCTACACCTGGCACTAAAGCAAACAGATGGTTTTATTAAAGGTCTGAAAGAAAATTGTCGTAGCTCCAGCCTCGAGGACGAGTTCTGGTTTACTTGACTTTCAGTGTGAGAGTCGGTGAAGATCACTGGGTGAAGTGTCAGAAGGATGGGTGCTCTCACCTACTGGCCGTGTGACTTTGGAAAAGCTATTGAACTTCTTCATGTCTCAGTTTCCTCCTCGGTACACTGGAAGCAATACTGACTGCCTCATTTTACAGTTTTGAGGATTAATGTACACAAAACTCTGAACTTGGAAAAGTGCTATTATACACATTCACCTATTCTTCTCTTTTAGCTGGAAATAACCTCATATTCCCCATCCCCGTCCCCCTAGGAAAATGATAAAATGTCAAAATAATCAAGGACTTGGATATTGATGAACATGTATTAAAAATATTTGCTAAATATTTTGCAGGAATTATCTCTTTTAATTCTCAGAAAATCCTATCAGTGCTAGCATGATGCTCGTCCCCTGTCTAAGACCACTCAGCCACCAAGGGGGAGAAACAAAGTTTGAACCCAGGCCAGGCCCACCCCTGAGGAAGGCGCTCACCCCAGTGCTGTGGATCCAGGTCTGCGTGAAGATGAGCCTCGCCCAAGTCCAGGATGCCTGGAGGATCCTCGGTACTGGTGGAAGTCCCACCAAACCACCAGCTACGATGCCAGATGTAGCATTGACCAGAAGGTCATCATCAGATCAAAAGCCAGGGAGAAGGGCGGACACCATAATCAAATACATCCTCTCATTTCCTTTGTAAGGCAATCCTGTTACCTGGCTTTCATTGTCTCTGTTTTACACATGAGGACATGGAGGCTCAGGGAAATTAAATAACTTGTCCCAGACTGTGCAGCTAGAAGAGGTGGAGCCTTTTGCAAACACAAGGGCCGTGGTGATTCCTGACTTACTGGCCTCCCAGTGAAGGACTCTGGCTGTCATCCCAGCTTGCCCTGCAGAGGGTTTCCCTGAGACCACATCATTTTAAAGGGAAAGGCCTTTAAAAAAATTTTTTTTTTAAATTTTTTTGGCCACGCAGTGCGGCTTGCGTGATCTTAGTTCCCCGACCAGGGATCAAACCCGAGTCCTCGGCAGTGAAAATGCAGAATCCTAACCATTGGACTGTCAGGGAATTCCCAAGGGAAATGCACTTTAGTTTTATGTAGGGGAAAAAAAAAATTCTCCTACCCTTAGTCCTTATTTGGATTGGCAAAGCATGAAATCCCTCCTTTTGGTGTGTGTGGGGTCCCGTGGAATGCATAAGGGGGTTTACCCTTGGAGTCATTCCTGACGTCTGTATGCTGCTTATATTTTCTCTTCCAAGTGCCGGATAGCATGTTATATTATCACTCAAATTAAACCGGAATGATTCTTGGTGTATAAACAGGCATCCCCATCAGCCTCAGGCTTATGGGACCCATATGGGACTGGAAGTTCTGGGGTGGCCCAGGCCCAGACATGGCTGCTGGGGCCAGAGGGGCCATTCTGCCATTCTGCTCAGCTTTGAAGTCACCCTTCCTGACTTGGGCAGAAGCGGGCAGGGCTCTGGGCTGGTAACTCTGTGTGGCTTAGTGTGCTCAGGGGCTGAGAGGTCTCTGCTTGGGTAGCCACCTTGCTTCCTAGAGCTTATCCATGCAGGAGGAAGACCAGCATAAACAAGGAGCAAAGTTAGCAAACTTTCCTGTGGGCTACACAGTGCGTTGATATCAAGCAGTGACAGGAACATGCCAACTATGGAAAATAATCAAGGTGAGGTTGCACAGGAGATGAAGATAAATTCAGAGGGATTTTTCATGCACACGAAGAACCTGGAATTTGGAGAGGGAGACCTTGAAGAGGAGACAGGATAATTTATTGAGAGAGGAAGAAAACAATGCAACAGCAATTCAATGAATATATGCCTGAGGATTCAAAGGGAGGCTGTAAGCAGATGCTTGGATTGAACACACATCCCCAAGGGAGAAAGCAGTATAGAAAGAACTCAAGGCCGAATCGGAAAAAAGATGATGAAGAAATTAGCAATTCTAAAGACAAACAGGACTGGGATGACCGTAGAATCTGTATGAGCATCTAGTGCCTGGGAAGTTCTTCCCATCCCTGGTCCTTCGGGCTGGATGGGGGTAGAGGCATCACTGAGCTGTCAGGCTGGGAATCCAAGGGAGCCACGCAGAGAGTAGGGAAGATAGCACAGGGCAGATCAGGGATCACAAAACCAGGAGTTTGCCAGAAGGGATTTGGCCTTCTGGGGGTGTGGCAAGCTTCATTAGAAAGGCCTGATCAGAACAGATAAATGATCAGAATTCATGGCCAATTTCTGTGTCTCTGAGGGGCACTTAGGGAAACTCAGAGACCGAAAAACATGGTCCACAGCTGTGAGCTCAAATGATTGGGGGGAAAAATGGAAGCCGAAGTCTATAAAAAGTCACTTCTAGTAGTTTCTCTCAAACTGTAGGAGTTATGTTTACGTCCAGCTAGTGCCCTACATCACCACCTTCATACAGTGGCGGGTTCTAGGATCTCATGAGGGAAACCAGGAAGATAGGATCAGTAGCAAAGATCTGAAAATCCCCAGAAATATTTTTTAAAAAATGAAAATAGCATACCTGATATAGAGAATATCAATCTAACTTTATAAGTCTTAATTTAGTAATATGGCACTGTTCATTTTCAGCCTTCTGTGCCCTAGACGCTTTTTACATTCTCCCTTCTTCGCCGTCTTACGTCTTAAATGAATTTGTTTTGCTTTCCTGCAGTGAGTGTACACGTTAAAGGGACTTACTCCGAATCTGATCCACTATCCAAATGTTCCATGTGTTTCTGATTTTACTATGGCTGATTCTATCTTTTTGGATCTCGTGGTAGCACCTGGGTAACTTGGAGGCTTGAGATAGTCAAAATTTTGCATAACCTTGTTTGGCTTGTAAAACTTTATAAGTCTTTCTCAAACCTTCACTCCACATATGCAGATTTACACA
Source organism: Balaenoptera borealis (assembly GCF_965194805.1). Lineage (NCBI taxonomy): Eukaryota > Metazoa > Chordata > Mammalia > Artiodactyla > Balaenopteridae > Balaenoptera > Balaenoptera borealis. Next base: position 77,396,464 of record NC_138872.1, read on the forward strand.
GTAACTTGGAGCCAAAACACGGGCTGGCAGGCCCTTTACTCCTGTCTCAGCTCATACTTTTCTCCCAAGAAATTATTTCCAAAGCTTGGGTTTATTTCCTCTCCATTATTTCCATGTCTCACTCAGATTATTGCTACACAAAGCTATAGCCTGCTGTATTAGTCTTCTATGACTGTAACAAATTGCCACAAACTCAGTGGCTTAAAACAACACAAATTTATCAATGTATCATTTCGGAGGTCTGAAGTGCAATCTGGGTCTCACAGGATTAAATTAAGGTGTTGGCAGGGCTGCATTACTTCCTGTAGGCTCCAGGTGGAGAATCCATTTCCTTGCCTTTTCCACCTTGCGGAGGCTGCCCACAGTCCTTGGCTTGAGGCCTCTTCCTCCATGTTCAAGGCCAGCAATGGCTGGTTGAGTCTTTCTCACACTCCATCACTCAAACACTGCCTCTTCCATATCCCTCTTCCATTTACAAAGACACTTGTGATTACATGGGGTCCATTCAGATAATCCAGAATAATCCTCCTATTTCAAAGTCAGCTGATTAGCAACTGTAACTCCATCTGCTTCCTTAGCTTCCATTTGCCATGTATTCTATATACTCATAGGCTCCGTGGACATCGTTGGGGTAGAGGGCATTTTTCTTCCTTCTACACATGCCCTGTGTTTCAGAAAGTTCCCAACTTCTGAGACTTGTTGATGTACAAAGACTACCACGCACTTCAAGGGCTGACAGTGCTGGACACTTGCTTTCTCAGACCCAGGCTTGTGACCTAGGTTCACCCATCAGAGGGACCCACACTGGACTTGGGCTTGGGACGCATAAAAACAAGGGAGGGAACTTTTGCATGAAGTGTGGGGCATTTTTCCAGCCTGCATAGACTTAAGATGGATGCTTCCATCCTCTCAATGGTTCTGTACGCCTCTGACACTGTCCCCCAAATTATTTTTTGCTACTTTTTCAATATATTTTAAAATAAATCTCTTTTCTTGCTCACCCACAGCTCATAAAGCTATAAGCCCCAAATGACACCTACAAACCCTGTGACCTCTGGCAAGATGCTGAACTTCTCTGGCCTCAGTTTCTTTGTGTAACACCCACCTCAAGAGTTTTGGGGAGGGTAAACGATGTAAGGTGTAAAGATTTGGGTACAGGGCTTGGCACCTGAAACATTTAATAGGTAGGGAAAGGAGGAGAGTGGAGTAATTTTTTTTTTTTTTTAATTTTATAGCTACTTTATTTATTTATTTTTGGCTGTGTTGGGTCTTCGGTTCGTGCGAGGGCTTTCTCTAGTTGCGGCAAGCGGGGGCCACTCTTCATCGCGGTGCGGGGACCGCTCTTCATCGCAGTGCGCGGGCCTTTCACTATCGCGGCCCCTCCCGTTGCGGGGCACAGGCTCCAGACGCGCAAGCTCAGTAGTTGTGGCTCACGGGCCCAGCTGCTCCGTGGCATGTGGGATCTTCCCAGACCAGGGCTCGAACCCGTGTTCCCTGCATTAGCAGGCAGATTCTCAACCACTGCGCCACCAGGGAAGCCCGAGTGGAGTAATTTTTATGTCCTGAACTGAGGAATTAAAATCTCAAAACGGCAAAAGCTATACAGCAATAAATTGGCACCTGGAATAATGCATTTCATTTCCAAGTTGTTTGTACAGTTTGAAAAGCACAAAGTGCCATTCAGAGGTTACATATACACTCATGCCATAAAGACAATTGATTGAGACACAGCTGTAAAACGGGTAGAGTTGTCAGTTGAGAAGTAATGAAAAAGGTCAAACAAACAGGGTATTATCATGTAGACAGAGTCGACAGAGAGCTACTGGGACTTCTGCCTCTGTGGGGACCACAGAGCCGATAATCTGGAGCACCGGTCCCAGGGGAGCCAGATCTTCCCAGGGACCTCCCTCATCTTGAGCAATAAACGCTGCTCACCCTTGAGAGTGACCCAGTGTGAGCTCTTGGCAATGATGACTGATGCAAGAGTCCAACGATGTGACTCTCTGAAGTCTTCTTTGAAGTGGCATCTTTTAAAATCGCTGACTGGCAGAGAAAACTTAGTCTAGTTGGTTAATCACATAACAGCACTGCCTCTACTCCCCAAGTACAAAGTAGGGGAAAGGATTCCAGCCATAGCTAATATTTATTGAGAACTTATCGTGGGCCAACTCTGGGCTAAAACCTTCACCTTCATTATCTTATGGTCCTCCCAGGTAAGCACTATTAGTACGTGGGCACCTGGGCCCTCTGGAAGCAGATGCTGAGGGGGAGTTAGGAGTGCCAAAGGTTTACTAGGAATAACATTTATGGACGGCTAAGTGGAAGGAAGCAGGATTGGACAGGGGGAGCTGTGGGACCAACACAGAGCTGACAGAGCCTCTGCCAGCCCAGTGGGGAGTGCCAGAGCAGATTGCCCACTCAGGTAGTCCCCTGTGGGGTGGAAATAGCCTGGCCTGAGTTGCGTTGACTTGGTCATTGGCCTGCAGATGCTCTGAGGACAGAGGGACCACAGCCCCCTAAGCTGAGGTGGACCCTGAAGACATTAACAGCTGGAGGCTATTGGCACTCTTTTCTTTTTTTTTTCTTTTTGGCCACACTGCACAGCTTGCGGGATCTTAGTTCCCCGACCAGGGATTGAACCTGGGACTCTGGCAATGAAAGCACCAAGTTCTAACCACTGGACCACCAGGGAACTCAGTTGGCACTCTTTCTTTTTTTTTTTAAAATAAATTCATTTATTTTATTTATTTATTTTTGGCTGTGTTGTGTCTTCGTTGCTGCACGCGGGCTTTCCCTAGTTGCGGAGACTGGAGCTACTTTGTTGCGGTGCATGGGCTTCTCACTGCTGTGGCTTCCCTTGTTGCAGAGCACGGGCTCTAGGCACGCGTTCAGTAATTGTGGCTCACAGGCTCAGTAGCTGTGGCTCATGGGCTCTAGAGTGCAGGCTCAGTAGTTGTGGCGCACAGGTTTAGTTGCTCCGCGGCATGTGGGATTTTCCCAGACCAGGGCTTGAACCCGTGTCCCCTGCACTGGCAGGAGGATTCTTAACCACTGTGCCACCAGGGAAGCCCTCTGTTGGCACTCTTGACTGCATCTCCACCACAGCACTGCCATCCTCCCTACCCAGGTGAGACCAGGGAAGCATGGACGAGTTAAGGAACTTGCCTGCAGGTGCCCAGCCAGGAGGAGGAGCCTAAAGTCTAATCCTCAGGCCCTTCACCACCTACTGCGCCAGGAGACTCAAGAATCTCGCAGAGGTCTTACAGAGATTAAATGAGATAAGCCATTTGGAAGTTCTTTGGAAAGAATAAAGGTCCATAAACGTTCAAAGGATTAGACAAGGGGCTATTAAAGAACAATAAGCAATATCCTATTTATTAATTTTCCTCAATTTTCCCTGCCTGCTATTTGAGACATTTTGCTCCAGTTCCCAGAGAGGCAGGAAGGAAGACTTTTTACAGCATGTGAAAAGTATTAATAATTTGATATGGTCTTAATTCATTTTGTGATTCAGTTCTGCCGAATCTACAGAGATTGCTTCCAGCCTAGTAATTATAAAAGGTGCTTCCAAATCAGTTCTGACTTGATCTTACACTATTTGATCATTTTATTATTCCGTTTTAATTTACTATTCGGTTTGATTTGGTTCTGTTAAGAAACCTAAGGCTACATTAGCTGTATATTTTATATCTTTAAAAGTTCTGTTGAGATAAATTCTTCTATAAAAAGGCTGTAATGATAAATCAATGTCATTTATTTTTAAGTGAGAGAATATTGCTCCAAGAGTAGAAATCCTCAATGCCAGTTACAGGAGCACGTGCCCATACTGTCATATAATGGGTGTGACTAAATTTGAGTTATTTTTTCTTTTAAACCATCGTTAAATTAATCAGCAACTTTGCAAACATAGGTTACTTTGTGCTATTGTCAAATACACGTCTAAGATAAGATTTGATTCTATAGCTGGTGATTTTGATGCAGTTGAAAAAGTCATGGATGGGACTTAAGTTTCATGAGGTCAGGGAGGGCAACTCTCGTCTTCCTCTGCCTCTTGCATGGGGACTTTTACATAATAAACATTTCATAAATAACTATTATGTGAATGAATGTAAGTCTTTGGAACCACACTGGCCTAGTTCAAATCCTAAGCAGGTTGCTTTCTTTTTTTTAAAAATTAATTAATTTATTTATTTATTTATTTTTGGCTGCGTTGGGTCTTCATTGCTCTGCGCGGGCTTTCTCTACTTGCGGTGAGCGGGGGCTACTCTTTGTTGCAGTGCGCGGGCTTCTCATTGTGGTGGCTTCTCTTGTTGCGGAGCACAGGCTCTAGGCTCGCGGGCTTCAGTAGTTGCGGCTCGTGGCTCTAGAGTGCAGGCTCAGTAGTTGTGGCGCACGGCTTAGTTGCTATATGGCATGTGGGATCTCCCTGGACCAGGGATCGAACCTGTGTCCCCTGCATTGGCAGGCGGATTCTTAACCACTGTGCCACCAGGGAAATCCCAGCAGGTTGCTTTCTAAGTTTGCTCTGTGGTTTATCAGTAACTTGAGGTGAATAATCCTATCAGGGCTGCTGGGAGGATTAAAGATGAAGGTACATATGAATGGAATCTTCCTTATCCTTTTGGTGAGAAGCAGGGTGCCCACCTGCTATGGTCTGAATGTTTGTCCCTCCCCAATCCATTTGTTGAAACCCTAACCCCCAAAGATGATGGTATTAGGGTGGGGCCTGTGGGAGATGCTTAACTAATGAGGGTGGAACCCTCATGAATGGGAGTAGTGCCCTAAAAAAAAAAGGTTCCAGAGAGACCCCTGGTCCCTTCCTCCGTGTGAAGATACAGCAAGAAGGTGTGGGCCCTGAACGAGGAAGAGGGCATTCACCCGGCCATGCTGGTGCCTTGATCTTGGACTTGCAGCCCCCAGAACAGCGAGCAACAAATTTCTGTTGTTTATAAGCCACCCAATCTGTGGCATTTTGACTAAGATACCAGCACATGGTAGCTTTCAACAAATGACAGTTTGCTCAAGTTCTGCCCACCCCATTCCATGCTTCCTTTCCCACAGCTCCTATAAGATTAAATATTTTAGCAGAATTGACAGGTTGGGATGCTGAATTGTAGGAGTCTCAGCATAACAATATTTTGGTTCCTTTGGGTGGGATAGAAATCCTAGCAGTCAACTTGGTGCTTTTTCTTGATCTGATGGCTGTGTTAGTACGATCTGGAAACGTACCTTTTATAGTGAACAACCTTTCAGTGAGCACGTGCCTGATGCTGGTCTTAGTGCTTTCCATGTCGTCCTCACAGTAGTGACCCACCTGTGTGCTGGAGATGTAGATGCAACTATCATGATGTCCATTTTACAAAAGAGGGAACTAGAACGCAGAGGTAACGTGTTTAATTGCTGTACAGGCACAGATGGGACTCACAGTGGGTCACTGGCCACTGGGGCTGTCCCCACTAACCACCGTACTCTCCTGCCTTGATGAACTGTGATACAGTGAGACGTATCTTGCGGAAATGAAGGTCATACAACTGGCCTGGATGGTCAAATTTTAAACACATTGACTAAATCAGTTGGTTTTATTGGAGATGGATGGACGTGCTCGGCATCTCTCTCTCTCTCTCTCTCTCTCTCACACACACACACACACACACACACAAGTCTGTCTTAGTAGTCATAGCAGCACAAGCAGCCCTAGTTCCTCTGGAAGTCACATGTGAACTATTCATTTATTCCATCTGTTATTCATTCATTCAACAAACAGGTCTTGAGTTCAGCCAGTGTACAAAATATATCACTAAGTCCTGCAAGGTACAGAGGTAGGTTAGACCTATTCCTTGTCCTTAAGGAGATCATTAACAGCCTGATAAATCATTCAGTTTTACAATCTCATATCTTTCAGTCTAATCAGTGTCTATCTCATCTGGCCTTTAACAAATTAAGTCTCTTCATTCAAAAACACAGAGGTCAGTTAAGTCCATCAGGTCAAGTCACCATTTGAATTACACAACTCTATCAAATGCGTTGAGGCCAAGGGCAGGTCACTTAGATTCCAGCTGACGCTCCGGCTGGGTGGTTGCAGATGAAGGCGCAGGGAAAGGCAGAGAGGTGGGTGTTTACAAAATGTTTACAGAAGCTCTTTGAGAGCCAGGCAAACCCGCTTTCTGATTGCTCTTGGTTTGAACAAGCCTTTGTTCTGATAACAAAAGGAGCCTTGATATCATTACGGGAAGAAAGGCTCAGTGTTTTGAATTTCCTATTACTACATGTACATATTTGGCTACCTGCTCAAGCACCTGTACTCCTGGGAAAATATCGCTCATGTTTGATAGCATACTGACAATAAGAGTCCTTTACTGTTTTGTTTTGTTTTGTTTTTAATAAATAAGCATTTTCAAAGCCTCTTCACAGTCGTTAAGTGTATTTGAGTCTCAAAACACTCCCATGCAGATATCATGTCCTTATTCGGTACACAGGCAACTGACACTCAGAGGGGTAAGCAAATTTTCTCAAGGTAGGACTGTTTCGGTAGAGTCCCAACTAAAACCACCACTAAAATCCATGTTTTCAGACTCTGACCTTCTAGTCATTTCTCTTGCAATACTCTGATGTAAGGCTAACTTAGAAACTAGACCACTTTTTTTTTTTTCAATCTTCATAAACCGAAAGCTATTGAATGGGATTTATGAGAGTAGATATCTCTCATCGGGAATGGAAAATACATGTTGGTATACTGCCCCTACCTAAGCCGAGGGCAGAGAGCGCTCATCAACTTGGCCCTCTCTTCCACTGCATTTAGACGTAGCCTCAGAAGCCCTCTTAGCACGGTGGGCCAGGCAGCTGCCGTCGATTGGAGCTGAGCCGCTGAGCTTCTTATTCCTGGATGTGTCCAAGCAGAGACTGGATGCCCACCAGTCACTCAAGTTATAGTGGGAACTTCTGCATTGAGTAGAAGGTTTGGGACACCAGTAGTTCCCAAGCATGGCTGGACCACAGACTCTTCTGGTGGCATTCAGAAAGGTGTTCATTTATTTATTTTTAATTGGGATTTCTGAGGTCCAGCCAAGGCCTGCTGAATCAGAATCTCTGAGGGTGCAACCCAGGAAACTCTCATTTGTAAACTGTCCTGAGCTGATTACGATGCAACAGGCCCATAACCCATTGCTTGAGAACTGGTCCAAATGACCTCGAAGGTCACTTGTGAATTAGAAATCGGAATTTCCTGACTCACCACAGCCCGGCACCAGGGACTTGATACATTGTGAGCCATGTATCATAGGGCAGAGAGTTTCTAAATCACATTAAAAACAATTAGCCAGAACAGGTGAAAGCACCAACTAGCCTGCCATCCGCATATTAGTGGCAAATTAGACTCCCCACGTTAGCTGTGTTCTTGGCGATATTAGTGTTACAAGCCCTAATGTATTGTATTTTATACTTCGGAGAGCTGGAAGAGAGTACTAATTACATGCAAGTTTTCCAAGATTTCAGCTGGGAGTATTTCACATGAAAGTTAATTGTTCTTTTGGGGTTTTACCACTGGTTTATCCAATTAACATGGAGTTTGCCTATATATCATGGTTTTGCTTACAGAAGGGAAACCGTATTATTCACTTGGATAAAATGGGGCTTTTTGAAACGAGCCTGAGAGCTTCTGGAATGCATACACCACTGTGTTCACCTGCTGCCTTCTGAGCTGGAATGAGGTTTGTTCTGCAGGGGAACTGCAGAAGTTGCTGATGAAACACAATGATTAAAAAAGAGGGCAAGCAGATGTGCTTCCCAAGGCTTTTCCCTTACTTTCATCTCTGAAAACTTAGCAATGGAACTTAGATCAAGTGCAGGAGTGGTACTAACAATCCTTCCATTGATGTTATATGTTATCCATTCACAACTTGTGTTTTCAACTCGTCTTATCCCAGAAGAGTCTCTGCAGTAGGTATTATTATACCCATTCATTTTACAGGTCTCTGTGTACCCAATATTTTCCCCTGTTTGTCCTACTCTTTTTAGAGAACTTCAGACATTGGTGTACAGTATTTTTTTAAATTGGCTCCACTGTTTCCCAAAGATAGTAGTGGTTATGGTTGGTGTGACCTTGAAGTTGAGGTCTTGAGGCTAAGACGGGGTGTCAATCTCACCTCTGCTTGGCTGTAGTCAGGGTTGTGCATCTGCCTCAGTTCCTTTCCTCTTTGGAAGCTCTTGACATTCAACATGGTGTTGCCGTTGGGAAGGGTTCAAAGTCAGAAGTTCACAGGTCGGAGCTGGGTATCCATCTGTTCTACCATAGTCCACCATCTAAGCACACAATCAAGGATAAAACTGAGGGCTGTTACCAGGATGGAAACCAGGGTGACAGTGAGGGGTCACCAAGAGCCGTAGGCCAGGGAGCGAGCCAATGGAGAAGCGGAGGTTACTACCAGCTTCTTAGGACAAGAATATGTGACTGTTGCTAAGGGGTCAACCAGTGCTTCTCGTGGCGGGATTCCTTCTCGCCTGAGGTTGTTTTACTGGGTAAGCATCACTCAGCACCTGATCCCTCCAGTGAGGCCCAGGTGAGGGTGTACAGTGGGAAGGCACCGAGAGGGAGAAGTTGAGTTGCTGATGCGATCGGCCCCAGGAGCCTCAAGTTGTGTCTTGATTAATTCCTCTTAGGAAGGGTCCACTTCATTGCCCACTGAGCGCCATTCTCAAATCATATTCAGTTGTCTAGATCTCATAGCTATAAATATCTGTGCCTCTGCAGGTTGGGTATTAAGGTATCAGTGGGTATGAGTGGAGGTCTTGAATGATGTGATGATAAGCTCTGTTGTTCAGCCCCACACCCACCCTCTAGTCCAATTTGCCATGCTGGAGCTAGGACTGAGCCACATCACATTTTTTTGGTCAGTTGGCTCTATGCTAGGCCTTGCCAGCTGGGGGCACTGCAGGGAGATTGGACACCTGCAGGAGGAAGGGTGAGGCACGTGTGTTCCTCCCGGTTTTCCTATCGTTCCAGTCAATGTCATGCTTTTCTTCCTGGGCCTCCAGTGGAGCCCAGAGAAGCTCTCCTGAAAGCTGGCATCAGTATATGAACACTCATGCTCAGCTAGAGCACAGAACTGGATACTTGAACTTCTGTGGTACCTCTTCCAGTACAGCACTCCTGGATCTCAAACACTTTCATATGGGCCACAGACACACCCAGGACACTGGGATCAGTTGGGACATGTCAGGGGCTCTAAGCAGCGCTAGTGGCGTAAACATGATCAAACCCTCTAAGCCTGGTCCTTCCCTTGTTGGTAAGTGGAACCACCATCACTCAATTTTGAAAGCCATTAACTTGGGGGTTAATCTCATCCCCTCCCTTTCCCTCTTGCTCCATCTGTGAACCATCAGCAAGTAATTCTAACATAAACAAACATATAAATATGTTCATGTCTGTCCACTAATGGCCGTCTCTACTCCCACCATCCTGCTGGAGTCACAGCGCTGGGAATGACCTTCCCAGGTTGAGATGATCACGTTTTCTCTTGTGTCCTCAGGGTCCCTTGTACCCTGCCTCCATAGAAGCCCGAGGTACACTGAATGGCACTTGTTTGTTTCTATTTTGGGCTCTGCATTTGTGCTTCTTGGTCCCATCTCTGGCTCTGTCCATATGATAGAAGGGAGAACATTGCTGTGTGTGTCTCTTTGTGACTTGCTTTATGCTCAGGGCATAAACAATCCTATTTTCCTAATTCCTCTGGGTCCTGCCCGATGTCTGGTGCATGGTGAGGGCTGGATCAGTGTCTGAGGGGTTTGATGCAATGAAACAGAAGTTGGCCTGCCCTGATGCTGAAAATTGCAGAAGGCCGGAGGAGGTGGGGTCCCCCGTGAGCTACTCTGCAGAGGTTGGTCCTCAGGGAAAGAGAGGCAGGGCTCACTCATCCTTAGATGAGGATGTATGGAGGCTTCTCTTACATGTTGGTCTCATCCAAGTTTGGTTATGAGCCTTGATTATTGACCTATTTGTGTAGGGTGACCTTACAGGAATGAGCCACCCAGATTTCCCTTAGCACCAGGCCCCCCTGTGGAGAGTAGCTGCTTAACTATTTTGAGCCCTTGAAAGACCTCAGATAATAGATAAGTCCTCATCCTTCCTGGGCTTCAGCTATATTTGTGAATTCTTTAATGTTGAATTGCAGTTTATATCGATGACATATAAATCACACATTCATCCTTAACATCCAGAAATAGGACAAGAAAGGGAAAGCCCAGATAGCATGTAAGGTTAAATTTTCTTTCAGAGAATGTTTTGTCCTTATTTAACTAAGTAACAATCCTAATGGCTGGTGTTACTTCCCTTCTGGAGCCTGGAAAACTAGAGGATTTCACTCAGAGGAAGACAGGCAGCAAAGACAGTTTGCGGTTGCTTGCTGTTTCAGAAGTCACCACTGAGAACTTGGTGATTGCCAGCAAGTACCAGCTGTTCATTATCAGACTGACTGAAAGCCAGCTTTCACCGTGTGACTGCCAAAGGGAGGGACAGACAGGCAGACAAAGAGAGGGACACAGAAAGGAAGGATGCTTTGTCCCTCCTCATGAAGGTTTTCTTCCATTTGGCAAGGAACAGGTCTCATGGTGGCTGAGATAGCCCTAGATACACTTTTTGTTGGTGGTGGTCTTTATCCACAACTTTGGAATAATTCAAACTACTGACTCCAGAAAATTGGCTGGAAAAAGCCAACTACAGATTTAATTTGGGAGACTCTGTTCTTGCCATGGCCAAGACAGCTGATTGTGTAATGAGCTAATGCTGTTGAAAAGTAGCGCTCCTTATATAGTCAGACATTTAATTCACACTCCCTACCAAGCAAAACTTAGCAGTGCATTCTCTCCTTGGTTCACCATCCCCAGTAAGACTTGGGTGGTGTACCTTGGCACTCAGAGATCCCTGTGGTCGTAAGTCTCCAGCTGTGATTAGAATTTAGAAGGACACAATTAACCACAAAATAGCAAAAAGGTGGGCGTTATTGCCCCATGGGCTAAATTGTTAATATTTAATCATAAAAGAAATAATTTTAATGTGCTCATTGGACATCTTAAAATCCTGGAAAAGGCACGGATTACTAGAATTGTGCGACAATCTAAGAATTAGATGGAAAGCCTAAGGAAGGCTTATCTGTTTTGTCCACAACTTTTCACCCAGTGCTTCTCAACCAGGAGCACTCCCACCCCAGCCCCAGAGGCATTTGGAAATGTGCGTATGTTCAGGTGTGTGTGTGTGAGTCCCAGTGACTGGGGGACATTACTGACCTTTATTAGGTGAGACCACAGATGCTAAGTGTCCTGCAATTCCTAGGACAGTCCAAGAAAACAAAGAATTGTTTTATCTAAAATGCTACCCAATTGAGAACATGAGACACCTTATAAAATTGCAAATATTGTACTAAAATGAAATACAAGCCCCATTCATGCTTGCCTGATAAACTCAAACCTATAAAGTAACAAACAGATATTCAGAAGGCAGCACCCCTTATTCCTGGCAATTGCTGTACCGAAGTCTGCCTGAAGCCTGAGTCTGATACCGATCAGGGTTCTTGGCCTTCAGCAATCAATAGAAATTGATAAGAGGCCAGTCAAAAAATTCAGGCAAGTCTTTTGCGGGGCTCCAGCAGCCGCAGGAGGGAGCAAAAACAAGAAACGGGTTCCCTTGCTCGCTTCCTGAAGCGGGGGCAGGCTGGTTCCTTACATGGGGGGAAGGTAGGGGTGTGTCCAGGGGCCGGGCTGGAGGCGTGGCTTAGGTGGTCTGCCCATCCCTTTGGTGCTGCTGTGTGCAGGGGGCATGTGCAGTACCCTGCTTTTGCTCCGGGCTCTTCAGAAGTGGCAGTTGGATTTTTTTGATCTTTTTGTATCTTCTTGTCCATAATTTGCCCCAATGTGTGTGCACACTGTTATTTTTAGTCCCTTATAGTTTCTTTGTATTTTGTTGCTCAAGGAGATGTTTGTCCAGGTGCAAGCATTGCAGCACTGCAGCAAAGGTCCCAGGTTCCAGCCTGTCTCATGACCATGCTTTATTTAACTTTGTTGTGCCCCATAGGGTATAGGGTGTGCCTGGCACATAGTAGGCACTCCATAATTGTTTAATGAAGTACTGAACAGGTAAATAAGTTCATCAAGCCATCTCCAGTTTGGTCAAAAGGCCAGAACTCTGGGACTGTAACAGTTTTTGAAGACCAGATGGAACTGAACCGTAATAATGGTGAACGAGGTGTTAATGGGTGGAATGGGCTTTGGCTTGTCTCCCAACTTTCAAATTTTCACACCATGTTCGGCAAAATAATGGCTCCCATTTTAGGATTTCCACATCCTAGTCCTTGGAAATTGTATGTTTTTTTATGTGGCAAAAGGAAGTTTACTGATATAATTAAGAATTCTGAGATGAGGAGATTATCCTGGATTATTCGGGAGGCCCCAGAGTAATCACAAGTGTCTTTATAAGAGGAAGGCAGAAAGCTCAGAATCAGAGAGAGATTTGAAGATGCTTTTGCTCCTGGCTTTGACGATGGAGGAGCAAGGGGCCTCGAGCCAAGGAATGCAGGCAGCCTGTAGAAGCTGGAAAAGGGGTGGAAACATTCTCTCCTAAAGCCTCCAGAAGAAATGCAGCCTTACCAACCTGTTTAGACATCTGAACTCTAGAATTGTAAGATAATGCATTTGCATTGTTTTAAGCCACTTAGTGTGTGGTAATTTTTTTACAGCAGCAAGAAGGCACTAATACACATGTGAAGAAACATGAGTTCCAGAATACGTGGGTAATTTAGGTCATGTGATGGGTTAATACCAACATCAGCAAAAACCCAGGTCTGCCGATCATCATGACCAAGCTTTTTTTCTGTATCATCATAGCACTTTTTTTTTTTTTTTTTTTTTTGTATCGTTGAGAAAGAGTACCTGAACAATCAATTCTGGAGAGAGTTGAGAGCTCTCAGCGTTCATAAGCCAATCTTCATAATGATCATGCCTGTGAGACATAGTTTCTCAGAGCTCTGCTCTGCATCAGATACTACTGTGCTAACCTGGTGATGGGACACGGGCCACAGTCAACCAGGGCACAACTCAGTGTGCAGGAGTATTTAAGCACAGGTCTGGGTGAAGATACCTGCTTGTTTATTTAGAGGCTTATTTTGAGGCTAGCTTTATTGAACAATTACGTCATTGTCTGCCTGAGCGAGGGAATTTCAATTAAATGTCTTCTCCCTATCTGACTTTCTCTTGTTCTCCCTACGAGCAGCGGCTGCAGGCAGCACATCCCTGGGACCTTGGCACTGAGTGGCATTGGCAAGACAAAGCCCATGGAGCCATTTGGTGCACATCTGCAGCTGTCACACCATGTCCTGGCCTTCCAGTAAAAGGAGTTTGGAGTTCAGTACAGCCCCCAGCCCTACGTGTGCCCTGTGGACCACTGCACAAGTCTGCAAGGGGTGTTCTTGATAGAATTTGAGTTTTAGAAAATTTTACGTTTAGTGAGTTTGGCCTTAGGGTGCCAAGAGAGATTTTCAAAGATTAATAGTAGAAAGTGTTCTTAGTATTACTGATTTGTCCCTTTCTGCTGTTTCCCCATCTCTGTGTATCAGGAATTTTGGGGGGCTGATTCAACAGAGATTGGAAGTTACAATGGCTTGATAACAAAGAAATTTGTTTTTTAGTTTTTCTTCCAAGAAATAAAAGCACGGGGGTGGAGAGTTCTGGGGTGGCTGACAGCTCACCTCATCTTCAGGAAGCTGAGTTCCTTCTATTTTCCTTTCTTATCATCCTTAGTGCATGGTTTCCATCTTCAAGGTCACCTCGTGACCCAAGGTGGTGGTTAGAGTTCCAGCCCTCTCATTCACATCCCAGGCTGAGGCAGGAATAAAAGCAGATGGGCAAAACATTGCCCCAGCTCTCCATCCCTATTTAAGGAATACTCCTAGGAGTCCTGCCCAGTACTTTCCGCATCCTTCTGTTATCCATACTGAGGAAGAAGGGAAGACTCCATAGTGCTTAGGTGGCCTGGTATCTCGGCCATTCCTTTTTTGCCTGCACCCATGCCATGTGGTAGAGTTCAGACTCCTCCCTATGACTGTATGTATCTCCCTCCTTCCACGGAAAAGCCTGAAGGTTTAACAGAACCACTCTTACCATGCCAGCACCCCAGTGAAGAGTGGGGAGAAGCGAGTTACTCAGATATTATTGGTGCTGAATTCATATAGCTGTGAACAGGCCCTGCCAAACTGTGCCTGAGCCCTGCACTCCTGGAAACCAGCCAGGGAGGGTTAAAGGAAATCCCCTCACCCTTTGTGTTCTGGAGAAATGCTTACTGCAAAGGACCACGCTTCTCCACATGCCTTAGATAAGACCCACAGCTGCCCCCAGCTTGTTTACCAATGACAAGACCAGACCCAGACTCTCCAAATTCTCATTCTTTGTCCCACAAAGGATTAGCTGAACTGTTTTATCCACACTGATCCATTGGAACAAAATGCTTGTTACCCACACTTTGGTTAAACTCCCCTCCTTCCTCCACACCCTGGCCTTTGGCCCACGCTCAGCCTGAGCCAGCAGATGCCCCTCTGGAGAACAGGCTGGCCTCCACATGAAACCTTCTTTGATTGACTATCCAATCACGCCACCTTTTCATCTCATTCGCCCACATCTGGTCTTCCTAGGCTTACTTACCCTTCTCTATAAAAGGAAACCCTTTCTGCCTGAGTCTGAGCTGTGTGCAGATTTTATGGGCACACAAAATAGAGGATTTTATCCTCTATTTCAATAGTTCCCCCCCCCCATATTTGGCAATAATCCTTTTGAATAAAAGTCTCTCCTTACTAAGTCCTGATTTGCTTTTACTTGACAACCTCTAAATATAGGGGCGTTGGACAGGCCTCTTGAGGACATTTGTGAATGAGGAGGCTGTGGGCAGATTTCTCTTCTCCATCATCTCCAGAAAGAGCTGAATCCCTTCTCTCCCGTGCAGACAGTGTTCCCCTATGACTCTTCCTAAGACCCCACAGAAGTGGGAGGGAAAGTCGGCATGAGGACCCCAGTGGCCTCTACAGTTATAAATAGCTATAACCGTAGAGCCGGCAGTTCCACAGAGCTGCTGCTGCCTGGTATAAAGTGTTAGTTGTCAAAATGATTGGGAGACCCTGGGTAAAGCCAGGTTAAACAGGTTTCTTCACTGCGGGTTTTTCATAGGCACTTTGTGGAACTCTCAAGAATAGGAGGTAGTACACACAGCTTCCCCCAAATTCTTTGACTGTGCAATGCTTTTATTTGCCAAACACCTAGAAATATCATGTGGAACAGTTTGGGAAATGCTGCTTTAAAGCCTTTCACATCTTCTCCTGTGATTGCCTAATGCACCGTGCACCAGATAAGCTCTGCCTTGGAGCTGTTTGTGGGGAGAGGGGTTGATGCCTTGGAGCCAGTGGCTGATGTTACAGGTTGGAGTCGGATGTATTTGAGTGTCAGGCATCCTCTCTTTAAGCAGGAGGTGTGCTAAGTAGCCTTTATCCTGGGGGAAATGCAGTAAATGGGTCAGATTTCCCAACAGGAAGATGCTGTGTTTAAGACACATTTGATTTACGGCAGCTTCTGCTGTGACCTTGGCTTTCCAGTTTGCAAGTAATGTCACCAGGGTATCTGACTAATGCACAGCTGTGAATTTTTCATGGCAAGGCATGTATTTGTGCTATTGGCCTCCTGGGCAAGCAAAAAAGCATGGCACGTCAAGAGCAACATAAACTGTTAGGCAAATCTTTATCCCCCCAGACCTCCCTGCAAAGTTCCATTACTCGTGTCCCACTCAACCGTTCATTCATTTACAAACATTTCTTGAGCAGCTTCCATTTGTAAGCACTGTGGGAGATACGAGGATGTGTAAACCAGCCTGGGGACCTGAGTGTTGGGGCAGCAGGTGTGAACAAGCTGAGGAGTAAAAGAGCTTCGCGTGGGGCTCCCTCTTTGGAGTGAGTATTCAGGCGTCTCAAGAGCCTGCACTGAACATGCTTAGCTTGTAAAAATAAGCCTTTCAGTCCTGTAAGACTCCCCTCTAGGGGCACCCTGTGGGAGCAAAGGCCAGGTGTCTCATTGGGTTCAAATCCCAGCTGTGTCACCTTAAGCAAGTCTCCTAAAACTTCTGGACCTCCTCCCGTTTTCTGTGAAAGAGGGGAATTGAAACAGATAGTTCTTAATGTTTCTGCAGCTCCAAAACAGTACACACACACACACACACACACACACACACACACACACACACACACATATACATACGCACACACACATATATACATATACACATAGATATGTATACACACACATTAGGGATATGATGTAATAGACATACAGACATGTAGGTGTACATATATACATATACACACATGTAAACACACACATGGACATAGTCGAGGGCTAGATTGCTCCCAGCTGGAGTGTGCAGGTGAGACTTGGGGTTGTAGGAAGATGAGCCTTTATGTGGGCTTTAAAAGAAACCCAAGGGCTGGTTTGGAAGAGGTTATCCGCCTGGTGGCACAGAGCTGGGAAGTGGGAGCGCCGACTCGAAGCCACTCTGCTCTTCTGCTGCCCCAACGTGATGTTTGTTTGGCTGAGACTGGAATTCCACTCCACAAACTGCTGGTGGAGAAAAGTTAAGATTCACCTCATCCGTCAGCCAAGAGAGTGGACCTCCTGGTCCCCTGTGTACGGTTGTCCCTGTCACTGTTGGGTGTCCTCCAACTCCCAATATGAATTTCAGACAGCTTTTTTTTTTTTTTTTCTGGCTTCTACAAGCATCTGGAGAAGAAGACTCTTGGCTGGTTTACAGCGCCTTGTTCAGACCCGTTAACTGTCTTCTTGCCCTAACCAGCCCTTGCCAATAATAGTTGTGTCGAATTCAAATGGTGTGAAAGACCTCGGATGTTTGAGAGGTAATTTCTCCCTGTGAAATTGCACTCTCTCTCACCCTCAGGGTTTCTGCATCAATCTCTCTCTCTCTCTCTCTCTCTCTCTCTCTCTCTCCCCCCCCCCTTTTCATACTGAGGTGGTACTATTTGCTTGTTTTGTTTTTTTCCCCTTCCCTCAGGAATATAAACTTGAATTGCTTTGTATAGAAAACCAAATTATTGAATTACAAAAAAAAAAAAAGAGATCTATTTACTCCTTCAGAATGAAGACAAAGGTACAGCTTGTGGTATAATGCATCAATTTGAGTAGTAAATACAGAAAACAGAAATGATAGTTATATAGAGGAAAGGAATAAATAGATCACATGACCACAGAGAACAATAAAGATGAAGGAGGCAGCCTGGGTTATGAAACTGATCAGCTAAACGTGGCGCCAAGGCCGTTCCGCTCAGGGGCGTGGCGGGTGGATTACTGCATGATGGAAATGGAGAGCCCCGGGGTTTGTGCTTCCCCTCAGCACCACCAACCACTCAGCTGCTTCAGGGCATGGGATTCAGCTCTGTGACACTCACTTCTTCGCTTCTTTGGACAAAGCGTTGTCTGTTTTTTGGTAATTCCCTGGTGGTCCAGTGGTTAGGTCTCGGTGCTTTCACGGTCGTGGCCCAGGTTCAATTCGTGGTCAGGGAACTAAGACCCTTCAAGCCGTGCAGTGCAACCAAAAAAAAAAAAAAAAATGTTGTCCATTAAAAAAAAAAACAAATAGTAATACCTATAATTTATCCAGTACTTGCATAAGAATTTTACATATATTTAGTCTAATCTTTACCCCAAGCTTATGAAGTGGGTACTATTATGGTCATTACTAGTTTATGGATGGTGAAAATGCACAGAGAAGTGAAGTAACTTGTCCAAAGTCACACAGCAAATAAGTAACACAGCCTGGATTCAAGACAAGCTGTTTGGTGCCATGGTGCATTCTCGTCACCATGATGCTGCACTGCTTCTCCTCATTCCTGGGGGGGTCACTGGGGCTGTCGCTGTGGTATAGCCCCTGACGGGCATGTACTTAGTAGAGACATTAGGGACATCTCCATGTGTATCAGTGGGGCAGGTCCCTGAATCTTATAGGAAAGCGATCATGAGGGCCACCATGAACCACCTTCTCCAAGTCTACCGTATAGTCTAGCACTGACTGGGTTTGGATGCCAGGTTAGAATGAAACTGATTTTTGAATACACTCAGGAGGACATGCAGCCCACCCTCTAAGCTATGGCTGCTCTGATGACTGCGTGTCAGGGGCTGAAGGCATCTGACGATTCAGAGCATATTTCAAGTTGGGGGTTGCTTAGTGTCCTTGAAAGGAAGGGAACAGTATTGCAGGGCTTTGGTGGGAATTGTTTTACTTGGGTCTCAGGCCCTGAGAAGGACAAGGGCTGAGCTCCTCTGCTGGTAGCGGGAGCACTTCGTCTTCTCACTCAGAGGGAACTCGCCCCGGTGTGAAGCCCCGGAGGAGGGTGGAGGGTGGACTCAGCCTGCAGGTGGGTGGGCTTGTCCCTGCGCTCCGACGCTGACCCTCGCCAGCTACTGCCTTTAAGACGCTGCTGCCGTGACCTTCCAGCCTCGTCTGGTCCCTGACATCGGCTTTTGCCACTTTCACCTTTGACATCTGCCTCACCCCTCCAGCCTTGCTGGGCACCCTGGACTCTCGGACACCTGTCATGTCTACTCCTCCCTGTTGAAGCTCTTATGCTGGGCTGACACCAGATTGCTTATATGAAATGGGTGGAACTTCTTGTTTCAGATCTCTCCACCTTCCCTCCCGGATGGTGCTTCTGGCCTCCCATTTCCAGATGTCACATTCCATCTTCCCGACCCTTCTCTCTCCATACAGATGGAACCATCCTGTACCACATCCCCTTTGGGAAGACATACACGTGCCTTCCAAGTGGACAATTTCTAAAGGAAAAAGAATGTCTGTACTAATAGAATAGACCTTGGGATGATTCTACAGTGGCTGATATGTTGTGGGTCTGTGTCCAGCGCCTCGTCCGGTTTATTGTAGGACTTTGGGGCCCTATAGGAGGGCTGTGTGTTAGAATTCCTTAACCTTCGACCATGCATCTACACATGCCTTCTGCAACTACAGAGCATTTATTTCATTCTGTTGGCTGCTGAGTTTCATTGCACATCTGTTTATCTTTCTCATCAGATGATGAACTCCTTGAAGGGTGGGATTACATCTTCAGATCTCTGCAGGGCAGAGATAGCAGGGGATCTTACCCTTAGCAAATGCTCAGTAAAATAGATTAATGTTGAATTTTGTAAACTAGTGGAATGTCAGCTAGCAGTGAAAAGATGACATGTCCCTGGCAGGCCAGTGCAGCACATGGACAGCCCTCTCCTGCGGAAAGGGAGGGGTCTTGTGTGATGGAGTGGTCCAAGAAGCTGACATGAGCACATCCCTGAAAGGAGAGGCAAGGGCATCAGAGGCAGGAGGAACAGTGTTAATGAACACACCGAGGAGGGGACCAGTGCACCAAGTGTAAAGGGAGGTGAGCTCTGGGTGAAGCAGATGGGCTGGAGCAGATCCAATGGGATCCCTGAAAATACATTTGACTATAAAGTTTAGGGCTAGATTTTGAAGAGCCTTAAATTTAAGCTTATCTTATAGATGATAATTAAACTTTTAAAGTATGAAAGTGATAAAAGGAGTATTTTTTAGGAAGTTGGGTGGAGGGATGAATAAATAAATGGACAGCCTCTATTTTTTTCCAGATCAAAACCTTTTCTTGAAAAAATTCCAGCTCATCACTCCTCTTTGTTTCTTTGTCTGTGCGTCGATTTCTCTCTGGAAAGGAATCTGGTTCTTGCAACCCCAAGGGAGGGTGTAAGACAAGTGATAGAACTGAAGGCAGATGGGGAGCAGCTCCTGAGAGTGAACACTTGTAGGGCATCTGCGCCTTCCTGCTGTCTGTCATCAGGAGCATCCCCGTGGGAGCACCGTGAGGATGCGTCTGAACTCAGGCCAGCACGGGGCATGTGATGCTGATGGTTATCTGGGACGATGGCCCTGTAACCTTGTGCTCATTGAGAAGGGCAGTCTGATCTTGACCTTTTGGGGTTTACAATCTCTTCCAGTTTCTTCCAGGAAGTGGGGGTGGGGAGGAATCACAGAGTCCCTAATCAGAAAGTGGCAATGACACCACCCAGTGATGGCTGTCACTTGCTGGGCAGGCTGTTCTGGTTGCATCAGCCTGGGGAGACATCCCAGCCAGGCAGTTGTTTCCCCTGGTGATGGCGGTAGCGGGAGAGTCAGCCATTCCCACATGTGGCAAATATATGGTTTGGAGCAAAAATCAGGATGAATACGTTGGGAGCCTCTTTGCCTTGAGAAATGAATTCCTATTTCCTGTTGGGCCAGCCCAGGTTGGATACGAGTCCTTTTAAGGGAGCCCTCAGTTTCTCTATTGTAAACTTCATGTAACAATAAAACTCACCTTGTCAGGGTCTGGAGGGAATGGAAGGAATGAATACATTTGAAGTTTTTAGAGCAGTGCCTGGCACGTAGTAGGTGCTCAATAAACATCAGCTGTCATCATTGTTGTCACTTTTCTGGAGTAGACCACCAAGAGGTTGAAATTAGTTTCAGAGATTTTTTTTTTTTTTTTCAAAAGGCTGGTTTTATCTGTTTCTGAAAAGAAAATCTACTTTGAAAACATCTTAACCCTCCAGTTTATTCTAGTGGCCTGAAGTGGGTATAGAATTTCCGGATGAGGTGAGAAGCAGTGCTCAGAGGATTGGCGGCACTACACACGATATTCTGCACATTTCCAGCCCAGGGGGATCTCATATTATATAATGATACAGTATTGCTAAGTTGTATTATCGTATGATTGTATGCGGTTATTGTGGCTCTGGCTCAGAGGGTGCATGCCACCTGCTGTACTTGCATTGTCTCATTTAATCCCTTTGGGAACACTATCAGTACGATTAACCGCATCTTTCACCTGCGGAAACTGAAGCAGGAAAAGTTAAATAATTTGCCAAAGGGCACACAGCTAGCAAGGGAGCACATCCAAGATTGAAATGTGGGCAGCCTAGGACTACAGCCCTATCTGCTACATGGCAGCTCTTAGGTGCCCTTCCCTTTCAAGTGACGCAGAGGAGCTCACATCATAAAGGGAAGCACGGGGCTCCCTCTCTTCACGTCCACCCTCTCCTGGGGTCTGGGGCGGACACAGTGTACAGAGTGGGACTCACTCTCTTATTGCCTTAAATGGGTCCTGGCATGTCCAGCTCCCTGTGTGTACTCATGCTGTTCTCGGGCTTAGATGAGCTGCCTCGATATGACCTGGCTTTGGATGCTACCACCTCCACAAAGCCCTCTGTGATGCTTCCAGAATGAAAGCACTCACTTCTTTCTTTGTGTAGCCCTCCTCTGAACACTGGTTTTGGTATCTTCGCCTTCCACTTGATATTTTTCTATTACCATCAGTCACATATGTTTAGTGTCTCTAGCTTTGTGAGAGCAGGCACAGCATTTTACATTAAGGAAGACCCTGCGATGTGGCTGATTGGACACAGCTATCTTGATGCATAGGGCTCTTATCCTATTCGCTAGTAACTGGACATAGACGTCCTTGATGAGAGTCAGATTTCTAAACCTCACTCATCCCTGATGATAATAATCTCTTCATGTTAATTGAGCGTTTATTCTCTCCCAGGCCCTGTGCCGAGCACTTGATGTGCATTACCACATTTATTTCTCCTGATCTCACATGGGGCCCATGAGGCAGATCTGTTCTTAATCACTTTTTACACAAGGGAAGCAGTTTTCAAGGACACGAAGCTGATAAGTGGCAAAGCCTGAACTTGAACTCAGAGCTCACAGTGAAGTCAGGCTCTAACCCCTCCATCTCTGATCACGACCTCAGTCCTCAGCGGTGCGCATTCTTGACTCTCACCAAGCCCCTTGCTCCCTCCCTGACCCCACCATCTATCTGAGTCCGATGACAGCTCTGAGGGGCTGGTAAGACCAGTAGGGATGGGGTAGAATTGAGGCGTGGATTCAGAGGTGTTACTGAGTCCAAGCTTCTACTGCTCACCCCACAACAGGCCATACATTGAGAGATGAGGTGTTGGGGCAAGGAACAGCTACTTTACTCAGAAAGCCAGCCAACTGAGAAGGTGATGTCCTAAAGAACCATCTTCCCCAAGTTAGGCTTCAGGCTTCTTTTATACTAAAAGGGGAGGGGGCGTGGTTGGTTGCTGCAAACTTATTGGTGTCAGAATCCTTTGTTCTTGCAGCTGTCCACGTAGGTCAGGTCAGGTCAGGTCATGTCAGGATGTTCCTGTAAACCTCCAACAAAACAAATGTTATTCTCTGTTCTGCAACTTTTAAACTCTATATGAATAGAAAAGTGTTACACCTTTAAAGGTCAGAGCCTTGAGAATGGGCTATCCTGTATATTTCAGGCTATAGGCAACATTCTTAACTTGTAGCAAAAGCGATAGAATACAGAGGTTAAAGTAAAAAAAACAGACCTAACAGGGAGTGAGATTTGTTCTTGCCTATTATAGAGAGGCTGATGTGCACAGAACACAGGGAAAAATAAATAGTAAAAAACCTTGTAACTTTAACAACTTGTTCCAGTGGCATCAATGAGTTGTCAGGACAAAAGGGTAGAATCAAAGTAGCACCTCCATTGTAGCTGAGTCTCCCATGGCAGAATGTAGCATGCCTTCTATGTAGAAGATGCTCATAAATACTTGCCAAATGAATGACTGCTTTTTTTCTATTGTGAAGTGGATTGATCCCTGTGTGCCTGGAGAGCCTAATTTTGTAATTAGGCATCAATTAAAATAGAACCTAGGAATTGGAAGGACCTTCAGAACCCAACTGGTTCAACCGTCTTGCTTTGTAGTCAAGGTGTGGAGAGTGCTCTGGGACTTGTTGGCAGCAGGCAGCAGGGTGCCACCTCTGATCCCCTTGACATTTCTAGGTGGACAGCCAGGGACAGAGGGGTTTAGGACTGATTCTGTGCTATTTGTTCGGAGACAGGTGCCAGCTCAAAGGGAGGAAGGAGCCAAATGACTCCTTTTCTCCTGTGTTTTTCAGTGCTGCATCCACCCATGCAAATTGCCCCTTGAAATGATGTATTTTTGCATATGGTGACTTGTGTATCCCCAGCAAGTTGTTTCCATCATGCCGATGCCAGAGAAATTGACTGTCTCATCAGCGATGTGCTTGGAACCCACCTCTAGTGCCAGAAAACCCTTTTTATATGTGGGCTCACCATTTAGCTGTCCCAATACAGTATGATTCATCCGGCCTGCTGGGGAGAAGAGAGAAGGCTTGAACCACAGGAAGTGGTGACAGTGAAGGGAATTGTTATGTTACCATGTCAATGATTGCCCTGTAAGATTCAAGTATGAATTAAGCCGTGAACTGGCTCCCACCAACAGAGGCATAATGATACCCAGCCAGCCTTGGAATTCCGTTGAGATCCTGATCTAAAGTCCTTTTCTGGGGAAATGGCAGCTTACTTTCTAAGCAGAAGGGCTACATGGGGCCTTTCTGAAAAATCTCCCTACAGCCCAGAATTTAAAGGCTCGCTGGTACTAAACAAAACATTAGACTATGAAGTTATGAGAAAGGCTTCTATGCCACAGGCAGAAATCAGTCTAGTTTCATTGCTCTTGTCAGCCTTTGGGGTCTAACGTGAGTCATTGCTTAAGATCTTAGAAGTGAGGGATGCCTTCTGAGTGTTAAACTTTAATATAGATACATAATAGATCAGAGCAGAACAGGGCAAAGTCACCTTAAAGAGACAGTGAGAGCAGACGGCCACCTTATTATAGCAATTCACATATTCAAAGAAAGACCTTGGCAGTCGGGAGAATCCCTGTAGAAAATCAGGTCCCCTCATGGGGTGGCGGGACCCGTAGCAGAGGTCTTTTAAGTGTTTGTAGTGCTGGATACACAGGCACTACCAACACGGAATGGATGGGAAAGTTGTGGTTAACCACTGGTCCCATTGCTAAGGCCAACTCTTCTTTAATAGGAGGATCTCAAACATTTGGCCCATCGAATGAATTCTTCTTGCTTTGCTTATACGCTCCTCAAACCCTCTTCGTGGCAGTTATAAATTTTCTCACTGTAAATTGAGAAACCACTATTTGGCTTTAGACATTAGGCCTGTAAGCTTGGTTAATGCTGAGTTTGCCCCTGAGCAAGGAATCTGTTTTACGTGAGTTAATAATACCACATTTCTCGGCAGGGCAGAGGCAAAATCCTGGATGGTGGTGTATTAAACAAGATCTGGACAGCCACGTCATGAGGACACTTCATGAAGGAGAACCATCCCAGCTTCCGTGGGGTAGGACATCTTCCAAGTTCATTCCATTGAGGCTGAGAGTAAAAACATCTTTATCCTTTCTACAATGTTTCCTGATAGAAATTCACCCTTAGATATTCTTTGAAGGGGCGGCTGTGATGAAATGTATGTGAAAATGCTAAGTGACTTATACATTCATGTATGGACATGAATTAAGACTGTTCCATGCAGTCTGGAGATGGATAAAGGCAAAGACTGGAAACAGGGGCGAGGCTGCCACTTCAGAGAGGAGTTTCATCCTGGACGTATGTATTCATGCCTAGAGGCAGTTCTCCATCATTTAATTTCCCCTTGACAGACAAGAGAGATTTAAAAGAGGAAACTGCCAAACTCTAAATTCTGTGGTTCTACGGTTCCGTTCGGTGGCAAATGGTGAAAAGTCAAAAGAAAATAATACACTCTGCTCTAACCTAGACCAGAATAAAATGGTCCTTTGTGCTGTGAAAACAACCTTCTTGGTCAGCAGCCACTTCAGCTGTCCAGCGCTACCACCCCTCTGTGGTTTCAGTATGGCCCCTGCATGCCCCCTCCCAGTCTGCTTTCCTGGCCACATTCCAGGTAGGAAGAAGGAGGAAGAGTGGGATGAGATGGTGTGTTCCAGCTGAGTGAGCCCCCTTAAGGAGCTTTCCAGAAAGTTCCATTCAACACATATCTCATTGGCCAGAATGATGTTACATGGTGACCTTTATCTGCAAGGAATTCTGGGAAATATATATATATATATATATATATATATATATATATATACAGTTGGTTTACAATGTTAGTTTTTGGTGTACAGCAAAGTGATTCAGTTATACATATATATATTCTTTTTCATATTCTTCTCCATTATGGTTTATTACAAGATACTGAGATAGTTCCCTGTGCTATACAATAGGACCTTGTTGTTTATCCCCTCTATATATGATAGTTTGCATCTGCTGGTCCCGAACTCCCAATCCATCCCTCCCCTGCTGCCCCTCCCTCTTGGCAACCACAAGTCTGTTCTCTGTCTGTGAGTCTGTTTCTCTTTTGTAGATAAGTTCATTTGTGTCATATTTTAGATTCCACATATAAGTGATATCATATGGTATTTGTCTTTCTCTTTCTGACTGACTTCACTTAGTATGACAATCTCTAGGTCCATCCATGGTGCTGCAAATGGCATTATTTCATTCTTTTTTATAGCTGAGTAATATTCCATTTTATATATGTGCCACATCTTTATCCATTCATCTGTCAATGGACATTTAGGCTGCTTCCTTGTCTTGACTATTGTAAATAGTGCTGCTATGAACATAGGGGTGCATGTATCTTTTTGAATTAGAGTTTACTCCAGATATATATCCAGGAGTGGGATTGCTGGATCATATGGCAACTCTATTTTTAGTTTTTTTGAGGAACCTCCATACTGTTCTCCATAGTGGTTGCACCAATTGACATTCCTACCAGTGTCGGAGGGTTCCCTTTTCTCCACAGCCTCTCCAGGGAAGGGCATATATGTTTAAAAGATGAGCAGTTAGCTGGGTTTCTGATGGAAAGGAAGACAGGGAGAATGAAGAAGGGCTGATGACTGGCGATCTCTGGCATGGCTACCAAGCTAGAAACCTGAGACTCCATTTGGACTCCTCTATCCTCTCACCCTTTCCATTCAACCAGCCAACAATTCACGCCAGCACCCCAGCAGCTCACTCCCACATCTCCCCTCCTATCCATTCCTGCTGTGCTTGCCTTAGTTCAGGCCCCTCTGTGTTTCACCCAAACTGCTGTATTATATAAGAATTTCTGCTGGTTCCACAGCACTCAGTCTCATCTTCAAGTCAGCCCTCCTCTGCTCTTAGCCCTTGCATGGCTCCCCATTGCCGTCTGAGAGAAGAGCGCACTTCTCACGCACAGGTTTCCTCAGGAGCTGTACTTTGTCCACGTCTCCAGCTTTATGTCCTTCTTTCTACCCTTATCCATTTCACTTCCGCTGTGGTGCCGAGGGCTGTGTGCTCTTGAGCAACTCTGATAGTTCTCTTTCTCCCACATCCCACATCTGGTCCACCCATATATTCTCCACCTTCAACATACATGCAAAATGTGACCCCCTCCCAATAGTAACTGTTGAATGAATGAGTGAATAAGTGCTGGAAACATGGTAAGTGTTCCATAAATACTGATTTCCTTAAAGGTTACATGACGCATGTCCATGGTGGGGATATTCATAACAGCATTTTCTCTGTTTTAGTGCCAGGTGTGGCACATATAGTATTTCCAATCCTCGTAATCATCCTTCAAAGTAGATTTTTAAAAAACTGATACTAATAACAGCATCATAATAGTTACCACTTCTTTAATGCAGACACCAGACTGAGCCCTTGACATGTAATACCTGGTTTAATTCTCACCACACTCCTAGGAGGCAGGTTCTTTTCTTAGCCCTCCTTCTCCAGATGAGGAAACTGAAGCTACGTGAGGTTCAGTGACTCGTCCAAAGTCACAGATGGGTTGGGCATTGCTTCTGATTTGCTCTCAGCATAATCATCTGTTGGATGGGGGCTGCAAAAATGTTGCTCATGATTTTCCAGGCTTCTGCTACGAGGCAGGTATTTGGGGATCTTCAGTGATCCTTTAAGGTTTTGATGGACTATTTCATGTCTTTTTTTCCTGTAGTTTTATATTTTCCCTGTAAACAGTTAAAGCCTTAGTGAGTACCAGTCTTGGGAAGGAGACAAAGATATTTGTGCTAATTATCTTAAATAATAATGTCTAGATGTTTCTTTTCAGGTCATCATCTTTTTCTGCTCCCTGAGGGAGAGAGTACAGGGGATAATTACAGCCGTGAACACTGGAGTCAGACTGTCTGGTTTCAAATCTTGGCTCTAGTTTCGTGACCTTGGACCCGTTACTTACCTTCTCTGTGTCTCAGTCTCCTCAGACACAGTGTGAAGGGGATAATAGTGCTTCTCTCCTAGGGTTGCTCTAAGGACAGAATTTTCAGTGGCCGTGACAGTGCCTGGCACGTAGAAAGCAGTCTGTAAATGTGAACCACTAGACATATTGATAGTAAGATATTTCTGACCTCACCTGGTTTGGCCTCTATCAGAAGATGTATAGTGAATATTGAGATTAAGATGGATTTTTTTGTCCATTTCTCAGCATCAGAGGGAGACCTTGGGGCCTCTGTTGTGTTCATTGTTCATTTCAGGATCTTGAGTGCTTCCCTAAAATGGGTCGGGATCTGTATCAAGGTCGTGAACCTTTGTGGTTTGTCCCTCAGAATCCACTCCTTTCTCTTCTTCTGGCACGAGTAGCCAGAACTTTCTTGGGGAACTTGTTAAAAATGCAAATTCTTAGACCCCACCCAGGCCTACTGCGTCAGAAATTCTGGGGGTGTGGCCCAGCAATCTTCATGTTCTTACGAGGTTTTCCAGGTGATTTGATGCACACCGAAGTCTTAGAACCACTGAGCTGAGGCCTTGCTACGCCAAGTGTGGTTGCTCAGACCAGTGGCTTCGTCATGACCTAGGAACTTGTTAAAAATGCGGAAACCCAGTCCCTTTCCCAGACAGACTGAAATAAGAGCCTATATTTTAATAATATCTCCAGGTGAGTCACAGGGACATTAACGTTTGCACACACTGGTCTTGGGCACTGGTTCTGAAACGTGGCTGAAAATTGGAATTACCTGTAGAGCTTAAAAGTCAACTGCCAGGGGGCTTCCCTGGTGGCGCAGTGGTTGAGAATCTGCCTGCCAATGCAGGGGACACGGGTTCGAGCCCTGGTCTGGGAAGATCCCATATGCCGCGGAGCAACTAGGCCCGTGAGCCACAATTACTGAGCCTGTGCGTCTGGAGCCTGTGCTCCGCAACAAGAGAGGCCACGATAATGAGAGGCCCGCACACCGCGATGAAGAGTGGCCCCCACTTGCCACAACTAGAGAAAGCCCTCGCACAGAAACGAAAACCCAACACAGCCATAAATAATAAATAAATAAATAAAATAAAATAAAAAAAGACAAAACTGTAAAAAAAAAAAAAGTCAACTGCCAACTAGGGCTCATCCTTAGAGATTCTGGTGTGATCTGGGGAACAGCCTAAGTAATGGGATTTTTTTTTTTTTTAAACTCTTCAGGTAACTCTCACAGGTAGCAAAGTTTGAGACCCTCTGACCTAGGGCAGGGTTCTCAAAGTGTGGTCCCTGGTCCAGCAGCACCTGTCTCACTTGGGAACTTGTTAGGAACGGAAATTCCTGGGCCTCACCCCAGACCTACTGAATCAGAAACTGTTGGGTCGGGGCCCAGAAATCCATGTTTTATCCAGCCTCTCAGGTGATGCTGCTATAAGCTGAAGTTTGAGAACCATGATCTTGGGCCCAGGAGCCTCTGTAGAGAGCTGGCAGGTGATAGTAGGGGTGGGGGGAGATCACTAGGGTGACCAACCATTCCTGTTTACCAGAGACTGAAAGATTTCCCAGGAAATAGGATGTTCAGTGCTAAAATCGGGACAGTCATGGACAAATTGGGATGGTTGGTAAACCTAGACCATGGAAGATTGTATTTTGATGGAAGTGTCACATGGTCCATTCCACTGGCTAAAACTCAGTCACTGGCCACAGCTTACTACAAGGAAGACTGACAAATGTGGGCTAGCTGGGGGCCCAAGGGAAAGAGGAGAGTTTTAGCCAGTCTCTGCTACAGCTCCTAATCACTCAGTAATGATCTCATCCTTTAAGTATGTACCGGGGATGCCAAAGTTTAAAGATGCCTCCAAAAAGTGCTTGTTAAGAAAGGATAGGCTCCTGCTCTCTGGGGATGCTCTGCTTGCTGCTGACTTTTCTCTGCCAGTGCTCAGATTGTGACATCAGCATCTGGCATTAGCAGTTCAACAGGAAGGAAAGAAAGAAAAAAAAAAACAACAAAAAACCCAAAGCTTCCCCAGCAAGTCTGCTCCCTGTTTGCAGGAGGGCTGCAGCTGGGATGTGATGGAGTGAGCATATGGCTTTAGGGAGGCCCATTTGGTTCACTTAGCAGAGTTCTGTGGCCTGTGAATGTTCAACACGTTTTAACATTAAAGTCGTCAGGCAGCTGGCCCAGTTCCTGCCTCCCTCCCCGTGCTGGTTCTGAGGCTGGCTGTGCGGAAACAGAGGCAGAGGGCAGAGGATCTCCGCTGAGGGTGATGGGCAGGAACCGAGCAAGGCCCTTTCTGCATCACCCACTCCGGAGCATCTCAATGCAGGCTTTATGCAAATGTCATGTCATTTGCTGAGGCAGGGAGGTTGCACTGCTTTGAAGAGGAGAACCAGCCCTCTTTGGTCAGGGGGCTTTTTGAGGCAGAAGGAAATTAGGACGCATGCCAGGCAAGCCTTGGCCTGCAATGAGGGAGAAAAGACAAGCTCTGGAATACTTTCGAGGAGGATTTGCAGATGGAAATGCAGTTGGATCTCTCTGGTTGGCAAGGTTTTAGGAAGAGTCATTTTTATCTCCCTAGGTAAAGGCCCCAAGCATCCTAATCTTTCTGACCTGTAGACAAGGAGGCATCGTGGGTGGTGGACAGAGCACTGTACAAGGACCACGAAGACGTGGGCTCCAGCTCTTGTCCCCCCTCACTGGTTGTGAATGGCAGCTCAGGTGTAACAGGGGCTGTTTAAGCCCTCTGAGTTACCAGGACTTAGGCAGGAGCCACTGGGGGAGAGATGGGGCATAGTGAGGGTCAGATTCCTGGAAGGATGCAGAGGGGCCCTAAACACAAAAAAGCGGTTTCCAGGTGTCAGCAGAGCAGGGGGAGTGTGTTCACTTACATACAAAATATAAGGGCCGGAAGGTGTGGGTGGGGGAGCGGAAAAGTCCTCGCCAGAATTCGATGAAATTGACGCACTATATTCTCACATAGGAGGCCCTTTCCAAGGACGGCAGTCTCTACCTCGATAGATGTACTTTGATCTTTCTGAAAAGATCTTTTCTCGTAGCTACTTTTAGGTAAGGTATTTCTTACTTTTTCCAAATGTGAAATAGAAATATCTTTGTCTTTTTCTTTCTCGTTTTTCTTCCCATCTATATTAGTTTCCTGTGGCTGCTGTTACAAATTACTACAAATGTGGCAGCTTAAAGCAACACAGATTTATTCTCCTCCAGTTATAGAGGCCAGAAGTCCAAAGTTAATCTCACTGGGCTAAAGGCAAGTTGTGGGCAGGGCTGGTTCCTGCTGCTGTCTTTAGGGAAGAATTCATTTCCTTGACTCTTCTACTTCCCGTGTCTGGCTGCATTCCTTGGCTCTCGACCCCTCCCTTGAATCACTTCAACCTCTTGCTTCCATCCTCACATCCCTTCTTTCCTCCTTTGACCTCCCTGCCTCCTTTTTTTTTTTTTTTTTTAATTTATTTAATTTATTTATTTTTGGCTGCGTTGGGTCTTCGTTGCTGTGCACAGGCTTTCTCTAGTTGTGGCGAGCGGGGGCTACTCTTCGTTGTGGTGCGCAGCCTTCTCATCGTGGTGGCTTCTCTTGTTGCGGAGCACGGGCTCTAGGCACGTGGGCTTCAGTAGTTGTGGTGCACGGGCTCAGTAGTTGTGGCTCGCGGGCTCTAGAGCGCAGGCTCAGTAGTTGTGATGCACAGGCTTAGTTGCTCCACAGCCTGTGGGATCTTCCCAGAGCAGGGCTCGAACCCATGTCCCCTGCATTGGCAGGCGGATTCTTAACCACTGTGCCATTAGGGAAGCCTCCTGCCTCCTTCTTATAAGCACCTTGTGATCACATTGGACTCACCTGGATAGTCCAGGAGCATCTCTCATCTCAAGACCACTAACTTAATCACATCTTCAAGTCCCCTTTGCCGTAGAAGGTAACATTCACAGGTTCTGGGGATTAGGATGTGGATAAGTTTTGGGAGGCATTATTCAGCCTACCACACCATCCTTCTTTCTTTTCATTCACAAATGCTTTATTGAAGACTTTTTATATGTCAGGTCCGTGCCTGATGCTGGGGCTACGGGGATGAGCAGAAATAGACATGGTCCCTGCCACGTGAGCTTACTCTAGAGGGGAAGACAGACCTGATTCAAAGAGTCACACAAGTCAGTGTAAAATCACATGATGTAGTAATGGTCCATGGGGCTATGAGACTGTGTAACAGTGGAATTTGCTTGATCTGGGCTGAGGAGGGGGTGTAAAGGATAGTCAACTGGTTTCTAAAGGATCTACGGAAGGCCACAAAGACCAGGCTAGAAATTTTGGTCTTTGTCCCAAGAACAAAGGGGTGTCACTGGAATGTTTTAGACAGGAGAACGGTATGACCAGATTGGCATTTAAAAGCTCACAGCAGATACTGTGTGGAGAATAGGTTGGAGGTGGCTATTGCATCCATCCTGGTGAGAGTGGCCTGGGTGAACTGTTGATTCTGGGCATGTGGACATCTGGTGCCTGAGAGAAATTTAATCTAACTCTTTCCCTCTCTCTCTCATTCTCTTTCTCAATGATCTACTATCCTAAGGTTGGTTTGTAGAAGAAGATTATTATAAGATTGAACACAGTGGTGCACTTTAAGTAATATTAGCTAATTTAATTTAATATGAACTAAGACCTCTGTGGCAACTAAGAGGATGGCTGGGCACAGACAGCTTAATCCCCAACAGAGGGTCCCAGCTGTAGCATCTATAGATGAAGCCCAGGAATGCCATGATCTAGAGCTGGTCTGGAAAAGAGTCGTCCAATAGCCTGCATTGTTCAGAAGAGCTGAAAAGCTCAGGTGGAAGTGGGGGCTGTGGGAGAATGAAGTTGTCTAACATGATTTCCCAGAGCACATGACAGCTAATGAACACATATGACTACCTAGGCATCATGTTCAACGTCAGCATCATTTGAATGGAAAGTCCAGTAGATGTGAAGGGTAGATCCCAGGAGTGGACAGTCATCAGACAGAGCCAGTGCGATGGGCATTGTAGACAGCCCAAAGTATAGAGGGTATAGCTGAGAGAAAAGGAGACCTTTATTCAAATATCAAAAGGGTTGCCACATGGAAGGAGGAATAGAATTATTCTGTGTAACACCAGAGGATAACCTAAGACAAACGGATGAACATAATAAGATTTTAGGTCAAAAGAAGGAAGAACATTCTAAAAACTAAAGCTGTCTAATAGTAGGATGATTCAGGGGAAAGTCTTCAGAGAGAAACCAGATCATCTGTCAGAGTTATTAATTCAGATAATAGGGCTCCTACTGTATACCAAGCACTGTTGGGGATATAGAGGTGAGGAAGACATGGTTCCTGTCCTTTGGTAGGTAATTTTGGAAGTCAAAGAAGACCTCTGGCCATAATAAAGGAAGAGTATTTTATAGTAGAAGTATTTCAACAAGGTACTCTGAGGCCTTGGAGGAGTGGCAATTGAGTTAGCTTGACTTGGGCTTCAGGACGGATCAATGAAAGATGGGCACCGAGAATGGCCCTGAGCATTAGAAGGTGCTTGGGAATGGACATTCCTTGGGGGAAAGCAGGTCAGCAAAGGCCTGTGGCTGGGAAAATGCAGGATGTGGTTAACACACTGTGAACTGTCTTCTATAGACAAGGACCGGGAAAACAGAGGAAGACAGCATAGCGAGGGCCTGCATGTAGCATGTGAGAGGCTGTAGCAAACCTGCCTTGTTTGATTCCCCCATCCTGCCATGCTAGTCTTCTGGAAAGGGCTGTCTTCTGACAGTTAAGTCATAATAGCAACATGTAATAAATAAAAGCAAAGATGTGTCTTCTCAAAGAGGCAGACTGTCTCCCAGGCCAGATTGAGACCTGATGGATGTTGTTAGCCATCTAAATAAAGAGTCGCCCATTAGCCAGTCATGAAAGCATGATGGGTGGGTCGCTGAGCAAACACGGGCAAGACTCCTGTGGGCACAGTTCCGTGGAAAGGGGCCTTGACCCAAAGATGAGATGGATCTGTTTTTGATGGCATGGACAGCCTTGCCGTGGAGACGATCACTCAGCTTATGGGAACCCGATGTCTAAAAACATACTGATCATAAAGCAAGCAACCCCAGGTTTGGCCTCCATGCTCCAAAGTGTCTGCAGATGATTTGGGGCTCCTAACAGTTTTCATACAGGGAAATAATGTTCAGGCCTCTCCAACGTCTCATCAGCTAGATGGTTACTATGGTTTTTTATGCATTAGCTTCATTTCATCAGAATGAATATAACACGTGGTCAGAGGGAGGCTCTGAGGACCAGATCCTGCACTGTAATGAGTTCCCTGAGGCTCTTGTCACTCTTTGGCCTCTTGGTGGCCACCTGGATGGACTAGTGACGGCAACCTCCCCTCAGGGCCATCTGTGCCAGTCATTTGATTGTTTGCTCTCAGACCCATGGCCTGCCCTTCTCTCACTCTGTCATGTAGCAAAGCTACAGTTCCCATCAGGGAACCATCATGTGGCTTCTATCTGGGCTCCGCCAGTAGGGGGCACCAGTGGGAGATTGGAGGACAGAGGACAGGATAGGCCAGGGTAGCTGCTGTTGCTCCTCCATCACCCATCTCTTCCATCCCCATCACAGGTCCACCGTGCTTCCGGTTTCCGCCAATGGACCCAATTCCCGGGTTCTAACACCTCTGCCTCTTCCCTTTGCCTCCAGCCCTGGGTGGTGGTGATGGGGGAGGGTAGTGCTTCCTGCTATAACAATCTCTTAGTTGTTTCACTGTCCCCTCTTGATGTCTTAGTTCTTCCATGCCCTTTGTAATCAACTCCCTGTGTAAAATTCCTTTTTAAAATATTACTAGCTTGAAAGATTCAGAATTTAACCCATGAGCCCATTCTTCTCATTTGAAAGCATGAAATAACCATTGTACATTTTCTTGGGTCATCAATTTTCTCTGCAGATTTAGGACAAACAAAATACCTGTAATTTTTTTATATGAAAACAAACGAGATATATTGTAGTGCAAAAGTCATATGATTTTAAGATAAACATGGTGACATCAAAGTATTTGTGCACTTGTAAGAAGACAATGAATGCCCTTTCCGGTTTGAAGTACTTTGGAGGAGAAGTGTTAAAAGCCCTGCCTTAGACCAGGGCTTGGAAAACTTTTTCTCTAAAGGGCCAGATAGTAAATATTTTATGCTTTGCAGGCCATACGATCTCTGTTGCAACTATACAAATCTGCCATGAAGCACAAAAACAGCCATAGACCCTATATACATGAATGACAATGTATGTGTGCTAATAAAACTTTATTACAAAAACAGGCGGCACACTGGACCTCCCCCAACCCTTATACAAAGTAATAGCAGTGGTGGGGTTAAAGGCAGTTAGAGATTCCTAGCAGATAATTACCTGACTGAATCTGTGATGTGGGAATATTGATAGCAGTGAACATGTGTACTTGGAGGCAGGAGATAGTGAAACAACCACCCTGATGGTCACGTCAAGAGGTCTTGGCAAATCTCAACCAGGTACAGACAGTCAGTTTGGGATAGCTGTCGATTCTATCCAGAATCTAGGGTAGATTCTTACCACCCTAATCATCACTCCAGTGTTCCCTCCTCTCTATGAATTTTGGGAGCCCTTGGGCCATTATTACTCCATTCCTTTTCCCATGGTCCCGGCATTTTTTTGCCTGAACCACCTGTTACCTCATTCTGTTCTCTGATGCACCACGTGAAATAAAGCTGGGCTCTGAGCCACTGACCTTCCCGTTCAATCAGCAGAGTGGCTCCAGGGCTTCTCTTCCCATTTCCAGTGACCGTCACATTCCACACGGGGCATCCCTGAATGAATGCAACTAATTAGTATTTGCAAAGTGATTCCTGTGGCTGAGGTGAGAGCCACCCAGAAGGGCCAGGTATAATCAGTGTCATATCTGTGGTTTACATAATTCCTGGTCCACCCTGGAATGAGTTTTTTAAGCCTTGGTAATTGGTGAATTACAGTGTGAGCGCTGAAAACCAGCTGTGGTTTTAAGTGCCTCGTACGTTTCTGTAGGTGGTACACCACTGGGCGTAAATGTTGACGGATGTGTGGGAAAATTACAGTTCAGGTTCGTATGCAGCTGCTTTGAGGGAATATTGGACATTTCTAAACAGATGCGCAATCAGCAATTAGATGATTTAAAAAGTCATCTGATCAATATTTATGCCTGGGTAAGAAAAGATATTCCTTGTACTTCTGTGATCTGAGTGAAATCAGATCATCAATCTGAACTGCCTGTAATAAGCTCTGGGGCTAGAAGTTAAAAGACCCAGAAGCAGCTAAGCAGAAGTCACAGTGTTTTACACCTGGTAGGTGCTTAATAAGATTTTGTGACTGAATAAATGAATGAATGAATGATGCTACTGAGCCCCTATCTACTTCCAAAGTCTCTTACTTGAGAAAGAATTTTTTCACTGAGGATTATTAGACACGAATGAAGCTCCTTCACTGACTGGATGTTCCCAGATTACCTATTCCAACAACTCGATGCCTTTACAAGAGGTCCACTCGCCTGGCTTGTTGGGGAATAAGTCCTCAGCTACTATTATCTGCCTAGTGAAAGTGAAGTCTCTGGGAGACTTCAGAGCAAAGGAACCCAGTGTGTGTTTGCTCCCCTATGAGCCAGGCGTTGGGCTGGGCTCATTACAGAAGAGCTCCTGTAACCTCCCAATAGTGCTGTGAGTCATATCATTTCATGGCTGGGAAGTGGATGCTTAGAAGGGGAAGTGACATGTCCACAATTAGGCAGCAAGTAAGTGACAGAGCTGAGGATGGACACCCAGGTGTCTGCCTCTCTAAGCCAGACACTTGCCATTTTCTAGGGACGGCAAAACCAGCAGCCTCTGTAGAGTGGTCCGTGGATGGATTTTTCGGAATAGCGATTTTTTTTCAAATTGAATTTGCATGCCCTTTGGAGGGGTGTGCATTCTGCACTTCCCCTACGGCTCACTCTCCCTGTTATTTTACAAAGGCTAGTTTCCCACATCTGTCTTATCTGTCCGGCCCCGGAGGTACCTGAGTTTGCACCTCCTGTGGAAGATGGCACACAGGCTCTTCGTTTTCCCTCCAAGGGTCACGGGGACCTTGCCTCCTGTGCCATCCTTGTGCTCCAAGGAAGGAATTCTTTTGTTCTCTTCTGGTCCTTTCTGACACTTCTCTCATAGGCCAAAAGGTCTAACATCACCCTGAGTGGTGGGTAGGGGCTGTAACCTTCCGCACTCCATATTTGCAAGAGAAGAATGATCACCCCTCAAATGAAGTGGGTATGGGGCTCCGTCCAGTGGGTAGCAGGGGCTGCTGTGCCAAGATATCCATCAAGGCAAGAAATAAAACACGTGTTCAAGGGAAGCCGGCCAATCCCAGGGGGCAGGCGGGGGCTGAGGGTCGAGGTAGGGGCCAGGGACATGACAAGGGTGAAAGAAGGATGTTGATGGGTATGACTTGAAAAGACACAGAGAGGCAATGAGCCTGAGCTTCCAGCTGGGCTGTGCCAGACAGCTGGGCTGCTGACAACCTGTCCCCTGCCCTCTCCCTCAGTCCTCCCTCAGGGCAGGGAGGTTGGTGCCCAGAGCTTTGACAGGTGCAGGAGAGGGGCAAGCAATGCTGGAGTTGGAGGAGAGAGCTGGTACTTTTTTTTGGCTCATTGGCAGTCAACACATGATGAGTCTTGAGCTTAATGAATAAGGCAGACTAGCACTTCTCGTGGAACTAAAAGCCATTCATGGGCTCCCTCCTCCTGAAGGGACCCATCAAAAGGAAGCAGTGGGCAATGGGAACAAATCGTAGGCCCTCTTGTCTTCTTGTCCTTGCATGTTTCTTCTCCCAGCGTTGCATTTTTTTTACCTGCATTAGCAGCGTGCCTCCAATAAAGCCATCGTGGAGATAATCAGCTTTGTTCTCTATGCAGACGTTCTGGCTTAGGGCTGAACACGGACTAATGCCCATAGCAGGAAAGAACGATGATGACATTCATGAGTCAGCGTTAGTTCAGTACTGCTGCTGTCGAGGCTGATTATTTGTTGCTTTTAAGAGAGATGCTTTGCCTGCAGCAAAACCGCCAGCACCCACGGGTAAAGGCAATGCATGTGGCTTTGCCCCGGTGTGTTTGAAGTCTACATCTTGCATTTCTTGGCAGTCTAGGCGGTAAGACTGGGGGAGGGGGGACTCAACTGCAACGCAGCCACATCTGCCGGCGAGGCAGGTGCCCAGCCCGGCCTGCATCAGCAGCAGCCTGTACCTTCCTGCTCTGTCTCAGCCGCACCAAGAAGGCTGTTCAGAGTTGAGGCAGAGAACGAACTGGTCTGGAGTCTGCAGGTTCTCAGTTCTGGGAGGAACCATTCAGGAGCCATCCAGCAGCACCAATAGGGAGAATCATTCCTGACCTTGCAAAACAGAGTTTTTACGGGTGCAACCTTTCTAAGAACAATTTTGCACCATGTGTCAGATGCATTCACGATGTCAGGACCCTTCGATCCTTTAATCTAATGTCTACTAGGTAGAAAAATTCAGAGCTCCTTGGAAGGTATGGTGAGAGGCAGGGACTGAATAAGGCTCAGTGTGCTTCTTGGTGAAAATGACCTCCTGCTTCTCACAAGCGGAAGCTGTTGGAAGCACAGCCAACCCTTTGACATGGGTGCTGCATGAGAACTCCCCGTAGCAAAAAATGAAAATAATTATTTGTCCAAGCTGGGCTTCAAAGAGAGCTTTAGCAATTTGATTTTATAATTGTTCGTCCTGCTTATGGACAACCTCTGGTATGAAACTCACACATTCAATAGATGAAATAAGTATTCATCAAAACTGCCCTTTCAGTACTCTATTCAGGTTAGAAAAACAAAGATAGCGGCAAAAATCAATACAGCTTGTTCCATTTCGATAGATGCCCCAGAACAGCATGTTCATCAATGGACGTGCATACACTCAGCTATGTTCACGAGCGTCTCCCTTTTGCAGAGTGAAACACTGAAGCAGAAGAATGTCAGTTGGTTCCTGGGGGCCCAGAGCAAGCAAAAGAACATCGGAAAAGAGACGGAAATCAAGGCCTCCTCTGCTCCATCTCCTGGCCAGCAGCTGTTTGTCAGGAGTTTACATTCTGTAGGGCCTGGAGAAACTTGAGCAATTAGAAACAAAAGCCTTCTATCCATCCGTAGCATTCCCCGGGCCTAGCTGGGTTTGCAGCTTGTAACGTGTTATTTATTTTTGGTTTTAATTGCTGGCAGTCCCAGAAACATTAGTGTTATATATAGTGCTGGGCTCAGCAGGAGTAATTAAAAGGCGGGGGCCCTCATGGTCGGTAGTAAAATACCAAGTGCAGGCTGTTTAAGAAAAATGTGCCATTGATTTGCCATCAGCAGAACACAGGGTGGTAGGGAAAGGACAGAGGAGCGATGCCAGGCAGAAAAATCACCCCGAACAGAAAAGGTTTATACACAGGCCAATGTGTACTGAGTTTTAGGAAAAATATAACTGATTCGGATCAACCTTCTAAGCAGCACCCTAGCTAGAAAGAACCAGTGTGTATTGAATGCAATGCCGGCACTTAAATCTGCATAGTTTCATTTAAAGCTCATGACACCTCTCCAGGCTGGTGTTCCCATTCTTCTCCATCTTCATTGCGTAGGGCACAAAACCAGGGTCTAGAGGGGACAGCCCTACCGTGCTCAGAAAGAAAACACAGCACAACATTTTTATGGACCCTCTCTGGGAGATGGATCATGGGTGAATTTTTTTTTTCTTCTACTTTTGCTCTGATGCTTTGGGAGAGAGATGGGCAGAGAGAAGGGACACAAGATAGTCAGGGTGACAGAAGAATAGGAGCTTGCGTAGAGATCTAGAAATAAGGGGGAAGAACTGGTACACACTAAATGTATTGCCTCCTATGGTTATTACTCGTTTTCACAGATGTGGAGAATGAGGCTCACAGAGTTTAAAAGGAGCTTTTCTATAGCACGTGAAATGTGATCCCAGTTATGTACCAATAATGCATATATTAATACGAACATATGTGATACAGTCCTGTTTATGCAAAACCCGACTCCCAGCACTAAAGCAAAGTAGGAGGGGCTGACCCATATCCCTAACTTAGAATTATTTTGTGGCTTCCCACAACTTTATTTTGAACAATTTTCAACCACACAGGAATGTGGAGAGCACATAGTAGAACAGTTCGCTGTATCTGTTATTATAAAAGACCTTCATTAGATAAACATAATAATAATATTTACATGCTAAGTATCACATGGAGCAGGTACTTGTCTAAGTGCACTTTGTACGCTCAGTTAATCCTCCTCCAAACTCTGTGAGGTTACTATCATTATCCTCACTTTAGAGGGGAGGTACCTGAGGTACAAATTGCTTAAGAAACTTGCTCAAGCTTTCATGACTAAGAAAGGATGGGGCATGAATTGCAAGGCAGAGAGCCTGGTTGCGGGGCAAGGTTCTTGGTCTCCCCACTCTATTGGTTATGAACAATTATTAATGATCTTTCCAGGATCATGAATATTAGCATCTCAGGGAGCTGGAAACAGGGCAGCCTGGTGGGCTTGCCCAAGGGTGACAAAGCTCTCCAAGGAAGTCCAGGTAATGCCCCAGGGAAAGCAATGGGTTAATGATGAGTAGAGGCCCAGGTCATTTTGGAAGCCAGAGGCATCCTGTCAAGGGACTTTTCAGGAGCAAATACACAGGAAAGAGTCTGGGAAGGAGCCAAGAAAGGCCACCATTCCCTGAAACAGAGCCACTGCTTATAATGGAACAGGCTGTGACCTGTGCAGGGACAACGGCTGAGGGGTGAGTGGGACTGATGTCCACTCCGGGCTCTGTTTGCCAAAGAACCAGAGGCTCCCCAAGCTGTGGACCCTTGGAGCTCTCCCTACCCTGAGGAGTACCTTTTCTAATTTGCAGAATGGAATTCTACAGACTAGCCCTTGGCCCAGATACACCAAGCAGAGTGGGGTGTTCCCCTGGAACTCACAAAGATGCCCAAGGCCTAGGAATTCTCTCTCCTTGATGTTGGCTCTTTGGCTCAATCCACCTCTAATGGTTGCTTAAGTACCTGGCCCGGGGCCAGTGATGGATTCCTAACTAGAGCTGCTGAAACAATGGCCGAGCTAAAGAGAAAGGGACTTAAATTGGCCTGGAATTTAAAAATCTCTATCATATGTTGGGTCTCTCTAGATTTTGGTGGCCCATGGAAAAAGCCCACATAGCAAGCTTAGAGTCTGCTCTGCCTGGGTTAAATTGATTCCAAGATGTGGAAGGAGGTACACATTAAGATGTTAGCACCACCTTGGTGCATCGGCAAAACATGAATCAAATGTGCAGGCTGTCACATGTAAGGGAACAGGTCTCCCTGAGAAGCTCAAGAAATAGCTGGGGTACATATTGGTAGTCAGAGCATGTCAAAGGCCAGTTGTCCCAACAACTTGGGAGAATGGAGACCAGGATTTTAGAAGACTGGGTGTACCACCCACTCCTGGCCCATGAGTTCTGTGTCTCTTTGGTCTTTGTGTCCTTTGCTCCTCTTCTTTTTCCAGCCAGTGTCTAGCAAGGTGCGTGGCACAGACGGGGACTCCCTCACTGTTTGCTGCCTGAGCTGCCTGTTGATTGTTGGTCTGTAACAGTTCTGGAGGGCTCCATTGTGCTGGGGCCTTCCCTGGGCCAGCCCCAGCAAGTGAGGGGAAGGAACGCGAAGAGCGTCGCCCACAACTAAGTCTTTGAGGCTTGTCAATCTGGGTCCCTTAACAGCCCAGTGGGGAAAAGCAAATGCAATTTCTCCTCTCGGTTTGCCTCAAATGCATTACAAATTGGAATCACTTCATGTCCGAATGCTCATTAGAAAATGTTTCTGAAAGGCAGTGCAGCCCATTAAGGCTCATTCTGAAGAGTGATTTTATGTTCATCACATTTGTGTCTATATTTGTTAAAGATCAAGTTCAATTTTTGAAATTGCCAGA
Source organism: Balaenoptera borealis (assembly GCF_965194805.1). NCBI lineage: Eukaryota > Metazoa > Chordata > Mammalia > Artiodactyla > Balaenopteridae > Balaenoptera > Balaenoptera borealis. The sequence goes on from NC_138872.1 coordinate 77,437,625, forward strand.
TGTCTTGGCTCAGCTACAGATCTAAGCCAGAACTCTTGGGGGATGCCCCACTCGGTAATAATAAAGTTTCCTTCCCCTTCTGAATGCCTGACATTTTAGCCAAGGGAATCATTATTGCTGCTTAAAAACCAGAATTGCAGATTGAATTAATTTCATCGAAATCATTTTCTGTAAAATGACTGATCTCAGATTTCAGTGAATTTAATTGATCTCAGCTGTTTCATTTGGTACCCATTGGTAACAGGGTAACTTGCCGGATGTAAATTCTTGGGTTTATCTCTGGAATTCTCTTCTTCTTCTCCCCTCCCTTCCTCTTCTTCATCATTTTCAATCACAGGCACTTTAATCCTGAGTGGTACATTTTAGAGATCTGATCTTTAACACAAACTAACATGGTGTATTATGATCTCCAGTTTGCTAGGGGGAAACTAAAGCAAAGTTAAGAAATGAGGCCAAGTGCTCCTGATGTCCAAAAACTCCACACCTCTATTGTAATGGGCCAGGTCAAATTGTCTGAGGCCACGGCCAACGGGTGTCTGGGGATTAAGCTGGAGCGGGTGGGTGGCTTCTTGGAGTGGCCAGATGCGAATGAAGCCAAGAGGATAAGTGGAAATTGTGTGCAAGAAATAGTTCTGAGGGTCAGAAATACAGAGACCTAATGCGTGCTCAGGACCCATGTTAAGTGAGGCCCTGGGGAAGCGTTACTGAGCCACGAAAGGTCAAAAGACAAATACAGCACAGGAAGGGAGAGGGCTGCAAGGAACAATGGGAGGATATTGCGGTCTGAGGACAGATGTTGGGCTACAATAGTGCTGGGGTGTCCACAGTTCTCTTCTGAGTCCTGGTCCTGATGACGGGTCTGCCTGGGTTAAACATTCTTGCTAGATGCAGTGGCATCACAATGATAGCATTTAGAATAGAAAGGAGACTTCAGGCCTTTAGAGTTTTGTTTCTATAGAGCAGTCATAAGATGCAGTATACATTACCTGGTCTCCAATATTTCAGTTGGTGGATGCCTTTATTCGCTATTAGCAGTTGGTCAGAGAAATTGCTCCAGGAAGGTAAGCCCAGAAGCCTTTGAATCCAACCAACCAAATAAATGAACAAACAAATGAACAAGGAAAGGAATAAGCAATATTGCAAGTTTTGTAGCTTACAGGAATTCTAAAGATCGTAGAGCTTAGTTAGACCTTTAGAAATTACTTCTTCCAATTAAGCTCATTTTAACCAACAAAAGTAACAAACCCCAGAGACCCAGTGATGCCAGCTGCTTGATGATGCTTCCGGGACGCATGACCAGTTTTCCCGCCTATTTTAGATTTCTTGACTGCTGCCTCTTTTAAGGAAGTTTTATCTTTTACCATGTTTACATTCTGATGTAATATACATCCAAACTCTCAGTGGAAATAGTCTTTAGAAGCTCTGTACATTTAGAACATCATATTTTGCAACTGCCTGTGTTGTAGGCAGAATGATTCTTTATACTCTTTTATTTTTTATTTTTTTAACATCTTTATTGGAGTATAATTGTTTTACAATGGTGTGTTAGTTTCTGCTTTATAACAAAGTGAATCATCTATACACATACATATATCCCCATATCCCCTCCCTCTTGCGTCTCCCTCCCACCCTCCCTATCCCACCCCTATAGGGGGTCACAAAGCACGGAGCTGATCTCCCTGTGCTATGTGGCTGCTTCCCACTAGCTATCTATTTTACATTTGGTAGTAGAGGCACGGTCTTAAAGAAGGCTGGCCCTTTCCTAGATAGGTGAGCTATGGGTGATTTTCTTAACCTTTAGCCACTGCAAAATAAGGAAACAGTAGTGCCCACATATTAGTGTTTGGGGGAGGTTTAAATGTAAAACACACACAAAAGCCCTTGGCTCTGTGTCTGGTACATAATAACAGTTTAAATGTATTGAGTAGTTCGTGTTACTCTTTGTTCCCTGGAGAAATTCAAATTTAAGGATTTAAGGTTGTTAGTGAGGATATCCAAAAATTATCTCAAAGTGGTTTCCTGAAGATAAAGACACAGTAACACCTGTTCATGACTTGCTACCTGCATAACTTGAAGCAAATTTCTTATTCTGTTTTCTCAACTATATAACAAGGAAGATGCTTTCTCCATTTCTTGGGAAGTTTTAGTAAGGCCAAAGCGTACCCTAGGTACTCAAAAATTCCCTTCCATCTCCTACCTCCTAAACCTCCCCAAATCACTCCCCAGGTGTTATTTGTTACTTTTATGACCTGGAAGTTTCCCCTCCTAGAAATGATTCCAGGACAGCCCTGCTGGTCCAGCTCATCATCCCTTGCATCTTGGGCAGGCCTGGGTGGTTCTCCTCTGGTCTGGTCCAGGACCAACTACTGTGGGGAGACCCCGGGAAAGCACTGTTATCCCATTGCTGGACGAGAGTGGGCCTTGGGCCTTGGGTAGATGGGGTAGACAGGGCCGGCCTCACAGGCATGCAAAACGTGCAATCTCACAGGGGCCAGAGAGGGCTTCCACTTGGTTTAACACTCTGCTGATGCTGTCTTGAAATTCTTAACAATTTAAAATTTGTATTAAATTCTCAATAATTTTTGAATAAGGGACCCCACATTTTCATTTTGCACTGGACCCAACAAATTATGTAGCCAGTCCTGGGGGTAGGCATGATGTGAAGACTTGGTGAGGCTGAATTTATTGATCTCTCCATGCTTGAATAGCCTAAGCCTGAGGACAGGATTTGTTGGTGGGTCGGGCAATGAGAGGAAGGATGCTTTGGAATCCACGGCAGAGGATGTGCCTTGGTGGCCCTAGCAGGGAACACTGGCCTGATTGTTCTTTTATACGGACTTATTTTTTTGGAGCTGAGACTCAGGGGATCAGAGTTCCTCTTGGAAGGGGCTTGTAGAAAACATGGAAGGAGGCAGATTCTTCAGCCACGAGGACAGCTGGGTGTTAATAACACCTGGCCCCATGTTCTTGGGAGCAACTGAAAATATTTCCCTTAGGAAGATTTGATTGTGGTCAACTCAGGCACAAAGCAGCTTCCCAGATTAGGGCCCCCATGGTTTCTTGAACCGGGACAGGTTACAGATCTAAGGCTTATCACAGGAGCCAAGGGAGCTTGGCCATGAGTCAGGTTTGGGATGCTGATGGGTACTCTAGGAGCCTTGCACACTGCAGCCCTTCATACTCCGAATTCCTGTTGCACGTGGGTCTGTGAGCCTGGGGGGACTCCCTGGGCCCACTGGGCATGCTGAGTCATCATCTGTAAAGACTCCGCGAGGCTGCGTTTACTGATCACTCCCTCTTTGAATGGCCCAAGGAGATGACAGATTCCTGTCTTTCCTCAACAAGACAGCTCCTGGGAGGCAGTTCCTCCTTCCTTGAAGGGACTTGTCTGCCTTTGATCTCATTCCTGCAGCCACTATCGGCAAACTACACATCTTTTCCTCCTGTTCGAGAGTCTTAGTCTTGGAGCAAGATGATGTTGTGAGAGAGCTATTGCAGAGATAGATCTTTATGTCTGAAAGCATGGTGTACTTAAATGCAATCAGCTATGCCAACCAGATGGATCTTTCAAATCAGATTTGTTGGAGGGGGATGTGTGTGTGCACAGAATGATGTTCCCTTGACGAGTGGCTTTAGTGAAATTTCTTTATTGAGTTATTTAACCTGGCATATTTAAAATATATAGTTTCATTTACAAGAAAAATGAATTTATATTCCCTTCCTTGAGAAACCTTTTATTATTCCATGGGATAAAAATCCATCTGTGTAGCAGAGTGTGGTGACAAAAGGATTACTAGTGGACAAAAAGGGGTCTTTACCAGGATTTCTCAACAGGTGGGCTTTGCAATGAAGTGAGGATAAAAAAATAATACTAATTACACAAGTGTGCCACAGATATACATATTTGTGTATGTGGCGGGGGGATAATCAAACAACACAGAACTCAGAGAGTAAAGCAGTTTGGTCTGTGCTCTTTTCGACCATTTGATATTTGTTTTCCTGTATGGCGGACGTAAATCTAACCACATGAATTCAGATGTAGAAGAAATATCATCTTTTCACATTCTGTAACTCAGGGTAATATCTGATTCGAACCCCTTGCTCTGTCAAGCTGGCAGAAAATTTAATTGCCATGGCTGTGGGCCAACTGGTGGGTTTTATGTAGATGTAAGGCATGGCAGGTGGCCGTGGGATTTTGGTCATTGGCCCCTGTGTGTTACTTCTCAGAGGTCCCTTGTACCTGCCCTCATGGTCTCCCTAAATTATGGCTCCCTCTGCTGCCCTCCACTCTACTCAGGGCTGGAAATTCTGCAAAGGTGCCAGAATCAGAGCCTAAGGACCAGTCCATCCTGCTGCCTCTCCAAGTTTCAGCTGCATCCCTAGCAAAACTGTTGAAGCTCGGGACCTGGTTCCCAGTCCAGACCCCTCAGACTTCTCTCTTCCTCCTCAGCCTGGGGGAAGTGTCCTTTCTCTAGCTTTTTACCGTTGAGAGACTTTTGCTTTCCCCTGCTTCAAGACCCCACAGCGTTTCCTCAATGAGGTTTGATCAGTCTTTTACACAATAAAAATGATCCTTGGACTACCCGTGACTTCTGTTTCTGCCCTGGCTCTCAAATCCCTGGCTCTAGGAATTACAGAGTTTAGCTACCAGTTTGGATAGGAAGAAAAAGAGATGAGGGAATCTAGGGAAAACACATAAATTATCCACACATTTCTGTTCTCATTTGATATGTACATAGCCTCCCCTAAACCTGTTTCTCCCATGGTTTTTCCCCACCTCAGTTAATGGCCACTTCATTCTTTCATGGGCTTTGCGAAAAGAAAAGCTCATTTTCTGTACCTCATACTCACTCCTTTGCAAAATCCTGTTGGCTTGACCTTCAAAATGCAGCCAGAATTCAACCAGTTCCCAGTTACCCTATCATCCCGGTCCAAGTCACCAGCGTTTCTTATAGGGTCATTTTATTAGCCTCCTAAATGGTCTCCCAGCTTCCATTTCTGCTCCCCAGCAATCTGTCCTCAACACAGCAGCTGGAGTGGCCCGGATGAGACCGAACTCAGATCCCATTATGCTTCGCCCAGCACTCCGGTGGCTTGTTGGCTCATTCAGGGTGAAAGGTCAGACTGGCCTCTGAAGCTCCGCGTGAAGTGGCCCCGCCACCTCTCTGTGCCTTTCTTTCTGCTCCCCTCTTTCCTCACTCTGCCCCACCCCAGGCACTGTGCCCTTGGCAATGGCTAGTCCCCTGGCCTGGAATGCGCTCCCTCCAGATGGCCACACCAACCTCACCTCCTTCAGGTCTCTGCTCTCTCTGTCATGCTATTTAAATGGCAGTGTGCCCCCCGCCTTATTTTTATTTTTCTCCAGACTCCTCACCATCATCTGATATATGGCATGTCCTACTTGCTTATTTGCTTCACGTCTGCCTCTTCCTACTATAATGGAAACTCTGGGAGGGTAAAGACTTGCTATTTTGTTCACTGTGGATTCTCTAAAACTCAGGACGTTGCCTGGCACATGATAGGAGCCGACAGATAATTGTTGACTGGTTGACTGACTGAATGAATGATTGTACAGAGATACAGTATTTTCTGCCTCTGTGTTTTACAAAAACTCCATCATACCATAGCAATGTTTCTACAACTTGCTATTTTTTTCTGTTTAATAATAGATTTTAATGGTCTTTCCATGAAAGTACATAAAGAAACACACCATTTTCTTTTAATGGCTGCAGTAGGATTCCACAGTACAGCTATAACAAAATGTGTTCAACCAGTCTCTTACTGATGGACTCGTTTGCAATTTTTCTCCATTACTAACAATGCTGACTCTTTGTGCATTCAGAATATTTCTCTAGGATAAACACCCAGAAGTAGAATTGCTTGGGGAAAGAAGTGAAGCAAATTTTGACAACCTCATTTGCATTTCTACGCTGTTTCCCCTCCTAGGTAAGAATGTTTATAATCCTGTACTTTCTTCTTCCTCCCTGTTTTTTTTTTTTTTTTTTTTTTTTTTAATCCCTTACCCTGGGTAGGAAGAAAATTTCAATACTTTGCTGGTAGCAGTACAACAGGTGAGAACACACTATTTTCAGCTGCTATATACATGTGAGCCTTGGGTTGGAGTTTTTGCAGACTCAGCTGGGATGGATTTTCTCCTTCTCTCCACTCCTTTGGCATTTAAAATCTGTCCTGCCCAAATTGGGGCTTGATTGTACATTCTCTCATACTGTTCCACGGAATGAATCTTACTCCGCAGCTAGATGGTTAACTCTTTGATGGTGGAAGCTGTGTCTGTTAGTCCTGTGGATTTTTGTAATCCCCTCTGGGTTCGAAAGTGTTCATTGGATGCCGAAACAGTTGTGTCTTCAATGCCGATAAACCTGTGGATTCCAGAGTAGTTGGAGCTTTCAGAGTGGCCACTGTGTTTGAGCAGAGCCTTGAGAGAAGAATGGAAAGTTTCCAGATAGAAGATTAAGGAAGAATGTTCCAGAGAGAGGAAAAAGAATATGCACAGCTGTGGAATTGTGAACAGGCATGGTGGGGTTGGGGAAACCACAAGTGATGCTCCAGGATGAGAAATTAGGTGACAGGTAAGGGATGGGTCAGGAATGAGGTGGGAAGAGTTGATGGAGGTATGTTTCTGAAGAGCTGTGATGCCTGGAGACATTAGTGAGGATGCTTTGGATTCCAAGTGCCAGGAGCCCAGTGCCCCTGGCTGAAGTCAAATGGAGAAGTTATCTGCTCCTACAATCCAGAATGACTGGAAAATAACTGGAATATCTGGATGCTGGGGGTCCAGGCCACTGAAGCCCTCTCTCCATCTCACACCATCTTCCCAGCTTTATGCTCATCACATAAGAGCTCTGTCTCTTCTCAGATTCAGGTAAATGAGTCACAGAGAAAGAATTAACCTTGGACCACGGTCCTCCTGCTTTGATCATTGTCCGAGGAGGGGGGTGGAGTCAGGAAACTTTTATTCAAGCCACACCTTTTTTTTTTTGGAGAAGGAGAAGGTCTTCAAATCAAAGAGAACAAAGAATGCAGCCCATGGAACACCCTAGTTTTTATATTTGCTACAATTGATGATTAAAAGATTTGGCTTTTTGTCAACGTTTTGAAATGAAGATGTAGAAGGACCTGAGTTCATACTGTTCCCTAGTGAGTCCAAGCAGCTGTAGTCACCAAGATTTGGCAGGGATGAAGCAATTCATGAAAGAGAAGCTCCTCACTTTCCAAATCTCTAAAATTGAAACCCATTCTGTGTCAATTTCGGATTATGAAGAACCATTGCTGCCTCCACAACACACCTTAAGTCTTTTCTCCTGTAAGAAGGCCCCAAGCCATTCTGCTCCCCTCAGGCATGCTATTTTTGATGTAATAACTTGGTATTTTTGTCTTCTTTAGAAAGCTAAGTAAGGGCAGACTCTCTGCACTTTATTTCTTTGACCTCCTCTCTCTGGTACCTAGTTTTGTAAATGCAAGGCTGATTGAATGCCTCTCTTGGGAAAACATGGGACTGCTCTCCTAAAAAATGCAGGAGGGGCATAATTCTTGATTATTTGATCTTGAGATAGAAAAACAAAAAAAAAACACCAGTATACTGACAAGGAAGGTGCTGAAATCACCCTTTAATGAGTAATATAATCTTGTAGGTTTGGAAAGAGCACCAGAGTATTCAAAGGTCTTGGACTGCCGTAATCTCATTTTGTCCTAATTAACAGTCTTGGGTGGGAAGCAGAGAGCTCTCGTCCATATTTAGTACACCAGGCAGCCCCTGAGAATTGTTCGGGCACCTTGGAGATCGTTTAGTTCTATCATTTCCCTTTTACATTTGACCTTCTCAAAAGCTGATTAAATGCCCCAAAGCATCACAGCTACTTAGTGACAAAACCAATGCAGGAACCCAGGTGCCTACACTCACATCCAAGGTACTGCATCACAGAATGCTGTGTCTTCGCCAGTGTCTCGAGTCAGAAGTCAATATGTCATAAAAGACCTTCGTCTCTGGCAGGGCAGAGGTGCACAAGGAGGCAGGAGGGGGGACAGTGGTGGCGACACAGCTGCCAGCCGCTGAGTTCAAGTAAAAATCAAAGACGCAGATGTAGAGAATGGACTTGAGAACACGGGGAGGGGGAAGGGTAAGCTGGGATGAAGTGAGAGAGTGGCATGGACATATATATATAATACCAAATGTAAAATAGATAGCTAGTGGGAAGCAGCCGCATAGCGCAGGGAGATCAGCTCGGTGCTTTGTGACCACCTAGAGGGGTGGGATAGGGAGGGTGGGAGGGAGATGCAAGAGGGAGGGGATATGGGGATATATGTATACACATAGCTGATTCACTTTGTTATAAAGCAGAAACTAACACACCATTGTAAAGCAATTATACTCCAATAAAGATGTTTAAAAAAGAAAAGTGACAGCAGAGAACATAACGAAGTATATAAACCTGGATAAAGCAGTGCAATGGGTAATAAAAAGTGAAATTGGGTGGAGGGGGAGACGGGAAGGGAGGCGGGAGGAGTGAGCGGGCCATCTCACAGAAGTCATTAAAGGAGTTTTCATGTGCTCTTGGCGGGAGCCCACGGTCTCTCCTGTCTCTCCAGTTTAAGGCTTAGTGTGTTGGACTTCCTGCTGTTTTCACAAAGCTTTCTGTGCCGTCAGGATTGGGACTAACACCCGATTTCATACTAGGGGTCGTGTAGACATTACTTGAGGTCAAGGTTACTGCCAAGTTGTCTGAACTTGCTGTACCTCCCAAGGAGACCCCAAGGTGTCACCCACCCTGGGCCTCTCTGGAACCCCGGACATTTTCTGTGACATTAATTAGCACCAGCACACTGGGTTTGAATTTCTTGGATGCCTCAAATTTGGTACCACACAGAGTTCAACCAAAGGGCCATTTTTCAATAGTTATTTGTAATGTTATTTTAGAGGGGGGTTAGAAATAATCTTTAACCCGGAGACAAAGAGCTTGCACATAAATCTTCCTAAGCAAACCCGTGTAAAGTACTGATACACTTTATAAGCTGTAAACTCGGCTTTTATTAGCCATTTATGAGCCATTTTTTATGATGCAAGTTTAATATTAAACTATAAAGTTCACAACACACTTATAAAGACAGATAGACTCATTCACTTTATAATTCTTGATGTGGATGCCTGACAAAAGCCAACATATCATGTCATTTCAGGAAACTGGCCCAGTTGGGACTTTGAAAACTGGTGTAGGATGAGGTCTGGGAATTGACAGGCACTGGGGTATGTCAGAGGCAGGAGTGGGAGGAAACCATCAACCACAGCCATAAAAATAAATGCACAAGCTGGGAGGTAATTTTTCTTCTGACTTTTCTGGAGCGTGGGGCCTTTATAGCCATTTAGGAAGGGAGAATTCTCTAGAGTAGCAATTCTTTTTTAGAGCAGCAGCAATATATTGCCATTTGATTTTGTGCAACCTACCTTCTTCCTCATAGATCAGCATGGCTGGTATTTTTTTATTCAGTGTGATGAAAATTAAATTTGTCCTGTGGGAGCTCAAGGCCATGTCACTAAAATAATAGCAGATAACCAGGAGTGTGATTGCAAAGTTTATTTTCCCTGGGAAGGAAATATTTGGTGTATGGAAAGTGGATGGCCTTCGGTGCACCTCATGCTGAATACATGAATTATCAGTGGGGGATTATTCTAATCACAAGCCACACACTGTGTTAGATCTCCAGCTTTCTGTCTTTGAACCAGACTTTTGAATGGTAGAAGGTTTCTCTGGAGGGGTGGGGTGGGGTGGGGCACACTAGAAAGGATCAAAGACTCAAAATAACGCCAAAACCAATCAACGGTAATTCATGGTACTATCGATGCTAGAGAACCACACTATCCCCCTGGGCTGTAGAAGCATCCCCAGTGACCCCACAATACATTTGGTTGGCCCTCCTCTGCTGGGTGACCTTGTGACAACAGTTTATTCCTCCAACCTTTCTCTTGAGAAAAATTTTCACATATTCCAGTACTTAGCCCTGCAATTTTTTCCTAACTAAAAAGATTAATTAATTAATCCATTTATTCTTGAGCCTATACTATATGCCAGATTATCGTCTAGGCACAGGAGATACACTGAGGAACTTCAGTTTTTTCTTTGTCACCATTTTCTAGAAACCTTCACTCACATAAGATTGTACTCTACCCTACCCAGTGCCAAACTCTCCATTTAGCTCCGTTTTCCCTCCAGAAGATTACTATAATGGTTCACATAGTCACTTGTGGGAAAACTAAGTCATTATTTCCTTCCTTCTGCTTGCTCTGGGTTTAGTTTCCTGTTTTTTTGTCCAGTGTCATAAGTTAGATCAGGTTATTGATTTGACATTTTAAGTCTTTTGTAATGTACACATTTATAGCGATATATTTTCCTCTAACTAAGCACTGCTTTGGCTTCATCCATAAATTTTGGTATGTCATGTCTTTATTTTCATTCATCTTAAAGTATTCTGTAATTTCCCTTGTCTTCTTTGACCCATTGGCTGTTTAGGAGAGTGTTGTTTAATATCCATATACTTATAAACTTCTAAAATTTCTTTTTGTTATTAATTTCTAATTCAATTGTGATTAAATAATATATTTTATACAATTTTAATCCTTATAAATTGATTGAGGCTTGATTTCTGGCCAAGCATATGGCCTATCTTGGAGCATGTTTCATGTGCAGTTAAGAAGAATGTGTATCTGCAGTTGGTGGGTAGAATGTTCTATAAAACCTGTTAGGTCTAGTTGGTTTATAGTGTTGCTCAAATCTTTCTATTTCCTTGTTGATCTTCTGCCTAGTTGTTGTAGCCAATACTGAAAATGGGAATGTTGATGTCTCCAACTATTATGGTTGAATTGTCCATCTCTCCCTTCAATTCTGTCAGTTTTTGTTCCATGTATTTTGGGGCTCAGTTGTTAGGTACATATGTGTTTATAATTGCTATATCTTCCTGATGGATGGACTTTTGTCTGAGATTAGAATAGCTACTCCAACTTTCTATGATTATTGTTTGAATGATATATCTTTTTTTCCCATCCTTTTACTTTCATCCTGTTTGTATCTTTGAATCTAAAGTGTGTCACATAAAGGTAGAATATTATTGGATCTTATTTGTTTATTCAATCTGACAATCTCTTGCCTTTATGTTGGATTGTTCAATCCAGTCATACTTAATGTTATTATTGATGCAATTTGACTTATGCCTGCCATTATAGTTTTTGTTTTCTATGTCTCATGTCTCGTCTTCATCCTTTTCTTCCTTCTTTAGTGCTTTCATTTCCCTTACGTGAATATTTTTAGTGTAACATTTTAATTCATTCAATTATTTTTTAAACAACGTATTTGTTTAGTGGTTGCTCTAACAGTGTACGTTTTAAGTTGTCAGACTCTACTTCAGATTTATACTAACAATTCCAATGCTGTATAGAAATATTACTCCTATATAGCTCTATTCCCTCTTCTGTACTATAGTTGTACATGTATATTACATCTATATATGTTATAAGCCTAAGAATTCATTGTCGTAATTATTACTTTATATAATCTTTTTACCATATGATGTCACTTATATGTGGAATCTAAAATATGACACAAATGAACTTATCTATGAAACAGAAACAGACTCACAGACATAGAGAACAGACTTGTGGTTGCCAAGGGGGAGGGTGGGTGGGGGAGGGATGGACTGGGAGTTCAGGGTTAACAGATGCAGACTATTATATATAGAATGGATAAACAACAAGGTCCTACTGTATAGCACAGGGAACTATATTCAAAATCCTGTGATAAACCATAATGGAAAAGAATATGAAAAAAAAAAAAATATATATATATATATATAGTGTGTGTGTGTGTGTGTGTGTGTGTGTGTGTGTGTGTGTGTGTGTGTAACTGAATCACCTTGCTGTACACCAGAAACTAACACAACATTGAAAATAAACTATACTTCTATAAAATAAATTTTTAAAAAATAAAAATATATAAATTTTTATCTCAAAATACAAAAAAATCTTAAAGATGATGAGAGAAGAAATAAAAGCACAAGCAGTATATATATATCTATATAATTTATTATGTTAATCTTCATATTTACAATTTTGGTTCTCTTCCTATGTCTTGTAGATTTGACTTACTATCTAGTGTCATTTTCTTACTCCAGTACAGCTTTATTCCCACCCACCACTTCGGTGCTTTTGTTGGCTAATATATTACATTTTTATATGTTATGGGTCCAGCAGTACATTACAAGCATGGACCTAGAGTCTGTCATACAGAGTGAAGTGAGTCAGAAAGAGAACAACAAATACCGTACTCTAACGTATATATATGGAATCTAAAAAAAAAAGGTACTGATGAACCTAGTGGCAGGGCAGGAATAAAGATGAATAAAGAATAAAGACATAGAGAATATACTTGAGGACACGGTGGGGAGGGAGAAGCTGGGGGGAAGTGAGAGTAGCATCAACATACATACACTAACAAATGTAAAATAGTTGGCTAGTGGGAAGCAGCAGCATAGCACAGGGAGATCAGCTCGGTGCTTTGTGACCACCTAGAGGGGTGGGATAGGGAGGGTGGGAGGGAGGCTCAAGAGGGAGGGGATATGGGGATATATGTATGCATATGGCTGATTCACTTTGTTGTACAACAGAAACAAACACAGTATTGTGAAGCAATTATACTCCAATAAAGATTTATTTTAAAAAATCAGGTAAGAGAAACGAGGAGAAGAAATATGCAAATTTTATAATTATTACCCACATGATTACCTTTACCAGTGCTCTTTGGTGTGTGTGTGTGTGGTGTGGGTGTGTGAGTGTGGGTGAAATTACTATCTGGGATCACTTGCATTCAGTCTGAAGAACTTCCTTTATATTTCTTAGAAGGCAGGTCCATTAGCAACAAATCCTCTGCTTTTTGTTTGCCTGGTAATGACTTTATTTAGTCTTCCTTTTAGAAAGATAGTTTAGTTGATATAAGATTCTTGTTTTGCACTTTTTTTTCTTTTCTGTACTTGGAATATGTCATCTAAATGCCTTCTGACCTCCATCATTCTGATGAGAAGCCAGCTGTGAATTTTTGGGGGGTTCCTTTGTGTGTGATGAATCATTTTTCTCTTGCTACTCTCAAAATTTTCTCTTTGTTTTTAAGTCTTTCCACCTTTTTACTATGATATTTCTGGGTGAGGATCACTTTGCAATTATCCTACTTGGAATTCATTAAGTTTCTAGAACGTGTAGTTTAATGTTTTTCTTCAGATTTTGGAAGTGTTCATTCATTATTTCTTTAAATATTTTTCTATTTCTTTATTGATATTTTTTATTTGATGAGATATTGTCATCATGTCTTCCTCACTTCTTTAAGCATGGTTTTCTTTGGTTCTTTGAACATATTTATGACAGTTGCTTTGAATCTTTTTCTGCTAATCCAATATCTGGGACCTCTCAAAGGCTGATTCTGTTAACTGCTTTTTTTCTGTGTATAGATCACACTTTCCTCTTTCTTTGCAAGTCTCATTTTTTGTTGTTGTTGAAAGCTAGACATTTTAGATAATACATTGTATCAACTTTAGATACTGATAACCCCATTCCCTCTCTAGGGCTTGTTAGTTTTGTTCTTTGTATGTTCATTTGTGGGGTTTTTTTGGTTTGTTTTATTTTTGGTTTCGGTCTTGGCTGGACTATTTCAGTGCAATCCATTCCCCACACAGTATATGGCCTCTGAGCTAATCTCAGTCACTGACATTTTAAAAATAAATAAATAAATTACATTTTCAATTTCTTATTTTTAATCATTTTAAGAAAAAAACACCTCCTCTTTTAGATTACACATATATTATTTTTACCCAAGTTTGATCATCTTTTTGTTTGTTTAATATGTGCATAAACTATTATTTTGAAGATGCAGAGGAATTGTGTGAAAGCTGAGTTGGAATAAATGACACCATTTCAGTGTCCTATTTCAGTTCTCACAGAGTCATTCTACTATTTTATTTAATAGTATGTTTTCATTAAACATTTCTTTTCCTCAAGGAGCATGTGGTTTAGCTTTAAAAGCTCTGCACCACCAGATGGAAAATCTGCTTTAAATTCTGTCTCTTGAGTTCACTGTGTGCCAGGGGCACTAGCTGATTTATCTGCAACATGGGCATGATCATATTTTCCCTTCCTGACTTAAAAGAATATTAGGTGTTTCAAGTGATGTTCACAATATACTTTTAAAGTATTGAAAAGATATTCACATGTAAGGCATTGTTGTGCTATTATTATTAATTAGGAAGGGTTAAATGCCAAAATGATGGCGGTCACGCTCCTGGATCCAAATGTAAACAAACACATTTTGGAGAAAATATCCGGCAAGAAAGATCACGGCTTCCATCAACAATTTGAATCCATGCCCATGCCTATCAGTTCACAAACAAGCCATTTGTTCAGGTATTTGAGTTTCCAGCAGCTAAAACTCACCTTTTGTAAGAGAGGACATGTAGTGGAAAAACACATGCTTTAAAATTAGTAATTTGAAACTGAATCCTAATCCTCCTTATTTATTCTGTCTAATCTTGCCCCAGTTGCTTAATCTCTAAGAGTCTCAGTTTCAGCCTCAGCCAAATGGGTATCTTTTTTCATGGTGCTGTGGGACCCCTCATTATTCTGCAGTAGAGTCACTGCTCAGTTTTAACAATAGTTCTCATCTCTTCAGCATTTACCAAGACCCTTCTTCGTGAGATGATGCCTTTATTTTATTTTCAGGTTTCCCATAGTTCATGGCATATTTTGAATAAAAACTGTTTAGTAAAGACATCTGATCTGAGAGATTGGTTGAATTTTATTGCATTCTCCTGATATCTTCATTGTGCTTATGAGAATAACTGGCAGAGCTCTAAGGATATGGAATCCTGGAATGATAAGTGTTGAAGAGAAAAATGTATATAGAATGGGGAACAATCAGGTGGGCGTACTGCAAGGGGTTCCCTTGACCATTGGAGATGACCTGGACATATTGGGCACTTGGAAGTAAGTCAGGGATGAACAAGAAGAATGGGACCATAAAGAGGCAAGACAAGACTACCAGAAACCTTTCTGAAAATGTGAGTTTTCTGATGTATTGTCCCAGCATTAAAAGTGAGCACAGAGAATCTGCACCAGTGGTCCCCTATCTTGTATGCCATCAAGAATACTGTTTTGTTACTTTTGCTCTGTAAATCACATCTTGAAAATTTTTATCTAGTAAGCACAGTACATTTAAGTAATATATGAGGTAATTTATTTTCTCATTTTTATTCATCTGAGATATATCCATCTGCCAAAGAGAATTTCTGGTCTTTCTGAGATAAAAAGCAAAAGACTTCTCCACAAATGCTCCCCTTTTCTCTTCCTTCCTACAGCACCCTCTCCCTCTCTTCTTTCTGAGTTTGCCTCCTTGATCATCATCATGCCTCTATTTACAAACACACTGTGCAAGTGACAGACATTAAATTCCACTGTCTTCTACTTGTCTGCCACTGGCGAGTGGTGTGTGTTCTATATCCACAGTGCAGTCAGCTGTGTTACTGCACCCATGAGGCTTGTGTTTTCTGTGGTGTCCAGGGACTGCTCACTGCTTGCTTCCCAATAAAAACAATGTGTTCTACTTGCATTAAATAATTAGTGACACTGTCATTGAAATGGAAATTTTATGCTGTGCCTCTGAGAAGAAAAATAGAATATAGGGATTTGGAGAGTAGTGTGCCTTCTTTTACATACATCATTATGCTGGAAGATATATATATATATATATATATATATATATATATATATATATATATATATATACTTTTTTTTTTTTTTTTTTGGTAAACTGGAGTTGCAATTTAATCTGCAGCTCTCCATAAGAAGCTGTATGTCCTTCATCAAATTTGGAATATTGACCATTTCTTCAAAATTTTTTTCTACCCCATTTGTTGTCTGCTCTCCTTTGGGGACTCCAATTACACATATGTTAGACTGGTTTACATTACTTAATAGGTTCCTGAAGCTCTGCTCATTTTTTTTTTTTCAGTCTTTTTGCTCTTAACATTGGATAATTTTGATTAAACTTTCTTCAAGTTCACATACTCTTTCTTGTGTCATTGGCATGCTGTTAAATCTATCTAGTGACTTTAAAATTTCAGACTTTGTATTTTTAATTTATAGACTTTCCATCTGGTTCTTTTTTATTATTTTTATTTGCCTATGGTCACGTCCTGTCTTTTTGTTCATCACCATCATGTTTTCTTTTACTTCATTGAGGATAGTTGTAATAGCTGTTTTAAAATTCATTTTGCTAATTCTAATACCTGGGTTATGTTGGGGTTGACTATAGGTCATTTTTTCCCCTTGTGTGTTCCATTTTCTTGTTTCTTTGTATTTCAGATAATTTTTAATTATATCCTAGAAATTCTGAATATTCAGTTTGGAGATTTTGGATTCTTTTTCTCTAGTGAGTGTTTGTTTTGTTTTGTTGTGCAATTATCTTGGTTGGACTTGAGTTGTAATCTCTGTGTCTTGGTTGTTAATTCTGATCTCAGTTCAGATCTGTAGTATTTAGTTGAGTTGCTTTGTTTCTTTTCCCTGCATGGATGGTTTATGAGTTAGCCACAGTTATGGGAAGACAGAATTGTGGGATTTCTCTCTGGTATATTGTCTCTCTCTCTGGTGGCTACTGTTGACCCAGATTCAGTGGTTTCCCTGGACCACTGAAAGCTGTGGTTTTTCCATTGGTACCCCCACTCCCTCATGCTCCATGCTAACCATGTTTGATCTCAGGCTAAAAGTTTTGAAAATAACAAATGACTCCATACAACTCTCCTGTGGGCATGGACTCTCCAATGGAATACACTTGTTTCTGTATACTCTTCAGTGCCTTCAGGTGGCTATTTGTTTTGTATGATATCCACAGTTCATAGTTATTATCTGCAGGTGGGGTGGTCTGGTTGGATCTGATTAATTATGTTAATCAGCCATTATCTTCAATTAACATATTTTTTTTACATCAGGTTTGTGCTTGACAAGGCTATACTCAATTCCTGATAATGACCTTTTAATGATGATCTTTTCAAATTTTTGATAGTTACCATTGGCAAGAAAATTTATTCATACTGGTAGGTGATAAAAAATTTAAAACCATTTTTACAACTATTCAAAATTTACAATAGTTAGAAGTGTATTTAAAGGAGCTAACAGCTTCTCTTTTTTTGTTTTTTGCACTGACAAATGTAATGTCGAAATTTCTTGTGATAATGCAAATGGGTTTCAAATCCAACAGAATGTTTTCATATCAAGTATTTCAAAATAATGATGATGCTCTAATTAGAAGAAAACACATGCATTGTTAGAGCACTCACCCTGCAGCTAGCCTGGATGGCACTAAAAGGGCATATTAGCTGCAAAAGCATCCAATATGTGTGAAGGCAGAGACTCAGGGCCCCCTGGAGCTACTCTGCCAGGAACACCTGCTGATCTCTCAGCCTCTTCAACTCTAACTCCTCTTCCTTTGCCTGTGCACCTGAGTGCTTAGGTATTTGGATTCCAAACTACAGTAGCATGTTTATGGACCCCTTGTTTATAGTGGGTTGGGGTATACCATAGTGCTGGCCGCAACGTAGTTGTCCAAGATATAGAGAAACTCCTTGGCAGCTCGGAATTGTGGCAAGCAACAGGTGTTGTGTGTCACTCATCAAACCCAATGCCTGCTGAGATATGAGGATCCATTATCAGACCCACCTCTGTTCAGCCCACCCTCTTAGGAACCCTAGGTTAAGCTATTCCACCCCCACTCTGACTTTCCAGCTCTTCCCTGAGACACCTCCTTACCTCCCTCCTTCTGCATGATTATTACTAATACAATTTCAGTTAAATCTTTCAGTGTCTCTGAACTTTGATGTTGTCTTTGAACTTTAATCATTTAGAATCTTGTTAACCTACAAGTTCTGACTGGGGGTAGGTGGGGGTGGGTGGAGAGAAGATTCTGCATTTTTATCAAGTTTCTTGTGATGCTGAAGCTGCTGGTCTGTGGACCACACTTCTAGGAAGAGGGACATATTTTGGATACCACCTCTGAATGTACTGTAAGACATCAATGGGAAAGTTCTGAAATAGGCTAGTGGTTATGAATGTGAGATATGGGGCTTGATTGCACTAAGTATAAATCCTAGCTCATCTGTTAACTAGCTTTATAATAATGGACAAGGTAGTAAAAGTCTCTGTGCCTCAGTATCTTCATCAGTAAATAAAGATAATAGTACATCTCTCCTTATGATGTTGTGATGATTAATGATGTAATACATGTAAGAGTTTAGAACAGTACACGACACCTAATAAGGTTTCAATAAATATCAGCTATAGTTAGTGTGCATCCTCTCAAGTTGCTTACGTGTTTATTGTAGAGAGACACAATTTCACAATTAAGGAGGAACACAAATACACCATGTGATAAATTTGATATAATCAAATTTCAACATGTCTGGTGGAGCAAGTGAATGTTCTATTGGTCTCTAGGAAAATTTTCTTAAAAGATATAGCCCTTGAAGGTTGAATAGGATTTAGATAGCTGAGAGATTGACCCACATGGACAGAACCTTGAATCTGGATGCTGTCTTTGAACTCGATCTAATAAGTCATAAGCAGGGTCTGTGGACCCCCAAGCAGGGGAGAAATTAGATGATTCTTCTCGTTATGGATGTTTTGCTGGTAGG
The DNA here is from genome assembly GCF_965194805.1 of Balaenoptera borealis. Lineage (NCBI taxonomy): Eukaryota > Metazoa > Chordata > Mammalia > Artiodactyla > Balaenopteridae > Balaenoptera > Balaenoptera borealis. Next base: position 77,456,354 of record NC_138872.1, read on the forward strand.
AAATGGGGTTCACTCAAATTCTCATAAGAAAAAGAGGTTTATTTACAGGATAAGGATTCAGGGAAGGGCAGGAATAGAGGCCACTCTCGACCACTGTCTGCCCTTCACCTCCACCTCATTCCCTTGGTTTCCTTGTTTCCCACTCTTTTCATTTATTCATGTAATTAAATCAGCTAATATCTGTTGAGTTCCTGGCATGTACTGGCCACTCTTGTAGACATTGGCATTAGATAGATCTGTGAATGGAAAAAGCAAAATACCTGTCCTTGTGGAACTTGTATTTTATCAGGGGGAGAAAGACAATAGCAATAAACATCATAAATAACATTGTACAACATACCAGAGGAGATAGAGAAAATACGGTACAGGGAGAGAGCTATTTGAGGGAGCTGGCTATTGTGTTGCATTTCTAATTAGGGTGGTCAACATAGGCCTCATTGAAAAGGTAACATTTGAGCAAAGGCTTGAAGGAGGTGGGGTGGGGGAAGGTAATGAGCCAAACAGACATCAAGGGGAAGAGAATTCTAGATAGACAAAGGCCAGACAAAGGCAAGTTTAATGGCTTTCAGGCAGGAACATGTCAGGTATGTTCAAGAAAGAGAAAGGAGGCCTGTGTATGCAGATTGGAGTTAGGAATGGTAGAGTAATGGGAGAAAGAGCAAAGAGGTAGTGGTGCCTCAGATCAAGCAGACACTGGAGGGACTTTGGCTTCTCTTCTGATGAAATGGAAGCCATTGGAGAGTTTGAACCCAAGTCTGCACATGCTATGACATACATTTAAAAAGGACAATCCTATTGGGATTGACGTATGCACACTACTATATATAAAATAGATAACTAATAAGGACCTACTGTATAGCACAGGGAGCTCTACTCAATACTCTGTAATGACCTACATGGGAAAAGAATCTACAAAAGAGGGGATATATATATATGCATATGGCTGATTCACTTTGCTGTACACCTAAAACTAACACAACATTGTAAATTAACTATACTCCAATAAAAATTTTAAAAAATAAAAATTAAAAGGACAATCCTAGATCTGTTTGGGAAATAAAATGAAGGAGCAAGGGTGGAAACAGGAAGAGTAGTTACAATGCAGAGATGATGGCTCAGACCGGGTGGTGAGAAAGGGTCAGATTCTGGGCATAATGAAGGGGTAGATCCAATGGGATTTGCAGCTGGGTTGGGAGAAATCTATTTGCAGGTGGATTTGCAGTGGGATGGGAGAAAACTCAAATGTGTCTTCAAGGTTTTTATCAACGAAAATGGAGAAGATTACAAGTAGGGTGGTTGAGGCAGAAGAATCAGATGTCCAGAATAAAGGTGTGAATATGTCCCACTAGAAATGTTTAACAGTTGTATGTACAAATATGGAGTTCTGGAGGGAAGTTTAGGCTAGAAGCATGGATTTGGGAATTGTTGGTATATAAATGGTGTTTGATGCTCTGAGGTGGAGAAAAAGTGTAGAGAGAAGAGACGGAGGATTAAGATCTGGGGCACTCTAATCTTAAGAGCTTGGGAAGAAGAAGAACCCAACAGGGGAAATTGAAAGGCAATGTGTGAGGAAACCTTGAGAGTCTGGGGTCTTGGAAGCCAAGTGAAGAAGGTGAATTGATGAGGAGGAGGTGAGTAACTGTGATAAATGCTGTTGACTCATGAAGTACCATGTAGAACTAGGATAGACCATTGGATTTAGCAATGGAGGTTGTCAGTGCTTTTGAAAAGAGCAGTTTCTGCAGAATAAGAGAGGGGAAAGCCTGATTGGAGTATGCATAGAGAGAGAACTGGAGGAGAGGAACTGGAGACATGGAGTGTGTGAAACTTCTTCGGGGCTGATTTGGGGAGAGAGATGCACAGCTGTGTTAGAACCCTTAGGGGCCTCCTTCTCTCTCTGCCTGTCCTGTGTCACACCTGGGTACATGGGCATCGTTCTATCAGGTCCAAGGAAATTCTCTGTGGCTCACTAAGACTCTGGCTGCCTGGAAAGATCTTGCAGCTGTTCCTTCTTTGAGGTCTTGCTGTCTTTCTGTCTGTAATAAGAACTCTCTGAGGACTAAAAGAAATCACACTGCATAAGAGGAGGCTTGCAAAATATGGCTGTCTGGAAAGCAAGAAGATAGCTCTCTAAGTAAATAGCAGCCTGCTATTTAAATTTCTGCCCTCATTCTATGTGGCTGACTGATCTTGGACAAACCTATTAGTAATCAGTGTTGAGTCTACCATCAAAGGTATCATAATCCTTTTGGAAACTTTTAATATATTTGTTCCATATAGTTTCTTAGAGAAACAAGTTTGCATCTGTTTCTTATCAACTGTATAAAGAAATGCTGTATGTTTTTTTTGTCCTAAAATTATCTTGCTCATGTTTGAAACTGGAAAGAAGGGGTGGGGAAAGCTGATTTTACACGTTAAGTGAATATTTCAGCTCTCATTCTGTGAAGCAGAGATACAGAGATTGTTGGAAACACCCTGCTCTTTGTTCTCTGATGCATCGTTGTGGAAAGTGTTTGTTTTCTTCAACCAGAACATGATTGTAACTTGATCTATTTCCGCTCTGTCTTCAGAGACAGTTTGTACAAGAACTGGTTGCAAGACATCAATTTTTCTGATAGGACAAACAAGCTTTGTGACAAATGCTGAGATTGCTGAGGATTTGCTAAGATCAGTACTTCTGGTTTTGTCCTTTTGTTTTAGATTGTGAGATGATGTCTTACTGACACCCATTCCTCCGCTGGTGAATTCAGTCTACAGAGAGTAAACCACCTGATTCAGTTGTGGTGCAGTCAGAGGTGGCTGTTTCCTTGGCTCTGCTGTTTTCCTGTGTTTCAGAGTCTGGTTATACCTTAAAGAGACCATTGGTGAGTAGTCAGTCTCTCTTCTTCTTCTGCATACCCTCAGCTCATGGTCACTGGTCCACTGTGTGTCGACGCTTTGTTTTGGTGTCTGTCTCTAATCTCCAGACTGTGAACTCTGGGAGGTCAAGGTCAATGACTTCATTTTTATTCTTAGAGTCCAGCATATTGTCCTTTCAAGGCTCTGTTCTTAAGCTATGTTGACAAATTTGTGATAATAGCAGCCACAGCCTTATCAGGTGAGAGATTTTTTCTTTTAAAGAATAAGATGGATGTCCATGGAAGCAAACTTAATGTCCATCAACAGAGGAGTGGATAAAGAAGATGTGGTACATACATATAATGGAATATTAGTCAGCCATAAAAAAGAATGAAATAATATCATTTGCAGCAACATGGATGGACCTAGAGATTGTCATACTGAGTGAAGTAAGTCAGACAGAGAAAGACAAATATCATATGATATCGCTTATATGTGGAATCTGAAAAAATGGTACAAATGAACTTATTTACAAAACAGAAATAGAATTACAGATGTAGAAAACAAACTTATGGTTACCATGGGGGAAAGGAGGGGGGAGGATAAATTGGGAGATTGGGATTGACATATACACACTACTATATATAAAATAGATAACTAATAAGGACCTACTGTATAGCACAGGGAACTCTTCTCAATACTCTGTAATGACCTATATGGGAAAAGAATCTAAAAAAGAGTGGATATATGTATATGAATAACTGATTCACTTTGTTGTACACCTGAAACTAACACAACATTGTAAATCAACTATACTCCAATAAAATTTTTTAAAAATAGATTTAAAAAAGTAAAAAAAAAAAAAAAAGGAATAATATGGATGTCCAGATGGATATTCAGATTGTTCAGTTTAGCATGAGTTTTTATCTTTTGTATGTCACATGCTGTCCATTGATTCAGAAAATTTATGGTTATTTTGACACTGTCTAAATAGGGTTCAATCAAGAAGCAGTTTCTGAGAGGAGGGTTGAACATACATGGTTGGGTAATGGGGAAGTAACAAAAGAGGGGGGCGGAATCCAGCCAAAACCCCAGCTACCACCATTGGCAACTAAGCTGAAGCCTTCAGGAAGGCTTCAGGAAATGCTATACAACACATACTTTAGAATAACCCAAGCCAAGGGGTAAAGGAGTTGGGGTATTTATACGCCCACACCCTTCAGACGTTGATTAAGGGATGTGAACATTCTGGGAAGATGTTAACTCCCAGTCACTTCCATCCCACCTTACACATGTGGATTTTGCAAGCCCAAGGCCAGCCAGCAAAGATAGAGATGCTAGCTCTTAGACTAGCATACACAGGAATGGCAATGAAACCTGAGAGGTTATAGGATGAGCACAGACAGGGCTTGCCACAAGGACCATAAAGTGCTAATTCACAAATGAGCATTCACTTTTTTTAATCCTTTTTACTTTCAAGACAAATCTCTGTTAATGTGGGAAAATGCCCCTTGATGTGTGAGATAATATATGTGAAAGCATCTTGGAATGCATTTCATAAGCTATAAAGTGTGATACAAGTCTATTGTTATTATCGTTATTGTAATTATTTTATTTTGATAGCTTGATTATAGTTATCAGCGCTTGAGAGGGGTAGTAGAATGCATTTCTGAGAATAAAAGTGAGATGAGAAATTTAAATACAATTCCAGTTACACGTAATCAATAATTGTCCAAACCGAGGCCTTGATTGAATCAATTTAGAAATGAAAGCAGAAAGATCATTCATACATTTGTTGATTGTTTCTCCCTTGGGGAACAGTGGCTGCTGAGCGCTTTACCAGGGGCTTATATGTGTATAAACTATTTTAAATGGTGTGGTCATGGGTAGGAGGCTGTTAGATCTGAGTTGACCTCTAGCTCTTTTGTTTGCTTTAAAACTGATTGAACTGCTTTGCAGATTTAACCTTACTTGAACCAGAACGGAGACTTCAAAGGTATTCTTTTGACTTATACTTAATGTTGATATGACTACTGTCCAGGATCATGCCTTCTTTTTTTGACCCAGTCCCCTTGAATCAGACCATTCAGATAAACACTGGGGTTAGGATTTATTTATCTTACATCTGTGACATTTCGTGACTTAACCTGCTAGCCCATCTCTGGCAAGTTTCATTCTTCTCCCTTAAATCAGTTTCCAAAGCTACCACCCCATCACCCTCTTTACTCATTCTCTCCTCTCCACTTGGAACTCCAGGATGCCTTTTGGCTGGAGCTACCTACCCATGACAGTTCTTACTTAGATAGGAGAAATGGCCAAGTGAAGCAGAGGAAGGGGTGAATAGGAAAGCTATGTGGGTGATGGAATTATCAGGATTTGTGATTGATTGGCTGAGGTTTCAAGAGGGAGGTGCAAAGATGATGGATGAGGTGAATGTGGACGCCTTCCACTGAAATAAGACATATGAGGATAGAGCAGCTCAGAGCAAAAAGATACATAGATACAGAGAGATTTTTTCTTATTGAGCGAAATGCAGCCAACAGCCGCTGTGGGTAAAGCCAAACCTGACTGTTAAATTGTTGAAATTGATTGACAGCACAATTACGGATGAGCGGTGATTATTTTCCCGGCCATCCTGCTAACAGAGCTTAAGTTTAGTAACATTCAATAACTAATAGAGAAGATTTCCTATTGAAACATATCTAGAGTTTTAAGAAGATTCTCATTTGGCGAAAGGCACAGGGGAACCGTTTCGTGGCTGTGAATCGACCCAATTCAATTAGAAAGAATAAAACCTCAGTGTACTTAACCAGAAAGATACCTGGAAGTGTTAGATTGGGTATAATCCAGCCCCATTTCCTAGAGTTGAACCAGGAGACCTGGGGAAGGATGTCTGGTGGTGCTTGCTTTCTGTACTAACGGTACTGGTATAGCTGAGTCAATTAGATTTAATTTGATTTCTTGCTTGATCCTCTGGCTGGCCCATAACTGAAAACCTGAATATTTGCTCATATTACTATTGTCCTCAGACAAAGACCTCTTCAATTCACAGAGCAATCTATAATGTAACTATCCGTTTCCCATCCACTCTGTGTGTACCTTAACTGATAGCTATTCAGACATTTATTGTAGGTAGCAGTGCCTGTGATGAACTGAGAGTTTCTTTGAATCTGGGCTTTTGAGATCCAAATTGGTAGCCTTGGAAATTTATTCTTCGACAAAGGTCTGTTGAGAGCTCTTCTCATCTGGAAGAAGAAGAGGAAGAATAAAGAAAGGCTCACAAAACCTTCACAATCCTCTTTCATCTACAGAATTACCAAAAATGTTCTTGGAAGAATGGCCCATGCAGACTCACCCGACATTTCACTGGTATAAGTAATTTCTGATTATTTCTAGTTTCTCTGAATCTGTGTGTGACCCAACAGAATCATTTTCCGCTGAGTGGAGACAATATGATTTCAAGTGAGATAACAAAAGGTGAAAATGAATACATCATCTAAGTGCTTCAAAGAAGCATCAGTTCTGTCTTTGGAGGGTGCAGTCCAAGATGAGGGCATTGTCAGTGGAGAGACAATCTTTGGATATAAATGGTCAGAAAGCTCTATGCACCATAGCTTAGAGATGAATAGCAGTGAATATTTACAGAGGCGTTAACTTGTGCTAGACACTGTTCTAAGTATCCTCTCTATATTATACCATTTAATGATTTATGTCTTATTATGCTAAATTTATACATAGTGTATCTGTTGGGGTTCTCCAGAGAAACCGAACCTTATATATATAAGGAATTGGCTCAGAAGAGGCTGAAAGGGCTTCCCTGGTGGCACAGTGGTTGAGAATCTGCCTGCCAATGCAGGGGACACGGGTTCGAGCCCAGGTCTGGGAAGATCCCATATGCCGCGGAGCAACTGGGCCCGTGAGCCAGAACTACTGAGCCCGCGCGTCTGGAGCTTGTGCTCCGCAACAAGAGAGGCCGCGACAGTGAGAGGCCCGCGCACCGTGATGAAGAGTGGCCCCCGCTCGCCGCAACTAGAGAAAGCCCTCGCACAGAAACGAAGACCCAACACAGCCAAAAAAATAAATAATTAAATAATTAAATAATTTAAAAAAAAAAAAGAAAATGCTGAGAAATCCCAAGATCTACATTTGGCAAGCTTGGATACCCAGGAGAGCTGATTGTATAATTTCAGTCTGAGTCTGAAAGCAGAAGACTAGTGTCTCAGCTTGAAGACAGTCAGACAGAGAAGAGTGAATTCTTTCTTCCTCTGCCTTGTGTTCTCTTCAGGCAGGCCGTCAGCTGACTGGATGAGGCCCACACACGTTGGAGATTGGAGAGGGCATCTGCTTTACTCAGTCTGCTGGTTCAAAGGTTAATTTCATTCAGAAACCTCCTCATCAACACACCCAGAATAATGTTTAATCTGGGCACCCTGTGGCCCAGTCGAGTTGACGCATAAGATTAATCATCACAGATAGGGAAACTGGGGTATTAGGAATAACTGACTTGACTGAGGCCACACCCGAAGCACATAACTACAGATATGAACCCAGCTTGTCTGATTCCAGGCCCGGTGCTACAACCACTAAGGGACATTGTTTCTCTGTGCTATAGTCTAGAACACATGTCAGAGACATATCAGACAACTCAGTTTCCTCAACCCTGTGAAGTGAAATTTGTTTAATGCAGGACATGGAATTGAATACAAAACCATTTAGAGAAAAAAGAAAGGGGGCTTTATTAATGCCACAAAAAATGGAAATGTAAAGATAGGTAAAAAAATTGATCTTCTAGTATTTAACCATGGTAAAGTATTTACTCAATGTTTGTTAAAGTAATTCTTTTGAGTGAGCAAATTGATCTATTATGGATAATTTGTTATATTTTTATGATGTATATGCCCAACCTCCACAAATAGACCCGTGGATTAGCAACTTACCGAATACATGTCTGTATCTCCCACAGGGCTTTACATGGTTTATGGGATCACGTAAGGAGCTCAATAAATATTGGCTGGTATGATTAGATTGGTGACTAAAGATGTTAATCAACTGATTAATCATTACATATGCTAATAAGTACATTTGCTTTCTTCAAGAATAGAAGGGGACAGAAGAGATATTGTGATTGACTCAAATTTAAATATTTTGCAATGGGAAACAATTCTTTCATTTTCTAAGCAGAAAAATAAGGAGGAAAAAAAAAAAAGTTTTTCCTGTAATCTCATCCTGATGATGGAGATGGGGGTGGGCAGAGCCAAAGTGGATTGTAATGAGAATGACTTAAATGGTGGGATGTTCAGCTCTTGTCTACAGGTTTACAGAAATGAAATTAAACTTGGGCTTTCTATTGCAAAACAATAAGCAAATTGAAGGCCAATTATACCAGCTCAAAAAAAAAAAAAAAAAAAGCTGGCAAACTGGAGAGGATTTTGCATTTTTGAGTAGAACGACTTTTCAGACGAAAGAATTTATTACAAGAAATTGAGAACATCTGGGCCATCAAAGGCAGAATGCAGTGAATAATTGGACAATCATAGACTGGCATCCATTTGAATAAGAGGCACTTCCTTGGTTCCTACTAGGGGATGCTTTTGAAATTCCTCATCTAGAAGGAAATGAAGCTCAGCATTTAAAACATGATTTTCCTACCTGGTTGTTACTTGGTTATGAAAGAAATCTATTTTGGGAACCTCAGTTCCATAAAGTTATTCTTGTGACCAAAATTAGGGGAGAATAGCAGAGAAGCAGTTGGTTCTATTCTCTGTTGGTTCTATTTTACCTACTGGCTTAAATCTTATCCACTATCACCATTTTTGATCCTGGCAAACATCACACTCATAATAAGTCATAATAACTCTGCTTCTCCCCATTCTCCGCCTTCTCTCTTATGTCCTTCAGCCAGGAGCCACCCTGCTGGCATCCGACAAGTGCCAGAGAGGGTGCTAATGGGGGGGGGTCTCCAATGGGTGGGGTGAGCCTTTGGGCTGTCCACATGAGTAGGGCTGAGCTCACCTAGTTCCCATCCACTCAGTGCCCTGTACTCTCCTTATCTGTAATAGTGAGAACACCCTACATTATGATGCCCCATTTTGGCTTAAAACCTGAACAAGATATTTTACACACATATACTATTTCCAATAGCTCTCATAGTCCCTTTAGGTAGTAATTATTATCCCATTTCATAGTCATGGGCACTGAAGTTCAAAGAGATGATACAGTCAGTTAGATAATATAATCCAGGTAATACTGTGTAATAGCTCAATACTCAGTGGCTTAAAACCACAAAGTTTTCTCACTCATGCTACATGTCCCCAGCAGGGTGGAAGGGGGCTCTGCTCATTGTAGTCACCCGGGGGCTCATTATTTGAGCGGCCACCGTCTCCAATAATGCCAGTCTCAGTGCTTGAGGAACAAGAATGCTCCAGAGGAGGGTCTTGCACCAGCTGTGAAATGCTTGCCCCAGAAATGACATTAATTACCTCTGCTTGCCATTCACTGACCAGTACTGGTTACATGGCCCCAACCAACTATGTTGCAGGGATGGCAGAAAATATAATCCTATTCTGCACACCTAGGTGTGGAGAGCTGGAAGTATTCACTGAACAGCGCTGGTGAGAGAAGTGTATAGCCTGGCGATTAAGATTGAGGGTTTAAATTGAGGTTCTACCACTTACTTAGTTGTGGAACCTTGGACACATTACTTTATCTCGCCAAGCTTCTGTTTCCTCACTTTTTAAATGAGGAAATAATTATACCTTCATCAGGGAGTTTTAATAAGGATCCAATAAGATAATGCATTCACAGGACTTAGTATAAATAAACTTAGCATAGATCAGCTTGAGGCCAGCCCAAGTCGTACAAACCTGGGGACCATTTACCCATAGCTTTTGGAAATAAAAAAAACAGAATTATGTCTGAGGAAGAATGCAGGAGATGCATATACAGATATGTCAAGAAGAAAGGGTTCAGAGAAGAGTCAAAACCTTGGCATGAAGAGACAGGGCAAGAGAGAGATGCCCAAGAAGAGAAGAGTGGCAATTTTAAAACATGGCCACAAGTTCTTCCATACTCTCCTATGGAATCTGGGCAAGACTGTGACTGCTTTGACCTATAGAGTACAATGGAAGTGACACTGTGTCATTTCAGTGCTATGTCAGGTAGCTCTCATCTTGTTTGCTGAAACACTCGTTCTTGGATCTCTGAGCCACCACTGACCAACCTGAGGTCACCATGCTATGAGGAAGCCCAAGACATGAGAGGCCACATTTGGAACAACATTTGCCACTGATGCCAGCCAGAGTCATTCCAGACCAGGTACCAGATATGTGAGTGAAGAGCTTCCAGATGATTCCAGCCCTCAGAGGTCATCCCCCCACCACCCCTGCCGCCACCATCTGAGTCATCCCAGCTGAGGCCCTAGGCATCATGGAGTAGACGCAAACCATTCCCACTGCACCCTGCTGTCTTCCTGACCCACAGGCTGAGCAAAATAAAATGGTCATTTTACATCACTATATTTTGGCATGGGTCATGATGCAGCAATAGATAACCAGAAACACGAGAGTAGGGGAATGGTGATTATAGGTGAATGGGCAATTGTGTGGATCAGTACAAGAGACAAAAGCCTGGATATTTTACTGGATCTAATAATATGCTTTCCTGGGAAAAAAATGGGTCCATTTAAACGGCTGAAGGTAAAGGGACTTCCCTGGTGGTCCAGTGGGTAAGACTCCACACTCCCAATGCAGGGGGCCCGGGTTGGATCCCTGGTCGGGGAACTAGATCCTGCATGCATGCCGCAACTAAGAGTTTGCATGCCGCAACTAAAAAAAAAAAAAAAAAGAGTTGAAGGCAAAGTGTCAGTTTCTCTTTGACTTTGGATTTGGCCGCCAGGACTGGGCTTACGTAAGCATTGTGCTCTGATTTGGCACCTCCCATCTGGCCAGCTTCATTCATAAACCTGGCAATACGCTGCCCCTTCTCTTCCTACAGAAACCTGATTTTGATATATCTTCCACTCACCCTCTGGTTTCAGCTTTCTGTAGTAGTCTCGTCGTGCTGATTTGGCAAAGCTAACCTAACTGCCTCTCTCCTCCTCCCCCTCCTCCCCCTTCTCCTCCCCACCTCCGTCTCCGTCTTTTGGGTTGGTCAAAGAGTAGTACAGGCAGCTCACAAAGCTGTCACTGAGCTTTCTCAAATCTGCCTCCTTGTCACACTTACCTTCCCTTTGAGAAAACCCAGGCCATCAGGGACGTGTGTTTATCTACAGTAGCACTGCCCAAGGGCATCTCCTGAGCAGCTCAGAATCCTCCCTTCCAGGTTGACTCAAATCTTGAAAGAAGGGGAGAGAGTCTCCACTCCCTACCACCAAGCACATCTCTTCTCCCACACTTTCTGGAAGCCCCTCTCCCGACTCATGGACCAGGAATGTGCAGCATATCAGGAGGAGGATGTAGCCCACCACAGAGGCGTGGCGCCCATCTTATAAGTCATCCTCAGCAGGTGAAGGACGACTTTTCTAACACCCATTTTGTAGGTGGAAAAGTCCTAATCTTAATATTGCAGCACTGTATTATTTTCCTCCAATTCTTTACCCCATATGGTTTTGTTGTCAAAAGACTCAGGATTTTTGTAAAAGCTGAGATTTCCAAAGTTGTGTCCATTTTATACCTGTTTCTTAACAATTTTACAATTTTTACTGTGACACCCTACTTGCGATAATTTCCCAGCTGCATTTCCTCTTTCCTGAAAGTCCACTTCCTGAAAGTCCTGTTTCCTGAAAGTCTCATGAGCGTTCACACTGCGTCAGAAACCTTCGGTCTCCTTTCTTTATTCCCTCTGAATAACGTGATAGATCTTTAGCAAATACCCCTGAAATGTTGCTAACCTCTACAGAAGAGTTTGCAAAATGTGATCTTACCTAGCAGAAAAGAAAGAATAGACAAAAACTTGACAGGCATTTTAAATCAGGTTCCAAAATGATCTGCACGTTCCTTTCTGGATGATATCAGCTGCTCTTGATTAAGTCAATTAAGAATCTCTGAGAATATATACATTTTAATCTCTCTCTAAGCCTCTGTTTCCTCAGCTGTAAACTAGTGACTCTGAGGGTAGATTTAAACAAGACGTCACATGTAAAGTACAACCATTGCATGGCATTTAGTTCTCAAGAAATGCTGCTTATTTTTCACTGCTCCCCTAACGACACCCCTACCCCTTCTCTGGAGGCCTTAAAATACCCTTGACTGTTTGGCATCATCTGAAATGTTCTAAAAGACTAAAACTTATATACTAAGGATTGAAGTTTCAGCTTTCACTTTGGGGAGGTTGACACCAGGGTGCGACATCAGTCTGAGTCTGTTTTCAAAGACTGATAGAAAAATGACCTGGGTTAGCTCCCAGAATGTAGGTCAGGAGACACTTTTCCATCTTCCTCCCTGTAGATGGGCTCCTGTTAACCTTGTGAGAGGCTCCGGTTTAGGTGGTGTCAGCAGATTTATCAGGGGCGTGTTGGAGGCTCGTGAGAATCAGCAGTTTTGCTTCACTGGGGTTTCCATGAGAGCCTGCTTTTGCCTCATTTCACGTGAGTTCGCGTGAAATGTGAAATAATGGAATAATTTCAAGGAAACAGCGATCTAGACCCTTGAGTTTCTCATGGCCCTTGTACTAAATCATAAATCAACTCCCATTCACTTGAAGTGGAGCCCCCACCTGGATTTTCCAGAAACTTCTGAAGAAGGTAGCAGACGTTTTGGATAGGACTGTGAAATCGCCAGACGGATTGTTGGCTTTCTGCCTCTCTTTTCTTATTTAATCCATCCTAGTAAAGGCTGAGAATAATGAACCTTTTATATATTTTCATCTCAGAGGTCAGGAAGCTGAGGTTTAGGGAAAGGAAGTAACTTAACACATAATCTGCTTGTGCAGTGGTCTGGACCACAACTCAGATGGCTCAATTTTCTATTCCAGTGTCTTTTCTCCTTGCCATGCTTCCATTCTCTTAGTAAAATATTGATTGTTGCATATTATATACTAGGTACAAGGATGTGGAAAGTGATTTTTCAGAATGGAAAAACCAGACTTGAACACTGTATGTAGACACATATAATTAAATAATCCATATTTGAGTAAAGAACTGAGTCTAAACAGGATGGAGATTTTCAGGTTCTCTGGTCAAGCTGGTTGTATTTAGGCATGGGGTCTTCTGGACAGACGACAGGAAGGGAACGGCACTGTGGGGTCAATCAGGTACACCCAAATGGCACAACATGAATAATCTCATCATTAATGAATTATGAAAATCTTAATGTCAGGGCATTATGATAATTTTAATGCTTCTGTCGGGTAAGATGCCCTTACCGAGTGCCTTTCTGTTACTATGATCTTTCCCCTGCATCACCTACCAGCTGCCCTACCTCTAACAGCTAAAAAGGTTAATATCTGGGACAGGAGGAGACTTCCAGAGCCCCCTTATGTGCTAAGACTAGCATCTTATCTGAATCTTTTATTTTAGTTCACTATTTTAATGTGTATTCTAGTTATGCTTCTCCAAGTTCCTTGCAGAATGGGGTTGTGTGCTAATAATGAAATACAAAACATATTGTTTTTTCAATTATTTCAAAGAAATATACATTAGATGCCTTAATGTAAACTATAGAAATATTAAAGCCTAGGATAGCCATCATCTTGCCAAAAGATGAAGAAAAAGATTCCCGTTACATAAGTCTGGCATTTAGTTACTGTTCCTTTAACAGTGATTAATAATGGAATAGCCAATCACCCTACCTTCTGTCCATTTTTCTCCATTTAACTAATAATAAGGATCCAAAGACTCGGAAGTATTCATTGCGTAGATTGGACTCCAGATATCATCTATGATTGAAATATAATGTAATTTAGGAAGAAAACATCAAACTCTTTTCATTTCAGACTCCATCTATCCATTATCAAAGGCAGAAGTCTTAGCACATTTTTCTTCAGGGAATCTGTGATGTTTAGAAAGCTACAGCCATAAGCATTTTTTTTCTTTTTTAATGAATCTCAAATTTGAATGGGCATCAAAATCACCTGGAGGACTTATTAGAACACAGATTGCTGCTCTCCACACCCAGAGTTTCTGATTCAGTGGATCTGGGATGGGGCCCAAGAATTTGTATTTCCAAGTAGAGATGCAGACACCGCTGGTCCTGGGACCACACTTTGAGAACCGCGGACTTATGGTAATGTGACTGCTGGGCGAGTGCCTGGATGAGAAATAGGAAGATCAGTACACCTTGGGAGGTATTGTCTTTATTGTGGAAGAATCTGAAGACTTCTTTACTAAGGGTTGAGCAGAGGACCCAAACTCAAAGGAGAAGTAACAGACCTAAAACACATCAGGCCAATTCTGGCCCAAGGTAAGTGAAGTTGGACTTCAGTAAAGGAAAATCTGGAGATCTAAACTGCTGTCAGGGGTGAGCGGTAGAAAATGGTCATGTGTGGAACTCAGCGGAGCTGTGGGCATTTGGCCCTCCTTGTTCGATACCACCACCATCCTTGTAGTCAATATATTCTGGTTTCTTCTTCTATACACCTGGGATGATACCTTCTCCATCTTGTTTTTGGGTTCATTCTTTTCTATCCATCCACTAAATAGGTATTTCCATGGTTTAAATCAATAGTCTCTCTGGGTCATCTTGTTCTTTCATGCTTTCAGTTAACACCTACCAGTAACCTCTCTTAAACTTCGGAAATGCCTTTTCTAAATTCTTCAAACATATATCCTATAGGCACCAAATATTCCACATATCCAATATTAAAAATGTTGAGCCCACAATGAACCCACAATGCATCTCAGTTAATGATTTCATCCACCGAATTGCCCATGCAAAAACCCTAGAAATCCTCTGAATTCCCCCTTCTCCCTCATCCTGCCCCATCCACCAATTCTCCAGACCCTGACAACTCTATGACCTGACCATCTCTTGCCTCTGTCTCCTCTTCTCCATTTCCACAGCCACACCTGACATCCAGGCCCTTATCAGTGCCTTCCTAGACTACTGAAATAACCTCTCACCTTCCTGAGTCAATCTGCCACTCTGTCTTCTGCCAAACAACTTCTATTCCTACCATAAAAACATAATTTTAATTCTTGCAGCTCAAAAATTCAAATTGTTCCATATCTCCTCCATTATTTACCTCAAACGCCTCGGCAAGGCATCTAAGGCCTTGCATGACATAAACCCAAACTACTTTATCAGCCTCCTCCTCTTCTTGCTCACCTGCCCCTAAATTTCCATCATAAACGAACTAGCATTGTTGCTGAATTTGCCATGTTCTTTCACTCTACTGGCCTTGACTAGTTGCTTTTTCTGCATGGAATGTCTTTCCTACCCTTATCTGCTCTGTAAATCGTATTTGCCCTTTCATACCCAGCTGGCTTATCACTGCCTCTGCAAGGTTTCCTCAGCTGTGCCAGGTTGAGTTGGTTACTCTCTGCTTTGTGCTTTCTTGGCAAATCAGAAGTGGCTTGATGACAGCACACAATACATTATAATCATTCTATATCTGTGTCCTTCATGAATACCTCTAGGGCAGAATCCACAGCTGTCCTGCCCCAGCATCTAGCATAGTATCTGGCACAAAATGGATGTCAATATATGTTTGTTGAATGAATGCTCTCAATTTCATGCTCCAAGAAATACAACCCAAAGGGATGTCAATATTATGCCATGGTATTTCTTTTTGTGAGTAAGAGACAATTCAATATATAATTTTCACATTTTTTCAGCAGCATAAAATAAACAATGTTTGGGCATTACCTAGGAAATGTATTCAGTTTTCCTCTTGTTTGGATCATTTCCAGCGTGTATCTGTGTCAACTAGTCCTCTTGTCTATAATCCTCCTCTTGGAATAAGATGTTCATTTCATACTTTTATTGCATGCTTGTCAGGAGTTGTAAGCTCTATAAAAGAAGCTCCCTGCATTTATCATAAACTGGAAGCTGTAATTGGGAAATGCACAAATGTACTGGGATAGACTCCAGGCAGGTGACTGCCACCAAAGAGACAAATCAAGAATCTGAAAGGGAGACAGACACCTCCATCTTATGGGTGGGCAGTGGGGAATCCTAGCAAAGGAGGCCCACTATGAACAGCCATGGGTCTGGAAGCTCAGGTTTCTCTATTTATCCATGGGTAAATTTCCAAGTAACCCTACCTATTTTGCCCATGACCTCTAACAAGGTAAAGACATTCTTCACACCACCAAAAAGTTGAACTCTCTCAGGCATTAGATGTCTGTTACCAAATACTGAAAAGGTGAGCAAGTAAAAGAGGGAGTGAAGTCTTTTATGCCCAGAGGTCAACATTAGAACAAAGGAGTGGAATTCAGAGAGAAACAAGATTTTGTCTTAAATTAGGAAGGTTTTCCTGAAAACTAAATCAGGTCAACTCTGCTCAATGAGTTAGGATGTTCCCATGATTGAAAGATAGCCTGGATGGTGATATGCCCTGGGTAACATAAAGATGACTTATCCTGGGGGAGGAATATACAGGGGGTGACCTGGGATTCTAAGAGGCAGATCATTCTGTGCAAGCCTGATCTCCTTACTTCATCTCTTAGCCTCCAGAGAAAACGCCACCACCTGAAGACTTAGGATAGCGGCTGTACATTCTTTGGATAACCGCCATCTTGAATCATGAACTGCATGGCAAGTCTTCCCCTCTCTCTCCTTGACACAAGGCTTTGAGTGGGTGTTACAAGGATGAGCCTCCTGTAAGAATTCTCCAGGCAGAGATTTGAGGGAGGCGGATTCAAATAACAGCAGAAATGTTCAGTTTTGTCCTGATTTTCATGGCTTGTTGCACAGCCATTCACATGTTTCTTTGTATGAGCTGTATAATAACCAGCTTTCAAAAGGACAGACAGCATAATGAATGGATTGTAAAACATGCTCATAAAAACAGTAGAGTGTGTCTAGAAGTGTTATCTGCTTTTGATTTACTGTGTACCCTGTTTTGCATTTTCACATCATTTGCAAGTTTTCTATTAAAAATAGGCATTTAATGGGCATGCAATTAAATTTAATTTTTCTTCTTCTTCCCCCCAAGGTGATTTTTAAAAAGTGTGTGTTTGGTGAGGGGGGAGGGGTGCATTTTACAGTCCTGACAGAACATGGATATTATAGCCATCGAGTTCATTACAGGGTAATTAATGCATGTTAAGTATCTTGTAAATATTATGTGGTAATAGCTCTAAATAAATACACACTCCACTTGGAAAGATCTGCTCCACCCCTGCCACAGGGAGTGAGATGCTCCTAATTAATGCCTTTAGAAGAGGATCCTGTGTCACCTTGGATAGTCTTGGGAAATTACAGCTCTAGTTTGTGGAAGGCAGCAGTGAATGGTTAATTACAGAACCTTGACATGCCCGGTGCCTGTCCCACCTGGGCTAAGTGGGTCGGACAGGCCCACCTGGCTCGCTCTCTTCCTTGGAAGGCTTTGTTAAAAAGCAGGCTGTGCAGCTGTAGTTGTGCTGCTGGGAGCCATTCCAGCCCCAGGAAGATAAAGCTTTCCAGGAGGACCTGCTGGCAAGTGCTTGATCTTCTTGGAGCTCTTCAGTCCAGGATGGGGGGCTCTATCTGGTGAGCGAGAGGCACCGCTGTTGTTGATGTTATTTATGAGTATGGGTTTAAATGATGCTTCCTGTTGACCTGCTGCTTGGTTTACAGATGGCCTCTGCCAGGTGTTGGTGTGTGGGGCTTGGGATCCTGTCTTAGCACCTTGGAGTTATTGTCAGGATGCTGAGTGTCTCCACGGCCACTTTCCCAGAGACCTTCAGAGTACAGCAAAGTGACAGAAAGGCTCTTGCATCTCTGGGTCCATTTCTTTTTTCAAGTCAGCTGGGCCCAGGCTGATGTGTCATGCACCAAGATCATGGCATCAAAATAGTTATAGGGGTAAAAGTTTAACATAAATCAACTTTCGTTCATACCTAAACACTTCTGCACAGTACTCAGTGATTCTCCCTTTTTCCAAAGATGTTCACATATTGATTTATTTGTCTATCTATGACTTCTATGCTCTTCGGATGTCAGCATATGGAGATGGGATTAACTGTCCAGAGCAAGCTTTCCTGTGCCCTGGCAAAGTCTTCCTCTCCTACCTTTGAAAGAATACTGCCCCTAAACCTCTCACCTGGTACCCGGAATGCCTAAAGAAGAAAACCAAGCCTTAACACCTTCAATGAGAGAGGTGTTTCAAATGCCAACCTCTGGAGTTGAGATTCAAATGTAGGTAAATGCAGATATAGAATAGATCCTTTAGTCAGAGTTTAACAGTAGTGAGTTCCTGAAGGCTTGAGATTCCTGTGGAGAATGATACCTAGAATAGGGCACCGGGGCCTGCTGGTATGGCTGAAGGAACCAAAGGCAAACTTGATCCACTTCAAGATGAGAAAGTCCAAGTACTGAAACACCATGGACATGGATATTCACATTGCTGGATATTCATGATGCCAGCAAGAAAATGTGGTGAATTCCCAGAGCATCAAGATCAACAGACAAACCAAATGAGGATATTGAGCTCACGGTGTCAGTTGCAGGCAGGGACTACTAAAAGTCTGGGCAGAAGTATGGGGCAAGGAGATAATCCTTGTAAAATACTTAAGACAGAGCCTGGCAAAAGTGAATATTCAATACATGCTGTGTCATCATTATTAAGGAATGTGCCCTCTTCTCTCAGCATGGTAGTGATGCTAGAGAAAATCACACCTCTTGTTCTGATGGAGACATAAAGGGAACCTCACGAGGTAAGGGCAGACATTTTTTAGCACCGTTACAGAAAAATCATTCTGACGCTTGTTTAAAATGCCAAGGAAGACTTTATTCAAAACTATTGCAATGGGGGAGAGAGATTGAACTCAATTCCAAATACAACAGGGACAGTGGGGTTGCATAGCCCATGGGCTTGGTGAGGGAGTGCATGGAAAATTATTAAGAGGAACTTGGTTAGGTATCAAGGGTTTTGGAAGAGGAACTTGATTGAGTATCAAGGGTAGGGGATTCTCAAAAAAGGTGTCTTAGCAGGTCTCTTTGCTAAAAGTGGGCTTGGCTGGCAAGGACTAGGTCTAGTCAAGAAGCAAGCTTAAGGGACCCTGACTAGGGCTGGGTCAAGGAGGGAGACTTTGTTAATCCCTCTTCTCATTCAAGGAAAAAAGAGTCATTATTCTTTCCTCTGGACAGTATAAGTCAATTTCTGTTTGGTCAGCTTTTGTTCATTAAGTACCAACTGACCCATCTCTTGAGACTTGGTGGTAGAGGATATTTCCTGGTTGGTGTGAGCCAGCAGACATTTAAAGAATACCTACTTTTTGGAAGATACTTGGTTCTACTTTGTGAAGATGGGAGTTTGCTCTTAGAAGAACAATGGATTTACATCACACAAAAGAAGTGTATCAGTCAGGATTCAACCAGAAAAACATAACCAATAGGGAGGATATATTTTCTTTAATTTATTACAAGAAATTGGCTTATGTGATTGTGGCGGCTGGTTGAGTCCAAAATCCACTGGGCATGCATGCCATCAGGGAGGGAGGGTCATGGACAGTCTGAAGCTGTGGTTCACAGGAGGAACCGTTTCTCTCCCTGGGAAGCCCCAGCCCTGCTTTTATGGCTTTCCAATGGATTGAATCAGGCTCACCCAAATTATCCAAAATAACCTCCCTTACTTAAAGTCAGCGGATTAGCAACACCTGGATTAGTGTTTGATTGTAGCTGGGGACCTTGGCTGAGTCAGGTTGTTACATAAACAAACAAACAAACAAACAAAAAAACACATAAGGCAAAGCTTTGTTCAAAAAAAAAATGCAAAACTTGGAAATAAGGCCAAAAAGATGGTAACATGACCTTTTAGTGCCATATTAGAGCTTTTTCTAATATGTCCACAGGAGGGTCATCTGACTCTCTTGGGTTTGTAACTGGCTTTAACCGAAAACTGATTTAGGCTCAGACATTTCACAGTCCTATACAGTTGCAGGCCAATTTGCAGAAAACTGGTGAGGCATGATGATTTTCCTTTTTTTCTGCTTGGAAAAGAAGAAGACAAGCCCAAAGGTTTTACTACCCTGTAGGACATTAACTAGTTTTGTACCTACCTTGGCAGTCTTACTTCAGCCCTCTCTTCCCCATGGATTGTATAAATCCTGATTTCTCATATTCCATCAAATCAGTCCTGTCATTCTGCTGGTTGCCTCAGTAAAGAGTTAAATAAAGCTCTGACACGTATTCATTATCTGTTTGTATGAAAATGTTGTTTGTAATGATTTGAGAATTGTGCTCTGACGGGTTCAAAGGAGGGTGTAGGTAAGGATGGGGCTGGTAGGGGAAGAATGAGACTATGGGATGAGAGGGAAGGGAGTGGGTGTCTGTGTATAAAGGGGTAAGTTTCAATCCAAGGGGAGCAGAGCAGGTGTCACTGGCTGGATGGAGACAGACCCTTGATTTAGTAATTCGGAGGGAAGGACAAGGCCTGTTAAGACTGAGTTTGTTGAATTAACCAGCAACAATTGCCCATAAAAATGCCCTTCCTACCAACCCAGAAACCTGAGAGAGAGAGAGAGAGAGAAAATACATTCTCACATAATTTATATATAAACCAAATAGTGAACCTCTGCAGTGGTATAGTGACTGTGGTGTGATGGTGTAATTGAAGGTCAAAAACGAGAGATACTCTGGACTATCGATTCTAATACCTGTGAAATTCCTACTGCTAGTTGATCCTTTGGCTTCAGGCTTTGACAAAACTGATTAAAAGCTTAAGATTATCAACCACTCACAGCTAAACCCTAATTGTTTTTATCATGTAAACTAATCCCACGTTAGGACAAGCGTTTCTGTTGTGGTGGTGATGGTAAAGCATGCATAACGAAATTTACTACATTAACCATTTTAAAGTATATGATTCTGTAGCATTAAGTGCAATCACCATGTTATACAACCTTTGCCTCTGATTAGTTCCAGAACATTTTCATTACCCCAGAAGGAAACTTTGTACTCTTTAAGGAGTTCCTAATCCTTCCCCCAATCCCTAGCTACGACAAAATTGCTTTCTGTCTCTGTGTGTTGTGGATTGTTTTTTTGCGTCCTCCTAAAATTCGTGTGCTGAAACCCTAACCCTCAATGGGATGATATTAGGAGGTGGGACCTTTAGGACATAATTCACTTAGACTTATTTTATTTTTTTGCTTTGTTTTTTGAATTTTATTTTATTTTACTTTTATACGGCAGGTTCTTATTAGTTATCTATTTTATACATATTAGTGTATATATGTCAATCCCAATCTCCCAGTTCATCCCACGACCACCCCCAGCTTTCCCCCCTTGTGTCCTTAAGTTTGTTCTCCACATCTGTGTAGGATGTAATTCAGTTTAGATGTGGTCATGAGGGTGGGGCCCCTGTGATGGAATTGGTGTCCTTATAAGAAGAGGAAGAGATGAGGGCTCTCTGATGTGTTGGCCATGTGAGGACACAGTGAGAAGGCAGCTAGTTATCTACAAGCTAGGAAGTGAGTTCTCACTGGACATGGAACCTGTTGGCACTCTATTTTGAACTTCCCAGGCTCCAGAACTGGGAGAAATGTGTTTGTTGTTAAAGCCACCAAGTCTATGGTATTCTGTTATAGTAGGCTGAGCTGACTGAGACACTATGCATTTTTGTATTCTGATTATTTCATATGTGTGGCCCTTTGCGTACCTCACTTTTTTGTTTTTGTTTTTAATTTATTTTTTTATTGAAGTATAGTTGACTTACAATGTTGTGTTAATTTCTGCTATACAGAAATGTGATTCAGATATATATATATATATATATATATACACACATACATATACATTCTTTTTTTTAAATATTCTTTTCCACTATGGTTTATCACAGGATATTGAACATAGTTCCCTGTGCTATACAGTAGGACCTTGTCGTTTATCCATCCCATATATACTAGTTTGCATCTGCTAACCCCAAACTCCCACTGCATCCCTCCCCTCCCCCTTGACAACCACAAGTCTGTTCTCTATGTCTGCGAGTCTGTTTCTGTTCCACAGATAAGTTCATTTGTGTCATATTTTAGATTCCACATATAAGTGATATCATACAGTATTTGTCATTCTGACTTACATCACTCAGTATGATAATCTCTAGGTCCATCCATGTTGCTAAAAATGGCATTATTTCATTTTTTTATGGCTGAGTAGTATTCCATTGTATATATGTACCACATCTTTATTCATTCATCTGTCAATGGACATTTAGGTTGCTTCCATGCCTTGGCTATTGTGAATAGTGCTGCTGTGAACATAGGGGTAGCACGCGTGTTTTGGATGGAAGGAAATGTAAGTGTTGGAGAGCCAGAGTCCATGTCAGAGGAAGAGCAGAGAGGGAGTGAATGAGTTGAAAGGAGAAGATGTGGTCAGAGGCAGCTTGCAGAGCCCGTCTGCAAGTCAGGAAGGAGAGGCGTGGTGGTGAAAGCCTGGGTGACCTTAGCTTACTTCCCTGGTCTACCTCCATTTGTGATTTCTGAAGAGATACAAATGTCTAGAGGGAACAGCTTAGGCTGCAGGTGTGATTTTTCTGAATGATACAGAGTAAAAGTGACCATAGTCTCTGAGTCCACTGGGAAGGCATCGTTCAGTGATCTGGGGAGGTACCTGCCAGGTGGGTCTGCACACAGGCTCTGCACTCAAGGTCAGAGGCTCTTGAGGCCTCCTTGACGCCACGGACATCTTTCCCTTTCTCTGACCCAAGTAAAGAAAGCATTCCATTTGATGGTGTGCATCTGCATCCCCCAACCTGCAACTACTCAAACCTATGATTGAATTGCCAGGCAATGTGAAGCCCTGCTGATTCCCCACAATTCAGGCAAAGCACATGGGGGCCCTTTCAGGAGCCAGGCATGCTCCAATCAAGCCACTCCACGTACAAGTCTCTAATAGTACAGTAATCAGTGATAATCACCCATACAGTTTATGTACAGGAGGGCCTAATAGGATTCATGCCTCTGTGGTGAATACATTTTCATTTATAGGACTAAATGCAGGCATACATTACTTGTTTAATTAAAAAGAAAATTCTCCAGCCAACAATTTGCTCCCTCTCCTGGATGCACACTACATATATTACTGATGTTTCCTTTAAATCTACTGGTTACCTGTTCCTCTGGTCACTTGTCGTTGTGTGTGACTGCCTGCTGTTTGTGAAGGTAAACCTCTGCTCCTGGTTTCTCTTCGCTGAGAAATCAGGGCCCCTGTGTGTTACTCGCATGCTGACACCGGTTCAGGTCCCCAGACAGGTGATGGTCCCTTGGAAGTGCAGGGTGTGAACATAGGATGCCAGAGGGCAGCGGCTGCCAGGTCAAGCCAGGGGAACAATCACTTGCAGCTCATGATTTATAGGAGTCTTTTGATAACTCTTGCTTTTTTTAAGAGAATGAAATAATGCCATTTGCAGCAACATGGATGGACCTGGAGATTATCATACTAAGTGAAGTAAGTCAGACAGAGAAAGACAAATATCATATGATATCACTTATATGCGGAATCTGAAAAAAAATAGGATACAAATGAACTTATCTACAAAACAGAAACAGCTCACAGACTTAGAGAATGAACTTATGGTTATCGGGGGGGAAGGGTTGGGGAGAGGGATAGTTAGGGAGTTTGGGATGGACACGTACACATTGCTGTATTTAAAATAGATAACCAACAAGGACCTTCTGTATAGCACAGGGAACTCTGCTCAATATTCTGTAATAACCTAAATGGGAGAAGAATTTGAAAAAGAATAGAAAAAGAAAGAAATAAAATAAAAAAACTACAACCCTTGCTTTTTTTTCTTCTGGTTCTCCTCTCCTTAGCCCCTGTCCTGGATGCAGCCAGCTGCCAATCAGTGCACGTACATCTGGGGCGCTTCTCTCGTTTAAGAGCAGACCTCTCAAATAAATGGATGACTTAATGGACAGTCTTGCTGAGCCCCACATATGAGAAGATGACTGGGCTTGAAGGGACTAAATTGAACACCAGGTCAGGTGGAGAAAGTGGCATCACCAACTGTCACTCGGCCTTGACGATATTCAGGTGTGCTCTTCTGTGTTGACGACTCAGGTATGCTCTGAGTGCTCTCAGAGGTACTGTGTTTCTGATCTTGAAATGCTTTTCCTTTCACAGATGCTATTACTCATTCACTTAGGTTATGAGGATGAGCAAGAGGGCATAACTACCTTCTAGGAGCTCATGGGTGGTGGTGAAGGGGCCGGAAAGAGCACTCACGTAATTCAGTGTGTTTCCTATAGAAAAAGGTTGAAGGAGATTTGAAAGAATGATTAAAGAACAAGTAATGAAGTTGATGCAGGATGGGATATAAGGGTAAAAACAAGGTGAGGAACAGGAAATAGAGGCAGGAATGGTGAGCAGTTAGGAATTTTAAATACAAGCTTTACTGCTTTTTTGGTTGTTTGTTCTTAACAGTTCCTCTACTTCTCCTAGCTTCTATTTGCTTCTCCATAAACTGGGAGTAACAAATCTGTGGCAAAATAATACTTTGAAATATTAACTCAGGCTTATCCCCTGGTCTTCCTGTCAGCCTGCTTACAAGGTTGGCCCTTGGCCGTTGTCTGGTAACTTGGATTTTGGGAGGTTCCCACCAATTTCACTGAAAAGAGCGGCCTCACTGTGTCTAAACTATTTGTATGAACAATGTGGTTTATGCCGAACACCTGCTTTCCTTCTGGGAGTCTTGGATTTGGGTGCCTGCGAGGCAGAGGGTGCCTGCGTGACCAGCCCCCAACAAAATCCTTGGGCACTGACTCTCTAATGAGCTTCCCTGGTAGACGACACTTCACATGGGTATTCACAACCCATTGTTGGGGGAATTAAGCACAACCTGTGTGACTCCACTGGGAAAGGAGTCTTGGACGCTTGCACTTGATTTCCCACGCACCTTTTGCTTTGTATGTATTTTTCATTCTAACGCATCATAGCCACGAGTACGACTTTATGAAGATTCCTATCAGCGCTCCTTGCAAATAATTGAGCCTGGGAGTGGTCTTGGGGACCCCTCCCCCACCGCACAGTCAGCTAAAATATTCTTATTTGCTCTGAGAAGGGATGGCACAATGAATATCAATCCATTACTGGCTTTTGAGTCTCAAAAGCCTAGGCTGAGAGGGCCAGAGGCATTGAATGATGAGTACCTCATGATCAGTCCCTCCCTCCCCTGCCAACCAAGACTCAAACGTATTCCCAGGAAGAGGGAAGAGAAGGAGGGAGGAGGGAAGAGTGGACACTGAAAGTGGAGACCCGGACATCGATCCCTGTCCTCCTCTCCCTCGAGCTGAGCCCTTGGCAGCAAGAAGAAAACATGTACAGTTCCAGGGGATCTGAAAGCAAAGGGACCTGAACCACCTTTGGTGGACTCTGAGGAGGTTCCATGACTCAGGGTAGACTTGGGAGAAGGGGGCGTAGGCAAACTGGCCTGACACAGCCTTGCATGTGGATCAGACAGAAAACCACGTAGAAACAAAAACTCTTTACCGGGATGCCAGTGAGGACAGGTAGACTCACCCGGGAGCAGAGGCCCCACCCTCAGCCCTGGCTGTCTGCTGATGCCTTGGTACCAAGTAAGCCCCTCACAGCACAGACACAACTCCAGGGAAGCAGGGAAGACATAGTAATAAGGAACGTTGTATCTTGTGCACAGCTGAGTTTGTGACCTGCAGCTTGTAGGAAGCGATAGAGCTAGAATTCAAAACCATGAAGGTAGGAGATTAAAGCCTATTAGATCCAAGTGTAGACCTCTTTACCCACAACCACACCTGGTCATGTCTAAAAATGTATTGCTTTCAACCTCAGCCGAGGTGTGAATGTCATTCCACATCTTTCTCAATGTCTGTTCAGCTACCTCTCTCATCCCCCGCAGCAGATACTCAACATCTGTACCTCTTTGTTCGAAAACATTTGCTGGCTTTTGGAGTGAGTGAATATAGGGTGAAGGGATTAGAAGATGTTGTCAAGAGAGGGTTTAAATCAATGGCCCCTTGAGTTTGGGCAGGATAGAGACGGCATTACAGCCATAGCATACAGAGGCAGTGCAGGTTTCACTTGCAGTCGAGCTGATCAAGGCTTCTTAGGGGGGACAGGATTCACTTGAATCATGAAGAATAGGTAGGATGTTGCTGGAAGGTGATTAGGTAGCTCTTTGCACTGGAGGAGAAGTTTTGAGCAGTGGTGCAAATATTTTAAACTTTAAATTGGTACTTAAATTGTGTATAAAACTATTTCAGTAGCTCATATTCTATTTAAATTTCTCTAAAGCACTCATCCATACATTGTTTTGCTACCCCTCCATCTTTGTCATCTGCGATCTCTTTTTTATCCCTTATATGAGACCTATGCCTTGTCTCCTACACCTCACCTAGCCCATCCATAGCTTTAAATATGAGGGAATTTCTATTTCTGCCCTCTACCTTCAATCAGAATCAGGAAGAATATCCCCAGGACTCCACTGGAATAGATGGTACAAGCTTGTCTCTTCATTTATCTCCTGCATCACATATGCAGATATAGCCTCTTTTCATTTGGACTTCGTCTAAATACATCTTCCTTTATCCCAATAGGAAAAGACTGAAAAAACTTTATTAGACTAACCTGAAAGGGCAGCTATGTAATTTGTTTTCTTTTCTGACTTTGTTATTGTTTGTTTTAAATTAAAACATTCTTTTTTTTTTTTTTAAGCAAATTGA
Source organism: Balaenoptera borealis (assembly GCF_965194805.1). Taxonomy (NCBI): domain Eukaryota; kingdom Metazoa; phylum Chordata; class Mammalia; order Artiodactyla; family Balaenopteridae; genus Balaenoptera; species Balaenoptera borealis. The sequence continues at coordinate 77,482,965 of NC_138872.1, forward strand.
TTTTATTATTTATTTGTTTATTTATTTTTGGCTGTGTTGGGTCTTCGTTTCTGTGCGTGGGCTTTCTCTAGTTGCAGCGAGCGGGGGCCACTCTTCATCGCGGTGCGCGGGCCTCTCACCATCGCGGCCTCTCTTGTTGCGGAGCACAGGCTCCAGACGCGCAGGCTCAGTAGTTGTGGCTCACGGGCCCAGTTGCTCCGCGGCATGTGGGATCTTCCCAGACCAGGGCTCGAACCCGTGTCCCCTGCATTAGCAGGCAGATTCTCAACCACTGCGTCACCAGGGAAGCCCAAATTAAAGCATTCTTAATTGATCAGTTTGAGAGAACATCTTTTGATCCTGCACCATAAAACATGAGGAAACCAGGGTACCAATATTACCTTTCAACTTATTTCTCCTTTTTGCTTTTATTTTGGCTGATTATATAATTTCTAAGTTGTCATGTATAACATTGTCAGTTGTTTTGTACTTAATTCTGTGGAAAATTGGATTCGATTCCAGTATTTTTGCCAACATCTCATCATTATTCACTTCTTGGCTGAAGTTTATTCTTTGGTAGCTTATTCAAGAAAGGCTCATAGGGAATGTATTACCTAAGCTCTTGTAGGACCAAAAGTGTTTTTATACTTGAGTGACAGTTAGGTTGGATATGAAATTCTTCAATTAGACTCCATTGATATTGCTCAAGTGTTTTCTAGTGATGAACCTTGCTATAGAGTAATGGGAAGCCAGTTGATTTCTCTCTTTTTATACGAGAAATTTGGTATTTTTTAAAAACTCGGCTTTGCTTTTACCTCCTTTCTTTATATTTGAAGCCTAGTAACTTTATTGTCTTAGTAATATTGATTCTCTGTCAAGCTTTTCCAGGGACACAGTGTGTATTTTCAATACATAAGTTCAAATCTTTTGTTTCTCAATGTTTTTCTTGAATTATTCCTTTAAATACATTTGATGTTATTTTGTTTAGTTCTCTTCTCCAGGGCACTAATTATATTTATGCTGAGAAACAATGTAGCTACTTAATGGCTACATGAACTTAGGCAAGTTGCCTCACCTCTCAGAGTTTGTTTCCTTTTCTAAAAACTGGAGTAAAGACCCTCAGAAGGTTGTTGTGAAGATTAAATAAGCTAATATATGTAAAGTGTCCTGGACTGGGCCTGGCATGTATTATGCACTGTTAGCTCTTATTCTTTTTATCTATTCTGCCTGACTTCCATACCTCTCATTTCCTCTCTTATCCAGTGGTAAACACTTCAGAGCTCAGTCCGAAGCTGGGGGTTAGTTAATAGAATGTCCTTTCTTGATGGGCCCTGGGCTAGACCCTAATTCAGACAGATTAATTCTTTTTCTTTGCCCAATATTTATTGCTAGAAATTTCTTTTTATATGGCCCCAAATATCCATCCTATAATTGCCAAACATTCTTCCTGATTCAATCAGTCAAAATAATTTATTGAGTGTCTACTATGGGCCAACAATTATACTAGGCACTCTTAAAAGATAACCTGAGGGATATTAAAAATTTTAAGAGTTTCTCTGAGCAAAAATTGATTTGAATTGGGCAGCATCCAATCTAGCAGATAGAGAGAAGCTCTGAGGGGCTATACAGAATTTATAGCCAGAAGGGAGCAGGAATAAGAAAGTTATGCTGGGCAAAAAAACAGGTGGATTGCTGAAAGTTACTTTCCTTTAGGTGATGGCCAGGGTTTATCAGGCAGATTACCAAAGTAGTGCTGACCAGGGGATTCCTGCTTGAGTAGCTTAAGATTCCATTTTTCGGAGAGCCAAAACTGTAATTAAGTTAAGCCTTGGTTTGGTGACACAGGGCTTAGCATAAGTGACTCCATTATGGGCTTATTGTCTTGTTTTTGTTTTTATCAGTTTCCTCCATTTGATCAGACTCTCAGCTTATCTGAGAGACTTGATAAAAATGTAAGGTATTAGTGCCACTCCCAGCTACCACTCTCGAGTTCTCACTGTTGCTGCTGAATCTTTGTGTGGTGTTCATGTTCTTTAAGTTGGTCATTCTCTTTGCTCCAATGTTCTGTCCTTACACAGATCATTTGCTTGGTGATTAGTGCCTGCAAACATGCATTTAAAACTTTTGGGAGAATACAGAGCACCAGGGAGACTATTATGATTACTCTTAGAAGGATAATTCCTAATGTCTGGAGTGCAGTTTGTAGCTATGGTCCCCAAGAACCAAACCAATCAAAATCAAATAAGTCAGAGAAAGACCCCATTGAACGAGTCACTTTCTTAAGCCAACTGACCATATATAAACTTTGGTCAGAGAGTCTAAGGATTTTTGTTGGGCAGTTGTTGCTTTAGCAGCAGATTCAGGGATAGTTGCCAGAGTTAAGGAACACTCCCTTCCCATACATTAACAGAGAGAAAAGCAATCAGCAGCAAAAAGGCAATGGAATAAAGGTTTCATATTGGAGATGAAGATCTTGATCTTGGGAGAGCTGCCTACACAAGCTGTCCTCTGCTTCTTGGGAGGAACCTCCCTAGTCAATTTTCATTTTAGATCTCCAGCTGGTGTACAGTTCCAAGAGTCTGAAGAAGGAGTCCTTTTTAATTGGGAGTTGGGGACCCAAGGTTCAAATCCCTGAAGTTTGGCTGCTGTCTAGGTAGCAAGGAGGACCTGGTATAGTGCCTACTAAGGAGGTTCAAAGACAGACTTTGTTCTTAGTGATTCCAATCAAAAGGGCATGAGAAAATTGGAAATGTTAGTTTGGAGAGTGGTAGCCAGATATTTGAAGAAACTAGAAGAATTTGGAAATCAGTCCAATTTTCAGGTATATAACAAAACCTTAAGGACAAATAACAGGACTAGAATCTACTCTCTACAAAGGTGTGAACATAACTTTTCTCCCTTTAGTCACCCCTATTCTTACCAAATATAATCACAGTACAAATAATTTGTTTTCATTAAATGTGACCTGACAGTTTTTGTAAGTGCAGCAAGAATAGTGACTGACCATATAGGCTCTTTTTTTTTTTAATTAATTAATTGATTATATTTTATTTTTGGCTGTGTTGGGTCTTCGTTTCTGTGCGAGGGCTTTCTCTAGTTGTGGCAAGTGGGGGCCACTCTTCATCGCGATGCGCGGGTCTCTCACTATCGCGGCCTCTCTCGTTGCGGAGCACAGGCTCCAGACGCGCAGGCTCAGTAGTTGTGGCTCACGGGCCTAGTTGCTCTGCGGCATGTGGGATCTTCCCAGACCAGGGCTCGAACCCGTGTCCCCTGCATTGGCAGGCAGATTCTCAACCACTGCGCCACCAGGGAAGCCCCATATAGGCTCTTTTTGAGTCTGCTTTGCTGGAATATTTCATAATGATTCTCAGATTGAACTCTTAAAAGCCTCTCAAGGCTAGGAAGCTAAGCCAAAGACCTGCCATCAGATTTTGCCTGCCATACCTGTAGGTTGGGTGAATTCCTCTCTTCTCAAGGTCCCCCAAATATCCTGAGGTTATTGAGCCTGACAGGAAGTGACCTTCCTTGCTCACCTGGCAAAGCTGCCAGGAACCCTGTACCAAGACGATTTTCCCAGGGGAATTTATTGGCGCCATAAAGTCAAACTTAGCTCTTTAAAGCTGCCTGGTCATATCTGAGTCTATGCACGTCTCTCTCAAACATGACATTCCAGTCAAAGCCTTCGTAATATAACCAGCCTCCATTTGTGTCCTTTACAAGAACAGTTTCTTGTTGAATTTATGCAAATAACTGTACTGCTTGAAATAAGTATACTCACCAAGTTTCCAAATTCTGGAGGGTCCAGGTAGGGGGGAAAAGTAATTGTTTTATCTTAGTTCAAAAAGATATACTTTACCAAATTGCTTTTAAGTCGTAGATAGATTAAGAGGAAAAGTTTCCTTAAATCTGGGAAAACTAAATCTTAAAGAACCAGCAGTTTTTCAAACAAAAAGTCATACAAATTATAACCATCCTCATCAGTTCATTTAGTCCTGTGTAATTAATTCTTGTTCTGCTTGAATCTACTTTTTCCACCAGTTCTGGGAATTCTTACCCAGTTCAGTTTTATGATCTGAAAGTTATCAGAAACCTGTACTTGTCAGAGTTCTTTTCATGAGTCTCCTTGAGGATACAAAAGCAGAGTGAAACAATGTCTCTAAAACAAAACCCATAAAAATGGCCATGGTTAAAGATCTGGCGATAATTCATTATAATGCAATTGACAAGGAAATTTGCTTATTTCTGTGACTTACAGCATTTCAAGATAATAACTAGAATTATAACTGAAAATGCTAAACCAGGACAATCAGAACTTTATACAATTTCTGGAACATATATTAATACCATGTATCCATACAAAGATAGCATAATTATTACTTCTTATTTGAAAATGCTTCCCATGTAATTTAACATACCAAATAAGCCTAGTTAGTTTAACATCTCTCTTTTTATAAGGAGAGAAAACAATTTTTTTGAGATGTTCTATGGGCCCTCTGTAAAATCCCCAAATTAGTTTGAGATCAAAAAGACTTAATTTAGAATTTTATTTTGGGACGTTTGTCAAAAATATCAAAAGGCTTTGGACACTTGATTAAAAAGGATCACAGATCATCATGAAACAATACTTAATTAGCTATTTAACCAAAGTGACAATAAAAGATTTTAAAGACAAATACAGAAGGTTACATAGTTGTGAGCAAAACTTAGCTCTTTTAATATTGAGAAGATTCAATTTTCTTAAGTAATCAAAGACTTGATAAAGACAACATGAAGCAAAGTAAAACACAAAATCTTTGCTTTCTAAACAGATTACTTAAAAGTTAAAGAAAGGGTTTCCCTTGTGGCGCAGTGGTTGAGAATCTGCCTGCCAATGCAGTGCACACGGGTTTGAGCCCTGGTCCGGGAAGATCCCACGTGCCGTGGAGCAGCTATGTCTGTGAGCCACAATTACTGAGCCTGCGCGTCTGGAGCCTGTGCTCCGCAACAAGAGAGGCCGTGACAGTGAGAGGCCCGCACACCGCGATGAAGAGTGGCTCCCGCTTGCCACAACTAGAGAAAGCCCTCGCACAGAAGCGAAGACCCAACACAGCCATAAATAAATAAAATAAATAAATGAAGATACATGAAATTGCTAAAATTATTAAAAAAAAAAAAGTTAAAAACCTTTCAAAATCTCTTAACAGGAACAGAACAATACCTTAAAAAACTTTCATCCTTTAACAGAAGAAAAAAAAAAATTCTAGTTTTGCATCAGTGTACCTTTGATATTAAAACTCATTTTAAAAAAATTGAAATAAATCCATTCCAATCTTAGCCAGTTTGACCACACGTAAAATTTCTTTCCCACGATTCCTTTCTCACAAACCTTCTGCAACGTTTTAACATTCATGCAGGTTTTGTTCTATTTTTTTTCCTCTTTCTGATTCTGAAATAATCAATCATCTTACTTTTCTTGCCTACTTTTCATACAGTTGTTTCTTTTCACCCTTATTATTTCTAAGTAGTTTTAAATTACATATAATGATTAGAATTCTTAACCCTTAGAATGCTTAATTCCTAGTGAAAACTAAGAACTATTACACTAGCATCTGTGGACTGACAAATTTATAGATTTATTTATAATTTCTAGAAGTATATTCTTCCTTATAGTAAATTTTTCAATGTGGCACAAAATACATTTACTGAGAGACCCAGTCTTTAGTTTATTCTGTGATAGGGAGCCATATGTTGATTAGTTAATGTTTCAGTATTTTACTTTAATTGGAAATGACCTAGATAGTCAATTAATTTCCACCATTTAACTTAAGTCAGCAAAACTCTAAGGTTTCAAGTTACCAAAGGATCCTAAAAACTGTATTTTTTTTTTTTTTAGAAATTACAGTGCATTTTTTTTTTTTTTTGGCTGTGTTGGGTCTTCGTTTCTGTGCGAGGGCTTTCTCTAGTTGCGGCAAGTGGGGACCACTCTTCATCGCGGTGCGCGGGCCTCTCACCGTCGCGGCCTCTCTTGTTGCGGAGCACAGGCTCCAGACACGCAGGCTCAGTAGTTGTGGCTCATGGGCCTAGTTGCTCCGCGACATGTGGGATCTTCCCAGACCAGGGCTCGAACCCGTGTCCCCTGCACTGGCAGGCAGATTCTCAACCACTGCGCCACCAGGGAAGCCCTAAAAACTGTATTTTATAAAACCTCATCACTGTTCAAAAGTTTATTTATAAACTTTTATTTTTCTTACATCTGTTTAATTTACTTGTTAAAAGCAATCATGTTTAGATTACCCATGAATATTTCACAAGACATTAAACATCTAACCATTGTTTTAAAAGTTATTTTTCTTGCTGACAAAGTTTGTAACAGAGATAAGTTATTTGACTAGTAAATCCCAGTAGAATAAAAGTTGCATGTCTGCACTAAATTTAATGCTGAAAGCTTTGAAGACATGCCTATTTTAATTAAACCAACAAACTTACACTAGCTTTTATTTACTGAAGATTATCCTTGATCATGTAAATTTGAAAAACATTTGGGTTAGTTTCTATTTTCTGAGAGAACAATTACTTCGATAAGCAATTATTTTTCTTTAAGCCAGTTAAATAGAGCTCTTTTACAAATTAATTTTGGCAATACCATCTGGACATAGAAAAATGTCACACATTTATAATATACATACAAAAATATACATAAACATACAGACAGATGCAAACAGAGATATTATAGCTTTCATTTTCAAATTTTAGCCATGAGATAGGTATGATAATGTAAGGCTCACTAGTTTATAAAAGAACAGTGGGATCCAAATTATGTTTCTGGCAGATGGAATAAGTTTACCTGCTCAGATGGCAGATGACTCAAGCTTTTCACTAATATTTGTGGAAGAGACTTTTCAGATTTTTTGCAGGCCTAATCTTCAGAAAGAATGCAAGTTCCATGAAGAAGAAATTTTGTTCCCAAAGTCCAGATCTTTTACAATATCTACAAGCCTTTTGAGAAGACTAGGGGAGGTTTGGGGATTAGCAAAAAGGGTAAGTGGGATTTAAATTGTTCCTAGATCCTCATTTCTGTTCTTGTAAAGACTAAATTTGTAGGACAGGTATAGTTGTTTTTACTTCCTCAAAGAATTGGATTGTAACCTGAATGATACAGAGTGGCATACCTGTCCGACTATATTATCTTCAGCTTGCTTCTTTAGATCAGGGAGAAGATCTTCATCTAAGATGAAAATCAAAAGATTCCTGTGTTCTAGATTTAGAGCTATGTGTCTTGGAATGCTTTTCTTTCAAAATGTTTTTCTTTCTTTCTGGGTACATAGTTTCATTTTAGCTTAGGGAAGAAGGCTTTAAAAACAGTTTCTATCAGGGTCCCAATATCAGCTTCCAATCTGGCCAACTTCTGACCATAGAACTATTAAAAAAGTCAAATATCTTGTGAGATTTCAGCTGGGGCAAATGGTAAATATTCCTGGCAGTACTGAACAAATCCCTTGGATGCAAGAGGCGTCCCTAAAGTGAGTGCCAAAGATATTACCCTCCCAAGGTCCAGAGCCCCCGCAAAAGATAACCAAAAGAAAGAAAGACTTAGACAATTCTCTGACAGCCTGTAACAGTGGTAAGACCCTAGCCACAAATGGAGTACAACCCACTTTTCTGTCCAGCCATATCTAGCTGCAAATGAGGTGCAACCCACATTTCCGTCCAGCCATATTTTGGAGGGCCCCCAACTTGACATTTGCCAAGCCAAGTTTTTAAGACACAAAATAAGACAAACAAGAAGGCGATAGCTGTCCCTGGGAGGGAAAGGATCAATAACCAAGACCACCCAAAAGCAGATTCATAAGTCATAATTCAAAGATCTAATTCTTAGGAAAAAAAGGTCTTTTTTTTGGCTTGCTAATCTGAAATTAGAAAGGAAGGGACAGCGTGAAATTTTACCTTCCTCTCCCAGCCAGGCACTACAGCTAGAGATTTAAGAGAGCTGACTTTGGTAAGAATTCTCACCCTTTGCTGGCTTCTGCTAGTTTTCACAGAATTCCCTCTACAGGCTCTGGAGCGAGTGGGGTGTCCCATCCTTGTCACCAGAAACTGTACAGGAGGAAAATACGTTTCCCTCTACCCTTTATGATGAGTGCTTAGCTGAGACCCTTTTCTCTCTGGGACATCTCATAAATGGATAAGCTTATTAAGCTTAAAAGGTCTCCACTGTAATTCAAAATTATCTTTGGCAAGGTTAGCATGCTTGTTCAGCCTTTTTTTTAAAAAATTAATTAATTTATTTATTTTTGGCTGTGTTGGGTCTCCGTTGCTGCGCGCAGGCTTTCTCTAGTTGTGGTGAGCGGGGGCTACTCTTCGTTGCGGTGCGTGGGCTTCTCATTGCAGTGGCTTCGCTTGTTGCGGAGCACGGGCTCTAGGCACGCGGGCTTCAGGAGTTATGGCACACAGGCTCAGTAGTTGTGGCTCATGGGCTCTAGAGCGCAGGCTCAGTAGTTGTGGCGCACGGGCTTAGTTGCTCCAGGGCATGTGGGATCTTCTAGGACCAGGGCTCGAACCTGTGTCCCCTGCATTGGCAGGCGGATTCCTAACTACTGCGCCACAGGAAAGTCCTTGTTCAGCCTTAACACAAAATTTTATTTACCCGAGGCCTCACCCAGACCCAGTCCAGCTTAAATCAGACCCAGTCTGACCCTGGACCCAGTCCAGTTTCAAAGTTAGACTTATTCCAACTCACGTTGATTTCTGGACCCAGTCCAGAAAAAGAAATGCTCAAATAAAGTCTGAAAGTTCATAACACAAAAGCTGTGGAGGTAGAATCTGAGAGGGACTTACTCATGACATCTAGAGGCAGCGAGAAAGCAGCAAGCTCAGGGGTTCAGACAGGTGTTTCTGCCTGATTACTTGTTGCTCCTGGGACCCATTCCTTCAATTCCCTCTTCTGACACCAGAACTGTGAAAAGATAAACTAAGGCATATTAAAAACTTTAAGAGTTTATTTGAGGAAAAATTGACTTGAATCAGGCAGCATCCAGCCTAGCAGGTAGCAAGGAATTCCAAGGAGCTGTACAAAAAGAGACTTTAATAGCCAGCAGGGAGCAGAAACAAGGAAGTTATACTGGACAAAGAAGCAGGTTGGTTACTGCAAAGTTACTTTCCTTTAGGGGATGCAGGGGTCCATCAGGCAGATGACCTAACTCATGCGGATTAGGCAATTCCTGACTGACTGGTCTGGGAGATCTGAAACTATAAGTCTCAGTTTGGTGATGTGGGGCTTACCATAAGTGACTCCATTTTGGGTCTGTTGTCTTGTTTTTTAACATCACTAAGAGGAATAAAAGTTAATAAGGTGTAATCCCTCTTCTCAAGGAATTCCAAATCTTTTTTTCAAATCTTCCAAAACAAAGCCAGAAAAGGAAGATTTGGAATTCCAAATCTTCCAAATCTTGTGGGAAGATATAAAGCAATTATCAATTATTATTTTAGATTTTGTTGCTACTTAAGACAATTAAAACAAGAGCTTAGTTAAGGAGAGAAAAGTGAGGGGAGCTTCACGGAAGTGGTAAATTTGAATCAGAAGATGGGGTGTGGGTAACATTTGATTGAGTAAAAGGAAAGAGAAAAAAATTTCCAGGTAAGTCATGGTGAGGGGAGTGAAAATACTTATTGTATTAATTCAGAATCTGCATATAGTAAGGACACTAACAGGACATTGGGTTGGCTCTAGGTGGACCAGGGCATAATACAGGAAACCTCAGAAACTACACAAACCAAGTAGGCAGTGGAAACTTGGTCTTTACTTGTGGACCAGGACAAGGCAAACCTTTTGGGAAGTAGCACATGAAAGAAATGAATAATAGAAAGTTCTAGATGTTGAATGAATCAAGTAGGAGTTGTTCCTCAAGCTGCTTCAGATAATGAGTGATAAGAATCCTGATCATAGCAAGGAAAAGTGAGCTAAGTGCTAAGTATTGAGGCCAGGATGGAAATGGGAAAAGAGAAAGTTTTGTAGCTGGAAGGAACCAGAAGTCAAGCATGAGAAGTAGCTTGAGGAGAATGATGCAGAACTAGAGATAAATTTTGAGTTTCTTTTTTTTTAAATAACTTAGGGTCGGTTTTGTAAAGGTTGACACAGCCTTACTGAAAAGGATGACAGGACTGGAAATACACAGCACAGCCAGCAGGGATCCACTTTCTCTCTCTTGTGGGATCCCTAGGAAGCTACAGGTTTTCACACTACCTGGTGTCTGAGCTCATTTGCAACCAGAGAATTGGTTCACCTGTTTGGAATGGTATAGGTAAGTTAATTGTGTTTATTAATGAACCATTCCATTTGCTTTTATTTTTTCCCCCTTGCTTTCGTGCATGAGCATTCTTGGGTGTCTTACACTGAGAGATTTAAGGATGCTTTCTCTAACTCAACTCTGCTGCTAAGATCCATTGAGGAGTCAGGAATGAGACAGGGTAGAGTTCAAGAACTTGAGTATTATCCTTGTCTTGCAGCAATTTGTTCAACAGACACTGAAGGGAAATTTCTGTGGACAGATGGAATGAAAGGAAACCAAGTGTAGAAATAAACAGCGTTTGTCATTTGAAGTCGGCATTTGTAAGGATTGTTTTTTGAGATGAGGAGCCTGAGTTGATGACTTCAAGTAATTGAGGCAATATTTCAAGTGATATACACAAATTCCTACTTGATAGATCTTCCTCTCTAACTAGCCATCATCCTATTTTATAATGTTATCATATTTTTAATTATATTGTACATACTTGTTTACAGCTATTTGCTATATATCCATGGTGACATCACAGTAAATTAGTTTTTACCCATTGCCTCTGACTGTTCTTTGCTTCAAACTGAACCATAAATATTGCACCTGAGAAAGCTTGTTCAGATTATTTATCACGCTGGTGTGTGACCACAATAGCAATGCCCTAAGGCAGAATGTCCTGGAAGCTGGCTTACAGGAACCCTTGGAGGGGAAATGTCTACGTGCACGCAGCAGGGTTCCCACATTAATATATGCTCAGGGAGTAATGTTGACTGCTTGTATGGCTGAGTATTTGGAAAGGAGTTTATGATACCAGCGCTCCTATCCCTCCATTGGCTACCGTGGAGGTTGGGACGTGTAGAGTGAAAGGCAGTTGACAAACTAAGAGGAATGAAAATGAAAAGTAACTAGCATGGTGGCTGGTGTATAGGAAGTTTCAGGAAATGGTAGTGTCTCCCCTTCCTTCTGCCTTGACAGAGGGAAATGGACCAGAAACAGACACAGCCAGGTTATTGAAATGCCTCATCTTGGCTGCATCTAGTTGCAGCCAGAGTCTCTATTTAACACTCAGCTGGGCTGGAATCTAATCGTGTTTTCCTTATTTCTCCAACTGTAGCTTCACGGTGTTGGGAAACTGGGCTCCTTCCTGGTCCTTTGTGGCCAAGGTCCACTTACAGTATCAGCTATAATTACAACAGCTGTTTGGACTTACTGAGTATGTTTCATGGTCCAGATGATGTGCCAGGTGCTTTGTATAAAACATATGTAATCCTCATGTGAGTCTATGAGGCTGAGACGCGGAGGTGTTGAGACTTGTGCTCCAGGTCACTCAACAGACTCACCTATGGAGCCTGGATTGGTCCCCACATTGGTAGGACTCCAAATCTCATGCCTCTAACTGCCTATTTCTCTTCCTTTTCTGGCTTTGTTTTCATATAATAGAGTATCAGCCTAAGAGCCCAGGTCCCGAGACTGTCTTTCCTATCCCTCAACAGTAGTATTTCACTTCTGTGTCACCAGTGCCCTTGGATCATCCCACCACTTCCACTTGCTTTTCTTCCCAGGCCTCCAAATGCCACTCTATGACTGACCTGGGGGAGAGGGATGCAAGAAAAGGAGTGATTGGGCTTTAGTGGTGCCAACCAACCATGTATCACTGAGAGATGATAGAAGGCTACATTGTGACAGCCAGCTACACTGGGATGATGTGACTAGAAAAAGCATAAAAAAGAGACACAGAGATTAGAGCAAAAATGAAACTAGATTATAGAGCTCATCATTGGAAAAGTGCAGGTATTAGTTTCTGTCTTGGAAGAAAGAGACAGAATTAAGGGGCAAAGCTACGTCTAAAAGCCATGTAGTCATTGCTGTAAAATAGGATCAGTAACTGGGAAATCAGGAGATAGATCAGAAGCAAATGAGGGGCAGCCTATCTACTGATGGTGAATACTGAGGCTCTGGCTTGGACTATACTTACGGGACTGAGAGTTTTCCTAAGCATAAGCTTGACAATTTTAGGGACCCACAGCACCTGAAAATTATGAGCACTTGAACTCATGTAACTAGAGGTCTGGATCATTCCTCTTTCTTGTCCAAAAGTTTAAGAACAAGGGTCATGTTCCATAGCCCTCCACAGAGCTTAAAACCACCCTAGGCACATAGTAGGTGTTTAATAAGTACCTCATTGACTTACATGGATAAAGAATAGCACCAATTCTATGCCCTCCACCTCCCTCAGAGAAAAATTATAATGTTCCACATGGGAACAGCAGGGCATCACAGGGATGTTTGATATTTTAAGAGCTGATTTCAGATGCTCAGAGAAATCTGGTAATGCATTACTTTTCTGACCCAGCCATGTCTGTGATATAGTCACGGCATATAGCATCCTGCCAAACTCTGCCATCACATGGGGTGAGCTATTTGAGGGAGGCAGGTGGAAATTCCAGCAGAAGTTTAGGCAAAAGAGAAGTGTGGAACAGAGAATCACTTGTTACTGAACCAAATCCCTGGGCACAGATAGGGAAAAACTGAAGGAAAACTCTGATCAAATATACCAGCAGCTAAGCTTGGAGATGTAGAGAGCTGGAAAGAGCATTGCTGCCACCCTTACAAAAGAGAAAAGTCCAGACACACTGAAAATTAATTGCTTTTCTTAAACCCATCAAACAAAACAAAACAAAACAAAACAAAAGAACAACGTAGCAGGGCAAAGAAGTAACCGAAATCTGGAGAGAGATGGGTGTCTGTAGGAAGAAATAAGATCTGAGCATTTGCTTACCTGGGCAGATGTCACTTGATGTCACATAAAATGGGTAAGAAAATTCAGTTAGAAATTGCTTACAAATTACTAAAATGTGTTCGTGTAGGCTAGACTGCTAATGGGACATCCTTGGGAACTGCAGATATAGGAAAGTTTACCCCAGGTTGCAGGATTTTCTCCAGGAATTCCACCAGGCACTCATAGGGGAAATGTGGGGTGTGGGGTCCTGAGGATTCCTCCCGCGTGGTTTTGGCTGAGGGAGGGAACAGCAGCGACTGTTGAAACTCCACCCAGACCTGTCTACCTCACCTTCTCTAAGGAACGACAGTCTCAATCTGCATCAGAGTAGAACAAGAAAAACTTCTTCAAGGCACTGGTAAAGGGCACTGATGGCAACCCGTTGTCGCTGGGGGCAGGGAACAGAAAAATGAAAAGATCTCAGTCCCTGGGAGGAGGGCATGAACACCTTAGCACAAGTAGAGTCTTCACTCTTTACTGAGAAGGAGGTTGTTCTTAGCGCTACGTTGCAGTGACTAGGAAAGTTGAAACTTTGCCCAGAACTGTTAGGTCACAGTCTACATCTGGATCCTTACAGGTTCTCCACTCCAAACATTGACCTAATATGCTTCTGTATGGCTAGATGAATTTAAGGGGCCTATTTGCTGGGAGAGCATGAAACTCCTTTATTGCTTTAAATTCTTGGTCTTTTCTCCATTCCCTTTGCCCTCCTCATCATCTAGAGTTCTGTCCTTCCTCCAGAAGGAAGTAGGGGGAGCCTGGAGAATCTTCCCCACCTTAACCTCTCATGAACTTTCAAGCCAGAACAAGAATCGTGGCTTTTCCTCTGATGACCCCTGGGACACCCATTAAAGTTTACTTATTGGGTTTCCAGGGTGGCTTTGGAAATAAGAGGAGTCACAGGCATGTTTGTAAGGCAGGATCCTGCTCAGAGGAACACAGAGGTGCACACAGATGAACAAGCATAGCACAGGATAGTACCTAGCATCTGAATGATCTGTTTACACATTTTTCTTCCTCACTTGCAGGAAAAGGAGCCCATGAGAGCAGAATCAGTCCTTTTTTCTTCCTTTCCTGTTCCAGCTCGCGCATAACGTTTTCTAAAGAACAAGTATATAACAAATGTTTGTGGAATGCATGTTAAACATGCACATAAACATACTCATGCACACACAAAGACCACAGTTGCAAGGATTCTTCCTTCCATTGGTTAAGTCCTACAGAAGATGCATCTGCCATTTGGCAATATCCTCTCATTGTCAGTCTCAGACTCACCTGGAGTTGGCTTCTCTTTCTCTTGATGGAGATTATCTGCCAGGTGAAAAGGCTGAGGCTCTTTGTCACTGTTGGGCAATTGATGGAACCTCAGTCTGAAGCTTTAGTCTCGCCTACTTGGGGACAGATGAGCTGAAGGTGTCATTTAGCTCATAGACACGGTGGTTCATCAGTGTTCAAGATCTGAAGTTGAAACGTTGTTTAAAATATTAACTTCATAGAGTTGTTTCAGGAAGCCCCATTCATATTCCTAGTTTGTATTTGTGTGCAGTGCAACATTCTCGAGGAAGTCCACTTATTTTCACTACTGAATGCTACATTCTTTTTTCTTGTCACAGGGCCCATCTTCTTTATTATTAATAAACTACCACGTTTAGAACATTCCCTTGGAGACAGAGAGGCAGCTGCAGCAGCAACAACAACTTCCTAACTGAGTAGCAATGGTTGCTTCAAACCCATCCTTAATAATACTCACGCCTTGAGCTGTCCCCATAGAAGCAAGGAGGGGCCACCTATACTGAAAGAGCCACTGTATTTGACCAGCCACTCTTGTGGCCAAAGGCAGGAACCTGATAATGAGTGTGGCAGATTGCATTCGGGGGACACCTTCACTCTGCCCTATATGCATGCCCTTTGCCATGTGACTTTCTAGTTCCTCCCATAAAGTGGCAGAAGATATTCTTGGCTCCTTGATTCCTGGTTTAGGCTTTCAAGCCTTACTTTGGCCAATAGGATGTTAGCATTACATGACACAAGACGAAGCTTTATTAAAGTGTCTGCATGATTGTACTTGGACTAGGACACTTCTGCCATAGCCATGAGAAGGACGTTCCTGGTGTAGCCTGCTGGTCCCAGGAGGAAAGTGAGAGTCCTGGGAGCAGAGCCAAGCCCCTCCATCTGAGCTCAGCTGGATTAGCCACCCCCTCCCCCTCCCGAGCCACAGATGCACGGAAGACTCAGCCTGTATGAGCCAATCCCCAGATGCCCCACAGATTAGTGAGAATAGGTGACTGCTGTTTTAAGTCACTGTGCTTTTGCATAGTTGATTACATAGTACCATTGTGACCTGCTATAGACTGCTGTGTCTCCCCGAAATTCATATGTTAAATCTTAGTCCCCATTGTGATGGTATTTGGAAGTGGGGCCTTTGGGAGGTGATTAGGTCATGAGGGTAGACCCCTTATCAAGGGGATAAAGGTTATAAAAGAGACCTCAGAGAGTTCCCTTGACTTTTCCCCCACGTGAGAACACAGTGAGAAGACAGCCATCTGTGAACTAGAAAGCAGATTTTCACCAGACACCAAATCTGTTGTGGCCTTGATCTTAGGTTTCCCAGGCTCCAGAACTGTGAGAAATAAATGTTTGTTGTTTATAAGCCACCCACTCTATGGTATTTTGCTACAGCAGCCCCAATGGAGTAAGACATGCCCTAGTTAACTGATACAATGGGGAATTTCAGAGGAAGTAAGGAAGTGGTCAGAGTAGGTCTGGAATTAGAGTGTCCAAGGATTGTGAATAGCCTTAGTGTAGACGTGACCAAGATTCTCTCAGTCTGGTTACTCTGTGCACAAGCTCCCATCTCTATTCCTTTTCCTGGTTCAAACCTTCATCATCTCTCCCCTGGATTTCCACAAAAGCCTCTTACGAAACTAATTGCTTCCTCTTAAAATGTGCTTGCCACACAGCTGCCAAAATAATCATTTAAAACAGAAAGCAGATCATGGTACTTCTCTGCTTAAAACCTATAATGAATGGATGAGATCCAAACTTGGGCATAATTTGGCCTCCACCTCCCTCCCCCAATGTTCACTTACCCGGTTGGCTCCCTTGGTTCCCTCTGCTGCAGGTCTTTGGCTTCCTACTTCCCACGTCCTTTCCTCACACACTCAAAGATGATTCCTTTCCTGGGACCTGCACCCTTCCTATTTCCTCTTCTAGAAATACTCTTCCCCTAGGTTCCTGCATTGGCAACCCCTGATCAACATCGGCTCTAAGTTCTCCTCCTCTGAATGTCCTCCCTAAACTCCTTAACTCAGCGGTCCCCAACCTTTTCGGCACCAGGGACCAGCTTCATGGAAGACAATTTTTCCACAGACCGGAAGGGTTGGGGGGATGGTTTAGGCAGTAATGTGAGCAGTGGGGAGCGGCAGATGAAGCTTCATTAACTCGCCCACTGCCCACCTCCTGCTGTGCGGCCTGGTTCCTAACAGGCTGTGGACCACTAGCAGCCCGGGGGTTGGGGACCCCCGCCTTAACTAATACTTCCCCTGACAACTAGTTACTCATTATCCTATAAGACTGCTTTGCTTATTTCATATCACTCATCAGTCTGCAAGTATTATACTTGTTTCTAATCTGTTTCCCCACCTAGACTATGTGTTTCTGGAAAGCAAGGATCTTTTCTAGCTTGTTTGTCATCACTGTATATCCAATGCCTAGAATAGCACTGATTGAATGAATCAATGAAAGAAAAAAGGAAGGAAGTGAGAGAGCAGAATAGAATTTGGATTTATTCTGAGGATCAAACTATGAACATTTGTAGCGCAAACATCTCGGTGTCTGGGATTAGACCTGAATCTGTGCCCAGAGTTTAAACAAAAGGTGAAGTCAGAGAGATAAATAAAAGTTAGGTGGTAGCAAGCATTCCAAGCTACCTGAAGAAACTTGGGCTTTATGTTTTAATTAAGGTAAAATTTACCTAAAATACAATGCACAGGTCTTAAAAGTTCAGTGTGATAAGTTCTGACGATTGTATGCCACCCAAAACAAGATGCTTAACATATTCATCATGGCAGAAAGTTCCCTTGATCCCCATTCCAGTCTGTTGCTTACCACCCACTATGCCCTTCCCCATCTGCTGACCCCCATCGGCAGATTTCTTTTCCCTGTTGCTGGACTTCACAGAAACAGAATCATACAATATGCTCTTCTGTGCCATCTTATACTCAACGTGAAGTTGAGATTCATCCAGGTCATTGCATGTATCAGTTGTTCATTGCTTATTGCTAAGTAGCTTAGCAACCAAGTGGAGACTTGGTTTTTGTTTTTTCCAATTTGGAGCTATTATGAATAATGGATAAAGCTGCTAAGAACATTCTGGTATAAGTCCTTTTTGTGCTCATATGTTTCATTTCTCTTGGGTAGATACCTAGGCGTAGAACTGCTGAGTCATAGCAACTGAATGTCTAACTTTTGTATAAGAAACAGCCAAACAGTTTCTCAGAGTGATTCTACTATTTTATGACAGTTCCAATTAACATTTCCAGTTGCTTGATTTCCTCACCAACACTGATATGTTCCATCCTTTTTAAATTTTAACCACTCTAGCACATTTGAGGTAACTCTTTGTGTTTTTAGTTTTCCTGATAGACTTGGTCATTCATATATCTTCCTTTTTAAAGTACCTATTCAAGTCTTTTGCCCATCTTTAATAGGATGGTATTCCAGTGTTGTTGATTTGTATTCTGGATAGGAGTAGTTTGTCAGATATACGTATCGCAAATATTTTCTTCTAGCCTGTGGCTTTTTTCTTCTTTTTCTTATTGTCTTTTGATGAGCTTAAATTTTTTATTCTGATGAACTGTAATTTATCAAATTTTTCTACTGTTGTGTTTTTTATAATCTAAGAAAGTTTTGCCTAGCTAGTATCATAAACATTTTCTCCTACTAAGGGGGCAGCAGCATTCCAGGCTCTGGTCCACGATGTGTGTGCACAAAACATTTTATAAAAGGAGTTGCCTTGGGAGTAGGCCCCTAAGGGAATTTTCTTCACTGTCTAAGGCCTCATTCAACAATAAATTCTCTCTGTACCCACTTCCACTGAAGCCTCAGAAGGTAGGGGATAAAGAAGATCCAGAGAGAAAAACAAGGGGAAACACAATCAAGTGTATAGGGGGCTGACTCGTGTCTCCCCAAAATATATATCCAAGTTATAACCACCGGTACCTGAATGTGACCTTATGTGGAAATAGGTCTTTGCAGATGTAGTTGAGTTAAGATGAGGTGATTGTACCCTAAATCCAGTGACTGGTGTCCTTATAAGAAGACAGGACACACAGAGACACAGACACAGAGGAGACAGTAAGAGAGAAGAAAGCCATGTGAAGATGAATCCAGGAGAGATTGAGGTTATGCTGCTACAGCTATTGAAGTTATGTTCCTACAGCTAAGGACTGCTAAGGAGTGCTGGGAACCACCAGGAGCTAGGAAAAGGTGAGGAAGGATGCTTCCCTAGAGCCTGCAGGGGGAGCCCAGCACTGCTGACCCTTGATTTCAGACTTCTAGCTTCCAGAACAATGAGAGAGTAAATTTCTATTGGTTTAAGCCACTAAGTTTGTGTTAATTTATTACGGCAGCCAAAGGAAATGAATACAAGGTGTTTCCTCCCAGAAAGCAGCACTAGAGTTGAAATTATAACTGCTTCTATTATTTATACAGATGAATTTTTTTTTTTAAAGAGAGATCTTGTTCTTTTTGAGATCTCTCTCTCTTCTGTTCCCCAATTTTATCTGGACCTTCTTTTTCCTAGCCCCAGTTATCCCTGTCCTGCCCCAAATTGGGTTCTACTCCCAGAAATTTTCATCAATAAGGAGTTTTTCCCAGGAAAGGGACTAGTTTTAAGAGTTTATGGGGCCCAGGTTGCTCCAGAAGCTGTAGACCTCATCTTAGGCTTCTTTCATGCATCCATGAATTGGATCTTACAAAACCTTCCCACTTATGGTGATGCTCTGGCATTAGTCTGTAGTACTTTTCAATGAGTAGCTGTTTGATATTTTGAGTTTCTCCTTTTTTTGAAGCCATCAGAAGCTTCATTGCCCTACTTCTGCTTCATTCCACAAAGATGCTTAAATTATGTAAGTCTGATGGCTGCTATTGCTTGCATTTGGGGATATAGGGGGTACCTTATCTGCAGGTTTTTGATTTGCCATCTTAGTTGATGTGTCTGTTTTTATGGGGGGGATTCTGGGAGATTAAAAACTATGTCATCACCACCACCATCTTCTGAGAATCCTATCCATTAACATGCCACAGAAAGTCACTCCCTGTCTCAGCAACTCCAAAGGATAAGTATTCTTTCCTGCTCTGTTGATGTAGGACTTGGCCATGTGCAATGTGAGTAAGGCCACAATTTGGCAATTCTGAGTCTAAGCTTGCAGTTAAGGCAGTTTAACAGGCATTGCATGTTTTTTGTCACCCCTTTGGGATCTTATGACCTTCACCATTAGAACTTGTCCCAAGTAGTCACTGCCCCTCTGCTTGGGACCCCAAAATGAGTCATGTGGAGCAAAGGACCCCAACCACCTCACAGGCCTGTTAGCATGAAAACATTCCCTTAATTTTTGATGACTGATGTGTATCTTATGAAATAGAATAAGACTTGGCAAACTATAGCCCCTGAACCAAATCCAGTCTGCTGTCTGGTTTTGTAAGACCCTAAAACTAAGAATAGTTTTCATAATTTTAAATGTTATTTTAAAAGGTGGACAGGTATTGTATATGGCTTACAGAGTCTAAACTATTTGCTATCTGGTCCTTTAAAGAAAGTTGCTTACCCCTGAAGCAGAGGAAAGAGCACACAACCCATAGCACGAGACCTGGGATCTATGTGTACTGACTTATGTCTATTGTAGCCTCAGTTTCCCCACATGTAAAATGAGCCGGTTGAACTGCAACATCCCTGAGTTCCCTTCTGTTCTAAGATTTTACAGGAAATATAAAAGACTTCCCTGGCGGTCCAGTGGTTAAGACTGCATGCTTCCAATGCAGGGGACAAGGGTTCAACCCCTGGTCAGGGAACTAAGATCCCACGTGCCTCATGGCCAAAAAATAAAAAATAAATAAAAATTAAAAAAGAAAAAAGAAATTTCTAAAAAAAAAGATAGTTATATTTGAAATATGTTTTGATGATACCAGCACCCTCACACTTGTGTAAACGCTGACAAATAATAATTCCAAAGATGAGATATACAAGGTTTCCTGTAACAAAGGCAAAATTCCCTGGAGAAGAGACAATTTGAGCTGTGAGCTGGGAGGTAGGCTGGAGGGAAGCAACCTAAGCCTGGATAGGACAAGGGCTACTGGATACATACCCTGTATTTATTAGTGCTGTTCCCTGCCTTAGGGAGCTTTGTGATTCAGACTACAAATTTCTAATCTATGACTAACTGGCACAAGAAAGAAAAAAACCCATGGTGTGTGTGTGTATGTGCATGTAACATCTGATTTGACTATAGCAGCAAGAAATTGATCTTTTGTGAATTGATGTGATTTAGAGATGCCTGCAGAATAAAAGTATGGTATTTCAGAAAGAGATGAATAAAATACCAGTGTTTTATTGGAATGATGCTATGCCACTGAAAAATCTTTGAGTTTTGGAAGTGGGGAAATTGCGTCTTTCAGAGTGCCAGCCTGCGAGAGTGGACCCTGGAAGTATGCTGTTTGGCTGCACTTCAGCTCATATGAAGCATACCTAATATTTTTCTGTCTGCTCTACCCTGCTGTGCCGACTTGGAAAGGTAGCTGAGGAGGGCATTCACCAGCAAAGTTGGTGACTTGGCTCTTGGAATGGAGCACATCCCATTCTATCCTTGATGTGATTCCAAACGCGTGACTCAATGTCCTCTCTTCCAGGGAGGGAAACTCAAACCATTTAATATTGGGGAAATGTAAAACATTATGAAAAATGTTGAAGGATTAAAATGTTAACGCAGATCTTCCCCAACCAACACTTTATATGAGAAACATCTGCTTGGAATTTTTTTGCTCAAGGTGTTGAAGGGAATAAATGCTGCATTCCCAGATAATAGCAGTTTCTCTTTTGTAGAAGGTGAATGGAGATTATTAATGAGGCCAAGGTATGTTTCCTCTTCCTGAGTCTATAACTTAGAGTAAAATCCTTTCCTTCTCTTGTTTTATTGGCACTTTACATTTGTATTTGAAATAGCCAAAGTGTAATGTTCCATATCAAATCAGTGTGCCAACTAAATTTCGAATGTAGAAATGATTTCTATAAAGACTCAATTTTTAGTAAAAGACCTCTTTTCCAGCTAATTTTCTAATCAGGTCCATATCCTCTTTGTAGCTGAGTAAGACTCAGTCTCTTGTGAGGGAAAAACATGTCAGAGTTACCTAATTTTCCAAGTGTTGTTTGGGAATGACATGGCCCTTTAGAGTTTCAAAGTTCCTATGAAAACTCTTCTTTCCAGTTCAACGGGTTCCTTCAGGAAGAGAGGAGCCTGGATGACTTTTTACAAAAAGTCTTCACTAGCACTAGACAGCCCATAGGCCATTTCCTTAGTGACTTTTTGATAATTTGTGGTGAACAAAGAGAGAAGTTGGGAAGAGAATAAAAGTTGAGACGAAATGTAATTTCAACCTATGTCCCATGGAGAGGATTAGATGAAAAAGGGCTTTACCAAGTCCCAGTCCCTTGCACAGCCCTTTGGAGAACGTCACATCATTTAGTCTGGCCTCTGGGTCAGACCTACACTGCAATCTTCAGTGAGCTTGGCACAGCTCCACAAACAGGACTCAGAAAATACAGATGCGGGCTTCCCTGGTGGCGCAGTGGTTAGGAATCCTCCTGCCAATGCAGGGGACACAGGTTCGAGCCCTGGTCCGGGAAGATCCCACATGCCGCGGAGCAACTAAGCCCGTGCGCCACAACTACTGAGCCTGCGCTCTAGAGCCCGTGAGCCACAACTACTGAAACCCATGAGCCACAACTTCTGAAGCCCGCGCGCCTACAGCCCATGCTCCGCAACAAGAGAAGCCACGGCAGTGAGAAGCCCGCGCACCGCAACGAAGAGTAACCCCCACTCGCCGCAACTAGAGAAAGCCCGTGTGCAGCAACGAAGATGCAATGCAGCCAAAAATAAATAAATTGATAAATTTTTTTAAAAAAAGAAAAGAAAGATAATACAGGCTCAAGGGACATGTCTTTGAAATTTCAGTGTGGAAAGCTTAGGACCACAGAAAGAAGTTCCACTTCACAGAGTGAAGAACTCCACTCAAAGAGGTAGAACTGGGAGAAATACTTACACATGTTCCTTTTATGCTTGGCTCAGGGCACTTCGCTGAGCTGGGGGCAGATTTTAAAGTGATTGAGCCTGGCTGGACAACTTCAGTGGTTGGATCATCACTCTTAAGGCTGGAAAGCAAGACATGGTTTCACATTCTTGCCAGCATCATGCCACCTAAGGTGTGTTGATTGAATTGATTCAGGGATTGTGTGAGTTATGTGTATATAAGGCAAAATCCTTGCCTATAAGAGTATCTCAAACAATTAGGGAGGAAGATAGAGATTTTGCCCATCCTGGAACTGCGAATCCTGGGAAAGTCACACAAAGACACAGAGGCAGTGGTTATTGTTCACAGAGGATGAGGGAGCAGAGTTGAGAGAGTTTTGTTGGCTGTGGCGCTTGCCTGGAGGTGGTGATACCAGTAGTGGTGGTAGTGAGTGTTCATTGACACAGATAGCAGTGTAGACAGCTGTATTCTTTCCAACAGGAGCTTGGTAGACCTTGGTCAAACTCAAGACTGCTGGCCTTCCTTTATCTTTGCTAATTTCCCCAAGCCTAGGTCTCCAGCCTTCTCATAATTTTCCAAGCTATCCAACACCTGTTTACAATTTTTCTCTTTCTTCTTGGGTTATCCAGAGTCGGTTTCTGTCCTGCAGTCAAGAATCCTGACTGAGATGATACTGATTTTCAAGAATAAGAATTTGGCTCTTTGTGGCATGCAATAGCAAGACACAATTATCACTTCTGGTCATCTAACCTAGGATCTTTGGATGAGACTAAGTGACTGCTACAATGGATCAGTATGAAGAACCTTAGAAATTCAATGTCTTTGAGGAGGATGGCTGCTTGTAACAAAAACTTGTTCCTAAAAGAGGATGACAAGGGCTTCCCTGGTGGCGCAGTGGTTGAGAATCTGCCTGCTAATGCAGGGGACACGGGTTCGAGCCCTGGTCTGGGAGGATCCCACATGCTGTGGAGCAACTCGGCCCGTGAGCCACAACTACTGACCCTGCGTGTCTGGAGCCTGTGCTCCACAACAAGAGAGGCCACGGTAGTGAGAGGCCCATGCACCGCAATGAAGAGTGGCCCCCACTTGCCTCAACTAGAGAAAGCCCTAGCACAGAAACGAAGACCCAACATAGCAATCAATCAATCAATCTAAAAAAAAATTTTTAAAATTAAAAAAAAAAAAAAAAGAGGATGACAAGCCCAAGTCCCTAAATTCTTGGTTCAAGGACAGACTAAACAAAGATTCCATGATGGCTGGGTTAAATAAAAAACAGAACAAAACCTCTTAACTTCTGCAGCTGCAGATCTGAGATAGTAAAAAACTAGATAAAGAAATTAATTCTTTGGTTGTGGAATGTTGGTGACATTTGAAATAATAGTCTCATTAGGTTTCTTACATGAAAGTGGAGGCATGGCTCAAATTGACCGGCCAAAAACAAGAATGTGGATTTATGAGAGGATTCAGAGTATTCTGAGAATATGCAGACTCCAAACCCATGCTTCCTATCCCCTGCCAGCCAGAGAGGTCCCTTCCCCTCTGTTTGAAGAGGCTGTTTATCCTTTTATTGATGACCCTGTAATTCCTTCAACTATCAGAGTTTCCAGAGCTGTGGAGTCAGATCCCATCATGCCCCAAGGTACCAATTACAACGTCAGAACTGTGAGGAGAATGGTGATATAACAAAAGAATGACAGAAATTTGTTGCTTTATAAAAAATAAATAAAATTGTGGAAAATATGTGCAAATGGATTCTAAACCAGCTTGACCTAGGAAGGAATCCCACAAGATTAGATCAATTTGAATTCACTGACATGAGTAAACTTATCAGAGATCCTGGATTCAATTTGTTACTTCAGAAACTAGTCCTAGTTCTAATTTTTTGTTCTTGTTGTTGTTGGTTGATTGAAATGTCGACTCAATATTTGCCTACTCTGGGTGAGGTTTAGATGTGAGAAACTGCTTGATATAATGTAGAGGACTTCAGGGCATAGGAATTTTGCAGTGAATTTATCATATAGCTTCCAACTAATTCCCTAACGATATCACACGCAAGAGAAATCTTACCCCTCGCCTTCCACAAAGGAACCTGTAACCATTTACCAGGATAAATGTGCTGGCTGTCTGGGTATTATTAAACAGTGGCTCTGAGTTAGTACTAATCCTGGGGACATAGAATGTCATTGCCTTCCAGCAGTTAGAGTAGAGTTTTAATGCAAGTCCATCTCACAAATGCTCCCTGGGCTCCTAAAACCTTACCGAAGTTATTTTTCCAATTCTTATGTGTTAAAATAATTATCCGTATGTGTTGAAATAATTATATTTGGCAATTAGAAGAATGGGCTGAACAGATGTCCCTGAAGTTCCTTTTATTTAAACCAAACAGGAAACCATTTCTGAAAAATCCAAAAGGATAGTGCCACTATCAATACACAAAACAGCAGAGGTTTGGCACATGCCAGAGATGGATGGGTTTCAAAGAATGGCAATAGATTATTGTAAACTGCACCAGATGGGCATTCCAATTGCAGTTGCTGGTCCTGATGTAGTTTTCTTAATGGACTGGTTATGTGTCTGGCAAATGTTTTATCTCGATCTCATTAAGAACATCAGAAGTACTGTTCTTCCTTCTGCTAGGGTTATCAGTACATCTTCATAATCTTCCCCCAAGTTTAAGTCATCTATCTGAGTCTGTGCTACACAATTTATTCTTCAGAGATATTAATTATCTTACCCATTGTTTCATGACTTTGATGAGTTAAGGTTGTTAAAAACTGAGGACAAGAACATTTTATTCATGAAAGCAGCACGAAACTCATTGGTAGGGGGTTGTAGTGTCCGTGAGAGGCTTGATAGGGACTGTCCACTGTAGACCAGGGTTGATGGTAGGGGAACTTGACTCCCCAACATGAAAGGGGATGATGGGATTATGGGAAAGCAGAAAGAATGGCTGCACTTAACCATCAGAGGCAAGGTTTATATGATTGCTGTTTGGGCAGGAAGGCTAAACTAGAAATTAAGGTCCCTTGATCTGCAGACTTCTATTATGATGGTTAGTCATGGAGTTGCTACGGTTGAAACATATGGGCCCCTGGCTAAGGTGTTGCATGATTTGTATAATCAGAGAAAACTATATTTGGTGAATAGAAGACTCACAGTAATTTCCAGATCTAAGTCAATTTATAGAACCAGAGCCCATTGACTGAAGGGAAGTCTGGGTGCCTTTAAGAAAACAAAAACAAAGAAACAAAAAAAGGACCTACAACATCACTAGATAGATAGATAGATAGATAGGTAGATAATTAATAGATAAATATAATATATAGATAGGTAGATAGATATACATACATATACCTATAAATATATATGTGGATATGTCCTCAAATCCTTCCTGAAATGAATCTTTATATCTTTGCCGAGGTAACTGTACACTAAAAAATGAATAATGCCTAGATTTGGGGGGCGGGAGTCTGTTAAACAAAAAGTAAAATTGACATGAGGGGATCTGATAAGCCATCCGAGTCCCATAGGTAGAGTAGGAGCTTATGGAGATCAAGTGATAAATGGAGTTTTGGCACAAATCAAATTTGGTTCATTAGGCCCTCAGATCTACACGTGGTTATTTCACTAGTTCTTTAACGTGTAATTGCAATTGATACATTTACCAACTGGTAGAAGTCTCAATTTTATTTTTTTACGTGTAGATTAAGGGTCCTTATATTACAAAGGGCCAGATGGAGCCCCAGTGACATGTTCAGAACCAATGATTCCTGGGGGAATTTCAGAAATCAGTGCCAACATCAAATATGTGAATGGTGCAGGGGTGGTAGCCCTTATTATATCCCATTTCAACAAGCCTTTCTTGCCTCTGAAAAACAAGAAGGATATTGACAGATGATAACAGACTCTTTAAAGTTAACAAGAAGATAACCCCCAATACAGCAGCTGTGCCAGATGTGGTATGTTTACTGAACAGATCAACACAGCATCTGGACTTGGTATGTGGCTGTCAGTTTAGTAGGTGCTTTCTTCTTGATACGCGTTAGTAAGAAGATTAAACATAATCTGCATTTGCATAGCAAGGACAGCAGTACACTTTCTCCTGTGTATCTCAGGCCTATAAAAGCCTTTTTGTTTTCTGTCATAATACAACCTGTAGAAATTTGGATTATCTTGATAGTCCATAAGATATTACACCGGCCTGAGATATTTTTGACATCATGCTGTTAACCCAGTTAGCAGTTAGTGTCAAGTACTAGGATATTCTGACGAGGCATATGCATGCCAGAGTGCAGAAATAATCTCCATAAAGATGAAGGTGTCTGTAACATTGATGCAGCTGTAGATGTTCAGTAATTTAAGAGCAGAGATTATTTCTAAGATAAAAGGCAAGCTGCTGTAGCTTCTCCATCCTATCATTAAGAAAGAGGCATGGCACATGCCGGGCCTCTGGATTTCGGAGGCAGCATATACCATTATTCATATACTTGTGAATAATGTTCTAACCCACATATCATGGGACCTAAAACACCGTCTGTTTTGAGTGGGACACAGGAGAAGTTCAGGATTGCCGTCCAAAGTGACATACTACTTGGATATTTTGATCCAATGGATCCAGTGGTGTTGGAGATACCTGGGATGATTAAGGATCCTGGAAGGAGCCTTTGGAAAGACCCAAAAGTGTCAGCTCAGACCCTTAGAATTCTAGAAGAAAACCATGACTTTCAGAGCAGGGAACCACCTTCATCTGAGCTACCTCTTGAGATGGGGGAGAGGGGCAGTATAGGGGTGGGGGAGTGGCAGGCACAAGCTATTGGATGTAAGGTAGGCTCAAGGATGTATTGTACAACACGGGGAATACAGCCAGTATTTGTAATAACTGGAAATGGAAAGCAACCTTTAAAAGTTGT
Organism: Balaenoptera borealis; assembly: GCF_965194805.1. NCBI lineage: Eukaryota > Metazoa > Chordata > Mammalia > Artiodactyla > Balaenopteridae > Balaenoptera > Balaenoptera borealis. The sequence goes on from NC_138872.1 coordinate 77,510,189, forward strand.
GCGTGTGTGTGTGTGTATATATATATATATATATATATATATATATATATATATATATTTTTTTTTTTAGGAGTCTCTTAATATTATATGGCTTTAGCTGTTTTCTTTGCCACCACAGTGACCAACTTCAGTAGGGGTCACAAGATCCCATGACCTGAACCAATGCCTGAATCTATGGGTCCTCCCTCCACTTTTGGTGGAGAAGGGAGATCTCCCCTAAAGGGTACAACATCAAGCAATATTTCTTACTATCCAATTTGGAAAATGATTTGTGAAGGTGATTTAGGACTGGATGAAAACAAGTTTAGAATATTGATGTCAAGGAGTTTAGGGGAAGTCATATGAATGGGTTTCCCAGAAAGGACCCAGAATGTAGAGAATAATTGTGTTCCGTGTCAAAGCCCACAAAAGGCCTTTACTGCAAAGCTCTCGATAATTAGGAATATGTCAGTCATCTCCTTCCTCAGTTCTTGCTTAATAAGCTCAAGAGCAAAATGTTTACAGAGGCAGCAGTATAGTGTATGCATTACTTAAGAACTTAGACTTCTCCTCTTCAAGTTTGATTTGGCTTCTGCCACTGCCAAGTTAATCAGTGACCAGCACTGAGTCCAGTACAGCAACATACCTAGTGATGGACAGCAGCTGATAACATGCTGGTTTGCTGATTTTATTACTTCTTTTCATCCTGGAGTGGAGTACAATCTCTCTTCACAAAATAGACACTTATTTTAGATTTAGAATTTTTCTCCTTGTCCATTATGCTGTTGCCACTAATAGCATCTGTGGGCTTCCTCAATGTCTTATACACTGACACAGCTGCTCAATCAACGTTCACTCCTGAACAAGTAACTCCCTTTACAGTGAAACAAGCAAGGTAATGGTCTGATACCCATGGTATTCATCGGTCTTATACTCTGAAGTAGCAAGCCATGTGGAACAGTGGAATGGCCTTCCAGAGATTCAGTTATCACACTCTCTGGGAGACAACTCCTTGCAGTAGTAAGGTGATTGAACCTAATTATCCAGGAGAAATAGGATTGTTGCTGGGGACAGGGAAGAATACGGATTAAACCTTGCAGGCTTCTCACACCTTTATGTCTACTGCATCTCCATCTGGGTGAGATCACACCAAGGAGCAAGGTTTTAGATCCACCCAAAGAAAAGAAAATTATAATTTTCCAATTTCATTTGTTTTCCAGAAGTGATTAATTCTGAGTGTTACACTGACTGACAGTGATGCTTTTGCCTATAAAGGGAAATTTGACTTCAGATCTTTTTTTAACTTTTTTTTTTTTTTAATTTTATTTATTTATTTGTTTTTGGCTGTGTTGGGTCTTCATTTCTGTGCGAGGGCTTTCTCTAGTTGCGGCAGGTGGGGGCCACTCTTCATCGCGGTGCGCGGGCCTCTCACTATCGCGGCCTCTCTTGTTGCGGAGCATGGGCTCCAGACGTGCAGGCTCAGTAGTTGTGGCTCATGGGCCTAGTTGCTCCGCGGCATGTGGGATCTTCCCAGACCAGGGCTCGAACCCGTTTGACTTCAGATCTTCCATAACAAAGCTGGATGATATAAACTGATGAGACTCTGGTTCCTCTTCATTTGTGAGGTTACAGAGCAAATATAGATGTATTCTAAATGCTTGACAGATACTTACAATTATTAAATAGAACAATTTTTAAATTTATAATAATCAGAATAATGATAAATGCTATGTAAGTGTTATATAATCAAGGCAGTGGCCTCCAGTGGTATTCCTGGCTATTCAGTTCCAAATTTTCTTCTTTTAGGTTTTGCCTCACTCTGAAAATTAAAAGAGGTAGATATTTCCTCTCCCCACTTACCAGAAACTAGGGCATAGTATATGCCCTATGCTAGAACAAATCAGGTGATATAGCCCAGTTCTTTAAAGTTTGAAGGACTGATGTGAATACATACATAGGAATAAAAGAGAATTTTCCTGGTGCCAGTGGCAGGCCAGAGTAAAGCTGTAGGTGTAAGTGTCCAGCAGTGGAGACACCAGCATCACTCTAATTGAACTGCTGGGTTGTGCTGTGACCTTGACAATGCATATTCTCACCTCCTGTTTTCTGAGCTTGATGCCCCATCATATCCTTTCCTGCTAAAGTTATCCAGTTGGTTTCTGCTGTTTGTAACCAAGAACCCTGGTAAAGAATTAGGCAATTCCAAGTCTGTGTCATTAAGGCTACACCAGGCATAAAGTCAGGAGGAAATGGAACTAGTTTTATTGATATGAGTCAGGAGGCTTCTCATAGGTTGTGACAGGTAAGTTAGGTAATGGAAGATTACACGTTGGGTTAGATTTGAAACCCCAGTCCCTCTCTAGTGGTTTTATTCCTGAACTCCTGGATCAATGGTTGGAGGAGAGGGAAAATAGTCAAATTAACTATGTAGCTCTCATTTACATTTTTATTTAAATCTTAAGTGGTTGTTTGTATATTGAATTTATTTTTGGTTTTGTGTAAAGCCTAAGCTTTAAGACATGAAAAAAAAATTTGACATAAAGGATCTAAAACAAAAGAGTGGCTCTCTTATAAAAGTCACTGAGACATTAAATTTATGCTAATTTGTTAGTATATAATGTGTACAAGTGTTCATTACAGTGCTATGTATAAGAAAAAAATTGAATAGAAAATGTCAAACAATAGAGGAAAGATGAGGTAAATATGATGGAATACTATGCATCTATTAAACATTTATTTACAAAGAGATTTTAGCCTGAGGAAAATATTTGGAATACTTGGGACCCCAATATTTGGGATATAATGTTAATTGAGAAAGACAAAATTGTACACAGTATGATTTCAAGTTTGCAAATGCATACGCCCGTGCATACACATATACAATTCTAGAAGAAATTACATGATTGCAATTGCTATTTTATTTTTAAATTATTTTTTGTGATTTCCAAGAATTCTACAAAAGGTGTGTATAATTTCTACAGTGAGGTAAGTATTGTCTATGAGAGTCAATGCAGTTGTGAATGCTGAAAATAATTGTTATAAAAGATATTAATGGGACAATAGGCAGCATCTGAATAGTATCTGTAGATCGTGTAATAGTATTTCATCAATGTTAAACTTCCTGATTTCGATTACTGCACTGTGGTTATGTAAGCAAATGTCCTTGCTCTTAGGAAATACGCACACTGTTGTTTTTAGGAGTAAAAACACATGATGTCCTACAGTTTATTTCAAATGAGAGAGAGAGAGAGGGAGAGAGAGAAGTAAAGCAAATGTGGCACAGTGTTAACAGTTGGTGAATCCAGCTAAAAGGTACTGCAGGTATTCATTCTACTACTCTTACAACTTTTCTGTAAGCTTGAAATTATTATTTTTTTAATTCGAAACATATGTCCTATGATGATAGTATAAGTCATTAGCCACTAGATTTATTAGGGGGGAGTATTTTCTGTTCTAAGACAGATCAGCTTGTTGAAAAGATTATGGGCTTTGGGGTGAGACACATCTGGTAGAATCCTAGGTCTGCTATTTACTAACTGCATGACCACAGGCAGTTTAATCTCTAGAGACTCAATTTCCTCATCAGGAAAATGGGGATAGTATTCTTTCCATTGTGAAGATCAAAATGTTTGTAAATTCCCTAACACTCCATCTCATCACAGGTGCTCAAAAATTGCAAATTGCTTTTAGCAATAAGTGATACATTCTCTGAAAGTGGACTGGTTGGGAATCAGCATCAGCCTGATTATTTATTAAGCTCAGGATCTTTCATTCATCTTTGCTCTTTGAATAGGCAGAGCACTGTAGGAATCCCTCAAGCACAAAGCAGAGAGAAGAGCTCTGAATGTTTGAGCGATGGAAATAATCATAATATGTATTTAATACTCACTGATCATTTACTGTACCAGGGTCTTTTGTTTGTTTTTAAGTGGATTACTCATTTAATCTTTACTCCAATGCTAGGAAGTAGAAAATTCTATTAGAGTGATTTTATAGATGAAAGAAAGTGATTTTTTAAGTGAATGATTTTATTAACAAAGAGTTTAGACACTTGCCTGTGATCACACAGCTGGTGGTGCCAGGTGTGAACCCAGATACTTGGACTCTTGAGCCTGTGCCTGTCATTCACTATAACTGTACTTTGCTTCTCAAACTTAATATGATGGAGAATTACCTGGGGATCTTGTTAAAGTCACGATTTTGATTTTGGTGTTTGTTAAAATGTAGATCTGTGTGTGTGTGCATGCTGAGATTCTGCATTTCTTTTTTTTTTTTTTAACATCTTTATTAGAGTATAATTGCTTTACAATGGTGTGTTAGTTTCTGCTTTATAACAAAGTGAATCAGTTATACATATACATATGTTCCCATATCTCTTCCCTCTTGCATCTCCCTCCCTCCCACCCTCCCTATCCCACCCCTCTAGGTGGTCACAAAGCACCGAGCTGATGTCCCTGTGCTATGCAGCTGCTTCCCACTAGCTATCTATTTTACGTTTGGTAGTGTATATATGTCCATGCCACTCTCTCACTTTGTCCCAGCTTACCCTTCCCCCTCCCCATATCCTCAAGTCCATTCTCTAGTAGGTCTGTGTCTTTATTCCCATCTAACCACTAGGTTCTTCATGACCTTTTTTTTTTTTTCCTTAGATTCCATATATATGTGTTAGCATACTATATTTGTTTTTCTAACAAACTTCTGCATGATGTTGACAGTGCTGGCCTGTGGATCACAATTACTTGTAGAAGGAACCTGGAAGACGAAATCCAAACCAGATCACATTTGTACACATGGATCCAGGTGATCCCAGTCACCTCCCAGCTGCTACCACTTCCTGCCTGCCATTCCTGCCCTCATCCCACGCCACCCACTGCCCCAGGTGCAGCGTAATTCATCCACACTTCAAATGGCTTGTGCTGGTGTGCTGTTATCCCGTCATGTCACACGCTCTCATGCATCTGTGCCTTTATCCTGGCTCCTTGTGCTTGAAAGAACCTCGTCCTCAAGATGTCACTACGATAACTTGCTTTCCTGATCTTGTTCAATTCAGCGTTAGTTGTTCCTTCCTCTTTGCTCAGAGAGCACCATGTACAGACTCTTGCTTTTAGCACTTATCATTTTGTACTGTACTTATGTGTTTGAATTTCTACCTCTTACACCAGATGATAAGCTATCCAAGGGTGGATATGGTGCTCTGTCTATCTGCATATACTTAGCACTCAGCAAGGGCTTGTCACATACAAGGTACTTGCTAAATATTTGTAAAGTAAATGAATAAGGGAAAGAATGATTGGATATATGAGTGAAAGAATAAGCAAAAGATGTGAGGCCACAACTTTTAGGCTGTGATGGTAATCTACAAATGCTTTGGATTATATACCCCTTCTTAAACAATTGAGCAAGTATATACATATATATGATATATGTACACACATACACACATGTTGTATTAATATCTTACGTACATTTTGTTTATTTATTTATTTATTTATGGCTGTGTTGGGTCTTTGTTGCTTTACGCGGGCTTTCTCTAGTTGTAGCAAGCGGGAGCTACTCTTCCTTGCGGTGCACGGGCTTCTCATTGCAATGGCTTCTCTTGTTGCGGAGCACAAGCTCTAGGCCTGCGGGCTTCAGTAGTTGTGGCGCGTGGGCTCAGTAGTTGTGGCTCGCGGGCTCTAGAGCACAGGCTCAGTCGTTGTGGCGCACAGACTTAGCTGCTCTGTGGCATGTGGGATCTTCCTGGACCAGGGCTCGAACCTGTGTCCCCTGCACTGGCAGGTGGATTCTTTTTTTTTTTAATACATTTATTTATTTATTTTTATTTTTGGCTGCGTTGGGTCTTCGTTGCTGCACGCGGGCTTCCTCTAGTTGCGGTGAGCGGGGGCTACTCTTTGTTGCAGCGTGTGGGCTTCTCATTGCGGTGGCTTCTCTTGTTGCGGAGCACAGGCTCTAGGCGTGTGGGCTTCAGTAGTTGTGGCTCATGGGCTCTAGAGTGTAGGCTCAGTAGTTGTGGTGCACGGGCTTAGTTGCTCCGCGGCATGTGGGATCTTCCTGGACCAGGGCTTGAACCCGTGTCCCCTGCATTGGCAGGCAGATTCTTAACCACTGCTCCACCAGGGAAGTCCCTTACCTACATTTTAAAACAAACATATAGATTAAGAAAGAGTGGTCCCAAAATAAAATAAATACAAAATTTAATATTTTATTAGCAGACCCCAATGGAACATCTTGTATGCTCTGTTGTGAGGGATATGCACCCACCTTAGAGGTCCCTGGGCTAGAACAGCAAATAAATGTAGTAAATTTATGAAGGGGTAGAGTTCAGTTTAATGGCACTCGAGTGAATATGAATCAGAAGAAATAAATAGGGAGAGAAGAAATAGGTCCAGGTGAGTATAGGATTTCCAGCTCCTGAGCCTTTATATTTCTCTGAAAGAGTCAAAAATTATATAGAGTGACCTAAAACCCAACACCAGAAACCTCTGAGGCTTGATAGCAAAGTGCCTTCTCCTCTGAGGACTGGTGACTGGATAGTGACACTAAAAGTGGAGAGAAGTCAGGCCCCAGGGGCCCAAGAAGGTAATTCAAGACTCATACCCCATACACTCTGGCTGAAAATTAAAACACTTTATTTAGCAACAGATAATTTGAAACCAGAGTTTAATGGTCTTTCATAGGTAGAAAGAGATCCCCTTCTTTCATTTTATTTTGTTACTGAAATTAAGTATTTAAGACTTTAAGAGACTTATGTCCTTGCTGGATGAATAGAAAAGCCTCTCCAGGACAAGGTCCAGGACAAGGTCCAAGCCAAGAGTGGAAGCAGGAACATTTGATTCGGCTGTTAAGGATGTGAGGCTAGAGTGTGTGGACCCCAATCCTTTTCTGGCTCCCAGGCAAGGGGTTCACAGTGTAAGTGAATAAAGCAGATGCTCCCCCAAATAACCTTACGTGCTCATACACATTCAAACTGCAGAACTGGGCGGCACCCCTTGGTAATCCACTGCTCTGCCTTAATCCTTTGCTCCTCCTCCGTGTCCATCAAGAACACCCCAGGGCAGCCTGCCCCCTGGAAAACTCACAGTTCCCTCCAGGATTGTGTGTATTTAACCCCTGGTAAACCACAGCTCTGGGCATTGCAGCAATTCTCAGGGTCTGTGGGTCCTGAGAACGGGTAACCATGGCCTCTGAGAAGCTATATGATGTAGACACCATAGGTGGGAATCCAGCTTGAGCATTTACACCTTAATTTGAGTGTGGGTCACTGAAGGAGGCTTCCCAAAGGTGCCCAGGGGTTAGTCTACACTCACTGCCCCTTTCTATCCTGTTGGCTTATTGATCCTTAGCCCTCTCCTGATGAGGCATACATATATACATATATATATATATATATTTTTTTTTTCCCCTTCAATGTGCGTCTTTACTATGTCTTCTAGACTCTACAGAGAAGTATTGAGTTATAATTAGACACAGTTCTTCACTGCAGTTAACTCTTGCTGGTTTTCCCCTGTCACACTCATTTTGACATCCCGTCTCTAGTTTAGATGCCCCACTTCTGAGCTCCTACAGCTCCTCAGCATACCATGTTCCTAACAGCTGCATGTGGTGATTAAGAGAATGATATCCGGAGCCAGTGGGTTTGGGTTCAAATTTGGCCCAAGCTGTGCAACTTTGAACAAGGTACTCCACCTCCCTTTTTTTTTGGCCTCAGTTTTTTCATCTGTAAAATGGAGATAATAAAAATGCCTTTGACAAAAAAAAAATACAACACATGATCCTGGACTGGATCCTTTTACTATAAATAGCAATTTGGGGACAAGGGACAAAATTTGGGTGGAGTCTTATGGCTTAGATGGTAGCAGAGCATCAGTGTTAATTTACCAATTTTGATCTTTTTTTAGGGGGGGTTAAGTGGGAAATGTCTTTGTTTATAGGAATTCTGTACTAAAGTATTTGGAGGTTTGGGGGCATCATGTAGACAACTTACTCTCAATGGTTCAGTTTTTAAAAAGTTAAGAAAGAAAAGAAAAAAATATTATAGAAAAGAGAAATAATGGTAGGGAAGTTCTGGTGCTGCAAAATAATAAAGAACAGGGCCTCCCAGTTAAGTCAATAATTTGTTCTTGATAATCAGACTTACCGCCCAAAAAGTGCTGACTGAGAGCCTATTTCCCGCTATTTTAATGGGAAAAATTATATGGTTAGTACATTAACATAAAATACCCAACTAATTTCCCTAACGTAAAACCAGAACAAAGTAAAACACCTGTATATCAGATACATTAGGTTAGTATATAATATGTTTAAAGCATCACTTTCTCACCAAACTGTATGGTTATTAACACACTTTTGCTTTGTATGTAACATCCCAGATGTCATCCCCGTTGCTGTCACTTAGTGTGCTTTTCAAAGCGTTCTACACATTATTATATCAATATGACTCTATTCTACTAATTTTATTTCACTCAAGATTTATTATGTATTTTTATTATTATTTATTAACTCAAGACTTATTCTATCCATAGTTTTGCTTAAAATGTGGTATAGAGTTTATGGAAAAACATCAAATTTTCCTATGTAACCAGTGGTGAAAAAAATATTGTACCAAAAATAAGTATGTTCAATGATGTTTGTGTAGTACAGTCCAAGAAGCATTCTTTTTTTTTTTTTAAATATGCCATGCTGTGGACTAATCCACTTTTCTTTTTAATTAATTAATTAATTTATTTATTATTTTTGGCTGCGTTGGATCTTTGTTGCTGCGCGCGGGTTTTCTCTAGCTGTGGGGAGCGGGGGCTACTCTCTGTTGCGGTGCGCGGGCTTCTCATGGCAGTGGCTTCTCTTTGTTGTGGAACATGGGCTTTAGGCACATGGGCTTCAGTAGTTGTGGCTCAAACACTCAGTAGTTGTGGCCCATGGGCTCTAGAGTGCAGGCTTCAGTAGTTGTGGTGCACAGGTTTAGTTGCTCTGTGGCATGTGGGATCTTCCTGGACCAGGGGTCGAACCAGTGTGCCCTGCATTGACAAGTGGATTCTTAACCACTGCGCCACCAGGGAAGTCCCCAAGAGGCATTCTAATGAAAGAAAATGTTACCTCTGGAGACATATGGGTTGTACCTGTATATTATAAAGCTACAATAATTTCAGCTGTAAGTCTTAAACTGATAATTCAATAAAACAGAACAGATTGACCCTCAAAAAAATAAAAAATAAAAATAAAAATGCCTTCCTTCTAGAACTATGGTGAGGATTCAATGAGGTGTGTATTTAAAGTGTTTAGAACATGTGCCTGATAGAAAGTCAGCACTGTAGCAAATATTGGCTAATACTATCATGCTTGACACAATGTCCTGTAGGCCCTGATTTGCTCAGATGCCTCTCTGATCAGCCCAGACTATCATTTCTTTAAGGCAGAGACTATATCTTCTGTATCTTTGCATTTCCAGTCTGTGCAGAGTGACTGACATAGGATAGATTTTTCAATAAGTATTTGTGAAATGGGTCAATGAAACCACAGATTGTTTAGGAAAAGGGCCTTAAACAAAAGTTTACTTTTTTCCCAAAAGTAAAATACACTCTCTAAGAAAATCTTATATACTTATCTGCCACCCCCTAATCATGATACAATTCTGATCGATAATCAATATTGCTTATACCTATATTTCTAGCATTTATCTTGTTATACATCATATAATCCCACTTTGCCTACTAGGCATCAATAAATTACAGAACATTTAACCTAAATGGGGAGGAAATCTAAAAAAGAGTGGCTATATGTATACATATAACTGATTCACTTTGCTGTACAGCAGAAACTAACACAACATTGTAAAGCAACTATACTCCAATAAAAATTTTAAAAATAAAATAAATAAATGGAACCCCAGCTAGTGATTCTGAAAGCAAAACGAAAATGACTGCCCTCCCCTCTCTGCTGCAGCTCCATATCCTGACCTTCATATTGTAGGTGGGTTCAATCCTTCAGATTCCTGTAGGCTCTTATCCTGCTGAAGGGTTGGGAGTCCATGGCTATAAAGTAGGAGCTGGGTGACCTCTCCCATCAAACCAGGGCAGACTGGAAGGAGGAGTAAGGTACCCAACAACCAGGTCAACTCCGTAAGCTAGAGCAGCCTCAGCCGCACTTCACAGGAAGATTATACACGTAGTGCTTCAGAGGCCATGAAAGTCTGCTACAAAATGGGAAAACCCTTTGATTCATGCAGACTCAATTCCAAAGAAAAATATTTAATGCTTAGAATTTATTTTTTTGTTGTTGTTGTAAAAAGTTTGGTGACAATGATGTTTTGTATCCATTAACTCTGAGTTACATTACTTATGAACCAATCTATCAAATGGGAAGGTTCATCATCTGAGTGAAAAAGTCAGTTCGTTGTGATTATCCGATTCTGCTTAAAGAACATGATTTTAGGTACATTTTAATAGCAGGATCCAGAGGCCTGACTATATGCTTGTATTTCTCATCAACAAAACTTCATGCTTGGCTAGCAGGCCTTGAGCTATGATCAGTTGCAGTAGGAAAACATTGCTTTTGGATCTGTTAAGTCATCAAGACACCACCATCTTAATTAGACATTTTAGCTAAAATGAATGTTTAAACATGGAGGCTTCTGTTAACTCTTTCTTCTTAATTTTTTTCCCTATAAGACACAGACGTGCCATTTCCTGCCTGAGTCTTTGGAGAGAGAGCTAAGGGCGAGGTAACTTAACTGTCAACCTGCCTGCTCTCTGCAAAACCACTGACTGAATTCAGACAAATTGATTATTAGCTTGTTGATTGAGCAGGTTTCCATTCTGTTGATCCATCAACTGACCATAGCCCTTTTCTATCTGGTTCTGCAGACACAGTCCACTGGTGAAGACACCCTTAAAGATGGTCCAGGCATTGTCTTAAAGGCAAAAAAAAAACAGACCCAGTGGACTGCATAAACCATCTAACCTTTTCATACATTCAGTGGATGTCTTTTGTCTTCACAATACTTATAGGTTTAATAGCAAGCCACCTCTCCTTTTAATTTTGCTCTGATAGAAAAAAAGTGGCACAAACACTGGGAGAAATTCCAAACTTGGATTTATTTTCTCAGTATTTCAGATAGGGCTTAATGATTAATGATTAGTGTTCCCAAACCTGTTAAAGTGTATGGGCATGCATCTTTGCAAAACGTCTCCAAACTCAAAGTCCTTTTCTTATCTCAAATCTCATAGTCTTGGTTAATCAATGTAACTAATCCCTTAGCCAAATACTTAAATAGTTTGTCTCTACACAGTTAATTGTGTGTATGGATGGGAAACATGCTAGAGAGGGCATAAGGATACATGGTTCTCTGATCACAATATGTAAAGATGTAAAAGCAGAGGGTGGAAGGGTGACTAGCAGCATGTTCTCGTAGAAGGGAACAGCTGTGAGGCTCGAGATGCGAGACCTATGAAAGCAAGCCAGGGACTTTCCTGATTGTCCAGTGGTTCAGACTCCGCTCTCTCAGTGCAGGGGACGCAGGTTGGATCCCTGGTCAGGGAACTAAGATCCCGCATGCCGCGCAGTGTGTCCAAAAAAAAAAAAAAGAAAGCAAGTCAGTTCTTTCTGATGAACCCCACAGAGACTTGGCATTTGAAGTCACAGGTCCCTCATGAGCCCCACCCAGTGTGCTGAATCACGCCACCCACACCCACAGGACAGGAGAACCATATTGTTTGGAGAAACTGAACTCTAGACGCTGCAGGATTGGAAGCATCTGTTACAGAGGAGGACATCTGGAGAATTAAGTAAACCTCTCTAAATAAATCCAATCATTATCTCTCAACAATCTGCAGGATGCTAGCAGTCAGGCATATAACCCCCAAACAGCAGAAGAGAGGCTCTTTTCACCAGAGAAATTGGATTTCCTTAGAGAAAAGATATACAAATACCAAGATGGGGGTTGGGGACTTTTCCAACAAAAGTATCAGCTGGCCACTCAATAGTAAAGTCAATCCGTTGAAAAGCTTCATCCGTGCTCACAGAACTTCCAATCTGTTTTTCAATGTCTTGTCATTAAATTAGAACAGATGGTCAAGGATCAGTAGGCTTTTAGGGAAAATTTCCTGTATGCAAAAGAGCAAACTGGGCGAAAAAAGAATTAGAAACAATGCAGGGAGCAGAAGTTAACTTTAAGATGACAATACTTAATATCATCAATGAGATGAGAAGAAATGGTATCCTTGAAATACAAGGATGATCTAAAAAGGAACAGTTAGAGAACCAAGAATGAGCTCTTGGAAACTGAAAATATAAGCACTTTAAAAAACAGAAAAAAAAATGTTAGACAGTACAACCTAGAGAATTCCAGAAAGGAGAAAAGAAAGATAAAGAGACGGAACATAGGAAACAAAATATAAGAAAATGAGAGAATCGATTAGAACAAAGAAAACAGTACAGAGGAAATGATCAAAGAGAAGATGTAGAAAAACCTCCAGAATGAAAGGACATGTAAGACAATCATCATGAAAATTCAGAAAAAAGGAATTAAAAGAAATATTTTGAAAAGCTTCCAGAAAGCAAATCAAAGGACTAAGAATTCTAAAAAAGCATCAGACTTCTAAAACGGAACATTAGAAAGTAAGACAATGGAACTATGCCTTCAGAAACTGGATAGAAAATAATATCTAACCTGGAACTTTATATGTAGCCAAATTATTATTATTCAACTATGGATAGCAGAGTGTTCAAGCCAAGAGAGAGGTAAAAGGATTGCCAGGAGGACAGACAAGGTTAAGTCCACAATGACAGTGGTGTAGAAGATCTAAAGAGAAATCATTTCAGACTGTAGTGGAGGGGGCTCCAGAGAGGATAGCCCAGAAAACAAATGAAACTGAGAGGTTATCAGAAAGTTGTAAAAACACGTTTTGAGAGACATATCTCAGAGGTGTGATAGAGTGTGGGAAGACGTGGCCTTAGGCTCAAGGAAAACCAAGCCGATGGAAAAACAATTATTAAATACAGGGGGCAGAAAATTGTTACAAGGAAAAAAGGAGGTCACAGTATACTACTCAGCTCAGCAGTGATAATTATAGCCATAATAATAAAAACATGGAATATGGATTGAATAAAACTTGTAATATAAGTGTATTGGAAAGATAAGCTGAGAGAAAGGAGAACTAGATCTTTATCTATCAAAATCAGAAGTTACTACATTATGCTTTAAAATGAATTACCAGAGAGTAGTAGATATATCTTATTTAGGAAAAAAAATAGAATTAATGGGAAAAATAGCTAAAAGTGCTAGAAAATTATTGTTCCCATGGAATGGGAGAGGGGAATTTGGGGGCAGGACTCTGCTGTTTTTAACACAGGTCTTTTGGTTTTATATGACTTTTAAGAACACGCTTTACTTAGTACTTTAGAACATTTTGAAATATGTACAATGAATTAATAGTAAATGAGTGTTTATCTAAATTTTCAGGTAAAACTGGTGCTCCACGAGCACTTGCCATATTTCTCCTGCACCTTCCTCTTCCTCCCTGGCACGTGACCAGGTATGCTTGGGGTCTACATACCCCAGTTTAAGAAGCTTTGGCCTAGGCTCTTTCATGATGGGTAAATATTCAGTTTCCATTAGATTTTTGGAAACAGTGACAATAGCTGGAGGACGTCACTCTTGCCTTTTCAGAACCTTCTTCACTGCTAAGATGTTTCCATGTCCCCTCTATTAATGATTCCATGTGTGACCAGGAAGAGCCTGGAGACCCCAGAACTGATACCATTACCCCTGTTTGTACTGACCATGAAAGCAAGTCTCATGGATGGTTAGAGATTGGCTGTGTCACCCAGCTAGTTCATTACCGTTTCCAAGCTGGCCATTACAGTGCTGGTTGCTATGAGGATTTATTATAATCCAAGCCAGGTATGTCTATTTATATGTACTTAAAATTTTTTCTCAGCTAGAGACTGAGCTGATGGAGAGGACGTTGAGCACCAGCTGTCTACGGTTTTCTATTGTTAATTCATTACACTTCATGCTTTATCCTCTCTGGAAATCACTGCCATCCTGCTTCCCGGGAAACAATAACACTGGGGTACTTGCTGCTGTAATTGCCGACAATATCAATTATTTAGTTTTCTGCCAATTCCTATTAGACTTTTTCTAACCGGAGAATTTACACTGTGTTATTGAATTAAAAACAGTGGAAAGCTTCAGGGAATTGAAACTAATTAGCCAGCATTTGTAAACCCCGTTGTTGGAGATAATTTGTTTACATGACTAATTCAACCTTTTAATGATGGGGGCCCACACGGGCCACGGAAGGTCCCACGGCAACCATCCTTGGCTGGGCGCGGGGATGCCAACATGGTAAAATTCATTTTTCTTTGTGATGAGGTGTGATGCCCCAGCTCACTGGCACCTAACCTTGCCTATTAGCATGTTTATCATTACACTTGGGAGAAGCTTTGAGCTTCCCAGGCTTCCCGTGGTGCTTTTTTCTGAGCAGTTTTTTTTCTCATCCGCGTCAGCAGGGCAGCTCCTAACAACTGCTTCATCAGTTCCGCGCATTTTCATAGCTCCTGCTGCCCCCACCCCACCTCCATGTATTCCTTTTACGTCTCTTTGTCTTTCAGAGGTCATGATTGGATTCTTCAGCGCTTAGATGTTTTCACGTCCCCTCTATTAATGATTCTATATATGACCCATACTTGTTGATTACCCAGTCTGTGTGTTTGCATCATGATAAGTGCATGGCTTGGGGCAAATACAGCTGAATTTGGTCTGGTAAAGAGGAATAGAGATACCTGACATCCATTTTGCCTATGGTGAACCTGACGGTGTGGTTCTATATAAAGAATTAGAAAAGAACTAGGTAAATGTAAGTTGTGTTTCCTTGTGGTCTTTTGATACCGGGCTACTTAAATGCAACTTTCTTGATGAGAATGGTTGGAACACGGACATCTATTTGCTGAGAGTGATGCTGAGAAATAATATCAACTCTTGTGATCGCTGGACGTATTTTAATTAACTAAGTACTTTTGTTAAGATTTAAGGACCATTTTAACAAATAACTTTAGCAAGAGCATTCCAAGAATAACTGCAGTTCCTGTGTCTCCTGCATGAATTTCCTGCCTTAGCTGCTGTCTACTAAGATGTTCTAAATTTTGAAAAGGTGGGTTGATAAATTATTGAATGTGTGGATGCAATGGTTAAGGTCTTCCCATTTGCTATGTCCGGTGAGTAAAGGATTCCCTTCAAGATATAAATTAATATCTGTGGCAAGTATTTTAAAGCCTTTTACTCACTTTCACAGGTATGTTTTAGCCTTTCTTAAACTTGGACCCACTTAGGTGTTGCTCTGCCATAGTATCTCCTAGGCATCTTACTACAATAAAAGAAGCCGTCTCTATTTTGTGGTATTTATACCACAAATTCTTTGTTCTGTGTGGAAGGTAATTAAGGTCTCTTTTGTCACTCTGTAAAACAGTGGGGCCGGCAGTATGTGGAGGTCTTTACTTAAAATTCAAGGAAGGTTCTGTTCTCACTTCCCCCTGATTGTATCCAGTGAGAATAGTTTTCACTTAATTTCCATATATTTGTGCTGATGTACAAAGGAACGCTATCACTGTAGCTAGCCTACATGGCCTGCTTTATAGGCATTCCATCATGTCATTCCACATCATCCCTAATGGGCAGGATTTCTTTCTGCTGAAAGAGACAAAAACCAACTCAAAGTGATTTGAGTAAAAAGGCATCTACGGCTCCCAGAGTGGAAAAGTCTAGGGATAGATTTGGCTTTAGACTCGCTGGAATCAGGTGCTCAGAGTTACTTGCTGCACTGCAGATTTCAGCTGGACTTTCTTATATGTTGATCCAATTTCATGTAGGTTTTCCTCTAAGGGGAAAAATAACCCACATATACACATGAAGACTTTGATTAATTCTCTCATTATTTTTTCTCTGCAAAAAATTGGTATTGTAACTGCCCTCCAGCCAAAGACCCAACAGAACAGACCTGTAGTGGAACAAGTTGGGTGGATTGCTCTTTGAAACAAGGGTGAAAACACACCATGGGGAACCCCTGGGCGTCTGAGTAAGAGGGTGTTAGAAAGGATTTATTATATGATTTAGGTTTTGATTAAGTAATTTTGGAGAGAGTTGATGGAAGCTTGGCTTTACTCTGGCTTGGGTGCTGTTGGGAAGTGGGGACAATTTTATGATTGTCTCCACTGATATGGGGACATATCAGTGACTGATTTCCACTTAATCAGTCTTAAGTGGAAGGAGTAAAGACAAGAGCAGAGTGAAAGCTGTCATGGTGGAGAACCAGCAGTCACTCATGGTAGCTGGGGCGGGGCGGGGGGCGCTGGGCATTGTATTTTTGTGGTTTGCACAGTGATGTTCTTCCTATGCTTGGACAGAGTTATGATGTGATGTTGGTTATTATTTTACTTCATCATGATCACAGATAACACAATCTGATATTCATGTGTTGTGAGATTGTTGATAGCCATAGGGGAACACCATGGTCTAGCTGTGAGCATGAGTCAGTACCTAACAGCTCCAAGGTTTAGGTGTAAGTGGCAGGCTTGTCATTACATATCAGGGGATGCTTTTCTCTTTCTTGGTTCCCCCTTTTAGGCAAGATGAAGTCAGACCACAGGATATTCATCCATCATGTCTAGATTGCTGAGATTTGGCTGATTAAGATCAGGAGGGGGTCCCCTGAACCTAGTCTGTAGTCAGGTGAGGGTCAATCTCTCCTTCTCCTTCTGGTATAGAACAAGGTGTTGGTTCGTCTGATGTGACAATGGGCTGCACAGAAGCATTTAATTCTCTGGACCGGCTACATCGGCAGCTGTAGCACAGGCAGTTACCAGAAACCACATGATTATTAGTCCCTGTAACAGGTCTCAAACAAGAGACCTAGACTGTAAAACCTAGGCAATGAAAACATACCCCAGAGTCCAGCAGGACCTGTTTTAGAGACCCAGGAGTCCCGGAATTTTTTACTTGCCCTGTAGTATTTACATAGGGGCCACAATCTTGGAGGAAATCAAGCACTATATGATTGCCCATGGCATCTCTGGCTAATGAATTTAGACTCATTCACTGGGCGTCCAGAGCAGACATTGTATTATACGTGACATCTGCGAGAGTCCACAACAAGGTTCGGATCACTGTGGAAATTGCAACTAAGGAAGTCTGAATGAAGAGGGCATCTGTTCTCTCACCTGCAGTCTCCCATGCTTGCTTCATTCCAGAGCTTCCTGGGAGGTGTGGTAGTTTTAAATATCTAGATATCTCTAATAATTACCCCCCAAACACACAGGGTAAGTTAGTGTGACGCAGACAGGTACAAGCAGGCAGATCCTCACGGAAGAAGTAGAATCTTGGTGGGGCATGGGCTGTACGGGGAATATAAGGATTTTTGCCATGACAGGGGTGAGCCAATTTTCTGTCCATTTTATAGGGGTCCCTGTAGTGGTCAGGAAATCTTCTTTGTTTTTAAATCATTTAAACATCATGGATTAACCTCCAACCATTTACCTCTTATAGTATACATATTTGTTCTTTTATCATTCATGAGTGAGTAGGTTTAGACAAAGAGCAATCCATTTAGGCTACTAAACTGATTTAATTTCTGAGAAGCCTAAATTTCAAGAGTAAATTCAACTCTGTATAGCAGAGTCTCTTGGCAATTTTTAGTTTTTCTTTACAAGTTTGAACCATCAATAAATAGAATTAAATCAGGGATATCCAAAAAAGTCTACAGAAGGTTTGAAAAAGGCATGAATATTTCCCTTAAAGAGGTTTCTTTTCTCCCGACAAAAGAGAAAACTAGATTATAGAAAACCAAGAATTGCTTATTTTTTTCTACAAATACTCATATCATTTTAATAACTTTGATGAGAAGAAATAAATGAACAAAGAAATGTAAATGTATAATATCTAAAAACAATTGCATAATTTGTTAATCTATTGTAATTTTTAAAAGTGAGGATAAATTATGTTTAATGACCAGTTTTTTTGTATTTTTTTCTATTTAAAAACTGTCCAGGCATCCAAGATCATTTATTAATTAATTTAAACATTTGTCTAAGGTCTTAAAGTTAGTTATGGTTCTGAAAATTATAATACAATTTGGCTATCACATTAACTCCCTATGATTTGTAGCATTGTAGGAATTTTATAACATTAATCCCTTTAACGATACATCCATTATTATCATTTCATTTAAGTGAATATAATTTTACATGTATAAATTTTTAATTTTAAACAACCTAAGGAGACAATGGTAACTTAACTAACTCATAAAACCAGTGTAGGCAGTTTAGAAAGTTTAAATATGAAACAAGTAATTCGGTACTTATACAAATAAAACTGTGTGCTGTCAGTATTTTTATAGGATAAAGGAATTTTTAAAGACTGAATCATACCTCGTACTCTTGTTTTATCTTAGAGCTAAAGCCATTTTTAATTTTCCTCATAGCTGTAGCAGCAAAGGCTGTTATATAGATATGCTTTTTGAGGCCCACAAAAACACTGTTTTAAATTTCCTCTCTTTTTTCCAGACTTTTTTTAAAATAAATTTATTTATTTATTTTTGGCTGCGTCGGGTCTTCACTGCTGCACACAGGCTTTCTCTAGTTGCGGTGAGCGGGGGCTACTCTTCGTTGCGGTGCGCAGGCTTCTCATTGTGGTGGCTTCTCTTGTTGCAGAGCACGGGCTCTAGGCGTGCGGGCTTCAGTAGTTGTGGCACGTGGGCTCAGTAGTTGTGGCTCACGGGCTCTAGAGTGCAGGCTCAGTAGTTGTGGCGCCCTGGCTTAGCTACTCTGCGGCATGTGGGATCTTCGCAGACCAGGGCTCGAACCCCTGTCCTGTGCATTGGCAGGCGGATTCTCAACCACTGTGCCACCAGGGAAGTCCCTTTTCAGATATTATTGAGTGCTTATTTGGGTTAGATATTCATTCATAGAGTTCTGACATAACAACTGAATGATTTTTTTTTTAAATCTTTAACTCTTTAACCTTTCTTTCCCCAAGAGAGGGACAGAGAGAGCTTTGAGAGGCAGCCGGCTTTAGGCAAATCTGAAATCATCACTCTAAAAGGCTAATTATGTTTTCTCTACAAAGAGAGGACAGAAGGTTTAGATGTAGGAAAACAGATTTTGACATATCGGCTCACAAAAGAGAGAGGCATGCAGCTGGTTTTGATACAACTTGTACACACTTGACAGTTTCATCAGCCCAAACAATTAAAAAGTCAGCAATTATTTAATTCTCAAATACTAGAACGAAGGAGGGGACAACTCCTGGGTTAAACAAAGTGCTCCCTCCCATAGACAAACAAGACAGGGAATCTCCTCTTGAGGATTTCTTCACTTTTTTATTCAAAGGTACCTTTCAAATGAATACTCTCAGTCCTGTAAAAAGCTCCCCAAAGTGGCCACTGCATTTCTGAATTATTCCTGGTGAAACAGTGCCAGTTAATGAGATAAGCACACAAGTTAGCATGATAGTGAGAAAACAGGAGGATGGCGGAGTTTGGCCTGGGAGAGGCCCAGTGTAGACGGAGAGCCTGGGAGAGCTTCTGGTGTACTTTAGGAGCTACTTGTGCTACTTCATGGCTCTGGGTCCCAGCTGAAGGCCACTCATCACCCAAACCTCATCAGGGAGCAGACACAACCTCCTGATTTCAGGCAGACAAAGATAAAAAGTTCTCAGGAACACCAAGAGAGGACTCAGGAAACATCCTTCTAAGGTTTTAAAATGATGACCCAAGTCAAAGTTGGTCCCCCAAAAAAGAGACCAGTTTCAGGAGACACAGTGAATTCCACAGCCCTTGGGCCTGGCTTGAGGACAAATTTATCAGACCTAGTCCCATATTCTGTCTGTGATGGTCCATGTTATATGTCAACTTGGCTAGGCTATAAATCAGTCCCTCTGTTATTCAGTCCAAGGCTAAACTAGATATTGCTGTGAAGATGTTTCGTAGACATGATTAAAGTCTATAATCTGTTGGTTTCAGTAAGAGGTTATCCTAGATAATCTGGGTGGGCCTGATCTGAGCAGTTGAAAGCTCTCAAAAGCAGAGCCAAGGCTTCCCTGAGGAAGAAATTCTGCTTGTGGATAGAAGCTTCAGCACATCTCCCAGTGTTTCAGCCATTCTGATGGCCTGCACTCTGGATTTCGGTCTTGCCTGGCCAGCCCCACAATTGCATAAGCCAGTTCATTGCCAGAAACCTCTTAATATAGATAGCTCCCACTTGTTCTGTTTCTCTGGTTGAACCCTCACGGATACATCTCACTACGGACGTTTCCTGTTATAGACAAAGAACACTCAAGACCCTAGACAAGCAGACAGACTGCAGGAGCAGGTATTAGAAGATTAGAAAGCAATTGCACCAAAGAACAATACAGATCAGATGAGATAAACAAAAATGTTGGAAGGGAACACATTCCCAGGAAAACAAGGTAAACCTAATGCTGAAGTATTTAACAAAATATTGGAGCTCAGTTTAGCATGGACTTATCTTTCAGCCATGGGCAGAGGGCATCTCAAACAGGTAGAGGCACAGAGGGTCTCGGGTGTAAACACCAGCACTGGGTCCTGGGTTTCTGTCCAGGGCAGTGAGGTTTTCAGCTGAATCTTGGTGGCACATCCCTTTAGCCAGTGCTTTCCAGCCAAACACCACAGAAGCACAGCTGTAACGGAGTAAGTTGGGCTTATCCCTCACTGCAGCCCAGGAGAATGTACACCGTGGGGAAGTGTTGGGCATTTCAGTAAAAGGATGTTAAAAAGGATTTGTCATAGGTTTTAGACTTTGGCTAGGTAACTGGGGAAGGCTACTCCAAGTGGAATTTACTGTGGATTGAATGCTGTCAGGAAGTGGGGACAAGTCTATGATTGGTTGTCTTAATAAATCTTATCTGGAAGGAGAGGAGAGCATGGTTAAAGGTGTAATTGGTAAAGAATCAACAGTCACGCATATTAACTGGGAGAAGGTGATATTTGGTACTTATGTGGTTTCCACAATGACTTTGTGCTATAGACAAAGTTTATCCCCCCAAAAATTTTGAATCCCCAGTGTGATGGTATTAGGACGTAGGGCCTTTGGGAGGTGATTAGGTCATGAAGGTGGAGCCCTCATGAATGAGATTTGTGCCCTTTCGAAAGAGACCCCAGAGGGCTCCCTTACCTCTACTGCTATATGAGGCTGCAACAAGAAAATGCCATCTAGGAACCAGGAAGTGGGTCCTCTCCAGACACCGAATCTGCTAGTACCTTGATCTTGGACTTCCCAGACTCCAGAACTGTGAGAATTAAATTTTGCTGTTTAAACCACCTGGATATTTTTGTTATAGCAGCCGGAGCTAAGACATTTTTGGTTTTGTCTGTGCTTATGAAAGATTCTGAAATGGTTTTGTTGCCTTGTTTTTGTTTTGTCTCACAACATGTCATAGTAACAGACTGTGTGTATCGTAGTCACAGAGCGCAGAGCATCGGCCCCCTGGTCTGATGTTGGTGTTGCTGAGATTGTTGCTACCCAACAGGAGAGCAGCATGGCCAGGCTCTGAGCACCGGGCCAGCTCCTGGATGTCAGAAGCTGCTCTTCTCTTTCTTGGTCTATAAGTTGAAATGGATTTTAATCTTCTATGGTCTGAGATTTATCTTTTAAAAATGTGGAATGAACTACAAACAGTATAATTATTATATCTAATTTACGAAAACAAGAGAAATGTATTACATAGTGTGATCATTACTAAACATAACAATTTTATTAGAAATCACATCTTTTGATAAGGTAAAAGGAAAATTTTTATGTAGGTCATTGATCTATGAATAAATATTACTTATTACTTAAATGAAAGTAGTTGGTATAAATTTTATTCCCATTTTGAATTTTTATTTATTTAAGTGCTGAGACAACTCATGTCCTTAAATGAGTAGATGGGAACAGAATTTAAAAACAAAACCAAAAAGGACATTAATTGTTTTGGTTATCTGCAAAAGATTCCTTTTGATTTACCACTAAAAACTAGTTTTAATGATCTGCCTGTTTGCAATGCAACTGAGTTCCTCAAATTGAAAGTAGAGAATCAGAAACTACCTGACTTGCGAAAGGACTTGTTTTGCAGTTATTAGAGATCATATTTTCCCAACCCCAGGAGCAACATTTTAAATTCTCTTTTGTTCAACACCTCAGAAGTTGTTTTGTTTTGTTTTTTTAATAGTATGAATGGGGATGGATGAGAAATTTGTCTGTCTTTTGTAAAATGTGAGAAATGTGATTGTTTAAAGGAAAGTAGGGACTGAGACTCCAAGTCACTTCAACTGGAGGTGACTTCTCAGTTAAAATAGTTTTAGCAAAGAGTATAAATGCACAATGAGAACCTGGAAACTGGTTTTCTGAAGCTGAATATCTCGGGTATCCTCAGAATTCCCTGCACTTTGAAGACTCACCAAGCGATCTGCAGATTGTTTTCCTGGGAGAAGCTGGTGCATCAATGTAATAGGCTCATTATGCATCATGGTTGTTTTGCTTATGGTTTAGCGATGTTACCTTCAAGTTTCCTATGGTGCCTAAAACAGTGACTTTGCACATAAGAATTTCTCTGCAAATGTTGGTTGTAGTGGAAGAATCCATTGTATTGCTTTAGGTGAGAAAACACAATTACAAATGGCAGCGATCCTGTGCCATGGAGTACCAGTGCCTGACATAGTTCCTGCCAATTAAGAGGTAGCCAGTCATTACCTATTGGTTGATTAATATCAGTTATCATTTATGAAACAACTGTAGGGGCCTGAGTTAATATACATGAGTGTATGGGTGTACACACACACATACACCCACACACACACACAAATGCACACACTATGATAGCTCAACAAGTTATATATTGTTATCCTCATTTTATAAATAAACAGTTCAGAAAGGTTATGTAACTTGCCCAAGCCATAGAGCTAATACACAGTTGTGTAAACATTCTAATACAGTTCCAAAACACCTGTTGTTTTCATCACAACACATTGCCTCTGAGTCACACCTGAACTTACATCCTGGTTACCCTGGGGAACAGGAATAGTTTCTTAAAAAAAAAAAGTGCATCTCCGTTTTCTTACACTTCAAAGGAGGAAGAGCAGTTCTGTCTTGTACTTGTGAGATAAAATACATAAAATACCAATACAGTGCATGGAATGCTTTAGGTATTTAATAAATGCTGCCTCCCTGTCTCATTTGAAAGGAAAGAAATAAAAATAAATCTGTAGAAGTCAAAATGGATACATTTGGCTTTTAACTTGTTTGGTGACATTTTTGGTGAAACAAAGCATTTTCCAATTGCTCAAGTCTCAAATCATCCAGACCCGCTACTTGGCTATTTTGAAAGCTCTTCTTAACGCAAACCCACTTGGAAACAATTCGGGGAAGATGGATTCAATCCGAACTGCAAAGATTAGAAACACTCCACAATTTTCTTTCATTTTAAGAAGTAGAACACAACCTGAAAATGGAATATAATTGGGGCACAGGAGCATCTCTGGGCTGCCTATTTTATTCTCATTTCCTCAGGAAGTGTTCATATTTGATCTCTTGGTGTACACATGGGAATTAGAGCTACTCACAGTCTGTCTTTGAAACAGGCAAAGGGTATCAGCTGGGATGACGTGCACGCTGTTGAACCACATCAATCCGATAATCTCATCTTCACCAGTGAACAGCCCCCGATCTTTTTAAAGGCAGTAGAAATTCTATAACAGGAAGACAAAAGTGAAGCCCAGCCAGTTCCATTCTTTGAAGAATGTCTTGCCTGTAGATTTAGCCAAGGGATTCTCAAGGATCTGTCTACTTTTATTTACTTATGTTATATGTTTTGTGATGAGGTAGGCTTGAAACTTTGGGAATTTATATATGCCAACATAGAAAAACAAATCTTTAACCAAAAGGAAACATAGAGCTCAAGAGGCAACAGGCATCCAATGAGGCAAGTGGGCATTTCATAAAAGTCTGGACATCAGAAGGATGCTGAAAGGCCTTTTCCCTTTTCCCTTCCTGCCAAAGTGTTGAGTGACTGTTAGGAGAATAAGTGAAAGGATTGGGACCCTCTAAACCTTCCCTCTGTTAGCTTAGCCACACCTGCAAACGGTTAAAGAGGCAGCCCGGTGACAGGGGAGAAATAAAATAGATATTTCACCTTCCATACTTGGCTGGGGTTCAGTTCAAAGTCCCTCTTTGGATGCTGCCTATGGGCCCTGGGATGTGTTCCAAGAGGGCAAGTTATTGGGAATGACGTGCCCTGAGCAGCAGAAAGCATCCTGTTTTCAAACACTTAGATACTCTCCTGGATGTGACCCCGCCCTGGCCCCCACCCTCCACCCAACTTTGAGATTTCCTAACCCCTTTCCGCTGGACAACATTGTGAATGCTGATGTCACAGCAGCTGTCTCTCAGTCACACAAAATCACAATTCTCAATCCGCCTGATGACTCACAGATAATAACAGGTGACCAAATATTGTGGCCATCAGCGGTCATGGGACTCCTCAGCTGCATTCATTTTCTACTGCTGCTGTAAACAAATGATCACAAACTTGGTGGCTTAAAGCCACACACATTTATTCTCTTAGAGTTCTGGAGGTCAGAAAGTTAAAATGGGTCAGCAGGGCTCTAGGGGAGAATATGTTTCCTTGCCTTTCTCAGCTTCTAGAAGCTGCCCACGTTCCTCGGCTGGTGGCCTGGCATGACTGTCTCCATCATCACATCTCACATTCTCTGAGCCTGACCCTCCTGCCTCCCTCTTACAAGGATCCTTGCGATTATATTGGACCCACTGAGATAATCCAAGATAATCTCCCCATCCCAAGATCCTTAACTTAATTACATCTGCAATGTCCCTTTTACCAAGTAAGGTAACATATTTACAGGATCCAAGGATTATCACTTATGGAACACCTGCAGGCGCCTGGCAATTAACATCATGATACATGTGGGTATAGATACATACCCCCCCCCCAACACACACACAAACTACAATGGCCGTACTCAATGGCCGTGGGCATCTTTGGGGACCATTATTCAACTTAGAACATATGCCAAGTCATTGTCTCAGAGCACAGACTCTAAAATTAAGCTGATCTTCTCCATGGTCCAAAGAGCGTTAAGTATAAATGTCTGGTGTACTCTTTATTACTGGGTATTATAAACCACTTATTTGCAGCATAGCTGCTAAAATCGTCTCCTTTTATAGACTGAGAAGTCCTTGAGTGCAGGGAATGGCATCAGATGACACTCATCTTGGTAGACCCAGTGCCTACCACATACTGGGTGTCCAGTAACTACTTCTTAAGACTATAGGGTCCTTTCTATATGCGAGGAAGTGGTGATGGTGAGGGAACCTGGTAGAAACCTAGAAAATAAATTAAACTCACATTTTATCTTTCACAGCATGATTTACTTTTTACTTATTTATTTTTTTGATATGTGCTTTTGATGTTTTAGTGTTCCTTGATGAAATGTAGAGCATGTGGGGAAGTGGTTTCTTATAGGACTAGGGCAGGCAAAATGCAAGATGGCCCCAACCAATCAATCAACCAGCCAACCAACCAACCAGCCAAACTAACCAACAAACAGAAAGAAGCAAAGATGGAGCATGTTGAAAGCACACAGAAACCAGTGCTGAAGGAGCTCCTAGTGGCCAAAGCTAGTGTTGAATTAAAACCCAAAGTATAAAATAAATATCCAAAATTTCATGCTGATGTTTGCGATGACCTAGATTGGTCGGATAGGGAGGGTGGGAGGGAGGGAGATGCAAGAGGGAAGAGATATGGGAACATATGTATATGTATAACTGATTCACTTTGTTATAAAGCAGAAACTAACACACCATTGTAAAGCAATTATACTCCAATAAAGATGTTTAAAAAATAAAAAAAATAAAAAAAAAGAGGGAGGGGATATGGGGATATATGTCTGCATATGGCTGATTCACTTTGTTGTGCAACAGAAACTAACACAGCTTCGTGAAGCAATTATACTCCAATAAAGATGTATCAAAAAACCCCAGAAGACTTCATACTCTAAACACACACACAAAATAAGTAAATAAATAAATACATAGTGGAAGAAAGAAAGAAAGAAAGGAAGGAGAGAGAGAGAGAATTCTTCAATGCAGAAGAATTTGGTCACATGTCAACAAAATGCCACGTGGGATCCTGGACTAAATCCTGGACCAGAAAAAGGACATTAGTGCAAGAACTGGGAAACTGAATAAAATCTGTAATTTAGTTGGTATATTGTCTTAATGTTAACTTCTTAGTTTTGATAATTTTACTATGGTTATGCAAAATGTTTACCTTGGGGTGTCACTGCAGGAAGGCTATCCCGGAACAGTTCCCTAAGTTTAAAATTATCCTATGATAAAAAGTCAAAGCTAACTTATGGCAAGAAGGTTGTGTTGGCAATTTTTCTGCATGATTCTAAATACTTAAGTTGCTCTTGTCCCGAGGATGAAGGCATGATCTCCTTTTAAAGAGTAAGAAGTCCCTACCTTCGCTTGGCACTTAGAGTTTTCCACGTGTTTTCACAATGATTTTCCCATTAATTATGTGAGCGATAGATATGGAGTGATACTAGTTTTTTTTAGATCAAGAAACAGATGTTTGTGGAAAGTAAATGACTTGGATTAATAACCGGGTTTTCTGATTTCAAGACCAGCGCTCTTCCTATTCAAGGCAGCTTGCCAGTATTCCTATTCGTCTGTGCTTTGTAGCCATTAAGGAATTACCATCTTGGATTTGAAATCTGGCTCTTACTCTGTATTCTCTAAATAGATACCAAAGCATCTGGCTTTAACCTTGGTTAGATATGCCACACTTCCAACCAGACTTACCTGCAGACTTTCTTTTCCCTAATAACTTTTCAGTCTTCACACAGGGTGCAGGTATAAGCCTTTTCTTATTCTGATACCACATTTTAAAGAACTTGCAAAGTTCTTGCAAGTCTGACAGCCTGATCTGCATGTACCTAAAACGCTGTGGCTCACCCTTTTAACTCTGCTTGATCATCCAACATAGCCACAGCATAACAGGATTGATTCAAGTTTTGAATTTATGGATGGTTCAGGGTTTCCAACTTTCAAAAGCGCCTTTGATGATGGCAATATTGTGGGCAAGGGATGTGGGCATTGGGAGAGATAAGAGTTTCTGTGGGCTGGAGCTCAAACAGTTATATTCATGCCCATGTTTTGATGTGGTAACTTCACTTGCTGCTGCCATCTACATCTAAATTGGGGCTGTAGGAGTCTATTGGCAGCCTGGGTGAAAAAAATAAATGGAAAGAAAGTACATTCTACGGTGCTAAACAGACCTTTCTTCCCTTTCTCAGACATACCTGAGTGATGGAGGAGACCAGAGCCTGAATTAGTCTGCTAGGGCTGCCATAACAAAGTACCATGGACCGGGTATTTGTTTTCTCACAGCTCTGGAGGCTAGAAGCTCAAAATCAGGGTGTTGGTAGGATTGGTTTCTTATTTCTTCTGAGGCTTCTCTCCTTGACTTGTAGATAGCTGTCTTCCCCTGTGTATTCACATCACCTTCCCTCTGTTTTTGTCTATGCCCAAATTTTCTCTTCTTATAAGGACGCCAGTCATATTGGATTAAAATGCACCCTGATGACTTCATTTTAACTTAATTAATTATTTAAAGACTGTCTCAAATGCAGTCATAATCTGAGGTACTGGGGGTTAGGACTTCAATGTATGAATTTTAGGAGGACACCATTCAGCCCATGCCAGCAGCTTTGTTACAAACCAGAATGCAATCAATCAAATACATTCAACAAGCCTCCATATACTTCATGGTGGCCATTAGCATTCTTCAGCTTTGGTTTAGTTCTTCATAACACCTTGGGGGTTGGGGGCGCAGGGATTCTGCACACGGAATCTACAACCAGACCCAGGCTCCACCATAAAGGTGTCCATATGGGGTGATCTTGCTGCCATTGGATAGTCCATAACATTCCTCTCTTTTCACTCCTATGCCCTATCATATTGCTGTGGAGGGAAATTACTGTCCCCCAACCACATAAGCCGCACATCTGCACCCAGGAAATATTTTCTCACTCTGTTTCCTTGTAATGCATCTAATGCTCCAGCTCATCATTCAACTCATGCTGTCAGTTTCTGAGAGTTCACTTTTTTCAAGAAGGGCAGAATAGATTTTCTGGGGCTTGGATCAGAGGACAATATGAGTGCCTGTTTCATTATTATTCAGGTGTGGTGAGCCCAACAAATCAGGAGATGCTTTCCAGTGAAAAGGTAGTTTGTTACTCACAGTTTTCAAGAGGAGGGGGCATGCCACACCATGCAGGGCCAAATGGGGAAGCACCAGAGTCAGTCTGGGGGCAGAGGGAACAAGGGGGGAAATGTGGGCAAGAGCCTTTATTGTGTTTTCTGTGAGTAGAAACAGGTGAGTCAGGGTGAAGGGGCTTATGTTTGGCTGGTTTTCATCATTTCAGCCGTGGCTCCGGAGTTTAGGGACTGTCCTAAATTGTCTGGTACCTGGCCCTGGGTGATGAGGAGAGGGGAATATTGGTCTGGAATTTAAGAGCTCAGTAGAGGAGAAGGTTGGGTGTGGGCTTTGGACTGGTTGGTTTGCATGTGAAAGATGCACTTGTAGGACAGTCATTTACTCTAAGAATTGGCTGGTCCTAGGAGGGGCAGTCTTCCCAAGGTTGGTAAGGCCCCAGAGGCTAAACATGAGAATAAAAAGGCATGCATAATACAGTAGCACCCACAACTGTCCCATTCGAAGTATCATTGGTTGGTGTCCTGGACTGGACTGAGATAGCTATAGCCCCTCTCTCCCCAATGGACTGAGATACTATGTCCAGAGAACAGGGGAGACAGGCAGTTAGCCTGTGATTGATCTGTCTTACTTAGTTCACCAAGTAGGAAATTGTAGATTCTGTCAGGAGTCTGGGGGGATGCCAGGTCACTCTTCAGAAAGTGGACTGTCTACCCTTGCTCAGTTCCCATTCCTGGGGAGCCCTGCATTTGGTTTGTGGACACTGCCACATGGTAGTAAGGAGCTCTGAAACTGGCAGAGACGTGGAGCAATGAAATCATAGTTAAAGCCGGACAGAGCACAAGGAAATGGGCAGACAGCAAGCAAGGCAGAGAGTTGGAGCAATCCCATCTCAAACCTTGGCATGGGCATGGCAAATATTGAACTTCCAGGACCCAGACACTGTGCTGAGATTTAAGAGGTCTGCACTTCCTGATAAGAGCAAAGCAGCAGCAGTGCATGAACTGTTTGATACTGTCAACTCCCAAACTCATCTGAAAATTAGACAAAGGAAGTATGGAGTGAGGTGGGATCCTAGAACCCTGGGGCATGGGGCTGTCAGGAAAAGGCCCTAGCTGATAAGGTCCTGAGGCAGGATTCCTCTGGATACCAGTAATCTGGGAGGATGGAGAAAGCCCAGGAACACAAGTGACCTGTGCAAAAGAGAGGAAACCTGAGCATCACAGGAACTTTCCAGAGGTGCTGATGCCAAATGGTGGTCATACAGTTGTTCATTGTTCATTCATAAATATCCATGAACACTTACTATATTCTGGGTACTAGGCACTGGGAATATAATGATGAGCCAAACACACATGGTCCCCATCTGGTGCTTAGAAGGCTTTCACTGCAGAGCCCTGGTCTATAACCCTCAGACAGAGCCTCCTAGCATCCTCAAATACCACCAGCTTGCGAGTGACCACTTGTGGTATCCTAGGACCATCACCTGTAGAAAACCAGATGCTTATTCCTTGTAGCTGGGCCAGAGCTGAGGCCAGAGCAATGTTCTTCATGACTCATAAGATACCTACCCTGAACCAGTCACCATACCTCATGCCCTTTAATGCCTCCCAACAACCCTGTGAAGTAAGATTATAATCCCGTTTTATGGATAAAGGATTGATTCCAGAATAGGTGAGCAAGTGGCCAAAGGTCACACAGAAGAAAAGTAATCAAAACCCATCTCCATCTGACTGTAAGGCCGGTGCTCTTTCTAAGTTATCAGGCATCTGGAGTCAGGTTCTCAATACAAATGGAAGATGAATCTGGGTTTTTACTCTGATTAAATCATTCCATTTGCTAATAGGTGTTACATCTATTTCTAGGTGTGTAGACACATACTTCTTAGTAACATTTTGACTCATGATTAATAAAATGATATGGATACACCCAAAAGATTAGCGTATAATTTCCAGTTTTTAAAATTTTAGTGAATAAATAACAACTCTATTCTTTATCTAGTTTAAAATGTTAATGAATAGCTCCCCTTCTAATTGCCAAGCTGAGTATTTAAGGGAACCTGACACTTCATAAATATCGAACTATGAGGTTTCATGTGTTGGTTTTCTATAAACATAGGAATTGTGTAATTACTACCCCTGCTATTCATTAAAATTCAAAATTAGATAAGCAATAAGCAGGAATGTTTTAGTTCATTATTATTCATATCAAGTACTTTGCTTATGATATCCCCTGCCTCTTTTCATGATTTCTTTTGTGTTCTGTCCTTTTTCTTTTGAGCACAAAAAATGGTCCATTCAGTGGAAAGCTCTTTCTCTGATTTTCTTTTGGCTTGTTTTCTTTTTTCTTTTTCTTTTTTCCAACTGAGTCATCATTTTATTTGGAAGGAATGGCGGCATCAGAGAAAGAGTTCTGGGCTTAGGGTTGCAAGACCCTTAGTCCTGGTCTCAACCCTGTAACTAACTTGCAATAGGTTCTCTAAGGCACATCACTTGCATCACTGGGCTTGGGTTTCCTCGTCTTCAAGATGGGGAATTTGCGCTAGATGATCATTCATTCATTCATCTTTTTTTCCTTAAACAAATATTTTTGTGTATATATGTGCCAGGATTATGCTAGATACTGAGGTTCTCGAGGTAAATAAGATATGATTGAACTTTCTGCCCTTATGGAGCTCATCAGATAACCACACAAACCATTATAAGGTCACAATTATGATTATTACAAAGGGGATACATAGTGTGTGAACCATTATAATGGAGGTTTGGACACAGAGAGATCACAGGAAGCCGCTCTGGAAGAAGGGACGCTTAAATTGGTATCTCAAGGAGGAATAAAAATTAACTAGGTGAAGAAGGAAAAGAGAAGAATCCCAGGAGTCGGGAAGAGCTTGGGCAAAGGCCCTGTGGCAGGACAGGCTAAAAGGCCCATCTGCATGAGGAGGAGAGAGGGAGAGAATGAGAATATGAGATGAGGCTGGAGCGGTAAGTAGTTGGGGCCTGTTCAGACAGGTCATGGAAAGAAGTCTTCTTCACCATAAGAGCAATAATGATATGCATCAGCATGTGTTTTAATCATACTTCCTTTGAAAGTGGTCTTGTTAGATAGATGGAGGCTAGATCCCTTTAGTCTTGGTGTCTCTCTTCCTTTTCCCAGGTCTTCAGAGTTTGCAACACTCTCTAAGGGATGTAGGTTCTAAAGACAGTTTGTAAGTGTATTGGTTAGTACCAGGTCACAGGTGGGTGATGATGGCAGACCCTAGGGCTGAGAGGTTCACACTCCTTCCCTTGCTTGTTGCCACATTCCTTCTACTGCTTGGCATGCAGGAAAACTCGGGGAGACACAGCTCTGCACAATCAAAGAATTATCGTGGTGCACTCTTCATAAAATGACTGCATGAACCTGAACTTAGAGCTTCAACAACAATCCTCCAGGTCTGTAATTTCACATACGCTAAGCTGATTCTCCCAGAAATCGATAAAGGCTCAAAGAATACACAATTTCTTCCTTTTATGTATTACAATCTACGATTCATATTTCAAATACTTTGCTTGACATAATCTACTTGTAATTTTTATTTTATTTCTTAAAAGGAAAGAGGGAGATAGCCGAGATTGTATCCTGGCAGTCTCCCTGGGGGAAATACTCCTTCCTTCTGGGAACAGGCTGTGCCCTGAGTCTTCATCACCAGCCTTTGACTACAGAGGCTACTTTTCATAAGATGGGGAGTGGGGTGATGGCTCAAAGGGAGACTTGAGGGCTGGCTCAATTCCAGGCCTTGTTTAGAAGTTGGTCATAGAAAACTCCCCAGGCTCAAATGTTACTGCAATTAGTTGGAAAATTGAGACTATCTTTAAGGCAATGCATCTCTGCAGGAAATGTAGCTGAGCTGGGAGGAAACGTGGCATCAGAGTGGTCCCCAAACTATCAGAATCTCCTGGAAGTTTTTTAAGAATGCAGATGCCTAAGCCTCATTTCTGTGGATCTGTTTTGGTGGATTGGGAGTGAGGTCAGGGAATCGATATTTTTAACAAGCTCCCCCAGGGGATTCAATCTGATAACGATTTCAGCTTCTGAAATGCAAACTGTTTTATTCATCCCTGTAAGAGGAAAGGGATGCTCGGAGACATAAGGGTAAGTGGACACATTCAGAGCGCTCGTCACAGTTGAGAAGTCGGGAACACTTTTCCTGAGTACTCTCTCAGCTGTCTGAAGGCCCTTCTCCCTTCTCCCCAGAGCCCAGCACCCCCAAACCCCCGTTTGCTTCTAATTCCATCCTGAGTAAGTAGATAACAGGCCGCCCCTCAGGGAGATGCTATCCCCGTGCAGGCCTTTGGGGGGGCGGCAGTAGACGCTTCGGAATCAGACCGACTTGTGCTGAAATTCCATGCTGGCTTCATCCTCCCAAATTATTTTTTTAATCAACTTTACTGAGGTACAATTTATAAGCAATAACATGCAGCCATATTAAGGATAATTTCATGAGTTTTGAGAAAATTTATAACGTGTCACCACCATCACAATCATGGAGAACATTTCCACATCACCCCAAAGTACCCTTATGACCTTTGCAGTGACCCCTACTCCTCATCACCAGACCCCAGGCCAATACTGATCTGCTTTCTGTCATCATAGATGAGTTTGCTGTTCTAGAAGTTGATATAAATGGAATCACTCAGTATATATTATTTTGTTTCTGGCTTTTGTTTTTTCTTTTCCTCCTAATACATGTTTTTAAAAATTCATCCACGTTTTACATGCATCAGTACACTGTTCTTTATTATTACTGAGTAGCATTCTAGTGGACGGATACAGCACAATTGGTTTATTTATTCACGTGTCAATGAATATTTAGATTGACTTATGGCTATTAAGCGGCTATGAACATTTGAGTAGAAATCTTTGGGCAGACATATGTTTTTTATTTCTTTTGGGCAAATATCCAGGAGTGGAATTCTGGGTCCTATGATAAGTATGTGTTTCACTCTACGAGAAACAATCAAAATGTGCTCTGGAGCGGCCAGACCATTTTGCATTCCCCATAGCGGTGAATGAAAGTTCCATTTGCTTTGCCTTCTCACCAATACTTGGTATTGTCACTGTTTTTCCTTTTTAGCCATTCTAGTGGGTGCAGAGTTGTATGGGCAAATTACTTTTAGCTTCCCTAAACTTTAATTTTTTCACTCTTCCAAGAGGGAAGACCTCACTAATAGCTGTTCTACAGATGAAAAGAGAAAGTTTGTAGTACACGGGGCCTGGCCTGTAATAGTGCTGAATAACTATTAGCCACAATTCTCATGGCCGGAGTGCTCCACCTGGCTGCACGTTACCTCAAGTAGGGAGATTTTAAAAATCCAGCTTCCAGGGGTTCATGCCAGATCCATGAAATTAGAATGGCTGGGGATGCTTAAGATGTGCTGCTTTGTGGAGACCAAGCCTTGTCTGCCTCTGCACAGGGTCCAGCCTGGGTCTGGCCAGTATAAAGCAGCAGCAAGTAACTATTTTGACCTTGAGCGTGTAAGGTTCGTATGTGTGCGCAGGGCTGAAATGGCAGTGGGGGATCAGTTGCTGCTGCAGTGACCTTTCCAGGCAGGCGGGCCAAAGACAGACACGTTCGCTCTTTCTGAGGACTGTGTGGGATGGGAGGGGAGTTTGCAGTCATGAGGTCTCCAGCACAACGGGCTGTGTCTGCAGGCGTGCCGGCCGCGGGCTGAGTGGGGATCACAGGCAATTAGGCGCAGCCCGCTCGCCAGGCAGCTGCAACCCACTTCGTCGCTTCTTAGGCCGGCTGTGTGTGGTTTTAGGAGGCTTTTGCGGGCCCTCCTCTGCAGCCAGCTGGCAAAGCGGTGGGATCAGCCAGAGGGTGTTGCCTAGGTTCTCTTTGGAGGACCACGTGTATGCTCAGAGCCCCTCCTCTCTCCTTGGAACATGATACACAGGCAGGGGACAGCCTCTCCCTCCCTTCCAAAGTGAGAGACCCCTGCAACTGGCGGAACGGTAAAGCAGAACGTGCCTTGGCCTTCCTGTGGCTGCAATTTCTGGAAAGGCTTTTCTATATATAATCCTAAGTAGCTTAGTAATTTTCCAGAGAGACAGTATACCCAGGACAGAGAAGGATTTTCCCTGACTTGAAATTACAGCATCTTCTCCATCTATCTCTTCACAATCCTGGCCTCCTGTTTAGTAGATGCTGGGTACTTGTTAGGTGACTAGAAATGAGTTGAAATCAGAATTTCTAGAAGATTTGGATATTTTATGCCCAGGAGTTGCTTGGAGCCAGATGTATCGGGGTGATGATCTTGACCTTGGCTCTATGGCATGTCCCTCCTATGACCAGCCCAGCTTTGTCCCTCTGAACCCACAGCTCACGCCCAGGCCTTCCACTGCGATACCAGCTGCCGGGTCCCTCCCCTGCGATGCTGCACATGATCTCCACCCCTGGGGGTCTGCAAGCCTCCTCTCCACCCAGCCCCTCACTGAAATGTATCTGCCCTGAGTCCCTTGGCTTCTCCTCCCCTGCCAATTGAGAAAACAAGCTGAGCAAGAAGATCTCAGGGCTTTTTTCCTGTTGAATCCTTGGGGGAGGCAGGCAAAGTTTTCAGGCACCCTCAAGATGGGTAGAAGATATGTTTGGAAGAGGATGGGGGAGTCATTTCACCATCTCCCTGCATTCCATCTAACTGCTGCTGTGCAATTAACCACCCCAGATTCAGTGGCCTAAAATCACAAGCTTTTATTATGCTTCCAGGTTCTCTGGGGCAGAAATATGGACAGATACAGTCAGAATGGTTTGTTTCTGTTCTGTTCCATGACATCTAGGACCTCAGCTGAGAAGTTTCCAATGGCTGAGGGTGAGTCCAGTGGCTGGGGGCTGGAATTATCTGGATGCTTCTGTATCTGAGTGCCCTGCATAGGATGACTTAGAGGCTAAGCTCAGTGAGACTGTCAACCAGAGCATCTGCATATGGCCTCTCTGTGTGGCTTGGGTTTCCTTATGACACAGTGGCCTCATGGTGGTCAGACTGCTTACACAGAGCCAGGAGCTCTAAGAGAAAAGTCAAGCGCATCTGAAGACATGTAAGGTCACTTCTGCCATACACTCTTAGTAAAAGCAGTCATAAAGGCCTCCTAGATTCAAAATGTGAGGACACGGACCCCACGGATTATACGATAGGAGTGTCGTATAATCTGGGTGTTAGGATAACTGGTGCTTTAGGACCTCCACTCCACAAGTCTTTGGTTGGAAAGCTGTCAGAGGAAGAGAGCGGTGGGGTGAGGCACATCAGCCCCTTATGACCCTTATGTTCCCTTCTCGACACCTTCCTGGGATCCCTCCGCGGCAGCTCTTGGAAACTGTGCTGCTGGATTTCAAGGAGAGACACAGTGTTTGGTCCTCAAATCCCACCCTGAGACATTTCGATTTGATTCTCTGCTTGGTGGTGAGGCTCCTGCAGTGACAGCTTTGAGAAGAACGCTATCCTGGGAGGATGAGAAAGGCGGCAGCTAGCTGGGTGGAAGGGAGAGGGGCCGCCGTGGGCGGGGAGATTGAAGAGATGACCACATGAATGCTCAGAACCGGGGAGGGACCTGTGTCCACAGAGAGAAGAGAAGGACCATATCTCAGCGGCCAAAGAACAAGATGTGGGAGGGGCAGCAGTTTTCAACAAAGAGGTCATCTGATAGATCAATTCTTCTGCCAGACTCCGGGACCAGGGTAATGAAGATGTGTAGACATCCTTACTCCACCCCATTGAATGGCTTTGAGTGAATAACTGCAGCATCTCAGCCGCATAGAAATGACATCAGAAACCAGTCTGCTGTTCCAAGTCTCTTCTTGCTAAGGAGCTCCAAGTGTGGGGATCCTTGCCCCTCCACCTCCATTGTACTTACGATTTTTTAAACATATAGAAAGCACGTTGTTTGCGATTACATTGGACCTTCCAAAGGAAGCATGAACATAAATTCTGAGATGAACAGCCTAGTGCTGGAAGCCTCTCGGCCTCACTTCAATAACTTATTTCAATGAATCCCCAGCCGAAAGCATCTTACATACTTCAGTTCTTGAGAAGATGAGACATGAATGCTGGGGAATTATAAGACAGAGGGGCTTTATTGCAACAGTGAACAAGCTGGAAATTACAAGGTAATGGAATCTCAGTGGGAGGACCTCATACCCTGCCATTAGCTAACTCAGACAATGATTGCTGCAGGATCGGCTGGGGTTATACAAGCACCGCACAGGTTTCTGCACTTCACATCCTCATCTGGTGAAGCCCAGACATAATCACACTTGAAGGCAGAGGGCACACCTGGCTGCCGGGAGCTTTGACCTCACAGGAAAAGTCTACAGAATTACCTCCTCTGGGAATCCTTTATCCTACAGGGGATGATTTCCTTCTGAGCCCTTGTGGTGCACAGACGCTAAATAGTGTTCGGAAAAGGTGGAGTGGGTCAGGCCTGGGAGTAGGTACTAATCTCCCAGGATATACCTCTGCAGGTGCTGCCTCTTGCCCCTTTGTGGGATCACTGGACCAAAGGACAGCCCGAGCAGAGACCCCAGTCAAGAGTATCTTTCCTGTGTTCCCTGCCATGTAGGCACGAAGGCTCCGGGCTGTGCAGGAAACACAGAGGCAAAAGTGCAGCCCCGATTATGGGCAATGCAACCACCACCACAAAGACAGCAGCGCACAAATGCCAGGTAAAACGCGTACACCAGGTACTGGGCTACTGTTCCACGTACCTTTCTACGACCTTTCCAATGACCTCCCCAGGGAGGTGATCGTAGCCCCGTTACACAGAAGAAGAGAGAGAATTTAACCTGAGTGCACACGAAATTAGGATTACATCATCCTATCAAATATTGTTTTCTAAAATTTGGTTCTTTGAGGATCATCTTTATGATTTCTGCCCTCTCCATGCGCTGTGTATTTTTTTCATTATTTACTTATATATCTTTGAATCAGTTTGCCCATCCTGCCCAGGCTTTGCTTAGTTAAACACAGCAGAGGGGTGGGGTGCAGCCTAGGAGGAGCTGGGCACTGGACCAGGTCCCGTCCCACTTGAGTCAGGCTGACCCACGTAGGAAGTCGAGTTTATCAGGAAAAGCCTTGAACCGCAGTCTTGGCATGCTTCAGCATCTCAGAATCCAAGATGAGGCACGGAAGAGGTGGCGGACCTCACTAAAGGAAAGTGAAGGCTGGATAAAGCCTTGGCCCTAGGTGATTCTGTGGGCAGCCTGCAGGGAGAAGGAAGTCATGGGCATCAATTGACAACCTCAGTGGTGACCTTGAACGTGGGGTTTTGGTCCCTGGGAGGAGCTGAGCAGAGCAGAGCCCGGGCATGGTGACTGGGTGCTGGAACATTCACCAGGTCGGGGGCAGCCTGGAATGAGGGGTAGACTGTGTTTCTAGAACTGAAACCAAGGCAGGAAATGAGGCTGGAACTCTGCACAAAAGCCCACGTGCCTGGGCCTTGAGGGCAGGACTTGACATTGGAGCCAGAGGGCCCCACCGACTCCCTGTGCCTCGGCCTTCCTTAATGCAGGGGAGTAACCGCAGGTGGGCGGAATCGGCAGGTGGACCTGTGAGGCCCCAGCTGCAGGGAGAGGAAGGCTGGGAGGCAGGGAAGCAGGCCTGGCAACTCTGGCTCCGGTGGAAGCAGCCTGGGTTTTCTGCTAAGATGACGAAGGTTTGCTTTCACTCCCTGATGGGAGAAGAATGCAGGTCAAGTGCTTGCACAAACGAGCCCACTGTGCTGCTGACCGCCCTCAGGCTCACCTTCCTCTGAGCCTTCCAGGGCATGTGAATGAGAAATGTTTCCAGTCTGTGTTTATAAGCGCAAGCAAACAAGAGCTGGGCTGTCATCCCAAGTCAGAAGTAAAAATGCAGCTAATTATGTAAAATGGGATGAAGCGCTAAATCCAGAACCATTTCAGAGGGAAGAAGAGAGGGAGGCGTGTGGGAGGGGGGGAGCATTGGAAGGAGTCCGGGTCTCCTCTGCCACTTGGAGCCTTTGGTGTCTGCTCTGTGCCCCCTTTTCACTTTGTTCTGAAAAACAGCAGAATTAGCTAATGTCCGAGGTATGAAATTCAGTTCAGTTTATCCATCATTTTCTAGGAGCTTATTATGCACAGAAAGGAAGGAAGGGAGGGAAGGAGGGAGGGAGGAAGGAAGGAAGGAAGGAAGGAAGGGAGGGAGGAAGGGAGGAAGGGAGGAAAGGAAGGAAGGAAGGGAAAAAACTACTCAAACAAGCAAATCCCCAAAACAGAACTCTATTTTGCATGTGCTGCTCTGATGTATTTTCTGATGTGTAATTTGTTTTCCTGAGTGCACCTTCTCATCAGGATGGAGTGACCCGTGTTCAGATGTGTGCTGCGAGTCACCTAGAGAGTGTTCCTCCTCCCCATTTTAGAAAAGGAAGAATTAACATCTCTGGAATACCTACTATGCCCCAGATACTGTAATGACATTTGATGTTCGTTATCTCATTTGACTCGAATCACACAGGTCAAGCTAAGCTGTGGTGCAGTAACAACCTCTAAACCTCAGTGGCTTAAACAATGCACGTTTATTTCTTGTTTACATTGCATGTCCATTGCAGGTGGGCTCTGCTTCTTGTGGGACCCAGGCTGAGGAAATAGCCTTTATCTTGGGTGGCACAGGGAGCCATTCTCGATAGAAAGGTAGCCCTGGAGAGTACACATGAGCAACAAAACTCTCCTGCCCCAAAGTGACATATGCTCAGCTTCATTCATAACTCATTACATGGTCGTCACATGGCCCCATTCTGCCCCAGGGGATCCAGGACACATAATCCTACCTTGTGACTAGAAGGCAGAGACTGGGAAATATTTGCCAAAAAGCACCAGTGGCTTCCACAGTTTCTTAAAATAGTCCCTAGCTCACAGGGTTACTGTATTATTCTCACTTTACAGATGAGGTTTCTGAAGCTAGGAGAACTTGACTAACTTAAACTCCAAAGAGTTTTTATGCCTTCATACAATTTCTTTTGCTTTTAGTATTTGTGAATCTGTTTCCTAGAAAAAGCTAACATGTGAGTAAACTGATGAAATCAGATGTCTCAGCCACAAAACTGGTTGCCAAACTCTCTCAAATGGCAGGCACCTTGCAAGGTCTTGCCCAGGTGGCCAGCCATGTCACTGGCCTCTTTCCTGTGAATAACTTTTTAACTATAAAATTTAAACTAGGGTGAGATTCTCCAGACAAGAGTCCCATAGAATGTTAGTGACAATGCATACTAAAAAGTGTTCCATTATGTGTACTTAGGAAACATATATTTTGGAATATGCTGGTATACACAATGTTAAACAGATTTTATCACTGCAGGTATTCTTTTAAAGGACTGACTTTGCTTATATGACTTGTGACTCTCCAAAAGGGAGACTCTAGCATGTGATGTATCCCAAACGCATTTGCTTAAGTTTTCTGGAAAATCTATTAACATGGAAATGCTGGACCAAGATGTTAATGTGTGACAATGATACTCATTGCATTGTAAGAGGTATAGAGTCTAAACTCCTTTCATGCAGTGGTCTGGAATAGGAAAATTCAGGACAGGAGCATCAATTACCGCACAAACAGAGCCTGTATTATCCCAGGTGCTGCAGATAGAGAATCAAACAGGTATGGTCTATGCCTTCAAGGACTACATGATTTAAACAAATAATTATCTGTTATTGGCAATTATCATTTGCTAGGCATGGTAGGAATGCAATTTTTAAAATCTTCACTCTAGCCCAGCCAGGTAATTTTCATCTTCATCTTTAAAGTGAAGACAGATGACTAAGTTTATACATAACTAAGACTCAGATGAACTTGCTTGGCCAAAATCACAGTGTCAGTTAGACACTGAACCCGGCTCCCCACCTGGGGTCTTTCACTCTGATACTCGGTGACTCTCTGCCAGGTCTCCTGCAGGGATAGGAATAGAGCTCAGGGCAGTGTCATGGGCACAAGCTCACAAAGCTCAGAGGAGGGTCATTTTCACTCTTAAATGAGACTTCTGCAACCTTCTCTCAATGCATATGGTGCATGGAACTCGGAGGTCCTCAACCTTGGCAGTCAATGAGCCTCACTGCAGGAGTTTTACAAAATGCCCACATCCAGGCTGTCCGCCATCCCAGCGAACTCAGAACCTCCAGGGGTGAGAGCTGCCACTGCTATTTTTCTGAAGCGCCCCAGTGATTCCAGCGTTCAGGCAAGATTGAGAACCAGTGGCGTGACCCCCGCTTGACCTGTGGGAAGCACCAGCCTCGCTCTTAGCTCCTGTACCTCTCACCACCCAGTCGGAGAGTGAGCTCACACTTGAGATGTAGAAATCAGTCTGTTCCAGGAAGAATTCTTTTGGGTGTTAGAATAAACCCCTTCTCTTGGAAGGAGCAAAGACTTTGGATTTGGACCATCCAGAGTTCTGCCCCTGCTGTGGTCCATGCTCGGAATGCCTTCATCTCTCTGGGCCTCAGCGGGGTTTTTTTGTTCTTTTTTTTTTCACATTTCTAAAACTGGAACTTTAAAAAAAAATTTTTATTGGAGTATAGTTGATTTACAATGCTGTGTTAGTTTCACGTGTACAGCAAAGTGAATCAGTTATACATATACATATATCCACTCTTTTTTTTTTTGGATTCTCTTCCCATATAGGCCATCACAGAGTATTGAATAGAGTTCCCTGTGCTATGCAGCAGGTTCTTATTAGTTATTGATTTTACATATAGTAGTGTGTATATGTCAATCCCAGTCTCCCAATTTATCCCTCCCCCCCATACCCTGGTAACCATAAGTTTGTTTTCTACATCTGTGACTCTACTTCTGTTTTGTAAATAAGTTCATTTGTACCTTTTTTTTAGATTCCGCATATACGTGATATCATATGATATTTGTCTTTCTGTGCCTGACTTACTTCACTCAGTAAGGTTTTTTAGTGCATCTGTAATAACACCCTCGGCACATACGGGTGCAAGGAGGAAAGGAGGTGATGTTCAGTACTTGACACAGAGCAGGTGTCAAACGTGACAGTCCCCTTTCTCTCCCTTCACTGTTCCCTCTTTTCCCTGTGCTTTAATTTAAACTGAGTCTATCATCTTAAGAATCTTAAGAATTTCATGGCTTGTCCTAAAACTAAGACTGGTGACGTTGCCATGAAGTCCTGCCGTAGGACCTGCGAGGACATGGAGGAGGTGATGGCTTTTATCATTTTCTATTGGCTCCAGCTACATTATTATTAGTGCTACCATTATGAGGGCCTTTGTTTAGCTTGAGGAAGCTGAGTCAAGTGTTCATTTAAAGCAGTGAAGCTCAACAGAGACAAATATGTGTATACAGTCTCCATTCTTAGATGCACTAATTGCTCGCCCGACGCTCTAAATTCTAATTAAAACCATTCCACCAGATGATTTTATTTTATTCCTTTCAACTTGTAATTAAAGCATTTACTGGCCAACTATCCGAAAGAAATGAAGAGATTCCACTTGGATGTTTGAAGAAGAAAATGGGATGAAGGCCCCTGAGGGGGTGATTTGGTTGTGGTTTAACAAGATCAGCTCCTTGTTGACTGGAGATCATTTTGGGGGAAGCATTGACTCTGCTTTTGGACATTCGATTTAGCTAGATTACAGCTACATTCAAGAATTCAGTTCTTCATGCATTTATTGAATGCCAGTGCATGTCCAGGGAATCATTACGTGAATCCGGTGGTCACCAGTCAGGAATGTGTAAGTGGCAAACCAAGCCACAGGTAATGATCCACACTTTCAGAACTTCTTCAGAATGCCCTGCTTAGGTCTTCTTTTCCTTGCTCTCATCTTCCTGATTTTGGTTGGTTGTTTTAGTGACCACCAGTTAATGACTATAATCAAATGGGTCCCCACAGCTCTCTCAGATTTTACTTGCCCCTACCTCACTGGTCCCACCTTCTACCCTGCTAATCACAGGCAGTTTTTTTGGGGGGAGGGGCTATGTACTGGACAGACACCACCTACCTAGCTCTAGGCTAGTTGTTACATGTACGGAGTTTACTATCCTTAATATAAAGATAGTCTTTACAAACTTATAAGAAAATCTGAGGCCACAGTAG
This sequence comes from Balaenoptera borealis, assembly GCF_965194805.1. NCBI lineage: Eukaryota > Metazoa > Chordata > Mammalia > Artiodactyla > Balaenopteridae > Balaenoptera > Balaenoptera borealis. The sequence continues at coordinate 77,552,538 of NC_138872.1, forward strand.
ATAAATAAAGACCCAAATCATTAACAAAATAAAAATATGAATAGCCAAATATAATGCATTTTAAAACAAGCACGAGACAGTGTTTTTCATCCACCAAATTAACAAAGGATGATCATAAGCCATAATGCTGGTGAGCAGACACATTCCAAGGTGCTGGTAAGACTAGAAATGGTATCAGTTCCTCCCCTAACAAGCTCGGGGCCCAGAACAAGAGTATAACTGGGGGCCCACGTACCATGTGCCTACAGATTTAAAAGTTACAAACAAAGCTAAGAAGCGTCAAGGATTTTCAGTCTTCCTACCTAGACAAATAGGTAGGACTTCCTAATGACTTGGGTGAATTTATAATTCTTGGACTCTCAGGAGTTCTTTGGTAGAACTTGGCGGTCCTGGCCCCTAGCAGCTCCCGCTCCTCTTCCCTCCCCAGCTCCACCTTTGCTAGGAGGGGCTCTGTACACAGGCATGTGGACCCCCCAACTGCACATCCAAGATCCTTCCAGGTAACCCACCCACCACACACAGCCTGGGGCATGCACAGTGCAGTTGAGGTCTTCTCTTGAGGGAACAGTCCCAGGGAAGAAACTCTGAAGCCGTGGAATCAGGTGTGGTACCAGAGGAAGGCAATTCCAAGACCCCAGGTGCTGGGAGCAAGATCTAGAAAGCCAGAGGTCATGGGCTCCCAGTGGGTTATCCCCTTGACCCATAGGAAGTGCCATGGCCCAAGGGAGGCCAGAGAGGGGCCCAAGAAAGTGTGGGGGACCAGGGCAGGGACCCTTCTTGCCAAGGTCGGTAGTAATTTGTGTTATCTTTCTGGGAAACAGTTGGACAAGTTTAAAATGTTGGAGACGCATTGTCCAATTGTTTCCTCGAAACAATGTCCCAGACATCCAGTCTCTGAGAATCAGAATACAGAAGACTCAACAAAAAAGTAAAATAATAATTACATATAAAATATTATCTAGTAATATGACTTATCATATCCCTCTCAGAAAAGCCACAGCCTAAATGTCTAACAATAAGTCAATTACTAAATCAGTTATGGTACTATCCAAATAGGGCTTATAATGTTCAGAGTCAAAAATAAGAAATGATGTAATACATGATGTTAAGTGAAGTATTTAATACATAGTAGCAAGTGGTTAAAAAAAAAAGATGTGAAACTTTCCATACTTAAACCATATGGTTTAAACATTATGACTTAAACCATAGAAAAATATTTAAATGTAAATATGCCAGAATAGAATATTAACTGCTATTGATGAAGTGGGTGGGCATGAGGGAATGAATTCTAGGTAATATTTTTCTCTTTATGTAAGCTTTTATTTGGAAAATTTTCTGAAGAACAGCTTATTAATTTTACTCTCAAGAAAAGAAAGTACAAATTATTTTAGATGTTTTGAAATAGGGAGTGAATGCACAATGTAAGTTATTGTTGTGGATCTAGTTTTTGCTTTGGGAGTGCGTTCATAGTTGCTTATTACATTGTTAAAAATAAATGAATTAAGGTACAAGCAAGCAAACAAACAAATAAACAAACAAGCACTATAGTATGCAGGGAGTAATGATCAAGGTGTGTGGTTGAGTCAGAATTATGATTAATCCTGTACAACTGAGGTCCAAATATAAAAATAAACAGTAAATTCATGCTAAATATATTAAAATAAAGATATAAACAGAAATGAAGGGCCAAAAGGAAAAGTAAAAACAAAGCTTTGCTCACTATAAAGGTAAACACAGTTGATGGTGATGTGATTTTTTTCCTGAGCTTCCGGGCAGGTAGAGCAAAGAAAGGTCCCTGTTGATCCCTCTTTCTGTTTGTAATCAGCACCTAGAGGGGCACGTAATTTACGGCACTGCAGTCTTGGTCTGTCCCTTGCATGTGCATTGCCTGTCTGTTACCGAACCCACGCACAGTGAGGCCAAACAATACCAAAACGTTGGACTTTGGAGCAGAGAAAGGTTTACTGCAGCGCCATGCAAGGAGATGGGTGGCTCATGCCTTAAAACCCCCCGAACTCCCTGAAAGCTTTCAGCAAAGCCCTTTCATAGGAAAGGTGAGGGAGGGGCGTGGTTAGCTGTTGAAGATTTCTTGGTGTCAGATCCTTTGTTCTTGAGGTCAGGTCACGGTCAGGTCACCATGTCCCTGTAAGCCTCCACCAAAACAAACATTATTCCCTGTTCTGACAAGAAAGGGCAGGGTCCCAAGGCTCAGGTTCTGCCCTCTGAGGTCCAGGCCCTGGCTAAGAGGAGGGGGTCCCCGCGGGGGCCAGTTACCCCACCCAGGAGCGTCCAGCACCCGGTCTGGGTCCTCCCGCCGGTGCCCAGGTCCAGCTGAGGAGGCAGAGCTCAGCTGGTGGCGCCCTCAGGGCCAGGTCTCCAGACCCTGCCCAGCCATCATCACTGAGGGAACCAGGCGCCCAGGACCCAGCCGGCCCTCAGGCTCCTCGGGCCACCCAAGGCGGGGAGGGGGAGAGGTTCGCTGCTGCTTCAAGGCCTGGGCCCGGCCAATGGGCGGCCGTGGCGAGGGCTCTGGAGCCCTGCAGGACACGGCCCTCAGCCTGTCCCGGGGCCCCCCAGCTCACCCGGCAGCCCGAGGCCGGCGGGTCTGGAGGGCCCTGGGGAGAAGGCCGCGAGCTGCCTCTCACCACACTCTCTGCTGCGAGGACCACACACTAATGGCTGCGTGCCCTCCCCGCCCCTATTACATCTCTAGAGGGCGTCTTTCCTGTCTTTGTATTTCCGGTGTATGAGAATGGCAACAACAACAACAACAAAAAAAGCCGTTTTTTTTGAGCCATTTCTGACATCCACTGTACTTTGAGCCTCAGTTGTTGAATCAAGACAGGTCTCTGCCCTCCCAGGTCCCAAGAAGATTCCAGAATGACTCAGCATTGCCCTGGGTTGGATCTTTGCAGCAGCCAGAGAGGGAAATACCTGTCTCTAATTTAAAGGTGGCTACAGAGAAGAGCTGATCAGGCAATCAGAATGGAAAAAATAAAGAAGACATAGAGTTCCTGCCAGGAAAAGTTTGGGGGAGGAAATTTCCTAAATACTGTGCATTAAACAGAGCAGAGTTTGGGGGTCTCCGAGAGCACCATCACTTGTGACACTAACTGCAAGTTCAGGGTCCCCAAGACCACCCTTAGGTTTGATAATTTGCTAGAAGAACTCACAGACTCACTGAAAACCATTAGACTCAATGTTACAATTTATTATGGCAGAATAAAACCAGTTAAAGTTAGCAAAGGGGAAAGACACATGGGGCAGAAGCCAGGAGAGTTTCACATGTAGAGCTTCTAGTTGACCTCTCTGGCTGGAGTTACGGACAACACTGTCTTCTCCTAGCAACAATGTACAACAATACTCATGGAGTATTGCCACCCAGAGAAGCTCACCCAAGTCTTGGTGTCCAGAGTTTTTATTGGGGCTTCAACATCTAGACATACTTGCCCACCCACATGGCTTGCCTCAGTCTTGAGCTCCTCCAAAGTTTTAGCTCATACCACATGGCCCAAGCCCTCCATTATAAATCATCTAGACTGTAGGGGGTGGCCCAAGGCTCCCAAGTAAACAAAGACACTCTTATCAGGCAGGTCATTCTAAGAGCTTAGGGATGACCTTCTAGGAATCAAGGGCAAAGGCCAGACCTATTCTTGGGTAACATTATTTCTTTAATACACAGACAGACCTACGTGGATTCTCTAAAGCCAACTCTACATGATGTCATAGGTGATGAAGGTTTCTTATTTGGATGGTTGTGTGCTTTAGGTAATCTACATGGCTATTCCTCTGTCTCACCCCTTGTTAGTAAGAACAATCCAGAGCTGAAATAAGACAGGCTGTGGAGGTAGTGTTTCTAAACAGTAGTATTGCAGGTTGGGTTCCCCAGAAAACAATCTCTGAGATGGAGTCATATGTGCGCCATATTTCAAGGAATAGCTGCAGAAAGCAGAAGAATAGCCCCCCAAATGTCTGCCTCTTAATCCCTGGAACCTGTGAATATGTTACCTTGCATGGTACAAGGGACTTTGCTGATGTGAATAAGTTAAGGATCTTGAGGTGGGGAGATGATCCTGGATTATCTGGATGAGTCCAAGTACCATCTCAAGAGTTTGCACAGCAGGGAGCATCAGAGGTCAGGAGGGTCAGAGTAAAAGAAGGTGTGACAACAAAAGCAGAGGGCTTAGAGAGAGATTTGAAGATGCCTGTACTGCTGGCTTTAAAGATGGAGGAGGGGGCCGTGAGCCAAAGAAGACGCCAGTCTCGAGAAGCTGGAAAAAGCAAAGAAAGAAATTCTGCCATAGAGCCTTCAGAAGGAACACAGCCCTGCCAACATCTTAATTTAGCCCAGTGAAACTTATGACCTCCAGAACTATAGGAGAATACATTTGTGTTGTTTGAAGCCACCAAGTTTGTGGTAATTGGTTACAGCCGTCACAGGAAACCAATGCAGTGCCTCTGGGAGTGAGAGGGAGCAGGGGCGGGGAGAGAGAAATCCAGGGTGATGCTCAAGGCTCAAGGTCAGCCTTGACCAATGGCCTGGGGACCTCTAGAGAGAAAGAGAGAGCCCTCCAGAGTTGCCTGTGGTTGGGCTGAGATGGCCTGGCCTTCATGCCCCTGCTGTTGTTGGACCCAAGTTTGTGTGCTTGATGCACAGAGGCCAAACAAACTGAAATATCAGAGTTTGGATCGGAGAAAGGTTTATTTATTGCAGGGTCATGCAAGGAGAGAGGGGTGGCTCACACTCAAAAGACCCGAACTCCCCGATGGGTTTCAGGGAAGAAGTTTTTATAGGCAGAGTTTTGGGGGGGAGGGCTGCAGGGTGTGTAACTGTCCTCTGATTGGTTAGAGGTGGTGTTCCAGGAATCTCAGTCATCAGCCTTCTGGTCCCAACCAGTCTGGGGTCCACGAGCTTGTGCACAGCCTGAATTTACCGTCCTCCCCCTGGGTGGGGGCCTTAGTTCCTGTAGAAGAACTCAGAGATCTGTATCAGATTGGTTTGTAAATCACCCTTCCCACTCCCAGGAGGAGCCAGGCCCAGGCCCCATGCTGCACTGATGTTTCTTTCTGCACTCCCTCACTCCCCTAACTAGTAGCAACTGTTTGAATCTGCCCTTTGGAACTCAGGGAAGGTCTAGGAGGCTGAAGCCTTTTTCCTACAAACAAGAAATGGGGGACACGAAAAGGCTTTTGTCCCCGGAAGGGCCCCCCAGGGTCCTGCTTGGTTTCACTGCAGTTACCCATCCTCACTGCAGCGGAGGTAACCCCGAGATGGCTGATGCCGAGGTCTACCTGCCAACACACCCCCAGCTTCTGGGGCAACAGGTCCTTCCTTGTAAGGGATCTGGGCATTGTATCCTAGTGCCCACCCACGTTGGCCTGTGGACACGGTCACTCCATTCCCCCTAGACTTCTTGCTTGAGTCAGAGGGAGGAGAAAGCAGATGAGTCCCCTTGCTTTGTTCTTGGGGGACGAAGGCATTTTCATGAAGGTTCCAGCAGAAGTTAATCCTCCATGGGTTCAGTTAATTAATTCATGCAGACAGCAGAGAAAGAAGGCCGTTCACAGAGGTAGCCCACTCATGCTTACTCCAAATGGCATGCTTGCACACCAAAAATAAGCTAAGGGTTCTCAGGGGGTGAGTGGCTGCCAGGATGCAACCCTCAAAACCAGTCATGAGTTCTGGCAGAGGACTGTGGCTAGAGGAGGCTAAAATAATAATAGTAATAATAACAGCCGATGCTTCTTTATGGTCTATCATGTGTAATTCCAAGTGCTCTGCCGCTTTGCAAACTAGAGTGTGATCTGCAGACCTACAGCGCCTAGAAGCTCATCAGAAATGCAGACTCTCAGGTCTCATCCCAGACCTGCCAAATGGAAGCTGCAGTTTAGTAGGATGGCCAGGTCATTTATTCGCAGGTTAAAGTTTGAAAAGCACTGCTTTACGTGTGTTAACTCTTTTAATTCTCAAAAACAAAACAAGGAGGAGCTACTATTCTTATTCCTCTTTTACAGATGATGGCGTTTAGGCGCAGAGGAATTAAGTGATAAATCCCACAACTGATAAATCTCTAACCAGGATGGAATTGAGGAAGTCTATTGCACAGTCTGAGCTCTTAAGCTATCCTGCTGCTGAAAGGAATGACTATGTTGTTACACAGAGCTGGGTTCATACATCATGTCCTTCTTGCTGTCTGTGTGCCTCTGGTCAGGTTATTTAACCTCTCTGAGCTGCCGTTTCCTCATCAGTGAAGTGGGTCAAGATTAGCATTTATGTCACAGGGCTTTTGTGAGGCAAACTAAGAAAATGCATATGAAGCACTTAGCAATCAGTGTTCATTTCTGTTATGATCACGGTTATTTCTTTAATCATCATTATCATCATCATTGTCATTCTTATTATCATCATCATTGCTGTCATCTTCCTCATCATTGTCACCATCAGGTGGAGGTTGCCAGGATGAGGACCCAGGTTCAGGGGGTTCAGGAGCTGCCAAAACTCAGCAAGAAGTCATGAGGGTGAAGTTCAGGATTGGTTCTGACAGCTGACTCTGTGGATTAACCACAGTACCAATTTCTTCAACCTCCCTAAGCCCCAGTGTGGTCTGTGACTCATATTCTGTGCTCTTTCTGCCCATCCAGAATTGATAGCCCTGACTAAATATCTTCCTGGGATAGATAACTTGAAGGCAGCCTTCTCCCCAAATTGTGGTTGCTGTGGAAACAGGTGTCCCTCAGGACCGGAAGAATGCTGGCAGAGACTTGGCTTCTCGACTCCTGGAAAATAATTGTTCACTTTCCCTTGTGTTTGTTATTCCCAAGTAGCATTTATTAAAAGAGCACACGTTGTGTGGCGCCCATCCTGACTCTCACCTCTGCTTTGTGTCTGTTGGAAGGAGCGTGCCTTCCGGCTTGTATCTGTGTGTTTGCAGTTGGTGCTGGTGGGCTGGCTTAGACCTGGTGTAGACTCTTCGAGATCTAGCCTTGTGTTTTCTTGTAGTGCCTTGAAAACATCCTCTTATTTTCTGGGACTCCTTGTACAAGCACTGCCTCCCTTGTTTAAAAGAAGGCCAGAGTCTTCAAGGCTTCCCCCCGAGGTTTGTCTTTCTTTCAGGTCAAGGGGTTCTATTTGGATTCCCACTGCTGTCACCACGCTTCCTTCATGAGGAATTGCAACCCCTTTAATCTGTTGGGGGGGTGTGTGTACGCGTTCATGTGGACACAAATAACTTTCTGTTGTTTTCCTTAGCACAGCTGATAGATGCTGAAATGTTAAAAATAAACAAAGAACCTAACTAAATAGAAGGGAAAAGCAAAAATAAAAACAATAACCAGAAAAAAAAAACAGAGGCATGGAAACAGTCCGGAACTCCTAGATGAGGGCTACACTCGGTCCCAGAGTTCTGGCTCTGCTGTGCAGGCTCTTTCCCTTCCCTGGTCCCTTTTTACCTCCCAGGGCCAGGCTTCCTCCATCTCTGAACCTGCCCTGAATCCATCACAAGGGGAGCTGGTTACCTGGCCACCTCTTGAAGCAAAGGCCTAGAAGAAAGATTTTAGCTCTGCTATCTGCCCCTCCCCTCCCAAAGAGAAAGAAAATATTCCAGAATAGAACAGGACATGGAGAAAATATTGGGTCTAAGCTATCCTGGACCCCGAATCACCCTTCTCCCTCTTCATTATTTCTTTAGAAGGGGACTTAACTCTTTGTGTTTAGTCAAGATAAAAGAAGAGGAATTTTGGGACTTCCCTGGTGGCACAATGGTTAAGTATCCGCCTGCCAATGCAGGGGACACGGGTTCGAGCCCCGGTCTGGGAAGATCCCACATGCCGCGGAGCAACTAGGCCCGTGTGCCACAACTACTGAGCCTGTGCTCTAGAGCCCACGAGCCACAACTACTGAGCCCGTGTGCCGCAAACTGAAGCCCACGCGCCTAGAGGCCGTGCTCCACAACAAAGACAAGCCACCGCAATGAGAAGCCTACGCACTACAACAAAGAGTAGTCCCAGCTAGCTGCAACGAAGACCTAACGCAACCATAAATAAATAAATAAATAAATAAAAAGAAGAGGAATTTGACTTAAAGATCATCCTCACCTCATCTTGAATCTTTTCTGCTTTGAAATTATTGGGACTTCCTACCTCTCTCCCTCCCTCCCTCTCTCTCTCCTTTTCTTCCTTCCTTGCCCTCATTTATCCCATACAATAAATATTGAGTTTCAACTATGTGCAAAGTGCATTGAGTGGAGCATTGATTTGAAAATGTCTACTTAAACACATTTTTCGTTTCTAAAATTCTTAAGCTGAATAACACTGAACTTTGCAAATAACGAAACCTCTGTATAATTTCACTCTCCTCTTTTTGAACACACGGTCTTCTGCAGCTCCCTACATGTACGTGTTCTCTGTGTGCGTATATACGTGTTTGGTTAGACACATGTGCCAGGATGTGTGCGCCTGTCTTTGGAATCCAGGTCTTCCTTCACGTTTCTTTTATGTCCGCGGACCCAGAGACTTTTTGGAGGCGGACTTTCCAAGCCATTAGCATCACGGCAGCCCATCCCACCCTTACCCCGTCCCCCCTCCGGGACACATGCTACACCATCACCGTGCATGGCACGTTGCGCAAGTCCTGGGGGCCTAGGGAAAGTAGCTGACCGGATGCCTAAGGAGGTGTAGCACAGCTGCTTCTCACCATTCAAGTTCCAGAACAGGCCGTGCACCATGGGGAGCCCTTTCTCAGCTAGGTAACAGGAGGGAGGCGGCAGATGGCACCCACACACACCCCTCCCCCCGCCCCCGCTTTTCTGCTGAAGCTTCCCCCACGAGAAGCACCACTTAAGCCGGCTTCTCACCTCCTCTCACTGTTCTGGGGATTGTGCTCACGTGAAACAAAGCTTCTGCCAGCTTTTCCTTCCGAGAAGGAGGGGCTCTCCATTAAGCATCCCCCCGAAAATGGCCATTCTGCTCTCTGTCTGCTCCCCAGCGGCCCAAATCGCTTCCCTACGTCCTTCTCCTTCACCGCCCTGTCGGGCGCATCCATCTCTGACAGGTGCGGCGCGAGCCCCGTGAATGCCGGGAGCGAAGACCCCCAAAGGATAATGAGAACCGTTTGCTTTCATGGAGTGCCTTTCTTTCAAGGATCTCCGAGTACCTTTCAGACAATTAAATGTTATTGTTGTAAATGGGGAAACTGAGGACTAAATAAATTAAGCTCCTTCCTCAGAGACGCATGGCTGATGACTCAAAAGAATCCAGCCCACCTGTTTTTCTCATTTTCGATCCCTCCAAAAGTGTAATTTACAACCTGAAAAGTGATGCTAATGCAAAATTATGGAGTCCGTTTTCTGCTTCTGAGCAGGTCTCTTTCCTTGACTGCCCTTCTTACCTCACCAGCCCATCATCCCCTTCCCAAGGGTCTGCCTGCCCTAAGTCTCTGAGGGTCCTTCTCTGATGCAATTCCAGTGGCAGAGCTGTGCTCTGGAAAAACAGGGCCAGAAAGGTCATTAGAATATGTGGAGGCCGGGATACCTCCCTCCCTGGAGTTTTCTTCTCCCTTAGCTTCATTCATTCATCTTATGTGTGTGCGTGTGTTTATATGGCCACCTATGACAACTTCCGTGGGTGTGTTCCTGCAGATACAATAGAAGACAATATCTCATTTGGGACATAGATAACCCATTACAATGTTGATAGATTTATTTATTCCTCATAATGAAGTCTACTTAATAATAGTAATAAATATTGAAAAAATAGCAGCATACACACACACACACACACACACACACACACACACACACATATGGATTAAGTACTACATGTTGAGCTTCATTTTAAGAGCTGTATACACATTATCTCTCTACTTATATCAATTTTCTGAGCCAGGAACTCTTATTATCCCCTTATGTAGAAGAGGAAAGTGAGGCACAGAAATGTTATAAAGTTTTCCCAACATCTAACAAGCATCAGGTATTGAACTTGGAACTTTAAATATAAAATCGCAAATGCATTCTGCAAATCTGAGAAGAACTCAGCTTTCCACGAAGAAAGGGAGGTTTAGGAGATTAAGTCCATTGCTTAGGGCACACAGCCTGTGAGGTGAGAACAGGCATGGGGCCAAGGCTGGCCATTCCCACGGTTATCACTCTTTCTGCCGCTGTCCGTCCTGTAGTGCCGGCTCCTTCTACAGTCTACACAGTGCCCAGCAGAGGGTTGACCCACAACATCCCATAAACACGTGCTCCTTCTTTTTATTGAGCTCGTGGATTCAAAATTAAATATTGATATTAAATTCTGTTATCCATACTCCTGGGAGTAATGGCATGGGTGATTCAAAGGAGTGAATCATTACTCAATCATGGATGCTTTGTTTAAACATGCATTTATGTTTGAATACAGGTTTGCTATTTATGGGATTCATGTCACTTCTCACAAAATAATGAGGATGTGGTGTGATGGTCTGACTCAGGGGAAGTTGGGAGTAACTGTCCCTCTCGCCGCTCAGTGTCCTGCTGTGTCCAGCCCTGCCACAGGGTAAAGGAGCTAGCGCATACATGGGGGCCGCACACTGGCCATCCTGGCCGTCCTTGCCTTATGAATGGCTTTTGTTTGACTCACTCACAGAGTGGACCTGCGAAGTGGTATCCTTTCTCCCACCCTCCCTCCCTCTCTCTTTCTTTCTTGCAGTAGAATTTATTATCCTTGTCAACATTAAGAGGTTAGGAGATTTTGTCGAGATTTCCAGTTTCTCTGAAAAAATTGTGTCTGACAACATAAGCCCCACATTTGCACTTGGCAGTTAGCTAGAGCCAATTACTGAAAGGCCCCTCTTCTAGAAGGGACATGAACTCAATCTTCATCATCCTCTGTCATCTCTTTTATACCAAGGCCGAGTGTCAGTTGCCACCAAACCTCAAGCTTATGCAAACATTTTCCTGACTCCCAGTCAGTGCCACTCATTCCTGTTATAGATCTAGCAGCTGAAGGCGTTTGAGTTCGTGAGCCTCATCTTAGGTGATGCTAATCACGTAGGAAGAGTAGAAGAACACGCAGAACGCCACTCCGGCTCATCCCCGTGGGCCACCTTCCTCGTATCTCCTCTCTGGACAGGGCGCCAAATGAATGTAGCCTGAGATAGGATGGTTCTGCCCCTAGTGTCAAGCCCATAGAACTTTCTAACTTCTCTCAAGGAACCTAGAAGGAGATAGGCAAACATTAATCTTGAAAATTAACTGCCAAAGAAGTCCAACCCTTTCATTTTAAACTTTTCAATTAAAAAATGCCCTTTCTGTGAAAGCACTTAATAGTGAGTGGGTAGTCTCCATCCCAAATAATTTATTTTAGCCTGAGGAGTGCTGATTTTTCTACCCTGATATACTTGCTGTCTGACATAGCCTTTTTTTGTGGCAAAAGTTGTAACGGATGTTTTGTTTAAGAAGAGGAAAATCCATGCCTTATTCCATACTCATGGTGTGTAAATAGAAACATTGGTGCTGTTGCCAAAGGAGCTAAAGGATAAGGCTGTCAAGAACTTGAGAGCACTCTTTGCCTTACCAGAAAGTCACGGGGTCAGCACATTGGACATTGACACACATTTCTGCCAATTTTGGCTCTTGTCCTGGTTATTGTGGGAGGCTGAATTAGTGTTCCCAAATCTTTTTCAGAAGAGAATTTATATCTTCATTCCCTTTTCTCTCTGACCTTGCAGATCCTTCCACTGGAGTCTATAGATTATACATCTGTATCCATTTTTGGACTTTACCATGCGCTTTGCTTTGATAAGTGGAATATGGGTAATGAGTGACACTGTGCCAGTTCCCAGCTGAGGGTTGAAGAAGTTAGCAAATTTCTACCAGCCCTATTAAGCATCCACTCCCTGTAATGAGAAAAATATGCCCCAGGTAGCTGTCGCCCCTTGGGTCTTGGAATGAAAATACAGGGAACAGACCTGCATGCAACATAACCCAGCTGAGCCCAGCTACAATCAGCCAAACCGCAGCCAAACATCAACCCACAGCTTAAAACAAATATTTGTTGCTGCAAATCACTGAGATTTGGTTGGTTGTTATGCAACACTAAAAAAAAATCTGGCTAATACAGCTAGTGAATGGGAGAAAAAGGAGATTCTTTGTTCTAGTTTGCCAATTATTGAGAATTTTGATTATGCCATACTATGTCACTATGATTTTATCTGTTCGGTCTGCAAATGCACTTTTACTAAGATCTTTTGGTTTTGTTTCACCATGTTCAGTATGCTTCTGTGATGGTACAAGCAAGTAAGCTTCACTGTACCACTCCGCTAGACTGACATTGGTACACATCTTTTGTATTAAGTGAAGCCATCCACCTCAATGGAATCATTTGATGGGAACCACAAGTTTACCGGATATTGTGAAGAAATAAGAGGAAGGCTGGTCCCCCCAAAAAAGAGTAGGTTGAAGAGATATCTTGTAATTTGTCAAGAGCTAAGATAAGCACCTTATTTTTCTAAATTAAAAAAACCCTAGGTGTTTCAATCTACCTGACTCCACCAGCTTCTACTTTTCAGTAGAAAACTGAAAAACCAACTCCACTGACTTCTGTTATCTTGATTCTGTGGGCAGCCTTGAGAACTAGTCCCATTGGTCTTTTTGTCTGTTCATTTACAGTCATCTTGTCGGGGTCACAGATAAGTACCCAACTCATTAGGCGCCGACCCCTAGTGGAGCAATCATCATAAACCACCATGAGCTCTTCCCAGTTCAATTGATGTGTAAACTATTTAAGGACAAGATGAAATGAACAGGAAAGATTTTCTGGTTTAGTTTAATTGCTTCTCAGGTGGCCTCTCATTTACCAAGCTCTGCTACAAGTAAAGAACCAGAACTACCTTAATGAAACTAATGTAAAAGACCCAAGCACTTTGGGGAATACAGCTTGATTCAACAGATCCCAGGGAACCTGCATTGCCAGATTGAAAGAAAGACTGTTTCAGTCTACTTGGTGTGCTTGGTGAGTCTTCTTTCGTTTGCATAAGAATAACTTCAAATTGCATTCTCTTTAGATTTAATGAGCAGATTGTGTTGTCCACAAATTCCTTGCTCTTTAAAGTATAAAAAATGATGGCTACCTCGGGACTTCCCTGGTGGCTCAGTGGTTAAGAATCCACCTGCCAATGCAGGAGACATGGGTTCATTCCCTCGTCCAGGAAGATCCCACATGCTGTGGAGCAACTAAGCCTGTGCACCACAACTAGTGAGCCCACGTGTACTGAAGCCCACGAGCCTAGAGCCCATGCTCCGCAACAAGAGAAGCCACCACAATGAGAAGCCCATGCACCACAACGAAGAGTAGCCCCCGCTCGCCGCAACTAGAGAAAGCCTGCGCACAGCAATGAAGACCCGACGCAGCCAAAGATAAATAAACAAATTTTTAAAAAATGATGGCTACCTTAAACATGAGTCAGGTTGTCTCTATTGGGATGTCTTTATTGGGATGCATTTTGAGGGCATCAAGGAAAAGATGGCTTAAAACTTGCAATAAAAATACCGTGGGGTAGATGAAATAAGATTGGCGGAAACATGGTTGCTGAGGCAACATGGTGCTTCATTGTGCTATTTTCTCTACTTCTGTGTGTGTTTGAAATTTTTCATAATAAAAATGAAAAAAACATTTAAGTCTACAGTCATATCAACTCAGATTTGGGCACTTGCTTTGTGTCTCTCTTTTTTTTTTTTAATGAAAGAGTGGCAGTCAGGAGACCCCATTTCACAAAGCATGTTGGATCCTGGTGTTCTTAAGCTTTCACTACTTTGTCAAGTCATGGAAACAACTGGATTTCCAAAGTCCGACTATCAAATTGATGATTGGTGGTTACGGGGTGGGGTGGGGAGTGAGTGAAGGGGGTCAAAAGCTACAAACTTCCAGTTATAAAATAAATAAGTCACAAGGATGTAATTATAGCATGGTGACTATAGTTAATAATACTGTAATACACATTTGAAAATTGCTAAGAGATTAGATCTTAAAAGTTCTCATTGCAAGAAAAAAAAGGACAAAATTGTAACTATATATGGTGACAGATGTTAATTAGGCTTAATATGGTGATCATGTCTCAATATATATAAACATAGAATCATTACGTTGTACACCTGAAACTAATATACTCTTATGTGTGAATTAAACCTCAGTTAAAAAATACAATGAAAAAAATGAAAAATAGGTATGATAATGCTTACCTGGTAAGGTTGACATGAGGATTGATCAATTATACATAAAATGCATAACCTAGTGCCTGGCAGACTATATAACCTCACTGAGTGATGGCTGTTATTTCTCTTTTTACCTCTCAGATCCAGAAAGGCCCCAGACATTCAGATCAAATAGGTAAAACAATGGATGATCCAAATTGTTGATGACCTCTCACCATCCAGGTGCCCATCCACATAGAAGAAAGAGTCCAGAGCCAAAGACCTTGCTCCTCCAATAATGGTAAGTGTCAAGGGCTATTTCTTCATGAGAAAATAGCCTAAGCTTTTGTGAATCACAGATAAGCTTCCGGGGGTTACTGAACCTGAAAATGCCATGCACGGTGTTATCCATGTGCCTCTGTGCATTTTTCTGGGAAGATAGACTGTAGCTTTTATCAGATATTCAAATGAGTCTCTTTTCTTTCATTCACTCATTCAGAAAACACTTTTTTAAAAAATTTTATTGAAATATAGTTGATTTATAATATTGTGTCAATTTCTGCTGTACAACAAAATAATTGTTATGCATATATATATACATTATTTTTCATGTTCTTTCCCATTATGGTTTATCACAGGATACTGAATATAGTTCCCTGTGCTATACAGTAAGACCTTGTTGTTTATCCATTCTATATATAATAGTTTGCATCTGCTAATCCCAAACTCCCAATCCTTCCCTCCTCCACCCCCCTTACCCCCTTGGCAACCACAAGTCTGTTCTCTACGTCTGTGAGTCTGTTTCTGTTTTGTAGATAAGTTAATTAGTGTCATATTTTAGATTCCACATATGAGTGATATCATATGGTATTTGTCTTTCTCTTTCTGACTTACTTCACTTAGTATGATAATCTCTAAGTCCATCCATGTTGCTATAAATGGCATCATTTCATTCTTTTTAAGGCTGAGTAGTATTCCACTGTATATACGTGCCACATTTCTTTATCCATTCATCTGTTGGTGGATGTTTAGGTTGTTTTCATATCTTGGCTATTGTGAATAGTGCTGCTATGAACATAGGGGTGCATGTATCTTTTTGAATTAGTTTTGTCTGGATATAAGCCCAGAAATGGGATTGCTGGATCATATGGTAATTCTATTTTTACTTTTCTGAGGAACCTCCACACTGTTTTCTATAGTGACTGCACCAATTTACATTCCCATCAACAGTGTAGGTGTCCCTTTTCTCCACACCTTCTCCAGCATTTGTTATTTGTAGACTTTTTAATGATGGCCATTCTGACTGGTGTGAGGTGGTATCTCACTGTAGCTTTGATTTGCATTTCTCTAATAATTGGCAGTGTTGAGCATCTTTTCATGTGCCTGTTGGCCATCTGTATTCTTCTTTGGAAAAATGTCTATTTAGGTCTTCTGCCCATTTTTTGATTGGGTTGTCTTTTTGTTATGGAGTTGTATGAGCTGTTTGTATATTTTGGAAATTAAGCCCTTGTCAGTCACATCATTTGCAAATATTTTCTCCCATTCCTTAGATTGTCTTTTCATTCTGTTTATGGTTTCCTTTGCTGTGCAAAAGCTTGTAAGTTTGATTAGGTCTCATTTGTTTATTTTTGCTCTTATTTCTATTGCCTTGGGAGACTGACCTAAGAAAACATTGGTACAGTTTATGTCAGAGAATGTTTTGCCTATGTTCTGTTCTAGGGGTTTTATGGTATTATGTCTTATATTTAAGTCTTTAAGCCATTTTGAGTTTTTTTTTTTTTTGTATGATGTAGAAAACACTTTTTGAGTATTTATTATGGCCTAGGTTGTAGAAAGTACAGCAGTGAACAAAACAGGAAAAATTGAACTGCCTTTATGGAATTTAATTTCCAGTGGACCTAAAAATTCCTAAGAATCACTGATCCAAGGAAACCAAGAAGCAAATGGAATGTGGTTTAAATCTTCCAATAGCTCTCTTTTGGTTGCACTGAGTTATGGACTCCAAAAATCTGTCCAATTGGGTCAAACATGTTTTCTGCAGACATAGGTATTTGATATTGTGGGCACCAAGGGAAAGAATTAATGAAATTTACTGATTAATTCAAAGCCAGCAAATTTCCTCCGAGTACCCCACTATGGAACTATAAGAATAAAAGGAAGCTATTAAACAATGTGGTAAAGTGAAAAACAAACATCAAAACGAACAAAAAGTCCTGGTATTTTGGCATCAGAGGGACTTCGGTTCAAATCTTCAGCTACCTAACTGTGAAAGATTAGACAAGATACACAAATTCTTTGAGCAACAACATTATCTTGAATTAGATATATTTATCTCGCAGGGTTGTCGTGAGTATTAAAAGGTAGAACTGGCCCTCAGTGAATGTTAGTTCTCTGTGGCTAAGGCAGTGATTCTTATAATGTTGGGACCATGGACCCATAAATGTAAACCACACACACACACACACACACACACACACACACACACATAAAAACACACTTGCAAATGTTTGTGATACTGACAAAGACTTGCCAAATTTTAAATTTTGTCCAAGTCGAAGGATTTATAAAACACAAACGAGCTACAATAAAACCAGGCACACAGTCACATACATACACACACGCAACTATCGGTTACCTTCTTTGATTAATAAAGGATATTTGAAAAAGACAATACAGTAAAAGACGTTTAATTTCAGCATAAAAGACAGTCCTTTAAATGGAATAGATTTTGCTTAAAAACTAATATATTGAAAACCCAATACATTAAAACTCAACATAAACATATATAAATATATAACAATATATTATAGGATATATAACAATACATAACAATGTTAACTTATTAAGTTAAAAGCTGGGTATGTTTTCTTTATTTCCTCATCTCAGTTGCAAGGGTACTGTAGTCCATTTGCTTCATCTCTTGATTCTCAGAACCCTACAATAAGATGGGCAGGATGATGACTTTTAGTTGCCTTCCAGAGCAAAGACTCAGGGGTGAAGCGGCTCCAGGTCCCCTCTCTATTCCTGGCTTTGCCAGTGGGTCCCTTAGAACAGAGACCTGCAATTGTTGGTCCAGACACTAGTCATTCTTTTAGGGCAAGGGGAGGGGAGTTTCAGCTTGATGTGGGCAGAACCTTGAGGGCAGACAAAACTGAGTTACCTCACAACTGCAGGAGCCTCGTGGCGGAAGCTGGACAGCCAACTGAGAATATCTGCTCCCCTTTCCAACAGCATCTTCAAAGATGTGAGGTTCACACCTGCCAGGTTTTCCTTTGACCCTGGAAGAAGATTCCTGGGCCCTTCAGTTGAATTCACAGTCCCTGGTGACTTAGGAGGGAGGATGGATAGAACCAGATAGACTTGGGCTAGAATCCCATCAACCAACGTTTCTGTGAACACAGTGTTTCATGTCTCCCAGTCATTCATATTTGTAAAATCGGGACAGTAATTTCAACCTCCTTGTGTGGTAAACATTAAGGAAGGTCAGATGTGTATGTAAAATTCCTGATGTCATCCTTCTGGGGCCGCTGTGTACAGTTGTGCAGGTTGCGTCTTGCTTAAGGGCACCAGCTCCAGGGAGCAAATGGGGGCAGAAATCCAGCCAGTGCTCAGATCTGCTGCCGCCTGGAATGAAGAAAGGCCTTGTAGTCATTTGTGCACCCAGACCGGACACTTTCTCCTAAGTCTGAGAAAGGCTCTGGATGTTGTGGGTAGGTCCTGCCTTCTTTTCCATCCCCTCCCTTTCATCATTTCCCCTTCAATGAACCTGGGTCGTGAAATCTACTACTCCGAACCGTTCACAGTTCTCCCTGGGCTGCTCAGCCCCCGTTGAATGGACTGCAGCTGCTTCCAAGCAAATGAGAAGAGGAAGATTTCTTGTTACCTCCAGGGCCTTGACAAGGATTGGTTCTGTCTCTAAATGAAATACCCTTTAAATTGCACTGAAATTGCATCGCTTGTCTCAGTTAAGTGGAATCCTATGCACTATAAATCTGCCTTGAAAGGGCTGTTTAATTTGACTAAGATGTTACAAAGGGTTTACCAAAATTTAAAGCATTTGTCTATGGAAAATCAATTATGGCCCAATCCATCTCACGGATGACGGAAGTGTTCTCATTTTCGGATGGCGCATGTGCACAGGCACGCACGCGCACACACGGACGTTTGGGGTGCAGTGGCTGGAGTCTTGTGTTGCAGGAATTCCATATAGATTAATTAGGGCTTATTGACGAATGATTAGCAAGTTATCAATTGCAGTAATTTGAGCACATTGCTCATTGTTTCTAGAATGCTCGGTCCTTACCCACCAGCCACAGACCAGGTTTCAGCTTGTTATTCGCATTTAGAGGAAAGAAAGAAAAGTGCTCTCCATTCCAGGTCCCTCACTTTCTGTTTCCCTCCAGTGACATGGGTACAAGTCCACTCAACTGGGTCACATAAAGCTCTGGTCCCAGTATTGAAGGCAAATTATCAATGCACCAAAAGTTCCACGTGCTAAACCAGGGGTCCCCAACCCCCAGACCACCGGACTGGTACCCATCCGCCGCCTGTCAGCAACCGGGTTGCACGGCAGGAGGTGAGCGGTGGGTGAGCGCGTGAAGCTTCATCTGCCGCTCCCCATCGCTCGCCATCGCTCCCCATCGCTCGCCATCGCTCCCCATCGCTCCCCATCGCTCGCCATCGCTCCCCATCGCTCGCCATCGCTGGCATTACCTCCTGAACCATCCCCCCGTGCCCCCCCATCCCTGAAGAAACTGTCTTCCACAAAACCAGTCCCTGATGCCAAAACGGTTGGCAACTGCTGGCTTACATGCATCCCTTCCTCTGGGGTCACAGCCTCACCTCCCCCTGCAGAGGGTCAATGGAGGGTCCTTAAGACTATAGAGAAGCAGAGGCAAAATTCTGGAAATACATACTACAGTTGTCACTCATTTCAAAGAAACAGGCAGGAAACCAGAAGGTTAGTTTCCCAGTTCTGTCTTCCCAGTGCCATCTGGCAGCCAGGACTCAGGCTGCACAAAAGAGTCAAGAATTAGACAGGATCTGTTTGAGAGGAGACTCATGCGAGGGCTCTTTCCATTCAGCTCAGTACCTGCATTCCCATCATTCCCCAAACCCTCCACACCCACTCCTAAGAGCCCCACCCCGGACAGCCCTCTGAAAGTATCAAGGGGAGTAACCGAGGAGAGGGCAGTCCTCACCTAGGCTGCTTTGGGCATATGACTGACATAGCGTTTGTAACATTAGAAGAGAAGGTTTTTAATGGCATGAAAATGTCTTTAATCACAGGAGCTAAACTGCGTGCAGCTCAGGTTCAAGGTGATGGAGATGCTCTTGTTCTACATCTGCATTTCCATCTCACTTAGATTAATTCATATTTTAATTGCTTCTCTCCCTGATTGAAGTAGCAGAAAGGAGCACTTTCCTTCCTTTGATCTCACATTCTCCCAGGCATGGCCAAGGTCAGGCGCTGGGGACACAGCCTCCTGGGAGGATTTCCAGGAAGGGCGTGGGGAGGCAGGCGCCCCCTTATGGGCAACGGTGCTCTTCGGAGGGAGGAAAGGCTAGTGAGGACGCAGGGAAGGCACAGCTGGTCTTGCCGGCCGTAGCCGGAGCACAGTGGCTTTGAAACTGGTCAAAATAAACAGTCGCTCAACTCGTTGTCCCAAGTCCTGTGTTTGGATTCCTGCTTCAGCCATGACGTTAGTAAGAATGTAGCCCATTCTGTCCTACAACTGATGGGGTCCCTAAGTCTTCAGGCCCTGACTTGTCACTTTGCTCTTTAGTAGGAAAATCACAGCGGTCCTCTTGGCAAAAACCTCTGGGATTCTGAAGGTGCTTCTTGTCTGTGTCTTGTGGCCTCCTCTTGTCCCAATTTCCTGTCCCTTTGTAGGTCTCACACCAGTGGGTATTTTCTTCTCTCTACCCAGAGGCAGCAAATAAGCAATGCATACTCGATTCCGTAACAGATAAATCCAAGGGTGTTCATGTGAAACAGAAGATTCACTGAAGGTCGGTGTCACAGCAAACCCTCTAGAAATGAGCATTAGACAATATGTTTCCTGAAAGTTCCCAGGCCATTCTCCCCAGCAGGGATGCTCTCCTGGTTTGACAACTGCATGCCTGTTTCTGCAACTGTTTCTTATCCTCTTGACTCAGGTCCATGTATTAGTCTCTTAGGGCTGCAGTAACAAAGTACCACAAACTTGGTGGCTTAAACAATAGAAATCGATTGTCTGTAGAAGTCTGAGATCAAGCTGTTGGCAAGGCCATGCTCCCTCTGAAATCCTTTCTTGCCTTTTGGTCATGGCCATCAATCCTTGGTTTTCCTTGGCTTGCAGCTGTATCAGTCCAATCTCTGCCTCTGTCATCACAAGGTGTTCTGCTAGGTGGCTCCTCTGGCTCACGTAGCCGTCTTCCTCTGTGTGTGTCTGTGCGCCCCAGTTTCCCTTGTCCTCTAAGGACACCGGTCATTGGAGTAGGGCCACCCTAATCCAACCTGACTTCATCTGGCCCTGATTACATCTGCAAAGACCCTATTTCCAAATAAGGGCACATTCATAAGTATTGGGGATTAGTACCTAAACACATCTTTTTGGGGACACAACATTTCCTCATTTCTGGGAACTTCAAATTCCTCCTTCCTTATTAGGCTGAGAAGTTCAGTTTTCTATGTTTGTGCTCTACCCCATTGGAGCATGTGGAGTATGGGATGGGGGGTGGGTAAGAGAAAAGAGGATGGGGGCAGAAAACAGGAGGTATCCTCCCTCGATATCCAAAGAAGGCATCAAGGTATTTTCCCAAACAAAATCACATCTCTCCCTAATATGGATTCTCTGTAATATGGATTCTGCCTCTAGTCTTTTAAAATAAGTTTGTTTTTTTTTGTTAAATTTCCCCACATCAGTAGTCATTACTCCTCCACATAGGAGATGGTTTTTTTTTTTTTTTTTTTTTAAACTCTTGTATTTCTCACCACAACCCTGAAAATCAGATATTATTATGTTCTTTTCAAAGATTTTGGACTGAGGCTAAACATCGTGCAGCTGGTAGGTGACAAAGCCAAGGATGGAAGTCACAGCTACTTAATCCCAAAGTCAATCTTTCTAACATGCAGTTGATTCCAGCTCCGTCACTCCTTGGCTGACCGGTCCTCCCCTGACTTCAGCTCAGCCCCTTCTGGTTTTACATCTTGGGTACTGCAGGAACTGCCCGCCTTAGTTTCCTGTGCTGCTGTAACTAATCACCATCAAATGGGTTACTTAAGGCAACGCATATTCATTTTCATGCAGTTCTGGAGGCCAAATTCTGAAATCAGTTTCACTATGTCAGAATCAAGGTCTCAGCAGGGCCGTGCTCCCACTGGAGGCTCTAGAGGAGGATCCATTCCGTGTCTCCCCCAGCTTCTAGCTGCCAGAATTCCTTGGCTTGTGGCCTCATCACTCCAGTCTCTGCCTCTCTGGTCACTTTGTCTTCTTCTGTGTGTGTGTGTGTGTAAAATCTCTCTCTGCTTCCCTCTTATAAGGATACATATGATTGCATTTAGGGCCCACCCAGATAAACCAAGATAATCTCTCCATTTCAAGCTCCTTGGCATACTCACATCTGCAAAGATTCTTCTGCCTTGTAAGAAAACACTTGTGGGTTCTGAAGATTAGGACGTGGACCTATCTTTGGGGGCCATGGTTTAGTCTAGCACCCTGCCCTTTATTGCTGTCTTCTGACTGCCCTTCCTTTGGCTTGTGTCTTGCAGGCTCTGGGTTTCTTGCCCTCCTGGCTCCTTCCATGAGTAGGGGCAGATGGGGAGGGGAAAAGGAGAAGTTCCCACGTGTGGCCTGCTAAGAAGACCGCCACACTAGACCACTCCTAAGAGGCACCGGGGAGCTCTCTCTGTCTTGGTTTTATAAAATGGTTGTAATAATGCTTGTTTGCAAGGGAGCTGGAGATCCTCCACTGCAGATGAACGCAGAGGCTGTTTTGGATGGCAGATAGCTGCTTTGAGCCTCTGAGATCTCATAAAATGGAGGTCTTGCAGAGCCAAGATGAGGAAGTTATTGTCCTATTGGGGAAAAGAATTATTCAGAGTGAGAAGGAGGAGGGAGGAAGCCTGTTCATTGACCAATGACAAGACTGAATATCATGGCTGCTACTGCCAGGCGGGGGGCGGGGGGAGTCGGTGCCTTCCATTTGCAACCTTATATATGATAGTCATCATGGGAGCTTGGCCACAAGTGCCTGGGTTAAGAAATCCCCAAACATTCATCAAGCTTTTCCGCGGCAATACCTGATATGGAAACCTTTCTGTTACTTTCGGTTTTAAGCATTTCTATCCTAAGCTGATTTCATCCCTATTGGTCTCAAAGCATAAAGCTTTTTTGCCTTACACATTTTAGGATAGGTGGTACCCCGAGGCCAACAGCCAAAGGTCAAGATCAGCTCTCTAATTATGAGGCTCTGGATGCAAGAATGCATTTGGGGAGTCTTGCTTTGGGATGATGGCTGCTTTACATGTGTGTATTTTAGTCAAACGAAATAAGCTGGATTTGATTGGCTTCAGCTAAGACAGAAAAAAAAAAAAGAAAGAAAGAAAGCCTGTGTGGCAGAGGCAGGAGGGCGCCAGTTCTTCTGAGTCCTTGGGAAACATTCACTTTGAATGGATGAGCATATAATTTTTGATCTGTGCTGTGATGCTTTTCAAAGTGAAGGGGACATTCCTAATAATTAAGTTGGAATCCCAGGCATAAGCCTGGACTGTCTCAATTTACTGTCTAACCATGAGTAACTTGCACTCCTACTTGGCTGGCCGTGGGCAAAACAGTAAAGTAGATTTGCTTCCATTAGTCTCTTTCCTTTTGCTTCTGTTCCCCTCTGTCTCATACTCTGAAAGCCATCATTCCGGAACTTGATGGGAACCTTTTCCCACATCTGATGTTATAATCGAGGATGCTAAGAACTCAGAAGATGGTGACTTTGGGTCACACAGTAACGTAGAGATGGGCTCAGAGCTTGTCTCCTCTCTCCAGAAGAGAGGGCGGATGTTTTCATAGCCGGGACTAGCCAGGGTCCAATACCTCTTACCCCTCTGAGCCCAGCTCAGTTCAGAAATGCCTCTTCTCTCCTCTGCCTTCCAATGCTTTGGTGCTCGGTGAGATGCCTGATGGACATCTGATGAATTAGCAAATACTAGTATACCGTCGCCTTTTGGGGGATGATTCACATTGCTATAAAAGGCTTCTGTAGAGAGTGTCTCTATGCAAAGGAGTGGATCTGGAATATTGGTGTCTCACCTACTGGTAGCAGATTTAGCAAGGAAAATTCTAGATATAGGAAAAGTGAGGGGGTGGGGCACACACGTGGGTAATTTCTATTATTCCTGTGCAGAAGGTGAGACCAAAAGAGAACTTAAGAGTGTATCTGTGGTGGAGGGAAGGGCGAAAGAGAAGGGCACAGGAGTGAAAAGAAAGGAAGGGAAGGGAGGAGAAGAAAATAAGAGAAGGGGAGGAGAAGAGAGGGAGGGGGAGGGAGGGGGCAGGAAAGGCAGGATGTTGCATTCTCCAGTAGCCCTGTTGAGTATAGTTCATGGTGAGGTTGATATGCTCTGGAGAAAAAGGATGTGTTTGAAACGGAGTAGAATCCCAGCTCTGTGTTTGTTGTCAGCTCTGGAAGCTACCTGGGAGCCTGTGAAGCTAATTCCCTTGTCAAGAGGGGCCTGAGTTACATAGTTAATGACTTGCCATGTCCCCAGGTGAGGTCTCCGGACCCCCAGCTCAGAGCTCTTCCTACTCTGCTTCACCATCTCTTTTTTCAGAACAAGAGTGTAGGAAAGGAGCAAACAAAGCAGACACTTCCTGTACCAGTAGGAGTTACCATCATGCACCTCAAGTCCCCGCATCAGAAAACAAAGCCAAAGCAATCAAACGCCAAACCAGAACCCAAGAGAACCAAAAATAACAAGGTTACCCTTGCACCCTTCCTGTATGTTCCAGACTCACGACAAAACAAGCTTACCTCTGACTTTCACATTTCAGATGTCTAAGGGTATGACATGTTTGCAAATATGAAAATCATGTCCAAAAACGCTTTTCCATCATGAATAGACTAACTGTAAAATTAGTAATTTTGTGGGGTTTTACTTTAAAGAACTGTTATGTTTCTTATTTGATAAACCAGATGTTCTTTGCAAATTCACTTCTTAATTCTTGTCTCTGATTCCACATCCACATAGAAGATATATTCCTGGTGATTTTTCTCTAAAACTGTCCCAAAGATAAAAGACCAGAAGGTCAAAAATCCTGAATCATTGTCCATCACTTGTTTCTTTGCAGGTAATTTAGGTAATTTGTCATTCAGCCCTACTGATCTTTTTTCTTTTTTTTTTACCATTTCCCAGATTCAGCCTTACTCTCCTGCTTCCCCTGCCCTCTCTCTGCTCCTCGTCTTTTTATAATCCTCCCATTTCTTACTGAGTAATAACCTTCCTTCTAGTCTCCCTTGTGATGACTCCTGTCTTCCCTGCAATTTGCTGCCAAAATAACATTCCTGCGGCATTATTCTCATTCTGTCATCACTTCCACTCTCAAAAATTATTTCCTGAGACTCCCCTTGTGGCTCAGTGGTTAGGAATCCTCCTGCCAATGCAGGGGACACGGGTTCAACCTCTGGTCCGGGAAGATCCCACATGCCACGGAGCAACTAAGCCCATGCGCCACAACTACTGAAGCCCGCACACCTAGAGCCCGTGCTCCGCAACAAGAGAAGCCACCCCAATGAAAAGCCCGTGCACCACAATGAAGACCCAACGCAGCCAAAAATAAATAATAAATAAATAAACAAATAAATTGATAAAAAAAAAAATTATTGCCTGAAGGAAGCAGTCCAAATTAATCACCATGGTATAGCAGGCCTTCACGATCCAGCCTTACCTTGAGTTCTGAAAGGTTGGCTACTGTCCCACAAAGAACAACTTCACAAATGGTGTGAAGGCCCTGAAAAGTATCTTCAGCCTATCTCTCTCCTTGGTGTGTCCTTTGGCCGCCTATGTTCCTGATTCCTCTTTTCTTTTTCCTCGTCATTTTCTCCTTTACCAGGGTTACTCAGGGTGTGGTCCAGGGTTTAGAAGCATCTGCATCCCCTGGGAGCTGTTTAGAAATGCAATACATGGGCACTGTTCCTGACACACAAAATCAGAGTCACCAGGCCCAGGAACCTGTACTTTAAGAAGCTTCCCAGGTAATTCTTTTGCACACTAATGTTTGAAATATAATGCACTGTTCTAGATCATAACGTCTCCCAACATTGTTTGGCAGTTATTGGCTCTCCCAAAGTTAAATTATTATTGAATTAGTTAGTTATTTTGTGGCAGAGCTGGGTCTAGAACCCAGTGTTCCTAATTGCCCTTACTTTGCTTCATCACCTTGACTATCTCATTGCCCTGTAAATACTGAGTTGGGAGAAGTGGAGCATGTAGTCTGTTTCTCACTTGAATCCTCAGACATGGCCACTATCCTACCAGCCACATAGCCCAGTGTAGCCCTGCCCCGTGGTCACTGACCTGGGTTGCCCCACTATCCTCTGTTCCACCGCATTGTTCACCACCCATGGGACTGTGACACCTTACTGCTGTTAAAAGACACACTGTGTGCCTTTGAGATCCAAATGCGGAGACACCTAAGTATGGAAATGGCTGGGACACTGGCACATTCAGAGGACCACCTGGGCCTTTGTGCATTGACACGTCTACACATGGACATGTCCACACCACATGCTCCTTCTATACCCTCTGATTTCTACTCACTTCCAGCTTCACATGCTCTGCTCTGGATGCACTTTTTTTTTTTTTCCCTAGCTTATGTATTTATTTATTTATTTTTATATTTATTTTTGGCTCTGTTGGGTCTTCGTTTCTTTTTTTTTTTTTAGAAGATTTTTTTTTTTTAATTTTATTTATTTATTTATTTATGGCTGTGTTGGGTCTTCGTTTCTGTGCGAGGGTTTTCTCTAGTTGTGGCAAGTGGGGGCCACTCTTCATCGCAGTGTGCGGGCCTCTCACTATCGCGGCCTCTCTTGTTGTGGAGCACAGGCTCCAGATGCGCAGGCTCAGTAATTGTGGCTCACGGGCCCAGCTGCTCTGCGGCATGTGGGATCTTCCCAGACCAGGGCTCGAACCCATGTCCCCTGCATTGGCAGGCAGATTCTTAACCACTGCACCACCAGGGAAGCCCCGGGTCTTCGTTTCTTGTGCGAGGGCTTTCTCTAGTCGTGGCAAGCGGGGGCCACTCTTCATCGCAACTATCGCGGCCTCTCTTGTTGCAGAGTACAAGCTCCAGACGTGCAGGCTCAGTAGTTGTGGCTCACGGGCCTAGTTGCTCCGCGGCATGTGGGATCTTCCCAGACCAGGGCTCGAACCCGTGTCCCCTGCGTTAGCAGGCAGATTCTCAACCACTGCGCCACCAGGAAAGCCCCTGGATGCACTTTTGATTCCTATTTGGTACCAGGTTCTTGCCCTCAGATTTATGTCATAATTCCTGGTTCGACTTATTTTGATTTCTGTAACACATTCTTAGTGGAGGTCAATCAAAGTTGATTCTTTAGGGTTTCCTGCATTAGCCAGTGACTTCCTAGGACTCCATTTGTCCTGGTCCCAACCCTTATCCTCAACAAGTCCTAGTACATGGACAAGTTAATGACTGGCCTCAGGGTCACCAACAAGATACAAGAAGACTTCCACCTGCAGAGGATAACCATCACCAAGGCAACCATCACCATGTTTCCCGCTCACTTTCTCTCATACCCCTATTTTGATGCCATTGGGTCCTCCAGTTCATTGACATTGCCACATTTCTGCCCCACCTTTTGTGTGTTCACTTCCTACCTGGTCCAGCTTGGATTCCACACTCCATCCTTATCATCCCTCCCTTGCACTCATCCTTATACCCCACTCCTCCCTCCCACCATCCTAACTTCCTCCAACTCAAATTTCAACCTCTCCCCTCTGCCCAGCGCTGAACACGGCCACGGAAGATCACCCTACAGAGCTGACAGCTCTCCCTTTAAGTTCATGACTACAATCCTCAGGTGGAACCTCAGCGCTGCCCAGGTGTCCCATTACATCTCCAGAGTGGATTCTCCCACATCCTCCAGCCTCTCACTCCCTCCTCCTCAGGCTTGTCTGACGTCATAGTTCACTGAGAAAATAAAAGCAGTGGGAGAGTGACCCGAATTTGCCGCCTTGTTATCTACTCGCCTGGCTGCAGTTTACACACATTCTCTGCCTTCCCTCCTTACAGAGTGGATGACATGGTCTGGCTCTGATGTAAGGCTAATGTCACCACTCAAACACATGCCCTTCCTACGATTACCATGTTCTCTTCAGCACTGGTTTTCTCCCTCTTTCCAGAGCCATTTCCATCAGCTTAGGAAGGTATTGCCAAAGCTCACTTCCTTTTAAAAAATGCCCTCCCTGGGGCCTGCCTTCTCCTTCAGCTACTGCCCCAGGTTTCTGCTCCCTTTTAGAGCCCAACTCCTCTTCCTTAATCTCATGGTCTCTCTTCAACTCACAATGATCAGGTATTTGTCTTCGCCACCCATGGAAACACTCTTGCCAAAGTCAGCAGCCATCTTCCTTCTGCCAGATCCGACGGTCACTTCTCTTTGCTCATTTGACTCAGGATTCAGCAGCATATGGCACAATTACTCACCCCTTCTGTCTGGAATGACTGTCTTCACGGGAATTCCAGGTTACCGCGCTCTCCTGGTTCTCCTCCAACCTCAGCGTGGCTCCTGGGTTCTTTCAGTTTCAGCTTTGCAACCACACTCCCCCGAGAACCCAAAGACTTTGCTTTCCTGGAAGCTGCCCGGGGGGTCATGGGAATAACGCTGCCATGTTGTCAGTTGGCATCACTTATACTTTTCACTGAGGTATAATTGACAGAGAACATTGTATTAGGTTCAGGTGTACAACTAATGATTCGATATTTGTAAATATTGTGAAATAATCAGCACAATAATCTAGTTAACACCCATCACCATACATGGTTACACATTTTTTTTCTTGTGATGAGGACTTTTAAGATCTTTTAAGATTTATTCTGTTAACAACTTTCAAATATAAAATACAGTATTATTAACTATAGTCACCATGCTGTACAGTACGCCCCCATGATTTACTTATTTTATAATTGGAATTTTGTACCTTTTGACCTCCTTCATCCATTTGGCCCACCTGCCAGCTCTCACCTCTGACAACCACCAATCTGTTGCCACTCATGACTAATTCTGTATCTATGAGGTTTTTTTTTTTTTCTTTTAGATTCCACATGTAAGTGAGATCATATGGTATTTGTCTTTCTCTGTCTGACTCATTTCACTTAGCTTAATGCCCTCAAAGTTCATACACGCAAATGGCAAGGACGGGATGGTATGGAGGGGCTGGTGGTTAAAACACAGTCCCTAAAGCCAGACTGCCTTTGCTCTGCTTCTTCCCTCAAGATATTAGCATCTTTCTGCAGATCTTTGCATGGCTCTCAGATCTTGTGGCTCAGTCCTCCAGCTGATTATGGCCTCTGCTCAAAGGTGACTTTCTCAGACCTTTCCTGATCACCCTAAAGAGATCACCTGCAGAGCTCCACACCTCTCTCTCTATCTCATTACCCTGCTTTCTTGTCTTTGCTAACTTACAGTGTGTAGCTGGTCTCCCCCATCCCCTAGAATGAAAGCTACCTGAGGCCCGGGACATTGGTTTGTTCACGGCTGTACCTCTAGCATCCACAATGGTCCTGGCTCCTGGCACTTGATCAGTGAATGAGGGAATGAGTGAGTGAATGAATGTCTGGTGGGTTGGCTGTGGTGGCATTCAGAGGTGGGCATGTATATGGTCCCAGCTGCCTTCATGTTGAGGGACACAGAATTCAGAATGCCTTCCCTGTGTCTTTCTTCTTCTTCTGCCTCCCCAAGGTCTGGCACAAGGTAACAAACAGGAGCTCCATCAATATTAATTGTATAAATAAACAAATGCATGGATTTCAGAGAGTCCATTGCTCATGACTCTCTATTGCTTTTAGAAATAGTGACAAGATTCGACAAGCCCTGTATCCACATGGATGTTCTAATCAATAAAAATGTCTTCACAGGGAAAACAAGGCAAGGTACTTGATGGCCCCGTACACTGAGGATGCGGGACTGTAGTTTTAAAGATAGTCTTTTCTGCCGTGAGCCTCCCCCTCAGCTCACCCCACAGGAGCATGTCCGGCTTAAGATACATTTGCACATCCTGCCTTAATTTGCTTAGCGACAGATGCTGTTATCAGAGGAAATCTAAATCGCCTCTTCCTGTGCTAATGAAGCACTTCACCAAGTGCGTGGGGATTTGAGAACAAGATAGATTTATTAATGAGCGTCTAATTAAAGGGACAGTGACAGAGCTCTTTGACGGGGTGTTGGCAGTGGGGGGGGATGTTTCTATTTCTTGTAAAGACTGACACTTTTTTATGACAAAATGAAAATGTTTTACATTGGTGTAAAATTCTAAATGTCACAATTTCGAAATGGAATGTAGAGTTAAGTTTAATTAAATGCAATCGAATGTGACACCCTTGTCCTGGATGAAGTTGAGTGAGGTCTGCAGATCTGCTGTCACAGCTCTCCCCCTATCTCGCCAACAACCGGCCCTTCTGCTATTTTTTTTTTTTTTTTCATCTAACACTACCCTGAAAACCCAACTCTGAAAAAAATGACTTTCTTTGCTACTAAAGAGGATGCTCCAGGAGGTCCTTGGCTGCATGATGGACACTCAGCACGTGTTAATGACACCCTACCCCGACTCTCGACCCTCGGTGCACAGCACATGCCACACAGCAGGGAGCACAGTGAAGAGGGATTCCATAATTGATCCTCCATTTCCCCCATTCTACTCCTTAGTGTGGGAATGCAATGTGGGCTGGAAGTTGCTGTGTTTCATCTTTGAAAGACATAAAGGCTTGTCGGCCATGTTCAGAAATGGGACTCAATGGCTTGGCTTGCAAATCCAAGCCAATCTAACCATCATCGCACATCCACGAAGGAAAGCTTGCTTTTGCTGGATGAAGAACTATCCACTGGGCCGTAGGCAGGAATAGGGGAGCTTTGGTGCGGGAGAAGGGAAGAGGGAGAAGGGGAGAGGTGTTCTGGAAATGGGTTGGGTACAGCAGCAGAATCAGAACAGAGCTCAGTATAGGTTCTACTACTGTGAGCTCTCTTGACATCACAGCTTGATTTTCTAGCAGCTCTGGGAGACTCTACACCTGCTCTTGCCAGCCAACATCCCTGGGGAGCCCACCATGGTGACCATCATAGGCCCATGATGACACAGTGGAAGGAGGGCTGCCTTTTGATCCATCTGAGAGGGAAACTGAAGCCGCAGAGGCTTGACTCCATCGAGGTCACTACAGTGATGTAAAGAAGGAGCCTAGCAAAAAGGTCTGTTAGCCTGGGGCCGTGGGCTACAGTAGAGAAACAACCAAATGTGGCTGGAAAAAGACCATTTCTTCAATGAAAGAAATCCATTTCTTTTAAAAAGAGATTCCCTAAATTATCATTAGTAT
Organism: Balaenoptera borealis; assembly: GCF_965194805.1. Taxonomy (NCBI): domain Eukaryota; kingdom Metazoa; phylum Chordata; class Mammalia; order Artiodactyla; family Balaenopteridae; genus Balaenoptera; species Balaenoptera borealis. Next base: position 77,583,280 of record NC_138872.1, read on the forward strand.
CCCATTACCTTCAATTGAGAGTAAAAAGGGTTTGCATTTTCTTTGTACTCCAGCCATGTGAAAGACAAGGAGGCTGGGAGAAAGGAGAAGCTATTCCTTTACTTTTGTTAACCAAAGATACTGTTTAAAGTGATTGGTTCACTTGCAGAGACTCTGGAGTTAAATGTCCCTAGAATCGTTTCCTTATTCTTGAAGACTCACTCAAGGATTTCCCAGACGATATTGTGACTTGGAGTACAATTTTTGTAACAGACCCAGAGAACGGAAGAGACGTTTTCCAGCCATACGCATGAAAATAACTTTATCCATTTACATAAAGAATAGTGATCATTCTATGAGAGTTCCTCAATTGGTCCACTAGGTCTTGTTTGATAAAATAGAGGTGATCCTTCATGCTGCACCCGATGGAGGTTTCAAATTGGTCTCCCCTTGGTAAGGAATCATGGCTCCCTCTTGGGGTGCTATGCTGGGAAAGTGACACAGCCTAGGGATGCCGTATTTCTGCTGGGCTTGCAAGTAGTGAATACAACTTCAGCACTCTGGCTTTGAAGAGGAGGGAGAAAGATCCGGCCAAATCTGGGGGACCAACAGTCCACATAAATGTTTGAAGAGCTGGGATCAGCTCAGGCTTGCAGCAAACAGTGTTCATAGTGATATCAGTTCCGCTGTAGGCCCTTGAGACAGAGTCCTTCTGACCTTGCATGTACTTGGGGTGGTGTCAGGCAAGAGGTGGTTTCTGGTTCGGGCCAGTACACACAGCTGGGCATACAGAGAGTAGGCTCAGCCCTCCTGGGGAGAAGGCCTGGTAAGAGGTGTGATGTCTGGATCCAAGCAGAGCATTGAAGTTCAGGTCTGGGTTCATCCCAGTGGGGAACTGCTACGAACCCTACCAGAAAGATGGACCCAGACTGGGCACCTGCTTCTCCATGGACTAGGGTCTGGGACCCAAGCCTGGGTGGGTGAGAGCATCTGGCCTGCAGGTTCCAGAGTAGGGTCAGGGGAGAGTTCACAGGTAGTGTCTGAAGGTGAACCTGGAGTTGAGATGCAACCGAACTAAATCAACTGAAGTGCTGGTTAGAGAAGAAAAAACAGTACATGGAAGGCCATGGTAACACCATGACAGGTACCGCGAGGGGGCATGAAAGCCCTGTTTGATGGGTAAGCGGTAGGACTTAAAAATAGTCCCCGAGATGCCTGGACTTAGACATAATGATTATTACACCTCTCATGCGTTAAGTACCTACTATGTGCACCTTTTAAGAACCATTACTGATGCTTATAACAACTGCTCCAGAAAATTATCATCCCAATCTCTCATACTGAGAAACCGAGACCAAGAAATACCTAGTAACTTGCCCAACTTCTTAGAGCTAAGAATACTGTAGCTGGAATTGAACCAAATGCATCGGATTCCAAAGGTTGCTGTTCTTTGTCATACTTTCTCTCCATCATATAAAATTCTGTAGCTTTGCCCACAGTGGAGTGACACTCTGGTTGTGAGAAAATGGAGTAATCATCCAGGGAAGAAATTGGGCTGTAAGAATGCAGTGAGCACATGAAAGGCCTCCTGCAGCTGGGGGTCCACCATCTGCCTCCACATTCCACCCGCCTGCTCTCAGCCAGGGTCCTGTTGGCTCAAAGATGATGTATGCCAAGGTAGTGGTTTTCAAGTCTTTGGTATGAGTTTGGGTGGGGCTGGAGCCACCAGGCATGTGATTTTCACCCCTCTAAGTTGAGAGGGAGGTGCTCCTTGGGTCTTGATATGCCATCACATCGTGGATTCAAGGGGGCTGAGTACCACTGCAGGGTGACATGCCAAGTGATGAGAAATTCATGCCTTGGAGGAAAATTTCCTGCCATACTTGGCAACAGAGTCTGTGCTGTCCTTTGAGTCAGGCCCTTTGCTCGAGGGTGATGAAGTGTGAAGCTGACAGTACAGGTAAGGTTTCTTCCCACAGATTCCTAAACTTCAGTGGGGCCAGCGCAGCGCCCTATCGTCCGAAGAGATGGAATCTATCAAGCGTTCGTTTGAGAACAACTGGCAACGGCGCTGCTATTTGTGCAGAAGAGGTTGGGGATGCAACCAGAGGTGCTTTGGGGGATTTTGAGGTGGTATTGGATGGCTTCTCCAGAAACCGCAGATGTCAGGCAATCCTCTATGCTGACATCCCACCCATGGCCGAGCGCGGAGGTATAACATCTCCCTGCTGCAAAAGCTGCAGGTTTTTTTTTTTACTAAGCTGCTGATTATAGTTAAGAAACATAAATCTCTCACCATTTACGGGAGGTCCTGGTGTGCAGAGCCAGATCTTAGAATCAAAATCTGCCAGGACTGGAGCCTTTAACTCCTAATTTAGCAAAAGTGAAGCCAGAGAGAGAAAATGACTTTCCTAGGAGGACACAGCACTGAGTGGAGGACTTGCACTGGAATTCAATCTCTTTAACTCCCTGAATATCAGTGATTTTTCTTTTTTTCTGCAGAAGCGAGAGGGTCTCCTATATCACACTGCATCCCATCAAGAACCCTATACATTCACCAAGTGAGGAAGGGGGACACAGGGGTGTGGAGTCCCCGCATATGCGTGCCCATAGTCTGTCATGTATCCAGGATCCTAGATTTCACTTTCTTTGCTTCCAGATGGAACAATTGCCTCTCCGCTTAGGCATCCCAAGAAGGAGATTTTCTGGTCTTACTTTTTAAATGTAAGCTATGCATAGGGTCCTCTGAAATGTCAGGCCACAGTCAAGGTTCCAGTGCCTGAAAAGGGGACTCGTATGGATGGAGTCTGCCTGCTCTAGACCAGGGTTCGCTTTCTGCACAGATGCCTTCCTTGTCATTGGAGGATGCGCTGGGGGGATAATAAGAAACAGAGAGGGCTATCCCTCCTTCCCAGCTGCCCTCTCTTGTCATGCTCTCCTCCTGGATCAGATAAGTACAAGGACATAAAAACAAAAACAAAACACAAAAAACAAATTCAAACAGAAATCCAAAGGAAGGCGGACTAATACCCCCACCACCACCCGCCCCAGCACACATGACACTACTTACATCACAGATCGAAAGACAGAAAATTCTAAAAAGTGGAAAGGGTAAACGTGTCTTTGTAGATGCCTTTCCCCAACGCTGGCATGTAGAAGGGGCGTCCCCTAATAACTAGTTTTACAACTCTTTTGGGGACTTCCCTGGCGGTCCAGTGGTTAAAACTTCACCTTCCAATGCAGGGGGTGCGGGTTCGATCCCTGGTCGGGGAGCTAAGATCCCACATGCCTCGCGGCCAAAAAACCGAAACATAAAGCGGAAGCAATATTGTAACAAATTCAGTAAAGACTTTAAAAAATGGTCCACATCAAAAACATCTTTAAAACTCTTTTGTCATAAAGGTGGAAGAGAAGACTTCAGCCAGGATCCCCAATCTCACCTCACTGGACAGCTGCCCCCCGCCACCCCCCCCACCTGGGTTATTCTTTTATAAAGCCAGATAGGCTGGAGTTTTAGTGGTTTGGGTTGGAGGGCAATTGTGATGGCAGTGGAAGTGTTAATCTCATCCAAAAACACCTTCACAGAAACATCCAGAATATCTGGGTCCATGGCCCAGCCCACATATCTGGGTCCATGGCCCAGCCACACTGACACAAAAAATTAATAAAAACAACATTCTTCAAATAAGCTTAAATTTTATGTGAAGAGGGAAACGTCAAGGGGCTCTGCAGCATTTGGAGGAGACAGGAGTGAAGGTGAGTGTGGCGAGGATAGAAAGAGCTGGGGAGGCAAATAGCCAGTACAGAATATCGAGAAGGCAATGGATCCGGGAGCTCGTTTCCCAGTGTTTCCTGAATCAAGAACATTTGGCATTGTGACTAAGAGATGCTCACCATTGCTCCAACTTACCAAGCACCCTAACCCTGGGTTATAGACATGGATGCACGAGGGTGTATAGTTGCCTGGAATTTTCCTTACTGGCCCACTCCAGTCTCAGGAACCTTTAAACGTTCTTTATGAGTCATATAATAAATACAGTAACTCCCCTACATATGAACCATCAAGTTGCAAACTTTCAAAGACGTGAACATGCCCCTGTATGCCAGCTGTTGTACTGTACGACTGTACTTTTCAAGGTACTGTACTGGAAGATTAAAAATGTTTTCTTTATTTTTTGTGTTTGTTTTTTATGTATTATTTGTGTGAAAAGTATTATAGATCTATTACAGTACAGTACTATATAGCCGATTATGTTAGTTGGGTACCTAGGGTAACTTTGTTGGCCTTATGAACAAACTGGACTTATGAACGCTCTCTTGGAATGGAACTCGTTCGTATGTAGAGGACTCACTGTAGTGAGAAACAGCATTCGTGGCTCAGAGCTCCCATATCTGCCAATACTTTGTGAAAAATCGTTAACACTTATCAGAGCGTGTTCTAATTTTCTGTTTGCCTAGCTTGTAACACACATTAGTGGGTTTATTCCTCAAGGCAAAAACCTCACGTTATTTATGTGATGGAATTAGCATGCCCCCTAAAGAAGAAGAGAGGGACCAAAAGACAGGTGATAATCCCCCCAAACCCCCAGACTTAGTTGCTTTGTGAAAACTAGATCATTCCCCACTTCCCCGAGTCCAGCCCTGACAGCATCCCACACTTTTCTCCCCCTCCTCAGCCCAACTCCCACCAGCTACAATAGTACATATTGTGTAGATTAATATTGAATTTCTTACCTTTTCGTGGATCGCTTTCTTTTTCTAGCCCCGTGGCAACAGAGGAATTCTCCCTTATTTGACGCTATAAAACACAGCAACTCTGTTTCAGCTTGCCAACTGAAGGGACTCTTGCAAATGGGTATATTTCCACAGGCCTACACAATAGGACTAATTGCATGGGTTTGCAGTGTAAGCGGAGGTCGTTTGATTACTAGCTGTTTTGTACCGTGAAAGTGCACATTAATTATTTAAGAGATGGACTTATAATTATTGTAAGCCTTAAGTAATTACCTATAATTTTGGCAAGGGTTAGAAAAACTGATAGTCTAGCAAATTCAGGTTTTAGTCATTAGTAAGATCATAATTACATTTAAATTGCAAAATGAAAATTATGCGATTTATCTCCCCAATAATGCATAAACATTACAGTGATTGTAGGTTTTAATGGACTATAAAAATGAGAGCAGCAATGGGCAGTCAGGGGCAGTTTCAGCCCCTTGCTATTATTTTATATTTTAACTGCTTCTTGCACACCATTGCTCTGTCTACTGCTCCTTGGGTGAGCAGTGGGGCTGCTGTTTATCTTTCAGCATGAAAGCAATGAGGTCTTTGAAGGAGAGGAATAAAGGGAGACTACAGCAGTGGATCATGGGAAACCATAAATACCAGCGGAGTATTTGCACTAGAGCAGAGCAAAGAAAGAACTTCCCCTAGGGACTATCACAGAGTTTCATACTTGAATTTTCATTTGATTAGGGTTGTCATATCTATTTTACAGATGAGGAAACTAAGGCTCAGAGAGGGTATGAGACTTTCTTGCAGTTGTACTGCTGGCCCGGAACCCAGCCTCTGATGCTTTGTAGCTGGCTGTCTCCACTTCGTCATGCTATATTCGGAGTCGAGACCCATTCAGTAGCATGTAAGGCATTATATGGGTTGGTTTTGCCAGGCAAACACAGCCATGCTGTATTTAGGCATGAAATTGTGACACTTTCACAGACGACCGTCAGCCTAAAGTCTTTTCTCCTCTGCGTGGACAGCGTACTTGCAAAATGAAGCTCAAATATCCCTTCCTCTGGAAAGCACTTCCTGGGGCAGAATTCATCACCCCTTGCTTTGTTCCCATATTGACCTGATTAATGTTTCCATTGTGATTCAAATTCATAAACAACAAACTGTAATAAAACACAATATCTCCAACTGGACTGAAACATCCTGGTTCATAGATCTTTGGCAGTCAGTGAAAGCTGAGGAATTGTTTATTAACTGAGTCAATCAATTAATCATTTCTTACCTGTCCACTCTGCTCATTATCTTACATTAGATACAGTGAAGGTTGTAAAGAAAGGTAATAGTTTCTGTCTGCTCCAGGATTTTGCAGTCCACCAAAGAGGAGCAAACAGCAGATGAAGACGAAGTGACAATACAAACATATTTATCATCACTGAACAGACTCCACTGGTGTTAGAAGTGTTTGCTGAGATAAGTTATGAATTTTTCCTCCGTTGGAATGCCAGAGGAGTTGCCCAGACTCCTTTCTGCCTTGCTTAATCAGGTTCAGTTCTACCTAGATGCAAGAAGATAAATATTTCCTGTTGTCATCATCTAATTACAGGATGATGCCTGCAATAAATATTGACTGAGCACCGAATCTGTGCCAGGCTTCATGCTGGGAAATAGGACACCAAAAGAACAAACTTCAGCCAGTACATTATTCGGGAAGACAGACATGGGCAGTACAAGTATAAAGAAAAGAAGGATGTATGCTCTTAACCAATAAGAGCTACGAGAGGGGGGAAGGAGGGTACTGAGGAGGAGCAGAAGCGGGTGAAAATGCCCCCAGTGGTGGGGGCAGAGGGAATGCTTAAGGGAGACTTGAGTTTTGAGAAACACCCTGAAAGATAAGAAAGATTTCAATAGTCAGGGCAGAAGGGTTGGAATGGGTGCCATCCCAAAAGTAACAACATGAGTAAAAGCATGGGATACATTTAATTTGGACTATTGATCTTTCAGGCTGCGTGAGTTTGATGATTCTTAGGGTAGCAACTTCCACAGATTGTGGGTTCTTGTTAGTTTCCTGATCCCGGCCCCAAATTCAGCGAGGGGTACTATTTGGATGACCCGCCAGCAACGTCATTCCATAACCTCATAGTGGCTCAGAATGATGGGACACCCCCATGGGTAATGCTGCTCTGCAGAAATGACGTGCTTGCATACTTGTTCTGAGCAAGAATTTAAAAGAGGGGCTGTGTGTCCAGCCACCTTGCCACGGGTAAAGTGTCTATTCCAGGAGTCTAAATCTGAATGCTTAGAACACAGTGTTGTCAGATGGAATTTGCTTGATTGGGAAACTTAACTACTTCCAAAACTCTGCTCCCATGACTTGGAGGAATCGGATGGAGATACAATTCAAGAAAAAGCTAAAAGAATATTTCTTCTCACATCACAGCCTACTGCTGGATCTTACGGGGAAAAGCAAACCAATGATCACACCATCTCTGCCCTTAGGATACTTAACAATTAATGGAGGATGAGAGGCAAGATCCGACACATGCATGTAGAGCTTTATTATAAGAGAGAACATTACTGCCCTAAAGAAGTAGTGAGTGCCATAGAGCAGAAGCGAACATCACCACTTCAGCTGGGAACACGGGCTGCCATTTTCGATTAAGGCTTTGGCATTTAAACTCAGTCTTGAAAGAAAGATAGGCCTCTGTGAGTTAGAGATGAGAGAATGAATTCTTAGAGAGGAAACAGCAACTACTAAGGCAGGCAAATGGTGGGAAAGCACACACCACATGTGTTCATTGGAATTATCGTGGTTGCAAATGACTGAAAAATCAACTTTCCATAGTGTAGGTTAAAATGGGAATTTATAGTAAGGCTCATAAAATTGTGGGATGGGCAGAGGTATAGCTGGTCACAGCGACAAAGGGGACAAGTGGCTTGAAATCACCAGCACTTACTCTCACCGCTGAATCGCTCAGCTTGTCACTTTCACTGTCTTTCTCCTTTTGGTGGGAACCATGGTGCTGGGCTCTCCTATTAGCATACTCCCAGGACTCAAACTCTGGTTCAAGTTCTAAAATCCCATGCAAGTGCCCAGTTCAGGTTGTACCAACTTCCGTGGGCAGAGAAGGGGAATCTTGTGAAAACACAGAATTTGTAAGAATATGAAGGTCACTTCTAAAACCACATATTTGGACTTGGGAAGGAACATTTGGGAGAAGCAGTGGTGGGAGGGATAAAATACGAAGCATATTTCCTAGAAGAAAATAAGAAGCATGTGGGCCAATAAAATAACAGATGCCTTAAAATGCAAAATACAAGTTTTGGAAGATGTGGTTGGAAACGTTGGTCAGAGTCAGATTATGGAACGCGCAGAACGCTGGCCTAGGGGTTAGGATCTTTGTGCTTGAGACAATATTTAGCACTGGTGAGTTTTGAGTAGGTGCTTTCCATCATATTATTTCACCTGGCTTTCCACTAACTATTTAAATCAAACCACTGTGAATTAGATTAAAGGGGACCTATTAGAAATAAAGATTGAGATTTATCCCAAAGATGAGGCAGATAAACTGGGTAGGATAGAAATGATAATAATATAAAGCATTCACTTTGAATGCATTTTACTTACTAGATAATGGCTGGTTTTAACTGTGGGTGCATGTGTGCGTAGGCATAGAAGAAGCTGAGATGGTGATGTTTACTGGCCCCTGCTTCTCTGAAATATATTCTGCTGGTCTCTTGATCCCACAGGGCTGCCTCATCAGCCCCATCGTGGTGAATCGGAGCTTCCAAGCCTGTATACTAACTCAGCCGACAGCCAAGTTTTAGCTCCTTTCTAATAAAATATGCTTGCTGCGGAGACGGTGAAAAATGTGAACTCCACCTCTACTTTCATTGTAGTTTTCCTTTGGGGAATGAACACAATCTCTCCTCGGAAAGTCCTCACGTTTGGCCATCTAAACTGTCTCATCTAAAGAGAAGGCATTATTTAGAGGCTCTCCCAGTGACAAAGGGTTTTCAAGCTTTGCCCTGCCCTTCTTTTCATTACTTTTCTTGAAGCTGGATGGTACTTACTAGGGGGCCAAGGGACTCTGGTTCTTGAATTGAGGAATAGCTTCATTTCTTGTGAATTTCCATGAATTCCATTTCATGGAATGTCCTACATACAGGGAATGGTAAAAGTGCTGTCCTGAAATGCTGGCTTGTCAAGAAATGACTGCAGGTGGGTTGAGTCAGGAGTTCGATAGCAACAAATGAGCTAGAAAGAGCTATCCTTCCCTGTCAAAAGCCTCAAACAATTGCGGGTTTCTGATGTCCCGGCTGGAGAGTGAATAATTCCTGTTCCAGTCACAGTGAAGGCTGCATCTTTTCTTGGGTAGAGATTAGGTCTAGAATTGCTGAGAAAGGAGCCAGCCCTTCACACAGCCGTTGAATGACTGCTGCCTCCGTGCACATCCATGGAACATGAGATACACTTGAGTGCCAGGGCCTGGGGTCAGTACTGTACAGTGGCTGACCAGGCCAGATCCAATTTTGTCTGCACGTATCTGCAAAGCTCCATATGTGTGTGAGGCACACTTGGAACAGATGGCCACTCAGGGTCAGTGGGGAGGAGAAGCAGCCAAGACTGACCGCTAAGCTGTAGGCAGAAGTCACCGAGACTGAGCCAGTGTCACAGGTCTGCCCCAGACGCTGAGACACAGTGTTTAAAGGTGATCGTAGGCTCAGGTGTGGTTGAGCAGATGCCGGTACCAGCAGCATCTGTACCAGCTTCAGTGAGAAGAGTGGAGTTGGTCAGGTGGAGTTGGTACAGATTAGGTGAGTTCTCTCCATCCTTGCAAGATCCAGCAAGCTTCCAGCAATGGACCAGGGTTGAGCCCTGCAAAGACTCCAAGAGCTAAGTAGGTATGGCTAGGCTGGCATTCCAAGGAGGGCTCCAAGCCCAGAAAAAGCCTGGAGCATGAGGCAGGGTAACTGAACGAATAGAGTAGTATTCAAGCAGAGGCCAGTCTGCTGCTGCGACGCAGGCTAGGTGTGTAGGAAGAGCTATAACTGACAGGTACACGGGGGTCAGGGCTCACCCATCCGAGGTCTAGATCAAGGTTCTTTTGTCACAAGTGCCACTAGACACTGAAGCCAGTGCCGCTGGGAAGCATTCTGGCTCGATCAGACCTGGGGTTCTTTGGCTCCCCTGTGGGCCCCTCAGCGTACCAGGCAGTGGCAGTTAGGGAGGACCAACGCAGGGAAACATCTTTGTGCCTGGCCCTGTCGTGGAGACATTTCTAATTAGATCCAGAAAACTAGTAATGGCAAATGAACTCTCCTGACCCTCACCACTAGAGTGTCCCTCAAAAGGATCTTCATCTATCACTGTTGTTCCAGAAGGATTCCTTTTTAAAATTTTTATTTATTTATTTTTTCTGGGGTCAGGGGGGCTGCGCCTTGTGGCTTGCGGGATCTTAGTTTCCCAACCAGGGATCGAACCCAGGCCCCCTGCTGTGGAAGTGCGGAGTCCTAACCACTGGACCGCTAGGGAGTTCCCATGGAAGGATTCTTGATGACCTAAAATATCACTTCCAAGTCCAATATAATTTTATTTTTATTATCCCATTCCACATAGCTGAGGCCTATGGGATGTGATTAAAATAGCTTATTGTTTTGATTATAAATGTGATACATGTTATCATAGAACGTATAGAAAAATGTTCATAAAAAATCAGCAGTCTGTTATTAGGATGACTTCTGGCTCTGAAGGATACATAGCTAAAATTGTTGAGAGAAATAAGACTTTAAATATCTCAGAATAATTCTTCCCTGGGATTTTGGTGCTCTGTTTGGCCATTGATGGTGGATGTACAGAGGCTTGTTTCCATTAACAAATGCAAGGCAGGCAAACAAGGACATGGAGGCTACAAAACGGGAGACAGCCAAAGAAAGCTCTTCTTTTTGATTTTTACATGCATTTTCATACTTCCATTTGAGCAGAGATGAGTCTGGTGTATTTGAAAATTCACTTCAAAGGAAATAATAAAATCTTGGTGCAAGAGAAATTGAGATGCTTTCCAATTTCCCAACATCAATAAAATGCTCCCCAGCACGTCTCCGAAAGTCACTCTGGACAGGAAATTGACAGCGATGGTTCATTTCCAAGGTGGTGAGGGAGGGGACATTGAGGGTAGCAGCGAACTGAGGCCAGTAGAGCGCAGGGACAGGGAGAAACTGGTCTCGTAGCAGTGGATGCCAACATTCCAAAGCTCTGTGTTGCAAAGACCACGGCTAATTGTGGTCTTGGTGCAGTTTTAAAATCTCTGAGCAGGGAGTTGCAGCTTCTGAAGCTTCTGGCAGCATGATACTTACTGTTGGAGGACTGTGGAAATCATAGACTCAGGAGAGCCGCTCAGATGGAAACAATAGGTGTTACAGTGTCTCCTAAATGGATCCAGATTATCCGTGTGACAGGGTGGAAAAAAGCAACAAGGTCAGCCAGGAACATCTCACTGCTTCTGCCTCTGACATGTATTCTCATTACCCTCTGTCCTGGTCATCTCCTAACTCCTTCTCCCCAGATCTCTGAGCCCTTCAGTCATTCTTTGGCTTCTGATGCCCACCTCAGGCTTACTTTGCTTTCATGATAGTCTACATTTCTCAGGTGTCAGGATATTTGTCTGCCCAGCCTGACTCTTTTCTGGCATAGACTTTTGACGCCTCATCTTCCTTCACCCTGATACTTTGGGACGCTTCCAAGAAAGTGAATGAATTCCAATAAATAACAGCAGTCAAGAATTAATTCTATGTTGATTGGCTGGAAAAGCCTTATAGGAATTAGGACAAAAGGACGAGATCATAGTCCACTAGAGTGGATTCAGGGCTGAGAGTTCTGTGCACTGGGGAAATGACGGGTAAATCAGATCCAGAGGGAAAGGCAAGCCAGCCAAATGCTCCACACGTGGACCATGGTCCATAGGTTCCAGACTGAGTCTCACCCAGGTGTCAACAATCATTTTCCAGTTGCAGGTTGAGAGACTGGTGCGAAATGCCTAAAGCTGGAAGTTGCAGACCTGGTATATGGTCCCAGGCACTATGATTTTCCTCATTACCCAGGAGACCTGAGGTTCGTAACCCCAGAAGGAAGCAGGAGGAGGAGGGGATGGGTACAGAAAAGCCAAAAACTAGTAACTGTCCACCGCCATGTGTTATCTACAGCTACACCTCTTCCCTTACATGTATTTCTCGAAATACCGTCACTGAACAGTTCAATATTCCTGTACAACTGAAAATACTCCCACCTCTTTACCAAAAAAGAGCAAATTAAACTCCTATCACTCATGCCTCCAGTCCCACGTTCAGAATCTCTGCTTGATATTTACTTCGCCTCCACTTCTGCGTGAGCCCGTCTGGATCTTCGGCCGTCTACGAAGTAGATGGCTAATTTAACTGCCACCCACCCAGCCTCCACTGCGTGTGAGGCAAAAGGAAGAGGAAAGAAGAGGGAAATTAATCAAAATACAGAAAGGCATATTTGTTATTGACCACATGCATTATTTATATCTACCCACCCGTCTCTATCTCCACTTGTGTATCTATTGGTCCAGGTCCAAAGTGGGCTCCTGGTCTTCCCCTAAAACCTGTGCCACCTTCCCGTCTCTGTGGCTTAGACCAGAAACCTTAGGGGCGTCCTTGACATCCTCTCTTTCTTACGCTGTATCAAATCTGTCAGCAAGTCTCAGTGATTTTGCTTTCAAATTCCATCCAGAATCCAACCCCTCGGCACCCCTTCCCGGTTATAACCCTGATGCAGACACCACCAGCTCTTGCCAGGATTGCTGCGTAATACCCTAGTGTGCCTGTCTGCTCCTCCTCTTGCCCACTATACACTATTCTCAACACAGCAGACAGAGTTAACCTGTGAAAAGGATGTCATATCAGTAGACACCATCCTGCCCTAACCCCCAGGGGCTTCCAGCAGTCTCCACTAGAAACCAAACTCCCCAAGATGCCTGGAGGGTATCCGTGACCTGGCATCTGTGACTCCCTGACTGGGACCGTATCCCTCTCACTCACTCTGCTCCAGCCAGCCTGCCTCTGCAGTGTTCTTCCAACAGGGCTGGCTTATCCCCACCGCATGCTGTGTGCACTGGCTACTCCTTCCACTTGGGAATAGCCACATGGCTTGTTCCTTCATGCCCTTCATATCCTTATTCAAATGACGCCTTCTCAGGGATGTCTGCTCTGACCACTTGGTTTAATATCGTAACCCTCCTTTTCCAACACCCAGTTTCCCTTCTCTGCCTTTATTTTCCCCTGTGCTCCTTACCACCTTCTACCATAATATATATTTTACTTATTTATGTGGTTTATTATCTGCAATAGCTCCATGAAGAAAGGGAATTTTGTTTTATTCATTCCTTTGCCCCTTGTCCCAGACAGTGCTTGGTATATGGGGAGGCATTCAGTAAATATTTGTGGAATGAATGAATGAAAGCTTGAACTACTTATGGGACAAGAGCTGGTGTTCCACCAGTCTGTAATGCTTCTCTCTTCCGGTACCTGTTCCACTTTCCCTCATCATTTCCCAGCACCGCAGCCAATGGAGGGCTCTTGGACAGGTTAGGATGACCCGCATCTGCATCCTGAGCCCTTGGCGGACCTGCCCAAGCAGAGTTGCTGTCATCTCCCATCACCCTTTATTGCAGATCAGAGTGGTGTGACCGTCCCAGGGATTCCCTGCGTTCCATCTGTTCGTTTCCTACTCCCCATTGTATAATAGCAGCCCAATTCTCCTTGGTACTTCAGTCAGTTTTCCCAGACAATGGGGTAACCACATTTGTCCCAGATAAATGAATAGCGGGAAGTATCTAGGTGTAGGTCTCAGCTCCCAATTCCACTCTCTCTCCTAAAAGAGTCAAAATCATGGGTACAGGAAGGAAAACATTTATAAATGGGTCATTAGGTATCTTCATGAGAATTGCTTCTCTCACATTTTCTTCCTTGGTAAGGGATTCATCATGTGTTCTAGCTCTGGAGGCAAGAGCACCATGTGCTGAACCCTGGTGCACAACTTTCAGAAAGAACCTTGAAGGTCTTGTCTTCCACCTGGCACTGTGATTGAGCCATCAGTAATCCCTTCCACACATCTGTAAAGTCAGATGCTCCTGGGTGATAGAATTCATGACGAGAGTGAATTGCATGGGCATCAGCTCATTGCCTTTCTTCTCTGCCGGGGGAGAACATTCTTTGGTCAGAAGCAATGTAGTGTGAGACAGTGAATAACATATTCAGTAACTTGACAGATGACAATGCTAGCAGAGAGGCCTGGTAGGCCAAGAAGCAGAAGCAAAATCAAATCCATAAAAAAGGGCTGCTCCAACGGAATAAATTGCACAGCGCTTTCTTATAGGAGGCGCTCCATGTAATCAACCTGCCACCAGGTAGCTGAACGACCTCCTACAGGTATGTTATCCTGTCGGTGCTCCTTCACGTCCAAGGTTGATTACCGATGTCAGCATACTGGTCAGTCTAGAGTGACAGCTGGTGACAGAAGGGCCTTAGTGAGAGGAAGTCCATATTGCTGAGCCTGCTGTTAGCCTGCATCTTTAGAGTAATAGTTGCCATTTTGTTCACAGGGTCCTTTCATTGGGTATTTGCAGAGGAGGATGATTGATACTGAAGAAAGGGCCAATCTATCCATCTAATTATTAAGCACCCTTAATAGTGGGGGGCCTTTTGCTGAGCGTTTACATCGGATACAAATATTCTCATCCTCTGGCCAAGTGTAAAACTATATTCTACCCCATATAATTCTTCCCCCAGCTGCCTTGTCATCGGTACGCTGGTCTTGCTCCTTCCAAGTCCCTGTCATTGTAACCACTGTACCTGCTCTCCTGGAATTCTTCATTTGCTTTGTGTTGTCTGTATTAACAGCAGACTGATCGATCTACAGGAATTCTAGGCGATCCTGGGCAATAACATAATTAGCTGCTTTTGCCATTGTTTATGGTGATTTGGAGGCGGGAGAGCTCTGAGGAATGACAGGAATGCTGAAGAATGAGGCTTAAAAGAACAAGGACCGGGGCTTCCCTGGTGGCGCAGTGGTTGAGAATCCGCCTGCCAATGCAGGGGACACGGGTTCGAGCCCTGGTCTGGGAAGATCCCACATGCCGCGGAGCAACTAGGCCCGTGAGCCACAACTACTGAGCCTGCGCGTCTGGAGCCTGTGCTCCGCAACAAGAGAGGCCGCGATAGTGAGAGGCCTGCGCACCGCGATGAAGAGTGGTCCCCGCTTGCTGCAACTGGAGAAAGCCCTTGCACAGAAACGAAGACCCAACACAGCCAAAAATAAATAAATAAATAAATAAATAATAATTAAAAAAAAAAAAAAGAACAAGGACCAAGGGATCTCAAGGGTCCAGGTAGCATGAACTTTGATGGTCCCACCAGAGGGACCACTCCACCTGCTGGAATAGGTAAGTATTACCATCTTCATGGTCATCATCACAGCTCAAGATTCACATTCTGGTGCAGAATATCTAAACAATCCTGCCTGGGTGCCGTATCTCTACTTCTTGGCTATTCCAGACTCTTATCTCGTGGGAGAGGAGCAATTTCCCAAAAGGAAATCAATGTGCCAATCTCAAAGGTGAAATGGACACTGGGTAGCCATAGGTTCTACAAATTTCTGCTGTCCTGGACTCCTTGGTCTAAAGGTCTTCACGATGTTCAAAGGTCTTTTGATGGGGATGGTTGTGTTGGTTGGGTGGGGATGGAGTGATCATTACTCAGGAATTTGCTTAGAGGGTTGGTGCGTAGTAAATGCAAGATCCTTCCTACCGCCCACCTCATCTCCCTGTCCGCAGCCTGAGCTGCTGACCCCACTGTTTGATGTGTGATAATCACATATTATCACACATGGTAACCCCTCACGTGCATCTCAGAGGTGACCTTTGCCCCCGTGACCTGTACTCTCTCTTTTTAAGGACCATCCTGACACACATGAGAGCACACTGCCTGTTTTTTGGGTTGGGAAGGTATGGCTGTAATTTTCCCAGGCTGCCGGCCCAGCCTCTGTTTCTGGCTACGTTCACTCTCTTCTTTCCAGACATGAAATCCTATAAAAGGCCACCACAAAGGAAAGAGAAGAAAGCTCATAGCACCGGTGCTCCGCCTCCTGGCAGGTTGTCATTAGGTCTTAATGAAGCTTGGGTCTGCCATCCCTGAGGCCCTTTTTAATTTCCTCTTGATCTGGCTCAGCCGGCTCCTTAGCCCTGAGAACCCCCAGAAGGGCTGGGCGATTCTTGTGCTCAGGTGTCACGCAGAACTAAAGCTGGGGACAAGGAAAGAGAGAGTGGAAGGAACTGGAAAGAGGCTTTCTATGGCTTCCAAGAGCAGCATCGCTGTGTCTCTAAGACATTTTCCCTGGGTGCTTGTCTGCTGAGTCCCAGCTTCTTGAGAGGGGGCCTGGAGAGGGAACACAGGCCGGGAGGTCAGAGAACCTTGGCTCCAGCTGCTGCTCTGGCAATTTGCTAGCTCTGTCCCTTGCATATCTCCCCTCCAGCCTTGGCTTTCTCTTCTCTTCATATTGTAAAGAACAGTGTCTGAGTAAAAACGGTTGTGCACATGCATGCATGCTTATCATTCACGCAAGGAGTCAGACACTCTGCCATGCATTTTATCTACATTATTGTATTTAATCGCCACATCTAGCTTTGGGGCTGAAATAGTAGTAAACCTATCTTATCGATGAGAAAACTGAGTAGTTAACACACGTTTTAGCTGACATCAGAATCCTGTCCGACTCGAAAGCTTGTGCTGACACGGTTGGACTCTGCTGCCTCTGTCCTGCGTCACGAATGCTGAGTCGGGGGTAGAGTGGCCACTTCGTCATCGCTGCTGTTCTATTTGAACATATGCTTAGTTTCCAGGCCTGTGAGTCTCGCCGACTCCACGTGGGCCGAGTTGCCGTGAGCAATATTTCGTCAGTGCTTGTCACCGAGAGCATTTTTATATGCTAATAAGTATTAATAATTCATGTTCAGTAATCTGCCTGGTGTTGGTCCCACCCCCGTTTCTCGCTGGGGGACAAAGTGGATGAGAAATAGTGCTCCCTGGAGGCCAGGCCAGGCCATCTGCATAGCTGTCTCTGAGGAGGGCTTGGTGCGCTGAATCTCTGCTGTTGAAGGGGGGATGGGGATGACACAGGGGAGGTGACAAGGCAATGCCAGCCTCGTCTGGGGACACACAGCCTTCAGGCTCTGTGCTGGCAGCTGGGCGGCTGCCTCTGTCTGCACTGGGGTGACGCTCTGCTGCCTACCATTTCTTTCTTACCTGACTTTTCGCAGCGATTGTTTCAAATCAGTTGCCTTGTGATTTTCTGGACTTTGTTGAGCCTGAGTAAACTCTCCCTGGGAAGCAGGCCTAGCAGGTCATGAGGGCTTTTCCTACTTGGGCTAATGTCTGTGTTACCCTTGAGCTTGGAGGAATTTTCCAAGCCACTAATTTGTACTTTGCCAGGAGACAAGTGTGATGAGTGAGTGGTATTATTTTAGGCTTTCTAAATTGGAGCACCGCTTTTGGGTACTAGATGTTCTCAATTTCTCATTTCTTTCAACTCAGAGATCTGGCAGTTTTGTTGTGTTCTTCAAAAGGGAAGTTAGGTTTTTCAGAGAAGTATTTCGGGCCCCTCTCCTCAACACGCTAAATGATGACTTTGGGTCTGCAATTTAATCCAACAAATATTTATCATGTGCCTATTAGTGGTCAGGCTCTGAGCTAAGAGCTGCAGGGGGTATAACGATTGATTTATTCATTCCGGCACCCATCTAATTATTCATACATTTTTGAGCACTGCTATTGACCAGTTACTGGCAGGTGCTAGAGCTGGGGCTATTTGTCAGTTAGGACTGTATCCTGCTTCAAGTAACAGAAAACCGAACAGAAGCGCCTTAAAAAAAAATAAGGGTTTCCTGGCATTAGGTAATAGGCTCTGTGATGTTTAGGATGATATTTCTGCTTTCATTGAACCTCTTCCTCACAATCTCAAGATGGCTGCTGCAGATCCAGACATAACTTTCGATTCAAGGCAAGAGAGACGAAGTAGAGGGTGGGGAAGAAGAGGCATTTTTGTAACTGAGCCTTTTGACAAATATAGGGGCCTTGTTGCTGTTTTTTAGGGGAGTCAGTAGGTAAGGAGAACTGGGGGCCATCAGCCAGCATATCTTGCAGAATGTCCGGGTGTTGCCTGGGCAGAGCTGAAGGTACAGGAACACCAGGTACTAGGAAGGAGGCTACAATCATTTCCCCACCATCCAGATTAGCTCAACTATCCACTGAGCTAAGGAAGTTAATAAAGGTTACCTAGACCCTTTCCTGTCTCAGGCATTCTAGCGACTTTCTCCTGTATGAATTCCCTATGGACTCTGAGTTGACTTTTCCCGGAAACCCGAGGCTGGGGTTGCCATGGAAGAAGAATAGAAAGTGTCCTCCATGCTCTCACCCTGTCAGGGAGCAGGTCACAAATCCAATCTAATCAGGGCCCCATCCTTATGACCTCATTTAATCTTAATTACTTCAGAGGCCCCATCTCCAAAGACAACCACTCTGGGGGTTAGGACTTCAGCATGTGAATTTTCAAGGACCACAAACATTCAGTCCATAACAATAGCCTTCTCATTCATTCTCAGAAGAGAAGAACTCAAGGCATTATTCACCATCTGCCCCATAAAGGGGCAGATCACATGGCATAAAAGAGGTGTTCATGCCTGTCCATAAAAAGGGGCTTTTCCCCAACTCCAAGGACACTTCTAGTTACAGGCGTCATGCCCGTCCCATAGTAGGTGCTCATAAATGTTTAATAAATGAATATGTGGCATACAGCTCATAACATTGCTCGGACTGTTAAGGCTCAAATGGAGTGATGAATACACTAAGATCTGTGTAGTGGTAGACTTCACAGCCTGGTGAGACTTGAGAGTCAGCAGAGAAGTGATCCAAATGATGCAGCTTGTAAAGGTTTATCCAGGGGAGAGATTCTCCATGCCCACATGCACTTTGCGAATCTGAAGAAGGAGCAGTCATTTTCTGACTAATTTAGGTGGGTGTACAGGCAGGGTTGTTGTCTCAAGGATGTGTTGATTTCATAACCGCATCAGTGATGGAGAAAATGGGTCCTCTGTCATTAATTATTAGCTTCAAACAAAATGTAAAATACACTAATTATTCTTTCCTAGGATCAAAACCTGACTTTGTCTCCCCCTAAATTATTAAAGGCGAATGAGAGATGGAGGTGGTGGGAGGGAAAGGGGGGATATGGAATCATCTGGAAGGATTCAGCTAGGGGAAGCAGCCACAGGGCCATGGTGGGAAAATTTGTATTGAATCACTGTTCCGCCCTTTACTATTTTCATGACCCTGGTCCAGGAATTAAACGTCTATGATACTCATTTTGTAAAAGCTAATATTGCCTTCCCCACTAGGTCATGGTAAGGATCAAATCAGATCATTTTTCTACAGTACTTAGTGTCATGCCTGGGACTTCACCAGTAACCTATAAATGTTAGTTCTCTCTGGATATGTGATAACACAAATCATCTGATATCCTTTTCAGAACATGGCCGTGGACATGGTGCAAGTTAGGATGTGGAGAGGGCAATTTGCTCGCTAGATGAGGCCGTTTGTCTTCCAAATGTATTAGTTTGAAATAAATCCGTATGTTTCAGGCTCTCTAAGTGATATGGTTAGATACAGGTTTGCTGTTGTGATTTTAGTCAGAGACACAGCAACCACTCTAGATGTTGTTATCAGAAAGGGATTTAACCCAGGGAATTGGGTGCTGAATAGGAAAAACCTCAGTCTTTCCTCCTGGGTCCCTCCTTTACTCCCATGCTACCATCAGACTCACAGCAATTCTGATACCAGATGTGCGGGGATCTTCCCCCACCAAGCAATTCTCTGTGACATCAGCTCGGTATGCGACAGTTTAACTCAATTCTGATACTATCGACCTGGAGATAGAGTCAGATCCCACAGGTTAAGGCTTAGTCCTACAACACTCCCCGACCGCCCCCTCCTTCAAAATGTCAATTGCAAATCCAGGTTGTCATTTGTGCCTCTGACTGATGGGGCTATAAATTACACGTTCCCATGACTCCCTCTTCATGTTCGATTAATTGGCTAGAGCAGCTCACAAAACTCATGAAAACAGTTACTTACATTTATCATTTTATTAAAGGATATGATAAAGGATACAGATGAACGGCCAGTTGGAGAGATACATAGGACGAGGTCTGGGAAAGTCCCAAATGCAGGAGCTTCTGTCCCCATGGAGTTGGGGTGAATCACCCTCCTGGAACAGAGATGTCTTCACCAACCCAGAAAGTCTCTGAACCCCATACTATTGGGATTTTGTGGAGGCTTCCTCCTGTAGGCAAGGCCAATTATTGACTCCATTTCCAGCCCCTCTAACCTCTTTGGAGAATGGGGGCTGAGGCTGAAAATTCCAAGCTTCGAATCGTGGCTTGGTCTTTCTGGCCACCAGCCCCCATCCAAGAGCCATCCAGGAGCCCACCCAGAGTCACCTCATTAGAACAAAAGATACCCCTACTGCTCTTGTTATTTAGGAATTTTTAAGGGTTTTAGGCGCGGTGTTTCATAAATCGGGACAAAGAACAAATATATATTTCCTATCACAAATCACAACATCATAGGTGCTCCATGGAACTTTGGCCAAGCTGGGGATGCCAACACCAGGGGAAATCAGCAATGATCCCAGGAGATCAGGCAGTTGCAGGAGTTGCAAGAAACAGCCACCCCCAACGTAGCAGGTGATTCACAGGAGAAAGCTGGGAAAAAACCGTGAAACATCACACCACCTTCTGGTGAAATCTGTGCGCCTGCCCACCTCTGTCCAAGGCTTACAATTGTTTCCGCTTCTCTCCCACCTGCCACATACGATGTGAGTTCCTGTCATTGGCAGAACCTAAATAAGAATCCAAGTGACAAGGGAGCCTGTGAAATGTAGTTTTCTGGATCCTAGCAGTGGCCACACAGGGAGAGCTTAGAAGGGAGACATGCTGCTGAGTACCAAGGGATGGTTAACCCTCGTTATTCATGGATTCTGTGTTTACAGATTCACCCGCTGGCTCACTGAAATTCATTCGTAACCCCAAATCGATAAATATTCATAGTACTTTTGCAGTCGTTCACAGCCATAAGAAGAGTGGCGAAAAATTTGTGTTGCCAACATACACTTTCCCAGCTGAGGCTGAACAAGAGGCAATCTGCTTTCTTGTTTCAGCTCTCAAGCCGTGAACAAGTATCCTTGCCATGGTCTGTTTAATGCTGCGTGTTTGTGTGTGTGTGTATGCGTGTGTGTGTATGCTTTTTCTATTGGTGATTTTGCTATTTAAAATGGCCCCCAACTACTGTTGAAATGCTGTCTAGTGTTCCTACGTGCAAGAAGGCTGTGATGTGTTAGATAAACCAGGTTCAGGCCTGAGTTATTGTGCTGTTCTATGGTAATGAATCAACAGTATATATTAACTAAAGTGTCTTTAAACAGAAACACATATAAAACAAGTTTCTGTATTGATCAGTTAATGGATGTGTGACCAGAGGCTTTCAGGAACTTAATTCTGTATGTATGCTAGGGGCAGTGATTCAGTATTCGCTAATTGAGCACTTGCTGTGACTTTTTCGCAAGTACCTACTACGAATAGCCGGTGAGAATCAAGCGTAATATTTAGTGCATAATGAGAGATGCGACAAGTGCATCTTTGATACATTTCTGAGCTTGTAGTTTTCTTTGTGGTGGTGAGGACAAGAGACTCACTGAGGCTCATCCTTTGATGTCTTAGGACGTCCTTGTGAGTATATCCAGTTAAGAAGGGAATTGATTCAACATGCTTCCACATACTCAAGATCATCCCAAATTCACATGCAGGAGCTGGCTTTGAAATTGAGACTCTAGAATTTCCAGCATGGTTTTCCCAAGTCTGTGTACCTTCTCTGGTAGATTTTTTTTTTTTTTTTTAACCACTTATAAGATTAAACAACTGCCTGAACCTCCAATGTTTTTCAAACTTTAAAAGGAGAAAGATATAAGAATTCATGCTGTCACCTTGGTGGAGGGAGGGAGATACCAGGTTTAGCCCACTGTCCTCTGGCAGTAAGTTTGCCCTTGTTTTACATATGAAACACCCAAAGCCCACAAAGGTTAAGAGGTTTGCCTGAGGCCACCATGAGGTCAGAAAACCTGCCTACCTCAGTGTCTTTCCTTTTTGCTTGGTTGCTTTAAAATACAATTCAATTGCTTGTAAAATAAGGAAGTTGAACTAGCAAGACTCTGCGGTCTCTTAGAAATCTAAAATTCCATGACTTTGTGACTCTGGCATTTATTGAAGGTTTAAAACTGTTTAACACTATGTTTGGAGCTGGGGCTGACCTGGTGAGGGAAGATATAAGAACAGAACACACTGAATATGCTCCAGAGAGTGTGCAAACAGGTTACAGAGACATAAAAATTTAAATAATAGTACACTGCATTCTTTATGCCTTTGATCAAGTAACACCTCCTCCAGGAAGCCAGCCTTGATTTCTACCATCTTCTCAGTTGTAAATTATTTTATGCTCTTAACTGCTATAGCATTAACTTGGATGTCTCATTAATACTAATGACTAACAATTATTGATTGCATATTACAACCATTGCATTTTAGATAGGTAAAATTAATCTTCAAAACAGCCCTGTTAGAGATCTGTCCTTACTAGCGTCATTTTATACATGAGGGTATTATCTTTCCTCTTCTGACAGTCTCTTGTCAGCATTACAGCTTCTGACCACTCTCTCCTCTGAGATACTATCTTTCCTTTGATTTTTATCATTCAGCATCTCCTGGTCCTTCCCTGCACTCTCTGACCATTACTTTTTCCATTTTCAAATTTTTAAAAATTTATTTTTATCATCTTTATTTAGGTTTAATTGACATATAAGAAACTGCTGA
Organism: Balaenoptera borealis; assembly: GCF_965194805.1. Lineage (NCBI taxonomy): Eukaryota > Metazoa > Chordata > Mammalia > Artiodactyla > Balaenopteridae > Balaenoptera > Balaenoptera borealis. The sequence continues at coordinate 77,605,977 of NC_138872.1, forward strand.
TGTTAAAAATACACAATTTTATAAATATACCTGTGAAACTGAAACCATATAACTCAGATGGGGACTTGAACCCATGCACCAGGACTTGAACCCGGCCTAAACCCAGGTTGGGACTTGAACCCACGGTCTTTTAATTGAGATCACACACCTGGTCTCAGGACTTAATGAAGCTCATGTTCTTGATGTCTCATCGCAGAAAGAATTCAGTGAGAGACAAAGTGATAGGTAAGAAGTGGATTTATTTAGAGAGAAACACACTCCACAGACAGAGTGTGGGCCATCTCAGAAGGCGAGAAAGGCACCAGGGTATGGGGTTGTCACTTTTTATAGGAGTGGGTAATTTCATAGGCTACTGAGTGGGAGGGTTATCCCAACTATTTCGGGGAAGGGGCAGGGATTTCAAGGAACTGGGCCACTGCCCACTGTTTGGCCTTTTATGGTTAGCCTCAGAACTGTCATGGTGCTGGTGGGTGTGTTATTTAGATGCTAATGTATTACGGTGAGCTTTTAATGAGGCTCAAGGTCCACTGGGAGTTGAATCTTCCACCATCTTGGACCTAGTTCGTTCTAACTGTTGCAGGAAGGGGTACCCCCTTCCAGGGCCCAAGAGTGGGCTCTTGTCTAACGCTTGGAAATGAATTGTCCGAGGGGACACACGTGCTGACAAAGCAAGAGACTTTATTGGGAAGGGGGCCCCGGGCGGAGAGCAGCGGGGTCCTCACAGCCACAGCCACGTGGCTCCCGGTCTCGGGTTTTATGGTGATGGGGTTAGTTTATGGGTTGTTGCTGGCCAATCGTTCTGACTCAGGGTCCTTCCTGGTGGTGAGCATATCACTCAGCCAAGATGACTCCAGCGAAAAGGATTCTGGGAGGCTGGTAGGACATAAGGACTGGCATCTCCTCTCTCCTTTTGACCTTTCCCGAATTCTTCCAGTTGGTGGTAACTTGTTAGTTCTTCATTCCTTACCAGGACCTCCTATTGTAAGATAACTCAATACAAGTGGTTACTATCTTGCCTGGCCAGGGTGGGCCGTTTCGGTCAGTGGTTCCCCTAACATAACCAGTTTGTGTCGTGTCCTATGGCTATGTCGTTCCTTTAAAAGGTGTGCCCTGCCGCCCTTCCCTCCTGTTTCAAAACTGTCACCACAATCAAGATAATGAATGTACCCATCACCCCTGAGAGTTTCTTTGTGTCCCTGTGTGTCCCTTTGTATTCTCCACCTATCTCCCCCCTCACCCCAGGCAACCACTGATCTGCTTTCAGTCAGAGTTGAGGCAGTACTTTATATTCTCTAGAGTTTTATATAAATGGAATTTCATATAATATGTACTCTTTATTTGGTCCGACTTCTTTCAATCAGCAGAATTATTCCGTGGTTCATTCTTGTGTCTGTTGTTAGTGAATTTTTTTATATTGCTAAGTAGTATTCTATTGAGTTCCAGTTTTACCACATCCTTGTCCACACTTGGCATGGTCAGTCTTTTTAATTTTAGCCACTGTATTAGGTATGTAGTAGTATCACATTGTGGTTTTAATTTCCGTTTCTCTGATGACTAATAATGTTGAACATATTTCCGTGTGCTTATTTGCCAACCTCACATACTCCTTGATGAAGTGTCTATTCAGATCTTTTGCCAATTTAAAAATATGTGTTTTCTTTTAATTGTATGTTGAGAGTTCTTTCTACATTCTCGATGCAAGCACTTTATGAGATACACGTTTGGCAAATAATTTCTCCCAGTCTGTGGCTTTTCTTAATAGTGACTTTTGAAGAGCAAAAGTTTTCAGTTTTTATAAAGCCAATTCATTAATTTGTTCTTTCATAGGAAGTGCTTTTGGTATCACATCTAAGAAGTCTTTAGGTAACAAAAGTTCAGAATGAATTTCTTCTAAGTTTTCTTTTAGATGTTTTACAGTTTGATATTCAGTTGTATGATCCATTTTGAGTTAATTTTTCTATATGCTGTGAGGTGTAGATAGACATTTTGGGGGGAGGGGGAGGAGAAATTACCCACTTATTCCAATATCATTTGTTGAAAAGACTATCATTTCTCAACTGAATTGCCTTTGTACCTTTGTTGAAAACCGGTTTTCCATATACATGTGGATTTAGTAAGTCTTAAAATCAAGTAATGTTAGTCCCCCAGCTTTCTAGTTCTTTTTCACAGTTGTTTGGCTATCCTAGGTGCTTTGCATATCCATACGAATTTTAGAATTTGTCAATCTCTTAGTAAAAGGTATTTTTAATTTAATTTCAAGTTTCCACTGTTCATTTATAGTAATAAAATTATGATGATTTTTGTCTTGTAATCTTCAACCAAGCTAATCTCACTTATTAGGTTTTTATAGGTTTCATCCTATTTTCTACATCATCAATTCCTCTACCTTCCTAGGTTCTGTGCCTGGGGCCTGTGAATTAAACTGATAAAAGAAAGATTAATAGGAGAAAAAGGAATAGTAATTTAATTAATATTTTAAATTTTACATGCATGGGGGATACAGAGAAAAAACATGAAAACCCAAAATGGTTAGACTTGGAAGCTTATCTGCCATTTTAAAAGTTGAGAATTATGTTGTGGTTTTTTTTAACATTTAATATTTATTTATTTGGTTGTGCTGGGTCTTAGTTGTGGCGGGTGGGCTCCTTAGTTGTGGCATGCATGTGGGATCTACTTCCCTGACCTGGAATCGAACCCAGGCCCCCTGCATTGGGAGCACAGAGTCTTAACCACTGCACCATCAGGGAAGTTCCTGATATACCATTTTAACGACGTGTGATAAGGAAAAGTAACTAGACAAAGGAAAGGGGAATTGGGGCTTCTAGGGGTAGTAAATTGTGGGAAGATAAATATATGGGGAAACGAATGGAAGATAAGGGTTATTTTAGTAAGGTTTGTTTATACAGACTCTTCTTGATGCTGACTTTCTGTCTTCTTCATGGCCATAAAACTCCCCTGGAGAAAGAATTTATAGCAACCTCCTTTCTCAGAATTTTCTGTTTTTAGTCAGATAAGAGAGGCTCCAAGAAGTTGTCTTCCTACATCTGTTGATTCTCAATTGCCTTCCTCTTGAAACAATCCATATGCCAAAGTGGCATACTTTGGGGTGGCATATTATGATCCCCTTCACAATCATGTCGTCTGTAATAAGGACAGTTTTACTTCATTATTTCCAATATGAATGTCTTTTATTTCTTTCTTTTTATTACCTGACTGCACTGCTAGAACCTCTGGTGAGAGCCGATATCTCTGTCTTGTTCCTGATCTTAAGAGGAAAGCATTCAGCTTTTCACCGTTAAGAATGATGTTAGCTATAGGTTTTGTTTAGATGTCCTTACCAAATTGAGAAGATTCTCCTCTCTTCCTAAGTTGCTGAGAGTTTTTATCTGCCATGGATGTTGGATTTCTTTTCAGTAGAACCTAAGAAGTCTTTGAGTGACAAAAGTTCACAATGAATTTCTTCTAAGTTTTCTTTAAGATGTTTCACAGTCTGATATTCAGTTTCATGATCCATTTTGAGTTAATTTTACTATATACTGTGAGGTACGGATAGACATTCTTGGGGGTGGGGACGCAGGGGACATTATCCAGTTGTTCCAACATCATTTGTTGAAAAGAATTTTTCTGCATCTATTGAGCTGCTCTTGTGATTTTCCTTTTAAGTTCGTTAAAATGGTGAATCACATTGATTTTCTAATGTGAAGCTTTCCCTCGGGAGTCTTTTTGTGTTTCCAAGATAAGTCATCATCCCTGATCCTCCATTTCCTGAGGAATGTTGGGCTGTGAGCCAGAACAAGTGTGGGTAGGAGGAAGAAACTTTCAAGTCTCAAGGGTGAAAAACAAGTCTTATTAGTCAATCAGTCCTAGGATTCTGCACTGAACCAATTCAAAGAAGTTGATGAGTGGAGTTTGGCTGGAGAGGGAGAGTTCTGGGGACAGCTCATGGCTTTTGGAGAAGAAGTAGAAGATGTCCCTTAGGGACAGACAGAGGTGGGGCTCTGGGCACCTTCATGACACTGTTCACAGATCATTGTCATTTTACTTATCTGTGGAAGGGAAGATGCAGCTAAAAATTGAGAACTTCCCTCCTATTACTAAGATTCCACTGGTCCTTGGTACATAATCTGTCACATTCTTTCAGTTCTTCCCTGAAGCTGTTAATCAAATGATTAGCTTAAAATCCAAATCCAATCATGTTACTGTCTACCCTGTTACTCAACTGCCTGTGAAATAAAGTCTCTATCCCTTTAGCATGACTTACAAAGCCCTTTATATTCTACACCCAACTTACCTGTCCAAGTCCTTCTTCCATTGCTTTCCAAGCACACCCAATGACCCCGAAGGACCAACATTTCTGACTTTCAGAAAACAATACACCTTCTCTCCCAAGCCTCATTGCCTTTGTCTGCAGTGCCTTCCCCCCATTTTCAATCTCTTTCTGTCTCTCTCCTTTTATAGTCTCAGGTTTAGACTTATGTTAATCTCAGTTTTAATTCATTGCACACTGTCATCTGTTGCCTCCAACTCCCCAGAACCCCAAATGATGCTACAATGGATTTGTATGAACATTTCCCTGGGAGATAGATGCTCAGAAGTTGAATTGCTGGCCAGAGAGCATTAGTGTACCTAATTTGACTAAATATTGACAGATTGTTCTACAGAATGGCTGCTCCAATATCTGCATCCTCTGCATCTCAGAAACACTTGGCATTATCCAGCTTTCTAGATTTCCCAGTCTGATAGGAATTAATTACTGTGATTTTGAATGTATCATCGTATGCTCCTTGGCTTTTAAAATTTCCTCTGTCAATTTCCTGTTTCTACCTCTTGCCCTCTTTTTTCTTGCCTTTGCCTTTTTCTTCACCTAATATTCCCTTCTGTCTTCTCACATAGGCCTCAGTTCAAGCGCCACTACCTCTCTGAAGCTTTCCTTGATTACCTCTTCTGAGTGTCTGTGACATTTTGCTTATACCCATATTATACGTGTCATAATACACTGCCATTTATTTCCTTTTTTGTCTCTTATGTTAGAATACGAGACAGAAATAGATAATAACCCCATTTCTTTATCAAAGTACATAGCATAGGGTTTGGCACAAAGCTAGATCTCAGTTATGTTTAATGAGAGGAAAAGAAGAATTGTGCAACGAGATTAAAAATATTCTTAGGATAACTTAATCTATGAAACCAGAGAGAATGCCACAGAGAAATGTAGATTATCCAACAACATTAGACATGCTGGCAACAGAAGACAATTATGTTTAGAGGACAACCCTATGTCCAATTCTTAAAGCAAACATCTGTTCCTTTTGATCTACATCTACCCATGCTGGGTAAACTCCCTGCTCTATAACCATACACATTCACAGTGTTTGTTGACATTGGGCCAAAAGGCATCAAACTGAATTCAGATGACTGGAAGGACGGATCTGTGAACTCAGCATCTCAAGACACTGCCAAGTACATTCACATCAATTTGCAAAGCCACCATTCCAGTTAGAGGTGTCATCTTGAGGGGCTATACTTGGAGTTAAAACAAGACAAGCACAGGGTTTAAATGTCATAGTATGAAAAGTCAAATAGACCTTTACTGGCAAAGAAGAAGGATGTTTCTATTCCCAATGCCCAGTGAATGTGGTCAAGGTTGGCCTTAGAGATGCATAATTAAGGATAAAAACTGGCCTCAGTTCTTATGAGCAAGGTCCTGTGAGAGTTCCTACGGTGGGAAAGGCCTGGCCAAAGGAATTAAAATCCAGTCATCTGTTCTGCAGCCCTGGAGTGGGGAGTGCTCTGGACTCTGAGATTGGCCAGGCCTTCCAAGAGTAAGCCTGAGGACTGGCCAGCTCACCAGGGCTGGAATGTGGTGTTTGGGGTACCCATATCCCACTGCTGCCTTGGGGTGTGGGGAGGTGGCATTTGAATGAGCAGGAGGTCACCACTGACCTGAGCGGGCAGTGTTTCCTCATGGCTTCCTGGAACTTCTACTGATGATGGGACATGCCAGGACTTGGGATGGAGACCCAAGGAGAGAAAATTGGGGTTGAAGGGGGGTCAGGTCTTGGACTGGCCTTTAGGAATTACTCAGTCTTAATAACTGATCTTCAAACAGGCATGGAATACCCGGAGCAGGCATCAATTTCCAACTTGTCTGTTATGGATGAACAGTTTGGGATGAGAATGACCATAAATTGCAGGCTGGTAGGAACACCTTGGTCCTTGGCTGAGTGTGGAATTCCAGTTTTTCATACAACATTACCCTAAGAAGACAAGGATGATTGTAATAGGATATTCATTTTACAGAATGTGTAACTGAGACCCAGAGAGGATAATTGTTCTTGCCAAACATATTCATCATTCATTCATTCACTCATTCACTCCTCCAGTGAACACTAAGTAAGGATTTATCATGCACCAATACCTTTGCCGTCTTTGGAGACACAGTGGAGAACAGGACAGATAGGATCCCTGCATTCATGAAGTGCACAGACCTAGTTACTCAAGATGGCATGTGATTATAACCATGATAAAAATCCTCTGAAGGAAATGAACAACAGACTGGGAGAGTGTAAAACAGGGAACCCCAACTAGTCTGGGAGAGGCCGGCAGAGGTAGTGAGCTCACCCTGGAGGGAATGGTCTCCCTGGGGAAGAAACAGTTAAGCTGTTTCTGAGGTGCACAGTTTCACTGCCATGGAGACGGGTAGAAAGGAGGCTGTACGCTGGGCACAGCACTGGGAGGGAACCGGGCTCCTACCCTCGAAAACTATGTCCCAACCTGGGAGGATTTGATGAGGAGTTTATAAGCAATAGTTCAGGGTGGGGTTACTGGCAAGATGAGGGTGTGTGCAGGGTCTCACGTGGTCTCCTAATCTTGATGAACTTCTCTGGTCCCTTTCATCTCGCCTCAGCTGGTTTCCTGCCTGCTCCTTCCTTGATTAGCAACTGTTCCAATCCGTCCTTTGGAACTCAGGGAAGGTCATGGAGGCTGGAATATTGCCTACAAGCAATGGGGGACAAAAAAAAAAAAAAAAAAAGGAAAAACTTCCCTGCCCAGGAGCCCCACAGGGTCCTTCTAGGTTTCAAAGGGCGCTGCTCCTCTGAGGAGAGAAGGGGAGAAGCAGGGAAAATCTACAGCCCTTTTCACATCCCAGGAGCAGGGTCCACCCCCTTTTCCCAAGCTTGGGGGCCTTCGTTTATAAAATTCAAGTGTAGAGGAGGATTTCCTTTGCTCCTACCAAAATAACGATCGAAATCATCATTGTTCCCACTCGGAGTCAAGAATATCCATCACAATCTCATTCTTGGAAAGTTAACAAAAACACATATGTGCGTTTATTTAGCACTCACATACCGCTGGGATCCTATTTATTTCATCTTCCCAATGATGTGAGGAACAGCATTTTTCAGATTAGAACTTTAAGACTCAAGGAGGTTTATATCATCTGCCTCAAAGTCATTTAACAAATAATTTGGCAGAGCCAAGATTTATACCCAGGTCTCCTAAATCAAGCCAGTTTAATAGCTGACTCTCCTCTGACCCTAAATTCCTTGAGTCTCAGACCTTTACCTCTGTGATCCTGTGACCACAGCCTCTGGCGTGGGCTGGGTCCTGAGCTGAGGGCAGGGCTGGGGGCTTGGTGGGTGCCTGGTGCCCACGGCTCCTGGCTCTTACCCTCTCACACTTCCGGGGACTAGGGTCTGAAAAGCCCCCTATTTCTTTGATTTGAACTGAAGTGAAAACCTCTCCTCCCTCTCCTGCCCTACACATGTTAACACACGCGCTGGGAGGAAAATAGGAGACGTGTTCTCACTGTGTTGTCGCACAGGAAGAGGGTTCTGAGGTGTTAATATGTTCTCTAGAGTTCTAATGAGCCCAGCAGGGGAGAGTGTGTGCCAGTCCCGGCTCAGCTTCTCCCTCTCACGGGGTCATCTGATGCTTCAGCCGTTCAGGGCCCCCTGAGGTTCCAGATGATGCTTCCGAGAGAGGGGGCGGAACTTCTGGGCTGCACACCCAGTTGTCCACACAGGTAAGGAGGAATGGCAAGGCGTAGCGGTCACTTCTCCACCGCTCTGATCCAGGCGAAGACATATCTTCAAGAACATTGGGTACTGGCGGTGGTTCCTTGCAAAACAACCCTCCAGTCATTGCTCTGTGCATGTGCAGCCTTTGGTCCGTCCAGTGAAGCTGTGCAGCCTTCAGAGCTGCCGTGCCCTCTCTGGGACTCTGGGACCTCAGACCTGCCTTGCCTTCCCGGCCTGCTTTGTCCCCCGGGGCCTGGTCTGCAGACTGCGTTTCCCAGACTTTGTCTGGGTTCAGCCAATGGAGGAATCCGTGGGAAACTGGAAGCAGTAAATTGGAAGGAGCCAGAGTACCGCTCTGTTTCTACCCGGCCTTCAGCAGCATTTCCAGCATCTACTGTATCTCCCTCTAGGCTCTCAATCTCTCTCCTCCCCATCTCTGTCTCTGTCTCTATCTTTCTGTGTCCCTCTTTCCCCCCCACTCCCTTTTTCTCTAATTCCCTTCCCTCATGTCTATTTGACCTAAAGGACCACCAACAAAGTGCTGCCAGGTAATACAAGACTTATTGGCTGTTTATATTGCAGGGATCCTATACCTATTTTTGCAAGATATCTTAAAAATCGCAGACTACTCAACACTCTGTCCCATTCTGGGGATGGTGCTGGCCTGTGCCGGACCTTCTTAGGCATGTTAAATCTCATAGGCTAATTAATAATATGTAATACTTAGGGCATTTGGCTGGTAACACGATGGTCCACTTCATAAATTCAGGACACTAGATATTCCAATGTAACCCTTGGCTATGAAATGACCACAGATTTTGAACTACTGGTTTGTCCTTAAGGCCTTGAAATTACCATGGATTCCTAATTGTACCCCTGAGTATCCTCAGGAATTGGGGATTTTTGTTTGTTTGTCTGTTTTCCTTCTAGGAACCAACACTTGTAGACTTCTGCCCAAGGTTACAGGTTATTCTCCAATAATGCAGACTGTGGTGTGGGGTCCACCTTAAAGGCAAGTGCACTACAGGGAAATATTCATAAAGAGTCACTTGTTAGTGTCAAAAAGAAACAACAGGAAATCCATGGGCATTATTCAAAACCTATAGGGAAAAATATAATATTTATCCCTGAACAATCTGTGGTTTTGAAGAGTGGGATTTCATAGACAATGTGGGATTCTGAACAACACTTTCTCGCTGCCCTCGTCCTATGCGTGAGTCTGCATAATGAATGCTGGAAATCTAGACCTAAATCTAGGCTAGGTTGTTCCTCAAGCATCCCACGATGGAGAGGGGGAGTGAAAGTAGCAAATGCATAATTGAAATGAATGTGAAATGTGCTGGCTGAGTCATTAACTCAGACTTAGCAAGTCGAGGAAGATCTTCATCACAGGGAGTGAAGCGTGAGATAGATCTGGACCATGGAAGATACTTGGCCATGTTTGTTGACTGAATACATGAGCACATGAATGCCAGACCAAGTAGATTTTTTAATCAACTAGAAACATGGGGGTCAACCAGAGGAAATAGCATAGTCGGTGCAATAGGAGAGAACGTGTCTTTTTAAACCGGAGCATCCAAGTGTCTTTTTGTAATCACTTTCCTGGATGTTTCTGAATTGGAATTTGAGATCCTGGAGCTTATGGGCTTCAAGGTAAATAATGTGACAGCTGTGGAGAGAGAACACCTTTCTCATGTCCAGGTCCCAAGTTGCAGGGGGCCTCCTTGGATTGCCCTGGGCAGAAGAAGAGGGAAGGTCCTCAGAGGTGAGCCAGGCATCAGAGCTAGGGGTTCCTTCACCTATAAACCCACAGCCTGGCCTCTGGGTGAGCCTCACAAGGCACCCCTCAGCCCCACCTACTACCCTGCGAGCCTGTCACCATGGAAGGTGATAAGGACCAGGAAGGGCAGGGCCTTTATTGTACAGAGAGAACAGCATAGGGGAGAAGTCTTGCTCTGGCAACACTGCTATTCAGAGGCAGGACATTTTATTCAATACCGTGAGTGCCTGATCATCCATCATGCATTCATGTAATCAGCAGGCATTTACGGAACACATACCTGTGCTTCCTGCTGTCCTAGGCCCTGGAGGTAAAATAGTTTGGGTCTCTGCACTAACACAGATCCCATTCTCGTGGGGAAGCAGGAGAGGAAATGGACAATTACGACGGAGCACGCTGAGAGCTGCAGCAGGCACGAGGGCTGTGCGCACAGACTCTGCCCAGGGCGTGAGGGCTGGAGAAATTCCGCTGGGGAGGTGCTATAGTGAAGGTAAAAAGGTATCTCTTGTCATGTTCACAGTTGCATGAAATCTGTGTGTGTACATGTGCGTGTGTGTGTGTGTATTTTCTGCTAGCAAGAGGTGGAATGAAAGAAAAAAAAAAATTCAGGTGTTAGCCTATAGCTTTTGAAATCAACCCTGAGCATCTACATCTGGAGATCCAGGAGATGGCGAAAAAATAATAACAATATGGGAATTTCTTTTGGGGGTGCTGAGGGAGGAGGAGATGAAAGGTTAATTTTTGAAAATAGGCAGTAGGAGAATTTGACATTTGACTAATATGCTAGAGCAGTATGCATCGTGTGTGTCTGCTTTTGTTCTAAGATATATCAACTTTTCTTCAGCAGAGGCCTAAGGGATCAGAAACAATGAGTTGATTTAAAATAAAGGTTATGAAAAATGGTAAGGCCCTGGAGACAATTTACATGAATTTCCAAAGCCAAGAGATTGTCAGCTGGGGCCATGAAGTCAGGACTGGGCTTCCAGGGACAAGCTTGCTTATTTTTTTCCAAGTAAAACTGGGAATTGCTTTTTTTAAAAATATTTCCTGAGCTAAAGTGGGTCAAGTCACTGGTGAGATCTCATTTGCCCATCAAGTCCTAGTGACCAGCTGTGAAAATGTGAAAAATGGATTAAAGGCAGCTCTGCTGGCTGTGTTTACAGAGTGCCAAAGAACGGAATCCAGTTTTCTTGCCAATGAAATCAAAAAGTTATCCAAGTGTCGATGGACTGAATGTTTTTGCAGTCCCCAAATTCCTACGTTGAATCCCTAACTCTCATTATGATGGTATGTGGGGACAGGGGCCTTTGGGAGATAATAATGAAGTCATGAGGGTGGAGCCCATGATGGGATTAGTACCCTTACAAGAAGAAACCAGAGCCCTTGCACCAAGGAAAGGAAATGTCATGTGAGGACACAGCAAGAAGGAGACTGTCTGCAAGTTAGGAAGAGAGCCCTCACTGGGCAGTGAAACTGCCAGCACCTTGATCTTGGACTTCCCAGCTCCAGAACTATGAGAAATAAATTTCTGTTGTTTAAGACACCCAACCTATGGTATTTTTGTTGCAGCAGCCCAAGCTGACGAAGAAACAAGCTAACTTATTCAAATGTTTTAAACCATGCCCCCAACTCAGAATCACCAGCTTCCTCCCTTAATCAGCTCTTGTTCTTATCTTTCTTAGTTGATCGAATTGCCCACTTTCCCAGCGTAGAGATCATCGAGTTACACGTGCCCTGTTCTCATCAGACACATTCAGTGACCAAGTCCAGCTGAAGTCTGCTCCCTGCCCCTCCAAGACATCTGTTTTTTTCTTTCTGCCTCCTACCAGATTTATTGTAGCTTTAGTGTTTCTCTTCCCAACCATATTTCCACACCATTTTATCACCGTGATCCTTTAGAAACAACCCAGAACTTGAAGGCTATTTGTTCCCCCTTTGTCTATGATAAAGAGGCAAAAATCCTCACAATGCATATAAGAGCATTTCCAATTTGGCCACAGCCCACCCTTCTAGTTTCATCTTATGCCCCCCTCCCCTTCCATTCCCTTCCACCCCTGCATCCTTCTCTGCAATTAAAAGGACTTCCTTCTTCCTGCTTCTCTACCTACACCTGCGTCCACGTCTCTGATTCTTTGCCCACATAGTTTTCTATGCTTAGAATGCTTCCCCCATCCTTCTTTGCCTGTAACCCACACCCCACACTCAGGGCCAGACTAGGGCAAGGGGAGTGAGGCCCCCACTGCACAACTGTGAGGTGCTGGGTCTCAGGATCATGTGGGTGCCTGAAAGCAAGTGTCGCCTTTGGTTTGCTCCCTAGGCCCTCGATGGCCTCACTCTAGTCCCAGCCCCACCCCCTCTCCTTATTCCTCACCAGCTGAATGCTTCCTCCTTAGAAACCCTGCTTCTCTCCAAGGCAGAGGTAGCAGTGCTCAGCTTTTCACCTTCCTGAGCTACAGAAAACAATCTCCGCAGATGTATTCCTTTGCATTCTGTGCACAGATCTGTTCCGACGTAGATTCAATTCAATCCACTGGGCACTTAATGAGAATTTGCCATATTGTGTGAATAAACGAATAGCAGTGTAGCCATTTTGCTCTTACTTGCAAAGCTTCCCAAGATTGATTCTTGAATGGCGTGCAGAGTGAGTGCCGATCAATATATCATATCCACATCGGTGTACACTTGATCAGTTGACATCGGACTTGTTTTCTGTATCTGTGACAGTAGACATTTGTAGAGGAAGATTCTAAAACACAGGCAAACTCATTTTGCAAGTCCCTAAAAGATCATTCTTTCATTACAGAGTAAAGAGATATGAGAAAGTCAACTATTTGGGAGGTAATTTATGAAGATTAGAAGGTAATATCCTTTTCCAGTCATACGAGGTATTGATTATGTCAAATCCTCCAAAACATCAAGGGTAGGCAAATAAACATCTACTTGCAATCCATCTAGCTTTAGTTGCTGTGTATATAAATAGTGTTTCTGTGACGCGGGAAGAAGCAGTTAATATTGCCACATATAGACCCACGGCCAGTGACAATGAGTAAATAGTTTGGGGAAAAGGTAAAGAAGCTTCTGAGGGGAACAGCCAAGAGGGAAGTGCTGTTGGTTGAGAGCACACCCTCGAGGGCCTCCTAATATGTCATGTGGAAATTAGAGGGCACAATGTTTCATGAACACTATCCATCAATTGCAAAGAGTTAAAGGCAGCTCTCTATATCATTTCTGGTTTATGAGTTTGCAGGGATTTCTCATGGTTGAAGAAAATGGTCAGAAATTACAAACAAGCTCATTTAACAGATACATTTTATTTCAGCCGATACTATGAATTTTTTTGGAAAATAATTGGTTTGCAACTTGTGTTAGCCAGGTCTCTTTTGGTTGACAGTTATAGAAACCAAAAGAGGGATTTTTTTTTTTTTTTTTTTTTTTTGCTTAAATCACTGCTAAGACAGGGTATATATAGCTTCAGGCATTCCTGGATCCAGTGGCTAGAAGGATAACATCAGAAATATGTGTATATTTTTTTAGCTCTGCTTTATCTGTGTTGTCTTCAACAAGCAGGCAAAGATGGCCACCAGAAGATCCAGTTTTATCAGCTTATAAACTTGTGAGAAAAGAGCTTCTAGTATTGCAGCAAAACTGTTGGTTGTGCCTCATATTGGTGTAGTTTGGTTCATGTGCCTGTTTCTTAATCAATCACCATGGATAGAGAGAAACTGCTCTGAATGCCCAGATCTGGGTTTGCTGGAGCCAGGAGTGGGATTAGACCTGCCGTTACATTGTGTGAGCTGAGAATAGGGTGTAATAGTTCCCTAAATGGTTACCAGTAATGACAAAATATCCACTAACCCCATTTGATCCAGTTTTCCAAGATTGTTCATTCATTTGTTTATTCATTCATTTATCCTGCTTTTTATCCAGTCTGACATTCTTTGCTTTTCAGTCTGTTTTATTTACATTTAATGTATTCATTGATCTATGGTTGTATTGAAGCCAACCATTTTGCTGTTTGTTTTGTATTTGTCCCATCCATCTTCTGTTCCTCTGTTTTTTCTCTCCTGACCTCTTTGAATTAATCAGATATTTTTCATGTTCCATTTTAACTCACTAAATAGCCTTTTAAACTATAATTTTGCATATTAATTTGTAGTGGTTGCTCAAGGGATTATAATATACACCCTTATAACCTACTTTGATTTAATACTGTACCACTTCACATAAAATATAAGAATCCTGAAACAGTACAATATAACTCCATTTACTGTTCCCCTCAGATTTGTGTTGTTCTTGTACTTATTTTACATGTACATACCTTATAAACCCACAAAACATTAACATTTTTAAACTAAATATTCCTGTGCCTTCGAAGAACTTAATAAGGAACAATTGACTTCCTTATCTGCTGATATACAGTTGATACTCCATTATTAATGGTATACAGTTGATACTCCATTATTAATGGTAATGTTTTATTAAGTCTCTGTGAGCACTGAGTAAGTGAATAGTAAACTGTTGTCCCTAGGGAGATACAGGGTTAGGTTCCTGCAAGACTCTGGTCACATTTTCATCAACTAATTAACAATGAGCCTTGTTTTATGTGTGTTTATGTTTAAAGACACCTTAGTAATATATAGTGTTGACTCATTAACATTGGACTCACGGCCAACAGAGCTGTAACTCGTGTCTGAATTAAGCTTACCTACACACCTATTTTCTCATAAGGCACACATCACGACCGACTGCACTTCAGTATTACATTTAGGGACCATTTTAAACAGCAAAATCCCAACAAAAGCACAGAAGTGTGAAAACCATGGCAGTAAATAAAATACAAAAAGGTCACTAGTTTATAGCATGAGTGCTGAAACAAGAAGGCAGCATGTCACTTCAGGTGGGAATAGTGCACATCAGGCAACTCAAAAGTTTCCCCACTCTGCACATGTCTGTGAAGGACTGCAAAATAGTTACAAATATTCATTTCGGGTTACACATTTAGTGAATAGGTAAATTCACCAATACAGAATCCATGAATAATGAGGATTGACTGGATGTATCGTTTCTGGCATCCTTCATTCCTTACAGAACTTAACTGCTGTCTGGTTTTATTTACTTTCAGCCTGAAGAAATTTCTTTAGCATTTCTTAAAATTCAGGTCTGCTGACAATACATTCTTTCAAATTTTGTTTCATTGAAATGTTTGTATTTTGCTTTCTCATTTGAAGAATATTTTTACTTGATATAGAATTCTAGGTAGAGAGTTCCATTGTCTCTTCATCTCCATTGTTCCAAAAGAGAAGTTATTTATAAATACTACCATTGTTCCCCTGTATATAATATGTCATTTCTCTCTGGCTGCTTTGAAGACATTTTCTTTATCTTTGGTTTCCAGCAGTGTAACTATGATGACCTACTTATGGTTTTCTTTATATATATCCTGCTTAGGGTTCTCTGAGTTTCTTGGAAGTGTAGGTTAATGGTTTTCACCAAATTCTTGGAAGTTAATACTTCTTTATATATTATTTCTGGCATTTTTCTCTCCTTTAGGGACTTCAATTACACATATATTAGAGTATTTTATATTGTCCCATGTTCTGAGAACTTCAATTTTTTTCAGTCTTTTGTTTTCTTTTAAGTTCACAATGACTTTTTTTTTTTTAATGTATCTCATCTGCTGTTAAGCCCACTCAGTGAAATTTTCATTTCAAATGTTCTATTTTAAAGTGCTAGATTTAATTTTGATTCCTTTTTTAATACAGTTCCTCTTTCTCTGTTGATATTCATCTTCTGTTCACTAATTAGAACCATCTTTTACTTTATGTCCTTGATCATGTATTTAATTACTGCTCACAACTCCTTGTTTGTTAATTACAATGTTGAGTTATCATATGGTCTTAGTCTATTGACTGATTTTTCTCTTGACTATGGACCACATTTGATTGTTCTTTCCATGTCCAATGATTATTTTGTACTAGACATTGTGGATGCTGCATAAACTCTGGATTATTTTATCTTCCTTGGATGAGTTGCTTTTTGCTCTAGCAAGTGATCTAACTACTGGCTAATTACCTTGAACTTGTGAATGTTCTGTTTTATCCTTTGTTAGGGTGGGTCAGTTTCAGTTTTTCTCTTACAATGAATCCTTAGTCCTGGGAAATCGTCTTTACATGTAAGGCATGACCCTTCTTAGAAATCAACAGCCCAAGGTGTTTATCAACACTTTATAACTTAAGATTCAGACGCTGAACTCTATCTCTCCTCAAGCAGGTCACAGCTGAAATCTCACCTCAAGTTTTTCAATTTTCCTGCTGTTGCTCTCTGCTGGGTGACTTGGCATCTCCCTTACATATGCATGATTCAGATGTCAGTCAAGGATTTAAGGAGAGTTTACATGCAGATTTAGGGATTTCTCCTTCTGTAGATCCCTCCTTTGAACGATTTTCCTCTCCTTAAATTTTCAGCTATTCTGGAAGCCCCAAATTCTTCCTTCTGACACCCCAAGGTAAAAAGCTGTATATTTTTGTTTGAGTTCTAGGCAACCTACACTGAGCATACTGGGATAGTTCTTAGGGGAAAAGCTAAATAAACATAGTTGTCACCAATGAATTTTCTCTCATTCAAGCATTGAATCCATTCCATTTTCTGCTTGCTTTGATTGTTCTCCAGTGCCAACAGAAAGGTTGTTCTTTGTTTTGTTTTGTTTATCACAATTGTATCATTGTTATCTGCATGAAGCTTAATCAGATATAAATTATTTCACAGTTACTGGAATTGGAACTTTCATTTATTCTGTCTTTAATCCATTTATTCAATGAGATACTTCCAACCTATGATTTGAATCTGTCAGTGGTGGTATGGGCATACCCATGGGGAAATGAGAAAGTGGATATTTGGAGAGACCCTCTTTAGATGGCTGGAAAAGACATCTTCCTGGCAGAAAAGCAAACTGAGTAGAAAATATTTGGGGAGAGAGCAAAGATTTTCTCTTGGTGAAGTGGGAAAAGGTTACACAGTATGTAAGCAATTGTTCTCAGAGAGAGCAAAATGATTCCCTATAACTCTGAGATAACCAGTGAGTGCTGGTAAGGTTTAAGTTTGGTGAACTTTTATACATGTGTTTGTTTACTCTGTTTTGTTTTGTTTTTGAGCAGCTTTGATATGGAGAAAATTAGGGGTTTATAATAACAAAACCAAGCTTAGTTTAGTGATCCGGTTTTCTCAGAAAATCTTTTTTATTCCTTTTGGTTTCCCATCTTTTCCATTTAAAATAATAATAATTTATTAAGTATATATAATTTATTATATTAATTTTATAAATTAAATAAATGATATAGTTGAAGGTATACATATATAATATTATATATATATATATTATTTGGATAGATACATACTTTCCTTCCTTTCTTTCAGTGCTTCTGCCAGAGCTGAAACCCATGGACTTATTGAATGTCTTATTTTCCATGTCTATATTCTATACAACATTGCTTCTGATGAAGGAAACTATTTTATAGCAAAATAAGTGTGCAATGGACTCATGCCCATGGAATTTACTAGTCTTACCATGTATCACGTTACACATAGGCAGCTGGTCAGAGAGACGGGGAATGGTTTCATTAAGAGTTGATTGTAGTACCAGGTGGGAGAAAGCATGCTGAAAATCTGATGTTGAATATACTTTCAATAAGTGACCAACATACAGTGCTCTTTCTCATAGCCTGAATACGCAGGTCTGGGAATCAAAGGACCCGATAACCAACTCACAGATAATTGGCTTCCCATCCTTGCCATTTTAGGCTTAATTTCCACAGGTGGAGTGCTTCCAACAGAGTGCATAGGTAGGGTAAATAGGAAGTTTAGCATACCACCTGGTCATTTTGGGGTTGTTTATGCCATTAAACCAACAGGCAAATAAGGTTGCTATTCTGCTGGCTGAAGTGATAGGTCTTGATTATTCAAGGTAATACTTCAAACTTGAGCTCTCTGGAGAAGCCATTTCTTAGTTCTATGTTCAATAAGAAACCATACCAATCATATGAAGGCAGGGCCACCCAATATTCAAACCCTTCACGAATGAAGTTTCATATCACCACACAAGGTCAAGAACCCTGACCATCTTGGGACCTGCTTGAAAACAAAGGGAGCATGAAATGGCAGTGGGAGAGGACAGTTATAAATATCAACAGTGACTAGTTACAGAAATGTAACTGTTTTCCCACATGACCTCTGAATAACACATTCAAGAAGAAAAGGATACTGATTTTGGTGAACTTCTAGCAATCTCTACCACACTGCAGCAGCGATGATTGGTCTTATTTTGATTAATGATCATGTTAGAAGTGAATCGGGGCATGGTTTATTCCAAAATCAGTCACTTGTCTTTAAATGTGTTTTGAAAAAAGTTGAAAATTAGGTTTTTACAAAATTTTCCAGCTAGAATGCAGATAGCCTGAAAATGAAGTGCCAGTGGAAGGGAGAGAGCGAAGTCAGGCAGCAGGTAATAAAACAGAGTAGATGCCGACTGTCAATAAGCTTAAAAACATGATTTACTGAGTCAAAGTATAGAGGAAAATGGAATTTGCTGGTCCAGGGCCAGCCACTGACCCATCAAACCCATGCCCCTGGCTGTGGGTTTTTTTGCGGGGGAGGCAATTCTTCTCTCTCTGTGAGAGGATCTTACTTAATGTGAACAAAGACGACACTAAGGCATGGCGTGCCATCCGTTTGCAGGAGCCTCTGGGCCGAGCTGTCGTACTGAAGCTGCAGCCAGCAGGAGTCACAGCTAAATCTCTGGGCCTGAAGTGGCAAACAGTGGCTTTTTTCTTTCACTCTCTCTGAATGACCACCTTGAAGGCAAATCAACAGGAGTGACAGGGGAAGAGAGAGCCATGTGGCTGAGCTGTCTGCCAGCCAGAAGGGGGAATTCAATAGCTCTCTCTTCTCAGCTGAGCCAGCTTTTCTGAAATCCACTGACATTTCTGCCTGTTAGAGAATGGAAACACACGCCTTTCATTCCTGAGTTGAGCGGTGGTGTTTTGTCTGCAGTGCCTTTGCTCTCCTGGCCTGATTGTTTGCTGAGTGAAAAAACAATTAAATCTCCCATTCAAGGAGAGCCTGTTTGGGTAAGAGCTGTTTAAAACCAGAGAGCTTTATCATATTAATGAGCGCTGCCGCGAAGATTAATACCAGGAAAAGGGATTCCCTAGAGAATTGAAGAGCCAAGCTGAGAATATTAGGATGTTATGATCCTCGCATGATAGAAAATGACGGATAAAATGGCACATTACCCCCAGAGATAGGGACTTCTGTGTTAAATAGGCATGAAAATGAACACATATATATTTCACATAACTTGATAGATAATACAAACTCAGCTGTAATGCGCACACACTTATAACTAATTATCTGCCTAAGATCCGCTCTGTGGGAGACCCAATGCTGGCCTTCCCCGGACAATAGCAGTCAGAACCGGGAAAGCAGGAATGAGAGAGGCACAGGGGTAGACCAGCTCCAGGTGGCGGAGGGGTGTTTGCATCAAATGCCGGGACAAACACAAATTTCAGAGCCAGAAGCAGGGTTGAAGACAAAGCTACAATTCCAGGAGCTCGTAGGAGAGATGGGAGGCAATAGTGTTTTGGGGAGAATAGGTCAGTAGAAAGGGAGGCCCTGTCCAGGCAATAGGCATGCACAGCTTTGCAGCTTTGGGGCTGGGCTTGGTCACCTGGTGGGAGATGTGATGCATGGACCCATCTGGTTCAAAGGGCCAGAGGTGAGTGGATGGCTTGTCTGATTCATATAAATTTAGCTTCTTCTTTAAAAAAAAAAACCTCTCTCTCTCTCTCCGTGTATATATACATATATACATATATATATATATATATATATATATATCTATATCTCAAAGGAGCTCAAAATGGGATGTGGTCAATCTTCACAAGTGTAGACTGCAAGTTGATTGATATGGTTCAATTATTGGATACTTTTATTTTTTAATTAATTAATTTGTTTGTTTGTTTGTTTATTTACTTACTTATTTTTGGCCATGCTGTGCAGCTTGCGGGATCTTAGTTCCCCGACCAGGGATTGAACCCAGCCCCTGGCAATGAAAGCACGGAGTCCTAACCACTGGACTACCAGGGAATCCCCTATTGGCTACTTTCAGAAAAACACATATTTGCAGTACTCACTCTCACACCAAGAACAGAAAGTATGAAAGTTATATTGGGTCTGCTTGAAAGGCTTCGGGTCATTTACGATTTGTTTATTAAATATTAATGGGATTCTTGAGCCTTTAACTCTTTAGCTTTGTTTAGTTGGTTAATTGCATTTCACCTTTGAGAAAAGGTCTTGGGTGAATAATGACACCAGGACCCATATTCTTGTGTCTCTGAACCACAGGAAGACCCAGGCAATGGAAAAGCCAACTGAAGAAGCCTCAAAGACCAAGTTTGCTATTATTAGTAGATTATGGATTGAGAATGAAACTCACAATAATAATAGAAAGCTCCTCCATTAAAGGGATTTTTCAGAATCAAGGCACTGTGGTATCAGTGGAGGACGGAAAACACTGGACTTGAGGTAATTTGGCCACTTACTAGCTGTGTGGCTTTTGGGCAAGTTAGTTAACCTAGTTGAACACAAGCCCTGTACTGAGGAAGAAAGCAGTAACTGATCTGAAGGGCATTTGGGGGAATGAGAAGAGATTTAAGGAGGTATGTCACACATAGAACTCAGTCAGCACAATGCGCAGAATGCAGTAAATTCGTATTAAATGGCAGTAGTGCGGCAGAATTGATTACCTTCAAACCTGGTAGCAGGGGATAAAGAAAGTGATTATGTCTTTATGGGTCCCACTGAGTTGAAGGGGCCCTAGAAAAGAGAGTCAGGAAAGCCTGAGAACTGACTTCAACAAGCCCACATTTTTGGAATTAGCTTCTGTCTCTGCCCCAGTCAGAGAAAGATTGTGATCTATTCTGAGCTCCAAGAGCTGAGGGTGAGACGGATGGGAAGGTGGAACAGAGGTGGCAAGGCAGGTGGGCTCAGAGTGGCAGTAAGAAGCCAAATCTTGTGGTGGGAGTGGGTCAGGGGGTGTCCAAGTCTCAGACACTTCACCTTTGAGAAGCCAGAAGAAGCATCCAACAGAAGGGCACCATGCAGGAAGCTGATGTAGCAGCTTTATTACAGGGGAACGTTCTGCCTCTGCTGGTTTCTGCTTGAGCTCTGCTGTTGCATAATGATGGCAAGAAAGACCCTAGTAGACCAGAGTACAGGTAGCTGGTGATACTAGTGCGCCTGACCCTGTACTTTCATCATCCCAGTGGCTCCGGGCAAAGAGGTGGAGTCTTTTAGGGCCCAAATTGTTGGGTAGAGACAGAAGCAATTCCTCAAGACTGCTGAATGAAAATGCTGACAGCTCAGAGATGGTACCTTGGCTGACCAGAGAGGAGCGCATGCCTCCTCCCATTTTCTCCACCTGGACATACATCAAGAGTTAGACAATTAGGGGGGTCAAGTTGATCAGGGCTGGAAACCCTGTGTGACTGAGGTCTCCACTCACCACCCTCTCAGAGCAAACCTTAGAGGAACCAGCATTCTGGGACCCAGCTATATCCCACTCACAGCTAGGTTAGCAATCACTCATGGGTCAATTAATAGAAGGAAATTGGAAAGGAGTCCTAGAGGCTTTGATGGAGTTTAGGGGCACCTGATATCTTTTTTATTTTGAATCCTAAACTCGGGTTACTTTTGCCTATAAATGTTCTTCAAACCTGTATGTAGAGAGTTGATTTATTTGCCCAAGGCAAATTTGTGTGCACTTATAATTCAGCTAATACTTCTAGAAAGATAAACTTAAGTTTCTGATCTGGATAAATAATCATAAAACCTAGATTATTAAAATAATTAGGTATTGCCATTCTATTGCAAACTATATTTAGGACTAGAACATGAGTTCTATTTACTGAGTCAGATGCTGGCTTTGTGCTGGCATTTTGGTGCATTATGAATTTTCTGGGACATTGTCAGCTTTACATAGTCTGATAAATACATTCACTTTTTAAGACAGCTTTATTGGTATATTATTGACATAAAATAAAGCACATATATTTAAATATAAGATTTTATAAGTTTTGATGCCCGTTATCTCAACCAAGGTAATAAACATATCCATCACTTCCAAAAGCTTGCCTGTGTTTCTTTGCTTCCTTACCTCCCTGCCTTCATCCCTTCCTCAGGTAACTGCTTATCCACTTTCTGTCACTATAGATTAGTTTGCATTTTCTAGAGTTTTATATACATGAAATCACACAGTATGTACTGTTGTTTCTTCTCCCATCATTTACTCAGTATAATTATTTTGAGATTCATCCATGATGTTGCCTGTATCAATAGTTCACTCTGTTTATTGCTGAGTAGTATTCCAGTATAAGGATATACCACCTCTGCATATCCATTCACCTGTGAATGGGCATTTGGATTGTTTCCAGTGTTGACCTATTACAAATAAATCTTCCAAGAATATTGACATGCAAGTCATTGAAAGGAAATATACTTTTATTTCACTTGGGTAAATATTTAGGGGTAAAATAGCTGGATCATATGGCAAGCATATGTTTGGCTTTTTAAAACACTGCCAAACTGTTTTCCAAAATAGTTGTACCATTTTACATTCCCATCAGCAGTGTATAACAGTTCAACATCCTTGTCAGCACTTGATATAGTCAGTATTTTTTATTTTAACCTCTTTAAAAGGTGTGTAGAGGTATCTTATCATGGTTTAATTTATAGTTCCCTAATGGCTAATGATATTTAACATGCTTTCCTATTTATGCATATTTTTAATCTGTATATCTTAATAATACATATATTATTATATATATGATTGGCAAACATTTTCACCTAGTTCATGGCTTGCCTTTCATTCTCATTACAGTGTCTTTTGAAGGGGAAAAGATCAGTTTTTATGCAGTCAAATTTATCCATTCTTTCGTTTACAGATTATGCTTTTAGTGTCATATCTATGATATGGGGTATAAGATCAACACAGGTTTTCCTTATGTTTTCTTCTAGAAATTTTATAGCTTTAGGTTTTACATGATACACCTCTCCATTTATCTATTTCTTCTTTAAATTCCCTTAGCAATGTTTTGTAGTTGTCAATGTACAATCCTTGTACACTTTGTTAGATGGACTCCTGAATATTTCATCTTTTGATGCTATTTTAAATGGTATGTCAGTTCCTGATTGTTTATATAGAAATACACTTTATTTTTGTATCTTGATCTTAGATCCTGAAACTTTGCACTTTTTAGTTCCAGTAGCATTTTTTGTGGGTTCCATTGTATTTTCTATATAGATTATTATGTTGTCTGGTAATAAGGACAATTATAACTTCTTCTTTTTCAATATGGTTTCATTTGAATTCTTTATTTTCTACCTGATTGCATAGATTACACAGAATGCCCAAATACAATGTTAAGTGGAAGTGATGATAGATGATATTCTTAACTGTTCCTCGTCTTACAGACAAAGCTTTCAGTCTTTTACCTGTAAATAAGGTGATAGCTGTCAGCTGTAGCTGACAGCTGTAGCTGTCACCTTATTTTCATAGCTGCTCTTTATTTGATTGCAGAACTTCCTCTCTATCCTAGAATGCTGATCGTTTTGTTTACTTTAAATTTGGAATAGATGTTGGATTTTTAAAATAATTTTTCCATCTATTTAGATGCTCATATGGGTTTCCTTTCTTTTTTGTTTCTTTGTTAATATGGTGAATTATATTGATTGCTTTACTGATGTTAAACCAAAATCGCACTACTGGGATAAAAGTCACTTGATCATAATATTTTATTATTTTATTTTAAAATTTACTTTGCTAAAATTTTGTTTAGAATTTTTGCATCAATGTTCATAAGGGATATTAGTATGTAGTTTTCTTTTCTTGGAATGTCTTTGTCTGATTTTGAAGTAAGTATATTGCTAGCCTCATAGACTGAATTGGGAAGTATTCTTTCCTCTTCAAATTTCTGGAAGAAAATTCTGAATTAGTATTATTTCTTACTTAAACATTTGCTATAATTCACCAGTGCAGCAATCTAGGCCTGAAGTTTTCTTTGTGGGAAGGTTTTAAGCTACAAATTCAACTTTATTTAATAGATACAGGACTCTTCAAATTATCTATTTATTCTTGAATGAGCTTTGGTAGAATATATCTTTTGAAGAATGTGCTCTTTTCATCTAAATTGTTGAAATGGTTGGCATATCCTTTTGTTATCTATAGAATCTAGAATGATATTACCTCTTTCATTATGGTATGAATAATTTGTCTTTCTGTCTTTTCTCTCTCTCCTTCCTTTCTTTCTCCCCCCTTCCCTCCTTCCTTCCTTCCTTGCTTGCTTCTTTCCTTTCCTCTCTCTCTCTTTTCCCTCTCTCTCTCTCTTTTCCCTCTCTCTCTCTCTCTTTCTCTCTCTCTCTTTCTCTTTCTTCCTGATTAGTCTGTCCAGAGGTTTATCAATTATATTGATCTTACAGAACCAGCTTTTGGTTCCATTGTTTTTCTGTCTGTTTTTTGTTTGTTTGCTTTCAATTTTATCAGTTTCCTCTTCCTCATCTGTATTGTCTCCTTTCTTCGACTCAATTTATGTTTAAGGCACAAATGTTTAAAAGCATTATGTCTTCTTAATGAATTGACCCCATTTATCATTACGAAATGATCTTTATCCATGGTAATATTCTTTGCTCTGAAATCTACTTTATAGACTAATGTAGATATGACAGCATCCTTTTGATTAGTTTTAATACAGTATATTATCTTTCCTTTCTGTTTGTGTCTTTATACTTAAAGTGAGTTTCTTGTAGGCAACTTATATTTGAGTCTTACCTACCACTCCAAATCTAATAATCTCTGTCTTTTAATTGTGATGTTTATGCCATTTACATTTAATGTGATAATTGATAATTGGCTTAAATCCATTATCTTGCCATTTGTTTTCTATTTTTCCTCTCTGTTTTTTTGTTTCCTTCTTCCTCTTTTTCTGTCTTCTCTTGCATTAACCGAGTGTTTTTTACATTTCCTTTTTTAATCTTTCTTGTTACAAACATTCTTTTCAAGTATACACAGAATATTTACCAAGATCGACCATATTCTGGACCATAAAGCAAGTTTCAGTAAATTTAAAAGGAGTCAAGTCATACAAAATATGTTAGTAGTGTTTGATTTCTAATTATATTGGTACTATAATTATATATTATAGTACCATCTTATAGCATCAAAATCAGATCCTTATGGTCCATTCAATGAAGTTGACGTCTATATGTGTGGCAGATGCTTAGGGCCCCTTTGGTCTTGACACAGAAATGAGAAGCTAACAGAAGGTGGATTAGGAAGGGTTACTGAAAGGAGACATTAGAGGATATGGGTTTCTTTGATCTTGGATTTCTTTGATCCTCTGAAACACTGCTTCTGCAATGATTTTCTGCCAGTTAAGTATCAGGTGATTCAGATAGCTTCCAGGGAAGAATATAAAGGAGATTAGAATTATATGGAAAAGCCAAAGGAAACATTATTCAAGTCTATAAAATCCCCATGGATATGAAAAGGGTTACTGGGATTGCCCCACAGACCCCTGAAAACTATAACTATTTCTGCATTCTGCCTGTCTTTTCAATGTAAATACTGCAGGATAAAGGATTAGAACAAATGAGATGAGGTTTAGTTTTACATTTCACTCAGTTCAAATTTTAAGCTTTTTTGAATAAATGTATGGATGAAAAGTTGTCTGGTCAGGTAGATATGATAGCACAGATCCAAAGTATAGAATTGTCTATGGAATGACTGGTGAAATTAGGGGTGATTGATAACTGATTCAGAACTGGATTTCTATTGGTGTGACCTAATGAGACAGGTGTGATGTAAAAATAGACAATGCAGTTCTGGGTATGTTTTTGTAACTCATCACGAACCTTTGTGGCCAGTCCACCTCTAGGGAAGGCAAATGTAAACTATGAACATTTTTGATTTCAGTGATTAGATTTAGATTGGTCATTTAGCAGAAGTTAGGAAATACAAATATTTCTTCTGGGAAGTTGATAATAGCATGCACCTTGGCTTAAAACAGGCAACATTACCCAGTAACACAATCATTAAGCACAAAGACCTGCCTACTCCTTTTGCTGGTGCTTTCAGCTCTCCAACCCAGCTCTTAGGAGGTAGGAAATATGACAACAGGAATGCATCCACATTTTACGCAGCTGGCAGTACAAGGACATTTCATACACATGTGACCAGTTTCCATTCAGTGGAGATCTAATCTCAGTATCTTTGGATTCTTTTCCATAGTTCATTACGTTCTAATCAGTTATGGCTCTTATGAAAAAGAACTCCTCTGAGACTCTCAGAGTAGAACAAATCCATAAATCAAACACAATGGAATTTTATTATTGTTTTCTTTTTGTTTTTCTCTCCTGCCTGCACATCTCTCTCCACTGGCTTGGAAAAGAGATGAGCTATAAAACATCTAGGCTAGTGCAAACCACCTGCTTGGGAATATTTTCAGCCAATATTATGGAGAAGCATTGGGACCAGAGAACTATGCCCCATCCAATGCAATCTGTTATCTCATTTATTCTTAGAGAGAAC
Organism: Balaenoptera borealis; assembly: GCF_965194805.1. Taxonomy (NCBI): domain Eukaryota; kingdom Metazoa; phylum Chordata; class Mammalia; order Artiodactyla; family Balaenopteridae; genus Balaenoptera; species Balaenoptera borealis. The sequence goes on from NC_138872.1 coordinate 77,632,414, forward strand.
TTCTCATAGATATTTTATCAACAACACCTTCGGCTACCCCGTAAATTCAGGCATCAGAGGCCAATTACATAAAGTAGATGTAAAAGATATGGAACACAGAATTTCCGAATCTGATACAACCTGTCTCCCCTCTTTAACATCCCTATTTCTAGATAAAACTTATTGGCCTACAAAAACAAAAAAAGTGTTTCTAAGTAAATTAATTGTATAAACACAAGTCCCTGGAGAATGATTAAACTATTTAGGAGACAAACAACTCTTCAAGCTTTGCAGAAGTACTGCTTCTTTAAAAAAAGAGTCATGCTTATCACAGATGTCTCATCTCTTCATTAAAGCAGATCCCCTAAGGATCTTTGCTAGCAATGTTTTGTTGACCCAATTCCAATGACTCTATGCATTTGAAAAAAAATTACATTCATTTTGAAATATCCGGTAATCCATAATCCCAGAATAATGATTTTATTGAGTTGGTTTGACATTACAGCTTCAACTTTTACTGACAGGATGGAAGAAATAGCTTTATTATTATAAAATCCAAGATTTTCTTCAGAACACCTTCCACTTACTTCTCAGTGTCATAGAGATGATAAATTTACTTTAGAATTAATTGATGGCAAACATTTAGTTCTCCTGAAGGATTTATATCAAACTTCCTTGTGGACAGTGAAAGGTATATAAGGAGCATGTTTTCTTTTTTGCTCTGGTCACAAGTGATTTGAGAGCCAATTTCACAGCTAAACTATATGTTTAAACAGTCTCTCCAGGAGATTCCTGGGCATGGGAAAGTTTGGAAAAGCACTGCTCTGCATTATTTTATGACAACATCTTTACTAGGGTATTTTCTTCACTCTTCTTAGGGGACAAAATTTGGCGATTCAAATCTGATGCTGTCACGCCACTATCTTTTAAAGCTACTTGTTATGGACTGAATGCGTCCCCTCATAATTCATATATTGAAGTCCTAACACTCTGTCCTTGGAGATTGGATCTCTAAGGAATTAATTAAGGTTAGATGAGGTCATAAGGGTGGAACCCTGATCCTATAGGATTAGTGTCACTTTAAGAAGAGACACTAGAGAACTCCCACCCCAACACCCCATCTCCTCCCTCTCTTTCTCTATTTCTTTCCCTTCCTGCACACAAAGAAGAGGTCACGTGACCACACAGTGAGATGGGTGGCTGCCTACAAGCTAAGAGAAGAGACCTCAGGATGAAACTTACCTTGCTGGCACTCTGGTACCTTGATCTTGGACATTTCAGCCTCCAGAACTGTAAAAAATAAATTTCTGTTGTGTAAGCCACTCAGTCTGTGGTATTTTGTTATGGCAGTCCAAGCAAACTAATGCACTACAGTACTTTAAATACATTTCATGCTGGACAGTAACAAGTTAAGAGTTAGAATATGAGGATTTTATTTTTAGTTCAATTATTGTCTTATCATTTAGCCTTAAATTCACTTTTCCACTTCATTCACCTCAGTGATTTGCAAGGTATCTGAATTAGACAATAACTTTAATGAGCTTTATTTCTTTTGTGTGTATAGATTCTTCAGGGTTGGAAGAGAGCTTAATAATCATCCAGGAAAAACATTTCATTTTATAAATGAGAAAACTCAAGTCTAGAGAGCTAATTGATCATAGGAACGAGAGCAAAGCCCATATCCCTGGACACTCAATCCTGTTGATTGTTTCCTGATGCCAACATATGGCACCAGCTCCACGTTCTTGATTGCCTACAAGCTAGCTGGTTAGAAGACAGCTATATTCAATCCCATTCCATTATTCAGTGTGACTTGTCTTATGTGGAACCCTAGCCACAATGTAATTACACTGTGATTTACATTTTAAAAAGGAAGTCCAACAGACCTAAGTTCACATTTGGCATTGTCCCATAATAACCGTGTGACCAGGGCAGGTGCCCAGCTTTTATGAAGTTCAGATTCTTGTCTGTAATAGAGAGGAAGCAATACCTGTGTCATGAGTTGCTTGTGGGAATTTAGTGGATCATTCTCATGAAGCACCCAGCATAGTGTCTGGGGTGTTCAATAGATGTTGGTTCTCTGGACCACGTATCTTCTTTTCTTATACAAGCAGCTATTAGCAAAGGGTGAACTTTTACTTGAGTTCCTGTCTGGTCACTTTCTTTCCTATCAGTATGGTTTTAAAGAGCATTACCTGACTGGCCTTTGAAGAAGTAAAAGAAGGACAGAGAATCTGCGATAGACCTGCTAGTGACTGCAGTAGTCGAGATTGAGAATCAGGGGATAATTGCCAGGAGAAGGAAGGAGGGGAATTAAAACTCAGATTGGAAAGTCCCTGTATGAGATGAACTCATAAGCAATCTGAAGGTCAGTCACTTACACATGGAAAAAGAACGGGAGCAGGAAAATGAATTTCTCTTAAGTGATGGGGCTCTGGATGTGATTTATGAGGGAGCTCAAACTGAGGATTATTTGATAAGCTGACTGCATGGTGCCTTGGACCTTTGATGAGGCAGTTGCATAAAGGCATGTGATTCGAACATGCCATGAGACAGAAGTTAAATGTAAAGCACAGGAGTAGCTGCTGCTTTTTTATTAATTTACAAAAGTTCAAGTCATGTGCAAGTTCTCAGATTTGGTTCGAAGCAAATAAATCTATTATCTTGAGGTGAGTTGCAATTCCCCAGGAGAGAATGTAACTCCTGAATTAATATTTTTTCATATGCTAGAAAGATATTTTTTCATTTAAATTTTGATCAAAATACTAGATGCCTATGTTTTTAAAAAATCAAATAGTTCAAAAGTTATTTAACAAAAAAGGAACAGGCTTCACCTTCCGATCCCCAGTTCCTAACCAGAGAGGCTACAACTTTTTCAGTCCTCCTTTTATTGTTTCTCTTCCAGATAATATGTTTATAATAATAGGTCATAACTTATCAGTTGTAAAGCATATATGCTGACTTGCTAATATAAAAGAGGAAAATCTTGGTCACTTTATCTTCCCTCTTCCTTCCAGGGTCACTGTACGTAGAATACATGACTCCACATAGAATACAGCAGGAACTCCGCAAGTCCTAATTTTTGATAATTATAGTTTGTGTTTTTATCTTGGTTCTGCTTATAATTTTAAATGATATATTTAAACCTCTGTTTCTTCTTGCATCAACATTAGCAGATGCCTGAATTTATACCATCAAAGTTGGGCCCTTTAGCAATCACATCCTTTTCTTTATTTCCTCTCCATCTCTCCCTCCATTCTCCAATTTCTATAACCTAAAACATCACTTTTATATGGTGAAGATCAAGAACTCAATCATGGTGTTCGCTAACCAAAGTGAGGGCTTCTTTACTTTTTTCTATAGGTTAATTCTAAAACTTGGAGTTTTGTAAATTAATATATTATGTGTGTCCACACACACATAATATATTATATATATTATTATATTATTATATATTATATATATATATACACATATGTCCTATCCTATCACGACTATGTACCATTTTCAGCCTGCAGAGCCCTATAATATACTAAGGTTATGTTTCCTTCTCGGGAATAATGCCACTAAAGAGAGAAGATTCCTTGAATGTAGATTAAATAGATTTCTCTCTCTCTTTCTTGATGACTCTATTAATGGCTCAGAAACAGTCGCATTTTATTTTGCCTCATATTTGGATCCTGAGTTTCTTCCCCCAACTTGGCGTTCCTTCCTTCCTTGTTTCTTTCCTTCCTTCCTTCCTTTTTTCCTTCCTTTCTTTTTCCTGGTGATAAAACAATAATATGTCTTTACTGTACCCTCAGGCTTGTCCAGTCCATCAGCAATTCCATCTATTAGAGCATCCAGTTCCTTTACTGGAAACTTGCTTCCCTGGATCCCTTCAAACTCCCTTTCCAATCTCATTCCAGCTGCCTCCTGGCTTCCATCTTGGAACTTCTATTTTTTCTACCCTACGAAGAAAAGCATGGAGGGAAGAGTTAAATGGCATATCTGTTCCAAGGACAAGTAAATGCTCAACTAAGTTCTTTGCTCTGTTCCTCCTCTCACTGCCTACTTTTATTCTTCCAGACCTCTAGTATAGAGTCTGTCCTGGGTTATTCTCAGAAGGCCAGCTTCTCCACCACTGTATCCTTTCCTTAGCATATTGTGAGCTGAGGCTTTCTCGGTTTTATCCATCAACGTACCTTTTATCTGACTTTCATCTTCTCATAATGTATTGAGACCTCTCAGCCTCTAATGATAGCATTCCACTTGCATGCCCCTTGCCTCGATTTCATGGGTATTCTTTATATTTTATTTGGATTTCTCTGGTGTCTCACGGGCAGAGTTGGTGGTGGTCAGTTTGTCTCCCTGATGGGGAGAAAACAGAAGCTAGTGACAGGTGTTGAGTAGAGATGAATGAGCTTGTCAGGTGAGGAGCTGGTCAGGTCCTGCTTATTTTATTGATTCCAGACTCCTTTTACTGTTTCTGTCTTGTTCCCAGCCTTCCTCTGGCCACTTTTCTAGTCACTTGTTCATGGAGCACACAGAACATGAAGTGAGCGAACGTTGGGGGAATTCCTCTTGCCACGATTGCTATTATTATTTTTTTAATTTTATTGGGGTATAATTGTTTTACAATGTTGTGTTAGTTTCTACTGTACAGCGAAATGGAGTTCCCTGTGCTATACAGCAGGTTCTTATTAGTTATCTATTTTATACATATCGGTGTATATATGTCCACGATTGTTGTTATTTTGTTCTATCATCAAAGTTAACATTCCACTGACAACGGGAAACTGGTGATTAACAAAAATCATGCCTGTCTCCTGAAAGTACAGTTAAACATTTGTATTAATTAAAAGTCACTTGGAGACACTTGAAAAAGTGGGCAAGTTTGTTGCTTTGCATGGCAATGAGTAGAGCATGGGTTTTTAAATAGTTGTTCAACAAGAAATATAAATGTGTATGAAGATTGTCCTTTTTTGTTGGGTGGGGAGGGGAGGGGTGGGCGAGTTGCCAGGGCTGCTTTTGGTGCAGAATTCTGAGAATCAAAGTGGAGATTCACCTGTGCTGGAGACACCAAGAGAACCAGAAGGTATACATGGTGGGAAATACAGTCATCTTGGGTGCCAGTTTGTGTGGGTCCCTTACACGGGCATGTTATGAAAATAAAAGGGGTCAGTGTAAAGTAGTAAGTCCCAGGGTCCTTGAGTCACTGACTATTTTCTTCCTTGGTGCCTCCCTGCCTCTACTGTGCCTAGGTCTCCAAGGAGGGGGCATCTTACAGTGAACAGAGTTCAGGCTTTGGACTCTAGACCTTCACTGTCTTCACTAGCTGTTTCATCTTGGGCAACTTTCATAAGTTCTCTGTTCTGTGGTCCCTCATCTGTGAAACAGGAAGTGAGGATAAAATGATGAGGGATGAGGGAAAGTGATCACCATTAAAAATGGTCACTAACACTCAATGAGTGTTTTAGGGTGGGAAATAGAAAAATAGAAGAAAAAGCATGGTCTAGATCCAAAAATCACTCAGAAAAAGACTCTACACCTCATCTTTTAAGTTTCCTAGAATGATGGGTGATACCTCGGACTGGGTTGGCTCTGGACACTGGATCTGAACTTGCTCTCTAGAGACCTCTTCTAGAGCTATTAGCTTGGGGAGGTATTGATTAGTTGTTCCTTCAGAACAGCAGGGTTATATCGTTTTGACCTTTCAGGGTCTCTCTCCCTCACGTGGCTGGGGGTAGTGTGAGGTGAGTGAGATGTGCAGAGGGTAAGGAGTGGCTTACGTCTCAAGGTGACACCTAGTCCAGGACCAATATCACCTCGCTAGGACGCCCAAATCCCCCCTGTCCTCAGCACACACAGGTCTGTGTTCTTGTCATTTGTACGAGCTTCCGCTCGTAACAAAAGGAAGGACCGTTTCACAAATAGGTCCTAGTGTCCAACAAAGACAGAGCTCTTTCTATTTATTTGAAGCTTTTAAACAACTTAAAAACAAATTTCTGGGACTTCCCTAGAGGTCCAGTTGTTAAGACTCCACGCTTCCAATGCCAGGGGCACAGGTAGAATCCCTGGTCAGGGAACTAAGATCCCACATGCCGCGTGGCGTGGCCAAAAACAAAAACAAAACACCAAATTTCAGGTTCGACATTGACTCGTGCTGTGATGACTTTGGGCAAGTTGCTTAACTCTTCTGTGCCTTGGTTGGGGATAAAATGGGGATAACAGGACTGTGGTGAGGCTTGCACGAGTGAATGGCTGTGACGTGTTTAGCATCGTGCCTGGCACTCAAAAAGCGCTCAGAGTGGCAGCTGCCTAATAAAGGCGACTAACAAGTCAACCTCCTTCTAGAGAATTAGGTTTCCAACCCTGACCCTTAAGATTGCTGGGTGATTCCCTATAATATTATGGAAAATTCCACTTCAAAGTAAGAAGGAGCTGACTTTTATTGTCCACGTGCTATGTGACTGGGGATATCTAGAAGCTTCGCCTGTGCCCGCTTCTTTCCTCCCATAAGAGGTAAGACTGATTTTTCTAAGGAGGAGCCCAGATTTTGAGAAGTTAATCAAACCCTCCAGACCTCATTTTACAGAACAGGAGGCACAAAAAGGCAAAGGAGCCACCCTATGTACGAGTGCCTGCCCACGCATGTGGTCTTGCTGGTCACACCAATTTCCTGAGTCACATTTTGGAAAATGGATCTATTGAAAGAGTTTGGGTAGGGGGGATGCCACTTGGAGGAATGCGGGAGAATAGTTCCCAGCTTCACCATTAAATGACATCCCTTTTGCCAACTCCTACCGTCCAGGACAGATGGCCTGCCTTTCCTATAGGACCCAGGCAAGGTCTCCAGCCCAAGCAAAAATTTAGACACTTGTAGGCACAACTCTGTGTTGTGTGTGTGTGTTTGGTGTGGGGGGGGGGGGGTGGAAAGAGAGAGAGAGAGAGAGGGAGAGAGAGGTAAGTCATTAAAGAAGTGGTTCAGCTAAATAAAGGATCTCATTTTGTGTGCTATTTTTATTCCTCAAATGTCTGCCTTCCTCTCCCGCCTTGAGGTTCCTACTGAAATCTGACAATCGGAGTTGAACTTCTCTGTCAGCTTCCATTAGGCAAATCAAGCAGGAAAAAAGAGAGCGGGAGTCTGGCTTTGGCAGGGAGCTGATTCAGCAGTGATAATCTGCTGGAGCTGGTGGGGGCCAGCTACCAAAGGGTTTAATTAGTCAGCGAGGTGCTGTCTCCACCCCTGGCCTCTCCTTCCTCTTCCCTCCACCCTCCAGCCTCTGAGATGAATCTCTTTCCCTGCCTTCTCTGCCTCTAATTTCTGGGAATGTAGCTGGAGCAGCACATAGCCGGGGGTGTCCTTCAAGGACGTTTCCTCCAGGGGGACGGATGGCTTGCATTGGCTGTCTCCCTCCCTCCATCTCTTGGCTCACCTACTGTGAGCAAGAGTTGACCCCTCCTGGAAAAACTAGGCTGCAGTGGGGCTAAAGCCACAGCAATTTCTTTCCCAGGGGACTAAAAAGCACCCCATCTCCCTCTCTGATCCCGCCTTCATCTTGCCTCCTATATTGGTCATGCAATCATTCATTCAAAAACAAAATTACTGTGTCCATACTGGGTGAAGCATTCTGGCTGAGACGGGGGTAGGATTCAGAGATGAGGTCTCTTCCCTCAAGGAGCGTAGTATCTAGAAGGGGATGCTGAATGGAAAGAGGGGAGAGGAACAGGAGACAGGTGGTCGTGGTCTAGAAAAGTTAATTGGGGCCAATGGACCACAGCCAGCCAAAGGACAAGATGGAAAATAATATGTGAAATAAGGTTAAGAGATCTGGGAGCTCTGGGAGTTTGGAGGAGAATGACCCACTTCTAGAAAAGAACACTTCAGGAAGTGTCCTTGGAACTGGGTTTTCAAGGTTGAGTGAGATTTCACTCAACCAAGGGATGTTCAATTCACTCAAGGGATGTTCAATCCCTTGAACATCAGGTAGAGAGGGGCAGCTGCTGATCTCCCATGGGAAGCTGGTAACATCTCAGAACATCTCACACTCCATCTTGGAGATCACTAACGTTCTTCAGCTATAACCGCTCCCCTGAGCTCTGCCCCACCTCCTAGCCTCAGCCACTCCTGCCTCTTCAACTGCTCCAGCGTCACAGCTGGACACAGCCATGGTGCCCCTTCTCCTGTCGCCATCCTTGCCAACGTCAGGTCACCGAGTTGATGTCACTTCTGCAGGCTTCTTGCAGCTCCTCCATGCCAGTTATCCACACTGAGGCTGGGAATGGTCCTCTCCACAGCTGTGATGCTGTGATGCACATCTCCTTTTCATTCTCTTCATTCGGTGGCTCAGTTTCTTACAGCACCGTGAGTTTCCTAGAATCTTACAGTCACTCTCTTTAGGATTTTGCATCAGTTCTCCAAAGATGAGGTTCAAAGATGATAAGAGCTACACCAGCCTGAAAAACACTTCTGCCTCGCTACCAAAAAACCGTCATCTCGGGTCTGTGTCCCACGCCCAGCATCTTTATGATGTGGTCTGGGGGGCGGAGGCTCGGGAAGGTGCTCTGCTTTCCAATTGCGTTTGAGTAATCTCAGTCTCGAGTGGTCATAGTCCCAAGGACGCTTATCAGTCTCTACCCACCAAGCCTATAAAATCTTCAGGCAAACTGTGCCACTGGTGGGTGGTTGCTTTGTCAGGTACTTCCAGTTCTTGTGATATGCCCTGCTCAGGGCTACTATCTCTCCATTTAATTGAATCAAACTAAGCTGTGGGGTGACTAGGATTCATTGGAGACCTAGCCACAGAGGCTGGGTTCTCTCACTTCTCATATGCCTTCTGGAAATGCACCCAAACGTGTGCACACGCACACACACACACGCACACACACACACAAGACAAGACTGCTGCTTCTTCCTCATGGCAACTTTCAGCTTTTCAAAGGCAACAATCATTTGTTTCCATTCCCACCTCATCAATTCCAGGCTACACATTCCAATTTCTGCTGCGTGCAATCATGCATCGATGCACACAGGTGGAAAGGTGAGGGCCCCCCGCACCTCTTGTCTCTTCCAAATCCCTTCCCCACACCATGCTACTGCTTATTCTCTGGGGTGTTCAATCCCTTTCTCCAAACAACTGTGGAGATTAACCTAGCTCTGCAGGTCTTATGATATATTTTTAAGCATAAATGAGATAAGCTGTGATAAGGAGTTCAAAAAGCAGAAAGCACTAACAAATGTGAAAGATCAATGTTATCATTAAAAACTTGGCAGTCTTCAGGGTAGAGATGGCTATTCCAAGACAATGCTGTCTCTAGGTACCTGGATGGTGGCTCCTAGAGGATTTTGACCTTGAATTAATGTCACTAACAATGCAGAGGAAAGAGCAGAGTCTTGATGCAACCCCAACTACGCGACCAGCAAGCTGCTAGCCTCAATGCCCCTGTCTGTAAACTGGGAACAAGTGGCGCATCTTGCAGTGTGTTCATGAGGGACTGCAAGAAAAAAATAGGTGAACCTGCCTGGTCAGAGCAGTTGAGCAGCTGCCAGGCTTCATTGGAGAATGGGTTCCTTTCGTAGCAACCCAACGATGAAAGGAGGGAAAGAATGAGACTCCAAATAAAGCCCTGCCTGTATTCTGAGAATAATCACTGAACTTGGGGCACTCATTAGACAAGCCAGGGTCTGTTTGGTCTTTCAGCTCAAATAAAAGTCTGAGACACAGGGATATCATTATCATGTGTAGCTCATCAGAAGTAAATTCAGCGTTTGCAGGTAAATAGAATAAATCTCAATGAGGGTCCCTTGGAGGAGGGTGCCCCAGCAGCAGGCAGTATACACGAGGTGGTGGAAGTGGGTCGCTCGTCTGAGAGGACAGCCTCAGAAGCCTGTGCCTGGGCAGAGTGGGACATTTCCATTTTCTTTCTCTGCATGAATCCGGATTTTGGCTGCCCTGGGCAAGCATACAGAGGGAGACAGAGGAGAGGGATGGGCCTCAACACAGCAGTGTGCTAGCAAGAGCCGGGGACATTTTTACCCTGCCATCCGCTCTGGCTACACAAAATGAGTGCGAATTATGGGGGCCCGCTGAGCCTTTGATTTCCCTAGGCTGCCATCCCAGCAGCCACTTTCCTGGAAATTAAGTGCGTGTTTCATCTGCTTGCAGAGGGAATGACAGTTACGTGTTTGCCTGTCACTCTGCCACCAGCGGTCCATCGCAGCCCCTCCTCCCTCCCCAGTTCTAAAGTAGCCCTTTCAAAGGACACACGCGTCCCTCCTCTGGAGGCTGGCTGGGATCTGGAAGTCTTCCAATTAGAGATGCTGCTTCTTTCAAAGGACAGGACTTAGGTGGAAGAAAGCAGTTAGGGAGAAGGTTTTTTGTCCGTTTCATTTATGTGAGTTATTGTTTCCTTTTTCTCTCTTCTCTTCTCTCCTTCCTCTTTTCCCCTCTTTTTTCTTCTCTCCTTCCCTCCCTTTCTTTCTTTTCTGATGGGAAGTTTAAAAAAAGACTACTATTTTTTTTCTGCCAACAAAGTGAGCTTTCTAAAGTGGCTCTTCTGGAACTTAAGCATTCAGGTAAATCACCCGGGGGTCTTGATGAAATGCAGATTATGATTCGGTATGTCTGGGGTCTGACCTCAGATTCTATAGTTCTTACGAGCACTCAGGTGATTCTGATGCTGCATGAATCACAGGGTCCATGAACCACACTTGGAGTGGCAAGAGTCTAATCACCCATGTGTCATGTTATTTCCCCAATCGAAAACCCAAGGTAACTCCCTGTTGCCTGTAGAATGAAGTCTAGACTCTAGAAATCATGAAAGGCCTTTCAGCTTCTGGTCATTCACTCATTCATTTATTCAGTTAGTCAGCAACATTTATTAAGTGCCTCCTAAAGGCTGAAGCCCAATATTCCTTTCCAGCCCCATCTCCTACCACTCCCAGCCATGGCTTCCGCGTCCTGCCCATCTTCACCTCCCAAACATCACGACTTCCCACTTCTGTGTCTTTACCTCAAGCTCTGCTTTCAAGCCCTTTCCCCTCTGTTCTATTTTTCAAATTGCTCCTGACCCTTCAAGATGCCCTTTAAATGTTGGCTCCGCTGAGAAGCCTTCCCTAAAATCCTCCAAACACTTCTTTGAGTATCTCAAGGAATCATGTACAAAATCCCGGCACAGCACTTGTCACCTTGTAAGGCAATGCTGGGGTTTTGTGTCTGTAACCTCCATTAAACGGGGATTTTCTTAAGAGCAGGGCTAGCATTTTTCTTTCCTTCTGTCTGCCCCTGGCACCAGCCAGAAACAGTCAGATGCTCAGTAAAGTTTGATAAATGAACGAGTGAATATTAGGAAAGAAGAGGTACCAACTCCCTTCTTGTCCTCTGGTGGAAACACACATACCTAATATGAAGAAGGCTTAGAAGAAACAACAGAAATGTATAAATTGTTCTCAAAGTTTTATAAAATAAACTTGTATTTTTGAAAAGTTCTAGATTTACAGAAAAGTCATAAAGATAGTAGTATAGAGAGTTCTCATATATTTCACACCCAGTTTCCCTTATAATTGATATCTTACATTAGTAAGGTATATTTGTCACAATTAATGAACCAATATTGCTACATTATGGTTAATGACATTCCACACTTTACTCCGATTTCCTTTGTTTTTACCTAATGCCCTTTTTCTGTTCCAGGATCCCATTGTAATAATCAACCTTGATAGTCTGTAATTGATGATTTGACATCTTGAAATCACGGGCCAAAACTGTTGACGTCCCTACCACCCCTGTGGTTTTACAGCACACAGAAATCATATTACTAACCTTCCAACACAAACTCCAACATCTGTGTTTGCTTCCTGCTCGGTAGGGGACATCCCCACCAGACAACTCCCCACCACTTCTTTATTTAGTAGTAAGGACTCTGGTCTACACTTTCCTCTCATTCCTTCTGCTTCCTGAATGACCCTGGTGCTTCCTCGTGTGGTCCTGTATGACGGGCGTGCCCCCTCCTCTTGGGAATTGTAAGACATAAACTCTTCTTCCAAAGCAGCTGTCTCCATGTCTGTCATCTTACCACACCTGATTAAAACAAATCCCAGGTACATTTCAAAACAATTGGTGCGGCCAGCCAGGTGGCTCAGTGACCGATAGTGATGACATGCCTCTAAACTGCTCTTGGCTTACAAGCTGAATTTGTAGAATGACTGGCACCAGCTGTAAGGGCACCGTGGGCTATTGACATTTTGCATTTTAGCCACCACTGCCTTTTGCTGTGTCTGCTGAATTCTACTTTGGTTTGCCCCATTGAATTTTTGTAGGACCTGAAGGGAGAAATCCCAAGACTCCTGCATAGCTTAGGGTAGCTGTAGGCTGGGCAACTTTCCCAGCTGGCACTCGTAAGATGCTTAAGATGTGTGTAGTGTCTGGGCAAAGGTGGCCGGGGTCACTTAGGGTAATTGGGTGGCTGATAAGACAAAGGCACCTCCCAAGGGAGTGGGAAAGGCTTTCTCAAGGTGTTGGGGGTGGATGTGATCCACAGACCAAGCAACACAGGAAGGCCAGGCCTACCCACAGGATTGCTGTAGACTGGGCATTGTGTCCACTCTTCTTCAAATTACTTAGGTGACACCCCCCCCCCCAACTTTATCAAGGGAGTTTCACACATTTGTAATTTAGTTCACTTTTTTCATCACATTCTACATTCTATCCTAGGATCCCCTGACCTCCTAAATGATTCTTTTTACTTGCATACATTATGGTTCACTCTGTGTTGTAAAGTTCTATGAGTTTTAACAAATATATAGTGAGTGTCATGCATGAACCATTATAGTTTCATACAGATAAAAAATTCCATGTGTTTCATCTGTTCAGCCCTCCTTCCTTCCCCTATGCCCCTAGCAACCACTGATCTGTTTACAAGCCATAGTTCTTCCATTTCTAGAATGTCATATAAATGGACTCAGACAGTATGTAGCCTTTTCTGACTGGCTTCTTTTACCTAACAATGTGCATTTAAGATGCGTTCATGTCTTTTTGTGGCTTGCTAGCTCATTCCTTTTTATCGCTGAATAATATTTTATTGTATTGATGGACCACTGTTCGTTTATCCACTCACGTATTGAAGGACATCTTAATTGCCTCCAGTTTTCAGTGATTAGGAATAAAGCTGCTATGAACATTTGCATGCAGGTTTTTATGTGGACATATGTGTGCAGATTAGTTGTGTAACAAATTTAATTTTTACCAATAAACATTTAGTGAGGGGTAAATATTTAAACACTTTGCTCAAAGCTGCTTGAATGACCTATGATTCTGGGTACGTAAAGAGAATTCCAAATCACTCTTTCACTGTGTTACCCCAGGAGTAGAATAATAGATCTAATAGTTGTCCAAGGAAGGAGAAATAAGTTATATAAATTATGTGAGAGGATTTGGTCTTGAATGCCCAGGGGGACACAATAGTTTAATTCATTAGTTACCTGGTTATTTTGAAATTAGCTATTTAGGAAGCAGATTTGGGGGGGTGGTGTTGAAATCTAGTAAGTGATTCTTAAAATCAATTGTTCCTATAAACCCAAACTGGTTTGGAAATTGGCAGCTGACATCATTTATTGTCAAGTAATATGGCTCTTCTCTACTGAACTAATTTCCCCTGCAACCAGTCTGTCTCCTCCATGTCTTATGAATGCATTCCTTTCTTCCAACCATTTATCAACCTGTTATACCCACTCCAGGCCCTTCTCCTCTCCCCTTACTAATCCGACGCTGACTAAATCCTTCAGGATTTGGTTCCATCCCACCTTCTGTCATTAAATCATCTTAAATTGTTTTATTCTCAATGTCGCCTTCTTTTTAATTACATACCACACAGGTTGGCCCTTCTGTTAAATAATTGATGAATTAATTAAACATGTATTCAGAATCCACTATATTCCAGACTTTTTGCTTAGTCTTAGGTGACAGAGAATGTTTTCATAAATGGCCTGTACTCACTTTTACTTTTCACTTCTGTATCTTGCATTTTAGTTTTCTTTTGCAATGAAATGAAGTGATTTCCATGGGTAGGAATATCTTTTTCTCCTGCATCTTCAAAAATACCCATAATGGAGATGTGTGCGTTATAATAATGGCTAACATTTATTGAGTGTTTATTAAATGTTGGCACTGTTAAAAGCTTTACATATATCCATACATGTCTTCATAGCCTCTCAACATGCTTACCATATAATTGTCTCCATTTTACAGGCTAAGAGCCTGGGTCAGAGAACGTTAAGTAGTTTGTACCAAATTATACAGCGATTAAGTGGCATAACCAGGATTTGAGCTCAAGCAGCCTGACACAGAGCACTTGGTCGCTCCCATTTCCATTCCCCAGCTGCACATACACAACTATCTTAATCACTATGCCCTACAGTCTCTGGCCAAAAAAGTGCTCAACACTGGATGATTTTTCAGTTTGTAATTCTTCATGGAATCAGTCATGTGCAAACCCCACTGTGACTTGTACACATAAGCCCATAAAAAAATAACATACTCAAGAAAATGAGAAAAGAGGCCATGGACTGGGAGAAAATATTTGCAAAAGCCACATCTGCTAAAGGACTGGTACCCAAAATATACAAAGAACCCTTAAAATTCAACAATAAGGAAACAACCTGATTAAAAAAATGGGCCCAAAACCTTATTAGACACCTCACCAAAGAAGATATGCAGATGGCAAATACAGACACACCTCATTTTATTGTACTTCACTTTATTGTGCTTTACAGATATTGTATGTCTTAGAAATTGAAGGTTTGTGGCAACTTTGTGTCAAGCACGCCTATCATTTTCCTAACAGCATTTGCTCTCTTTGTGTTTCATTTTGGTAATTCACACAATATTTCAAATTTTTTCATTATTATTACATTTGTATGGTGATCTGTGATCAGTCATCTTTGATGCTACTATTGTAATTGTTTTGGGGTGCCATGAACTGCATGCAAATAAGATGGCTAACTTAATGGATAAATGTTGTGTGTGTTCTGACTGCTCCACCCACTGGCCGTTTATCCATCTCTCTCCCTCTTTTCAGGCCTATCTATTCTCTGAGACGCAACAGTATTGAAATTAGGCTAATTAATAACCCTACAATGGCCTCTAAAGTGTACAGGTGAAAGAATCACATGTCTCTCACTTTAAATCTAAAGCTAGAAATGATTAAGTTTAGTGAGGAAGGCATGTCGCAAACCAACATAGGCTGAAAGCTGGACCTCTTATACCAAATAGTTAGCCAAGTCGTGAGTGCAAAGGAAAAGTTCTTGGTGTAAATTTAAAGTGCTACTCCTGTGAATACACAAATGACAAGAATGCAAAACAGCCTTACTGCTGATATGGAGAAAGTTTTCGTGGTCCAGATAGAAGATCAAACCAGCCACAACATTCCCTTAAGCCAAAGCTTAATCCAGAGCAAGGCCCTAATTCTCTTTAATTCCAAGAGGGCTAAGAGAGGTGAAGAAACTGAAAAGTTTAAAGCTAGCAGAGTTTGGTTCATGAGGTTTAAGGAAAGAAGCCATCTCCATAACATAAAAGTGCAAGGTGAAGTAGCAAGTGCAGATGTAGAAGATGCAGCCAGTTATCCAGATGTTCTAGCAAATATAATTAATGAAGGTGGCTACACTAAACAACAGATTATTCCATGTAGACAAAGCAGCCTTCTATTGGAAGAAGAAGCCATCTAGGGTTTTCATAGCTAGAGAGGAGAAGTCAATGGCTGGCTTCAAAGCTTCAAAGGACAGGCTGACTCTCTTGTTAGGGGCTAATGCAGCTGGTGACTGGAAGTTGAAGCCATTGCTCATGTACCATTCTGAAAATCCTAGGGCCCTTAAGAATGATGCTAAGTCTACTCTGCCTGTGCTCTGTAAATGGAACAACAAAGCCTGGCTGACAGCACATCTGTTTATAGCATGGTTCCCTTAATATTTTAAGCCCACTGTTGAGACCTACAGCTCAGAAAAAGAAGATTCCTTTTAAAACATTACTGCTCATTGACAATGCACCTGGTCACCCAAGAACTCTTATGGAGATGGAGAAGGACATTAATGTTTTCATGCCAGCTAGCACAGTATCCATTCTACAGCCCATAGATCAAGGAGTAATTTCGACTTTCAAGTCTTATTATTTATGAAATACATTTTGTAAGGCTGTAGCTGACATAGAGAGTGATTCCTTTGATGGATCTGGGCAGAGCAAATTGAAAATCTTCTGGAAAGGATTCACTATTCTAGATGCTATTAAGAACATTTTTGGTTTATGGGAAGAGGTCAAACTCAACATTAACAGGAGTCTGAAAGAAGTTGATTCCAACCCTCATGGATGACTTGAGGGCTTCGAGATTTCAGTGGCAGAAGTAACTGCAGATGTGGTGGAAATAGCAAGAGAACTAGAATTAGAAGTGGAGCCTGAAGATGTGACTGAATTGCTGCCATCTCATGATAAAACTTTCATGGATAAGGAGCTGCCCTTTCTGGATGAGCAAAAGCAGTAGTTTCTTGAGATGGAATCTATTCCTGGTGAAGATGCTGTAAAGACTATTGAAATGACAACAAAGGATTTAGAATATTACATAAGCTTAGTTGATAAAGCAGTGGCAGGGGCTAAGAGGACTGACTCCAATTTTGAAAGAAGTTCTACTGTTGGTAACATGCTATCAAACAGCATTGCATGCTACAGAGAAATCGTTCATGAAAGGAGGAGTCAATCAATGTGGCAATCTTCACTGTTGTCTGATTTTAAGAAATTGTCTGGAATTCCCTGGCAGTCCAGTGGTTAGGACTCCACGCTTCCACCGCAGGGGGCAAGGGTTCGATCCCTGGTCGGGGAACTAAGATTCTGCATGCCGTGTGGTATGGCCAAAAAGAAAGAAAAAGAAAAAAGAAAGAAACTGCCACAACCACCCCAACCTTCAGAGCCACCACTCTGACCAGTCAGCAACCACCAACATCGAGGCAAGACACCCCCCTGCAAAAAGATTCTGACTCAGTGAAGGCTCATATGGAGGTTACCATTTTTTAGTAATCAAGTATTTAATTCGGGTATGTTAGTTGTTCTTTTCGACATAATGCTATTGCACACTTAATCAGCTACAGCCTCATGTAAACATAACTTTTGTATGCACTGGGAAACAAAAAGATTTGTGGGACTCGCTTTATAGCAATAGTGACTTTATTGCGATGGTCTGGAACTGAACCCACAATATCTCTGAGGTGATCTGTAAGCACATGAAAATATGCTCCACATCATATGTCATCAGAGAAATGCAAAGGAAAACAACAGTGAGATACCCCTACGCATCTATTAGAATGGTTAAAATCCAAAGCAGTAACAACTCCAAATACTGGCAAGAATGTGGAACAATAGGAACTCTCATTTATGCTGGTGGGAATGCAAAATGGATCAGCCACTTTGGAAGACAGTTTGGCCACTTCTTGAAAAACTAAACATACTCTTACCACGTGATCCAGCAATCACACTCCTTGGTATTTACCCAAAGGAGTTGAAAACATATGTCCGCACAAAAGCCTGAACAGAGATGTTTATAGCAGCTTTATTCATAATTGTAAAAACTTGGAAGCAACTAAGACGTCCTTCAGTAGGTGAATGGGTAAACTGAGGTACATCCAGGACAATGGACTATTATTCTGCACTGAAAAGAAATGAACTATCAAGCTATGAGAAGATATGGAGGAACCTTAAATGCATATCATTAAATGAAAGAAGCCAATCTTTAAAAGCTACATGCTGTATGATTCCAACTATATCCCATTGTGGAAAAGGCAAAACTATGGAGACAGTAAAAAGACCAGTGGTTTTCAGGGGGTAGGGATGAATGCAGGGAAGGAGGGATGAATAAGTGGAGCACGGAGGATTTTTAGGGCAGTGACATGACTCTGTATGATACTATATTGGTTGATACATGTCATTTATACTTTTGTCCAAACCTACAGAGTGTGCAACGCCAAGAGTGAACCCTAATGTAAACTATGGACTTTGTGTGATTGTGACGTGTCACTGTAGGTTCATCAATTGCAGCAAATGTACTCTGGGGAGAGACGTTGATCATGGGGGAGGCTGTGCACATGTAGGGGCAGAGAGTAAGTGGGAAACCTCTCTACCTTCCTCTCAGTTTTGTCGTGAACCTAAAACTGCTCTAAAAAATTAAAGTCCTTAAAAAAATAGATAACTTCCTCATTGTATCCCAAAGTCTTCCCAGAGATACTCCCTGACCCATTATCTTTGAGTGTGTTTGACTCCTCTCACAGGTAGCTGGGTGCCCACTTCACCTTGTCCCTGGAAGGATTTTTCCTGTTGCTTTGTGCTAATTCTCAAGCCTTTCTTAGAACTTTCCCCAGAGTATCTTCCATGTACATGGTGCTGGAGTGGGTGGAGACATATGCATTTATTTATCGATTCAAACATGCCCAATTTATTTAAGTTGTACCGACTGCCCTGTGGCCTCTGGGAATGTGTGTAATTCTCAGAGGCAACCTTTAAACTAAATCAAACTGAAAAACTTATCTTTAAGTAACAACTTACAGATCTAATAACCAAGGAAGGCTGCACCCGAACACAGATGTTATAAATCTATTATCTAAGTATCCTCTGTCCTAACACAATTTTCCCTAAAGCCTTTGAAATGTTAAATTTCTGCCAGACAAGCACACATGAATTCCAACAACTGGCTTGATGGATTTTTCACAGTTTTTTTCCATGAGTCATATTGCATGCTAGAAATACCGTGTAAGGAGAAGGCTATGAATGGGGTGAGTCTACTCAGCCAGAGAGTATGAATCACAAAATCTGGGGTTATAATGAGGTTCAGCCTGATGTGGGATGGTCAAGTTTGGGGGTAGGAGAGTCTAATGCCAGTGTATTGATAGGATGTTGGGTGGGGTTATCAGGTCTTCTGCTTAGAAACGCCGACTTGTGGTGCAGAAACATTTTCTACGGAGGACAAAACCAACAATAGCTGAGCAATATAAAAAGCAATGTCCAGTCCGGGGGCCAAAGCAATGTGGAATTAAGCAAGGTTGTTAGAGATTCTGTTGATCATGTGGAAATTTAGAGTTGAACCTCTATCCTAGCAGGCCAAGAGGAAAAACCAGGAACCAAGGACAAAGACATCATGGGTGGGGTGGGGGAGGGGGAGGTAGGGAGCCCATCATCTTACTTATCCCTGTCCAAGACTGACGCCAGGTAGGAAGGGCTGGACCAATTCCAGAAGCCAGCCTAGTAGAGAGAGCCTGCCAGTTTCTTCATGTATTTCTTTGGTGCTGAGCCTGCAATTGGAAATAGAAGGAAGGACCACAGTACTCAGAGAAGCAGCCAGCACTGGCTAAATAAGCCACTGCTTTGGTGGCAAGTAGCTTCACGCTCACGCTCTTAAGGAAAGAAAAATCTACTACAAATATCTCTTGGAAAATTCTATAAGTAATCAGCGTCAGCAGAGTCAAACTGAGAACTGTTATTCCCAGAAAATCAGATGCTTCTTTGTAAGATTAATTACTGGGATTCACCAAACCCTGGCTTTGAGCGGATGGGGAAAGACTGTGAGGGCTGTCCTTCCCTTTTCCCAATAATTTAGCCTATGACGTGGCAGCCCCTTGGCTCCCAACGTCACCTAGACATTACGAGCCACCTCTACCCTCCCTTTGCCCTCCCCTCTTCACCATACCTGGTGGGATATTTTCCAAAGTGGTCCTTCCCAAACTACGCTCTCACCATTGGACTACGAAAATTCCAGTTTCTCCAGATCCTCACCAACGTGTAGTATTGCCAGTTTTTTCCCCCCTTAACTTTAACCATGTTTGAGATGGTATCTTGTAGTTCTAATTTAACTTAAATCATTGTTAACCAGTGATGTGGAACAACTTTTCATTTGTTTACCGGCCATTTGGAATCCTCTTTTGTAAAGTACCATCTCAAGAATTTTGCAGTAGCATGTTTGTCATAAATCATGTGATTCATATGTGTGAGTTTGTTTCTGGGTGCTCCATTGTATTCCATTGGTCTGGTTTGGATCTAAACTTGTGCCCATACCAGTTGTATTTTTTAAATTGAGATATAATTGACATATAACATTGTGTAAGTTTAAGATGTACAATGTGCTGATTTGATACATTTATATATTGCAATAAGATTACCACCGTAGCCTTAGCTAACACCTCTAACATGTCACCTAATTGTCATTTCTTTTTTGTGGTGAGAATATTTAAGATCTAGTCTCTTGGCAGTTTTGAAGTATAAAATACGGTATCGTTGCCTATAATCAAATGTTGTACATTAGATCCTCAGAAGTTATTCGTCTTCTAGTTGCAAGTTTAATGTCTTTAACCATATCTTCCCAGTTCCCCCCAGCCCCCAGCCTCTGGTAACCACCATTCTATACCCTGTTTCTACAAGTTTGGCTTTTTTTTAGATTCCATGTCTAAAGATGTCATATAATATTTGTCTTTGTCTGGCTTATCTCACTTAGCATAATGCCCTCAAGATCCATCCATGTTGTCACAAATGGCAGGACTTCCTTCTTTCTCATGGCTGAATAGTATCCCATTGTGTGTGTGTGTGTGACACTTAGGTTGTTCCACATTTTGGCTATTGTGAATAATCAATTATCTGAATAGGCACAGTTTTATAATAAATTTGATATCTGGTAGTTATATTTTCCAACTTTTTTCTTCTTTAGGATTGCCTTGGCTGTTCTTGGCCCTTTGAATTTCTATCTAAATTATAAATTTACATTCTTAAACTATGTATTCAGTTTTCTGACATATTTACCCTTTCCAGTGTTATTTTTAATACTTTGCTACCTAATTGTGTTTCTATATGGGGTCATTTAATATCTGCCTAAAACACTCTCTTTAGAATTTCCTTTAGGGAGCATTTAATGAGCAGCAATTTTCTCAGTTTTTGCTTGTCTGAAAATGTCTTTAGATCACTTTTAGTTTTAAAGGATAGTCTCACTGGGTATATAATTCTAGGTTAGAAATAATTTTCTTTCAGAACCTTAAAAGGCACACTCATTGTCTTCTGACTTACATAATTGCTGTTGGAAAAACAGCTCTCAGCTGTTTTAAAGAATAAATATTGTTTATGCCTTTGAAGGCAACATGTCTTTTTTTTTCTAACTTCTTTTAGAGTTTTACTTTGGCTTTCAGGAATTTTATTATGATATGCCTAGTATGGCATTTTTTGTATTTATGCTTGTAGGGAGCTATAAAGTTTTTTGAATGTGTGGTTTAATGTCTTTTGTCAGTTTGGGAAATTTTTCAGCCAGTGGGCTAAAAAGCAGTACTTCTGTCCCATTCTCTCTTTTTCCTCCTTCCAGGAATCTAATTATAAGTATGTTACACTACTTACCATGTGTTATATGTCCTGCACGCTACTTTCTGTAATTTTAAACAGTGTTCCTCTCTGTGCTCAGTCTGTATATTTTTCTACTAAGTGATCTTCCAATATACGAATCCCTTCCTCTGCTATGCCTAACCTGCTATTAAACCCTTGATTTTCAATTTTAGCCTTTACTATTATTTTTTGTTCTAGAATTTCTATTTTGGTTATTTTTATAGATTCTAATTCTCTGTTGACATTCTCCATCTTGTAACCTATTTTCCTAAACATATTATTTTAAAGTCCTTGCCTTACTATCTGTATAACCTGTAGGTCTGATTCTTACTTCCATTTTATTTTTCCTCTTGGCTTTTGGTCACTTGCTCCTGCCTCTTGGCTTGCATAATATTTTTTTTTTTTTATTGAATGCCAGTCATTTTAATGAAAAGTTGTAGGGTTCTGGATAATTTTATATTCTTCTAGAGCGGACTTAAAGTAATTCTGGCTATTAGGTACAAATGCCTTAATTTAATCAGGGACCGAGATGATTGGAGACTAGACTTAAGGTTCTATATGGGCTTGCCTATTTTTTGGTTCATACTTGCTCCTGGAGCATAGACCCTTAAGGTCGCAATTAAAACTCACCCATGAGTGCTTAGCCAACTTCTTGGCTCTTCCTGAAGTCCAGTATTTTTCCCTAGCACCACAAGACTGCTAAAAGTTCTATATGTATATGTATAGTTCTCTGAGCTGCCATTTTCTGCTTTATCAGCTTTTTTGTCTAGCTCAGCTTTGGATTCAGCAAATGCGGTGAAGTCAGAAGGGACACAGAACGTCTCTGTAGGTCCTCTTCTCCAAGATATCAACCCCTGGAAGTCTTTGAGCCCTGAACTCTCATATCTACCCATCCCCAAGGTAGTGCTGAAAGCTCTAGGCTGTCACTTTCTGCTGGCCATATAAGCTCCAGGCTAGGGCTTGGAAAATTCCTTAAGGACGGGAAAGCATCGCTCATGTGGCTTCTCAAGACATGGTAGCCTTGGTTGTGTTCTGACAACACCAAAAAGATCTTTTTTTTTTTTTTTAATTTGCTTCTTTCTGGATCTCATCAGGAATCCTTAGTTGCTTTCAATGAGAAGATAGCGAAGAGAAGAAAAGAGGCACATTATAAAAGGAAGCAAAAGCCCTCAATAATTTAGTTTTAAGCAATCAAAATTGCTTACTTGGATTGAAGGTTGGGAACGATGCTGCAATGTATAGCTTCGGTTACGAGCAGTGGTGTGCTGGTAAATGTTTAACAACTGGCTCTCTGAAAAAAAAAATCTCACTTGTGGTGTTTTACAATTTCTATGGTGTAAATGCTCTACCATGCCGAATTTCCAGCTACCAACATGATGTCACTGTACACAGAGTTGGAAAGAGATGGGCACAAATGACTTTTGAGGGCTGCTGCAAGCTGGCTCTAGCATACCACTCCAGTATGCCACTAGTCTTCAAAGAGACCAACTGACCATTGGTGGCAACTCAGCTGCATTGGGTTCCTTCCATCCATGAAGGGCCAGGCGTTCCTCCTTATAGAAATATATATCAAACTTGTTACGGGTTTGCTTCCCCCTCCCCACCCCCCAGAGCCTCCATCAGTCCTCTCTTTTGTGGCTTACATTCCTGATCCACAGGTATGAAATCCCATACAATGTAGCATCCATCCAGGGACCTACTTCATAGTGAAGAAGATTTGAGCATGGGCATATTGTCCACCATTGTCATATAATCTACTATATAATCTAGAAGGAAATGACCTCAAAAAATGCTGAAATAGCCTTCTATTGCTGAAGCAATACTGTGCAAGGATAGAGTGGCATCCTTCAAGACACAGCATATACATTAAATCAGAGACCTTTATATGGTACTGTGTCCCCTATGGGAAGAATATATGCATCTGGGAACAAAGAGGTGGAGTCAAGTTTGCCCCTATTTATCATTATACCCAGTGACCCACTGAAGGACTTTGTATTTTCTGTTCCTGAAATTCTGGGCTCTGCAGGCTGGTCCCCAAAGGGGATATACTTACTAGAGGGCAGCAAGAGTCCCACCAAACTACAAACTATAAGTGCTTTTCCAAGGTACTTTGGATTCCTTGTGCCCAGGAATCAGCAGATGAGAAGGGGAGTCACTAACTTGGCACCAAAAATATTATTGTGTTCTGTAAATACAGTGGTAAATAGCTGTTGGCATTCAGCTTCACACTGGAGAACAAGCAGTAAGGCATTGAGGGGAATGTGGCATAAGCGGGAGGATAGAGGCTACTCAGCCTCAGCTGATTGTTGTGTTTGTCTCAGTATTTGGAGACCTTCCAGTTTTTCCAAAGAATCCATACATTTGTAGGTTGGTATAACATCTCCTGGTTTTCAGAGGTTGGATGCTGAACCTGGGTCTGGGGTCTACACTGAGGACTGAATGAAAGATAGCTCAACTCTTTCTCCTAGGGTAGCACACTTTGTCATGGTGCAGCTGGGCTCCCTGGGAAGCAGACTCTGAGATGGAGAGGAGCATGTAAAAACTTTATTAGAGAGTGTTTTTGGAAAGGAGGAAGTGCCAGTGGAGAGGAGGAGAGAGAGGCCACCTTGGACTGAAGGAGACATTGAACTGTGTGATACTGTCTCAACGGAAGCCCCAGCCAAGCCCACGGAGAGGTCTCAAGATGGAAGGACCCTTCAGAGCCATCCCAAGTTGGGGTGAGAGGACCCAGCTTTCACACCCCCACATCCATCTGTCATTGGATGCAGGCTGGTCCAGGAAGGGGCTGTGGTCTGGGGTTCGGTAGCTCTCTGCTGCTAAGGCGATGCCCAAAGGGGGGCTGAGGGTAGATGACTCTGCTGGCAGCACTCAGAGCAGTGGAAGCAGCACGTCGTTTATCCCTGGATCACAGCATCCACTACCAATAAGAGCTCAGAGGGGACCTGAAAAAGAGAAGGGTCACCTTCTTCTGTGGATTCAAGAGGGAGAGTATTGTATTTAGAGTTAAAAACACTGGTTACTTACGAAGGGTCCAGGGTGATGTCCATGGGAACCTTGATGATCTTTACAATCTTGTTGAAATAGAATGTCAATCCTCCCCTGAGAGTGAAGACTTGAACACAGGTTTGGCATTGCCACTCTGGGAAGTATAGGCAGGACTCCACACACAAAGAATCTTGATGGTCCCCAAACCAACTCACTCACTTTACAAATGATGACACTTGGGCCAGAGAAGGGTTTCCTGATATCACATGTGGCCAATCCCTGGTAGGTTGAGAACCAGAATCAGAATCCCTCACCCCAGCCAGGGATCTCTTACTCTCTGCAACATCATGTCACCTCTAGGCTGTCCCATCTACCATTTTAGCCTTGCCATCTGGAAGCCTAGATTTTAAGTACAATTACAATGGTGACTTACATGGATACTGGTGAGTCATACGTCGTCCATCCCCTTATGAATAAGAACCAGTTAAAGTATTATGTCAAAATAATTTATGAACTGTGTCAAGGCAAAAATGAGAAATTCGATTTGCATAGAGCACTATTGATTAGCATGCTGTACCATTGCTCTGAACACCATTCAGGATGGCGTTCAAGAAACTCTGGGATGAGAGGGAGGTAGATTCACAGTGCACGGAGAGTCTCTATTTGTGAGCCAACTAAAACATATCACCAACCCCAGCTGCCTCTGTCACCCCTCCCTGTTCCCCCAGCACGACGGCACTGACAGATCTAAATATGAAGAAGAAAAATGTCTCCGGCAGGCTGTTATTTTGCTGCCTGAATTGTGTCAGGGAAGTGTAAATATAATCACATTTTATCCGCCAATCTGAAATGGATTTCAGGGGAAAGGATCACAATGTTAGGAGAAATCTCTTTCATTGTAGCATGCCTTGATCGAAAATAACTCCCTTGTTACCATCAGTAATGTGTTCAAGGAAGAAAAGAGCAGGGCAGTTCATGACAGAATTACTAGGCAATTCAATCAAAACCCCGTGCCTCGCTTTGCAGGTTATATGGGAGACAGGTAAGTCCAAGGTTTACCTCAAGAGCATGTGGATTGTTCTGAAAATCTTCATTTAAACATCGGTATCTCTGGTGGTTTACGCCGAAAACCATTGCGGAAACACTGGCCTCTCCAATGCAGACCTTTAATATCTTGGCTTGGCCAGTCCTATGCCCATCAGGAGAGCCTTTTAATTCCAGAGCAGGATGAACGGGCCCCCCTTGTTCCCTCTGAGTCCTAAACATACTGCATTTATAATGTAATCATTCATCACTTTGGTCTTACTTTTCTATTAAATGAATATATCTATACAGTTGTCAATCAGACCTTCTTTTCAACATTTGATAGTCAGGATGAGTTGAAATAATTAATTCCCCAAACAGAGGCATCTGATATTTAATTGGACTGCGGAACCTTGGTGTGTGTGTGTGTGTGTGTGTGTGTGTGTGTGTGTGTGTACACACACATATATATAAGCACGTATTCATTCAAATGCTAAAGATATTTAAAATCAGTACGAAGCACATTGACAGGCTTTTACTCTTTCTTTGCTACAATAGCCCTAAGAGCATAGATACTGACCCCCAGAGAATAAGCACCCATTTAAGGATGAGAAAATTCATGAAGGACCCTTCAGACTGTCCTTGCAGTAGCCAGCTCCCAGAGATCAGGCAGTCTGTTCCCAGCTGCTCACCGTTGTCATAGCACATGTAACGTCGCTTGAATTTAGAGCAAGGGAAAGCGGCAGAGATCACCTTAGGTGTCTGCCAATAATGTGACTTGACATTTTAAGCTGGTCTCCTATTACTTTTGAACTTTTCACTGAGAAATATCCACATGACACCTCCTCGAAATTGTCAAGGCACCAATGTAGCCCTAATCCTCCCCACTCAGGCATTAAAAGGGAAAGAAAACAGAAGTATTCATGACACAGTTACATTCTTGGATGAAATTACTGATCTAAATTTAGAACTAGGCCAGGCTTTGAGGCTTGCCCTTCATTCGAGGTCTAACGCATGAAAGACCTCGTGTCGGGGATTTTTTCAGGCTTGCTTGGAAGGGGGCATTTAACCCAATTTGATCTACAGTGAATGCATCGGGAGCTGATTCTCTGCCGCTGGGGGAACGACGCTGCCCGCCCTGTGGTGTCTCGGCACTTTGAGAGAGATTCTTTCTGATGTCAGCGGGAGCTCTGTTTCCAAAAAAGAAGCAGACAACATAGAAGAAAGGAGAGCCAGGGTCTCTGTTTCAGAAAATTTCTCCCCCGGTTTGTCAGCCAGTAACACCCACTGTGCCGAGGGCGGTGGCAATGGCATTACTTGGAGAGGGCTGGATGGGGGTTGGTGGGGTGACATTTTCTTCTGATGGGAGAATTAGGATGGGATTCTCAGCTCAGACATTTTTAAGGCCAAACCTCTTTCAGTAGAGAACAATTAGGAGAGTCATCACTTGAGGCCGGGTGGATTTTTCTACTATCTCAGCTACTTCACTAATGAAAAAAAAACAATTCCCTAAAAGCACACAAAGTCATTGTCCGTCAGTAAAAGAGAGTGAATTTGAATTTCAAATACCTTTTCTTTCACCCAGAGCCAAATGCTCAGTCAGCACAGCTGCTTCTCCCCGCCCCCCACCTCAGCCACCCCCATAAACACCCATAATCAAGGCCCTAGGTAGGGCTTAAATTAACAAATGATTGCCCTTGACAATGTCATTGAAAACAGCACTCAAGTACTGTCGGGTTCCTCTCTGCTGTACAAGGTGCATCAATTAGCTTTTGCTGCATAAAAAATTAGCCCCCAAATTAGTGGCTTAAAACTCTACCATGTATAGGTCACATGGGTGGGCAATTTGGGTTGAGTGCAGCGGGGGCTGCTGGGAGCTGCCTCTGTTGTCACGGACTGGACTTGCTCAAGTGTTTGTGGGGAGCAGGCCGTCCAGGGCCTCACTCACATGACTGGGGGTTGGCTGGCTATTGGTTAGGGGGACAGGGTAACTGGGCCAACATCCTCATCAGTCACCCAGCAGGCTAGCCCTGGCTGATTCACAAGCTGATGGATGCAGGGTTCCCACGGACAGCAAAGAGATAAAACTGCAAGTCTTCTTGGGGCCTAGGATTTGAGAGCGAGCAGTGTCATTTCTACCACATTCTAGCAAGTCGAAAGACCAGCCTGGATCCAAAGAGTGGAGAAATAGACTCAGCTCCTTGACAGAAGCTCTAAAACCCCATGGCCAGCTTTTCAATCTAGCACACAAGGATTGCTGAGGTTCATGTTTTAATACAATAAATCCCATGCATACGAACCTTCAAGTTGTGAACTTTCAAAGATGGGAACATGCTTATGCATGTCCCATCATGTAAGGCATGAGTGAAATTGCAGCTTGCCCTCTGTCTCCTGTTGCTGACGATCCTTCAGCTCTACCATCTCCCACCTCCTCTCCCTCCTCCAGTCAGTAACTCTTCTTGCCTGTTCACTCGATGCCAGCCTCTGTATGCCAGTTGTTATACTGTACTACTGTACCTTTCAAGGTACTGTACTGTAAGATTAAAAACGTTTTCTTTATTTTTTGTGTTTGTTTGTTTTTTATGTATTTTTTATTTGTGTGAAAAGTATTATAAACCTGTTACAGTACAGTACTATATAGCCGATTGTGTTAGTTGGGTAGCTAGGCTAACTTTGTCGAACTTACGAACAAATTACAAATGCGCTCTCAGAACAGAATTCGTTCGTATGTAGGGGACTTACTGTACCATGTAGTGTAGCTGAGAGTGTCTCATGAGCAGGGACCAAGTCACACTTGAGCTATGATTCGTGGCTACCTAGCCTGGCAGAGAAAAGGGACTAAACAACTGAATGCTGTTGAATGAAAGCAAGTTTTAAAATATATACCTTACAATTGTGATATAGCGCTAGGAAAATAAACACAGAAAATGTCATAAGTCAAGATAACCTTGATTACTCATATTGAGATAGAAACAGCCACTGGTCCCCTATCAGGGTTCTCCTTCTAATTGCCCTCCCAGCCTCCAAATGACAGAGGAGTCATTTTAAGACTTCACCATCTAGAAATATGTCAGGCCAAACCCTCTCTCTCCTACCTGAGACCTATCCATAGAGGATAGGTCCGAAGCTTTCTTTCCTCTCTGATGACTGTAAAGGAAATGTCCTTCTCCTTGAGGTCAGGCTGGCTCACCCTCCCCGTAGCCTTCATGGGATGACCATGTGGGAAACCAAAGCATTAACCCCAACAAAAGTGACTCCCATATAACCAAAGGGACTGTTTTCTCTTTGCATGCAATTTCCAGAGAGCGCCTCCCCATTTCCCTCTGAGGATGGTGTTTAGGACTAAGTTGAAGAAATCCCACAGGGCAGTCAATACAATTTGCCTTCAGTCCCCCCAGCTACCTTTCTCTGCAACCCATTTTCCTTCCATTCTTTTCACGTCAACCTTCCCTGTGTTTGAGAAACCCTGTGTGTGTCTGCTCTCACCCAAGTTCTCAGCTCTCAGCAAGGATAATCTATCAGTGATTTATACCTTAATGGGTTATATGAACTGCACTGCCTTTTCAGAGGTATTTGCAGTATCCATGTTAAATCTGATCTCTAATATAAAATATAAGGCTTAATTGCTTGTTAAATAAAAGCACAGCATGGCCTTAGATATTATAAAGTACCTACAAAAGATATAAATTAGTTTTGGATGGGAAATGAACTGTACCTTTAAAAAATGTGTGACCACAGAGAGTAAGGGGGCCACCTGGGATGGGGGAACTTTCTCCATAATTCCTCAAACAGAACCCTCTGATCAATTAGTTATTTGCCTCTGACCGAGGTCACACTGAAGGCTTGTAATCTTTCAAGCTGCCCCCTTGTTCAGCTCGAAATACCTCCCTTTCTTAGTGTCTTCCATCCACATTCTGATCAGGAGTCTTGAAATACAACCCGATTGGGTATTTGCCTGTGGTTCCAAGGTGAGAACTGGACTCTTCCCTGAACTGGCATGTCCCCCAAGGATCCCAGTCATCTCCCCTGGCTGTATTTGGAGCACTTTCTTTTTTTTTTTTTTTTTTTTTTAATTATTTTTTTCTTTTAATCAATTAATTAATTAATTAATTATTTTATTTTTGGCTGCATTGGGTCCTCGTTTCTGTGCGAGGGCTTCCTCGACTTGCGGCGTGCGGGGGCCACTCTTCATCGCGGTGCGCGGGCCCCTCAGTGTCGCGGCCTCTCTTGTTGCGGAGCACAGGCTCCAGACGCGCAGGCTCAGCAGTTGTGACTCACGGGCCTAGTTGCTCCGCGGCATGTGGGATCTTCCCGGACCAGGGCTCGAACCCGTGTGCCCTGCATTGGCAGGCGGACTCTCAACCGCTGCGCCACCAGGGAAGCCCCTGGAGCACTTTCTGATGTAGAAACTACTGCTCAGGTGGAGGAAGCCAGAGTCTTGACGGCATGTCCCAGGGGGATGCTCCGTGATCACCCTTGTTCTTACAAAGCATCTCTGGGAAGTCCCTGCAGAGGAGCACAAGAAGTTGACGTGATGAAGACTCAGCACCAAACACACAAAACCAACAACTAAACCCTCAGGGGTTGTTCCAGTTAAAGTTAGGGCAGGGTCTGCACTGTCCTATATGTGTATGCTTTCTCCATTAGAGTAACCATCCATTAGAGAAATAAGGGCTGAAAGAAAGATGGAAGAAAACAAATAAAATGTACGGAGCCATGACTGACTCAGTACTCCTCACTGCACCTGTGGGAAGGGGATGGATGATCTTCCCAAATAGCCAGCAAGCTCAGAGTGAGCTGAGGGGCCTGAGGCCACGCTTGGTCAGCCTGACTCTGCAGTCCACTCATTACCCCATTTGCCTCTTTGACTGTTTACAAAAACAAAGATTTTCTAGCGAGAGGAAATTAGAACTGCAAAGATCGTGGGAACCATCTAGTTCAACTCCCATGGTTTTAAAGATTAAAATATCATCCTGATTAGTAAACAGTTGTATTAGTTTCCTATTGCTGCTGCAACAAATTAAAGCCATTAAAAACTTAGAGATTGTCATACTGAGTGAAGTAAGTCAGAGAAAGAGAAATATTTATGATATTGCTTTTATGGGGAATCTAAAAAGAAATGATACAAATGAAGTTATTTACAAAACAGAAACAGACTCACAGACTTAGAAAATGAACTTATGGTTACCAGGGGGGAAGGGTGGGGGGAAGAGATAGTTAGGGAATTTGGAATGGACATGTACACACTGCTGTATTTAAAATGGACAACCAACAAGGACCTATTGTATAGCACAGGGAACTCTGCGCAATATATGTAACAACCTAAATGGGAAAAGCATTTGAAAAAGAATAGCTACATGTATATGTATAACTGCATCACTTTGCTGTACACCTGAAACTAACACACCTTTGTTAATCAACTCTACTCCAATATAAATAAAAAGTTTAAAAAAACAAACAAAAACTTAGTGGGTGAAAACAATGCAAAATTATTGTCTTGCAGTTCTAGAGGCCTTAAGTCCAAAATGGGCTAAAATCAAGCTGTCAGCAGGGATGTGTCCATTTCTGGAGGTTCTAGAGGAGAATCCATTTCCTTGCCTTTTCCATTCCAGCCTCTTGAGGCAGCCCACATTCCTTGGCTGATGGCCCCATTCATCTTCAAAGCCAGCAATGGCAGGTCTACTATTTCTCACATAACATCATTCTGACACTGACTCTTCTGCCACCTTTTCCCCATTAAAATTAAACCTTTCTTTCTTTCTTTTTTTTTTTTTTTTACAAAGCAGATCAGCCATATGCATACGCAGGTCCCCATATCCCCTCCCTCTTGAGCCTCCCTCCCACCCTCCCTATCCCACCCCTCTAGGTCATCGCAAAGCACCGAGCAGATCTCCCTGTGCTATGCTGCTGCTTCCCACCAGCCAACTCTTTTTTTTTTTTTTTAAACATTTAACACATTTTTTTTTTAAGTATTTGTTTATTTATTTATTTATGGCTGTGTTGGGTCTTCGTTTCTGTGCGAGGGCCCTCTCTAGTTGCGGCAAGCGGGGGCCACTCTTCATCGCGGTGCGCGGGCCTCTCACTATCGCAGCCTCTCTTGTTGCGGAGCACAGGCTCCAGACGCGCAGGCTCAGTAGTTGTGGCTCACGGGTCCAGTTGCTCCGCGGCATGTGGGATCCTCCCAGACCAGGGCTCGAACCCGTGTCCCCTGCATTGGCAGGCAGATTCTCAACCACTGCGCCACCAGGGAAGCCCCTAAACCTTTATTTCTTAACAATTGGGCTCACCTAAGTTTTGACTTTGGGCCCACTCAGATGATCCAGCATAATCTCCTTATCTCAAAGTCACCTGATTAGAAAACTTCATTCCTTTTGTAACCTTAATTCCTTTTTTTTTTTTTTTGCCAAGTAATCTAACATATTCAGAGGCTCTGGGGATTAAAATGTGGACATAATTGGAAAGCCACGATTCAGTCTAGCACATTTGGTCTGCTTAGCTTCACACTAGAATGTAGAATATCTTATTCCTAGATGATGCTCTTTGCCCATTTCCAATATTTTCCTATTAATGAAGAGCAAGATCATTTCTTTTCTTTCTTTTTTTATTGTTTTTGATGTGGACCATTTTTAAAGTCTTTACTGAATTTGTTACAACATTGCCTCTGTTCCATGTTTTGCTTTTTGGCCGCGAGGCATGTGGAATCCCAGCTCCCCAACCAGGGATCGAACCTGCACCCCCTGCATAGGAGGGTAAAGTCTTAACCACTGGACCGCCAGGGAAGTCCCAAGATAATTTCTAAATATCTAACTGCTGTTTCCTTCTTCCTGCGGCTAAAGTGCCCTCACATCTGAATTTTAAAAGGTCTGGGCCTCCATGAGTCAAGACTGATTTTTTTTTTCTCTGAAATCACCATTTGGCCCTAAATATAAATATAGCTAAGGGAAAGTTTACACTGCACCTTGCAAAACAAGTTTCAGAATCATGCAAAATGAAGTAGAGCTGGGGATATCAATCTGCATATGGAAGAAGGAGGGAAGGAAGGAAGGAAGGCAGGAAAGAAGGAAGGAAGGAGGGAGGGATGGAGGGAGGGAGGAAGGAAGGAAGGAAGGAAACAATTAATATATATTAAACACCTACTCTATATCACTCAGTGGAACAAGTCTATATATTTATTCATTCAGCAAACATCTATGAACTCCTTCTTGATTGACACCATGTGTCCGAGTCTAGGTTCTGGGGATACAACCCTAAATGAGATAAATAGAGTTCTTGCCCACAAGAAGTAGTGGAAGATCTAGGCAATAAACAAATACACAAATAATGTCATATGGTGAAATTGTCATAAACATATCAAGAAGGGCAGGGGAGTAGAGGGTGTTGGAAGACAGATGGCATTGCATTATTGCCCCCATGGCTCTGGAGGCAGATGCTCTTTCACCAAGGCTCAGTATGCCAGACAGAGGGATGTAAAGTGAGGAGTGCTGTGTGATTCTAGCAGCCATACTGTCCAGTGTTACATGGTCTTTGTATGTAAAAATCCCTGCACGTGGTACTTCCGTTCCCATGGCCAGTCCACAGACACATTATGACAGCCTCAAAAACAGGACAGTGTCATCTTGCGTGTGCTTCCATCTCCAGTGAGCTGCTGGGAGCCCACCTCTCTGGTCTTCTCACTGAAACTGAAGCTAATCTTACATGCAGGGACAGAGGTATACAAATAAAGGGGCTCAAGTCCTTAAAATACCCACTGCACATCCATCCTGTTTGCATCTCTGGACTTCCCAAATCTATTAAAACCCTCCGAGGTGCCAGTTTGAAGAACTCAACAGCATCAGCCAGGCCACTCTGTGGACAGAAGGCAGGAAACCAATTTACAAGAGTGCAGAGATAGTTTAAGGCCATTCCAAAGGGAGAAGTCATTTTTGCCATGGCCCTGATTCCTCCCTGGAGGGGAAAAGATAATGAGGACTCACAGCTGCTCTTTCTCAAAGGGGAAAGACCACCAGGTTTCTCTGCTGCCCCTCTATGCAGCCTTCTTCTCCAGGTGCTCTGCAGCCCAGGTGTAATGGATTTCAATGTTGTCCTACTTCTTCACTCCTCTCCTATGCACAACCTTTGCATGGGAACTTGCAATCCCTTTCCTCACCACCAGAGGTAGAGTATATTTTCTGCCCCATTGACATTGATTGGGCTTGTCCACATAAATTGCTTTGGCCAATATGATTTTAACAGACACATGCAAACAAAGGCTTGAAGCATGCCTGTGCGTTTTCCTCTTGTATTTGTGTCATTGCCATGAGAACTTGCTCTGAAGCCTGCTGGTCCGACAAGGATGAGAGCTCAGTGGAGGAGCAGGAGCAAATCCACAACTCAGAGCAAAGATCAGCCAGTTGAGTCCAGATCAGCTGACCCCCAGCCAAGTACGGGCACATGAAGAGAATAAATGAGCATTGCTTTAAGCCACTGAGTTCCAAGCTGGTTTCTTACACAGCATTATTGTTGCAATTAGCTGACTGATACACAGGGGAGTGCAGTTTCCCCTGGTATAAATCTTGGTAGCAGTAACAAATATGCAAATTAGAGCTTTGAAGCCATCTGAGGGAGATATTTTTGAGAGCAGCAGCTGAACATGGGGCCAAGTCAGTCCTGAAACATCAGCTTAGAGTCTGCACAGAAGAAGTCTTATTTACTAGAAAACACCAGTGCTGCCTCACTCCAAAGATCTGGGGTCATGCCTTCTCTAAAGCCAGCAGCTCTGCTCTGCATTTGACCCCTGCTGGACGGAGTTATTTTGGATCTGTTCGTGTGACTCTGGGGCTTAAAATAGTCGCTGCTGAGCCATCTGTCTTGGGATCCATCTCACTTCTGAAACGTGTAGCAGCTGTGGCTGAATTGAAACCAGCTCCTGTTAAGAAAGTGAACAATCTCTCAGCTTTTCTCCATCCTATGAGTGTGCCCTAGGGAGAAAATAAAATAGAGGGCATTTGGCTGCCAAAGAAGGATAAGAGCTTGAGAAGAGAACCTGGGAGAGGCTGGGTAGATAGAAAATGAAGACTGGGACGGCTGCCAGAGGGTCTGGAAAGGAGCCAGGTTACATAAAGTTCAGACAGAGATGCTGCCAGCTGGAGGTGCAGGAGTAAAGGGGTAAAGGAGAACAGGAGGGAGCGTGGCCCTTGGGATAGCAGAACAGCAAAGTGTGGTGGAAAGGTTACCAAGTCCAGGGTCAGAGGCCCCAAGCCGAAGACTCAGCTAGACCGCCAAAGTTGTCACTGTGGAATCTTCTGCAAGTCTCTGCAACTCCCAGCCTGAGCTTTCTTACCATAAAGATGGACTGAGTGATACCTAGCTCAGGTTGAGGATCGATCAGAATGATACAAAGACTAAATAAACTGTATAAACCTAAGCAAAATGTAGTCAGTCACACCCAGGTCTAGTGGCCATCTGTCTGTCCTTTTTGCTGTTTTATGGTATATTTCCAGGACTTAGCTCAAAGTCTGGTGTATACATGTATGCACACACACCTGTGCACACACACGCACTCAATAATTTAATTGTTAAATTAGTAAATGCCATTAATACACGTACGAAGAAACACGACTCAAATTCCTGGCAAAGTAAGAAACAGCTGTTGTCTTTATCCTGAAACCTTCGGAAGTTGCGTTCCAATACAGAATAGTTAATGACAGTCGACTCGCCAGTCTGACACCCATGGTAGAGCAACAAGAGCCACTGTTGCCCTGAGCAGGATCCCAGCCCACAAGAAAAAGTTCATCGCCAGTGTGGAGCTGACGGGAACCTTGTAATAATGGAATGGGGCAGGCTGCTGGGGAAAATGCCCGTCTTCCATCTCTCTTCCTAAGGCACGTGTCTTCATTGTTTGCAGGCATTTCCACATGGTGTGTACATGGGCCCCGGAACTGGACACACCTTGTGTTGCCACTTAAAATCTGTATGATCTTTGGAATGTTGCTTAACCTTTTCTCTATGATTCATTTTCTCCTCTATAAAACGAATACTAAAAATATACTTACTTCAAAGTGTTGTTAAGAGCAGGAGTCAGCAAACTATAGCCTCAGGCCAAGCCCAGCCTGCTGCCTGTTTGTCTAAATAAAGTTTTATTGGAACATAGCCAGGTTCACTTGTTTACATATTGTCTAAGTAAAGTTTTATTAGAACACAGCCAGTTTCACTGGTTTAAATATTATCTAAATAAAGTTTTATTGGAATACAGCCAGGCTCACTTGTTTACATATTGTCTATGGTTATTTTTATGCTGCAGAGTAGCTGGGACAGAGTTACTCAAACCTGAAAGAGTTACTATTTGGCCCTTTACGGAAACAGTCGGAAACAGTTGGCTAACTCCTGGTTTAAGGATTAAATGAAGTAACAAATGTAAACCTTTTAATACAGAGTCTGGAACACAGCTACAGTCATGAAATATTGTTGGTATAAAATGGGGGTAAATAGAAATAACTGCTTTTAAGTTTTTGAAGAGAGGGTTTGTTGACACAAGTCCAAGTGAGGGATGTGGATCCAGGCCCCACAGGAGTCAACAGAGGTGCCATAGGAGCCAATGGGAACCTCAGCTGGGTTGGCACAACTGGGTGTCCACATCAAAGGCAGAGGAAGAGGGACACAGAAACCTCCTGAGTCTCCAGGAGAGAGACCAGGGCAAGAAGGGTTGGGAATCATGACACTGAGTCTGGGGATGGGGGATGGCAGGTGTTTTGGTGAGAGTTCTTGGCAGAGAAGGGGTTAACCCATTACATAAGGAGTATTTTTAGGGAACTGCAGGGGAAAAAAAGTGCTCTCCCAATTGGAAAGCTTGTGTGGTGTGTGAGCTACTCCAGGCGCCCTAAAAACCTGCTGGCTTCACAGGCGTGCTTCAAATACCTTCCACTGGCCACTCTCCCTTTACACTCGCATATAATTTTATCTCTTTCGGTCCACAACAATTTATCTTTTTAATACCCTCTGTTCGTAAAGCTGTGCTTGGCCCAGTCAGGCATTTCCAGTGCTGGCTTAAAAATTTCAGTGGCTCACTCAACGAATATTTTAACAGGAGGGGGAAAAAAAATACACAAGAGAAGAATGTTTAAGTAGGCTGACTGCCAGGCAAAAGGGAGCAGAACAGTAGAGACAGAACTTCTAAAAACCTTTCTTCAGATAAAAAATAAAAACAGGATCATGCGAGCATTCTGAAATGGGCTGGATATTAAGTTTTCTCATTGCAGATGCACTCAGTGCTACCAGTTTTATCCTTCCTGGACTTCAAGTAATTTGGGGATTGAGTGTCCATCTATTCAAGAATTATTTCTTTGCTTTATGACTAGGATGTCTTAGTAGCAAACTTCCAGAGTTATTGTTTTATTATAAAAAATAGACATAAAGATCAACTATTGTCTATTGTATTGTGCAAAAGGTTTTTCACCTCCAAAGCTTCATTGAATCCTCAGAACCAGTTTTCAAGGTTTAGAGAGAGTCAAGAAGAGAATGAACACCATTAGGCTATACGGCCAGGTCAAAGAGCCAGCGGCAGAGTCACAAGTTGAACCAAGTCTATGGGAGTCCAATCTCAGTGTCCTTTCAAGTTCACAAAACTACGTCATGAATTACAGCATCCAATGTTGCCCAGAACACAGCAGGGGCAAGTGGAAACAGGTGCCTTATCTGGTGGAGTAGGGGCTTCCAAGAAGGAGCACATAATTCTGGGGCATCTTGCCACGCCAGACTTACCTGCCCACCCACCCACCATTCTGAAGGGCAGCCCCCAGGGATGAGTCTGACCACACACTGCTTATCAGTAAAAATGGGCATTGTCACTAAGGTTCCAGTCAATACCCTTGACTTGTTTTCCATCTTAGGTTTCATCCTCTTTCCAATGAGACTGTAGGTTGATGTTGCTTCTGAGCAAAGAGTCAAGGAGGACACTTTTGAAAGGAGTTCAAACCAAAAGCATATTTTAATTTTCCTGTACTTGGCAGAGAGGCCACGAGGCCTCAAATGTGAAAAGTCCAGGTCTTTACCACTAGAAAGAGGAACATCTTTATGTGGGGACTTGGGATCTGAATTTCGTCTCATTCTTGGGACTCTTTCAGTCCATGACTCTTTCGAGGGCACCATTTTCTAAGCTCTAGTCCCAGCTTGCACTCAAGTCCATTTCCTTGGTTTCCTTTTATTATATAATACAGAAAACAATCTGGACTTCACAGAAGGCAATTCAAGGAGCGCAGTCATAGTGTATAGGTTTCTACTATCGTCTCCCTCCTGGTTCCTCTCTTTGTAGACCTGTGGACTGCAATTACAAGACAACTTTATTCTGTCTCTCATTGTCCCTTTAAACTTTATTTCACGAGGGAATCTTACCCTTGTTTTCTCTGCTCACTCTTAGACAATAGAACATCTCCAAGTTATTTTCAGTTACAAACACAGATTGATTCAGAGACTACAATGTTCACACCGCAATTTAAAGAGAGACTCTGAACATGGCTGGAAGCCCGCGGTAAGAAAGGGGGCAGAGGGGTCAGTATTCTCAAATTTCTCTTCCTGCTGCTTCCGCTCTGTATCCCCTTGAACCCCCTTGAACCTCCTGCCCCGGCCCCCTCCCACCCTCACAGCACCAGCCTCCAGGCACTGCTGTTGGAGAAGGAAAGGGCAGAAGAGGTGTTGCTTGAACTGACTCTGGAGTTGTCTGGCTTTTTGTTCTCTGGGTCTGTTCAGATGTGTACAGTTGTTGCTTTCTCCTTTGCGGTGCACTTGGAGACTGTTGGCTTGGCGTCCTTGACCTGGGCACCGGGGTGGATGTATCTATTCTAGGTTGTGACTTAACAATCTTTCTTCAGCCCCTGGGCATCCAGCTGTGGTCCTCTGGCCTCTTTCTGCTGACACTTCTTGGCCCCCGGTGCAGCCTGATTGAAAAGGATCCAAGATGGCCCCATAGCTGCCTTGTCACCTATGCCTGCTCCGTGGGAACACTGGCATTCCCCATGGCCCTACAAACCCTGTGCTGGCCAGTCCCAATGCCACCCTTCCCAGGCTCCGCCACCAAGGCAGGTGGTCAGCCCTCCCAGCACCCTCCACCTGGGATATCCTGGGTCAGGAGTCTGAAGCAGTTCACAACCCACTTTTCCGTTCTCAGACATCAGGCTCCTGTGTCTCCCGAAACAGGGATGCCTTTGGAAGCTCTGAAGGGTGCTTTGGAGCCCCTTTTCCCTCATCTCCTCTGAAGAGGCAACTCAGCATGATAGCTGTCCTTTGAAGGGATATCCTTCCAGAGTATTCCCCATCGTACCTTACCCTGCCCCTTTGCGTACCTGGATCTGCTAAGCCATAGAACAAGTTCTCTTTGTTTCCTTTTAAATAGCGGCATCTACAGTTTAGAAGGAAAGCTACCAATTGTCACAAAGTGGAAACAGAGGCAGAGAGTATCACTCTACTTTCCTGCTCCCCTCGTCTCCCCTTTTCCTGGGAAAGTTGCCACCTTGCTTTGTATGATGAAAAGTTCTCCAGACACCAAATCCTTTGGGAAAGAGTCCAAAAAATAAAATTCTCATCTACATCCCCAACCAGACCCCTCCCCATCGACTCACTGTCCGATCTGAGCTGCAAGCTTCTCCCCCGTGAATCTGGGCATTGACGCTATGGAAGCCTTCAGTGGAGATCCTGCCTGCTTGACCCCGCCCCCAAGAGGCCAACCATACAATGAGAATGAAATGCAAAATGTAGATATCGGGGAGGTCTAAACAGTCTACAGGCGGGAAAGCAACAGAAGTTAGCTCGCAGGAAGGAGAAGGAAGTTCCTGAGAGATAAAATGCTACAGATGGAGGAGTGTAGTCCAACCTGGTCACCAGGGCCTATGGTAGCAGGAAAGAAGAGCTGCAGGGTGAAAGGAAACACTGTGTCTCTAACAGTCAGTGCAACTCAGCTGTGGCCCCACCTGTCCCCTCTCTTCTCTCTCAACATCAAAATAAATAAATAAGAAAAGGGCAACATTTCCCTGCAAGCCAGTGAGGAAGGTCACTGTCAGATCTGGAGACATGTTGAGGTAGAAGGACAGACAACACTGTCACAGTCAGAAAATTCAGAGTTTAGGGGCAGATCGGCACGCCCTTGTAGATGGCCCAAGCAAGGGTGGTGAACCAGCCAGAGTTGGAGGCTGCAGCAGGAATTCCTTGTGAGACAACTGTCCCCTCCCCTCTGGTGTGCACCAGAAAGATACAAGAGGGCATGCGGTGAGGCCATACTGCTTGACAAGTGAGGGTTATTGTTCCAGCTGACTCGGAGACAAACATTGAAAATGACCTTAATTAGCATCTAGAAACTTGTAGGGACGAGCAGAATAAACACATCTTAACCTCAACATAACATCTATAAGTGTACTATTCATTTGATGAGAATTATACATGCAAAGTATTAAGGGGAGTGGGTCGGGATGGTCAGAAAGGGATGCTGGCTCAGCTATTCAGTGGTTGATGATCTCATTCAGTGGTTCTCAAAGCAGAAGTGACATCCTGGGACTTTCTAAAGATAAACATGTCCTGGTCCCCCTACCTGGATCTCTGATTCAATGGTTCTGGATGAGTCCTGGGCAGATAGAGATTAGAAAAAGCTATGCAAATGAGGCTGATTCATACCCCTGGTGGAGAACTGCTAAATTAAGTCTTGGACAAGTTTACATTTCTTTTCTACCTTTTCTGTCTGCTTCTGTGTGACTCGTGACCACTTAATTTTTTTTTTTTAACACATCAATAAGAGAGGACCAGGGAAAAGGAAAAGTGCAAACTCCAGGGGATGCTCAGATTCTTGTTTTTTTTTTTTTTTTTTTTATTTTAAATTTATTTATTTATTTATTTATTTATGGCTGTGTTGTGTCCTCGTTTCTGCGCGAGGGCTCTCTCCAGTTGTGGCAAGCGGGGGCCACTCTTCATCGCGGTGCGCGGGCCTCTCACTATCGCGGCCTCTCTTGTTGCGGAGCACAGGCTCCAGACGCGCAGGCTCAGCAATTGTGGCTCACGGGCCCAGCTGCTCCGCGGCACGTGGGATCCTCCCAGACCAGGGCTCGAACCCATGTCCCCCGCATTAGCAGGCAGATTCCCAACCACTGCGCCACCGGGGAAGCCCTCAGATTCTTGTAAGTGGTTCAGATAAGGTTTCAGTGGCTGAGGCTGATGAGACTGATGATTGAAGAACCGTGTATTGTGAGTACATTTTCATAGTCCGTTTACCAAATATTACCAGGACTCACTCCACAGAAGGAAAATGATTTTAAAAAATTAAAAAGCATGGAAATCAAACAACTGTACTATTTGGAAATGTCAGTTGATGGATAATGAGTTACTAAGTGATTGTTTCAGAAAAAAAAAAAAAGAAGGTAGATACTTTTTCCTCCTCCATCACATTTATATAAGTAGAAATATTCTAAGTTTTCTGGGATTGGAGCACAGGTAACAAGATTGGCATTTTGTTTTTGTAGGGCAGCAGTGGCTCAGAAAGCTGGAACAGTCAGCCATTTTAGAGAAGCAGGCTTAGATTTGGATTACCAGTAGAATATCTGCCTGGATGGCAAGGACATCACCACAACACATCCTGACAGCATTTGGCACTTAGATTTAGATGGCCTGGAAATCTGTGCCACATCAGAGTGACAAAGGCCAGCTTCTTGGTGTCATCTGGGGCCTGGCCAACTAGATATTCCTCTGGTTCTGGAGAACGTCTTTCTGCCTAGGAGTCAGTTCGCTGGAATTTGATATTTATGTAAAATGGCAACCTGATTATATTTACTCAGTCTATTCAAATCTAGGGGAAAGCAGATCGCCTACAGAGACCAAATATTTGGCTCCATGAAGACAGGAGAAACAGGCAGACCAAAAAGACAAACTGGATGCAATGCGCTCTGGATTCAAACAGACCATGATTCATTTCCTTAACATCTGGCTAAGTTATTCCACCAAGGGTCTCAGCTTCCCTCATGAAGAAACAAGCACTGTTCGCAAAAAAGTCCATGTGTTCTCCCAGACACTCGATGGGGTTCTACTACCCCCGTCCCACGTCCTTTGACATCAGGCATGGTCAGGTGACACGTGAGCACAAGAGAGCCATGAGCACTTCGAGGGAGTTAACAGCCGGTTTGCAAACCATCCTGCTTTTTCCTCTGTGCCCCTGGGACTGGCAACAGTGGCTGCTCCATTCCCTAGATCCTGGAGTGAGGAAGCTTGGGAGGAAAGCTGCCAGCTGAGCAAGCATCAGACATGTAGTGTCAGTGATGAAGAACTGTTACAAGCCACTAAGATTGGAGGCGTGTTTGTTACCACAGCATCACCTAGCTGATCCTCCTCACTGATCTGGGAGTCAGTCCATTTTCAAGGGTGTAGAAAAGAATTGAAGCAAAGTCTGCAGAGCACCTGGAATGATGTTGACATATAGCAGGTAATGAACTTATTCAGTCTTAAAATGTATGTTAGGACATCATACACCAGAGGCTGTACTAGATGCTGGGGACAAACTGATGCATAAAACAAAAAGTGGCCTCTGCTCTCATCTGCTTACCGCCTAGAGACGATTCCTAACCCGCGGACATTGTCACTGCTGCATTTTATAACAGGCTCGCTTTGCATAAATGCTGGAGCAGGGAGTTCACCTATAGAGGAGGCTCTAAGAAGACATCAGAATGCACCGTGGCTGCCACATCCGTTCTCAAGAGCTAAAATCATACTGGGTACAGGGCACGATATTTTTGTGGGGACATGGGGACTTGGGTACATATTGCATTTTGCAAAAGAATATTGATGATAGCTGCTAGTTATTTTGCACTTGCTATGTTCCAAACCCGGTGCTGAATGTTTTCCACACATTATCTCATTTAATAGAATCCTCACAAGAATGCTAGGAGACTGGTGTTATGATGCCCATTGGATTATGAGCAAATTGAGGTTTAGAGACTAAACTACTTACCCAAGGGTACAGAACGGTTAAGTGGCAGAGTCTGAATTTGAATCCAAATTTGATACCAAAAAAAAAAAAAAAAAAAAATGCAAGTCACAGGCCTGTTAGACTATTTCAACCAGAAAGAAAAAGAGTTAGCCTACCATTTTTTTTCTATACAGTTACACTTTAAAAATAGGCTTGCAATTCAACAACTGCCTCTTTTGCAAAAAGTTTATCTCACACAAGTTGCATTCGTTTGGCTGGGTGTATTTTTCTGTTACTGTGTTGTTGTGGTTGGAACCCTCGCCATCAGTCTTGGCAGACTGGTCTCTGCACAGAGGCGGAGAATGGATAGATCAGGATGCCGTGCTTGTGCTTGTCAATCTTAAGGGGAAAACTTGGCCCTGATAAAATCCCCTGAGACCGGTTGCTTAGGACCACAATGGGGAAGGCAAATCTCTCAAGTTACAAAATAGTTCAATAAGGCTGTCACCACTCCCCTACCACCCCCCCCCCCCGCAAGGTGTCTGGAATGCCCCCACCCAAGAGCCTGGAGCAGGATGGATGCCAGGAGCTCATCCTCATCCCCTTTGGCCCGTGGATCATTCAGAGCAGGCGCTGTCAGATCCTGTCTCTTTGAGATCCCAGTGTCATCTGTGCTAGGTGGTTTCATTCTGGGAGAAAGACAGCCACCAGCAAGGGTTCTAGAAACATTATTTTCTTTCCTCGTTTGACTGACAGGAGCGAGGTGACAGGAACAGTGGGCTTTCGCATGAAATGACGCCTCTGCCTCTGTGTTATTCCAGCCGTGGAGCTGGGAGCACTCCACTCACAATAACTCATCACGTCCAGAACAGAGCTCATTATCTCTCCCTGCAAGCTGCCTCCCTTCCCCCCCCAGTATCCCCTCTCTTGGTTAATAGCATCGCCATACACTGAGTCACCCAGCTGGAGGGCTAATAAGTAGGCAGGAAGGAGAGGAAAGGCCTTGGGATGTGGAATTACAAGAGCAGGACTTAATCAGCATCGTCACAAT
Source organism: Balaenoptera borealis (assembly GCF_965194805.1). Taxonomy (NCBI): domain Eukaryota; kingdom Metazoa; phylum Chordata; class Mammalia; order Artiodactyla; family Balaenopteridae; genus Balaenoptera; species Balaenoptera borealis. Next base: position 77,675,726 of record NC_138872.1, read on the forward strand.
GGAGGGACTTTGGGCAATTTACCTAACCTCTCAGAGCTTCAATTTCCTCTCCCATCGGAGTTTTGATGATTATAATAATGATTGCGATGTATAAGATTTCCCCTCTGTCCAGCCTTGCTTCAGGGTTTTTGTGGGGTTTTTTTCCCTGCTTAACCTGTACAGTTAACTTTCTTTTTTTTTTTTTTTTTTTCAGTTAACTTTCTTTAACTGTAGTGGCCAATTTTGCCTGGCCAGGTCTGAGCCCTATGGCCCCCTCAGTTGGCTTGTCATTAGCTATTTAGTCCAGGGCACTTCACAAGGACTAGCTTGTAGATTCAGCTTTCCCACTCACCTGAGTCCTTTCACTCCACTGTAGCCATGGGGACCTTCTACTCTTAATAAAATGCATCAATTTTCTGATTATAGAGATAATATACATTTTAAAACTGAAATTATAGAAAAGTATAAAGAACAGAATAAAAGCATCACATGGCATAATACTTCAAAGACAGCTACAGTTGCTATTTTGTTAACTCCCTCCCTGTACGTGCTTATGAGTGCTTAACACCGCTGGGACAGGGCACCCCACTTGCAGGAAGCAATCCGTCAATGGGCAGAGCAGGCAAGAGGGACAGCGGTGGGAGCATGTTTCTATCAGCTGAGGAGAGACAGGACCTACTCACATGGGCACCAAAGAGTCCTGAGCAACTTCATTGGACAGCAGGGAGGTTGAGTTCTGTCCCTAATAACAGCCTCTACCCTTCCCAACACAGAATCCTTACACAAATTGTATGTCCAGAAAAAAAGCACACTTCAGTCAAAGACAAAGTATCATATAAAAGGGACCAAGACAAGAACTGTATAGAAACTATACAAGAAAAAAGGTCAAAAGTGGGAGAAAATGGCAAATGAGAAATGCATAGAGAGAAACGTGGTCTTTGAACAGAGGAATAGTGGCACTACAGTTTCATTCATTAAAGGATATTTTAATAAAGTATCAATATTTAAAAATAAAGCTCAAAGCAGAAATGTAAGCACACAGAGAATATATGGCACCGTAACAGAATGAGCTGAAACTGAAGCGGGCGGAAAGAAGTGAACAAGAGGGAAACAGAAATATAAAAATTCTGAGAAATACAAGCTACATTAAAGAAAAGATAAAGAAGAGTTAGTATAGTTGAAAGCACAGTAGTTTATTATGGAGGAAAGGGTTGAGAAAATCAAGCAGAAATGAACATAAAGGAAGAACCAAAGACTATACATATATTCTATAAACTCATATATGTATATAATATCGATCTCTATATTATTTCTCCGTATTGTGTTCTATCTACCTACTTACATATCTATGAAGAGAATAAAGTCAAAAGAGTTCCAACTTGCCATAGGCATTGTCCCCAAAGAAGACACTAAAATAATGAAACAAAAAAATTGTAAGATTTTAGTCCAAGAAAACTTTCCGTAAAATAAAGATCGAATGCACATAATGAAAGCACACCATGCTCTCAAGAAAAACTGGCATGGAACTATTAGCACCAAGAGATATCCTAAGAAATAGTGACCATTACAGAAAAAGAAGCATTGAATCAAAATATCAAGGAAGCTGTAAGGATAAAAATCACTGGATTGGGGCTTCCCTAGTGGCACAGTGGTTAAGAATCCGCCCGCCAATGCAGGGAACATGGGTTCGAGCCCTGGTCCGGGAAGATCCCACATGCCACGGAGCAACTAAGCCCGTGCGCCACAACTACTGAGCCTGCACTCTAGAGCCCGCAAGCCACAACTACTGAGTCCACGTGCCACAACTACTGAAGCCTGTGTGCCTGGAGCGCATGCTCCGCAACAAGAGAAGCCACCGCAATGAGAAGCCCGTGCACCGCAACGAGGAGTAGCCCCCGCTCACCACAGCTAGAGAAAGCCCGCACGCAGCAATGAAGACCCAACACAGCCAAAAATAAATAAATAAAATAAATTTTTAAAAAAATCATTGGATGGGGCCTCAGACTTTTCCATATTCAGTGCTGGAGACAGTGGAGTCACACTCCCAAAATCTTCAAGGTAAGAAATGAAGACCCAACCATTTTATACCCAGTATAACTTTTGTTAAAGTACAAGGGCAAAAGAAAATCATGCTAGTACTGGCATAAGAATCAACATATAGACCAATGGAAAATAACTGAGAGTCTAGAAATATACCCTAGCATTTATATTCGATTGATTTTTGACAAGGGTACCAAATCAATTCAATGGCAGAAAGACTAGTCTTTTGAACTAATGGTGCTGGGAAAACAGGATATCAACATGCAAAAAAATGAAGCTGGACCCCTAATTCACAGCACATACAAAAATTAAGTCAAAATGATCAAAACCTTAAATGTAACAGCTAAACATAAAACTCTTAAAAGAAAACATAGAGTTAAATCTTCATGACTTGCATTAAGAAATAATTTCTTATATATGACACCAAAACCACAAGCAACAAATGGAAAAATAGATAAATGGGACTTCATCCAAATGAAAAATATTTGTGCTTCAAAGAACACCATAAAAAGAGTGAAAAGACAACCCACAGTGGGAGAAAATTTTTGCAAATCATACATCTAACAAGGGGATTAGATCTGGAATATATAAAGAACTCTAACAACACAATAATAAAAAGATGAATAATCCAATTTAAACATAGGCAAAGCATATGAATAGATATTCTTCAAAGAAGTTATACAAGTGGGCAATGAGCACCAAAAAAAAAAAGATACTTAACATCATTGCCATCAGGGAAATGCAAATCAAAACCACAATGAAATACCACTTCATCACCACTAGGATGGCTATAATAAAAGAGATAGATAATAATGTGTTGATGAGAATGTAAAGAAACTGTAACTCTTGTGCATTACTGGTGGGAATGTAAACTGGTGTAGTCACTGTGGAAAACAGTTTGGTTGTTCCTTAAAATGTTGAACATAGAATTACCATATGACCCAGAAATTCCACTCATAGTCACATACCCAAGAGAAATGAGAATCTGCATCCACACAATAACTTGTACATGAATGTTCAAAGCACCATGGTTCACAGTAGCCAGAAGTGGAACAACTCAAATGTCCATTAACTGTTGAAAGGATAGACAAAATGTGGTGTATCCATACAATGGAATATTACTTAGCATTATGGTAAGCGAAAGAAGCCATCACAAAGGACCGCATAGTGTATGAATTCATTTATGTGAAATGTCCAGAATAGGCAACTCTATGTAGACAAAAAAAAAAAATGCATCCGTCGTTACCTAGGGCTGGTGGGGGGAGCGGGTTGGGGGAGGGTGGGAAGAATGTAGTGTGACTATTCATAGGTACCAAGTTCCTTTTTGGCGTGATAAAAATGTTCTAAAATTGATTGTGGTAATCATTCTCAACTCTGTGAATATACTAAAAGCCATTGAATTGTCAAGTCAAATGGATGAATTGTATGGTATGTGAATTATAGCTCAATAAAGCTGTTATAGGAAAAAGAAGAAAACCATTTTAAAGGGTATAAAAACTTAGAGAATATAAATCCCATAGGGTCTTGTTAAAGAAATACTAGATGATTAACTTCAGCCAACAAATGAACAGTAGCACTCTGGTAAACAGACTGGCTGTAAACATTGAATCAATCCAACTGTGGGACGAAGCTAAAAAAAAATGTGGTTTCAAAACTGTGCTTAAGTATTACAGATTATAATACAGTAAATAAAGTAAGAATCTCTCGGTCCATTCTGATGTAAATAAACAAAAGGAGAAGGAAAAGCTCTACCTTATAGTACAATTCAAACTAATAAGTATAAAAGGATTGATGGAAACAGAAAATCACTATTTGGCAGCCCATAGTGGTCCTTGGATATAGTGGACCTATGGTCACTGATTCAGGCAGGTATTGGTTCAGACATGCTAAGGTAGGTGGGTAGTAATATGATGATGTACATAATATTGGTATGATCTCAGAATATACCCCCACGAGATAACAACCAGTTACAAAAGGGAAAATGATGTCATTATGGTGGAGAAACCTGGCATATACCAGCCTGACCAGGTGATCAAGGTTAACATCACCAGTGGTGCGTAGCTTGAGTTGACATCGTGTATACATAAAGCACTGTGCTGAGAGCACAGCATCATGTCTGTGATACCCCTACCAGGAATGCACGATCTGGATCTGGTGTTGTGGAGACGTCAGATAGACCCACGCTGAGTGTCATCTGACAGCGTGTGAAGCCTGTACTCTTTAAAATTGTCGAGGACGTGAGAGACAGAAAAGATAAGGAACTGTTTCAGGTTGGAGGGGACTAACAGACAAGACAATGAGATACAGTACATGTCCTTGGGTGGCGGCCTGGACCATAAAGGAAAAAGAGACATAGTTGAGAAGTTGAGACCGTTGGCCAAATTTGAATGGCATCTTTGGATTGGATGGAAGCAGTGTGAAAATGTTGACTTTCTGATCTGGAAGCTTGTATGGTGGCTCTGTAGGAGATTATCTTTGTTTTAGGGGACACATACTAGAGTCCTTACAAATGAAGGGATTTCACGTCTACAGCTTGCTCTCAAATAATGAAGAAAAAGAAGTGTGTGTGTGTGTGTGTGTGTGTGTGTGTGAGAGAGAGAGAGAGAGAAAGGGAGGGAGGAGAATATGGAGCAATGCAATGAAATGTTAACACCTGGGGAATAGGGGTGAAGAAGTTATGGGAGTTCTTTGAACTTGTTAACTCTTCTGTAAGTATGTAATTACTTCCAAATAAATTATTTTAAAAAGCAGAATATAAATGTTACAAACCCTGAAAATGTAAAAATGTTGCCATGCAATTATCGAAAATCAAAAGGTGGTTAGCTCTGGGTCTCAACATGCTATTCCTTTTTCCGGGGACCCTCTCACTCCACATTTTAAAGTGGTGGATTCTCTTGTGTCATTCATGGCTCTGCCCAAACATCCTCAGGAAAGGATGTCTCTGACCACCCTTGCCTCTGTTTTCTTTGAGGCACCATCACCAGCTGGCATCATACTAGATATTTAGATACCTAGCACTTGATCTGCTGGGCGTATATTCTGCTATGTCTCTTTTTATTTATGACCCAGGATGCTATTAGGAACATGCATTGCATTTAGTTGTCGTGTCTTCATCTCCTCCAAACTTTGGTGCTTAGAAAAGTGTCTGGCACCAAATAGGTGCTCATTAAATATCTTTTATTGTCGAAAAGCTGGGGTGAGGAAGGAGGGGAGAAAGCAGAGCATGAAGTACTCTGATTTCTCCTTTACAGCCAGTGGGACCAACAGATAAAATTTAGAGGGAAAACTGCTGTTTGTGTCATTTGTAGCCATTTGTGTAAGAAAGAGACGAAGTAGGTGGAGGGACTTCCTTGGTGGCTCAGTGGTTAAGACTCCACGCTCCCAATGCAGGGTGCCCAGGTTCGATCCCTGGTCAGGGAACTAGATCCCACATGCATGCCACAACTAAGAGTTCACATGCCACAACTAAGGAGCCCACGTGCTGCAACTAAGGTGCCAGCAAGCGGCAACTAAGGAGCCCTTGAGCCGCAACTAAGGAGCCCTTGAGCCACAACTAAGGAGCCCACCTGCCACAACTAAGATCCAGCACAACCAAATAAATAAATAAATAATTTTTAAAACAATATATTTTTGTTAATAAAAGAAGTAGGTGGAGAACAGGCTCCGTATGCATCGGCTGTAAAGGTTTAGCACATCTCCATCCTCCTGGACTAGGAAACAACAGGGCACTCACGTTTCCCCCCACACACCCCTTACTTCAAAGAGAATGTCTGGCTGACCCCATCCCATTTTAGGGCAGGCTCTCATACTTTGGAAATCCATAGATCCAAGAATCGTACTGCCTGGGCTCAAATCCCAGTTCAGCCATTTCTTAGCTGTGTGATGTTGGGAAAGTTACCTAACCTCTCTCTTCCTTGGTTCACTCATCTGTAAAATGAGGACAATAGTAGTACCTATCTCATAAAGATATCTGAGGAGAAAATAAAATGTAAAGTGCCTAGAACAGTGCCTAGTCCAGAGTAAGTGGTAGCTATGACTGTTGTCAAAAGATTTGGCCCTTTTTGTTAATATCTTTTAATCAAACCACTATGGGATAAGTGACTTCCAAATATTAAATAGACCCCATTCTTTCCTCTAGCCTAGTCCCTCTAATGATGAAATTATTCCAGGATTTGAAAAAGAAATACAAACTATCAATGTTCAATGTGTCCTGTGATATCATTCATGCAGAGACTGCTATATGCCCGCTTTCCTTCTCCTTGTTTTCTTGGGCACAGAGGGAGGGGTGTGTGGCTGGGACCTGGACGATGGGATGTGGACAGAGCGATGCACGCTGCATGACGCTTCATGCCTCTTTCTTTCCCTCGTGTTTGGCCAGCTGCAGAATATCCAGTAGAGAATTCTGAGGCTCTAGGGAATGGAGAGTCTGAGTCTCAGAATGACCCCACTCACCCATCTTGGGCTGCAATCTGAGTGAGGAATAACCCTTTATGGGTTTAAGCCATTGAGTTTAGGGGCTTGTTTGCTAAAGCACTTAGCCTGACCTGGCAGAGAAATGCATAGTGGGCCTACAGTCTTCAAGGCACTGTTCTAGGCTCCAAGGATACAGCAGTGAATAGAATAAATAACGTCTGTGCTGTCATGGAGTTTATATCCCTCCTGTTACAATACAGATCATAAACTACTATATGAATAAATGATACGCCAGGTGGTAATGGTAATCCTTGCTTAAGCAAAAGAAGATAGAAAAGAAACCAGGGCAAAGTGGATGAAGATTCATACAGATAATAGAGGACCATGTAAATAGTGATAAAACAAGGCATGGGACAGAGTGGGCACCTAATTCTATGAGGAAGTTAGGCTGAGCAGAGCTCTGCACTTGAACTAGGAAACTGAGCTCTGAGCTTCCTGACAAGCAAAGGAAAAAGCAAAGCACGTTGAATTAAGTAGTTAGGATTATGGGAATAGGGGTGTGTGTGTGTGTGTGTGTGTGTGTGTGTGTGTGTGTGTGTGTGTATTAGATAAAATGTTTTTCCAGTAGCAAACCCCAAAAGGAATGTATTTCAATAATCCCTTCAAGGACCTCAAGTTCAGAGGATGGAAAAGGTATTAACGTTCTGAGTCGTGCACAAAGAATTATGGATGAGTTGGGACAGAAAGTGGTGACTTCCCAGGAGGAGAGCTGGGGACTTATTGTGAGGCTGAGCCGGCGTTGACCAGCCTCTCTCTGCCTCAGTGACCTCCAGTGATTTCCTGCAGTGAAGCTTTTCTAAATGCACAGGCTGTTAAACTCCATTGTGCTACTTTGACATCTGGAACAAATCCTTTTGTCATACACCATCAGACTTTAAACAAATAAGAGCTAATGAGTTATCCAGATGCCATGAGTTTGCCCCAACCAATAATTACTTTGTTCACTCAAGGGTAGTATAGAGGTAACAGGCAGAAAGATCTCTCCTGTCCCACCTTGCAAATATCTGACTTGTCTGATGTTTACAATGTAACATATTTATTTTGCCAGGTCTGCCCTATATATCATCCTGTCCAGAAGCTCTCCACCATAATGGTGTGGAAAGAGTCTTTGTTTTGGAGCCAAGCCCAGCAGAGTTTCAGTCCGGGATTCTCTCCATCATTACCAGAGCGAGCAAGGGTGCACCAGTGACCCTCCGCGGGCCCCACTTTCCTCACCGATACACTGGAGGTAACAGCACACGCTCCATAAGGTGGGATTACGTAAGAGTTTAATACAATGTCTGGCACATAGTAGGAAATCAATAAACATTTGTTCCCATTCTATCCTCAAACCACTTTTAATAAGTGTGCCCTTTGAGAAAATGGTCAGTGATTTTTTTTTTTTTTAATAAGACATATTTGGTAAGTTCACTTTGAGGATAGCGATTTGTTCTTTTGAATTGAAAGCCAATTAATCAGTGTAATGTGGCCTTCCCTCTACCGGATGCCTCTCCGAAGTCTCTTTCCCTACAGTTGACAAAACAGAGAAAAGGCTGTTTGGGATAAAAGGATGCACACACGCCTTCTCAGGCTGGTTGCTGGGGGGTCGGGGGGGGATATTAAGCCACTGGATGATATTTGTGTGTCTGGTCTCTGGGGACAAAGAGCATGGGAAGGGTGGACCTACTTCCAGCTACAGTAGCTCAAAGCCATGAGCACCTGTAGGAGAGGAAATGAACCGAAGATGAGGCACCTGGAAGACCAGATGAATATGGGTGGGACATCAAAACATCATCCCCAAAGGCAATCTGAGATGCAGATTTGGGAGCACGCAGAACTAAGCAGCATATGTGGGAGAGGCAGAGGCGATTGGCCAGGGGGCGGGTGTCAGCACAGACAGGAGCCAGCAAGACAGAGAAAGGGCAGCTGTGGCCAGTGCATGGTCTTCCCAGACCAGCCGCCACAGACAGTGGCTGGAGGGCTTTTTTTTTTTTTAATGGCGTATAATTGCTTTACAATGTTGTGTTAGTTTCTGCTGTACGACGAAGTGAATCAGCTATATGTACACATATATGCCCTCCTTCTTGGAGCTCCCTCCCCCCCCCATCCCACCCATCTAGGTCATCACAGAGCTCTGTGGAGGACTTTTATTTATTTATTTATTTATTTATGGCTGTGTTGGGTCTTCGTTGCTGCGTGCGGGCTTTCTCTAGTTGCGGCAAGCGGGGGCTACTCTTCGTTGCGGTGCACGGGCTTCTCATTGCTGTGGCTTCTCTTGTTGCAGAGCACGGGCTCTAGGCACGCGGGCTTCAGTAGTTGTAGCTCACGGGCTCTAGAGCGCAGGCTCAGTAGTTGTGGCGCACAGGCTTAGTTGCTCCGCGGCATGTGGGATCTTCCCGGACCAGGGCTCGAACCCGTGTCCCCTGCATTAGCAGGCGGATTCTTAACCACTGCATCACCAGGGAAGCCCAGGAGGACTTATTTTTTTAGCCTTTCTTTTAATAAGTTTTTAAATATAGGTATTATAGGGAAAACTACAAAAATCAGTACTGTGTCACAATGATTTGAGAACACACAAAACCCTCCTAAGCACGAGCCATCACCCAGCACGCAACCTCTATCCTCTTCTCCCTCCAGGAAAGTAACTGATCCCCTGACTAGGATATAGAATATCTTAATAACTCTCTTGCTTTTCTTTATAGTTTTGCCACTTTAGCATGCATACTCATACACAGTGGATTTGTTTGCCTATTTCTTGAACAGTTATATAAAGAGAGTCATACACTATGTATCTTTTATATCTGGTTTATTTTGCCCAACATGATATTTGTAAGATGCATTCGTGTTGTAGCAGGTAGCAACACGTCATTTATTTTCATTGCTGTGTGGAATTCCATTGTATGGATTTTCTGTGGTGGATTTATTCATTTTGTTGTTGATGGACATTGGGATGGTTTATGGTTTGGGGATACAACCCAAAGTGCAGCTATGAATATACATTTTTGGTGCAAGCAAACACATTTCTATTGAACGCGCATGCATGTGTGTGTTGCCTAGGAGTGGGACTGACGGTGTATAGGGTGTGAGTGTATTTGTGATTAGTTGGCAATGCCCAACTCTCTTCCAAAGTGGTAAAATGGCAGTACCATGGAATAACTGATCTCAATGGATCTTCCATAGATAGTTCTTTGAAAAAGGTCTCAAAGCTCCCTCACGTCTTCAGCGGAAACAGTTTCCTGACCTAATATACACTGTCCTGCTTATTTTAGCAGCCCTACCAAACTGTTGGATGCCACATACATTCAAAGAGTGATATTGCTGTTGGATTAGAATAAGAACTACTTCTACTGGGGTCAGTTTGTTATATACATATACCAAATAATATAATTCAATATACCATAATATTTTATAATTATACTAAACAATAATAGTAAATATTATATAATACGTATGAATGTACCAAATAGTAAATAATACAATCACTGGCTACGTATATTGTCAGACTAGGTCTGTCTCACTTTCTCATTATGAAAAAATATTTAGCAGCAGCTAGCAAAGATTGTTATCTGCCCCAAACCCAGAGAAGGCAGCTTTCTGTTCTACTGGCTCAGTAGCTGACTCTTTCATTTAGCCTTGACTAAGAGGTAGAAATGTGCTCAACTACCCATATCCAAAACTCAGGAATTTGGAGTTATCCTTCCATCAGACTTGTTTTTGGCCTGAGAGAAGCAGGCCCAGGTCTAGGATCAGTACAAGAGTGAGGGTAGGTTTTCAAGATAGCCTCAAAAAAAAAAAAAACTAGAACAGCAAAAATAAAAGCTAAGCTACATAATGAACACCCTAAAAGAAAGCATAAGTGAAGCTCTTGGAAGAATTCTGCATCATGACAATTAAGGATAAAAGAGAGGAAGACAGGAAGAAAGCTTTCCCATGAAATAGATTTATTTAATGAAGTGGAAAAAATTAGAAATAAATAACTGCTTTAAAAAAATTAGAACCAAATGGATACTTATTATGCAATGGCAAAAGATAAAATAAATAAAATGAAAACATCATTATCGGAAATACGTTTGCTGCAAATATTTAGGCTATGGACCCTTTCCCTAGAGAAATGAGTACTTATAAATAAACATAATATTTTGAATTTAATTTTAGGAGATTCTGAAATTCTCATAAACTTCTGCTTGGAATGTAAAATAGTAAAACCACTTTGGAAAGCAGTTTGGCAGTTTCTTAAAAAATTAAAAGTACTCATGCGATGTGATCCATAGCTATTTACCCAAGAGAAATAAAACCATATGTCCACACAAAGATTTGTATGCAGATATTCATAACAGCTTTATTTGTAATGGCCCAAAACTCAAATCAACCCAAATGTCCAACAGCAGGTGAATGGATACACAAGCTGTGATTTATTGTATAATGGAATACTGCTCAGCAATAAAAGGGAATGAACTCTTGATACCTCTGTAAAGTACAAGAATCTCAGAAGAATTATGCCAAATGAACTATACTGCATATTTTCATTGATTTAAAATTCTAAAAAAAAGTCCAAACTCATCTGTAGTGACAGAAAGATCAGTGGTTGCCTGGCAAGTGGTCAGGGGTTTAGGAATGAAGAATTACAGAGACACAGGAAATTTTAGGGCTGACAGAGATGTTCATTATGTTGATTGTGGCGATGGTTTCATGGGTGTATGCAGACATCAAAAGTTATCACGTTGTATGCTTAAATGTGTGCAGTTTGTTATATGTCAGTAATTCCTCAATACAACTTTGTAAACCATTATGCAACACAGTCTTGACCACTTCCAATAACAGTGCACACATTTAACACCTGTTTGGAACACAATTTTGCAAGATGCATCATAAATTCTTACTATTACTGTTATTACAATACAGGTGAAATGTAAAAGAGTCAACCCAAATAGGCAATGATCGGGCAGTTTGTGGTAGGTGGTGTTATTCCCTGATTTGTCTTTTAGAGAAATGCCTGCTTGGAAATGTTACAGACTCACCTATCAGGGAGCACCCAGTTCTGTGGATGCAGCGTCTTATATCAACCATTTTGTTCATGTTTATCTGCAATCACAGATTGTTGTGTTTGATTGACCCTTTGTTCCTTGTGTTTAAAACCGAACAGCTAAGTTCTTTAATTACTCCTTTAGGGACAGTTAATACATTCTAAGTGTTTCCTAAGCTTGGGAAAGTGATTGAGTGTTTCTGGTTAATACTTTCATATTCAAGGTTAATTATTGTTTTTTGATGATATTTTAAAATTCATTAGCATCCTTAATAAAGTTGGCAACCATTGGTTGGTTAAGTGGACAAAACTATTAGTATGAAAGCTAGATTGTCAATGAAAGATAAGTCTATTCATTTCTTGGTCACAGACAACATGGGCAGACCCTATAAAATAAAAATTGCTTATCCTGAGTACCTTCTCTTTAACTCAGTGATATAAAAAAGTGCTGTAAACAGCCTGGAGCTTATTATTTCAGCAAGACTGAATAACCACAAAGAAGACAGGGCAAAGGACATTGAGTACAAAGAATTTGGAGAGTGGATGGGAAGGTAGCATAACTGTTCCTCATTGAATGTGATGAACTGCACATAGAAATTTACTGGAAGGGAAAGAAGCAAGAGAATGCAAAGGTTTTTGGCATTTCACAGACCTTCTCTGAACCTTAAATTTTAATGTTATCCTTAAAAAACGATGCATCCCTTGTTCTGGAAGGGAGGTGAGAACATGCAAACTTCACATCGGGCTTAAGCCGGCTCTCTGCTGATTGAATTCTACAGAAATCAGTAGAGATGCATTTCACAGTCTGGAGCGATCTCAGGGAGTCCTTCCCAAGAAGATGAGCGAAGAACTGGTGCATCCCTTGAAGAGGGCTAAAAGGGAGCAAAGCAAAGCTACAGACATTGAACTAAATTCAGGTAAGAATTTCTGACACCATCACTCAAAGCAGTGGATGTAATTAAGATAGAATGAAAATCATGGAACTGCTAAAACAGCAGAACTATGAAGATAAGGGTAATACCATTCCACATGGCTCCTTCCTGCCTTGCTTAAAAAAGTTATTTAGTAAACATCAACAGTGCTCATAGCATGTTAGGTAAAAATATGGGGAGAGGGAGAGAAAGAGAGGGAAAGAGAAAGTATTTGACTGTCATAGTTTACCTTGTCACTCTCCTGCTGAAAAATGGCTAATTGGCCCTTCACTGAATTAAAAACAGTAAATAAACACCTTAGCAGGGATAAAAATTTGTTCATATTCTGTCCCCAATTCACCCATTTCTCATTATATATCCTTCTCCACTATCTAGTCTTTGGATTTGATATATCAGGATAAGCATGGTACATAATCAATTACCCAGTTCCAAGTATTAGGTAGCAATACCAAACATTAGGTTCATTAATGCTAGTTGCTATCTCACACACACAACACACACACACACGCGCGCGCACACACACACACACGCGCGCACACACACACACCACTACCTCAGTGACTCAATGTAAAAAATCATCCAGCACTTCACCACTTCGTTCACGCAAAGTCCAGCCAAGATATTCCTGGTCGGGTGGCTCTCTGGACAGCTGTCCTCTAAGTATTAAATCTGACTCATACGTCTTCCATTTTGATTGACTATGTCCCTTAGAGTCTCTTTCCAGCCTTCTGTTCTCCTGACTCACTGGCCAAGAGAAAGCAAGTGAACAGTCTTTCAGAAGATTCTAGGGGCCAGCCCTGCAGGTGGTCCATACATCACTTTTGTCCACATTCTCTTGGTCAAAACTAGTCACATGAACCCATCTAGAAATGAGGGGATCCATCAGTGACGTGTTGCCATATAGCAAAACACCCCATAGCATAGCTCATGTACTTAGCTCACAATTCTGTGGGTTGGCAATTTATGCTGGATTTCACTGGGCTGACTCACACATCTTTTGGTTAGATTCTGCTTCTGGTGGTTGACTGGCTATTGGCTGGAACAACAGGGACGACCTGGCCATGAATCTCTCATCATCCACCAGGCTAGCACAGGCTTGTTCTGTGGCAGCTCAGACTTCTAGGAGTGGAAAGAGAGGAAGTTCCAGTGTACAAATGCTTTTCAAATCTCTCCTGGGCCAAAGAGAGAATGAATTTATGAATGAATGAATGAATGAAACAATCTGAAGAGTAAAAAACTAAAGTGTAAATCTCAAAATAAGCATGGTCTTTAACCAAGTAATAGCATTTCTGGGATTCCATCTTAAGAGAACAATCCTAAATAAAGGGCAAAGTGTAATTTTTAATGGTAAAAGTTAAAGACCTCATGATGCAAAGGTTATGTAACCCATTCAATGGAACATTACACAGATATTAAAATTGAGAAAACAATATAAAATTGATGTAATACATTGAATGATGTAATAACATCAAAACATCTATGATTTAATAGAAAGTTAAAAAGCAGGATAGTATATAACTATAGCAATGTTAAGAAAAATAATTATAATATAGAAGACTCCCATTAAAAAAGCTGAGCACAAAACACTAACAAATATTAACTGCACTTACCTGCGTGGTACATGCAGCGATAATTATTTAGTTTTGTTTTAATCTTCACTTTTCTTATTCTCTAAATTTTCTTTAAGGCGCAGTTCTTGTTTTTATGGTGAAAAATAAACATTAACAAAGTAAAAGCACTAACATAGTGTTTGCTACAGTGAGAATGGTCACCAGGGGGCTGAGGACTCAAGGCGGGGAGGAAGGAGGGTGGATCTGTCGGTACCCCGTCCCTGGCCGAGGGGCGAGATGTGTGACCAGTTCCATCTTTGCCACCTTCCTGTGTAATGATGGCGTTCCAGGTGGCCCCACCTGCCTCCGTGCTTAGAGACGCCTTCTTAGTGGTGGTGGCACTTTTTCTCTGAGTCATTCACACTGTCCCTCTGTCTCCTGCTGTTAAAGCGACTGGCTTTCCGACACGTTGGTCTGAGTTGAGGGCACCAAGCTTAGCAGAATCCCCACTAGCACCTGCGTGCTAATTAGCAAAAGGCACCCTTTGTGGGCAGAAAGAGCCCAGAGCCAGGAGGTGGCTGTGATGAGCAGACCCCGGGCTGGATTTCAGCACCCGCTCCAGCCACCCTCCTGGTTGCTTTCCCACCTCACCCCTGCAGGGTGCAACCTCGCTCTAGCACCCATGTATCTGGGTAAACCTAGTTATGTTTGAAGCCAATGAACTCAACGGAGTTCAACCAGCTAAGGTGAGATGTTCATTCCATGCCATCACTTCTACCTAACTCTGGATGTAAATGTTTGACTGCACTTAGACTTAAAGGTTCTAGAAGGTAGCTAGTGGGAAGCAGCCGCAGAGCACAGGGAGATCAGCTCGGTGCTTTGTGACCACCTAGAGGGGTGGGATAGGGAGGGTGGAAGGGAGATGCAAGAGGGAGGAGATATGGGGATATATGTATATGTATAGCTGATTCACTTTGTTATAAAGCAGAAACTAACACACCATTGTAAAGCAATTATACTCCAATAAAGATGTTAAAAAAAAAAACAAGGTTCTAGAAGGCAAGGACGACTTTATCAGAAACTTTACTCCCATAAACTCAGATCAGGGTGTTACACAAACCTTCCCAGTTGGCCTGCAAAATACTGTGTATTTAACTGCTCATGCAAACAGCAAGAAAGATTCAATTCATAGCATATAAAAGCTCGAAGGGAATTTTGTAAAACAATCGAGTTTATCTGATCATAAAGAAGACTAAAGACTTCAGGAGATTAATAATAATAGAAATACCATTAGAATGGTGATAAATAAAATAATAATAGTAACAAAATAATAAAGGACTAAAAGATGAAAGACATGACAAGTAAATAGAATGTGTGGTCCTAGATTGTATCCAGGACCAGAAGAAGAACAATTGGGAAACTTTGAATGAGGTCTGTACATTAGAAAACAGTGTTATATCAGTGTTAATGTCCTACATTTTGATCATTGTACTGTGGTTATGATAGATATAGCATTCAAGGAATCTGGATCAAAGGGATACAGGAATTCTTTTCACTGTATTTGCAACTTTTTCTTTAAGTCTGAAAAAAAAAGTAACAAACACACCCACACAAGCATAGTCCCTCCACATCATCTTACAGACGAGGACATTGAGCATCTTAGTCACTGGCTCAGAGTCAGAGGGCAAGTGGGCAGCGACAGAGGGAGATGTCTCCGCTCTGCCTCCTCGTCCAGGGTCCACCGTTTGCAACGATTCCGGCCAGTGAGGCCCGTGGATGGGAGGGTGCTCTTGGAAAATAACCCTCAGTCATTCTTTTTCTGAAGTCTTGGTCTACTCAGTGTGGTCAGACTTGGTTTAAAGGCTCCAGAAGCATGGGAAGGAGGGTAAGAGCCAATCCTGTGCCCCATCCAGGGCTTAGGCACCTCTGAGGACCAGTTCCCTCAAGGCACTGGGCTTTTAGGAAGTCTATAGTGTACTTGACATCCTTGCTGCCTGAGAGAAACCCTCAGAGGGGCTGTGTGGAGAAGGTCACTGCAAGGTCATTGGACAGCGGTCATTACAGTGTTCATCAGAGTATCTAAGGGACGCTGGAGCTGGACACAGAACTGGGATCTGCCAGCTTCTTTCAAGGGTTTTGCTCCCAGCAGGAGAGGAATCCAACTCACTGTACAAAATGGTAGTCCTTGCTCTTTACCCAGAAATGCATGCTTCTGCTAGATGAATGGCAAACGAGGGGTCCCGGTTGGGTGTCTCCATCTTTCCCACAAGTGCATGAGCTGGGGGAGAGGGGATGGAGCAGACTTCACCCAGATCACACAGACCTCCCCCTGAGGTCTTTCGGTGTGTGAGGCTGCAGAAGGCCAGGTGGCCTCGTCCAGTTCAGACCATGGAACCCAGATCTTGATAGGGTCTTTGGTTGGGATAAGGAGAGGCACATTTATTATAATAGCCGTGCCATTCATTCACAATGACTTGTTCTCCTGGGTCTTCAGGGGTCAAGCTGGTTTATTCTTAGGTACACCCGTCTTTGGAAAGCAAATGCTCCTTACTTAGACTGTCAACAAATATTGATGTTTTGAGCCTCCTTTCTACCTGGTGAACCCAATTCCTGATCGTGTGTGTGTGTGTGTGTGTGTGTGTGTGTGTGTGTACTGGCTCGTTTCCTGTTAGCCACACCATTTATAGGCACTTAGAGTTCAGCTTTTCCCCTTTATTAAATCAGTAGTTATTCCCCCCGTAGAGGTTCATCTTCAGAAAAATGTTGTCATCTCTCAACATCTCCTGTTTCCTCACCTCTTCTAGTTGTCCCTCCGGGTTTATCACCTTCAAAACATTTCTTGACTGAATTTTTTTAGTTGAGCTATGGAAGACACAGGGATAAATGCATAACTTTAATCGGTCTGGTTTGACTGTATTGTACAAATGTAGAATTTTCAACCATTGAGGGTATAACTGTACAGCCGTGCAGACCGTTCATTTACAAGTCCAGGAGCATGGAGCACGTAGACTCTAAGTGGTGCAATGTCAAAGCCCCAGGGAGAGGAACACATCAATCACTGCTTCTGGGTTCAGATCTGTCTGTGGAGAACTTGCTGAAGTACAGAGGCTGTTTGGACCCCTTCAGCGATCGCATGGCCGGATCACAATCCTTTCTGAAGGTCAGGATGAGGCAGCATGCTCTTGGATGGAAGTGAAGATGGACTGAGGCCGTCATGAGTGGCCTGTTGGTAGCATAAGGGGACATTGGTGGGGGACGTTTTCTGAGGACCCCACAGCCTTGCCCTTGGTGCTTTGAGTGTGGGTATTGTGCACCCAGGCGCCCAACTGGTGATGAGTGGAAACTCTGACAAACACGTGAAGGAATCAGAGCCAATAATAGTTCATGGGGTGCGCTGAGCGGTCTCTGAGGTGCTGGCTCCCCCCCCGCATCCTGGACTGACCCCCCAGCTCCCAGCCCACCAGCCGGCCCTGCACAGCCCAGAGCCCCTGAGGCCAGGACTAATTTCTCATCTTCCTTGCCTCCTTGAGGGGATTTCCCTGGATAGTCTGTGACTCTGAATCAGATAGGAATTATGATAGTAATAGACATTTATTGAGTGTTTACTTAGCATCTGGCCTCTAACTCTTACACCACTGCCCCACAGAGGTTGTTAACGCCACTCTGACCTTCCAGTACAATCAGTTTAATTTAAAAAATTCTATGGAGGGACTTCCCTAGTGGCACAGTGGTTAAGAATCCGCCTGCCAATGCAGGGGACACGGGTTTGAGCCCTGGTCCAGGAAGATCCCACATGCCACAGAGCACCTAAGCCCGTGCGCCACAACTACTGAGCCTGTGCTCTGGAGCCCACGAGCCACAACTACTGAGCCTGCGTGCCACAACTACTGAAGCCCACACGCCTAGAGTTTGTGCTCCGCAGCAAGAAAAGCCACCGCAGCCCGCGCACCGCAAAGAAGAGTAGCCCCCGCTCGCCTCAACTAGAGAAAGCCTGCGTGCAGCAACAAAGACCCAATGCAGCCAAAATAAATAAATAAATAAAAATTTAAAAAATTCTATGGAGTGTTTACCCTGTGTCGTCAGATCCTGCTGATTGTTTTATTTGTTTGTTTTTTTTGGCTGCACCACACAGTTTGCAGGACTTTAGTTCCCCGACCAGGGATTGAACCTGGGCCCTCAGCAATGTAAGCGCAGAATCCTAACCACTGGACCGCCAGGGAATTCCCAAGATCCTGCTGATTATTTGCCTCCAAAATTTTACTAAACCTGTTGCCTGCTTTCCGTCTCTTGTCCACCACCCTGGTCCATCCCTCGCCTCATCTCTGCCACCAGAACAATCAATGGTCAGGGTCACTTTGCCCTTCTCCAAATTACCCTCCAGCCCAAGGGATCTTCCAAAACAACAGACCCTGGAGAGGTACCCACTTGTCAAAAACTCTCCAGTGACCCCCCATCACCAACGTGACACAGTTCTGCTCATTCTCTGAGCTCACAAATCCCCACGAGGTGAGCCCTGCCTGGGTCCCCAGCCTCCTTTAGCGTCACCTACCACTTTGAACTTACGCCAAAAGCCATCATGCTGTTTCCCTTCCAACTGGAACTAGCTTTCTTCTTTTCCTTCCGGCTGGTTCTTTCCCACCCAATTTCAACATGGAGCTGTTGAGGTACCCAGCACACACACGTCTGTTCTAGGACTTACTCCTGAGCATGATAATGATCTGTTGGTGCATCCTTTTTAGACTCTGAACTGCTAAAGGCAGGTCTCTATCTTAATTGCCTTTGAATTACTATCTTTAGGAAGTAGCTAAACATGCTTTATAAAAGCCTCTTATAACACAGGTTACGTGTCCAACACTGCTTACAAACATTTCTTACAAACATTTCTACAATCTCCATGATAAATGTGCGCTGAACATATGGTGTGAGCTGCCTTATACACATAACCTTACTGTGTTAGGTGATCTTTTAGAAACATAAACCTGACGACACCTTCCCTGCCACCTCCTGGTCGCTCACCGTGCTGGGGCCGCACAAACACACCAAGCTCTGATCTACCCCAGTGCCTTGGGCGTGCTGTTCCCTTAGCCTCAGAGCCTCACTGGTGGACTCTTTGTCATGCAGGTGACAGCTCTTCTGTCACATCCTCAGAAAGCCCCTCTCTGATGTAGACTCTTCCTCCCTCCCCCAAGTCAGGAGTCACTGCCCCATCAGCCCTGTTCATTTTCATCACAGCATGTGTCTTAACCAGCTGTCTTGTTCCTTTGCATAAGTGCGGCCTCCCACTGGAATGAAAATTGCCCAAGAGCAGAGACTCACCTGTCTCGTCCTCTATCCCCTGAGCCCCGAGTACCTCCTGGCACACAGTCTCAGTGAATATGCCGAATATCTAATTTAGTCCTTCTTATAATCCCATGAGCTATGTGCTATTATGATCCTTATTTTACAGACGAGGGAAGAGAGGCTCAAAGAAGTTCAGTGAGTAGATTGTACAGCTATTCAGCTGAGACTCCAGGCCTGTTTGATGTTGTAGCCGGTGCTCTTTGTCTGACTACTGCACTAGTCTGTGCCTTACACTGAGATGGCATCCCAGTCTGGTGCGAGGCTGCACAGTGTCTCGCCCCCTCCCTGCCCATTCCTGAGCAGGAGGAGGAATTTCTGCTTCTCTGCCCTCATCCCTCAGGCTTTCTCTCCCTCCTCTTCTGCTTGGCTTGGCTGCACACACACTCAGAGCTGCCTTAGGCCACTCCACAGTTTGGTCAGACTTCCTGTCGAAGTCAGGATACCTGGCACTGTGTCTCCTACCTCCAAGTCCTGGACCACTGTGTCCCCTTCTAGTGCTAGCGTTTCCCAATGGCATGTGTTCTCTGATGCCTGTTCTGCCCCTTTAAAATGAAGTGTACTTTTGAGAGGACAAGGGGCATCCTGGAGGCTAGGCTTTGGCATGTGTTTAGGGTAAACCTGATAGCATTTGCATTGATGATCAACTCCCTTCTTGCACAGAATGGCTGAATGCCACAGCGTCAATCCTGTATTTGATCTCTACATCACAGACTCTAAGTTTGTTTTTCCTCTGGAGACTGAGATCTCAGTTTTGATGATGGCCTTTTTCCAGCTTCCTCACCATAGAGAAAACAGTCTTAAAACCATTCAAATGTTTATTCGTTTCACACATATTTCTAGCCCCAACAGTATCTACCAAGTATGCTAAGTGACATCGATGTGTAAGATAGGACCAGTCTCTCCTCACTGCCATGGTCGCCAGGGATGGGAAATGTATAATGCCTTCCCCAAGGGAGTAATCATTTTTATTTTCACCCTTGTACTAGATCACTCACTCCACCATCTTGACCTCTTAAATTCAGCAGAGCTCCCCTATGACCATGAAGAACACCCGAGGTTGCGTGAGAAACATTAGCTGGTGCATAAAGCTGTCAAACTCCCAAGAAGAACTGGCCCAAAGCAGACACTCCACAAGACAAAGATGGAGGAGCACGCAGGAAATGAAAGGAAGCATTTTTCACCTTCCAATGTGGAAGAATGCCCAGTAACAGAGCCAGAAAAAGACCCAAGGAGGTCAATCAAGATGACTTGACATTCAAGTCAAGGTAAATTAGGTGGAGGGGAAAGAATAAGGAAGAAGAACACAGAGATCAAAAGCCCAACTCCTATACCCAGATGTGATGACTGCGTTTAACCTGGGGGCCACAGAGGCTGCCCCTCCTACCCATGACTTTGGGGTAATGAGGGAGGTGGGAGCCACCAGGTAGGAGGGCTTCTGCAGTGCAATCAGCTAATTTGGGGGCTGTCCTTTTTTTTTTCCTGCTCCTGAAGCCTATGCCTTAACTTGCTTAGGCTTGCTGCTTTAGACTCTCCTTGGACCAGCTGGCTTGCACCGGAACAGAGATCATAAAAACTGTCAACGTCAAGTGATTAAGATCTGTGATTTTAAAGACTTTTCTCTTCCCAGGTTTTGCCACATTCAATTGACATTTTCACTCTACGAGGCGAGGATGGGAGAGCGTAGGGGCCATATAAGAGCAGCACGGACTCCACTGCATGGGGCTTGAGCAAGAATTCTGAGACTGCTTCTTAAACATTCCCTGGCTTTCTGTGGTCCTTTGCCTCAGATTCCCATCTGATTAGAGGAGGCATCTGCCCTCCCTGATGAATACCTATTCTAAGGTCCAGAATTTTTGTTTTGATAGAATCTCACTTACATGCAAGTTTATACATCGATCCTATTTTCAGGAGGTAATTTTTACACTTGAAAGGCCCACTTTCACATCATGCTGGTGGTTCGAAAGCAGAACCAGAGCATAAAAGAAAAAGAGAGAGAGACGAATGTGTCTTCTTCAAATCCACTTCTTGGGGCCCAAGTCTCCAGAACAGCATTGTCAATCAGGAAGATAAACACAAGATCTGTGCTTTTTCCCTTCAAGGAGCCACTGGTGAGTGACCTCAGTGGAGGGCTGCAATTGGCTCTTCCCTTCTAGGTGTCCTGTCTGTAATTGTCAGTAATGCCAATTCATTAGGTATTTCATTAGCTAAGCTGAAAACCTATATCCTGATCTTTAGCTGAAAACATCTCTGAATTAGATCATGAAAATTAGAATAAAACTCATTCACCAGTGGCAATTAATGAGTCATGACTAACTAAGGAAGAGGGAGTAGGGCGGGAGAGAGTGGCTCTCCTTCCACGCTGCTGATAGTTAAGAGGAAGGGAAATTACACCGCATTTTGTGAGTTTGCTGGAGCATGAAACCATCACAGCTGGGAGCCACCAGACTTCCTGACCCAGCTCCTGGGCTTCTGGGTACCGCCTTCCTTTCAACATTCGAGGGGAAGAATCCCGAATGTGGGTAGTGGAGAATCATCCTCAGGGTGGAGACCCAGCCCTCAGTTGGTGGTGTTCTTTGCTGGTGTGCCAAGTAGAAGGCTCTTTATCTTCTATTAGGTATGGAGGAGACAACCCCAGAGGTATGACTCCAATTTGCATCTCCTTCACAAAGGAAACTGAGGCCTGAAAAGTTAGGTGGCCTGTCCCTGGTTACACAAGTAATGTCCTGAAAGATGGGGACCCCAAGTCCAACCTCCCGACTCCAAATTCAATGCTCTTTCCTCTAAACCATGATGCCTGCCAACTTTTAGGCAACAATCCATGCATCATTTAATACCTGCTCTATGGGAGGTGGTGGGCAGGTGATACAGACAGAAAGAAGGGTAACACATGGTCCCTGCCTTTCGAGAGTAAAGTATAATGCGGGGATACTGTCAGGCAACAGGCATTTAGAAAACAATGTGCCCCAAGAGAGGTAGGCAAACAGTACCCTTAGCATATAGAGGTCACAACCTTTTACTGCCTGGAAAAGTCTAGGAAGGAAATATTTCAATAGAGATTTTAAGCATGAGATCATTAATTTGTGTCTGAGATTGGATTCACCCTATAAATAGACTCTAAAAGAAGGAACTGAGAGCAAGAAGTTTATTTGGGAAGGACATGAACCACAGAGAGAGAATAAGGAATAGATAAAGGGAAGAAAAAGCAACCCATAAGGATGTATTATTAAGTCAGCTATCACAGTTTGTGCATAAACTCTGGTAACAGGTACCAAATGAGTGTCTCAGAATTATCTCACCTGATGGGTGAGGGAGCTGGGGTATTTATGCACCCACTCCCAAGTCAGGGTTGAGTTCCACTCCTGATGAGGAATGTTGAGTGCTCGGCACTTTCAGCCCTCTCTGGCTTGGTGAAAGCCTCAGGCACAGACATAGACCCTGACAGTTGCAAGGCTGCCAGATACATGAACGTGTGTAAGGTCTGAGGGTTATAGATGAGGCACTGGCAGCGTCCGCTCCAGTGGGCAGAAGGGGCTGGCCATTGCCAGCAATGCAGCGGCAAGGGGGCTCCAGGGAGCATGGTGTGTTGAGAGCAAAAGAAGTAGAAAAATATTTGAAGCCTAAATTGCAGGAAGGAGAATGGGGGATGACAAGGACAAATGGGTATATAGGTGAGAGCATGGGGCTCTTTTGTGTCTTGTTTCATAATCTGAATGGTTCATATTCTGTTGTCCTGGTTGATTGGGTCTAAGACAGAGTAGGGAAGGGGTCTAGGATGGTTGTTGAATTTCTGGAAAAGGGTTTGGAGAAAGAACTTGCCCATATCCTGGAGCAGCACAGACCAAGTCTTACGCCATGCAGTTCTGATGGGATTGGGTCCCTAAAGGAGTGTTTTGGGCCATTGAGCCCCAGGAGGAGGGAGCAGGTGCAGGTCACTCTCCAGAATCCCCAGGCCTGAGCAGACAGCCGTTCATGTCTAACTCACTCCACCTAGGTCTCACAGCAAGCCTGGGGCCTCAACAACTGTCCCATGTCACAGATGGGAAACTGATGGGTTGCGGGAGCTGCTGCCTCTCTCTCCCACTCCTCGACCCCCTCGAGACCCCACTTGGCCACTCTCACAGGTCCCTCCTCCCTGTGCTCCCTTCCACCCAGGTATCTCTCTGCCCAATGACCTTCCACCAAGACCTCATTTCACTGAAAACAATATTCGCTGCCCTCTGAACTTCTTAGAGTTTCTGCCTGTTTCTCTTTTTTTTTTTAACTTACATCCTAACTTGTCTCCTGGGCCTCAGTCTCCAGCCCTGGCAAATAAGAGGATTACGCTATGTCTGTAAGAGTCCCTAAGCTTTGGTATTTAAGTGCTTGCTTCTCTGTAGTCACATCAAAAAGACGGCGATGCAGTGGAGACGCAGAAGAGGGAATGACCCCATCTCCTTTGACAATCGGGAAGCCTTTATGAAGCTGTGTCATTTTAGACAGAGACACGGGAAAGGTAGGACTGCAGTGGGAAACCAAGAGATAGAGAAGAGGTTACATACGCCCGGAGGGAAAGGAAGTGACCAGATGATATCTAGGGTCCTACCCAAGCATGCAAGTTCATGATTCTGGGTTCCTATGGATACCTAGGAAACAAGTAAACACAAATCTCTAGCAGAGTGCTCCCAGAACTTCCTGTGGGTGAGGAGGTCAGCAGGTGACAATGACGTCATTTCTGAAACTCAGTAGCTCCAGCCTCTGTCCCACCTGAGTCCTGCTCTAGAGCTGAGAAGCCACGGGAGGTTGTTTCTTAACCATCAATGAGTTTAACTTGCATGCAGTTTTTCAGGATTAGAAAAGACTCCTCTGACTATGAGCTTTAGTCCCCTGACAGTTAGTAGATGCTCAATAAATTCCAGATGATGATTGTAATAATATTGGTTTGTCTATAGAATTTCATGGAGAAATTCTATATAGATTCATCTACAGAATTTTCTGGAGACTTATGAAAACAAGTGAGATGATCCCCTGCATAAAATGATGTAGGAGGAGCCCTGCCCAGAGGCTGGGAAATGCGCTGTTCAAGCTACGGAGCAGAATCTTGATGTGTGGTCCCTGAGCCGGCAGCATCAGCTTCACCTGGAAGAGGGGTAAAAAAATGCACGCTCTCAGGCTCCACCCCAGACCTACTGAGTCAGAAACTCTGAAGGTGGCGCCCTGCTCTCTGTCTTAACAAGTCCTCCAAGTGAGTCTTGTGCTTGCTCTGGTTTGAGAATCACTCTTTATTTTGAGGAATTTATGTAATGCCTCTGTATAAATGGATTTTACTCAATTTATTCAGAAAAGAAAGGAAGGGGAAAGGGAGAGGGAAAGGGAAGAAGAAGGAGGAGGGGGGGGGGAGAAGGAGGAGGGGGAGAGGGAGAAGGAGAAGAAGAAGAGGAAGAAGGAGGAGGAGAAGGAGAAGAAGAAAGAGGAGGAGGAGAGAAGTTCTCTGGAGTTCCAGAATGACCCAGCCGAAAGACCAGGTATCACTGAATCTGTCATTAGAGAGGAAGAGTTGGCCAAGGAGTGAAACAATAAGTACAAGGACAGCAATATGGCTTCCAACCCCTGATCTGCAGGCAGTAAGCTTTGTCATTGTAGCCACGTCACTCAGCCTCTCTGAGCATCTGTGAGGTGAGGGCTCCGCCCACGTGCTCTCCGGGAACGCATCCAGCCTGCCTGCCACTGCGCACAGGGTAGATGAGGATTTGCCCTCCGCCTCCATAAATAGAACCAGCTCCTATTTGCCTAGAGTGATGGCCTCCTCGTGCTCTGGGTCACAAGGGTCATCTTAGGAGCCTGCCGCCCTCAGGGCGAAATCACAGGGAAGGAGAGTGGACCCCTCCCCCCAGCTGTGTCCTGACCTAATGGCTCCCTCTTTCAACTGACCACCCAAAGCACCCTGGGTCTGTGCTACTCTTTCTTGAAAATTGAGATCTAACTCACATTCTGTAGAAGTCACCCTTTTTACGTTATCACCCCAAAAAGAAATGCTGTACTCACTGGGCAGTTACCCGCTATGTCCTCCTACCCCAGCTCCTGGCACCACTAATCTACTTCCTTTCTCTATGGATTTGCCTATTCTGGATGTTTCACACCAATGGAATCATATAATATGCAGCCTTTATGTCTAGCTTGTTTCATTTAACATAATGTTTGCAAGGTTCATTTATGTTATAGCAAGTATCCAAATGTCATTCATTCTTATGACTATAAAATACTCCATTGTATGAATAAACCACATGTTATTTATCCATTCATCAGCTGACAGACATTTGTGTTGTTTCTAATCTTTTGGGTATTCAGAGTAATACTGATATAAACATTTGTGTGGCACATTTTGTGTGAACATAGTTCAGTTCTCCTGGGTGTATATCTAAAAGCGGAATTGTCATTATAAGTTACCTTATAAGTGGAGTTATAAGGTAACTCTACCTTTAACCTTTTGAGAAACTGCCAAAATTTTTTCCAAAGTGGCTGCACTATTTTAAATTCCCATCAGCAATGTATGCGGATTCCAATTTTTCCGTATCCTTGCCAACACTCATTGTTTCTGTCTTTTGAGAATAGCCATCCTATGGGTGTGAAGTGGTACCTCACTGTGGTTTGAATTTGCATTTCCCTAATGACTGGTGATGTTGAGCATCTTTTCATGTACTTATTGCCCACTTGCTTATCTTCTTTAGAGCAGTGTGTATTCAAATCCTTTACCCATTTGTACATTGGGTTGTCTTTCTATTTTTGAGTTGTAAAAGTTCTTTATATATTCTGTATACTAGACTTTTATCAAATATATGATTTGAGGGACTTCCCTGGTGGCACAGTGGTTAAGAATCTGCCTGCCAATGCGGGGGACACAGGTTCAGTCCCTGGTCCGGGAAGATCCCCCATGCCACGGAGCAGCTAAGCCTGTGTGCCACAACTACTGAGTCTGTGCTCTAGAGCCCACGAGCCATAACTACGGAGCCCGCATGCCATGGCTACTGAAGCCCATGTGCCTAGAGCCCGCAACAAGAGAAGCCACTGCAATGAGAAGCCTGTGCACCACAATGAAGAGTAGCCCCTGCTCGCCGCAACTAGAGAAAGCCCACGTGCAGCAATGAAGACCCAACACAGCCAAAAATTTTTTAAATATATATATGATTTGAATACATTTCCTTCCATTCTGTTGGTATCCTCTGAAGTAAAAAAGTTTTAATTTTGATGAAGTCCAATTTTTTTCCCTTTGGTTGCTTGTGCTTTAGGTGTCATATCTAAGAAACCATTGCCTCATCCACAGTCATGAAGATTTACACTTAAGTTTTCTTCCTAGAGTTTTATAGTTTCAGCTTTTACACATAGGTCTTTGTTCCATTTTGAGGTAATTTCTTGTATAGGATGTGAGGTAAGTGTCCAACTTCATTCTCTGGCATGTGGCTATCCCGCTGTCTTAGCATCATTTATTGACGAGACTATTCTTTTCCTACTGAATTCTTGTGCCACTCATAACTCCTTGTAAATCCTGCCTCCTGTGATTTACTCCTTTGTGTGGGTTTCTCCAGTTAATGTGGCTAAATGGTCAGTCCACTGAGGGCAGGAACTGGGGACAAATCTTTAGCTCCCCCATGAGGGCTATTGAAAGCCTCTGTGTGCACGCATTAATTGAGTGAGTCATTCTGGAAATTGCTGCAGAGTGACGCCTCCCTTCTAAAAATGTTTCACCTAGAGGCCCTAAGTTTCCTAATAGCCCACACCAACATGAATTTAGTTTAATGACGTTTAATAAAGTCCGACCCAGAAGCAGACACAGGGAAGAGTGGAGGACAGTGGCTTCAGATGAATTTGTGCTCCAAACCTGATGGGACAGCCCGTGAGTGCTTCGTGGGGAGGTCCTGGCAACCTGGTCCCTTCATCCTCACCCCCCAACTGCTCAGAATGATCCAGAAACACCAAGGAGGATGGGCCTTCCCACTCAGCCAGTGAGATCAAGGAGGGAGAGGAGATTTAAAGGCTGTGCAAGGGAGAGCCAGGCAAGGACAGGGGGGAAAAAGTATTCAGAGGCTGAAGAGCCTGCCAATAGAAAGGCCTAGAGAGACACAGACATGGAGGGCAAAAGGGGGTCATGGCGCCGGCGACCTGAGAGCTGATCATCACTCAGCTGCTCGTGGAGGGTAGGTCCCCAGACCACCTACCTATATGGGAAGCTGCCCTTGGAAGGCCAACTGACCAACAAGGAAAATAATAGCAGCCTTTGCCTATTCCTGGCAACACATTGTTAAAATAATGGGTTTATGTTTCAAAGGTTACTTTTCCCCGTGTTTGATCAATAAAATGTTCTTTAGATCAATACAAGTGTAATTTTCGCTGCTGGCAGCCATTTACAGCGTACCGTGTAGGAGTCACTGCCCAGCGAGCTCCGCTCGGGAACGTCTTCCGAGCGCGGGGCTCCACTAGCAGTGGGTTGTGCTTGAGAACAACAAGGATAAGCAAATAAGATTACCAGCCAATAAGCTAGATGTTGGCACCAACGTCTTGGTGTCTGCATTCATCTCTTCAGCTCGAGGCTTTCAGTAGAAAGAATCTGGCTCTCCTAAATTTGTTTTTAAAATGAGATAATAAGAAGAGTGGAATTGCTGATGTTTATTCGGCACTTGCCATGTGCCAGAAACTATTCTAAGTGCTTTCTGCAAATTAACTCATTTGAATCGGTCATAAACCCAATGAAATAACCCCATTATCACCTTCGTCTTATTGATAAGGATATTCAGGCACAGAGAGGTTGAATAACGGGCGCCAGGACACAGAGCTGATAAGGAGCCAGGCTGGGATTCGAACCCAGGAAGTCTGATGACAGAGGCTCTGAGCGCTGTACTGAGCCCTCCCTCAGTCTGCGTACTACCTGTAGTCCCTGATACTCACTTATTAGATGCTCACCACACGCCACACCTGCCAGGCACCGTGCTTTGTACTTTCACAAGGTGTATGTTCTTCATTCCACTAAACCCTTTTTCCATAGGTGAGAAACTGAGGCTAAGAGAAGAGCAGTAACTTGCCCAAGGTTTTATTGCCAGGAAGCAGCAGAGCCAACATTTGAAGCCAGGCCTCCTGAGACCCCTGCTGCTGGGCTTTACCCTCACCTTCAAGAAGGCAGGCAAAGGGAGCTTCAGCAGCCACCTGGTGAAGGAGCAAGGACGCCCACCAAGGGAGCTCAGAATGAGGGAGCAAACCCTCGGGGGCGGACTAAGTCCCGCGGACCCCCAGCAACGCGAGCGTTCAGCCAC
Source organism: Balaenoptera borealis (assembly GCF_965194805.1). Taxonomy (NCBI): domain Eukaryota; kingdom Metazoa; phylum Chordata; class Mammalia; order Artiodactyla; family Balaenopteridae; genus Balaenoptera; species Balaenoptera borealis. The sequence continues at coordinate 77,704,320 of NC_138872.1, forward strand.
AGGACTGCTTAGGGAAAGCCCACCCGACGCAAATCCCTGCTCATGCTGTGGCTTTGCTGTACACCTGCTGGTGGATCTGAGTGTCTCACTGGGCTGAGCGACAGATGAGCCTGAGTCTGGTTTTCAGACATTCTCTGAGCCCTTGCTTTTACCGCTGGCACAGGCAGGCCTCCGAGTGCATGTGACTCCGGATGCTGCTCTGCTTTCTCGGTGCTTAATCTTCACGAAGATGGAGCAGGTAGCGAGTCAAGAGCCCTGGCCTGGGAGCCAGAATGCACGGATTCTGCTCCCAACTCGGCAGCAGCGCGTGCGAGTTCACCAGGTCACGCTGTCTTGTCTCTGAAATAATGAACTCGGACCAAGTCATCTCTGAAGTGTTTCCCAGCTCCAACACTGCAGGAATCAGTGGAAAAGGAGAAGGCCAGAGCTGCTGCGATAGAGATGAACCTTTCGTTCATTCTGCAATATTTATTGAATGCCCGTCATGTACCAGACATGGAGTTCAGCAACGGGCGACATGGACGACATTCCTTGTTGTCCTTGTGAAGCTTAAATACTAGTGATTGGTGAGATGCCAGATTCATTCATTTCATTCATTCATTCATTCATTCATTCAACGATCACCTATCATGTACAGGTGCAGGGGCAGGTACTAAGGTTTCAAAGGTGAGAAAGTCAAGGCCCTGCCCTGGAAGCACTGAAATTTTAGTAGGGAAGTAAGACGTGTCAACAAACACATCTCCGTGTTGAGGTTGTGACCAAAGCCATGCTTCATCTGAATCTATCCCCAGCATCGTATAAGAACATGCCAGAGAGCAGGGTTTAAGATCCAGCACCAAAGTGGGACAGAAGAACACGGAAGCCAGGGAGGAAGGCAGGAGGCCATCTGGCAGAATCCCCTGGGTCGGGGCAGGAGCCTCTTCCGTGTGCTGCCCGTGAGCAAACGCTCATGCCTGTGTTAGCTGAATGAAAGGGGCTCAAACAGGGCAGGCCTCAGACCTTGCTCCGTCTGCGCCCCAACTCTGCAGTCTCAACGAGCATGGAGCAATATGCAAGCGAGTTCTGCCCCTTCTCTGAAGCTCATCAAGCTGTTAGATGGTGGCCACTCTCTGCACCTGCCTCCACTCCTACTGGGGCCTTTCAGTTTGCCGGGTTTCCCCAGAGCACCAGTCCCCCGGGAAGGGGAGCCCTGTGTCGCACCCCAGCCAGCCTAGGTATCTTTCACCCCACTTCCTGGGAGCCAGAATTCATTCGTGCTCCCCCTTACCTCTCCAGGGCATGGCTGGGACCTGTAACTTGCACTCTGTCTTCTCAGCACCTTTCCTCCCGCTTCTCCTTCCCCGAGGCTCAATAGCCCTTTGGTCTCAGTGGCAACAAACCCTGACACCATCATCTAGTTAAGAGAGATGACCTTTGACAGGTCACTTCCCCTCTGCCGACCTCAATTTCCCCATCTGTACAACCAGACTAACTTCACGTGTCTGGATGACCGACAGAGCTATATTGAAAAGCAAACGTAATTGATAGGAAATAATAAGCTAGGAAGCATTATGTGTGGAGGTAGAGGATATTGCAAGACACCCCAGAGCAGCAAGACGTAGAGATTGGGAACCACTTCTTTCCACGTTGAAAGATACAGATTAGCAATCCCTGAGAATCCCACGTGTGTCAGGCACTGGGAGAGCTGCTTTTGTGGCCCTAATCTCATTGGAACATCACATTATTCCTTTCCATTTATAAATGGAGAGACATAGGCTCTGGGAAGTGATATATTTTCCCCAAAGACACAGAGCTTAAGCGAAGGATCTGGCTCTTTAAGCCACAGTTACCCAGAGCACGAAACTCTCATCCACATGGTCTCTGGAATAATACAAAATGTGCCGTGCTCCTACCTTTAAATATAAACCCGCTGCTTTCAGACCCAATTAGGAGCAGGTAATTACCTGTGGGAAGTGGGGAGTTGGACAGTCTGCCGGACCGAACAGAGAGTCCGTGAGCTAGTCTTTTCTAGTTATCAATAAAATGCTACAACAAAATCATTATTTGGCAACGTGTTGATAAAATATATCATCCAGCCCTGGATGGAAAGTAGCCACAATCACCCCTCTAAGATAACATTGTGCGTTGGTGTCGTGGCTTCTCTGCCTGTTTTTGGCAGAAACGTGCCCTGCTAGAGGTTGACCCAGTTTTCCCAGACTTCCGTAAAGAGGACGGTATAATCTCACAATCCTCAGCACCCCCACCCAGGGCCCTTGGTCCCTCCCCTAGAGGCTCAGCCTTGAACCGGCCCCAAGAGGATCCTGAGCGAGGCAGGTGGAATTTCCACTGCCTGAGCCCTGGAGCTGGAGGCCGGGGGGTGGGGGGGACTAAGCCAGCTGCTGTTGCCGGGTGGCGGGTACACTGGAGGAGCCCCTGGCATCCCGCGCTCCCTGGATCTCACCAGTCCAGAAGGAGTCCCTGGGATTCCAGCTCAGCTTTCCCGCCCACCCCTACAGGAACCTGGCAGGAATGTGTACTCAGCCTGGATCACAGCCTGTTTGGTGAGGTCAGCTGTGCATGGTCCAACCTCTTCCCCTGGAGACTAGATTCTGCTCCCCTGTGACACCTGTGACAGTCACGATCCTGCTGTCTTCTGATTCTGAGTATGGTCTGTCTCTTGGTCACGGGCACCTGCCTGAACCACACCTGAGCTAGTTGACCCTTGATCTCCATGGACCCGCTGCTGGCGGTCCACCTCAGGGCCGAGAAATAAAAGGTCACTTAGTCCCGCCTTTCTCCTGCTGCACCAGCCTGAGCCTCCAGGGTCCCAGCATGCTTCCTATGAGAGCCAGCGGCGCTGCATGCCTCTTGCCCCTGCTTTGCCAGAGTCGCGTGGCTTCCTGCTTAAAGGACATGTGAAAGTCACTGAGCGAGCAAAGGACACTTGAACGCTGCCTGGCCCCTTTTTCCCCTGGGGCTCTTTCTGTCTTGGCAACTTCCCACTGTTTTACTTGTTCCTTGAAACAGACATGTCACTGCAGTATCCAGGGGGGCCGCCGTGACGGCAGAGTGCTTGGTATCGTAAGAAACAGCTGTCTTCAGTTTTGTGATTTTCCCGGAAAGGCAAGAGGAATAGAAATAGGGGGATGTTCACCCTCCACTGTGGGCAGGGGGAGAGAGTCAGATGTGGTTTGCCATTAGCAGGAAGGTTTCCACTTGAAACACCACCTTAATTAACTGCAAAGAGTGATGGGCCAGGAGGTGCTCTTGCCCACCCCCATCCCACGTTCCTCAGGCTTCATTCCCCCACTCATTAGTGCTTGAACTGGTGGACTCAGTAGAGCAGTTTGTCCTTCCCAGTGGGGAAGAGCATCAGCCAACCCTTTGAGGGCCTGGTTAGAAGAAACAAATGACAGAAGGGAAAATCTGGCCCTTCCTGTCTGTCTGACTGCTGGAGCCGGGACATGCATCTTCTCCTCTCAGCACGCCTGGTTCTCAGGTCTTCAGACCCAGACCGGAATCTGCATCGTCTGCCTCCCCAGTTCACAAGCCCCAGTTCACTCAGATTGAATTACAACACCAGCCGTCCTGGGTGTCCAGCTTGCAGGTGTCCGGTTGTGGGACTTCTCAGCCTCCATAATTGCACGAGCCAATTCCTATAATAATGATTTAAATATAGAGGATATAGATACAGATATAGATCCTACTGGTTCTGTTTCTCTAGAGAACTCTGCTTAATACATCCCATATGTTTGAGGGCTTTCCTCACCATGCTGTCATCCCATCACCCAAGCATCTGAGGCCATCCTCAGGGAATCTTGCCTAAGTGGGGAATTTGCCCTCTGGTCGAACATAAAGCAGTAAGAAGATGGTGGGCCTTGCAGTCTGGCTCTGTGCTCACATCATGCCGGACCTGCAGGAATTCTCAACCTAAAGATGTTTGCAAAGCTGCTTCCGTTCAGCCCTGAACACCGAGGTAGGGAGGAGAAAATGGGAGAACATAAAGTTCTGCACAACAGGAAGTCACGCTAGAAAGCTGTGAAAATCATGTACCCTTTTGAGGCGTAATGGTTTTAATTTTCTCAGGCCCTGATCTCCCTGGCAACAATTTAGAAGTGCAGAAGCATTCATGAATCAAAGTTGGGCACGTCTGCATGTTTAATTACGTGTCATGGGATGGAAACCTTCCTTTTGATCTTAGAGTTTAAAGGGATTTAGGCTTTAACAATTACATTTTTTTTTTTCTCCTCCCAAAGTCAACGTGGGCTATTGAATAGTATCAGCAAGGTTGGGGGTGGGAGAGGTTGCTGAGAAAGTCAGGGGGGATTTCTGTTCTGTCCGGGCTGCAGTGATGTACTGACCACGTGCTCCTCTTCTTGGGGAATGAGTGAGCTGGGGAGGACGCTCCCCCCATGCTGTGAGTGCCCCTGTCACCAACGCCCCTGGCCCACTCCACAGGATGCTGGGCCTGCAAAGACCAGAGCTTAGATCTAAGACAGGTTAGGGTCTCCTTACCCTGTTCAGAAATGACCCCTGATGAACCTCCAAGTCTCCCCAGTGACAGATTGATTCTAGATTGATTCCACCTTCAGGACAGATGTTAGTGACCACCTAACATCAGATATGAGATGGAATTCAGACACAAATGGAAGGTGGTTAATCCTCCATAGAATTTAGATTGCTCTTCTTTCCTTTTCTAAACCCTGTTTTCCCTCTCTTTCTTCACCTCCACCCCTTCCTTCTTTACCCTACCCCTTACTTATTCACTTCTTCCCTCCCTCCCACATATAATATATTTCAGTGATTCTTCTGAGCCCTCCATTAGGGGCACACTTATAAAAGACTTGTCAAAACACTTAAGGTCTGGATATAGAGGTTTCTCACCCTTTCAGTGAGGGATTCAGGTGGGCCCAGAAGTACCACAGCATTGACACAAAGGTTATTGTCATCTACAATCCCACCTCAAAGGAACTGACCTCAACTGTTTATTCAGCTATACATTCACTCAGATGGAAACCCATCTCTTTATTTACTGAGTCAGTATGCCAAAGTCATGAGTCTGTGAGGCCAGACTGTTTATGTTTTTTCCTGACCTCTCCATGTACACTCCCTCTCTATGCCTCAGTTTCCTCATCTGTAAAATGGGCATGGAAAAAAACCCTCACTGGGTTACAGTGAAAATTTAAAGATAATCATTTAATATGCTTGGCTCAGTTCATGGATATAACAAACCACTCTTAAATTTAGTGACTTAAACAGGGTTTGCAAAGTTTTTCTGTAAAGGGACAGATAGTAAGTATTTTCAGCTCTGTTGCAATGACCCAACTCTGTTGTTATAATGGGAAAGCTGCTCTAGACAGTACGTAAACAATCAAGTGAGGCTGTATTCCAATAAAACTGTATTTACAAAAGCAGGAGGCAGGCCAGATTTGGCTGATGGGCTGTGGTTTGCCAAGCCCTGACTTCAAACAACAACCATTTATTTGCCTCCTAGTTCTATGGGTTGATGATTTGGATGAGAACCCACTATGTGGTTTTCCTGGCCTTGGCGAGGCTTACTCATGTATCTACAGGCAGCTGGCAGGCCAGCTGGGGCTGGCTGGTCTGAATTGGCCTCAGCTGCTCCCTGTGGTCCCTCATCTTCCAAGAGGCTAGTCTGGGCTTGTTCAAACGGAGGTTGGGCAGGGCTCCATGAGACACAGCCGAATTGTGCAAAGTCTCTTGAGGCCTAGGCATGCCCCTGGCTGTCACTTCTGCCACATTGTATTTGGTCAAAGTAAGCCACAGGGCCCGCCCAGTGATCGGGAAACTGACTCTATCACTTGATGGAAGAGCTGCAAATTCACATTGCAAAGTGGAAGATATACATGAGGGAAATTATCGCTGCCATTTTTGCAAACAACCTACACATTAGCGCGTAGGAAGTGCTCTGTAAAAGTTACCTGTTAGCGTGAACCTCTTCTGTATCATGGTCTGTGGCAGAAAGAGGAGAGATTATACAACCGTGAAGTCCTAGCTTTGAGATGCTCACCGTCCAAAATGTCAAGTAACAATCACAGAGAATAAAAATAAGAAGTGACTCTGCAGCATGGGTTTCAAAGCTCAAAAAAGTTAAGCAACTAAAACACAGAAGATAAAAAGTTCTGGTAAGTTTAGGCAGCCCTTAGGGACTGTAATCTCAGAGCCCTTTATGACAAAACAGTATTACGTAGTATTCTAGGCTTCGGACACCCGAGCTGAGAATAACATAGCCTTCAGTCTCATGAGAGAAGATTCGCCACCCTCCTGATCTCTGAAGGAGAGAGAGCCCCAGCATTAGCTAATCCACTGATTTCCTGATCTCAATTACACTAGCAGAAGGAATAGAGGGGAAGTTGTTAGATGGGAGCCATGAAAGTAGAAGAGATCAACTGGGACAGCATCTCAGGTAGAAAGGTCAGTAAGTGCAAAGTCCTTGAGATGGGAGCATGCCTGCTGCATCCAAGGGACGGTTAAGAGACTGGTGTAGCTGGGTCAGAGACAGAAAGTAGGACAGTGGTGATAGATGGGGTTCCAGAGTAGCAGTAATTGGGGCCAGATCATCCTATAAGGGCATAGACTACGGGAAGACAAGGGTCAAAGCAGGAAGGCCAATTAAGAGAGATGCTGATGGCTTGGTCCTAGGATGGTGGAGGTTGGAAGAAGTTGTTGGCTTCTAAATATATTTTGCATATAGAATCGGCAGGATTTGCTAATATATTAGTTATATGGAGTAAGAGAGGAATCAGGGACAACTCCAAGATTGTTGACCTGAACCACTGTAATGCTAGAGGTGCCATTTATCCATGCCTCCATCCATGCCTCCATCCACCCATCCATCCATCCATGCATCCATCCATGCCTCCATCCACCCATCCATCCATCCATCCATCCATCCATCCATGCCTCCATCCATGCCTCCATCCATGCCTCCATCCATCCATCCATCCATCCATCCATGCCTCCATCCATGCCTCCATCCACCCATCCATCCATCCATGCATCCATCCATGCCTCCATCCATCCATCCATCCATCCATCCATCCATCCATCCATCCATCCATCCATGCCTCCATCCATGCCTCCATCCATCCATCCATCCATCCATCCATCCATCCATCCATGCCTCCATCCATGCCTCCATCCACCCATCCATCCATCCATCCACCCATCCATCCATCCATCCACCCATCCATCCATCCATCCATCCACCCATCCATCCATCCATGCATCCATCCATGCCTCCATCCACCCATCCATCCATCCATCCATCCATGCCTCCATCCATGCCTCCATCCACCCATCCATCCATCCATCCACCCATCCATCCATCCATGCCTCCATCCATGCCTCCATCCACCCATCCATCCATCCATCCACCCATCCATCCATCCATGCCTCCATCCATGCCTCCATCCACCCATCCATCCATCCATCCACCCATCCATCCATCCATGCCTCCATCCACCCATCCATCCATCCATGCATCCACGCATGCATCCATCCTTCTCTCAATCTTTCCATCCATTCATCCATCCACACATCCATCCATCATCACAAAACATTAATAGAGCACTTCCTCAAAGCCATGCCAGGTCATGTGAAAACATAGATAAAAGGTACATGTTCTCCCAAAAGTCCACATGTCACTTAATAATAATATCTAATACTTATATGTTTCTATACGACAGGTACTGTTCTAAGTGTTCTACAAATATTAACTCATTTATCCCCCCAAACAACTCTAAAAGGCACTATTATTATCCCCATTTCATATGTGAGGAAACTGTCCTTTGACTCCTGTTTCAACATTATGAAAATAGCCCTGGTTAGGTTACAGCAGTGTAGATTTGAAACAAATACTTTTCAGGGTGAATTTTTTTATTTTTTATTTTTTTAGTAAAAACATTTCTTTCAGGTGGCACTGTAGAGAGGAAAGAGTATTAATCTAAAATTCAATAACTTGGGTTCTGTGGTTAGCTGTATGGCTTTTGACAAGTTCCTTCCCCTCTCTGGGCTTCACTTTTCTCCTCTCTAAAAGAGGATTGTATCTAAGTGCGGTGGGGCGGGGGGGAAGGACAGGGGTGGTAATGACTAGATTTATCAGAATCAATTAATACAGTTGTGCAGGTTGTACACTGCACAACTCCCAGGGCCACCACGTACATAGGCTAAAGGTGAATGGGGTCACCTGATGTTGTTCAACATGATGGCCCTTCTCTTAGGTGCTTTCTGCCTCTAATGATTTTGTAATTCGGTGATAGTTTCCTCTATTCAGAAATGATACACTATTCTTTGCGTTGATGGGGGACCATATTTCCCCCCCCAAAATTTTCTAGCCTCTCTAAATTTGGGGTACAACTTAATTGCACTCAGAACTTTCCATGCAGAAAACAATCTTCTCCAAACTCCTTCAGCATCTCTGCTTGTTTTCAAAATTTCCCCAGAGAAATCTCCCCGCTGTGGAGGAATTTGTGCCTACTGAAACAGGCAGAGCAATTTGAAATTCTGTATCTTCACAGTTGAATAATTTCAAGCCAAGCCCAAAGTGCATTGGTAGTAGGATAGGAAAGGAATCTGCCACGGAGGCATGTAAGCAGCCTTAGGCAAGAGCAAAGTGGGGGAATCCCACTATGCCACATGTTCCAGGGACCCAGAAAGGAGTAGTAATATGCCTCATCACCCCCCTTCTCATTTTTCTTCAACTCACTGATGGATGCCTGAAATCTTTTTTATTAAAATTCAGCATTTGGAGACTTCTGCTTCTACTGTCAAAATACAAATGTACCATTCAGACTGAGTTTCCTCAGTTGAGAACCTAGGTCTCAAAGTATTCTAACACATAGTAAAAATCTAAAAGTGAATAAAACATCATCTTAATAAAGTTTCTTTCTTCCATTATGCAAGTATCATGTGCTCATTATAGAAACTTTAGAAAATAAAATTTTAACATAGTATTTTTTGGTTTACTTTGGTGTTCCCATTTCTCTTAATTTTAAACTTTATACAGTTTTTATTTTTGCCTTCTTTGAATCACCCAGGATATAAATTTTATGAATATTTTAACTTTTTATGGACATATATACACTACCAAATGTAATATAGATAGCTAGTGGGAAGCAGCAACATAGCACAGGGAGATCAGCTCGGTGCTTTGTGACCATCTAGAAGGGTGGGATAGGGAGGGTGGGAGGGAGACGCAAGAGGGAGGAGATATGGGAACATATGTATATGTATAGCTGATTCACTTTGTTATAAAGCAGAAACTAACACACCATTGTAAAGCAATTATACTCCAATAAAGATGTTAAAAAATTTTTTTAAATAAATAAAAAGACTAAGAACCTCTAAATAAATAAATAAATAGCCTATGGTTATGTTATAAACAATTTATCCCATATTATCACAGCCTCTTCATAACATAATTTTTAATTAAAAGTTTTATTGAGATAATTATGGATTCACATACAGTTGTAAGAAAAATAGAGTGCTCTTCACCCAGTTTCCCCCAGTGGTAACACCTTGCAAAAATATAGTAGAATATTATTCCAGAATATTGACACTGACACAATTCACTGATCTTATTCAGATTTCTCCAGTTTTACTTATAACTCATCTGTGTCTGTGTGTGTATGTGTGTGCATTTAACTTAATACAATTTTATCAGACATGCAGATTCCTATAGCCATCACAATCAAGATACTGAACAGGTCCACCACGACAAGGATTTCCCATGCTGCCCTTTGATAACCATACCAACCTCCCTCTTTTTCCCACCCCAGTCCATAACTCTTGGCATTCACTAATCTGCTTTCCATTTCTAAAATAGTGTCTTTTCAAAAATATTCTATAAATGGAATCATGTAGTATATCACATTTTGTGGTTGACTTTTTTTCTCTCAGCATAATTCCTGGAGATTCATCTAATTTTTTGCATGTATCAATAATGTATTCCTATGGAAAACAGTGTGGAGGTACAGAGGTTCCTCAAGAAATTAAAAATAGAATTACCATATGATCTAGCAATTCCACTGCTGGGTATATATCTAAAGGAAATGAAATCAGTGTCTTGAAGAGATAACTATATCTGCACCCACATGTTAACTGCAGCATTAGTCACAACAGCCAAGATATGGAAACAACCTAAGTGTCCATCAACGGATGAATTGATAAAGCGGCTGTGATACACCCACACACAGTGGAATACTACTTAGCCACGAGAGAAAAGGGAATCCTGAAATTTGCAACATTATGCTGAGTGAAATAAGCCAGACAGAGAAAGACAAATACTGCATGGCATCACTTATATGTGGAATAATTTTTTAAAAAGTCAAACTCATAGAAATAGAGAGTAGAAAAGTGATTTCCAGCGGCTGGCGGGGGTGGGGGTGGTGGGAGAAATAGGAAGAGATAAAAAGGTACAAACTTTCAGCTATAGGATGAATAAGAGAAAAACAATCATTTGTTCCTTTTTATTGCTGAGTAGTACCTCATGCTATGTATGTACCACAGTTGATTTAAACATTCACCTGTTGAAGAATATCTGTGCTATTTCCAGTTTGGGGCTCTTACTAATAAAGCTGCTATGTACAGGATTTTATTTTTTTGGTGGACCTAAGTTTTCATTTCTCTGAGATAAATGTCAAGAGCACAATTGCAGAATCATGTAATACTTGCATGTTTAATTTTATTAGAAACTGCCAAACTATTTTCCAGAGTGGCTGTACCATTTTACATTCTCACCAACAATGATGGATTCAGTTTCTCCATACTCTCACTAGCATTAAGTGTTGTCACTCTTTTTTATTTTGGTCATTCTGATAGATGTGTAGTGATATCTCATTGTAGTTTAATTGGGGGGATCTCTTTAACTACAAGTTCAATATTTTAACCGTTAGAGGGCTATTGAGATTATCTGCTTCCTCTTGGTTGAGTTTTGGTAGTATACAGCTTTTGAAGAATTGGTCTATTTCTTCTAAGTTGTTTAATTTATGAGCTTAAATTAAAGCTCTGTAGTATTTCCTTATAACTTGTTAATGGCCCCAGAATCTTTAGCGATATACCAGAATATGTAGTGATATAAGTAGTATATCACATTCTTGATATTGGCGATTTGTGTCTTCTCTTTTTTTATTTTTGCCAGTCTTGCAAGAGATTTTTCTAGCTTCCTAATATTTCATTGTGTGGCTTTGAAAGAGTTTTATAGCCCAAGGGTTCAATAATAGGGAAATGGTTCTTCCTAAAAAAGACCTCTCTATGCATAAAAGTTATTTCCATAATTTGTATTCTAAATCATAGGGTATATTCCCAGACTGGAAACAGTGTTTCCAAGAGTACATTCTTAAAGGTTCCCAAGTAGTACATCTTGGCAGTGTTCTGATTATCGATAGCTGTGTCACAAACCACCCTACACTTGGTGGCATAAAACAGCAATCACACATTGTCTCACGTGGTACTGTGTTTGGTTGAGTGGTTCTCACTCAGAGTCTCTCACGTGGCTGCAGTCAGACCATGGCTGGGGCTGGAGTCACGTTGAAGGCTTCCTCATTCACATGCCTGGTAGGTGACGCTGGCTGTGAATAGGGACCTCAGCCATCCTATTGACTCGAACAGCTACATGAGATTTTTCCATGTGGCCGGGGATCAAACCTGTAGCTGGATTCCAAGAGCAAGTGTCCCAAGAGAGAGTCCAGGCTGATGCTGTATTGCCCCTTATGATCTAGCCCTGGATGTCACACATCATCACTTCTGCCAAATTCTATTTGTGAGAAGTCAGTCACTAAGACCAGCTCATATTCAAGAGGAAGGGAATTGGACTTGATGGGTGGAGTGTCAACATATTTGAAAACATATTTTAAAGTCACCACATAGAGGAAGGAAAAGAGTGGGGAGTGGCTGGCCAGAGAGGGGAGAAACATGGCAGATGGAGATATTATAAGTACTCAGTGGCCAGCTCTGTATGCAAGAGAAGAAAAGGTAAGACAAACCTCACCTATTGCAGGATAGGGTTTGGTAGGTGAGCTATAGGAGTAGCCCTCTGCAATTTGTATAATGACACCCGGGAATCATAAAATCCCTTGACATGAAGAAGTGGCTTCTTTCAACCAACGGGGTGAATTCTGCATTTTTTATTAGATTAGAAAGACTAAATTTCTCTAGAAATTCTGGACTAGGAGGAGAAAGAAAACGGCTGTGGTGTATTTTTGCATACACCCATGCTTTAATAAGCTCCTCTCCATGTAAAACCTTATTATATTTCTTAGAGAAATCAATGACAAGTTATTGAACATAGCACCCGGAACAGAACATTTCCAGTGGTATTTGGCATTATAAGAGTACAATAGGGACATTGTGAGATCCTGACTAAGGTGGCCTAAATGTTCAGTTCGAATATTTCATCCCTGTAATGACTCAGGAAGCAGGAGGGAGGTGTGAGCTTGTGCTAGCAGTTTTCCTCATATATAAAAACTGCATGTCTCATGTCCTGATTAGATGATGAATGTAGCTTTTTGATGGATGATGCATTTATTTTTTTGTTCCAAAGTCTCCTACCTTTTAGGAGAATTCTATGTAATAGGTTTAATAATTAAACTAGGCTCGGATGTAGACAGAAAACAGCGTAGTCTATCGACCACTGAACTTCAAATTTAGACTCCCTGTTTTGTCCTCTGTCTCCATTTATGCTCCCTGAAATTTCAGTTAGGTTCTTCAGCTTTTCAGCTCAGTCTAGGATAATAAAACATCCCTCAATCATTTTCAGGCAAAAAAAAAAAAGATATAATAATAAAGAGTGTCATTTTCTAGGGATTTAAAAAAATCTAGTCTATAGTCATATCCAAACGCTAAACTATCATTCAGTTATTTTTTTTTTACTTCCCCCAGATCAGCCCTTCCCTGAGCAGTTGGGCAAAGGAGCAGTGGATCTTTACCTTCTCCCTTCATTTTCACTCCATCACTTTCTGGATGTAATTTGGGTCTCTGCAGGGCTGGAAAGAAATTAGGGAGGAGAGGCAAGGGGCAGGAAACTTCTTTCTTGACTGATACCATTGTGACTGTCATTGGATCTTCTGGGTGTAGTAATTCTCTTTTTCTTGGAGACTTTTGAGTGTTCTTTGGAGACACTTCCCCCATCACCAGGAATCCGTCTAGTGTGCATTTCCCTTAAGTGGACAATTCTTCCTTCCTCTGGTTACTCACAGCTTTGCCCTCCACTCCGAGCCTGAAGTCCACCCTCTGTTGGGGTCACCTTGTCCTGGTTGGGAAGAGTCCCGTTAGCAACTCTACGTCCGGCACACAGAGACCGCCCTAGCTTTTGCCCTTCCTGCTCTGGCCTTTCCAGCATAGTCCTGTCTTTGCCTTGGGGCCAGGCAGTGAGAGTTCAAGACCCACTCCACAGCCCCTCAGGCACAACTGGATCAGGCACCTAGCTCCTGACGACCCCAACTCCAGGGTCACATGGAATACCCTCATGGGATGCTCTCCCAGCCCTTCTGACCTGAGCCCCCCCCCCCCCGCCCCATGGGGAGAGGAGGCAGAACACACTAGTGACTCTGCAAAGCAAACCTCCACATCGTCCTTAACCAAATTCCATACAGGTAGCCTGTGTGGTGGGACCACTGCTGGCTGAGGCCGGCTCAGCATCTCTTAGCATGTCCTGTGCCTGGTGTGGGACCATGCATCTTAATTAAGGATATTCACGTACTCGGCAGCTCTCATGCTGTGCTTGGCCTCTGTCATCTCTGCAGAAAGTCTGAGCAACACAGTAACATCTATTTAAACGCAATTTTTCTTTGACATCTCACTTCACTGGAGATACTGTCTAGGAAGCAAGAAAAAGAAGACCCTAATAGAAAGAGACTTGACAACTTCCTAAAATGAGGGATGTTAAGGAAACCTTACCGTTTGTTTCAAGCCTCAGACAAACCATTTCATGTGGTCATCTTTTTGTTTGTTTCAAATTATATTTATTTTATTATTAATAGGGTTAAACTTCTTTTTGAATGTCATTACCCATTTTTTATTTCCTTATAAATTGCCCATTAATAAGCCAAGCCCATTTTCTTATTGGGTAATAAAAGCTTTGTATCTTTTTAAAATTAATTAATTAATTAATTAATTTATGGCTGAGTTGGGTCTTTGTTGCTGCGCGTGGGCTTTCTCTAGTTGCGGTGAGCAGGGGCTACTCTTCATTGTGGAGCACGGGCTTTAGGCACGCGGGCTTCAGTAGTTGTGGCTCGCGGGCTCTAGAGCACAGGCTAAGTAGTTGTGGCACATGGGCTTAGTTGCTCCGCGGCATGTGGGGTCTTCCTGGACCAGGGCTCAAACCTGTGTCCCCTGCATTGGCAAGTGGATTCTTAACCACTGCGCCACCAGGGAAGCCCTAGCTCTTTGTATCTTAAGGACCTTATCCAACCTTTCGTTAGAGTCATTTTTATTTATTTATTTATTTCAATTTTTTTCCAAGTTAGGAGCTTGGATTTTATTTAATGTGTAATGAGAAGCCATTGGTGGATTTTTATGTATGGAGATGACATGATCTTATATTTTGATTAAAAAATGTTTTAAATATCAACTATCTTGAGGCAGAATTCACATACAATTAAATGTACTTATTTTAAGTCTATAGTTTGATGTCTTGACAAATTTATACATCTATGTAATCACCACCCCAATAAAAATGTGTAACGTTCCTATCACTCCAGAAAGTTCCCTCTTGCCCCTTTACAGTCAATCCTCCCATCCCCACCCCAATCCCAGACCTCAGCGAGACCTTCTGTAAACCTTTCAGCCAGTTTCCCCTAATGTTAACATCTTACATAACCAATTATACCTCAATAAAGCTGGGGGGAAAAAAACTAAATTAAATTAACAAAACAAAACAAATGCAATCTTGAATTGGATCCTGGGACAGAAAAAGGACATTAGTGTGAAAATAGTGAAATCTGATTAGAGTTTGGGTAATAACTTCATGTGATAATCTTAAACATCTAAGGACAGTGTAGGCTCTTTGTTGAGTGTATCTGCCTCCTGGGATCCAGCATGTTTGTTAGGTGCCCAAGTATCAGTCACTTGTAGTTAGGACCAGGGAAAGGCTCTCTCCCACCCACGGAAGAGTTGAACCAGGACAGCAGTCCCTTTTGTGACAAATGTAAACAAACTGCTTTGCAAGGGTGTTTCAAGGACTCTGTCCTCATGCCAGATGGATTCCAACTGGGGATAAATTTGCACTGATTGTCCCATGGGGATAACTAGAGTTTCAGAAAAAACTCCTGGAAGCTCTCCACTAGGATATATATTTTTTAATGCCTTTAATAAGGAGACTTTCAGAGATACAGCCTAGAAACTGGTCAAGGCATGATCCTCTGGTTGGCGACAGGCAAAGGAGGCACTTAACCAGGTTGTAAAGAAGGAGAATCTGCTGGAAGACTGGCCGGGGCACAGTGCCCTGGCTGAACTCTGCTCTGGGAGGCCCTGCCAGCACCTTCATCAGGGTACGAGAGACCCAGAGACGGGCCAGAAGTTGCTAGGAGAAGCACAGGGGTAAACAGAGCTTTGGCCCCTCCCTGCCCCTTCCTGACATCTTTTCTGCAGATGCAGCTTCAAATGGAGTGATTGATCCTAGATTTTTTTTTTTTTCCTCTCTCTGGCAGAGCCAGCCAACTAGTTTAGACATTTCTATTAGATTAGGAGCCAGGAAATGAGAAAAACTCTGCCTCATAAAGGAATTGTTCTCAGGTCACATGCCTGCCTGGTAGAAACGCAGAGAAATCAACAGGAATGTTTTGTTTGCGGGGGAAACCAAATGAATGATCACCTTTGTGATTTGGCTGTTCTTCCTACCACCTCACACTCCCTCTCGCCCTCCCCACCCTCCCCATTCTTCCCCAGCCATCCTGTGGAGTCTTCAAACACGGCTCCCTTAGAATCATTCTGTCACAGCATCACCGAAGCACAGAATCTCAGCATCTCAGAACGTTAAATGCTTGACGTAGTAGAGCAGCGTGTACTCTGAGCTGGGCAGGACGAAGGTACCAATCCTGGTTTGCTGCTCACCAGCTGTGCGACCGCAGGAAAATCAGCCAGCCTCCTGTAGCCCTGGTGTCCTTATCTGTAAAATAGGGGCAAAGGCCATGATGACCAAGTCGGATAACGCCTCGATAGCATCCACCACAGCGCACGTGATAGGAATTCAACAACCTCGAATCCCTTGAGATTAGACGTTCAGCACCTTGAAATCCTAGAATATTAGCAATTTAAAAAAATAGGCACTTTCTAATTCAATTTCCTATGGCATTTGTTAATTTCCTCTAAACAATCTGTAGGCTGCCGTGTTCCTTTTAAAAAACAGCATTCAAATCTGGAGTGGTCTGACCAGTGCAGAATAAAGAGGGTCTAATACGACGGAAACATCAGAATGATAACCTTGGTGAGCTAGCCAAAACCCTCAAGTCGAAGCTGAGGTCCCTATTTGTTGATATTCATGCAACTGTTTCGGGAGCTTAAGTGGAGAAGTGTACCTTTATTCCGACTATATTCCTTCTCATCAGATGTGACCTGTGATTCCAGCCAGTGGGGACATGATGTCATACCTCTCTTTCCCACCCCCTCCCCATCCAGGGGTGGAGAAGAGATTCTAGATGAATTACCTTCCAGGGCATTGATTAGCCACATTTGCTGATGATCATTAAAAATTCTTTCACATGGCTGTGACTTTTTCTCTCTGGCACTCTCCTTTGCCAAAGCTCTTCTATCTATGCTCCGGAAACCGGAAGCCTAGCAAGTAAGGCTTACCTCTCTTCTCCCCATTCCATGTAAGAGGGTTCAGTTGAGAGCAAGCCCGGGTGGTCCTCCATGCCCTGTTTTTCTCCTACGTGGCAGCCAGGGGAGGGAAGGGGAGAAAAGGCACCAGCAAACTTAATGACCGTCCTCTGATTGATTCTCCATTGGGACTGGCTGGTGTCGGGAGACGGACTCTGATCTAAAGGCATATGTGTCTAAGAATTTAGGATACATGCTTTTTCCTGTGGTCCAACAGAGGTTAGCAGAGCTCTGTTTTGGGGGTCCAGGCTCCGTGCCGGGCTAACGTTAGTCACTTTGCTTTGCCCTAGAGAGGACATCTCCTCCAGAAACTCATCATGATGAGTGCCTAGGGTGTTGTTCAGAATTAGAGCATTCTTAGGCTTCATACTACCCCATTAACACTGGCACAACCTCTTGATGTTTCAAGTCATTGCTGATGGTCAAAGTCTTTACCAATGGTTGAACAAGGTAGGGTGAGTTTAGGCCCTGTAGAACATAGCTAAAGAATCATACCTTGTGCCTTATAATCATGGAACTTCCAGAAACTGGCATTCATTTCCATCCTGTATCCAGGTGGTCACCCACATCTACTTGGATATGCCTAATTACAGGAAGATCACTATTTTGTAGACATCCACTTAACATCTCACTAATCCTTAAAGTCAACTTTTAATAAAAAAGTATCTGTATTCCTATAATTAAGAGTGTTAGTCAATGCCTGAGCTCAAAGCAGTAAATTCAAACCACTCCCTCTGCTGTATTTGCACTTGGTAGATTTATTTCACTTGATAGATGCTCAATAAATATATACTTAATAAATTTAATAGTGTTGTTTAGTGCCCTGAAGGCACAGTGGGTCATTTTCATATAAGTGGCCACTCATGTCGGGAGATTTGGAAGATGTATTATGTCAGTACAAGAAAATTTTCTTTCATTCAATTTTCTCAGCATTTAAATAAATAAATACTATCCTGCCAGGCAGCGTGGAAGATGCTGGGAAAAATATAACTAAGAAATGTCCTTTGACCTTGAGGATTCTAAATTCTCAAGTAAGGAGAAAGGATACACACTTAGATACTTATTTTTTTCATTATGACAGAGTTATACAGAGCAATGTACCAAGTGTCATGAGAGTGGAAAGCAGAGAAAAAAATCTAACACATAGACATAGAACCAACCGAGCACACTTAGGTTCTCCTGTGATGAGGGTTGAAGATGTTGATATCAACCCCACATAATCAGGTATGATCATTCTGCTATCACTCTGTTTCTGTCTCAATCACTGGTGTAAACAATGGCTAAAACCCTGAAGTAGTCTGATCCCCAGCTCCTCAGTTTCCCAAAGGTGTGAGTAGTTCAAGAGCAAAGGGAAACGTGAAATTTGTCATATGCCAGTCATTAGCAAACACCAAACATCTCCGGTGTTCCAAGCCTGGTAGTGGGAGGACAAAGAGATGTGATCAACAAAACCCTTGCCTCAGAGAGCACAGAGTCTGGTCCCAGACACTGACAAGGAAGTAAACACACCATGCACAGAGCAACAAAACCCAAAACACGGACAAACATAGTGCCTTACAATATATTTCTTCTTACATGTAACTTTACTTATGTGAAAAGTCTATGGTAGATAGTCTGATTTAGAAGGAGGAAGAAAAGTAGAAAAAGAATCTGTTAAGGAAAATTCATTTTTGCTTTTGACACTTTCTTCTTACTTAAAATTCCTGTGTGTGGTCTTGATGCCTGGAGCTGCAGCAGCCATCTTGTGAACATGAGGAAAAGCCAAGTGACTCCAGAGGTACCAGCCCAGCACCCTCACATCACTGAGCCAATGAACACACCCTGGAAGCACCTTCCCGCAAGTTGTGTTATATGAAAAATGTAATGATTTTCTTGCTTAGGCAGCTGTTAGTCTGATTTTATGTTACATGTAGTCAAAAGCATTCCTAAATGATACAAAGTCTTACAAAAGTAAAAACTTGAAATTTTACATAGATAGATATAGATATATAGCTATATATATATATATACACGTATGTGTGTGTATATATATAATTAATTAATTATCTTTCATTTAAAGATTACATGACAGAAAAACATTAAGCATGTAAATACATGCATGTAAGTAAAGAAGAGGCATGGCCCCTTTCCTCATTCATATGTACTGAGGATGGAAGGTATCATTACACTTGTAACTGGAAAATCTCAGCTTGCTTGGTTATTAGCTTGGTAGACTAGATTCATTCAGTCAATTATTTCCAGGGGAAAGACAGTATTTCCAAGGAAGTGAAAGTATATGAAGAAATATAATTGGACATGAGATTGTCCTGAAATATCTAGGAGAGATGGCAAATAGTACCTAGAATGTGTGTATTTTGCATTACATGTGATTGTCTCTGTCTACTCACATACAAAGATGTTTGAGTTCCCATGTCAATGGCTGCTCATGGATAGTTCAAACACCTCCTGCCCACCCACTTCACCATGCAAGCAGCAGTCCCAGCACTAGGCTCCTGGCCAATAACAGACCTTCTTTAAAGAGCACTGGGGACGCTTAAAGAGGAGTTCTGTAGACATTTTAGTGCCTGTTTAAGGCCATCTCTTTAAATACCCCAAAGATGTATAAAGAGAGTGTAGGATCTAAAAATGTTTTTTGCCTCAAGAAAAGTACTAATAGACTTCCTATCACTTAGACTCTCTAGGATATCTTATTCCCTGAAAAATTTTTAAAAAGAGTATCTTATATTCATAGCATTGCCCTCTGTGTGCCTTTGTTTCACCATGACTTGAAAGTATTATTTTTCTCCCAAGAGCTAGTTTTTCCTAGTGTTTTTAAATAGTAGAGTCCTTTTATTTACTGGAGTGCAGAAAAGGGATTTAATTTTTTTCTCAAATAGAAAATGTCTTTCCATGAATCAAGCACATTCTTGCTACGTAAAAACAGTTTCAGGCACAACTCCTACACAAAGCATTCACAAGTTAATAACTCTTGTTGCAGGTATAATCCACCCTGGCAGGGAAAGTCCAGAGTAATCCTTTGGAAGAAGTAGCTGCTGACTTGGGAAATGCTGCAATTCTGCAGGGTCAGGCAGAGCAAGGCATTAGGCCACGTGCCACAGAGTGGCAGAAGTGGAAATTCTCAGTAAGTGATGTTGTAATGTGCTGGAAAACAGGTTAGCAGGAAAGAACACATGGAAAAACAGTGGGATCCAGAAGGATATCAGAAGACAGGCTTCAGGTTGCAGAAGCGGGGGCGATGTTGAGAGGAAAAGATGAGAGACTGCCCGGGCTGGATCCCAGCCCCAAAGCTCAGCCAAGTCGCCAACTCCTAGATGAGAGATTTTCCTGGGCACCTGCTAGGGGCAGAGTCAGAGGGTGAAGCCCAGGACCAGACCAGAGAGATGGTGAACTAGGTCGGATGTAAGAGATAAACAGGCAACACAAAGGTTGGAGCAGGAATGTGAGCATTTCATTATAAAGCCCAAGTCTGAGAATAATTGGTAAGGCAGGGATGGGTAGACAGCAAAGAACCCAGTTAGTGGCAGGGCCAGAATCCAAAGGTGGCTCTTACTGAGACCTGAATCAAAGTGAGAACACGGACATACGATGGGTCTGTCGTGCAAGGTCAAAGAGACAGAAGTGGGTCACAGAAAGACAGCTTAGCTCGAGAGCATTGGCTTAGCTCCCAGGCAGGATTCCTTGGCATAAGACAGCCTTATCACAGCTACTCTTCATCACACCCAACTCCTGCTTGCTGCTATTAACCCTTTTCTTCTTCCTGTTTCCTCTATGTCTTCCTCTGGTGGCACACCACCATTGGCCTTTCTACCTAAAAAAACCACCCTAGCAGTTAGTGACTTAAAACAAATCCATTTCTGTGCATTGGATGGGATTTTGCTGATTAGGACCCCTTAACTCGGCTGTGATTTATGGGAGGTGATTCTGGCTGCAGCCAGTAGTTTACAGAAGTGGCAATGCCTCAGCTTTGGGGACCAAGACAAGATCATCTCCTAGAGCGAGGCCTTGGACTTATAAGCAAAGTAAGACCACTGTCTCATTGGACATGAAGTTCTCCTTAAGAAATAGAGTGTATGTCCAATAGGTCTCAACAATGACAAGAACAAACCAGAAGGTCCTGCCCTCATCTCCATGAGTCAAGGGTCTGTGATGGGCCTGAGTTTCTTCAGCTTTCCAGAAAAAAAATGTATGGTCCTTCTAGTTGACCTGTCAAGACAAAGGCCCTTGGTCCTATAAGACTGAGACAGTGTCAGATGCACATGGCAAAGACTTGGGCACAGGGCTTTCTCTAGGAAGGACTGCTTGATGCCTTTCTATGTAGCATCTAATCCACTGTCTACTGGTACCATTTTGTCTTTGAACTTCAGCTTCAATATTAAGTGTCCTGTCTTATTTTACTGTGCCTGAGACCACTTCTTCCTCTCTTTTTCAATTCTCCAGACATCCTGAAATAGGCCTTATTCCCCCAACTCTGCTAGATTCTATCTCCCCGGCTGAATTCTGCACAGAAGGGTTTTTTTTAGATTGGTGTCCAGCTTCCTACCTCTGCCTACTGCTGCCATCTTGGAATTCTTGTCCACCCCTCCATTCATCCATGAGGCATTTAATGAGCACCTACAATGTGCTAGGCGCTGAGGACACAGATATAACCCCTAACGTTATGTTCTAGTCATTGGCAGAGACCTTTAAATATTACTGATGTCAACGACCTGCCTTCCTTGTCCTTCTTGCCAACTGGCAAAACCCATCTGCCTATGTGTTCTCCCAACCACAGACGTGTGGCCTGTGGTTCCCGTGATACTGAGTGTGGCTCAGATTAAGCCAGGCAGGAAGAAAGGGAGGGTCATGATTGGTGCAAAGAGCTGTGCTCATCTTGTCACTTCACTCCACCCACGGCGGGGCGGGCACAGCTCTTCTTTATGTAGAAATCGTCACTGTGTTTTGTCCTCTGCACCTGCCAGGGACACTCTTTCTCCAATATCCACAGCGCCTCCCATCACCTCTTAAGGTCTTTACTCAAACGCCGCCCTCTCCATGCAGCCTTCCTTGATGGCACATTAAAAATGTCAAACACCTTTTCCCCCGCCACAGACCCCCTTCCTCTGCCCTGTGGTATTTCTCCCCGTGACCACTATCACCGTGACATTCTATATATCGTACTTACTCATTTGTCATTGTCTCCTGCGTTAGAACATCAGTTCCAGGAAAGCAGGGTTTTACCTGTTTTATTTCATGCTGTCTAGAAGTAGAGCTGGCAGAGTAGGTGCTCGAAGAATGTTTATGGAATAAAGAAAGAAGAACGTCTATAATCTGTTATGCACTGGCCCAGGGACTCTCGCTCTATTATCTTATTCAATCCTCTCTCCACCCCGTTGTTATCCTTCATCTACGAGAGTCAGAGCCGTCATGTAATGTGTGTGAGGTCCCTTACTTGCAAGATATGGGCCTGGGATGTGAGCCCACGCCTGCCACCAAAGTTACTATATTTCTCGGTAACATACGTGGCCTCGTTGTGAAGATAAACAGAGAGATGAGGAGACAGAGAGAAAACAGCAACAGGCATCTGAGACCTGGTAAATCCAAGTAGCCTATTAAGAGTTCCACGGCTGGAAAAGCATCATGACCATTTTTGGTTTTCGTTTGTCCATTGAACCGTCAAGCACAGCTTCACCAAAGTGCGTTCCACGACGCACCTACATTACGAAGGCCCAGAGAGAGCCTCTGTGGATTGGCGCCATTTCTCCATAGGAATCACATGTCACCAGCACCCCCACGCCGCTGGCTTCTCGGAGCTGTAAATAGATGAAAGATGTGTAAGACACACAGTACTTGCTAGTCTGCCCGAAGGGAGGAGGGGAATATGCTACCCAGCAAATCAGCCTGTTTAAAATCCTTCTTAAGGAAATGCATGATTTATGAGCCATTTAGAACACAGCACTGAATCCCCGTGTGTTCTAAATGAGTTCGACAGAGAAGCAGTTGCTGGTAGGCAAGATGTGGGACCTCTGTGCGTGGCTTCCTCTTCTTGTTTCTAAAAGAGGAGGGATGGCAAAGCAATCTTAGGGCTAAAGATGAGAAAGAGAGGTTGCTTCGAGAGAAGTATGATTTAACCTTCCAGCCACGGAATTTGAATACCTTCAATTGGACAGTTGTTTTTTTTTTTAATTTTTTATTGAAGTATGGTTGATTTACAGCGTTGTGTTAGCTTCTGGTATATAGTGAAGTGCTTCAGTTATATATATATACGTACACATACACATTCTTTCTCATATTCTTTTCCATTACGGTTTGTTACGGGATATTGAATATAGTTCCCTGTGCTCTACAGTAGGACCTTGTTGTTTATCCATTCTCTATATAGCAGTTTGCATCTGCTAATCCCAAACTCCTAATGTATCCCTCCCCCACCACCACCCCCTTCCGCCTTTGGTAACCATACGTTTCTTTTCTATGCAATTAGACTGTTTTGATGTTTGATAGTGTCACTGAGACTTAGAACTATACACAAAGAGCTCAATATTAAAAGTGCCAAGATTGTGAAGGGCTTGTTTAGTTTACAGACAAAAGCAAACATCCTATCAACATCACCTTGAAAGCACCTGCAGGCCCCATGTGCTGCTTTGAAATCCTGTTAGTCTCTGGACCCTAAGTCCCTTCCAAAGAGACCCTGCAGGACTGTCCCTTAGGTCAGCACAGGGCTGTGGTTGATTGATAGTGACTCCGCATGTCTGCTCACCAGCCAGGTGACCTATAGGACATAAGCTTCTCGTCTCTTGATTTTCTCAACTGTAAAATAACAGGGCTGGACAAGTAAAATTCTCTGGACTGTTCAACTAAAACATTCCTCGCTCTCATGACACTTGTGGTTGACATATTACATTATTTTGACATATCAGCAACCCTGACTGTCCTTCATCCTCACTTACTCTGAATGAGAATTTTCTGCCTTCTCTAACTTACCCAAAATGATGGCTGATTATTTGATATGTTCAAGAATGATGAATAAATAGGTAGTGACTGAGATAAGGCCACTTGCTAAGTGTCCACTGGTAACTTTTCTAATTCCTCTAGGTCTCAGTGCTGCTGAGGCTTATTTACACACACACACACACAAAAGACAAAGTTGCTCAAGAATGGGTGATGTAACAAATAACTAGGACACACTTCACAAATAGCGTTGGGTTTCTCCAGGTTTAAATATATCAAAAGACTGAACTCTAAGGAGCAGTTCAAAATTGTTGAAAGGGGGCCATCCTGGGTATTGAGCCACAACTCTGGGTGAGTTGCGGGCGGCTCTGATAGTGAACCGCACCGTCATTTCCTTTCTGCGTCCTTCTTCAGAACGATAAACTCGGCTGCAAGAGCCCCACTGCTGGTACAGCTATTGCCAACGAGCTAATTGAGTTTGTTGGCCTTGAAAAGGCATCAGTGTAGTAATGAGATGAGGTAATGCTGTGTTCCCATCCTCTGGTTTCCCTCTCTGCCATTACTGAGGCTTTATTTATGAGACTGGAAACAAAAGCAAAACACAAGTCACATCGTTAGATGTGACTCGGGTGAGGCTGGAAGAGAGCATGGCTTAGCTTTCCTTTGTTTTCAAATACATCTGAGATGCAGGGGTTCAAGTTGAGCAGGGCAGCCCCGGAAGGCAGGTGAGTGTGCCCCCTCTGGGGTTCCTGAGGGTCTGATGGGCGTGGCTCCAAGAAGAACACACGCCCGGGGTTGACATCTGGAAGTAGGGGGCTGCAGACTGAGAAAAGGCTGGTTACACGACCACCAGTTATAAACAGAATCAGAACGGCACAAGGCGAGGTTGAACTGACCCGGCAGACACGGAGATCAGTTTGGAACGAGGGGAGGGCGGGAGTCCCTCTGACCCAAAGTCGAAGGAAGAAGAGCAGGTCTGTCTGGCTTCACCGTGGAGGTGACATGTCTGTCACAGGCCAAGCAGGTGCCACGCAGGGAAGTCCATCAGGGCTGCGGAAGGAAGAGCAGAAATAAACCCAGGCCGCCAGTCATCGGAAATTCCCTGAGCCTCTCTGTGCCAGGGGCAAGCCAGGCAGAGCACCTGCCCTCAAGGAATGTACCTTCTAGTGGCAAAAAAGAAGGAATGGGGCATAAAGACAGACAGACCAATGGAATAAAAAAGAGAGCCCAGAAATAAACCCTCAACAGTGGTCAAGTGATTTTCTTCATGAGTGCCAAGAGCATTCAATGGAGAAACAATATTTTTTAACACATGGTGCTGGGAAAACTGGGTAGCCACAAGCAAAAGAATGATGTTGGACCCTTACCTTACTTACATCATCTACAAAAATTAACTCAAACTGGATCAGAGACCTCAATGTAAGCGCTAAAACTGTAGAACTCTTCAATGAAAACATAGGGGGAAATGAACTGATGGGTATAAAAATAAGTGAAAAAGATCACTTCAGCTACACCCCAGTGGGACAAAGAAGATTGAATAGAGAACTGGGCGGAGCTGGAGAGGCTGGTCAGGGAAATTGTCTCAGGGAGAGTGTGACAGAGTTGAGCTCTGAAAGATGAAAAGGCGCCAGGCCTGTCACGATCAAGGCAAGTGCTCCAGGCAGGAGGAAAGTAAACCACAAAGGCCTTAAGCAAGGAACGGGCTTGATGTTCTGATGGTCAGTGTACCCAGATGTAGGTAATGAGGGAGACGACCTGGGAGACAGAAGCAGGGACCTGATGATGGGGGGCCTAGGGGACCATGGTGAGGAGTTTACATTTCACTCTCAGGGAAACGGGAAACCACTGGAGGGTTAACCAGGGGAAGGACGAGACGTCAGTCCTTTTCCCTGTTGTGTGGAGCGTGGCTGATGGGAGGAGAGCATGGGAGCTGGGAGTCCAGCAGGCGCTTCCTCAGACCAGGACTGCGGCAGTGCCGATGGTGAGAGGTGGCTGGATTCTAGACATTTTGGGGGCACTTAGAGCCGATGGGGCTGACTTATGGGTTGGATGGAAGGCATGAGGGAAATCAAAAAGAAGAAAACTCAAATCCTGAGATTCTTGGCCTGAGCAACTGTGTAGACGACTGTGGTGCCATTTAAGGAAATACAAAAGTTTGCGGTGGGGCTTGATATGTTTGAGGAGAAGTGCAATAGTTCTGCTGGAGCCATGTTAAGACAGATTTGTATTAAGCCTCCTTATGGAGAATTTGAGTAGGCCGTTGGATTTATGAGGCTGGAATTCAAGGAAGAGGTCCAAGGTGAAAATAAAAATGCAAGGTGTATGTGTGTTTGAGCATGAGTGTGTGTGTGTGGTGTACACATATGTTCACACATATACATGACTTTGAATAATATATGCATGCATTGGAATGATATATGTATGTGCATTTGTTTATACAAACACACGTGGCTTTGAATAATATATGTGTGCGTGCAAGTATATCATATGTTATATATTGCATTATGTTATAATACAATATACTATATATAATTCAAAGTCCTGGGAGTGACTGAGATCCCCAGGGCCAATGCCAGACCTGGGAGCGCTCTGGGTGGGACCCGCTGGTAGAGGGAATGACAGCAACAGTTATAGAGAAGGAATGGTGAGTACAGGAGTGGAATAGAAGGGAGATCAACTGAATCTTGGAAGCCCGAGGAGACAGGGAAGGCTTGGTGGCTTCGAGGACACCATTGCTGGGACACATATCTCCCTCTACTCTCTACCAGGGGTTCGGAAGTGGTAAGCCCGAGAGGCTTGGGCAGAGAAAGCCAGACGAGCTTCCCGGTCTCCTCTGATTGGGGGTGTGGCCCCGCCCCCTTCCCAGCACAGGGATTTGGACTCTCTTAGCGCTCCATCCTTCAGAATCATGCAGCAAACAGCCTCTCAATGCCACTCACCCCGGGGGCAGGAGCCCCATAGCTCACCAGGCTGGTTTAGCACAGCACCAAGGCCAGGCAGCCTTCAGATGTCCAGATGTTCACTGCGGGAGTCTGGGAAGGGGCAAGGACTGGGAAGAAAGCCCCAGAAAGAGTTCAAGAACGGGATGTGTTGATCACTGACTGCTGGCAAAATCTGGACTGGCCTCGCAAGCCAGGGCCCCCCTCTCTACACTCCAGCCAACCTCCCTTCTTGTCACGAGACCAGAGATTGAAACCAGGCTCTGCTTCTCTGGAGCTGTCCAGCTTTTTGAAAAATCACCCAGTTGCTCTGAACCTTGGTTCCTCACACCTTATGGAGGCTACTTGAAGACAACAGGAGATAATGGGATAAAGTGAGTAGCGCCCAGCAGATACAACACCTCTGAGAATGTAGGGTGTTACTTCAGTCTGTTTTTCACAGAAATCCTTCTGATAAAATTCATAAAGAAGTAGAAATATCCATTATGAGTTGTATCCTTCTTTGTCCAAATGCAGGGAACAGAGCCTCTAAATATACCCTTGGGACATCTCTTATCTTGCCATCTGATTCTTTAACTTCTGTGCCATAATGAACCCCTTTTTGTGTCGCCTCCTCTTCAGCTACACACTTCGTGGGGTGACCACCTCGTGTAGCAACTACTTCATGTCCCCAGGAGGGCAAATATTTCCTGAGCGAATAAATGATGGTGATATCTGTGGCCTGACACACAAACATCACATACACACACACACACACACACACACACACACACTGAGTTGCAAAGAATGAGATGATTAAAATATTTTTTACAACACACTGAGCAGCTCTATTGTCTGAATCACTACTTGATAAAATGGGGGGAAAAATCGTGGAAATGGATTCTGTGAGCTGAGCCTAAACATGGAGAATGAAAGTCCTGTTTGTGAAGAGAGGGGAGAGGAAAAAGTGCTTGCTTCCTAATGGAAGAGAGAAATTTCTGCAAGAGGAAAAAAAAGACAACCGAAAACAAAAGCAAGATGAATGACTTTCATTCTGAAAGGAACACAGTGAAACAATGGTGCTAAATGAGATGGAATTCCTGACACATATCTTCTCTGTTCTCCAAGGGCTTTTATTGTGCCGTGTGTGCTGAGAGTTATGTTTTATCTTCCCAAAAGGAGTCAGCGTACTTTATTTTCTGCGAGGTACCTCTCTCTGCCTCTCCTCCCCACTTGCTGAGATTTAAGTCGGCTATTGTAGTGCTCTATCTCTGATCAGCCTTAAAGATCTGAAAAGCCCTGAGTTTGCAAGAATAAAAAACGGCCTCTGTGTTTGACAGTGATAGATCCCGCTTGTCCCCTTGGGATGACATTCCTGCACTAGGAAGACCACAGATCCTTCCGATAACAAGCTACAGCTCCTGCTAGCCTGCCTGTGTCTTTATGCAGAGGTCAGGGCACCTGCTGGAGGAAAGGAATTGCCCGGCGAGCTCTGGCTACTTTTACCGAGCCCAGCAGGATGCTCCATATTAGATGGGACAAGTTTAGGGTGAAAGGGTTGGTAGAGATACAGCCTTTGAACTCAAGGAGGTTATCATGGAAAACAAGATTTAAAACACAAAAACGATCCTTTTAACTTAGACCTAAATCCCTACTCAGCTACTTTCAAGAAGTGTGCCTTTGCCTCCGTAAATCTCAGTCTCCTCATCTCTAAAATGGGACCTCTGTCACAAAGTCAAGGAGGTCATGCCTGTGAGGCCCTTATCACCGTAGTAAAGGGCTGGAAAGACACCACTTGTTGTTGTTATTACTTTTAGAGGCTGTGAGATTTTTATATCCCTAGCATTTCTTGGAACAGTTAGTGATTAATACCTTTTTATCTTTAATGAATGAACAATTAGAATACAATTAGGCAAAGAGAATTGCATTACTCTTCTGATTAAAAGCTTGGTACCCAAGGGATGAAGTCCAAACTCTTTAGTGTGGCTTTCCATCTGGCCCCAAAGTCCCCTGCCAGCCCCTGCCATGCCAGGGAGAGCTCTGCAGAGCCGCCCCCAATTGTACCTGCCGGCTGAGCTACTCACGCACCTGAACTTGCCTTGCATCTGTAAGTCTGCACACAGCATGTGTTCAGTCTTTCCCTTCAGCACCTGTGAGTGAGCTGGGCACCTTCTATACAACCTTCCATGCCCAACCCAACATGCCACTTTCCCTATGAAGGCTTCCTTTCACTGCCCCAAATGCACTGGAAGTTTCTCTCCCCTCTGGGCTCACATGTTTTACAACAGTGCTTTTTTTTTTTTTAACATCTTTATTGGAGTATAATTGCTTTACAATGGTGTGTTAGTTTCTGCTTTATAACAAAGTGAATCAGTTATACATATACATAGGTTCCCATATCTCTTCCCTCTTGCATCTCCCTCCCTCCCACCCTCCCTATCCCACCCCTCTAGGTGGTCCAAGATTTACAAGCAGCTCATGCAGCTCAATAACAAAAAAACAAACAACCCAATCCAAAAATGGGCAGAAGACCTAAATAGACATTTCTCCAAAGAAGATATACAGATTGCCAACAAACACATGAAAGAATGCCCAACATCATCAATCATTAGAGCAATGCAAATCAAAACTACAATGAGATATCATCTCACACCAGTTACAACAGTGCTTTTTATAGTGTGGTCCCCGAACCAGCAGCATGAGTATCAGCAGGGAACTTACTAGAAATGCAAATTGTTAGGCTCTGCCCCAGGCCTACTGAATCAGACACTCTTGGGGTGGGGCCCATCAACCCGTGTTTTAACAAGCCCTCCAGGCGTTTCCGATGCAAACTCAAATTATAATAGAAAACCATCACTTTATGCAAACTTCTACTATAACATGTCTCACAGTGTATTAAAATCACTTGCCTAAAAACAGGACTGTCCTCCTTGCCTCTTAGCCAAGTTATTTTTCTTGTCTGTGTCCTAATATTTTATTGAGTTACAGCTGATATACAATATTATACAAATTACAGGTGTACAATATAGTGATTCACAATTTTTAAAGGTTATACTCCATTCATAGTTATTATCAAATATTGGCTATATTTCCTGTGTTCTACAATATACCCTTGCAGCTTATTTTATACTTAATAGTTTGTACCTCTTAATCCACTACCCCTCTATTGCCCCTCCCCACTTCCCTCTCCCCACTGGTAACCACTAGTTTGCTCTCTATATCTGTGAGTCTGCTTCTTTTTTGTTATATTTACTAGTTTGTTGTGTTTTTTGGATTCCACATGTAAGTGATATCATACAATGCTTGTTTATCTCTGTCTGACTTATTTCACTTAGCAGAATATCCTCCAAATCCACCCATGTTGTTGCAAATGGCAGAATTTCATTCTTTTTCATGGCTGAGCAGTATTCCATTGTGTGTGTGTGTGTGTGTGTGTGTGTGTGCGTGCACCACATTTTCTTTATCCATTTATCTGTTGATGGACACTTAGGTTGCTTCCATGTCTTAGCAACTATAGATAATGCTGCTATGAACATTGGGGTTCATGTATCTTTTCAAATTAGTGTTTTTGTTTTTTTTCAGATATATACCCAGGAGTGGAATTGCTGGGTCATATGGTAGTTCTAGTTTTAGTTTTTTGAGAAATCTACATTGTGTCCTAATTTTCTTCATCTATAAAAATGGGCATAATCATATTACCTTGCAGGAATGCTAAAGAATTAGAAATAATACATATAAAATATGAGATACAGTATCCCAAACACTAATCCCCTCCTGACCCCTTCACCCCTGACTCCCAACTGTTTATTCATGTTGCCTAGCCTATCGGTCATTATATAAAACTTTCCACTGCCTTGAAAAAGAGACGCAACTGACAGGTCTGTCCCCAGGTGGAGGGAGTCTGTTAGGCTTTTGGGAATTGAAGGAGACGTCCCAGCATCGGCAAGGAGAGCTCAAATCATTACGAGTGAGTTAAGTATAAGTTAACAGGACATAGCTTTTCAGCAAGAGGCTGAGACTGGGAGGAGAGAGAGATCATTCGTGACTCTACACAGGCAGGGATGAGTCAAGCTGAGGTCAGGTAAGGACGAGTTAGGGGGATGGGCAGGGGGCTATGCAGTCATCTTGGCTGGGCTGCCTTGCGTGGAGTTTTCTCTCTAACGGTCAGCTAGTGTGCAAAGATCCCAGAAATCGCACTGTTTGCCCAGGAGCCTGGTTCTGAAACCGTGGAAACACCTGGAAGATGGGATCACGCTGCAGTCCTGCACCAGGACTGTAAAGGCTCATTGCAGCTTTGCTGGCAGGAAGCGTCGGTGGTGCTGGTTTGGTTACGCGTGTGATAAATGCCAGGGGGGCAGGCAGGGCCTGCAGTGATCTGGGAAGACTTCCCAGAAGTGAAGTTTATTGGGATAAACGAGATAAAAGAGATGTGGGATTCAGGTGAGCAGAGAGGGCTCAGTCAATGTCCCAGGGAGGAGAGCAGCCTGGGCAACCTCTATTATGTTCCCTTACAGCGATATTTGCTTCTTTCATAGTGCTTTTCACAATTTGTAATTATTATTTGCTTAACCCTGGCTTCCTTCTCATTCTATACATTCTAGTAGGGCAGGAACCATGTCTAATTTTCTCATCATTTTATCTAGAGCTGGGTCTGGCATGCGGTAGGTTCTCAACATACATTTTCAGTATTCACCCTGATGAAGTAAACAAATGAACAAACAAATGAACGGCCATATTTCAAGCGTGATGAAGGACCAGGCTGGCTGACACAGAGGGTCTGTGCTGGTGAAGCAGCAGAAGGTGATCAGGTAAGGTGGGGTCTGATTCTAGAAGGCTTTGACATTTTTGCCAGAAACGTTGCACTCGACTCCATAGTCAATAGAGAATTGTGAGCTCCTGGAAAACAAGAAGTATTTCTCACCAATTTAGCACATTTGTTGGGTACCCAGACCATGCCAGACATCACACAAAACTAAATCAGAGAGCGTCTCAGTGTTAAAGGAGGTCAGAGTCTGGGCGGCGACAGGCATTTGTGGTGTACCTAAGCAAAGATGGCATAAGGCAGGAATGATGAGTGCCACACGGGAGAAGCAGGCAGACGGTGCAAAAGGAGCTCAAAGGGGAGACTTTGACGTTCCACTGGGGAAAACAGAAAACCTTTCAAGGAGCACGACGTGTTTGAGCTGGACATGGAAGGAGCAGCATTCAGACTTGGAGAGCTGTTTGGGGAAGAGACAGCGGCTGTGGAGTTGGGGATGTAGGGAGAAAGCAGGTGGTTGGGCTTGTTGACTCATCTTTGACTCCCCCCATGATGTCAAGCATGATGCATTGCACACTGCTGGCATTTAATGAGCGTGATGTCTGTTGGTTTATCACTGTACATCCTTGAGCAGGGGAGTGACAGGGGAAACTGCAAATAGTTAATACGCAACTTCATCAGAACTGTAACAACTTTTCACCAACCCCAAATACCACTCAACTTATAGTGGGTGCTATAGGTTGGTCCATCAAGTGGCAAAAGAGAGGATGGTTTATGTGTGTGGGATATGAGTCATTTCATACAGCCAGAGAATTCATACAGGAACTATAAAGGCAGGCCAAGACAGCCATGCATGAGTTTATACCATATCAAGGATATCATCCTAAAAGGAGCAGGGAGCTTTTGGAGAGTTTTAAGCCAGGGGCATAGGATCAGACCTGAATTTTAAGAAGATCGCGTGCCTGGCTTGCGAAGGATGGGCTGTAGTATCGGGTACTCTTCCTCCCTGCTGCCATAGTAACTACACTTTTTCTCTCTCTGCATATCTGTCTTTCCCTCCCACCAGAGAAGAGCAAGTTCCTTGAGGTCATGGAGTGGATCTTATCCACCCTTGTGTCCAAGTGGTTGTCAAATAGAAAGCACTCCTTATTAAATTAGCAAGATTGTAGGGAAGGAGAACCATCGAGCAACAATTTGAGTAATTCAGGGCAGGAGTGACAATAGCTTAAGCTAGGATAGCATTTGGAAAGAATGGAACATGGGAGACAGATGTCAAATACACGAATGGTGAAATATAGAGGACTTTGTGACAGATGGGGAAAGGGGTGACAGAGAGGGGAATTTAGGAATGATTTAGGCAAACTAGTGGATGGCAGGTGGCCCTTTGGGACAAGAAACAGGAGAAGAATCAGGTTTAGAGCAGCACAGTGCAAGTTCCATCTTGGACATGCGGTCTTGGGTAAACCAATGGAACTTTGAAGGAGAGACGTCTGAAAATGGGTTGGATTTGCAGATATGGGGCTCAGAGACAAACCTCAGCTAAGGAACGTAGTGACTCCCAAATCAATAGAGTGATGGATGAAGACATGGAAAGACCTGAAATCACTCACATCCTATCTAACAATTGGGGTTACCTACCCTTCTCATTTTTGCCATCTGGTCCATTACAAAGTGGTGTCTCAACGTTGTTCTAATTTCTGTCTCTTTGACTACCACTGAGTTTGAGCCTTTATTCATCTACTCATTGCCTACCTGGGCTTCCCCTTCTGGGTATTGCCTTGGGATATCTCCAGCCCATTTTTCTATTGGTTTTCCTTGTCCTTCTGGGTTGGTTTGAAGGATTTCTTTGTATATTCTAGAAATTATTCCTTTGACTGTTGTAGGCATTGGAAATATCTTTTCCCCGGCTGCCATCTATTAAATTTTTATTTGAGATTCCTAGCTCCTGCAAGGGGAAGGAACACATTAAAAGAGGCCCAGAAATACAGAAAAAGAAGCATATTTTGAGTAAGATAATGAGTTGGATACTGGACAGGTTGATTGAAGAGGGGGGGATTTTGACAGGCAGAGCTGGAAGCGGGAGGGAGACGTGCCCCGAGGCATGCTCCAGGGGGCCCCCTGTCAGAAAAGCCCGGGTGTGGGGTTGGGTGGGGTGAGGATCAGTAGGGAGTGGGACTGAACATGAATAGGATGTTTCTGTTGACAAAGAGCTTGGGGTGTGGGTGAGAGGCACTTGGGCTCTAACGGGCAGCTAATGCCAATCCAAGGACTTGGTCTTCATCAGTGGTGACGGATGTCCAGCAGAGACACCTGCCCAGAAACATCCTTTAGTGAGCTGAGTCTGCAAATGGCACGGAGGGGGCTTGGGACAGGGACAGACTGAAGCCAGATCATCAGTTAGGAAACTTGGCAATAGGACAGTACGATGGTGAGTTTTATGCGTCAACTTGGCTAGGCTGTACAGTACCCAATTTTATAATCAAACACTAATCTAGGAGTTGTGACAGTATCTTGTTGATGTGATTAACAACTATAATTGGTTGACTTAAAGGAGATTACCCTCAATATGGTGGGTGGGCCTCATCCAATCAGTTGAAGATCTTAAGAGTGAAACAGAGGTTTCCCGGAGAAGAAGAAATTCTGTTTCAAGGTTGTTAACACAGAAATACTGCCCAAGTTGTCAGCCTGCCCTACAGATTTTCAACTTGCCACCTCCCACAATTGCATGAGCCAATTTCTTAAAATATAATAGAAAATAAATATCTGTGTGTGTGTGTGTGTGTGTGTGTGTGTGTATGTGTATATATATTGATTCTATTTCTCTGGAGAACCCAGACTGATACTGGAAGTAGTTTATTGGCCTTTGAAAATTTGTTCCTGCCTGTCATTAATTAAAAAACAAAAGAAAAAAAAAAAGAGGGGGGAAGAAACATGCACTCCAATACATATGGATTTATTTATGTATAAATTATTTACCTGTACCCAAGTACTAATATGTTGTATCTATTACAAAACACAAAATGGAAGGATTTAAAGAATGAACTATAAAAAGACCTGACAATCCAAGATGTAGATTTTCTTCTTGCATCTGGGAAGGCATCAGTCTTGGGAATCAGCTGACTGAGGTAAGAGATGAGAAAGATTCAAGTACAACGTACTAAGGACTGAATTAAGAAACTCTAAGATGAGGAGCTAAGCCAGTTAATAACTTTGTACTCAGCATTCATGTATCTGTATTTAGGCGAAAAGATTTCCCCCCAATATACCCTTTCAATGAGTTTTTCCAGTTCTCCTGAAAATTGTTAGGGTACATACGCAATCAGAATTCTGAACATCCCCAAAATAACCAGACTCTTAGACTTTTTAAGCCAACTGTCAGTTTACATCAAGATTATCCTCACCCACCTCAAGGAAGTTGGCTCTGGTTTGAAATAATTCCTGGCCTTTGAAGAGTGACTTAGGGTCTCAACATAGCCCTACAACAAGGATGGGAGGTGGGAAAAATTAGAATGATGTTTCCCTTTTTTGTAGATGGGTATTGTTAATAATGAAAAAGAAATCGCCAAATTCTTAGAAACTGAAAGAAGAATGGTGGTGGCCAGGGGCAGTGGAGGAGGGGAATAGAGAGTTGTTCAGTGGGTATAGTTTCAGTTTTGTAAGATAGCGAAGTTCTAGAGAGCTGTTACACAACGAGGCACGTGTAATTAACACTTCTGTACTATACACTTAAAGAATGGTTACAAAAAATTTTTTTAATGGTTAAGACGGTAAGTTTTCTGTTATGTGCTTTTTACCACAATAAAAAAAATAAGCAAACTGGGGTTTGGTGAGGTTAAATAACTTGACAGAGGTCATAGCATCCATCAGTGGATAGATTCAGGTTAGGATCAATGTCTTTCGGGGGCCAGCCCAGCGTCCTTCCCGTTGTATAGACAATGCAATATATATATATAGGAGTTTTCCATCCCTTTCTGCCTGTGGCCGTATCAATTTAGAGGAGTCAAGACTGCCTTTGAGATAACAGATACTTAAGTAGATTCCAAATATTTCTTTTTTTAATCCTTTGTGTACAACATTGACTTTTCTAATCAATCGTTAAAATAAATCTCAAGGATTTGCTGGATTATTTGGGAAATGCAGCAGGGACCACTTCAGCTTATCAGTAAGTAAACAGGTACAAATCGGAAGTTAGAAGCGGGGCAGGGTGCGGGGGGAGTCCCAACACCTGGCCGCCATCCAGGTCTGTGATTTAACTTTCAAATGACAAACCAGTGATACGTGGGAATTAAACAGCTGGGGAAGCTCCGACATCACTCCATCAGAGGAGAAGGCAAAAGGCAAACCCGCCAGCGCAAAGAACGCTTACTCTTGTTTGGTACGCCAGGCACACAGGTGAGAGCTACAGATTGAAAAGCCCCAGGTGGCCTCAACATGGGAGGCCAGGGTTCAGAGGACGCTGCTTCCGGGCTGTTCTGCTGGCCAGCCTCAGCTGAGTCAGCAAGGCCTGACCATCCTTTCAAATAGGTCTCTTATTTGGTCCCTTTAAAAATTGTTATTATTTCAATGAACTTCTCCCAGGATCAGATAAGAAAAGATTTATTACGCACATATGACCAACAGAGTAAGATAAAACCTTAAAATACTCATTGTGTTAGGCTGCTAGGGCTGCCATAACCAAATACCATAGACAGGGTGGTTTTAACAATAGACATTTATTTGCTCACAGTTCCAGAGGCTGGAAGGCCAAGATCAAGGTGCCAGCAGGCTTGGTTTCTCTGGGGGCCTCTCCCCTTGGCTTGCAGACGACCGTCTTCTCACTCTGTCCTCACCTGGCCTTTCCTCTGTGCATGCACACAGAGAGTGAGCTCTGGTATCTCTTATTCTTTTTATCAGGACACCAGTCCTGGTGGATGAGGGCTCCACCCTTATGACTTCATTTAACCCTAATTACCCCCCTTTAAAGGCCCTATCTCCAAATAGTCACATTGCATTTGGGTTAGGGCTTCAATATCTGATTTTGGGGGGAGGACATAATTCAGTTCCCAACACTCATTTTTGTGCCTTTCTTTTCTACCCTTAGTTGCATATGCCTTACAGTAGTCAATCAAAGTCATCTACGTTGCCTTGAGGCAAATGAGATTGTTTTAACG
Source organism: Balaenoptera borealis (assembly GCF_965194805.1). Classification (NCBI taxonomy): domain Eukaryota; kingdom Metazoa; phylum Chordata; class Mammalia; order Artiodactyla; family Balaenopteridae; genus Balaenoptera; species Balaenoptera borealis. Next base: position 77,740,886 of record NC_138872.1, read on the forward strand.
AAAATGTAAATAGAATCCAAGATCAAAACTATAATTTTATAAAACAAAACTTTTGTGTGATGGAAAGGAGAGAGTGAGGGTGTGTGTGTGTGTGTGTGTGTGTGTGTTTGCTCGTAAAGGGGATTGTTGAGAGCAGAAGACCCTCCTAAGAATAAAAAGTGGGAAATTACTTTCCAGGCTTCCAAGTACCTTTCTCTAGAATTTGCTATGTGACATGATTTGCCAAAATGAGGGAGTATATTATGAAAGAGGAAGGTCTGGGATCCAAAATCAGGGAATCTAACAGGAAAGAGGTGAATGCCTTCTCTGGAGTTGTGCTTGGGGGAGACCTCAGAAGGCATCTGTGCCGCAGGCCCAGAGCACAGCTGATCAAAGTGGGAGCAGTTCTGCAGGGCTGAGTCTAGGGTAAGACTCACACATAGATGCTTGCGTTGGGAAATATTTCATTAAAATACTTTGGCAGGGAAATTCCCTGGTGGTCCGGTGGTTAGGACTCCGCACTTCCACTGCAGGGGGCCCCAGGTTCAATCCCTGGTTGGGGAACTAAGACCCTGCAAGCCGCACGGAGCCACCAAAAAATAAATAAATAAATAAAGTGTGCTCACGTGCCAGGTTAGGTTGCCTGGGTTCAAATGCTGGCTAGTCAAACAAATCTTAAATTATTGAAAAAAATACTTTGGCAGGAGACAAAAGAGCCCCGCAGCTATACCTGAAAAAGATACTTTGGTTCCAGAATGTGAGAAGAAAACTAGAAAGGCAAACATTAATGTGCCTAATTAAATGTTTACAAAACTTAAAATGACAAACTAATCAACCGCAACCCACTCAGTCTTTAATGACATGCATATGTGCATGTGTGTGTTTATTGTGGGATATGGGTACATTTTTATATATTGTAGGATGGAGCCTCCAAACATAAGTTTGTGCACAGCCTACAAAGATCTGAAAACAGTGTGGCCTATTAGAGTAACAATCTATCTCCATGTCCCCTGGGTTATTGGCAAGTTGGAATTACATCCCGAGGTCTACATCTTCTGGATGTGGGGCTGGTAGCTGCCCCCATCATCTGTGCTTGGCGCACTGAGAACAGCCTGGTGAGCCGGAAGGTTCTGGACTCCATCTTCATCCTATAATCCATCTACTCAACATTGTCTGGCAAACATTCCTGACCAGAGCCCACCCAGGCCCAGGTCAGTCCAGCCGGCAAGAGCAGAACAGCTACAACCCCGAGAGAACTTGGAGGAGCTCTGAACCCCAAGAAAGGGGTGTTGTCTCCAACCACTCCTGGGGATGCTGGGCTGAGAAGGGGGCAGTTAATTCAGAACACTTGCCTACAGTTGTCACCTCCAAGGAAAAGTACAAAGAGGCTTTTTGTTCTATTTGGTGACCCATAGTCCTTGATGTTTCAATAACAAGCGGAGACAGGATGTAGGCATAAAGGTCGATAGAGGTAGCCCCCCCCCAATATTTTGGAAGAATAGAATTATAGTTAGTGAGTCATGGGTAGGACACTCAAAACCTTCACGGTCACCAGAAGATTCAAACCATCTGATGTAGCGTTTCTTGTCTCCGTTCCGGCCAGCTTTGGGTTTGATTGACTGGAATACGCAATGGCTTGATGGAGGCACTAAACTCTTTGTATAGAAAACGGATCGTGGTATAAACACAGTGCTTCTTCTTAAGAGCCCTGTAGGAAGCTTTGGTTGCTTGTCTGCCAGCCACTCCCCCGCAATACACACACACACACACACAAGCATGCACGTCCTCCCCTGGGAGCAATGACACACTGGGACCCAAGGCAGTCAGATCACCGACCGGAATTTATCTAAAATGACACCCCTTCGTCCTTGAAAGCGTTTTGTTGCTGTCATTCAGAATCCTGCCTGAAATAAAACCTCAAGACTTTTGTCTGAAACTTCACAGTTTGGGGCTTTAAGAAGAGAAGACAAGGAATTTCAAAGTATTGTAATTCTGCTTTGGGAAGAAATAGTTCCTGGCCTTGCTCCTCAGATGTCCACATGCCACACGGATTCACCTATTGACTTGTTCGTCCGTTCCACCAGCATTTACTGGATGCCAGCGCTGGGGATGCGAAGGTGAACAAGGCAGAGTCCCCACCTCTGGCTCAAAGTCAGGTAAACAGACACTAGAAAGTGCTGAGCGACCTGGAAGCTGAGGGCAAAGAGGGGGGGAGCTGGCTCTTGTGTGAGGAATAGGATTCTTCTAGGTTTGGGGAGAGAACAGAGAATTAAGCCAGGGAAAGCAGGATGTGCACAAAGGCACTGAGCCGTGGGGAAGGAGGGTGCAGTGCGAGGCCTGAGTGCCCGGGTCTGCAGAGGGGAAGGCGGGGAGCGGAGCTGGAGGTGTAAGGAGGGTCCAGATCAGGGAGGGTCCAGATCAGAAAGGCTCCCCCCTGGCATCCAGGCCGTGTCTCATAGGTGGTGGCACAGCAGTGGAAGTCATCGAACGGTAACTAAGGCAGTCGGGGATCTATCCAGATCTACACCGAGATTCTATACATTACCTCTGCTTATGATAGGAGGGCCAGGTCATGGAAATAACTCAGGGGCTGTTATGAGAGCCCAGGCATAATAGGATGAGGGTCTGGATTGAGGCAATACCAGGAAGGTAGAGAAAACGAATTCAATTGTAGAGATTTCAGAGGTAGACACTACAAGACTTGGGAACTGATTAGGGACGCAGGGATGGTGGAAGAAGCTTGAGTCCACAGTAAGACCATGGACGGACACAAGCAGGAGAGCACCAGAGATGCTGAGTGACTCATCCAGCATCCCACAGCTATCACATTAAACCATACAAAATTGCTGATACCAACCTATACACAATGTCGATTTCACATGGTTCAACCTAATCATAAAAAGTCAGACCAATCTAACTAGATGACATCCTGGAAAAAGCAAAACTATGGAGACGGTAAGAAGATCAGTGGTTGCAGGGGTGGTACACGGGATTGTTAGGGCAGTGAAACTATTCTGTATGATACTATAATGACTGATACATGTCACTGTACATTTGTCCAAACCCATAGAATGTACAACACCAAGAGTGAATCCTAATGTAAACATGATAATACATCAACGTAGGCTCATCAATTACAACAAATGTGCCATTGTGGTGTGGGATGTCGTGAGGGAAGCTGCACATGTGTGTGGACAGAGGATACAGGGAAACTTCTGTACTTTCTGCCCAATTTTACTGTGAAACTAAAACTGCCCTAAAATTAGTCTATTAATTTTAAAAAAGTAGGACCAAGACTTGAATCCGGCTCTACTAAATCCAAATCTTTTCCTTTCTGCCATGTTGCCTGAGAATGAAGTTTCCAGAGCACTTCCAAACTCAGGAAGCCAATCGGCCAGCTTTTTAAAATAATCACCCAGGACTTTAGCCCTTAAGGGGTGCATCTTGGAAAGAACAATCTATTCAAGGTGAGGAAGTTTGTTGAGAGAAAGAAAAAAAGTAAAAAGTCAAACTCAGCTTGTAGACTTTGCAAAGTCATGAATGTAAATTACAGGTTTACTGGGCCTTCCTCATGCCTGCTCCCGAATGTTCCCCATTGCTTCCCTGAGACCCACGGGGCTACAGTTCCCTCCCAGACCTTGGCTCCAATCTGACCTTCCCTTTCCTAGAGTCATTCCCGCTTCATGAACCCACCATCCCAACCCATCACCTCACACACAACATTCAGGGTGTAAACTTTACAAAGACACAACCAAACCCGTAATCATACAAGGAGGAGAGAATGGTACCCACAAAGACAGAACGACAGGAGCCCGAAATAGGGATGGGAGAGAGAGCACTGAGCCAGGGGCAGCACCTGGTTCCTTTCCTCTTCCTCTTCCCCCTCCTGGAAGTAATAACCATGGGCACACTCGGCCTCTGTCCGGCACGTGACTCCCTGTGGTCTCCCACCCATGCTGGGATTCTGTCTCCAAAGCTCCCTCCCCCTGCTCCTCCCACCAGGGGTAGGGTGCCCCCCCACCGGCCCCCCATACAGCAGTTCCACCTGTGGCCTTGTCTCCCATCCCCCATCCCACCCCTTGACCCTACAGACCACGCCCAACGTGGCTGGCTGTGACCCCAGCCTGAGCATCCCCTCTGTGACGCAGATGGCATATGAGGCTGGGTGGCTTTTGTGTCTCTTCTTTCCCTCTGGTAATTGCAGGCCAGGCAAGGCCTGAGCAGGAGCCCTTAAGTGGACTGACAGGCTTAGGACGGCCAGCTGCAACCTCAGTGTCTGCCAGTGGGCAGAAGGCAGAAGGAAGGGAGCCCACAGATGTGGCCGAGTCTCTCAACCTCTGCTTGACAGAGGAATGCTCAGCCTGGACGTGGACCCGTGCCACCGCCACCATCCTGCCTGCCCTGGAGGCCCCGCGTGCATGGGCCGGGGCTTCGGGACGCTCAGCAGGTGCACACAGGTGTGATGGTGGTGCCTAGACCTTGACCTTGACCGAAGGACATAATGACTCAGCTCAGTGAAAGCAGTGGTCCTGGCTGCACACAAGTTTCATGTACTGTTTGCTAGTTTTAGCCTAACATCCCAGAAGGCGGGAAAACATGTCACGTGTTCAGGAGAGGTGTGAGAGGAAACACATGTGGGGGCAGGGGGGCAGGTCAGGTGTAAAGGGGCCGCGCTCTCAGTCTGAGGCCCGGATGTGTCAATGCTCTGTGGGATCTGTGCCAGCCCGTGCCCTCTCTGTTCCTTGGCTTCTTCCTATGATAATTCCTGCCCTTCCTCTCTCCTGAGGGCGGTGAGGAAGAGCCAGTGAGATAACGGGTATGGAAGTGCTTTGAAAAGGGCAATGTGCTACCCAAGTGTGAGGCACTAGCATTTCCGCAGGAAGTCACCCCGCACAGGGGCGTTGGGAGGGAGGGCTGAATGAGGCGATCGATGTGGAAGCCCCTTGTAAATGATAAACTACGAACTAGATGGAGAATGATTAGCGACGAGGCATGATTATCTATGTGGTTCTGATAACAACACCATTTTGCCACCTGCTGCCCAGACATTTCTGTAACTGCGTGACTTTGCAAAGACGTGAACTTTGCCTGCTGTGGTTTGCCCAGCTGTAAAATGAGATACCTCCGGGGATGGCAAACACAGCTGGCTCTCGCGGATCCACGGGGGCAGGGTCCCAGGCTCCAGAGGGGATGTGCTAAGTGGAAGAGGGTTGGCTCAGAGGACAGACCCAGCATCTGGATTCAGCGCAAGTCCTAGGGAGGCCGATTCGGCTCCAGGCGACGCTTGCTAACGCGGAATTACTTCCTCCGGCCCCTTTTGCCTTTGAACGCGTTGCTTCCTTTCACCCTCGCAGGTTCCCTGCGAGATCGGTTTTCTTATCGTTTCCATTTTACAGATGAAGAAACCGAGGCTTAAGTCCGAGATCACACAGCTTTGAATGTGAAGCAAACCGGATTTCTGGGGACATCGCCATGACAGCGAAGCCCACGCTTTCACGATGTCAGGCCCGTTCGTAACGGCGGTTAAGAGCGCGGTGGCTGAGGCGTTGCTTTCCTCGTGGTGTCGTAAGTGGGGCAGTTTTCCATCGTGCAGAGAGTGTAAGACTGGGCCAGACCACCCCTTACGGGACTACTGCAGAAGTGGGAAGGGTAAGGCACATTATAACCCCAGTTGAGAGGGCCAAGAATGCAGAGTGCCAGGTCCTAGACTGGAGCTTCAGATTTAGCGGATCCAGGGAGAAGCGGAGGATGTGCATTTCTGAAACTTCCTCACGGGAACTGACCAGCTCTTGCTGAGAACCATGGCCGCACGGCGATGTCTAGAGCCCGTCCAGGGTTAAACGTGCAGCTCTGGTGATCTTTTTTTTTTTTTTTTTTTTAAAGCATCTTTCTATTTTTTTAAAAAAATTTATTTATTTATGGCTGTGTTGGGTCTTCGTTTCTGTGCGAGGGCTTTCTCCAGTTGTGGCGAGCGGGGGCCACTCTTCATCGCGGTGCGCGAGCCTCTCACTGTCACGGCCTCTCTTGTTGCGGAGCACAGGCTCCAGATGCGCAGGCTCGGTAGTTGTGGCTCACGGGCCCAGTTGCTCAGCGGCATGTGGGATCTTCCCAGACCAGGGCTCGAACCCGTGTCCCCTGCATTGGCAGGCAGATTCTCAACCACTGCGCCACCAGGGAAGCCCTGGTGATCATTTTCATTGATGGGTCAGGCTCACCATGATAAAGCTCCCAGTGTCCCTTGAGCTTTAAAGAGGATACTGGCTGGGGCAGTCTCATTGCTTCCTCATCCTTGTCAGACCAGCCTTTGATTCTCATCCTGAAAAAAGGAGGAATGAGGGACAGGAAGAGGTGAGGGAGAGGATGAGTGGGAGAGATTGATGGATGGATTGATTTTTAACTTTTTATTTTATATTGGAGTATAGTTGATTAACAGTGCGGTGTTCGTTTCTGGAGAGATTATTTTCTTTGAGAAGAAGGCTGAGGAGAGAGAGACAAGCAGCGTGGTGCAACCGTAGCTCCGTCCAGTGTATCACCATTGTACAAGATAAATGAGTTCTTTTCCAAATGATCCTGGGTTGTGTGCTGTCTTGTTCTGAACGATGTGGATTATCACTTGAGCATCTTCACACAGCTTTATAAACACCAGGCCATGGGCACACAGGTCTGGAGAGGTACTACTATTTAGCATACCCATAGGAAAAACAACTAAAATAACCCCCAAAGGCAATAAACTCATCTTCAACTGGCGTTCCACACCAGCCATGGTCCAGCTCTCAGCTGCTTGTTCCCACACCAGAGGATAACTCCTGAATCCTGTCTCCCGTGGCAGGGGGCTTCTCCATCTTCAAATGCCTCTCTGCCTTCTCTTCTCCTTGTTTCTCAGAGCCAGCTGTGTCTTACAGCCCCCAAAAGCCTTCCCTGATCTGCCTAGCTATTAGAAATGTCTCCTTCAGGCGTGTTGTCTGCCCCTCTCTTAAGCTCATAGGCAAAGAAGAACACCAGCCAGGACTGGGTCTGGAAGCCTAACCTTTCCTTCTCAACTAAGCTTAAGACACTTAAAGGCCGGGACCAATAAGAAACTTCCTCTGCAGGCACCATCCTCCCAACCTAACTGATCATCAGAATTACCTGGGAGTTTGAAAAGCGACTTCTAGGTCCCAGCCCAGACTTGCTGCCTCAGAATTTCCGAAGTAGGAGCCCAGGAATCTATTTTTTAAAAAGTTCCCTGGGTGATTCTGCTGACTCGTCATCACAGGGAAGCACTGCCCTCCAGCATCTACTTAGCACGACGTGGAACACTTGGACGGTTCCCAGACTATTTGTTTCTTAGTGATTGATGGATCAATCCAGTAGCAACACACGTTTCCCCAGGCCAGTCACACCTGCCTGGGAGTTGGGATTTTGGTGCCACCAGCCAAGGCTCTGGAAGCCCAGGAGAGTCCTCCCAACCTGTAACCCCAGGCAGAGTGCTAGATGCACCTGGGGCTGTCCCACACGAGCTCAAGGTTGCCCATCCTCTTGGTGGCGGCAGGATGGTTGTGCCCAGATCATTCTCAGCAGGGCCCAGGTAGCAGCCCCGTGGGGCTTCCACTGCCTCCCCTGCCCCCCGAGCCAGCTGCATGGCTAAGCACCCAGGGCTGCTGTTGGACCAGCACACCACTCATTCTCAGAAGCCATTACAGCAGGGTCTGCTCCAGCCTTCCCTGCCTTGCATGCTAAGTCAAGGGTATCTGCTCCATATGGCAATGCGTAACTTACAACACAATCTACTTCCTGCTTATATAGCCGATTTCATCCAAAGCTTCCATTTGCATATTTATTAATTTACAAAATTAATGCCATTTTCTTAGTCCATTACAGGATGTGTTCCTGGTCCCTGTCTTTGAATTAATTTTAATCTAAGGTGGAAACATTTGTTAAGGGAGTTGGTTCAGGCCAAAGTCATCAAACGCATGGCAATCAAATGCCAGGAGGGTGTGGGGAAGAGAGGGCTAATGTTTACTGAGTGTATAACTATGCTGGGTTCCAAGAAAATTAATGGTGCAGAATGTGAGTCTCCAAAATATCCCTGTGATGACATATTGTTGCTGTTTTCTAAATAAGGACATTGAGATTCAGCGTAAGTAGCTGGCCCATTGTCACATAGTACGAAGCAGAGACTTAGATGACCACAAAAGTCAAGAAGCAGGGTTTCCATCTGCCCTGATTTCCATTAAAGGCCATCCTTCTGCATAACAAACATTTTTTTTCAGAGAGAGTACCCAACACCCCAGGTATTTCAATGCTCACAGATATTCCTGCCATATATCATAACACTTTAGACAGACAGGAGTGCAAGATGCCCCCTGAGAACCTTCCTCCACCTGTTGTTACCAGCACTGGAGCATACCTACCCAAGAAAACAAATGTTTTGGTTAACATTCCCACTTGGTGACAGTGTAAAAGCTTCATCAGGAAGGCAAGTCGCTTTCCATTTAAAAAATTCTACCTTTACTCCTCCCTGCCCCTCCAGCCACTAACCTAAAGCTCCTTCCCTTCCATACCTAACTTCTTGAAGATACAGCTCTCCAGTGTCCCTGTTGTCCTCATTTTCCCATCGATTCCTCAGTCTGTGTCAATAGGGTCTTCACCCCATCAAGAACGCTGCCGCCATCACCATCTCAACCATCAGTGTCCTTTCCGCCTGTCTCTGGATCAGATCTCTCCATGGAATCTGTTACCTCCAGCCACACCTTCCTTGAAGCTTCCTTACGTCCATTTCCCCACCACAGACTCTCAGCCCTGCTCCCACCCTCTTAGTGCTACTTCTTACATCTCCCTTTTCAGCTCCTCCTTCTTCACCCTGCAATTCCCTCACGACTCCCAAGTCTGAATCTCTACCCTCCTGCAGTCCATTCTCCACACCACTAGCAGCAACATTTCTGAACCACAGTTCTGATCACGTAACCATCTGGCTTGACATCTTCTCTAATCGCTCCCTTGGATGGATGCAGTCACCTCTAGATCATGTGGTAGAATTCACACTCCTTGGAGGCAAAGAATGAGCCTGCTTATTCGGTTACTCACGGCCCCTAGAACATAATACATGATAGATGCTCAAAAAATACTTGTAGAAAGGATGAATACCAGTCTCACCATGATGTGAAACCCATCCCATTCTAGCTTTATCTCCCACGACGCCTTTAGACCCCAAGAGTCAATCATCCTTAACATCAATACAGCATGTCCTAGATTTTATCACAACTCTCCACCTGTGTTCAGGCCATTCCCACCTGGTGGGATAATCCTCCCATAGCTTCCACTTTGCATACTCCCTCCTTCACACTCCAAACTCAGTTCTGACTTTACCTGTTTCCCTGATGCCCTCAGGACTGGTGACAATAAACTAATCCTTCCTCCATGGAACCATCCTTTTGTTTTTTGTTTTAATTAATTAATTTCTTTCTTTATTTTCAATTTTATTTTATTTATATTTTTATACAGCAGGTTCTTATTAGTCATCAATTTTATACACATCAGTGTATACATGTCAATCCCAATCGCCCAATTCATCACACCACCGTCCCCACCCCCTGCCGCTTTCCCCCGTTGGTGTCCATACGTTTTTTCTCTGCTTCTGTGTCTCAATTTCTGCCCTGCAAACGGGTTCATCTGTACCATTTTCTAGGTTCCACATATATGCGTTAATATACGATATTTGTTTTTCTTTTTCTGACTTACTTCACTCTGTATGACAGTCTCTAGATGCATCCACGTCTCTACAAATGACCCAATTTCGTTCCTTTTTATGGCTGAGTAATATTCCATTGTATATATGTACCACTTCTTCTTTATCCATTCGTCTGTCGATGGGCATTTAGGTTGCTTCCATGACCTGGGTATTGTAAATAGTGCTGCAATGAACATTGGGGTGCATGTGTCTTTTTGAATTATGGTTTTCTCTGGGTATATGCCCAGTAGTGGGATTGCTGGGTCATATGGTAATTCTAGTTTTAGTTTTTTAAGGAACCTCTATACTGTTCTCCATAGTGGCTGTATCATTTTACATTCCCACCAACAGTGCAAGAGGGTTCCCTTTTCTCCACACCCTCTCCAGCATTTGTTGTTTGTAGATTTTCTGATGATGCCCATTCTAACTGGTGTGAGGTGATACCTCATTGTAGTTTTGATTTGCATTTCTCTAATAATTAGTGATGTTGAGCAGCTTTTCATGTGCTTCTTGGCCATATGTATGTCTTCTTTGGAGAAATGTCTATTTAGGTCTTCTGCCATTTTTGGATTGGGGTGTTTGTTTTTTTAATATTGAGCTGCATGAGCTGTTTATATATTTTGGAGATTAATCCTTTGTCTGATGATTCATTTGCAAATATTTTCTCCCATTCTGAGGGTTGTCTTTTCGTCTTGTTTATGGCTTCCTTTGCTGTGCAAAAGCTTTGAAGTTTCATTAGGTCCCATTTGTTTATTTTTGTTTTTATTTCCATTACTCTAGGAGGTGGATAAAAAAGATCTTGCTGTGATTTATGTCAAAGAGTGTTCTTGCTATGTTTTCCTCTAAGAGTTTTATAGTGCCCGGTCTTACATTTAGGTCTCAAATCCATTTTGAGTTTATTTTTGTGTATGGTGTTAGGAAGTGTTCTAATTTCATTCTTTTACATGTAGCTGTCCAGTTTTCCCAGCACCACTTATAGAAGAGACTGTCTTTTCTCCATTGTATATCCTTGCCTCCTTTGTCATAGATTAGTTGACCATAGGTGTGTGGGTTTATCTCTGGGCTTTCTATCTTGTTCCACTGATCTATATTTCTGTTTTTGTGCCAGTACCATAGTGTCTTGATTACTGTAGCTTTGTAGTATAGTTCTGTAAAAAATGCCATTGGTAATTTGATAGGAATTGCATTGAATCTGTAGATTGCTTTGGGTAGTATAGTCATTTTCACAATATTGATTCTTCCAATCCAAGAACATGGTATATCTCTCCATCTGTTGGTATCATCTTTAGTTTCTTTCATCAGTGTCTTATAGTTTTCTGCATACAGGTCTTTTGTCTCCTTAGGTAGGTTTATTCCTAGGTATTTTATTCTTTTTGTTGCAATGGTAAATGGGAGTGTTTCCTTAATTTCTCTTTCAGATTTATCATCATTAGTGTATAGGAATGCAAGAGATTTCTGTGCATTAATTTTGTAGCCTGCTACTTTACCAAATTCATTGATTAGCTCTAGTAGTTTTCTGGTAGCATCTTTAGGATTCGCTATGTATAGTATCATGTCATCTGCAAACAGTAACAGCTTTACTTCTTCTTTACCGATTTGGATTCCTTTTATTTCTTTTTCTTCTCTGATTGCCATGGCTAGGACTTCCAAAACTATGTTGAATAATAGTGGTGAGAGTGGACAACTTTGTCTTGTTCCTGATCTTAGAGGAAATGCTTTCAGTTTTTCACCATTGAGAATGATGTTTGCTGTGGGTTTGTCGTATATGGTCTTTATTATGTTGAGGTAGGCTCCCTTTATTCCCACCTTCTGGAGAGTTTTTATCATAAATGGGTGTTGAATTTTGTCAAAAGCTTTTTCTGCATTTATTGAGATGATCATATGGTTTTTATTCTTCAATTTGTTAATATGCTGTATCACATTGATTGATTTGCGTATATTGAAGAATCCTTGCATCCCTGGGATAAATCCCACTTGATCATGGTGTATGATCCTTTTAATGTGTTGTTGGATTCTGTTTGCTAGTATTTTGTTGAGGATTTTTGCATCTATATTCATCAGTGATATTGGTCTGTAATTTTCTTTTTTTGGAGTATCTTTGTCTGGTTTTGGTATCAGGGTGATGGTGGCCTCATAGAATGAGTTTGGGAGTGTTCCTTCCTCTGCAATTTTTTGGAAGAGTTTGAGAAGGATGGGTGTTAGCTCTTCTCTAAATGTTTGATAGAATTCACCTGTGAAGTCATCTGGTCCTGGACTTTTGTTTGTTGGAAGATTTTTAACCACAGTTTCCATTTCATCACTTGTGATTGGTCTGTTCATATTTTCTATTTCTTCCTGGTTCAGTCTTGGAAGGTTATACCTTTCTAAGAATTTGTCCATTTCTTCCAGGTTGTCCATTTTATTGGCATAGGGTTGCTTGTAGTATTCTCTTAGGATGCTTTGTATTTCTGCGGTGTCTATTGTAACTTCTCCTTTTTCATTTCTAATTTTATTGATTTGAGTCCTCTCCCTCTTTTTCTTGATGAGTCTGGCTAATGGTTTATCAATTTTGTTTATCTTCTCAAAGAACCAGCTTTTAGTTTTATTGATCTTTGCTGCTGTTTTCTTTGTTTCTATTTCATTTATTTCTGCTCTGATCTTTATGATTTCTTTCCTGCTGCTAACTTTGGGTTTTGTTTGTTCGTCTTTCTCTAGTTCCCTTAGGTGTAACGTTAGATTGTTTATTTGAGATTTTTCTTGTTTCTTGAGGTAGGCTTGTATAGCTATAAACTTCCCTCTCAGAACTGCTTTTGCTGCATCCCATAGGTTTTGGGTCGTTGTGTTTTATTGTCACTTGTTTCTAGGAATTTCTTGATTTCCACTTTGATTTCTTCAGTGATCTCTTGGTTATTTAGTAGTGTATTGTTTAGCCTCCATGTGTTTGTATTTTTTACAGACTTTTTCCTGTAATTAATATCTAGTCTCATAGCGTTGTGGTCAGAAAAGATACTTGATATGATTTAAATTTTCTTAAATTTACCAAGGCTTGATTTGTGACCCAAGATATGATCTATCCTGGAGGATGTTCCATGAGCACTTGAGAAGAAAGTGTATTCTGTTGTTTTTGGATGGAATGTCCTTTAAATATCAATTAAGTCCATCTTGTTTAATGTATCATTTAAAGCTTGTGTTTCCTTATTTATTTTTATTTTGGATGATCTGTCCATTGGTGAAAGTGGGGTGTTAAAGTCCCCTACTGTTATTGTGTTACTGTTGAGTTCCCCTTTTATGGCTGTTAGCATTTGCCTTATGTACCGAGGTGCTCTTACGTTGGGTGCATAAATATTTACAATTGTTATATCTTCTTCTTGGACTGATTCCTTGATCATTATGTAGTGTCCTTCTTTGTCTCTTGTAATAGTCTTTATTTTAAAGTCTATTTTGTCTGATATGAGAATTGCTACTCCAACTTTCTTTTGATTTCCATTTGCATGGCATATCTTTTTCCATCCCCTCACTTTCAGTCTATGCGTGTCCCTAGGTGTGAAGTGGGTCTCTTGTAGACAGCATATATATGGGTCTTGTTTTTGTATCCATTCAGCAAGCCTGTGTCTTTTGGTTGGAGCGTTTAATCCATTCACGTTTAAGGTAATTATCGATATGTATGTTCCTATGACCATTTTCTTAATTGTTTTGGGTTTGTTTTTGTAGGTCCTTTTCTTCTATTGTGTTGCCCACTTAGAGAAGTTCCTTTAACATTTGTTGTAGAGCTGGTTTGGTGGTGCTGAGTTCTCTTAGCTTTTGCTTGTCTGTAAAGCTTTTGATCTCTCCATCGAATCTGAATGAGATCCTTGCTCGTTAGAGTAATCTTGGTTGTAGGTTTTTCCCTTTCATCACTTTAAGTATATCATGCCACTCTCTTCTGGCTTGTAGAGTTTCTGCTGAGAAATCAGCTGTTAACCTTATGGGAGTTCCCTTGTATGTTATTTGTCGTTTTTCCCTTGCTGCTTTCAATAATTTTTCTTTGTCTTTAATTTTTGCCAATTTGATTACTATGTGTCTCGGCGTGTTTCTCCTTGGATTTATCCTTTATGGGACTCTCTGCACTTCCTGGACTTGGGTGGCTATTTCCTTTCCCATGTTAGGGAAGTCTTTGACTATAATCTCTTCAAATATTTTCTCAGGTCCTTTCTCTCTCTCTTCTCCTTCTGGGACCCCTATAATGTGAATGTTGTTGCACTTAATGTTGTCCCAGAGGTCTCTTAGGCTGTCTTCATTTCTTGTCATTCTTTTCTCTTTATTTTGTTCCACAGCAGTGAATTCCACCATTCTGTTTTCCAGGTCACTTTATCCGTTCTTCTGCCTCGGTTATTCTGCTATTGATTTCCTTCTAGTGTATTTTTCATTTCAGTTATTGTATTGTTCATCTCTGTTTATTTGTTCTTTAATTCTTCTAGATCTTTGTTAAACATCTCTTGCATCTTCTTGATCTTTGCCTCCATTCTTTTTCTGAGGTCCTGGATCATCTTCACTATCATTATTCTGAATTCTTTTTCTGGAAGGTTGCCTATCTCCACTTCATTTAATTGTTTTTCTGGGGTTTTATCTTGTTCCTTCATCTGGTACATAGCCCTCTGCCTTTTCATCTTGTCTATCTTTCTGTGAATGTGGATTTTGTTCCACAGGCTGCAGGATTGTAGTTCTTCTTGCTTCTGCTCCCATCCTTTTGTTTGCTTCCAAGATAGGGAGACAGAACAAAAAATATGACCAAGCTAAGAATCGGAACTCAAAGTCTTTGACCAACCCATGAACCATGACTTAAGTCATCCTCAGGAGACAGAGGCAATTTCAGGCTATAAACACTTTATTTCTACTTGGAACTTATGTTCTCAAACACCAGCGTAGCCGTCAGATAAATTGGATCTGACAGTTTCTGTGTTACAGGGTGTTTTTGCCCAAATTGAACAAGGATCCGAGGCTCAGTGGCTAACTTGGTCTCTTTCCTGTAAGATTCCAATTCTGGGTCTCAAGACCTCCCATGCTGAGGATGATCTGAGGTGAAGAAAATGAAGGGAAATATTTCCAGGCTGGGAATGCTTCTGCACTGGTTCTGGAATAGCTGGCCTGAGCACCCATGCCCACCAGGCTGTTCTTTGCATTTGGTTCCCACTTTTGTTGGTGCCTATCTTTCTAATGAGGGATGGGGGGAAGGATAAAGGGTGGATTTGCTTCCATCCAAGTTGAGGAACACTTTCAAATTAGGGCCCTCAGAGCCAAACACGAAGCAAAGAAGAGAGAAGCCCCAAAATGTAAAATTTTAACTGAGAAAAAGCCTTCAGAAGCCAAGCTTTACCCTCTTCTCTGATATCCATCCGCCCATGCATCTCTCCCTTCATTCAGCAAATAATTACTGAGTATCTGTTAGTTGACTCTGACTCTGTACTCTGCCTTTGACCCAGGCCAGCAAGAATGATGAAGTCTTGAGCTCCCCCTAGAGGCCAATAGTAATTGGGAGGAAGGGAAAGGGGTGAGATTGCAGGTCAATATAAATGACAGTTTCTAGATGATTCCCCGAGAGAAGGAAGAGTGAGACACACAAGCACACGGAGAAGTGGAGGGAGCACTCCCGGCGGCATCAGCCCAAGAGCCCGTTCACAGTTCATTCCATAGGCAGAAGGGTGTTGTAAAGATAATTGAACAAAGCAAGTGATTAGAAGGCAGACTGGAAGAAGAAGAAAGAAACTGCCCTCTTCTGAGTATCTGTTTTCTGCTGCCATGTGCACTAGGCTTTTCATCCATAAATCACAATTTAAATCCTTGCTGCTTTGAATCCCCATGATAAACCTGAAGGCTGGGTATTATTTTCCTCATTTGGCAGATGAGAAAATCGGAGTTTCCAAGTTCACGTTAAAAATAGGTGTGATCTAGAATTTGGACCCTATTTTTTTACATGCCTCGCTGCCTTCGAGGCAAGAGAAGTCTGGGCTGTAGCCACTGCTTGGGATCGTGCTGTGTCTGTTTTATAAGCTAAAATAGACGATCTTATTGCCTTAACAGCCATGCTGGCAACTGTGTACCAAGGGCTTTATAGGTATTAGCTCAGTCTTCACAATAAAGCTGGAAAGTGGTAACAATAATAATAATAATCAAAGCTATAAATTATTATCATCATTATCCCCTTTCAGAAATGTTGACTTACCCAAAATCATAGCTAGGTAGTAGCAAAGATGGATTTGAATGTAAGAGATGGCCTGGAGCAGGGGTCGGCAAATGTTTTCTTTAAAGAGGTTTGAATTGTAATGGCAAAGCAGCCACAGACAATACCTAAACAATAGGCATGGTTGTGTCCCAATAAAACTTTATAAAAACAGGCAGAGGGCCAGATTGGCCCACTGGCCATGGTTGACCAACCCGTCCTAGACTCTTCTTTGTTTGATTAGGAGATGGCCTAGAGGATGGTGGATCCAGAAGGGCCTCACAAGTAGTGGACTCGGACATTCCAGGCACAGACACCGGATGTGTGAAAGTGCAAATGTGGTTGAAAATGGTGAACGTCGTGTAGAGGTGGCCTAGCCTGGACCGGCGGACTGCATGGCTGAATGGGGGCCAGAACTGCAAGGCAAAGGGGCCAGATGGTGAGAGCAGCATAAGTCACACTAAGGAGTGACAACTGTCCAGGGATCAACAGATTTTAAACAGGGGAGTGGCCTGGGTATCCAAGAAAAGGCCCACTGTGGGCTGACGTGAGTCTAAGGAATCCTGAGACTGAGGCTGGGCGCAAACTGAGAGTCATAATAACCGTGCAGAGAAAACAGGGCTATCAAATGTCCATCAAAGGATGAATGGATAGCGACTTCCCTGGCGGTCCAGTGGTTAAGACTCCACTCTTCCAATGCAGGGGCCACGGGTTTGATCTCTGTTGGGGGAACTAAGATCCCGCAGGCCTCCGTGGGGTGTGGCCAAAAAAAAAATGGATGAATGGATAAAGAAAATGTGGCATATACATACAATGAATATTATTCAGCCTTAAAAGGGAAGGAAATCCTGTCACATGCTACAACATGAGTGAAGCTTGAGGACATGTTGCTGAGTGAAATAAACCAGTCACACCAGAAAAAGACAAATACTGAATAATTTCACTTAGGTGAGGCACCTAGAGTGGTCAGTTCATAGACACAGAAAGTCACGTGGTGGGTGCCAGGGGCTGGAGGGAGGGGTGAACGAGGGTTTGTTGTTTAATGGGTATAGGGTTTCCGCTTTGCAAGATGAAAAAAATTCAGACCTGCGGTGCAACAATGTGAATATACTTTACCAAATGTAAATTTTAAAATGGTTGAGATGGTGGGTTCTATGTTATGTGGGGTTTTTTTTTTTTTTTAACCATATTTAAAAATAAAAGAGCTAATGGATTTGTAAACTCAGGCAGCAGCACAGGAGAAGGTGAGGAGGGGCAGACGTGAGAGAGGCCGGAGAGGCAGCGTCGTGAGGCTCCCATCACCGTGAATATCATCCCGATGCTCTGACCTGGGCCTTCAGCCGTGGGCTGGAGTCTTCTCACCCGACTTCACTTGGCGTGGCGTCTCCTGCCATATGCTGGGCGACCCTGTTCATTCATCATGCCTCCTGAAAAGTCTCTTAATTACATTATGTTCACAATCCATAAAACATAATTAAAATATGTAAATCCATTATATTCTTTAATGAGCACATTGAGACCTCAAATTTTTAAATTAGATATAAAATTGATGTGGACCTACTACTATTGATTACTCACGGTAATAAATCATCCTCCATTTGGATTGAGACGGTTTCCCTCCTCCCCTTAGATGCTTTTTTTTTTTTTTCTTTTTAGCATCTCCTGTGACCATTTGAAATGATGCGCATGCGGTCTTTTAAGGATGGCAAGGCCCGGCTTGCTGTAACTTGACAACACTGGTAGCAAAAGCAATAACTAATGTTTGGACTGGAGCCCTGGAGCCTGCAGAGGATTTGCACAAAACACTTTCTCACTTACACTTCAGCAATATTTTTGTTTTCATTTCAATATAAGTACACTGATGTTTCATTCTTCGGGAAAATATCAGAAGCATCCCTAGGCCTTGTCTCTCTCCCTCTGCTTGTCTTCTGCTCATCCCCAAGCCACATCTTGTACTCCCACTCAAGCAAGTCAATTACTATTTGCCAGACACACCGTGTTGCTATATGCCTCCACGGTTCTGTACACAAGTTAGTCTCTCTCTGCAGCGACTGTCCTTATCTCATCTGTCTGTGGAATTTGTACAAATTTTCAAGCCCAACTCAGGGATCTCCTTTTCCAATCCACCCTGACAAAGTCCATGGCTTAGTGTTAAGGTCTATAACAAAGCTCTACTTTCTAAGAACGCCTTCCATGGGTACCATTTTTATATGCGCTATGTTTTTTTTTCACTGGACCCTCATAATGGCCATGCAAGACAGTCATTAAAGGTATCACCATCCTTTTATAGGCCACATGCTTGTAAAGCTCATGAAGGTTAATTGATTTGTCCAAAGGCTTGCAGTCTGTAGGCGGGACCTCTGCCAGGACCCAGGCGTGGAAATGCCCGGGACTTGCTCTGTCTGATTATAGAAGCTCTTTCCTTCTTGCGAATCTTTCACAAAGGGCTTCTCTCTCACTACCCCGCGCATCTGCTATCAATATGCTACAGAAGCTTTAAGTACTTTCTTCCCCCTCTAATCCAGTTCCTTCCCAGCCATAGCCTAAGGGTTTACTTCTATTGTCATAAGCTTAAAGTTGGTTTCACAGCTTAAGCTAGAAGTTAAGCACCCTGGCTTTAGAAACACACAAAGTCTGAGCTGGAATCCCCATCTTCCCACTTACTAAATGTGTGACTTCGGTCAATTTGTTGAACTTCTCAATCTTGGTAATTTTATCTCTACTATGGATAAACGATAGTAACTACCTCAAAGGTTGTGAGGATTCTGTAAAATAACGCGTGTAAAATGCCTGCCTCTTAGGCAGTGACCACTAATTGTTAACTTTGGTTATTATTACCATTATCGTTATCATTATTATCCTAACCTAAGAAATCCCCTCTCTATTTGTGGATTGGGGCTTTGCTCCAGAATATTCTTTTAAACATTTTCTGTGACCATAGGCAGCAGAAAGAGCCAAGAAAGCTACCCACCAGGGAGGTTTCCCTCTAAATATTAGAGATGTATTTTACTAAAATACATCTGGAAGGGGCCCACGGGATTAATTTGGAAGTCCAATTCCTTCTTTTCCAGGGTTAGAAATCAGGATCCCAAGAGGACAAAATGATTCACTCATCATTCATTTTCTTTTGATAAACATCTATTAATTGCCTGAACATCTATTAATTGGGTACCAATCTAAGTACCCAGATAAGCCAATAAAAGCATATTTGATCCAAAATATCTGAAGTAGAGTAGTAATAGATCACCATCTTGATCATCAGTGTATCTACATTGCCTACCATGGGGTCTGGCACACAGTTAGAACTCAAAAAAAATTTATTGAATAGTGGTACAATTACCATTCCTACTGTATCTAATTTCTCATAGCAACATTGTCTCTTTGGAACAAATTCCAATTCAAGTTACCAAAATTACACCACCCTCTTTTAGCAATATGGTTCTAAATTGTTAATGTTTATAAAAATCACCTGGAGGACTTGTTAACACACAGATGGCTGGGCCCCATCCCCAGAGTTTCTGATTCAGGACCCAGGAATTAGCATTTCTTACATGTTCCCCATGATGTTGATGCCGCTGGACAGGGAACTATATGTAAACAACTACTGTTCTCAGGGATGGCAGAGCGTAGATAGAAAGAGCTTGGATCCCTGAATCACTGCATGGAAGACACCCACCAAACACCCACCCTGGACCAGGAGTGAGTGAAAATCCAACTTAATAGTGTTAAAACTCTGCAATTCAGGGCTTATCTGTTAGAGAAGCTAGAATTACTGAACACAGGATAAAAGGTAGTTGTTTCTGTGAAGAACAGGAAGGTACAATAAACTTAGGCCTCTGATTATCATTCCTTGGCTTAAAATACAAGACTCTGTAGACCCTAACCTTCTCCCCTGAAGTCTTCCATCAGCTCCCCCTGCTATATTCTCTAAATTCTAGGTCCACCAGGTTGTAGGAGGTACATGGAGGAAAGAGACCAAGAGTGAGGTCACCCCAACTAACTGAAAGATAGCCTTCTGAAAGTTTACGTATAAAATTGGAATAAAGTGAACGCAACAACTTGTTCATTTGTTAAGCAATATTTGCTGAGTGCTAATGCAGACAGATGCTGTTCCAGGAAGTGTAGATACAGTGATGAACAAGCTAGCTGAAGGCTTAGAGCAAAGACACACAGGGTCATCTGCAGGGTACTGTCTTCCAGATGGAAGCAAGACATAACCATGATCTAAATGAATGGGTTGACAATCTCAAGAAATTTGGATTCTATTTTCAACCAGAAGGGGCAGTCATTTGTCAGCATGGCAAAGATTCAGGGAGGCATCTTTTGGCCTTGGTGACGTCCCTATCCAGGAGAGAGAGAACACTAGTGCCCCGTGGACTCTGCTTATTAGGGAGAAGTGTGCCTCAGGCTGTCTTAGCTGAGAAGCCACCTTCTGTGCTCTGTGTGCTGATGTGCTGATGTAAGCACCCAATCCTTACTATTAGTTAGATTTCTCAATGGAAAGATACACAGGCTTTCTGGTTATATATCAGTCTATCAGAAGTTGGACTAATGTGAGTCTCTCTGAAGATCTAAGCCTATCACAGTACACTGATAAAAAGCAAGTTCTTAGGCTTGCTCAGCCTAAAGGGCTATTTCATGGACCATGACCCTATGTGAAACCTCATGACACTTAATCTGCCACACTCCCCTGCTGACATTCCACCTTTACCACATGGCTTCTTTCAAATACTGACCCAAAATGGTTGTGATTTCATGCTTCTCAGATATTATGTGTGCTCATCTCTCTGTCTGCAACTGCCTCTCTGCCTTATCTACTTAGCAAACTCCTACATTTCCCTCAAAATCCAGTTCAAATATCTTTGGGATGACTTTTCTTGTTGAGCAGCTTTTCTGAATTATCGTTTTACTTTGGACATACCTTTGTTTTTAATCACCTATTAAATGCCTCTTGAATGTAGTCCCTGAAGTTGTTATTATGTGTTTAATCCTGATAGAAACGGCTTAGTGATAGATATTGTTATCTATATATCACAAATGATGGATTAAAGCCTCAGAAAATTTAAGCCCAAGGTTACAGTTAGTGAGTTTCCCAGACTAGGATTCTAGTCGAGCTATGTCACTTGCAAAGGTCATCATTACAGTTATAGCGGACCATTATTTATTTACTTGTCTGGTCTCCTCCGTTAAACTGTGAGCTTTCATAGGAACCATGACTTGGATCCACTCCTGCACATACCTGCCACTGCCTGCACTGGGCATGCTGTGTGTGCATGTTGAATGAATAAGTGAATGAATGAGTGGGTGGCTTTTTCACCTGGCAAGGATATGGCCACGTAAAACAGATTTTCTACAAATATTTTATGTCACTGTCTTTACCTTTCTGACTTGCTTAATGGTATGATCTGCTCTTCCTCTCTGGAGATTCCATATAAAAGATTCCACTGAGATATTCATGGACAGATGCTCCTCGTGGTCCCTTGGGGGAATTCTTCAACCATGCAACGCTAATTGTATGTACATTAAATGGCCCGGACACTGAGCTTACCTCTCTTGTTCATACTGCAGTTCAAATCCAAGTTGTGCTTGTTTAAGAGACAGAAGGAGACAGCCTCTAATCTACACAGGATTTCTTTTCAGCTGCTCTCTCTCTAATGGCAGATGGTTCACAGGCCCGTCCCGTGACTGTTATGATACTTACTGCATAAGAAGAGTCTAGAGGGGGAGGAGAGAGAGATGAAGATGGGATCAAAGGCGATTACCATGTGTTTATACTTCAAATCCCACTTACAGGAGGAGTTGCAGCTCAAAGATGGAGGGTAGGGATGGGGTGGGGAGAAAGCCAGAGACATACAAGATAAAATCCGGAAAATTAGGCAGTTAGAGTAAACTGACAGCAGAGATGTTTATTTCAGGCAGGTACAGACTTTGTTTCTTCTAACCTGCTATTTCAGTATCAAGGCTTCTCTAAGGCTATCTCCATTTCTTCCATGAAAGTTTTAGTTAAATAAATTTATTCTTAATATTTTTACAACAAATATGACAATGTCCTTGCTATGTAATTATCTTCTACAGATAAGATAAAAAAAAAACTTTTTAAAAACACTTAGATTCTCCCACAAAACAAAAAATACAAATAAATTCCTAACATGATTTTAAAACAATGTACAGCCATGCCAGAAATGGGGGGAAAAAATGTACCACAAAGTAGGAGGCCATTTTTTTGCAAATTGGCAAAATCAGCAGAGATAAAAATGATGATCCAAATTTTAGTAAACATTTAATGCCATCTGCATCCTCATATACACTGGTGAGGATATTGATTGTTTCCAACTTTTCAGAAATATCTGTAAAGAATATTAAGGTTACACATAAACATTATTCCTAAATTCTGGTTCTGAAAAATCTATCTTAAAGAAAACATTCAATATGGGAGAGGGAGGGAAAGCTTATGTAAATATATATTTATCACAGTATTATAACAGTATTAATGAGGTAAAATGAGGAGCAGAGTAAATGCCTAAATCCGCAAGTCTGCTTTGGTCCTGGTACAGTCCTACAACAAAACAGTCTGTCTTTTACTCATTACCTTTGTTTACCTCTAGAGGTAAAATAAATAGCCAGTATATTTTCTTCTAGTTTTTTATTTTCTCATTTTTTCCATCTAACCCTTTATTCTTTATGGAATTTATTTCAGTATGGGTCATGAAAACTCAAAGGATGTGGGTCTGAGTTCTGTCTTTACCACTGCTGTGTTACCTTGGGCAAATAATTTAAGCTCTCCGGGTCTTAGTTAACTGACCATAAAAAGCACAATGATCACACTTGTCTTACAGATTGGTTGTGACTTGGAGGTGAGTTTGTGCATCTAGAAATAAAGATTATTTCAATTGGCAACTGGACTCAGGGGTGGGGATCTGATAGGTAATCACCCAGAAGTCAGAGAATAAACATGAATCTGTGGGGAAATCTTTCTGGAAAAGGCAACTCTGAATCAAGTTTTAAAAATAAGATGAGGGGGCTTCCCTGGTGGCGCAGTGGTTGAGAATCTGCCTGCCAATGCAGGGGACACGGGTTCGAGCCCTGGTCTGGGAAGATCCCACATGCCGCGGAGCAACTGGGCCCGTGAGCCACAATTGCTGAGCCTGCGCGTCTGGAGCCTGTGCTCCGCAACAAGAGAGGCCGCGACAGTGAGAGGCCCGCGCACCACGATGAATAGTGGTCCCCACTTGCCACAACTAGAGAGAGCCCTCGCACAGAAACGAAGACTCAACACAGCCACAAATAAATAAATAAATAAAATTAAAAATAAGATGAGGGAGACTCCTACTTCCAGCCATGAGGGAAAAAGAGAGATCAGAATTCTGATCCAGCTGAGGAAGGCAGATAAAATGCAGGAACCCAGAGTTTTCAGAAACTGAACAATAGACAGCACAGGACAGTGATTCCCACAAGAAGGGAAACAAATGAAGTGAGCCCTAGGGATACCCCAACTCACTGCCTGGAGAGGTTCACTGGTTATAAGCACATGGAAGGGAGCAAAGACAAGTCTGGTGGCCTCGTGGAATTGAGGAGGCCAGGTGTGGAGTCTGGGCTGGAGGGCTGGAGACTAGGATTTGCATGGAAGTTTCCTGGAGGGGAGAAAACAAAGACAGAGAGAGAGCCGGAGATCAGTAGAGGGCTGTTCTTGTGTCTTTGGCTGAACACTGCTCTTTTCACATGTGTAAGAAAACGAACCAGGCTGGGAAAGAACCTCTGGAAGCAGTCAGAATAACTCCCAGGACTCACAAGGGCTGGGTGTCACGCATGTTCTCACCCCACTGCACGGAGTGAAAAGATCTAACCTATGGAGCAGAGTGTAGTCCTCAGGATGGTTACCTCCCTCGTGGGGTGCTAGCCTGAAGGTATGTGACCCCCCCAGAATTCATATGCTGAAATCTAATCCCCGATGTGATGGTATTTGGAGGTGGGGCTTTTGGGAGGTGATTAAGGGTCAGTCTCTCATAAAAGAGAGACCCCAGAGAGCTCCCTTGCCCCTTCCACCATGTGAGAAGACGGCCATCTGTGAACCAGGAAGCGGGTCCTCACCAGACACTGAATCTACAGGCACCTTGATCTTGGACTTCCCAGCCTCCGAACGGTGAGAAATAAATGTTTGTTGTTTAAGCCAACCAGTACATAGTATTTTTTAAAAAATTATTCCCGAAGTGTTCACTCAAAAGCTTTTTTTTTTTTTAAACATCTTTATTGCAGTATAATTGCTTTACAATGGTGTGTTAGTTTCTGCTTTATAACAAAGTGAATCAGCTATACATATACATATGTCCCCATATCTCTTCCCTCTTGCGTCTCCCTCCCACCCTCCTATCCCACCCCTTTAGGTGGACACAATTTCCGAGCTGATTTCCCTGTGCTATGCGGCTGCTTCCCACTAGCTATTTTACATATGGTAGTGTATATATGTCTGTGCCACTCTCTCACTTCATCCCAGCTTACCCTTTCCCCTCCCAGTGTCCTCAAGTCCATTCTTTATGTCTGCGTCTTTATTCCTGTCCTGCCCCTAGGTTCTTCAGAACCTTTTTTTCTTAGATTCCATATATATTTGTGTTAGCATACGGCATTTGTTTTTCTCTTTCTGACTTACTTCACTCTGTATGACAGACTCTAGGTCCATCCGCCTCACTACAAATTACTCAATTTTGTTTCTTTTTATGGCTGAGTAATATTCCATTGTATATATGTGCCACATCTTCTTTATCCATTCATCTGTGGATGGACACTTAGGTTGCTTCCATGTCCTGGCTATTGTAAATAGTGCTGCAATGAACATTGTGGTACATGACACTTTTTGAATTATGGTTTTCTCAGGGTATATGCCCAGTAGTGGGATTGCCGGGTTGTATGGTAGTTCTAGTTTTAGTTTTTAAGGAACCTCCATACTGTACTCCATAGTGGCTGTATCAATTTATATTCCACCAACAGTGCAAGAGGGGTCCCTTTTCTCCACACCCTCTCCAGCATTTATTGTTTGTAGATTTTTTTGATGATGGGTATTCTGACCGGTGTGAGGTGATACCTCATTGTAGTTTTGGTTTGCATTTCTCTAATGATTAGTGATGTTGAGTATCCTTTCATGTGTTTGTTGGCAATCTGTATATCTTCTTTGGAGAAATGTCTGTTTAGGTCTTCTGCCCAGTTTTGCATTGGGTTGTTTGTTTTTTGATATTGAGCTGCATGAGCTGTTTGTAAATTTTGGAGATTAATCCTTTGTCAGTTGCTTTGTTTGCAAATATTATCTCCCATTCTGAGGGCTGTCTTTTCATCTTGTTTACGTTTTCCTTTGCTGTGCAAAAGCTTTTAAGTTCCATTAGGTCCCATTTGTTTATTTTTGTTTTTATTTCCATTTCTCTAGGAGGTGGGTCAAAAAGGATCTTGCTGTGATTGATGTCATAGAGTTTTCTGCCTATGTTTTCCTCTAAGAGTTTGGTAGTGTCTGGCCTTACATTTAGGTCTTTAATCCATTTTGAGTTTATTTTTGTGTATGGTGTTAAGGAGTGTTCTAATTTCATTCTTTTACATGTAGCTGTCCAGTTTTCCCAGCACCACTTATTGAAGAGGCTGTCTTTTCTCCATTGTATGTTCTTGCCTCCTTTATCAGAAATAAGGTGACTACATGTGCATGGGTTTATCTCTGGGCTTTCTATCCTGTTCCATTGACCTATATTTCTGTTTTTGTGCCAGTACCAAACTGTCTTGATTACTGTAGCTTTGTAATATAGTCTGAAGTCAGGGAGCCTGATTCCTCCAGCTCCGTTTTTCTTTCTCAAGATTGCTTTGACTATTTGGGGTCTTTTGTGTTTCCATACAAAATGTGAAATTTTTTGTTCTAGTTCTGTGAAAAATGCCATTGGTAGTTTGATAGGGATTGCATTGACTCTGTAGATTGCTTTGGGTAGTATAGTCATTTTCAAAATGTTGATTCTTCCAATCCAAGAGCATGGTATATCTCTCCATCTGTTTGTATCATCTTTAGTTTCTTTCATCAGTGTCTTATAGTTTTCTGCATACAGGTCTTTTGTCTCCTTAGGTAGGTTTATTCCTAGGTATTTTATTCTTTTTGTTGCAATGGTAAATGGGAGTGTTTCCTTAATTTCTCTTTCAGATTTATCATCATTAGTATATAGGAATGCAAGAGATTTCTGTGCATTAATTTTGTATCCTGCTACTTTACCAAATTCATTGATTAGCTCTAGCAGTTTTCTGGTAGCATCCTTAGGATTCTCTATGTATAGTATCATGTCATCTGCAAACAGTGACAGTTTTACTTCTTCTTTTCTGATTTGGATTCCTTTTATTTCTTTTTCTTCTCTGATTGCTGTGGCTAAAACTTCCAAAACTATGTTGAATAATAGTGGTGAGTGTGGGCAACCTTGTCTTGTTCCTGATCTTAGTGGAAATGGTTTCAGTTTTTCACCATTGAGGACGATGTTGGCTGTGTGTTTGTCATAAATAGCCTTTATTATATTGAGGTAAGTTCTCTCTATGCCTACTTTCTGGAGGGTTTTTATCATAAATCAGTGTTGAATTTTGTCAGAAGCTTTTTCTTCATCTATTGAGATGATCATATGGTTTTTCTCCTTCAATTTGTTAATATGGTGTATCACATTGACTGATTTGCATATGTTGAAGAATCCTTGCAATCCTGGGATAAACCCCACTTCATCATGGTGTATGATCCTTTTAATGTGTTGTTGGATTCTGTTTGCTAGTATTTTGTTGAGGAATTTTGCGTCTATGTTCAACAGTGATATTAGCCTATAGTTTTCTTTTTTGGGGACATCTTTGTCGGGTTTTGGTATCAGGGTGAGGGTGGTCTCGTAGGATGAGTTTGGGAGTGTTCCTCCCTCTGCTGTACTTTGGAAGAGTTTGAGAAGGATAGGTGTTAGCTCTTCTGTAAATGTTTGGTAGAATTCGCCTGTGAAGCCATCTGGTCCTGAGCTTTTGTTTGTTGGAAGATTTTTAATCACATTTTCAATTTCAGTGCTTGTGATTGGTCTGTTTAGATTTTCTCTTACTTCCTGGTTCAGTCTCGGAAGGTTGTGCTTTTCTAAGAATTTGTCCATTTCTTCCAGGTTGTCCATTTTATTGGCATATAGTTACTTGTAGTAATCTCTCATGATCTTTTGTATTTCTGCAGCGTCAGCTGTTACTTCTCCTTTTTCATTTCTAATTCTATTGATTTGAGTCTTCTCCTTTTTCTTGATGAGTCTGGCTAATGGTTTATTAATTTTGGTTATCTTCTCAAAGAAACAGCTTTTACCTTTATTGATCTTTGCTATCGTTTCCTTCATTTCTTTTTCATTTATTTCTGATCTGATCTTCATGATGTCTTTCCTTCTGCTAACTTTGGGGTTTTTTTGTTCTTCTTTCTCTAATTGCTTTAGGTGTAAGGTTAGGTTGTTAATTTGAGATGTTTCTTGTTTCTTGAGGTAGGCTTGTATAGCTATAAACTTCCCTCTTAGAACTGCTTTTGTTGCATCCCATAGGTTTCGGGTCATTGTGTTTTATTGTCACTTGTTTCTAGGAATTTCTTGATTTCCTCTTTGATTTCTTCAGTGATCTCTTGGTTATTAAGTAGTGTATTGTTTAGCCTCCATGTGTTTGTATTTTTTACAGACTTTTTCCTGTAATTGATATCTAGTCTCATAGCATTGTGGTCGGAAAAGATACTTGATATGATTTAAATTTTCTTAAATTTACTGAGGCTTGATTTGTGACCCAAGATGTGATCTATCCTGGAGAATGTTCCATGAGCACTTGAGAAGAAAGTGTATTCTGTTGTTTTTGGATGGAATGTCCTTTAAATATCAATTAAGTCCATCTTGTTTAATGTATCATTTAAAGCTTGTGTTTCCTTATTTATTTTTATTTTGGATGATCTGTCCATTGGTGAAAGTGGGGTGTTAAAAGTCCCCTACTCTTATTGTGTTACTGTTGATTTCCCCTTTTATGGCTGTTAGCATTTGCCTTATGTACTGAGGTGCTCTTATGTTGGGTGCATAAATATTTACAATTGTTATATCTTCTTCTTGGATTGATCCCTTGATCTTTATGTAGTGTCCTTCTTTGTCTCTTGTAATAGTCTTTATTTTAAAGTCTATTTTTTCTGATGTGAGAATTGCTACTCCAACTTTCTTTTGATTTCCATTTGCATGGCATATCTTTTTCCATCCCCTCACTTTCAGTCTGTACGTATCCCTAGGTCTGAAGTGGGTCTCTTGTAGACAGCATATATATGGGTCTTGTTTTTGTATTCATTCAGCAAGCCTGTGTCTTTTGGTTGGAGCATTTAATCCATTCACGTTTAAGGTAATTATCGATATGTATGTTCCTATGACCATTTTCTTTATTGTTTTCAGTTTGTTATTGTAGGTCTTTTCCTTCTCTTGTGTTTCCTGCCTAGAGAAGTTCTTTTAGCATTTGCTGTAAAGCTATTTTGGTGGTGCTGAATTCTCTTAGCTTTTGCTTGTCTGTAAAGGTTTTAATTTCTCAGTCAAATCTAAATGAGATCCTTGTTGGGTAGAGTAAACTTGGTTGTAGATTTTTCCCTTTCATCACTTTAAATATGTCCTGCCACTCCCTTCTGGCTTGCAGAGTTTCTGCTGAAAGATCAGCTGTTAACCTTATGGGGATTCCCTTGTATGTTATTTGTTGCTTTTTCCTTTCTGCTTTTAATATTTTTTCTTTGTATTTAACTTTTGACAATTTGATTAGTATGTGTCTTGGCATGTTTCTCCTTGGATTTATCCTGTATGGGACTCTCTGCGCTTCCTGGACTTGTTTGACTATTTCCTTTCCCATATTTGGGAAGTTTTCAACTATAATCTCCTGAAATATTTTCTCAGTCCCTTTCTTTTTCTCTTCTTCTGGAACACCTATAATTCGAATGTTGGTGCATTTAATGTTGTCCCAGATGTCTCTGAGACTGTCCTCAATTCTTTTCATTCTTTTTTCTTTATTCTGCTCTGCAGTAGTTATTTCCACTATTCTATCTTCCAGGTCACTTATCCGTTCCTCTGCCTCAGTTATTCTGCTATTGATTCCTTCTAGAGAATTTTTAATTTCATTTGTTGTGTTGTTCATCACTGTTTGTTTGCTCTTTAGTTCTTCTAGGTCCTTAAACGTTTCTTGTATTTTCTCCATTCTATTACCAAGATTTTGGATCATCTTTGCTATCATTACTCTGAATTCTTTTTCAGGTAGACTGCCTATTTCCTCTTCATGGTTTGGTCTGGTGGGTTTTTGCCTTGCTCCTTCACCTGCTGTGTATTTCTCTGTCTTCTCATTTTGCTTAACTTACTGTGTTTGGGTTCTCCTTTATGCAGGCTGCAGGTTCGTAGTTCCCATTGTTTTTGGTGTCTGCCTCCAGTGGGTAAAGTTGGTTCAGTGGGTTGTGTAGGCTTCCTGGTGGAGGGGAGTGGTGCATGTGTTCTGGTGGAAGAGGCTGTATCTTGTCTTTCTGGTGGGCAGGACAGCGCCCAGTGGTGTGTTTGGGGTGTCTGTGACCTTACGATTTTAGGCAGTCCCTCTGCTAATGGGTGGGGTTGTGTTCCTATCTTGCTAGTTGTTTGGCATAGGGTGTCCAGCACTGTAGCTTTCTGGTCGTTGAGTGGAGCTGGGTCTTAGCATTGAGATGGAGATCTCTGGGATAGCCTTTGCCGTTTGATATTACGTGGAACCAGAAAGTCTCTGGTGGACCAATGTCCTGAACTTGGCTCTCCCACCTCCCCACCTCAGAAGCTCAGGCCTAATACCCGGCCGGTGCACCAAGACCCTGTGAGCCACACCGTTGAGTTTAAAAAGCCTCTTTCCACTTGTCCATAGTATTTTTGTTATAGCAGCCCAAAAAACTGAGACGTGAAGACAAAGTCTCCTGGACTTTCTTCACCTGGAACACCGAGACTGTATCTTTGCATGTCTACATTCCTTCTGAGACACGCTGTAGTTCAAATAGACCATCCTTCCCATAAATGCAAGAACCTAAAAATAGGTTCAGCTCAAAAGCCGCATCCTGGGCACAGATACACAAAGACCACTGCCAGCACAACTTCAGTGAGTGGACTGAAAACTGTTGATGTGAATATATCTTCCCACCAAAGCCTGTGCTCCTGCTCCTTTATCTTACGCAAGTTCACCCATCAACATTCCTCCTGGTACTCATTATTGTTAGCTAAATACCTGAAAAATAAAAAAACTCTATCCTTTCTGTGCTTGACACCAAACTATGCAATGGGAACCTTGCTTCCTGAGTTTGGATTTCTTTAAAAATCTGCATTTATAACCATCTGGATCTCTAGGGAATATAACTTTACTTCTAGATTAAAATATGATCTGACAGCAAGTCACATTCCAGACTACAGATAGCCCAGCCAAATATTGAAAAACTCATTAAGAGCAAGACTATTGGGGTGGATTTGTTACTCATTTATTCAGAGACTTTGAGAAAGTTATTAAATATCTTGAAGCCTTGATTTACTCCTCTGTAAAATGAAGCCAGTAAGGTTCTCGTGAGGATGAAATGAGGTGTTTTAGACAAACGCATTTTCCTTGAATACAGTAAGGGCTCAAAACACCATTAAATGCACCCCTATGCCAGTCAGGCTGTTCGTTACCTTTGGGCTCCAATATATCATTGACAATCTTTCTGTGACTTGTTAGCCTTCTGAGCCATCATTTCTTGGATGGCATGACCCACTTATGTGACATAATTTAGCAGAAGGAATTAGTTCAAATCTAAACCGTCTTCATCATGATTAGATCATAAAGCTCAAAATATGTGAATTCAGTCAGAAAAGTTGCCATGTCTTCCCCCCACCGGGAATTCAGAAGGGTTCCATGGAGCAATTCTAAAGAAATGTTAGCTCTGCCCTCCTGTAGTGGACGGTCAATGCCTGCTCCTTCTCTACTTTTCCACATAGACATTTTCCCCTAATGGATCACCTCAAAAAAATACCTTTCGATTCTCTTAGTCATCCAAAGTCAAGGAAATCTTAATTGTGCACGCGGGCTCAATATAGCAGTGAAAGTCATCTTATTCTAGGTGACCTAGACCCTATCTTCTCTATTTAATTCCCCAAATAAACTGAAACTAACAACCAAAAATATAGAAAAATCAAGAGTCATGACAAGTGTATTTTCTGCAAGAAATATGTATTATTTTTATAATAAGAAAATTATCATAATCGTCAGCCTGGATGAGGAATCTCATCTCTGCCATAGCAAAACACAGACAGAGCTAGCTTTCTTCTCACAGCTGCACATTTTGTTCTGAAACATGAACCAGTAGAAAAACATCACATTTTCCATCCCTGGCCTACTCAAATTTTAGTCCAGTCCAATGAATTCTGCAATCCAATCTGGTTATAAAAATCCGAGGGCTTCCCTGGTGGCACAGTGGTTGAGAATCTGCCTGCCAATGCAGGGGACACGGGTTCGAGCCCTGGTCCGGGAAGATCCCACATGCCCGCGGAGCAACTAGGCCCGTGAGCCACAACTACTGAGCCTGCGTGTCTGGAGCCTGTGCTCCGCAACAAGAGAGGCCGCGATAGTGAGAGGCCCGCGCACCGCGATGAAGAGTGGCCCCCGCTTGCCACAAATAGAGAAAGCCCTCACACAGAAACGAAGACCCAACACAGCCAAAAAAAAACTAAAAAAAAAAAAAAAAAACTTATTAAAAAAAAAAAATCCGAGGCTCTCTCAGAAGGACATTCAGTCAAACTCAAGTTCTCTTCATTATCTCAGCCACTTTTGCCCCTCAAATCCTCTCTGAACCTCCCTTACAGAGCCTGGCTAACCCTAAAGACCCCGAGGGTCTCATTCTCCTCCACACTGCTGCTTAGAGTCTGGGGTGCTGGGTGGAGAAGAGAAACACAGCACACCTAGTTCCTAGGCAATCAGAACACTCTCCTCTGAACTTGGCTCTCTCCAAGTCACCTCTCATGGCCCCCAGAGAGGCAGACAACCGGATAATTTTGCCCCTAAATGGAGGCAGACTCACACCCCACACTAAGATCCAGGGCACTTTCGAATCTTGGTATTCGGGTGTTTAGCAATACATTCTCAAAATCGTACTGTCTCCACTACCATTCCTTCAATATTCCATGACTGAGAGAGACAGGAAAGAATCTTATATCTTCATTAGATCCATATTTTCATATTTTTATGCCCTTTAACCTTTTGGTTTCCAGGCAGCTTCTCATTCGAAAAGCTCTGTGGGTCTAACTTCATATAGCCAAGTGTAACTGCCTGTTCATTCTCTATCTCTTAGATATTTTCACTGAAGATATCTTGCCAAGGTCTCCAAAGGCTAAGGAAACCATTTTCAAGGGATCTGTTGTTGAAGGAGTTCACTAGAGGACTGTAGACACATACATCCAGGTGCAAACAGAGAAGTAATTCTTTAGCTATCGTATCCTCCGATAACACGTTACATGTACATCCCATCCAGCCACCTAGAGGTCATCCTTTTTCATTGATATAGTAATGAAAAGTCACTTCCTAAATCACTATGACACTTCCCTAAATTAAAATTGATCTAAGCATCCCAAACTTATAATTATTATCAATTGCTATTAATTTCATAGAAGTTGTGATAAAAAATCAACACAGACGACTACAGACTTCACACCTTCGCATAAACTGGAATCTCAGCAAGAGACAACAGAATAGGATTTCTCCTTCTCAAATTTAGTTTAAATCTTATATGTAGCGAGCACACAGAATATTCAGGCAAATGCATTCTCTACAAATTTACCCCATAGGCAAACAAAGCACACACGTAGGGCACCAGCAAAGGAACACCAGACACTAAGAACAGTTCATCCTTGAAGAATTTTACTCAAAGCACCTACCCAAATTATTTAGAATTAAAAAGTCTGGTAGCATCAAGTGTAAGCATGGATATAGAGCAAGAAGAACTGCTATACTCTGCTCCTGGGCGTATAAATTGGTGCAACCACTTTGGAGAACAATTTGGTAACAGTGAGAAAATGTGAGGATGCACATACTCTGTAATCCAGTGATTTCTCTCTTAGGAATTTACCCTACAGAGTCTCTTGCTCAGGGACACATGTACACAAGAAGGAATGCTCATAGCAACACTGCTGATAACAGCAAGTATTTGAAAACAAACTCCATCCATCCAAAAGAGATGAATCAGTTGTGATATAGTCACATAACCACACAGAAGTAGTCAAGTGGCTTTAGAGGTCATCCAGGTAAGTTGTTGTCAAACCTGCTTCTGTATAAAAAAAATCACCTGGAGAGCTTTAAAAACACAGATTCTGAACCAGATTTTTTTGGGGAAAGGGTGGAGCCTGGTACACCCATTCTCCATGAAGTAATATTAAGGAAACAATGATCTAGGTTATTCACAGATCATTGAAACTGTGGTCTGGAGGGGTAGATTGACTTGTCTAAGTTGGTAAAAAGCGTGAGTGAGGAACAGAATCAGGTTCTCAGACCTCTCAAGAGGTCCCCTGGTCCAGACCTCTCTCCAGTCCATCACATAACCTTCCTACAGGTCAAAAGAAGGTCATGTAGTTCAACTAACCCATTACTCCATCAAGAATGTAAAATTGCATATGTTGACCTTGACCTAAGAGAGCCTGTCAGAGCCTTGTCAGTCCTTTCAGATCTGTTGATTCTGCTAAACACTCTGAGCTTGTGGTTCTTCTCTCTTAATTAGAAAGTTTGAATTTAATGGAATCTTGAGATAGAGATAGATAGAAAGAGAGATAGGAAATAGAGATAGTAATGTTTTCTCCCAGACCCACAGGAAAAGAACACACATGGGAGTCAGAACACTTATGTTAAAGACCCATCTTTTCCTTGGAAAGTCAATTAATCTTTAAGCCCCTTTTGCTCAGCCATCACATGGGTAAAATGATACTGTCCCAGTGTACCTCCTTTCATAGGGCTTATGTTTTAGGTCTGGCCTCGGCCTTCAGCAGGATTTTATGGGTTTGTTGGCTTGGTCTGCTGTTCGGTTCAGTAGAGTATCGTTGCACTGTCAGTGCTGCAGTGGGTGCAGTGGGGTGTAGGAAGTACTGGGGGTGAACCCATCAGTGCAGTGAAATGGCTATTCCAGCAGGAAGAGCAGACAGAAATGTAGCGGTCCCAGTCATCGGGGGAAATGAGAGCGCGCATTGCCCTAATAGTGAGACGTGGAGCTTTTCATCCATTCTTCTGTGGCTTCATTTGTTCATTCATTCCAGAAACATTTATTGTGTCCATCCTTGTTATTCTATTCCCCAGGATACAGCTGTGAATAAGAGAGACAAGACCTTCCAAAATTTATAGTGTAAAAGGGAGAATAGACAAGAGTATAAACAGTTAACCATAAACTGAGATGGAAAGAACAGGCAGCTGTGGGCAAAAAGAATAAGAGTGTCTCTACAGACTTCAGGAGAGAGGAAGAGCCGCCTAGGGGAACTGACATTTACACTGAGACCTGGGAAGTGAGTCCTGAATCAGGTAAAAACACAAAGCATGTCCAAAGCCTCAGAAGCAGGAGGGACCATCCAATAAATGAAACTGAATATAGCTGTGCATGGAGTAGGGATAAAGGAGCAGCTGGTAAGCTGTGAGACCAGAAAGGTGGCAGGGGTCAGATGTAGTGGGTTATATGGTCATATGTCCTAGAAAGGAAATTGACTGCCACATACAGAACAGTGGAAGCTCTGTCTATACTCTTCCCAATGACATTCCTCTTCTATTAGAGGTAATGCCATACTGATGGGGTGTTTCTTGTGCCCATGCTTTCCTCATAGTGTGTGTGTGTGTGTGTGTGTGTGTGTGTGTGTGTTAGAGAGAGTATATTTGTATATATATATATATAATTATACATAATATACAATTATATATAATATACAGTAATTATATATTATAATATATAACATTAATAAAATACTGTAAGTATTAATGATTGTTTTATATATATGTAATATTACATATTATGATTATTATGTTTATTACATAATATTACATGATTATATAATAATTTCATAGTATATGTATTATTGTTTCACCTTTTTCAGTTCCTATAAATGGAGGTATACTTAAAAATTCTTCTGCAATTTGCTTTTTCACTTATTATGTGTTGAGTGTCATTCCTATCAATAAATAATTCATGCTTTTTCCCCCATGTTTTCTGAAATTTTTTCAGTATTTATTACCCTTTTGTTAGGAGGAAAAACAATAGACAACTGTTAGCAAAAGTCATCAGAAATGTTTAACTTGTAGGGTACTTGAAGTATGATTGTATTTACCTGCTCTTTTTCACAATGTCTTTTGTTAACTTTTCAGGATCTTAGTTCCCCGACCAGGAATCGAACCCATGCCCCCTGCAGTGGA
The DNA here is from genome assembly GCF_965194805.1 of Balaenoptera borealis. Lineage (NCBI taxonomy): Eukaryota > Metazoa > Chordata > Mammalia > Artiodactyla > Balaenopteridae > Balaenoptera > Balaenoptera borealis. The sequence goes on from NC_138872.1 coordinate 77,776,162, forward strand.
AGTGAGGAGTCCTAACCACTGGACCACCAGGGAATTCCCCCTTTCATTAACTTTTATCTATCTTTTCTCACTTAGTCACGAGCTGTTGATGACAAGCTGAGAACCAGTACTACATTGTGCTTCTTGCACTTTTTGAATTTCCAACAGTTTTTACTTCATTAAATTTTTGTTATGCTTTATTTTGGACGTTCTGCTTAAATTTAAGATAACATACTCTGCTTTAAATTTAATATCTGATTTAATTTTAATATTGCTAGCCCTGATTGCTTTTCATTCTCCTTTCTGTAATTGGCCAAACATTGTCATTATAGCTTTCTCACCCCATTTTATTTTAGTATTTCTCTTAAAAGTAGCAAATACATGAAGGAAAAAAATCCAATCTGAAACTTATCACTTTTTAAAAATGAGAATGTAAGTTGTTTACACTTTTTGGATATAAGTTTTGTTCTTGCTATGAGGTCTTTAATCATATTTTAAACTACAGATTTTGTATTCTTTAATTATGTTTATTTTTGTCTTTGGACAAGTTAACCATTTTATTCACTAATTCAAGAGATATTTATTGAGCATTTACTCTACACATGACTATTTGCCTTAAAATGCCACTAAGATGTGCAAAATAAACAAATCATTTAAATTCTACCAGCAATTGTGTCACAACTCTTCATATTTTTGCAATTTATATTTACATAATCATAATCACATCAAACAAATCAAAACCATTTTTTATTGTGGTAAAAAACATAAAATTTTCCATCTTAACCATTTTTAAAGTGTACAGTACAGTATTGTTAATTATATGCACATTGTTGTGTAACAGAGCTCTAGGATTTTTTTTCCTCTTGCAAAACTGAAATTCTATGCCAATTAAACAATTCTTCTTTTCCCCTCCCTTTGGTCCCTGGCAACAACCATTTTATTTTCTGTTTCTAAGAGTTGGGCTACTTTCGACCCCTCATATAAGTGGAAGATGCAGTATTTGTCTTTCTGTGACTGGGCTATTTCACTGAGCATATATTGTCCTCAAGGTTCATCCATGTTGTCAGATATTGTAGAATTTCCTTCTTTTTTAAAGTTGAACAGTATTTCATTATATGCATACATCACATTTTCTTTATCCATTCAACCATTGATAAACAGTTAGGCTGATGCCACTTTTTGGCTACTTTGAATAATGCTGCAACGAACATGTGTGTGCAAATATCTTTTTGAGATCCTGTGTTCAACTATTTTGGATTTATACCCAAAAGTGGGATTGCCAGATCATACAGTAGTTCTGTTTTTAATCTTTTGAGGAACCTCTGTTCTATTTTCCATAGCAGCTTTACCATTTTACCTCCCCACCAACCATGAATAAGGGTTCCATTTTTTTCACCTCCTTGCCAACATTTATTATTTGGTTTTTTGATTGTTTCTTTGGTAAGTGGCCTTTGTAACATGTGTGAGGTGATATCTCATTGTGGTTTTGATTTGTATTTCCCTGATGATTAGTAATGTTGAGCATCTTTTTGTGTGATTGTTGGTCATTTGTATATCTTCTTTAGAGAAATATTTATTCTGTCATCTGTCCATTTTTAAATCAGGTTATTTGTTTTTTGTTGTTGAATTGTAAAAATTCTTTATACACTGTGGATATTAACCCCTTGTCAAGTGTCTGGTTTGCAAATATTTTCTCCCATTCTGTGGGTTGCCTTTTCACTTGGTTGATGGTTTGCTTCACTCCACAGAAGTTTTAAAATTTGATGTAGTTCCATTTGTTTATTTTTGCTTTTATCATGTGTGCCTTTGTCATATCCAAGGAATCATTACCAATTCCAACATCCTGAAGTTTTTCCCCTGTTTTCTTCTAAGGGTTTTATAGTTTCAGGTTTTACATTTAGGTCTTTGATCTGTTTTGAGTTGATTTTTGTATATGGTGTAAGAGAAGGGTCCATTCACTCTTTTGCATGTGGGTATGGAGTTTTTCCAACATCGTTTGTTGAAGATACTATCCTTTCCCCATTGTGTAGCCCTGTCACCCTTGTTGAAGATCACTTGACCATACGTGCAAAGATTTATTTCTGGGCTCTCTATTTTGTCTCATTGGTCTATATGTCTGTCATTATTCTAATGTCATATTGTTTTGTTTGCTGTAGTTTTAGAGTATGTTTGAAGACAGGAGGCCCTCAGCACTTCATTTCTTTATCAAGATCATTTTGGTCATTTTTGTTGATTTTTCTATTGTCTTTTTATTCTCTATTTCATTCATTTCTGTTCTAATCTTTGTCACTTCCTTCCTTTTGTAACTTTGTTTATTTTATTCTAAATTTCTGAAAAGATGGCAGCATGAGGGCCAACTGCAGAAACATTTTCCACTGTCCCATCCTTCTGGGTTAGTCAAGGTCCATTCTGTATTGACATCCATATTGTCCTATGATCCCAAGTCACCTAATGGCCATTGTGAGTTATACATTTTGCTGAAGATCAAGGATACCCTGGGGTATAAGTTATCTTATCTCTACAGTACTTCAACTCTCTAGTAATTCTAGGGCTTATTATATTTTTGGTCTTCATATCTCAGTAGCCACTTAAAATATAAAACCTTTTTGACAATAAAATACTTTAAAATGAACCCACAGTCATTACTGCTATATTCACTGTTGCTTTGCCCTTTTGCCCACTTTTGAGATTCATCCTGTAAAAATCCTGGTTCTGAAAGCAACATCTAGAAAACTCGATTATACCCAAACCAAAGAAGTCATCATTTTTAAGGCTGCTAAAATATACTTGGCATTTCCAAACGAACCTCCTTTATCTCAATAAGTGACAATTACTCCAAGTTCTTATTTTAATTCTAAAGCTACCATAGGGCTAAGCCTGGAAACAAGCTTGCAACATTGAGGTCCCTATGAAATATTTCCTCCTTAGTTTCAATAGCCTATTTTCTGAGGCAGAGATTGAGTGACAGCTTAAAAGAGTACAGATTATAAACCCATTTAAGAATGCTGCATTTTTTGAATTTGTCACAAATGGAAGGAAAAGCCAGGGTGACGCAGGCAAGGCTCAAGTGCCAACATGTGTCTTTCTGTTTATTCATTATTCAAGGGTCAGACCCTCAACCAGGGCCAGAGAGAAATGACAAAAATAAATACATATCAGTGCAAAAATCTGCAATTTAAAATAATGAAAAGCAAGATTCCTATTCATTTTTATGGCACAAACCTGACATCATTTCACTCCAATTTTCTATAATGGAACCAGCTGGGCTCTGGGAGGGAACTAGTAATAGGTTTTAATGGATGAAATCTGCCATTGAAACTGGCCATTTTCTAACGCGATCTCAGTGCCTGGCACCCAGCCCATCATACGGCATCATGCTTTCCTCAGTGCTGCACCGGCTTGTGAGATAAGAGGGATGAGTGCACAGGAGGACCGCTGAGCTTGGAGGAGCCTCTCCCATCTCCATCCAGGAGAGTTCTGAGCCCCGGTTCAGGGTTCCATAGTCCCAACTGGACAGACCACTGATGAAGATCCAGGGTCATGTCCTCTTCAATAAAAACTAGTGCAGTGGAAGTCAGACTACACAGAGAGCAGAGAGGGCCAGGATGGCTGAGGGTAGTGCCTTGTTCATTTCACTAGTGAGCCCCTGTGTCGATTTCCAATTCTATTTGGTTACAATAGACACAACTGGATTTTACTGGGTCTGGATTAACAGTCAGCGAAGGTTTCTCTCTCTCTCTCTCTCTCTCTCTCTCTCTCTTCCCCTCTCATTCCATTAAACATTCCACCTCTCCTCCTATTCAGCTCTCAAACGGCTGTTAACATATGAAAATAGCATGCAAAGAATGGAATGGGCTGACTGCCACGGAGATAAAAATGGGATGTTCGTTCTAATTTATTTCATGGCATCACGCCTTCTCGCTGTCTCTGTTTTCTTTGCTAGGCAGCTTGATTGCCTCTTCCAGAATACGACTGGTCTGGCCCTCAGCCTTGTGTCTGAGCCACGGTGGTGGTTAAACAGGTAGCCAGCCTTTGAAGGTTAGACACAAATCTGAAGCAGGTCACACTGCTCTGGTTTATCTGGGCACAGGATATTAGGCTTTTTTTTTTTTTTTTTTTAAACTTGTAGCGTATTTTCAGCTAAATGATCGCTAAATGTTCATTTTGGTGAAATGCTGCAGGATCTCAAAATGAATGATGTTTTCAAATAATGTATACTCACTTTGCCCAAAACATGTTTTACAACTTCTGTTCCAACTGCCTCATGCCAATGCTCCTGCAGGACGAAGACAAGATTTAAAAGCAAATTTAAAATGCTTTTTAGAGGACAAGGCATGACCCAAATAGAAAACGAAGATGCATTCAGGACAGCTACTTCCTCAGCACCCACGTCTCTTTACTTTCTTTTCTTTCCTTGATTTCACGACCGTGTGTCTTTCTCTGTGCTGCCTCTCTCCAACAGCTGTGGCCACAGCTCTCATCACCAGGTTTTGTTACCACACAGAACAACAACAACAGAAATGCAAACGGAAATTTGGTTGCGTAAACGTTATCTTGACCAAGAGCTTGGAAACTCTAAATTCTAAGCCGGGGTGAACGGCCTCTGATTTGAGGCTGGCACAGAACACCACTGCGATTCTTTCTTTCCACTCCTGCTTGTGAAGTTACTGACTCTGCAGCTTCCTTGTCCAATTCAAAGTGCTATGTGATGTCACTGACCTCCCCAGAGCCTCTCTCCCCTCCACTGCCCATCATTCAGGCTACAGTCTAACTGTATCCCACTGTGGACATTCTCTGATCTTTCAGGCCTCCCTGCAGTTACCAAACCCTGGTGATTTTCTGTCCCTTCTTCTTCCTACAAGGCATTTATCAGCTGCCCCAAGTAAAGCTGCTTTCTCTGTTCTCACGACAGGTTTATATTTCCAACTATCAGCTGCCCACACTCCTACCTAGTGAGCATCTCAAAGGCCAATTCTCCAATGTGGAGAATATAGTCTGACATGTAGAAGGTGTTTAAAAAGCATTTGTTACATGAACTGACAAATCGAATGGAAAGTAAAAGAGCCTTAAAACCCCCCAAACAAATAGCATTTTCTTTTTCCTCTAGATGTTCTGAAATACAGGAGTTGGAGCTTGGTTTCCCACTTTGCACTGATTGCTCTTCTTGATTTTATATCTTTCCAGTACAGTCAACTCTATTGTGTATACTAAAGGAAGCTAACAATGGTATGAATAATAATAAAAAAGGTACTGCAAAGATAATTTGTCTTGATATTCCTAATAATGTGCTTTTAAAGCAGTCTTTCTTTCCAACTAAACTTAGAGGGAAATGTAATAGAAAGCACTCTGAACTTTAAGAGATGAAGTTTCTTTCTTGCTTTGCTAACAACTTGCTTTATGATTGTGGTCAAGTCTTTCGTTCTCTTTCAGCCTTAGTTTCTTAATCTCTAAAGTGGGTTGACTTGGGTCCAAAATGAGTAGGATCAGATGGTCTCTGAAGTCCTTTTCAGGTCCGTGGTATATTGTTCCCAAAGATAGCTACTTCCATCCACATGCATCCCATACTCCTCCTAGTAAAAGAGCGAATGTGTTCTCCTCCCCTTGAATCAGCGGTGCGAAAACTCTTTTTAAGATCTCTGAAAGATGCAAGGTAGTACCAGTAGACCTTCACAGATAGACAATAGGGAGTCTAAGAATCTTACTGTCCCACATCAGCCTGACAAAGTAGAGAGAAGCATGAATGTGGCTTTGGGAACCACAATAAGATTCATAGAAAACCCACAAAGCTTTAAAATAATTTTACTAGCAAAACACCCCCAGCTTGGACTAAAATAAAAAGTGTGAAATGACAAGAGTCCTCTGGGTGCCCAACATGACACGGCGACAGGAAGTAGGATGAGAAAACAACTCAGCTCTAAGCATGAGCCCTTTCTTATGCAAACAGAATGACCATGAGGGCAGAGCCTAGAGCAGAGGAGAAATGTGAATTAGGGAGTCATCTCAGAGTGCAGAACTGGCCCCTAATCAAGGAACATTTCATACCCTGTAGTTGGGGGAACTGACTACATGTGCCTAATTTTTTGAACAAGTTGTGTATTGTGGTTATTCTGTTCTTATCTCATCATTTATGTTGGGTGTATTTGTGTGGGGTGAGGGACTGATAACTTGGCATGTTTTTGGTGTGGTTATTGTTACTCTTTTGGTTTTCAAAGTCTCCAGATCAAGAGGAACTTCATCTGAGTAGCTTCATCCACATCTAAGCACATTCAGACCTGGTTTTAAATTCTGGCTTTTGGATTTGCACCTGAGGCACTCTTTGGATGAGACTGAAGGTCTTTGGGGGGATGGGGAGATGACATTTGCACATAGGAGGGACATAAATTGTTATGGCTGTAGGGCAGACAGTGGTAGGTTATATCCACAGATGGCCTTAAATAACTCCTCTTATGTCCCAATCCTGTATGCATATGCAACTCTTCCCATTGAGAGGTAGACCCTGTCTTTCCTCCTCTTGAATCTTGGCTGGACTTTAACTTACTTTGACCAACAGAATACAGTAGAAATAACACTGTGCCAGTTCTGAGTCTAAACTTTAAGAGTTTTAGTAGCTTTGTCTTTCACTCTCTTAAACCACCATGTAAGATCCTGGCTATTTTGATGTAAAGAGAGGACCCACCAACCACCAGCCATTCCAGCTATGCTACATGAGCTCCCAGGCATGTGAATAAAATCACTGTGGACATTCTAGCCCCAGTCAATCTCCCAACGGAATGCAACTCCATAAGTGATTTCAGCCAACAGTGCCTGGAGCAGATGAAATGTCCAGCTGACCCACTAAATTGTGAGAAATAATAAAGCATTATTGTCTTAGGCCATTGAACTTTGGGTTTGCTTGTTACACAGCAATAAATAACCAATACATGTTCTAATAATGGATTATCTATAATTAAAATTATGTTGTGTGCTCAGATTCACAACTCCCGGTTTAGGTAAGCTGTCTAGAAGAAGAAAGGAGAGAGGTTACCTGCTTGGTGCTAAATACAAGTTGTGGATAAGCTTCCATGAATGACTAAGAGTTGACTGTATTTTATTTTTTATACTTAGCTATCTCGGTCTTATTCTGTATTTACATTCTGCCAGGACATCTGAATTGAAGTGGGAACACTTAGCCAATTACCTGCTACTTATCCTGTGTGGAGCAAAATACTAATTTACAGGGTCTTACATCTGGGGTTAGTCAAGATGCAGTGAAAATTTCATGTTTGGAGAGAAAGCTACTGGTATTTGGGGACAGATGAAATAAATGATTGACCAGATGTTTCCTGTTTTCCTTCCAGATACTTGGCAGGAAATAGAGAGTACCTTAATTTTCTTGCTTGTGAAGGGCATCTGGCAAATAAAGCACATTTCTTCATTGGGGTGTTTGGTAGATCCACTGATCCATTAATGTGAAATAGCAGGAAACCTCATAATGAATTACTTTTGACACAGTGCCATATTTATTATGAAGTAGGCCCCATTTGAATTTGAATTCCATATTTATTATGAAGTAGGCCCCATTTGAATTTGAATTCCATAAAAAAAGGTTTGGTTTCAGAATTTTTCTAAAATATTCATTATACCATGCTCTCACCTCTAAGCAAAATCCTGAATTCAAGTGACAATGAAGAAGAGGTAGTAACTGCATCGAATGAGATTCAAAGCATATATAATATGATATATATCGATGACCAAAAGATGATTTTACAAATATATATATATATATATTTTTTTATTATCTGGAGCCCTTTCCCCCATCCAGAAGTGTGACTAGCCTCACTCAACATTTAGCACATCCAAACTCTTGACAAAGTTTATAATTGAGCTCTTGCTGTTGAGACATATTTGAGAAATAGCTTGCTTCCTGGTTTCCATGGAGACCACTTCCCAACTTGTGGCTGAAGGTAACCTCTGTCCACCATGTCTGGGGGTAGTTATCAAACTGTCACTGGCAATTTTCCCCCTCATTTACTAGAAACAACATTCCAGAAAGAAAATAATGGGATGACATGGTGAGAACATACTCTCACTTTGAGACTGCAATTTTGGGAGGACTTCTACTGTTAGCTGCAAGCTCCTGGCCCCAGGGGAGTGTGACCAATCCATAATCTGAGCAGCAGAGAGAGTAGGGAAAATAGCTCTGGACTTGTGGTCAGACTGCATAAGAGTTCTGGCCCTGTCCTGCTAGCTCTAAGATCTTGGGCCTGTGAGAACAGCAATAGAGATGATCAGATTATTATAGAGTTCTTTTCTTCCTTTCTTATGAATGCAGTTAATGGTTTTTGCCCTCCTTATTGCAAAAGACTCTTGTAACACCAAAGGGGAAGGGGGAGCAGGGATAAACTAGGAGTTTGGGATTAACATATATACATTACTATATATAAAATAGAAAACCAACAAAGACCTATTATACAGCACAAGGAACTATACTCAATATTTTGTAATAACCTATAAGAGAAACAAACCTGAAAAAGTGTATATATATTTAATCATTTGGATGACAGTACCCAATATTATTTTAGTTCCTGCAAATAAAGTCTCACTCCATGCATCAGAACTTAATTGACTACTATTGTGTGTTAGATTTAAGAGCAGCTTGGAAAAAATGAGAGAGTAATTCATGGTGTTTTCCAGGTCAGAATTCACAGATGCCCACATGGCGTCTATTCATTGTATGAACATCTATTAAAGGAATGAACTTGCTAAAAGTTGCTTCCTTCCACATAGAGAAATTGCTGTAGTATTTTAAACTGTGCAAAGGACAGACCTAATTTATATCTGTTTTCTGAAAACACAGGCACTACATATATTTTAAATGCAGCTAAAATTTGGCAACTGATTGTAAGAGAAACAATCTTACAACTGAATAAGGTATTTTTTGAAAAGAGGTTTTGTGCTTTTAATGGCTTTCGATTCTTAGACTGTCTAGGCTGAATGAACAGGTGAAACTGGATGTTAGACATTTGCAGCTGATTTTTTATTCAGTAATCTCACCCCATGCCCAACTCCTTATCTATTGCTAAAGAGATGAGATTTCTTAGCGTTTTACTTAAAATTGACATGCTCAATAGCTACGTGTGGCCGGTGGCTACCATACTGAACAGTTCACATACAGAATTTTCCGTCATTGCTGTCTATTGCATAATATTACCATAGATACTTGGGAGCCTTTGAAATGCTGGTGGGAAAATACTATGTTATTATTTGTATTTTAGAAAAACTTCTTGCACAGGAAGCTATTAATAATTTGGGGAGGAGTAAAAAAAATTAGCATGCCAATCTACACAAGATTACACAAAATTACAAGATCAGTGAGGATGGGATAAAGGTAGCAGATTTGATACATGTAGAGTTTGGAATAAACTAAGCTTTTTCACTATGTTGATAAGTTATGAGTAAACTGATCAGGGCTATCAATCAAGATGGTCATTGAATAAATAAATGTATGTGTGTAAAGGGCTTGGCTAGTTTTATTCATATATGGAAAGTGGAGTAGAGGATTGTTGCATATAATAAGATGGCAAGAGTCAACTAAACAGGTTCCATGTTCCCATGTAGACCATGAAGTTGACAGCCTGAAATTTTCATTTTCAAGCAACATCTTTGACCTTTCTGAAACTGCAGATATATTTAGCTTCACATCAAAGAACTGAATCGTCTTTATAAGTCTTTGAGAGACTGAGAGGCACATTTGGAAAATGAAGTTCTTTTGAAATTCTTGCAGGGAAGTGTATGATTGAACATTTCCAACGTTCTGGTCTTTTAGCAATGTCTTTGCCAGTCATGGGAATGACTCTGACATCTTCCTACTGTGACTTCTGATTGAACAGATCAACTGCAGCCCATTTGATGAGTGGCCCAATTAGCCGAGGGGACAGTGGAGGTTTCTGTCAATTGCACCATTTGTTGACAGATGGAAGCTAAGTCATTCAATTGAAAACTACAGTCAGAAGAAGGGAGGCATGGTTAAGAGCCTAAATAACTAAAATTGGAGAAAGAGTACATTTAGTATTTTGCTTTCTGGAAAAATGGAAAGGTGGGACATTAAGTTTTCTAAGAAATCACCCCTGACTCCTTTCTTCTCAAAGTTCTTCTCTTGACTCTTTCTTCCTGTTGGCTGAAAAAAAAAAAAGCACAACCTAAAAGCTGAGAATTGTGTTTTATTCGGCAGACTTCCTGAGGACTTAAGCCAGGGAGACAGCCTATCAGGCAGCTCTAAGAGATTGCCCGAAGAGGTCAGGGAGGAGCCAGGATGTATGGGAGTTTTTGCAAAAGACCCAAGTAGTCAGAATATCAAAAGATTACTGTTAGTTAAAGAAAACCAGACATCTCAAGTTAATGAATTGAGTGCTTTTCTATGTATGGGAAGATGCAAGAGTCTGGGCTTATTGAAATTATTCCTTTGATATGCACCTTAACTATCTAGGGCCAGTATCCTGTTTCTCTCCATCCTGAATCCCCTCCAGGTGCATCATTGGGGGTGGATGCAGGGGCTGATGGCCTACTGGCCACAACCTCCTTTGTGTAGCAGGTGATATTCTTGGTCCACATTCCCATATGCCCCCGGTATCAATCTACCCTACTACTACTACTACTAATGATCATGCTATCATTTATTGAGCACATATTATGTACCAGCCCCATGTTAAATTACTCTGCAGGCTATCTCTCCGCATTATGTCGACTGTGAGTGGTTGAGTGAGGTCTCAAACCGAGTTCTGTCTGATTCCAAAACTATGTTTTTAACAGTCCATGCTGGCGCTTCTCTGGAGAATGCTGAGGGGCTCCTTGTGTCCTTCATTAAGGAAATACCAGCACAGCCTGGCACTTGGCTGTCATTTCGATCGCCATAGGAATGGTTCTTTTTTTTTCCCTTAATGAGTCCTACAAGAAAGCAGAAAAATCGCCCTGCAGTGGTGCAGAGAAGAGATGGTAATTTGGCTGCTATGACTATGAGAGGCCTTTTTCTTTTCCTTCCTGCAGGATTAAGTGGATTCAGTGTGAAAAGACCAATCTGGGAAAGTGGTAAAAAAATCAGCTAAAATATGTGGATCCAGAATGAGGCATTGTGTCCAGTCAGGGGCATTTGAGGTCAGCAAGGAAGCTGAAAACATGCAAAGTCAATAGGACCAGGTCAGGAAGCGTCTATATCTCTCAACCATCTCATCCTCAGGGGGTAAATGATCATTCAAAACAATTGCCAAAGGGGGGGAAAGTCCACTAGAAAGAGATTAAAAATAGCCTCTAAAAACATGAAAAACATGCAAAATCACATTAACAACATACCATGTTATGCCTTCCGAAGTGGCTAGAATTTTTTAGAAGAAATTTAAAGTTTGATGGAGGTATGCCAAAATGGGCATTCCTCCCATTATCTGACATACATTTCAGATAAGTCGGTAAATATGAACAATCTGTTAAGGAATCAATTTAGCAATGTTTGCAAAGGTTAAACGTGATTCTCCTTCACCCTTAATTCTACCTCAAAAAACATCCTAAACACTGGATTCAAATACATAGAGAGAAAGTCACATGAACATCAGGAGAGAACTGGAGAAGTAAATTCTGGACTGTTCATAAAATTGATTTTTTTTTTGCACTCAATAAAAACGGATTCCCCCAGTATAAAAATATGCATTCATAGAGACCACAAATGAATACAAGAAAATACCATTTGTGGATGATTCTAGATGTTTGGGATTATAGATGCTTTATTCTTCTTTTCTTTTCCATGATTCCCAAGTTTTTGGCAAAAAGTTAGTATATGCTAGAGAAGGAGTTTGATATAGTGAAAAGAGCACAGAGCTTTGGAGTGGGACTTCCTGGGTTCAAATACCAGATTCAGACTTATTAACCATGTGACTTTGGGCAATTTGCTTAACCTCTTTGTGCCTTAGTTTTCTCATCTATAAAATGGGGTGACGATCATGCCTATCTCATGATGGCTAAATGAGTTAATGTATTTAAAACGTACTTTGAACACTGTCTGGCACACAGTAGAACTGTATAGCCTTAGCTATTACTGTTATTGTTATTAATATTGTGACTGAGGAAGAGAGATCTGAGTTTCAGTCAAAGCTGGGTTATATATTAACATTCAGCAAGCTATCAATCCTTACTGAACCTCAACTTTTTTCATTTATAAAATGAGTATAACAGTGTCAAACTTGTGGGTTTTTTATGAAGACTGATGATTATGTATAATATATACATAGTCTTCATATATAATATAATGTAATATAATATGTAATTGTGTTATTTGCAAAGATTATTAGATATACAACCTATATGTAATATACATATACATATTATATATATATATAACATACATACAAAGTATAAGCAAAGTATATACATTATACACATACATAGTATGAGCTAAATAAATGATATCTGTTATTAAATTTAAAGAAAAATATGTTGTAAGCCTGAGAAACACATATGTGAAGAGCATTTGGGAGGGTCATTATTTTGTTGTAATATCTTATTTGTGTTCTGGAGTATTTGCTAATGAAAAGACCTCTGAATGTAATTCTGTGCTAAGGGTATTTATTTAGTACACTGTGTGAGGTAAAGAAACACAACCAGTTCAATATCATATTAAATATTCCCAAATGTCCAACATACAGGTCACACGTGGAATAATCACAAAAGTCATAATTTAGTCCTTTGAGGCAGCAGTAATCAGCCTGGAAATGATTCCTTTTAAGGTGTGGTGTGATAATAAACACCTAAGGGACTCATTCCTCTCAGGATATTTACAGTTTAAAGAGGGGTGTTTCAGAGTTATAGACAGAGGTGCTGAGGAGGGTGTATCCATGAGGAATGGAAGGTGTGTGCGTGTGTGTGTACGTGTGTGTTTTGGGGGGAACCTTTCCTGATACCCTGTCCCTCCAAGCCATATAGGCTGTGCTCTGGTCTTCCAGACCCTTACCTGATTTCTCACATGAAGGTGGCCGCCCCTGGAGAAAACATCTCACAGAAAAGACCCCAGGAGCCTCAGCTCACTTGTGACTTCACAGGTGAACTGCCAGGAGCTTCCAGGGCAGTGGGCTCAGTGACCACCCCTGTCCCTCTGCCTTGAATGGTGGTGAACGCATTAGCATCAGGTCTCAGTGTCCTGTATGTTCATTTCTAAGCCATTGGCCCAGATTAGGTACAAACTGTCCCCCTAAATAAGAGAGCTCTGTACTCAGATGAAAATTATTGATTTCCAATCTCATACCCAAAGGACTTTATCATTAGGTTACATTAGGTAGTTTGCTTCAATTTTGACTTTTGGATTTGGGCCTGAGATTCCATTGTCAGGCCATACCATTAAGTGCTGTTTAATTAGTTGTTTTTTTTTTAAAAAAGGATTGCTATAAACCAGGGCATTTATTCAGGATTCAGGGATTGCCTTGCCTCTCCTGTCCTCTACCATGCTCCAGCTCTTATCAAGACTGTGTTAAGAAACTTACCATCTGATTCTGACTGGTGAATCAGGAAAATCATTATCACTCAATGATAGCTGCTTGCCTCTGGTATGGAAGAACTACCTATGCTCCTCTTGAGAATTAACACTTTATTACCCTCTGAAAAGATGTCCTATATCAACCTCTGCCTTAAAAATGCCATCACCCCCCAAAATTTGTAGCATATCATAGACAAAGCATGAATTTCCTAAAGATGCAGTGAGCCTTTACAAATCAATTAAGAACAAAAATCAGTAAGAACAAAAATCAGTAAACAATCTCAGTTGGCAAGAGCAGAAACCTATCTGTTCTGATAACCACCACACTCCCAGTGCCCAGGGACCAGGCCCAGCATGTAACAGATGCTCAAATAAATCTCAAGAAAAAATGAGTAGACAACACGAATAAAACAAAGTGCATATAAATATGCTTAACCTCACTAATAAATAAAGAAATGCAAATTAAAATAAAATACAACTTATATATGTTGACAAAAATGAAAAAAGCTGATAACACCCTATGTTGGTGGAGGTTTGAATTAAACAGGCATTCTCAAACACGGTCTCTGAGGGGGTTAATGTGATACAATTCTTAGGGGGAAATTGTGTGATATCCATAGAAATTTTCAACTACTTTGACTTTTCAACCCTTTGACTCTTGACACCTCTCTGATTTCAGTCTGCAAACAAACCATCATCACACAATAATATGTATGTAAGTATGGTCATTTCAGGAATATTTGTAAGAGTGAAATATAGGAAAATAGCCATGTTATTAAATATTTTTATAATTAGAGACAATGTTTGCTGAGCTCTCGTCTGGTGCTTATCTCTTTAGTATGTGTTTCGCAGGCAATATTCCACTTAATCCATTCAATAAACTTAGGAAATTGATTTTATTAATACGTTTAGTCTCAACTGAAGACAGATCTACCTCTCCAGACCTCAGAGGGAGGCAGCATAATAGATTTCTGGAGTGAACTCAGTTTAGGAAGTGGACTCCAGGTTTGGGAGATTTGAAAGCAACACATGAATTGACACATGTGGAAGTTCTTAGCATAAGTGCTAGTATATTACTCATGCTCGGAAGTCCCTGGGTACTAGTTCCCGATATGCGTTCATGTTGATTAGTGCCATGAGTTCGTCACCATAAAGTGGGAGTGAAAACAACTAGTATCTAAAGACTGGAGTCAGTCTTTTTTGGAGAGGAGGGTGTATCTGCTTCAGAAAATACCTTTATGAGCCACTCATTATAGAATGCAAGACCCTGGAGGAGGTCTGAAGGAGGCTGTGCTCCAAGAGAAACAGACAAACTGTTCTGCAACAGAATGAATAGAAATTAGAAGAACAGAGAAGGAAGAGAGAGAGAAGAGAACGAGGGTCTGGCTTAATGGAGGTCCCATGCATTTAGACAACAAGGATGTGGAACATCCTATTTAAATAGGTTGCATTTGAATACCCAATAAAATTGGCCTTTTTTGTAAGTGGGGAGGGTTTGAAGGAAGTCAAGGAGAGGGGATGATTCCCCCTGTCTGTCTGATGGGAAGCAACATCACAAAGTATCACTGCAAGCGTAAGCGCCAAAGCTTAGAGCCAGGGTGACCAGGGAACGTACATCCACCCAGAATCTTCAGAATCTGTCTTGGAAGGGACAATGGGCTATCCACAATTTATGGAATGGGGTTGCAAACCCATCTTAAAATCTAGAGTCTAAGGGGAAGGATAATTCTGGCTGACATCTGAGTTACAGCAACATCCCTTTGAGACTGAACTTCAGAGAAGGTAAGTGAATTGTTTATGCTCACATGGCTGGATAATGCTAAAAGTGGGACTCGAATTTGTTCTTCTGATTCACCCCTTGTTGGAAGTAAGGAACTCCTCTTGGCCTTGCAATGAAACCGGCTCTGAAACCACCTAGTGTCAGCATCGGTCAAGCTCACTATCAGAGAGGACCATTTGCAAACTTCAACTTGAAGTTTTCACATATTCCAAGAGAGAAGAACATCATTATCACAATTAATAAGCAATGGTCGGTGCTATTTTATGTGTAGTTGGGGTAATAGTTTCAGAACTCTAAAGGGAACAGAAAGGGCTATTTTGTGAGAGAAACATCCCCTTCACTTTTCAGTAAGTGAAGTGTCTGTGAAAGTGGTCACTTGGAAACCTCTAAAATGAGCTTTTGTCTTGACTAAAAATCCAATAAACTTGCTCCATCCTGTGCCCTTTTAATGAATCATTTCTAACTCTCAGGCACCGTATGTTCTTTTTAAAGCATCAAGAAATAAGAACTGACGTGGAGAGCCTCTGGAAAGCAGCCCAGAGCAAGGCAGATATTTTTAGTTGTTGTCTTAATGTCACTCCCACTTTCCTGCTTCCATTACTGTGCCTGGGTTTCTTTTTCCTGACCTGCAGTTCACACTCAGGATTATTCCTTCAAGAACCTGTGCCTGCCTGGACATCTATATCTTGGTCCCATTCTCCCAGCTGTGTTTGCAGATTCTTAGGATTTGGCTGCCTTGCCTGACCTTGCCTCCAGGGTCATCAGCTGAACTTCCCTCCCGCTTACTGATTTTTGGAAGTAAATGTTTTAAATTTCTGGTTTCTCTCTGACTTTTCAGCCCTATATCATACCAATCCCCCAAACAACTATAATATCGAGTATTAATTAACCATTAATATACCATCGAAAGCACAAAATTCAGCTGCCTGAATCATCCCAAGCTGGGGAGTTTGGGTAGATGTGATTATTCTGCAGAGCTGTGGGCTGGAGTGAGGAAGTTGTTCCCAAGGGATTAACAACAGTACAGATACACCCTGATTTCACAGAAAAAGTAGAAAAAAGGGAAGGGAGAGGAAGAGGAGGGAGAAATATTGGGTGAATCTGACCCAACTTCTTGCACAGCTGTTTGATTAACACGGAATATGAAACACTAAATATCAGTTAAAGTTAAAACTGGGAAAGTGGGAAACCAGGAGGAGAAGTGTAAATAGAAGGAGAACCCAAGCAGCAGGAATAAGAATCCAACAGTTTGGAGGCAGAGTAAGAAGGTCTGTTAGGAACAAGCCCCTGCAAGTTGAGCTCACTTTTTAAATAAATGGCTGGTAAAATATCTCAAGACCATAGGATGGGGGCAGCTGGAACTCTATCTTTTTCTTTCTGCAACCTCACAATTGATGCAATCTAACAACTTTGCAAGATGTTTTCCTGTGGGCTGCCTACAAATTGAAATGGACTCTGAGATTGTACTGTGGCTCCAGTCAGTGAAATGATTTTTCACCTGTGGATGGAAAAGGTCATATAACATCTCATTCTCTGGCTTTCAGAATGAAGATCATCTTTCCAGGTTGAGCATTATGGGATGGCCTCTCTTTCCACTTCTGTCCCAGCCCACTTAACTCAGAGCCCTTCCTTCATAGCTGCATCTCGCTTCCTTCAGCTGTTGCTTTGAAATAAATATGACCTCCTGCTCCAGGGCTTGGCTATTTCACTCTTCTGTGATGGTTAGCTTTATGTGTCAGCTTGGCTAGGCTAGGCTGCCCAGTTGTTTGTTCCAACACTGGCCTAGAAGTTGCTGCGAAGGGTTTTTGTAGATATGATTAACTTTTACAACCAGTTGACTTTGAGTAAAGGAGATTACCCTCTATAATGTGGCTGGTCCACATTCAATCAGTTTAAGGCCCTAAGAGCAAAAACTGAGGTTTCCCAGAGAAGAAGGAATTCTACCTCAAGACTGCAATTTGATGTACTAATTGCAGTGGGTGGTTTCCTTTGAGGTCCACTTTAGGTTCAGTCCACCATGAGGGAAATTTCTGTTCTACCATAGACACTGTTAAAAGGTGGTTAGTTCTTTCTGCCTGGGGGATTGGGCAGAGCTCCTGGATTTAGGGGAAAGGCCACAGGATAGAAGATTTATAAGATTTCCGAGATTCCTTTCCAGCTGCTCAGCACCCAACAGAGATTCTGTCTGTCTAACTATCATCTATCATCTATCTATCTATCTATCTATCTATCTATCTATCTATCTATCTATCTATCTATCTATTTATCTATCTATCTATCATCTATCTATCTACTTATGTTGAATTAAAATGAAAGTAAATTTTGAGACATCACATTATCTGGCCCTCCAGGATGGAAAATGGTCACCACTTTTAGAAATGATTAAATACATCTTAAAGAATGAGCGTTTGGGTTCAGATTCATGTTAGAGAATACCTTTTTGGTTACCTGATAATCATTTCAGAAAACATATTTTTTACTTTGGGTTTCAATTGATTCAATTATTTCATTTGCTTTTGTTTCCACTTATTTTAGAATTCCCAGATTTTGTTTGCTTTTTTTTTTTTTACATAATCTACTTTTCGTTCAATTTGGTGGTAAGCAAATTGGCCTATTTAAATGCAGTTTTGTATATTTAATGATCAGTTCAGTTCAAATCCGTGCTTTAAAAAAAATTGAAATTTTGCCATTAAGTAGTGAGATAATCATTTGTTTGCATGTTTTTTAAATTTATATTTTGTCAGGCCCTTTGATATATAATTTCCTTTGATTAAAGTTTAACAAATGTACCCTCATTTAAAGAATATTTAAATATTAATCACTTATTTATTCATTTATCTACTATTAAAAAGCATATTTTTTTCACGAGGTTCACTTCTTGCATTCGTCCAGAGTTCCCAAGGTTTTGTCATAACCCATGCCACACTGATTGTGTAGAAACGCCCCAATCTGCTATTGCTGGAAGGATACTTTAATGCTGATGAGCAGAAATGTCAGGGCATTTATATTTTTGCCCAACACTGATCCACTTGGGGCTTCCCTTCCCTGGTGGCGCAGTGGTTGAGAATCTGCCCGCCAATGCAGGGGACACGGGTTCGAGCCCTGGTCTGGGAAGATCCCACATGCCGCGGGGCAGCTGGTCCCGTGTGCCACAACTACTGAGCCTGCGCGTCTGGAGCCTGTGCTCCGCAACAAGAGAGGCCACGATAGTGAGAGGCCCGCGCACCGAGATGAGGAGTGGCCCCCACTCGCCGCAACTGGAGAAAGCCCTCACGCACAAACGAAGACCCAACACAGCCAAAAATAAATAAATAAAAATAAATAAATTTATAAAAAAAAAAAAGACTGATCCATTTATAGCTTGGACTACTAGGAGGGTATTATTCTTTCTGCCAAAAGGGGTTTGAAATGTATATTCCTTATTTTCATAGACAAGGAAAAAAATGCAGACTCTGTCCAAGGTATAGATCTGGTGATGAGGTTAAAGAGACACCTGAAAAATCACATAGCTATTTTTGCTAAGATGTGAAATTCTGCCAGCATGTTCCAGAGCACATTGGAGAAGAGAAAGCTTCCACAGGATCTAAGAATGATGGGTTCATGGATGCTGATTGCATGATTAAGATACCCTCATGGACAAATAAATAATTAAATAATGTGCATGGACCAAAGATGAGTGTGATGTGAATCATGGATTAGGATTAATCCATTCTGGGCACCCAAGCTCTCTTTGATACAAAACAAAGCAAAGACTTCGGTGGTTCCAGACTGCAGGTTAAGACTAAAGAATTGCTAGGACCTTCTGAGATGCATCAGACAGGTTCTGAAGCTGATGTACAGTGTTGGGGAGTAGAACACTGGACATGTGAGATCTCCCAGAACCAGAGAGCTCTGAACAAGAATAGACCTTTAGCCATGCCGGTTAAGTCTCACTGTTAGTTCTCACAGAGGATAAATTGAAGCTCTGTGGTTCTTTGTGGTTCTTTGCATACACATATGGAGAGAAAAGCATATGCAGTTCATCCTACCAAGTAGGTGTTTAGTAATTCTGGAAACATTTTCTTGCCATCAATTTCTTACAGACCTGAAATAAGATCTGAAAGATCTTCACTTTTTGCTCCTTGTTTAAAAATGCACAGGGGAAGCCCTACCTGATAATTATGGCCTTGATGTTTGGCACCCAGAGGTGGCAACATTTAGTCATTTTTATTATGAGGGAAGATATCCAAAATTTGATAAAATATAATGTAAGTCAGAATTCCATTGAGAAAACAGAAGCCACTCTAGGTATTCCAAGTAGGAAGGCCTTTTACAGAGTGTGTGAAAAGCTTACATAATCATTGGAAGGACTGCAAAAATGATTGTTAGGGAAGCTCTGAGAAGGAGGTAATGAACAAAGGCTCATCTGAAATCCACAGCAAATCTCAGGAAGCTCAGAGGGTTCCAACATCACCAGTGTCAGCTGCCGATGATGTCAAGACAGGTGAATTCCCGGAGTTTGCCCAAAAGGTATTACAAATTTCATATTGGCCATCTGCCCATGTGGCTACGTGCAACTGCTATCAATGATATGATGATGGTGATGATGATGATGATGATGATGATGGTGGTGGCTTCTCTTGCTTTTTTGTCTTTGAAATGTACTTGCTTGCCCTGTCTTTGGGAGGATCTAACCTGGAACCACATAAAGATAGAGATCCTGAGACATCTATCTCCAGGCCTGTCTCCTGCAATGCAGAGAAGGCTGTAAAAAGGCAGTTGTGGTGATGCTGAGTTAAAAGCAAATAATCCAGGACAATGAAGAAACAAAAGAAAACTACAGAGAAGGCAGGAAGCATTACAAGACTGGTTTGTAACGTGGTGGCAGATGGAATTATCTATCAGCAAAGATCCCTCCTCCCTTTTCCTCCAACTCTGTGGAAGAAGTTCACTTTCCCACCCCATCCATATGGGCTTGGGCTTATGTCTTGCTTTGGTCAAAAGAATATGAGCAGAAATGACAGGGGACATTTCCAAGAAGAGGCTTTAAGAGGCACTGCCCATTTCTTCCAGGCTTCTTGAGATTCTGCATTCATGAGAAGAGCATGTTCCAGAAATGAGAAGATACATGGCACGCAGCCCAGCCCAACAGAGCCGCAGACAACCTGCAGACTTCCGGCAGATATTCACACTTTAAGCCATGAAATCTGGGAGTTGTTTGGTGTCTTGGCGAAACATAACGGGTCTCTGAGCCTGTCGTTTAATTACACACTTTCTATACTGATGGTTGCATGAAATAGTGGAGTGAGCACAGACTTTGGAGTCCTCCTTCATCATTAATGGTGATGATTGCAGTCTCCATCTATTCCATTCAGTCTCCATCACTCTTAATATCCACCACCAATATTCCTTATATAGACAGTATGAGAAGAGGAGAGGAAATTAAACATTCATAATTAGTAGCAAATATTTGAATAACAAAGCAAGGAAGAAACTATGCGTGTATTTTTTTCATTTATTTATTTATTTGTTTTTATTTTCAGCTGTGTTGGGTCTTTGTTGCTGCGCGTGGGCTTTCTCTAGTTGCGGCAAGCGAGGGCTACTCTTCGTTGTGTGCACAGGCTTCTCATTGTGGTGGCTTCTCTTGTTGCAGAGCACGGGCTCTAGGCATGCGGGCTTCAGTAGTTGTGGCACGCAGGCTCTAGAGCGCAGGCTCAGTAGTTGTGGCGCACAGGCTTAGTTGCTCCGCGGGATGTGGGATCTTCCCGGACCAGGGCTCGAACCCGTGTCCCCTGCATTGGCAGGCGGATTCTTAACCACTGCGCCACCAGGGAAGCCCTATGCACGTATTTTAAAGTCCTCTTTTGTTTGTTTCTTTGTTTGCAACTGCAATGAGGCCACAGTTGGTTTTCAGAACTTCCTTCTTGCTCTATTCAATCTATGATCCCTTTGCCCTCAGCCTGCGTCTCAGCTATGGTTTTTCTCTGATGAAGTGACACACTTTCCCTCTTGAAATGTGGTCCTGCCTGTATTTACTTAGTCACTCCTTAAGGTATACCATTTGGAATGGAATTACTAGGACCCTCCCCTCAAAGATAAATATTCCCAGATTTCCAATAGATACTTCTCGGATCTATACTTCTTGGAATCCATTCCCACACATATTTCTTGAGTCTCTACCAATACTAATGAACACAATATTATTTTGGTACGTAAACTCTCCTCCCAGGTCAGACCTTATACATATCTCTCTGGGATATGCTAGGATTTTATCCAGTTGAGTCTGGAGACAGTGAAGTGTGGTGGGGGTACTTCTTGAGGGTCTTATTGAGGATGGTTCTTTGCAAAGTAACTGCCTCAGATGAAGTCACTGCAGGATCCTTAAGGGACAGGAGACTAGCCTCCTCATGAATGGAAGGGATGCTTCTGCTTTTAAGAGGTCTTAGTAGAATTGGGTGGGGATGAGGGGCAGGGGAAGCTTCTCCTCTTCGTTAGAATCTCCGATACTCAGAGTCTCAGTGTTCCCCAAGCATATTATCGAGGACTGAAGGAGCAGAGGGCATGAAAGACCATTTCTACTTCTGCAATACACGATTACCTTTCAAGGAAAGAAGATACTGCCACTCCACTGTCCCTTGGGTCAGGAACCCACAGCTCCCGTCACAGCTGTCTGAAGCACCACCAACAGGTGTTGCTCTGCAAAATCGCATGTCTGCCCAAACCCTTGGTTCTACCTGTCATTGTGAAAATATCTTGCACTTATCTCCCTCTTTCTAAATCTTACATGTGAGCCTCTCAGAACAGAATGTAAACCAGAATCCTGTTGGCAAGGGATTGGAGGAAACAGGTTCCCATGCTTTCAGCACCAAGGAGAGCATATAAGGAGTTGGAAATGGTACCCCACAGACAACTGTCCCGCCCATCAGGTTATGTATCCCCCCTACTTATTTATCCTTCTCAGTACTTTCCACGCAAGGGTGGAATTTTCTCTAAGCTCCTTTGTCACTACTGTAACCTCAATGCCTGGCCAGTGTCTAACCCATAGAGGGACTTAGTAAGCACCAGGCATGAGAGGATTATTACCTGGTCCATGATTATGAAAGCCAAGTTCTTGCACTCTACCTCACTCTTTACTAGAGGAGAGGAATATTTCCATTTCTGTAACCCATCAGATCAGGGAAGACAGAAACTGCTTTTAATACTCCTTTCCTGCTGGAAGAATTAATTCAATCATGTGGCCCAGCCAATTCACACGAAATTCAACTCCTGGGTCTATCAAATGGCATTTACTTCACTGGGGGGAGGAGAAAACTTTACAAAGTAGGTATACAGGAAAGCCAATCTTATCTGCTGCTATAATTTTCCCCGGTTTTTAAAGGCCTCATTAAAGAAATGGAGGCCATGATTCCACCGGGATTTATACACCCATCAGGGAAATGCCGGGGAAGGAGATAACAGAGACCATGGACTATTAGCTGAGTTATCTCTGAAACCACACTGTATTTAGCTACAAGCACTGTACATCGTGGCCTAATTGGGAACACTGGTTAACCCAGAGTCAGACCGATGTTTTATCTCCTGGTCACACTTCTAAATTATTCCTCAAACAGAATACGTGGTAGAAGCCAAGAAACCCAGCCCTGACATTGCATGTGTGGGCCCAAAAGAAACCAGGCAATAGGTCTAAAAGATAATCAGACAGTAGCATTTGTAGACATTTACTCATTCATTTATTTAAGACATGTGTTTATTCATTTAACAAGCACTCTAGAGAAGGTGCTTGTAAGAGATGTGGTCCTGGAGGTCTAATAAGTTAAACTCAGAAGAAAAAAGGAACAAATTACTTAGTCTCTGAATCTCAGTGTCCTCTTCTGAAAGGTGAGAGTAATAATAGTTCATATCCAACAGTGCTGTTGGGAACAGTAAGAGATAAATGACATGGGCTCGCCATAAAGAATAAGTGATATAGACAGACAGATGCATAGATAGGTATGTGACATATATACGTATATATATATATATATGTATGTATTTATATGCACATACAGATATGTGTAAGTGTGTGGGTGTAAGCTCTCCATGCATCCCAGGTTACATTTGAGCCGGCTGCCAGAAAGTACAAGCTGAGGCAGACATGAAAACTGCCAGAATTTTTGATGTGGTCCCCAACCCTTACAAGATCCAAGGCACGTCATAACATTTGCCACCTTGGAAGCATTTTGAAGCATGCGCTGAATACAGGAAAACGCAGATCAGATCGGTGGGAAAGGCATTCCAGGTACGGCAGGGGGCAAAGGCACACTGTGCTGATGGGCAGCAAGCCCTGTCTGTTTGGCTCAAGCAACAAGCACTGCAGCAGAGGCGACTGGAGGCGGCCAGGCGGGGATCAGGAAGACAGTCAACGCGAGGCTGGGGGCAAGCAGGCAACCTCGGTTTCCATCTACTCGGAAGGCGAATAAAGCCCAGAAAGTTTAGGGCACTAGTTTGAAGACACCAGCTGGTAGGTAGAGGCAGCGAGCCTGAAGGTCCTGATCTACACCACGGAGCCTCTGGGGACAGTGTTGAACAAATATTTAGAAATAGTGCTTTCTGATTATTGCTGTTAATTAAGTATCAAGGAGTCAATATAATGAAAATACTCAAGTTGCAGTATTTCTGTCACCAGCGCCTCTTCTTGGGCTGGTACAGGTGCTGCTGGGAGCCGACCTTGACGCCGATAGGTGGACAGAGCAAGGCACAGGCCCGGCTAGTGACATGAGCCCATGACAATGGCGACACTTCCTGTTGTGTTCCAGGAAATGTTTCTAGTGGAGAGGAGGTGGCACTCTAGCAGAAGGGAACAGAGAGCTGGGGGTGGAGAATGCCCAGGGCAATGGTTCCTTGGAGTTGTACAGAGGAAGCCCTCCTCTGTAAGAAAGGAACCAAAGCCGAAATCAGACTGAAGCAGGCATATTGAAGCCCAAGGGGAGGAAGCTGACTAGCTCCCTCGAGCGGGAGGTCAAACACAGGACCCAGCCTGGAAAGGGTTTCTGAAGACCTTCGTGCCAGCTGTCAGAAAGGGCTGGGATTTCCAGAGACAAGTGCCGAATGGAATACTGCAATGGCACTTGTATGCTTCAGCCTGAGCTCATCCTCTAGGCCCGTCTAGACCCCACCTGCCTGGTCTCTTGCTCATTACTTGGCACAAAGCGGGTGGATCGGAAATGCCCTTGGAGTGAGCTGGGAGAGGACGAGCAGAGCAATGCTTAGTTTCAAGTCTCAGACGGTGGTTCCCAAGGAAAGTAGTCTTGCCTGGGAACCAGGAGAGCTGAGCGCCGGGGTGCAGAACTCAGCCCCAGGAACCAGCAAACGTGGACTCCAATCCAAAACCCTGTCTCAGAACCAGGTTTCCAAGGATGTTCCCAACCTGTCAGACTAAGTCAGAAACGTGGTCCTACTCTGGACTTCTGCTTTGGCCGTCTGCCCTTGCCGTGGTAGACGGCACCCTAATTCTACCCTCTAAATAAATGTTGAACAAATATTTAAAAGGGATGCAAAACTTATAAAATTATTTTATAAAATATAATAAAGATAAAAATAATAAGCTTGTCCTGAGTGTCGTGTCTCTCTGTCTGTCTCTGGCTCCCTGTTCTCTCTGATCTCAGGCCAGCTGTGTGGTCTCCAAGCCTTTAGCCTCCCGGCCAGCAAAAAGGTCACAATAAGATCACTTTTCCAGGGTTGTTTGATGAGCGGGCAGTAGGTGCTCACCTAACTCTGCCAGTAGGTATTTTCTCTTGAGGAACTCACTTCTGTCTGAAATTCAGTGTTCTTACATGCAAAACGAGGGGTTTGGATAGGAGAACCCCTAAGGAACAAAGTGGAGCTTTCTGGTTTCGGCTGCGGTGTGTTTCCAGACCAGCACCAGGTGGGGAAGCAAGCGTTGCCCCTGGCAGTGCCGGGCAGCAGGGAGGACCGCTTTGCCCCCAGGTCCTCTAGAGTCCTTTGAGGTTAAAACCAGACTCCAGCCCCTTTGATGGCCAAGCTACCTGCAACTGCTTCTCGGAACTTTCAAAAGTGAGCTAAGTTAAAAGGCAGACGAGGCATTTTTTTTTTAGGCACTTTGTTTCAAAAGGATTGCTGATAGGGCTTCTTTCTCCTTAGAGCATAATGTCAACAGCTAGCTTGGAATCACTCTTGTTACTTTACGGAAGTAGTCTTCCCTTCCCATACTGACACTTTTTATATAATAATGGATTGAATACAATAAAGTGCTGTTTTATATCCATTCATTTATCGATTTACACATTCACTTTTCTTGAGATAAATGTTATAAGCCATAGTAATAATATATTAATATGTTTCATTAATATTGATCACTTTTATACTTGGAGTAAGTCCTTCATGGTTTATATTTATTATTTTATATTTATTATTTTGATGTATCGTTAAATTCTACCGAGATGTTTTAAATCACACAGTTCTATATTCATAAGTGAGACTATTCTATAATATTCTTGGTTACATTAGTCAGGTATTGGGATCAGGAACATTTGTGTTAAGGGAGAAATTATATGGCCTCCTGTCTTTTGGGGGCGGGGAGCATTTAAGGTCAGCTATCTGTTTTTTAAAGTTTTGGGAAAATGACCAGTGATTTTACTGAATTTTTCTACTAGTAGCTCTGGGGAAGCTGTTGTTGTTTTCCCTATTCATTGGGTGCTGGTCACCATCAAAATTGGAGTAAGATAGCACGTTCAACTGGGTAAGTAAAGAGTGTTTCAGAAAGGATTTATCTACTGAGGTGTGAGTAGATTGCAGTGTGGGAGCATCACTACCTTAGGCATGAGGGAGTGAGAGGAGGAAGCGATCAGTGGAGCCCAGCAGGACCAGTCCAGTGCGGAGAGGGCTGTGGGGCAGAAGCTGTGCCCTCTGGCAATGGGACACGGACAATCCCAAGTGACCCTGCAGGGAGAGAGCTGGCTAATACACAGCTACCCGACCACACTCCCCTCCTGCCTCCTGACCCATAGTTGGTGCCTCCTACTGGCCCAGCCCCACTGGAAAGAGGTCAGAGGCATCCCCCATAGGCCACATCCCATCAGTGTTGGTGTTACCCAGCCCTCTAATTTTCACCAGTTTAATTGGCAGGAAGGGGTAGCTCCCTGTGGTTTAAACTGGCATTTTTCTGATTTCTAACCACCAAGAACCTTGAGCTCTCATCTTGTGCTCAAAACTTTGGTTATTTCACTTCTGTCAATGTCCTTTTCTCAGCCTCTCTGCACCGTTCTATTGGGGTTGCATTTTTATCACTGATAGGCAGAAATTCCCTGTATGAGAATGTCAGTGTGTCCGTCAGGGGTGCTGTCTCCTCATGCTTTCCAAGCCACACATTCCTGACGGGCCAGTCCTACGCAGAATTCTCCATCAAGGGGGGGAGATTGATTCTCCTCCCGACTCTGTCTCCCACTCTTTCACCTGCACCTAAAGGAGCAGCGCTTGTGCCCAAGAGTCTTAATGAAACACCTCTTACGGCTGCTGTCCTCACCCTGTGGCTGAACAACAGGATTGCAAACAAATACTGCTGGGAAAGGGGGAGGTATTCTATCACCTAAAGTGAACCATAGCTCAACCAATCAAAATGCCCTTCAGTGGTATTAACCTTTCAGATTTAGCACCTAAGACAATTCCTCATTAGTGGCTGTAGCATTTGCATGCCTCCATCAACATGAGTGATTTTCACTATTTTTTTAATCACAAATGTCCCACCCATGACAACTTTCTTGGACTCTGCATTCTGTGATTTCAAAATAAGCATCTAGTGAAGAAAGAGTTCGATGCTCAAATAAGATGGAGAAATCTGGGTTAAGTACCTATTTTTGAATGAAGAATTTCTCATCATGTGCATTATGGATTTCAAAAAGGTGTAGGGAGTGTCAGTTAGGAACATAACTGAGGCAGCGTTACTGTGGTGAATGAGGACTGTTCTAGGACGCAAAAGTTCGCCCATCTCTTTAGCAGCTTAGATGTGACAGCTAATCATTCCTTATGGTGACCAAAGGGGAAAGGGTCAGGGGAGGGATTAAACTGGGAGATTGGGATGGACATATACACTCTACTATATATAAAATAGATAATCAACAAGGACCTACTATACAGCACAGGGAACTCTACTCAATACTCTTCAATAACCTAAATGGGAAAAGAATTTGAAAAACGATATATGTATTTGTATAACTGAATCACTTTGCTGTACACCTGAAACTAACACAACATTGTGAATCAACTATACTCCAATATAAAATAAAAATGAAAAAAAAATCATTGCTAAAGTCTCAGCTTCTGAATCTGTACTATGGAGACAACTATACAGTTTGTGCATCAAGACAAGGAGATTAACAAGATGTTTGAATTTCTGTCTAAGCCTAGGATTTATTCATCTCTCAACCTTTTCTACCCTGATCCTCCAAACTCTCCACCCAGCCCTTGTGGGAAATACTTCATAGGAACAGCCAAGATACCTCCACAGCTGGACCAGTGACGCTGGAAACAAAATCTTTGTTGATTTAGTTGTGCTTCTGTGAACCTCCAATGGGATGCTGTTGGAAGCCCAGCAGTAATTGTGCATCTGGCCTCCCCACCTCCTGCTCCAACAGGCTGTCACTGGCATAGAGACATGTTCCATTGGCAAAGACCGTGTTTTCAATCACAGCTTATCTGAGCAACGTCTGAAGTCCAAAACTATTATTTACAGCTCAGTGAGGAGAGAGCAGAGAATCAGGCGCTGTGGAGGAAA
Organism: Balaenoptera borealis; assembly: GCF_965194805.1. Lineage (NCBI taxonomy): Eukaryota > Metazoa > Chordata > Mammalia > Artiodactyla > Balaenopteridae > Balaenoptera > Balaenoptera borealis. The sequence continues at coordinate 77,804,161 of NC_138872.1, forward strand.
CGCATGCTGTAAAAACCACTCACAGTGAGTGGCACGGTTTGAGGTGCAGAAGGAGAGAAGAGGGGTTTCTTAGGATATTTTCATGCCTCAAATGTCTCCCCTGGAAGCCTTCTCTAACGAATGCAGCCTGCACTGATCTCCCCTCTCCCTGAACAACGGCCTTAGTCAGGTTCTCCAAAGAACTCCAGAGGAACAGAATCAATGGGAGATATATGTACAGAACCCTGACTATCTCTAAATATAGAGATACATAGAGAACCCTGACCGTCTACATATAGATATGGATACATACTAGAATCCTGACTAATACAGTTGGTATAAATATATATACAATATATTTATAGTATGTGGTGTATATATATATATATTATATATATATGGATATGGATTTATTTGGTTCATGTGATTATAGAGGCTGAAAAGTCACACGATCTGCCATCTGCAAGCTGGAGACTCAGGAAAGCACGTAGCGTAATTCAGTCCAAGTCCAAAGGCCTGAGAAGCAGGGAAACCAAGGGTGTAAATCCCAGTCCAAGGGCAGGAAAAGATGAGGAGAGGGTCCAGCTCAACAGTGAGACAGGGCAAAAAAGGGGGTGAGTTTCTTGTTCCTCTGTCTTCTGTACCATTCCCACTCTCAACGGACTGCATGAGGCCCACTGACACTGGGGAGGGCCGTCTACTTTTTCAAGTCCACCAGTACAAATGCTGATTTCATCCAGAAACACCCTTACAGATACCCAGAAATGATGTTTCCCCTGGGCACCCCGTGGCCAGTGAAGTTGACATAAATTAACCATCACACTAATTCACCACATTAAGGGGGCTGACTCCTCCTGGTTTCCCTGGGACTTTTCTGGTTTTCATACTGAAAATCCAGTGCTCTGGGAAACTCCTCAGTACCTGGCAAACCGAGACAGTTGGCACCCTACCCATACTGCCTGAATTAAGCATTTTGCCACTTGATTATATTTGGTTTAAAAATTCGGCCACATTAACAACAAACACTTATTGGGAGTCTAGTGATTCCACTGTGCTCAGCTTTGAGGACACACTGCCCTTATCTGATTTTCTTTTCTGTTTCATTATCCATCACATTTTACAAAGTGCTTTTCCATACCTCACACGCAGATCTTGTACATACCCTTGTCCAAGATAAGGAATCAGAGCTCCTTGGAGAAATGGTTGGTTCCCAGACTAAGGCAGGGAAAATAAAACAAGGTGAACCCAGAACAACTTGTGATGCCAGAAACACTTTCTAAGTATTTTAAAAAGTATAGCACAGGAGCAGGTCAGAAGAGCACAGAAGACAATGTGAAGGGCCCCTGATGACCAAACCTGGGACAATTCCAGACATAAAATGAATAAAAACAATCTATTCTAACCTTTGGAATAAAGCAAGTGTCCAAGAATGCATGTTAACATAAATGAATGAATGAATGAATCCAATCAAACAAATAAATAAATGGAAATAAATTCTTATAACAAAATTCCAATCAATGAATAATTCTGGCTGAGTCAAGCTCTTCTGCGGCAGTCCCATTTATCTTACTTTTCTTCCTTCCTCCCTCCCTCCCTCCCTCTCTCTCTCTCTTTCCTTCCTTCCTTCCTTCCTTCCTTCTTTCTTTTCTTTTCTTTTCTTTCTTTTTTACTGTATATCCCTCTAAAGATACTGGAGTTCAATAGTTGCTTAATTCATGTTCTTGATTTGCTGATACAAAAAATGTAGAGTAGTGGATTTTTTTAGTATCAGAGAGAAAAATGACCTTGCTCCTTTCTGGGAACAATTGCAGAAGAATATTCTAGAAAAGGACTACCCAGAAGTGCTGCAGTGGAGTAAATATGTTCTTGGTGAATCCCGGAATAAAAATAATAACCACGAACATGCAAAGCGCTGCTGTGTGCCAGAGGCTCCCCTTCTGCCCTGCCAGATGCAGAACCCTCCTCGGCTACGGCCCACAGTCCTGCAAGGCCGGGGTCAGAGTAAGGGAGGCATGGCTGACCATCAGTCACGTTGTGTTGTGAAACCTGGCACCCGCAGAACAATTGCTTGTGGCTTAGGTCCCATAAGATCCCGTATCTGATGGTCCTCTGGATTCTGACTACACCCTTCATCTCTCTAGTGGGTCCACTCCCATTGCTGGGTCCAGGCTAAGGGTCCAGCACACGTAGGACCTCGCATTCCCCACTTAAACAGCATCCTCCCAGGAAGCCATGTGCAAAGTGCTTCCTCTTGCCTTTAACCAAACAAAATAAGCAAATGACTAACAATTCACCCTTGTGTATCAGCAAAGATAAATATAGAGGTGGGGATCAGAGGCCCCGTGAACTCAGTCTCCATATAGGTTCATCTGGGACTGACCCTCAATAAATTGAAATCCTTGGGATATTCTTAGCTTTGCTAAGGAAAAATAAAAATCTGTTTTCTCTTCTTTTCTTTCATTGGTCATCTTCTCTCTCTTTGTATTTCTCCTCTCTAAACTTACTGTTTGTTTTTGTTCTTTGTTTTTCCATCAAACACATTACCCCAGCATCTTTTTATAACTACAATTTCTGCCCCATCAGCAACTACAGAGGCTGTGGCAGGTATCTGGGTCTTGTCTCTGGTGCCACAAGAGGAGATAAAAGCCGAGTGCCTGGCAGAGAACTTTGAGTGAGAGACTGAATGGATAAATATATTCAAAATCAAAATCCTTTCAGACGTGCGGCTCAATTTCCCATATGTAATTGAAGTCACACCATTCTGTGCCAAGGGTGGATAACAGCTGATATCCGGTCCACACCTGCCCCCCATCACAAGTGCCAAACACTGTTCTAAGGAATGGATCATTTCATTGTATAGCTCCTAGGTGCTAGGTACTCTTCGAACAACCGCTTCACAGAAAGGAAAAGTGAAGGATGCAGATGTAAAGTTCCCTGCCCAGTACCATGAGCAAGTGGTAGAGACAGATTCAAAATCACGTTATCCATGCGAGCCAGAGCCCAAGCATGTAAGTACCACTCAACACGGGGAATTAAGTTGGAGGCTGTTACCTTAAGCCTTTGCTCTTTTTCTGCATACAACACCCTCCTTAATTAAACCCATGGTAGGCCTCCCTCATTTTTCAAGGGAAAAGAAATCATCCTCCTCCACCCTGCAGAGGGAAAAGGGTAATGCCCTGTGTCCAATTTTCTTTTCATTGCAACTTTTATTATGGAAACACAAATGTTCAGTGATACCAAAATGAAAACAGAGAAAGTTAATTTTGTCATCATTATCTAATAAAATTCTTAATGGGTTTCTCACCCATTATCATAAATACTTTATTGTTTCTAAATTTTTTGTCTCAACTTCACAGTAGTATATCTTGTTTCAAAAAAAAATGAAACATTTAAAAAGAGACATGTTCCTTCAGTGTTTAGATCTCTTAAGTGTCATTTGCTATTGGGGATTTAGTTCTATTTCCTCAGTTTAGATCAGGAATAAGCGTTCTCAAGGTGGATTTTGCAGTTTTAGTGCCATTTTTATGTAGTGAAGATTTGATGGACTATTTGCCATGAACTGTGTGATCTTGGACCAGCCTTTTGACTTATGTGGGCTCCATTTCCTCATCATTAAATTATATCCTAGATTCTTTCCTCTGCCTTACTCCCCCCTCATCTAATAAAAATACTTATGGCTAATTTAATTGAAGTGTTAGTAGTATTTTTGTTTTCAAATCTCAAAGAGTTGTTGGTTCCAGATAAACTTACTCTGTATGTTGTGGTGGGACTGTGGGAGAGAGGGTGGAGACTTGTGTATAGAAAACTGTACAATAAGTCCCCTACATACAAACCAAGTTGTGAACTTTCAAAGATGCAAACGTGTGTGCACGTGTCCAATCACATAAGTTAGTTCACGTGTCTGGCATACAGTGTCACATGCGTGCATCCTCTACAAGTGGTTGTGTTTTTGTGTACTTTACTGTATAGTACTGTATAGAGGACAGTAGTACAGTATCTTTATTTCTTGCCTCTTCACTTGACGCCAGCCCCTGTATGCCAGCTGTTGTACTGTACTACTGTAATTTGCAAAGTACTGTACTGCAAGATTGAAAATGTTTTCTTTATTTTTTGTGTTTATTTGTTTTCATGTATTATTTGTGTGAAAAAACGTATCACAGTATGGTACTATACAGCCGACTGTGTTAGTTGGGTACCTAGGCTAACTTTGTTGGACTTATGAACAAATTGGACTTACGAACATGCTCTCGGAATGGAACTCATTCGTATGTAGGGGACTTACTGTCTCTTTTATAGAACAGTGGCTCTCAAAGTGGAGCAGTATTATCAGCATCACTGGGAACTTGATAGAATGTAAATTCTTAGACCACATTCATCCCCTACTGGATCAGAAATGCTGACAACTACCTCATACCATTTTATATATATATATGTATGTATACACACCCACAGGCACACACACATGTGAGGATCCCTACCTCACACCATTTAAAATAGATACACACACACACATATACTATTAAAAACATATGCAAAAAAGCAAGACTTCAAGACTTTTAGGAGAAAATACATGAGACTACATGGATCATCTCAGAGTGAAAAATAATTTTTCAAGACAAGACACAAAGGCACAAATAATAAAATAAAAAATTGCCAAACTTGACAATAAATGTAAGTTCAAGTCCCTCCTCATCTAAACACAATATAAATGGGAGGGAGATGCAAGAGGGAGGAGATATGGGGATATATGTATATGTATATGTATAGCGGATTCACTTTGTTATAAAGCAGAAACTAACACACCATTATAAAGCAATTATACTCCAATAAAGATGTTAAAAAAATAATAAAATAAAATAAAATTGGTATACCACAAAAAATTAAAATAAATAAACACAATATAAATAGAAGGTAAAGAAAAAACACAAACTATGAGATGTTATTTGCTATACATATAACTCTAAAAAAAGAATTGGTATTCAGGTGAATACAGATTAAAAATTGAAAGAGGGAAAAAGCAACTCAATAGAAAAAAAGGTAAAAAAAAATAGAAACAGGCATTTCACAGAAGACAAAGCATGAATAGTCCATGAAGCTGTGAAATGATTCTAAATGATAATCAGAGAAATGTCATACTGTCAAATCACTTGAAATCAGGCAATACCAACTATTGGCAACTATTAAGCTGTTATGTGAGTAAGAAAGTAAAGTTCTTTAGGATTTGAGAAAATATGTACTTTTGTTTCTATTTGTTATGCTAGCCTACACTAACATAACTAACATATCTAGAGAAGAATAAGAACGTATGTATTCTAAGACACTGTACTTCCACACATAGGTATTTACCTGAGAAACTCTTTCCTGCATGCCCAGAAGTCATGTATAGTTACATTCATAATAGCAAAAAATAGACTATAAACTATCTAAATATTCATTAACAGTAGAATGGGTACATAAATTTTAGAGTAATAATACAACTTAATATTTTAGTGCAGAAATAATAAACCACAGCTACACATATCAACATGGATGAATATCAGAAACATAACAATGAGCAAGAAAGAGTAAATCACAGAAGAATATATACAATATGATACCATTTATACAAAGTTCAAAAACAGACAAATCAAGAAATGCATTGCCGTAGTCTGTTTGGGCTGCTATAACAAAATACCACAGACCGGGTGGCTTATAAACAATAGAAGTTTGTTGCTCACAGTTCTGGAGGCTGGGAAGTCCATGATCAAGGTGCCAACATGGTTGCATTCTGGTGAGAGCCCTTTTCCTGGTTCATAGCCAGAACTTTCTAACTGTATCCTCTTGTGGTAGAAGGGTCAAAGGATCTCTCTGGAGCCTCTTATATAAGTGCACTAATTCCTTTAGGAGGGCCCCACCCTCATGATATAAGCACCTCCCAAAGGCCCCACCTCCTAATACCATCATCTTTAGGAGTTAGGATTTCAGCATATAAATTTTCAGGGGAACACAAACATTCAGACCATAGCATGCATTATTTAAGGATACAGATTTATATGTTAAAAAAAAATAGAGATAAGCTTGAATACTTAGACACAAAACCTGAAACTGTAAAATTCCTAGACAAAAACATAGGGGCAAATCCTCAAGACATTGTTCTAGGCAATGATTTCTTGCATATGATACCAAAAGCACAGACAACAAAAACAAAAATGACAAATGGGATTGCATCAAACTAAAAAGCTTCTGCACAGCTAAGGAAATAAACAACAGAGTGAAAAGGAAACCTACAAAATGGAAAAAATATATTTGTAAACCATATAGCTGATAAGCACTTAATATGCAAAGCATATAGAGAACTTTTACAACTCAGTAGCAAAAAAACCCCAAATAACTCAATTTTAAAAATGGGCAAAGGACTTAAATAAAATTTTCTCCAAAGAAGATATACAAATGGCCAACAGGTGTATGAAAAGATGTCACCAACCATCAGAGAAACACAAATCAAAACCACAATGAGATATTACCTCACACCTGTTAGGATGGCTATTATCAAAAAAACAACCAAAAATAAGTGTTAGTGAATATGTGGATAAATTGGAACTTTTGTGCACTGGTTGTGGGAATGTAAAACAGTATGGAACTTCCTCAAAAAATTAAAAATAGAAATACCATACTATGATCCACCAATCCCACTTTGGGGTATTTATCCAAAGAGGTATTTGTACTCCTATCTTCATTGCAGCATTATGCACAATAGTCAAGATGTAGAAGCAAACTAAATGTCTGTCAACAGATGAATGGATAAAGAAAATGTGCCATATATACAGTGGAACATTAGTCAGCCTTAAAAAAGATGGAAATTCTATCACTTGTGAGAACATGGATAAAGCTTGAGGACATTAAGTAAAAAAAGCCCATCACAGAAGGACAAATACTGCATGAGGTATACAAAGTAGTCAAGCCCATAGAAACAGAAAGCCGAAATGTGATTGCCAGGGGCGGGGGTTGTGGTGATGGGGAGCCATTGCTTAATATGTATAAAGTTTCAATTATGCAAGATGAAAAAGTTCTAGAGATCTGATTACATGTGCTTACAGTTAACACTACTGTACACTTAAAATTTTGTTATGAGGGTAGATCTCATGCTACACGTGTTTTTTTTCTTTTACCACAATTTTTTTTAAAAGCAAGAGAATTATTAATGCAAATTTCAGTATAGCAGTTACTTCTGAGGAGTGGGGTAGGACCTGTGATCAGGGAGGGCATAGAAATCTCGGTTGTGACACAGCCTAAGCTGGGAAGTGGCCCATGGAGGTTCCATTTATTTTTATTGTTTGAACTCCACACATGTTACAGTCAGTCTTCTGTATATGTGACCTATTTCACATAAAACAAATTTAAGACTTAAATGACATATGATATATAAAGAATTTATATACGTGCATAGGGCTTCCCTGGTGGCACAGTGGTTAAGAATCTGCCTGCCAATGCAGGGGACAGGGGTTCAAGCCCTGGTCTGGGAAGATCCCACATGCCACAGAGCAACTAAGCCCGGGCACCACAACTACTGAGCCTGCGCTCTTAGCCCACGAGCCACAACTACTGAGCCTGCGTGCTACAATTACTGAATCTGGAGTGCCTAGAGCCCGTGTTCCACAACAAGAGAAGCCACCGCAATGAGAAGCACGTACACTGCAAAGAAGAGTAGCCCCCGCTCGCTGCAACTAGAGAAAGCCTGCGCACAGCAATGAAGACCCAATGCAGCCAAAAATAAATAAATAAATAAGAATTTATCGCAGTATCTAGAATAAATTAAGCTATATAGTAGGAGTTCAACAACCATTTGCTAATAATTTTTATTTCTTTGTATTTTATATATATTATATATAGTTTATACACAGTTTATAATATATTATAATACATAATATATTATATATGACATAATATAATAATGTATTATATATAATACATATAATAATATATTATTATATATAATACATTGTACACAATATAATATATAATATATATTATTATACTATATTATATAATACAATAATTTATGATAATATACCAATATATTATAAACTATATGTAAGTATATATTATATGCATATATTTAAATATGCCTATATATCATATAATATATATAAAGTAGGTCCATACTGTATAGAACTTTGTATCCTGCCTTTTTTACTTAACAGTCAATAGTGAGTGAAAAAGAATATTAAATATTCTTCCAAAACATATTTAATGGCCACAAGGTGTCCACATCTATAGATGTCCTATAGTGCACTCAATCATCCCCCTCTTGTTGGACGTGTACTTCACCGAAACCATTGCAATGCACTGAAATTATTTGATGACCATGTCTCCCCACGCTTAGACCATGAAGGCCTTGAGGGGAGGGCCCCTGGATCCCAGGCCCCAGGGCACAGCAAGAACCAAGTAATCTGCAGGCTGTGGGCACAGACAGCTTCCTTCTTCTCCCCTGCACCTGCCGGACACAAGCCTGAGATTTTCATTTCTTGAAGGATTCTAATACGGAGTCTTTCCCACATTGGTGCTGGGTTGTTCCCCCTGACATGCTGGACCACAGTGGAAAGAATTCTAAAGTATTTTGAGACCCACAATAGCAAAAGAACAGTAACTGCCTATTCTGGCAGCTTACATGCAGAATCAAAAGACCCAGTTGTGCAGGTTTCTTGGAACAAATAACGTTTGCCTTCAGTAACTGTCTAACGCTCAATACCTTCGTGTGAAGGTTATTATTACTCTTGTGTATTTATCTAAGACTCAGAACTTGTAGGAATCTTTTCACATCTACAAATTAATAGCGGGATGATATCATGGGTTTTGTCTACCTTTTAAAAATAACTTAAGCTTAAAGTAAATCTCACATTTGGGAAGAAATTCTGGTCTGCTTCCCAGAGAGCTAGATAATAAACTCTTACTTACGGGGTGCATGATTTACCCACTTGGCGGATTTTCTAAAGTGTGCCTTTAAGGTTGTCTGTTGAAGGGACTATTTGGGCTTAATTGATCAATTATGATAAAAATTATAGAATGTTCTAGCTGGGAAAAGCCCTTGTTTGACACGAGTGGATGAGAGCCTGGGTCATACAGCTAGCTTGTGGCAGTGAGTAGATTGGGATAGAAATGTAACTTCCTGCTCAGGACGTCTGTTACCAACCTTGATGCCTAGACTGTGTGTTTGGTCATGATCAAGGAGCCACTACAGTAACCCCAGGTCTTAGAGGCAGGCCACTGTCTTTTCTGGATTCCTTAATTGCAAGGGACACATAATTACTAGTCACCTGAAGAAAGAAAGGGGATGCAATGGTGAGAACACTGCAGCCATTCTCTCCGGAGTCCCCCTCTCTCTGTTGTGCCTTGTTGTCCCCACCGGTGGCCCTGCTGAGGCCCCTCCCATTGATACCGAGAAGGACCCTGTGGGGCTCCTGGGCACAAAAGCCTTTCTGTGTCCCCCATTTCTTGATTACAGGAAATAGGCTTCATGCGGCCTCCATGACCTTTCCTGAGTTCCAAGGAGCAGATTCAAACAGTTACTAACTAGGGAAGTGGGGGGATGTGGAGACAAGGGAAGAGGAGTCAAGAAACAAGAGTGCAGCCTCGGGGCAGGGTCCCGGTTCCCCCTCAAGGGATACACATAACAATGTCTTTGAGCTGTTTTACAGATACAGAAATCTCCACCAGGTGGGAGAAATTAACAACATGCTGCCCACAAGCACATACACCCCAGACCGGTTGGAACCAGAAGGTTGATGATGCCGACTCCCACATGTCTCATCACCAACCAGTCGGAAGAATGTCCACAAGCTGATCACACCTTCTTTGAACCATTCCTATAAAGCTTCTCACTACCCCCTCCAGGTTGGGACACACAGTTTTGAGGACATTAGCCCACTGTGGCCCCCTTTGCCTGGCAAAGCAATAAAGCTATTCTTTTCTACTTCACCCAAAACTCTGTCTCTGAAAATTAATTCAGTGTCAGGGTACAGAGGCCAGATTTGGCTTCACAATGGCCACTGCTGTGGGCACCACATTGAGGCTGCCCTGGGGGACCTGATGGGCACAGTCCCAAGGCAGGCTGTATCCTGAGACCAGGGAAGGGCTCTTGCTGAAGCCCATAGCCCTATAGTGTCTTTACTTGGCTCCCTCCTGATCTTGTTTGTGGGTTTGCCTCTAATGGAAGTTATATGGGTAGCATCGTGCCCCCTCCGCAAAGATATGCTGGTATCCTAACTCCTAGTACCTTGAAATGTGACCTTATTTGGAAGTAAGCTCTTTATGGAAGTAATCAAGTTTAAATGAGGTCATTATGGTGGACTATAGTCCAATATGACTGGTATCCTTATAGAAAGGGGAAATGTGGACACAGAGAAAGACACAGAGCGCGAGAGATGATGTGAAGACACAGAGAGGATGCCATCTATAAGCCAGGGAACATCTGAGGCTACCAGAAGCTGGGAGAGAGTCCTGGACCAGATTCTCCCCCACAGCCCTCAGAAGGAATCAACCCTGCTGACACCTTGATTTCAGACTTCCAGCCTCCAGAACTCTAAGGCCATAAATACCTGTTGTTTGAGCCACCCAGTCTGTGGCACTTTGTTATGGCAGCCCCAGGAAACTGATGCAAGGGGCGTCCTTCTAACCCATGATCTCTCACTGTCAAGCTCTCTCTACTAACGATCCTTTTTTACTTTTATTTTTCACTTCAGATTCTTTACAGAAAGAATCTATTTGGTCTAGTTCTTTTTCTCATACTAGCTGAGTCTACAGATTGGTTACTCTTAAGTTAAAGCCCCACACCCAGTTCAATTCTCTGTGATTTAAAACAGACTGTGTCCCTTCAGCTGAGGGCAGGTTTCAGGCAATACCTATGACTCTGGAAGAGGGTGGGGTCTTTAAGCACTAGACTGACACACTTGTACTATTGTAAGGAAAACCACATGTGAATGTATAATGTCAATAATTTGCAAAGCCATACTAGAGGACAGAGAATCTCCAAGTCAAAATAGTAAAATATTTGAAGAAAAAAAAAAATTTCTACAGAGGGAAGCTATTGAGAAAAGTCTGGTAAAACAAGAGCAATGAGCAAAACATGACTATACATTCTCAGCTGTGTTTAAAGAAAAGAGACACTGAAACACTCCCATCACATAAGAAAGGAAGCCGAGAACAAATCGTCCACGAGTTGTGAATAGGATTCTTCAAAGCTACCTCCCAGTTACTTAGGTTCTGATTTTATACTTGCCAAGCAACCTTCTGCTTAGTAAACCAACCTATCAATCAGTCTTCTGGGAAGAGGATGCCCTAGAAAATGGACATGGAAATTCTGGTCTTTCCCTTGCCAGGGAATAGATTGTCATTCAGACTTATACATCAGGCTCTTGTGAGTTTAATCCACATGAGTCAGTTCTCCCAAAGACTCACATATCTCCCCGTGACTGGAAACAACGAGGCAGCAGAACTAAAGCTAAGAACTAGACCCTGAACAGCAGTAACCCCAATAAACACTACTGTAGGTCAGACCCCTCTGATTCTTTTCTGGCCCCTCTTGCCCCTATCTTTTATTGCCACCAGGAATCTAAGAGAATATTAGAATGGGAAGCAGTCCAGTGTTAGAGAAAGAGAACTAATCTTGGACTCGGGTAGAGTCCAAGCTTAAGTTCCGTCTTACCACTTACTTAACATGTTAATTCTGATCAAGTTGCTTAACCTCTGTGGCTTCCATTTTCTCAACTTTAAAATGGGAATATTAAAATCTATGTCACAGGGTTGGGGAAAAGAAGGCCTCATGCACAGAGCAGAGCACAGAATGCATATGTAACAGATGATCGCATCCTGCCCCAGCTTGTAGATAGTCCCGGGATGGGATGAATTACTGCTCACTCTGTTTAGTTATCTCCTCTTACCAGTAGCTGATGGTTGTTCAGGGAATGAAAATTAATTTTTACATTAGCCCAAGAAAAACATAATTAGGAAGTCAAATCTGTTGCCGTAGCAGCCTCAACAGTAAAAAAAAAATAGGAATATGCATCACTGATAATGGGGTATTTAGCAGCCTGGAGTGTCCATGCTTCCCGCCCCTCACACAGATGGCTGAATCAACTGATAGCGATTTCATGGCACAAAGCAAAGAGCACTGGACTTGGAAATTTAAAAACTTTCATTTCGGTCCTGCTTCTGTCATCTTGCGGGAGACCTTGGGTATATCACCTCTTTCTTTGTGCTTCCCCTTCCTCCTCTTAATATGGCAGTACTCCCAAGTCAACCTGAAGATGTGATTCTCCTATGAGTCAGGGAAGCTTGGAATGATGGAGGGGCTGGGAAGATGCGTAGTCTCAGGGTCTATTTACATAAGAGGACGGAGGATGTGGCAGCCATGGAGGCACACAGCTCAGATCTCCCTTCAGGAGAGCCTGCCTTGAGGACTGTAGTTCGCAGTCAGTCCCCAGCGACTGCACCTTCCCGGTCTTACACCAATCCTTTGTGGATTCTTCACAGCATTTGCATGGAAGCCACATTTCTCTCCCAGCCACTCCCATCCAGTGACGGGGCACAGCAAGGGTCCTAGCCCCAGGTCGTGCCCACCCTTTCTGTGCTCCTCTAACCGGCTGTCTTTGCTTGGAGAGTGTGGTAGCCAGTCTGCAAGGCAGCCCCAGTGATGCCCCAATGAACACAGGGGATTCTGTCCTGTGTAGACCCTCCCACAAGGGGCTGACCTATAGAACCAGTAGGAGCCCACGGAATGGATACTGTGTTTCTTCTAAAGCTAGATTATTAAAGACATCATAGCTTCTATCTTGTATTCCCTTGGATCCTTCACTCCGGAGGAGGCAGCTCTTTGAAGATGTATGTGTGGTGAGAAAATGGAGGATAAAATGTTTTGTTTTGTTTCTCTTCTTATCAACCTAGAAAGCAGGCGTTGATCAGATGCAAAGCCCATTAGCAGCAGATGCTGCCCCGAGCCCCACCACTTGCTGGTTCTCTAAGTGTTCAGCTCAAACCAACCCCCTTTTTTGTCGCATCAGTTCTAGATCGTTCTAGATCTTTCCAGATGCTGAGAAGGAACCTGAGCCTCCTTGGGTAGGTCCTGGATTAGAGGTGATTGCCAGATAAGTCACCTCTTCAGAGAGTCTTCACCCATACAAGGCAAACCCTGGCTCCTTAATGCAAACTGTGTGTGGACACGAAGATGTGCAAAATGGTCTCCTGTGGTTTGGAGCCAGCTCCTTCTCCCTGGGCTAAGAATGCTTTATTATATAGAGTGAAGGTACATATGGTCATGGGCAGTGGTGCTGGGAGAGCTGCAAGCTCAGATACAAGAGTGAGGATGGCCACTGCTCTCCACCCAGGACCAAGCCTCCAGCAGCTCTTGTTTGGGCTGCCATATTCATCTGCCAATAGCTTTCCAGCCCTCCACTCTGGCCCTCCTCCACCACCTTCTCCCCACAGTAGCGGAGTGATCGCTTAAAAATGCAGCCCCATTTCTATCTCTCCACTCCTTCAAACCCCGGTGCGGATCAAGTCCCGGGGGCCCTCTACACGTGGTCAGCATCCACGTTGTTCACTGGGCACACGTGTCTCTGTAAAGTCCTCATCCACGCTTTCCTCTCTGCCTGGAAAATTAGCCCCACGAATTTTCTTACTAGTCCCTCCTCACTCACCAGATCGCAGCTGAGTGTCACTGCCCCAGAGAAGCCTCCCATGACACTCTGATCATGGACCTCATAGCCTGACTCACACTTATGACTAAATCAGCACTTGTGAAATGATTTGATCCATGTGTATTACCCCTCCAAGATGGGTACATAGTAGATGCTCAGAAATGAACAAATGACTGAACGTATAGCTGGATGGATGGATGAATAGCCGTGTCACTGTCTGGGTGGTCCCCACCTTAACTCTGCTTCTTTAAGACAAGCTTTTACTCTGGCCTATACTTGACATCAAATGAATGGGCGATACAGAAATCACGATACTATCCAAGGAACTGCCCCAGGATCCTTCTTACTTTCTTGTCAATTCTTTTCTACTCCCCGCCTTTTACCCGCTGTGTCCCCATCACTGGCTTCCTCTCATGGGCAGATAGTCTCCTGCCCACTTTGATTGATGTCCCTGTGCTCTGCCAAGACCCTTATCTGAGATATTGACTATCTGGGACCCAACTCCCAGCTCCTGGTCATTTGGCCAACCCCCGAGAACACCTTCCCAGGCTCCAGTGCCCGCCTCTGAGCACACACGGCACAGACTCACAAGCCCCCTGGTTGTCTGCAGGTCCAGCTTGAAGTGTGTGAAATCATGCACAGCATCTGAAATTTTCACAGAGGCATCCTTGCCTGGCATATAATAGGCACTTGGTACTTATTTATTGAATGAATGAATGAATGCCTCCAGGTGAAGGTGGGGCAGGGAAGGAAAATAGTTATTTTCACCGGGGAGTCAAGGACCAGCAGAGCCTGTGTCCCCAAGTGCTTTCAACATCTAGAGGGCTGAAGATAATTAAATGGAAACCATCTATTCAACTGTTCACCATGACAACTGCCCTTGATTGATGAGCCCTGAGGAATAGCCTGGAAAGATTTCAATCTATCTAAGAGGATCACTATCAACCAGGGATTTTTCTGAGCTGATTTTTCTAAGATCTGCAGATAATGTTGTCACTAAGTTTGACAGAATGACAATTTTCAATTCATCCCACTAGTACCTCACAGTTTTATCTGGCAGCCTGCATGCTGGCTAAATGGCATTTTAGTGTTAATGCAATGGCATTGCAATCCTGTGTATCTCTTTCCTCTCATTCCGTTTAAGGATATTTCTTTAAGGGAACAAAGAATAAGAAAGCATCTGATCCTCCCATGATAATACTGTGGTGGAGAATGGCTTAATGGCACAGTGTTATGAAAAATCCAGTAATGTATTTAAAGAATGGGCATCTTATTACTTGTTGAATACCATCCACGATAGCATATTTTATTAGGCTGGTTTACTGACAATGCTGGGTCACAAGATGGATAAACATGCTCTGAGCACAGCCCGACCACTCATCCCAACCACCATCCCAACTGGTCCATGTCTCAGCAGTTGGGAGTTACTGCTCTTGTTCACCTTTCTCAAGTTCAGGGTTCAAAACTGAAAAGTCACTCTTGGGTGCAGCTCAAAGAACTCAACCACGGTGGGCTTCTGGAATGTGCCTGACTGTTAGGTGGGCACTTGTAACTGAACTTCCTGGATTGTTTGTACTTTCTCTTCTACAGTCCTAGAACATTCCGTGCAAATTGAGGGGTCCCAGGGTCTTAA
This sequence comes from Balaenoptera borealis, assembly GCF_965194805.1. Classification (NCBI taxonomy): domain Eukaryota; kingdom Metazoa; phylum Chordata; class Mammalia; order Artiodactyla; family Balaenopteridae; genus Balaenoptera; species Balaenoptera borealis. Next base: position 77,819,443 of record NC_138872.1, read on the forward strand.
AAATCCCACCAGTGAGGGTCCCCATGCTCTGGATGCTGTGGAAGGATGCCTCCCTCCCAAGAGGAGAATGAAAACCTCAGGGTGAACCAGACTTTACACCGGGACCAGGCGTGAGAACTGTGTGTATCCCTGAGGCACTCCATAACCATTTTCCCATCCGGAGCCCTGTAACCTCACCCTACATCATGACACATCTACCTTAACATACCCTTCCCCAGCCCCAAGAGCCATCCCTGGGGCCTCACTCTTCCAGAGCTAGGATTTCCCAGATTGTTCAGACCACTTGTATAAACTAAAACTCCTATGGCTGCTGTTAATCTCAAGAATAATCTCACTGCAATAGTTAATATGCCAGAAGGATATCAAGTCCAAACTCCAAACTGCATATTAAGGTAAACTCTTCTCGGCCCCTCTGCACTTGCTTCTGGATGAAAAAGTGGGAGAGGTTGGAACAGGGTGGCAGCGGGTGAATTCTTCCCCATTTCCCATCAAGTGCTGCTGTCCTCCCTCTGCCATCCACAGGCTGCCTCCCGAGCAGGAGGGACACCAGGAGAGAGACGGGGCAGGACTGGTCAGGGCCCCTGAACTGCCTGTTGGTCTCCTCTGCCAAGAAGCAGACATTTACTGGCACCCCTTGCTCAAGCATCATTCTGTGGGTCCCCTGGAGCTCCCCGCTGGCAACCCACCTGATTCCGCTCCCTGATTAGCAGCACCACCACCCCTTTATCAGCCCTTCCTTCCTCCAGCTTCTCTCTGCTGAAATCGCCTTCAGGAGATTCTGCCTCCCAGGGGCTACCACTGTTCCCAGGAAACATGTGTATTTGCCCTGAATCAGAGCAGGTGTGCCAGCTCCCAGCGTGGTCACTTCCCTTCACTCTCGGCCATCTGAGACACTGCACTCCAGGACATCCACCAGGGGCCTCCTGTGTGGCCTCCTTGAAGCCCTTCTCTGTAAACACCTGGCCCTTCCCCATGGAACTGGGGGCAGGACCCACAATCACCAATGCGTCCTGACCCTCCCAGTTCTATCCCAAGAGATCCCCGTGAGGGCGCTGGGCTAAGAGACCCAGGAACTGTTGTCATCCACCTTTGGAATTCAAGATCATTCCCAAGTGGTCTAGAACCTCACTTGGGAAGCTAAAGTGCTGGTCACCTATCGTTTCGTTCTCTGTCTTTTGGGGCTTCAGCTGAAACTGAGGTACAACCAGTCCCATTTTGATATCCTATGACACACAGAAACACAGATTAATTTACAAAAATACTTCAGAAAATATTTACAAATGTGTACTAATTTACACAAATATAAAACAAAGCCCCAAAGCACTTTACTACTAAACTACTAATGCTGAACATATGCATTCCCATAATCTAGCAATTTCACTCCAGGGTATAGACCCCAAAGAAACATGCACATATTCCTGAAAAATATCCAAAACAATGCTTGCACTTGTACGATTCATTATAGTCTCAAACTGGAAAGTACTTCAAAGAACAAAAACAATAGTAGGAGAAAAAAATGTATGGTGGTTTACTTACTCATGGGAGTACCGTGCAGCAGAGAAGATGGACAAACTACAGCCACACACAGAGTGGACGGAGCTGACGAGTGTAATGCTAAGCAACAAGAAGGCTAAGTGTCCATCGACAGAGGAATGGATAAAGAAGATGTGGTACATATATACAATGGAATACTACTCAGCCGTCAAAAAGAATGAGATAATGCCATTTGCAGCAACATGGATGGACCTAGAGATTGTCATACTAAGTGAAGTAAGTCAAACAGAGAAAGACAAATGTCATATGATATCACTTAGATGTGGAATCTAAAAAAATGATACAAATGAACTTATTTACAAAACAGAAACAGACTCACAGACTTAGAAAACAATATGTATAATAACAAATATATATGTAAAACTGAATCACTTTGCTGTACATCTGAAACTAACACAACATTGTAAATCAACTATACCTCAATTTTTATAAAAAGGCTGGGAAGAGGACATCCTGTGCGGTTCCATCTATAAAAAGCTCAAAAACAGGCAAAACTAATATATGGTATTAGAAACCAGAGCAGAAGTAGTGACCGAGAAAAGTTATGACAGGGCCCTCGAGATTATTACAGGGCCCTTACCAGGGCTGGTAAGATTCTGTTTTGATCTGAGAGAGTGGTGTTTGCTTTGTGAGACCACATCACACCGCACATGCGTGATGTGTGCACTTCTCCGTATGCATGTTACCAATTAATAAACAAATTACTTAAGAGAAGGAGTCAGCTCCAGGCAGAGCACATTCCTAGGCGCCGTGAGAAAGGAATGACCACAGCCAAGCTGAGCAAGAGGGCGGCCCAGCCAGGGCCTTTGATGAGGGCGCTCTGTGCCCTGCCCCTCGGACCCTGGGTCCTGCAGAGCCCCACCCACTATGACACCCTGATTTCTCCTGCTCCATTTTTCCCATCACAGTGTCAGATCACAGTGGCCATCTTCTTCCATCTTCTTAAATGGCAATAGTTTTGGTTCTTCTGCAGGGTGATAACAAGGAAAGAGCACGGCATTCTTCTTTTAAGACTATAATTTAGAGCAGTTTTAGGTTCACAGCAAAATTGAGAGGAAGGTACAGAGATTTTCCAAACACCCTCTTGTTTCCACACACGAATAGCCTCCCCCATTATCAACATCTCCCACCAGAGTGGTACATTTGTTATAATCAATGGACCTACACTGGCACATCATAATCACCCAAAGTTCATAGTTTACATTATAGTTGCTTCTTGGAGTTGTACATTCTATGGATTTGGACAAATATGTAATAACATGTATCTACCATTATGGTGTCACATATGGTAGATTCACTGCCCTAAAAATTCTCTGTGCTCTGCTTATTTGTCCCTCCCTCCCCCCTAATGCCTGGCAACCACTGATCTTTTTACTGATTCCATTGTTTTGCCTCTTCTAGAGTGTCATATAGCTGGAATCATAGTATGTAGTCTTTTCAGGCTGGCTTCTTTCACTTAGTAACATGCATTTAAGATTCCTCCATGTCTCTTCATGGCTTGACAGCTCCTTGCTTTTTAGCACTGAATTACATTCCACTGTCTGGATGGACCACAGTTTACTTATCCATTCCCCTACCAAAGGACATCTTGGTTGACTTCCAAGTTTTGGCAGTTACGAATAAAGCCATTCCAAACATCTGTGCGCAAGTTTTTGTGTGGGGAGCATGGGATTTTAAAACAGAATATCTCACTTGGAGGCCCAGTTTCTCCATGTGCCGGCTTGGCTTCTTGAGCAGGTTGTAGAATTTCTCTAAGCCTCAGTTTCCTTCTCTGTACAATGGGGATAAGAAGGCGTACTTCCTGAGAGATTAAAAGAGTTAAGGGCTCAGAAAGCATTCTGTACAGTCTACGATGATGTGCACATCTTAGTTCATGATTACTAGTCTTCACTTTTAGATGGGGAATTGGACCAGGTCTCAGTCACCTGGCAAGTGGACAGAGGAGGTCTCTGGTCACCCATCAGTGTCACCTGTGCCTGCAGTGGCAGAGAGGGCTTGAAAGCCCCTGACAGCCGGTCCTTCTCATCTCTGGGCGTCATCCCGGGCTCCTCCAGACTGTCTTCACTCCAGGGCTTCTCAGTCCCTCGTCTCTACCCTCCAAGAGAGATGGAGCAGCGTGGGGAAATGGATTACCATTGCTTGCCACCCCCGACAGGAAGAAAGGCACGGCTGCTCTCTTTCCTGCAGCCCTTCCACTTTTTTCGACCGGTGATTAATAGAGATCACTCTAGGCACAGTCAAGCCCATGGAACAGTAGATAAATAACAGGCAGAGTTTAAGAAGATGCGTGTTCTTTGAGTTAATAATTTCAACAGCCGGAGAAACCTTGTGGTTCTCATGGTAACAAGGACCTGCGATTTGGTCTCTAATTTGAAAGCCTCAGACTAATGTGTACAGATAGCTATCTTACAGGAACTTCTTTCTTCCTCTTAATTGGGGCATTTTTAATGAAGCAATGATATGATGCAATTTGGAGAAACAATGTCAAATAGACAAATTTGCTCTATATATGTCAATGAAATGCATCCTTGCCAACGTTCTCTAAGATGATGTGGAGGATTTATGGTACTTGCTTCAGAGCTTTAGTAAAAACCTGTGTTCCTTGCAAACAAATTTCCTAAGACTACATCCGCTGTTTGCTCCTGAATTCCCAGGCAATTTCAAGTGATGATAGGGATTTAGGAAGTTCCTTTGCTACAGTTGACTTAATGTCTGGGATGGGATTTAAGAGAGGTGGGACAGAAAATATCACCCTTGTTCTAGAAATAGGGATGCAAATGTCTGTTCTTGAAAGAGTCTTGTTGATTTCCTAGGTATAAACTAAGCCAAACAGGACTTCCCTGCTGGTGCAGTGGTTAAGAATCTGCCTGCCAATGCAGGGGACACGGGTTCAATCCCTGGTCCGGGAAGATCCCACATGCCATGGAGCAACAAAGCCTGTGCTCCACAACTACTGAGCCTGCGCTCTAGAGCCCGCATGCCACAGCTACTGAGCCAGTGTGCTGCAACTACTGAAGCCCGTGTGCCTAGAGCCCATGCTCTGCAACAAGAGAAGCTACCACAATGAGAAGCCTGTGCACCGCAATGAAAAGTAGCCCCTTCTCGCCGCAACTAGAGAAAGCCCATGCACAGCAACAAAGACCCAGCACAGCAAAAATAAATAAATTTATTAAAAGAAGAAAAACAACTAAGCCAAACAAACAAAACCCTAAGTGTTGAAATGTCTGGAGACCTGCCTTTTGGAGATGGTCAGTGGGCCACTCAGCCCTTTGACTCTCTTGTCAGCTGCCTCCTGCTTAATGGGTTTCTGGATTGTCAGGAAATGCGGGGTGGTTTCCTGTATTTGCGCTTGTCACTTCCATCCAAACGTTCACAGCATGCCAACTGCTTCCCTTCCTGGAGTGATCAAACTGCCCTTTGATCACGCAGAAAACACCTTCCCCTGTTGTCTCTTTGCTCCTCTCTTCAGGCATTTGAAAGCACGGCAACACCGTCACTGGGCCGGTTACCTGGCTCACAGCTGTGAGAAGCTGCCTTTGATCTCGCACACATCTGCACCTCACAATGGCTTCTTTCCACTGGCCGAAATGTGCCTGTGTGGTTTTGGTGCCCACCATGGTCACGGTCAACACCGGGTGAGTTCTATGTGATAGGAGATGTTGTGAAGGGGGAGATTGCAAGCCAAGCCGTGGAAACTCGGCAATTCTTGTTATATGGAAATTCTCTTTCCTTGTGAATCCCTTGCACGTTACCACGGATGGCATGCTTGGAGAGTGAGGGTGCAGGGAGCTCCTGGAATGCAAATTCCAGCCCCCGCCCCCTAGACACACAACCTCTCTGTTAATTACTCAGCTGCGAGGCAAACCTGAACCATGAGTACAAAGCTTTACAAAAGGTGTTAAATCACGAACAAGGAAGAGAACAGAATCACATGAAGCTAAAAGCCTGGTTTGGGACACAGTTTGCTCCCGGAGTCTCTCAAGTCCTCCCCATCCTTGAAGAATCCCAGGTCCTCCCCAATTCCTGGAAAATCCCAGAAAGAAGTTAAGGCCCAGACACTTTTACCCTCCTGCCTTCTTCTTCCCCTTCTCTTTGGTTTTCACCATGCTGTCCGGAGGGGAAGCCCCACGTGCATCACCAATCCCATTTCCCCACAGCCAAAGCACAGGTTTAACCTCAGAGTAGGAGGGCTGTTGTCCCAAGCCTTCCCCAGCTGGTGCCCAGCTCCGTGTCTGCCTGGGGAGTGCAAACAGCTTTCAAACACCCATGGAAAGTCATTTTAAATAAATAAATTAATTAATTAAAAAAAAATCCAAATTGACAATTAAAAGACTAAATCACAACCCATGAAAAAGCTAAATCGACATGACTTGGGGTCTTCTGCTGTATTGCTTTATCCATAAGAATATATTCTTCCTATGATAACATCATGGTGTGAATATTCAAGAGGAACTAGGCTTAAAATAGTTGGATGAGAAATGACTTTCTTTCTGGCATAGGCTTATACTCTGTACACCTATATTGGAGTTCCATCCATAATTTGGGAGCTATCAAAACAGCAGTCCTAAGTGTGACCATTTGGCATGCTACCGTGTATATTTCTAGTTCTAGTTGATCTTTTAAAATAATAATATGATTTAGTTACCACCCATCACCATACAAAGAAGGAATAAATAAATACATACATACATGCACACATACATACATATATACATAACACGGCCGATTGTCACAGACCCTACAAGCAAGTGGGGTGAAGACCCCACGCCCTGCGAAGGCAGATGTTTTGTTGTCTCAGGATGCACACCTCCCCTCTCTGTTTCCCTGGCTAAAACTCCTGCACCCCCTGGATTCTCCAGAATATTTGGCCCATCAGGCTGTTCACTTATGTCAGGCTCTTGTTCTTTGACGGTTCTGTCAAATCTTTTGTAGATGTAATTGGTTATAGTTTCCATGTCCTCAGAGCTGCTAAGCTAGCAGTTTAATTTATCCTAATTCAGAAGCTAATTGTCTTGCACTGTTGGCTAATTAAATGTTCAAAGAAGTGATAAATTAGGCAGGTTGATCATTACAGCACAAGTAATTAGCCCGTTGATATGAAACCAGCCAGGTTTTTAGGACAGGGCTTGGAAGGGGGGCCATGCAGAGCGGTCAGGCCCTGTGTCCCACTGATTTGTGATAAGGAGGGTCAGCGGTAAAGTCTCGGGCCTGCCATCCTGACCGCAGGTAGGGGTCTTACCTTTCAAAGCTAAGAATCTGCCAAAGTCTTGGGTTGGCCAAAGTTCAGATTAAGCCACATTGGCCACCAATGGGGCCTCGTGGACATATCAGCATCCACTGAGGTGTGGCCCAGGGCGGGACAGCGACCCCTGCCCTGGGGTATCCACACACCTGAGGCAGGTAGGGGTTGACTGAACATTAGAAGCAGGTTTCGGGACAAAGGCTGGACCATATGCTTGAAGGAAAACCCAACAAGCCTGGCCCAAGGCTTCAGTCTCACGTGTTTGCTGAAAACAGCATGACTAAAGTTGAATGGCAATGACAACCAGACTGAGACAGGCTGAACTCTCCGAGGCTGGGCTGGGCAGTGGTCAAGGAGGGACAGATTTGCAGAGGTAGGTGTGACCTCTAGGATGATCCCATTGGAACATGTTGTGATGAAATATTGGTTGCCATGGGCTACATGGTCAAGGCATCCACCTGATGTCCTCCATGGTGGATGGTTTGCAGGATGGACTATCTTGACCTTAGCAAAGCCTTCATAAGGGCCTGAGGAGTAAGCAGGGAATGTTCCGACATCAGCTGGGAGTCTCCTGCAAAACTAGACTCAAACTGAAAACAAGTTCTATCTCACACACCCAGCACATGTGGTTGGAAAGCCTGCAGCACTGCTCAGCCTGGCTCCTAAATGCTGAGTTCCCACCTCTGTCCAACCTTGCATCTCCACACAGAGTACCTGTTCTGCACAGCGCCCCCTGCTGTAAGCGGAGGATCCCTTTACTCCCCAACTCAATGCTTGGATGCCACAGATTGCCCTGGTGTCTGGGAGCAGTACTGTCCAATAGAAATAAAAGGGGAGCCACAGCACATGTAATGGAAAGTTTTCTAGTAACCTCATTAACAAAAAGCTTAAAAAGGTGAAATTAGTTCTAACAATATATTTTATTGAACTCAGTATATGTAAAATACTATCATTTCAACATGCAACCAAATTTTTAAAAATTATCAATGAGATATATGCATTCCTTATTTCATGTTAAGTCTTCAAAATCCAGTGTGTATTTTGCATTAACAGGACCTCTGAGTTTGGATCAGTCCCATTTCTAGGATTTAATAGCCACATGTGGCTAGTGGCCACCCTTCTGGACAGCGCAGGTCTGGAGTAGTGGAGGGAAGCTTACTTCACAGAGCGTGTGGGAAGCACATACTGCCCCCGTCCCCCGCCCTGCCCAAAGATGCGCACATCCTAACCCCTGGAACCTGTGAATATGTTATATTACCTGGCAAAGGGGAATTAAGGAAGCAGATGGAATTAAGGTTGCTAATCAGCTGACCTTGAGATGGGAAGATTATCCTGAATTATCCAGGTGGGTCCCCTGTAACCACAAGGGCCCTTAGATATGGAAGAGGGAGGCGGAAGAGTTAAGTGTCAGAGTGTCAGGCTCCATAAATACTCGGCTGGTGACTGGCGGCTTTATGATGGATGCAGGGGCCACAGGCCAATGAGGGTGGGCGGCTTCTAGAAGCTGGAAAAGGCAGGAACACAGACTCTCCCCTCGAGCCTCCACAAGGAACACGGCACTACCACCCCCGCACCTTGATTTTAACCCAGTGAGATCCATTCTGAACTTCTGCCCTCCAGAGATATTCAATACAAGATAATACACTCGCATTGCCTTGATTCACTAAGTGTGTAATAATTTGTTAGAGGAGCCATAGATAACCAATAGGGGAAGACAGAAAACACCTTCATCTTGGGTATCAGCATCTTTTCCTAAGAGCTGTAGGACTCTGGTCATGCTCTCTGTGTTCAGTTGTCTGATTAAGTTAGAATTGGGCTTCCTGTGGTTCTTCTTTAAGCAGAATAGTACTAAAATCATAATAATAATAAAGTAAAGTGGCAATCCCAGCTGGTATTACTCCCGACTCTCTTGCTATCTCCACCCCCAGCCATCCTCCTAGAAGACAACATGTCTCTCCTGGTCCCCTTTGCGTGTCCATCATGCCACTGTCTGGAATTTGTGTCTCAGAACACATATATTACAATTCATCTTTTCACATATAAAAATATGGAGAAACTTTTAGTTACCACAATGTATCTTAGGAAGAATCCTGTTTTTTAAATGGAAGGGATGTTTTAATAACCCGCTTTGGGTAAAAGTTGGGGCCCCCAAAAGGGCAGGGATGCAGCCCAGTTCCCAGACTTCATGAAAAGAGGTAAAATTGTTCCAAGACAAGACCAGGAGAGATTTCCCTTTGCTCTTGCCTCATGGAGCCAGGAAGCTGTTAGGAGCCCGTGTCACATAGGATAAGACCCTTCCTTATGAGCACAAATATTCAGCAAACCTACTAACCCCACAGAAGGTTTGGTGGGAGTGGGGTTGTGAATAAAAAATTTAACAAAAAGCAAAACAGTTAAAGAGGATGAATTCAACAAGGGCTGATGCAGTTTGAAGCAGAGACCGCCCATAAGGATGCCGCCCTGGACTTCCCTGGCAGTCCAGTGGTTAAGACTCCACACTTCCAATGCAGGGGGCTTGGGTTCGATCCCTGGTCGGGGAACTAAGATCCCGCATGCTGCACGGCGTGACCAAAACAAACAACAAAAAAGGTTGCTGCCCTGACATGGCAGGAAGACCTCAGTTGCCAATGCCAGAATGATCCAAAATGTGTAAGCCTGTGAGTGTGTCAGCCGCAGGTGGCTCTCCCTCACAGGTGGCTCAGAGATGTGCTCAGGGTGGCCCAGGTTGTCAGCGGCAGAGCTGAAGTGGTGCCAGAAGTCCCCTTCCACGCCTCTATGCAGGTCCCTTGCATTCGCATCTCCCCATCTCTGGTCCTGTCTCCCCCTCCCAGAACGCCCTTTTCCTCTCTCCCAACTCTCCTTGTCACTCAGTCCCCTGTAGACCTACCCAGCCTCCAGAAAACATGTCTCTATAGAACTCCATTCAATGCACACACCTCCTTTTAATATTCATGAGCAGATCATAGTTAGGAAAGCACCATATTGGGCTCATTTAAAAAAATAACTGCCGGGCTGGCTGCAGAAGCATCACTTGGGGAGCTTACTAAATATGAAGATGCCAGGACCCCAGCCCAAGATATTCTGAGCGAAGAATCTGTATTTGCTAATAAGCTCTCAGGCAGTTCCAAATCTGGCCAGCTTTGGGAGCCTCTTCGCTCCTGGGGACTGACACACGGAGCAAGTCTTCTTGGGTTTGCTCTGGGATGAGGGGCATCTGCAGCTGCAGCCCAGCTCCTTTTTAACAAACGGAGTTCCTTTCAAACTCCCAAGCGATTCCGCGGCTGGGGTTTTTGGTCACACCCTACCAGCAGGTGGGGACTTCTTCCCCGACTCCCTCCCTGATAAGCCTCCCTTTGATTGGCACAGGAGCTTGGAGGTTCAAAGATCATGCACAGACGATCAGAGGACCTCAAAACCGAGCCGTCAGGGCTTTTATCGTCACCTCTTTGGAGATGATTTTATCCGTCAGTCTGTTCTGGGCCACAGTCCCCCATAGAAAGGTATTTATTGATTTCTGGCTTCTAACAGTGTGAGGAAGTGGACCATAGAGCAGCCTTCTGAGTGGGATGATCTGACTTCTAAGCCCTATAATGAGCTGGGTGTTAGAGCAGTTCCGGTAGCCTTGACCTATAGCACCTGGAGCTGCTGTGTCCCCTCCTCCAGGGGGGCTCAGGGGCTACAAAAGGAAACAAGGGATGATCCCCCAGTGACTACACAGCAACACTGGACCTGGCAAGGCTGACAAATCACACAGCCTTGAGGCCACTCTCCTCTCCTTGTGGGTTCCCCAGAACTCACGAGGCACAGAGCCCTATCCTGGAATGTTCCACCGTGCCTCTGCAGGCCGGAAAAGGACTCCCTGGGATCCTGCACCAGGCCCATGGCCCATGCTTGAACGTGCTTCATGGCCCAGCCAGCCCAAATGCCTGGAATTCCATCCCTGGGGATGTTTCCCCAGCTGTAGGTGTTGCCTCCAATAACCGTCAACATTAGTTGACGGTCTGACAGTTTACCAAACATTTCACACATATTACCACCTAGGCGACTCTCAAAAAGATATGATGGGAGATAACCCCAAATCTTGCATTTTACAGATGAAGAAACTGAGTTGGCAAAGAAACAGCATGACTCGGTCATTACCCAGTGTTTGCAGGTGGCAGAAACCAGATGTTGCTGCATAACAAATAATCCTAAACCTTAGCTGCAGAAAGCGATGACTATCAGTGTATTATTATGTCTCATGGTTCTGGGGATCGACTGGGCTCAGCTGGGTGGTTCTCGCTCAGAATCTCCCCTGGGATGGCAGTCAGACTGTAGCCAGGCTGGGTCATCTGAAGGCTGCCTCACTCATAGGTCGGGTGCCTGAGCTTGGGAAGATCGAGAGCTGGGAAAAACCAGGGTTCCTTACCTCTGTCTCCATCTGTCTCTGTCTCATTGCTCTGCATGGTCTCTCCAGCATGGAAACTTCAGAGTAGCCCAGCCTCTCACACAAGAGCTCAGGACTTCAAAGCAAGTATCACAAGAGAACATAGCAGAAGATGCCTGACCGTGACCTTCTCTAACTCAGCCTTTTAAATCAAGTAACATCCCTCCTGCCACATTCTGTTCACAGAGGCAGACACAAAGCCCTGCCCATCTTCAAGGGGAGGAGACATAAACATCTTGATAGGAAGCATGCCTTTGAATTTGCAGACATATTTTCAAACCACCACACCAGGTCTTTTGATCCCGGATGTCAAGATGTTCTACTAGATTACTTCCTTCAGGAGTTAAAGCTTGAGAGACCTTCAGGTTGATGCCTTGCTGTGCCTTCGTTTACTCTATCAGCTGAGCCATTACTGAGAGAGGGCTTGTCTCTCCCTCTTCAGGGAGCTTCAGGACAGAGTTGAACAAGGAGGAAAAGTAGCTGGAAGGCACCGGAGTTTTGGCGGAGGTTTAAAGAAAAAAAGGGACAGAATGACAGAAAGAGGATTGATTGGGGCACAAGAAGAAATAGCAAATGACCTCTCCCCTTCCTCCTTCATTTTTCCTTTGCTCTGCTCCAATATTCCCCAATGCCCAAAGCAGGAGGAGGGCAGGATTTTGTAGGTAGGCCAGACTCCACCTCACTTCACAGCTCCTGGCCAGCCACGCTCGAAGCTTTGGCTTTGTTTTTACAGGTTGAAGCCACTGTACAGCAAAGGTTTATACCGATGTCACTTTTACAAATCATCAGTGAAATCAATGCAGCTGGTAGTTGCCAAGTTCACGTAGGTCTACGTGACTGAGCTCTAAACACTTTGTTTATTTCTAGTAGTAAAGTTTTCATAAACCATCTTTTCTTTTTAATTGAGCTAATAATTTCACTCCTGTCCTCTGGGTTGAGTCACACCAGCTCTAACCTGACCATGTCTACCTACGTGGTGATGGGCGCCATAGTAGGAAGAGCAAGAGAATTAGCATGGGAGGGTCAGGTTTCTGCTCTGCTGTCTACCTGCTGTGTGTCTCTGAGCAAGCCGCTTAACCTCTCTGAACTGTTTTCATCTTACATAAAATGGGGGATATGCCTTCCTTGAGGTCAGTGTTAAATGCACATGTTAGAAAAGAGTCCCTAGCCAAGGTGCTGGCATGCAGGAAGTGATCAATAAATGCATCTTGAACCTGTTTTTAATTAACTTTATGCTTAACCTGACCCCTCCATCTGGCAATCTTCTTTGCTCACTCCTCATGCATTTAGACTCACAGATATAGGGAACCAACTAGTAGTTACCAGTGGGGAGAGGGGAAGGGGCATGATAGGGGTAGGGGATTAAGAGGTACAAACTATTATGTATAAAATAAGCTACAGGGATATATAGTACAACACAGGGAATATAGCCAATATTTCATAATAACTATAAATGGAGTATAATCTTTAAAAAGTGTGCATCACGATATTGTACACCTGTAACTTATTGTACATCGGCTATTCTTCAATTAACAAAAAGAATGCTTGCTTCGCCTTCTGATTATGAAAGTGATCATTCTCATTGTATGATATTAGCAATGTACTAAAAAATGTAAATCACTGCCACAGAGCAATAACCACTTCTAAATAGTCTGATATTTCCCTTTCAAGCTTTGTGTATGTATGAGTAGGTATGCCTATGTACAGATGCAAATGCATGCGTGTACAGGTATGTCTGGGTATGTGGTCTGGATGAATCCTCATTTGCCATTTTATGTTTTGTCTCTGTCCTGCACTTTCATTGTGAACCTCTTCCTATATCACTAAATAGTCGTTAAAAACCTGATTTTTTAGTGTGTGAACATGCCTCCATTTAACCAACTGTTCTCCCATGGTTGAACTTTCTGTTTCCCTCTAATTTTCTCTACTAGTTTATTAATAATACAGAAATATGAATAGCCTTATTCATATATCTTTGTCCACCTCTCTGATTATTTTCTCAAGACGGATTCCTCCGTATTAAATCACTGTGTCAAGAACATAAACAATTTAAAAGATCATCATATGTATTGCCAGAAAGCTTTACAGAATTGGTGTCAATTTATATCTCCATCAGCTATTTGGAGAACTCCAATCTCACCATACACCGCCCAGCATTATTAGCTATAATTTATTTCTTCATCCATTCATAGGCAAAAGAACTATCTTTTGTGTTGTCATAATTATTTTCTTTTTAATTAAATTTTTATTTTGAAATTATTGTGGATTCACAGGTAGTTGTAAGAAATAGTACCAAGAGACCCCACATACCCTTTCTCCGCGTGCTACCCAGTGATAACATCTTACAAAATTATAGTACAGTATCAGGATTGCTGTTGATATAGTCAAGATACAGAACATCTCCATCGCCACAAGGATGTCTCACGTTGGCCCTTTTATAGCCACGTTTACTCCCCATCTCCATGTTCTTAACCCCTGGAAATTACTAATATGTTCTCCATTTCATTAATTTTGTCATTTCAAGAGTTTTATGCAAATGAATCATAGAGTTTGTAACCTTTTGGGGACTGGCATTTCCCACTCAACATAATTCTCTAGAGGTTTATCCAGGTTGTTACATGTACTGAAATGTTTTCCTTTTGATAGCTGAGTAGTATTCCATGGTATGGATGTACCACAGTTTCTGTAAATGTCCACCCATTTAAGGACATGTGGGTTGTTTCCAGTTTTGGCTCTTTAAATACAGCTGCTATGAACATTTGTGTACAGGCTTTTGTGTGAACCTAAGTTTCCATTTCTCTCGGATAAATTCCCAGGAGTACGATCACTGGGTCATATGTTAGTTGCGTGTATAGTATTTTAAGAAACTGCCAAACTGTTTTCCAAAGAGGCTGTACCATGGCTTTAATTTTTCATCCCTTTGCTTATTCATTATCATTTTATTTGTTACAATGTCAATATCTTTTTATTTGTTAATTGTCTGTTTATGTCCTCTTTACATATCTCCATTGAGATGATCTGTTTCTTTTAGATTTAAAAGATCTTTTTAAATAAATAATGATAATAAACTTTTCCCCTTAATATATCTTTGTCTATTGTTGTTGTTTATGATGTGTTGGATGAATAGAAGTCCGAGATATTTATGATTTGACCCATAGATTTTTATGATTAGGAAGTTTTTCCTACATAGCAATCAATTAATTTATTGTGAACTTTTTCCTTGACACTTTAATACATCTGGAATTTCTTTGGGGGTATCCTATAACATGAAGACATAACATAATTTTGTTTCAAAGGAGTTACTCAAATTTCTAATATGAGTTGTTGAGTCACACTCCCCTTGATCCTCAATTGTAATTCTTTCTTTAACATACGTGCCAGCTCCTGATTCAGTGCTATCTGTTCTGTTTCATAGATCTGTCAACTCCTGACTCCAAACACATTTTCATTGTGTGGCATTATGGTACGCTCTGTATGTGCCAGCAGATCAGATCACTCCACTCTTCCTATTTTAAATTTCATAATTTTTATGAGTCTCACAACTCTTCGTAATTCTTACCTTTTTTTTTTTGATTGTTTTAAAACTTTAAATTTGAAATAATTGCAGACTCACAGGAAGTCACAAAATATAGCACATGGAGTCCCATGTAATTGTCACTCAGCTTTCCCCAACAGTGACATCTTACATAACTGTAGTACAATATCAAAATCAGAAAATTGACATCGGTACCCTACTGTTAATTAGACTACAATATTATTCAGTTTTCACCACTTTTACATGCATCCACTCCTGTGGATGTTTGTGCGTGTATGTGTTTGTGCTTGCATGCACATACAGAGTTCTATATAATTTACAGATTTACATGTATAGATTTGTGTAAATACTACCATGATCAAAATATAGAGCTGCTCCATCACCACAAAGGAGCTTCCACCTGATGCCCCCTTTATATTTGCGCCCTCCTTCCCTTTATTTTTTTTTAATAAATTTATTTATTTTATTTATTTATTTTTGGCTGCATTGGGTCTTCGTTGCTGTGCATGGGCTTTCTCTAGTTGTGGCGAGCGGGGGCTACTCTTCCTTGTGGTGCACAGGCTTCTCATTGCAGTGGTTTCTCTTGTTGTGGAGCATGGGCTCTAGGCACGCAGGCTTCAGTAGTTGTGGCACGTGGGCTCAGTAGTTGTGGCTCACAGGCTTTAGAGTGCAGACTCAGTAGTTATGGTGCATGGGCTTAGTTGCTCTGCAGCATGTGGGATCTTCCCGGACCGGGGCTTGAACCCGTGTCCCCTGCATTGGCAGGCGGATTCTTAACCACTGTGCCACCAGGAAAGCCCCCTTCTTCCCTTTATATTTGCATCTCTGTCCCCTGGTAACCACTAGTCTTTTCTCCACATCTATAGTTTTGACATTTGAAGAATGTTACGTAAATAGAAGTATGCATCACATAACCTTTTAACACTGGCTTTTTTCACTAAGCATAAAGCCCTTGAGCTCCCTCCAGGTTTCTGTGTGGCAACAATTCATTCCTTTTTTACTGCTGAGTATTATTCCATTGTGCCAGAGTGTGTTTACCCATTCGCCCACTGAAGGACATTGGGATTGTTTCCAGTTTGGGGCTGTTACAAATAAAGCTGCTATAAGCATTTCTGCCCAGGTGTTTGTGTGAGCCTAAGTTTTCATTTCTCTGGGATAAATGCCTAAGGATGTAATTGCTGGGTCAGAGAGTAAATGTAAGTTTAGTTTCATTTAAAAACTGCCAAACAATTTTCCACAGTGGCTGTGCCATTTTATTAACCACCAGCAATGTATGAGAGATCCAGGGTCTCTGTATCCTCTCCAGCATTTGCTATGATTATTTTTTATTTTAGCTATTCTAAAAAGTGTACAGTGTTATCTCACTGTGGTTTAATTTACATTTTTTAATGTTGAATAATCTCTTCATTTTTACAGATAAACTTTAAAATCATGATCCAAAGGTTCCCCCTGAAAAATCCCATTAATGTTTTTCTTGGATTATGCTTAAATACGCCTTAAGTTGAGAATAATTTAAATTTTTTAAATATGCAGTCTTCCAATCAAGGGATGTATTATCTCTCTCTATTATCAATTAATATTTTTCTGAGTAAAGTTTTATATTTCCCTGCATATAGGCCTTGTACATTGCTTATTATATTTGTTACTAGTTTTTGCTTTGCTTTATTCTGTTTTGTTTCATTTTTGCAACTTTCCTGAATAGGATTCTCTCACTATATCTTTAAGCCTATTGATAGAGTGTAGTAAATATATCTATTTTTGTTTATTTGCCTTTTATTCAGTCACTTTACTAAACTCTATTATTCACTGTAATAGCTTTATAGTTTTTCTATATACACAAATATATGTAATGAAATAAAATGGTCTAATGGTTAATATTTATTAAGCATTCGGAATGTGCCGGCTAGGCAGTGCACTGCACAAGCATTATTTCACTTACATCCATTTGTCATCTTAAGAAAGGCTCATCGGCTACATGTGCCTCTTTGCTTGAATTAATTATGCCTGGAGTTGGTGTCTGCTATTAATTGTAATTATAAGCTGTTGTAGAGTGTGAGTTTATACACACCGGGCAGTTAGTCAGATTGGAAGCCCCCTCTGAATAATCATACCTTAGACTGACGTGTCGCATGGGAATATGTGCAGAAGGGAGATGGCAAGAAAGTTTTAGTTGAATGAAGACGAGGTGGGAGGGGAAAGCAGGGGTTTTGTTGGGCAAACAATAAAGGACAGGGTTTTACATAAATAACCTGTGACTCTCCACCCCCATCTTTGCAGACACATCAGATCACTTAGGGTGAGCTGGAAAACTCTAGTCCAAGCCTCCCTCAAGCCTCCTTCCCTAGAAGGGGACTTTCTGATTTCTTGAGTTGAACATTTGAACATTTCCTGAATTGAAACATGAGTTTGTTTATTTACAGTCTTTCTCATTTAAAAAGTTAAGTATGCACAAGTGCACATTTAGACGCTCACTTTTTTTTTTTAACATCTTTATTGGAGTATAATTGCATTACAATGGTGTGTTAGTTTCTGCTGTATGACAAAGTGAATCAGCTATACATATACATATATCCCCATATCTCCTCGATTTCCACCATGACTCAAAAACTTATTACAGTTTTTGCTTTAATTTCCAAGTAAGTGGGTATTTTAAGCATTTATAATCATTATTATTATTATTTGCTTTGTGATCAGAAATATGAACCCTACAATGTCTGCTTTTCAAAATTTATTAGTTTTCCTCAAGTCCTGGTATATGGCCAATTCTCTCATAGATGCTTAGGAAAGAGGTGGGTTCTCTGTAGACTGAAAAGGTTTATAGAAACATAGAGATGTGGTAGAAGCAGATAGATGGATATAGGTACCGAGTAATCCAGTTGTAATTATTTTACTATTTAAAGTTTAATCATTAAAACACAGAGGTGCTTAAGGAATTGTGTTTTCTCTCACACTAATTGTTTTCTGGTCATTTTTTCCCCGCACTTCTAATGGCTGTCTTCTTTTATACATTTTGATGCTGTTGAATTTTATACTTATTACCAAAATAAAATGCCCCTTTTTATTATTTAATGTACAGTAAGTCCCCTACATACAAACGAGTTCCCTCCCAAGAGTGCGTTCGTTAAGTCCAATTTGTTTGTTAAGTCCAACAAAGTTAGCCTAGGTACCCAACTAACACAATTGGCTATATAGTACTGTACTGTACTGTAATAGGTTTATAATACTTTTCACATAAATGATACATAAACAACAAACAAAAAATAAAGAAAACATTTTTAATCTTACAGTAGTGTACCTTGAAAAGTACAGTAGTACAGTACAACAGCTGGCATACAGGGGCTGGCATCGAGTGAACAGGTAAGAAGAGTTACTGACTGGAGGAGGGAGAGGAGGTGGGAGATGGTAGATCTGAAAGATCGTCAGCAATAGGAGACAGAGAGCAAGCTGCAATTTCACTCACGCCTGACGTTGATGACACAGGTTCTAGTTCCTTGCTGGATTCAATTCTATCTACACTCTTGAAAAAAACGATCCAGTGATGTCCGGGTAGTAGCTCTTTTTTTCTCATCATAGATGACATGGTAGCACTGGAATGCATTCTGAATGGCTCCTGCAACCTTCGTGTACAGTTCTACGTTCAGGTCCTGTGCCTTAAAAACTAACAGTGCCTCCTCAATTAAAGAAAATCCCCTTGCTATTTCCTGCGTTGTGAATCTCATCAGTTCTTCAGTTACTTCTTCTTCCTCTTGTATCTCTTCGCCCTTTCTCTGGTCCTCCAATTCCATCAGGTCTTCAGTGCACATCTGCATCTTTGAAAGTTCTCAACTTGGGACTTCCCTGGTGGCGCAGTGGTTAAGAATCCACCTGCCAATGCAGGGGACACGGGTTCGAGCCCTGGTCTGCGAAGCTCCCACATGCCGCGGAGCAACTAAGCCCGTGCACCACAATTACTGAGCTGGCGCTCTACAGCCCGCAAGCCACAACTACTGAAGCCGGAGAGCCTACAGCCTGTGTTCCGCAACAAGAGAAGCCACCGCATTGAGAAGCCTGCGCACCGCAATGAAGAGTAGCCCCTGCTCACCGCAACTAGAGAAAGCCCGCGCGCAACAACGAAGACCCAAAGCAGCCAAAAAAGAAAGAAAGAAAGAAAGAAAGTTCTCAACGTGAAGGTTCATATGTAGGGGACTTACTGTATTTTGCCTGGAATGCTACTGTTTCAAGTGTCTTTTACCTTGAGTTCTGCTATTTCAATGTACTTTCCTCACTCTTGCTTTTCTTTTGTTTGCACCTGCTCCATCATGCCCAATATGTCTTTGCCCATCCTTTAAAAGGTGGGATAGAAAAGCAGTGTGGTGATAAAAATTGGTCTTGCCATCCACAGGTGTCAGAAAGCCCCATTCTAGTACATTCCCTTAGCTTCCGGAAGGTCTATACCTATCAGCAAAGATATGACCAACATATCCTTCAATATTTTATGGAGAATAAAAAAGGATATTCACACCGTTTCTTAAGACTTAATCCACTGTAGTAGAGACAGTATTTCTTTAGTTTGTATGGGTGTCATTAGTCCCTTGCTTCTGGTTAGTAAATGCCAACTGGGTATCCAAAAGGAAAGAAGGTCATGCTAGATAAAGATGGGCTGCCCAGTCCTGGTTTATTTCTCAAGCCTTCTCACCTTGTGAATGAGGCTATTCAGACCCTTGACTTGGCTGGATGCTGTGTTGGATCTTGAAGGAGAAATCAAGGCAATACTTGCAATACTGGACTTGAAGTCATTTTCTGCCAGGCACTTAGAGTCAAGCCAATCAAAGCTAAACAAATAGTGGGGTGGCAGTCATTTATACATGAGAAGGGGAATTATTTAGAATTTCTAGAAATGTAACTATGGCAACAAATTAAGAAAGTTAGCTACAACTTGTCATTCCTTAAAGTCATGCATATTACATTATCCTAATAATTTATGTAGTAATTACTTAATAAGCCCAAAGGAGAGGAATATGTAATCATGTGAGCCTCAGGCTGTGATGTATTTGTGGTTTAAGAGTGGATGGCCTTGTCTTTTGCATTCAAATTTACTACCTTCTGTGCACTGTGGATTCAGCAAATGGATGACCTCTGCTTTCAGGAATGTCAGGATGGCAAAAGCAAAAATTATCTCTACAAAGACAGTCAGAGAAGCTCAGCACTACGTCCTCAGTTCATGCATGTCCATAGAGCAATGCACCAGATAATAAGTGGAATGTTTTGGTTTAACAGTCATATTTTAGAGTATTGTTGGTTCCATTCTTTAATGGAATTGTATTGGCCACTAGGTGACTGCAGATTTGTCCACTTTCTTATCAATTGTTTGGGGTGTGGGTGGCCAGGTTCTTTGACACAAGTAATCACTGGAAAGAGCAAATCTAGAGCCAAGTTGTTGATTCCCTGGAGAATGAGGTTCCTGTCAAACCCAAAGTTGATCAGGACCCAGAATAGTTGAGGGCACTTGACATCAGGTCTCTGCCAAATGAATCATTCATTCAAGCAATTTGGAGAAACTCGCTTTTCCAATTTTTCTCCTAAATTCAGCTCATAATCTTGTCCTTCTGGCCCTTGTGAAAAGGGTGTTTCTCTCGGTCATTCTAGGCTTGTTGATAGAAACAAGCACAAAACAAAAGGAAAACAGTTACTCCCCAGCCTGTTCTATTCAGAGCATGGTTGGAACATCCATTGTTCCAACCATTGTTCCTGCAAATTCTTCCTCTACCATTTCCTCCCTGTTCTCACATTCACCCTCAGCTTCTGGTGTCTTATTTTCCACTTCAATTCAACGCTGTTTGTTGAGCATCTACCACACGCTGGGCACTGTGAGATGCTAGGAAATCACAGTAACTCAGGTTTGTCTCATCTTCCACCCTCTTAGAGTTTACCGTCTGTAAGATGTTATCCCTGTCTGCTTCCTAAGACTTAATTCTTTGACCACTTCCACTGCCAGAACCACCACTGCCCTCCCAGGTACAGCTGTTCCCAGTGACATGAAGGCCTTTCTTTCATCCTCAGGAAAAGTACTGCAGCCATGAGCCCAATTCCATGACTGGTTCTAGTTCCTGTTTATCTCTGTTCCCTGGGTCACCAGCAAGGGAGTCACCTGGAGTTTTGTTAAGCTTTTAATCCTTGGACTCACCCCAGACCTACTGGTCAGAGTCGCTGGGGTGGTAATAAACTCACTGGTTGATTCTTAAGTACACTATACTAGGATGCTAAAAGCCCTTGGATCTTGTCACCGGCCAGGGCAAAGACTCCTGCAGGCCAGGAGTTTGTTACTGCTGCACAGACTAGCTTGTACTGACTAACACACTATATACTTGGCAGTATGTGGTGACGGCCATAGGCTTATACAGAGTCCCCTTCTCCCTTTCTACCTGCTTCCTCCTCAGTGACTCACCCATCTCTCGCTCCTTGAGGCCAGATCACCCTTCTTTCCCCTCCTCCAGACAAATCTCACCCTGCTTAGCAGATTAAGGGTTAGGCCTCCTCTTCTCTTTCTCCCATGTTTTTGTTTGTCTATTTGGCTACAAGCATATTTCTTAAGATTGCTTTCAGAGGGCAGGGAAGTCTTTATACAAACAGACTTGCATTTGCAGCCAGCACCTTGGTAAAATAAACAACTGTAAGCATTTTTAGAGGAGGATAAATTAAATCTCATTTTAAAAGGCACATAGGGTAGTTTGTTATTTGAAATGATCACATGTTAAATCTTTTGTGAAATAACTTTTTTCCTGCTCATCTAGACCATTCATTTCTTGTTTTTTAAAAAAATTCTGTTTATATACACGTATGCACACACACACACTTATGTGTGTGTGTGTGTGTGCACGCGCTTGTGTGTGTATCTGGTTCAGTTTAATGCGGGGCGTCTGTAAAGTGCTATGGGTGATGAGCTTCTATTTAAAGGGTTTTTTTCCTTCTACTGATGATGGCAAGAGGGCAAGGAAAATGATTAACAGGTTAGAAGCAGACTGTGAGGAAAGACTAAAGGAATTACGGATATTTGCCTGGAGCCAGAAGGCTGATACGTAGTTAATTACAGTCTTCAAGTTAATGAAGCAATATTTTATGGGTGATAGTGAGCAACTGTGTTTTTTTTTATTCCAAGAACAAGAAGACCTTATGCTGCTACCAGACAGACTGGGTTTTAAGTAAGGATTTTGAATGTAGTTTGGGGATGGAGCAGATCAGCAGCTGGAAAGATCGGGGCACTGTGGTCTGGATTTTTAATAGTAAATAAGCACCTTCATGTGAGGCACCATCATACTCAACTATGGTCCCAGCCTGGTGGCCCAAAGCAAACACTAAGTATATTATAATCTCTGTGCTTTTTCCCCACTGTCTTATTCGTCAAATTTCCTCCTTCTTCCCATCTATTTGTCTAAACCTTCTTAGCTTTCAATTCCCTAGCTTATTATACAGTTTTCCTTCTCTACTCCAGAGCTTTTTCTCTCACCTCTTGGCTTTCACCACCTATTGTCTTCTTAGAGTGCCTTAGTTAGGATGAGCCAATCTTGGCAGCAGTAACACACAAACCTCCACATCTCAGGGGCTTAAAAGATAAAGGTTCTATTTTTATTTCATCCAAAGATTGCTGAGGATTGTGGACGCTCCAGTGCAGTCCTCTTTAAGCAATGACTCAGGAATTCTGGCCCTTTCCTTTGTGTGGCCCCACTATCTCAGGACTAAGAGAGATGTGGCAGGAAAGAGTCTGATGGATAGTCACATGCTCTCCTCCAAGCTGACCGCCAACCCCAAGCTCCTCCTACACAGAAATTCTGCAGCCGCTAGTGCCCTCCTCCAAGTTCCTCGGCTACCGCTCTAGTTGAAGCCCTCACTACCCCTGATCTTCTGTTTCTCAATATCTTCCTTACAGCCTTCTTAACCCTCAGTCTCCCCCGGCAACTATGCCTTAGAGTTGCTGCAGGTTGACCTTCCTTAGCCTATGGCTGTGATCACATCACTGTTCCCCTCGGGCTGTTTGGGCTTTCCATGCCTCACTCTTTTCTCTCCTGGGATAAAAGTTCCCTCAGAAACTCCTCAATCCTTAGAGTGCATTGAATTTCACCATCCGTGGCATGTCCAGGTAGCTCAGGATATCTGCAGGCTCCCATTGAATCACCTGTTTCAGTCTGGAATCTTGTACGCATGAGCCACCTACGTGCCTGTGCATGGAAATGGTACCATTCTCCAACACGCAGAGCAAATGCTGCCTCAGCCACGAAGGGGGTCTCTGATGCACCAGGAGCCTGCCTTACCTCTGATCTCCCACGACGCAGCGTTTAGCCCTCTGTTAGGGTATTTCCCATATTTTGTCTTATGACACAGCTTATTTGGAGTCTCCTTGCTAGACTGGAATCTTCTTGCAGCTCCAGGAAAACTTAGGCCATTATTGAGCCCTTATTCTGCACCAGGCACCTTCCCCTTGTCATCTGTTTAATCCTCACCCTGACCAGGTAGGTGTCATTATGCTCCTTTCACAGCTGAGCAAGACAAGATTAAGACGCCAAATGGCTCACCCTTTACATGATCTCAATAAATATCTGAGGAATTAATTAAATTGTGGTTCTTTCCAAAGACTCTGGACTGTTCATGCAGATATGCCTTCTCAAAGTTTCCCCAAGAACTCAAAGATAAAAATGTTTATTGTTAGGTTTTTAACCGACATTCATTAACAATGCTATATTATATACCCATTGAAAGGCCATCCTGAACCCTGTTCTCAAATATATCTCGATGCTTTTGAGGTGGAAAAGTTCTTAAAGAGAGGTCAACACAGTAATAGTGAACTGCTAGCAGAGAAGCAGTTGACTCAGGGTCGGTTAGAAAATACATACTGACCTCCTCCAAAAGAAGAAAGAGAAAAGTCAAGTGCAAATGCTTGTTCTTCTTTAGAAGAAGAAACCTATTCTGAGCTTGGGTGTGCTTGTGCTGGGATGAGGACACTTTGAGGATTCACCACCCTCTGGATCTTAAGGAAACAGCTGCCTTAGGGAAACGGGAAGATAGCTTTCACTCAACTCAACCACAAATATTACTGGCTTCCTTTGCAGAGAGTAAGAAGAGGAGGTGCTGCTGGGGGATGAGGGTGATGGACCCAGATGGACTCAGGCTGGATGGCATGGATGTGCCTTATCACTCTGCCCTTGAGAAACTCTGCACAATTTTTATTCATGCTGACAATACCAAATAGTTGCCTTGAGTCGCCGCTGGAAAAAGAAATACACTCGAAATATAAATCCATTTTGGCAACACTTACTTTTTTCTGAGAGTATCCAATTTGGAGATCTGAATAAGTTAATGATAAATGAGATCATTTTTCATTCATTTAATAAATATGAATTGATAATATAGAAACTGGCCATTGGGGATGTTGCAGTGAATATATAAAATCAGATGTGACTCAACACCTGTATTGAGGTAGAAGGAGGTTTATCTCTTGGGAAAAGGAGCTGGGTTAAGGTCTGGGTGTAAGCTTGAGGGGACATGTAGTGTCCTTGGGGGTCTACATCCTACTCTTTTCTGCAAATCATTAAAATTCAATTTCAAATTTTTTATCTTTAACAATATCCTGAGGTGCTGGTGAAGATGTCAATGGACATTTATCCTGAGTGGCTTCCACACTCTTTGAGACACAGCCTGCACCCTACCCACCATCAGTTTTGGCAGCTGTAAACCCAGATGGTGTCTGCCTTCCTGTATTAGACCTGTTGACCTCTCCAACTGATGTTAGGATGGGATCAAAGTATCAGTCCCTGAATAGATGGAATCATTATTTAAAGTAGCCAGGGATAAGAAAGCCTAGGGCAAAAGAGACCCATGTTTAAGAGAGACAAAATGGAGAAAATTAAATCTGCTTTCAAGCTCAAGGGCTGGGTTGAGGCAGGACATAAGTGATGAAATGGAGAAAGTCAGGAGGTAAAATGCTGGGTGCCTGAAGCACAGATAAATTGGTAATGACACCAAGGGGGCCAGAGAAAATTTCTGAGAACAGGGATGCAGGGCCAGAAGTTTTAAGCCCAAATGCATAGATGGATGGTTTCAGGTGACATCTTGGGGGTAAGGATGGACAAATGTATGTTTGGGTGTGACCTAGGGTCACAAGAGAAGGT
Source organism: Balaenoptera borealis (assembly GCF_965194805.1). Taxonomy (NCBI): domain Eukaryota; kingdom Metazoa; phylum Chordata; class Mammalia; order Artiodactyla; family Balaenopteridae; genus Balaenoptera; species Balaenoptera borealis. Next base: position 77,844,339 of record NC_138872.1, read on the forward strand.
GATAGCTAGAGAAAGAACATCAGATTGTTTCAAAGGGAATGAACTCTGGCATCACCTTGGAACTGAAAAGCTTTTCAAATCATTCCAATGGAATCATGCTCCATTCTGGGGGGAAAAAAATCAGTATTTGGTATTGCTTCAGAGAATTTGTATTTCTTCACATAACAAATCCTTTGAAGTTGCACTGAAGTTACACTTGAATGTACTGTATTTGCATCCCATTTATTAAGTCACATGGGTTGTTCTTCCTAACCTCTACATCACAGCACAAATCCTTTTCACGCTCCATTTCCTGTGCACTGCAACCTCCTATTTGGTAGATAATGTTCTTTTTTTCCATTATGATTACAAATGACTGGGAATAAATACACAAGCCTCAACCAGCCCCGTGTAATAACCTGCCTACCACCACAATGTGAGTTGCTGATGCCTTTTTGTTTATTCTTTTTCTCTACATAAGATGGTTACAAGTGAAAGATTTTTGCAAGGATAGAAGCTCTTTAGAAGATCAAGAGTGCATTAAGATATGGAATGTGACTTTAGACCTCTTGATGGTGACCTGGTTTGTTATTTACCTCAGCTTATTTCTCTCAAACTATCTGGGGTTTTTTTTCCTCCCAATTTTATTGTACCTAAAGTGTTTTTTTTTTTAACTTTTTATTAAAGTACAACAATTAGCAGAATGGATTTTTTCAAAATTTGCTACAGCAATATATTTGGTCCCAAATACTCTTTCAGAATTTTGCTGTTCCGCCTCTGGAAATAGAGTCTGTTTCTCCTCACCTTGAAACTGGATGAGGCTTTGTGGCTGCTTTGACAGGCAAAATGCATAGTGAGTGACACCACTCATCAAAGACTAGGGGATAAAAGGCAATATGGCTTCCACCTGACTCTATGCTCACCCTGGGAGTGTGGAGGAAGCCCAGGCCACATAGCGGGGGGGGGGGGGGGGGCCCACGTGGGTGTTCCAGCTGATCGTTCCAGCTAAGGTTTCACCTGACAGCTACCATCAATTTCAAGTCATGGGAGTGAGCAAGCCTTCAGGTGATCTCAGAACTCAGACTTCCAGCTTCCCCAGCTGACACCAAATGGGGCAAAGACGAGTTATCCCTGCCAAGCCCTGCCCGAATTGTAGATTCATGAAAAAAAAAAAAAATGTTATTGTAGGCTTTAAGCCTACCAAGTGTTGGAGTGATTTGTTACACAGTGCTGGATAATTGGAACAAACATACACAGAGAAGAAAGACACATGTTATCAGTATACAGATCGATGAATTTTCACAATCTGAACACAGCAATGTAACCACACCCAGATCCAGAAATATCTTCTCAGAAGCCCTCTTCACTCCTTCTGGTCACTGACTTCCAAGGATAACCACTCTCCTAACAGCCTGGATTAATTTTGCCTGATTTAGTATTGGTCAAACTTTTATCATGGCTTTTGTGACCCCATTAGAAGAAAAGACCCAGAACATAAAGCGAGATCCCAAGAACAAGGAACCCCAGCTGCAGGGAGGGTTCCCAGTTAAAAGAGGGCTGCTGGGTGTTATAGATTGAATTCTATCCCCTCAAAATCCATATGTTGAAGCCTAACCGCCAGTGTGACTGTACTTGGAGATAGGGCTTCAGAGGAGGTAGCTAAGATTAAATCATGTCCTAAGAGTGGCACCCTAATGCAACAGTTCTGGTACCCTTATAAGAAGAGAAAGAGATACCAGGAGCACATACACATAGGGAAAAGGCCATGTAAGGCCATCAATAAGGCAGGAAGAGAGACCCCACCAGAAACCAAACCTCCCTGCACCTTGATCTTAGACTTCTGGCCTGCAGAACTGTGATAAAATAAACGTCTACTGCTTGAGCCAACTAGTCTGTGGTATTCTGTTGTGGCAGCCTGAGCAGACGAATACACTGAACAATCAATGGAGCTGAACTTCACTCCAAGGAAAAGCTTGAATGAAAACAGAAAAATTGAGTCAGAAGTCTCCTCAAATCTGGTAGATGTAGATGAAGGCTATGATATAGAGTCAATGGTCAGTGGACATGTTTAGATTGCCTGCCCAGACCATGCCACTTTAGGGCTAATTGATGATTCACAGCCATTGATGATGGAGAAGGACTAAGTGTCCTTGGCAACAAGTGTTGACCACCCTCCCATGACCACGGTTGACTGGAAGAGGGGTGGGCAGCTGATCCAAGTTGAGCCAGTTGAATTTGCTCTCTCTCTCTTTAGCACAGAACCTATAAGCAAGCTAAACAGCAGTAGACACCTCCACAGTCATATAATCTCAGAAGTAGTAGCTGACTTGACTGGATCATATGCACGATGACAAATAAGCCTAAAAACATAAGCCAAAGAGAGAAGGGGAATGAGGTAGATACACAAAGAGAAGCCCATATCATAGCCTGAAATGGGGAGGGGGGAGAGAAAGGAGAGGCACAGAGACAAAGTCTGTGGATACTTCCTGCAAGGAGTACTGTGAGGTTCCCCTCTCTTCCTCTAATACATTTCTTTGTACTTGGGTCATTTTAAGTCATGCCAAAGGTGGGTAGTCAGGCACACACGTTGACAGAAGCAATTCCACACTCTAACTGCTTCGGATCTAAAACTGTCAATACGCCTGCTGCCATGTTGAGGGCTGGTTCTGGACATGGGAAGGGTTGATGTTGAAAAGTTAAAGATGCTGCTTTCCTCCAGGGATGGTCTGATGTAGATGGGGACCAGCATACAGGACAAGACCTCCACAAATTCTTTAACACCCCAGGAGTAGCCAGTGGCTCTCCACATTTTATGTATATCATTTAGCTTCGTGGAAATGCTTTGATATTATACTGACTATTCTGTCCTTTCGTTATTTGTTCATGGGTCTCTTTGCCCAGGTGACTGAGAATCTCCACAGAACAAGCAGTGTGCCCCTGCCCAACTCCATAGTCCATTGGGTTCAAGCCCAGGGTCAGTGCACAGAAAGTATTCAATGTCTGTAGAATAAATGCATAGTTGAGTGAAAGAGGTATGACTTCCCATCCTATTCTGTTACTAACTTACCTCTGTCGCCTTAGGCAAATTCATTAATCTCTCTGGGTAGTGGTTTTTTTCTGATAAAGAAAGTAATGAAATTGGGCTATCAAGTCTTTTAAGTCCCTTCAAGCTGGAAGTCTCGATACACTCTATTTATATTCTGGCAAAGCTACAAACTACTTATAGAAGAGAAACCAAAACCCTAGCGGCCATCATCTCAAAGTAGCATCTAAATGAGGCTGTGATCGGTCCATCTGTTTATCTTGGAGATCAGTCACGCTCCTGTTTCAGAGCACTGATCTTGATCTCTTCCCCTCTGAGGCTGCCCCGGGTCCCGTCCCAGCCTTGTCGTATGTAGCAGGCTGATGTTTGATCTTTGGTTCCCATTTGTTCCTGCTCTTATCACTCTTGGGAGACTGTGTGACCCTCTTCTAATGCTGTCAGAGGTCTCTAATGCCTACGTTTCAGCATATGTGTGTCATCTTGTAGACGTCGCTGAATGTTCATTTAGCATTGCTCAGGGACATCCCGGCCCTGGTGAAAGACAAATGCGCAGTGAACCGAAATTTCTCTCTCTTAACTGGTCTCAAAACAGAAACTTCAAATCACCTGCCCTTTTGGTTAAGGGATTCCTGAAGATAATTTCTTCACTTCCCTGGCCCCAGAACCAAGGACTGGATACAGTGGGAAGGGCACTGAACAAAGAGCAAGGGAACCTAGTCTAATCCAAGTTCTGCCACTTAAGTCAATATTAATACACTCAATATCATTAATTCTAGATCCTTCATTTAGATTTTCTTAGCTTACTTTACAGAGACTGTGTCTAAATGGTGCCTAAACTTGCCTAAAAGTGCCTAAACTGGGTAGACTCATGCAGTATCATGGTTTTCTATCAGAAGCTCTGAGTTGTTATATGTGATGAGACCCCATGTCTTCCATCCAGTGATTGTTTATGTCTAAACACCAATCTCTGGAACAGCTTTTCCAATTACCTACCCTACAGGCTCTTGAATGGCATGGGAAGGGGTGGGAAAGGGTTCTAACTGGTGGTTAGTGCTTAGAGGCCAAGATATAAAACATCATGCAATTTGTGAAATGGTCTTGTCCCAAGAAAAAATGTCTCCCCAGTTCTAATAATACCCCCATTGATTCAAGAGCTAGGGCAAGAACTAAAGAGGGCACTTAGCCTGATTTTAGTCAAGTGCTCAAGGAAGAAGGATTCAAGGAAGGCTGTACCCCCCTGGCACATCTTAGCAGGAAAGGACAAGGCAGAGTCTGGGGCTGAGACATTGTGTCCATAGCAGAGAGCCTGTGTCCATGGCATCCCTTGAAGTATCCTGGGTAAGAAGTCCAGGGTCTGAATGTTGGCTATCTCCATATCTCTTTCCATCAGAGAAGAAACTATTGTTTGAGCCACCATTGGGAAGCCCATTGATAATTCTCATACTGTTTACCAAAAATTGATTGCGCATTAATAAAGGCACTTTTTAGAAGGAGAGGTCAAAGCTTTCATCAGATTTTCAAAGTGATCCCCCCAATGTCAAGAACTACTACATGGCCTATCAATGAAAGCAAAGTAGTCAGTTCATTAACTTTTGATGGGCTCTTCCTTGCTCACACTCTCACCCAAACCTTTATTTTTTCCTTTATTTTGCTTTGAAGAACGCCATAATCCTAATGCAGTGTCTCTCCACCCCCTGATGTTTTGAAATATCTGATTTCTGCTTTTCTTTGTTTATGTACCTCCCTCCTACTCCCAGGCGCATCTATTTGCCCAGCGATGTGGGCTGTGCTTGTCAATAATGGCACTTAGAGTTCAGAGTAATGATCTCAGCATGCCGTTTCCATCTGTTATTTCCATACACCTGACATCTTCATAGTAGCTTTTCAGGGAATAACAAGACCCTCCTTTACAAACCATCCTTCTCTCTCTAAACACTTAATGTCGAAATTGTCTGGGCTGCTCTTTATGGAGTTCCTGAAGCATCATGACTGAAGCTATCATTCTGACTCTTTGTAATAATCACAGCTCAATTTTCCAGCCGAGACTGGTCTCTAGCGGGACTTCGGTCAAGACCGTATATTCACAGACCTCCCTGTCATTTCCTCCCTTAGATTCCGGCTCTGGTTGGAGCAGTTGATTCCCCTCATTAGCAATGTCACTTCCACCGTCTCACATAGTACATCATCCTCACATGAGCTCAGGGCTGCCCTTCCAAGAGCATCCCCAGCTTCTCAAGAGTGGGAAGAGCTGGACGGTGGTGGCATGGGGTTGCTAGGTTTCTGTTCAGTTGAAATTTGAGCCAACACAGCCTTGACACCTGCAGGCACCCACTCAGCAATGCAAACCCAGAGAAGAAGGAGAGGACCTCAAGACAGAGCAGCTACGAACAGAGGGAATTCGCCTGGGTTGTTGGCTTGGATTCTGGAGAGCTGACAGTGTCGGGCTGGAATCTGGAGTCTACAACATAATCAATAACTGTGCTAATCTAACGTTTATTAAGCCTGTTCTGTATGTCAGATACTGTGGTAGGTACTTTATGTGAATTAAGCCATTTAGTCCCCATCACAATTTTATAAAGTAGCTACTATAATTTCCCCCATTTTACAGTAAACTGGGGCAGAGAGCTGGATTCAGGTATAATTCAGCTGGGATGGGTATCTAAGGGGCACTGATCAAGTGAGTGGGGGCTGGCAAAGGAGTTTTAAGACACTGACGATACTAAAAGTTGTAAAGACTTGGGACTCAAGCTTTGAAGCCACATGCCCAGCAGCGACTGGGGGTGGGGGGGCGGGTAAAAAGATTTAAACCTCTGGAATGAATGGAGACAAAAGAGCCAGGTAGTGATCTGGGCTCCAAGCAAACAGATTTGAGCCAAAACTAGTATCCGAGAGGGAACGGATGAGGCTCAGGTCCAGCCAGGGGGCCTGGAGCAGCATGGTGGGAGTGGGGGCACTGCAGCTCTGGGAGCCTGGGGGTGGCTGGTCCCAAGCCCAGGAGAGACACGCATGGGTTTGGGAGCCCTAGGAGCCCGAGATCCAACCAAGGGCCTCAGAGCCATTCTGCCTGTTTAGGAACCCGTGGCCTTTGGGACACTGAGCACCCACAGGGCAGGATGTCCCTACCTGGGACCCAGCGCTGACAAGAGCTGTGGCATGAGCCAATCACTGCCTCTGCCTTTGATGCTGCAAATCAACGAGAACCGCTTCAGGAGGGTGGTGGTCTGAGGGCCACGGGTCTCTGGAGCTCTGGCTGCCCTGCCAGCTCTGTCCAGGTGCTTTGCAGAGGCCGGTTTCTCCTACAAACCCAGTGATTACGGTCCCAGGCCTTGCCTTCAGCTGCTTGACAACTAATTCCCTTAGCTGCCTGAGGGTCTAAGATGGGTCCTATTCCAGGGGGTGGTGCTTCTTAACAAGGGGCCCTCGGACACTGAGAAGCCTTTAAGGGCCGAAAGAACGGCTCTTTAGTGGGGAAATTCCAGTCAGGGAGCAGGGTGCCATGATGAGGAAATGTCCCAGAGGATCACCGCTGGGTCGGGCACAAGACTGCTTTCCGGGGGGAGACCTGAGCTGAATTTTCTGAAAGTGTCAACGTGCCCACTTAAGGCCTTGCTGACACATGGTTGGAAGTGAGACCAACCAGAGGAAAGTGGAGAGTAGCATCACAAGGCAGACGTGGTCCTTCACAACCTGGGAGGAAATCAAGCTACAGCCCACTGCCCGTGGGTGCTCTAAAACTCTAGAGCCTTGTGACTTCCCTGGGTGTGTTGTTTATGCCTCCTCTGAGGCTCACAGTGATTGGCTGCAAAGCCATCCAATCAGGAAGAGCCTGTGGCTTGTTCTCAGGGCCAGCAAGGAGGGCAGGCTGGAGGAGCTGAATTCCCCTCTGCATCCATGCTTGGGAAACAGGGAGCATCAAGAGGTGACCATACGGGTACCAGGGCTCCCCCTTAATATTTGCAGCCCCCCTAGTACTTCAAGGTCACCTCATGATGGCAAAGAACAGCCCTGCTGGCACAGTCTCAGGCATCATTCTTATTACTCTGGTGCTATTTGGAAGTGCGGGGACAGACAATGCAACATCTTCAGCCTGAATCAGATCAGAGGAGGAAGTGTTCACCAAGATTCTACAGATAAAGCTTGTGGTGGTTTAAAAATATGTTTTCAAAGCCTTTGATGTGCCTCTAACGTCTCTCCCCTGAACACAGGCTGTGTATGTCTAACACATAAAATGCAGCAGAGCTAATACCATGTGACCTCCCAGGCTAGATTCAAAAAGCCAATATAGTTTCCACCTGACTCTCCTTCTCTCAGGACATTTATTGCTGAAACCAAGCCACCATGTTTTGAGGAAGCCTTTATCTAGAGGCCGTGTATGGGTGCCCAGCCCACAGCCCAGGGAAGGTCCCAGACGACATCACCATCAGCCGTCAGCAGGTGAGTGAGCAAGCGTTCTGGGGATCCCAACCCTCAACCTTGCAGCCACCGGAGGAAGACACCAAGTGGAACAGAAATGAGCTATCCCTGCCAAGCCTTTGCATGCATAGTAGATTCATGAGCAAAACACATGTTGTTGTTGTTTTAGCCACTAAAGGTTGTGATGGTTGGTTACAATAGACAACTGGAAAAAAAGTCCTATCCCTGTGCTGTACCTACGTCACCATAGAAACCCCGCCCTGTAATAAAGAACGATATTAGCAAGTGAAGCAGAATATAGTGGCAGGAGATGCCTTGATGTTTCTCTCCAAGGGTCTCATCCTGCATTCTGATCTCCTTCCAGAGGACTTTGGTATCTTATAATCTACGACATGAGTTACCAAGCTCTAAATAATTGCATTATCTTAAAATTATTTGTGATCTCCCTTAATGAATAGCATCTACATGTCCAAATAAAATGAGCAACTAAGTTACACAAATTTTATCAAGTAGGGAAAGTGGTCATTTATTTTCTAGGTCCTAATTATAAGGTGCTGAAAAATGCAAAGGCAAATAAACAAGCAAACTTCCTGGAAATCGAGACTATCTCCAGATCATCTTCTCTTTAAGTGAGGAAAAATCAGGGCATAAGGGTTAGTATACTCTACGAAAAGGACTTTAGCTTAGCTGTAGAGAAGGTGAGATGCACTTCTAGGAAAGAAGAAAAGGAGAGACAGAAGGACGAGCCAGGGCAACCTTTTAAATCCCCTGCTTCTTAACAATTGGAATTAACCCTCTTCTGACTGTAAGGCTTCCCAGAGATAGAATAAGAGGGGAAGGCAGGCTGCCAGTTTATAGGCAGGAAAGAAGGAAGGGGAACCCAAACAGGGGTCTTAGGTATTCAAAAGCCTTCAGAGGGCTCCTGAGAGAAGGTCGTAAGGAGGAGAAGCGTTTTTGGAGCCGTTCAAATCCCTCCCTTTGTGGGCTCATCCTAAAGCCTAAAAGAAGTAGGCAACCCACCACACACACACAACATAAACATTCAGAGCATGTAATTCTCAGTTGTGCCTCCCTGCCCATTAGTGATTCTTCTGTGATACCCTTCCCCTCCTCCAAACCCTGAAAGTGTTCCCCTTCACCTTTTGGAGTAATCAGCACGTTGCTTGCAAGCTTGTATTGGCCAGACTGGGGGCTCCTCCAAAGTGGAGGGGATGTGCTATTTGTCTCATGCCTCCTGCAGCTCACATGGATCGCAGCACCGAGGAGACAGGTGTGACGGTTAATTTTATGCAATTTTATGCATCAGCTTGGCTGGGTCTCAGGATGCCCCGACATTTGGTCAAGAATTATTCTGGGTGTGTCTGTGAGGGTGTTTCTGGAAGAGATTAACACTTGAGTCAGGGGATTTTGAGTAAAGCAGATGGCCCTGCCCAGTGTGGGTGGGCCTCATCCAATCATTTGAGGGCCTGAACAGAACAAAAAGGCTGACACCCCCTACCCCTGGCCTCCACAAATAAGAGGGAACTAGTCCTGCCTGACTGCCTCAAGACGTTGGTTCTTTCTGCGTCTTTCTGGGCAGATCCTGGCCTCAAGATCAGGGCAGACTGGAACTACACTATCGGCTCTCCTGGGTCTCCAGTCAACCAACTGCAGACCTTGGGACCTGTCAGCCTCCATAATTGTGTGAGCCCGTTCTTTATAATAAACTTATCTATCTATCTGTCTATCTATCTGTCTGTCTGTCTATCTATCTATCTATCTATCTATCTATCTATCTATCTATCTTATTTATCTACACATCCATCCATCCATCCTATTGGTTCTGTTTCTCTGGAGAACCCTGACTAATACAACAGGAAACCAAAGTTTGCTAAAAAATGAAGGAATGAATGAATGAACACAAATCAAACCTTCAATCATGTACAGATATAAGGACAGTGAGTGTGACTCTAGTTTCATCTTTAAATCTCATAGAAATGGAATACAATTGGAAAGTGAGTTTAAGGCTTGAGTTGAGTTGGGATACAGTTCAGTAAGGAACATTCAGAGAGGAAGAAACAAGAAATTAGGAAAACTGGAATTCAGTTATCCTGTACTATTGGATTTAATACTCTGGGCAGGTTCATACTCGATGCTGAAACCCAGAGGTTTTGAGAAAGTTCAGAATGAGAACAACAGTGCAACATACTCAGGCAAACACAGCACATACAAGATGCATTTACAAAAGGCATGGGATAGAGCTGTGTGCCTGGATATAGTTCTGTCTTTGTGTGTTTCCGAGACTCAAAGAGGCAACTGAGAAGGACTCCCTCCTTGACCAAACTTTAGTCAAACTCCTCTGAGCTCTCTTCTCATTCTTGGCCTACCTTCCTTGGCCTGCTGAGCCCAGTTCAGCAAGAATCCTGCTAAAACAGTTTAGCCAGAATCCCCCCATTCTTATTACTAAGTTTCCTCTTAGTAATTCTCCATCCACTGCTTCTGGCACCTGCCTGTTGTCTGTAAGTCCCCAGCTGCCCTTGTTGCATTTGGCATTGAGTTCAATCTCTCTCCGCTATTGCAATAGTCTCGGATGAAGTCTTCCTTGACTATTGAACTCTGTCTGGGACAACTTGTCTTTGATGCAGCGCCAAAAACTGGGCAAAACATTAGCCGGTCCATCTCCTCCAACGACTCACCAGCGCAAGAGAGTGCCTGCCTTTAGCTGACGCTGTGGTATGGCTTTAGATCAGGATGGCATCTCAGCTAAGAGCGCAAGCCTAGGACACCTACAAATGGGCATCTGATTTCCTCCTTGCTAAGGTTTGAATGTTGTGTCCCCCCCCCAAAATTCGTATGTTGAAATCCTAACTCCCATTGTGAAGGAGGTGAGGCCTTTGTGAGGTGATTAGGTCATGAGGGCTGACTCCTCATAACTGGGATTAGTCCCCTTTAAGAAGAGACCCCTTGACTCTTCTGCTGATGAGAATGTAGCCCTCTATGAATCAGGAAATGGGTTCTCACCAGTCACCAAATCTGCCAGCACCCTGATCTTGGACTCCTAGCCTCCAGAACTGTGACAAAATAAAATTTCTGTTGTTTATAAATCACCCAGCCTATGGTATTTTGTTAGGGCAGCCTGACCGGACTAAGATACTATGGTATGTTACTTATCTCTCTGGGTTCCTGTTTTCTCACCTATAAAATAGGGACAATAATAGTATCTCCATAGGGGTTTTATGAGGGAAAAAATGAGTTAACATTTGTAAATGGCTTAGAGTATTGTTTTGCACATATCAGAGCTATATTTTTTTAAAAATTAGTCATCTCTTAGCACGGATCGTTTCCAAAAACTTAGATGGGAGATGGGAGAAGGGGCAGATTTTATTTCTCTGTGTTATTTCATTGTTATAATGAGTGTGTATTATGATTAGGAGGAAGGAAGGAAGGAAGGAAGGGAGGGAGGGAGGGAGGGAGGGAAGGAAGGAGGGAGGGGGGAGGGGGGAGGGAGGACAAAACACGATCTGACCTTCAATCCTAAGCCACTCTATAGAGACAAATCACTTTCCCCCTGCCCTTTTGACCAGAGAGGAAGTCAGTCCCATCTGAATGGAAGTTCCAGCCCCTAACTGAATTTGGTGAGTGTCTGAATGATCATGCCTAGTCTTAATCTCTCATAAATCAAAGCCTGGGAATGATTCTAACTGTGCATAAACAGAAAATATGAAAATTAATGCTTGCAGGAACCTTATTTAATTTTGCTGTAAACTGATTTCCGTGACATTTATGCTGTTTGTTTTGTGCAGTTGTGTGTGGGGTTTTTTTCCCCCTCTTATATTTTGTTTTCTGTTTTCTTTTTCCTCTGGCTCAGTTTCAGAGAGGCTAGTAATCTGCACATTCATCTCTAAAATGACCTTCCTTTCTTGAAATGCATGTCCTTCTGTTTGTAATAAAAGGTCGTAAACTTGTCGGGCCCATCAAAGCCATTACTATGGCAATACACTACAGGATTGTGATTATTAACCTCTGGATAAACAGGCAGGCAGGGAAGATGGATGGAGAAGGATAAGGCTTGTGTTTATACACATTTATCTTTGGTAATTAGCCATCTGGGGGAAACTGCAAATACAGGCAACAGAAATTGATTTATCTTCAAATAATAAGTTTTGCTTTACAACAAGGTCTAAAAGTGGATCCTCTCAAGTGCTAATTTTGCATGTCACTTGCATGCTTTAAGGATGAAAGTAGTAATTACCAGGCCTTTCATATGCAAAAGCAAGGTGGTGAGGAGCAGGCTGGCTTCAACCACAAGAGAAAAAGATGTGTTTCTCGGCCTTCTTAGGTCCGAGAGGCTGTATCTCCCTGGAGGTCCAGGGCCACCTGTGCAGAATCAGCTGCGGACCTGTGGTCTTGAGAGTGAGTATCTCTGGTTCCAGGAAGTCTCCTGTGGGCTTGGAGCAAACTTTCTCCATGGATGCTAAGGTTCACAGCCAGGAAAGGAGCCCCCTCAACCCTTGACCTGCATGGACAAGTGAAGCAGGGTTCTTTGGCAGACCCATGTGGGGATGGAGGGATCGAGATACGGTGTGTCTCATTTCTATCACGGACTCCATACCTAAGGGCTCACTAGCTGCATTTGCACCCTGGCCAAAAGTCCTGTTCCAGGAGGTAACAGCCCAAAGCAATGAGGAATTTGTCCAGTGATTTTACTTTTCCTTTATAGTTAACCCTCAGGTAAGTGCCTGTTTTTAATTAGCTGTGGTTCAAAACCATCCATCCAGACTCACACGTGGCACCCTCTGAATTTATTCAAAGACAAAGGAAAACAGAGTGGAACACTCTGGAGAGGCCCCGTCGACACCCATCTGCTGCAGCTGCGTGTTCTCCCATTAAACCATTCTCATAAATAGCACTGGATCCCACAGTCTTTTGCCAAATGTTTTTTGGACTGTTTTTATTAATAACAAATTGGAATTTGTTGCCGCCTGAAACAGGCCCCAAGCGTGGCCGCCTGTGAACACATCTGGCAGGAGGTGGAGCCGCCCTGCACCTAATACCTGTCCGCATGCTACGTGGGATGCAGGGCCCGGTCCAGACCACCCACCCCAGGGATGCCTTCCGTGACCAACGGAGCCCACCCAAGCGGCAGCACAGCTGATGGTAAACGGGAGGGCTCTACACCTGGGAGCCAGGTCAAATCCGACCCCTGCCACCGGGTCTTGTTTTGCTAACGTAAAATGGAGATGTTGACGGTTCCTACCCCAGAGGGCTAGTATAGGTAGTGCAGCTAGATTACGAGCAGGATAATCAGAAAGAATTGAACATGAGGGGTTCACTAGGCAACTAAAATGGCGCGGAGAATACTGCAGGCGTGGCAATGCAAATAAATAAATATTGCCGCCACCTCAGGCTGGGAACGCAAGGAAGAGGTTGGAATTATTCAAACTTAGAGGCTTGGGGGAGGGGCACTGTGGAGGTGAACCCCAGACCCCTGAGGAAGCACGCTACTCAGCCAGGGCGGTATTTTGGTGGGGTGGAGAGATGGGGGTAAGGAAGCTAGCTCCACAAGTGCTGGGAAAACTGCAAACTGGATTCAGTTGCTGCTTCAGAAAAGCACTGCTGCTTCCAGAGTGAAGAAGCACTCCTGGGATAACCCTCACAGAAACAGGAAGAAAGGAAGCCAAGGGACCACCAATGCGCAGTGGCCGGCCCCTCCTTCCACCTCCAGCCTCACATCCCACCTCCCCAGCTCCTCATGGGCAGCACTTAGCAGGGAGCCAGTGGAGGAGCCGAAGTGTGGCTTGCAGTGTCCTAGCCCATGCATCACAGAGCAGAGATTAGAGGGGAGGGTGTGGAGCTGAGAGAAAACAGCTTAACAGCTGGCACACCCGGAGAGGGGGCAGTTCCCAGCCCTGACAGCTGTCTTACAGAGGGGCTCTTCAAAGTTCCTTGGGATGAGAAAACCAGCAAGTGTGGGCATGTCATCTACCTTTAGGGAACACCAGTGGTGAAAACCAGAGATGCTGAACTTTGCCAAGTTGAAGAGATAAGCAGAGAACTAGAAAAAAGAGAGAAAGACAAAAGGATGCAAAGCTGGACTTGAACCAGAGCAAAGCACAAAAATGCAAGACCATGGCCATGAACTGATGGGGCGGATGCCTGCTCCTGGTGAATGGACAGGTAAACTGACTTAGGGCAGAGGGTCAGAACAGACACCTTTGACTAAGGCCTCAGACCATATCCATTCTGACCCCCAGTTCCTTCCTTTGTCAAATGAAGACCTTAGCATTTGACAAAGTCAAATGAGTCCTTTTTAGCAGTGATATTCTTTAACTCTATTTCTTTGTCCTTCAACACTGCGCTAGAAAATAACTGGCAGGTCTCTATATTTCTCTGAAGTTTCAGTGCTCTCTTCTGGGAATATTCAATGAATATTCCTTCCAGAATATGTAATGAAACTTCTCTATAGAGAGAGACCAAGAACAGGAGGGCTCTCTCTTAGCAATGCCTGGACATGATATCAAAAGGTACAAAGAAAATACGGAAATGAAGTGGATTCCTTGACATGACAGTTTGGAGGCACTGTAGTAAAAGTAGTTTTACTTTTGAAGTAAAACTACTTGACCTTTAGGGGAAGGAGGCAATCTGGGTACAAAAAGGGGAATTCACATTGCTTCATTTAATTATTTTACCATAAATCCAATAAAGCAGCATTTGCAAAAATACTTCCAGTGTGCTAGGCAGGTGATGGGGTCAAGGAAGTTTCAGGCACAATTTCTGACCTTAAGGGCATTATTATCCAGCTCATTTGCTCACTTAGCAAATGTCTGTTGAGTACCTGCTCTACTTAGGAGCTGAGTTAGGTGCGGAGGACACAGTGGCAAGCAGGACTGACAGCGTTCTGTCCTCCTGGAGCTTATGACTAGTAAGAAAGACATGGGGAATATTCTCCAAGTAGATAATATACAAAGAAAGCAATCAATAATGGGAAATTCTGATAAGTGATAATTAAAAAAAAAATAAACAGAGGGCTAAGAGAAAATACTGAGGAAGGGTGAGGGTGGAAGACTGCTTTAGGTAAAGCCAATAGGGAAGGTCTGGAGACCTGCCAGGTGGAAGGCAGGGAGGAGAGAGGGGAGATTGTTCCAGACAGAGCGAGCAACGTATACAAGAGCCCAGAAGGTAGACAAAGCTGGCCTGTTTGAGGACCTAAAGGAGGCTGGTATAGGCAGGGCATCATGGGCAAGAGAAGAGGAAATGAGGTGAAGCTGGAGAGGAAGGCAAGGCTTCAATCAATCTGCTCTGCTTTGTATATTAAGGAGATTACCCTCAGGATGCTGGAGGAGACCAGATGGTAGAGGCAGGCAGATCAGCAGGGGGACCGGGCCATAAATGAGATTTGAGTGGCTTGGATTACAGTGGAGTTGGAAAGAAATTGATGAATTCATCTATTTTGAAACAACTGAACTTGCCCCTGGGAAGGGCAGGAAAAGAGAGAAATTGAAGTAAATTCTAGGTTTCTTGGAGGACAAGGTTCAGGAAGAGGCTATGCATACATAAGGTAATTATCAAGAGATTTATATGAAAGTCCAAGACAACAAGGCGGATATTGCAGGAAGATGGTGGATAATTGATTCCCACCTGCATAGTGACGTAGTAAGTGCTAAGTTACTAAACACTGGGGTTTCCAAGGATGTTTCATGGGAAATAGGTTTAAGACGTGGATGAAGAGGGAGGAAGTATAAAGCGAAACAGAGGGGATGGTGGGTGAACACATTTGCCAAGAATGCAGCGTGGAAGCAGGAGGGGATGGGGAAGGCCAATGGAGATGATGTCCAATGTCATTCCGACTCAGAGAAAGTTAGCTGCTTCTACTCAATGCCATCCAAACACCAGTCCTGGGGCCGCTCACAGCTGCCCCATCAACACAGTCTACTTGGGGGCTTATGTGTGTCCTGGGTTGTTATAGAGCATGTCATCCACATTAGGCCATACAGCTGGGCTGAGCAATGTCCAGAGGCACAAAGAGGCATCATTCCTGCTGGACAATCTGTGAGCAATGTGCGGGTGTCGATGGATTGTCTTATTAAGGGGCAACGAGAAGGGCAGCTAATGTAGCTTTTCCGTGTAGTCAATGATTAGAGCTCAGTTAAGTGAATGGCATTGGCTGGGCTCCTACGGGCTCCCCGATGCTCAGGACAGCTGCTCCTTCCTCAGAGGTTGTGCCGTTTCTTTCATGTGTCTTCTCTCTATGTGGTTGTGAGAAGTCCGGGAGTTGGGCATCAGCTAATTATTCCACATCCTCTCCACCCTCTAAGACAAAGCTCAGCCAGTCAAATCCTACTCATCACCTGTTTTTGTACAGCTCAGAACCTAAGAATATTTTTTATATATTTAAATGGTTGAAAAAACCCAAAGAAGAATAATCTTTTGTGACACATAAAAAGTACGTGAAATTCAAATTTCACTGTCTATAAAGTTTTGTTGGAATATGGTCACTCATTCATTTATGCATTGTCATGTCTGTTTTCACATTACCCTGATATAGTGGAGTACTTGCAGCAAAGACCACATCGCCCACAAAGCCTAACATAGTTACTGTCTAGCCCTTTACAGAAAAAGTTTGCTGAACCCTGTTCTAAGGCAATGGACGCTCTTACAGAATAAGAGGAAGGTACGGAAGTAAAGGAGAAAGTATATCAACTGATATTCAAAATATTTTCTTCATCCATGCGGAAGGCCTTGAAAACCATGCTAAGGAATTTGGATTTGACGTTATAGTCACTAAGGAACTAGACAACATTTTGAGCTTTGAGTGGCGTGGCAAAATGGTACTTTAAATATGCTGACTTGGGTTTATGCACAATTTATTTGACATGGTTACAGGAGAAAAAAAGCTTTTTAAAGTCATCTACTAGAAACATACATTTGAGATAATAATACGTGTTGAAAAGAAATATACAGACTAGTGATTATCACTAGGAAGATCAAAAAATTAACTGGGAAGGGGCACAGGGGGACATTCTGGGTGTTGGAAGTACCCTAAATCTGGGTTTGAATGGTGATTATGCCAGTGTCATTACAGATTAAAGATGGCCACTAATTCTTTGCTCTTCCTCCCACTGAAAGGCTGGCCTTGGTGACTTGTTTGCACAAGAGGATTTGATAAAATTGACATTCCAGGACATTTTTAGACCTGGCAACTTCCATCTCAGTCTCATGGAATGTTCATGCTGGAGAAAACCAATGCCAAAAGAAGTCTGACTATCTGAGACTGCCATGATGTGAGGAAGCCCAAGCTAGCCACCTGGAAAACTCAAAAGGAGAGAGAGATACCTGGTGGTTCTGACAGTCCAACCCAGGCACAAGCTACGTAAACAAAGAAGCCTTTGGAGGACTCCAGCCCTCACCACTACCAGGTGGCTGCATCCATTCAAGCCACTGGGGGTTTTAAGGTGTTCTGGTTATCTCTTTCTGAGTAACAAAGGTGGTTTGCTACTCAGAAAGAGATAACCAGAACATATATATATATATATATATATATATATATATATATATATATATATATATATGCATATTAGGCACTTTATGTCATAACTCAATTAAAAATAAGTAGATTGTACAAATTCAAATGCAAAGATATTCAAGTCCTAGTGTTCTTCAGTTTGTTGTAACCAGGAACTAACTGCATGATTAGCAATAGGTATAAATTTTTCTATCAGAAGAAGATAAATGATCAGGAACTGTGTGCACAGGACACCTATGCACAAAGCATGTGTATAGCATGTGATTTTCACGACAGACCCATAAAATAAGTATTATTACTTTCTTGTGCCAAATAAAAGATTTGCCCAAGGCCACATATCTAGGGAGTGAGAGAATTCAAATATGAACCTAAGTTGATTGACTCAAAAGTCCTTGCTCTTTCCATGGTACTAGGTAGACCCTTGGGAATTTGCTGAAGGTTATAGCAAGTTTTTATAATTTCAAATAGGTCTTACTTATAATCAAGCCAATGACCAATATGAACCAGTATGAGCACAGAGACCCAATCTAGACCCGTTTATGAGACAGTTTGAACTCAAGAAATTACAAGAAGAAAATGACTTTGTTCTCTTCTCTAACCATTATTTTTGTACCTAATAATCATTGATCCTCCTTTCTACAATGACTTTCAATATGTCAGTCCGATTCTATTACTTTCTAGACATCTTCAGGCATGTAAAGTCAGTTGAGTCTTATTTAAAACTTCAATCTTGTCTCCAGTTCAAAACTTCTCACCTTCCCCCATTAGAGTCAGTAAAAATTGGAGGCAGCAGGTTAGAGACAGAGGAAATAAGCCAGGACCAGGGGGACCAGGATAGGATTGAGGTCTGGGTCGGGAACAGGTACCTGAGACGTGGAACAGGTTGGGCAATAAGGCCAAATGCTGCTCCTCAGGGTAAGCGGGAGGTGGCAAGAATCTGCATTATGAGGCACATTCAGGTCCTGCAAGTAAGTTTTCCAAGTCCCCCAAAGCCAGGTACAGATGGAGAAGGGTAAAGCAGACACTAATTCTGGAATGCAGAGAAACTACCTGCAAGGTCCGAACCTCAAGCACAGGGTCCCTGTGATGCCCATTCAACTTTGAATGCATGTGTCTCTCTCTTAGCTCCTGATCAGCCTCCTGGCTGCCCCTATTTGCTCACGACAATCCTGGAGTCTAGACAACCAGGAGGATGGAATGGATGTGAAATACCTCTTTCTTTGGGGGAACAGAGCAGAAATCAAGGCACTCAGGTGCCAGGGGCTGCCTGGGTTCTGCGTGTGAACACAGTTGGGCTAATGGCCCAACCTCCAGCTGGACCACTTGTCCATCCTTTTCTTCTTCTTTATGTTGCCGTCGCTTGGTCCACATCTGTCCATGACCTCCTTCCAGGGTTTCCCTGCTTATACTCAGGGCTTGGCTTGATTCTTACAACTACCCTGGACTGAAGCTCCACCTCCAGCCCAAGTCTCCTTCACTCAGATGGCCCATTAAAATATCAGGTGTTTTGAGCCCTGTGTTATTAAAAAAACAAACAAACAAACAAACAAAAATCAAGAAAGCAAGAAGAGAGAAAGAAACAGAAGAGGGAGAGAGAGGAAGGAAGGGGGGGATGGAAGGAAGGAAGGAAGGGAAGAAAGAGAAAAAGAAAGAAAAAGAGAAAGGAAGGAAGGAAGGGAGGGAGGGAGAAAGGAAGGGAAAAAGAAAGAAAGTTGAGTCATGATTGGCAAACTCCACTGAAGAATGTAGGGGAAATCTGTACCAAATTTAGGAAGATTTATATTCAAAATGTTTTTTTTTTTAATTCAGACTTTAATTATCTAATTCAGTCATGTGGAATACCTCTTTCCATGGCCAGTTGGAATAAATGAGGTGTCTCTGTCTCTCACTGGAAAAAAATGTACACAGATGCCAAGTATTTGAATAAATTGTAAAGTTGTTGGCTTTGTCCACATAGAGTACTTTTTTTCCCTAGGCATTTCTGCTGAGTTTATCCCAAGTGTAAAGAATGACTTAATTTGCAACTAAAAAATGTAAAAAAAATTTTGTCAAAAAGCCCACTCTATGTAGCAAAAATCACATCCTATTAGGGATAATAATATACCCCCCTCTAATTGCTGTCAAATACTTATTAACCAGACTTTTTCTTTAAGGGCTATTCTTGGGTACAATTCTGTCCAATTATTTTGAGAAGAGTATTAAATTTGCCTGATTCTCACTATTTTTTCACTGAGTGGAGATTAGAAACTGTATTGGGAAATAATATTGATTTACCCAAATGGATTTGTTTTGCAAGGTAAAAAGAATCCTGTGGTATTGCTGTGTAAATATGGATGAGCAATTGACCATGTAATTAACAATCCACCCTTTTTACTGTATCCAGTTTGTTACTTAGTGCATCTTCCGGTATAGCCTCATTACAATTCGGTACATTGTATGATAGGCAAGGAATTCTCAGGAAGTTCGTTTTGCCTTTCCTTCGACATCAGAAAGTCATTAGGAAATGAATATAGTGGAAGAGGGTGCTCCATATCCCAGGGGGCCCAGGGGGCCTTATCGCTGTGCCATCTCTCAGGCCATGTGGCTGCTCCCTCCTCTCCCAGGCATTTCTGTGACTTCTATCTAATCTTTTCTTGTTTCATTGTGCGCCCAACTACCTCCTCTCTGCAGATTTACGGCACCAGTTATGGACCAGTAACACCCTCTAGGCCCAGCATGTGGGAGACACAACAAGGGCTTTGAAGTCAGATCTGCATTTGAATCTTATATTACTATATTCTAGCTATGTGACCTTGGGCAAATGTAAGTGTCCCCCAAAGCAGGAAACTAGTTTCCCTAGTAGATTTATGGCCCCTAATCCTGCTGATGAGGTCCGTTTGTCCCTTTATCAATGATGTTAACTTCGAGCATTTGGTTTAAGGTGATGCCCGTGATCTCCACTTCCTGTAAAGTTAAACATTTTTCCTGTTTAATTAATACATAATTCGTAAAGGGATACTTTGAAACTATGCAAATATCTCGTTCCTCATCATACTTTCAGCTTACTTTTAGCATCCATTGTTAATTCTTAACTAAATCAGTTATTATTCTGATGATTTTCTACTTTGTTCCTTCTACATGTCAGTTGGTTTTCTACTGTAAGAAAGAGCTTTATCTTCTTGATTATTTGTGTGTTTGTTTATTATCATTAGGGATTCCTGAATTCTGATTCTACTCAATTGGATATTCAGATGGTCCCAGATTTAGCCAGTGGAAATTCCTTCAGGCTGACACCTGTGTTCTTTTATGTGTCCCCAGAACTTTCTTATTCTCTTGCACGATAAGATGTTGTGAGTTCCCCTCGTGCTTTCCTTGGCCCAGCCCTGGAATCAGACGCCTCCCCCCACAGTTTAGCTGTATCAATATTACAACCTTGCACTTCCCTCCTAGGAACTCACCTTGTCCCTAGACCCCATGCTGTCCCTGACATGCTCCTCTCCAAAAGGCAGTTTAACTCCCTGGTGTTGTTGAAGGTGACAGCAATGGCATTTTTGAAGCACTGAGACCCAGCCTCCATCTTAAAGGGCCTTTGACAATTTCAGTACATGCTCCATAATAAGGAATGCCTTGAAGTCCAACCCCAAGACATGCTTGGTCATCGATTTAAATGAGCTTCTCTTCTCATAATCAATCCAGACATTTACAAACCTGAGATTTTCTTAAAACTTTTAGAGTTTATTCACTATACAAGATATTCGCTAATATAGAGGGAGGGAGTTACCCAATCTTGATAAATGTGCCAGATACGGCATGTAGGTCAATGAGGACGCTCCCTCTTTGTCATTTGCACTCTGATGCTACATTAGGATAAGCTAAAAATTTGGCAAGATCCAGTTTTCCTGCATATTTACCATCCCATGTACTCCTAACCCTTTGGCCTAACAGAAGATCAAGTGTAAAAAGCTTCATTTGAACGGCTGCCATCAGAAACTCCTATACCTACTTTAAGTGACAGGCTGAACCAGATGCTTCCTTATCTCTTATCATTTCATGTTTGTTATCTGGAATACACAAAGTTTATATTTTCTTGGGAAAATGAAACAAGACTTACAGTGGAGAAGGACTTACCTAAAATCACCCATTTAGTAAGTGGCAAAACCAAGATTTAAACAGCGTCTGACTCTGATGCTTGTGAACAGTTTTCTAATTTTAAAAAACTTCTTTAGTTATAATTTTTGTATTATATAAATTCTTCCTTTAGAATGATCTTTAAACCAAACCAAATTGAAGTTTCAGTTTGGTTCCTTTCTCACTAACTTTTAGCTTTTCTACATTTACCTAAAACGTAACCTTAAACATAGTCACTGATTAGCACACTCATTTTAGAATAACTGGCCTTGTCTTAGCTGGGATTCAGAAGTTCTCTCTCTCACTCATCTTTGGGCTGCTTTGACATCAAAATGCCTCACTACTTACTTCTGAGCAGCCAGCTAAAGGGGCCTGTCTTCAGTGCCTCCACCAGCATGAAAGAATTGCCAGAGGGAAATAGCAGTATTATGCTTTCATGTCCAGTTTCCTGTTCTTGGTTCTGGTTTGTTTGTCTTTTTAAACCCATCACACACTTGTAGCTGTACAAGGTGTGTGTAGGTTGAGATCATAAGCCACACACCTAGCATGTCGGAGCCCACACCTGCTTCTATAAACCCAGGCAATTGCTGTATCATGGCTGGGAGAAAGCATTTCCTATTCCAGGCAAGTTCCGGACCTGCCCTGCTTTCTCTCAACCAGCTCTCCTCTGCTCACCACCCTAGGTCCTGCCCTTTGTGATTGGGTCCCCTTAGTTTTAGAGACCCGATTGGCTCCCCCCTTTCTCACTTACCAGCTCACTAGACTCTCAATTCCTCACCGCTTCCTGATGTAAGAGTCCCTGAAGATTCAGGTGAGAGTGAAGAACCCTCCTGAATCCCTGGTCCTGAGGAAACCCATGGACCTCCCAAGGGCCTGGGTGGATTTGGGGCAGGCCTGGGTCATGACCTGCAAGGACTTCTTGCAAAGATAGTATAGGAGGGAGGAGATCCCAGTGCAGGTCAGAAGGTGGAAAATTACCATTCTTGTCATTCAAGAAAGAGTGACCCCAATAAGAAAGCCTGAAGGAGCAGTCCTAGACTTGGGGAGCTGAGGACAAAAAGTCCTTGTGTCAGCTAGAGATGCTAGGCAGAGAGAAGGCCCAAGATACAGGTGAAGGTCAGCACCAAGGAGACAGCTCTCTGGAGGTCAGAGAGAAGGAAATGGTTCAGCATACGCTGTGGGCCCTGACCTCTGGTGGGGTCATCCCTGCATCCTCTACTGGGTGGACAGTAGACTCTTATGGGTGAAGACACACCTCATTTCTCCTTAACTGTGGGAAGATAAATTCTACCTCACTCTTTCAGATCTTTAGCTAGTTGCCACTTGCTTAATGTAATTTCTAAACAGCACTTAATTATCTAACGAGCAGATGCTGATAATTTTCTGTAGCTATGTTTAGCAGCCTGCACCATTTACAATGTGCCTCTGTTGGAATGCTCCAGAAACCCTCTCCTCAAGACGCTGACATCATCAATGTACTGGGCATCTCTGATTCTAAATCCTTTGTCCTGTGAGCACGGTCTTAGTCAGTTTGTGCTTCTGTAGCAAATACCGTAGACCAGGTGACTTAAACAACAACATTTACGTCTCACAGTTCTGGAGACTGGGAAGCCCAAGATCAAGGTGCCAGCAGATCTGGTGTCTTGATAAAGAGCCTCTTCTTGGTTTCTGGATGGCTGCCTTCAAGCAGTGTCTTCACATGATGGATAGACAGAGACCGTCTCTTTCATGTCTCTTTTTATGAGAGTATTAGTCCCATTCACGCCTCTCCAAACCCCACCTTCTAATACATCACATTGGAGGTTAGAGCTTTAACATAAGAATTTGGAGGAGACACAAATATTCAGTCCACAGCAAACACATTCACACCCATCAGTACATACACCAGTCAGTACATCAGGCCCCATTTGCTGGTTCAAAAAATACTTGTACAAGGGCACGATATTTTGATCCAAAATACAAGAAAATATATTTGACCAGAGATTTTGTTTCAAACACATTGTTCAATTCCATTCGTAAAACCAGTTACTTTTTTTGTTTGTTTTCTAACAAAGAGTTTTAAGACTCTAAATTTCTTTTCTGCCCGACATTAAGGACATCCACCCTGATGAGTCAGGGACTTCAAACAGAAGCTGCGTGTCCCCAGCTCCTCACCTGCAACGTGTGTTGCAATCCTTCCGCAAGGCAACTAAGGAAATCAGTATTCTAGGCATCTGTGAAGAGTAGGGACCAGCTTTCCTTCACAGCACGGAGATGCTGTTTCACCAGGGTGGTGCATTAGAAAGAGCCTACTTGCAGCCGGGCAGAGTCAGTGTCAAACCCTTCATCCCTGCTTATCATGAGCCTCCCTTAGTTTCCTAATCTGTAAAATGGGAATATTCGCTTTGTGAGGTGGCTTTTTGGATTAGAAACACTATGAAGTTCTCGGCACACAGAAAATAGGCAAAAAATGAAGCAAAGATTATTATCATCTGATGAAGAAGAAATATCTTTAAGAAAGAAAGCTCTATCCTTTTATATGTCATCGTATCTATAAACACTAGAAGGGGCGAAACATAGACGTCATTATCCCAGAAAACAGTTTGTTTAACCCTGATATTCTGATAAAGAACCCAGGTCAAGGAAAGGAACCTCTCTTATTTTTGCTTATTGGCCTTTTCCAATCACCAGTGGAAGCCCTTCTCCTGTTTCCCCTCCACCGCTAGAATTTCTCACTCAGGTGTTCTGGAGCTGGCATGAAAAAAAGTGTAATAAAATAATTCTTTCAGACAAGTTTAGAGAGAGTTCTCCCAGAAGACAGGATCCTGGCTTTGAGTCACATAAAGTGTGTGCTTTGTCAATAACACAGAGAGCAAAGGCGTGAATGAATTTTATTTCATTGGACAAGCCGTTCGGAATACAGATAAGGCCAGGCAAGCAGCTAAACTCTTAAATAAATGTTTTAGCACTATCTAGAAGGGAAGACTGCAATTGATTCCAATCTTTTCTGACAGAAAATCAGTTCTTTTAAAACTCCCAGGGCAGCAAAGAGTAAAAAAAAGATCCCGTTTCTAATAAAAGTCGTACAGGTCTGCAAAATAAAACATGTCACCAGAAGCTGCAAGCCGCAATTAACATGCACGTAATTTCCCAAGGTGCTTCTCTCTCTCAAGAAAACAAAACAAAACAAAGCAAAACAGAAAAACAAACAAGTTTACTCTGATTTGTAATTTTATAAAACGATATTTTCTAATTGCCCATAGTGTCTTTCAATACTGCCAAGGACACAGGAAGAGATATTCTAATACCAAACAAGGCCAAGTTGAATTGAAATGATAGTACTAACATGCCAGTGTGACTGCTACCGAGTTTGTTCAGAGGTGAAGGGATTTTATTGTATTTAAAGAGCTTAACACTTGCCAAGATCTCCATACTCAACACCTCCTGGACTTGCAGATGTTACTCTAGCATCGCACTTCTCAAACCCAAAAGAGAATCCGTGAGAATACCTGGAGAACTTGTTACAACAGATACTGCTGGGTCCCACCTCCAGAATATCCAATTCAGTAGGTCTGGGTGCTGCCTGAGAAGCTGCATTTCTTACAATTTCCTTAGAGCAGCAGTTCCCAACCTTTTGGGCACCAGGGACTGGTTTCGTGGACGACGATTTTTCCACGAACGGGGGGCGGGGGTGGATGTTTAGGCGGTAATGCGAGCGATGGGGGGCGGCAGATGAAGCTTCCCTCACTTGCCCGCCGCTTACCTCCTGCTGTGCGGCCCGGTTCCCAACAGGCTGCAGACTGGTACTGGTCTGCAGCCCGGGGGTTGGGGACCCCTGCCTTAGAGGGTCCAGGGGCCCCTCTTTGAGAACCACCATACCAGCATTAAGAATCACAGACTGATTTCACAAAACAAGGATAAGAATTTATACAACTAGAAACGATCATGTAAAAGGCAGGATGAAATTCACTGCATTACCAGCTTCTCTATTGGATTGTCCTTTTTTCTCTTTAGGATAGAGTTTAGTCATCTTGTTGAATGTCTTATAATCCCAGTTACCATTTTCCTAACCCCCTTTCAGCCTGTCCCTGTACTCTTTAGTCCCCTGGACCACACTGATGACTCTGACATCCAGCTTTAACCATGCCTCAGCTTTGCTCAAACACCCTCAGTGGCTGGGCATCGCCTGTAGAATAAAATGAGCATGCCACTGGAGGGGGCCGCGGACAAACTGACCCAACAGTAATTCCATCGGACTTGCATGTTCCAAAGATGAAACGACTGCTGTCCCCTCCTCAACATCCCCCTTTGAGAAGCCTCACAGGTCTGTACCGTGTGCCGGCTCCTTTGCTGCAGCAAGTGATGGGTCTAGCTTCGTTCAACATGGGCCATTCCCTTTGGTCTTTGGCTATTGGCCAACGATGGTAGGTAGGGTTATTTTTGCAAAGATTAAATAAAATCAACCAGAGAGAGTGATTGTCACAATAGAATGGTGATGTGACTAAGAGTCTGTTGGCATAGTTGATTATAGATTTAAAGTTTCTTTGGTGGCAAAGGTACGGGGTTGTACAGAGATGGGCACACCATGTGTTCCCAGATGGAGGTGCAATATCCTACACCCCATCATTCCCATGGGAATCTAGACCTGTAGTTCATGCCACTCACTCAGAGTGAGGATTCCCAGATGGGAAGAACTTCCTGCGCCTCTGGACTCCTTCCCTCCTGATCACCTAATGACAGCAGCTATGCACAGATTAGTCTGCCTGTCCCCCATGGGCAGGTAACAGATGCACAGCAACCTGACCCCATTCCCGAGTAATTATTGTGAGGATGAGCGATGCAGAAGCCAGTTCCCCAGACATAGCCTCCCGCCCCAAGCCATGGCTTCAGACTTATCTGAGATCTGTTCTTCTAATATACCAAATCCTTAGCACAATGCCTGGTGGATAGTAGGAGCTCAGTAAATATTAGTTACACCTCCTTTACATACCTCCTCATTCTAAAATCTCACCATCCTTTAAGAAGCACTCAGCTGGCACTTCATGAAATGAAACCTCCACTCCCACCCCAAAAGCACCCAGGAAATTCTCCCTTCTTGAAAGCCCCACCACACATTGAGTGAATGGCTCCCATGCCCCAGCTCACTCTGGGGGCTCACAGTCCTCTGCGACTGCTAACAAAACTCCTTGACTCAAGCCCCTTTGTCGCCCATGTTAGCACCTCACATTGTGCCTGGCATGGACCTTGCATCTCGTAGGGACTAGTAATTTGATGATGGACACCACTGTTAATTTTAGAACCGAAATGCAATGTCCTTGGGTTACCATGCGTTCAGTTGGCTAAAAGCAGTTTGCCTACATTTATTCTAAAAAGCATCCAGTAAAACCAACAAGAGGAGATTTCGTAAAATCAAAAATTGGGTTGGCATTCCCCTTTTATTCTCAACAGACTTCTCAAATACTCACAATTACATGAGCTTTTCATACCTTTTATTTTTTTTAAGTAGAAATAAACCAGTTGGTTCCTCAAGCCTAGAATAAATTAACTGAACGCTTAAATCCACTGGCCCTAATAAATCTCTTTTCTCTAAGGAATGATATTCATAGTGGAGATACTTGCTGATAACCCTAAATGATTCACTTTTGCACAATGTCTGGAAGGTGGTAGCATGTGATATTTCAATTTTGGCCAACCCAGTATTAAGATCACAAAAAGGTTTTATTTTTTAAGTGTTCTTGTGTGTCAAGCCAATGGGTCAAAGGCCATATTCTGGCATTCTGAAGAAAATTGAAATCATGGCATTAATTATTATAATAAGATACAGATATTAATTTCTTGAAATACTGTATGGCTCTAGCTTCACAAAATTGGGAGCTGTGTAATAGAAGAATGAGCTCAGCATTTGATCTCAGGAGATGGCAGTTATCAGCAGTGAGAGAATGGGCAAGAAACTTATTTCTCTGTACCTCTAAAATAGAGAGGATAATAATAGCTACCTCACATGGTTCTTATAGGAACCAAATACCCTGAGAGTGCTGAGTAAACTGTAGAGTGCTTCATAAATGTGAGTTACTATTCAATCTGTTCATAGAGATGTCGTATGTCAGAGCAGGAAAGGTATGCAGAGACCATCTCATCCATAACTTGGTAGTTACGCTAGAGGAAATTGAGCCCAGAGGAGGCTCTTGTTAGAGAGTCAAAGGGTCAAAAGATCGACCTTCTTTCCACATTAGAAATAAGGGCAAAGCTAACTTACCAGAAGCCAAATATTCAAGCTTTACTAATACTCCCAATCTAGGAACATTGTTTTGGGTTGAATTGTGTCCCCCCTAAAAAGATATACTGGAGTCCTGAACCCCAATACCTTAAACGGGACCTTATTTGGACATGGGGTCTTTAAAGGGATAATCAAGTTAAGATGAGGTCATTAGTATAAGTTCTAATCCAAAATGACTGGTGTCCTTATAAAAAGGGAAAATTTAAGCACAGAGACAGACACACACACACATACAGAGAACACCATGTAAACATGAAGGCAGAGACTGGAGTGATGCTTCTAGCCAAGGAACACCAAAGACGCCAGTCGTCCACCAGAAGCTAGGAAAGAAGCACAGAACAGATTCTCCCTCACAGGCTCAGAAGGACCCAACCCTGTGGACACTTTGATCTCAGACTTCTGGCCTCCAAAACCAAAAGACCATAAATTTCTGTTGTCTAAGCCAATTTGTGGTATTTTGTTACAACAATCCTGGCAAATGAATACAAACACTGTGTTCTTTAATTCTTGAACCTGATAAAAATGTTAATCGCATTTGGGGCACTTTCAAAAGGAGGTTTATCTCCAAAGCAATTTCAATACCCTTCTTTCATTTTACCTTCACAAGACTCTCTTAAATAAATAGATACTAACATTCCAGTGTTACGGATATTTTTCGTGTTAATTATTTATATTCTGCAAAGATACAGAAAATATTTGGGGCAACAAACGTTTTAATACAAATAAAACACAAAATAATTCCTAAAAAGAGAAAACCAAAGACCTAACTTGACAAAAGGAATGGGGGAGGATTTAAACAAATTGTGAGCACAAATATATAGTCTGAGCACAGTTACAAGAAATGATCACAAGTGACATTGAAGTTTCCCAGCAATTAAGGCCAAAAGGAAAGCACAATGTGTTATCATAATAACTATAAACCAATATAATAATAACTATAACCCCAATATGTAGAATCTTTTAGTAATTTTTGGATTATCTTATTTAGTTCTCACAAAAACCTTTGTGCCACAAGTTTTTATTATCCCCATTTTGCAGATAGGCAAACTGAGAACTGGATGGTATAATTTGCCCAAGATCAGAGAACTAGTAAGTGGTGGCTCCCAGATTTATGCAGGCTAACTCCAGTGTAATTGCAGAGCTGTCTTCTTAATTACTCTATTACACTGCTTCCCTGTGCAAGACAAGATTCTCCTAACTCAACCCTGGAACAAATTTGCCATGAGTCCTTAAGTAAGGAACACCAAACGGCATCAAGAATAAAGTCAACCACAGTTTTACCTAAAATGCTCAGATATTTTACCTTAACTTATCAACAGTAAATATTCGCTGAATACTTGCTACGTGTTTGGTGCATCATAGGTACTCAGTATAATGTGTCAAGTTTAAAAGACAGAACGATCACTACTTGCTGGCCACTGGCTCTCAAGAGATAAATGAACAAGTCCTCTTTCCTAACAGAGTAAGAAAGAAAGACATGAAGGAAGTTATTTGGCTATAGCAGGTGAAGTGTGTTAATCAATATGTGCTAAGAACGGTGGTGCCACGAAGGGAAGGGTGATCCTTTCAAACCACCAAAGATGCACAGAAGAGGGAAGCAATGCAGTAGGTACAGAATCCCTAACAAGATGCAGTAGGTGGAAGCTGGGGTAGAAGATGCAACAGCAAAGGTAGGCAGGGCCATATCAAGAAGGGTTTTCTATCATATCTACCAACATCAGCATTTCTTAAGATGCTCTTTCTTAAATTCCATGGGAAAAATTCAAGAAGAGGCAGAATTCCGTTTTCCTGCCGATGAGCTTCCTATGCCTGCGGTAACAAATCATCACCAACTTAGTGGCTTAAAACGATACACATGTTTTATGTTTTATTTTACCATTCTCAAGTCAGAAGTCCGACATGGGTCTCACTGGGCTAAAATCAAGGAGTCCTCAGGGTTGTATTCTTTTCTAGAGGCTCTAGGGGAGAATCCATTTTCTCGCCTTTTCCGGCTTCTAGAGGCTGTCACATTCCTGGCTTGTGACCGCAAACACCATCAGGCCAAGTCCTTCTCATATTTCCACCTCTTTGGTTTTCTCTCTGTCTGCTTCCCTTTTCCCTCATTTAAGAACCCTTATAATTACATTGGACCCACCCAGATAACCCAAGATAATCTCTGCATCTCAAGGTCAGCTGACTTGACAACTTTATCTGCAACCTTTGCCAGGCAACCTAAGATATTTACAGGTTCTAGGCAATAGGATATGGATATTTTTCAGGGACCAACATTCTGCCTACCGCACCTGGTGCATATCAGGAAAGGAATTTGAGTCTCTCTGGAGTATGCTCCAGAAAGCTCCCAATTCCAGGGAAATCAAGCCATTTTGCCTTTCATGGGGCACATGCTTTGCCTCTGTAATTGTTAGTTGGCCAATACTGCCAAGGTGATAAAGGAATCTGTATGTCCATATGTTTTTGGGGCAAAGATTCTTCAAAGGGCCTTCTAAGCCAGTTCCTTTCACATGTTATAAACCAGGGACACATAACTGGTTAGTGGCATGTCAGTCCTACCCGTTTTGCTGAATAAACAGTTTATTTCAATGTACAAAGCCATCCCAAACATCAGCTAGTGACCCCAAAGAGATGCAGTTTATGGGATCTACATTTTGATCTGTTTGCCAAGGTCAATGTTCTCCAGCCAAGGTAGAAGAATGGATAAAATGACCTCCCAAAGATTCTTGCTTATCAGCAGATGCCTTCATTTCTAACCCAAAACAATGCTGCATTTTATCCACTGAATGATTTTCTTTTTAACTTGCTATCAATTCACTTTAACAGTCTCAGTGACTTTCAGGAGAAAAACCTGTAATTTAATGATTATAAAGATACCAGAAAACTTATCTGTGATACTAATGTTGGAATTAGAAGCCCGGATTTCTCTTCCTTCTCCTCCAGGGTTGGTGCTGATTGGCTGGCTGACAGACTGGCAAACAGATGTGCTCAGCTCAGGCAAGGCAACTTAATACAAAGAAGAAATGGCCTTTAAATGCAGTACTTAGTCCCATCTACTCAAGGTTAAGGGTAAGTTTATGTACAGGGAGATCATGTGATGATACGAAAAGAAGAGGATCAGGAGAATGGAAATGAATTATTGTAAGCCCTGATTACCTTGAATTCAGACTTAATTAAATTAATAATTTATGTAGATATACAGGTTTGGTGCATATTTACACTAGAGTCACCATAAAGTTTAACTTAAATTTCTACTTATTCTCTCTTGTCACCATAAAAACGACTAAATCTGTTGGTTAAAAAGAGTAGAGTTTTCAAAAATCTACAAACAATAAATGCTGGAGAGGGTGTGGAGAAAAGGGAACCCTCTTGCACTGTTGGTGGGAATGTAAATTGATACAGCCACTATGGAGAACAGTATGGAGGTTCCTTAAAAAACTAAAAATAGAACTACCATACGACCCAGCAATCCCACTGCTGGGCATATACTCTGAGAAAACCATAATTCAAAAAGAGTCATGTACCACAATGTTCATTGCAGCTCTATTTACAATAGCCAGGACATGGAAGCAACCTAAGTGTCCATCGACAGACGAATGGATAAAGAAGGTGTGGCACATATATACAATGGAATATTACTCAGCCATAAAAAGAAATGAAATTGAGTTATTTGTAGTGAGGTGGATGGACCTAGAGATGTCATACAGAGTGAAGTAAGTCAGAAAGAGAAAAACAAATACTGTATGCTAATACATACATATGGAATCTAAAAAAAAAAAAAAAAAAGGTTCTGAAGAACCTAGGGGCAGGACAGGAATAAAGAGGCAGACGTAGAGAATGGACTTGAGGACACGGGGAGGGGGAAGGGTAAGCTGGGACGAAGTGAGAGAGTGGCATGGACATACATACACTACCAAATGTAAAATAGATAGCTAGTGGGAAGCAGCTGCATAGCACAGGGAGATCAGCTCGGTGCTTTGTGTCCACCTAAAGGGGTGGAATAGGGAGGGTGGGAGGGAGACACAAGAGGGAAGGGATATGGGGATATACGTATATGTATAGATGATTCACTTTGTTACACAGCAGCAACTAACACAACAATGTAAAGCAATTATACTCCAATAAAGATGTTAAAAAAAAAGAGTAGTTTTCCTGTAATATTAAAACATTGGTTTTAATATTTCCAAAGACTTTTGACTTATGGCCTTTACCAGACTAAGAATGTTTGTTATAGGGGACTCCATTTGTTGAGATAATTGTTTGTTCTCTCAAGATTGTAAACTGTATTTACCATAAGGGGTCAATCTACTCACCAACCTTGTGATAATTAATTTGCCAACCACAACCCCACTGAACTAGCTCTAATTAACTCAACCAGTAAAAAGAATGGTGCAGATTCTCTAAAAATTAGAGAATGGCTAAAGGCCATTCTTCTTGTAAATAATCACGTTACATATGAAAAAAGTGATTCTATGGCAATGGTTCTCAAACTTTGTTGCATATTAGAATCAAATGAGGAGTGTTGAAGAAATCAAAACCCAAGGCACAGTCCCAGAGCAAATTAATCAGAGTCTCTGGGGGTGGGGTGGAGTCAGGTATCAATATTTTTAAAGCTCCCTAGGTGGTCCCCATGCACAACCAAGTTTGAGGGGGTCAGTAGACAAGTAGTATCAACATCACCTGGGAGCATCACAGAATCCTGGACCACATTTTGATTCTACTGAATCAAAATCTGCATTTAATCACATCCCTAGGTGGTTCCTAAGCACATTAAAGTTTGAGAAGCATCGAGCTATGTTGCTTTCATCCCAGTGCAAAAATCTCAATTTGTCGCCAACTCAGCAAGGACACCTAGAACAGAGCAATGAATG
This sequence comes from Balaenoptera borealis, assembly GCF_965194805.1. Taxonomy (NCBI): domain Eukaryota; kingdom Metazoa; phylum Chordata; class Mammalia; order Artiodactyla; family Balaenopteridae; genus Balaenoptera; species Balaenoptera borealis. The sequence continues at coordinate 77,876,501 of NC_138872.1, forward strand.
TGATGCTAATTAATAACACAACTTCGGCCAATTCATTTATCTTCCTTGAGCCTCAGTTCCTAATGATGAGATTGGGCAAGATCATATCTGATGTCTTTTGCACCCCTGAAATTTTACGATGCTCTGTATTCTATGTACACGTGCTGGTTAGGAGGCATTCACTTTTAATCATGGCTGGGAATACTTTAGTCTTCATGGAGCAACGTGACTTTTTTGAACAATGTCCTTGGAATTTTCAGCATAATGTGCCTTACTGGCAGGCATGCTTTCAAATAAAAGTGAGGACATTCAAATATTATGGCTTGATTAGGGTATTATGGTCTCCACGGAGCTTATTTATATAATCTCTCACTCTTTATCATTTCAGCCTTTGTATTTCACGAGGCGCCTACTGGAAGCATCACTCATGTATTGTCTTAGAGGACACAGTCCGCCTTTCGTGGGTGGAAGAGAAGATGGCTTCCATGAGTCCATCCCTTCCCCAGGTGTCGCTGATAGTAAAAACTGCATGGAAATGAGACTCAGGGGAGCCAGATTTTTGTCTTGGTTTTGCCATTGTCCAGCTACCTGACCTTGATTAGTTCACTGATGATGTCTGTACCTGTTTCCCCCTCTACAATCAGAAGATCAGACTAGATAGACTCCATTTCTAACATGTTGCCTCTGCTTATTCCCTACGTACAGCCTCTCATTAGCATGCATATACTGAATTCCTTATGATTTCTGTCTTCAGAGTGGGCAGAGGACCACGTGGATTTTCTAGGTAGAATTTAGATTCCTTGGGTATTGCCTGTGTTTTGCAGAACCTCCAGTTTCCCTCCAAAATTGGATGAAGATGAGTGTCTTTGTTATTTTGTTGTAGCAGCTCAAGCAGACTAAGACACAGAGATTAGGCCTTTCACAGTGAGAAGTCTCTCTTGGCCCTAAATACTATTCAAAATACCTAGAAGAGAATGAAGCTTGATACAGGTGATACAGTACATTCTGCTTGTTCTAGAATGAAACTAATTCACAGCCCAGTCAGTAGTTTCAAGTCCTGTCTGAGAAAAATAATAACCACCAGATATTTTCAACCTACCAACTTCTAAAATGATCTAATTCTTTCTTGAGTCTTGTTTGCAATAGATGAAAGTCAAACTGCATCCACATGTACATGATGGCCTACATGGACCAGCTTCTTTAAGGCCCGAGAGGTCTCAGTTTCTTAAGGTCTGCTCTGACTGTATAACATGAGTCCCTTTCTTCTGGATACAGCCTGCAATGAGCTGCATAGGTCAATTCACCCCACATTAGCCCAGTTTGCTCCAGATGCAGGTGTAAAGTCTTCAACTCCAGTCATGCTGGAATGCTTGTTTCACTTTCCATATGTTATTTTGGTCTCCAGTTTGACCCCTGTTTATTTCACAAAATTCTCAGGCCCATGAATTCAGATATCAGGTTTTTGGAAGCCCATCAACAGTATCATTTTGTTCTGTTTTTTTCCCTTCCATCTTCTGGAACCAATTGAGAGTAAAACCCAAGAATTAGGCAGCTGGAGATCAAAACCTTTTTCTTTATGACTGACCAAGCCATTGGGATAAACTGATTTTAGATCTGAGGCCAAATGGTATTGTATTCCTTGACCCTCTAAGCCAGACAGACTTAACTCACCCAATCTCAGATACAGATGGACAAGGACAGCCCACTTCCTCTCCCCCACTCCTCAGGCCACCCACATAGAAGGAGCCCAAGTGGCTGGGTTTCTGCAAGCATTTAGATGCCAAAGAAACAGAGGAAAGGACTGAGCCCGTTGTGCTCAAATTGCTCTTCCAAACTTATCCATCAGATGACTCATGCTTCCTCCTTCAGTGAGGAGTGAGTGAGGGGAGTTAGGAAGTGAGGAGGTACAGAGGTGCCAAGACCGTTAGGCTAATGGACGGTTTTGTCCTAAGAACAAGATCAACAAGGAATGTGCATTTTCTCATGAAAGTCACGTCTGGCTTCCCGAGGGGAGGGGCTGAACGTTTCTGATCCACCATCTTTAGACTCCATAAGGAGAAACAAGACGCCTTCTCCCCACAAGACTCACAATAGGAAGGTGTTTAAAAGTTAGCCACAGGGCTTCCCTGGTGGCACAGTGGTTAAGAATCCGCCTGCCAATGCAGGGGACACGGGTTCGAGCCCTGGTCCGGGAAGATCCCACATGCCACGGAGCAACTAGGCCCGTGCGCCACAACTACTGAGCCTGCGCTCTAGAGCCCACGTGCCACACCTACTGAAGCCCGTGCACCTAGAGCCCATGCTCAGCAACAAGAGAAGCCACCGCAGTGAGAAGCCCGCGCACTGCAACGAAGAGTAGCCCCCACTCACCGCAACTAGAGAAAGCCCGTGTGCAGCAACGAAGACCCAATGCAGCCAAAAATAAATAAATAAAAATAAATAAATTTTTAAAATTACAAAATAAATAAATAAATAAATAAAAGTTAGCCACAAGCTAAACAAAACAGTGCAAAACATCAAAAACAAAAAGTCAGTTGTCCACTCCAAGGAGGAACCTAGAGGTCTCATGTCCTCTTTGAAGTATGCATTCATCGTTCCAAGTGTGCTCTTTCATAAAATGCCCTGTGTCTTTACATCTGTTTGTATATCTTGACTTCTGCTCTGAACAGCTGCTATGCCAGTTGGTGGTGCACAGCCCAGTATGAGTCAAAGTTAGCAGTGAGAATCCTGGAGCTTGTTACACAAAAATAGAGAATTCTCAGGATAAAGTTTCTCTCGGGGTGTATTATGAATCACACTGGGTTCTAATATTAAAATAGAGTTAGCAGGGCTTCCCTCGTGGCACAGTGGTTAAGAATCCTCCTGCCAATGCAGGGGACATGGGTTCGAGCCCTGGTCCAGGAAGATCCCACATGCCGCGGAGCAACTAAGCCCGTGCGCCACAACTACTGAGCCTGCACTCTATAGCCCATGAGCCACAACTACTGAAGCCCGTGTGCCACAACTACTGAAGCCCCCGTGCCTAGAGCCCATGCTCTGCAACAAGAGAAGCCACTGCAATGAGAAGCCCACGCAACGAAGAGTAGCCTCCACTTGCTGCAACTAGAGAAAGCCCACGCACAGCAACGAAGACCCAACACAGCCAAAAATAAATAAATAAAATAAATTAATTAAATTAAAAAATAGAGTTAGCAGAGGATGGGGCAAAATTTTTCACCTTTTTCTCTCTTCCATTCACTGCTAGGGAGATGGCATTATCTTAAGCCTGGGTGGCACTGAATGGCCAAACATCTGCATAATAGTTTATTTTTGTCTTTTTATTGCTCCAACTAATTGTCCTGATATCTACATCATTCCCAAGATAAGACCCTGTGCTAGTGATTGAAAAGCTTCATTTAACTTACTTCTTTAAGTCATATGGACAAGTTCACCTACAGTTTTATGCATTTCAGGATAGAGCCAAGGTTCCTGAATATGATCACGATAGAAAACTCTAAAGCGTTTTTGCTGTAAAGTTGATGTGGTGAAAAGAGAATTAAAGTTATCTTACTTTTGGTGCCCAGAAACCTTTATGTGAATTTCTCCCTCTGAGTTAGGCTTGAACTGGAGGGTATCTGACTCCCAAAAATTAATGTCAAGATTTGGGAGGTTGATGGGCTTTGTCTTAAGGGTCCAGGAATACTTAGGGGTTCTTTTATGAAATTGATTATAGCACAGTCTTATCGCCAGCCCCTCACTGTGGACAAAGGGCCTTCTCCTGCTGCTATCTTGTTCCCTGACTGCCTTCCACTTCTGGCTCAAAAGAGCAAATCGGCAAGCCAAGGTTGCAGGGCTAAGTTAAGATGAAAATAGCACTGTTATCAGGAAGAGTAGACCAATTTCTTGCTAAATTATGAAAGATGGGCAAGAATATTTTTTTTAATGTACCAGAGAGCTACAACATAGTGAAGAATTTTTTAATGTACCAGAGAGCTACAACATAGTGAAGAATTTCCTGGTCCAGGGGAGGCAGACTCTGCATTTGGGGCTACTTTTCCCTTGAGGGCCTTTGTCAACTCCTAAAGGAAGGCTGAGAAGCTAAATTGTACTTTTGAGAAATTCCAGGCATAAGGGACAGGGGTTGGGGCACAGAGCCCCTTTCCCCTCCCCTGTCCTAGTGGAATGATCAGCTCATTTTGGATTGAAATCTTGAAATGAATTCACCTCAGTCTGGGATATGGAATGAAATTGGAAATGGAATTTGGTGATCACAGACTCTAGGTGACACATAAGAACAAGGCCATATGAGTCAGGAGCAGGGTACATGGAATTAATGTATCTTTTCATTGCCCAGGGAGGGGAGGAAAGTACTTAATCTCTAAGGTAACCATTAAAAGAATGAGTAAAAGACAATATCCCTTCTGTATGTGTTAGGTATGGAGCTAAGAGTGAAATAAAAAAAAATATGAAATAAATGTAAAATATGAAATAAATTCCAAGGCAAGAACAGAGAGAAAAAGGAAGAGAGAAGCTGGAAAAATTAGAAAACACTTAGTAAGATGATGACTTAAACCAAACTATACCATTAATTTCATTCAACGTTTATGAAATGTTTGTTTAATGTTTCATTAAACAGAACCTCAAGAAAATAGATGGAATGCTCCTAAAAGGTTACAATGAGGACAATTTATTTATGAAGCAGGAATTTACAAATGTGTGGTTACAAAGGATAAGTCAGCCTGAAGGAATGAAGGGAGAAAGTGATAACCAGAAATGAGAGACAGAGAGAAATATTCCCATGGAAGACTAGTGGTCTTTAACCAAGGGATACAACTTGCTCAAGTCAATGCTTTCTACTTCCTTGTACCTCCTGCTGACTCCCCATTTGCTGAACCCAACCAGGAGCCAGATCTCATGGTAACCTGATTGATAGAGCCTGGGGGCAGCAACCAGGGTAGAAAGGATGGTGAGGAGGGAATCTGGAGAGGAAATAAAAACTATCCGGATAACATGTCAATTAAAAGACAAATATTCTCAGACTAAATAACAAACAGACAGACACCAACAAACTGTCAACAAATGACACCTAAAGTCATAAAGAAACAGAAAGGTTGAAAGTAAGTGAAATGATTTTTTTTTCTGTATTGCATTTTTTTCCCAGCTTTATTGAGGTATAATTGACACATAAAAATTCTGTGTATTTAAGATGTACAACAACTGGGAAATGTTACCCCTAATTAACATACTGATCACCTCACATAGCTACCTTTTGTGTGTATGTGGTAAAAACATTTAAGATTTGGTTTTTCCTCTGTGTGTGCACATCCCTGGTATCTCTGAGTATAAATTTTCTCTTCTGCTAAGGACATCAGTCAGATTGGATCCAGACACCCCCCCCGCCCCGCCCCCCCCCCCCCCCCCCCCCCCCCCCCGCCAATAGCTTCACTTTAACTCCATCACATCTTTAAGGACCTTATCTCCAAATATGGTTACTTTCTAATGTACTGAGGGATTATGACTTCAACATATAAACTCTGGGGGTAGGGGACACAATTCAGCCTATAACATGTAGTTTTTTAATTTTTTAAATTTTTATTGGAGTATAGTTGCTTTACAATATTGTGTTAGTTTCTACTGTACAGCGAAGTGAATCAGCAGTACATATACATATATCCCCTCTTTATTGGATTTCCTTCCCATTTAGGTCACCACAGAGCACTGAGTAGAGTTCCCTGTGCTCTACAGTAGGCTCTCATTAGTTATCTATTTTATACATAGTATCAATAGTGTATATATGTCAATCGCAATCTCCCAAATCATCCCACCTCCCCCTCTTCCCCCTTGGTATCCGTACGTTTGTTCTATACATTTGTGTTTCTTTTTCTGCTTTGTAAATAAGATCGTCTATGCCAATCTTTTCAGATTCCACATATATGCATTAATATACGATATTTATTTTACTCTTTCTGACTTACTTCACTCTGTATGACAGTATCTAGGTACATCCATGTGTCTACACATGACCCAATTTCGTTCCTTTTTATGGCTGAGTAATATTCCATTGTATATATGTACCACATCTTCTTTATCCTCTGTTGATGGACATTTAGGTTGCTTCCATGTCCTGGCTATTGTAAATAGAGCTGCAATGAACATTTTGGTACATGATTCTTTTGGAATTATGGTTTTCTCAGGGTATATGCCCAGTAGTGGGATTGCTGGGTCGTATGGTTGTTCTATTTTTAGTTTTTTAAGGAACCTCTATACTGTTCTCCATAGTGGCTGTATCTATTTACATTCCCACCAACAGTGCATGAGGGTTTCCTTTTCTCCACACCCTCTCCAGCATTTATTTTTTGTGGATTTTTTGATGATGGCCATTCTGACCAATGTGAGGTGATACCTCATTGTAGTTTTGATTTGCATTTCTCTAATAATTAGTGATGTTGAGCATCTTTTCACATGTTTGTTGGCCATCTGTATATAACATGTAGTTTAAGTGGAGTTTCAAAATAGAGTAAAACTATATGCGTGTATTCAATGTAGCATTTTTCCCAGGAGTCCACTGGTTTATTTTTCAGAATTATGAACTCAGTAGCCATGTGTCCATGGTTTCAAAACAACAAATCAAAACATAATAAGCTCCTTTAAAATGGCTTTCAAGCCTAGTTCATTTCACCCTTCATATAGAAAAGAGCATCTGTTTAATGAACACCGAGCATAAGGCTGGAAATATGGTATACAAGATGAAAAAGGAAGTTTGCCCATAAATCATGTTAGTAGAACCAGTTTTTTAAACAATACATAAGGGGCAAATAACGTTTATAGTCATTCTGGAATCACAGATTTGGGAAAACTGCCCAGTAAAAGCACTGCAAATCTCAGTTCTCCTGTCAGAAAATAAGGGGCCCTCTGGGTGATTGTATGTGATACCTTCTAGGCCAATTTATTAGCAATATCACTAAAGTCAATTATTTGATGTTATGTGTTTGCATTTCTGTTTCAGTTGCCTGTGGCTGCAAACAAACCACCCCAAAACTGAGTGACTTAAAGCAGTAGCAATCACTTATGATCTTTCAATCATGTGGATTAACTGGGAGGTGCTTCTGCTGGTCTGGCTTATAGTCTCTTAGGTGATTGCAATCGAATGGTTGCTGAACCTGGAGTCATCTGGAGGCCCAGCTGGGATAGTGCCTCCTCTGCATGGGGCCTCACCTAATGGTCCAAGCTCTTGCAGGGTAGCTGGACTTCCACATGGTGGTTCAGAGCTCCCGAAATTGCAGATATGGGAGTTGCCTGAGCTTAGATATCATAGCACATTACTTCTACTGCCTTCTATTCATTAAGCAAGACACAGGCAAGTGTCACTTTAACACAGGAGGGGACTGAAGAAGGGTGCGACTGGGAGGAGGTGTGGTTCACTGGGGCCGTCTTTGGAGACTGGCTGCCAGAGGTTCCCTCTGGCTATTTGGGGTAAATTAACTTCTCTGAGCTGAGATATTTCAACAGCCTCCAGTCTGGCCTCCCTACTTCTCCCCTTGCCTCTTTTCAGTCTATTTCCTTTGCAGCCAGAAAGGTCCCATTAAAACATCAGGCAAGACGGGAATAAAGACACAGACCTACTAGAGAATGGACTTGAGGATATGGGGAGGGGGAAGGGTAAGCTGTGACAAAGTGAGAGAGCGGCATGGACATATATACACTACCAAATGTAAAATAGATAGCTGGTGGGAAGCAACCGCATAGCACAGGGAGATCAGCTCTGTGCTTTGTGACCACCTAGAGGGGTGGGATAGGGAGGGTGGGAGGGAGGGAGATGCAAGAGGGAAGAGATATGGGAACATATGTATATGTATAACTGATTCACTTTGTTATAAAGCAGGAACTAACACACCGTTGTAAAGCAATTATACTCCAATAAAGATGTTAAAAAAAAAAAAAATCAGTCTGGTCAAGTTAGTTCTCAGCTCAAAATCCACCATGGGTTCTCACTCAGAATAAAGATGCAGTTGCCCCCTAAATGTCCTATATGACCCTCCCCCTCCTCCTCGACCCCCTGCTAGCCCTCCAACCTCATCTCCCACTGCTTTTCCCCATTTCACTCCATTGCAGCTACCTGGACCTCCTTCCTCCTTCAGTATTCCAGGAACACTCTTCTTTTGGGGTCTTTCCACTTGCTGCTCCCTTTGCTTAGAGCCCTTTCCCCACCTTTTCTCCTGGTTCACTCACTCATCTCTTTCCAGTTTTTACTCAAATGACCTCCCAGTGGCTGCTTCCCTTCCACCTGATTGTCACTCCCTGTCCCCATTACCTCCTTGAGTTTTTTCCCAAAGCATGTATCACCATCTAACACACTGTATAATTTACTGACTTATTCTGTGTATTTTCTTCCATACCCACATGCAGGTGAGCTCTTTGAGGGCAGTGGGGTTTTTTTTTAAATAATAATTTTATTAAGATCTAACTCACATACCATAATATTCACCCTTTTGAAGTGTACAGTTTTTAGGATGTTAACAAAGTAGTGCAATCATCTCCCCTGTATAATTTTAGATCAATGTCATCCCCCTAAAAGAAACCCCATACTCATTAGCAGTCACTCTGTTCCACACTCCTGCAGCCCCTGAGAACCACTAATCTCCTTCCTGTCTCTATGGATTTGCCTATTTTGAACATTTCATGTAAATGGAATTATGCAATAAGTGGTCTTTTGTGTCTGGCTTCTTTCACTTAGCATAATGTTTTCAAGGTTCACCCATGTTATAGCATGTGTCAGGACTTCATTCTTTTTATCTGAATTACTCCACTGCATGGACAGACCACATTTTGTTTATCAGTTAATCAGTTGATGGGCAGTTGGGCTGTTTCCACTTTTAAGCTATTATGAATAATGCCGCTATGAACATTCGTGAACAAGTTTTTGTGTAGACATATGTTTTCATTTCTCTTGGGTATATACCCAGAAGTGGAATTGCTGGGTCATATGTTAATTCTATGTTTAGATTTTTGAGGAACTGCCAAGCTGTTCTCTACAGCAGCTGCACCATTTTACATTCCCACCAGCAATGCACAAGTGTTCCAATTTCTCCACATCCTGCTCAGTCCTTGTTATTTTCCTGGCTGTTTGTTCTTTTTTTTTTTTTTTTTTTTAATTATTAGTGTAGCCATCTCATTGTGGTTTTGATTTGCACTTCTCTAATGACAAATGATGCTGAGTATATTTTCATGTGCTTATTGGCAATGTATATCTTTGGAGAAATATCTTTTCAAGTTCTTTGCTCATATTTTAATTTGGGTATTTGTCTTTTTTGTGATGTTGTAAGAGTTCTTTATGTATCCTGAATACAAATCCTTTACCAGATATATAATTTGCAATTATTTTTCCCAATTTTGTGGCTGTCTTTTTACTTTCTTGGTGTCCTTTAAAGCACAATTTCAATGAAGTCCAGTTTATTTGGTTGTTTTTGTTGTCGTATTTAAGAAACCATCACCTACCCCAAGCTCACAAAAATTTGTTCACGTTTTCTATTTCTTTGTTGATCTTCTATCTATTCTATCCATTATTGAAAGTGGGGTATTCACATTTACCATTCTTACTGTCAAAGTATTTTTTTCCCTTTAATTCTCTCAGTTTTGCTTCTTGTATTTGGGGGTTCTATTGATGAATTGAGACTTTTATAATTATAAAATGTCCTTCTTCAGTGTGGTATTGGCACAAAAACAGACCTATGGATCAATGGAACAGAATAGAGAGCCCAGAAATAAACCCACACACCTATGGGCAATTAATCTTCGACAAAGGAGGCAAGAATATACAATGGGGAAAAGATGGTCTCTTCAGCAAGTAGTGTTGGAAAAGTTGGACAGCCACATGTAAATCAATGAACTTAGAACACACCTTCACACCATACACAAAAATAAACTCAAAATGGCTTAAAGACTTAAATATAAGATATGACACCATAAAACTCCTAAAATAGAACATAGGCAAAACGTTCTCTGACATAAATTGTACCAATGTTTTCAGTCAGTCTACCACGGCAATAGAAATAAAACCAAAAATAAACAAATGGGACCTAATCAAACTTATAAGCTTTTGCACAGAAAATGAAACCATAAACAAAATGAAAAGACGACCTACGGACAGGGAGAAAATATTTGCAAATGATATGACCAACAAGGGCTTAATTTCCGAAATATACAACCAGCTCACACAACTCAATAACAAAAAACCAAACAATCCAATCAAAAAATAGGAAGAAGACCTAAATAGATATTTCTCCAGAGAAGACATACAGATGGCCAATAGGCACATGAAAAGATGCTCAACATCGTTAATTATTACAGAAATGCAAACCAAAACTACCATGAGGTACGACCTCACACCAGTTAGAATGGTCATCATTAAAAAGTCTACAAATAACAAATGCTGGAGCGGGTGTGGAAAAAAGGGAACCTTCCAAAACTGTTGGTGAGAATGTAAATTGGTGGAGCCACTATGGAGAGCAGTATGGAGGTTCCTCAAAAAACTAAAAGTAGAGTTGCCATATGATCCAGCAATCCCACTCCTGGGCTTATACCCAGACAAAACTCTAATTCAAAAAGATACACGCACCCCTATGTTCATAGCAGCACTATTCACAATAGCCAAGACATGGAAACAACCTAAATGTCCATTGACAGATAAATGGATAAAGAAGATGTGGTGCATATATACAATGGAATACTATTCAGCCATAAAAAGAGAATGAAATAATGCCATTTGCAGCAACATGGATGGACCTAGAGATGATCATACTAAATGAAGTAAGTCAGAAAGAGAAAGACAAATACCATATGATATCACTTAGATGTGGAATCTAAAATATGACACTAATGAACTTATCTACTAAACAGAAACAGACTCACAGACATAGAGACAGACTTTTTACCTAAGCACCATAGTTCTTCTGAATCTTGGGTAAAAGAGAAAATGCATGTACATAGTATATATTATAATTGTATGTGGCTTTTTCCCTCCTAGTTCTAATTTTAGGAAAAGCTCCTCCTTTACAGGCTAAGTCAGGGGTAGGGTTGAGGCAAATCTAAAAGGGAGAAATGCTTCCTTTTGTTTTAAAATTTTACTCCAAGTGTTTGACCTTAGAGTTTTCAGGGCTTTCCAGTCAACTTGTGTATTTAATCAGATATTTTGGATGTGGTTTTATCACATACCTTGGGCCCTATCCAGCCTTCCATCCACCCACATCACTTCTCCTGGTCCACCAACCACACCCCATACACTAAGTATCTACACAGTGTCCATCCCCCTTTCTCTCTTCATCCCTCCAGCAAAACTGACAACAGAGAGCAAGAGAATATGAGCCCCTCAACTCAAAATTCATCCTCGGTGTAATGCATCTTGACTCAGGGACAGGGGCAGTACAGGTAAATTATATCCAATCTTCCAGTAGGATTTCAGCTACTATAGCTCTCTGAGAAGACAAGAAAGGATTTGTGGCAATGGGTGATGTAAGGGGGTGTGTGTTTCCTCCTTACTTGTGAAAGCTAAAGTTATTTTTTCTTAAGTCTCAGTTTCTATCCACAGGTGTTTGGAGCAATCCCTGCCATCTCAGTGGGCAATACACTTAGTCCTGCAAAGCACCTTTTCCCAAGATGTATTCCACAGACCACAAGAGGTGCAAGGTCATCTCTGATAGAAGGGATTTGTGGTCAAGTAAGTCTAGATACTCTGCATACCTTAGACCCTTGTAGGGGATATTCAATGCATACAAGCAAAGTGAAGCCTCCGAGATTTTTGCAAGGGGAAAAAGTCATCTAGTTTTGTTTAACTCTATATTTCTTCAATTTATTTGTATCACAGAACCCTTTTTCCCATGATACTTATCTCTTAGAACCAACATCCTATGGAATACCCTTTGGGAAACACTATTTTAGGCTGATTCTTGAATTTGTGAACAAATCCAATTAACTTTATTTCAGACCTTGAGAATCTGAGAAAGAGTTAATGGGTGTTACATTTTCTCACTAAACTGTTTCTTGCATGATGACGCTGCACCAAATTATGCCAGAAGTGCAAGTGCTTTTATAAACAGTGGATCAGAAACCTTCACCAAAGACTCAATGTCCGTGTTGAAGAAATACAATGTTCTGAACATTAGAATTGCAGGTATTTTTCACTCAAGTACATCACAACCGTATAACTTTACATTTGGAAAAGCATCTCTCAGATGAACTGCATGACATTTTTCGAATGCAGTTGCAGAATTAATCAGTTGCTCTCTTTGCTTTATTTTAAAGGGGTAAAAAAAAAAGCCAGAGAGTAAGCATGTTTATTTTGAAAACAAGTTTCCTCAGGAAGAAGATGATTGAGAGGAGTTCTGAGGTATAATTAGAAGATAATAAGATAAAGGGGAGGAGGCCATTCTGGGCAGAGAAACACGTAAATGTAGCAAGTGTGGGACAGTGAGGGCAGCCCTGGCCAGAGTGGGTATGAGGCTGGTGAGGAGGCAGGCCCTGGACCATGGAGGGCTCTTCGTGTAAAGAGATTTGGACACTTTCTTATAAACCAAGGGGCACTTTTGAGGCATATCTTTAGGAGTGAAATGTGACCTGGGCTGCCTGGTAAATTAAGTAAGTCTATATATTATTTCTGGAAATAATTTCTTTAAAAGGGATTTCAAAGGATGACAGACTCGTGCTCCAGTTGTGATCTAATTTAAGTAGAGAACAGTGAAAAGGGACACAGGATTATCTCCCCTAATTTGATTCCCCTCCTAGGGGCTCTAGCCTATGTAGTGCCTTTGTGTGAATTATTCAAAGATGCCAAGGTCATGTCAGCACCCACTTATCCCCTCAACTGGACGCCTTTGTGCAGTACACAGCCTGTTCAGTTGTACATGTTGCTCCTAACTCCCCTTGTATTCTGTCTTCTGGTCAATGGCACCATCATCACCCATCCAGGGGGCCAAACCAGAAACTGGGCACCTCATTGTACTCTCCTCTCTATTTTTCCTTCAATCTTTCTCCCAAACCACTAAATCTTACTAATTCCTCAAACCCATTCCAAATGCCACTGCCTCAGTGCAGGCTTTGATTGCTGCTTCCCCGTGCTTTTGCTATATCTTCCCCTTTAATCTCCCAGAAAATGGCAGAAATGCAGTGGGTGGGTTGGCAGCATGGAGGGGAGGGCAGTGCACCTGAGATGTACCAAAGGCGACTGGCTCTACCCCCGAGCAGCCCCAGTTGGACCCACCACGAAGGGAAAGGATGACAATAGCTTGCATTCGAGCATCTAACCCACGAGTCCTGTTATTATTTCTAGTCCTCACAATAACCACGCAAGCTGGGTATTTTATTCCATTTTACAGATGAGAAATCACTGTTTACAAATGGTTAAGTAACTTATCTGGCGTTGCACTGCTGGGGAGGGGCAAAAGCTCCCAAGTCCTTGCTGTCCTGCTGTTGACACTAAAACATGCTGTCCCTTGTCTATTCTATAGCCTAAATGCATGGACTTAATTCCAGGTTTGCTTTATCACCTTTACAAGAAAATTTAAATTGTAGGGGCCGGCACTCAAGAATTAGAAACCTGCCCTATGGAGTGTGCCCTTAATTAGGCCAGCACCTGTTATTTATTTATGCTGTATATTTTTTCATTGTTTTTAGTGCTACGCATGAGTTCAGGAAAGCATCTTTGCAAATATTCTATGAAATAGACTGATTACTGCTAATTAAGTTCTCTTAACATGAAAGGAGGAAATGACTGGCTTCTTTTTAGCTCTGATAAATTATCGTGGTGGGAAAGATATGTGAGATGAAGCACAAAACTGGTTTTGTATTCAAGCTTTGCTGGAGAGGTGGTGGAAGGTTTGGGGCATTTTGTGAAGGGGAGATTCATGGAGAGCGAGGGGAATTCTAGGCCTGCTGGGGTCCATGTGATACACGCCCAGTGTGCCATCTTGGCCAAATGGCTCCATCTTCTGACATAATCACACCAGCCACACACATAATCACACTGAAATTTGGGAGCATTCCTCAATTTTCAATTTTTTAAATCCTCCTTGTAAAATTGGTCTTGTTGTCAAATCTCTTACATACCCTAGATCTTTTCCTTCCTCCCAGGTTCACTGTAGATGCCTTGACTCAGTCTTCCCCTTTCCTTCACCTAAGCCCTCACAATGCATCACCTTCTAATCCACATGGCTGCCTCCAGCACCTCACCCACTCTCTCCTCGCCCTCTTCTCACTCCACTACAGCAGCAGTGCTCAAATTAAGGTGAAAAGAGGAACCACCTAGGAAGCTCATGTCTTATCAGCTAGGGCTGCCATAACAAAATACCATAGGCCAGGTGGCTTAAACAACAGAAATGTATTACTCATGGTTCTGGAGGCTGGAGATCCAAGATCAAGGCGCCAGCACGGTCAGTGTCTGGTGAGGACTCTCTTCCTGGCTTGCAGACAGCCACCTTCTTGCTGTGTCCTCACATAGCAGAGAGGGAAGGTAAGCTCTCTAATGTCTCTTCTTATAAGGTCTGAGAACCAGGGGACTCAGGGATGTAGATTCCAGTCCGGATCTGAGAGGCTGAGGACCAGGAGCATCAGGGGCAGAAGATCCACAGCCCAGGTGGGAAGGGGTGAATTCCTCCTTTCTCTGCTTTGTGTTCTATTCAGGCCCTCAATGGATTGCATGATGCCCACAGGCACTGGGAAGGGCAACCTATTCACTGAGTCCACTATTCAAATGCTAATCTCATCCAGAAACACCCAGAAACAATGTTTAATCTGGGCACCCAGTGGCCATTCAACTTGACACATAAAATAACCAACACGCTTATGAGTGAGCTATGAGTGAACTTTGAGTTACAACAGTGCTCATTTTTCAGGTCATGTGTTTGGGATAAAATGATCAAAATTACTCGTGAAAGCAAGGATGAGAGAAACATAATAACTATAGCAAGAGGCTTTAAAACCTGCCCAGTTCTTCTTCATCGTATACATGAGGAAACTGAACTGGGGGACAGGGGCAGACAAGCAGTTCAGTGGGCAGGGAAAGAGCTGGACAAATCCCTAGACAGCAGTGCAGTGTTTTCTCTGGAAGCTTTTACATTTCAGGGTCGTTCACAATTGCCACAAATTTTAGAGAGTAAGAGGGTCCTCCTAAGGTACAAACAGTAAATGTGGGGTCACTTCCAAGAGATTGTCTAGCCTGGGTCTGGGCTGGCACCACCCTTTAAAGATTCTGATGAGTCGTCCACCCTTGGTGTTCCTGATTCTCAGGCCTTTGGATTCAGACTGAATTATCCCACGGGCTTTCCTGGGTCTCAGATCACAGATGGCTGATAGTGGGACTTCCCAGCCCCCGCAAATGTGTGAGTCAATTCCTTATACTAAATCTCTTCCTATACAAATGCTGTTGTTGCTGTTGACTGGTGAATTCCAAGTGGCATCTTGCATGTGCTCAAGAAACGTGTTGAATGAATCCATAAATTAAGAAAACTTAAGTTATACCTCGTGGGATCTTGGGCAAGTTGTTAAATGTCTCTGAGCCTCAGTCTCCTGAACTGTGAAAGGCTTTCATGCTTCTTATTGAGGATTAAAGCAGATAATGTACGAGTACTTAGTGGCACCGAGCCTAGCACACACGAGAATGACTTCTTGTGATTGAAGCTTCTGTCACCCTTGTTATTACCAGTGACCGGTCTTATCTGCACAGCCCGAGCACCACAATAGGTCATTCTTTCTCAGCCTAATCTGTTATCGAAAAAGTATTTAATGGTATAAATATACTTCACCTAATAACTGTTTATGTTCCCTGTACTGTTGGAATCAAAAGGCTTATTTCCAAATGTAGACGCAATAAATGAATTTTGGGCAAATCACTGAAACAATACAGAGAGAACATCCTGAAAGTCATAGACTTTCAGGATGACATAGACATGAATAATACAGCAGCTCATTATTACTAAATATTGGTAAAATGTTTTAATGCTGTTCTTGTTTACCAATCCATATTTATTACTTTAGTTTTGTAAAGTGAAAAAAATTTACAAAGCCTCATGGAGTTCCCCTTTCCTACATCCTCATTTTTCTAATTGGGACATGTTTATTTGATCGTGAATTTCTCTACCATGATTGACAGGATCCTAACCTCTGCAGTTGAACAGGAATTATTATATTAATTATTAACTATTATTAGTATTTATTATTATTATTATTAATTATAATTAATAATTATATTATATTAATATAATTATTACATTATATTTTGGAGAGGAGATAATGGTGTATACCAATGTTAGGGGAACCACTGACCAAAACCGCCCACCCTGGCCAGGCACGAGAGCAACCACTTGCATGAGTTATCTTACAACAGGAGGTGCTGGTAAGGAACTCGGAACTAACAAGCTACCACCAACTGGAAGAATTCAGGAAAGGTCAAAAGGAGAGAGGAGATGCCAGTCCATATGTCCTACCAACCTCCCAGAATCCTTCTCGCTGGAATCCATCTTGGCTGAGTGATGCACGCGCCACCAGGAAGGACCCTGAGTCAGAGTAATTGGCCAGAGACAACTGGGAAAATAACCCAATAACCATAAAACCCGAGACTGGGAGCCACGTGGCAGAGCAGTTCTCCTGGGTTCCCTTACGCTGCTGCTCTCCACCCAGGCACCCCTTCCCAATAAAGTCTTTTGCTTTGTCAGCACGTGTGTCTCCTCAGACAATTCATTTCTGAGTGTTAGACAAGAGCCCACTCTCAGGCCCTGGGAAGGTCCCCCCTCCTGCAACAAGAGATTGAGGTAGGAAGCCAGAATGCCAATTCACTAATTTACAGGGAATGAAATATAACAATGAACCCCACATTCTTATCAGCCTAACCAGAGTGTTCTCTCCTAAAGAAAAAAGAAAAAGAAATATTGATATGCTTTAGAGTCTTTGGATCTTTAACTTTGTCTAATAATTATGATAGGTAGCTAGACTTGGCAACCCACCTCCCTCCAGGTGCACACCCGTGCTCCTTCCTCTCTTCAGCCACCATCCCTTCCCTCCCCGCAACTCCCCGCACCAACACACCCTCCTGGCAGAAAAATAAAAAATAAAATAGCACAAAGGAAAGACTGACATGTTTTCCCTTATAAGAATTGAAAATTATTATTCTGAATTCAAGTTACTTAAGAAAGAGCTAACACAGAGGGACACTCTGACCCTCCTTTCTGTCTCCCTGAAAGTAGGAAATAAATCTCTCAAGTGAAAGGTGCACTCCCTGCATCTGGAGATAGAAGGACATCCTTACTCCCAGAGATAGGGAATTCAGGGCCAGGAAGCCTATATAAACAAACCTTGTTACTTCTTTAATTTACTACCCTCAGCCCAAACTCCGTTCAGATTCTTCACTAATTGGGCACCCAAAACCTAATTTTCTTTGTCATTCCTCACAAATTTATTGTTTCTTTGTCTAGAAAGTATAAAAGCTGCCTGCTTTGGCCACTCCCTAATGTGCATGAATTAAAATTTCTTTCTTTTTCTCCTGTTAATGTCTTGTATAAACTTTATTATAATTCCAGTCACAAGAACTCAAGAGGGGTAGAGGGGGAAATTTCCCCTTCCCCATATAATACACAAATGATTAATATTCATGAACACTGCATAGCTTTAATATAGTTCAGATAGGTTTGGGGAAGGAAAGGAAGATAAACTCATTGGCTGAATCTACCATGTTGATATAGAAATCTGGTTGAAACTTTCTACTACTTCTGCAAAGAAAGAGAGGCCTTGACTTGGGGAAACTGGTAGGTACCCTAAACCTCATTAAGCTTCTATGTGCAGCTGCCCTCGCCTCCACCACTGACATATCCTGACACCCCCCAGAAGTCCAGATTTTTGACAACTGAGCTCAGTGGGATTTACTGTGGTGATTCTTGCATCAGTGTACCCATGGATATAAACAGTCATGTTCAAAAACTTAGACCCATTACAGAAGAAGATGTTAAGTTTAATATCTACTTTCTCAACCCAGCCCCATGCAATTCAGCCTCATTAATTATGGGTATTTCTCTGCCCTCTCCTCTTATGCATAGCCCTGGCCCTGCTTTCTTTGTTCTACAGTCTCAAACTCAATAGCAAGGTGTCTTTGTATGGCTCTCTTGGTGATCTTTCTTTCAGGGCCTTTGTACTTGGTTTTCCTCTACCTGGAACCTTCTTTCTTTCTTTTCTTGTCTGCTTAAGTTTTATTCATCCATCACACTTAAGCTTATTTATCTTCTTCAGAAACTGTATGTGCTTTCATTCACCACTATTTACCCAGTGCCTCGGATTGTTTCTGGAATATACTAGGTGCTTAATAAATATTTCTTGAATAAGTAAATGAAATATATGTTAATCCCAAACTCCTAATTTATCCCATATATCTTATTTATTTATTCAAGAAATATTTATTTGGGATTAACATATACATACTACTATACTGTATATTAAATAGATAACCAACAAGGGCCTACTGTATAGCACAGGGAACTATATTCAATATTTTGTAATAACTTATAAGGGAAAAGAATTTGAAAATATATATATATATAACTGAATCACTTTGCTGTACATCTGAAAGTAACATAACATTGTAAATCAACTATACTTCAAATAAAAATAAATAAATAAATAATATATAAAGATGCTACAAATCTATAAGGAAAAAAATGCATAGAACTGAGTATAAAAATGGACAGAGCATATGAACAAGCAAATCAAAGGAAAAGAAATATGAATTGGGTATAAGGAATCAGATACTGCTCTACACTATAAATAGAAGTATATGTCAGGATAATTTTGTAGGGAGGGATTTGGACACTATCAAGGTAAAAATTGTGCATTCCCTCTGGTCCAGCAATCTTACTTCTACACATAAATATGCCCTCATACACACAAAGATATTCATTGTATCATTATACAAAATAGTAAAGAACTGGAAATGACTCTGGAGTCTACCCACAGAGGAAGAGTAATTATGACAAGTCTAATTTCTAGGTCGCAGCCAGGTGCCTCTTAAAGATGTAAATTCAGGGGCCCAGTCTCTCTCCAAGTTATGGCTCTACCATCTTAGAGTCTTTTGTTTCCACTGTGTGGATAGGGGAGAGAGTGTGGAAGACAGCATGAGATATGCCTGGAAGTGACCTCCATCACTCGTGCCCACATCTCACTGGCAAGAACTTTAGTCACATGGTCCCGCCTTGATGAAAGAGGGGCTGGGTTCTTCCTGTGTACCCAGAGAAAAATGAAAAAGTTGGTCTGGAAATAGCTTTGAAGTCTTTTGCTAAAGTGCAAAACGTAAGCTTCAGAAACGGGTGATTCATATTTTTAAAATTGCAATGGGTGTGTTCTCACCCTTATGTAACATTCGACATTTTTATAAGTGTAACAGGATATTGAGCTGGATTTTTCCTGTTGCCCTGGAATTATTAGCTAGGGCTCAAAGTCCAAGTCAAAATGGCTTTAGCATTCCCATATTCTAAAGAGAGCTGTATCCAAGTACCACCCCCATCCTAGTCATCTCAGAACCCACTCACGTACAATCTAAATAAGGGGAAGAAAGGGGGAGGGAGGAGGAGACTTGTTGGCATCTTGAGGGGAGCAGTAGTTATGCGGAGAAGCTTTTTCTCTCCCCAGGAGGACTCCAGTAGAAAAACTCACAGAGCTGTCAGTACCTCCTGGACTTGGCTGTTGGCATCTCCTGTTCCAGCCATGTGCTTGGAGTCAAAGGATCCACATGTCACCCAGATGCTCTCTTCTGAACAAAGAGAAGCATAGTGAGGAGATTTTGGAGAGTTTGTTAGAGTCCCTCGATTTGGGAAGCCCTTGTGAACTGTAGACACTCCTCTTTCAGAGCTTTCCCAAGGCAGGAGGTTCATGACACCAGAAGGGCAAGAGAAAACTGTAGAGCAGTGTACCTAGCAGAAGAGGATGGGGAGGTAAAGTGACTCACCCACATCCCAGCTCTCCCACTCTTTGGAGGAGGCAGAAGTCCTCCCTGCCTCCTGCAGCTCCTCACAAGGGAGCCCTGTGGTTGCAGGTGGCTGCCAGGCCAGCCAGACAGCATGCTATGTGTCAAAGAGGTTGTGTTGATAAGAGACCAGACAAGAAATTCAGGTAAGGCTTTACTGGGGCCCCTGCTGCAGTAAGGGGGAGCGAGAACAAGGAACAGTTTCCCTTGCTTGCTCCCCGGGGTCGGGAGGTGGGGCCAGACTGTTTCCTTACATGGGGTGAGGGTAGCGTCGGGTCCAGGGGTCAGGCCAGAGACGTGGCTTAGGTGGCTTGCCCCTCCCTTTGGTGGTGCTGAGCGTAGGGGGCATGCGCAGTACCCTGCTTTTGCTCCCAGCTCTTCAGAAGTGGCAGTTGGGTTTTTTTGGTCTCTTTATATCCTATTGTCCATAATTTGCCCCAGCTGCATATGCATGCACTCATTTTTAGTCCCTTATAGTTTCTTTGTATTTTGTTGCTTGAGGAGATGACATTTGTCCAGGTGCCAGCACTGCAGCAAAGGGTCCCAGGTCCCACCCTGTCTCAGTTGGATGCCTGAATGGCTGGAGGGCAAAAGAAGATGCCCATCTGGGTGTCCATGGTGAAAGATGGGTTAGGGTGATGTTGAACTTGACTTCAAGAAAACCTCATACCCCAAGTATGAAGAGACCAATGGCTACATCAGCAGAGGCAACCAGCAGATGGAACCAGAAAAGGCCTAAGAAACCACTGAAATATGGCAATGACTTCCTTAATCCCCATTTCCTTCCCCCAACCAACCAGAGGGCCTCGGTCATAAAGGGAGATTAATGGAGTGGCTTGTGTCAGAGCTAGACTATGCCCCCCCCAGCCCTCCCTCCACTCTGAGCTACTAGATGCACTGAGATTAGAGTTTAGAATTAAATATTATAATAACATCAAGTTTGAGATCAAAGTTTTCAAGAAGACTAGATGTTTAGTAATCAAAAGTGACTAAGAAGTTATTGAATCTGCCTGAGATACACTTGAAAGACAAAAATGGGTAATTTGACAGGTTATGGTTGATTAAAACAGAATAAAACAGTTTTATTCAGTGTACCCCACTGATGCACACCCCCTCTACAGTTAAATAAATGTAAATTACTTTTTTGAATTAAAAAAGAGGGTTAAAAAGCTATATGTTGTTGATGTTGTCTGCTTATTCATTTTACCTGGAGTTGGGTAACGATTTTCACTCTCTTTTCTTTTAATTTTTTTAAGGTTTTTTTTTTTTTTTAAGTTTTGAGAGTTCTTTGCTTCTCTCCTTGATTATGAATTCTGCACCATTTGCTTTGTCTTTTCCTCTTTTTAAAATTCTCTTCATGACAGATTGGAGTTCTATGCTCCATCTCCTATGACCATCACTTTCCATTCTTTTTCTCTTAATTTTTTACATAGTGTTTTTTCTTGATTCTGAGTCTTATTTGGTTAATTTGATTTTCTGCCACAACAGTTCAGTCTTTTACTCCTTCAATAACGATCTGATTTTAGTTATTGCACTTTTCATCACAGACTGATTTTGTATATTAACTGCAACACGTCTGGTATCTTCCCAAACATTTAAAGCACTTCTTTTTAAATTATTTTTTGCATAACTTATATATACATATATTCTTTTAATTGAAGTATAGTTGATTTACAATATTGTGTTAGTTTTAGGTGTATGGCACAGTGATTCAGATTTATGTATTTTTCAGATTCTTTTCCCCTATAGGTTACTACAAAATATTGAGTATAGTTCCCTGTGCTATACAGTAGGTCCTTGATGTATCTATTTTATGTATAGTAGAGTGTATATGTTAATTCCAACCTCCTAATTTATCCCTCCCCCACCCCTTTCCACTTTGATAACCATGAGATTGTTTTCTATGTCTGTGGGTCTATTTCTGTTTTGTAAATAGGTTCCTTTGTATCTTTCTTTCTTTTTTTTTTTAGATTCCACATATAAGCAATATCATATGATATTTGTCTTTCTCTGTCTGGCTTACTTCACTTAGTGTGATAATCTCAAGGTCCATCCATGTTGCTATAATTCAAGTACTTCTTGCATTATAAGTGAAAGATCTATTGAGGGGCTAGGATTCCTTGGTTTTGAACCCTGACTCTGCCACTTAAGAACAATGTGACCTTATAATCACTGAGAAAGGGATAAGATAAACCAATCATTGCAAATCTGGCGGAACCTGTTCCGTAATAGCAGGAAGAAACTGGCAGATTGCATTTAAAGGGCTAGAGAGAGTGGGGAAACCACATAGAGATTCAGTGTGTTGGAAGTAAGGGTTGCTCGGTTTGAGTGCTCAGACATGAGATTAGAGGTTAGATCATGAAGGCTCTTTATAACTGAATCAAATTTCAGGATTTTACCCCGTAGACACATACTTCTTAAGTACACATTTCTGGAACTATGAAACCAGTGTGTCAGGGGCTCCAAAAGCCTCAGATATTTGCCACAGTTCCTTGGATTTTCAATATTAAGTGATGTAAGGAAAACACTCTTTTAAATTAAAACAAATATATACACTATGGCATAGAACACAAAATCTAAAATTCTAAGATCAGCCTGGATGTTATATAAGCATATGATACCTCTGGGGACCCACCCCGACCCACGGGCGTACACATCCTGTTGCTAAGAGGTGCCATTCGAGATGCAGCTAAGAGAAGCCATTCGAGATGCAGCTAAGAGAAGCCATCAGCCCCCGCAACAAAGTCTCAGGGCAGCCTCCTCTGATGGAAGAAAAGCCTGCTTCTTAATCCTTCCCACATAAGCCTTAAGGGACCACACACTTTCTCCAAGCTGGGGCAATTGCTCAAATTAGGTGGTTTAACTGTAAAAACATCCCAGCCTTTCAGAAGCTACCATCCTGAACAGAGATAAACTAAAGACAGTGTTCCCCACTAATACTGATGTATTTTCAATTTATGCAATCCAGTGTGCAGTGGTCTGCACCATCCCCTGCCTCCAGTGATTAATGGCCTGGCCCCAGCCAGGGTCCAAAAACAAAGAGCCAAGGGAAGAGATGCAATGGGTTTTATATTATCATGACTGCGACATACTCATTCTGTGGTGTCAGTGCTGACTGCAGGGTCCTGATTATGAAATATGATGCATGTTGAATTTAATGACATTCTCTGCCCTTCTGGTGAGTTCACTGCCTTCCAATGTCATTTTCTGTTCTCATCTGAGTGGTAATAAAAGGAATATCATCGACTGTGGTAGCCTGTAACTACTGTGTGTTTTACAATAAATTGCATTTCAGG
This sequence comes from Balaenoptera borealis, assembly GCF_965194805.1. Classification (NCBI taxonomy): domain Eukaryota; kingdom Metazoa; phylum Chordata; class Mammalia; order Artiodactyla; family Balaenopteridae; genus Balaenoptera; species Balaenoptera borealis. The sequence continues at coordinate 77,899,745 of NC_138872.1, forward strand.
ACCTTTCTCCCCAGGAGAAAAGTGCATGGTCAGAAGGATTACTCCGAGGCAGTTTCTGGGATCCCAGTCTCCGAGAAGATGAGGAACAAGGTGGAGTTGCCCTTTTTAGGAAACTATTCCCTAAGAACACTCATTTTTCAAGCAGCTATATATCAAAGGTCAGTTTGGACTAAGGGTAGATGATAAAACAGACTCCAAAGCAAAAATGACTATGGCCCAACCAAAATCATTGCAGAATGGACCAGGTCTAATCTCTTAGTAAGTTCTGGAAGGCGACTCTGGAAGAACACAAACTCAGAACTGGGAAGGCAGCCCTGAAAGCCCTGTTCTTTCTGTCTGTGTTCAGATTAACCTTTTGTCCTTATCCCATGGGAAGGTAATCTCCATTTGAGGATGGGGAGAAAGATAAGAAAAGTAAGACTTAATGAGTGACAACTGTGTACCCGACCTGTGGCAGGTACTCTATGGTACGATGTCACCTACTCTCACAGTATGCTTGTGAGATTATCACCCCTTATTACCCCCAATATGTAAATGAGGAAATTTAGGCTTGACAGCATTGGCAGGGTCACACAGCCAGTGACGGTCAGAGCCAGTGATCCAGCTCCGGCTCATCTGATTCCCAGAAGTATATTCCATGCACCAGAAGCACCGGCCTCACTTAGGAGTTTGCTGGAGACACAGAACCTCAGACATCTGCCCCGTCATGCATGTGGAGGTATGAGATGCATGTCATACATAGACTCCGAGCTGGTCAGGGGCTAGAAAGTTTCTGACATGTGGGGCAACCAGGACAAACTTCTCTCTTCACTGTTCAGAGGGACTGCTAGGTAATGTCCCATTGACTGACTGTCAGGACCTTAGATCCATTGATTGTCCAGCTGGCAGGGGCATTGCTGGGGACAATACTCCTCAAATTCCAGAGCGCCTGACAATTGCCTGGGCAGCTGGTTAAAGTACAGACTCCTTAGTTCTCCTTAGTATTGTATTAGTCAGTGTTCTCTAGACAAACAGAACCAATAGGATGTACACATATAGAAAGAGATTTAGTTTAAGGAATAAACTTGTGCAATTATGAAGCCTGGCCAGTTCAAAATCTGCAGAGTGGACCAGCAGGCTGGAGTCCAGGGAAGAACAGATGTTGTGGTTCAAGTTCAAAGGCCATCTGCTGGCAGAATCCCCTCTTGCTTGGATAATGTCAGTCTTTGTTTTATTAAGGCCTTCAACTGATTGGATGAGGCCCACCCACATTAGAGAGGGCAATCTGCTTTACTCAAAGTCCACTGATTTAAATGTTAATCTCATCCAAAAACACCCTCATGGAAACATCCAGAATAATATTTGACCACATACCTAGGCATCATGGCCCAGCCAAGTTGACACATAAAATTAACTATCACATATATTGCAATGGTGTTTACACAAATCTACATGTGTGAAAAAAAATGGCATAGAACTGTACACATACATAGTACCAACATCAAACAATTGGTTTTGATATTATAGTATCATTATTAAATATTTAATAATTATTTTAAAAGTAAATACTTACTTAATAATTACTATAATTATTAAGATACAATTATCAGGATTGCCTAGTGAAGGCTACCTGGGACCTCTCTGCAATATTTTGCAACTTCATATGCATCTAAAATTTCCTATGCAATATCTGTGCAACTTCCTATGAATCAAAAAAAAGTTAAAAAAAAATTTTTAATAGTGCAGATTCCTGCGCATTTGCATCTGCTCCTCACATTTCCCTCCCTCCAGGATTCTGGCCCATTTGGTCTGCTGGTTATTCAGATGCAGAAAGGCACTGCTGACCATAGCGTAAGCATGGCCCCAAGGGGACATGTGATATGACGGGGGCTATGGTTTAATCTATGCAAAAAGGAACTATGTTACCTGAATTACTTTCCACCCCAGAGGAGAAAAATGTTAAGAGCAGCAGATTAGGAGTGAAACAACAGTAATTCTTTGTAATTCTGGGCTTACGGCATCAGTCACTGTTGATAACAAAGGGACAATGAAAGTCATCTGTTTCAAGTACCTCACTGGACAGGCGAAAAAGAGGCCCAGAACCTCAAGCCATGTTCCTGTTGAGTTACCTGTCCAAATAATCACATCGTCAGCAGCAAAGTCTGAACCGAAAACAGAGCTCTGGGATTCTCAAGGCCCGAGCCAACCAACTACAATCTCACTTACAGGTTTCACTGGACTCTCCACACTTTGTTGTGCTTTTAAACTTTAGAAAGCCTCTGTGGTGGGGAGGGCAGCCACGAACAAGGCCATTTACACAAGAGGAGACCGAGGTCAGGGAGCAGCTTTCCAAAGGCTTCCCCGTAAGACAGTGGACTTGGTCAAGTGCGCTTTCTGCTCCAAGAAAGTTAAATAATGAGTCCTAAGTCCTACAGACCAAGACGTAGTAGCCCCAAGACCATCCCCAAACAGGAAGTGCAGCCAGCCCAGGCCTGGCCCCAAAATACCGGGTTTTAACTCTGTTGCAATACCAGTCATAATCCCCAGCCCCCTGCGTGGTCTAAGCCCAGCCCAGGCACTAACTGTGTTAATGCAGGAAATCTTACTGTGGTCCGAGTTTCCTACTGTTTAAAGTGAGAGCACTGGACTCAAACATTAAGGATTTAGGGCTATTTTTATTTTGTTTCATTTTCCCTCAATTTGCTGTGTAATTTATAATCTAGGTTGTATTTTGGAGACGCTCATATATTAAGATAATTGCCAGTTATTTTCTGGTATTTGCCAAAGTATCCACGCTTGTACAATGGAGGTAGAAGATATAAGTGACAGGTGACAGAAGATGAATACCTACATCAGCAACTTGGGACCACTTCAGCTCAGGTCTTCACATCCTTCCTTCCCCACATCTAAGTCATTAGAGATTCCGGTTGATTCTATTTTTTTTAATGTGTCTGAAACATATCCCTGCAGCCCCGGCCAAAGTTCAGGCCACTCATCAATTCCTGCCTTTTCACCTGCAGCTCAAACCCAAATCTCACCCTCTTCTCATTCTAGGTCCAAACCACTGCCATAGTGATTTCACTAAATGTAAATGTAAAATGTAAATATCATTCCCCTACATAAAGCATTTCTCCCCTTAAAAATGAAATCCAAATTCCCTAGCTGGGATTCCAGGGCATCCTTGACCTGGCCTCTCCGACCTCAATGCTCATGGCTGTCCGTGCTCCTGGGACCACTTGCTGCTCCCCAATGCACCATTCCCTTTGTACCCTCTGCCGGAGATATTCTCCCCAACTTTCTGCCCTGGTTAACTCCTGGCATTTGTCCCCCTGGGAAGCCTTTGTATTCCCTCTGACACTGAATTAATGACCTTGTACTGTATTCCCATAACATCCTATGAATTCCATTGGCACCCATGCCGCCTACCCCGTCCTCCAGGTGTTAAGTTCCCTAGGGGTGATCATTCATCTCTGTGTTAGTAGAACCAAGTGCAATTCCAACAATGTACTGGCTAAGCCACTATTATATCAGAATAAGAGGAACGGCATCTTGGCATGGAAAGTGCCCTGGGGTCCAAACAGGAACATGATAAGGGTGAGAGATCGTGCAGTCATTCAACAGGTATCCCCGAATCACCCCTCTATGTCAAGCTGTGTGTTACGAGATAGAGGTGAAATGTTACCACCACCTCTGACGAATTCTTGCCCCAAACTCCAACTTGAATCACATCAAACCTCAGAAATAGCTACCAGTTGGCAAGACATTCAGGATCCAGAGGAATCTGTTTAATGTCATGAGAATGCAATCATAAAAGTCCAGAATGTAGGAAAATCTAGAGGACAAATGACTTGATTTATTCATAAAATAAATTGAAAAGGAAAACATTTTTTAAAAAGAGAAAGAGGGAACTTATAGATTAAAAAACACTTAAAGGAATCAAATGCCATGTGTGGACTTTGACTGGATCTTATTCAACAAGCCAACTCTTTAAAAAATATGAGACAAATGGGGAAATTTATTAACTGAATGGAATTTGATAATATTAAAAAACAATTGTTAATTTCATAAGATGCAACATAGGCATTATGGTTATATACTTTTTAAAATATACATACACTGAAACATATACTTATTAGGAAGAGGCAGTATAGATAAAGAAAGATTGACCATGACACTGATTATTGAGTGATGGCTATATGGGGTTCATTGTTATTCTTCCTACTTTTGTGTATGTTTGAGTTTTTGCAGAACAAGTTAAAAACGGTGAGCAGAGAAGATGCTCGTGTTAGCATGTTATTTACAATTACAATAACTGATATGAAATAAATAATTACAAGTGAGTTATTTACAATGAGATGAGACCAGAGATACTTCTGACTTGTGATGTATTCGTATTGAATTCCATTTAAGTGCTATAGGAAATGCTTTCTCAGCAATTTGTTTTGCTAAGATTAGCAGTTTATAGGGGGCAGGGCTAAAGGTCTCCCCATTCATTGTCAAAATCCATGTTGGCACATCTGTGAAGATTTGGTTTCCTTTCTAAGGTTTTGGGTAAGATACAGGATCAGCAAGTGCCAGGAGCCAGGGAATAATATAGGTCTCAACTCCTGTGCTGGAAAGGGTTCAACGATTTGTAAAGATCGATTGCAATGTATCTGAATTACTACTGCTTGTGTGGTACTTTACAAGCAACTTCTTACTGAGTGTACCTAACTACTGAGATTAAAGGATGGTTTAACTTTATAAATTAGAGTGAATCCATAACAGTGTTCTCAGTCCCTTGCATTTCTTTTGATGCCCATAGTGAGTGACAAAGGGGTGGAGTTTACAGCTGATTTGCTTGATTTGTTCAAAACCCCTCTTCTCACCTCTAACCTGTCAACTGCCTGTTGTCACCCCTGTGCCCAGATGGCCATTGTGGCAACAAGACGCTACTGCCGTGCCACCGAGTTGTGATTTCATAGTATTTTTCTTTTCTTTTTCATCCTACTTGGGGATACATTTTAATGAGGACAGGACAAGGACAGACGAAGAAACTTTCAGTGGAGCGTCTACCTCTACATTGCACGGAATTGAGACTGATGCCACAAACATTTCTATTATAGACGACGGAACATAAACAACAGGGTCCTACTATATAGCACAGGGAACATTATTCAATATCCTGTGACAAACCATAATAGAAAAGAATATGAAAAAGAATGTATATATATGTATAACTGAATCAATTTACTGTGCAGCAGAAACAAACGCAACATTGTAAATCAACTATACTTCAAATTAAAAAAAAATGACCAAACAGCACAGACTACCAAAGCAAAGACATTGATAAAGCAAATACAATCTGCAATAATAAATACATCTGCAATAGATGCTAAATATCATTAAATTATTATATAATTTAGACAGTAAATATGGTCTATTTTTGCTTCTTTCCAATAGAATACATTTGAGCACATTTTTACCAAAGAAATATGTTGGGATAAAGTCACTACTCGTATTAAAAAATAAATTATAATATTTTAAAACTTAGCTTACCATGTGTATTTACTTTATCATAAAAATAATTTTTTCATCTTTGATTTTATTACTCATTGTTAGACATGTGTTCATTCATACCACCACAAAACATAAAATCTGAAGTACTATTTTCTTCGTATTTTGAAGGTACATCATCAAATTCTGGGTGTATGTCAGAAGATGCACCTGGTTTGTAAATGTCAGCAGAAGTAAGTTTGAGAGGCATTTTTTTACAGTAAGCAACAGCTGCAAGATATTCTGCTACAAAAAGAGCTATCCTGTGTCATTGCATTTCTACAAACCAACATCTAGGGCATGGCAGTGAGGAAAGTGAATTGAAGATTGTAACACTAAATGGTAAATAGTATCTTATGGGTATCACAGCCTTGTTGAGATAAAATTCTGGCTTGAAAGGCCTCAGTAGAAGAGAATGACATTTTTTTTCCTTTATTTTTTCATAGAAGTATAGTTGATTTACAATGTGTAAGTTTCAGGTGTACAGCAAAGTGATTCAGATATATATATATATTCTTTTTTAGATTCTTTTCCCTTATAGGTTATTACAAACTACTGAGTATAGTTTTTTGTACTATATAAAATAGATAACCAACAAGGTTATTTACTTTATATATAGTAGTGGGTATATGTTAATCCCAAACTCCTTATTTATCCCTCCTCCAACCCTGTCCCCTTTGGTAACCGTAAGTTTGTCTTCTATGTCTGTGGGTCTATTTCTGTTTTGTATATAAGTTCATTTGTATCACTTTTTTTTTAGATTCCATATATAAGCAATATCATATATTTGTCTTTCTCTGTCTGGCTTCCTTCACTTAGTATGATAATCTCAAGGCCCATCCATGTTGAGAATGACATTTAAAGGCACAATCAAATCAGAAATGCATACTGGAGGGAAAATCCACACAAGCGTGTGGGGAGACACACTGAAGGTGATTTCAGTGAGGTGAAAATGAAAAAAGAATCGAAATAATTGCAGGAATTTACTCAAGTCCAATCCACAAAATGGAAGAAATAAAAGCTGCTTCAGTAGCAAGCTCTATTGGCAAAAGACTTTCATTCTCTAGATGCCCGATGCACATTTAATTGGTCTGAAGCAGAGCATCTATGAAATCCATTTATTTCTCTTCCTGCTCCACCTACTTGCTCCATCCACCCCTGGCATCTTCCAGTTTCCTCAATACACCCAACTCCCTCTCACCTCAAACCTTTACACATGCTGAGTTCCTTACTCGAGTGGACATAACTTACTTTGGCTTGGCTGGCTTCTTCTTGCCCTTCAGACTATTATCCTGTATGACACCACCCATAAAAGAACTTCCCTATATTCCCTGTAATTCTATATTCCAACACCATTCCTTTCACAGCATTTATCAGAATTTGTCATTGTTTAATTTATTTGGAATATCTCTCTTCTCCACCATCCTGAGAGGTCCATGGTAAATCTTATTTACCATTATATCCCCAGCATGGAATACATAAAATGACTTTAGTATCCAGTTCAGGATGGGTCATGAAAAAATATTTGCTGAAAAAAATAAATGAATGATCATAATCCAGTCAACTCCTATGAGAAAGAAGGGGTGTCTATGTAAATAATATGACTGCAGAGATAAGATTCAGAGGTGCTCTGATTTTAAAAAGGCACCTTTCAAAATGGTATAAAGAAGAACTCATGACCAAGGTTAAATACAAGAGAAAGATGTCCAACTATGAGTAAAGCACCAGGAAGGCTACAATCCTAACGAGATGAGGCTGCAACCAAATGCTAGGAGGATTCACTTGTACTTTCGTAGTTGCATCTAGAGCTAGTCAAAGACAGGAAAAGAACCTGACTTCCTGCTTGGGGTATAACATACAGCATTTAAGAGCATTAAAGAGAAAGATAATCTTTGGGCAAATCTTCCATGGAGAAGGATCTTTGGTCTGGAAAGATAGTTGGGATGAAGTTGATTGCCATAAAAAAATCAAGAGAAAAATCACTGAATGTGGCCAGTACTTTAGGTTAACTCATTCAGTACCCACTCTGAACCCTCAAAAGCCTTCCCAAGCTGTAAAAACTTGAAAATAAAAAATACTTTTCCGAGATTCTCCTGCAGCTAGGTTTTCATGGGATCCAGGTTCTACTAGGTGGATGGTCACACAAGACACATGAGGAGGACATGAACATTGCAACAAAGAGATTAAACATTGGGAATTTGGCTTTTCTGGTAAGCATGATGGTGGAGACATGTGTTTTTTGGGGCCAGCAGCAGCTATTACAGCTTTATGATCATGGCAGTAATGGGTCTAGGGCTGGCAGTGGTGGCACTGTCTTACTTAGTTGCCAGCTTACCATTGCAACAGAGGATGTGGGATTTGGGATCTTAATTGGATGTGGTTCTGGAAGTTGTGCTTAGAAGCTCAACTCAGAGTTTGTTGCTCCAACTTTGCCAATATCTTTGTGAGCTATTTAATGCCCTTTATTTAGCTCTTTTCTGTTCAAAATTGCCAGAGTGGATTCTGTTCCCTGCAACTGAGAAACCCAACCAACTCACTAAGAAGAGGGAAGACTTCTCTTTACATTTACATGAATATTAGAGACAACTATGCCTGGGAAATTCTTTGTCTTTTGCAAAAGTAATTTTGAGATTATCTTGGATTTCTTTCTTTAAATCTATTTCTTCTTGACTACTAACAATGAAAACCCAACAGAAACATTAAGAGGGGCCGTGTGTTTATTTTAGAGATAATCTGGTAGAAGAATTATGTGTGTGTGCCAATGAACTTTGGGGGAAAGAATGTCAAAGACAAAAAATGAGTGCTTTCAATGGAGGAGACCAGACTAGTCAATTCCTGGGATCTGGAGGGAGTGAAGAAATATGTCAATTAAATGTTTGTAAATAAATGAAAGAAAAAAATTAATGTTGGACCTATCAATCCATGACTACCTATTAAGTGACAGCTACACTTCTCACTATGGGTGAAATCAAAGATGGAAGAAAATGACACCAACTCTTTTCTCAAAGAATATACAATTAGTTGTAGAAAGAAGGGAAATAGGTATTAAACACTAAAAACCAATATACGATGCTATGTAACCAAGTGAAAAATATTTCAGTAAAGACATTGGTCACTGTGAATAAGGGTCATTGGAAATAGCTCCATAGAAGTCATGTCAATTGCCCTAAATCTGGGCAAAAGAGTAAGCTCTTGGAAAGCAGAGAAAAGTTGGGAGGCATTTCAAAGACAACAAATGCATAAGCATGGACACACATGTGTTCTTTTTTGTTGTTGTTTTGTTTGTTTTTGCTGGGAGACTCAGAGCTGGTGGGAAGGATTTGGGTTGGAGGGTGGTGGGAAATCCAACTGAGGAAGCCAGCAAGAGCTTCCATTGACCACATGGAGTCAAAGAATTTCTGGATTATGAGAGACCTTGAAGGTCATCTAACCCAACACTTGAATACTTTCTACAACTTAATCTCTCATCTCATTTACTATTTTTACAATCTGGGCAGAACAGGGAAGATATGATTTTTAAAACCCTAGAGAAGACCTCAGTAAAAAGATCTTAAATAAATCCAAGATACCAATAACCTCAGAAAAACAAATTGCAAATTAAATTTAATTTGTTCCAACGCCTTAATTTTACAATTGAGCAAAGTGGGTTCAGAGAAGTAGAAGGACTTCTGGAGCCTACACAGCTTGGCAGGGCCCACCCTGGTCTCAACATCCAGCCCAAGTCTCTACCTTGACCAAGAATTACCTGGCTCTGTTTTGTGAGTACTCCATTTCTCTTACTATGCATGAAAAATGGTAATAAACTTCTCTCTCCAAACATCCTTTTCCCCAAGGAATAATAGATCACGGGAAGAGAGAGGTTTGCCATCAAAGAGGGACATTATCATTTTTATACAAATGCTAAGACAATTCTGAGCTCTCAGCCTGAACTAAGCTACCTTAATCGAAGCTACCTGTGTCTCACACCTGGGGAAACTTGGTTTAGAAAAAAAAAAAAAATGAGTGGAATCCATTTCAAGTGTTCTATCTTAGGCCTCTCAGTTTGCACTCAATTTGTTTTATCACATAGTGATAGGAATTAAAGGCCTTCACTACAGTTTAGGCAGCTTGCCAATACCTATTTTATAGCAATAAAATATGTACAAATTAAGGAATCTCATGTGGAAAATTCATTCAACAGCCTCAAAAGCCAAATGAATGGTAATTACTTTGAAAACAATGTGGCAGCAATCAAGCACGATTGGATCATGCTTTTAAATGTACGTCTACATTTTAAGAACTAAGATAATTATGAATTATGAAAATAACTAACGGAGACAATGGCACAGCAAAGCTGTTGTTTATGAAACATGAAGGGACATTTTCAGAGGAGTAGGGGGAATGAGTCATTTTCCCGCACCTGCCAGAGAATATTGAATATGACACAAAGTACAAGCCTGGGTTCTGCCTCTCTACCCAGTCATTTCCCATGGGGATTACTACTCTGAGCCCCAGTGTTTGCAGAGGTTGATGGGGGGATGCGAGGTTTCCAGCTCCTCTTCCCACACAGTGTGGGATTAAGTACCCATCCATTATACTATTCATCACAATTCTAGTAGATCCACCCCATGTTACGCCCAGAAATATGGATGAAAATATTCTCGGGATGATCAGTTGCCAAACTCTCTTTCTGTAAACAAAATTTTTCTGAGAAACATCTCTTGGAATGGAGAGTCTGTGAAACTAGGTTTATTTTGCCAATCTCCTGTCTTATGTGAGATCCTGGAAAGTCATTCAACCTCTGTGTTTCTCAATTTCCCCAACTTGAAAATTATGGGGTTGGCCAGCCGATCTCCAACACGCCATGTGTCTATGCTACAATGCAGATGGTGTCCCTTGGAGCTGTGAATGGGGCGGCCAAGTGGAGTGATCCAGGGAGACGTGGAGGGGAAGAGCATTCCAGGAGGGGTAAACAGCAAGGTCTTAAGACAGGAGCATGTCTAGTGCACTTGAGGAAGAGTGAGGAGGCCAGAGGGGCTGGAGTGAATGAGGGAAAGAACAAGAGATGAGAGCAGAGAGAGAAACTGAGGCCAGATCACACTGGACCTTGAAAGCTATCATATATTGGTTTTCACCCTGAGCAAAATGGGATGTTTGGAGGGCTTGTGAGCAGAGGAATTGCATGATCTGACTTTGTGTTTTACCAGGACTCCTCTAACTTCTGGAGTGAGAATAGACTGAAGGGGAGTAAGAATAGAAACAGGGAGACCAGTTAAGAGTCTGTGATAATCCAGGTAAGAAATGAGGATGGCTGGTCTCAGGGTAGTAGCTTTGCAGGTGATGAAAACTGGCCAGATTCTAGATTCTACTGGGGAAGGTGGGGAGAGGAGTATTGGGCAGGATTTGCTGCTGTAAATCCTTCCATATCACTGAGAATCCAAATAACCTCAAAGATGAATAGTTTTCCATGGTTACAAATGTTGGTGACTCAGTTCCCAACTCATGACTTTGACATCTTTCATTTGCATTTTAAATTTTCCAATAAAGCTTCAAGAAAATATGCATTAATCAAGTTTCATTTCAATATTTTGAACTTCTCTACCAATAACAAGTCCTTACAGTCAGACAACAATTGGCTTATCACAGGATTTTACTGAAACAGTGTAAAAGTGCCCATCTTTTCAAAGACCTACCGTCTTAGGCTGGGTTCTCTCAAGAAAGTAAAGCCTGAGACAAGGACTTGTTATGACAGTTTATTTGGGGAAGTGATTCCCCAGGGAACAGGAATCTTGGAAAAGTCAAACAGAGAAGGAAGTTGTTTCAGTCAAGGGTCTCCAGAGAAACAGAATCTATCTATCAATCCATCAAGAGATTTATTTTAAGGAATTGGCTCATACAATTTGGGGGCTGGCAAGTCTGAAAATCACAGGACAGGCCAACAGCCTGGAAACTCAGGTAGGAGTTGATGCTGCCGTCTTGAGGCCGAATTTCTTCTTCTTTGGGAAACCTCGGTTTTTGCTCTCAAGGTCTTTCAACTGATTGGAGGAGGTTGACCCACAACTTCCTATGTATCTTGTCCCCAGAAATGTCATGGTCATTGCCATAAATTCCTATAAGTCTAGGGTACACTGGCTACCATCCAAGCTTTGCTATCCGTTATATTAATTATTTCTGCTTTGCCTTGTCAGTTAAATGCCACCACCTGACCTTTGCGGTACAGAGGTCCTATTATCCCCATTGATAACAGGGAATTCAGCACCATGGCAGCATCTCCACCCCATGGAGAAGATCCGCCAATTAACCTCTCAAAGAATTCGGTGCTCCCCTCACCAGCACATTTCTTACTGTTTCAGAAATGTGTAAAACACATTTCTAGATTCTACTGGGGGAGGTGGGGAGAAGTCTGTGAGATGGGAGAGCATGTTAAGTAAGGAGCTGAATTTTCTGGTTTCATGTAATAAATCATTCTAACATTCCACCTCTCTCAACTTTTTGACCACTAACTCATTCCTGTACCAAAACAGTCCTTGAAATTCCACCTTATTTATCATCCTGTGGAAGCTTCAAGAAGCCCTCCCAGCAGTGGATTAAGACTGGCTCCAAGTGACCTTGCCAGGACATTAGCCCCCAGTTTGGGATGAATATATACACACTACTATATATAAAATAGATAACCAACAAGGACCTGCTGTATAGCAGAGAACTCTACTCACTACTCTGTAATAACCTATATGGGAAAATAATCTGAAAAATAATAGATATATATGTATGTATAACTGAATCTCTGTGCTGTACACCTGAAACGAACACAACATTGTAAATCAACTATACTTCAGTTAAAAAAAAAAAAGAAGAAGAAGAAATAACTATGTCTGAATGTATCAATATTGATAAATATAAAAAAATAAATGTCTCCCATCGACATGGGTTGGCCCACAGGGGACTAATTCCCTCACGTTTGGAATCTGTACATGTTCATTCCTGGGGGGGTCGGGGAGGGGTTCCCACAGACATCCCACAACATGGCCTCTGAGAAAATCTGCAACAGAAAGAGAGTGATTCATGGTTCAGACACAAGGTGTGTCATGGCCTGTGTGAAGTTGGCTTTTGTCAGCAAAGACTGAGATAAAAGTGGGCGAAGACAGGTGAGGTGAGACACACCTACTGTGTGTGAAGGAGTGTAGAAGAAAAACCATTCATCTTTTCAGAGCCTCTGCTTTCACACAGGCACAATGGGGCTGTCAATCAATGTCTTCCTCCTGTGGGCAACTGGCACCCAGTCCCCTGGGGCCCTCTGGAAAACCATGTGGATTCACCTCATCACTTTCCCACTGAGGGATGAGAAAGTTGAAGTATTTATTCACCAACTTCTGTCACTCCTAGGTTAAAGGTCGCTCCTAGGGAGCTAACTTCCAATGCGTCCAGTCAGCCCCCGAGCTCAAGACCTGAGCATGGTCTTATGACTGGTGAAGCCCCTTGGGCAGAGAGATGCAGGAGGCCATCAGCAGAGACGGGGCCTCTGCAGGTGAGCTGCAGGGCAGGCCAAAGAATGGGCACCAGCAATGTTTCTACAAGTATTTCTGCCTCTTCAACTGCTGTTGGGCAAAGGCCAGATCCATTGGGGAGGTTGGTTGCAAGAATTCACCACGTCTTCCAAATCCTTTTGCAATCCCTCAACATTAGCAAGCATGTGGTAAACTCTCTTCCGATAGAAGGCACTTCTGCAGCACCCCTCAGATGCATCAGAATTTTGTTTCTGCCTAAATGCACACCCTCTATAGTCTCCCATTCCGGGGCTATCAGAAGTTTTGAAATTCTTTTGTAAAGCTACCGCCTTACACCTCTGAAGGGAAACAGCAAAATAAATGCTCTGATGGCTGAGAAAGAATAGACACGCCTGCCGTCCAAGACATTATCTTAAAGCCACCACAAAAGACCTCTTCCCGCTTTATTAAAAGTGGCAGCCAATGCCGGGGCGCCCGAGCACGGGGCCAAGGAGCTTGCAAGGGCAATCCTCACGCCGTGCAGTGTTAACAGGCAACGAGTTCAGATAGCCCAAGAATTTCTAATTCGTGGCTGCTTTCACCTTCCCAGAGCGGATACCCAAATTGATTCTGCCGACTTCAGGCTCGATGTGTGAAAACGCTGACTGACAGAAACACCTAAGGGTAATACGTCTGCCAAGTGATTGGTTAAACAGCTATTCATTTTGAAATATATCTTCGAGAAGCAGAATAACAGAGGGCCACTGTAGTGTGCGGCCCATTAATTATTCAGTTGACAAGAAAATTACCCTTCAGATCAACATTTGTGGAGGCTTGTCGGGATGGGCTCGGGGGAGGCGAGTGGAGAACAGCATTCGGCAGGGTTATCTGCACAGCCCACTGTGAGGCCCTCCTAGGTCAGGGAGGATTGAGTTTGTGTATACAGTGGAAAGAGCGTGAGCATGAATCCTTCGGCCCAAGTTCCTGTCTGTGTGATTTAGTGGAATTGATTGGACCTTCTTAAGCCCTGTGGTCCTGATCCATAAAATGGGGATGTCAAAAGCAGACTCAAGGGTAGTTATGAATCAGTGAGAATGCAGATAAAGCACCTGACATGTAAGGATGCTTGTTCAGTGCACATCTGTTTTCTTCCACTCCGTGGTTTCCCTGTGCTCTGTGACAGCTTCCTGGGTACCTGGTTGTAAGGAAAACCACGAGACCACCTGGCTGGGTATAGGGACCTGCTCCTTCAACCCCACCCGGCAGGATGCTGAGCCATGGCATCCAGCCTGGTGGTCCACTAGGAATGTTTGCTCCTCTAGAAAGTGGAGTCTGGAAACCGTCTGCTGCTCCCCAGCCCAGGTCTGAATTTCTGGAGGGAAGTGAGCCTCTGGTGTCCATCTGCTGGAAGGTTGCAATCTCCTCATCCTCCCCACTGAGTGGGGTCAGTCAAGCTGGCTGGTTCTCCTGTGAGTTCACATCTGCCTCCTGCATCAGTCTTACTTTCTCTCTGGGACTGAAACTGATTGTGAAATCCAGTCCAGCCAGCGGGGGCTCTGGAACTAGCTGGCACATTCAAACTGGGTCATTGGAGGAAAGTTGAAGAAAAAGAGCCATTGACAAAATCATAAGCTGTTACCAGCCCTAAGCCTGAAGGGACAGAGGAGGGAGGGCTTAGCAGAGCCCAGAGAGAGGGGGTGGGGGGCTGGAGACTGGCTGTCACATTTCATGGAGGGATGCAGCCGGGTCACAGCAACCTTGCGGGTAGGGAGCTAGGAGAATAAACTCGGAGCCCCCCGTCCCTCCTCCCATGGGCTGAGCTCAGCCAGGAGCCAGAGGGTGAGAAAGCCTGTTGCCACAGTCCAAACAGGTCAGCCTTCTGGGACATAGACAACGTGGGGCAAAGAAGGAAGAGGAGTAAGTGGAAGGTGGCCAGCACTCAGTCCCACACTGATGCTAAGTCACGTTGAACCTGAGGCGACCAGCACTCCTTGGAAACACTGGACCCTTCTTAGGTGCCGTTGTGAGCTCTCTCAGCCCCATCTCTGACTCCAGCAGCTACTGCAGCGAGCAGTTTTAAGCAGGCTGAGGCCACAGCCTGGGGCACCTCCAGGAATCCCCTCACCTTCCATCTACGAAAAACCGGAAGTGCAGAGGGTTAACAGTTTGGGGGCTGTGCTTGACCCACGAAGGCATAAGTGCCTCTCCTCCCCCTCCCAGCAACAGTTCAGAGACATATATCCTAAGCTGCCTTGAAAGGTCTGGATTCTGTGGATAAAGAAGATGTGGTGTGTGTGTGTGTGTGTGTGTGTGTGTGTGTGTGTGTGTGTGTGTGTATAATGGAATACTACTCAGCCATAAAAAAGAATGAAATTTTGCCATTTGCAGCAACATGGATGGACCTTGAGATTATCATACTAAGTAAAATAAGCTAGAACGAGGAAGACAGATACCATATGATATCACTTATACAAGGAACCTAAAAAATAAAACAAACTAGTAAATATAACAAAAAAGAAACAGACTCACAGATATAGAGGACAAAGGAGTGGTTACCAGTGAGGAGAGGGGAGGGGGAGGGGCAAGATAGGGTAGGGGATTAAGAGGTACGAACTACTATATATAAAATAAATAAGCCACAAGGATATATTTTACAACACAGAGAATATAGCCAATATTTTATAATAACTATAAATGGAAGATAACCTTTAAAAATTGTGAATCACTAGGTTGTATACCTGAAACTTTTAAAATATTGTACATCAAATATACCTCAGTTAAAAAAAATAATAAAATAAAACATAGCAATCAAAAAAAAAAAAAAGTCTGGATTCTGATTCTGAACTGCAACCCACTGGGTCCCAGAACTGCAGTCTTCACCAGGTCCCTGCAGCCCCTTTGCCCCAGCAGATAACATTGCTTCCTGCTCTAGATTTTAGACTCCCAAACCTGATGACCAACACTCCCTAAATGCCCTACCCAATCCAGTCTGTCCAGGCAGGAAAATGATAACAAACTGGATAAAGGATTTTTTTACACAGGTGCAAGCTTTTACTGCCCCTAGGTCCAGGATCAAGTACCCTAGTCCATGGTAGCCAACTCTGGAACTCATCCTGGTGTTGGTTTTCCATCTCTCTAGTTCCTCACTCCTGTTCCCTGCCATCATTTCCCGGATAAACTACCTGCATTCAAGCCTTTGTCTCAAAAGCTGTTTCTCGGGTCAAGGGGGAACCTAAACTAAAAGGCATTGGTTCTCAAGGGTGATTTGAGTACTTCCAGAAAGTCCAGCCATTTCAGAGCCTATGAAGTTCTTTTTAGTTCATACTCGAAGCCCATCCCTCACTCTTCCCACATGCCATTGGGAACAACTGGGATGCCTGGCCATTCTCTGACCACTGTGTTCTGAAAACAGCTCATTTGTCTTCTCTCCAGCCCTTGGATCCATCTTTCTGACCAGGCTCCTGGAGACCACTATGCGCACACCCTTCCTGCACCTTGAAGCCGTGAGTGGTTCTCTCTGGATTGCAGTAGGAGAATTAGGAGACTATGGGGGTTGCCTGTCAAAAGATGGTGGTGATGGAGATAAAGAGATGTGGATGGAGTTGAGAAGTATCAAGGAGACAGAAGTGCAGGATTTAATGATTGTGGAAGGCTCAGGAAAGACAAAGGCAGGGATGGGTCCAGGCTTCTCCCTTGAGCAGTTGGGTCAATGGGGTGCCATTTGTCAGGCCATAGTCTAGGAGGGAATTTCCCAATGGGAAGGTCAGAGAAATTCTAGTCATTCTAGATCCCCTCCCTGCCAAATGTTCACCTCTTTATATATCCTCTACATATATCCAGCCAGGTTCCCTCTGAGAGTTTGGTTATAGATCTCTATTTATAGGCTAAAATGTATTCTCTTTTAGTTGAAGTAACACAAGGTGGAATTTTTAAAATTCAACTTTGCCAAGAAACCTAGAGCAAACCAACTTATAATGAAGACTTGGAAGAGTTACAGGTTAGCTTGCCTGGCAGTTTGCTAGGCTTAGAGTTCCTTACTTCCTCTTCTGGGCACTACAAAGGACTCTATCCCTCTCTCCTAGTTTTCTGGATTTAGGCAATTACCCCACCATCTGCCTTCTATTTCCTGAGGAGATGGGACACATTAGCCCCATTCATGGTCCTAATTGAACCATGGATGGTGCCCACACCCAGACCTGCTGTGAGAGCCAGAGCCTGGGAAGGAGGAAGGTCAGTCTGGACACATTAGAATATACATTCCAGAATGGCTTATGGGGAAAGCTCATGGCAAAAAAACCCAAACACAACATCCTGGATAATCATACCAAACAGTGGTGAAGCAAGATGGAAGCAGCCCACGTGGTTGGAAAGACCAGATCCCAGGGTTGGAGATTGGGAGATGGGGGGAGTGAAGTCAGGGGTCCTAGAATAGACTGGACAGTCCAAGAACGGGCAGCTCTTGCAACAGACATCAGATTCCAGTGGCAAATATCTTTTCCATGCACTATGCTGGAAAAGGACACAAATTAGTCTTGGTGGATCCCGTTCTAAGAGAATGAAACCTTCCAAAATTAGCAGGAGAGAGAGGCTTGTTTACTGAGTGTGGATTATGAGCCAGGCATTGTGTAAGGCCCTGGACTGACTCATTTGGTTAATCCTTATCAAACTTAGGGTATAGAATCCTTCCCACTTGTATCAAATGAGAAAATTAGGGCTTGGAGAAGTCAAATTTCTTGCTAGCTGAGCTGGGATTTAGGTTGGCTGGTTTCTAAAGCCCCTATTATTTTTATCAGCATATTCTCATTCCTCTGAATGTATTTTGCTTCCCTCTACCTCCTGTGATGCTGCAAGACTATTTATGTCACACTTTGGCTCCACCTGAGTATGAAACATATGGTGTCTCAAGAACATGAGGAAGTGGTAGGGAGGCTGTTGTGACCAGATGGGACAAGGGTTAAGCCTAGACCCATCTCTGACTTCGGTAGGGTCCAGGGTAAGAGAATAAATAGAGGCTTCACGCCAGGCAGAGAAATAGTAACAGGTTGTAAGTCAAGCCAACGAACTGCTAAATAAAGTATGTATTTCTTCCTTGACAAATAGATCTTCATGATAACCTAAAGGGCCAAGTCAGAATTTAGAATTCTTGAGCTTCTCTGGGTTCTGTGCTGAATATGGCATTGTGGAGACCCTCACCCCCAGCCCCCTGCCTGATCCCTTTCTCCCCATTCTGGGTTATATCCTGCTTTGCAAAAGGTCTTGCATGTTTGCACATGTCTAAATTCTTTCCACACCCCATGCAAATAGCTTTAGGCTAAGCTTCAAGCCTAGAGTCGTTCATACTATGGCAGCTCCCAGGGGAGAGGCTTGCAAAGGCCCTAGAAGCAGAATCATGACTGTCGAGGCTGAGTTCTGAGTTTCAGGTATCTGGAGTATGGTCTAGGGGGAAGCTGTGGATTCCAGGTGGGCATATCCTCTTGACCACGTGGTCTTCTTGCCCCACGGGTTGCGTCCAGCTGGAGGATAGCCCTGGTGGGACCCTCTAAAGTGTGCAAGCCAGGACAGAAGCCCCTTTGCCCAGGTCTGAGGCCAGTACTGGCTGGATCGTCCACTACACAAAGCAGCACAAAGGGACTGGTGAGCTCCAGGATGCTCAGGCAGGGGCTACAGGATGCAGTTCAAACCAGCAGGCTGGTCAACTTGTCCTACAAGTACAAAAGACAGCCCCTCCCCTCACAGTGGGAGGCAGCTGGGATCTGGACACCGAGGGAGGAGGTTTGGACTCCCTAGGGCAGGAGGCATCCTAATGCCAGGGAGGGCATGTTTCAGAGCGCTGCTCCCCATAATGGACTGAAGGCTAAATGCAGAGAGGTAGAGCCCTCGCTTAATTCTGAATAAACCAACAGCACCAGACACGATCAGGTCATATCAGGAC
The DNA here is from genome assembly GCF_965194805.1 of Balaenoptera borealis. Classification (NCBI taxonomy): domain Eukaryota; kingdom Metazoa; phylum Chordata; class Mammalia; order Artiodactyla; family Balaenopteridae; genus Balaenoptera; species Balaenoptera borealis. The sequence continues at coordinate 77,918,654 of NC_138872.1, forward strand.
AGGTAGAAACAGGCAGCAGGAGTAACTCCGGGCCCCACTCCTCTTGGCAGGGCTGAGGCTGCAGGCTGCAGCCCTGCCTGAGTCAGGACTGGCTAAGAAACACACTGAGTCTGGTCCCCAATGTGGAGGGCACTGGTGATTCTAATCAGGAGAGACAAGGGAAGGCAGGAGTTGATCTTTTCCCTATTAGGAGTGACAACATACACTGCGAGAAGGGCAGGGACGGGAGCTTCTCCTGCTTGCTGAGTAGCACAGCCCCCAAGTCAGTTTAAACTGAAGGGGAATAGAGAACAGACTTTTAGTTGCCAAGGGGGTAAGGGGAGTGAGGGAGGGATGGATTGGGAGTTTGGAATTAGCAGATGCAAACTATTATATAGGGAATGGATAAACAACAAGGTTCTACTGTATAGCACAGGGAACTATATTCAATATCCTATGATAAACCATAATGGAAAAGAATAAGAAAAAGAATGTATATATATGTATAACTGAATCACCTTGCTGTACAGCAGAAAGTAACACAACAGTGTAAATCAACTATACTTCAACAAAATAAATTTTCTAAAAACTGAAGGGGAAAGAGTGTGTTACCTACAGTATAGAGATTGATCAGGATTTCATTACATCTGAAATCACTGATTGCGGGGTGAGAGGGTAAGGGTCAGCAGGCTTGTTTAAAGGGTAGTCTTTGTTGTTCATGTGTTAGGGGTCCCCAGGTCTGCAGTGCTTCTGCTACATAAATCCTCTCCCTAAACACATGCTCATTTTTTAAAAGAAAACATAATTGGTATTATCATTTCTTTTTTGTTGTTGATTTTTATTGTTTTATTTGAAAGACAATATTATATTAGTTTCAGGTGGACAACTTAGTGATTTGAGATCTTTATCCATTACAAAATAATCGCCACAGTAAGTCCAGTTACCATCCGTCACCATACAAAGTTGTTACATTATTGACTATAGTATCCAAGTGTACATTACATCTCCTTGACCTATTTTTTTTTTGTAGCTGGAAGTCTGTACCTCTGAATCCCCTTCACTTATTTCATCTGTGCCTCCACCTTCCTCCCCTCTGGCAACCACCTGTTTGTTCGATGACTTTGTTTCTATGAGTCTATTTCTGTTTTGTTTGTTTGTTCATTTGCTTTGTCTTTTAGATTCCACATATGAATGAAGTTGTATCTGTCATTCTCTGTCTGACTTATTTCACTTAGCATAATGTCCTCAAGGTTCATCCATGTTGTCACAAATGGCAAAATTTCATTCTTTTTTATGGAGCTATCACTCTCCCAGATTTGAAACTATACTACAAAGCTATAATAATCAAAACAGTATGGTACTGGCACAAAAACAGACACATAGATCAATGGAATAGAATAGAGAGCCCAGAAATAAACCTATACTCATAAGGTCAACTAGTCTATGACAAAGGAGGTAAGAATATACAATAGGGTAAAGATAGTCCCTTCAATAAATGATGTTGAGAAAACTGGACAGCTACAGGCAAAAGAATGAAACTGGACCACCTTCTTACATTATATACAAAAATAAACTCAAAATATATTAAAGACTGAAATGTAACACCTGAAACCATAAAACCCTTAGAAGAAAACATAGGCAGTAAACTCTTTGACATCAGTCTGAGCAATATTTTTTGGGATATGTCTCCTTGGGCAAAGGCAACAAAAGCAAAAATAAACAAATAGGACTACATCAAACTGAAAAGGCTTTCCACAGCAAAGGAAACTACCAACAAAATAAAAAGGCAACCTACTGAATGGGAGAAGATATTTGCAAATGATATATCGGATAAGGGTTTAATATACAAAGTAAAGAACTCATACAACACAGTATCAAAAAAAACAAACAACCCAATTAAAAAATGGGCAGAGAACCTGAACAGACATTTTTCCAAAGAAGACATACAAATGATCAACAGACACATGAAAAGGCTTTTGTCACATCCTGGGCTTTTGAGGGGGAGCCAAATTTATAAAAATCTAGAATATTTTATACAGCTACATAAGCCAAAAAAGAAGAAACTATGATGAAGACATTTTCAGACATGCAATGACAGAAGAAAGAAAATGGAAGGGAGGAAAAGAGGGAGGGAGGGGGAAAGTGGAATCCAGACAGCCAAGAAAGGAAAAAACAAAGGAAGACTGGATCTAGGAAAACTTAACTCCTATGCAAGAAGTTGACCAAGGAAAGTTTCAGGATAACAGCCATGCAGCAGATTCAGAGAACAAGAATGGTAGATTGGACTTTCAGGAGAGATTACTCTAAGGGGGAGGAAAAAACTGAAAGATTTCATATGTGTGAACATTTGGGGAGAAAATAACCATGTATAGGAAATTGACAGGTCTGATGGTAAAATTCAAAGACATGTACATAGAAAACAAGGTTAATGAAAAATAATTAATTATCCTCTACTCATTTCCAAGAAAGGAAATGTAATCAAAGACAAAGTATGGCCCATGAGTGAACAATATTTAGACAGCTACCATAACATAAATCTTATGATTGATTTTCTAAACATACAGCTGAGTTGTTAGGATAGGGAAGAAAAGGTTTATGTGTAGAAAGGAAGCGTGAAAAGGAGCTAATTCATCATTTACCTACATACAAAAAAACACAATAGACAATATTTAAACTGATAAATCAACAAGAAGCAGTGGAAAAAACACATGTATTCAGCCAATGCAACCATCTGCTACTCAGAGAACTGCATATTCTCAGTCTGAGATGAGGGTATAAACATGAGGTCATTTAATTTTCTCATCTGATCTCTACCTTCAACTGTGCTATATTGAATTTCATTTTCTTTTCACCTAATAACCTCTCAGTCAGACCCCAGAGCTTGTTGGTCATTTTAAGAATGGTGTGAAATGTCCAATCCCTCTGCCTTCATTTTAAAACTTCAACCTTAGGTCCTGTTAAATGTCCTCCTCTCCTCTCTTCTCTCATCTCCAGATGAGCCTCAACCAAGGAACTCAAAGCGTGAAGGAGACATGTCAGCAATTTCACCCCCTTCCATTTTGGTCAGGAAGTAGGGGTCAGAGTAAAGGTGTAAACACTTTTATGTTTACCTGACACTGCTGTTGTTGCCTCCTAGTTAACACTGGCTGGTCTTAGATGTTGACCATTTGGCCAGAATCTTGGTGCTGATTCGCTCTCTCATATGGAACTTGTATGAGTTTTTTGAAGGACCCTCAGGTGCCTTCTCACCACCAGGTTCACCTCTTCTGACTCCATCCAACCTCACACCCTGGCCTCTTGCTCCTACTGTCCCTTCCAGCAGAGTGCCACCAAGATGGCTCAAGCTTGGCTAACTTCCCCAGTGCCCCTTTGGTCTACAAGAAATCCTGCATCTTTTCCATGCCTTTATTCCCATCTTGCTCTCATTACTTCCTCCCTGCTGAAATAGACATGAAGGGCAATCAGCCAATGGGCCTCAAACAAACAGCCATCAGAGGAATGAGATGCCCATCTTGCCGTCTTGTAGATACCCCTAACCTCTACTTGGAACACCCCCCCCCCCAATTTCTTGATTCACAGCTGCAATGTGCAGGGTGCACAGGAAAGTGAAGAGACACCCCTAGGCTGAGGGCAAAATCCTTCCAGTTTCTGGTGTTCTGCCCATACAGGCTGGAGTGGAAGGACCGGGTGATGGCAGAAAGGCCACTTAGAGGCAGTATCATGTAATGGTCAAGAGCGAGACTATCTGTGATGGAAACCTACTTCTGTCGGTGGTCAGAATTACTAGTTACCTCATCTATAAAACAGAGGGATTTCGTAGGGTTACTACAATAGTTAAATGAGTAAATGACTCTAAGGAGTTGAGAATAGGACTTGGGACAAGTGTTATCTATTCCTATTATTTCTGCCACATGTTAGTAAGATCTTGGGAGACTAGTCTTGTCATCTTGTCAATTCTCTTTGGACTGTGGGAGTTTTTAGCACCTATTATTTTCCACTTTGAGGTTATAGCTGCAATTCTGAGACCAAAGCAAAAATCTATTCAATGCCCTGCTACACATGTTATTCAGAAATATGGAGATAAATACTGAAAGAAATAAAGCTAAGACAGTAGATAGTGATTGCCTCTAGGGAGCAAGACTGGGGGTGATGAAATCCCGCAGAGGAAAGTTGCTTCTTATTATAAACACTTTAGTATTATTTGATTTTTTAAAAACTAGATGCATGTATTCCTTTGATAAAAATTAGCTCAGTTTTTAAAATTATGTATATATTTTATTATTTTTTTTAACATCTTTATTGTTTTGCAATTAAAACAGTACAGTAGAGAAAACTTGGCACTCTCCTCCTTATGCGTAAGCGTGAAGGTTTCTATTAGAGTCTAATGGACTTGAAATTGCTGAGTCACAAGAACTGTACATCTTCAACTCCATTAGATCCTGTCAAATTGCTCCTGGAAATAATTGCATCATCTGACCCTCAGAATAATTCCTGGTCCCTACATGTTCCCCAGTATTTGCTATTACCAAACTTTTCAGCCTTTGCACGCATGCTGGCTATGAGATGAATCCCCTTGGTGTTTTAACTTGCATCTTCCCAGTTACTAGTAACGTTGAGCATCTTTTCTTGTGTGTCTTGACATTTCTGGATCCTCTTTCATGAACCATCTGTTCTTATCCCTTGCCCATTTTCAACTGAGCTGTTTCTATTTTTCTAATTGGCATGTAGGAGTTCTTTATATATTCTGAATGTTGATCCTCTGATGGTTTTATGAATTGCAAGGATCTTCTCTTCATCTGTGGTATGTCTTTTCACTTTATTACAAATAAAATGGCAAGAAGGTGAGACAGGATAACACATTTAGTTAAGAGTAAGTCTCTTAACTCAGCCACTTATAAACTAACCACATGGCATTGGGAAAATTATTTGATTTCTCTCTGCCTCGGTTCCCTCATCTTTAAAATGGAGGTAATAATACTCTTCATTTTATTGTTATTAGAATTAAGTGAGATAATACGTGCAAAAGACTTGGAACAGTGTTGAGAACCTAGGTGCAGGACAGGAATAAAGATGCAGACATAGAGAATGGACTTGAGGACACAGGGAGGGGGAAGGGTAAGCTGAGATGAAGTGAGAGAGTGGCATTGACATATATACACTACCAAATGTGAAACAGCTAGCTAGTGGGAAGCAGCCGCATAGCACAGGGAGATCAGCTCGTGCTCTGTGACCACCTAGAGGGGTGAGATAGGGGTGGGATAGGGAGGGTGGGAGACGCAAGAGGGAGGGAATATGGGGATGTATGTATACGTAGAGCTGATTCACTTTGTTATACAGCATCAACTAACACAACAACGTAAAGCGATTATACTCCAATAAAGATGTTAAAAAAAATAGCAGTTGTTTTTACAGTGTCTATTGTCATCACAGACATTTAAAATTTTGATGAAGCTAATTCTATTGTTGTCTCCTTTTATGACGTTTTCCTTTTCCAACTGATTTAAGATATCCTCCCCTACACCAATGTCATTAAGAAATTCTCCTGTGTGTTCCTTTAAGTGTCTCATGGGTTTGTTTGTTACATGTATGTCTTTAATCCATATAGACTATTGGAGGTATTTATGTGTGATAGGGAAATAATATGATCTTTCCATTAGGGATGGCAATTTGTCTCAGTATCATTTATTGAATATCTGGGTCTGGCTAAGGGGCACTAGAGACACATTTGGCTTAGGTTCATTAAGACACATATATGGCTTAAAGTCAGTTGTTCTAACCATCCTGGTTTTCAGGAATATCCCTGCTGCACACAGCCAGCTCCCCTGGATCCTGACACAGCATCAGAAGCACATGGGCAATGGAACAGGAATAAGGTATGAAATACATGTCTTTCTTACATCAGACAGGTAACAGTGTATGTAGAGAGTTCAGTTCTCGTTGATGTCCAGTCAAAAATGTAAACTCTTAGCATTAGGAATTCACGCAGTGGTACAGTGTACACAATTACCAATACACCCCACGCTTACGTTTTCTGATGGGAGTCATGCCAAATAGAAAATACTAGAATCCCTGTGTTTGCAGGTCACAGACCTGGAGAGAGAGAGACTGCAAACAGCAAGTATAGCTGTGGGGTGAGTCACGTGTTTCCTTCTGTCCAATTATCAATCATTAAAAACAGATTTCCATCGAAAAGGCTAAGTTATCATTCTATCCTCTCCTCAGAAAATGTAATAAAAGCATTGTCATATGAAGAAATGAGACAAGGGACTTCCCTGGAGGTCCAGTGGTTAAGACTTCACCTTCCAATGTTGGGGGTGAGGGTTCAATCCCTGGTCAGGCAACTAAGATCCCACATGCCTTGCAGCCAGAAAACCAAAACATAAAACAGAAGCAGTAACATAACAAATTCAATATAGACTTTTAAAAAATGGTCCACATCAAAAAAAAAAAAAAAAAGTGAGCCAAAAGTATGCAGCCAAAAAATGGATGAGAATTTATCAAGCAATTCATTAATAATATTTTGATAGTTTTCTGAATTTTTGTGATGTTTACAGTGTTTTTCATCACTTTAAAATACATCATTTTGGGGCTTCCCTGGTGGCGCAGTGGTTGAGAATCTGCCTGCCAATGCAGGGGACACGGGTTCGAGCCCTGGTCTGGGAAGATCCCACATGCCGCGGAGCAACTAGGCCCGTGAGCCACAATTACTGAGCCTGCGCGTCTGGAGCCTGTGCTCCGCAACAAGAGAGGCCGCGATAGTGAGAGGCCCGCGCACCGCAAAGAAGAGTGGCCCCCACTTGCCGCAACTAGAGAAAGCCCTCCCACAGAAACGAAGACCCAACACAGCCAAAAATAAATAAATAAATAAGCCCAAAGTTTAAAAAAAAAGTTGTGCCATTTAAAAAAATAAATAAATAAATAAAAATAAAATAAAATACATCATTTGTCAGATTTCCTGCCGCCTTATAAATTTGTACTTTCTCATTCAATTTGGTATTTCTTTTTCCTTAAAGAGAGCTCCCCAAGTATTTCAACTTTGGGTCTCTCAAAGCTTGAATCTATTCCTGCTAGTACATTCATGTTTTCAAAGAAATGATCCCATTGGAGATTTCTCATTCTCAGATTATAAAACAGAAAACCAGAAAGGTGGACCCATTCGCTCCAGGTCACAGAGCAAGTCCCTGGCGGGGTAAGGACTAGAACCCGTGGCCTCGGAGACAGCGTTCTCCACGTTCTCTCATGAGGCCCCCTGCGGGCCAGGCTCCTCCCATCACCTTCCTCGTGGCCAGGCTCCTCCCATCACCTTCCTCGTCTGAGCATCACGGCATGACACACAGCTTTCTGACCAGATGCCCGTTTTAATAGGGTTATTCTGAGTGCGCTTCACCCATATAATCCCCTGTCCTGTTCCCTGGAGCTGTCCCTTCCTTGTCTCTTCCCTCTCCTGGAGGAAGCCTTAAGGAGAAAGCAATTTGATGAGTTTCCCTTTCAATGAGCATTCCATTTTTGTTGCTCCCTGACCAAATGACCTTTCTGCTCTAGCCACCCACCAAATGCCATGTTCTCTCCCTCCAACGCAAATGTCACTTTGTCATTTGTTTGAAGCATTTCAAAGGCCACTATATGTTGAAGAATAAAGCCAATGATAGGAGCCAGCTCACCTCCCCAACCTCACCTTTGACGACTCCCTATTCCTTCCTCCCTCCCTCCCTTCCTTCCTTACTTCCCTCCTCCCTCCCTCCCTTGCTCCCTTCCTTCCTTCCTTCATACGTCACCCAGTCATATTTACACACCTTCTCCTGAATTCTCACCAATTCCCCAGAAACTTATCTGCTATACCCCACATCTGCAGGTGTGGAAAATGAGTCTCAGAGAAATTGGATGGCTTCTCAAATGTAATGAACACCATTGATTTCCTACACAGCATCGGCTTCCCCTTTCTTTCTCCCTAATAAAATCCTGATCTTGTTCAAGTGTCTAGTAAGTCAGAAAGAGAAAAACAAATACCGTATGCTAACACATATATATGGAATCTAAAAAAAAAAAAAAAAGGTTCTGAAGAACCTAGGGGCAGGACAGGAATAAAGACGCAGACTTAGAGAACGGACTTGAGGACACGGGGAGGGGGAAGGGTAAGCTGGGATGAAGTGAGAGAGTGGCATGGACATATATACACTACCAAATGTAAAATAGATAGCTAGTGGGAAGCAGCCGCATAGCACAGGGAGATCAGCTCGGTGCTTTGTGATCACCTAGAGGGGTGAGATAGGGAGGGTGGGAGGGAGATGCAAGAGGGAGGGGATATGGGGATATATGTATATGTATAGCTGATTCACTTTGTGATTCAGCAGAAACTAACACACCATTGTAAAGCAATTATACTCCAATAAAGATGTTTAAAAAAGAAAAGAATACAATACTGGAAAAGCCAAAAAAAAAAAAACCAGTATCTAGCCCTCATCCCTACAGCCCCCCCATACCCAGCGCCAGTCCTTCAAGGACAGCAATTAGCCAAAGCAAGAAGAAACTTTTTCTGTAAAGGACCATACAGTAAATATTTTGGGCTGTGGGCCCTACAGTCTCTACTGTAACCACTCAACTCCTCCATCATGTCAAGGAAGCAGCCACAGACGATACATAAACTACTGGGTGTGGTTGTGCTGCCCTAAAACTTTGCTTATGGACACTGAAATTTGAATTCCATATAATTCCGCGTGTCCTGAAATCTTACTCTTCTTTTGATTTTTTTCAACTATTGAAAATGTAAAAACTGTTCTTAGCTCATGCAAAATCAGATGGTGGGATTTGGTCCTCCAAGCTGTGGTTTGCCAACCCCTAATCTAAGCCATTCAGTGCATGGCATTTTCCTGGCAATGCCAGGGAAGGCATACCACCTCAGGGACCCAGCCACACCCAAAGCATCTTAGGTGATGTATAACCGATTAGAACTAAGCGTCCATAGGATTCTAGAGATCTGAACTGTGGGAAGGATAGAAGTGAGTGCTTCTGTCTCTGCTGTTCTGCTTCTCGCCCACTAATATCACAAATCTGAGGCCCTCTCGTGGAGGGTCCTGCCTGAATCCGGCTATTAATTTCCCTCCCAAGGCTGAAGTTGGCACAGGATAAGATTGGCACTTGGGTTTTGCACTACATCCCTGGAAACTTCATCTTGAGAAGATCAAGCAGAGTTCTCCTGGATTTCAGGATTGATTAGCTGCCCCCCATAAGAGCAGAGAATGATCTGACCCACTCCCTCCCTCCTGGCCCATTAGGATTGATGAGACAGGGCCTGGGATTCATGCCGGAAATGATCCAGATACGAACAGAAGGAGGAGACGGATATGTTTCTGATATGCCGTACAATTTCCAATATTGATTTTGATTCAAGGAGACCAATTAAAATTATCCATTCTGGTCAGTTGCAAAACTTATCTGCTCAATAACGTGTCTAAATTCATTAACTGCTTTGTTTTAACAATATTTCATTTTAAAGTTTAATTTTATCTACACATTAGCTCCATTTTACTCATGCAAATAACAGCTTTATGGTTCTATTAGCAATAACTCATTAGCATCCTCTGCAAAGCCAGGGGAGAATTTGCCATTTTGGAGAACATCCAGTACTTTTAATTGGAGAGTTTATGTAAAGCCTACATTCACTTGAAATCGTTTGCATTCACAAATCAAGTGACAAGAGTATCTTTGACACAGTGGCTGTATTCAGTAGAAAACTCACCACCAGAAGTTCCCCCTTCACCTTTCCCAGAGCTCAGGCTTAGAAAGCCCTGGTGGCAAAAGGAAATATTCCCTTTGGCCCATCACTGACATTTCCTGTTGGTAAAGTTAAAATAGTTAGTGGCAACGCAAGGGTGTTTAGGATACCTTAAACACTGAATATCTCCAAGGGAGGTCCCACTGCATTTAATATGGCAAACTCTTTCCCAAGAGCAGTCTTTAAATTAATCGGAGCCCCTCGCTAAGGTTAATTTTCTGATGCTTTTCTCGAAGAGTCATTTGTTGAAATGTTAGTCCATCCTTCCCCACACACAATGGGATTGTCAAGAAAGTTCTTAGGGAGGGAGAGATGGGGGGTCACGCACACTAGAGGACCAAAGCACCAGAAAAAAATACCAGGACTGGGGGAGCAGAATAGCTGGAGGGTCTCGGCCTCATGGATAAAAGGAGGACACTCACATTTGAGCATTTGAGAATGTGCCCAGCACTGTTTGAAGTGCTTTACCTGCTGTGTTTCCTGTAAAGCAGGTAAACCATGAGACACTCACCAGGGAAAGTTTTTCATGGTTTACAGATGAAAAAGACTCTTGTGACAGGCACAATACCAACCACTTCACACACCATAGTTTCCATCTTTCCACAGCCAACTTGTGTGGGGTTGCTGAGAAGATATTTTCATTGCATTATACAAATGAGAAACTGAGACTCTGGGAGATGAAGTTCACTCAGTGAGAAAAGGGAGCAGGTCTGGCAAGCCAGTCAGTCTGTGAGCCCAGGCGAGGCCAAGACAAGGGCCCAGGGCCAGATGGGGGGAGGTCCAGGAATTGGGGGGAATAGCTTTAGGCTGAAGTGGAAAAGTTGACAGCAGAGTCCTCTGTACCAGAGAGATGCTGTCAAGGAGATTTCCCAGAGTCTGTTGGAGGGTTGCTACTGCCTTTGAGGTAGGAACATTGCATTCCCCACCTAACCTCTCACACCTGGCCTAAAGGGCCCCATTCCCAGCTCCCTCTGGGTGGAACCCAAGCAGATGCAGATGGACGCCCTGCAGTTTTGGGGCATGCTTAAGTGGGACTTGATTACATGTGAGTGAAACCCAGTGTGAACTGGCCGAAGCAAAGGAAAGAAATGACTGGCCCGTGTGATCCAAAGAACAACTGGGATAAGCAGGATAGAAATGGGGCTCAGAATTCTCTAGAACACAGAATGGGTTTTCCTCGGTCTTCTTTGCATTTTTGATTTTATAGTCCCTGCTGCCTGGCTTTCTACCCATGGTTGGAACACAGAGGCCAAGAGTTGCCTGAATGTTGAAGCTTTTGTTATTATTGAGGTAAAAGCATAACACATCAAGGTTCTTACTGACAAGACCCCACTTCGTTTAGGTATAAAAGGCAGCCTGAGAATCACCACAAGGGCTTGCAGAGTCCAGACTGGGGGCTCTGAGGTCAGAAGCACAGTCGACAGAACATTCTGGAACTGCTCCTGCCACGGGGAGAGCTGTAACGACACACTGCAGAGCACTCCTCCACTGTGGGCTGAGGACGCCAATCCTGGGCCCCATTCAGCTGCCTCTGAAGGCTGGACACCCTTTCCCACCCTCCCACGGAACAAATTCTGCAAAGAGCCTCCTTCCTCATGTCATCGCTGCTAAATTGTTCCCAGACCATTGCATCTGGTTAATCCCTGCGCCCCAGTCGCAAGGAAGCCTGGAAAAAAGTGATACTGGCTTGGGAGGCAAGGCTCGAGAGCTTGGAAACTTCTCAACATGAGAAGGGTGTGCAAAAGAGGCTCGGGCACCCCAAGAACACATGTCTACTCTAGGGATTCATCCAGACAGTGTGCTGGGCTCAGCACAATCAGAATACAGGTCAAGGTCAAGCAGTTTCCGGTCCCCTTAGCTCAGCAATGCCTGTCCAACACCATGGTCACTTTGAGCAGACTAGGATCCAGTGCCCTTTCTCCCTTCCCACTGGCCCCAGGGATTCCATACACTTCTGCTTCCTTTCCAAGGCTACCACCACCCACTCCATTGAGGCAAACTGCACAGAGGAAGGTGGTACCCTTCCCAACAGGCTCTTATCTACCATGGATGCACACACCCCATTCATTTGTTTAAAATGAGATGAAATTCACATAACAGAAAACTAACGCTTTTAAAGTGTACAATTCATCGATGTGAGATGCATTCATGATGTCGTGCAGCCATCACCACTATCTAGCTACAGAGCATTTTCATCACCCCCAAAGGAGACTCAGATCCATGAAGCAGTCACTCCTCACTCCCTCCCTCTCCCAGCCTCTGGCAACCCTACTAATCAACTTTCTGTCCCTATGGATTTACCTATTCCGGACATTTCATAGAAAATGAATCATACAGTGGTTGACCTTCTGTGTCTGGCTTCTTTCACTTAGCATAACATTTCCAAGGTTCATCGGCATTGGGGGCAGCTATTTTTATTTTAACAGATTATGTTTGTTGGCTAGGGCTGCTGTCACAAAGTACTACAGACTGGGGGGCTTGAACAACAGAGATGTATTGCCTCACAGTCTGGATGCTGTAAGTCTGAGACCAAGGTGTTGGCAGGGTTGGTTCCTCCCGAGGGCTGTGAGAAAAGGATCTGCTCCAGGCCTCTCTCCTTGGTTTGTAAATGGCCGTCTTCTCCCTGTGTCTTCACATCACCTTCCCTCTGTTCGTGTCTGTCTGTGTGTCCAAATTTCCCCTTTTTATAAGGACCCCAGTCATATTGGATTAGGTCCCATCCTAATGACCTCACTTTAACTTGGTTACCTCTTTAAAGACTCTGTCTCCAATACAGTCCCATTCTGAGGTACTGGGCCTTAGGACTCCAACATATGAACTTGGGGAGGTCACAACTCAACCCATAACATATATTTTTTCACTCCAAATTAGACAAAATAAACAAGGACTCTCCAAATATCATCAGCACAGAGAAGTCTGATAGACCGTCATCCTCTATTGGCTTGAACTTAAGTTTGGTGGCTTTCAGAAGGCCAAGGCTTTCCCTATTCCCCGGTGTCCTTGAGGTCGGCCACCTGGTCCCCTTCTTATAGTTCCTTTTCAGATCACAACAGGCCTCCTTCTCCATGAAATGCTCACTCCCAGGAATTTCTTGATGAGACTCTTCTGGCTCTTGTGTGCCACTCCCTTGCACACAAATACAAATACCTCTATACATCAAGGGCCTTCAGGCACCTGCTAGGCCAGGACGCCCATTGTAGCCCTCTTCAGCCCTGGGACCCTTGCCTATGCCCCAGCCTTTGAGCTTCTCCCCCCTCTTGGTTTTTTTCTTCCAATCCTCTGGGACTTGATTTCCCACCAGTGCAAGATTTAAACACATCAATCAACCAGTCCTTGCTGCAGTGTGGGTCTTCCAAGAGAACTTGAGGTCTTTCCCCAAATAACATGTTCCCAAGGAACAAGATAATGGCAGGGATCCTGAGACCTGCAGGGAGAGACAGCATGAAGCCACGGCAGCCAGGATTCCCCTATGCTGGGATGATGTGATTTGTACATCTCTTTCTTTTCTCTTTCCTTCTGCAAGCACTTGGAGTCAGACTCACTGAATGAGAAGGAACCACAGCCCAGTGGAAGAGACCAGAGACCCCTTGTCCCCTGTATGGTGTAACTGGATGTGTGCTGAGTGACCAGCCATATTCAACTACTCCCCAGGCACAGTCTACTCATTTGCCAAATAAGGCTAATTCCACCCATCTTTCTTATCTCACAAGGCCTTTAGGATAATAAATAAGTCACTCAAAACATAAAAGACAATGAGAAAATGAAGAGTTTTTTTCCTACTGTTTATTCATCTAGCACTGCCAGAAATGTCCAATAGAGCTTCGTGCAGGGCTGGAGCCCCAGGGAATGTTCTCTGAGCTTGCCTAGCCTTTTCTAACCTCATCCAAACAATTTTTCTTGCTTCCCTGAAAGAAAATCCAACGCTTCATTTAGTGAATTAACCTCAGATGTTGGAAATGATTTCTTCATAGCTATAGGGAGGCTGTCCAGGTTATGTCAAAGTACTGTTCAGCCGGGGAGGCCAAAAGCCAATCTGTTGGAAAACCAATCTGGATTTATCTGAAAAAGAGATTTATCCTTCATAGAGCAAGGAGCAAAGCAAGGGATTGGTGAGAGCTCACAGATCAATTCTCTTTTAACCTTTGAACTGTGAGTCTGTGTTACATGGTTCCAAGTTCAGAGGGGCCAAGGCCTCTTCTAAGCAAAACAATAATCGTCTCATATCTGGTAAAACAGATGAAGGGGAAAAAATATGTTAACCAGCACGGTAACGAGCAATTGCCTGCCTTTGCAAGACCAAGCCCTGTTTCCACACAGTTCCATTTGCTACATTAACTTTAGCCTCCAAGTAAGATTTTTACTCAGACGTGAAATAATTGTTCCTCTAACATCATGTGACAACAGGGAAATGCCCGGTATTGATACTGACACATTCTAATCCGTTCTCATGTGTAAAGTGGGTGATTTTCCTAAATGATGTGCAAATCTTAAAGGTGCCATCCCTCCCCCATCTGAAGCCAGATTTAATCTACATTACAAATTAGTGCTCTGATGCTAGAGAAATAATCTATGCTTCCCTGTATGGAGGAGCCCTGTGCATTTCTAATTCTATTTATTACACTGACTAAGTGAAAGGAGGAAGGTGCTTGCGGGGAGAGGATTGGAGAGAAAGAGAACTGTTCTGGCTACTCCAACCGTTCCTTATAACTTCCTCCTGAGACCTTTCCATCTGGTTAGACTAGAAAGTATCCGACTTGCTCTTTTCGAATCGTGCTCTGCCAGCTGACAGCACTTTGGTGATCTCATCTGCAGTCTTGTCAAGCTTTGGGGATGTTGCTCGTCCAAGCCAGGACATTCAAACCTATTTACTAAAAGCTAATAGTTTCAAGATGTCTTATGGTGTGCAAGGGTGTTTCCTATACTGCCCCTTCTCTCAGCCTCCGGCCAGCCAAGTGATATGGACAAGGATTCCAAGGCTGAGAGGGCACGAGAATCTCTGAAGGGTCTGTTCCAACAGCTTCCCAGGCCCTAATCTCAGATGTTCTGATGCAGCAGGTGTGGGGTCGGACCTGAGGATGTGCGTGTGCGACGAGTGCCCAGGTGTTGCTGCTGCTGCTGCCTGAGGCCCACAGCATGAGGCCTGCTGATAAGGATTATTATCTCCATTTTACGTAGGAGGAGATGGAAGCACAGGATCTCGGAGGGTGAGGACTCTGCCCTAAGCCTCTTAAGCCAAACCCCCTGCTGCCTCCCTGTTACTCACTCAGCACCTGAGTTTTCAGTCCAAAATCCACCCTTCTAGAGGGAGGATGCAGAAATCAAATGGGGCCACAGGATCTGCCCCTCTCCATCCATCTTCACCACCCCCGTCAGAGCAGACAGGGGCCTTGCCCACCTGCCCATATTTGACCCTTCGTCTGTCCCAATTATGATCAGAAAACGCTTACTGCATTTTCCTCAGCTTTTTTGGCAGCCCCCGATACGTGCGGCTTCCACGTTCATGACATAACATTCCTGCAAATTCATCCCGGGCCACGAGCCCCCATTTCCCTTGTCCAGACGTGCTGATTTACACCTGAACTCAGCAGACAGTGTCCCTATGAATTTCCCCTTCCTTCACCTTTGGGGCCTTGAAAAATTGTGCATCCAGTACTTGGATGCCTTGTGCAAATCCTTCAACTTGCAGGAATGGTACCCATTATTATTCTGAGCCTTTTGATACCCAGGAGGACCTGCACAGCATCTCTCACTGTAGAGACCCCTCCCCATCTTGGTTACCACAAACTCTATACTGTGTCCTCATTAATTCTCAGGACCTCAGTCAATTCTGCTTCACCAACCAAGTTTACTCTGCCAATTGGAGTTAAGCCCGGAGTAGCAGTTTCCTCTTGCTGCCTGTTCTACCCTCTGGGAGCTAATATTGGCAGACTAGTCACAGATATGTCAGATACCTTGGATTTCATCTGACGGGACGTCCCAGTTGATGTCAGCATGGGTCTGGCCATTTTTTCTATCACTCCTGCATTTTGACTCTGGGCCAGTTGGGGGATTCCTAACACTCATGCAGGCCCTCCCCTGGGCCAAAGGCTTCTGCTCTCCTCTCCCAAATGCCTTCCAGATGCTTCCATGCACCAGTAAGAGAAAATTCAACCAGAGAGAGGTTCCCTGGGCACACAAAGCTACTCCACCTTGTTCCAAAGTAGAGCTATTGGCTTTGCATTCACGCCCCCAATATACACACCCCTACACACCCCCCACACACTCACCACCTCTTCAGTCTAAGTAGCCCCACTGGTATCTGTCATATATATTGGGCTTCTATGTAAAATTTTGTTGGAAGAAAAGAGTTAGTACAATCCCATCATTTTATTTCATAGGTATAGAAAGTGGCGGCTCAGAAATTGTTTACACAAAATTACAATGATAACCAGTGTCACAGCCGGGGATATTCAGCTGCCCTCTCTGCTTTCCTCCTCTTCCTCATTCTTATTCTCCTTTTTGGACTCCTTTTACCATACTATATTGCTTCACATATTGCTTTTTCATAAAGCAGTTATTATTAATTAGATGTAAAATAGCTATTAAAAAAGTTACTTGGTGAAATTAAAAAAAAATTAATTCTATAAAATTCAATATAATAGATATTCCCCTGGAAGGTTCTGGGCTGTAGAGTTTTTCCCTGGTGAGTTTTATAAAACACCACCACTTGATTCTCATAAGCCATTTTCCTTTGTCTATATAACAGAATCTGCTCCACAATGGTCAGGAGGAAAAGCTCTGGTTATTTTTTTTTTGCGTAATTAAGCTAAACTTTGAAGATCCTTGGCAAGATTGCTTAGATACAGATATCAGCTCTTAATGGGCCTCTTCTTTTCCATAGGGTTATATCAGAGTCATGGGTGGTGTCAGGTGAGAGAGGAGATCAAGCCATCCATACATTCTGGGAAGTGCTCTTATTGGTCTAAGTCCATTGTGATTGCTTCCAAGACACTCCTGGTCCAAGTCCACAGGATATTGCCCTGGCCAGAGGCAGGACCTCCAAGACTCACAAAGCACATGCCCACCTGCCAGCCTTCGTATGTCCTTCTTTTGGGCTCTCATGACCTTGGTGTTTGGCATCAGTCCCCAAGCATCCCTGTGCCACCCTCTCACAATCCTTCCCATCTTGAGTTGACATGTGGGAGCACCACCTCTACATCCTCCACTGGCCTCAGAAATCACTGTGCCCCCAAGTTCAGATGCCCACCCCCCACTCTTTAGACTCTATTTTTGTGGCAATCCAGCTGTTTTCTTCTATAAACCAAAAAATGAAAGACTTTAATCCCTGCTGTAGGCCCAGAACATCAAGTCACAAAGCTCAACTTGTCCCCTTAAGAGGGAAAAGTGGGGGAGCCCTCTCCTTCTTCAGTGGTGAGACCACAAAGAAATGAGACAGAGCTGCTATCTCCCTTTGTGTACCAGGCTCCAGGGCTTCTGCCTGAAGACCCCAGTCATGTTCCAGCCAGCCCCTTGATGACATCCATGCAGGAAAAAAGGGATATCAGGTCATCTAATGTTCAGCATCTCTAGGCTATGGTTGGGGGTATGCACGTCATGTGCTAGACCCTGAGACAGAGGTCCTACTGCAGCCCACTGCCCCTTCCCAGTGTTCCACCTGGGGGCAGCCTTTTCCCCTTCTCCCAACCCAGGGCAGCTATCTGTGGGGTACATAAAGGGGGTGATGAAGAACTATTCTCACCTGTTCCACCCACACCAGGGTCCTTTGCCCTGAGCACAACCCTGCAGTGTTCCAGGACTGCAGGCGATTCCAATTCCCTTCTTAGGTTTTTGTTACAGAGTCATTATTATTAGTCTCTTGTATTATACAACTTTTCATCAATTCTTGCTCTTTTCTCCAACCAGACCCACAGTTCCTTAAGGAGGGAATATGACTTATTCTCCTTTCGTCCCTCTCCATGTTCTACATCTGGCACATGTGGAAGATAAGTAGCAGATATGCAATAATATTTTTATTTTCATTATATTTATCTGAAAAAAATCCAAGTTTGTGCCCATGAAAGAGCTAACTGTTCTTACCTTCTAGAACAATGGCCATCTATCCATGGGTTGCACCACATATTACACATCCTGAATTTTTTTCTCTCTTTTTTCCTCACCATCCCAATGCTTTAGTTCTTTCCTTTGCTTAACTGCTCCTGAAAGAAACAGAATGAATGTCGTATGTTCTCCCAGAAAGGGGCCTCACAATGCAACTCACCAGGGGTGTGGGGAGGGGACTTTGCAGCAAAAGCTGCAGGCCACGGGGAGTTATTGTTGAATGGGCTCAGCGCTTTGGTTTTACAAGATGAAAAGATGTCTGAAGATGGATGGTGGTGATGGTTACACAACAAGTTGAAGGTCCTTAATACCACCAAACTGTACACTGAAAATAGTTAACATAATAAGTTTTTTTTTTAACATAATAAGTTTTATGTTATGTATATTTCACCACAATTAAACAAATCAATTAATAAATTAATAAAGCTGCAGGCCTGCTATGGGAAGAATTCTGCTATGGGAAGAACAACCCATCCCAGCCCCCAGACGTGGTGGCTGGGAGCAAGAGACGCTCAATTGTGACACATTTTAATAAAGTATGCTAAATTACATGCTGGTGGCATTAATAGCAATCAGGCTCGTAGAACATGGGATCTAATGGCTCATAAATGAGATGCAAGTTCGTTTTTACAGGCCCACTATAATAAACTAATTATTTTGGAACTCTCCAATTATGCATGTTTCAAAAAGCTGAATTGCATTAAAAACATGTTATGGCTTTATAGATTTTGTCTGTAGGGAGAGGAGGAGATACATCTGCTCCACAAGTGCCCAGGGAGAGAGAGACACAGAGAGAGAGAGAGAGTCACAGGCAATAGATAAAGAATAAGCCAGCTGCCAAATGACAAATGTGGTGAAGGAAGACAAAGAGCTGTCAGTTTCCTCATCAATTACAGCCGGTCGCTAACCCGCGAGACAGCAAATTGCACAGCCATCAGAGATGGCTCTGTTAGAATTATGGAGTTGGAGATCGCCACTGATTTATTCAGTGCCTGGGGTACAGAAGGGTGTCTGTTGCTTTGGGATTAAGATTTCCCTGCTCAGAGCCATCTGCAAGCTCAGGGGTAGCCCATCCGTGTCAGAAACACCCTGACTCTGATTCTCGGGAGGGGAGCGGGCGTCCGGCAGGCCTGCCAAACACCCCAGAGGCTGCTGACACGTCCCCTAAGGCCCAGGTGAAGCTGCAAGGAGCCTGCCAGGAGGGGGTTGATGTGCCACACACACTCTCAGATCCTTAAAGGGAGGGCCTCTATCGGTAGAAGGGCCCACACACTCATCTGGTTAACTGCATGGCCAGGTAGGTTTAAATCCCGTGGGACAATCTCACACATTGCCTAACCATCAGAGTGGGGGGGTGGTGTTGTTTAAATTTGATTGTTTTTGTCTGTACAAAATTATATGCTCACTGCCGAATAATGGCTATCACCGCTTCACAATCATAAAATGAATAAGGTTGATCTCATTGCTTTTATTTTTCCAGTGAATAACTGAGTCTCTTCATGTCTTACTAGCAGGAGGTCTCATTTTCCTCTTGAAGTTTCTCCTCTCCCTGAATTGGCCCAAAATCCTGGGGGCTTACATGGTCCAACATGAGGCGATCTGACTTCTATCCTTCCCTCAAGAGGGACTGATACGCAAGTCTCTGCCTCAACTACTACTTTCCTTGCATTCATCCCCAGCTGGGGCTGAAAGCACCCTGCCAGGTACCTGATCTCAGGGAAAGTCACATCCCCACCACCTGCCTCAAACTTGCCAACCAACCATCAGAGTTTCACCAGGAAGAAGGCCCTTTCTTCTCAGGGTGGACCTCAGTCAAAGGCGCTGAACGTGCGTGACCAAGATCGCAGACCCCATACCTCTCTTTTCCGCACCATGGCTCTCAGGGTTCCTGAGGTCCCCAGGTGCTGGGTACAGATGGGTCCTACAACCCCAGAACCATTGTCTATCTTTGGTCCCTAGGAATTCAGCACTGGTGGCCCCAGAGCTCACCCTTCTCAACCATCAAAACCAGTGTTGGGTTCAAATCTCTTTCTCCAGTGTGTTTCCCTCAACTTCTCAAGAGGAAGCCCCCTTTCAGTCAATGGGGATCTTTGTAAAGCAAAATCCCCAAGTGAAGCCAAGGGGCCCACAGTCTCTTTGGAGAACCACGGAGTTCAAGTGATTTGCTGGCATCACACTCTAGAGGAGAAGCCACGAATTCCATGTCTGTTAGAGCACACCTGCCCCACCCACAGGTAACCAACATTCTGCTAAACACCCTCCTTTTCTTTTTTTTTTAATTTAAATACAGTTGACTTACAATATTATATTAGTTTCAGGTGCACAACATATCTGATATTTTTATAGATTACACTACATATAAAATTATTTTAAAATATTGGCTATATTCCCCATGGTGTACATTAATCCTTCTATCTGATTTATTTTACACATAGTAGTTGTGCCTCTTTTTTTTTTTAAGGGAACGCTATTTATTTATTTATTTTTGGCTGTGTTGGGTCTTCGTTTCTGTGCGAGGGCTTTCTCTAGTTGCGGCGAGCGGGGGCCACTCTTCATCGCGGTGCGCGGGCCTCTCACTGTCGTGGCCTCTCTTGTTGCGGAGCACAAGCTCCAGACACGCAGGCTCAGTAGTTGTGGCTCACGGGCCTAGTTGCTCTGCAGCATGTGGGATCTTCCCAGACCAGGGCTCGAACCCGTGTCCCCCGCGTTGGCAGGCAGACTCTCAACCACTGCACCACCAGGGAAGCCCCAGTACTTGTGTCTCTTAATCGCCTTCCCCTATCTTGCTCCTCTTCTCACCCTTCTCCCCACTGGTAACCATGAGTTTGTTCTCTGTACCTGTGAGTCTGCTTCTGTTTTATTACATTCATTCATTTTATTTTTTAGATCCCACTCCTATATAGTTTGTATCCTGCTTTTTCTTTTACTTTGTATTATATCTTGAGCATATCTATTATCATTAAATATTCTTCAATATGAGTTTTACTCAAAATAAACTATTGTACAGATGTGTCTTAATTTAATTGTCCACTTGCCTGTTGTTGGACATTAAAACTGCTTTCTGGGAGGGACTTCCCTGGCGGTCCAGTGGTTAAGACTCCGCGCTTCCACTGCAGGGTTCGATCCCTGGTCGGGGAACTAGGATCCCGCGTGCCGCGTGGCACGGCCCCAAAAAAATAAAAAGTTTTTTTAAAAACTGCTTTTTTTTTGGGAGAATATAGATATTATCAATATTCTTATATATGAATCTTTGCCTGCATCTTTGATTATTTCCTTTGCACAAGTTCCTAGACGTGCAGTTACTCTCAAATAATATGGACATTTTAGACTCTCAGTAAATATTCTCAAAATACTGTCTAAAAACCATTTATTTACAAGAGCATGATATTACTTATTTCTCTACATCTGTGCTAGCTTTGGATATTATCATTAAAAAATAAGTTTGGTAATTTAATAGGCTAAAACGACCTCATTTTAATTCATATAATACTTCAACCATTATTAACAAGACGGGGAACTCTTACATATATTTTCTAACCAAATATATTCCCTCTTTTGTAAATTTCCAGTTCTTGTACTTGTCCATTTACCTAATGATATCCTAGTGCTTTCTTATCAGTACGTGTGAATATGTACATAGAAGCTCCCTGACCCACCCCAACTGCCAATGAATGAATAAACAGGCAGTTTAGAAACAAGGTTGATGGATTCTATCCCCCTCTGCAGGGTGGCACCTAGGGCTCGAAGCCTTTGATCTCTGTATCTCTAGCAGCAAGCCCAATAAATGTTAAATGAATGAATTTATTATAAGTAATAATAACGAATAGCCTTTTGATGCCACGTTCGCGGCAAGTATTTTTCAGTTTATTTGCCTTCAATATTTTCACATACATAGACATAGAATCTTTTTGATCCTCTCCTTCATGGCTTCCTGCACTGCTTCTAAACCACAGAGGTCTTCCCCAGCCAAGGGTGTGTGAAATATTCAATTCTATTTTCTGCTCATCTTCCCACTGTCTGCTGTTTTACATTTAATTTTATTTCTCATGTTCTTAATGGAAGCCAAGCCACTGGACCGGACCCTCCAAAGGCTCTTTTGAACCAGATGCAGAGGTAAACAGTCCCCTTCATCAGGGAGGGCACCTGAGGAGGTGGCTTACTGCGCTGCATGTTTTCCTGCATCTGCTGCCAGCTGGCCTTCGAGGGAGAATAATTTTTAACAGCAGGCTGAGCTCCCTCTGCCAGGAAGGATGTTATAAACACCAGTCCTCTCCGCTCAGTATGGGGCTTCGTTCTAAATCAGTTCATTTTCTTCCCTCCATCTGAGAAGCAGGCCAAACAGGGGCTTTATTTACAAAAGTTAAACATTCCTTTAATTGGATTGCTGGCATTTAAGCCCGGAGCCCTCTCCCCTGCCTCTTGGTCCCTCTCCTTCATACCTGGACTAGTGCCAGAGAGAAATACCAAGGGAAGACTTCCTTTAATGAAGAAGACATGAGAGGGGTCCTTTTGGAGATTTATGTTACAGCTTGGAACCACCACAAACTAATGAATTGAATCACAGAATCCCCAGCCACTTGATCGTTGAGCAAAGGAAATTCGAGAACTCTCTAGACGGGGGAGAAACAGGGTTTGGAACACACATGGCATGTGCTCCGCGAAGCACGTTTCATATCTGAGAACAAGGTTATTTCCAAATGCACATTCCTCGCCTGACCATCTGAAGGCAGTCCTAAGGTCATATGCTGACATAGAGAACCCTGACGAGAAACAGAGAACCAATCTCCAATCCAAGCTTGTCTAGCTTGTAACAACATGCATGTCACACCCTCCTCAGGCTTCAGATTCCTCACTTACAAGTGATTCCTAAGTTCCCTCCCATCTCTGACACTCTCTGTCCCTCCATCTTTCTATCTCAATAATGCTGCTAGTGTACACAGAGGACCAATGATGATACGGGCAAAGGATAAATCCAGATACATTTACATCCTTTCCTCTATAAGAACACGATGTCAATTCAAAAGGTCAAAAGCCTAAATGCCTTGGATCCATGTGACATCTAAGAAGTAAAACTCTCGCAAATTGGATTCAGCCATTAAGTCCTGAAGATGGAAAAAGAGGAACCAAGCATGAAGGAATTTCCCTCAAAGGAAAATTAAAACAAAAACAACAACCACAGAAGGAATACATGCTCATTAAGCATTGGTTTAGGTCAAATGTGTACATATACATAATACTGTCCGCATTCTACAGATGTAGAAACTCATGCTGAGAGAAACCACAGTCCCCCGACCCTTCCCCATGGGCTGTGGGCTTCATGAGGGTTGGATCTCTTTTGCTGTTGTTGCTGTTTCAGTTTTTGCATTTGTTTGTTTGTTTTTGGTATATTCTCAAGACTTAGCACATTGTAGGCACTCAATAAATATTTCTTGAATAAATTAATTTAAATTAGCAAAAGAGATCCCTTCCTCCAGGTAACAGCTAAGCATGGCCTCAATTTCACCTCCCACTCACTCCCTCAGCCAGATGCCCTTATGGAGGATACAACCTACACACCTGTATATGGCAGCCCTAGGTAAGAGTGTTGCAAATGCATATTACTGATGGCCCATAATTTCTGCCAGGAAGGCATCAACAACAGGGCTCAAAGCACCTTCCCAACTCACAGGGGTCATCTGGTTGTGTTACCATAGGCTTGGATGCAGATGACGGGCATCCCTCTGTTATCCTCTCTTAAAGACCAATTCTGATGTCCTGGACCATTCAGATCATTAATGACTCTCATCTTCAAGCTTATGGATAATATTAGCATGTAGCTAATACCTAGATATTACTTGGCATTACAATTTATAGAAAATAAAAGGAGAATAATAAACCTTTCAATTGGTCTCTGTCTCTTGCTACCCTAGAATTTACCATTTCTATTTTTTTAACTTTTTATTTTATATTGGAGTATAGCCAATTAACAATGTTGTAATAGTTTCAGGTGCACAGCAAAGTGACTCAGCCATACACATACCTGTATCCATTCTCCACCAAACTCCCCTCCCATCCAGGCTGCCACATAACATTGAGCAGAGTTCCCTGTGCTATACAGTAGGTCTTTGTTGGTTATCCATTTTAAATACAGCAGTGTGGCAACCTAAGTGTCCATCAACAGATGAATGCATAAAGAAGATGTGGCACATATATACAATGGAATATTACTCAGCCATAAAAAGGAACAAAACTGAGTTATTTGTAGTGAGGTGGATGGACCTAGAGACTGTCATACAGAGTGAAGTAAGTCAGAAAGAGAAAAACAAATATCGTATGCTAACACATATATATGGAATCTAAAAAAAAAAAAGAAAGAAAGAAAATCATCAGAAGAACCTAGGGGCAAGGCGGGAATAAATATGCAGACCTGCTAGAGAATGGACTTGAGGATACGAGGAGGGGGAAGGGTAAGCTGGGACGAAGTGAGAGAGTGGCATGGACATATATACACTACCAAATGTAAAATAGATAGCTAATGGGAAGCAGCCGCATAGCACAGGGAGATCAGCTCGGTGCTTTGTGACCACCTAGAGGGGTGGGATGGGAAGGTGGGAGGGAGAAGCAAGAGGGAGGAGATATGGGGACATATGTGTATGTATAACTGATTCACTTTGTTATAAAGCAGAAACTGACACACCATTGTAAAGCAATTATACTGTAATAAAGATGTTTAAAAAAGACAAAAAATATAAATAAATAAATAAATAAATAAATAAAGCAGTGTGTACATGTCAATCCCAAACTCCCTAACTATCCCTTCCCCCCACCCTTCCCCCCGGTAACATAAATTAATTTCTATTTTCAAAAAAATTTCAGCCCAGAATTCAGTTCAAAGAGGAGAGACAGCCCATCATTTGGTAGATGCTAATATTTACAACAGATATCTCAACCCACAAAAATAGAGTGTTTTGTCCTATTTTATGGGGCAAAAATCTGTCTTTAATTTGATCCAAACCACAGCAAAGCTTACAAAGTCCTACCTCTAGGCATAAAAGGAGTAAGGTGGGCTTTTTTAATAGCTGCTGAAAGAACACATAATTCAAAGCTTTTCCTGCGTTTGATTACAGTGATCTAAAGGAAAGATGATATTAGTAGAATTATAATCAACAAATCATTTGCAGAAGATAAAGTGGCTGGTTGGCAATGAATCAAGTGCCTATATATTATGTGGCAAACCTAACCACAGATTAACCAAACTGAAGATCTATGTAACTACTCTATCATTTGTTTGTTTCCTACTTTTGAGCTTTCCTTCCTAAACAGCATGGTTGAACAATCCATTTTTGGTGAATTTTTGGTGTAGCTGATCCAGTACTTTCAACTATTGCCTCATCCTTGAAATTTACATCAGTTTTTCTCCAATTGTTATTGATCTTATTATTATCAGTAAAGTAATTAACTGCCTTTGGTAAGGGACTTTTAAATTTCCTCCTTTGCCCAATGTTTTAGGGGTTCATCTCGTGACTCCATTGTTTTGGGGTGGGACAGCTGGCTGGATTGAAGGGCTTTGACTCATCACTACACCTGAATGGTGAGGACAACTTTGGTTACAAAAAGAAGTGTTTAGCATCTGTAGTCTATGATGTTCAATGTGTCCAGGAAGGAAAATTCTTCAAAAGCATTGAGAAATGAGTTTGAACCAAAATGATGAAATGAGCAGAGAAGTAGAAAAATCTCCTTTCAAAATGGAAATCCTAAATGTAAGAAATAAATCAAGACAGAATGGTTGAAGATGTTGTGGTGGGGAAAGTAGAGTGTGAATCAGGAACTTGATTCACACTTGATTCATACTTCTATCCCACTACCTCATGTAACCCTTTAAGTGGTCATCTTCAGATCTCCCCAGGTGAGTGGTCCTACACTCACATGACGGGAAAAGTGAATGAAAAGAATCCACATGTTGGGACTTCCCTGGAGGTCCAGTGGTTAAGACTTCACCTTCCAACGCAGGGGGTGTGGGTTCGATCCTTGGTCGGGGAGCTAAGATCCCACATGCCTCCTGGCCAAAAAACCAAAACATAAAATAGAAGCAATATTGTAACAAATTCAATAAAGACTTTGAAAATGGTCCACATCAAAAAAACTTAAAAAAAAAAAAAAAACAGAATCCACATGTTGGCAAGTATCTTGCCTCGATGGGCCAGAATTTCTTCATCAATAAAATGGGTAAGAAAGACAGCCCTTCACTGCTTATCCTTTGATAAAATGTCAGTGAATCAAATACTTCTCTCTCTCAGTCTTGAACAGACTCAATTCTTATTTAGAATACTTATTCATCTCAAACATATAATCAATGCATGCTCATTTTAGGAAAAAGAAAGAAAAATCAAAGAAGAAAAGTGAGCAAAAATTTTAAATCACCCATTACCCCATTACCCCATATTAACTACTGTAATTATTTTGTATAGTTTTGTTTCAGGTGCTTAAAACTATTTATTGGTTCCTTCTGTAAATATTGTTTTGATATCTTTTTATTCCCAATTAATACATTCTGAATATCTTCATTGTCTATAAATGTTTCCTAAATTATTATTTAATGACTTTATATTGTCTAGTCATATAACTATAACTTATTTAACCAGTTCTGTATTATTGAATATTCATTTGTTTTCATTTTGGGGGTAATATAAATAACACTGAAATGTATATTCCTATAATAAAGGCTTTGCATATAGCTTTAATTATTTCCTTAAAACAAAAATCTATAAATGGATTTCTGGATCAGCAACTATACATATTTTTAAGGCTCTTAAATATCCCATGAAAATATCATCCCAAAAGGTTCTACTCCCACATTTGTGTTGAAATGCCCAGTCACATCCAGCCTTATCATCACAGGGTATTACCATATACATATATATTTAAATCTTTGCCAAATCACTGAAAGAAAAAGAGCATATCACTACTTTGCATTCCTTTTATTACAAGTTGAGCATTTTTTCGTATGTTTATTGGAGAGCTGTGCTTTGTTAAGAGTAATTTCATTGTATTTATCCTCTATTTTGCATTTTTCTTCTTCTTAATAAACAGTTCCATTCCCCAAGCTGCTATCAAACACCTTTTTTTTCTTTGTAAGAAATGTTTTATTTTCATATCCTTAATCAAAGAAGAAGACCCAGAAACAAGGCATAAATCAGTTTGGTCCTCACAGGCAAACTACACGGATATAATGTATGTTTTAGCTCCATGGGAGTCAGGTGGTGAATGGCTGGTATAGCTCATGGGAAAGAAAGCTGGCCCAAGCATCCTTCTCAGGCAATCCTGGTTCCACATCTTCTCCCAGAACTGCTCTTCCACAAGTTCACAGTGACATCTTAGTTGCCAAATTCCAGATCTCCCTGCCTACCTTCTGAGACCCTCAGCAGAAATTTCTCTCCATCATTTCTGACCGCACTTCCTTCTCTTGGATTCTCTGAGTTGATCACCCCTGGTTTTCCCGCCATTGCCTCCATGACTCCTTCTCAGCCTGCTCCGCTCGCTCCTCTGTCCACTCGTTCACACTTCTCTCCTCCCTGGCTTGGCATCTGTATTCGTCTCCTAGGTCTGCTGTACCGAAGTACCACAAACCAGGTGGCTTCAAGCAACAGAACTGTATTGTCTCAAGGTTTTGGAGGCTGGAAGTTCAAAACTAAGGGATTGGTAGGGCCATACTCCCTCGGATGGCTCTGGGGAGAATCCTGCCTTGCCTCTCCTGGATGCTGCTGTCTGCCAACGTTCCTTCGCACACCTTAGCTTGTGGCTACATCACTCCAGCCACGTGGCTGTCTTCGCTCTTGCGTCTTTTACATCATCTTCTCTCTGTGTGTCTATCTCTGTGTCCATATCTCCCCTTTTTCTAAGGACACCATTCATATTGGATTAGAGATAAAGAAGTGCTCCTGTAAATTAAATATTCCTAAAACTCTCAGAAATAGAGAAACTAACCCAAATGCTTTTCAAGTCCACATAATTTGGGTAAATCTTTGGTAAATAAGAGTAGCTATAATATTAATATAAATAAATATTTATAATATATAACTATAGAATATATTTAGACTATATTAATAAATATAAATAATTAATAAAACAGCACCGTCTTCTGAGTGACCAAGTGTTTTAAGCTCACGTGTGGAATAAAAGTTTTAAGAATGTACTTTTTAATAATAATTATGTTTTATAATATCTGCCTTAAAACAGTTTCCAGAGTCTTTTTGGTAACTTGCAACCAAAGAGTAGGTCTGTGGAAAATCTTGAAAAAGATATCTTATATCATAAGGTCAAAGTAAGCTAAAATTGGGTGGATTTATTTATGTGGTTTTTTTTTTTAAAGGAGCTTTAGTATCAATACTGATGCAAAACTAGAGTTTGGTTTTCTCTGTTAAAACAGCAAAGTTTTCTTGGATTATTGGTCTGTATCTAATAAGAGACTGTAAGAGTTTTTTCTTTACCTTTTAAGCAATCTGCCTAGGAAACAAAGATTCTGTGTCTCATCAGAATCCTTTCCTGTGCTTTATGTTGACTTTATCACGTCCTTGATTATGTGAGCGAACTCAGTATTCTCACTTTTAAAAGAGCTAAGGTGTTTTGTTTTGTTTTGCTTTAAATAACCATGTTATCTCCTTCAGTTACTTTGGAAACCTTTTATTGTTATTTTGGCTAAAAACGTAGCTAGGCATTGTTTCCCAGTGACCTATGATTCTATTTAGTCAAGTGTTCAAACCTTTTGACATTTTTGACAACTTTGCCTTCCCCCAAATCAAGTCCTAAATGAAATCTTCTTGCTCTCAAACTGAGTTTGATATTTCCCAGAAATATCTGGAAAATCTCAAAGAATTTGTTCTTTCCCCTTGTAAAGTGAAAAATGTTAAAGAGTAATTAGGTTTATTTAATATGCTCAATGGCATGAAAAGCATTGTCAACTAAGAAACGCTTAGTCTTCCCTAGGTTATATTTGTATGGGTAAATATTATTAATAGAAGTATTTCAGAAATTGTATAAAGTTCCTAGAAATTTGTCAATGCCCTCATGCTCCACATATCCTGGTGCTGTTTTGGGGCGGTCTAACCAGCTTATATGACTTGGCCTATTAAAAATAAATGAATAAAAAGTCAGCACGTTTTTCTAGAACAGACAGACAGAAAAGATGCATTTGTGAGCTCATCAGAAACTCACCTCTTTTGAGATGACATTTAGCAGAGATGCCAGAACATGTCTGCTTTGCCCAGGATGTTGTGTAGAATTAGCCGGATGACACATGCTTTTTGGTGAGTGTTTTGTTCCCTTCTGAAAATAGATACTGGCTTTGGAGAAGCCCCACAGTCCTTCTTCTTCAAAACATTGGGAATGTGGGATAGAGCCATACAAGCACAGAACCAAGCATCATAACAGAGACCACTTTGCCCAAATCCCTCATCTCACAGATGTAGAGCAGGAAGCCTGTGAGGTTAAGGGATCCACCTAAAGGTGCAGAACATGTCAGAGGTGTGGCCAGGGCAAGACGAGGGCTACCGATTCCCTTCACATGCCCTAAACCTCCCTGCTAGAATCTCCTGTGATCTCATATGACCAAGATTGAGTCAGTGAAGGGGTTTTTTCTCAAATGCTAGCACTAGAAATGTTGATTCCAAGAAGGTCCCCTGAGCCTGCATTAATATTTACGTCTTTCCAATTTAAAGGAGGCCAGTAAAGAAATCCTGTTGCCAAGAAGTCCTATTTGGACCTGAGTTGGGGGGATGCAGGATTCTTCATTTTTATTTCTGTGGACATCCCAATATCTGTGTTGGCTCTGGTTCCGTACCTTTGATACTGTCTCTCCCTATTCTTGTAGCTCTGTTGTCATAATGCCTAAAATTACAGTGTACCAGATTCAGTCAATTGCTTACCAGATTCCCTTAAAAAGTATATAACATTGTTAAAACTATTGTTTTTAAAAAGCACCTTTAAAACATGACATTTATTAGCCGTTATATTAAGATAAACTATAAAGTTATCCCCAATATAGATGTTACCTTTTGATTTAAATTCCTACTTGAGTAAACTAGGCAAGGAACATTAAAAGCAGAATGGCTTTTAGGACCCATTGGGTAATGTTAGAATTTGTGGCATGCTAAACACCAGCAGAGCATATGAGAGCCCGTCCTGGTTAATCACATTTGGGGCCCAATTAAACTTTTCCCCACTTGCTCCAGTTTCTACCTGGGGCCCAGTGAAGGGAGCACAGCAGGTGAAATTGCCAAAGACAGAAGGAAACTTGAGCTGCGTTGTGTGAGGACAGATTCGCTGCTCATTAGCTGGGCTCTTTGCAGATTCTGAAGGACAAGCGAGAACAAAGTCAGAGCAAAGCTGGTGATAGGAGATTTAAAGCCCCTGGAGCTGTTCTTTGCTACCCCTTCCTATGAACCAGAACTTCACCCACCACTTAGCTGTGTTGGTGGCAAGGGTCTCCACAACTGGAAGAGCAGACAAGCTCTGTGGATCAGTGCATCAGGACAAGGAATGGCTTCAGCCCTTTGGGGGGAATTGACAGATGTGTGATCTTCTGTGCCACCTTTATCTTTCAAATTGATTGAGAAGGGCATCCAGAAAACTGACCTGAGTCTTCCTTGAAGTGACCATCCCAGGTCTCCGTACTCAAAGGGTCTGGGAAAGAATTCCTTAATGCTTCTTCCCTTGGAAGAAGTGATCCTTTTGGTCAACCTGATGTACCGTTAAGGTGTTTGGGTTAATAAAATCGGGATGAGGGGTTCCTGCAGTGATGCTGGAGGAAAGATCCATTGGGACATGGGAGCAGGAGATGGAGCTGACGTCTGAGCTGAGAGAACCTTTGTTGGGAGGTATCTTTCTCCACTCTGACCATGAGCTAGCATCTAGAGGTGCCTCTGGTAAAGGAAACAGAATATAGAAGAAAAGAAACGTCTGCCACCAAGCTGTCCACTGGAGTTGACACAAAGCAGAGGAGCTCCATGGTACTTGGTCTCCTGTCTCCTCCCTCTCCGTCCGCCTGAGCAGACTGGTGACCGTGTGTCAGGCTCCACTCTCTCCGAGTTCCCAGGCCTGGTGAAACTTACCCAGGAAGAACACACCAGCAATCTGAGGCCCCCGATCCTGGCAGAGCGGCCTTCAAAGCTCCATTTCCCGTGTTGCCCGCAGTGCCCTGTTCTGTGCTGAGACCCATCCGCTTTCCTCTGAGGTCCCCAAACTGCCTCTGTTGTCCACCAGTTCCTTTCTTATCATTCTGTTCCATTTCTGAAGCAGAGTTGGCAAAGCATGGAATTTGGAGAGGACAACGTGGCTTGCTCTCTTTCTCCCCGGGTCACCCTCAGGGAGCTGGTAAACCTGTCCGAGTCTCAGTTTCCTCTCGTTTATCACAGGAATAACCTTGCCCTCGCCACACGCCTGCTCTGAGGGTGGACGAGACTGCATAATCAGGGTCCCGTGCGGGGCTGCCAGGCACAGGCACTCAGCCAGGACACGTGCCCCCTGCGCCCACTCCCCCCAGTGGGGGCCATGCTGGCCTTCGATTTCCTTCCTGTGCTGCAGGGCTCTGGGCTCTCGTTCAGAACACACATCTGGATCTTGGATTCTTATGGCCATTATCCCCTCATTCAGTCAACAAACAGTGGCTGGGCCCCTCACATGTGCCAAGCGTGCACTTAGGTGTCAGGATCCTGGAAATGAGCAGGACACACACCTAGTTTTTAGCGCACCCTCCCAGCAGGGGGAGACC
Organism: Balaenoptera borealis; assembly: GCF_965194805.1. Classification (NCBI taxonomy): domain Eukaryota; kingdom Metazoa; phylum Chordata; class Mammalia; order Artiodactyla; family Balaenopteridae; genus Balaenoptera; species Balaenoptera borealis. Next base: position 77,950,246 of record NC_138872.1, read on the forward strand.
GACATGGAAATAGAGCAATGAGGGGCTATAACAGAAGCACATGTCAGCAGCCCCAAACCCCATCAGTGTTCCCTCTGGGTCTTGCCTGCCTCTGCCGCTTACTAGTCCTGGGTAATAACCTCCTGAGTCTCAGTTTACCCATCTTTAAAGTGGGAGTGCTCTCAATTTACAAAGGCGATGCAAGTTTCTGACACCTAGAGGAAAGCCCTCTAATTTGCTTCAAAATGAGCCCCTAAGGGTTTCTCGGTTTTGCACGTGGCTTTCCAAGGAATCAGTTCAAATATCCAACAGAACAATTTCCCTTAAAACAAAACATACAAAACACACAAGCTGGACCCAAAAGCCACTCTAGCTTTTCCTCCTCAGGCGGATTGCTAACGCAGCTCTCAGCTGCCCAGCCGGCTCCCTCCCTGGCGGAGAGCAGAAGAAAGGACGCCCCTTTGTAGACCAAGCTCCCCACTCTTTCCTCTGCCACTGCTCAAAACAGATTGTTCTGTTAGAAGCTGGTGGGCTCTGCCTAAACATCCTGATGACAGGAACTCCCAAAGCTTGCAGCTATTTCTGAGCAGGGGGCGGGGCGGAGGTTGAAGAAATAAAATCACCTCTAATAGGTAATTATCAATTCCCAGGGCTCCTCACTGCAGCTTCTACATGCAGAAAAACATGAGGGGAAGACTTGGAGTGCCTCTGAAGGGGGGACATGGCCATGCCCCTGCTGAGCAAACCCAGCAAAGGGCCACTTGGTCCCTCTCCAGGAGAGGGATGTAATAAAGAGGGACAGGAGGAGAGGACAGTTCCTGAGTACCTCTCTACCTCAGGCAACCAAGGCACCTCATTTAAAATTCACAGCATCGGGCTTCCCTGGTGGCGCAGTGGTTGAGAGTCCGCCTGCCGATGCAGAGGACACGGGTTCGAGCCCTGGTCTGGGAGGATCCCACATGCCGCGGAGCAACTGGGCCCGTGAGCCACAACTACTGAGCCTGCGCGTCTGGAGCCTGTGCTCCGCAACAAGAGAGGCCGCGATAGTGAGAGGCCCGCGCACCGCGATGAGGAGTGGCCCCCGCTTGCCGCAACTAGAGAAAGCCCTCGCACAGAAAGGAAGACCCAACACAGCCAAAAATAAATAAATAAATAAAATTCACAGCATCCTAAGCCTTCCCTGGTGGCGCAGTGGTTAAGAGTCTGCCTGCCAATGCAGGGGACACGGGTTCGAGCCCTGGTCTGGGAAGATCCCACATGCCACGGAGCAACTAAGCCCGTGCGCCACAACTACTGAGCCTGCGCTCTAGAGCCCGCGAGCCACAACTACTGAAGCCCGCGTGCCTAGAGCCCGTGCTCCACGACAAGAGAAGCCACTGCAATGAGAAGCCTGCGCACCGCAACGAAGAGTAGCCCCCGCTCGCCGCAACTAGAGAAAGCCTGTGTGCAGCAACGAAGACCCAACGCAACCAAAACAAATAAATAAATAAAATTTTAAAAAAATAAAAATAAAATTCACAGCATCCTAGAAGGTAAATTTTATGTTCTCTACTTATGTAAATTGCCCATAGTTGCATAGATATAAGTGTAGGGACCAGAATTCAAAACCAGCTGGGTCTGATTCCTTATTTTTCACCCTAGTCCACAGTTCCCTAATCCAGTCTCAGAGAGGGTAGGGGGACGTCTCATGATGAGGTGGGGGTCTCAGGCCACTGGTTATTCTGGAATTATCACTTCAAACTCCAAATTGGCTGTAGTCAACCCTGTCCCTAACTCAGCAAGGCCACCTACCTAGCACATCAGACTGTGAAGTCCTCACCTTTGGTCCCCTCCATTTAAGACAGGAGGTACCACCTCTGCTTACCAGAAACTGCCCACCTTCCTCCCCACTGCAGCCTTTGTGCCATGCCCTCCATGTGCTTTAACATAATCAGATGTGTTTTTCTTAATTAGTCATCATCATTGATTTGACATCCTGCTGTGATTTAAATAAACTTGGTGAAATTAATGAGGCCCCTAATAATATTCAGTCTTCTTATGCTAATTATTTTTTGGTGACCAAGTTCACTGTTAATATAAAAAGCAATATCAACCCTGCCAAAGATCAATATTTGTACAGAAAGCGAGCTCCAGAGTCTAAGAGAAGGGACACACCATCATTGGTGGATGTCGGGAGAATTCCTGAGACTGGCCCAAGGAGAATGTGGGCTTGCTTTTGGGAGGGGCTTAAGACAGGGATGAGGAGAACGGTCCTCGAGGGAATCTGTGGAAGAACTGGATGTGGCAGTCCTTGTGGCTATCTGGGAGACTTCAGAAGTCCAGACGCTGATAGGAATTCAGAGACACTGAAGAGTCAGCCATTGTCTTCACCACCACCCCCAATCCCCAGCCACCTGATCTCCACGCCCCCAGGGACTCAACTGTCCAATAAGCCCTCTCAGTCAACACCTTCTCTCCACGCTCCCTTCCCCTGCTCTGCTCACAGCCTGTGCTTCGTTCATGCTTTCACCATCAGGAGACCTGCCTACCCACATCCAGTCTCAGCCCCTCCAACCCAGCCTCCAAACCAGAGACCAGATAATTGTTCCCCTGCTATGGAGTACAGATCTTAACTGTCATCATCTCCCCAAGCTACATCTCACAAGCTTGAAATGTTCTAGTAACTCTCCCCCACCCTACCATTCCAGATAGTTAACTCCAGCTCACTCTCCGCCCTTAAAAATCCCACTTCCTCAAGAGGATCTTTCCAGCACCCTTGTTCAGAGCTCCTTGTTTGCTCCATGACCCTTGGCCTTCCCACTTTTATAGGTCCATCACACTGATTTTCAGTATTTGTGTCTTTCTTATTCCCTGGACTCTGAACTTCTCAAGGGCATGGCATTTGTCTGATTCATCTCAGGCTTCACAAAGCTCAGTGACCCATAAATGTCTGATGAACAAACGAATGAGCAAATTAATCCTTGTGGGAGAAGGGATTGTGGGAGAAACTGAGGGATCTGCAGGCAGGTAAGCTGGAAATAGAATCTCAGATATAAACTGAAAGCTAGGGCAAGGGGGGCACGTGGCATGCCTGCAAGGGTTTACTTTTCCCAGTAAATGGACTGACTGTTGACTAAGGTGTTTATAACGAACTGGTGGAAAGAAACAGGCCAGAGTGTAGACTCCTGCCTCCAGATCAAGCAATTACTACAGATGCTGGCTGGGGACATGGCTTGAGGGAATACAGAAAAATTACCAACGACATTTGGCTCAAGCTGTGCCTGAAATGAATCAAAAAGGGTGAACCAAACCAAACCTGAACTGTGTCCAGGAGACATATTTCAGGAGGTCCCAATGGGCAAGAAACAGCAACTGCCAGTGAGGAAAAGAGAGCTGGGTTTCTTGCAACCCTGTGGAGGGGCCTTGCTGAAGGGTAGCATCTCCTGCTCTGAGAGATGTTGGGATTCTTGTTGAGGGGATGCATTTCCCTGCTGAGCAAACCGTGTGTGCATGAACTGTCAGGTCTCCTAGGAAATGCGTAGCTCTTTCCTGGGCACATTGGGAGTCCCTTGGCTCTGATCACAGAAGAACATTGAAAATGTTCAGGGTGCCCCCAGGAGGCACAGTGGTGGGGGGAATCCCATCAACCAGCACCAAGCAAGCTCTCAAGCCACACACACATCAGCACTTCTCAGAGATTCACTCAAAGATGCCTGACCTGGTGATTATGGAGTATAATTCCCTTAATATTCAAAGAGAGACTTATTGAGCCTCTGTCAGGTACCATGCACAGTACTAAGGGCTAAATCTCGAAAAGCCCTTCCTGTGATGATGAGTTCCTAAAACGTGTTAGTTCACCTTCAGTGAAATCTCAGGAGGCATGATTTGGAAAGGAATACCAAAGAGCTATTGTGCTGGTCTGGAATCTTTATCTCCTATAGATTTGGCAGCCTCTCTTTTCCTTGGCAGGAAATGGGCTAATATGAGAACAGGGATTCGTTTCCAGCATAAAAAGGGAAGATTGTATATATATGAGCTAAGCTTCATTTGAATTGAAAATCCAAAAACTGTCTCCCAAGTAGAAAGAGTCCAGATGTCAGAAGGTTTAGTGCCGCAGGGAAATGCACTAGAATTAATATTCAAAGATGGTGCAGTCTTTCTTCAAATTTCACGACTGATAACTAAAGTAAGCCATGAAGTGCAACCATGCTAATTGGCAAGAGGCACATGATAGACAATAACAGGGTAAGAGTTCATTTCTCACTGTAAGTAATTACACAAGAGGATTTTTAAAAATAAAGGAACAGTACTTCCCTGGTGGCGCAATGGTTAAGAATCCGCATGCCAACGCAGGGGACTCGGGTTCGAGCCCTGGTCCGCGAAGATCCCACATGCCACGGAGCAACTAAGCCCGAGCACCATAACCACTGAGCCTGTGCTCTAGAGCCCGCGAGCCACAACTACTGAGCCCACGTGCCGCAACTACTGAAGCCTGCGTGCCTAGAGCCCGTGCTCCACAACAAAAGAAGCCACTGCAATGAGAAGCCCACGCACCGCAACGAAGAGTAACCCCCACTCGCCACAACAAGAGAAAGCCTGCGCACAGCAACAAAGACCCAACACAGCCAAAAATAAATAAGATAAATAAGTAAATACATTTTTAAAAAATAATAAAGGAATGAACACCCACATTCACCATATGTGAATAAGACCACCATAAGACCTAGACTGGCAGGCTCTGTAGCTGCACAATATGACATCACGACTCCATCTTCCATAAGCCTAAGTGAAATGAAATCTTTTTTGTATATTAACGTGTTAAAACTTGGTATTTCAAGTCCAGTGTGGTGTTTCAATGCCACGCAATACACCTTTTGGGACCACATATAACGTATAACATAAATCCTTTGACTGAAATAAATATAACTGAATCAGAATTCTTTAGGGGGTGCTATCCTTTTTGATCACTATGAATCTTCCCAGTCCTACTGTCTTATAGACATTACTAGGAGTGCAAGACTCCACCTCGTCTACACCAGAGTCTAACATAGGGGAAAGAGACTCAAGGAGATGAGAATCGGGAGCAAACAGTCAGCTTTATTAAAGTGCTCAATAACTGCCAAAGAACAAGGCAAAGTTGAACTTGAGACACAGCTGAGACGTGAGGCCAGAGTGGAGCATTTTGTCACTGCTTGTCTTAGCTTAGGTTCCTCCCAAAACAGAGGCTGGGGTGTGGGGAGCTTATTTGTGAGAGAATCTCAGGGAGCATCAGCAAAGGGCCAGGGATGGTGATGGAAGGAGGAAAAACCCATCCATGGGTGTATTATTGAGGTCACTGCCATGTGCACCTGGGGCTCAGTCCCACCTGGGACCTACAGAGGAGTATACAGAACATCTCCCAGAATGGTCCACCCAAGGTCAAGATGGAAGCATGTATCTATTGGCTCCTAAACCCTTGGTTGAGTGTTGCCTCACGTCCATGCTGAGCATATACACTTGATGAGTGAGCTCCCACCAGCATCGGGGGTGTAGAAACACTAGGGGTAGAAATGAAAGGCCATCGTGGGCACTTGGGGTGAGCAGCTGGAAGCCCACTCAGGAACTTTCCACTACAGCTGTGGCTCAAAATGAATGGGGGACAAGAGTGTGTGAATTGGGACACTAAAGGTGTGTGATACACTCTCCAGATGTGCAGAGTGGGGGCCCCCCAGCAGGGAATGGGGAGCCAGGTCCATTGGCTTGCAGACGGCTGTCTTCTCTCTGTGTCTTTACATGGTCTTTCCTCTGTGTACCTGCGCCCCTGTGTCTCTTTTTACATCCAAATGTCCTCTTCTTATATGGACACCAGTCAGATTAGATTAAGGGCCCATCCTAACAGCCTCATTTTAATTAATCACTTTTAAAAGTCCTATCCCCCGGGCTTCCCTGGTGGCGCAGTGGTTGAGAATCTGCCTGCCAATGCAGGGGACACGGGTTCGAGCCCTGGTCTGGGAAGATCCCACATGCTGCAGAGCAACTAGGCCCGTGAGCCACAACTACTGAGCCTGCACGTCTGGAGCCTGTGCTCCGCATCAAGAGAGGCCGCGATAATGAGAGACCTGCGCACCGCGATGAAGAGTGGCCCCCACTTGCCGCAACTAGAGAAAGCCCTCGCACAGAAACGAAGACCCAACACAGCCATAAATAAATAAATAAATAAAAATTTTTTTAAAAAATAAAAAAATAAAAAAGTCCTATCCCCTAATATAGTCCCTCTCTGAGGTACTGGGTGTTAGGGCTTCCACGTATGAATTTTGAAGGGACACAATTCAGCCCCTAATATGAGGAAAGGCTAGGATTCTCTGCCTCATTCAGGGAAGCATTAATCAATTCTAAAGGGAAAGTACAGGGCTTGGTATTGTCTTGGGATTCAGTCCCAGTCAAGGTGTGAAATGGGATTTCAGGCCTCTCTGGGCAACTAGCCTCCCCTCCTTCCCTGGTGGTCTCCAGGGCAGACAGACCTGCCCAGTCGTCAGCAGGCTCCACCAGGACACAGAGGCAGTGCCTGCCTTGCTCCCAGCTGAGAGCAATCTACTGCTTTGGGGTTGATTCACAGTCAACGGCATCAGAATGGCTTCTGTCTGTCACCGGTAAGAACTAGGCTTCCCTTCCCTTACTGACATGAACCCTGAACCCAAATCATTCATTCATCCATTCAGTCACTGATCCAATGTTTGTTGAGCACTTACTATGTTCCAGGCCCTGTGCAGTAAATTGTAGAAACAACCTGTACCTAATGCCGGGCACAGTTGCAAAAACTTGACATCCATAGTCTCATGTTATCCTCAGGGCAGACCCTGAAAGGCTGACCCTTACCCCCAGTTTATGCTTAAGAAAACTGAGGCACAGAAAGAATAAGCAGCTTGCCTAAAAGGTTACACAAGTGATAGATTAATAGGTAAAGGCAGGTCTAAGTGGTCAAGTTCAAGGGTGTTCTGAGAGAATTCTAGAGATGGGGCCTACTGGCCATGACTGGTCTTTTATGAGCTTCCTGGGCATAGAATGTGAGAGGGCAGAGAATATAAAGAGGCAGAAAGGGAAGTAAACATACCCCACTGAGTAAGCATTTCAATATTTGTTAGAAAATGGCACTCAGAACTCTTTCAGGTCAGACCTCGGACCTTGGACTCCAGACTCTTCCTGAGAACCATGACCTCAGGACTCAGAAACCACCTGCAGAGGTGATCCAAGGCATCTGTCAGATTTCAGAGAACTGAAGTCAACTTGTATCCTCCTCATTCACAGAGATCTCAAGAGCAGGGTCTCCCAACCTGGATTCCCATTAAAATAGGGAATCATTGGTCTTCTGACCCGCACTCCAGACTTGGGGCAAAGTCTCCCTGGCTAGGAATCCCCATTGTTTCTGAAGTCAGATGTAAATAAAGTCAAGCCCTATTTCCAAAGAAAGTGTTCTACCCTCCTTACTATTTTCTTCTGGGTTGTGTTGCAGACAAAGCATTTCCTGCAATTAGGTAACTGTAGCTGTAACTTATTTCCTTTACCATTAATCTTCTATAAACTGTGAAATTAACAAACTGCCCCATGACAAACCTGTGAAACCTGCCATCTCTCACTGCCATTTAAGCAGAACGTCTCTGCTTAGAGATGCTCTACTGATAGCACTTGAGCAATTTTGATGACTGTTTCTCTCCTGCTCATTATAAGAATGCTAATCTTCAGATCTCTCTCTTTCTCTGTGCATTCATGAAAGGACTCCAAGCTCCCCACGCCATGGTGGAGGTGAAATTCAGCACGGTATTTGCTGACATTACCGTGGTCCGCTCACAAGGAATTATCTGATGATGCGGTATTAAAGAATTAGGTCAAAGAATCTGGATAAACCTTTAGGATTAAAGGATCTGCGGTTGTCTCACGGACGAATATTTTGAAAATCTAGTTATAGTCAGACACAGACAGTATAGTCATTGTTCATTCATTCGGCAGATTGGAACCTGCGCTTACTAAGTGTTCAAGAACTCTTCAGAGCACCAGAGAAATAGCTCTGGCTTTCCAGGAACTTGCAGTAGAGGGAGGCAGGTGGGAGGCAAAGCACACTGGTGATGACACTCCAATGGGATCACTGGCATGGGAACCAGGGGAGAGGGTGACAAGCTCTGCCCGCAGTCAGAATGGATTTCACAAACAAGGTGACATTTGAGCTCATCTTGAAGGATGGGAAAGAGCTTGCTGGATGCAGCATAGTGTGGGTACAAGAGGGCCTTCTTGGTAGAGGAAGCAGCATGTGCGAAAGAGCAGAGTACGGTGTGTTTAGAGATTTGTCTACCCGACACAGGGTATGCATGGCAGACAATGTGCTAGAGAGTCCCCAGGGGCCAGATCCCGCGTGACTTGAATATCAGGATAAAAGTTGGTCTTGACATTGTAGGCCAGTAGTTTCAAACCGTATTTCATGAAGTCAAAGAATCTTTAGCAAGGGAGAAAGGGCTGGCAGGAAGGACAGCAAGCAGAGTACTGAGTTCTTCACCCCACTTCGGTCAAAGCAATTTGGCTCACATGAGTTCAGTGGACATGGTTGTGAGGATGGGAAAGAAAACACAGACTCACAAAGCATTTCCAAAGTAGATGCATTAGTCAAGGTTCTCCAGAGAAACGGAACCAACAGGATATACACATAAAGAGGTTTATTATAAAGAATTGAAGGGAATGGCCCACACAATTATGGAAGCTGAGAAATCCCAAGATCTGCAGTCGGCCAGCCGGAGACCCAAGCAGACTTGACTCAGTCTGAGTCCAGAGGCCTGAGAGCCAGGAGAGGTGATGGTATAAGTTCCACTCCAAAAGCTGGCCAACTCGAGATCCTAGAGAAGCCAATGGTTCAGTTCAAGTCCAAAGGCAGGAAAAGACCAATGTCTCAGCTCAGCAGTCAGGCAGGAGACAGTCCCTCTTACTGGCAGGAGAGTCGAGTCGCCCTTTCTGTTCTATCCAGGCCTTCAACAGATTGGATGAAGCCCGCCCACATCAGGGAGGGCCATCTGCTTTCCTTGGGCTACCAATTCAAATGCTAGTCTCATCCAAAAACACCCTCGCAGACAAACCCAGAATATTTGTTTGACCAGATATCTGAGCACTCCGTGGCCCAGTCGCAAAAGATTAACTATCACGGTGGAATTAACAAAACTTAGAATCAAGAGCAAAGGTTCTGGAGATCAAAGACTGAGTCTTTGCAATAGGAAACCTATAGCAATAGAAAGGACCAGAAAGATGGAGGGAGCAGTCATCTCCTCCATCTCTGTTCCAGGACCGGGGCTGGTTCCCATAGATCTTACCAACCTACCCACACCCACTTTACAAGAAGCTTGAATAAGCAACCGTCTTGGGGGGCAAACAAAAGAAGCTGGCCGGAAACCAGTCTGGCTCCATCCACCAAGAGGCCCAGACACCTGCTGCTTTATAAGGCTCCAGCGTCACCTAATGACTGATCACAGACCACCAGACACCTGTGAGACCACCTTGAGACTGGAGTCCCAGTACATGCCCATCAGGGAATCAAGGAGCCCTGCACAGCCCCTTCTCCAACTGGGGCTGGGTAGCTGAGCCCTCTGTCCTCCTGCTGATAGGACCAAGGATTCATTCCCTTTCTTCTATATTCTGGGCCAACTCACGTATCTACTTCCATGGGGTCTCCTCTATGGGGTCCTATCCTTCCCAAGCCTGCCTGTGGAGTGAGTCTGCCCAGCTCCCTCAAGACAAGCACACTGGCCCATTCCTATTAAAAGTTGTAGTAAGTTGGCCTGTAGTAAGTGCCTCTCAGTAAATGGGCACCACAAAAGAGCATGTTGAATTTACAAACTTTTTTAAGAGCACAGAGGTCTACCAGTCACGGACCCTGGTTCACACCATCTCCCCTTTCTGAGATACTCCCATAATCTCCGGGGCTCTCAGTGATCCTGGATCACTCTTCAAAGTAGAGCTCAGCAAGCTTCTCAGCCCCTCAGATCCCTGCCACTCTCTTGGCCGCCCAAGCTCTCCATCCTCCACCACCGAGGTATCTTATCCCAGCACAGGGCAGAGAGGCAGGTAGGACGGAACAGAGTGTGTGAACCAGGGGCCACTGGTGGACCCCGGTTCCAAGCAGATCATTCAAGTTTCAGTGACTCCCCCATTCTGAGCCTCTGCCCCACACAGGAATGTGCCCTTGGGGTATAGCCTCTTCCTGCCCATCCCTGAATATTTCCGTAGTTTGGATGGTTGGAATCAAAACCCTCTCCTCTCTGTAGCAAACGGCTCCTTATCACCCAGTTCCACACAATTTACTTAGGATGAAATCTGATGCTCCAAATCCATACTGTGCTGTTTTCTTTCTTTCACCTCACAGGGAATTTGTTCAGCAAGAAATGGCTCTTTAGGATGCATTGATCTCTCTCCACAGCCTCCTGATTCTGGAATGTGGGTCTGCAGAAATTCCTAGAGGGAGGGGCTTTCTTCCCAAGTCCAAGGGCTGCCACAGCGAGAGCATCCACTAGAGAGGCTTGCAGGACCGCTGACCCCTTTCTTAAGCACAGCACAGTCCGAAGAGAACTGTGCTCAGAGTCAACAAACTCTTCAGCCATTGACTCACTTGACAAATATTTATTAAGTGTCAGTCATGTGGCCTGGCACTGCCCTGAGTGTTAGGAATACATTAGTGAACAAGACAAGCATCCTTCCCAGCCTTCATAGAACGGGCACTAAAGTTCCTTTACGTCTTTCAGCTGTGTGACCTTGACCAATGCACTTCATCCCTCTGAGCCTGATTCCCCTTCCGGTATAGAAGGCTAATGATGTGAACTTCCTGAAATAACACATGGGACCATCCATGGGACAGGGCCGGGCACATTCTAAGCATTCAAAAGCCATTAGCTGACACGGAGAGATTTTCCATCTTGATCTGGAAGTCCTGGGAACATCATCAAGTTGATGAGAATAGCCTTAGGGCCCAACTGGATGCAAACTGGGGGTTTGGGATCCAGTCTGAAAACATTCAAAGTATAAAAATTCACAGACTATGGCAGAAAAGCAAACATAAACCTCTTTATGTGGTTCCCTGCTTAATTTATTTCCAACTTTGTCTTAAGTGATATTTCTTGCTGATGAACACGAAATGGAAAAATTTTTAACTAGCGTTAAAATCCCCGGTGAATGCTCCAGATTCATAAACCAGCTCCAGTGGGTGCTTCTGAGCAGGTCGGTGGTGTACTACTGCCCCCATGTGTAGCGAGCTTAGCTAGCAAGGATCTGGGAACTGAGCAGACATTAGGATGGGTTTGTTTGTTTTTTTTAAGCAGGAACACTTAAGAGAAAATGGACTCTCAAAAATCCTCTTTATCCAAGATCAAATAGAATAAAACCCAATTAAGTCAGTGCAGCTGTCGGCTGTTTAACCAACTCCAACGGCACATCCTTTCCTCCCTCCCCTTGCTGTCTTTCTCCCCCCGATGTGTATTGGACACCAGGCTCCATTTACAGGGAATGGATCCATTAACCCCAGGGATAGAGAAATTTCTCCTAATAGAGTGCAGGGCTCACATGTGCCCCAAACGGCAAGCTTTGAGGCCTGACGTGGGGAGACCTCCAGGATTCATGGCCTCTGCCCAGAAGAGTCTCTGGGGTACAGTTGTTCAGTTGGCCTGAGTTCTTTCCCCTTGCATGTCCTCTGCCTGCCTCAAGCTGGCACCATGGGTCTTTATGCCATTTAGGTCAAAAAACATTTACTGAGCAGTGGCTCATAACCCTGATGGGAGCAGATAATCTAGAAGGAGAAACTAATGGAGGGGCAGAGTGACACAGTGCCCAGAACTAGACGTTAGGAAGCATGGGTATCACAGGGAGGAAGAGAGGGGCCAACTCTAATGGGAATCGGGAACCGCCTCCCGGAATAAGGGTGACCAAGCTGAGTCTTAGAAGTGGAAATGCATTATCCCACGAAGGAGTAGGTAGATGGGAGTCATGGGCAGAACCTACCTATTGCAAACAGTGTCGAAGTGTGAACGGGCACAGAACTTTGGAGAAATGGAGTGTAGTTCAGCATGATTGGAACATAGGGGTGGTTTCAGCAAATGGGAAGTTTACAGAGGTGATTCTGGAGGCCACCGCATGCCAAACTAAAGACATTGGCTGAAGGAATGGCCACAAGGTGTCATGGAGGAGAGCAGGGAAGTCTGCCTTTCACCAGGGCAACAAGGTCAGCTGGACAAAGGAGGTCCAAAGCGGAAGCCACCTACTGGAAGGCTGTTCCAGCAGTCAAGGCCAGAAAGACCGAGTTGCAATTCAAGATCAGGAGACATGATTGGAGAATTATTACAAAGAAAAGCATTAGGTCTCGGGGTTTGTATAGCCAACCACATTCTCTTCCCTAATAGCCCCTCATGAGAATGAACAAAGAACTAACACTTTCACTCTGCCCTTGTCTGGTTCCCAATTGTCATAAAATTTGGCCCAGCTGCTGCCTTGTTGCACTTCTCACCACCCAGGCCAGGTCACCAAGCCTTCTGTCTCTCCTCTGGCCAATTTGCCTGTCCCTCTGACCACTTGTACCCCTGCCAGAGAGGTGGAAGTGACCAGTCCTGTAGAGGGGAGGATTTGACCAGCTCAAGACCGCTGGGTGGCTCAAAGGTGGACATTGTGAGGCCTCCCAGCGTGACAGCAGCTGGCTTTCCCTGGGCTTGGGCTCAGACGCCTACCCCTTCTCTGGGTTTCAACAGCTGATCACTCTACGGAAAACTCAAGCTTCCTATTCAGGGTCCCTGGGTTTTATCAGCTCTCTGTTACGTGGGGCGCTCAGAGGTATTATCTACAGGGAGACAAAATGAGGAAGTGGGAAGAGTTAAATCCTAGTACTTTTTGTGCAATCTGGACAAGGCATTTCACCTCTCAGAGCCTCAGTTCCCTCGTCCAATGGGATGGCCAAGAGCTTTCCCATGGGGCGACTGTGAGGAATGAATGAGGTCATATAAGTGAAAGCACTGAGCAGGTGGTTTGATTGTTTCCATCCAAGTGGAGATTTATGGAGATCAAGACAGGGAGCCCTGCCCACCTTCTCTCACTCCTGAGTGTAAAACGACTACATTGCATAAGACCACATCCACGAGGAATGGGGTTTGTGTTTGTGTGTTATGGCTGATCCCTGCTACTTTAACCAACATACAACAATTGAGAACACTCAAGTGTTTCTCCTAATGTTTCCTAACAATAAGGTTTGTGCAACCAAGAGAACAGTAGCTTTCAGATATTAAAGTGCTTATATGCATTAAAGAACGTTATCCACTGGGTGTCAATAAACGATAAAAATTACATAATTTTTCTCTCATAGTTTTAAAAATCCCACTGTTCAAGTGGTTTAAAAATGGAGTCAATTACTGAAAATGGATAACCAACAAGGACCTACTGTATAGCACAGGGAACTCTGCTCAGTATTACATAATGACCTAAATGGGAAAAGAATTTGAAAATGTATAACTGAAAAAAAAATGCAGTACAATCCTAGGGAAAAAAAAAATTTCTGAATTGTACCCTTTAAAATGGGGGAATTTTATGATATGTGAATTATGTATCAATAAAGCTGTTATTTTAAAAAGAAAAAAAGAAAAAATATTGTGAATTATTTTTTAAAAAATTGAGTCATTTACAATTACTCTTAACAACATGGATGGATCCCATATACATAATGTTGAGCAAAAGAAGATAGATACAAGAATATGTATCGGGCTTCCCTGGTGGCGCAGTGGTTGAGAATCTGCCTGCCAATGCAGTGGACACGGGTTCGAGCCCTGGTCTGGGAAGATCCCACATGCCGCGGAGCAACTGGGCCCGTGAGCCACAACTACTGAGCCTGCGCATCTGGAGCCTGTGCTCCGCAACAAGAGTGGCCGCGATAGTGAGGGGCCCGCGCACCGCAATGAAGAGTGGCCCCCACGTGCCGCAACTAGAGAAAGCCCTCGCACAGCAACGAAGACCCAACACAGCCAAAAATAAATAAATAAATAAATAAATAAATAAATAAATAAATAATGCAACTGCAGAAAGAAAAAAAAAAAAGAATATGTATCTATGGTTCTACAACATATGGTACATGTGATAGAACCATAGATACATGAACCATATGGTACATGTACCATATCTTTATCTATTAAGATAAAGCAGTAACACAGGCAAAAGTAATCTCTGCTGTTAGAAATCAGAATAGTGGTTGCCCTGGGGATGAGGGTTAGTAGTGACTGGAAGGGCCAATGAAGAGAGTTTTCTGGGGAGCTGGGACCACTTTTTATCTTGACCTGAGTACTGATTAGGTATGTTCAGTTTGTAGAAATATAGAGAGTTATACACTTAAATGTACTTTATGTGTATTATAGTTCAATAAGGAGGTTTTGGGGTTTTAAGTACATTCTTGCCTACTATAAGAAAAAAGCTTTGTCCACTTTCACCATCCTAAGTTATCAACACCAAGAGTCTCCAAATGATGATGCTAACGTTCTCACCTATCATTTTGTCTCTCCGGATATCCCTTTGCCTGACCATTGACAGAACATAGCTCTGTGTGATTTCTCTTCGATTACAGTGTGAGTCAAAGGCAGCACAAGAAGCCATTGTAAATGGCTGCCTTTCCAAGAAAGTGATGGTTCATCAGAGAGGTCCCAAGTGCTATTTAGGACAAATCCAACACATACACAACTTTGGAACTGGTGTTTGATTCCAAGGTTCTTAATGGAAATTGCCATAGACCTCTCTTCTGTGTCAAATCTCCTTTGACCCTTACTCGAAGAGATTTCCACCAGGAATATTTCCAAAATGTGTTCTTAATATTCAGGTCAGGCGCAGAGGGCTATGTTAGTCCAGTGGGAGGGCTACCCACATGGCAGGTCTGGGAAGGAAAAAGAGATAAACGATGCGGGAACTGGACGGAGCTGGGAGAAGTGTCTTCCTTAAGCAGACTGAAGCATCCTGGCTGGAGAGAAGAGAGAGACCATGGTTTATGGAGGGTTCAAGGCCATGGCCACAAAGTCGGTGCTAAGCATAAAGCCTCAGGGAAAGGGCACGGCCAACAACGAGACAGTGAACTTCAAGATCAGAAGTCAGGGGAATAGAGAATAACAGACATCACAGAGGGCAATGCCAGCAACAGAGGTGTGACTTGTGCAGAACCAGGTGTCTGACTGGTAAGAGCAGGAGAGTCTCTCTCTTCAGTGACGCTTCACGTAGCAGGGGGTGAACTTAAAAATTAAAAAATAGAACAGGACAGGCTGCCGAGACACCATATCACCTAGATTTATAATGTAATTCTGAAAATAAACATCCCAAACAAATGCTTCCCTCAAGTTTTTTTTTAAATCTATTCCTTTGAAATAAGTCAATCCCCTAGTAACCGTGGGTCACTGATGATGAGCCTGGCTTTGTGGGATACGGAGGAGGGGGGCCCTGCCCTCATGGAGAGAAGAACATTCTGAGAAGCATAACTATTCCTCTGAAATAAGTCAATCCCCTAGTAACTGTGGGTCACCGATGATGAGCCTGGCTTTGTGGGATACAGAGGAGGGGGGCCTTGCCCTCATGGAGAGAAGAACATTCTGAGAAGCATAAGTATTACAGGATACAGGCGAAAGATGCCATTAAGAGGAGGATTCACAATGTCTGGGGAACTTGAAATGGTCCATGAACTGGGGGATTCTAGTGACCCTACCCAGATCGGCGTAACACTAGAGAGAATGAACACTAGCTGCAAGGGGGGCCTTATACTGTCATTAACTCTATGATGGAAGTACTTCAGAAAACACTCGAATGGAATCTTCAAGTCAATTCACATACTTCCTGGAAGATGATGTCTCTTGAGTGATTTATTCAGAGTCGTTATCAGTACAATTAACCATAAAGGCCAGAGACTGAGGGGATATTCAGAATATCCCACCAAATAGAACAAACACTGGCTCAATCAGAATGGATGGCAGTACACGTGTACCAGATATTATATATATATATATATATATATATATATATATATACATACACACACAAAAAGTGTAATGACAGAATTCTAGGACATCCAAGCTGGAAAGTATCAGAGATCTTCCTACCCCTCCTCCCCCAAGTACCCTTTGTGGGGGCTTCCATTTTCCCAGGGTTTCCATCTGCCACATGCATTGGGTTTGCCCAAGAACTCAGATTATCAAGTTTCCTTTGGTACAACTGCGGGATTTTTGTATTTTGCCCACAGGTGGTGAGTAATACAGTTAGCAAACAATTATACAGAAGCAACTTGGTCTAAATTCTATTTACTGAAAGCAAGCTGATCTGAATCTCCTTCCAAGAATGAATCAGGGCTCCAGATGCTTATAACATCCCTATAGAATGGGAAGACTGGCCTAGGGTTTTGTGCCTGGGACCTATGGTTCTGTTCGAGGCCATCTCCAGACGAAGAGTCACCAGGGTTCCTGTGCTGGATTTTGGGGTGGAATTCTGAGGTTCCATGAAAAAACTTCATCTAGCAAGAGAAACTAATATTAACCTGGCTGGAAAACCAGAGCATGAAAAAGCACAAGGCGAGCAGGGAATGAACTTTGGACTCAGAAAATTGTCATTGTCCCGGGGTGCCATGAAGACTGGCCCCATGAGGGGAGAAGCCATGACTGAGAGCACATCCCAGAATCCTGCCTCTGATGGGTGTGAATCTAGCTCCGGCTTCAGATACTGAAAGCTAAAGACACATAGAACAGGATTCCAGGCCTCAAATCCAGGGAACCACACGTCTCAGGGCAGGGGTCTGCAGCAGTGCCCAGAGAGCAGGTTTGGGGTGACGCTTTCTTCCTGTGGAAGACTAAGTCCCTGCCCTCCTCCATCCCAGTCTCATCTGTATGACAGTCACCAAGTCTCCTAGCTGGTCTGACCACACACTAGACAAAGACCTTCGTTCAAAGCCCCCTGCTGCCCAATCAGAGGCGGATGAAGGTCTGATGCTCATCAGCCCCCGGAGACACCACTTAGCAGAAGAGAACTGAAGGAAGTCAAGATGGTCCTGGCTCCCAAGGCACTTAGAGTGTGTTCCAGGAAAGAGGACGTGCACCACGGAGTGCCGGATCACACGCCAGCCCGGGAAGAAGAGAACAGCGTTTGGGGATGTTGGGATGTCAGATCCCATAGATCTGACTGGCAGCATAATTATGCCAAAGCTGTTTTGTTATTGATCAGTGGCATTTTTTTAGGGCCACACAGCTTGGCATGGAGAAAACCTTGTAAGAGAAGAAGCAAGAGCGTAAAGGTTTGAAAGTAGAAAGACCTGGATGCAACCATAACTCTTTGACCTACTAACTATGTGACTATAATTAAGTCACTTCACATCTCTGTACTTCAGCCTCATCGGTAAATTAGAGACCAAAAAACCCATCTCCTGGATTCTGTTGATGATTAAATGAGATAATTGACTTGACTCACCTGGCACCATTTCTGGAAATCATAAACACTCAACCAATGTTCATCCTTAAGAATCTTTTTTCTTTTCTTTTTTCTTTTTTTTTTTAAATCAGTGTTCAGGTGTTCTTTTAAATTTTATTTATTTTTATTTTTGGCTGTGTTGGGTCTTCGTTTCTGTGCGAGGGCTTTCTCTAGTTGCGGCAAGCGGGGGCCACTCTTCATCGCGGTGCGTGGGCCTCTCACTATCGTGGCCTCTCTTGTTGCGGAGCACAGGCTCAGTAGTTGTGGCTCACGGACCTAGTTGCTCCGCGGCATGTGGGATCTTCCCAGACCAGGGCTTGAACCCGTGTCCCCTGCATTGGCAGGCAAATTCTCAACCGCTGCGCCACCAGGGAAGCCCAAGAATCTTTTTTCTTGACAGAAAGTGACCTAAGCAAGCAACTGCTTTTCTGAATTAAAGTGCACTAAAGAGAGCAGCAAAATGAACAAATGTGACAGCGCCCAGATGTGACCCAGATAAGGAGATGTACTGAATGATTCGATAACGACTCAAACCAAAAAATCAAAATGATAATGCTTGCCCTGTCCAGACCCTAAATGAATGCCATCGTATTATTCACTACACCTGAACAAAAGCCAGAGTATCCGCTAAGCCAAATGAGTGTTTGCCCGGGTGGGTCCTAGGATGCAGGTTAATGGAAGGGTGTACATCATGCAGCATGCTCGAGCCCAGGGCAGGGTTCTTGGATCCTGAAGCGCTTCAGGTGCAGGAATCTGATTTTCTCTGGCATGTGAGAGAGTTTAAGACTCTCACTCCATATCTCACACCAGTAGGGAACTTCCTAAACAGTTCCCTTCTGAATGCAAGAACAATCTTTTCCAGGACCTTCTCTGAAGCCCAGATTCTCAGTGGGCTGGGAGGGTTCCATGCTTTGCTTTCAGAGGCTGGTATGAGCTCTGTGACAGCAGGGGTTTTAATGAATAGTCATGGGCTTTTCTTTGAAGGCAAATCTGCTGGTTAGTTTTTTGCTTCTCTATCTTGCTTTAGACTATACCCATGATGAGGGTGACCATATATTTTATAATGGACCCTGGTACACTTGAGAGCATGAAAAGGGCACTATTAATAATTTAGTAGAACCACAGCAAAAACCAAGATGGTCACCATATCATATGGTCATAGTGAATCATCTGTGATTTCAGTTCATTTGTTCAGACACTTCAGAAGCAATCTGAGAAGATAGATACATCCCTTCCCCAATCTTTCACAGTTATTGAATCCATCCTAATTTGTCAGCAATACTTTCAGCAATGTGTCTATATGAAGACTTGCTCATAGATGGCATTTAGTTTTCGTATACAAGCTCTCTTTCTTTTTGCAGTAATACTACATCCATCTATATTATAATTAAATTATGTCATCACAATAACAAGTGCAATTGGCATAGATATAACTGACTCTTGATAAGCGCTCTACTCAGTTGAGGGCAGTGGTGCCTGATACAGCAGACAGGAGCCTAGTAGCTTTAAGAGATTATTAAAATACGAGCTAGTATGTTTCCCAGAGGTGAGAGGCAGTAAAGCATAGTGGTTAAAACCATGGATGGTGGCTGAGTTAAGTCCCAGCTCTGCCACTTATCAGCTGTATGAACTTGGGCAAGTACTTAACCTCTCTGTGCCTCAGTTTCCCCATCTGTAAGATGGGTTTCCAATAGCATCTACCTCATAGAGTTGTTGTGAGGATTAAATGACTTAATAGAAGTAAAGTGCTTTACAATATGCCTGGAACACAGCAAGCACTATGTAAGGCTTTGCTATTATCATTATGATCATCATTATTAACCAGAACGAATGTTTAGTGAACTGGTTAAGTGGAGTTTGGTCGAAGGAGCTTTTACTATATGTGGCCCCCAAATATCTATAGTGTCTGGAAATAAATATATAAAAATGGTGAGGCAGCTTTGAATTGGGAGGTAAGTTAATTTTTTCAACAGAGACTGGGAGGGGCCCATCATCATCATCATTTGGGAGAGGTCAAAACATCTAGAAATGGGGCTCTGATGGGTGGCTCTATTAAGAATTTGGGGACTATCAAAAGAAGGGCACCCCAGGCAAAGGGTTCAGCCCACACTAAGGCAGATGACTCAAGAAATCACACCAGTTGAAAAATGGTTGAAAATAAGTTGGGAGGGAAGAGGAATGAAGTTAGTTAGAAGTGATACAGGTGAGGCCAGAAAGGTAAGTAGGGGGTCAGACCCATTTCCTGGAGGAAATGAGGACAGATGTGGGAGAGCGCTTCCAGAGCAGCTCTGGTTATTGGCAGGGAGCTCCCAGGGGGTGTATGTAGCAGGAGGTGCAGACACCGCCGTGCACCCACTCAGCAAAGCTGCCCCAGCCTGAAACCAAAATCATGTATTTGAATCCAAATATACAAGAACCGTTCTGGGCTCTATGCAAGCTGTCCATCACATCTGGCTGTTAGCTTGTTTACAGCAGGGTGTAAACTGACGTTCAATTACCAACGGAACTTTTTCATTAAACCAGAACTTTAAAATATGCATGTAGAATTTTAAAAAATAACCTGCACTAACGAAACCAATTTTTAAAAGTCTGAAACATGGCTTTGCCAGGTTTTCAAAGCCATCTGTTTTCAAAGCCTACCTTTCTCCTTGTTTACCACAGCCTGACTGCTGTTTTAACAACCTCCAGTGGGATTTCACACGCCTCATTATGCAAAATCACTGCTTATGCATTCACTCTGCCACTTGCCTAACTAATCTCGACTCATAACACCTTTCTGAGGAAGATCCCCAGTCTGGAGTCCTCCTGCAGGGCTGTAGATCAAGAACAGTGGTAGAGAGTGTCAGAGCAAGACAATACATCCTCCGGTGTGTTACTGTTAGGAGACAGGCTTGATCTGGGACCCTACTTGAGGTGAGAAGCAAATAAAGAGCAATAACGATTATAAATTCAAAATCTTTCTATTCAGAAAAAAAAAGCCAATAAACAGTGACAGGGAGGTCTTGCATCAGATATAAGTTAGAAAGGCAAGTTTGATTCCCATCTTATCTACTGCCCGCTTCCTATAAATTATCAAAATTATTCAAAGATTTTTTCATTTCTTCCTCTGCATCAGGCTTTGGGCCTGTCATCTTTTGGTTCAGAACAGTCAGGAGCCTAGGTTCAAACCCTAGTTCTTCTGCTTCTCAGTCAGAGGACTTTAGGTGAGACACTTAGGATGACTAACAACCATTGAATCATGTCTAAATGGTGAACCAGGCAGGTAGGCACCAGTGATAGAGCTGGTCGTGTTAAATGGCCACCAGAGCAAAGCCTGGATTACCTGCGATGGATCAGTGTCCAGTTCAATGACGTACCTTCAGGGGACCAGCCACTGAACTAGGCCCCCAAACCTGTTACACGTGGAGCAAAGTAATGAGGGTTGACTTTGTAAAGTACATTGGTTCTTAGTCTAAGGTAGGGATGCTCAACCCTGGTTGCATGTAAGAATCACCTGGCGGCTGATAGGCACCAGCACTCAAGCCCTGGTACAGCGTCCCTGTTCTCCTTCAGTTAGTGTAGGGTGAGGTCCAAGGGCCAGAATTTGTTTTTTTTAGTAAATTTTTATATTGAAGAATACATGATACAATAAACGACACAAATCTTTGATGTACACCACCATAAAAATTTTTAGAAACTGAGCATACACGTGGAACTACTGCCCCAAATAAGATATAAAACATTACCAGCATTCCAAAAGCTTCCCTTCTGCATTTTCCCAACATTTGATCCCCACCCTGCAGGTAACCACTGTTCTGACTTCATCACCATAAAATTCCCTGATGTCAAACTTTGTATAAATGGAATCATACAGTTTCTTTCTTTCTTTCCTTCCTTCCTTCCTTCCTTTCTTCCTTCCTTCCATCCTTCCTTCTTTTGTTCTTTCTTTCTTTTTCTTTTTCTTTCTTCTTTTGGTCTGACTTCTTTTGCTCAGTACTATGCCTATGAAATTCCTCCAAATCATTAGGTATTGCAATAATTGCTGTGGTGTATTCCATTCTGTATTCCACAATTCATCCACTCCCTTGATGATGAACTTTTGGGTTGTTTTCACTTTGGAACTTTTATGAATAATGTTGCAATGAACATTCTGGTACATGTCACTTGGTGCCCAGGGAGAGGCATTTTTCTTGGGTATATATCCAGGACTGGAATTGCTGGGTCATAGCATCTACGTAGGTTCATCTTTAGTAGAAAATGCCAAACCCTTTTCCAAAGGAATTGAACCAGCAGTGTATCAAAGTCTAGTTGTCAATGTTATAAATGTTGGTGTATAGTGGTATCACATTTTTATTTTAACTTGCATTTTCCTGATGACTTATGACGTGAAAGACTTTTTTGTGCTTACTGGCATTTGGATATACTCTTTTGCCAGGTGGCTCTTTTGCCCAACTTTTAAATTGGGGTGTCAGTATTTTTGTATAGATTTGTAATTCTTTAAATATTTATTATAGGAGTCCTCTGGGAAACACGTATTGCATATATCTTCTCCCATTCAGCAATTTACTTTTTCACTCCCTTAATTCATGTCTCTTGATGAACAGAACCTCTTAATTTTAGTGAACTCCTGTTTATACCTGGGAGTTATATAAATTTTCTTTATGGGTCTTATATAAATTTTGCCTACCCCAAAGTCATAAAGATGCTCTTACATTATCTTCCATAAGCTACGTGTTTCTCCTTTCTTGTTTAGGTCTATGATCCAGTTGGAGTTGATTTGGGGCTATTGTGTAAGGCAGGGGTCACGGTTCTTTTTTTTTTCCCCAGAGAGATGCCCAATTGACCCAGTTATTAAAAAGACCAACTTTCCCCACCCTGTTATAGTGTCAATCAGTATTTCATTAAATGTTCATGGTAGGAAAGCTGATTTTAGTACTTTTCCATGGTTGAGATTTACTGCTCAAGATCATAGAAAAATAAGAAGTCCTCAAGAATGAAGCAAACAGTAACTAGATGTAGACTTCTGGAATGGAAAACCTATCCATATCTTTGTGTGTATGTTTAGGAAAAATTGACGCTTCATGGCTGAGTTGAGAAATCTAAACATCCACACAACAAAGCAGAATTTGGACAGCAGTAGCGGCACCCAAAATGACCAAGCTCAGAGCTCAGCCCTGAATCTTGAAGAAAACAGTGACCTTGGCACCAGCTCCGGAGTCGGGAGATGGTCAGGGTAAAGCAGGTGAATGAACGCTCTTCAGCTGTACCCAGGAGCAGCGAGGCAGCTCTGTGGGAAGGGAAAGGGCTGCATCCCAACCCGTGAATCTTGTTCCTCCTGATCATTGGTTCTTAGGAGCTAAATGAGGCAGGAACTGCTCCCCTTTCCCTAGAGAGAAAACTGAGAGTTGGGCAGGTTGAGGGCTTGCCCAAAGTCACCTGTGTATGAGCCAGAGCCAGGATGAGTCACAGAAAAGACAAGTTCCCAAAGGTGGACATGTTTCCCAGCCTTCAGAATAAAGCCTCCATCCTCAGAGGAACAACTTTCCTCCCCAAGGCTCACTCAAGAGACTTTAGCAATTAATTACTAGTGCAAACTGGTAAATTGGAGTTAATTATCTGGACAGATCTAATTGCAACTACAACTTTGTCGAAATTAAATAAAACCACCGCTTAAAAGTGCACAGAGCCTTTTCAAGACATTACTTAAGGGTGTCTGAACAGGCCCAGCCAAGGCTGTGAGCTCGCTGGGATGCTGAAGTTGAAGAACTGGTCTGTAGCACACCGGTCCTTGGTGGACCCACTCCTGCATCTCACCCACCTCCCAGGAATCCCAACATCCCAGGATGGAAGGAGTCAACCCCTCCTTCCCAGCTCTATCCTATAGTATGTCCAGTCCAAGTCCATGGAGCTGGCTGGCATAGCCTGGTAGGTTCTTCCCTGTTGTTCCCATCTCTGCTCCGACATTGAACATCATCTTGTTATGGGCCGTTGGCTGTCACTCCAATAGAGCCTCTTCCAGAGGGCACTGACCTCAACAACCTCAGAAATTCAGGGACATGAAGCCTCCAGGGGGGCATGTTGAGTCTGGCTAATGCCTGGAGGAAGAATAGGAGTTCACCAGACAAAGGAGATAAAGGCATCCCACACAGAGGAAGAGAGATGTGAAAAGTGCTGAAAGCAAAAAGGAGCCTTTAGCAAATGAGAATCTACAGAGTGGCTGGAGGTAAACAAGCTGTAGGTGTGAAGAGGCTGCAGAGGTTGACTGGGAGCAGGGAGAACCTTGTAGGCCATCGTAAAGAGTTGAGACTTTGCCCCAAAGAACATTCTAGCCACAGGAATGTATTTAAGCAGGGCAAGGTTGGAAGACTTCTCACAACAAGATGAAGTTGTATAACTGAAGACGCTCTGAATTGGGAATCAGGTCACCTAGATCCCTGTCCCCCGTTGGCCAATGGGCCAGTGATTTTTCTACTTAGTTTCCTCATCTGTAAAATGGGAAGAAATGCTTGTCTAACTTCCTTCATGGGGGAAAATTGACACTTCGTGGCTGGGCTGAGAACTCTAAACAGTCACAAAACAAAGCAGAGCTGGATAGCAATACTAACACCCAAGAACCACTGAGCTGGTAGCCTGGCCCTGATGCTTCCCAGATTCTTCTCAAAGGGTCCAAAGAAAATGGCGACCATGGTGCCACCTCCAGGCCCGGGAGATGCTCTTTGGCAAAGCAGGTGAATGGGTTTCAATCACACCCAGGAACAGTGGCTAAGATGAGATCATATGTATACACGTGGAATCCCCAAAACACTACTCAGACTTCTCAGGCTTGAAAATCGGTTGTATTTGAAGACATAGACAACCCTCATCAGATTCTGACTTCCTCATCACACCTTGGGGGTCACCACGGCCATAACCCCCAAGCCCACCAACCCCAAAGCCCATCCTAGTAGAGCACGGAGGGCACCATGGCCTCGGCCCCACCTTCTGGTCACTCTGATGATGAATCTATCTGGGTGATGGCAAAGATTCAAGCTACCCATCTTTTCCCCCTGCTCTCACCCTCACTGAGCAAGCCCTACCAGGTAACCAGTTTCTGGGTTCCATCTCTGCCTAAACCCCTGATTTACCACTGAGGTTGTGGCCTACTGACCATGACTCATTTGTCGGGACCATAGCATCCTTTCTCGATGTGTCTGTCCTAGCCCTTGAGAAGGTTGAGCCAACAGTATCGCCCTGGGCCAAGATGGAGCCAGGGCTGACCTCTCCCCAGTGGCCAGAGCACCACAGGGGTCGATTCAGCCTATATGATGACTAGTGCCAGGTCAGATGGGCAGTAAGCCTGTGAGGGGGGAGGGAGAGCCCCATCTGAGGGGCAGGATTCCTTATTCAACAGCTGCACAGCTTTGAGCAAGACACTTAACATGTTTTCTGCCCTTCTAAAGGTCATTTTTAGATTAAAATTCTCTGAGCCCAGGACATGGAAGCAAACTTCAATGTCCATCGACAGAGGAACAGGTAAGATTTGGTACATATATTCAATGGAATATTACTCAGCCATAAAAAATAATGAAATAATGCCATTTGCAGCAACATGGATGGACCTAGAGATTGTCATACTGAGTGAAGTAAATCAGGCAGAGAAGGACAAATATCGCATGATAGTGCTTATATGTAGAATCTAAAAAAAATGGTACAAATGGACTTATTTACAAAACAGAAATAGAGTTAAAGATGTAGAAAACAATCTTATGGTTACCAGGGGAGAAGGGGGGAGGGATAAATGGAAGATTGGGATTGACATATACACACTATATATATAAAATAGATAACTAATAAGGACTTACTGTATAGCACAGGGAACTCTACTCAATACTCTGTAATGACTTATATGGGAAAAGAATCTTTAAAAAAGTGGATATATGTATATGTATAACCGATTCACTTTGCTGTACAGCAAAAAGTAACACATTGTAAATCAACAATTTTTAAAAAAATAAAATAAAATTCCTGAGCCCAATTAAGATTTTGGTGATGTTCACACGGGGAGAACAAAGATTTGGAACAGAGTGGAGACTCCCTGGGGTCCAGGTTCACCTCTGATCACCCTGCACCGAGGGTGTCTTATGCGGACAGGCGGCAGGGCTATGCAGCCCCGGAGCTGGCAAGGTCAGGGAGATGCACAGCGGACACCCACCTCCCACCTGCTTTCATCTCAGGGAGCCCTGTGTCACAGATGCCAGCACTGAGTGGAAAGAAAGAACCCTAGCCTGGACACCAGCACACCTGGGCTCTGTCCCCCTTTCTCCCATGCCGGCTTTGTGATGTCGTCGAAGTCTTCCCCTCTGTGAATGGGTTTCCTCAATGACAGAGACGGGGACGTGAACGAGATCCAGCTCAGAGATGCTATGGATCAAGGGCACAATGAAAAGCAGCATCGACGGCGCTGGTGGTGACAACAGCTAACGTTCAGGGCTATTCCGTTTCGGACACTGAACACATGGCATGTCTGATTTCATGCAGTCCCACGTGACCCAGAGAGGCAGGCACCGTGTTGACACCATTGTAGAGGTAAGAAATGGGCACCTGCCAAGTTCCCACAGTCGTGGATGCTGTCTCTCTGCCCGTGAGCCTTACCCACCACCCCGCACTGCCTTAGTCTTGGGTCCAGCAGTCCCTTTCCCTCTAGGCCATCCCTGCATCCTGGCACCAGCACAGGGCCCACTGTATTCGAATACCTCCAGCTGGAATTACCATGTGGTCCTGAAATTCGATAGGAGAGAAACTTTAGTCAGGAGAGAAGACACCCCCTAGAGACTGTGGTTAGCAAGACTTCAGAAAAGCTGCAGGTGCAAGTCCCAAGCAGCCCTCAAGGACTGTGAAAATAATTGTAGTGAACCAAACCCAGCATCAGAATATAATAAGACCCAGAAGGGGAATGTCGGTCAAAAGCAAGAGCCGCCCCTAGGATGTCCGTGAGTCACTGGGGAGGACGGTGCCCCAGAGGAGGCCCCGCCTGGCTGACTGGTCCCTCCTTCCTACCGGCACCAACCAGGCGCCTGCTGGGCACCGCCCCGCGCCAGGCACTGCGGGGGCATCAGGCAGGGCCCCTCCCCCGGGAAGCCAGCCAGCTGCCGGGAGAAGGCAGGCCCAGGTAGACCCGTCCAGAGCACAGGCAGAAAAGCGGCTGCCGACCGAATGAGCTGGGGACTCGGGATGCTCCCAGGTGGAGAAACTGCTTCTGCCTCCCAGGGTCAGAGGGGCTACAGGGCAAAGGTGATTTCTCAGCCAATAATAGGATTTCACCAGGCAATAAAGAGCACTTCTAGCAGAAAAGAAGGAAGGAACAAAGTTGCAAAGACAGGGACTCAGGTGTTCAGGGAAGGGGGGTTTCAGCTGAGGCTGGTAGCGCGTGGGAGGGCAGAGGGTAGGGAGTCTCGGAAGGCCCAAGAAGGAGGCAGCAAATGCCACACAAAGAAGTGGGGATGCGTCTTCCGCCTGCAAAGGGCATCGGCAGGGGAGGCGTATTGAGAGCAGCCAACCAGACAGCAGAGAGCAGAGTGGAGGGTGGATGGAGGGGTGGCGAGAGAGGCTCCAGGCAGGGGGACCCCTGGCCAGGACGGGCATGGAGAAGAGGCCCAGAATCCAAGAGGAAACTCAGAGGCTGAGTCACCAGGTCTATTTGGTGGTCACGCTGGGGCCAGGTGGGGACAGAGCAGCTGACTTCGGGGGTTTATGCCCCAGCGCTGCCCACGGAGGCAGCCGGGCTGTCGGGACAGCCAGCCTGGAGCCAGAATGCAGAGGGAGGCTGCCGCGCACTTAGCTTCTCCCCGGGCTCATCGCTGCCACTCAAGGCGGCTCAGACTGGCGCTTGAGATCCAACCTGGCTTCTCAATGCGATCCCGCTACACACACTCATGCACACACACATAACATGCACACATACACACGCACAGTCATACATGCACACACGCACATGTGTGCACATGCCCACATACACACACACACATGCACACACGTGCACACATACAATATGTGCACACAGGCATACACACGCACACTGCAGCTCCTCCATTCCAGGCAGGCTCGTCCCCTCCAGGCCTTTGCCCACCCAGGGCCCTCTCCTCATCCTTCCGGCAAAACCCCTGCCCCACCCTGCCTTGCCCTGGGTTTCCTTCTCCAAGAAGTTACCGCTCCAAGCTAGCTGCTCACCGCCGGGGCCCTGTGATGTCTTTCTTCCAAAATCTCAAGCAATGTCATTTTAGACAGCCGTAGCAAAAGTGACAAGGAGTGTATAAACTAAGCGATCCAAGGAGGGACACTAAATGTTGGCTGGGGCTGGGGAAAGTGTCTGGGGGAGGGGATCCTCTTCCACTCCATTCACTGGGGTTTGGACACCAGGCTGAGTACACAGAGCAGCCCAGGTCCCTGCGCTCAGGGATGAACAGGCTGGCAGGAGAGACAGAGGATGGATGTGGCGTCCTGGGCACAGACAGGGACCAGGCTCTGAAGTAGGGTGGTGCGGGGCCCTCAGGAGCTCTGCGACAGGGGAGGGGTAGGAGGAAGGCCTCCGAGAGCAGGTGAAGAGGACTGAATGGCTTTGGGGGCCCTCCCCAGGTTCCCAGACCCAGGTCAGAAGCACACCCTAGGCAGAGCCCCAGGCAGCATGCCGGCAGGGGCAGAGATGAGGCTCCCCTCCCTGGCCTGCATCCTCGGGTTTCCAATACCCAGGGCAGCGTCGCCAGCTGAAGAGGGAGAGAGGTGTAGGTACAGTGCTGCCCAGGTATCAGGGAAGCGGTGCTGAGAGCACCAGTGGCCACCACAGCGGGGCTGCGTGGGCAGAGAGGAAAGGAAGCAGCTGGTATGAGCCGGGCGGGCAGGGAGGCCACCTGGGAACTCCATGGGGGATAGAAGGGGCTTGCGGCAGGAGCCCGAGGTCTGTGATTAAGCTGGTAGGGACTGAGGCAGCCAGTCTCGTTTGAGGCTGTCACTGCCACCCTATTCACATGACTGCATCCCCAGGATTAATCCGTTCTTCCCCCGACAGCTCCTACTGAGCCCCTGGTGTGCCTGCCTGACCTCACCACCACCACCCCAGCCTCTGCCTGGGAATCAGAGGGCATTGCAGGGCCAAGAACAATTCTGCAGGCCTGGTTCATCTGTCCCTGGTGCTTTCTTTCTGAGTCTTCCTAGATGAAAGATGCAGGGTGACTGGTTTCATCCAGTCTGCCCCATCTCGGGGCAACTGGAATCAGCCCAGGGGGTCCCTGAGTCCCCACTGATGGCAGCATCCTGTTAATCGGCCAATTCCCACACCCCAGAGCGCCGGCCATTTCCCAGGGATTATTAGGCTGTTACAGGGACTTTTTCCTAAGAGAGGGATTAGCCTGTATTCTAAGGGGTGATGGGTTCATACACAGAGAGCTTCCTCTTTCTCTTGTTGTTCAAAGATGGTCTTGCAGCAAAGAGGTGGTGAGGAATCAGCCCTATTCGTTCATCTCAGCCCTGCCACTTCCTGGCCGTACAACCTTGGGCAGGCTACATAACCTCTCTGAACCTGTTTGTCTTCATCTGTAAAACAGGGTTAAAAGAAGTAGGACAGTCAGGATGATAAGTGATAATGATGTAAGGTACCTGTGCCCAACACGTGGTGACCATTCACAAAAATTGCTTCTCTTCCTTCTTTGTCATGTTCTTGTTGCCACTGACCTCAGGGGCAGTGAGGTGTGAAAGAACAAGTCAGGGTTCCAAGCTGCATTTCCCTGAGTTCAGCTCCAGCTCTGTCCTTTGTAAATCACCCTAGTTTTCCAAGCCTCAGCTTCAGCAATGGTAAATGAGGAGAATGATGGAGGAGCTGCAGAGTGCAGGTAAGCATTCAATGGGAGGAGCCTGACACCAGGTCCGGAGCGCAGGGACACTCAGCCGTGCATGCCCTTCCTCTTGCTGGGGTGAAGATGACAGTGGGTTCTTCTTAGTTCGAGAGCAGCAGGGTCCTGAACCCCAGGATTTCTACTTTGCAAGAGCTGATGCAGATCTGACCAGGAGCTCTCCCCACTCTGCACTCAGGGTGACCTAGAAACTTGTCCAGCTTCTACCGTGAGTGGCTTTGATCCAGCAGGAACCACCCCCTCACCAGCTTCATGGATTCTAGTAAAATTATAGCTATGAAATATTACTAATGTTAACAAAAAATGATTAAGATACGAGATTGCTAATGGACAGTTTTTAAATGCTTCCACTAAGAGGCTACAGACAAGATCAATCCTTGCGATGTGCAGTCTGGGAAATCTGTCCTGAATAGCTGCCGTGCTCAGAGTACTTGCACCAGATACTATATGGGACAGATTCATTGCAGGAGTGGCTGCTCTTTGCAGTGTCACTTTAAAGCTCCTCCTATCAAGAGGTGGACTCTATTGGCCAATAGAATGTGACATGGTGCCAGTTTCAAAAGCTAGGCATGCTTCTGCTGTTCTTTTGGGCCCTGGCCATGTGAATAAGCCCAAGCTAGCCTGCTGGGTCCTGAGACACCCAATAACTCCAGTTGCCCACCAGCCAACTGACAGCATGTAAATGAGACCATCTGAGATAGCCAATCCTCAGCCCATCTACCAGCTCAGCACAGACACATGAGCCAACCCAGCCAAGATCAGCCAGGCCTGGCCCCAAACTAGCAGGTTTCTCAGGTGACATACAGACTTATGAGCAATAATATATGCTTTTATTTTTTTAAGCTCCTGAGTTTGGGGTACTTTGTTGCATAGCGTTAGCTAACTGATACACCATGGTAAATCATTTGATTATCTCACTTTATCTTTATAATAATAACCCTGTGAGCTAGGAATTTTTATCCCAATTGTACAGTAAACTCCCCTTCAAAAAGCTTTAGCAACTCACCCAGTTGTCACAGCTAGAAATGGGTAGAGCCATAAATAAACCTCTGATCTGCTTGACTCAGTAGATTGTATTTTTTCTACTGCAGCAACTTCTCTCTTTTCTCCAGGTAAGAATAGCAGATGGTTACTTAAAAGGGGGATTACCCTTTTTTAAAGGGGGAGGCCCAAGCCATGGTGATTGCTCTCACGATGGGACAAATCATACTCTAATGTTCCTGGCCCTCGTTAAAAAAGCTTCTCAGAATTTGGGGGCAGGTGTTTTTTAATCTTTCAATGTGACTTCCCATCAAGAATCTCAGACCTTTCCAGCAAGTCTAGGAGCTGTAGCCTTGACCTTCCTTTGCTTGTTAATTAGGGTATTGGAGGGAAAACAGAGAAACCATGTGTACAGGCAGAAGGGGAGTTTTCAAAGATAAGTTGTCCTTAGGGCCACTCAGCTGAAAAATTTCATTAACTCATTAATTAAGATATATACCACGAGAATTCCAGGGAAAAGAGCAAATACCATCTGTACTGTGGAGGGGCCAAATTTTTCTTTTAGCCTTTAAGACCCAGTAATGAGCACATGCTCTGAATTAGCCTCCAAATTAACTGCTTCATGGGAGTACAGCGGTATTGGCAATCCAGTTCTGTGTCAAACAGTGCTCAGAAAATTGCATCCATGAGGTTTAGGAGTCATCTTCTTGGATCTAAGTTTTAAGAAGGCAGGTTATACACAGCTCAACCTAAGAAGTCTCCTTCTGAAAGTCAGAGGTGTCTCGGGATGGAGTGCACTGCCTCACAAGGTGGTGAGTCCACCGGCATGAGGGGTATGCAAGCAGAGCCTGAGTCTGGCTGGAGGAATTTCTAT
Source organism: Balaenoptera borealis (assembly GCF_965194805.1). Taxonomy (NCBI): domain Eukaryota; kingdom Metazoa; phylum Chordata; class Mammalia; order Artiodactyla; family Balaenopteridae; genus Balaenoptera; species Balaenoptera borealis. The sequence continues at coordinate 77,981,377 of NC_138872.1, forward strand.
TTTCTGTGGGAGTCTAGATGAAATGATCACTCAGGCAGGCCCCTTCCAGTTGTGAGACTCTATTTCAGGACTTCTAAAAGGTGATTCCCTTACCCACAGAGAATGGTTTCCTCGACTGTCATTAGAATATCAGAATATATTAGAATATTCAAACATCTTCAGTGGCCATAGCAGCATGCCCAGGGTTTCAGAGACTATCGATGACTTTCCAGCAGGACGCTGGGTTCAAGGAATCATTAAGATTGGAAGCATTTTCCTACTTGGTTTAAAATTTCCAGCTTTGATCGCTAAAATTGGGGCCTAGCAGGAGGCATTTCAAAAGCAAATTGTGAATGATGATGTTATTTTGGCCTCGGTCAGGCTGGCACTTTGGGTGACCATGAGCCATCAGGCAAGAAACCTCTTTTGACAACTTACAAAACGTTTAGATTAATCAAATTTTAAGGCTGGCTCCTGCCTGGGGAGGATGGAGCTTGCAGGAGTGGCTGGAACGTTTTACCATATCTGGGTTGATCACAGAGGGCGATACGTTTGCTTTTCTAGCAATTACAGACATTGAGTCAGACAAGTGTTGCATTGGTATGTTTAATTGGTAAAAATACTCTAATTAGATTTTTAATAGATGCCTTCTGACAGCAGAAACAACAAAGATGATTGATTTTTCTCGTGAAATCTTTGGAGGAGAAAATCTCTTGCTTTCAAATTTGTTGAGAAGCCATTTCTCTGAAGCCCCTTCAGTTAACATTTGGGCTCTTGTGAGCCTCTCGTGAGCAGAGTTATTTCAAATATTCATGGGGGTCTAAATCTGTGTTCTTTCTCAGTTCAACCTTTTGCACTCAAAATTCATGAGTGTATATTGATTTAGGCAGCCTTCCCAGGACCCTTGTATCATTGGACTCTTTTGTTCAATGTTAATATGCCCCAGCTTATCAATTATTCACTTGCTAAATGAAAGCAATGTAAATCTAGCATTCTGAGCAAAAAGAACTGTTCTTTTCATTCCCTAAAAATATGATGTCAACAGAGACTGGTGACTTCACCAGACTAATGCTTGGTTTAGTAGGTAACAATGCCTGCTGGCCCCACTGTGTTCTCTTTTGTCGGAGGTGCCAATGCGGTAAAATCTGAGTTAGTAAATATTCACCTTCAGGAACGGGTTTTTCACATCATACTTTGAAGAGCAAGAAAGAAAGAACAAGACAGTAAGATTAGCGTCAGAGACTGAATATAAAGGAAGCATCAGGGATCATCCTGAGATGGAGGTCTCTCTACTGCATCTTTCTCTTCGTCCATCTCTGCTCCCCTAACGCGACCATGACCGTGGGCCATGTGGATGATAGTAAGCACAGCTACGGTTCATGTAGGACCCGTCTCGGGCCCCCAGCAGCCCTGCAAGCTAGGTGATGGCACATTTTGCAGATGAAGAGGCTGAGAAGCAAAGGGGGCAAGTTGTTGGCTGAAGATCACACCACCTGGAAAAAGGTGGAGTAACAATTTGAACCCAGTTTGATTTTCTCAGAGCACATGCCTGCGGTTCCCTCCGCTTAATCAAGGTCACACAGCTAGTTAGGGTCAGGACCAGGGTTTATAAGTGGGGCTGACAAACTCCAAAACCCACACTAGATCTGCTTCTAGCACTGATATCCCAGAGGTGCCTCTGAGACCCGTCTGTGTTCTCAGTCAGCAAAGCAACGTTCAGTGACGGTTAAGATACTTTCAGATTTTCTTGTCTGTGAAATGGGATAGTAATGTTGGCTTCGTATAATAGTTACAAGGATTCAACCAGGTAATAGTATTTCTGTAAAGTACCAAATGCACATTGGACCCTCCGTTAAAGCTGGTTTCATTTCCCTTCTTCCTTGACTTTCTTTCCCTTCTGAACCCTGGTAGAAGACTTAGATGTGTTGGAATATTCGCAGCATGGCTTGGAATTACAAAGGGTTTCTGGTTAATTAACTCTCAGTTAATCAGATAATTCAATTAACCACAACACTCCCATTCCCCTGAGCAATTGGTTAACGGAAGTTTTATTGTATACAAAGCATTACAGAGTGTCATCCAGTAACACTACTTACAGAAAAATGGACGCAAAAAAAGGCATTTCATGGGAGAAATGGTAGATCATGTCATCTTTGTCTCAGCTGCCTCCTCAGCCACCCCTTCACCCTCCTACCCCTTCCCTGTCCTAGGACCTTCATTCAATCCCTTTTCTAGACACAATGGTTAATAACATCAAAGCCTCTGCCCGACCCAGGACTGGCTGCAGTTTGGATATTTACCCCACCAGCACTCACCACAGCTCTATTTACATGCTATGGGGCAAGGCAGTGGGATGGACTCTATTCTTAATTTAACGTATAGTCAGTGTTCTCTAGAGAAATAGAACCAATAGGATATAGAGAGTTATACTGAAGGGGATGTATTATAAGGGATTGGCTCATGCAATCATGGAGGCTGAGAAGTCCCACCATCTGATGTCTACCAACTTAAATGCTAATCTCTTCCTGAAACACCCTCACAGATATACCTACAAATAATGTTTTATCAGCCATCTGGGCATCCCTTAGCCAAGTCAAGATGACACATAAAATTAACCATCACACTTAGCCCTCTTCGTCTTCTCAGCTTACTACCCAAACACTGTTCTTCCTAAAAACTCCTCTGTCTTAAGAGACATCTTGAAAAGGGAGAATGCATCCAACATAAAGAATCCTATCACTGGCTCATCGTTCATCCCAGACTGCCCAGGGTAGTAATCCACGGTGCCAGCATCATTAATATTACTGCTCCCCCACTTTCACTCTCAAAGGTTTGAATGATAAAGTGTGTAGCCATCGGACCTCTCCTGGTCCTCCATGCTCATGTGGCAAGGGACTGTTCTACAGCAAACTTCCCATACACTGTGGTACAGTGAAAAGACCTTGGGTTTCCCTGGCCTAGCACACAAGGATTCAGATCCTGGCTGTGTCCTTTGTTCTTATGCACATTTCCTGACCCTTCCGAACTTCAGTTTTTCTACCTGTAAAATGTATGCAGTCCCCCTCATTGTATTGCTGTGAAGATGATGTCTATAAAACACTTAGCATGAAAGAAGTCCTCAAAAACATTACCTTCCTTCCCTTCCCTTTCTTTCTTCCATCCAGTTCAGAGAATTTTCTTTGTGCTTTAAAGTTGCGTTCTCTACCGATACTCAAAACCGCATCCATCCTATCCTATTTTGATCTATTCTTCCTCAATTATTTCCTTTTTCAATATCTTGACTCCTTTCCTTTCAACAAGGACCCTCTTCTGCTTTCCAATATGATCGATTCTCCCCCCACTTTCAAGGAAGTCGCATTAATTAAAACACACTTTGTGCCAGGCATGGCAAAAGACGCTTGATTAGACCTTACCTCACACGAACTTTTGGAAAATCATCTTTCCCTTCGCCCTTCTGGTTCTCAGCCAATCACCTTTCTTCACACGTTACAAAATACTTCAAGCATGTTGTCTATTCCTCTACCTTTAGCTTCTACCCACTTCCTAACTCCCTATAACAGACCTTCTTTCCAAACACTATTTTGAAATGCTCTCTTAAAGGCAACCAAGGACACCTGCAAAATCCAAATGATTTCACTAGTTCTCAACCTGTTGGAACTCTGTAACATCTGACACTTTGAGCATTTGCTTATTCGTGAAACTGAGCATGTTACTTAATTATTGGGAATGTCACTTGGGTTATCTAATGCTCAGCTGTTCTCAGAAAATGTGTCCTTTTCTAAGAAAAGGATAATGATGGAGGATCCAGGCAGGTGGTACATGTGAAAGACAAGCCGATGTGAAGCACGTGGCAAATGCCCCTCACATGGTGTCTACCATTATTGCAAATGGCAGTAATAACGGGAGGCTTCAGGTGCCTGCAGGTGGGCACCTGCAATGCTCATTTTCAAAAACTAGCAAGCAGACTCTCCAAACTCTAGAAAATTCCAGCTTCACATGGATCCCAGGAAGAAGTGGCTCTGTTTCTTAGAATGCAGAATGGACATGGCCTAGCAGAGAAGCAATATGTGTGAAAAAGTCTGGGGCCATGGCTGTAAAGAGGAGAGCAAGCTGGAACTGCCAGGGCATCTTTGTCACCAAGCAAGGAGACCCTCCCTGAAAGTAAAGCGGAAAGATGGAGACAAGAGAGAGAGAGATGCCTGACGCAGCTGGAATCAAAGAGTCCAGTACTCAAAGCAGATACGGTCCATGGCCAGCTCAGTTAGCCCATACATTTCTTTATTTTTTCTTTATTGTTTTCTCAAAGTGTTATGAGTGAGTCTCTGAAAAACCTGCCACCAGAAGCACCAACCTGAGGAACAGTTAACATGTATTGGGGGTTCATTCATGCCAGGCGCCTGCAGGGCTGTCTTGCCATACATGCCGCCATCAGACTCATTCAGCACAAGATGGATGGAAACACACAGAGACATCTGTGATGTCTCCATGGCCTCACGCTAGTAAACGTCTGGTTTCAAGCCCACGTCCTCGAGCTCCAAATAGCACATGGTCCCCAGACCAGCAGCAGTGTCACCTGTCACTTAGAAATTTGTTCAAAACGCAAACCCTGGGCTTCCTTGGTGGCGCAGTGGTTGAGAGTCTGCCTGCCAATGCAGGGGACACGGGTTCGAGCCCTGGTCTGAGAAGATCCCACGTGCCGCGGAGCAACTAGGCCCATGAGCCACAACTACTGAGCCTGCGCATCTGGAGCCTGTGCTCCGCAACAAGAGAGGCCGCGATAGTGAGAGGCCCGCGCACCACGATGAAGAGTGGCCCCCGCTTGCCACAACTAGAGAATGCCCTTGCACAGAAATGAAGACCCAACACAGCCATAAATAAATAAATAAACAAATACTTTAAAAAATAATGACTCCCTTCTTTAAAAAAAAAAAAAACGCAAACCCTTGGTTCCCATCCAGACTGGATGCCTCAGACACCGTAGAGATGGGACCAGGATTCCATGTTTCAACAAGGCTTCCAGGTGTCTGTGATGTGCTCAAGCCTGAGAATCCCCACTCTCTGCATCCCTGAACCACGGGGATCTACCTAGAGTGTGGGTCCTGACAGCCCGATGCTGGCAGCACTGTGGGCCTTTGGAGTCACTGCTCTGACCACACCCAGAATTTTAAACACAATTCACCTGGAGTAACAAAGTGAGCACAATGATTAAAGGTTTGGGGAAAAACATCAGAGCCAGCAGACCAGCATAGGAACAACACAAGTCCTAAAGAATACCCATGTCTCTCCTTGATGTCCTGCCCTCTGACCCCCAGGTTGACCTTGTGAGTCAGTCACACTTAACCCTGGCTACCCACTGCAATCACCTGGGGAAATTTTAAAGGTATTGCTGTCCCGGCACTACTCACAGAGATTTGAAGTGAATTGATCTGGGGTGTGGTCTGGGCATGAGGATTTTTTAAAGCTCTCCAGGTCATCCTAATGCAGGATCAAGCTTGAGAACCGCTGGCTGTGGGATGTTTCCAGGCTTTTCTGAGATACAGCTCTCTTGTGGCCCACTGCTTAAGCCATCCCCTGTCACAGCTGCTGCAGGAACACAGTCTCTGTGAGGAAGCTCTTCTCTGTTGGGCTGTTTCCACCAGGCTTATCTTTTCAGTACAGTGTTGGACAGCACAACGAAGCGCATCGCTATGTAGGAAGGTGGGGTTTCCACCTAGCACACACACCATCGTTAGTTTCAGGAGCCCTCTAAGACCGCAGTTCATAAACCAAGGGAAGGAAGGCAGCCACTACACCCAGAGGCTATGCCAAATCTCATTTGAACAAGCTCCCCACATGTTGGGTTGGGAATCACTTGGAAGTGTTTAAGAACATTCACTTAGAAGTCAGTTGTCCTGGGTTCAAATCCCAGCTCTTTCACGCCCCAGGTTTGTAAGCCTGGGCAACCAAATCTTTCCAGCCTCAGTTCTTCATCTGTAAATTGGTTTTCTCTGGCTGTGTAACAAATGACCCCACAGTTAGTGGCTGAAGACAGACCTATCGTCTCACAGCTCTGTAGGTGGGAAGTCCAGGCATGGCATGGCTGGCATCTCTGCTCCAGGTGTCACAAAACCAAAATTAAGGGGTCAGAAGCTACGTTTTCATTTTTGAGCTCAAGGTCAACCTCCAAACTGATTCAGATTCTTGGCAAATTCAGTTCTTTGCTGCTCCAAGACTGAAGCCCCCATCATCCTTTCAGCTTCCAGCCAGGGGTCCCTCTCAGCTATTAGAGGATGTGTTCAGATTCATACCATGTGGTCCTTCCATCTTCAAAGGCAGCAGAAGTTTCCCCACATCGGCTCCCTCTCACACTCTGTATCTCTAAATTCCTCTGTCTCTAACCTCTAGACTCAGGTTTTTTTTCAAACTTTTAATGTGCTCATGTGATTAAATCTGCCCCACCCGGATATAACATATCTAATCAAGGGAATGAAATCCATCACGTTCACAGTCCCAGGGATTACACAGGGTGGGTACCCCAGGAAACAGGGATCTTGGGGCCATCTTAGAACTCTGCCAATACCAGGGAATCATAATGACACTTAGTTTGCAGGATTGTGGTGAGAAATAAGATAATGCCAGCTGAGCCCTGAGCGCGGGGCTGATCGTGTCGCAAGCATTCGATGTATTAGATGTTGCTTTTCTTGGCAGCCTTGTGAGTCCAAGATGTCCTGATTCCTGGAGTTCCTTTTCAGAGGCAACCTTTGCTGGCCCCTCCAGCTGAAATCCACCCTCTCCCCTCATCAGAGCTGGGCTCTCCACCCCCCACCCTCCAAGCCCATCCCGCCACGTTCTGGCAGCATCGATGCCCAGGGAGCACCAATGGCTGGAACACCCTTTTGGGAACACACGAGGATGTTTCTGCTGGAATGCCAAGACAGCGATTCCTGCTGGTCTCATCTGAAATCGGCACAATGCTCCTTGCGAGGATTATGTTGATAGATCAGTATCTCCCCCTGATGCCTTCAGAAGCACAATGTGAATACTGGAGCTGTCAGTGTTAATAACGCCCTACAATCCTGTCCTTTTAAAAAAAAAAAAAAGGCTTCTCAAGGCAGATAAAGAGAATCTAATTGAAAACATCATAGGCAATCTTCTCTAAGTAGCAGCTACAGCATCAATATTTAGTAATGAAATTCTGTTTTGTTTTATACCCCTCCCCCTAAATTATTTACAGGAAAACATCAAAATGCCTGCTAGCTCCAGCTTGATGAGTTTTTCTGTATAAATCCTGGACTGGGAATCAAGGGGCTTAGATGTTATTACTCGCTTGGCAGCCAACGCTCAAAATAACCTCAGGCGGTCTCTTTCTATCTCTGAACGTCAAGTTCTTCATCTGTGGATGAGGCAATAGAGATAAGTGATCCCTGAGGCTCCTTTAAGCTCTAGAAATAATCCCTGAATACTCCTGTCTACACCCCTCCCTTTGTGAGTAACCTTAGTGCCCACAGCTCACAGCACGGCACGCAACCATCCTATCACAATAATCTCCCCAGGTGAGTAATGTCTCTCCAGGTGAGTGATGTCTCCCCGGGTGTGTGATGTCTCCCCAGGTGGACCCTAAGGTCCTGAAGGCCTAGGGCTGTTGTGTATTTCATTCATTTCCTCCACAGATATCCATTCGGTGCTGACTCTGGGTCATATATGGTGCTAGACACAGAGGATACAGTGATGAATAAGGCAGTCTCCTCCCACAAGGACGTCACGGTCCAATAAAGAACAGGCTGTAAGCATGTGCTGGCAGTACAGCTTTAGAGGCACGGGGCTCAGAGTGAAGGCTTGGAGGACAGTAAGGAAAGGAGGAGGAGGTGATACTGGGTCTTGAGGGATGGAGGGATGGCTGCAAATGTACAGGGTGGAAGAGGGCAACCCGGGCTGTTGGTATGTGGAAGTTACGAAGAATTTGGGATGGTTGAAGGATACAGCTTGAGGGTGCTGGGAAAGTGGGAGATGCTGGAGAGGCAGCAAGAGCCAGGTCTGGGATGCTTCATGTCACAAACTAAGGACCTTGGGTTGAGTCTTGCAAACATCGGGGAGCCCTTGTAAGGACTTAATGGAGGAGTCCTGGCTCCAGAGAGCACCTATCACATCACATCCGAGGTCCGTGGCGCCCTCAAGACTCCACAGCTTATAATGTGAACAGGCCCCTGGAGTCGGGGAACTTAGCAGCTCTGCAGACGGCGGTGACAAGTGTGCCCTGGAGGGGACAAGACTGGAGCAGAGAGAAGTCAGGAGGCTGGTGACATGGCCTGAGAGAGAGAGAATGAGTTCAGAACCAAAGCGGCAGCAGCAGGCTACGTCTTTCACAACCAGAGCTCCAGGCTGGACCCAGAAATGAATACTTGATTGGAGTATCCATGTGGGTTAAAAGAGAGCAAGCATACTCCAGGGGGTGCATGCAGCGAGAAGGGGGCTAGACATGGAGCCTGCTGGCCTTTCTCTGCAGACACTGAATCCAGGTGCCCCTCCGAAAGGCCTTCTGAGCAGGTTTGGAAGTTCTCACAGGGTCTGCTGCGCTGGAGCACCCAGAGTGGAAGAGCAGACCTCCTGCACCCTGGAGCACTCTTTCTTCCACTGAACAGGCAGTGGCAGGAGCTGCATGCAGGAAGCTGGGAGGAAGAAAGGGAGACAGTAGATCCAGACAAAGGAGGGAACCCCGCCAGTCACGGTGTGGAAGAGGGCACTGCCCCGGCACCCTCACCCAGATCCGCTGAGGCCTGCAGCCCCTCTCGCCCTGGAAGCCCTTGGTTTGGATGGAGGAAGAGCCCAAACCAAAGGGCTGGACTGATGCATGAACCAGAACCAGGCATCCTTTGAAGTTCATTTACTCTCCAAGGAGGTAAATCTAGAGGAATGTGAGGGCCTCAAAGGATAGTGTGACAACATTACCCAAAAAAATCAATCAGGAAAGCAGCCCAGAAAGCCTCATCTTTAAAGATCTCTCAAACGGATGGCACGGTGCCCATTTTCCATTATGACCCAGCTCTACACAGTAATTGAAAGGAGGCCCACGAAGCAGACAACCATAAAGCACCGACCTCTCTCCTGGTAATTATGTGATCAAATTATGAAGGCCTCTGAGCCAACATCTCAGCTGCGATGATGCAATGGAAGACCTGTGGATCCGTGCTGGAGGGAGAAAGAAAAGGCCCCTGGAAGTGTCTCGCTACCATCAGAAAAGGATGCGCTTCTCCCTTCTCTTCATCCCCTTGGAATGATCAGATTCTCTTTGACTTGTAGAGTGCAGGCATCTTCCCAATTTGCATTGCCAGCTATTTTGCAAGAGTCTTAAAGAAACGAGCCTTTCGGGGGGCAGGGGGTAGGGGAACAACACAGGGATCACCCCAAGCTATAGGTGCAGTTTTTCATCTTCCTGTGTTCAACATTTGTCATATGGAATATGTCCTGTCCTGGGGTCATTTCTTCCAAGTCCATGGATATGTTTCGATCTCCAAAACCTGTGATTGCAAGTTGAGGTCACTCTTCCATTAATGCCCCAATAATGATGTGGAGCCCTACCTGTCCCTGCAGGTCTCAAGGGCTTCTTGTGCATGCCCCTTGAGGTTTTTTTTTGAGAGACCCGGGGTGTTAGGCTTGATGCCTGGAGAGAGTCAGTTCCGGTTCTTGTACCTGATGTCTGCATCAGTCCTCCCCTCCACTGCCTCTACGAGGAAGTCCTCCTTGAGAGGGCCCCAGACACCAGCTCCCATTCTCCCAAACACTAGGATCCGGAAGAACAACTGCCCCAATGACCGTAAGTCTCACTTTGTCATCTGGGTCCTGAAGCAGAATCTCACACAGTTCCTCATGGAATCTGGCCTCGGCTTCTGGAGAGAGTCTCTGCAATCTCATGAATAACCATGGATCAAGCCTCTCCCATCGCTCTCCACCCCATACACACCCCTAAAAGGGTCCACATCTTCTTAAAAGTAAGCAAGATTATCTAATCATAAATGTGGCTCACACCTTACTTACCAATGCAACAGTTCTCTAAAGGAGAAAATCTGGAGGGCCCCTCTGCCTATGACACAGACAAAGCTTTTCAAATCAAACAGAGCAGTTTAGGTCCAGAAAGCCACTCTGTCTCAAGCAAATTCATTCCCAAAGAGGGTTGATGCTGTCTAGACTCCTAACCTAAAGCTACAGGTTGATGGTCTTCCTTGAGCAAAGGATCATTCGGACCCAAAAAATTATTCAAGACAGCTGGAAATATTTACAATCTGGGTCTTTACAGAAAATATTTGCTGATCCTTACCTCTTGCTCTAAGTGACTATCAGAATTCCTTCCATTATACAATTCTGGTCATGTCACTCCTCTCATTTAAAGCCTTCAATGGTTTCCCACTTATCACAGGATAAGATTTAAACTCCTTAGGACAGCAGAATTCCTGTTGACAGTTGGAACTGAGCTTCTACCTCTACTTCAGTAAGAAGGGTAGCAGAGAACCCCGTGGGCTGCCATTGGGATGAACCCAGTAAGGAGAAGGAGCAAAACCTCTTGTGTATCAGTCAAGTCTGGGTCCCTTGGGGACAATCAAGCACTATTGTCCAATGAAGGGGGAAGAAACAGCTTTTGATTTAAAAATCAGAAATGAGAAGCTGTCCTCTAGGTATGCCCTCTCCTCCAGAGATAATGTGTGCAAACATGCCTTTATGTTTTGAAGGTCTAGGTGGCCCCCCAGAGGCAACCAGGCTCTTTTGTTTGATAAAGAACCTGAGATGAGGAAGGAGAGTGGTTGGTGGGGGGAGGTGATGGAGGCCAGGGCTTGTTAGGGTGGCAGATCTGGCACTGCGTCGTCTGCCAGTGGCCCTGGAAGAACCAGGGGGCCTACATGTAAAGGAGAAAATAATATGTTAAGTAGCAACATGCTCAGGCCCAGAGGAGAGTCAGAATCAAAGAGGAAACCCAACACTGTGCTCATGGGCATGGCTTGCGTTGATGGGACCCCATGCTCCCATCAGGGTTCCTTCAGAAGCAGCTACCACCCAGTAAACTTCCTGGCCACCACGTGAGTCAGCATTTCAGGTGACTGCACACTTCAGAGACACTGTGCACTGATTTCCCTGGTTGCTCCTTAAGCTGGGTGCTGGGCCTTAAGCTCTGTACTTTTGGAATGTTCTAGAACATGCTGGTAAACACAGAGCTGGAAGAATGGACACCATCATCGCATGAATGTGACATAGCAAGCCTTTTTACTACATGTTCCATTGCAACCGCAGAACCAGCCCTAACTGGCCCTATCCTGTATCTAACCAGATACTGAGTTGTTTTTCGGAGCCAACAGAGCAAAACTGTAAATCATGTAGGCGAAGCATGCACAGAAGAGACTATTTTGACCTCAAATAATACCAAGAACCAAAGTTTCTCCCCCACCACGGAAATAAAAGATGACCGGAACTTGAATGCCGGAACACTTTCAGAAGTGAAGGGTCTGTTGCCCAAGAAGATCCAGTGCTGACGCCCCCTTTACCCTACTTTACCATAAATGGCCAAAGCCCTCCAAATGAAACGTGCCCTGCCAGCGCTTCTGCATACCAACTGTCCTTCCCAAACTCAAAAAGTTTGACCAAACCCCAGATTAGAGAAACAGATTTGAGCTCTACCTCCTGTCTTCTTGCTGGTTGACCTTGCAATAAAGCCTTTTCTTTTCTCAAAAGCTGGTGCCATAGTATTGTCTTCTATCCGTGTCCGACAGCCAGCCCCTTGTAACACCATTGCTGCTTTATAGACAGATCTATTCTACCCACTTCCCTTGCTCTAGCCAACTGTTCCTAGACAATCCCCACTCTTCCAAGCCTGCGTTCCCTCTGCTTGAAAGGTCCTCTCCCCTCCCCACTAAGTGAAATTATATTCATCCTCCAAGACCCAGCTTAGATGCCATCTCTTCTGTGGCATCTCCCCAGAAGGTTGCATGTAGCTAAGAGGGCCTACACCGTGTTCATCAACAGAAATGAAGGTGGCAGGAGATACAGGAGGCAGAACAGTGATAGAGGGGTGGCCAGGTTAGGCAGAAGAGGATGAAACAGGAGCCCAGCACAGGCATAGCCTCCTCTAAAGAAATTTTTCAAGGATTATGCTAGAGATATCACCAAAAGAACAGCATTCTGCTAACTTTTTTCCTCTGGTAGAGTCAGAAGCCACAACCTCAAATGCACTTAAATCACGGCATCCAAAGCACTTCAATGTTTTCACAGTGTCCCCTACCCTCTTCACACACACCGGGGCACAACAAGCTGCTCTCCTACCTCCCCACTAAAAGAATCACTCCACCTCGGACCTAGCGTGCACCTGCCACGTCCCGACAGGCTCCACGCCCCCGTCTTTCTCTTTCTCCCATTACTTGGCTACTGTTCATTGCACCTTGACCTTTAAGCCTCATGCCTTCTTTTTGCCTTGACTTTCCTTCCAGCTATATAGTTTTGTTGTTTTTGTTTTTGCGGGGTTTTTTTCTTTTTCTTTCTACTCCTTGACTCAAAACCTGTGTGCATAGCTTTTTTTTTCTTCTTTTTTTTAAATCGAGATTAAATACACGTAACATAAAACTTACTATTTTCATCATTTTAAGGTGAACAATTCAGTGGCACTAAGTACATCTGCAGTGTTGCGCAACCATCCTTACTATCTTGTTCCAGAACTTTTTCATCACCTCAAATGGAAACCTGGGCCCATTAAATAGTCACTCCCACCCCCCCAGCCCCTGGCGACTACTGGTCCACTTTCTGTCTCTATGGATTAATGTTTCATATTAATGAAATCATATAATATGTGGTCCTTTGTGATTGCTTTCTCTCACCTACCATAATGTTTTCAATGTTCGCCCATGCTGTAGCATGTATCAGTACTTCATTCCTTCTTATGGCTGAATAATATTCCATTGTATGGATAGACCACATCTCATTTATCCACTTATCACTTGATGGGCATTGGATTGTTTCTACTTTGGGCATGAATATTTCTGCTGTGAACATTCATGCATAGGTTTTTGTTCCAACACCTATTTTCAATCCTTTCAGGTGTATACCTAGAAGCAGAATTGCTGGGTCACACGGTAATTTTATGTTTAACTTATTGAGGAAGCACCAAACTTTTTTGTGGATAAATTATAAGTAAAGTCTTTCCCACCCAATCTATTCCAGAAGATCTCCCTTCCATAGGCTGGCTTAAGGGCAGCACCTGGATCTTCGAAAGAAAACCAAGACTTGCCCTGATTTATTGGAGGACATCTAGAAATTTCCCCCAATCTTTCCGCCTTTGGGTGGGGAGGGTCAGATCCTATCAATTAGCCTGTGGCTCCAGAGTCTCCAGAGCAGGGGCAGAGAGGGCTGGAGGGTTGCACAGGCTTTTTATAAGTCAGGCCACGCTTGACTTCCTCCTGAATCCTATTTAGCCAGAAATCAGTCACATGACCACAAACTACACTCCAGGAAGGAGGGAAAGTGTTATCATCCTGCGTGAGGGGAAAGAGGAAAATGAATCAGGGTTTGGTGAAGATACCCACGTTTCTGCAGAAAGGCCTGAGGCCATTAATGGTGTGAAATGTGTAGCGCTGTGGACAAGCGGCACGGGGGCCGCAGGGAGGGGCAGGAGATGGATTTGTGTGGGCAACAGGGTAAAAGAGTGAACGGTGGGCACTCCTCAGGACCGAGAGGCGGGGGGGGGGGGCGTCCCACCATGCCCCAGAGCACCCCTTCTAATCCAATCCTGCCATTTTACAGAAGAGAAAACTGAGGCCCGGAGTCGGAAAGTACATGCCCACAGTCAAGGCACCAGAAACACAGTTCATTGGCCAGCCATCTTGCTGGGCAGAGTTGCATTCCCCACCCAGGAACAAATCACTGCTGTTCTCCAAAAAAGGGGGAGACCTTCATGTACGGAGCAAGAGCTATTCCAGGCCACCTCTGCTGAAATAGAAACACACTTGTGGTGCCTGGGGGATACACAGTGAGACCAGTTACTCACTTACCATCCTCAGAAGCCAGGTGGCATTTGAAACTGCACCGTCTTGGGAGACCACGTTCCCCCGTTGGCTGCTTTCTCTCACGTTTCTTGCCTCCATCCACTTCCATCACGCTGACAGCCTCCCTCAGATAGCGCCCCAACTAATCCACACAGCAAAAGGCATCAAGCTCAGGAAAAAACTGACCTGATGGGTTAAAATAAAAACAAGACTAAGGGGGACTTCCCTGGTGGCACAGTGGTTAAGAATCCGCCTGCCAATACAGGGCACACGGGTTCGAGCCTTGGTCCAGGAAGATTCCCACATGCTGCAGAGCAACTAAGCCTGTGCGCCACAACTACTGAGCTACTGAAGCCCGTGTGCCTAGAGCCTGCGCTCTGCAACAAGAGAAGCCACCTCAATGAGAAGCCCACGCACTGCAATGAAGAGTAGCCCCCGCTCACTGCAACGAGAGAAATCCCATGCGCAGCAACGAAGACCCAATGCAGCCAAAAATAGATAAATTAATAAATAAATTTATATATATAAAAAAACAAGACTAATGGAACAAGAGCCGAAATCCTGCAACTAATTTAGAATAGTTCAATAATGCAAAATATCCTTCTTAATAACAAGAGGCCGTAGCATACGATGATAACAATAATGACCAAAGTAACTGTCATGATGTAGTCAAACAATGTAAACACCAACAGAGACAAGAAGGGCTTGATTCCAGAGTCTGCCTGACTTGCCAATTTCAAATCCCTTAAACTTCTCATTAAGTGTGATTTTTAGTTGATCTATCTTTCATCTCAGACAGTAACCTTTAATGGAGTTAATTAATGGAACATTTTTTAAATCCCCCTGTAATTTTTTTTTGATTACAGTTATAAAGTACACCATAGTAACCTTTCCTGCTTTTGTAATTACTGGTTTGTGAAATTCCAATTATTTCCTCTTTATGAACAATCACCTTTAAAGAAAGTTTCCCTGGTCATTGTTATGTGGCTTTCAGTTTGATAACAGAAATTATAAACCACCACAGCCCAATATTATAGGCCATAAAATCCATGTCACGTAATGTTGCGTGTAATTACATCCTGCATTAAAATCACTCATCTCTCCATTGTCAGCCTGCGTTGTGATTATCTGTTTATATGTCTGGTTCCTCCACTAGACTCTGAAATGTTCAAGGGCAGGAACCCACAATATGTAATTCATCTCTGAACCCCTTTTGTCGAGCAGAGGGTCTGCCCCACCAGATTCTTGTTTTGTGAGCTGATGGGTGGTTGGATAGGCATCAGAGATACGATTTGAAATGCTTCACTTCTTTTGCTCACCCAAAAAGCACTTCTTCCTTCAAGCATTTTTCCAAGCATAATGCTGGTTTGTTTGCTTTCTTTTTCTTTCCACCCAATCTGAAGGAAATGACCCTAAATGTTAAAAATGCTCATCTCTGTATAGCAAGACCAAGGGCGGTATTTATCTTCTTCTTCACATCATTTTGTATTTTCCAAATTCTCTCCAATAAATATATAGTTTTGGGCTTCCCTGGTGGCGCAGTGGTTGAGAATCTGCCTGCTAATGCAGGGGACACGGGTTCGAGCCCTGGTCTGGGAAGATCCCACATGCCGCGGAGCAACTAGGCCCGTGAGCCCCAACGACTGAGCCTGCGCGTCTTGAGCCTGTGCTCCGCAACAAGAGAGGCCGCGATAGTGAGAGGCCCGCGCGCCGCGATGAAGAGTGGCCCCCACTTGCCGCAACTAGAGAAAACCCTCGCACAGAAACAAAGACCCAACACAGCCAAAAATAAAATAAATAAATAAATAAATAAAATTAAAAAAAAAATATATATATATATATAGTTCTTTCCAATCTGGACATATTTAATAAGGGAGACTTTAATCAAATAAATCTAATCTTGAAGAAAAAACATGTAGGAGCACCTACAATGCGCAAAGCACATTGAATAGAGGTCAGTGCACACCGTGCTCTAGGTGGGACATTCACATATTCAGTGTCAGTCTCTATTATTACTAACTGCGTGGACCACTTAGAACCACTCATGTCAGGGCTCTGGCCCTGTTTTCTCATCTACAAGATTAGAGTGGTGGATTCCAGGATCTCTAAAGTCCCCTTCAGATCCCCAGTCTTAGGGTGTAAATAGCTAATTTTCCATAAGAAGTCATCCAGATCATGAGCAAGACATGGATAAAATTATCTGAGAATGTCGAGGATGGTGAGACTACTTCCAGTCAGTGGATCAGAGCAAGTTGGAGAAAATGATGCTAGAGCTGAGTTTGGAAGAATGAGTAGGACGCCAACATGCTTGGAGGATGGGGGAAGGGCTGTACAGCAGAAGCTCCCTGAGCAGAGGCGGGGGTCAGGGAGGGGGGGGAGGGCGGGAGGGCAGAACAAGAGGGTGTTCAGTTCACAAGGGAAGAATGAACTGGCTGCAAGTAGAGAAGCCGTGGATGGAAGACAAACAAAGCAGTCTCAGGTTGAACCTTGTAATTGACAAGGAGAAACCCTCAAGATGGCAGAGCTAAGAATAAAAGGCTGAATCTTTGCCTAAAATAAAGCCACAGTGTGGCTGAGATGATTGGGTGGCACAGGTCACAACAGAAGCCTCTTAGCCAGCAAGATCGGGACTGATGGCTCAGCATCACCAAAACGTGGGTTAGAGCACGGAATCGCAAAAAAACGATACAAGCACACCTGCAATATCCTATTTTAACTTAAAAATGTATAAATATGCATCCATTCTTTGGGTACATCCTCACTACTTGGAGTTCCACTTGATTTCCAAATCTCCTGTTCTATTCACTTGAAGTAGAACAAGAACTGAAGACACTTCGAAGCAACTGGGACCCAGAATTCTTCCCCATTTGTATAATCCTTCCCCAAATTTCACAGTTGCTTTGCCTGCACTCAATTTGACAGCAGTTTATAAGCAATTTGCCTTTATTAAGTCTTTCCCAAGCACTCGACTTAATTTCCATGGAAATGACAACTCTATTACCTTCCTACTCATATTCCATCAGTACTGCAATATTTACCTAATTTTGTAATTGCTATAACAAATAATTTTCGCATGAACAGGTTTGGGACAAGGGTAATTGACTCTTGGTAAGCATCCAGTTTCCCTGATTGGAACAGCTGTGAGCCTCGGAGGGGCGAGGGCATTGGTCAGCGGGTTTTACAGAGGAAAGGAGGACCACTGGTTAGCACAGCAAGACAGGTAAGTGGAGGTCATTTAGAAGCATGGTGTGCTGGCTCTGGGTGCGGGGGCAGATTTCTGGTGTTTGCAGATGTCTATGGTGTTAATACTCTCAATCTGACATGCCTGAATGCAGAGATGTGTACAGTCAGCTGTTGTGACCCATAAGAGCCAGCTCCAGGACACACTGGTTAAGAGCATACCTTTGGCCATGGCAATGAGAGATCTCTCCAAATGGACCATGAAGCAAGAGAAGAGGCTCTCAAGAATCTCCAGGTGAAAGCCTTTCAAATGGGTTCCATTTTTATTTTTAATAGCAAGGAAATATTTTCGTAAAATAACTTTCCAGCAGTTGCATGAGGTTTCCCCTCTGCCACATCTAGGCTTTCCCTCTTCACCATTGCTCTGCTGATACTTGCAAGCTAGTCTCCAGGTTGAAAAGCCTCCAAGTCACCTGTATCACTCATATGACCCCAAACACAGAATAGATCCCCAGGATGTAGGAGAAAGTGAACCCTGGGATGGACCAGAACAGGGGCAGGCTGGACCTCATCCTGATGTGCAGAAGGGGACTTTGGGAAAGAGGAGCTGGAAAGGGAGGCAATGGAATCTGCTATGGACTGAAACGTCTGTGTCACCCCAAAATGCATTTATTAAAACCTAAACCCCTAGGTGATGGTATTAGATGGTGGTACTTTTAGGAGGTGACTAGGTCACAAGGGTGGCACCCTCATGAATGAGTTTAGTGTCTTTATTAAAAAGGACTCAGAGAGCTCCCTCGCCCTTTCCGCCATGTGAGGACACAGCCAGAAGACGGCCATCTATGAATCAGGAAACAGGTCCTCAACAGACACCAAATCTTCCAGCACCTCGATCTTGAACTTCCCAGCCTCGAGAACCATGAGAAACAAGTGTTTGTAATTTAAACCACACAGTATATGATATTTTTGCTACAGCAGCCTGAACAGACTAAGATAGAGTCTGATGCCTAAGAAGACAGAGGTAGTGGGATCTCTGCTGCACAAGCTAGGAGAGCTGGGCGCTCAGGTCCCTGGGTACGTCCACATCCACACCCGGTGTAGGCAGTCCCTCAGAAGCAGTGGCCATTTACTCTCTGGGATCTTCCAAAGACACATTAGACCCTTGGGTCTAATGGGGCTCTGAGAATGGACAGAGGACCGGTTTGGGGGCTTACGTCTAGGGAGGTCTGTGGTCACGGCCGTGACAGTTTCGCCAGGCTGGGGTCTGCTGTAGGACGATGGCTACCTCCCAAGTTTGTGGCAGGAGACCTGCTCCGGCCCCCGGTCATCCTCCTGCAGAGGGAGATCTCCTGAGGAAGGACTGGGGTGGAGACACCGCCGGGGATAAGTCTGGTTATTAATTAAATGCTCGAGTGGGGTCAAGCTGGCTTTCCTCAGAGGTGACACAAAATGACCCTCTGAGAACCAGGGTCTGTAGAAATGGCTGAGTTGGATGAGAAGCACCCTTGAGACCATTCAGTCCTCAGTGGTGATCAACCAGGTGCGCACACAGGTGGCAGGTGGAGAACGGACTCTAGCGAGCATCACCGCCCTCCTGAGGAAGGACTGGGGCTGGAAGTCAGGGGTCAGGGCTGAGTCCTACAGTTTAAACAACTTCAACTGTGTGCCAGCCACGAGCCAGGCATTCCCCTTGAAGAGACCTGGTCCCAGCCCTGCAGCCCTCAGCCTTCGCAAGCGGTGAGCAGGCAGATGGAAATTCCTCAGTGGTTTTCAACATCTCACATGCTATATACCACCCACTACTCCATCAAAGAAGCCAGGTCTCAAATCAAGTGAAACCCAAAACCCACATTTTCCTGAGGAGGAAATTAACATGTTTACAAATATTCGGCAGTGGCTGTCATTTATGGAGCCGAGGACTCCAAAGGCATGGCACTTCCATCGGTTCTCTACGACGCAAGTGCGCAAAGCAGCAATTTCATTAGTAATCAGGGATTGTTACAAATCCGGGAAGCATAAATGGTGTTATTATTACAGCCATTATTGAAAAATGCATGAGTTAAAGAGAGATTGTCACAGTCATGGAGGTAGGGACCATTAAGGGTATGAGAACTCTTAGAAATGAAGACCCTGTGATGCTCCCTAGGGTCCGTTCTCCTCCTGCCACCTGTGTGCGCACCTGGTTGATCACCACTGAGGACTGAATGGTCTCAAGGGTGCTTCTCATCCTTCTCAGCCATTTCTACAGACTCTGGTTCTCAGAGGGTCATTTCGCGTCACCTCTGAGGAAAGCCAGCTTGACCCCACTCGAGCATTTAACCAGACTTATCCCCGGCGGTGTCTCCACCCCAGTCCTTCCTCAGGAGATCTCCCTCTGCAGGAGGATGACCGGGGGCCGGAGCAGGTCTCCTGCCACAAACTTGGGAGGTAGCCATCGTCCTACAGCAGACCCCAGCCTGGCGAAACTGTCACGGCCATGACCACAGACCTCCCTAGACGTAAGCCCCCAAACCGGTCCTCTGTCCATTCTCAGAGCCCCATTAGACCCAGGCACCTGCAATTGGAGCCCCCTTCCCACCATGCACCCCTTCCCTCTGGTCCCAGTTAGTTGTCTTCACGCTCTTTCCATTTTCCTAAACAAGCCCCAGAAAAAATGGGACTCCTTCTGTCCATCCTACTCAGATCTTCCTCCTGCACAAAGCATGGGGCCAGCATCTCCAGCTGCTGTGGGAGGATGGAAGAGGGAAGGGCCGAGGGGCACAGGAAATATGATTTGGGGGGAAACAGCAGTTATTACTTCCAAAGTACGATGAACACACTTTGAGATGTCACCTGGGATGGGAGTGGCTGATAAGACCCCAGAGGATATGTTCAAATTGCTGCAGCTGGGCCATAATCCACCTCTGAAGGAGGGGCCCTGGGCTGCCCTCCCTCACCCTCTGTCCTAAATAGCGCTGAGCAGATTTGGAGAGAGCCTCAGCGGGAGGGTGCGAAGTTGGTGACAGCTCCCCCAGGCCCCTAGCAGGTGTCTCCTCCTCAGCCCTCAAGGAAGAACTCCAAGAAGCAAGCAACAGCCCAACCACAGGTCCCCTTGGCTTCTGAGATGCCCCAGAGACAGGGGGAGCTTGATGCAGTGCCCTGGCCGCCTGGGGCCTAGCTCCCTGAAATCCCTGTAGTCTCTCATATTCTCTCTCCCTTCCCAACTTAGTCTGTTTGAGCTGCCTTTACCACCTATACTTCTAGGGACATTCTGTTCAGGATCACTTGGATATTCTCTAAGAAGATGGAGCCTCTCTACAACTCTCGTCTTCTCCTTCTGAGCTCTCACCAGAATTGCTTTCCACAGTCCGTTCATGGCCGTGGAGGCTTTTTCTAGCATCACTCCCACACTCTTTCAGCCTCCACCCATTACCCAGTTCCAAAGCTGCTTCCACATTTTTAAGCATTTGTTATATCAGGACCCCACGTCTCGATACCAATTTCTGCCTTAGTCTGTTCAGACTGCTATAACAAAATACCATAGTCTGGGTGGTTTATACTAAATGTCCATTGAAAGATGAATGCATAAAAAAGATGTGGTATATAGATATACAATGGAATACTATTCAGCCTTAAAAAAGAATGAAATAATGCCATTTGCAGCAAGATGGGTGGACCTAGAGATTATCATACTAAGTGAAGTAAGTCAGACAGAGAAAGACAAATATCACATGATATCACTTATGTGTGGAATCTAAGAAAAAAAAAGATACAGCTGAACTTATGTACAAAACAGAAATAGACCCACAGACATAGAAAACAAACTAATGGTTACCAAGGGAAAAGGGGGTGGGAGGGGGGAAATTAGGAATTTGGATTAACATATACCCACTACTATGTGTAAAATAGATAACCAACAAGGACCTACTGTATAGCACAGGGAACTATACTTACTATTTTGTGATAACCTATAAGAAAAAGAGTCTGAAAAAGAATATATATGTATGTATATGTGTGTGTGTGTGTGTATGTGAGTGTGTGTATATATACATACATATATATATATATCTGAATCATTTTGCTCTACACCTAAAACTAACACAACATTATAAATCAACTATACTTCAATTAAAAAAAAAAAGAATGGGTGGTTTATAAACAACAGAAATCTATTTCTCATACTTCTGGAGCCTGGAAGCACAAGATCAGGGTGGAGCATGGTCGGGTGAGGGCCCTCTTCTGGGTCATAGATTTCTTGCAACATCACATGGTGGAAGGAACTAGGCAGCTCTCTGGATCCTCTTTTATAAGGACACTAATCCCATTCACAAGAGTTCCACCCTCATGACTTAAGCCCCACCTACTAATACCATCCATCACCTTTGGGAGTTAGGATTTCAACCTATGAATTTTGGGGAGACACATTCAGATTATAGCAGAGATGATGGTTTTTCAATAATGGATTTTCTCTAATCAGGTCTGGAAGGTTCCAGAAAGGTGGTCCCAGCATTGTTCCAAGGGTTTTTCTATGTGGCACTTGGGTTGAGTCCACTGGTTCCCTGAATAAGCCTGTGTTATATTATGTGTTAACATATTATCAGGAGTCAGGCTTCCTAAAGGACATCTGCTAGTCTTTCCAGGAGGTTGAATGGGGGTTTGGGAGAAGCTGGGGGCTGGAAAGGGGAGGACTTTGGGATTTGAGACGAGCCTCTTGCCAAGTAAATGAGGTGACAGGTATTTAGTCTCTTAGGTTTGGGTCATGGATTATTCTCAGACACCCTTAAGGTGGCTTTTCCTAGATCTCATTTAAAAAGTAAAGGTGGGAAAGACAGATAAAACAATAGAAGAGAACAGGTGTGTTCTAGAGAGAAAAAATATAAATGGTGAAAAACTGTCAGTTATAATAATAACAACTAGTAGAACCTGTTTTTCACCCACTAATTTGGCAAAGATTAAAAATGTATAAATGCCTGAGAATTCCCTGGCAGTCCAGTGGTTAGGACCTGGCCCTTTAACTACCAGGGGCCTGGATTTGATCCCTTGTAGGGGAACTAAGATCCTGCAAGCCTCATGGCACAGCCAAAAAAAAAAAAAAAAAGTATAAATGCCTAATGCAGAAGAGGATGCAATGATATAGGTGTCTTATCTACCACTTATTGTGGTCTGAATAAGTATGGGAGGCAGAATAATGCCCCCCACAGAAGTCCATTTCCTAATCTCAGAGCCTGTGGATATGTTAAGGTACATCGCATGAGTGAATCAAGGTTGAAGAGGGAATTCGGTTGCTAATAAACTGACCTTAAAATAAGAAGGTCATCCTGGATTATTTGGGCGGGCTCAATATAATCACAAGGGCCCTTAGATGTAGAAGAGGGAGGCAGAAGAGAAGGTCAGAGTGATGACATGGGACAAGGACTCAACCCACCATTGCTGGTTTTGATGATGGAGGAAGCGGCTATGAGCCAAGGGATGCAGGTGGCATCCAAAAGCTGCAAAGGGCAAGGAAATGGATTCTCCCCTGGACCTTCTGGGAAGAATACAGCCCTGTTGACACCTTGATTTTAGCCCAGTGAGGCCCATTTTGGACTTCTCACCCTCCTACTGAACTGTAAAATGGGAATCGTGTTGTTTTAAGCCACGGTTTGTGGTAATTTATTATAAGAGCAATAGGAAATTGATACAATTAGTATAATTTTCATTATACTGTACTACTTTGAAAGTGTGTTTTAAAAGTCTGAAAACGTTTATGTTATTTGACCGGCAATTCCATCATTAAGAAACTATTTCGAGGGAAGGTACCTGTGCTCAAAGATGTTCATTACAGTACTAGTAATAATAGCAAATAATAGAAACAACCTAAATGTCCAACAATATGGGACTTGTTAAGTAAATTAATACGTTCTTGTGATGCAATGTCATACAACCTAAAAAAATAGTTGAGGTAGGGAAAAACTTCCTCAAGGTAAAATAAGGAAAGCAGGACCCCAAATTTTATATAAAATATGATATTCGTTTCATAAAAAGACATCAGTGTACACATATGATATAGCAAAATGCCAAAACTAGTTATCTCTGGGCACCAAGACTATGGGTTAAATTTCTTTTGTTTCTTGTAATGTTTCTATTTTCTGAATGATCTATAATGAATATGCCTTATTTTTCTAATCAATAAGAAATTTTAAATACAACTCCACAAAACAAAACAAGACAAAGCAAAAATCTCCAGGGTGCCTAACAAGGATATTTTACAAAAGTAAAAAAAAAAAAAAAAAAAATACAGGAAGTAATAGAATTCCTTGTGCATCTGTGAATGGAGGTGGTTTTGTGTCCTAATGAAAACAGTATCTTAGAATCCTGGAATCTCGGAGTCAAAAGGGCTCTATGAATCCCCTACTCCACACCCAACTCCAGTGTGAATCTCCTCTTTGGGAGACCAAAGCTAAATTAGATTTTACCGTGAGGAGTATTGGGGATGGGAAGCTCTGTGCCTTACCTTTTAGGGCCACCAAGGGTCTGTGGTCTGGACGTTGAGTACATGCATTGACCTATGGAGAGAAGACAAGAGGAACCATCTTCATTTGCTGGACTGTGAGGTCTCTGAGGCAGGAAGCACGTCTATTCTATCCCCAGATGTGTCAAACACATAACAGGTGCTCCATAAATATTTCCTGTGGAATGAGTCAAGGTAAAGGGACTGCGGCTGGTTCAGAGCAGGAACAGGGTTCACAGTGACTATGCAGGGGTGTCCCCCAAGTAGGTGGCCAGCCCTGCACTCCACAGCAGCCAAGGGACGTCACAATCTATGGCTCACATCCTAGTATATACGGGAACAGGTCCCAGGAAACTGGTCTTGTAGGATCAAATGCGGTGGAAGCACCCTTAGTTCCTTGGAGTAGGAGACAAAAGTGTCTTCATTTCTACTTCCTTGCCCTGGTTGGGACCAACTCAAAGTCAGGTCCCCATGACAGTAACTGGGCTGATGGGAGGCAGGCAAAGCTGGTCACAGGAGTATGCTGAAGCCTTATTTGCATGTGATCAACACAAGGAAGTTCTTGTTTGATGTACTTATGAGGGTGAAAGTAGCACTGGCGTCAAAATGCCGGGCTCAAACTCCGGCTTTGGGGGCCTTCTGACCTCTCTCTACCTCCTGCCTCTTCTTTCTAGAGTTTGGCCTCACTCTTTTGCTACGTGTGGGCTCCTTCCATGCTGTGGGGAAGATGACTCCAGGCTGCCAGAGTCACACCCTTCCAACCTCATGATCCCAAAGGCTAAAGGCAGTCCTTCCAACTACATGCAGCAGAAAAATCCTGGGAAGGAGCTCTGACTGACCCAACTAGAACCATGGCCAGAAGGATGGAGCCCTCCAAACAGCCAGACCTTGTCAAGAACCCACACTCCAGCAGAGGATGGAATCACGGCTCTGCGATCGACAGCCCCTCCAGAGCCATTTGGAATTGGGGGTGGGGAGGGTGAGAGGAAGTTTCTGGAAGGAAAGAGGATGCCCGGCAGTCCTAAACAACAAAATATCTTTGACAACAAATCCTAACTGCTCTTCCGGACTATGCCCACCTCCCCTGCCACTGCATCAGCTCCCCCTATTTTGTACATGAATCATCTCCGTCTCCTGCAGATTCCATCCTTTCTGTTTCAGTCATGGGCCTGTTAATTAGGCCTGTTCCTCACCGTGCTTCGGTGCCTTTGGTTCTGTGACACAGGGCTGCGGGGAAAAGCAGCTAAAGAGGACTAATTAAGACTCGGAGAGCTTTCAATAAGGTACATGGAAATGAACAAATTAACTGACGATGCCAAAAAGGCAATATTGCCCCAGTGGGGATTCCGCATATGGAGATAACATTAAGGAACGCAATAGTCATTGAGAGCAAACTAAGAATTATGAGTGATATTCAGTCCCATTACCTCCAAGGTGTCATACGTAATAGCAGGAAAATGTCATTAGATGTTAGGAGACAAAACAAACAGGTTAAGAAAGCCCTAGTGGGGGAAGCAGAGCGAAGGAAACAGTGCGACGCTGAGTTGGGGAGGTTTTGCTGGCAGTAGGTGACAAGTCCCAGGCAGAAAAACTGGTCTCTTGTTGCCGACCAGTCTTTGCAGATATGTGACATTCTGCTTTGGTGAAAGAAGACTCCTTTTTCTTCTGTTAGCTTGGATGATACTGAGGAAGGCAACTCGACACATTCACGGAGGATCCAATGGCGTCCCCTGGGGGTACCTTTCAGTCAATGGCGTCAAATGCGATCCCAAGACCATCAGCATCAACCTCATCTGGGAATTTCTTAGAAATGTAAATTCTCAAGACCCCCTCCAAACCTATCCTGGTGTGGGGGGCCCAGCAACTTCTACTTTAACCAGGCTTCCAGTCCAGGGGGACTTTGATTAAAGGCTCAAGTTTGAGAACCACTGGTCTTGGAATTAGGAGCCTGGGGTCTGTTCTAAGCTGTGTGAATTACAAGCAGATTTGACCATTTAACCCCTTTGATGCTTCCAATGGCAAATATAATTGTCCTTACCCTGCCTCCCTCACCACGTTTTCATAAGAATCCAATGGGATAGCTGATATCATGGAAAACAGTGGAGAATGACACAAATATGATAAATTATCCTGATTATTTCAGATACAGTTGGTCCAGCTAAATGGAGGTTCCAGATTCAGAGGTGCAGGGGCACGTGGTACAAAGATGAATAAAGGATATGATATGAAACCCAGGTTTCTGGAAAACATGGCAATTTTTACTTCCCAAACAAAGGGTCTTAAAAAAGGTTTGCAGGCTCTCAAACACCTTCCCCTAGACAGTCTTCTGATGAGTTAAGTGTTTTCTGATGAGTCATCAGAAGTATCTGGTTCTCATTTCCCTTTAAATTCACAGGAGCATAAAGATGAAAAAGAACTGGGGCCGGAGACAAGTGCTTTGCCAAAGCTCCCCCGCCATCCGTAGTTGAGATGGCTCCAGGTGCTCAGCCCTGGGACATGTGGTTGGGCTGTTCATCCAGGCAAAGGCCAAGTCTTCTGGGAACCAACCAACTGGAAGGTGGGACCATCCAAGATGGCAGCCCTGGACTCCCGGAGCAAGAGAGGTGGGGCCTTGGCAGATGTAAACTATGTGCTCCCTCCCCACCCCAGATAAGGGACTCTGGTGAAAGAGGGGAAATGAATATTTACAACATCTTCGAAGGGGAAAGGAAGACCCAAAAGTAGACGTACAGCTTGGTGGTGGGAGGGGAGGGGGCATGGACAGAATATCACTTTCCTTGGATACTGATGTGTAAGCTTCAGAGGTTTCTTAGCTAAATCTCTCATCACAGGATGTTAGAGACTGGATACCTCCAAACCCCACTCTCTCCCTTCCTTTCAGAAAGGTTCAGGTCAAAATTCTAGTACTGGCAGCTTTAGGGTTTGAACTCAAGTTTTGACACTCCTGGTAGAACAATCTGGATGAGTATCTCAAAGGCCAGGGTCTAAGGCATTTCCTGCTTTATCTTTCTCTAGGTTCAGCTCTGATGGGGAAAGGCTCAAAGCAAACACTTATGGGGAAATGCCAAGCATCTTGTTGGTAACACAGCCCTGGGCAAGGATGCTGATTTCACAGCTAGTGTCACATTCCAGAGCAGTACCTCTGAGATACATGGAGAGTATGTCCAGCTCAAAAGCTAACAGAGAGTCCTGGTGGGGACTTCCACGAACCTATGGCTTCCTCACTGGCCATTTCCTTTATACTCACTTGCTCTGGTTATTAATGAACATGGCTGGGGAAACCTGGGCCACATGGAGAGCCTATGTAATGAGAGACCTCATTTGCATCACCAAATCTTGGTTGCCCCACATCATTTCGGCATCAGTGTGGGATATAAATTAATATTTAGATAAAAATTTAAAGTAAGATAAAATTTAAACCAAATATTAATATCTAGATTAAAATTTAAAATTCCCTTCCCCTTTAGGATCTGACCAGCTCTAATTATCTCTATACCCCATCTCCTTCCCAATCTCTGCTCATGTTAGGTTTCTGATATGCTTACCCTGCTGAGGAGCAGACAGCTGGCAACAACCTTGGAACAAGGTCAAGGGCAGGCAAGGAGAGGGGTTGGTGCTTCCAAGTCCAAGGGCTGTGCTTGAGGTATGGTATCAAGCTACACAGACCTGTGTGGGATCACGAGCACGTGACAAAGATGACCCCAGGGGCCACCTTGGCTGAAGAGAGAGATTTGTTTGACCACCATGTCCCGGAAAGCCCTGTGATTGTCAAGTGATTCACCAGATCTGAATGTGTGTGAGAGAATTTCTGGCTGTCTTTGTTTGATGGAGGTGATTCGTTTTCTGGACTAATTGCCAGTCTCTACACTGACACAAACATATACACACGTACTGAGCGGTGTCTTAACAAAAGCTTGGCCCATCCGTCAGAGTTGAGGGTGTTCTTGGAGGGCTAATTGACCATGCATAAATTTCCTATTGAAAATTATAGCAAAAAATGGAGAAGAGAAGAAGATAGCTTTTGCAATGAATAATTAAACCAAAGGATGCTTCTTCGGGGAAGGTGGGGAGGGGCGGGGTGGAGGAAGAGCTAATAGTCATATTTCCAGTCTTTGTAAGAGATAAATGCAGAAATACAGATTCAGAAATGTTTCCAGATCAGCGTTCAAGGCCCTCCCAAATATTGTCCTGTTATGACCTTCTCCCCCATGGCTCCTGACATGATCCGACCAAACAGGTTGTGTTCTGTTTCTGGAACATGTTTTTATCCTGTGCCTTGGATTTCTCTTTTTCCACTACTTCTCTTTTTGCTGAAATACCTTTCAAGACTTGAGTTTTTCCTCAGCCATTTCATATTTTCCCTCCAATCTCATTTTGTTTATACATCTCTCATGAGCTTGAATTTCATCTTTTATTGTAGCTATATTGGACATCCCTCTCCACATCTGGAAGATGGGAACGGTAAACGGTGTTTCATCCTGCATCTTCAGGTCCAGTTTTCTCCGTGAGGACCCCAAGAATGATGTCGAATTTCTCTGAATGTCAGTGGTGTTTTATCAGTACTTGATTAAATTCAACTGTATAAACTGAGCCGATGACTCTTCTAGGTCACTGACTCATTCTTTCTTTTACTCAAAAAACATTCATCAGATGCTGATTCTCCTCCTGGCTTTGTGCTCAACACTGGCAAGTGAATAAGCTATTTGTATTAGTCTCCTAGGGCTGCCGTAACAAAGTACCATAAACTGAGTGGCTTAAACAATAGAAATTTATTGACTCACAGATTGGAGGCTGGAAGTCCAAAATCAAGGTGTCAACAGGGTTGGTTCCTTCTGAGGCCAGTGAGGGAAGGATCTGCTCCAGGCCTCTCTCCTTGGCTTATAAAGAGTCATCTTCTCCCTGTGTCTTCACATCATCTTCCTTCTGTATGTGTCTGTGTCCAAATCGCCTCTTCTAATAAGGACTCCAATCATATTGGAGTAGGGCCTACCCTAATAACCTCATTTTTTTTTTTTTTTAATTCTAGCAGCCTTTTTTTTTTTTTTTAAAGTACAAACAGATTACTTTTTAAATTTATTTATTTATTTATTTTTGGCTGTGTTGGGTCTTCATGTCTATGCGAGGGATTTCTCTCGTTGTGGCAAGCGGGGGCCACTCTTCATCGCGGTGCGCGGGCCTCTCACTATCGCGGCCTCTCTTGTTGCGGAGCACAGGCTCCAGACGTGCAGGCTCAGTAATCGTGGCTCACGGGCCCAGTTGCTCCGCGGCATGTGGGACCTTCCCAGACCAGGGCTCGAACCCGTGTCCCCTGCATTGGCAGGCAGATTCTCAACCACTGCGCCACCAGGGAAGCCCCACCTCATTTTAATTTAATTACTTTTTAAAAGACTCTACCGCCAAATATGATTACATTCTGAGGTACTGGGGGTTAGAATTTCACCATATGAATCTTTGAGGAGGCACAATGCATCCCGTAAGAGTACAATCATTGCCTTCACACAATGCATAGGAAAAGGAGAGAGCTAAGTAAACAGGCAATTACAGTGTAGTGTGATGTATGCACAGTAATAGAGGAGATACAGGAGAGTGCGGCTGGATGGACATTTAATCCATACTTGCCAGGCGGATGGAGAAAGCGACCCAAAGGAAGTGATATCTAAGCTGAGACCACAGTTCTCAGTACCATAGAAAGTGTACCTTCCATTGCCAAAGTGGATGGCATAGAAGTTGCCCCAGGTTCAAATCTAGGTGGTGTCCACCCCACTTCTTCACCCCCCACAGGAGTAAGAAACACCAGAGGAAGACAGTACCTGAGAATTCAATCAGCGGGCTGGTCAACATGGAAGAAAAGCAGTCTCAGGTATTAGTCAGCTTTTGCTAGTTTGCTGTAGTAACAAGCCCTCGGGGGCTCAGCGGCTTTCAACAACACAAGTTTCCTTCTTGCTTGTACTACTTGCCCTTTGTGGGTCAACTGCTCCTCTGATCCTCATTTTATTCATCCCAGGCCCCAGGAGGAAGATGTGGACCCTCTCTAGACACAGTGATCTTATTGCAGAAGTGCAACAGTGACGGAAACTTGCAGTATCCTTTAAAGGCTCTGCTGTAGACAGATAAACCACTTTTGTGCATATTCTATTGCCCTTAACAGGGAACATGGCCAGGCCTGCTGTCAGTGGGGTGGGAAATATTCTCTCACAGAACATGGGGGTGGGGTTACAATGGAATGTAACCCTGTGAGGTTGGACCTGTTAAAAAGGGGGCAGCAAATATTTTGATGAAATCTTACAACCTACCATACGTAGCCATATGCCAATCAGTCCCACACGTTCCCCAATTCCATCTTTCACTCAAGGCAGGACACAGAAAGAAAGCAAACCTTACTACTTTATAACTGACACCCATCAGAACACTTTCCCTGCATAGGAATTTAATGTCATGGCCTTTGGGTCTGCGAGTCAGTGTCTGGGAGAGGAAGAAATATTGCTCTTGAAGACACCGTCGATTCAGTGTCCCTGAGAAAATGATCTATTGGCCTGAAAAATTCCTGTTATAGTTTGTAGTGAATGGCTAGGATAAAAGTTGGTGCTTCCTAGAGGCCTGATTTTCTTCTTTCTATAAGATGATGAGGCTGACACATTACTTAAGATTTCCATCTGGCCTCGGTTATAGCAAAAAGTGTAGAGCAAAATATGGAGCCTCGTATTTCTAGTTGAATTATGTCCTCCCATTTTTTTATATGGCTTCTGAAGACTTCATTGTTTCAAATAACATTTTAGAAGTTTTTCCCTAGTTGGAAAAGTCAGTGTACTTAAAACAAAAATTTAGGAAAACAATAGAAAGTTATCCATAATACCACCTCTCCCCCACAAAAAACCACTTCTGATAGCATTTTGGTATATTCCTTCCAATATTATCTTTATATTTATTTACATATAAATAGATGATGTATATTTTATTATTTATATATATGTATTCAATATATATTTAAGAGAATAAAATCTCCTCCATTTCTCTTTTCCCCCAAGTTCTCCAAAAGAGACAGGGGACCAGAATGGCCCTTAGATCCAAATTTAATTGAGTCTTTTCCAAACAATAATTTTAAAGCTTTTGCTGGCTATATTTGTGGCTGAGGAAGGAGCCATTCAGTGGTATGGTGAATCTGCTTTTTACGTGCTTTTGAATTATTCAGTCTTGAAATAGTGTTTTATAATATTAATAAAGCCTCACTTTACTTACCATCTTATAAATAATACCAGCTACAAAATTGAAAAAATTTTTCATCAAGAATTGCCTAAGTTCAAAGCTGATGGGCCAGGAAGAGTGTGTGTGCAGGCTGTTGCTTGGAGAACAAGGATGTCAGATGGAAAACAGCAACACCCCTAGTCTGCAGGGCTGGGTACCCCACAGCCACCCTGTGTATACATGATAGCTTTTCCTGGGAGTCCGATGGTTCTCATACTATTATTTCAACATTTATTGGTGTTGTAATTTAAAATGCCTTTTTATGTCCTATAACAATGTCACTCAAGCATTCATACGTCAGGATACAAGTGCCAGGGCTAAAATACACATCCCCAAATCAATAACTCACCGCGAAAGTTAAGGTGATAAAGCAGCATGGCATGCCTCGCTGTTGATTTAGGACACACTCAGCAGAAACGCAGGCGCATGTGTACCACAAGGCGGGGACAGCGGTGCTCACAGCAGTACTGCTGTAATAGCTAAACGCTGGACACAGCCCAAATG
This sequence comes from Balaenoptera borealis, assembly GCF_965194805.1. Taxonomy (NCBI): domain Eukaryota; kingdom Metazoa; phylum Chordata; class Mammalia; order Artiodactyla; family Balaenopteridae; genus Balaenoptera; species Balaenoptera borealis. Next base: position 78,012,745 of record NC_138872.1, read on the forward strand.
GCCATCAGCAGCCAAGCGAGCGGGTAACAAAAGGATGGCGTTCTCCAGCAATGGAGGGCTGTGCAGCTACACAGGCAGACAGACCCCAGCTACATGCAACAGCATAGATGAACTGCACAACATCACAAGGAGCAAAAGAAGCCAGACCCACAAATAAATACACACTCTATGACTTCAGTTATACAGCGTTCAAGAAAGGAGACAAGATCCAACTAGAGTGTTGGGGAATGCATGTTTAGGTAGTGAAATTGTGAAGAAAAGCAAGTAAGTGATGCCTAGTAAAAATCAGGGTGGTGGTTCCTTTAGGGAGAAGGAGGTGGTGACTGGCTGGGGGGGTGGATAAGAGAGACCCAAAGGGGACTTCTAGGCACTTGGCCCAGGTGGTGGGTACACAGGTGTCTGCCTTGTGAAAAACCACTAAGTTATGCATCTTTGCGCACTGTGTTGTGGGTACGTTGTATTCCACGGTATAAAAGGTTATAGCAACCAGTGTGACTGGGTCATGTTCCAAATTGTGAACCTGTTTGTTCTCTATAAATATCCTCCCTCCCTTCTCTTGCTTTTACCCAGAAGGGCATCCTCCAAAGCCAGTCATAAAGGGAGAACATAGATTTGAAGGGCCAGAGGAAGAAAATGGCTTATAAGCTCAGTTTCTCCCCTTCCAGAGACTAGACAAAAGAGGACCTTGGGTAGGGTAGGGGAAGAAGTATCTGAGAGTAGGAGGAAGACGGCAGAAGGAGATGGAGCGTGGGACCTTTCTTAGCAGAAGTCCAAGATGCAGAATAGAGGGGTCCAGGCTGCCCTTGAAGAGTGGCCCTCACTACACACATGACTCACGCAAACAAGCTCAACCACCCACAGAAGACACCCTGCCTGCAACAATCCAAGACTCTTGTAGGAAGACCCAGCAATGCCCCCCAACAGAAGGGAAGGCACTTGGGATTGCTATGTGGGGTTGGGGGGCAAAGAGAAAGACCCTTGACCACTAACCAAGGAGAACCCAATGGAAGCAGTGGCGATGTCCCCATCAGCCGGAGCCATGGGGAACGCTCTTTCATCTGGAGAAATAAGCGCTATGTCTCTATCTCATGTTTTTTATAGGCACAATCTGAAACTTTTGACCCAGCTTTTTTTTTTTTTTAAAGATTGATTGATTGATTGATTGCTATGTTGGCAGCTTATTTTTAACATCATCTCTTTCCAGAACGCACAATGACATTTGCATTCAGCTTTCAAAACATATTTAGAGCAGTGATTCAAACTTAATTCTGTGTTTGAATGACTTCAAGGCTGGCTGTCATTTTCTCTGTGCCCAACCCAGTGCTCTGTGGCTCCTTTATCATGACGCATGCTTTAGGTGGCTGGTAGCATCTGCGTTAGCTTTCTGAGCACAGGGAGGTGGGCGGCTGTGTCCCTGAGTTGTTGCCTATCTGAAGATGCCTCTTTTGGGACTCACACAGGAGCACCACCATGTACCACGACTCCTTTTCCCTTTAGAACCCTGGCTTCATTTGCCCACGTTGTCTCCTATTAAATGCTGCAGAAGGTAAGTCTGACTTTGACTCTTTGTCATTAGCTTCCTCTCTTGGAGTCTGCGTGGGTGATCATTTCTTTGTCCTTGGAGTTCAAGAATTTCACCAGGCTATTTTCTAGGTGTTGATCTGTTTTTATTCTTTTCACCTGGGGCCTGGTGGGTACTTTTGATCTGCAGATGTAGGTTTTTCTCAGAACTGTTTCATCCTGTTATTTCTTTGAATGCCACTCTTATTCCTTGTGCTGTGATCTCTCTTTCAGTGACATGGGTTTTCAAAATGCTGAGGCTCTGTTGTCTGTTCCCTAGAGCTGTCCTCACCTCTCTGAGTTCTTTTTTCTGGTCACTTTGCCCTTTTCTAAACAGTCTGCTCAAGTTTACATCCATTCAGGGGCCTCTAAATGGAGGGTTTATTCAAATAGGTCAGCATTTGACTTATTTCCTCCCCTCCAGCTCTTGTAGATTGACTTTTCCTCCGTATATTTTTGCCAAAGGTAAATTCCACCCACCTGCCACTGAAACAAGAGGAGAGATATTACTTTTGGCCCCAAGTACAGACTGTTTCAAGAGCAAGGCATGAATCAGCCATAGCCGGGCCGACTGTCAGAGACTCCAGGAACAGCCCGGGTCCTAGCTCTCTTGCATATTCATTGTACATCTGGCATCTGATCTCCAAAAGCACAGCCAGGAAAAAAGTCAGAAGCTGGTTCTCTGCTGGAGAAATATCACCCAGATGCCCCATTTCTGACGCTGGCAATTACAACCAGCTTCTTTATGGGGGTCGTGATCGGGAAGGCCCTAAGCACTTACTCATTGGCCATCCAACTAAGTGATACAATCTCTCCTCCAATTATTTGCAAGCAAGAGATGAATGAAAAGTCAGCTCTGGCTGGATTTTAGATTGACCTTCTAATGATGGGAATTAGAGTCGTTCCATGGAGTTGAAATCATGTCTATCATCCCAAGGATAGGAGAGATTTAGGGGAAAATACATCCTTAATTTTTATGATTTTCTGAGACATCCCACAATTGTCTGTTTAAGACTTTTCTCCTCAAGCGTTCCCTGGTTACATAGTTCCAATCATTCGGTAGCTGCCTCACCCAATGCCCTCAGCATAGCAAATGCCAGGCTTTATATGTGGCATTGGTTGTAAGCTTCTGGAATTTAAATGATTTTTAACTGTCCTCTATCTATAAAGGCATCTCATACCCTCTTTGGGGAAGGATATGGTGTAAATTGTAAAGATTTCTGCAACCTAAAAGGCCTTGGTTTCACAAGCTCATTGATACAAGCGTCCTCACACTTAAATCTTAGTACTTAAATCTTTAATAGAGTTGAGTTCTCACCTCCTCACGTGGAAAATCTAGTCTCTTAGTGAACTTATCCAGGTGAGTTAGCCTGTGCTCTCCTAAAAGGCAGAGCCAGAGGCAAGGGCTTATGTCCAGGTATTTTATTTTGAAAGGTAATCCCAAAGAACAGGGGTATAATATGGAGCGAGTGAACCTGGGGGGAGCAAAGCTAATCACTGGCTGCGAGATTAAGCTGGTTAACCTTTGCACTGCAAGAAACCGGAGCTCTGACCTCCAGAGCACAGCCAGGTAGAACGCACCTCAGAACTGTTTTTCCTAGGATGGAAAAGGGTAGCTCTTACCCCACAATGGTCGTTTCCATTGACCTCACGCTTCCAGGATTGCCCAGGGGCATGCGTCAGGATGCCTGCATGGCTCCTGCAGGCAACCCAAGTGAGGGAAGCGTCAGGGAAGAAGGCAAGGGACACCTGGTACAGCGGAGGAGAGGTGCTGCCAAGTTACACCTGCGGCAGCTGGTTACCACAGCAACAGTCAAGCCAAACGTCAGGCTGAGAGGATGTGAAGTTGAACACAAGATGCATCCTCTGCAGCAGGCACTGGCAAGGAGTGGGTCTTCCATGTGTCTTTTCAATGTTTCCTATTGCAACCAGGAGAACCCGTGCTACTAGGCACTGGTTACAGAAGAGGACCCACCACCCTGTGCAGTGGGAAAGCGATGGAGATTTGGTAGAGACAGAGGTAGAGATAAAGAAGGAAGGCACCCTAGTTAAAAAAATTAGATGAATGGAACATTTGCTAAGTAAATATAAACTTAATATAAATATAAAAGTACTCTTTGGGAACTTGTACACATACAAACTCTTTTAACTCACACTGAAAACACAGGAAGTAGGTATTATCTTCATCCCATAGATTATGAAGGTGAGTTTCAGAGAAGTAATACTCCCAGGATTATGCTGAATCCAAGTCAAGGTTTGGATTCAGGAACAACGTCTGATGCAAAAAACAACGGCATCGTATATCACCCAGGATGCTAAAATCTATCAACTCCATTATTTTAACCAACCAACTGACTTGAACATTTTTTCTTGGTTGGTTGGTTTTAAGTTTTGTGAAAGCTTCAGGCTTTCTTTCCAACTGGCTGGTGATTAATGTGGTGCTGCCAATATGAAAATGAAAATATAAACATGGCAGGGATGGCTTTTGGTAATATGCGTGCTAAGCTGATACAAGCCAGCCCCACCCTTGCCAAAACAAATAGAAATTTTGCATGCAGTATCATGACAAAATACATAATGCAGAGGTGGGTTCAAAACTAAGAAATTGAAATCCTCAACTGCCAAAAACATTGAGAAAAATTAAAAATAGAATAGAAAACCAAGGACTCTATAGGGAACCACTGGTTTCTTCCCCAGAGTATAGGTCCCAGTGGCTTGGGTTCTAATTCCTACAAGGGGACTGAGAATAGGTGTTCAGGGCTGAGAAAAGTGGGGAGTCAAAACTGTACTATGTGTATGAAGTCCAGAGATTCAAAAAACTGCCTTATCCTTAAAGAGGATATAGATGGATTCCATCTACCTTCCTAGGGAGGCTAAAGGAAGTTTACTGTCTATCAAATCATTTGGCAAGAAAGTTACCTATAAAATATCCAAACTTCAGGCAAGTTCCTCTTAAAGGAGTAAAGTTAAATTACATTATTTGAAATATAGAGGAACTACAAACCAAATATTTAACATAAAAACCTTTGCAGTTCAGTGGATCCCCTAAATGGTAACAACAGAAAGAAATATATAACTGCTCCAAAGGGATAAATTTATAACCAAGAGCATAAAGGCTTCTCACAGAAATAAAATCATCCCAGATTGATATAAATTCACAATACAGAATTGCCAAAATAGGAGAAAATGAACTACACTGAGGAAGAGTGAGCAGGTCTGTATTTAGAGAGATCTGGCTCCCAAGAACTGCATATAATGGAAGAAGAAAGAGGATGTGAAACAGGTGTATTTAAAATGGCCAGAGAGTTAACAGTTTAAGAAGAAAGTATAATGAAGAATAGATCAGTGTGAACAGGAAGAGGAAGATTTGGAAAGGAGCTAACAGACCTTCTAGAAATGAAAAGAAAAAATCATAAACACTTAAAACTCATGTGGTTGGTTAAACATAGGATCAGAAAAAGAAAGTACTGTTAATTGGTCAACTGGAAGATAGATTTGGGGAAATCACCAGAAGGCACCTACAAAATAGAGATGGAAAATATAATAATTTTATAATATTTTATAATACTTATCTATAACTATTTTGTATATAATTATTTTTAGAATATTTATTTATAATTACTTTATATAAAATTATTGTATAATATGTGTATATAATTATATACTAATATATAATATTTTTATTATATTTTATTAATTTTGAGGGAAAATAACTGTTGGCCTAGAATTCTACATCCAAATGAACTATTTTTAAGACTAAAGGGGAAAAAGAATAGGGGGAGGAGTCAAGATGGCGGTGTGGGAAGGCGCAAAGTTAGCGTCTCCCCACAACTAGGGTGCCTGCCGGCCACTGGTGGGGGACTCTGACCCCCAAGGAGATGGAAGGAACCCCAAAGTGAACTGGTAGGATGTACGGGGACTGAGGAGGGAGGAGAAGTGGAGGCCAGACAAGATCATTGCCCCTGAGGCCAGGGAGACCGGGAGAGGCAGGCAGGAGGGGCCCTCCCAGACCCCAGACCTGAGGAGCAGGAGAGGAGAGGAGGGCATTTGCCCTGCCCACTCGAGCCCAGAAAGCCTGCTAGGCTCCGAGCTGAGGTCCCCTGCCCTCTGAGACTGGGGTGGGGGGCACGCCTGGGCCCCTTCTGTTCCTTGAGCCTAAGCCCCACCCTCCACAGCCCCCAGGGCCTTATCCAGCCCTGTGGGTCTTGAGCATTGGCCCTGCCCACCACCCAAACCTTGCCGTTGCTTAGGCCCCACTCTCCACAGCCAAGGCCTTCCCCCCACACACACTTTTTTTTTTTCTTTCCCTCCTCCTCTTTTTTACTGTTGTGCTACTGATGTACCTTCCAGGTCTTGATTTATCTATATTTTTATTTTTACATTCTTTCTAATATATCTGTTAGTTTCCTAGTCTAATTTTATTTTTTACTTTGTTATATTTCTCTCTCTTTTTTTTTTTTTTTTTGCCACTCCATGTGGCTTGCGGGATCTTGATTCGCGAGCCCAGGGTCAGGGGGAGGCTCCTGCAGTGGGAGCTCTGAGTCTGAACCACTGGACTAACAGAGAACCTCAGACCCCAAGGAATATTCATCGGAGTGAGGTCTCACAGAGTTCCTCATCTCAGCACCAAGACCCAGCTCTACCCAATAGCCTACAAACTCCAGTGTTGGAAGCCTCAGGCCAAACAACCAGTAAAACAAGAACACAATCCCACTCATTAAAAAAAAAAAAATGAGACACCAAAAAATATGTCACAGATGAAGGAGCAACATAAAAACCTACAAGACCAAATAAAAGAAGAGGAAATAGGCAATCTACCTGAAAAAGAATTCAGAGTAATGATAGTAAAGATGATCCAGAATCTCAGAAATAGAATGGAAGCACGGATTGAGAAAATACAAGAAATGTTTAACAAAGATCTAGAAGAACTAAAGAACAAACAAACAGAGATGAACAGCATAATAACTGAAATGAAAAATACACTAGAAGGAATCAATAACAGAATAATGGAGGCAGAAGAACAAATACATGAGCTGGAAGACAAAATAGTGGAAATAACTGCTGAGGAGCAGAATAAGGAAAAAACAATGAAAAGAATTGAAGACAATCTCAGAGACCTCTGGGACAACACTAAACATACCAACAATCGAATTATAGGGGTCCTAGAAGAAGAAGAGAAAAAGAAAGGGTCTGAGAAAATATTTGAAGAGATTATAGTGGAAAACTTCCCTAACATGGGAAAGGAAATAGTCACCGAAGTCCAGGAAGCACAGAGAGTCCCATACATGATAAACACTAGGAAAAACACACCAAGACACATATAATCAAACTAACAAAAATTAAAGTCAAAGAAAACATATTAAAAGCAGCAAGGGATAAACTAAAAATAACATACAAAGGAATCCCCATAAGGTTATCAGCTAATTTTTCAGTGGAAACTCTGCAGGCCAGAAGGGAGTGGCAGGATACACTTAAAGTGATGAAAGAGAAAAATCTACAACCAAGATTACTCTACCCAGCAAGGATCTCATTCAGATTCGATGGAGAAGTCAAAAGCTTTTCAGACAAACAAAAGCTAAGAGAATTCAGCACCACCAAACCAGCTTTACAACAAATGCTAAAGGAACTTCTCTAAGCAGGAAACACAAGAGAAGAAAAGGACCCACAAAAACAAACCCAAAACAATTAAGAAAATGGTCATAGGAACATACATATCGATAATAACCTTGAATGTAAATGGATTAAATGCCCCAACCAAAAGACACAGACTGGCTGAATGGATACAGAAACAAGACCCATATATATGCTGTCTACAAGAGACCCACTTCAGACCTAGGGACACATACAGACTGAAAGTGAAGGGATAGAAAAAGATATTCCATGCAAATGGAAATCAAAAGAAAGCTGGAGTAGCAATACTCATGTCAGATAAAATAGAGTTTAAAATAAAGACTGTTACAAGAGATAAGGAGGGACACTACATAATGATCAAAGGATCAACCCAGGAAGAAGATATAACAATTATAAATGTTTATGCACCCTACATAGGAGCACCCCAATACATAAGGCAAATGCTAACAACGATGAAAGAAGAAATTGATAGTAACACAATTATAGTAGGGGACTTTAACACCCCACTTACACCAATGGACAGATCATCCAAACATAAAATAAATAAGGAAACACAAGCTTTAAATGACACAATAGACCAGATAGATCTAATTGATATTTATAGAACATCCCACCCAAAAGTGGCAGAATACACTTTCTTCTCAAGTGCACATGGAACATTCTCCAGGATAGATTGCATCTTGGGTCACAAATCAAGCCTCGGAAAATTTAAGAAAATTGAAATCGTATCAAGCATCTTTTCTGACCACAACACTATGAGATTGGAAATCAATTACAGGAAAAAAAACTGTAAAAAACACAAATACATGGAGGCAAAACAGTGCGCTACTAAATAACCAAGAGATCACTGAAGGAATCAAAGAAGAAATAAAAAAATACATAGAAACAAATGACAATAAAAACTCAACTGCCCAAAACCTATGGGATGCAGCAAAAGCAGTTCTAAGAGGGAAGTTTATATCAATTCAATCTCATCTCAAGAAACAAGAAAAATCTCAAATAAAGAATTGAATCCTGGGCTTCCCTGGTGGCACAGTGGTTGAGAATCTGCCTGCCAATGCAGGGGACGCGGGTTCGAGCCCTGGTCTGGGAAGATCCCACATGCTGCGGAGCAACTCGGCCCGTGAGCCACAATTGCTGAGCCTGCGCGTCTGGAGCCTGTGCTCGGCAACGAGAGGCCGTGATGGTGAGAGGCCCGCGCACCACGATGAAGAGTGGCCCCCACTTGCCTCAACTAGAGAAAGCCCTCGCACAGAAACGAAGACCCAACACAGCCATACATACATACATACATACATACATAAAAAAAAAAAAAGAATGTAAGCAGACAAGAATAGCATTAAAAAAAAATAATAAAAAAAAAAAAAAAAAAAAGAATTGAATCCTACACTTAAAACAACTAGAGAAAGAAGAACAAAGAAAACCCAAAGTCAGTAGAAGGAAAGAAATCATAAAGATCAGAGCAGAAATAAATGAAATAGAAACAAAGAAAACAATAGCAAAGATCAATAAAACTATAAGCTGGTTCTTTGAGAAGATAAACAAAATTGATAAACCCTTAGCCAGACTCATCAAGAAAAAAAGGGAGAGGACACAAATCAATGAAATCAGAAATGAAAAAGGAGAAATCACAACTGACACTGCAGAAATACAAAGGATTATAAGAGACTACTACAAACAACTATTTGTCAATATAATGGACAACCACGAAGAAATGGACAAATTCTTGGAAAGGTACAATTTTCCAAGACTGAACCAGGAAGAATTAGAAAATATAAACAGACCTATCACAAGTAATGAAATTGAAACCATAATTAAAAATCTTCCAACAAACAAAGTCCAAGACCAGATGGCTTCACAGGCGAATTCTATCAAACATTTAGAGAAGAGCTAACGCTGATCCTTCTCAGACTCTTCCAAAAAATTGCAGAGGGAGAAACACTCCCAAACTCATTCTACGAAGCCACCATTACCCTGATACCAAAACCAGAAAAAGATATCACAAAAAAAGAAAATTATAGACCAATATCACTGATAAACATAGATGCAAAAATCCTGAACAAAATACTAGCAAACAGAATCCAACAGCACATTAAAAGGATCACACACCATGATCAAGTGGGATTTATCCCGGGGATGCAAGGATTCTTCAATATATGCAAATCAATCAGTGTGATACACCACATTAACAAATTAAGGAATAAAAACCATATGATTAACTCAGTAGATGCAGAAAAAGCTTTTGACAAAATTCAACACCCACTTATGATAAAAACTCTCCAGAAAATGGGCATAAAGGGAACCTACCTCAACATAATAAATGCCACATATGACAAACCCACAGCAAGCATCATACTCAATGGTGAAAAACTGAAAGCATTTCCACTAGGATCAGGGACAAGACAAGGATGTCCACACTCGCCACTCTTATTCAACATAGTTTTGGAAGTCCTAGCCACAGCAATTAGAGAAGAAAAAGAAATAAAAGGAATACAAATTGGAAAAGAAGAAGTAAAACTGTCACTCTTTGCCAATGACATGATACTATACATAGAAAATCCTAAAGATGCCACCAGAAAACTACTAGAACTAATCAATGAATTTGGTAAGGTTTCAGGATACAAAATTAATGCACAGAAATCTCTGGCATTCCTATACACTAACAACAAAAAATCAGAAAGAGAAATTAAGGAAACAATCCCATTTACCATTGCAATAAAAAGAATAAAATACCTAGGAATAAACCTGCCTAAGGAGGCAAAAGACTTGTACTCAGAAAACTATAAGACACTGATGAAAGAAATCACAGATGACATAAACAGATGGAGAAATATACCATGTTCTTGTATTGGAAGAATCAATATTGTGAAAATGACTATACTACCCAAAGCGATCTACAGGTTCAATGCAATCCCTATCAAACTACCAATGGCATTCTTCACAGAATTAGAACAAAAAAAATCTTACAATTCGTATGGAAACACAGAAGACCCCGAACAGCCAAAGCAATCTTGAGAAAGAAAAACAGAGTTGGAGGAATCAGGCTCCCTGACTTCAAACTATACCACAAAGCTACAATAAGCAAGACAGTATGGTACTGGCACAAAACAGAAATATAGATCAATGGTACAGGATAGAATGCCCAGAGATAAACCCATACACATATGGGCACCTAATTTATGACAAAGGAGGCAAGAACATACAATGGAGAAAACACAGTCTCTTCAATAAGTGGTCTGGGAAAACTGGACAGCTACATGTAAAAGAATGCAATTAGAACACTAACTAACACCATCCACAAAAAGAAACTCCAAATGGATTAAAGACTTAAATATAAGACCAGACACTATAAAACTCTTAGAGAAAAACATAGGAAAAACACTTTTTGACATAAACCACAGCAAGATCTTTTTTGACCCACCTCCTAGAGTAACAGAAATAAAAACAAACATAAACAAATGGGACTTAATTAAACTTAAAAGCTTTTGCACAGCAAAGGAAACCATAAACAAGACAAAAAGACAACCCTCAGAATGGGAGAAAATATTTGCAAATAAAACAACAGACAAAGGTATAATCTCCAAAATATACAAACAGCTCATGGAACTCAATATCAAAAAAACAAACAATCCAGTTAAAAGATGGGCAGAAGACCTAAATAGACATTTCACCAAGGAAGACATACAGATGGCCAAGAGGCATATGAAAAGATTCTCAACATCACTAATTATTAGAGAAATGCAAATCAAAACTACAATGTGGTATCACCTCACGACAGTCAGAATGGCCATCATCAAAAAAGCTAGAAACAATAAATGCTGGAAAGGGTGTGGTGAAAAGGGAACCCTCCTTGGGAATATAAATTGATACAACCACTATGGAAAACAGTATGGAGGTTCCTTAAAAAACTAAAAATAGAACTATCATATGACCCAGCAATCCCACTACTGGGCATATAACCGGAGAAAACCATAATTCAAAAAGAGACATGCACCACAATGTTCATTGCAGCACTATTTACAATAGCCAGGACATGGAACCAACCTAAATGTCCATTAACAGATGAATGGATAAAGAAGATGTGGCACATATATACAATGGAATATTAGTCAGCCATAAAAATAAACGAAATTGAGTTATTTGTAGTGAGGTGGACGGACCTAGAGTCTCTCATACAGAGTGAAGTAAGTCAGAAAGAGAAAAACAAATACCGAATGCTAACACATATATATGGAATCTAAGAAAAAAAAAAAAAGGTCATGAAGAACCTAGGGGTAAGACGGGAATAAAGACACAGACCTACTAGAGAATGGACTTGAGGTCATGGGGAGGGGGAAGGGTAAGCTGTGACAAAGTGAGAGAGTGGCATGGACATATATACACTACCAAACGTAAAATAGATAGCTAGTGGGAAGCAGCCGCATAGCACAGGGAGATCAGCTCAGTGGTTTGTGACCACCTAGAGGGGTGGGATAGGGAGGGTGGAAGGGAGGGAGATGCAAGAGAGAAGAGATATGGGAACACATGTATATGTATAACTGATTCACTTTGTTATAAAGCAGAAACTAACACACCATTGTAAAGCAATTATACTCCAATGAAGATGTTAAAAAAAAAAGAAACGAAATTGAGTTGTTTGTAGTGAGGCGGATGGACCTAGAGTCTGTCATACAGAGTGAAGCAAGTCAGGAAGAGAAAAACAAATACCGTATGCTAATGCATATATATGGAACAACAACAACAAAAAATGGTACTGGTGAACCTAGTTGCAGGGCAGGAATAAAGAGGTAGACATAGAAAATGACCTCGTTAATGTTTCAAACTTCCTTCCAAGACACCATAAACAAAGTAGAAAGTTAACTAGCAAAGCAGATGTTAGCGAACTATATACAAGAGATTGCCCTCAAGATTATATAAATGATTTCCAAAAATAAATAGGAAAATGTAAATAACAATAGAAAGAGCAGCAAAAAATATGTGTGTACGGATAATTCACAAAAGAGAAAAAAACATATGGTCCATAAATATGAAAAAATAAAAATGTTTAGACCTGCTAATAATCAGGGAAATGCAAATGAAAACATTAATAGGATATGACTTCATACCCAGCAAGCTGACAAAAATTAAAGTATGACAATGAAGAAACGGGAACTACGATAACCTCTGCTGGGAATGTTAACCGATACAGCCACTTTGGCAATATCCATTAATGTGAAGATTTGCAATCCATACAATGCAACTCACCATTCCTAAGTATATTGTTTGGAGGAACTCACAACCATATGTAAAGAGACTGAAGTCTGTTCATGTATCAACTTATATAAAAGTGAGATATGAAAAATAACCTTTAAAATGAAGTACAATCTGTAAAAATATCAAATCACTCTGTTGTACACCTGAAACTAACATCATAAATCAACTACACTTCAAAGATTAAGAAAGAAAGAGAAAGAGAGGAAGGAAAGAGGGAAGGAAGGAAGGAAGGAAGGGAGGAAGGAAAAGAAATAACCTAAATACTCTCCAAGAGCAGAATAGGCAAATTAACTAAAATATATTCTAAAATGGAATATCACAAATCAGTTAAAACGTAAGCTAGATCTATACAAATGAATGTCGAAAAATCTTACATAACGTTGAATGAAGAAAAACAAACTGCTGAAGGATAGTATATTATAAGAACATTAATATAAAATTTATAACACAAAACTCAGTACTAACATTTCTTACAAATACTAACATTAAGAATACGAATGAAAAGGAAACATACCAATTTCAGAATAGTGTACAGCTCTGATGAGAGAGAGGAAATGAGGTCAAAGGAGCCCAAAGAAGTCTTGAACTGTATCTTTAATGTTAGCTCTTGAAAGATATTTCAAATGTGCAATAAAGTTGGTTAAACACTAATCTGTGTAATTATAGCAATGGCTCCATGAGAGTTTCTAATCTTTATTCCCAGCACTTTCCTGTAAGTCTGAGATTATTTTCTGATAAAACAAATAAGCATGATGGAAAGTGTGGGAAAAGAGTGATTATAGAGATTCACGAATGGAGATCTTAGTAGAGGCCAAAGATAGGGGTCTTGATTTGAGAGTTATCAATACTGATTGTTGTTTCACAACGAATTGTCCACAGCCTACTGGTGGCCCAGAGGATTCTTCCAAGGAACTATGAGCATATGCAAAAATTTTAAGTCCTTACTGTGGTTTTTACTGGAAAACAGCTTTTAATTACATAGGCATTCATTTTTATGTATATATGGAGCTTACTTTCTAGATACTAATCTCTGAAGAGAATTTTTATGATCGACACAAGTAAGTCATAAAGTAAAATTAGTGCATTATCAACAGTTTCCAAAGATTCTAATTCAGTACTCTATTAGGAGATTTTGCCATCAGAACCACGTCAACACTGCAAATCTTCTAATCTGTATGTGTTCCAAGTTACTCCAAAACTTATTAGCTTAAAGCAGTAATGGCAAGAATCCTGAGAGAGAGGCTCACATCCCCTTTTATGACCTAGTCTTCGAAGACCCATAATATCATTTCCCCCACATTCTGTTGGTCAAGGCAGTGACAAAGTTCAAGGGACCAGAAATATTGCAGTGTCCATTTTTGGAAAATAGAGCATACACAGACGTATGGAGTCTGTGATCTATGCAATCCCCTCCAACTCAACAACTTTATGAAAGGACATCCATGTGTGCATCCTCAATACTGTCTTGGGTTAATCATGATTTTCAGTTGCTGCTACTTAGATTACAGTCTCATAATTAGTCGACGATTATCAATTTAGTTTGCTGAAGGTTATTTGCTTAACCCTGTACGGGTTAATCATGCATATTTATATCAACAATGTTTTGGTATATTTTTATAATAATTAAAATTTAAGATGTGTATGTAGTATTTTGAGTAGGAAGCACCAATAGATGTATAATCACCCCAAATGTACTCATAGAATGAATTATGTGCTGCCCATGAATTCCTGCTCTTTAAATAACTTGCAATACATTATCAAGTGTAATTAAAGTACTTTTAAGTTTATAAGCATTTTATGAAGTAAATATACAAGCTCATCCTGAAACATTTACTTAGCTCTGTATAATTATTAAATTAGTCTCTCATTTGGAAGTGGGAATGGAAAGAAGCAAGACAGTAATATTTTATCCACCCCAGGGGCCCCAGGTAGGTGCTCAACAAGATCTAAACTGAAGTGTATAGCTCATTCATTCATTCGCTCATGTATTCATTCAAGACAATGACTGATTTGGGGAGGAAGGTGGAAGAGGTGGGGGAACCAAGGATGACTTCAAGGTTTCAGTCTTGGACAACTGAGTGAATGGTGGTGTTTTTCCTAAGATGGGGGCAGGTATTAACCTCTCCAGGACTGTGACCTCATCTGTATAATGGGAACAGCCTATATGCCTTACCACCTTTTCTATCAGGGTTGTTGTTTAGATCTTGTTACCTTGATGAGGTGCCACCACTTATCATATCTAAAATGAGTCCATCTCTACCTACACCAGGCTTGGGTTATTAACAGCTTCACACACCCTTCACCGATCAGTGGTACAGACCAAGCAATCATAAAGACAGCACAGAGAAAACCACTGATTCTCCACTTAACCCAACAAAAATAAGCCTTTTAAAAACACATATACATGGGGCTTCCCTGGTGGCGCAGTGGTTGAGAATCTGCCTGCTAATGCAGAGGACACGGGTTCGAGCCCTGGTCTGGGAAGATCCCACATGCCGCGGAGCAACTGGGCCCGTGAGCCACAACTACTGAGCCTGCGCGTCTGGAGCCTGTGCTCCGCAACAAGAGAGGCCGCGATAGTGAGAGGCCCGCGCACTGTGATGAGGAGTGGCCCCCGCTCGCCGCAATTAGAGAGAGAAATCCCTCGCATAGACATGAAGACCCAACACAGCCAAAAATAAATAAATAAATTTAAAAATATTCAATAATAAATATTAAAAAAAAGCAAGTCCTCTAAAAAAAAAAAACACATATACATGGCAGCATGTACTAATGCCAGATGTGGTGAATAGGACACGTGATCTGACTTTGATTTGCAATAGTGAGAACGGGCTACATTAATCCATCCCTTTATCCACTTTATTTACCAGAAGTATGTAAAACTGTAAAACTGAGGAGAAGGAAGAGGCATGGACCGGAGCAGAGTCCTTAGGCCCACAAGAACCCATCTTCAACGTGCAAAACAAATCACGAAGAAAGGAGTTCAAATTCCTGTACAAAGATGTGCTTTCCTCACCACCTTCCAGCGCACTTACTTTAGAACCCCAGTCCACCAATTTTGTTAATTCCATTAAATTCATTAATTCCACCATTTTTTCATGATCTCAATTTTTCACATTTCTCAAGTTCTCCCTTCCCTCTTTACACAGTTTAGGTTCTGTGTGTCTCTAACTATAACGACCTCTTTACAAACACCCCTTCTGCACATCTCTCATGGCAAGATACTCCACTGTCAGATCCCATCCCTCACTGAGGCCAATCACCCACCTCCTCTGTGCCTGCACTCAGGAAGCTGAACACCGCTGGATAAGAAATCCCACAATTGTGCTAACTCATCTCTCTTTCAATTTGTGACGGTGTATCTCAAACCAACACTCACCCAACAACCTGCCCTAGGACCCTGGTAATTTCACTTTCTCACTTTCTGAGATGCTATCACGGCTTCTTTCTTGTCAAACCTGCAAAATACCTCCCTACCACCTGGACTGACAGCATCATCTTGTGATTCTTTGAGAAAACAGGAACCATCAGGGAAGAACAACTTCCCTCTCCCGTTATCAAATCCAGCTGTCTCCTTGGCATTCACGTCCATGTCCTCTGCCTCCAATCCAGTTACAGGGGATGAATTGTCCTTGATCCTATCACAAGCCACTTGAGCTGTACATTCTCTCCCCGTCATCATTCAAGGGCTTTATTACTACAACTCTCCTTTATCTTTCTATAAAGTGTTCTATTGTCTTCCACGGTAAAGATACCCTATCCTGACTCCACATTGTCCTCCAGCTCCTGGGTTGTTCTCAGCTCCTTTTCATGGTAAAATTTATCAAAACTATTTTCTAGTCCATCCCTCTCCCTCCCCCCGATTAAGAAAAAAAATTTTTCTAAACTTACTAGATCTCCTTCCTCGTCTCATTCTCGCATAAGTCAGTCCAAAGGACCTTTTTGTAATTTAGTCCCAACCCACTCTCTAGATAAAGAAGCTGAGACCCATTCATATGTCTTTGTGTGAGGTTCCCACAACCTATAAGTGGCAAAATCAAGACCAGAATTCTTGTCTCTGAACTCCTGTTCCTTTCAGGACGCCCCTTTTCACACCTTTGATCTCACCCTTTATCCCGCTGACTTGACTTAATTAAAACTGATATCAGAAGAGTTTTCCAACTTGCAGTTCCCTGAAACAGACCCAGGTGAGTCAATCACTCACGTAGATGCTCCTCCCCAAGCCACACCCACGTTCAGACCCCACACAGCCTCCACGTGAGTTCCACAGGTACCTGTGAACTCTGGAGAGGCGGAAACGTGAGTTTGCCAATCACATTATCTTCAACATCTCTTGTTTCCCCAAGCTCAAATTGAGTAAATTATATCCGCAATTTAACTCTTAATCAAGAGGCCCTCGAGTCTGACTTCGGAGACTTACTTTACGGCTCCTCATGTGTCAGGTATGAAAATGAAGAATGTCTTATTTGCTCCGCGGCGATGCTCAGTCACCGTAAATCACAGATGCCCGGCAGGGCTGGGAGGCTGTATTTCAGGAAGCCAAATGCGGAGGGAGGGACCCGGCACAGCGAAGGCGAGGAGAGAAGAGGGAGCAGGAGGCAAAGCCAGAAGCTCAGGTGTTTGGGAAACGTGCGTTCTGGAATCCAAGCTGACACAGAACAAGGAGAAGGTGTTTCACTCCCGCTGTTTTCCCAGGAACAGTCCTGGGGCAGCTGAGTACAGCTTCCACGGGCCAGGAACTCTACCACTTCAATTCAACTCCACAAACCAGAGGGAGGAATCTGGCCAACTCCTGCCTTTCAGTCTGCTAGGTCCCCATTTACTATGCTATCGTTCATACAATTACAAATACCTTGACCTTTAATATACCTGTTCCAGGTGTTTCCCCAGATGTCATCCTCTCACACTCCCGTTCCTTTTCTCTTCGTCCTCTACTTCCTGCTCCACACTTAGTGGCCTTATTTTATGTTGGTTTCCAGGATAAGTAACCCACTTTCTGGTAACTGACTACATGCTCAATCCTGAAAGCCCTTCTGATTTTACTGGTCAATCCAGAAAGCCCCTCTGTCTTTTGTAGTTCCCCAGGTCCCCCACTCTCCTTTACTTTGTCAGAGAACTGGTGGGCGTGGAGGTGGAGGAGAGCTCTTACAGAAGCTTCTTCAGAGAAAACTGTATTTTTAATTAACCAGATTTTCAGATAGGAATATCATTAACAGAAACCCAACCTACATACACTGGCTGAACAAAATAACATTTTCTTTTTCTCATACAATGCAAAGTCCAGAAGTAGGGTTTCCAAGGCTAATGTTATAACTCCATGATGCCATCAGAGACCCTAGCTTCTGCTTATCTTTCTGCTCAGCTGTCCCCTAGTGAGTGCTTCTTGCCTCATGGACACAGTATGGCTGCTCTGCCTCCCACATCACAACTAAGTTCCAGGAAGACATCAAGAGAAGGTTCTCCTGGGTTTCCCTGGTGGTGCAGTGGTTGAGAATCCACCTGCCAATGCAGGGGACACGGGTTCGAGCCCTGGTCTGGGAAGATCCCATATGCCGCGGAGCAACTGGGCCCGTGAGCCACAACTACTGAGCCTGCGTGTCTGGAGCCTGTGCTCCGCAACAAGAGAGGCCACGATAGTGAAAGGCCTGTGCACCGCGATGAAGAGTGGCCCCCGCTCGCCACAACTAGAGAAAGCCCTCGCACAGAAACAAAGACCCAACACAGCCAAAAATAAATAAGTAAAAATTAAAAAAAAAAAAAAGAGAAGGTTCTCCTGCTGGTCTTTGGTAAGCTCACTCATGCCTCTGAGATCAACTGGTCCATGTTGATGGACCGCTCTCATGTTTGATGGTTGGGCTGGCTGTCAGCAGAGGCAACAAGGATAACAGTACTATGTGTCTCTCATCATCCAACAGGCTAACATGGGCTTTTTCACATGGTGGTGGTCACAGTTTATCAAGTGACGCGCAAGCACTTTTCAAGCCTCTGTTTGCATCTCATTTGCCATCATCCCATTGGCCAAAGCGAATCACAGATTCCATGTGGGGAGGGCATGGATGCAGCAATGGGAAGAATTCATAACCATTTTTGCAATCGAGCACACTACCCTGAATAAATTTACATTATAAACAACTATAACTGCTGTAACCTATTTTGTTCCAACAGAAATTAACCATTCGTGAGAAAAATTTTAATTTTAAAAAATTTTATTTATTTATATACATCCTTCTTTATAAACACATTCAGCTTCGTCTTAGATAAAACATCTCATGAGAGTAATAACAGAGCTTGTAGAAAACAATATGTCATTGTCCTATTTAAATACCAGTTTTGGAAGAGTTAAGGAGATTTTTGTCAAAAGCATGTCTCTAGTTGTACAATTCTTAAAAACACTTTTGTGCTTCCCGTGTTGAGTTCAAAAGAGGTGACTTTAATTTTATACTTTGCAAAAATCCTAAGATTTCAGTTTTAAAAGACTAAGAATGCACTCAATTCTTATAAAGAGTTGCATCCCTTTTGGCATGACTCATACACAATCACACAATCACGGATGCTGCTGCTTGCCCAAGAGTTCACATGAAAATCACGCCCATGGTATGGCTGGGGAAGTATGCATAATCCTTGGCTCAGTGGGGACTATTGGGAGAAGTTCAAGTGCTACAGGGAAGACAGTGAGGGGGTAGGGGTCAGTTAATATACCTGGCTTGGCCAGTGGCCCTGGGTGCCCAGATTTGATTGGCACAGGGAAAAGTTCATGTTGTAACAGTTTAGGATTGATGGACACAGCAAGGTGAGGGTCTTGAAGCAAGTCTGGATAAGTATACAGTTGTTTGATCATTGAGCTGTTTGGCCAGATGAACAAATGATTGCCTGAACAAATTGGTTTTGAGAAATTTTCTGATCCAAGCAGTGAAGTTATTTATTGGTTTATAGCCTCTCCTTCTGGGCAAGAATTTCCTGGAACAATTTAACAAAGTCATATTGACACACAGGTAGTCTCGGTTCAGTCCAGATAGTTGAGCTCTGTGTATGTAGGTGGTCTCCATCCTCAATACTGAACCAGAGTACAGCCCTGCCCCGGTGGTGGCTAGGGACCTGCATGTGTCCTGAGAGCACAAGGCTGGTTAAGAGTCCCTTTACATTCACTGGGCTTTGAACAAACCAGGCCAAAAGATATGTAGAGTTCACATTGAAGCTCTTTTAGGGAAAACTGTCCTCCAGCTGCCTGAGAGTCAGGGCTGGCATCTGAAGAGAAATGCTGCCCTGGGGGCACCCTGAAATATTCCCAGCCTTGATCCAGGACATGCACAATATTTCCTTGGACACTTACAAGTCAGCCTGTTAAGTTCTTTAAAGATAGATGCCTTCAGACATCATCATGAAATGAAGCCAGGTAATACTGGGCAATAGAACTCTTACAAGTTAGTAGCATTTGACAGTGAAGCAGATGGAGCCTTGGGTTCTCCATTCAATGTGTATTATTGGTTGCCCCTGGCCCCAGCTATTAAATGCTAATACCTGAATGTAAAAGTTTAACCCTGAATGTATTTGGAAAACATATGGATGACTATGTGTAGTTTGTTAAAGTCAATAAGATAATAAATCATAACTCTAGCATTTACCTATAAATTGGCTTTCTCTTCTTGGTCTTGTTATAATTTCCTCATGCCTGATCCTGTCCTTCAAAGAACAGATGGAAGTGGGAGGAACAGAGAAGGAAGATAATACCTATCTTAAGTTGCATTGAGGGCAAGCTAAGGTGCTTGACACCTCAAATTCTGAATGCATTTTCTCCCAAAAATATGACTAATAATAGTGCTTGTAGGAAAGATCTTGTTGGAATAATTTGGGAAATTTCAATATGATATATAAATTAATATTTCTTTTCTTGGGTGTGATTATGTAAAGAATGTACTTGTTCCTTGGAAATGTATGCTGATTTATTGGTTGGTTAAGTTGCATGATGTCTACAATTTATATCTCATGGTTCATCAAAACAAACAAAAAGATATTTACATACGTAAAATAAAACAAACACAACCAAATAATATCAATGTTGAATGTAGGTGAAGGATATAACATTTAAGTGGTTCCTGAATTATTCTTCCAACTTTTCTGTAAATTTGAAATTTTTCTAATGAAAAGTTGGGAAAAAATAATGGCTATAGGCATTACTGCAGATGGAAGGGGGTCAGTTGTGAGTGAATCTTCTTCCCTACTACCAAGAAGCTAGAAATAAGATTACAAACTGAAAGTTAAGCTATGAAATCACCCAGAATGAAACAGAGAAGAGCTTTGCAAAATCACATTAAAACAGAGTGGCTCCCAGGGCAAAGACTGCACCGAAGCTATTAAATCTAAAGAAAGAATAGGCTCATCCATGGAAGCGTAGAAAAGAGAGAATCAAAGAAACAAATGCTTGGGTGGCAGTGACCACCCAATTTCTATCCAGAGGACAGGACACCTTGTCAAGTGGGCTTTGGACGTGATGGTCTCACTGGCAAGGAAGTCCCCTGTTACAGACATGGATTCAGCAAATGTCCGGCCCTAAGTCTCTTTCAAGATCACATAATTAAAAACCCCTTTACTTAGATTTCATGCTCAATAGGAAACCTCCTGATAATTATGTGGTTTCCCACAGAGATTGCCTCCAGGGAGACAATGTGCTCCAGGACATCTTAAGCGTCCATTCCTTCAGCAGTTACCAATCTCATGATAAATTATAAAATTGGCATTCTGATTTTACATAGCAGACTGTTCTATCTGAATGAGTCCTTACCTGAGAGATGAATCCACAATTGGTGTGCAAATAAATTACATTTCTGAACCTGCGAGACTGAAAGTTAGATTTTGAATGATGGAGAATGCATCCTAAGATAGCTACCTGGGTCTCTCCTAATGAAACCCACACCTTGTAGCTCACCTGTCTTAAGAAGTAAAGCTTGCACTGTCATTTATCTAATCACCACACCACTCTCTTTGTATGGAAAAATATATTCTGACATCACAATTACTAACTTATAAATGCATATTTGGAGCACAACCCATGTGACCTGGAAGCTGCCAATAAATTATTGGAAGGGATTTCAGGTCAAGACTGTGCTCATGCATGAAGCTCCCCCTCACTCTCAAAACAGAGAAATACTACATAATGTATATGGCTTTTAAAAATTCAAAATACATTGCACTGTTGGTGGGAATGTAAATTGATACAGCCACTATGGTGAACAGTATGGAGGTTCCTTCAAAAACTAAAAATAGAACTACCATATGACCCAGCAACCCCACTACTGGGCATATACCCTGAGAAAACCATAATTCAAAAAGAGACATGTACCACAATGTTCATTGCTGCACTATTTACAATAGCCAGGATATGGAAGCAACCTAAGTGTCCATTCACAGATGAATGGATAAAGAAGATGTGGCACATATATACAATGGAATATTAGCCATAAAAAGAAATGAAATTGAGTAATTTGTAGTGAGGTGGATGGACCTAGAGTCTGTCATACAGAGTGAAGTAAGTCAGAAAGAGAAAAACAAATACCATATGCTAACACATATATATGGAATCTAAAAAAAAAAAAAAAAAAAAAGGTTCTGAAGAACCTAGGGGCAGAATGGGAATAAAAATGCAGAAGTAGAGAATGGACTTGAGGTCACGGGGAGGGGGAAGGGTAAGCTGGGACAAAGAGAGAGTGGCATGGACATATATACACTACCAAATGTAAAACAGATAGCTAGTGGGAAGCAGCCACATAGCACAGGGAGATCAGCTTGGTGCTTTGTGACCACCTAGAGGGGTGAGATAGGGAGGGTGGGAGGGAGACACAAGAGGGAGGGGATATGGGGATATATGTATACATATAGCTGATTCACTTTGTTATAAAGCAGAAACTAACACACCATTGTAAAGCAATTAGACTCTAATAAAGATGTTAAAAAAAATTTCAAAATACATAGCCAAGCTCAAAAGCAAAAATGAGGAACTCCAGGTGCCAGAAACATTGCAATGAGTATGAGCTGAAACTGTATGGCCACAGGAGTAACTAAACCAGATACATGTCTCACAGACTGAGGTTTTAAAGCCTCCATGGAAGCTGAAATTAAGGCCAAATCTCCACGTTTGGCACAGGAGCTAGAACTGAGCCCTTTAACAGGAGCCAGGAATAGTAAATGTCTTTCCTGTCCTTTAAAGTAAAATTACAAAAACTCTGCTCACTGACGCAAGAAATAGAATCCTCCAAACTGCACTGTCTGAGGGTATGAGATCAGAATTCTTAAACTATCTACATGATGCAAAAAACTTGAGCCAAGATATAAACATAAAAATTTGGTCCCAAGATTTCCTTTGTGGCCCTAATAGAAGCCACAAAGGAAACTATGGGAGCTATGAAAATTCCCATAGGAATTTACAATCCTGCAAGCCAGGATATGTACCACCAGTGTGAAAAATAGTTCATGCTGAAGACATGGTTCAAACAACTCTTGAAGAAACCTAATGATCTAGATCATCAGCAAACACAATAATTGGCCATGCCCAAGGAATCACAAATTATAGATCAATATGACTGGGACTTTAAAATAAATTTGCATGAAGTGTACATATATGAAGAAAGGAATAAAGTCTACACATGAGAAGGACATAATGAGAACCAAAAAAAGCAGATTTGAAAAAGTAAAAATTAAATTTATAGAAATAAAAAAAATACAGTAATTGGGGGGAAATTACTCACTAGATACGTTAAATAAGAGATTAGAACTAGTCAAAGAGAGAATTCGTGAAATGGAAGATAGACCTTGGACAAAATGAAGCAAAGAAAAATAAAAATAGAAACGAAAAATGGAAAAAATAATTATAAGCTCAGCGATATGTACATAGGGAGTTTTAGGAGTGAGTAGAGAAAATAAATGTAGCAGTTAAGAATGTGTTAGGCTCCAAGTAAAAGAAAGCCCAACCAATAGTGACTTAAACAGTGTCTTATCTACAGCAAGACATCTGGGGAAGATGCTGTCCAGAGCTAGAATAGCAGCAGCTCACACCATGCCAAAACAAACAAACAAGTAAATATATAAACAAATTCTCAGTGGATTAAAGATATAAACATGTGAAGTAAATCATTAGAAGAAAGTACTGGAAACTACTAATTTTATGACTTACTGCAAAGAAATCTTTCTACAAACTTTTTTTAAGCAGAAAAAATTCATAAGTTAAATAGATCAAAATTTAAGTTTCTTGAATGATGGAAGATACTTTGGGCAAAATTAAAAGCAAGAGATGGGGAGGAAATGTTTTCAGTCCAGATAACCAATGAAAATTAATATCCAGAGTTTCTACAAATCATTAAGAAAAGGATAAACAAAGCAAATACAAAAAAGGCAGAAGCATAAGAAAATTCAATTCACAAAGGAAGAATGACCCTGACAGCCAATGAACATATGAAGCAGTACTCACCCCCATCCTCACTGTGACCAGGGAAATGCAAATTAAAACACTAAGATAAAATTGCACAATATCAAACATTGGTGAGAATGTGGTGAAATGTTAAGTAGAAACTTTATACCTTGCTGGAGGAGCTGCAATATAATACAGCCCCTTGGGAGAGCAATTTGGCAATGTTTAGTAAAATTTAAACCTACTAATTACTTCGAGGATTATACTAAAGAAATCTTCTCATGAGCACTTGATGTTTTTAGCAACCTTATTAATAACAGCAATAAATTATAAAGAACCTGAATGCTCATCAAAATTGGAATGTCTAGATAAATTTTGGCATATCCATACACTACAAATGCCTACTAAAACTGTTCAAATGAATTAACTAAATTGACATATGTCAATATGGATAATTACCAAAAAACAAATGATGAATGAATGAATAGGGATAGCTACCAAAAACAAAAGCCTGCATTTCAAAAAAGAGTTGCTGAAGCTCTATTTACAATAGCCAGGACATGGAAGCAACCTAAGTGCCCATCGACAGATGAATGGATAAAGATGTGGCACATATATACAATGGAATATTACTCAGCCATAAAAAGAAACGAAATTGAGTTATTTGTAGTGAGGGGGATGGACCTAGAGACTGTCATACAGAGTGAAGTAAGTCAGAAAGAGAAAAACAAACACTGTATGCTAACGCATATATATGGAATCTAAAAAAAAAAAATGGTTCTGAAGAGCCTAGGGGCAGGACAGGAATAAAGACGCAGAAGTAGAGAATGGACTTGAGGACATGGGAGGGGGAAGGGTAAGCTGGGACAAAGTGAGAGAGTGTTATGGACATATATACACTACCAAATGTAAAATAGATAGCTAGTGGGAAGCAGCTGCATAGCACAGGGAGATCAGCTCGGTGCTTTGTGACCACCTAGAGGGGTGGGATAGGGAGGATGGGAGGGAAATGCAAGAGGGAGGAGATATGGGGATATATGTATATGTATAGCTGATTCACTTTGTTATACAGCAGAAACTAACACACCATTGTAAAGCAATTATACTCCAATAAAGATGTTAAAAAAAAAACAACAAGATCAGAGACTTCCCCTCTATGGTGGGTTGAATGGTGGCCCCAGAAGATATACCCACATCCTAATCCCCTGTGAATATCATCTTAGATGGCAAAAGAGTGACTATTTCCTTATGTGGCAAAGGATGTACTTAAGTTAAGAATCTAAAGAGGAAGCATGTATTCTGCATTACCTGGATGGGCCCTAAAAACAGCCACACATATCCTTTAAACAGCAAGAGCCAAAAGGAGTTTCAAAAAAGACATAGAACAGAAGGTCATGTGACCACAGACACAGAGATGGAGTAATGTGGCCACAAGTCAAGGAATGCCTGGAGCCCCAGAAACTGGAAGAGGCAAAGAAGGATTTCCCCCTAGAGACTTTGGAAGGAGTGTGGTCCTGCTCACACCTCACTATCAGACTTCTAGCCTCCAGAACTAGGAGAGTATCAACTCCTGCTATTTAAAACACCCAGTTTGTGGATATTTGTTATAGCAGCCACCAGAAACTAATACAATATCCAGGAGGAATGGGGCATCAGGTCAACAATTTATTCTCAATTAGTGCAGAGGAAAAAAAATCGTTTTAATTGTACTTTCAACTTTTCCATAAGTTTAAGATTGTTGCAAAATTTTAAAACAAATTGTTAAAACTCAGCTCAAAAAATATTCATGGGCTCAACATCATTAATCATTAGAGAAATGCAAATCAAAACTACAATGAGGTATCATCTCACACCAGTCAGAATGGCCATCATCAAAAAATCTACAAACAACAAATGCTGGAGAGGGTGTGGAGAAAAGGGAACCCTCTTGCACTGTTGGTGGGAATGTAAATTGATACAGCCACTATGGAGAACAGTATGGAGGTTCCTTCAAAAACTAAAAATAGAACTACCATATGACCCAGCAATCCCACTACTGGACATATACCCTGAGAAAACCATAATTCAAAAAGAGTCATGTACCAAAATGTTCATTGCAGCTCTATTTACAATAGCCAGGACATGGAAGCAACCTAAGTGTCCATCGACAGATGAATGGATAAAGAAGATGTGGCACATATATACAATGGAATATTACTCAGCCATATAAAGGAATGAAACTGAGTTATTTGTAGTGAGGTGGATGGACCTAGAGACTGTCATACAGAGTGAAGTAAGTCAGAAAGAGAAAAACAAATACCATATGCTAACACATATATATGGAATCTAAAAAAAACAATGGTTCTGAAGAACCTAGGGGCGGGATAGGAATAAAAACACAGACAACATAGAGAATGGACTTGAGGACATGGGGAGCTGGAAAGGTAAGCTGGGACGAAGTGAGAGAGTAGCACTGACATATATACACTACTAAATGTAAAATAGATAGCTAGTGGGAAGCAGCTGCATTGCACGGGAAGATCAGCTCGGTGCTTTGTGACCACCTAGAGGGGTGGGATAAGGAGGGTGGGAGGGAGACACAAGAGGGAAGGGATATGGGGATATACGTATATGTATAGATGATTCACTTTGTGATTCAGCAGAAAGTAACACAACACTGTAAAGCAATTATACTCCAAAAAAGATGTTAAAAAAAAAAAAGAAAGAAATTATGTGAAAATGAGTCTTGGGTTTAAGAAACTTAAAGTGGGTCAGCAACTACAAGAAAGGAGCATTTTATCTCCCAGGTTTCAGGATTTGGTCAAGGTCAGTAATAGACACTGTATCCAAAAGCTGCCCAAGCAGTTCCCAAGTCCAGTATTATATACCCAATTCTGAAGTTGTTCACAGCTCTCACCATGGCCTTTCCAGCATCTCAGCCTATTCATTCTTGAGCATCAAGGCAGAAGAGGCAGCCAGAATTTCAGAATAAAAAGGCAGAATTTTAATTGCCTCTAAAATGTGAAAGATCCCAGTTTGAGCCTTAGCCCCTAGACATCTGATAAGTGGAGGGTTGATCAACTGAATGAAGAGGGCGCGTGGGAAAGAACTGCAAAATCTGATTCAAGGGCGATGATCAGCTCAGAAGAGGAGGAGATATTCCGAGTCGGGCCAGCTGCCCATCACTCTGACAAGGCTTTGGCCCAGGCCCCCGTTGGCTCTTGCCTCTGTCCTAGAAAAGGGATGTTGTAACCAAAAGGCCAATAACCACGAGTCAGCCTGACTTCATCTGGAATCAGGAAAGACCACCTCCTCCCGATGACGTCATGTTCCCCTCTCCACCTATGTGACATTATTTACTCAACAAAGCCATTCCACCTTCCCCCCATGTTAACAGGTAAGATCTGCACGATTCTAAGTATTTGCTGACTGTAGCTGCTGGGCCTGGGAAGGGCACAAATATGCAACTGTCAAGCCGAGTGTCTCATAATCCAACAACTCGCAAGGAAAAGAGAGAAAGAGTCTTCCCAGGACAGATATGTCTGAGCTGAAAGCGACTCTCAGTGGCAGGCTAATTTCTCCTTTCTTTCCTGATAATGGTTCATTACCTGACATAGGATGGGAGTTGTCAGTGTTGCAAGTGGCTGAAAGTGGAGAGCAATGCCTACTGAAGACAATTTTCCTTCCTTTCATGATCTCTGTTCAGAATGTTCACTTTGCAGCCTTGTTTATGTCCTGCCTCTCACGACGCTTGGCTTGGCTTTCCAGATGAGCAAATCTACCAGTAATTTCTCAGCCAGAATGGCCTGGGTCCTCTGTGAAGTTCCCTCCAAAGAGCCATAGCTGCCTGCAAACAGATCCTCGCATGGGTGTGAAGATATCAGACCCTCGGCTTCAGCACAGGCAGCCCTAGTGCTTCTTACGATGAGTGTGTGTTTCCTATGGGCAAGGCTCTGGGTTGTGAGGTAGTGGACCCCCAGCCCATTCTTCCCCCATTTCTTAGGTCAGCTTGGACCTTGGGAGGTGGCGGAGCATGTGAGGAGGTACAGACTGCTGCAAACCAACATCACACCAGCGCCGAGGACAGGATCACAACAGGGAACCCAATTCACATTCCCAGATATGGTGGAGTGCCAGGTCAGGGGCTCGGCTGCAGCATGAGACACTCCCTCACTGCTGTCCCTGGATGCTGTGGAAGTCAGAGGCTAGAAGTCTGGGCCCCAAACTCTGGGGATGGACTGAGACACACTTAATAAACACAATAATGAAAGCTGGGACACGGGAAGAGGGAAGAAGGCCCTCTGTCAGTGCATATATAGCCTATAGCATCAAACCATATAATATCAGGTCTAGCATGTACAAAATGATGATTTTTTTTCATATTATTTTACCATGGACTTTTTTTAAAGTGCCTGATGGTAGGCATTTAGGAACAATTGAACTGATGAGTTCCCTTGTTCTCTCTCCATGTTTACACTATGAATCCCTCACTTGGCAAGATCAAGGCTGCATGTGGTTAAGCTAGTTTGGACTGGCTGTTTATAGTCACTGCCTAATCATCAAGATCATTTGCCCCACGAAAAGGATCATCAGCCACCCATTCAACATGAGACTGTGGTCCGACATTTGCACCATTTGGGGCCAAAGCACCCTGCAGATCTTGGCTTCCTCTCCTCTCCTGCCTCCCAGGAGAATTGACAGAGGCTATGCAAGGCCCTCCCCTCTTGGCTGAGACCCTCCAAGGAAACTACCAGATCAAAGTTTCATTGGTTACAGGGCACAGCCCTGACTGCCACTGCAGAAACTATGTAATGACGCCACAAAAATGCCAGCCAGGCTGGGGGTCACTGCTTAACAGGTGCAGATGTGGACAGTAAAGTTCCCTGGGCTCCTAACCTGTTGCCCTTCCCGAGCCTCCCTGCCTTTGGTCCATCCCATGCACTCGCTACTTACAATGCTGGATGACTTCCCATCCAAGCTCAAAATCTTAACAGTCTGACCCCAACCTCTCTCATCTCCCATCACTCTCTGCATCATATCCTTTACTCCAGCCATACAGAACTAATCTCCATTCCCCCAAATACACCACGCTGGGGTCTCATGGCCTTTGCACATGCTGTTCCTTCTGCCTCAAATTCCCTTCCCTTTGACTGTGCCTATTCAACCTCCGAGACTAAATCCAAATAGCATCCTCTGTGCCGCTTCCCCTCTGGGTCCCTACTGCACACTATTCATGCTCCTGGCACCACGCTAATCACAATGTGCTATAAATTCACTTTCTGTCAGTTCCTGAGCTCCTCAAGGACAGGAGGATGTATGACTCATGCTTCTAGTTTCTGCAGAAAATTCTGGCACAAGGTCCAGTACAAATCAGTCAACAAATACTTTTGAATGAAATAGAATTTGAGGGTCCATTATCACTTACAAAGGACTTCCCCACCCAGCCTCTAACAGGGCTGCAGATGGCACCTATCCTAGTACTTCTGGGCCTGAGATAGTCCCTTGCAGATTTCAGTGAAGTTGAGAGGCCCCAAATTATTCCACTGATCAACAAGTGCTGGATTTACTTTACCCTCCTATGTATTTAGGACTGAGCTAATTAGTGTGGGAACTTCAAAAGCAAGACCTTGCTTTGAAGAGATTTGCATTCTAGGACTCATATAAGCCAAACAGTGACAGAAAGGTACTTGGCAAATGACTAGAGCTTAAAAAGGTAGCAGCAGCGCTTTGAAAATTTCAGGTCCTGATACATAAGTGGCCTGTGAAATCGATTTGTTAAAACATGATGAAAATTTTGGGATGAAATGGAATAGAATATGATGGGATAGGACAAGACAGCCTTGCATGGCATAGCACTGCATAGACTAGACAATGTAAGACCTAGTGCATCAGTGGTAGTAAGTATTATAGGAGTGTTTTGAGTCATGATATAGTAAGTGTTTTTTACTATGGGTCACGGCCAAAACATTTGAAAGCCACTGTCTTAGAACTTGGAAATCAACAAGGAATAAGCAAGGAGTTGACCAAAGTGCCTTGTATAAGAAATTTGCTCCCAAGAAGAATGGAGAAGAAAAGGTAAAAGAGAGAGCAAAACAGGGAGTGATCTATGATCAAAGGTCAGAAAAATTTCCCTGGTGATGCGTTGTCAAACGACATTTTAAGAATGAGATGCCTAATGTTCAATTAGAGGTCATTTCTCAGAAACAAGAAAGACTTCTGAAGTCTACTCATCCTACTCTGCCCTTCCTTGACCAAAATACGCACATGAACCCACTCTGCAAATAACAGGTTAATCTCTGTTTAAGCAACATTACCACTGATTTAAGCTAATTATATGTAGAACAGAGACAGAAAAACAGCCGATAAGATGGTCCAACCACAACATGAGGGAGAGGCGTTCACAGTCAAAAGAGCATAGCTGCAAGCCCTCTAAGAATCTGTACAATCTTAGCAAGGTCTTCATAAAGTACAGGGGGCAAATGAGGATCTGGCCTTCTTCTCTAGCTCTCAAGGAGACCCCAGCCAACATCCAAGTCTTCTGTGAATAGTCACATTGCCTGGCGGTGAGAAGTGCAACAATCAGGTTGCAAGGAGAGAGAGCTAAATGACAGGTCACCCAATCCAGCCATGTATCCCTCTATCCCCTCCTCCGGAAGCCAACGAAATGTCACCATATGCATCTGCAGAGATGGAGATGGCGCTGTTCCCTGCACCCACCATCTCGCCATCAGTTATAGCCCTGAGGCCACACAGAACAAGTCTAATATAACATCTCCCCCAAATCCTGAGTGCCCTCTGTCCTGAGCCTTCTCTCCTGACCGAATTCCCCGAGCTTTCCTTGGAGGACATGGTGTTTATTGCCCCTCACCAGCTGGTCACTCTCATCCAAACACACTTTAATTCATCCGTGGTTCCTTTACAGCCCTCTAGTTATGGGGGGCTGTGCACAGGCTCCAGAAACCTCAGCCACCTTGTTTTAGATGCTATATTTGTATTAAGGCAACCTGAGCTCCCAGGAATGATTGCAGCTGGTGGCAATCATCGAGTTTGTCTAATTAAGCTTGTAGGAAGTAAGAAATGTATGCACATTTTATCTAGCTGCCCCATGGCTTTCAAAGCACAAGTTCTTCTTGCTAATGCAGTATAAAGGGTCTGTATTTCCTCTACCGATCCGAACAATAGAAAATGTGATTTCCTGCAGCTTATTCATGATAACCAAGTTCCACCACAACAAAACAGTTCAGTGTTCCTGTGGTTATAATAGTGTTGTTATTATTTTCACCCAACAACCAGTCTCGTGGAACTTTCTCCTTGCTCTGAATTTTTGAAATCGTGTTATTGATTGGTATTCAGCTTTGTGTAACAGAAAGAGAATGGGGCATGAAAGAGGCTGTCTGGGCTCAAGGCTTGACTCCATCCTTTATCAGCTCCATGACTTTGTAAGTGAGTTGACCTTGACCTAATCTTGACCTCTCAGTGCCTCGGTCTCCTCGTGTATAAAATAAGAACAGTAAAAGAAACCATTGGCTGCTGTGAGGTTTGCGTGCAATAGTGCACATGAAGTGCTTGGCACAGGGCCTGGTACCAGAAGAGTGTCCCATAAGCAGGGTGGCAATTTAATCTATTGCCCCAATTGGGATAATTCTGGAAGAAACACTATTAAAAGTTATGTAGAGACATAGTATTAATTGGGACATAGGACCTACCTGTCCATATGCATCCGCCATGATGATGGTGCTGACATGCTTCATACCTAAGCCCTCACTTCCCAGTCCACGAAAGAATGATCATGCTATCTATTTTCTAGGATTATTAAGAGAATTAGAGGCAATCTGCATAAATTGCCTGGCACAGAGTAGTCGATCAATAAACAGCAACATTTAAAATATCATTTTTATGGCTTCCAGCCCAAAGTTCATTTCCTTCCTGATGTACCCCCTCTGGCATCATAAATAGGAGGAGAACCCTGCATCTGGTGGCTTTATTCCCAATATAACCAGTTAATAACTGAAGAGGAAGGAACAGTCATGCGGTAAGAGTCAATCTGAGTCCTTTCTTGGCTCCAGCTGATGAATATAAACGATTTGAAAATTAAAAAGCCATTAGACTATTAAAAATAGCTTCTAAGAACAATCTCTCAATAAATTCTTTTCATGCTTAAAAACCCAACTGGAAAGAATATAAATGGTAATACAAGCCATCTGAAAAGTCAATAACCAGATATAATGGTCAATTTCTCTGATATTATTGTCTAATTAAGGAATTTTGCTATAGTCGTGATTGCATTTAACTGAGTCAGTATAGTCTAAAAGTGATGTAGAACCGATTCCTTTCAAGCTAAGGAGAAAAAAATAAAACTTGAGTACAAAGAGGAACAAATTCTGATTTATGTTTTATGCTCAACTGGCTGACTTTCCAAAGTGTAATTCAAGAGCTAAAAAAGAACCCAGCAAACGAGCCAGGTGCCCAGCCCAGAGACTCAGACACCCAGGCTTCAGGAGGTGGCAGACCTCTGCAGGTCTGTGTATGTGGGAGATAGGAAATGCTCTCTCTTTATGGCCTCTTGCCTACAGAAGCAAGGGGCTCTGGATGGTTCCCTCTCAGTTCAGTGATTCTCAGGCTTTGGGAGCTTTTAAAAATCCCAGTGCCCAAACCACTTCCCAGACCAATCCATTCAGAACCACTGGGAGTGGGACACCAGCTGTAGCATTTTTTAAAGCTCCCCAAGAGATTCCGACGTGTACCCAATGTGGAGAACCACTGTTCTAGATGGTTCCTGAACATCTATAAGCACAAGTCAGGTGGTCAAAAAATTCCTTAAGAACATGAACTTTCCAGTTTCTGGCCTCAGTGTCCTAAAGGAGAGTCAGCAGGTTCTCCCCATATCTGCACTCACACCCCTTAGGATCCTAGGGGAATCCACCCAGCAAGAAAACTGCAGCATAAGAGATGAATATTTCTTGTGCTGAGAGCAAAATCCCCCTGGGTGAGTACGATGGTTACCTTTATGCATCAACTTGACTGAGCCATGGGGTGCAAAGATATTTGGTCAAACACTATTCTGGGTGTTTCTGTGAGGGTGTTTTTGGATGAGATTCACATTGAAATCGGTAGACCGAGTAAAGTAGATTGTCCTCCCTAATGTGGGTGGGCCTTATCCAATCAGTTGAAGATGTGAATAGAACAAAAAGGCTGATCCTTCCCCAGTAAAAGAGAATTTCCCCTGCCCGAGTGCCTTTAAACTGGGACATTGGCTTTTTCCTGCTTTCGGACTTGAACTGAAACATCAGCTCTTTTTGGATCTTGAGCCTGCCAGCCATAAGACTGGAACTACACCACCAGCTCTCCTGGAGCTCCAGCTTACCTACTCACCCTGCAGATCTTGGGACTTGTCAGCCTCCATAATCGTTTCAGACAATTCCGTATAATAAATCTCTTTCTATGTATATACATATATACATCCTATTGGTTCTGTTTCCCTGGAGAACCTCGACCAACACAGTGAGTCTGCTCCTTACTGCTATTCCCCCAAGTACTCACCTCCTTAAAAACTGCATCCTGGTTCTGAACCAGTGGCATAACCAGCAATGTGTATGTGAAAAGCAGCTTCCAAGATGGTCCCCATGATCTCCAACTCCTGGTGTTCACACCTGTGTAGTCCCCTTCCACACTATCTGGGTTGGTCTGTGTGACCAATAGCATAAGGCAGACCTGACAGTGTGTCACCTCCAAGGCCAGGTCCTAAAAGGCATTGTGGCTTCAACCTTGCTTTCACTTGTATCAGTCACCCTGGAAGAAGTCAGCCGCCATGTTGTGAGGACACTCAAGCAGCCCTATGGAGAGATGCATGTGGCTAAGAACCAAGGCCTCAGTCCAACAGACAGCAAGGGGTTGAGGCCTCCTGCTAATAGCCATTTAAACCTTCAGATGATCTCAGCAAATGGCATCAACTCCTACCCCGCTCTCCAAGCTCACCTCCCATAGCAGTGACCCCTGTCAGTTCTCTCTGTACAAGGTGTCTCGAGTGCATACATTTCTTCGCATTTCTTCAGTCTCCTTCCCAGCTCATGCCAGTTATGCCTCATTGGGTCGACATCAAAAGTCTCCTAACTCCTCT
This sequence comes from Balaenoptera borealis, assembly GCF_965194805.1. Lineage (NCBI taxonomy): Eukaryota > Metazoa > Chordata > Mammalia > Artiodactyla > Balaenopteridae > Balaenoptera > Balaenoptera borealis. The sequence goes on from NC_138872.1 coordinate 78,046,683, forward strand.
CCCTGCTTCCACACTTATGTCCCTCTCAGTTGTTTTCCACACAGCAGCCAAAGGGAATTTTCTAGTACAGAGGTTATATCAAAGGTTCCCAAACTTTCTCAGTTCATGTCCATCTTAGTGACTCAGCAATTTTTTCTTACAGCATCCCTAGTCCAAAAGGAATAGCTAACAGTCCTGCTTGGTTAGGGTCAAGCAACTTAATAAGTATTTATGTTCCAACAATTTAGTTGCCGTTTGAGAAAATAATCCACATAAATTGAAAGAAAAAATTAATATTTTTGTATCTTTCTTACATAACCACAATTACTCACCAGTGGTATGTGTGCACCCGTTGGGCACTGCACAAGTCCTAAGACTTTGGAATCAGATTAGACCCTGCCATCCTCATTTCCACTGTTTCATGTTGATTTTGGCTTTTTATCACAGCAACCGCCAGCCTTAATGATAGGGTTACATGTGTCTCCCTTGGGTCTAATCACACTGCTCAATTCTACAGTGAATAATATTTATATAATCACACTATTGTAAATGCTGCCTGTGAGTTCTCAGTTTTTTTCATCAGCCTATAGTCAAAGCCTTTTCTATGGTTTCAGAAGAGAATATAAGTATTATAAACCCATAAATGCCAAAGTGATATGGGGGAGGGGAAGGATAGGCAGCTGCATTAACCATCTAAAATTATGGATCAAAAATCAGTTGTAGAGTATTTCATGCAGGGTTATGATGGAAACCAGTAAAAGAACTAAAGGCTGAAAGTCCACTGAGTCTACAGTTTGAGCCAAAGATGGAGGTCGGAAAGACTTTCACCATTCATTTCTGTACACTCTTCCTTTTCTATCCTTTGGAACCACTGTTTAACCACATGACGTTAGTTTAACAAGCAAAACAAAACCACGTCTTTCCACCCAGATGGGGTTTTAATACCTCCTTTCCACAAGCCTTCCTTCCATCCGTCCTCCCTCCTGACAAACCAGTTTATAGTGACTTTTTACTTATGTGCCAGGCATGGTGTTTGACTGCAAGAGTTCACGAATGTCCTATATCACATTACTTACCCTCTTCTGGTGCCGTTTCTCATATGGTTCCTTTATACAGCCCTCTGCAAATACGGCTTCCAACTCCTCTATCCAACTCCTCAGCTTCTAGAAAGCAGACTGTGTCTTAAGTCTTATTTATATGTAATCCCCTCTCTGTGCCCAGGATAGAGCCATTCACAGAAGGTATTCAATAAATAGTTGTTTCCTGACCCCAAGTCCATTTGGCTACAAAAGGAGAGGCTGAATATTAGCCTCAAGGGAATGCAGCATTTTTTTTTTTATCTGTCTTCTCCACTGGACTCTATTCTCCTTGAGGGCAAGTGCTTGATTTTTACACATTCTCAATTAGAGACTGATAGATGCTAACAGACAAAAACTACTCAATACCTGAGTATGGAATGAATAAACGAATGAGTGAATTCAGCCAAGTTGGAGGGAGAATCATCTAGAATCAAAATCCTTGTTCCTGCAGAAATTATCCAGTAAGGCTCTTTCCTTTGAATTCTATTGTTCATTAACCTCTGACATTAAACACTTATCCATTTTGTCTGTATCTACTATGTGTTCAAAACCCACAGTATTTAAAGGAGGTCTTGGGTAGAGAACACAACACATTTATCGAAAGCCCTCCTTCAGATCTGAGTTTGCATGAAAAAGGAGAAATTCTAGATTTGCTTTCTTTTTCACATTTGTTTTAATTTGCCTCGGGAACAACACACAAAATTTCAGGATACAGCCAAGATGGTGTGTTCATAATCAATCCCTCTCTCTCTCTCTCACGCACACACACACACACACACACACACACACAAACATCTGTCTCTCAGCCTTTTGAATCCCATTGAAAGCCCTGAGAATATGCGAGATTTTATGAAAGGTTGTCTTTATGTGACACTTATTCAAGGTCTCCTCTGAGATGAACCCAAACCCTTGAAATACTCCAGGCTGAGAGCTATTACCTACACCAAGTGCAACTGTCTACCTCTTCAAGGCCTTTTGACTTTCCAAGAAGGAGTATTCTACATTGCCTTTGGAACTAAGAAAACCTCTAACTACTGGTAGACAATATGACAATGAAAATATGCCAGCAGCTCCTACCATATTATCCCAGATATATTTCCTCTGCCAGGCCCAGGGCTGGCAGCAACATCCCGTCCTGTATCTGTTGGATATTGTCCTCTCATGACCAGCAAAAGGACCAGTGAGAAGGTCACCGGCTGCCACCATTTATCAAACATCTATCATGTGTCAGAAACTGTACTGTAAATATAAAGAACCTAAGACAGTGGCCACACTGTAAATGCCACCAAGGACCAGGGATTACCCCTTGGTGGGTCTGTAGGTGCCCAGCAGACGCCAGCATTACTGTCAACTGGCCGTTGGCTCTTCAGTGGCTCGGCCTGCCTCCTTGTCTTCCACACTGGAAGAACCAGGCATCCAGCATCTGCGCTGGAGGGCAGGGTTGGGGGCATGGACGGGAGAAAGCCTCCCTCAGCCAGGCAAACAAATGTGTGTGAATTTGGATGAAAGATTAACCAGGTTCAGCTGTTCTCCACTGCAGTTTCAAGCAATGAAATCCAATTCATACAGAGTCCATGTACAATGAGGGATCGAGGTGGGAGTCCCCACTCTTGCTGACTTGTTCTCAGACCCCCTTCTCTGTGTGTATAGGACCACACCCCTAGACTACCAGCGTGCTTCCAATGGCCACACCTTGTCCAGCAGAGAGGACCCTCCATGCCCCCCATCACCCCCATGCTTTTTTCCCCTTCCTTCTTCTCCCCCAAATCCCCCACTTCCTCATCTGCCATAGATGTCATCATTTCTACTCCACTTGACAGAGAGAGAACATTTGACCCCTGAGAGGAAGAGAAGACACTCAGGGGAGAGGTCTTTTTGGGTTAGGCCTCCAGGCTGAATGCCTTACGAAAAGAAAATACTCAATCAGATGAGTTGTCCTGTAAAGGTTTATCCTTTGCAAGCATATCCTTGGACGGGGGCAATCCAGGGAGACGGTGGGCAGAGAAATCCCACCCCAAACATAGAAGCACTGCTGCTGCCGCTGTTGTGTGCCTTGTGTATATTACCTCATGGCACCCACAAAACAACTCTGCATGAACAGCCCTGTTTCACAGATGAGGGAATAATGCTCCAAGAGCTTGCTGGATTATTCCAATGTCAATTATGTTGCTTATGTTGACCATTAGCCCTTCCCTATAGGGTTCTGAGTTAGAGACGGCCACAGGAGGAAGCTATGCAAGATTGGGGGGCGGTGTGCAGAGATGAAGTGAAGCAGGGGCTCTCTGAAGGAGTTCAGGGTCAGGTTTGGGGACACACAGAAACAGAGATGCCCATCAGGTTCCGGCTTTTTCTTCCTTTCGTCCATTCCATGTCCTGCTCTTCTTCCAAAATGCTAACTCTGCTGACCAAAGTGACCCCACCCACCACCCCCGGATGTTTGGCCGCAGACCCACAGAGGGAGTAACTTCCTGCCACCCTCTGTATGAGCTCCCTTTTGCTGTCCCATTTTGGCAGCTGGATATGCCTGACCTCCTCATCACCAGAGCTTCAGGAAGCCAGTTTGTGACTTCTCAGATCCTGCAATTCCCCTTCTAGATCTAAAGTATAATTTCTATAATTTATCCCTTCTTCCAAATATATCTAGTTCTGCTTCCCAGACTGAACTCCAATCAGTAAAGAGAAAATTAACTTATATTCAAAGGCCACAGACCTAGGAAGTAGCAGAAGCAGAAGCCAAGAAGGTATGAAGTCGGTGGTCAGCACTGAGGGTGGGACCAGAAGTGGCAAAGCTCATCTAGCCCTATAGGCTAGTTCCAAGGGAGCCCCTGGGGCTCCAGGCATGTTTTCCAAGTCATGACAAGCGTCAGTGGGCACTGAAGGCCGTGGTAGTAGAGTGTCCCATCCAGTGGTGGCATCTAGTGTCCAGAGCAAGTGGCTGAGCCCCTCAGGCTTGTGGACAGCCATCCTATCCATCAGAAGACCCCATCAGTGACCAGGTAACAAGGGACATCCTCCCTATCTCCTCCTTTCCAGGAAAGAGGACAGATCAGCTATCAGAATCCAGCCAAGCAGGGCCACCACCCCCATTTGGAACTAGAATATGAGGCTCAGGAGCTGGACTTCAGGAAGAGGAAGCAGCCAAACACCAGCTCTGATTTCCAAGCCCCACCCCAGGACAGGCTGTGGCTGCTAGTGACCGATCTGCCCTGATGGAGCTTGGTTCAGGAACCAAGGAGCCTTTGGAAGGAAGCCTTAGTAACACCCTCTGGAAGGGCAGGACTGGGGAAGGGTGGCAAGGGAGGTACTGACACCCTTGGATTTTCCAAAAAGAGCCTACGGAGAAACATAGCATCAGAATTGAGAGCTCAGACCCCAGAGACGAACAGAGCAGGGGGGAGAATAGGACACATGTTCCTCATGGTACCAAAACCCTCCTGTATGAGTGGTAAAGGGCTCTCAGCCTGCTGTAGACAGTGTCCTGTGTTCAATGTTGAACCACAAAGTAGAAGTAAACACATCACTACTAGAAAGTCTAAGCAAGCTGCCTGGTTTTGCAAGTGAAACCTTTGAAGGCATCTGTCTTCCTCCCTGACCATCCCTACCTAGAAAGCAATCTCCTCTCACCAGTCCTGCCTCTACTCAACACTCAAGATCAATTCATCTAATTTGTGGATAAGCGCATAGGCTCGGTCACCACGTCCACTGGCTTAAAGTCCCAGCCCTCTCACTTCCTCCTGAGCCGGTTTCCTCCTCTATAAAATGTGGATAAAAGGAATATCTATCAGAGCTTGCCTGAAGGTTAAGTGACTTCATAGTGTAACTGGCTAGGAATACACAGGGCTTACTGTAAGGGTTTAATAAATGCTGGCTCATAATTAAGCACTTACTGTTTTCCAGGCAAAGCTGCAACAGACGTAATCTTTGACCTCATCAAGGGCTGGTGGGAACTCTGTTGTGTGTAGCAGCAGCCCCAGCTCAGAGGCCACGTAACGAGTATCCTGTCTGCCCAGTCCGTGGGCAGCACCTACCAGACAGCCACAGCTGGATTTGCATTATGGATGGAATTGTGCCCCCTGCCCCCCGCAAAAAAAAATAGTTGACCTTCTACCCAACCAGTATCACAGAATGTGACCTTTTGGGGAAATAAGGTCTTTACAAAGGTAATCAAGTAAAAATGAGGTCATTAGGGTGGGCTCTATTACAATATGACTGGTGTCCTTATAAAAACAGGAAGTTGGGTCACATAGGCAGACAGGCACAGAGGGAAGATGACATGAAAACACACAGAGAAGATGGCCACGTGACTGACGGGAGGCATCTACAAGACTAGTGCCGGCCAACACCAGAATCTAGGAGAAACAAGGATTCTCCCCTAAAGACTTCAGACAGAAATCAACACCCTGATTTTGGGTTTCCAGGCTACAGAACTGGGAAAAAACACATTTCTGTTGTTTTAATCCACCCAATTTTGGTACTTTGTTATGGCCGCCCTAGGGAACTAATATAGACTCTGTGGCCTTGACCCTTGGCTAGAGCTGCCTGGACTCTGGAGTGATGGGGGGCCCACCTCCCACCTGACATGGGGATGGGGAAGCAAAAGAAGCTAATCAGCGGGCTTCCCTGGTGGCACAGTGGTTGAGAATCTGCCTGCCAATGCAGGGGACATGGGTTCGAGCCCTGGTCTGGGAAGATCCCACATGCCGCGGAGCAACTGGGCCCGTGAGCCACAACTACTGAGCCTGAGCGTCTGGAGCCTGTGCTCCGCAACAAGAGAGGCCGCGATAGTGAGAGGCCCGCGCACCGCGATGAAGAGTGGCCCCCACTCACCGCAACTGGAGAAAGCCCTCACACAGAAACAAAGACACACCACAGCCAAAAATAAAAATAATAAATAAATAATAAATAAAAAATTTAAAAAAAAAAAGAAGCTAATCAGCAAAGAAAATAGAATCACAAAAAAAGCAATACATAGAGAAAGCCAGTTTTGGTTGCTGTTAGATTCTGTTTGGTTGCTTTTTAAGTGTTGACTGAATTCCTTCCCTGAACTCTGAAAGCACCTAAACGTCCATGTAATAAATTTTCCTCTAGGTCTTAATCTAGCTCAAGTGGGTTCTTATAATGTGCAACCAAAGAAACTTAAAAAATATGACATCAAAAAAAAATGCAATGGCCACTACGGTTCAACATTGTTAATGTCACCTCCCAGATATGGCAGACAGTGTTAGCACCAAGAATGTGTGGAGGACAGAGGTTCCCTCCACATGACAGTGGAAGGAGGTTTTTATACCGAGACTTCACAGGATACCTAAGAGTTGACCAGCAGCAGAAGCACTCCAGGCAGCAGGGACCAGGTTTTAGATTCTTGTGTTTCTGCAATATTAACACTGAGCTGGTTGATATCAGGAAGGTTTTTATCATTCTTGAGCTGAAAAGCAATCAACCTGGAAACAAAACCACTGCCCAGTTGCCATGTTAAATTGAGCTAGGCATCGAGAGCTGTCCTGCATCTTCCTGTTTTCAAAAGAAAGCCTCCAGGTCTCTGCCAACTGAGACCCCATCTATTGATCCCACAGCAAATTGACTCCCCTGCCTGTGTATTGCAATTCAGACGTAGACATTGAAAGATGTTACCTTCTAATCACAAGAGCAGCATTCGAGCTGCACAAATATTTGCTTTGTTCCTTGACACTCCACCAATTAAGACAAAGTAGAGAGGAAAATCTCATTACAGCAGGTTGAATGAATGGAATGCTGTGGTTAGCAGGCACCCTCAAGGGATGCATGGAATTGGGAGACAGGTCTCGTGGTCAGACAATAGATCCTTCTTTCTCATCCCAGGATGGAATAATGTAGGATGTTTCTTTAGAGTCAACATATATTGTGATCCAATTGACTCTTAGTACAAGTGTCCCTCCCATAAATAAGCATCCTTTTCTAATCCCGGCCCAGAATCTCAACCACCCATTGTGCCTTGCTCTCAAGTTCTCTTGCTTTCTCATTTCCTCTGTTTCCATTTTTCTTTCTCTGCTTTTCTGTTCTGTTTTTCTCTTACTCCATCTTAGTTGGGGGTCTAGTGGGAAAGCAGCTTCCTGCCAAAAAAGAGGGAAAGGGAAACAGTGAAAGCATTCTCCATCTGCCAGTGACATCAGGGGAAGAAAAGATGAAAAAAATAAGCGTGTGATTTCATTCCATTCCGGTGTCAGGCTTACTGCTGCCGACAGTCCTATTGGTCCCAGGCCAGGGCATCCTGTGTCCATGCCAGGCTGAGCCAGGTATAATGGGGAGATTAAGAGCCCAGCCCAGACCAGAGCAGCTCAGGCAGTCTGGCAGCTCTTATTACTGTCAAACTGCAGGAAAACAATGCAGTCCACCCATGTGCACCACCAGGAAATCTCAAAAACCACATCCTGGAGAGAAGGTAAGGAGAAGCCTTTTGGGAAATGACTGCTCCCTGCAGTTGGGAAGCCTCAATGGGCACCACCAAAGCGGTCTGCTTGTGGCAAGGTGGTCTCCAGTGAATGACTGACACTTGCTCTGTCTCGGTCTGAGAGCCGTAGAGGCGAACAACACACTCACGGGGCCTGGGGAAAGCTCCAAGTCTAGAAACAGCCTTGCAGACCAGGTCCTCTGTGGGGACACCTAACATGACCAGAACAGACCCAGCCACAATAGAGCAAGGCCGGAAGGTGCATGGGAGGGAGGCCGGTGAGGAAGGAGAGAAGAGATTCCAGCAGAAGGAACAGCAGGAGAAAGTAGGGATACAGCAGGAATACATGGAAAAAGCAAGAGGATCAGAGATGATCACCTGGCCCAGGGCGCTTGAAATTGATTGGCCCCGAAGAGAATGGAGCCAGTCCTGTGTCCTTACACCTTGTCCCCTAGACGTTTAATATAACATGAGCAGCACTATTCACAGTAGCCAAGACATGGAAGCAAACTAAGTGTCCATCCACAGATGAATGGATAAAGAAGATGTGGTACATATATACAATGGAATACTACTCAGCCATAAAAAAGAATGAAATAATGCCACTTGCAGCAATATGGATGGACCTAGAGATTATCATACTAAGTGAAGTAAGTCAGACAGAGAAAGACAAATACCATATGATATCACTTACATGTGGAATCTAGGAAAGTAAGATAGATGAACTTATTTGCAAGACAGAGAGAGACTCACAGACATGGAAGGCAAATTTGTGGTTGCCAAAGAGGAGGGGGAGGGAGGGATAAACTGGGAGTCTGGGATTAGCATATGCACATACACACAGTGGGACCTATTGTAGAGCACGGAAAACTATTTTCAGTGTCTTGTAATAACCTATAATGAGGAAGAATCTGGAAAAGAATAGATATTAATAGATGTATATGTATGGCTGAATCACTTTTTTGTACATCTGAAAGTAGCACAGCACTGGGGATCAACTATACTTAAGATAAAAAAAAGAAAGAAAAAATATACATAACACAAAGTGTACCATCTTAACCATTTCTAAGTGCACACTTCAGTGGCATTAAGTACATTCACATTGTTGTGCAACCATCACCACCATCCATCTCCAGAACTCTCTTCCTCTTCTCCAACTAAAACTATATCCACTAAACACTAACTCCCCTTCTGCCTCACCCCACCAGGCCTTGGCCACTATCCTGTTTTCTGTCTCTGTGAATTTGACTACTCCAGGGACCTCATGTAAGTGGAACTGTGCAGCATTTGTCTTTCTGTGAGTGGCTATTCCACTTAACATAATGTCCTCAAGGTTCATGCATGTTGTCACACTGACAGAATGTCCTTCCTTTTTTAAGGCTGAATAATAATCGTGAGAATGTTTGTACCGTGAGCATGGAACTTGTACCATTAAAATAAGTTGAACTAAATAAGATAGGCATGAAAAGTGCAAAAAATTAAAATTAGAAAAGGAAATCTTTTGCTCTCCAGGACAGAAAACCCAGCCCAAACTGACTGAAGCAGAGAAATGGGCTTGGTTGGCTCAGGGACTGAGGAATCCAGGGCAGGGCTGGCCTCAGTCACGGCTAGGTACAAGGGCTCACTGTTATCACCACCTGAACTGGCAGGGGCCAAGCACTGGGCAGGATACTAGGAATAGAGAGGGGACTAAAGCAAGCACAGCCCCAGCCCTAACAGAGCCTGTCACCTCTCCTAACAGCTGCACCCATGGCAGACATCTCTAATTGATCCCCACACTCTCTAGCCTGAGATCAGCTGGGCCTTTGGGTCTGCCTTCACACAGAGCTCCAGAAAAGCACCACTCATGGATTGGAATTGGCTCATGACATAAACCCACCTGCCATTCTTCCCCTAGAGCTCAGTGATGATAAATACAGCCAGCACTTATTCAGGGCTCACTGTGTGTTCCAGGGGGGTTCGCTATAGTAACTCGTTTAACCCTCAGAATAGCCCCATGCAGTAGGGACTCTGTCACTAACCCCATTTTACAGATGAGGAAACAGAGGCGCAGAGAGATTGAGTAACCTCTCCACGGTTACAAAAACCAGCAGATTATTGAATCCAGATCTGAACCTAGGCTTGCTGGCTACCCCACAGGGTGTCACCTTGGGAGCCAGCCAACTCCCAACACCCTGCTGAATCCTCAACCCTTCTTCAAACCATCATGGAAACATGGAACACAACGACAGGGTTCTAGAGGAAATGACACGATTTTCTAAAGTACTTTCGCTTTTTATCCAAACTCAAAGAGAGGAGCTCAAATGAATTAAATTATAATTGGACAATATGGGGTTTGGGCTTGTAATTGTTGTAATTAATTCACCATCAATATAATCCAAGGAGTTAAAAATAATGGATTGAAAATGATTGAAAACGCATTGAAAATGTAATATGTACAAGTGAAAGACTTGTCTTACATAGAAAGTACTTAACCGAATATGACACACGATAATAAATCTCTTTCTTATTCATTACGTGCTGCATATGTTACAGTTCACAGGCAGCTTATCAGTGGAGGACAAGGAGCTGCGCAATTGCTCTTTAAATCCTTCTCAAGACCCCCTTTTGGCATCAGAATAAATTTCGCAACAGCCTTCTTTTAACGCCTCTGCTTTTCATGCTTGGATGCATATTCTCACGGGAGCCCTCGGCTCAGGACCCCATGCAAGGGAATCAGAGCATCAGAAGCTCTGGAAACACGGGCTGGGGTAGCAGAGGAGGGAGTCAGTGTGGTGAAGGGCACTGTTCTGACATCGGCCAGAGCTGGGTTCAAATCTCTCAGCTTGGCCACCGATAGCTGGGGGACTTTCAACCTCTCTAAACATTGGTTTCTTGATTTTTAAAAACTGCACAAGCAAATTGCCTTCTCAAAGGGTTGTCATGAGAATTTAGAGAGATAATTATATCTGGGAATGAGTCCCAGCTTCCTTTCCTCCCCAGAGGCCACAGTTCAAAGGCCAGCATATAAATAGGGATAGTCATGTGGGTCTCATAGGATTGGTGTTAGGATGACAATTATCATCCAGTATTCACTGGTACCCTTTGAGGTGCCAGGAACTCTGCTGAGACCCACACAAAGCAATGAACAAGAACTCTCTTACCTTCAGAGAGTTCATAATCTAGCATGGGATGAAAAACTAACAATGTGTAAGGGCCACAGTGAGGTGTGTCCTCTGGGAAACCCTGAGGTGCTTTAATCACTCAGAGGGCCCTGCCTTATACCTCCTCAGTGATGTCCTGTGTCTGACATTCCAGTTGGGAGGGACAACAGGAGAAAGCTGGAAGGATGGGGCTGAGGGTAGAAAGAACAAAGGCCAAGCTTTAGAGAAACCTTCGAGCAGGCTGGTTGAGGAAGTAGAGAACTTACTGGAACACCAGGGGGTTGCATGGACCGGACCCTGGGCCAACTGAAATCAACATCTGCTGGGAAAAAGAAAGTCAGAACCGGAAGAAAAAGCCATTCCTGACTTACAGGCACTCCAAACTCAAGGCTGGTGGCAGCCAAACTAGCCACGGGCCCACCTGCTGGAGCACTGGATACAGCTCAGACAGTACCTGCTGAGTCCCCAGATGGCGGCCACAGCAAGAGACACTCTCTGTGACCAATGACCTCAAATAAATTCGCCTTCCCCAGACCAGAACTGCCAAAGGGGAAGCCCCGTTCCGTGCGCAGTCCTTACAAAGGGAAGGAAGGGAGCTGTACAGGCAGCTGTACAGATGAGGGTGTTGGAGAGTGACGGCCGCTGCTTTTGACTTCAGTTTTACCACCAGTCAGGGAGATCCTCCTTTGCTCTGAATAAATCCGCATTAAGATGAGAGAGATGTCTAGACACCTTTAATCCAGAAAATCCCTCCTTCTGAAAGGAAATCATTCTCTACTTGGTAGGGATATCAAAAGGCAGTTGTAAGGTGATATAAAAAGCATGGATTTGGGCATCAGACAGATCTATGTTCAAAACCCAAGTCTGGTACTTACTAAATACCTTTGTTCTGGGAAAGTCAGAGTGTCTCTGAGTCAGATTTTCTAATTACAAATGGGGCGTTGTTAGGATTACAATTTCATTCAGTATTCACTGAGACCCTCCCAGGAGCCAAAAACTGTGCTCAGACCCACACAAAGCAATGAATGAGATGAGGCTCTTGCCTTGGGAGAGCCCATATTCTAGCATGGGATGGATAGCAAAGAGCCACAGTGCAGGTATCTGGCTTGTGTAGTAGAATCTGCATTTCAGAATCACTAAGCATGGGGCAAAACAGCTGTGCCGGAGAGCAGGGGAGGGAGGGAGAGTTCACTGAGGAACAGTGTTGAGCTTGTCTCAAAGGACGACTTAGGGCCTTCTGGTAGACCAGATGCCACTGGTATTCCAGGCAGTGGCACCTGCAAGGGCAAAGGCATGTATGTACAGGGGGAAGAAATGGTAAAAACAGTGGGAGGTGACAGCAGAGGGGGAGGGGTGGGCACACAAGGAGATGAGGAGAGGGTCTCATTCGTTGAACTCAAGCGTCTGTGCTTTCCTGCACCAACATGATGCTTTAGCTCTATCTTGTCTTATTCACAAAGGCTTTGAGGGAGCCAAGTGTGAACTCTATTCAAAGGTCATTGAAGAGTAACATTGGTATCCAGAGAAAATTCTAATTCTAAAAGGTACATGCACCCCAATGTTCAAAGCAGCACTATTTACAATAGCCAAGACATGGAAGCAACCTAAGTGTTCATGGACAGATGAATGGATAAAGAAGATGTGGTACGTATATACAATGGAATACTATTCAGCCATAAAAAAGAATGAAACAATGCCATTTACAGCAACATGGATGGACCTAGAGATTATCATACTAAGTGAAGTAAGTCAGACAGAGAAAGACAAATATCATATGATATCACTCATATGTGGAATCTAAAAGAAAATGATACAAATGAACTTATTTACAAAACAGAAACACTCTCAGACATAGAAAACAAACTTATGGTTACCAAAGGGGAAATGGGGAAGGGATAAATTAGGAGCTTGGGATTAAAATATACACTACTATATATAAAATAGATAAACAACAAGGACCTACTGTATAGCACAGGGAACTATATTCAGTATCTTGTAATAACCTATAATGGAAAAGAATCTTTAAAAAGAATATATATATATATATCTGAATCACTTTGCTGTACACCAGAAACTAACACAATATTGTTAATCAACTATATTTCAATAAAAAATTTTTTTAATTTTTTTAAAGAGTAATATTGAAGTAACACAATTAGTCATGAAGTTTATTAAAGTGTCTGAAATTAGTAAGAGCTCAACACATCCTGGTTTCCTCCTATGCACTGAGATGGCAAACATTTCATTTTCTGGATGTTTCCATCTTCTCAGAATGTGTCCAGTGATTTAATGTCTCAACATCGCCTGTAGGGGGCAGGAGTAGAGAGAGGGGTCACGTCAAAGGAGGTCATCAAGCTTGAATGGAGCCATCACCACAGGCAGGGGAGGGGTAAGGGAAATGACCAAGCAAGCTGCTGTACAAGAAACCCCTGGATCCTGTGGCTTTGACAAGATAGAAGGGCATTTTTCTTCCATGTAACAGTCCAGGAAGGGTGGATAGGATCTGCGCCACGAGGTCCCTCAGGGACCCAGGCCCTTATCTTCAATCTTGGGCCTGAAGCTGCTGCATTTCCACATATACATTTAACCAAAGAACAGGGAAATTGAGGAAGTTTGGGGCAAACTGCTTGAGGTTGGAGGTACTTCCACTCACGTCCTATTGGCCTGAACTTAGTTGCATGAGCACATGTATGTTGAGTTGGGTACCACCAGGCTGTCCAAGCAACAGCTAGGAAAGTAAGACTCAAGTTCAAAAACTTGCAGGGGGTAGGGGTGGGGTCCTCTGGTTCTTACGGAGCCTGGAACCCCCCCACCCCCCGTCTTCTCACAAAATGCCCCGGAGGTTAATAAAGGAGGTGTTGTCAAATCATAATAACATGGCCCTGGGTTGCAGTTACTGCTTAGCTGCTTGCCAGCTGCCAAGACCTTGTACACATCGCTCACTTGACCACTCTGAGACTTTCCTCCTCTGTAAAAATAGGTTATGACGACAATGATGGCAATTTAAATAAAATACAAAAAGCGCCTGGCTGATGGTAAGTCTAATGAATGCTGCCTTCCCTTCCTTGTCAATAGAGGTGATTGAGTCTCTGAGTGAGACTAGGGTTCACTGAAAAAGTCTGGGGGATCACTAGAGTCTTTCCATCGGGGGACCTCACTGGAGCTGGGAGTTACAGTACATGGTCACAACCATAAGCAGACAGAAGTCACAGAAGCAAATAAAACACTCCATCTTTCAAGCAACATCACTGAGCACCCAGGGACCTGGGCTCAGCTTAGGACACAGTGAGGCCAGGAGGGAAAAGGACCGGCATCGGAGGTGGAAAGTTCGGGTTCAGTTCCAATTCTGCCACCCAATGGTTAAGTGACCTCAGGAGAGTCCCTGGAGCTCTCTAAACTTCAATTACTTTATTAATAGATGACAATAATGATACTTACTGTTATGGAGGATGGAGCCCTCAAAACAAGATTAGCGCCCTTATAAGAAGAGACCAGAGAACTCGCTCTCTCTCTCTCTCTCTCTCTCTCCCTCCCATGTGAGGACACAGAAAGAATGCAGCTCCCTGCATGCCAGGAAGAGGGCTCTCACAATGAAAGGAATCTGCCAGCACCCTGATCTTGGACTTGCAGGCTCCAGAACTGTGAGAAATAAATGTCTGTTATCTAAGCCTGCCAGCCTATGGTATTTTGTTTTAGCAGCCCAAGCAGACTAAGACACCTTACTTTGTTGGGATAGTGGATGAGCTGCTGAAAAGGTAAGTAAGGTGCCTAAATCAGAGCTGGCCCGTAGTAGGTGCTCAATATATAGGAATGATGGTATCATCATCACAATTATTTCCATCATCATTTTTATCAGGTAACCCCTGCCCTCAAGGAGCTCACTGTCTGGTAGGGGAAACAGATATGGAAAACAATGCCTGGGGCATAATAACAGAAGCATGTGCAGGCACTGCAGCAGCCCTGGGGGTTTCAGAATTAAGGGGATCTTCCCCCAGGAATAAAGTTGGACTCACACCAAAAGCCATGTAGGCTCTTCTGCTGCGCCAAGCACTCTGGTACAGCTGAGCCTGGAGCAGGGGCTCCCAGGCAGGTGAGTGGAGCTGCCAAATGCATCCTGCCCCTTGGCCTCGCAACTAGCTGGGTACCGCTCTCCGCAGACACAGCAGGCACGGAAAAGCCGGCCACCTCCCGAGTTGTGGTACACGATGGCACCCTTCTGGGTGCACAAGCTGTCCCCGTTCTGATGCCAGAAACATAGCTGTGGCAATGTCATATGGAGATGGGTTTCGTCCCCCGCCCTCCCTCTCCACTATGCCTGGCAAAAAGTTAACTGTGCTTTATTTCACTTCAGGTCCATATGGCGCCTCAATTTCTGATCAGAGGTATTACAAATTACAGTCTGTCTCTGCAGAACATTAAAGTAGGCTCATTTCTTTTTCTGTGTCAACACGTTTGTTTCAATTGTTTGAGAGAATAGGCTAGATGGCGTTCTCGTCTTTCGAAGATAATTTCTTTTCTCTGTTCCCCAGTGACAGAACCTCGGTTAAGATGTTCACCTCCTCTCCCTACTCCATGCCCCTCCCATGATTTAATCTGCCCGGGGCAGGCAGGTTGTTTTGCAATTAAAGTTTGCCATCCAACCATTGGAAGAGAGATTAATTAAGGAAGAAAGGATTTTCTCTCTTTCTTGTGTGTTCAAACGCTTCTTTAATAAGAGGAATCGATGGAAATCAAAATAAAGGATTGGAAACTGGTTCCCTTGAACCTCCCCCCCGCCCCGCCACTCCCAATGTCTCTGCAATCAAGCCCTAAGGCGCGTGGGTCTTTCGCAGTCTTTCCCCCGTAGCCCCGGTCAGATACCCTCAGAGAAATCAATTGGGCGCCCCCGTGGGGATGAGATGGACAGAAGGAAACTTAAACGGGATTTTTATAAATTTCAATACTAGCACAAAACAGAAGCAGGACAGCTTTATTGATTTAAACATTAAAATAACATGTGCTTTCTTTGCATTTTCCCAGCGGTGATAATGTTTCTTATTTTTAATCTAGATTGAAATCTCGGAGACTTTCCACAAGCCTCTTGTGGTGATTACCAAAGATTAGTAATAACATGTCTAATTAGTGTAGGAAGACATAAAAATCAATGGCAGTTTGAAATGTTATACTGACTGGCAGCGCTCAGAAGAGAGCTGATGTGTGTCTCCAGAGATGGGGCAGCACCTGGCAGCCCCCATCTCAGCTCCAAGCCCCAGGAGTGGGCTTACACCCATCCCGAAGGAAGCTGAGGGCTTTGCAGAGGCTTCCCACGTTCCCAGGTCCCCTTTCTGTGAGCTTCTGATGTCTTTGTTGGAGGAAACAATAAAAAGGGAGCATGATTCATTGGCAGGGGGGCCAGCCAATTCAGTGAGCGCCCCGATTCCCAGTTCTGCCTCTCAGTGCAATTCAACAATATTTACCAAGCACCCTACCCCCCACCATGCCCAGGGAGCAACGGAGGAAAGACCCAGCCCCTGTTCTCCACAAGGCCCTGATCCACTGAGCGAAGGAGGGTCCTATGGATGATGGAGTCCCGTGTGCCCCCTCTCAGGCTCAGAACTCAGGAAGAAATTCCCAGGTTTGTTCAGTTCCATCTGGGCAGGAGGTAAGGGTCCCCTTTCCATCCCACACAAGACAGCCATACCTCCACCCACTGTCCAGCTCATGCTCTAAGACCCTTTCCCTCTTCATCTCATGGCTTCCCATGCTCTCTTTCCCAAGGCCCAGGGTCACCCAGGCCAGACAACAGGAAACAGCCCTGCAAACTCTCCAGGGAGAATCTTCCTTCCACACCCAAGAAGGCATTTTCTCAGAGTCTCTGTTTCTGCTTCACCATGTGTCTCTGAGTGGGGGAGACAGCGGGAGGGAAAGACACCTAGGATGTCCAGATACAAATGCATGGATTATAGATTACAGATATAGCTCACCATTCAAGTCATGCTAATAACTTAACACACTGTCCTAAGATGTATAATGAAGGGCCTCAGAAACACGGACGAAAGAGGGGTTAAGAGCTTGGAGATGGCCCTCGAAGGATGCAGAGGTGGGAAATGGTGGTAAGGCTCATGAGAAGCCCACGTACAGGGGCAGAAGCATCAGAATGAGTGGGGAGGGAGAGTGAGGGATCCATGTGGTTGAGGAGTGATGGCCTCCCCTCCCCTCACGCCTCATCCCACCACCATCTCCCTCTGACCCCAAGACCAGGGCATCTCTCTACCACGACCACCAAGAGCCAACCAATGGGCAGATATTCCCAGGGGTCTCTCCCAGCCTGGGAGATTATGCAGGACAGAGTGACAATGACGACACCATGTGGCCCTAAGAAGCAACAGCAGTCTCTGACGATCCTGAATGTGGATGTGGGGTTAAACCAACTCCATTTTGGATTGTGATGCTCAAAAAAGTCAAGATTGGGACAAGCTTCAGAGAGAGATACTAACTTCCTGGAAATAAGGCATGTTGGCTCTTAAGCAATTGCATGGGAAAATAAGACCTAAGTCTTCACTTGCACTTGGAGTTTGGGAAACTATTCATGCTGGTTCATGAAGGGTAGGGGTGTGGAGCCTGGGCAAGTTGCAAAGGGCAGTGAACGTCACTATGGAAAGTTCACTGTTTAAATTTTAATTTATTTTTTAACTTTGAATTTTGAAATAAATTCAGACTTTTTTTAAAAAGCTTCAGCAACAGTACAAATAATCCCCATATACCTTCATCTGCCCTCCCCTAATATTAATACCTTATGCAACCACAGTACAATGATCTAAATCAGGGAATCCAAATTGACACATGCTATGAATTAATCTACAGACCTTATTCAAACTTCTCCAAGTGTTTTACTCATGTTCTTTTTCTGATCCAGGACCCTGTGCAGGATCCCACATTGTATTTAGTTGTTATGTCTCCTCCAGTTCCAGACTGTTCTCAGGCTTTGTCTTTTATGACCTTGATATTTTTGAAGAGTATTAGCTAGTTATTTTGTAGAATGTTCCCAAATTTGGATTTTTCTGAGGCCCCCTCGTGTCTAAATTCAGTATATTTCAGCAAAAGGACCATAGACGTGAATGAGGATGCCCTGGTTGGTACATCGGATCAGAACACACCTGATGTCGTTATGTATCTCACCCCAGTAAGCTTAACTTTGGTCGCTTTATAAATTGGAACCTTGCTGGCTTCACTGTAAAGTTACTGCTCCTCCCTTTGTAATTACTAAGTATCTTGGAAGGAGATACATTGAGATTATGTGAATACCCTGTTTCTCGTCATACATTTTGCCCGTTCATTTTACCATCCTTTGGTTATTTTTGCCTGAAGCAATTATTACTGTGGAGTGTGCCTGAGTTCCTTCCTTCTACCTTTGATAATTAGAATTCTACTGTAAGAATTCACTTTCCCTCCTCTTCAGTTTGTGTATTTAATGATCTACTAATGGATGCCAGTGTGGACTCCTGGATATTGGTGTTATTCCATGTATTATAATCCATTTCTATCACTTCTTTCATTGCTCAGCTTGTTTCAGATTTGGTCCCTGGGAGCTCCTTCAAGCTGGTTCCTGTGTCCTTTTGACATGACCCTGTTGTTTTATTTAAAGCAATTTCTTACTTGTTGGCACCAAGATATTCTGGGCTCATCTTGTGCTTTTCCTACCCCAGCCCTGAACCAGCCACTCGCTGATGCTTTTACATCCGATAACAAGTCATCACTAGTAGTGTGGAAGCACTCTGAAAACACACCCTGTGGTATATGTTATAATATCTCCCTCTGCACCAGCATAGAGCCCAGGCTTTGATCATTTATTTGCTCCATAAATTACTGGTTATTGAGTGAAATAGAATTTGTCGCACCTATTCCTTGGTCCCGCAAGAATGCACCAGCCCTTACCAGGCGCTAGGCCCTGTGATGGCTGTTAAGATAGAGGTTAACCAAGCCCAAATCCCCCTTCTAAGAGCTCAGAAGCAAGTGGGGAAACAGGAAGCCAGTATAGCCAGAGGACAGCGTGTGCTCAAACAAGGCAGCAAAGACCACAGATATCACGTCCCAAAGGAGATCCAAGGCACATGCAGAATTTACCAAAGAGCGATCTAAATTTTAGGAGTTTAACAACTCCTAAACCTCTCACTCATAACAAGGGTTAAGAGTTGGAGATTAGAGAGGACTTCTGAAGACAGCTTCTTGGGAGAAAGCTATGCTAAGTCCCAACCCCAGCCCTACCTCCAAGGGGAAGGGACACTATCTCCTAACCCAAGCCTGATGTCAGAGACTTCAAGGAAAGGAGATTAAGAAAGGATTTTTAGAACCAGCTGCTGTGTTGTTAATCCCAGCCCCTACCAAGGGCGAGGGTTGGGGCGGGGGGGTGTCTATACTTCACCTTGAGCTTCAAGAAGGGGGCTATGGGGTTTCAACAGAAGCCACCAAAGCACTTAATACATAGCCCCTAAATTGGAAGACATAAAGGGCTGGTGTCTGTTTCCTACCTGAGAAATACAAAGGGTGAGAGATGAGTGAGCCAGTCCCTGATAGACAAACCCTAGGAAACGTGGTGACAGTCGGGTTCTTTCTCTGCCGAAAAAGCATACAGGACAAAACATACAGGCATCTCCCATGGACCAGGTAGGGTTTTAGATCCTATCCTACAGAGCCACTTAGAGATGCAATGGACCTCCACAGAAAGACCTAGAGGCACCCCTGGAAGTATAGAGGTCTCATAAAGAGTAAGCAACAGGACCCAGGAAGATGCATCACTCACATCAAAGGAACTAGAGCTGAGAGGTCCTCAGAAATCAGATCAGGGTCTCTGAAGATGCAAAAACCCCACAAAAGTGCCCCCAAGAGAAAGACCCCCTTAAACCTCCTCAAGGACAGAAAATGTGACATCACAGCCCTTGAGTTCCAGGCACACAGGCTGTGCGGCTCCCCCCTTACCTCCTCTTCCTCCTCAGACGCCAACCATGCAGGGGTCAGTAGATGGTAGTAGAAAGGTCAGGAGGGCTAGGAGGAGACGCAAGAAGAAGGGAAAGAGAGGCGATGACACCCACCCCATCCCCGAATGTCCTGTCTGCACCAGGCTCAACATAGAAGCGTGGGTTTGATCGACTTTAATTCAGGTTGTGACCTTTGATTACCCTGTGGGACTGGGATTCTGTCTTATAACTTAGAGTGACCATGAGAGTGTTTCTCCCCTACCTGGCCCAGAGGTCATCGACTGGCAGGGAAAGAGCTAGCCCCACAGAACAGGGAGGCAAACATAAAGTTGCGTTAGGATCACAGCCCACGATTTGTGTGATTTAAACAAATTCTTCAAAGGATGCAGGAACAAAGCGCTGTTAACAGCCCAAAAGGAGAACTTTAAAACAAACCATTAATTTCTGGGTGCCTCAGTGTCTTCGTCCAAAAGCAAAAAGAAAGGAAGAAATTAGGATCCTAAGAGCCTTCGGAAGATAACAAGGAGGAAGGGGTATCCAGGACTACCGTATCCATGCTCTGGGTGAGGCCTCTTACCTACATCACCTTATTTAATCTGTGCCTAAACACAGAGAAAGGTGGTTGGATGCCAAACAAAGCCAGATAAAAGAAAACCATCTGACTCAGAGGATGCCTCCACACCAGAAATCTTCATATGTGGCTCGGCTGATGGAAAAAGAGAAACAGCTTTCCAACGGTGACGACCTCCCCATGAGAACATGCCTCTAGCAAAGGATCTCCTTCATCCCTCTCCAGAAGAGAAGAGGAAACACAAGAAGAAGCGCCTGGTGCAGAGCCCCAATTCCTATTTCATGGATGTGAAATGCCCAGGATGCTATAAAATCACCACCGTCTTTAGCCATGCGCAGACAGTAGTTTTGCATGTTGGCTGCTCTACCGTCCTCTGCCAGCCCACAGGAGGCAAAGCAAGGCTTACAGAAGGCTGCTCCTTCAGACGGAAGCAGCACTAAAAGCCCCTGGAATCAAGATGAATGGGAAACCATCCCAATAAACACATTTGGGATAAAAAAGAAAAAGAGAAACAAAAACTCAAAACTCCTGTATTCAATCAGCTTTCTCTCCCCCTCCCCCTCCCCCTCCCTCTCCCTCTCTCCCTCTCTCTCTCTCCTTTCAGGAGCACTTTTCACCATCGGGCAATATTTCCCTTTTAAGTCCAGATACGTGCTTTTAAAGCTTTACAAAACGTGTGGCGGGAGCTTCCTTTTCCTAGCAGGTGGACTATTCCCAGGGCCCACAGTCCCCTGCAGCGAGCGGTTCCCTCTGGCCAACGTCACCGGGGCGGGGAAACAGTGATTTCGCCCACCCCCAGACGCATTCCCTGCAAACCGAGCCAGCAAAAGGCTCCCCAGGAGCAGATGTTTCTGTTTAAGGCTGATAGGAACTGCAGGGACCATTTTTCTCCCCATCAGTTTTCAAGCGCAAGAGGCAGCTGTTTGCCAGGAACACAGACCTGGATTCTAATGAGGTTCGTGGCTGAGCCAGGCCTGCACGAGGTGGGCCTGACCGATACCAGAATGAGGTTATTAACGAACCCACAGAAAGCTGGCAAAGGGCCATTTCAAAACAGTCTGGAGGAGAAATGTCTTGTTTCCTAAAATGGAGTTTGATATTTTTAAAAGCATAATCAATGGGAATTGTCGATTTGGTCTAATTTCTGCCAGGGATTATCGCTCAATTTAAAAAAAGAGCTGTCGATTTTTCAGGGTATTGGTTTTCCCCCAAGGTGCATGACGCAACAGTCACACACTACATCCCCAGAAACCTAACCTACAGGCTCCTTGTGAAGTTGGGCGGGTGGATTCGTGTCAGTCCAGCTAATGACCACCCCTTGGGTGGGTACCTGCTCCATTCTCCTATAACTTTGGGGAAACCAGGAGCTTTCACATCTCCACCTAGGAGAGAACGCTCCTTCCGATGAAGTGTTTCCCATACTGGTTTCATCCACAGAGTCACCATCTGCTTTGCAGAGACCCTACTCTGTTCAAATGACCAAATGTGACTTTGCTAATACAGATTCTCATTCATGGGAGTTTCTGCTATGATCATTTTGGGAGCAGGAGACAAATGTTTAAGGACAAGTTTCTGATGTGGTTTTGGAGTGGAAAAATGAAAATTGAAAAAATTCCTAGGCACTGACTTCAATTTTTCTGCAAATTGGAAAACGGCTGCAATTATTCTTTAAATAGAAAGTTATAGAAACAAACCTTTTCATTTTACAATGAAAACCCCACAGACTTAGAATAAAATCCATCTGGAGAAAAAAAGATATTAATTTAAAGTCACTGTAAAATAGAACAGCTTAATATTAGAACCTCTTCTGTGCACACATTTAGATAAGGGAGAGAGAATATCCCTGAGAAAATAATGGGCGTCGCATTTATTGAGTGATTAATATGGATCAGGAGCTTTCATATATATTATCCCACTTTTTCTGCACCACAATTTTAAGAGATTGATACTATTATGCAAATTTTGCCGACGCGAAACTGAGGCTCAGAGAGGTTAAGTAATTTGCCTAAGGTAACACAGTTAATAAATAGTTAAGTTCAGGGGTTTTTTTAAATTAAATATTTGTTTCTAAATCTGCTTACATGAGTGAAAGCTGTATATGAAAAACACTGAAACTTACTGAGAAGTCACCCACAATACCCGAAGATAACTACCTTTCTTTCTACGTATACTTGTGTGCACACACACACACTCATATACACACTTAAATGGAATCATACACACTATTATACATCTGCTTTTTCACTTTCGAATGTGTTCTAATATATTCTAATCATGATTCCCTGTGTTACACACTATTTTTCATTGTCCCATAATTCTCCATTGCATTGCTGTACCAAATTCTATTTAACCATTCCTCTATTGGGTAATTAGGTTGTTTCTAATTTCTTTCTATTATGAACAATGATGTAATGAATATCCTTGCAAATAAATCTTTGCCTGCATCCAGAATTGTTCTTTAGGGTAAATTCCTACAGATGGAATTTCTGACTCAAAAAATAAGAACATTTTCAGGCATATATATATACAAATATATACACACACACACATATATATATACACATATACACACACACACACACACACATATATACATATATATACACACACACGTATATATAGTAAAATATTGTAAAATCACACTCCAAAAAGGTTGTACTAGGTTAAATCGGTGTATGCAAATGCCCCTTTCCTCAAACTCTAACACTGGCATTGTCTTTTTCAAAAATGCCAATTTTTGAAAATTGTAAAAATGTATAAAATGACCTCCTGTCTAAACTTTTATTTCCTTAATCAGTAGTGATAATGACCTGTTTTCCTGTTTCCCTACCATTTGCATTTCTTCTTTTGCAAATTGTTAAGTTTTTTTGCCCATTTTATAACCAGGGCAATCATTATTTTAGTGATTTGTTAACACTCAATATATTAAGTTGATCGCACCTTTTTCTGTAATATATGTTGCAAATAGATGCCTCAGCTCATATTAAGCTCTTTTTCTAGCTTATGGTGGTAATTTGCCAAACTAAAACTTTAAACTTTTAGGTTGTCAAATGCACCAATCAATCTTTAAAATTCCGCCTTTGACCGGAACTTAAAAATCAACATATATATTATTCTAACATTCTTATGAGTTTTTTAAATAATGCATCCTGAAGTCTAATTTCCAAACTGTTAATAATTCATTGACTAAAATCATTCCCTTCACTTTACGGTACACTCAGTTGTTACATATATTGAGCCTGTTGTGCACTTCATACTCTGTTCCTTTGATTGACTTGGCTTCGAGCCGGGGCCACCTGCTTGAATCATCATAGGTTTACAATGGGCTTTCAAATCCAGTCACTGGAAGCTACTGCTTTCTGACCACAGAGCCTGTGTTTTTCCACAGTAACCCATCTGGGGGCTCAAGGAGGGAATTGTCACCATGCTGAGGTTGGGAAGAAAAGCTCTTACAGAAACATAGCTCTGCTTTCCACCTGTCACCAGAGCTGGTCTTGCCGAGGAAAGTGAAATGAACAGAAGACTGGACTGTGGATGCCGGGTTGAGGCTATGTTTATGGAGTCAAAAGATTCATCCCATCTTAAAAACATGAATGGATGTTAACGGAGGGCTACTATGTGCTGAGAGTCGTGCTATGCTCTGGGGAAATGAAGATGAATAAGATGCGATACTTGGCTTCAAGAAGGTCACAGAGTAGGTGCGTATAGGAAATCAGACACACTGACCGCATCTCGTGGCTGAGTCTCCTCAGCATCTCTTCGCTGGGGCCACCAAGCCCCGAGCTCAGGATTCCTTCTGCCCTGGCTTCTGAGGAGGCAGGAATTACCCAAGCAGTCCATCTTCCCTTCTTCCAGTGAGTATGCTGCTAAATCAGTTCCCTACTTTCCACTAAGTGCTAAAGGATTTTAGTTTGTGTTCTAATTGTTAACACGGATCAAACACAACAATTTAAAACACAATTGCAAACCCAAATTTAACATTTTTTTTAAATCAATAAATCAAGTTCCCTCTGAGACTTCTCCAGGGAAAAACAGTGCCCCTTCCCTGAAGGCTGAAGCTCTGAATAATGCTGACCTTTCCTGAAGTCAAAGTTCACCACTGCCAACCCTGCCATGGCAAGATCCAGGTTCCTGCAGATGAGGACCTCCAGGTCACTCCCACTCCGTGTGGTTCAAGCTCTAGGTTTCTTCTTCCATCTTTGTATAGATGTCATTAGTTCACTGAACCAACCCCCTATGCTTCTGGCTTTTTCCCAAGTCACCTTCTTTGATGGACCTATGGGCAACCACCTGACCCAATTCTGTTGTTGATGAAGAAGCCTCCAAGAAAGCTTATTTTAAAAGTCTGACTCTTTGACTCAGACTGGAATTCCCCTTTGACTCTTTGCAACTTCTTCTTCCTGCCCTTCCATGGAGGTAATGGCTGGGATGGCAGCAGCCATTTTGTGATCATGAGGCAAAAAGCATGAATACAAAAAAAAAAAAGAAAAAGAAAAAACAACCCTGCATATTAAGAATAGTGGAGCAGAAGAATGAGAGCTTGAGTTCACAATGTCACTGTTGAGCCACCATATCATTACTGGGCCACCTACCCCAGACTTCTGAGTGAGGAATATAAACACTCATTTATTTAAGCTATTGTTAATACGATTTTTGTTATCTGCATAGCCAAACCCATTCCTAGTGTGATCCTTATTCTGGGTTCTCATTCCAGTAACATAACTAGTCTCTCAGTGCATCCTTTTTTTTTTTTTTTTTTTTTTTGAGGTAAAATGACCATGGCATAAAATTAACCATTAACTATTTTAAATGGCATAATTCAGTGTTGTTTAGTACATTCACAACATTGTACTACCATCATTTCTATATAGTTCGAAGACAAAAAACAAACAAACAAACCAAACTCCATACCCATCAGCAGTCACTTCTTACTCCTCCCTCCCTCCAGCCCCTGGAAACCACTAATCTACTTTCTGCCTCTATAGATTTACCTCTTCTGGACATTTTATACAAATAGAATCGTATAATATGTGTCCTTTTGCATCTGGCTTCTTTCACTAGCATAATGTTTTCAAGGTTCTTCTGTGTTGTAGCATGTGTCAGGGCTTCATTTCTTTTCATGGCTAAATAATACTCCATTGCATGAATATACCACATTGCATTATCCATTCACCCACTGATAGACACTTGGGTTGTTTTCACCTTTTGGTTATTTGCTGTCATTCATGTACAAGTTTTTGTTTGAACATCTGTTTTCAGTTATTTTGAGTATTTACTAGGAGTGGAATTCCTGAGTCATGTGATCATTCCATGTCTAACCTCTTTTCTTTAATCTAAATTCTTTTATATATTTTATTGATGTGGACCATTTTTAGAGTCTTTATTGAATTTGTTAACAATATTGCTTCTGTTTTATGTTTTGGTTTTTTGGCCATGACGCAATGTGGGATCTTAGCTCCACAACCAGGGATCGAACTCGCACCCCCTGCGTTGGAAGGCAAAGTCTTAACCACTGGACCACCAGGGAAGTCCCACATGTCTAACTTTTTGAGGAGAGATAACCTAACACTTGGCTGCTCTTTTCCTTATAATCCTGGAGGATGCCCCCTGAAGGTCAAACCAAGACCAGAGTGCTGCTCCCCAGGGACCAGTCTGCCCGAGGCTATGCATGCTGTCCAATTGGAGATATTCCCCCATCACCATGTTTCCTCTACAAATGGTCCACCCAGTACTTCAGCTTCAGCCCTGGGCTAATCACAGGCCACTCTCTTGACCAGTGGCCCCTATTACTCTGGAACCCAGTGTCCTCTGGACTAGACTGCCTACCCAACCCCAGGTATTGGAAAAAGAGCACTTCAGGCATGAGAGAAAAATGAGTTGGATGAGTGCTCCCAGCTCGCCTGGGTAAGTGGACTCTGGTGGAAGTTTCAGAAGTTAGAGTGAGGGCTGGAGAGGGCAGGACTGGACAAAGGGGAGCCAAGGGAGGTGAAAGACCGGGTCCAGGGAAAAGCTGAGACACAGAGGAGAGAATTATGTGTCAGATACCGGACAGATTCCCCAAATGCTGAGATATCTTAGGGTGTCTGAAGGTCCCAGAGTGGGGTCTATAGCACTCAAATAGCAAGCCTTTGTCATGCCCCAAAATGTAAGTCTGGACCTGAGACAATTCTGCAATCCTCCACTGGCACCCACTCCTTACTAAATCGTGTTATAGTCTCTAAAAGAGTCCAAATCCTACTCAATCTTTTCAATGAAAGGTCCGCATAAAAGCAGTGATATGTTTCTGCTGTGAGTGGATATACCCCTGCATTTTTCATATTACAGAGACAAGAGTTTCGGGCCTAGATCTTTGCTTTATGTAATCCGTAAGTGCTAGGAAAGAGTGTCAAATTTTAGAAAAGGTTACACACATTTGTGTATTAACTCAAAATGGTGAAAAATGAAGAACTCAAAATTTCATCTTCTCTGTTTCCAAGGATACTAGCAGTTTCGTATCACCGTATTCTACTACTCTTTAAGTAAGAGAAATACACACACTTCCCCCTCCCCCATAAAGAAATAAAGCTCATCACTCATAGGGAACGGGGTTTGGAGCCGTGTTCTCTATTTCACGGAGTAACAGAATCACAGACAAGAAGGGTCCTGGGAGGCCACCTGGTCCTATCAACCTATTTTGCAAATGGGGAAGCTGGCCCCTGTAAGGTTAGGTAACATCAAGGGCATACGTAGGTCGGCAGCTGAGCAAGGGCAACACAACAGCTTGGGTCTTTCCCATCATACTGCCTCCCTTCTTGCAGTTCAAGACGAGATTCCAAACAAAGCTAGGAATTCATCATTGCACGGCAGCAAACCAGCGGCCCCTGCTTTTGCCGTCGTTCACGGTACAACTGCCAAAACAGTTTGACAGCTCCAGACACAGAGTTCGTGTTCCAAATCATGTCTTCCCATTAGAGCTCTGATTTTCTTCCTCCTGGTGTAATTACCCATCTTATTCAGAGATGTCAAACCGTGGGTGCTTGTGAGGGTAAAAGACAGGCCACTCCCAGGAGTCTGAAGCTCTAGGTTGATGGGTTGAGACTGTCATAATGTACAAATGAGAGCTACTATTTTGAGAGCACTGACCTCGTATCTGGCACAGACACAAACTGACTCCTGTAAATCACTGCAAAACACTAGAAGTGGCTGTGATCATTATCCGCACTCTTCATCTGACAAAACGAGGCACAGAGGCAAACGCTTGTCGGAGGCTATATAATTAATAAGCAAAGAGCTGGGATCCCTATGCAGGGCCCCTGACCTCAGGCATTTGCCCCCTGGCTGAAACACAAGGGAGTGGGGTGGGGCCACTTGCTGATTTGTCCACTTCCCGCTGCATAGTTTCCATGACAACAGAGCTGTTTCACCAAGGTCAGACACACACTTCACAACCCTGAGGGGTCCCTTGACTTAGGACTTTTTAAAGAAGAAAGAAAGTTTGGCTGAGAAGGGTTGAACCCATGTGTGGAATGGAAACTACATTTAATGCTAAGTTAAAGGCAGAATCACACTGAAACCAAGCTAAAGATGTGAGCACAAGTCTCCAGATTAATCTTCCCCTCCCTCCTCTCCCCTTTCCAGTTCCCAAGTGCCTGGCTTAGTGGAAGGAGGAGTCAGAAAAACCTAGACTTAAATCCAGCCCCAGCTACAAAGATACGGAGCATGGTAGGCTGACAATCATTTCCAATCCATCTCTCCAGTGAGAAGACATGGCGACCCCCAGCTAATTGGGGATGAGAGCGTCACCTTTTTCCTCCCTTGCCTCTTTCATTGTGTCGTCCGCATCCATGGCTCCTTTATAAGATGTCCCATGCTTTCCTTGTTCCTAGCCAGTGCAGGCTATGAGCCCCTCTCTTCGTCTAGGGGTTTGTGACGCTTTGCAGAATCACCTTACCTCTATGCTTATTTGCAGGCTCAAAATGCACCTTGAGTACTGACTCTTTACCCAAAGCGTAGCTAAGGAAACTGCTTCTGCCCAAGGCAGCCTGTGACATGGCCTCCACTGATGACTGTTTCTACAAGAGTGGCTTTGCTCTGGGTGTGAAGCACTGCACTGCTGCCTTCCTTCTGCAGCTCCGTGCTCTGTCCCTGCGTGCCGGAGGGTGTTTCCACTGCATATCCCGACATGGTCATGTTTAACGTCTCTACCACCACTCAGTCCTCATCCTATGAGCCCTGGAGGTGTGAATATTGAATGACTTCGTGCCCCTACTCTGGCTGTTGTGTAGCATGGGCATACACACTTGCATGCATGTAGCTTCTGTGGTTGACAACTCATGGGAGCCGACACAGCCTTTCTCTGGATGTGTCTGCAGAGACAAATACAGTTTTCACATGCCATACACGTGTTACAGTGAAGAAACGGTGACTGGGCAGAGGAACTCAAATGAATGGTTTGGGACGTGGTCCCTCTGTGTGCTGACAATAATGGGTCAGATATCCTGCCTGAGGCTCTGTAAGTACAGTGGAAGTATTGTAAGTGCGATTCCTGGTTATTATTGTCTCCATTTACAGAACATTTAAGTATTAAGGAAATGCACACCTGCAATTCCATTTCCCCCTGGAAGGACAGATGGTCACCATCCTTGCCCTTTGTATCACCCCTCCCTCCCCCACGTCACCACTCTCTCCCTCTCTGCAATATCTTTCTCTTTCAGAATATTAACATGCTCCCATCTCTCTATTTCTTAAAAAATAAATAATCCCTCCCTAATCTTCAATAACTGTTAAATTTAACTAACATGGAACCATCCAGACTCAGTAAAATGGGGGCAGAAACCAGCTTCATACATTCTCCCATGGTTGGGCTCCTCAAGCCCACTCCCTAGAGTAGCACTTTCCAATAAGATTTTCTGTGGTGGTGGAAATGTTCTACGTCTACACTGTTCACTAGTGTAGACACCAGCCACGGGTGGCCATTGAGCACTTGAAATGTGGCTAATGTGACCAAGGAACTGAGTTTTTTCTTTTATTTAATTTTCACTAATTTAAATGGAAATAGCCCCACGTGGCTGGTGGCTCCCGTGTTGGTTGGTCCCTGCCACCCCTGGATCTCACTGCAGTACTCTGCCATCGCCTTCCAAGTCACTTGCAATGAGAGGAAGTCTCATCTCAGTATTGACACCGTCTTGCCTGGTGTAATAATCACATTATTACAGTCAAGTCTAGGCTAATAACAATACTCCATACTCCATGCTTTGATCCACTTAGAACCCCTCCTCTCTGCCCACCAGGCCAGCTTTCTGGAGTGTATGTTGTGTGTTTGGCGCGGTGGGGAGGAGCAGTCTCTTACTTCTTCATTCCACCCCCTCCTCTACTCCCCAGCTTCACTTCCCTCCAGGGTCAGAGCAGGGGATAGAGGAGAGGGGACATGTAGACAGGATCCCATGGGTCCCTGCAGAGGTGGTCCAGTCCCAGGGCCCTCTGGATGGGGGGACCCACAGTTGTGACCCTCCCTCTTCTAGGACATATTTGTGGAAGTTTTGCACATCCCCAGTGGGGTTCTCTTACTGTAGTTTCTTGACCTGGGCAATGCCTCACCTCCTCGGTGGGCCACTTAGTTCAGTGCCCACCCCTCATGCAGGCCTCTTAAGACCCCTTTTTAGACAACCCCAGGTGGGCTGCATTCCTCTGAGTCTATAGCTGAACCCCAGAAGCACAGCCCTCAGTGGAGAAGCAGCTTGCTTTCAAGGTCTCCCAGCTTCTACCCTTGTCCTTGGCAATCTATTCGCAACTCAGCGAACCTAAGGATCCCATTAAATGTAAGTCACATAAGGCCACCCCTCTGCTCCATACTCCCTGCTGGTTGAAAGCAGAACCCTCATAGCGGCCCAAATTCTGGTTCTCAGTCTTGGCTGCACAGAACTGGGATCTCCTGGGAGGCCTTTAAAATACGGATTCCTGGATCCCACCCCCAGGGATTCAGATTTAATGGGATTCTGGTATGAGGTGGGGCCTGGGTATCAGGATTTTTAAAACTCCCCAGGTGGTTTTAATGCACATCCAAGGTTAAGAACCACTGGTCTGCCTACACAACCTGGACCCTGTCTCCTCTCTGTCTTCATCCCCCACTGCTCTTCCCTGCATCCTCTCTGCTCCATCCACAAGGGCCTCCTTGCTGTTCTCAATCACCCTGGGCTTACTGCGGCCCCAGGGCCTTTGCACCTGCTATCCACTCTGCCTGGAATGCTCCTCCCTTACCTCCTTCAGGTCCTTGCTGAAATGTCCCCTTTTCAGTGACATGTTATTAAAAAATGGAGCCCCCCCCCATGCATCTACTAACACCTGCCTCTTCTCTGCTTTCTTTTCTCCATCGTAACTAACACAATTTAGTATACAATATATTTTGCTTGTTTATTATTGCCCTCCATTAGAGCTCAAGCTCTGCCAGGTGAAGGATTTTTGTCTATTTTGCTCACAGCTGTAGTCCCTGGACCTAGAACAGTGATGACACATGATAGGTGCTGCATAAAGTTTTCTCAGATGAATGACAGAGACTCTGTCATATTCATGATGGAATCGTCGAAGTGAATGAATGAATGAATGAATACAGACTGGGCCTGGCCTGAGCTTGGCAGAGACTGTCTGGGACATGAGGAGAAGCTAGAGGGAAAGAGCAGCCCCACTGTGAGTCTCTGGAGAGTCCAGGTGAGTTCTGTCCCCAGTCCGTCTTCCATCCCAACAGACGAGTACTTCAGGCAACATCCCAGGCAGCAGCTGGTCCGCCTTCAGCCAATGAGTCTTGTTAGGTCCTGGCTGTGGTCCACACCACGTGTCCTCTCATGTCCCTGAGAGACATCCTTCAACTGGCCCAAGACCATGGGAAGGAAGTGGGAGAATCCGGATTTGAAGCGGGCTCCTGCCTCTGTCCTTTCCAAACACTGTGCCATTTCCTTGTGCTCTGGCAGCTCAAGGACCTGCCTTATTATGACTGTCACATGTGCCGCTCCTGGTTTATTTCACATCTCCCACCACAAGAAAATGAGAGCAGCCTTAGTACTCACAATGGCTATGACTCTTGGGAACATGTTTGTACTGAAACA
The DNA here is from genome assembly GCF_965194805.1 of Balaenoptera borealis. Lineage (NCBI taxonomy): Eukaryota > Metazoa > Chordata > Mammalia > Artiodactyla > Balaenopteridae > Balaenoptera > Balaenoptera borealis. The sequence continues at coordinate 78,077,914 of NC_138872.1, forward strand.
GTATAGATCCTCTTGCAACACTGGGATTTAGTGCCGGTCACAGCATCACTCACGACACTGCATCCGTCCTCCACGGTGCTGCCCATGAACACTGCTTCGCATGACTCTTTCAAATGTTGTTCTGTACTTTGCTGAAGGATCACAAATATGAGTCTTGCCCAGAGGATGCAGGGAGATGTGAGCAATGATTCTTTTCTGGTCCTGTTAAGTGCACTGTTCCGAATTTTTTTTCAGCTTTTTTGAGGTAGAATTGACAATAGGGATCATATATGTTTAAGGTGTACATCACGATATTTTGTATACATCATGAAAGGGTCACACAATCAAGCTCATTAACATGTCTGTCACCTCACATAGTTACCATTTGCTTTTTTTGTTCTTTTTTTTATGATGAGAACACTTAAAATCTACCATCTTAGCAAATTTCAAATACATAATATAGTGTCGTTAACTATAGTCCCCATACTGTACGTTAGATTTCCAAAGTTTCTTTATCTTCCGTAACTAAACTTTGTACCCTTTGACCAACATCTTCCCATTTCCCCCTCCCCACCCTAGCAACCACCATTCTACTCTCTGCTTCTATGAGTTGACTATTTTTAATTTCACACATTAATGAGGTCATGCAATATTTATCTCTCTGGCTTATTTCACTTAGCACATGTCCTCCAGGTTCATCCATATTGTCACAAATGGCAAGATTTCCTTCATTTATAAGGCTGAATAATACTCTATCATTTCATTATGTAATATTCATATATATGTATATATGTGTGTGTGTAGTATATATATATGTGTATATATATATATATATATATATATATATATATATATATACACACACACATTTGACCCTTGAACAACACAGGTTTGAAACGTGCAGGTCCACTTATACACAGACTTTTTTCCAATAGTAAATACTATAGTGCTACATGATCCACAGTTGGTTGAATCCACAGATATGGAACCACAGATACAGAGGACCAACTATGAATTATACGTGAATTTCCAACTACATGGAGGGTCAGCGCCCCTAACTCCCAAGCTGTTCAAGGGTCAACTGTGTGTGTGTGTGTGTGTATGTCACATTTTCTTTATCCATTTATCAGAAATTTAAGTTGTTTCCATATCTTGGCTGTTGTGAATAATGCTGCAATGAACATGGGTGTGCATGTATCTCTTCAAGATCTAGATTTCATTTCCTTTGGCTATATACCCAGAAATAGGATTGCTGGATAATACAAAAATCAACTCAAAATGGATTAAAGACTTAAATGTAAGACCTGAAACTGTACAACTACAAGAAAACATAGGGAAAAAGCTTCTTGACATTGATCTTGACAATGATTGTTTGGATATGACAACAGAAGCACAGGCAACAAAAGTAAAAATAGATAAACGGATTGCATCAAACTAAAAAGCTTCCACACGGTAAAGAAAACAATCAACAGAGTGAAAGGCAGCCTACAAAATTGGAGAAAATATTTGAAAACCATATCTGATAATGAGTTAATATTCAAAATATATAAGGAACTCATACAATTTCACCCTTCACTGATGGGGGCCATGCACTTTCCTGCCAGCCCCTCAGCCTGTACCCTAGCAGGACTCTCAACTCTTGTAGCTCTTTCCCCTGGGGTCTCTTTGCCCAGGCAGGTGGTCCTCTTAGCTGAGGTCCTTTCAAGATGACACCAGCCCAGCTATGCTCCCCAAGTCTACTCGGCTCGTGGGGAACACGGACCCTTGCCCAGCAGCTGGTGGACAGGCAGCTTGCCCCAACTTGAGCCTTTGCTCCCGGCTACACTTTCCACTTCCTCTTAGTAAGTTTCCCCACACCTTACACTTCGTAAATTTCCCCACACCCTGCTGCTCTGTTCTTGAAGCAGCAGCATAAGCACTCAGCCAGATCATCAGGTGGCCGTCTCCTCATCTGGCAAGTACCCCACTCCCCACATGGGGTTATCCCAGGTTATCCCTCAGATGACTTAAGTTTAAGCACACCCCATAACAACAGAGCACTGTTCTCCAAGGCTGGTGATATGGCCTCAGAGTCCCAGAACCACTCTCGGGCCACCTGTTCACTGGTCCCGCAGGAGTGGCTCTAGCACCTCTATTTGGAGATGTTGTTTGAGGTCCGAGCGGACTCCCCCAGACTTTTAATAATTGCTGACCTTTATAAGCGCCTACTAAGTGAATGTACCGTGCAGTCCCATCAATTGGGTGTCATTGCTGTCAACTCCTTCACAGATGGAGACATGGAGTCTTCGAGAGGCCACAGAATGTTCCCAGGGGTTACACAGCTGATAAGAATTGAAACTGCAGTCCATACTGGGCAGTTGGACCCCAGCATCTGTGCTCTCAAACCACTGCCCTTAGCCTCCTGACTAGGTACCCTGTGTCCCACAGAAGTCAAATAATTAATTGTATTAGTAAATGGTTTAATGTCTATCTTTCCTTCCTTCCCCTTAAGGCCAAGGGCCTCTTGTTCACTGCTGAATTTTTAATGTCTAATAGTCATCTGTTTATACAGTGAATGCTCAGTAAGTAGTTATTCAATGAATGACTGTACTCGAAGACAAATGGGAGAGAAGTTGGCTATGCCTAAGACCCCCAGAGATAAAGGGGCTGATTACCCCAGCCATAAGGATTTATAGCCTGAGTCAAGTGGACACAATACCAAAAATAGAGGAAGTTCAGGAGAATGGAACACAAAGGCCCCTGTCTTTCAGATGGCATCAGCTCGGCTCATTAGCTCTGGGAGCTAAGGATTGCAGCCTCAGTCCCCAGTTCTGTTTTCTTGTTGGGAACCTGTGAGCTCCTGGTGTAGTCAGGCAGGTCCCTGGCCAGGCAAGTGGAGTCATGGTGTCAGGGTATTGAGAGGAACAAAGCCAAGGGCCTTTGGAAGTGTAGGAAGAGGCATGGCTCGTGAGGAATGGGGCTTTGTTCCCTTTGTTCTCCCTGCTTCTTTCCCAGAAAGGTAGTGCTTTTCCAGAATCTCAGAATATGTCTTTCATAGGAAGAAAATCTGTCTGATAATGTGCTACTTTTATTGGAAAATATCACCACTAAAGGCAACAGTATCAACCCAATATGGTTTTCATGAATATAGTTGAAAACTAGAAAGTCAATGCCAAATCAATCCCATCTATGAACCTGAAGATGTTGCCATGTATTTCGCAAATTAGTGAGAAAGTAGCAGAGTTTAGAAGGTGAATACACAGAGACTCGTCGTCCTTGCTAAAACTCAGGGGCCCTGGCTAATCTGAGACATGCCACTGTCTGCTGGATGTGCCACATGCCTCCCCTTTATTTCCAGCGAGATGTTCGGCTCCCCTCTCAGATTGCAACAGGCTTCCTGTGCTGCTGCAAGAAAATAATCACAGGCTTGCTCCACGGCTCATGGCCTGATGGCAGCAAATGCCTCCTTTTACTTTCCCCATTGTCACCGTGGCTTCTTCTAAGGAAAATCGTGTTCAGTCGCTGTGTCTTACTTATGCCAGGACGCATGATAAGGAATTATCACCCGGCAGAAATAAAGTGCTCAGTTCTTCCCTTAGATCTGCTATGAACTTGGTCTTGGGATCACAAAGGTCAACCAAGTTGTCCCCAGAGTTAGAAGGCCGACATGCTCACAAAAGTTGCAATGCCACTCAATATGAGCTGTTATAACCATTTTGACATAGTGCTGCGGGAACACGGGAGAGTTAAGTAACTAACTCTGCCTTGAGGAAAACAGAGAAGGCTCCCTGGAGGAGGTGCCATCTGAGCAGTATCCTGCCATAGACAAGGTCAGGAAAGGGTGTCCCAGGAAGAGGAAACAGCTGAGGCGAAGCCACAGAGGCACAACAGCATGAGATTTATCAGAGAAGACACAAGTGGTTCCTGTGTGGCTAGATCATAAAGAAATGGAAAAGGATAGATATAGATTTTTAGGGGGTGGGCATGTCATGTGACTGAGTAACATTGGTCACATAGGTGGTTACCAATTTGCCTACATGTCAGACTAGCTGTGAATCTGATTCTTATTAGAATCACACTGTTACACATTCATAACATCTTTAGGGCTGAGTCTTGATAGAATCAGAACAACCCGTGCATTTTACAGATTAAGAAATTTAGGAACAGAGAGGGTAAGTGCCTTGCCAAGAAGTCACACAGCAATTTAGGATGGTGCCAATGACCTTGAGTTGGTGTCTATCAACTCAAGGTTCATATAGCAGGAACACGTGTAGTTTCTAGAGGTGACAACACCAATTACGAGTGTGTTGTTGGACATGAAAGTTATGCTCCCAAATATAAACTGTGGTATGATTTTGAGTGGTTCTTATTACATTTTTATATTTTTCTCTATTTGCCAAGAAGTTCTACCATGAATATGCATTACTTCTGCAATCAAAAAAGTACATACTGGTAAGGGAAAAAAATAAGTCTTTTTAGTGCTTTAGACACTAAGAGGCTTTGGCTGTGGCTCACAGCAGACCTGCCCTAAAATGGATTTCACATAACAGGGACGAGCATTCAGAAGAGGTTCCCACTAAGTGGGAAGAAGAGCCAGGAAGGCGAGTTTTCATGGACGTATTTATTTCCACTTGAATCTTTGCTACCTTACAGTATAAGATACATTCTTTGGCTTCTAGGTGACTTCTTTCTAAAATAAGATACGTTGCTGGCTCTTAACATAAAATGTGTGTATAGTTCTTTAAGAGAGTAAAAAACAGTAGTTGTGACAGTGTATTCACCAGAGACAATTTGGTAATAGCTCTCAGAAAGCTTAAAAAGCCCCATCTGGGTATTTATGCTGTTGAAATAATCAGAGATGTGCATAGAAGTTGTGTGTAGGTCACACAGAGCATTGTGCCTGGAGACCCAATTTTGGTGAAAGGAATAAAGAAGGAAGGGGAGGGGGAGGGAAAGTAAAAGATTAGAAATTGCCTAAAATAGCTAAATGTCTAATAATCAGAGGTTGGTGAGGCTAACATACATAAATATCCTGTTATAGATTATTTGTGTCCATGCATCCAATATAATCAAAGCAGAATGTAAATACTCTGTGAATTTTGTTTTCAAGAATGTCTATGTGTATGTTCATGTGCTCGGACACAGGACCAGAGTACCGTACTGGCCTGGTGATTTCTGGGTACTGGAATCACAGGTGATCTTCATTTCCTCCCTCACATTTCCGTATTGCCAAAGTTTCTGCAATCAACGCCCTTCTTCTACCATCAGAACATTCACAAAATGTACTCTGAAAGAGCATTGTCTGGACTGGTTTAAAAAGTGTCAACAAAAATAAAATTAACCTTTTTTGTGTGTGCCTACAATGGGCTAGGCGCTGTGCTATGTGCTGGGGCCGCAGGGAAAAGTCAGATATGGTCCCTAAGTCCTTGACCCCAGAGTCCAGTGGAGGAGAAAATTTAGACAGATAAGTACACTGCAACATGATTAAGTATTGCATAGGACAATAAACAAGAGGGCTTCGGGAAAGCAAAGGGAAAAGCACTCGCTCCTCCCTGGGGGAGGGTGCGGGGGTGGGGTGGGATGAAAAGGAAGGCATATTTGAGCTGGGCTCTGAGGGGATATTTGAGCTGGGCTCTGACAGGGGAAGAGGAGTTCGTTAGGAGAGCAAGATCTAGGTAAGGCATTCCTCATAGCCAGAGCAGCATGAACAAGGGGAGAAGAGCAAGGTAGGATCAGTTTTGGGGAACAGGGAGGAATACAATGGGGCAAAGTCCTGGATGGCCACTAACAATTCTGGGCTCCATCCTGTGGGCAAACAGGAGCCCACGGCAGATTTTAGGAAGATCACTTCGGCAGCAATTTTGAAGACAACTTCCACCAGACTCCACTCGAGAACACTTATTTAGCCAAATCATTTTTTAACAGTTAGTTGTCTTTGGTGTTTTCTTTTTTTTTTTTTTTTTCCTTTAGGATGATGAGATTATGGGTCATTTTCTTATTTCCCTATTCTCCCCTTTTTATATATGCTACCCTGTTGCTAAATTAGTTTCATAATTTAAAACATTGGGGGAAAATAGTTTTTCTAGCTAATCAACAAAATTTTTCACTTTCCAATGCGATTTCTTCTCAGGATTGAATAGTATAAATCGGGTTGGAAATATCTCTTCCTGGAAAAATTTTTCCATCAACCAGCGCATTAAAAACTGATTCCCCAGAGGAAATCATTGCTTCTTCTCCATTTGCTTCTAGATGTTCAGCCATGCGTCTTCTGTGTAGGTATGAACACCCTAGATGGACGTGTTTGGAGCCCATTCTTTTCATTTTCTGTAAGCATTTGCCCAGTGTTGTCATCCGTTCTCTGAAGCTCTACTGCAAGTGGGTCCTTAATCGCCCATGAGCAGATGCTCCATCTCTTACTTAAATATTCCCCCACCAGCAGACTGGTAGTTTGCATCAAACGTGTTAAAATAAGGCTTCCATGAACCTCTTTATATGTCAACTTAGTTCCTTGGAATCGGTTACTAGAAATGAAAATCTGTGCTAAGGGGGAATAGAATCAATCCCAAAGGAGTTTAGGGAATAAGGACATTTTTTAAGACTCTTCATACATACTGCCAAAACTGCTTTTGTGCGTGGGGTGTTTCAAATCACACTCCCTGCAGAATATGGTTTTTAGCTGCTGCTCTTTTTCGTGGCAACTGGCCTGGATTTTAGTTGTCTGTCCATCAACCAGGGGGCAAGTCCTCCTTCATTTCTGGCCCTTAGTTGCCTCAACTAAGGGAGACGGGGGGCAGGGAGGGGAAGGCTTTGCAGCTGAAATGTTTATTTCTTCTCTCTATGACTAACAAATTTGGACTTAAAAGAGTCTGGGCCATTATTTTGAGCTACTGCACGTGAAAACAACATTTGTTTTCGGCCTCCCTTATTTGGCTCCATTTTTTCAAGGTGAAACCAGGCATGAGACAGATCTCTACAGCGTCTCTCCCACACACCCACACACAAATCTCATTTTCTGCCAGATTTAAAATGCAACAGTTACAGAGTGGTGCCTATTATTCTAGTCAACATGGTGCCCTTACCCAGAAGTCTGGTCACCCTTATATATAATTTATGAATCCAACCCAGAAACAAGGCAAAGAAAAAATGAACATAGACTGAAGTGTCTGTGGTAATGAAATCACTTTTCTGTATCATGTCCCCACGAGTTCAGGCTCATTTCCATTTCTCGATTTCTTCCCAAATTTGTTACCCCAGTGACTGACACGCCAATTGCAATTTCCTCCCCACGCTTGCTCCCATGTTATCCAATAAATGCCATGGCCTTTCGCTGCACTGTGCACTTATTTTCCAATTACTGTGGGTAAACAGGGTAGAGTAAAAGCAATTGAATTGAAGTTTTTAAATCATCTGATTCGGTCCCCAGCAAAATTTCAGAGATGGAGACATAAAACTTCAAGGCCATCGTCTCCAGAAATTACAAGGTTGGGAGAAACTGCCTTGAATACACCCTCTTTTGCAAAGAGCCATTTCCACTGGGATATCTTTACCCCAAAGTGGATGGACGCCATGTACCAAAAAGACATGCTTCCAAGTCTGTCAGAGTGACGCCCTCATTTGTTTAAATTCTGAGCCCCTGCCCATCAGCTTCTTTCAATCTCCATTAGCAGGTTGGAAATTTGTTTAGAAAGCCGACAGGTACTATTTAGGGGATTAATGACCACTGATTTATGAATATTGAGGAGCATTTCAATAATCGGAGGCAGAGACATCACTGGTGCTGCAGCCAGCTCTCCCTGCCAGTACAGTCTACGGCAATCACTCAAAGCCAGTTAAATGATTCTGATTTATGACCTTAACCTTCAGGGTCCACTCCATTTGCTCTCTCGGTGTGTAAATTCTAAAAATGCAATTCCCGCCACCTCCAGAGAGCCAATTTAAGTCAACATTATGCATGAACCGAGAATGCGGGAATTCTCAGATCTCTTACTTCACTCATTAAATTTGCACCGAACATCTTGCAATTAAAATTTCATATAGATTTCTTCTTATGATTGACATTTGGCCTTGATGAAATGAGTTCAAATTTGGTCTCTCAGAAGACTTAGAAGGAGAGAGATGGGTCTGGACATTGTTTCGAGAGAGATGATGACGGGGCCCTAATACTTTGATTAGCATTTTGAACGGACTAGTCCGGGAAGGGTTGCCTCTACCACACAGTGAAAGATATTGGGGCGCCAAGCCAAGAATGAGAAGCCAAGCCAATCTGCTCACTTAGTTTGGCAATAATGACATATGAGACTCAAGAACTCTTAGAAGAAGAAGAAGCATCACGGATCCCATAGATCAAGGCCTCCATGTTTCAGACACAGAACCTGGTATCCAGAGGGGAAAGGACTTCCCCAACACGGCACAGACGTGGGTGTTCATGAACCCCTTTCTCCTTGGGCAGTGTGACCATGGGACCAAATTCTGGCTAATGGAGTAGTAAAGAAAGTGATGACTGCCACCTCCTGGCTGGCCCATAAAAACCTTTTAGACCCTGTCCTTACTCTCCCCATCCTACTGCACGGGCAGCTGTGTGAGTGAGAAATTAACATAGTGAGATAAGCCATTGAAGTTCAAGGGTTGCTTTGGCAGTTAAACAACTCTAACACATCCAAGGCACACTGTGGATCAGTAATACCCGTAAAAGCACACAGTGAGCTAAGGAATAAGAGCTGGAGGCCAAGCTTCCAGACTGAGGGCCCTGTGCGTTTCTCTTCCATACAAAGTGCCTTGGACTCTTTTGCTTGATTGATTTTGGAGAAATCAAAATTTTTAATGTATACATCTAACTAGGTGTCAGGACCAAGCCTGAGCTAAGATTTGGGAAAGTAACTCCCCTCCCCCATGCACCTATTTAAGTGGATATATATGCACCGGGGCCATTGTTTTGTTTCCTCGGTGTGTGCGCTTGTTTTACTTTGGGTGGGGGCACTTTGACAGGAGGATAAACGGGTTTACTGTTGCAGGGTTATTTGTAGGAATGGGTCCTGAGCAAGAGAGGAAAGATGGAAGCATTGACATGGCTGCCCAACTTTGCAGAGGAGGCAAGGGGCTAAAACAGCACTGCAGCTGAAGGGGCAAGTCTGGTGGAAGGCTCCATGGGACTCCGGCAGCCCAGCGCTGCTTCAAGGCCCAGGACAAAAAGTGCAGCAGGAAGGGGACAGTGACGTGTACATTTTAACTACAGCCTGGGGGAGAGGGATCCTCCATATGTAGCATTTGCCAATTTCCACGGTGTAAATACTTCCACCATGGTCAGTTTCAAGCTACCAACGTGACGTCATTGGGAAGAAACACACACAATAGGCTCTCACAACCAGTAGAAGTCGGCTCTGGCACAACACTGGGATGGAGTCGAAAGAACTCGGTGTAGCTTCAGCATCCTATAGGTTTGAGGGGGCTTCGGTGAAGAACAGCTGAGCCAGTGAGAGCAGATTCTCATGGAAGGCACAGCAGCAGAGGTGGGAGAGGCCCCTTCCCTAGATAATCTGTGCCCAGTGGGCTGCAGACAAGGAAGGGTGAGAGGGCAGGAAACAGAGGGACACATCCTAGACACAGGGACTCTGTTACATGGAGATGCGAGCAGGTCAGAGGCTGTGGACCTGGGATTTCATGGGTCAGGGAGAGAAGGTACCTTAGTTTGAGCATTCATGTTAATCATCTTCATCTTTACCCCCAAGCTCCTGAGACCTGAGCCATTTTGAATACGCAAGAAAGACACTGTTGACAGTTGGAACAACAGGTTTTTCCCAGCCTAGAAGTCACTAAGGTTTGCCATATATTTAGGGGGAAAAATTCAAAAAGAAAAGGCATACAAAAATGCTGCCTGGTAGAAAGCGAGCCGGAATTTCAGTGAGAATATCTGATTCTGGTCTCAGTCCTTCCACTTTACATCTCAAATTTCGTTTCTTCGACTGTGAAACAGGAAGGGACCTCCCTGTAGTTCACGGGTTTCCCCTAAGAGTTCAACGAGACAGGACACAAGAAACACCTCCCGCCCAGGAACCATCTCACCATCACTCAGAAGGTGAGTTCAATCCAATTCTGAGCCAGAAGAGTTGTCTCTCATCCAGATTGAAGACCGTGCCCGGGATGCCTCTGCAAACCTCAGAATCAAGCTGGAGGCAGATCAGCATTTGACTTACCCGCCTTCTTCCGGATTGGCCCGGGGGCCCGCAAACCCAACCCAAGCCCACAGTGAGCGGTCAGTTCTCAGCCAATTGGCTTCACGGATTGAGGCCGATTGTTGTTTGCCGTGTGGATTCCAAACGCTAGGCAGAACTGCACTGAGGACATGGGCAGAACTTCAGCAGACAAGGACCCACCAGGCAGACAAACACATTAGGAAGAGTCTCTGGAGCCGCAGGTGGAGCCCTGCTCCCTGGGACTCACGCCCACCTGGCACAGGAGACGGAAGCGCGTCTATCCTGTCTGCTAAGCCGTCCGTGGACAAGACGGAAGGAAAGCAGTGCGTTCCCATGGCGCATCCTCCTCCTTGACCAATGCCGCTCTCAGGATGTCACCCCTCCTCTACCTCACCAAACATAAGTGGACGGAATAACAGAGTAGAGGAGAGTTGGTAAATGTAAGACAGGGCATATGGCTCAGCACACAGCTTTAATTCATTTCTTTCATTTGCTGATCAGTGAGTGAGCATTTGGTAAGTGCCCAGGTCCCAGGCTCAGTGCTAGGATCTGGGGGCACGGGATGGATGAAGCAAGGTCCCTGCCATTGTGTAACTCAGTTTGAGAGGAGCAGAGGGAAAGGGAGACACATCTGTAAACAGATCACAGCAATAAGATATTAAAGATTCCAACCCATTATATAGATGAGGCTTGGTGGGAACCCAGGGGGCGTTCAGCGGGGACAGCGGTCAACCTCACCTGGTGGGGGAGGCTCAGGATGGGGTCTCTGAGACGCGCATCACGTAAGCTGAGTGTGCATCATGAAGGAGATGATGAAGGAGATGGAGGAAAGCAGTGTTTGGGGCAGAGGGAACAGGACAAGGAAAGGCACTGATACACGGAAGAGTATGGCAGTGTGGGGAGCTCCTGGAAATTCAGTAAAACCAGAGTGTTGGTGGCAGAAGGAGGGTCCCTGAGAGGCTGGAGAGGTGGGCGGAGGACAGATCGGGGTTAGCCTCACTTTGGCCCCAGCTGGCAGATGCACCCCCAAGCTCCTCTGACCAGCACAGCCATCAGACCTTTCTCTATAATCAAAGAAAAGCATCTGTACATGACTCAGGACCCAGGATCATAGTGAAGGAGGCAGGATGGAGAGGGGCATGCATCTTCAAGCTATGGGGGCACACAAAGATGCCCTTGTACGGAGAGAAGGTGCAAACGCAGTGCCTAGCTCTGGGAGCCAATTATCTGGGCCAATTATCCACTGTCTGGCATGATGCGAGGGGCAAATACGGGCCCAGCTCTTAGGATGCATCTACACTGGATATTGGCCCTCAGGGCGCAACATAGAGCAGATCACAACCTATCAGCTCCCATCAGCACTTGTCCGTGACATCAGCCGTCATGTGATGGATCTGCCCAGCGTCGTCCCACTCAGCAATGCTTCTGAAATGCTGCCCTCGCATTGCGTGACCCCGTCCGTGCTGTGCAGTGACCGTGCGCCATCCTCCCCTGGACACCGGGAAGTGGGTGGGACCTATGAGAATAGTCATCACGTAACAGTGATCTCACCCTGCATCCCTACAGCACCCCAGGGTCCTGACACCCTTTTGTGCACTTTACCTCTATGGCTCCCGCCCCTGGGCCAGCGGCTCCCACGTGCTTAAGTCAGACCCCGCGCAGTCAGGGCTGGGGGCTCCCGAGTCCGCCTCTCCGTCCTCGCCCACATCGGTTCAGTGCTTAGCATGGAGTGTACTGTCATTTCATGGATAAGTGCAGCTCTTACAATAACCACGGCAGCAATGAGGTCCAGCGCTAACAGGCACCGTGCAAACGTGTGGACAGGGTCGGCATTGTTGTGCCCATTTTACAGAAGAGGACCCTGAGGCTGAAAGATGCAACTCGCCCAAGACTCACAGCTTGACCCAGGTTTTCTCACACTGTCTCCTAATAAGGAGGCCATCAAGTGATCATTTGCTGTTCACAACGCTGCTGCCCCTGAGACGGCAGCCCTGCCCAGCGGTGTCGTAGCTGTGTGCAAGGCCTCCCTGTCAATCAACGCCCAGGCGAGAGAGCCTGGGGGGACACGCCACCCCTGTAAGTGGCTTCAGGCAGAGCCGGGCCTCTAAGAAGAAGATTGTGAAACACCTTTGTCAAAGTGCGATAACCTTCTCTCTCTAAGTTCTTTATGGACTCAGAGGAGCAGAGTGTGTGTGTGTGTGTGTGTGTGTGTGTGTGTGTTAGTGACAGAGAGAGAGAGAAAGAGAAAGAAAGAGACAGAGGGAGCTCTGGACCAATCAAGAGAGAAAGAGGGCACCTCCATTTTCAAAGTAACATTCGGCACAAATTTTTTCAAATTGTAACAGGTCCAAGTATACTGAGCTCTGTGCGTATCCGCAACCTGGGGCCGCCCCCCTCCAATCCTCGTAGCGCTTTGTATCCTGTCACAGTTCTGATCATCTTCCAGCCAGTGTCACATCACACCACATCCATCTGCTTTCCCGTGTCAGGAGGGTAGGACAATTCTAAGCGTGTTCCCAAAGGGCAGGACTTCCAGCTTACATGTCCCTCTAACCCCAGTGCCCAGCAGAGTGTCAAACACACAGCAGATGCTCAACAGATATTTGTTGATGGAAAAGTTCCCATTCCAGCAGGAAAATCCAGCACACAGACAAATGGGTTTCGATATGGCCCAGTCGCTGCTGAGGAAGAAGCAGGGACAATGCACAAGAGAGGACCAGACAGGTCCTTGCACACCCATGTTCAAGGCAGCATTATTCACGAGAGTCAAAAGTGCCATCGATGGATGAATGGATAAACAAAATGTGGTCTGTCTGTACAATGGACTATTATTCAGCCATAAAAAGGAATGAAATTCTGACACCTGCTACAACATGGAAGAATCTTGAGGATTATGGTAAATGAAAGAAGTCAGACACAAAGGGACAAATGTCATATGATTCCTCTTGTATGAAATAATCTAGAAGAGGCAGATTCATAGAGACAGAAGGTAGATGAGAAGCTACTGAGGACTGGGAGAAGGGGGTAGTTATTGCTTTAAGGGTACAGAGTTGCTATTTGGGGCGATGAAAAACTTTGCAACTAGACAGTTGTGATGGTTGTACAACATTGTGAATGTCATGAATGCCACTGAATTATACACTTAAAAATGGTTAAAATGGAAATGTTTATGTTGGATATATCTTGCCACAATAAAAAAAATTCCAAAAAACAAAAGGAATCAGGGATTGATGGATAGATGACATTGGCAATTGAGTCTGGGTATCAAAAAAAAAAAGTAGAGCAGAGTATAAAAGAGTTAATTCAGTCCAAAGCATCAGAGAGGGCTTCTAGGAGGAGGACAACTGGATGTGCTATCGAAGGCATTAGTCTGTGCAGACAGGAGAGGATAGGTCATTCCACAAATAGTATGTGAAAGGTTTGCCTCGTCTAATTCGTGGTAATATGACCTGTGGAATCATAAGTTTATTCCTCCCACAAGGGCTCTCCGGGTCCCAAGAGAAGGACCATCCTCGTCCCCCAGGGACACCACTCTCTGCCCTTACCACCCACTTAGAATCTGCAAAACTCAGCTCAGCTGCTCCACGAAGCCTCCCCACTTGCCCAGCCAGCACCAGCTTCCCTGCTCTGAATCCTCCTGTACTCCCGAGCTGTTCCACACACTCTAAGAACTTAATCACACACTGCTTTGCGTTACTTCCTCATCAAGCGTCCCCAAAGCCATTCTATGGTTTATCAATCCCCTGAAATGCGCTGTGAACAAGAGCTTCCATGGTCAGATAATTTAGGGAAACAGCAGACCATCTCTCCCTCTTAAACGTCTCAATGTACATGAGTTTTTAAAGACGTGGAGAAGTCTTTGACTTTGTATTGTCCAGTGTGCTTTGCAAAATTATTCGGCCACACGACCCTCTTTTTATTAACACTAGTTAATATCTCGCTGTAATCAGGCTCCCCAGGACCTAGGTAGGGAAAGCCTGCCCTAAGAGATTCACAAACCACAAACTTGTCTTCCCAAGAAGAATGTAGGCTCGTGGAGGGTAGGATCTGCATCTGCAATGTCTTTTCTCCCATCCTCTCCCGGTGCCAGGCACACACCTCATGGTGCATCCTGAAGAATCCTGTTGCCTTGACGACCAGCGCTGAATTGCTATTTCAGTTCTCCATCTTTGGAGCCCCAGGAAAGCAGCAAATGCCATAAGGCATTAGTCTAAGTGTGCAGCATTTTCGGCAAAGTGGTGTTAATAATATTCAGCTCAGCTCATCAGCCAGGGCTCCCCAAGACAGGCAAGGACGAGATGCTGCTGGTGACACGTCACCGAAGCCACCTCCTTGAGAGCCCACTGCTAACGGGAGCACTTCATTCTCTTTTATTTTTCCAGCTAATTTGGAAGTGGTGCTGCATTGCTTATGGTTCTTGGAGGTAATATGACCCCTCCGGTGAGTAACTCCAATCTCTGTCACACCATCTGTTTTGTCATTTTCAACAGCTCCACTGTGCTTATGGAGCACTTTATGGGGATGCTGAGGTCCAAGGGTGTTCTTCGTGCCTCTAATTATAAGGCGAGCACGATTTCCACCTGGTCCCAGGGAAGGAGGCTCGGATGGGGCTTCCTCCCTCCTCAGCCAAGTGCCGGTGGCAGCTCCCTCTCCCTGGACCCTCAGCTCTTTCCCCTCCATGCTGCAGTGAGCCCGTGGGCTCTGCCTGGGACAGAGAGAAGCCTAAAGCTCTTCCTAATAGCACCAATTTCCCACAAGGCTCAAAGAAACAGACTTGGCCAACAAGTGGAGGGGTTATCTACAGCCAGCTTATTAGAAATGGTCAAATAGGGACTTCCCTGGTGGTCCAGTGGTTAAGAGTATGTGCTTCCACTGCAGGGGGCATGAGTTCAGTCCCTGGTTGGGGAACTAAGATCCCGCATGCCATGTGGTGCGGCCAAAAAAAAAAAAAGGAAATGGTCAAATAGCTGTACTGTGACGGATAAGCAATATTTGTTTGCAATGGACTTTTTTAAAAAAATAAATTTAGTTATTTATTTTTGGCTGCGTTGGGTCTTCGTTGCTGCGCGCAGGCTTTCTCTAGTTGCGGCGAGCAGGGGCTACTCTTCGTTGCGGTGCTCTGGCTTCTCATTGCGGTGGCTTCTCTTGCTGCAGAGCAGGGTCTCTAGGTGCGCGGGCTTCAGTAGTTGTGGCTCGTGGGCTCAGTAGTTGTGGCTCGCGGGCTCTAGAGCACAGGCTCAGTAGTTGTAGCACACCGGCTTAGTTGCTCCGCGGCATGTGGGATCTTCCCTGACCAGGGATTGAACCATGTCCCCTGCATTGGCAGGTGGATTCTTAACCACTGTGCCACCAGGGAAGTCCCTGCAATGGACTTTTATCATGGGTTATGTTTATTTCTTTGATGATCTTCCTGGTTTCTAGCACCAGAGACTGTTGGTGCCATGGTGTGTGTTTGGTCCCGTTATCTTGTGACTTCATAACACGTTGTCCCCCAAGACTTAGTGGCTTAAACACCAATCATGAAGTTTGCTCACAAATCTTCAGTCTGGGCAGCTCCACAGGAGCTGGAGGACCCAGTTCCAGGATGGTGCACTCACTTGCCTACAAGCTGGACCACAATACAGGTGCTGGTTGTTGGCTGGTAGCTCAGCTGGGATTCATCTGAGGACCTTGGTTCCTTTTCTCCTAGGCCTCTCCGTGGGGCTGCTCGGGCGTCCTCACAGCATGGTGGCCCAGGACAGCTCTAAGTATTCCAGGAATAAAGAATAAAGCCACAGGCCTCTTAAGATCTAGGCCTGGAAATGCACAGCATCACTTCTACCATATTCTATTGTTCAAGCAATCCCAGAGCCCTCCCAGATGTAAGGGGGGGTGCCAGATACCCCCTCTTTCAATGGGAAGAGCTTCCAAGAGTATTTGGTCATCTTTCACCCACAGCAGTGCTCAGCACTCACAGGTGATTTACGAAACACCCTCACTTTGGTCCATGTGAGTTTGTACCAGAAAAAGCTGTGTTGTCCATCCTCATCACAAATCCCCATCTCAAGAGCTTAGCTATGCTACTCCATGGTATTGCTGCCCCGGCATCCGTTTTGTTTAACCAGATGTCTTGCGGGGGCCTTACACTGACATTAGCCCCTTATTATATTATTATTATACTATATATGGTGTATAACATATTATATATTATTATTATGTTAGCAAGCACATCCCCTAGATAACAGCCCACAGAGTCACAAGTGAATGTACATTCCTGATATGACTTTTCCAACAGCCCAACTTCTCCCCTACGTACCTGGACCTTCCGCTTGTAAGCACCTTAGATAAGACCCACAAGAAGCTCACCAAAACCCTACTCTTTTGGGATTGAATCGACCAAAGCAGACTTAGCCCAGGAACCCCAAAGCACTCCACTGATGGACTCTAAAAACAGTATGTGCCCCAGATCCAGTATCTCTCTCTGCCTGCACCCCACAAGTCTGCCTTGACTTCCCCATGGGGCCCCTTGCGGCCTGCCATGTACCTCCTCCAGGACCTGTAAGTAATAAACTTCTCTGTTTCAATTCCCTCTGTTCTTTATCGAAGCAAGCCTCATCGTCCGACACCCCAGAGCTCTCTACTTAACAAGTGTTAGTTTAACAAGGTCACAACACCATCTCTCAGGAGGCAAGAGAGAGGACTAACATTTATGGAGACCCCACTATGAGCTGCCATTCATCATGATTGGGTCTTTCCAAACTTCATCTCACTTATTTCTCACAATGACTCTGGCTATAGAGATTTGCTCCCTCATTTTACAGAAGAGGAGAAGGAGCTCTGAAAAGTTAAGAAATTTCCAAGGTCACACAGCCAGTAACGGTAGCCAGGATTCCAACCCAGTTCTGCTGGGTCCCCTAGGTTCTGTTTGTCCTACCTTGTCGGGGACAGCATAAGTCTCACCTGAGCCAGAGCATCTTTTGGTTCATCGTGGGGGTCTCCCCCAAAACCCCTGATAGCCCTTCTGAGAGGTGGCTCGGTCCACACTGCAGGTGTTAGGGTCACTCCTTGGTCCCTCCCCTACCTCACCCCTGCCATAATCATTCTGGTGATGCCTGCTGCCGATCTCCTGGGGGAGGGTAGTCCCACATTACACTGCTGGCCTCTGGCACCCAGCAGGCTGGGAGCAGGCATTCCACGCCCTTAGGCTCCACCCACTCCCCGTGGCCTGGTACATGGGCCTGGCTTCTATGTCAAGGACCTCACTTAGCACTTCAGTGCTAGTTCTCAGGCTGGAGCCCTGCCCAGGACTCCAGGCTTCCTGGCCAGGACCCTGAGCCCCTGCCCAGCTCTCCCCAGTATCCTCCTGGGTGGGATCGCTGATGCTTGCTGCTCCCGCTCTCAGCACTGGGCTGGAGTCCTTCCACAAGTAGACAAGGTCCTCGTAAACCCTTCGACGATGCCTGGAGAGCTGGCACGCCAGCTGCTGCTTGGAACCTCCCGCCATTAAGGCTCACGTCCAGCTTACAGCCGCCCTCAGTGATCTCCACACCTGCCCCAGCCACCCCTGCCCTCCCCCTTCCACACCTCTGTCACTCCGTGACACAAGAGCTTCTGTCCGGCCTCTTCTGCAGAGCCCAGCCAGTCCCCAGCCAATCGATCTGAGCACCCAGCCTAGTGTCGGTGTGCCTCAAGGAAGGGGGAAATGGCGGGGAGGGGGGAGGGAGGGCCGGTACACCAGGACTGCCGAAGCCCCTCTGAGCTGCAAACACACCACCCCCGCCCTCGCCTCACTAGAGGACCCACCCCAGATTCCCAAGAGCTGCCTTGCTCCACCCGCTGCTTCCTTCTCTCTGGGGTTTTCACCCTCTTCCTATGGCTCATCCTCCTTGATTTACAAGCATCCATAGTCTCTCCCGTCCTATAGTCTCCGCCTCAACCGCATGTCCTCCTATACCTCTCCCTTCTGAGCCACATCTGCTTCCATCCACAGTGCCTCCGTTTCCCAGCCTTCTAGTTACTCCGTGACCCACCGAAGTCTGCCTCCCGCCACGTCACTGAAACCACTCTTGGCAAGTCACCCATGGCCATTCACGGCTAAATCCCATAAATGCTTCTGCAGCCTCATCTTTCTAGAACCCGCAGGCAGTGATGGCCACCCCTCCTGCTCTTAACCCCTCCTCCTTTGGCTGCTGGAACGTGACACCCTCCCCTGGCTTCCATCTCTCTTTCCCTCCATCCCTCTTCCCCCGCCCAACCCCAAACGCCCTGCTCCCCGGACCCCCTCCCCAGCCCCTCTCTTCTCACTCCACACACTCCCTCTTACCCCAACCCTGCTGACAACTTGCTACTCCACACTCCCAGCCCCTAGAGCTCTGCCAAGCTGCAAACCCAGATACCCACACCCCCAGGCACCCTTAGAATCAACATGTTCCCACCTGAACTTGTCAGCTTTCCCCAGACCCCTGTCCCCAGCGATGCCCCACCATCTTTCCTGCTGCCTGAGCCAGAGCCCCTAACCCTCCCGCTCCTTCACACCCACATCCCACCAGGCACCCCATCCAGCCAGCGCTACTCCCTCCCTCTGGAATCTGACCTCCAAATTCTGTCTTCATGACCACAGCCTTTGTTCTCAAGCCTTGTCATCTTTGGGGCCAGGCTCCTGTAAAAACCTGCTAACTGGTTTCTGCCTCGCAGAGTTCACCATCCATCATTGCCACAGATCACTTTCTAAAAGACCAACATGATCATCCCGCTTCCAGCTTAAATCCATCACCGGCCCCAGGAGGGGCTCCGGGAAAAATGCTAAATTCTCCATGACCTGGACCCTGAATTTTCTCTCCGGCCTCATCTTTGTCCCCCACCGTCACCCCACCCCTCACACTTGGCCTCCCTATTTGCTCAGCGCATCCACCCTCCTTTACTCCTGCTGTGACTTCTGCCTGGAAAGTCTCCTCCATCAGCCTTGCTCGTACTCATTTTCTCAGACTTGTAAGAAAAATAGTAGCTCCTCCAGGAAGCCTCCCCTGATTAGCACCCAAGCCATACGCATTTCCTCTATCCTGGCTCAGTCACGCTGAGCTGCCATCTGCTTTATGCATCTCTCCAAGGAGACTGAGATCCCTGAAGGCAGAAACAGCCGAGAGCCCAGCACCGCACCTGCAAACATTCAGTAAGGGTCGGAAGCTTGGGGGAAGGGAGGCACAAGCACAGAGAATCACATGAAACCCCGTAGAACAACGAGGCGTTTGCGCAGAAGACCCAGCAGCGTGTAGAATTTTCTAGTGTCTCCTCCAATTCCGGTAACCTAGTGCTAGTCCACCCTTGTTTTACTTTTGTCTACTTGTCTATTTTCCTGGCTGCTCTTGTTGCAGGGAGGGATGGAGGGGAAGATGTAGCAGAGAGTGTGGGGCACCCCTTTCCTCCGTGGCATCTGCTGCTGTGGACCAGCACTGTCACTCCCGGTTGGAGTTTGTTTGCTCTAGTTCAGCAGATCTGTGGGCAGCAGCCCCAAAGGGCAGCCGGGAGGCAGATAACTACAAATCCTTCTTCCTGGGAGATGCCCGAAACAGGAGCATCTCTCTATTTCAATCTCCCTCGCCCCCCCTCCCCCCCCTCCCCTCTTCTCCCCCTCTCCCTCCTCCTCCTCCCTACTGCAAATAGGAGCCACAGATTCCCTCCCTGTCTATCACTGGCCCTGTTGGAGTCAGGAAGCCCATCTGTATTTCAGGCTTCCCTGCACAGGCACCAGGCCAGGTGCTGACCATTTATGAGACACTCATCTTCGCAGGATTCCGAAGAAGCAGGGATCCTTAGTCCCATCTACAACTGAGCCGGATTTCAGGGAGTGGCATTTCTTGTCCAAAGTCACAGGGTGAATAGATGGCAGGGCAGGAGTCCAGGGTAGTTGCACTGGAGCCCACACTCTCCAGTTTACCTCCTAAATCATCCCTCGGTCCCAGAACCATCTCTGGTTTCCCCAACCTTTGAGTGCAATGAAGTCACTTTCATATGAACACCAAACTGCCACCACTCTTCATCTCCACTGGCTAACTTGGAATCCCATACGTAACCCCCTCACAGTCTTTCCAAAATAATTCTGGAAGTTCCCAGGGGGTATTCTAAGAAGATCATCACCCTGATATCCAAATGCATCAGATGCTGCCACGACCAACTGTTTAAATATGACACCATAACTCTACAGGCCAAGGGGACCCCTGGACAATCTTCCAAATCTGGGAAGACAGGAGGCAGGGGTTGTGGTAAATCATAAATCAGGCAGGTATGTGAATTCCAACTCTAGCGTTCTCAGGTGCAAAACACAGCTCACTGGGCCTCAGTTTCCTCCTCTGCACAATGCTTGATGTGGGTGCAGTAATAGCACCTCCTTGGGGGGCCAGCATAAGGATTAAAAATCAGGTTTGCAAAGGACTGCACTGTCTCTTGAACAAGGTATGTCCTAAGTAAATGAGAACTCGTTTTAAAAATTATTATTACCTTCATTGTTTTTATTAAATGACTGGAAGGAAAGCAGACAGAGCAAGGCTGGGACTTTTTTCTAATATATAAAGTAATCAGCCCAGATGTGACAATGAGTTGGATATCAAGCCATGATCAAAATATCCTGCATTGACTGCTTTTTGTTAAAACAGCATTTTTCAGAAGCAGAAGGGGTGGCTCACACGTCAGTTAGGATTTGTGAATACAGTAGGCTGCTCCCACCCCTCATTTGGCAGAAATCCGGTGCCCAGGAGGCAACCTGTAAGTTGCTGGCCCTGCAGCCGTATCCCTGGTCCCTTCTCGTCTGCAGTGATATCCTCCAGGTCCAACAGCACCTGACCTCCAGCTCATCTCTGTCTTTGTTTCCCCTCTAGAGCAACCAATAACCGTAACTTGAAATCCTGCCTCTTCCTCCCCTCTGGAACCCTCTGCCAATCTCCTTTCATTGCTCATGCCGGGTCCCCCCACCCCAGTATTTTCATTCTTCAAGTATCTGATTCACCTGAGGAACTTGGAAAATGAAGATTCTTGGGCTGTCTCTAACACAGACTGAATCAGTCTCATGGGATGGACTCCAGGATCTGGTCTTAATAAGTTTTCCATGGCCTCCTTGGTCCACCGAAGTTTAGGGGTCACTTCTCTAAACCCTACACATCATTCAAGAATCAGCTTAAATCTCACTTTTTCCAGGAAGCCCTTGCTGATTGCCACAGTGGGCTGTCCTTTTTCTACATCAGAGAAGAGGTAGTCTTAGCAGGAAACTGTGCCATGATTGATTATTCATGTTTGCCATCAGAGGAGGAATAGGTGAATGTCTCCCATGCCACGCATCCATTATCTCTGGGCTAGATGATCACAACAGACGTTTCAGGCCTGATCTTCTAAGACTGTGTGTGTGTGTGTGTGTGTGTGTGTGTGTGTGTGTGTGTGTCCACTACTTTATTTCCCCTACGGGAACACAGCATAAATCTTGCCACAAAATATGGATGCCATCACCTGTCCCTCTATCATTGCAGCATTATTTCTCCCTGTTTTACCAACTTTTGGCCCTTTTGAATCCTATACTACCTACAAAAATCTCCAATAGGTATTATCATCTGACTTTTTCTCAGTTAATGCCAATAATAGCCAGTTAAGTGAGGGCCTCAACTCATTAGCATATAAACATAAAATGGATTTTATTTTTTCTCATTAGTGCTACAACTTTTCTGTGAAGCTTCCCTCCCTCCTGGGCTGTAGGCTGCTCTTTTAACAAGATGTAATTCAGTTTCATCATTTCTGATTCAGCTCCATTGAATAAAACAACCTTGCTCCTGTTGCTAAGGTAGCCCTATTTGTTCTACAACGTTACCCTTGTATTTGAGGCTAAGCTCCCCTTTCTCTCCCACGTCAGTGCTGGCTGGCTGGACACTCAGGGATTGGAGGGGGTGCGGTTCTGTTCTTTCATATGGGCCACCACCCAGCCTCTTGCTGCTGGGGTCCCCTTAAGCAGCACCATGATGGCTTAAGTGTGAATGTCCACTTGACCATGGGGGAGCTTGTCACTGCCAGGCCACAGATAGGGCTGCCTTCTTTGTTCCCCACCCGACCTCCAGCACTCCCTCCACCCCCTCCTTTCCTTACTTCCTCTCTCCCCTGCCCCAGCCTACCGGGCAGCTCTACTGCCCAGCACCTGGGCAGGTAAGAGCCACTTTCTAGCCTCTGATGTAGACCTACAATGCTCTTCAAGCACCCCAACAACATGGGAAGGCACAGAGAAGGCCAGGAAATTTTCGAGACACATGTCCACAGGGAGTGATTGCTCTTGCCCCACAGATAACCTCTTCTCCCAAAAGGCTCCATCCTCATGGCCCTCACACAGCTTCTTCGTGACTGGAAGTAGGATGAGGGGGTGGAGCTGGTTCTGCTGAGTTGGCAACTCTCAGCCACCCCAGGGCACGTGGTTCTCTGAACTCAGAATCCGGGGCACTAACTGAGCACCTTGTGTTCTCCTCTGTGGCTTTCATAGGCAATCTCGGGAAACAGGAGTAACACCCCAGGCCCCGCAGACCCTCAGGGTCATGAGTTACCCCCCACAGACATCACCGGTGGGTGACGCAGACAAGGAGGAGGCTGGTGGCTGAAGCCAAAGGTGACCCAGCCTGGGCCCAGACATCTCAGGGTTTCCAACGCAAGCCGGTGTCCGTGGCGGAGGAGTGCAGCCCTGACTAGGAAGCTCATAATTCTATCTTTCATTAATTAGCTACCTTGGATTTGCCCCTCAGTGGCTCTAGTGCAGGAAGAGGAAGCAGGCAGCCTGAAAACCTGAGCCTGGGGACTTTCTGTTCACTCTCTTTCTGTTCACCGAGCTGCCCTCAGTGTTACAGGCTGAACTGTGTCCCCCCAGAATCCACATGTTGAAACCCTAACCTGCTGTGCCTCAGAGTGTGACTATTTGGAGACAGAGACTTTAAAGATGTGATTGAGTTAAAATGAGGCCACTAATGTGGGCTCTAATCCAATGTGACTGGTGTCCTGACAAGAAGAGGAAATTTGGACACAGAGGGAAGACCCTGGGAGGACACAGCAAAAAGGCGGCCATCGGCAAGCCAAGGAGACAGGCCTCAGGAGAAACCACCCCTGCCCACACCTGGATCTCGGACTTCCAGCCTCCAGGACTGGGGAAAATAGATGTGTGCTGTTTCAGCCGCCCACTCTGTGGTGCTTTGTTGTGGCAGCCCGAGCTAACCAAGCCCCTCAGGAATGGGTGGGGTTTCCACTTACTTAAATCTGACAAGCCAGCCGGCCCTAAACCAGCCTCCAGGAAGTTGGGAAGGGTCAAGAAAGTGTAAAAACATCCATGAGAAGGGTAAAGGCAGCTTCTCCAGAGGTCACCCCTACCAGACAGCAATGGCAGCGGCTGGGGCCTCCACGAGGTCAGGAGGCCAAGGGCTCTCCTGGGGCGTTAGGGGTTGGGGGGGGCCATAGCCCTGTTCCATCCGACCCCCAACCCTGAGTGGCCAGGGTCTCGCAGCCTGTGCATCCATGAGTGTATGCATTAAAGGAACTTAAATTCTCTCAGACTAATATCACCACCCTGGTGTGACAAACACAGAGAAAAGAGTAACCTCTCTCTTTCTTAATAATCTCGTGTTCATAAGAGAAATCCCACACACGACTCATGTAAATTATCCTAAAATGTCCCAGTTGCATTGAACTCCTGCATCCGCTCACTTGTCCAGAGAGGTGATTGTAGTCAAGACAAATGAACTAAAACCAATACATTTTCTTTATTCTCACAATATTCCTTTCACTGTCGTGTCAAAAACTATAAAACACTTATGAATACACTCACGAAGAAAGGTACAAAACACACATGAGGACAACAATAAATGA
Organism: Balaenoptera borealis; assembly: GCF_965194805.1. Classification (NCBI taxonomy): domain Eukaryota; kingdom Metazoa; phylum Chordata; class Mammalia; order Artiodactyla; family Balaenopteridae; genus Balaenoptera; species Balaenoptera borealis. The sequence continues at coordinate 78,101,913 of NC_138872.1, forward strand.
TTATTAAAATGCATAAAACAAATTCTGAACAAATGGAAAAATATGATATGGTCAGTGTTCCCAAACTTTAATATATAATTTTAATGCAATTCTGTATAGAATCCTGACAAGGGTTGTTTTTTGTTTTTTGTTTGTTTGTTTGTGTGTGTATCTTAGTTTTTGGAATTGTATAGATGTCTTGAAGAATCATCAGTCAATTTAGTTTTGACAAAGGAATGGATAAGTCAGTGGAAGATGGTAGAGAACCCAGAATTAGATGCCTTTGTATGTGAGAAATTCATTTATGACAAGGATGGCAGTTTAATTCAAGGAAAATGGATGGATTATTTACAAAATGTGTTGGCAAACTCATTATCAACCTGGAAAAAAAAGTGAAAACAGACACCCCTTATGATCTCTTGTACAGAAAAACAAAACACAACCTTCTAAATGTATTGAAAACAAAAAAGTTAAACCAAATCTCGGTGACCACATGTAAAATCTGAGAGTCAAAGTGAATTTCCTAACTAAAATTAGAAACCCAAAAACAATAAAATAAAAACACACAAACCAAACAATGTAAAATCTTAAATTTTAGTGTGCAAAAAGAACCATAAACAAAGTTAAAACAAATAATAGATCTGGAAAAAGTATTTGTAGTACAGATGCTAGACAAAGGTTAATAGCTATGATATAGAAAGAACTCTTGGGAATTTAGAAGAAAAGATAAACACAACAAAATTAAAATGGAGTCAACCATGCATTCATAGACAATTCACATAAGAGCAAACCCACATGGCTGAGAAGTGTATGAAAAGATGCTCACATCCTCGGCAAATTAAAGTCACAATGAGATATCACTTTACACTCGTCAGTATGGAAAGCACTGGAAACAGCTATAGCATCTATTGCTAGCTGGAAAGGAGTCTCCTTGGAGGGGAAATGTTTCCACCTTTGGGAAATGCAATCTGATAATATTTATCACGAAATTAAAAATCAGATATCCTGTGACCAAGGCTCCCACTCTGAGAAGATTTGCCCCAGAAATAAAAGCAACAATCAGTTAACTGCAGCCTACTTCCTATGGCAAAAATCTGGAAACGGAATGAATGGTCACAAATGGAATAAAAGTTAAATAAATGGTGGTCCACCCACACCATGGAGTAGAGTGCATCATTTAAAAGAGAAGATGAGAGTCAGAGCAGATGATTTAGAGCAGTGCTTCCCAAGTTTTTTCTCATGATCACCCACCCCATGAATTTTAATACCACAGATACACTGTACATCTGTTTATGTTGTTAAATAGAATTGAGCTTTAGAGGGCCATAGACCATCGTAATACCTAAGTTTTTTCATGCCCCAAGAATCAATTTTTGTCCCCTTGGGGTCAATATTGCCCCTGTTAAAAATGCATGATTTAGAAGGATTTCCACAAGGTCCTATAGGGTAATGCAGAAAAGCATTTATAAAAGATACCATTATTTGTCAAATAAACAATGACCTGAAACACATCTATACATCTGTACAGAATTAGATAAATACCAATATACAGGTTAGTAACATGGGGGTGTGGGAGAGGTACAGGGGTGGAGGCAGAAGTGGAGCAGGGAAGAACTGATAAGCCTGCATGGGGGAAGCCAGGAGTGAGAAAAGGGGGGGAAGAGGTATTTTAATGAACGCATTTATGTGTTGTGCAAAACCATGTATGGATGTGAATATACAAATAAAGACTGGAAATAACAAGTAATAATTATTTTAAAAATTGTAAGGACTCACTTAACAGCCTTGAATGTTCCTTTAGAGAAATCCCACATGTGACCAGCCTAAAGTCACCTATGATCCAGCTACATCATGTCTCTCTGTTCCCCAAATAGGCTGATCCTTTCAGAACCTCATGCCTTTGTGTAGCCTTGAACACTGTTATGGGTTGAATTGTGTCCCTAAAATATTCATATGTTGAAGCCCTAACTCCCATACCTTGGAATGTGACTGCATTTGGAAACAGGGTCTTTACAGAAGTAATCAAGTTAAAATGAGGTCGTTAGGATGGACTGTAATCCAACATGACTGGTGTCCTTAGAAAAAGGGGAAGTTTGGACCCAGAGACTGACACAAATTAAGGGAAGATGATGTGGAAACACAGGAAGAACACCATGTGAAGATCAGAATTATGTTTACCACAAGCCAAGAACTACCAGAAGCTAGGAGAGAAGCCTGGGGCAGCCCCTGCCCTAGAGCCTTCAGGGGGAGCAGGACCCTGAGGACATGCTTGATCTCCAACTTCTACCCTCCAGGGCTACTAAAAACTTAATTTCTGTTGTTTAAGCCATTTAGTCTGTGGCACTTTGTTATGACAGTCCTAAGAAACTAATACCCTTTCCCTCTTATCTGGTGAACATGTATGCATCCTACAGCTCTGTGTAAAACTTCATGTCCTCTGCAAAGTCTTCCCAAATTAATCACCCCCTCCCTCTTCCGTGTTCCAATAATATTTTGTGCGTGCCCATCCTATAGTACTTCCAAATACTATTTAAATTATTTAATAATTATATTTAATTATTTAATAATGATTTAATTTAATAATTAAATTATATCTAAATTATTTTTTCTCTGCTAGATCTTGACGCCCTTGAAGACATGTCACATGTCTTTGCATCTACTTTTGCATCCTCTGTAGCCCTGCATAGTACTGATCACAAAGTAAGTGGTTCACAAATATTTGCTACATGAACGTAAAAAATCTAAAATAAAGCTTTCCACTCTGTCACCTCAAAGCAGGAAGACACGAGTAAGAGCGGGAGGTTCCTTGGACAATAATTCTTCCGTCTTGGCAAGGCTCTTCAATTCTAACAAATCGATTTAATGATGAAAATGTCTTTAATGGGGGCAATATGGCAAAAAGTAACTAACTCCCTAATTGAAATCTAGAACTTTAGAAGTAATTAATGGGAGGGCCAAATTGTCCTTCACAGCAAGAATGCAGGTGTAATCCCACCAGCGGGGGTGAACAGGGGCCGGGGAGGGCTCCAGAAAGATGTCATCTGAGCAAACCACGTCGGAGGGCAACGCGCACGTCCACGTGATGCGTGTTCCCCTTAATCAATGCGGAGATGCCATCAACCAGGGCTGGCAGGTGCCGTTTTGCTCCGTAAGAAGGAACACTTCTTTTAATGAGCAAAAATTTCCGTCACTGTTTCATGCTCAGACTCGGCACTTGCAGGAAAGGTGAGGAGAGCCCCTCTTTCTGAGCCAATGAGCATTACGCAAGTGCCTGACTATTCAAGACTCAAAGAATCTTGGGACCCTGGCATCCTTCCATCATCTTGGAGGCTCTGGAGTCAGACCCGCCCGTGGGATTTTCTCTGGCTCCTCATTGGCTGAGACCCACGCGGGGGGCGTGTCTCCCCTCGGGTTTATGCAGCCTCTCTTCCTTGCCTGTAAAGATGCCACTGTTAAGTGGGGGATCAGTGATAACATATTGCACAGCAGCAGATGGCATCTATATTTAGAGGCCCTTCAGAGGAAGGATTAATGCCATTTAGAACGCACCGTAGGCCAAGAAAATGAGAGTTGAGTGTTCCAAATGAATCCTTATAAAACCTCCGTTTGTCCCCTATTATCGGCTGAGTTGTGTGCCACCCCCCACCCAAAATTCATAGGTTAAAATCTTGACCCTCAGTATCTCAGAATGTAACAGTATTTGGAGATAGGGTCTTTAAAGTGTGATTACATTAAAATTAGGTCATTAGGTGGGCCTTAATCCAATAGGACAGGTGTCCTTATAGGAAGAGGAGATTAAGACCCAGACACACAGAGGGAAGCTGATGTGAAGACACAGGGAGAAAACAGTCATCTGCAAGCCAAGGAGAGAGGTCTCAGAAGAAACCAACCCTACCGACAACTTGATCTTGGACTTCTAGCATTCCAGAACTGAAAGAAAATAAACTTCTGCTGTTTAAGCCACCCAGTTTGTGGAACTTTGCTATGGCAGCCTGAGCAGACTAATACAGCCCACATGCACACAGGATGCAGCACCATCTCCTTAGCTTAGCACACGTGACCCTTGGTAAGCTGGCCCCACTGACTCTCTTGGGTCCCCTCTCCCGCCCCTTTCCAGTCCTTCCTTCCCCAGGCACGTGGCCCTCCTTCCCAAACACTCCATGACCTTTCATGCCACTGGGCCTTAACACATGACCGTCTCTCATTGGGGAATCACTCTCCTCGCCTCCAACCTCCTCTTGAAAAGTCCTGTTTACCTTCCAGATTCACTTCAAATGCCCCCTCCTCAGAGAGGACCACTCCAAACCTCTCACCTCCACCCACACTAGAATCAGCTGCTTCCTGTTCTGTGTTCCTCTTATTTTCTCTTCATGCCTCCAGTCTGGCTGGAGCTCCTTTGGGGGCCAGACTGTGTCTTTCTCACTTTGAGGTCCCACCCATACTTGTCACAGTCAGGGTCTGGTGGCATGAGGGAACTCATCAGTTAAGGCCATATCTTATGAAAGATCATGGGGTGGGAGAGAGGAATCAGCATGTGGCCAGCCAGTCTTTGCCACCTGAAATGGCCCTGTGGATGTGACAGATACAAAGAGAAAAACAAATGTAATGACAGAGGCTGTAACTGAGCAGGACACTATGGGGCCTTCCTGGGACAAACCCCCTACCCCATCCCACCCCCATCCTCCACCTGCCTCGTGTGTGTAGAAAAGCTTTAGCATCCTAGGCCTTCCCCAAGGTCCAAGGAATAAATTTAATCAGAGAAGTGAGAAAATGCAGAAACAAAGGAAAATAATCAAACGACAAAATAATAATAGTTTAGCCATTAAACAAAGTCCAGAACCTTTGGTTCCTCCTCAAGGGCTATAGATAATATTCTGAGCCATGTCGTCTGAGCTGTTTTGCAGATACTGAAACCCCCACCAGGTGGAATAAGGTAACTGTATGCTGCCCACAAGCACATAGACCCCAGACTGGTTGAAACCAGAAGGTTGATGATGTTGACTCCTGGTTGCCTCACCACCAACTCATCAGAGCTGATCATGCACCCTGCAACCCTCTCCTCAACGTGTAGCCCCTTCCTCTTTTCCCTATATAATTTCCGAACAAAACCTGGGGAGGGGGGAGTTGGTTCTTGGGGATATGAGTCCACCTCCTCCCCAGGATTGTCAGCTTCCTCAATAAAGCCATCTTTCCTTTTACCCAGCACTTGTCTCTTAGTATTGGATTCTTGAGCGAAGAGCAGCTCAAACTGAGTTCGGTAACAAAGCTACATGTCAGAAAAGAAAAAGCTTGGGACTCAGGAATGCTGTGTTGTAGACCTAATTCCAGCACTAACTTGCCATGTAACTTTGGCCAAGTCACCTAACCTCTTTCTCAGTCTGAGGTTGGACTAGTTCATCTCTAGCTCTGAAAAAAAAAGAAAAAAAAAAAACCCTAAGAAATTGTGACTCTATAGCCATGACAAAATAAAACAAAAAGACCATATTCCCTTAGACTCCCCAGATTTATTCATGCTTTAACTTACTGTGCATTTATTGAGCACCTATAACTTTCCAGGAGGGTTAGAAGTTTCCAGGGGGAAGCAACGTTTGGGCAGGAAATTGCAGAAGAGTCTTAGAAATGAGAAAATAGCATTTCCAGAAAATCAAATCTCCCAACTTCAAAGAATCCTTCCAACCCTTAACAAGATTATGCTTTGCCATTCCAGCACAGAGCATTATTTCTGTTAAGTATGAGTGGGTGGGAGGAGGACGAAATGAAACAGTTCCAGCAGTGCGAACATGGTGGACAAAGGTCAGAGGTGAGAGGGCAAACAGCATGCTGGGGAGCGTGACAGCCACGTCCTGGAAGAGTGAGGAACCCACGGGGAGTGGGGAAGAGGACGCACTTTGGTCGTGGATGGACTTTGAAGGGGTTTAAATGTTAAACTGAAGAGTCTTGATGGCAATCAGTGGCAGTGGGCAGCCCATGAAGGTTTCTGAGCAGGGGGGTAAGCAAAGCAGATTTGTGGGTTGGAAAAATCCTGTTGGAAGATGTTTGGAAGTGGGGTGGAGAGGGTGATTCTGGGTGCAGGAACCAGTTCACAAGCCAGGGTTATGGCTCAGGAGATGCATGACGGGTCCTGGGATGGGGCCTCAGGCTGGGATGGAGGGAGGGCAGCTGAGGTCTGCCCAGGATTGCTCAGCTTTCAGAGACCTGGCTTCCCCACGTCTCTGCCTCTGACTGAAATCATGGCAGGCCAGGCCCAGCAGGATTGCTCATCATCTCATTGAATCCCACATCCCTGGCAGAAATGAAAGAGCTTTAAATTCAATCATCAGTTGGAATGCATCTCTTCTCATCATCCCCAATCCATTGCTACCACCACTACACACACACACACACACACACACACACACACACACACGTGCACAAGCAGAGCCTTTGTCTTTTCATGGGAAGCCTGTTATTTCATTTAGAGAAGATCTATGTGATTTAAATTGGAGGCTTCGGACAAATTGCATTTGAAATTGAAAGGGGGTGAAGTAGCCAGATGTATCATCAATTTAGGAAGAGAAGTGGAGTCCTCGGCTGCTACCTTGGTCTGTTTTATCCCACTGTTACTTAAAATAAAAGACCACGAGCTGAGTAACTCTAAATTTCTCAATCTGGGCCTTTGACAGGAAACTGAAGGATTCATCTGTAGAATTCTTTATTTTCCATTAAGAACCCAGCCTTTTCTTTCCCAATGAATGAAGATGATGCTTCTGAATTGCAAGCTGAGCCTCATTCCCTTCCTCCCATCTCAGCAGAGTCCATGTGGAAAACAGGCTGGCTAATTGGGTTTATATAGAAGGGAAGTGGAGGGCCAGGATATCTGAGAACAGCGAGTGTGCAAGAGTCCAGGAGACAGCCCTGCCCTGCTTAAAGAAGGAAACTAGAGTGTGAGTCTGCGAAAAACTATATTCAGAGATCCTTGAGCAAAGCACAGTCTCTTAATGTCCTAGCATATCTGCAAGAGCATCTTAAAAATGACTGACAAATATAAATATTATTGCTATGTATATTATTATGAAAATGTTTATCAGGAAGGGACTCCTCAGAATAATGGGGCCCTAATTTTACCCAGAAGGAGAAAACTAAATTTTCCCCTCTCTGAGACATCACCCTTTGAACACTTACTTCTATATGACATGAATTTTAGATCCTGCAATATGTTAGATGTTACAGTCAGACAACCGGGTCAGAATCCTGGGTTCAGCACTTAGAGTCTGTGTGACATTGGTCAAGGGAAGTAGCCTTTCTTAGATTTGGGTTCCTCATTTGTGAATTGGAATAATAATTGTCCTTATCATAATACTCCCACAGTTGTTTTGAGACTTAAATGAGAAGATGCCTGTAAAAATAATTTTCAGTAAAATGTTGAATATAGGGCCCAACATATAGTAAGTGCTCAGCACTGTTTCCTTTTATTAAATTTGGAAAAAACCAACTTGGCATCTCACGCTAGTCTCTAAAAAAAGCTAGAGCTAGTCCTGCTCTCAGTTCTAAGTGTTTAAAAATATTTCAAATGAAAGGCAGACTGGTTGGAGGGGGGAGAGAGGACTGAGGTATCTGGGAAGGAAAGACATCACAGATGGCCCATCAGGAACTTCACAGAGTGTCACATCCAGAGGTACCTGCCAGCTCAACCAGGGATGAATCTTCTATGAGGACCAGATGCTACTAATTGGCGAGGAATCCTGTGGCTGCCACCCAAAGAAGAGAACAAATTCTTTGCCACCACATGGTTGTTTTTTCATTCCAAGTGGAATGCATTAACTCTTCAAACAGGCATACCAGCTTCAGTCTCCAAAAGCCCATGTCCACATTTAGGAAATTCTTAAGCAAGATACTGGGGCATTTCTAGTTCACTGATTCTGATTCTCTGCTCAACCAGCAATCCTTGGACCTATATGATCTTTGGGAGGACCACTGGTGATGTACCCTCCACATGGGACTTCAACTGAATGTCCCATGTAGGACTTAGGAGCTCAGTGTTTCCACTCTCTGCCCATTCCTCCTCTTACATCATTTTTCTCCACGTCTCTCTCTCTCCCTTCCAAATTGTCATCTCTTTCAAAGACAAGGTCTGGTCCTCGTCCCCTCTACTGGGGGCTCCCAGAGCCCAGCAAAGGACCGGCCACATGGTAGAGATGTGCTCAACAGGCAGGTAAATATGACCTGGGCCCCAGTTCCATTTTCAGCATTTCCCTCCTCAATTCCCATACCTCAAATTAACACCATCTGCTCCTGTCTCATCAAATTATTTTCCATCTCTTGAATACATCATGCCCTCCCACACATCCATACCTTCCCACACGCTTGACCTTCTGTCTCGAGTCCCCTGCAAGGAAGAGGCCAAACCCCATAAAAGGAGAATATTATAGAGCAGAGGTCATCAAAACTACAGCCTGTGACACCATCCCACTGCCTGTTTTCATCAATAACGTTTTATTGGAATACATCCATGCCTATTTGTTTACATATTGTCGACGGAGGCTTCCACGCTACCATGGCAAGAGTTGAGTAGTTACTCTAGAGATTGTATGACCTGTCAAGCCTAGAATAATCACTTTCTGGCCCTTTTGCAGAAAACATTGCTAACCCAGGCATGGGCTACAGAGTGAGACAGACTTCAGTTTGAATTCTGGTTCTGCCAATGATCAATAAGTAGCCATGGGAAAGTTTCTTTACCCCTCCGAATTGTGGTTATTTCCCTCGAAAAAGAAGAAAAAACCTATTTGACAAGACGATTATAAAGACAGGATAAAATAATATGAGTAAAAGGTCCCAGAGTGGTCTCTGGCAAAGGGTACAGGCAGACCTTGTTTTATTGCATTTTGCAGGTACGGCATTTTTTTTTTTTTTACAGATTGAAGGTTGGTGGTGACCCTGCGTCAAGCAAGTCTATTGGCACCATTTTTCCAATGACATTTGCTCATTTCATGTCTTTGGGTGACATTTTGGTAATTCTCGCAATATTTCAAAATGTCATTATTATATTTATTATGGTGATCTCTGATGTTACTATTTGCAAAAAGATTACAAATCACTGAAGGCTTAGGTGATGCTTAGCATTTTTAGCAAAAAGTGATTTTTAATTAAGGTGTATATATTGGTTTTTTAGACATAATGCTATTGCACACTTAATAGACTACAGTATAGTGTAAGCGTAACTTTTATACACAATGAAAAACCAAAAAATTCTTGCAACTCACTTTATTGGTATATTCACTTCATTGGTATATTCACTTTATTGCAGTGGTCTGGAACCGAACTCATATCTCCGAGGTCTGTCTGTATATGCTCAACAAATATTTTCTTCTCTCTCCCCTTTCCTTTTTCCTCTATGTATTATTCTGCTCAGGCTGAATAGCAAAATACCACAGATGGGGGGGAGCTTAAGCAACAGAAACTTATTTTCCCACGTTCTGGAAGTTGGAAGTCCAAGATCAAGGTGCCTCCCTTCTCTGCTTACAGATCATCAGCTTCTCAGGTGTCCTCACATGGCCTTTTCTCTACACACATGTGGGAGCGGGGAAAGAGCTCTCTGGTGTCTCTTCCTCTTCTTATAAGGACCCCAGTTCTACAGGATTAGGGCCCCACTCTTATGACTTCATTTCATCTTAATTCCCTTCTTAAAAGCCCTATCTCTATATACAGCCACATGAGGGATTAGGGCTATTAGGGCTTCACCATATGATTTGCCGGGGGGTTACAAGTCGATCCATAACACTCTACTTGATTCCCTTTCCTTTTTCTCCTCTAAACGTGTTAGAAATCTACCTGGGCTAGTTTGTATTATTGGCCTCAATTCTTCACCCTCCTTTTTTATATCCATACCCTTTGCCATGTGATTTTGCATTTCCCCTCATTGAAGTAGCAGCGTCCATTTCCTTACCCCTTGACTTTGGGTTCAACCATGTGGCTTGCTTTGGCCAACAGAATGAGGTAGAAGTGGAAGTGCCCCAGCTCCAAGCCTAGGCCTTAAGAGACCTCACATATTTCCCCTTGCCCTCCTGAATCTTCGTCATCACCAGGAGAATGGCATTCCCCAGGCCAACCTGCTGGTCCCAGTAAGGCAGCCACTTAATTATAGTAAGATCAGTCTTTCTTATACAATGCCTGGCTCTCTAGGGGCTACACTTTCAATGCGGCAAGAACGAGAGGAAATCTCCCCTTGCAAGGGAAGATGAAGAGGTAACTTGCCATCTAAGTCTTCCTTAGAAGGAAGGAGGTAGTGGCTGGGAGGTGGGGATTATTTCTTAATCTCTCTTGAGAATTCCCAACCACAAGTGTGCACTCAAAGGGGTTTGGGGACTGAGTTTATACTGCTTGATTTTTTTTAAAAAGCCCAATGTGAGAATTTAGTTTAAGGTGGTCCTGAGTTGGTAGCACCTCCAAGCAACTGGCAAATGTCCCCGAGCAAACCGAAGCAAACGTGCAATCTCTGAGTATACCCTCAAAGAATTATCACAGGTACGTATTTCAATAAATATGAGTTTACAACTAAAAATCAAAAAGCTTATAAGGAAAACCCATGAGACTCAACAACAGCAACAAAAACCTAGCAGAATCAGAGCCACAAATGAGGGCTTTGCTATACATACAGAATGTCCTGTACGGACATCACAAACATGGCGACCCCAGAAGACAGTGAGGAGGCCCAATCCAAGACGAGAGTGCGAGGGGTGGAAAGGAAGTGCCAGAAATGGGCCAGAGGTCTGGAGTGGTGTCTCTAGCAGTAGTATCAAGAGAAGTGTCCCCTGTCGTGAAAGAAAACCTGAGAGCGATTAGAGGGTCGTAGCAGTTTCTGGAAGAGTGGTCCCATAGCAAAGGAGGCAGAGTTCACCCACAGGTTCACAGGACACAGAAAGCTGGTCAGGGAAGTCAACACCTGTGCCCATCCATGGTCATGGGTCTAGTCCACAGTGGTGTGGGCTTCTCCAGTTGGCACTGGTCTGTCCCACCCTCCCCTATGTCAGCAAAAGTAGGCAGGGTAAAGAAAAAAATGCAGCCCACCAGCAACTAACAAACCCACTGGCTTAGTCCAGGCTGCCATGATAAAGTACTATAGACTGGGTGGCTTATAAACAACAGAAAGGAAAGTTATTTCTCACAGTTCTGGAGGCTGGAATTCCAAGATCGGGATGCTAGCCCGGCCAGATTCTGGTGAGATCTCTCTTCTGGGTTACAGACTGCCGACTTCTTGTACCCTCACATGGTGGACTGAGAGAGATCTCTGGGGTCCCTTCCTTAAGGGCACTGGTCCCATTCATGAGAGCTCCACTCTCATGACCTAATCACCCCCCAAAGGCACTGCCTCCAAATACCATTACACTGAGGTTTAGGATTTCAACGTATGAATTCGAGGGAGAAGTAAATATTCAGTTCATAACACTGATTTATTTGACTATGGGTAGAACACAAAAACTCAGAACTGTGAAAGCAAGCAAGCTGGTGAATAATGTAAATGAATTAGCCCCACTCTTTCAAAATGAAAAGGCAGAGAGAGACAAAGAGATATCTGAGTTCAGAAGCGGCTAAGATCCAGAGTAAATAGTCAGCTTCACAAAATTACCCCTTTCAGTTTCAATCTTTTATACTTTAATCATTTCCAGCTACAGACACAGTTCTTACCATGAAGACAAGGGCTCGGAATGAACACAAGGATAATGAAAGTGAAATACTATTATATTTAATACTATAATATCATTAATGCAACTGCAGTCAGAGATCAAGGACTTTTCAAATTAATTATTTCTTGTTCCAACACGCACCATGAAATGGGCTTTCTAAATCAGAATGACACATCTCAACCTTTTCTTTATTAAGATAATTCTATTTTATTTCTTGGATCTTTGCAGCCTGGGCAAGTTTTATAAATATTTAAGAGAAAAATTAGGAGGGAAAATGCTGGATAATGCATGAATAGCAACCAGTTAGCTTAGACAGAGGTACACTGAGAACTCGCTGTAGAATCTTCCTAACTTTAGTACACAAAGTCTGCAAATCTGGACAGTCTTTTCCCTATGTGGGAAGATTAGCAGTCCCTGTGAGTACACTGAGAGTCTGTTTGTCCTTCTTAATTTGCATTTTCCATTTTACTGCCATAGTAAGGAGGAAGGTCACTGCTTGAAATTTGCTCATTACGACTGAATTGAGGCTTTAAGGTCAGCTGTAAAAATTAGGCAACAAGTTGATAACTTGCCTATTAATGGTCTCTCCTAGGTGGACCTCTAATTGCTTGAATGACGGATCATCCATAGAAACCACTTTCACCCCTTATCTTGGTTTCCAAAGAAATCTCAATGTGCACAAAGACCATGATCCTTGGAAATAATCTGAGGAGCTTGTTGCCGGTCCACCGAGAGCCACTCGTGTGGAGTGGCTGGGGATCGTGTCCATAATGAGTGTGACGGTCGCCTCCATGGCTGGCAGAGCATTCTATAGGAACACCGTTGCTGATTTCCAGGAAGGGACCATCAACTTCCCCCACACTGAGGTACTTCTGGTCTCCGGACAGTTGGACAGCTTCTTCAAAGCAAACGTTTTCTGTGAAATGCCTCCCCAGTTGATGCTTCAGAGCTGACTAATTGCCAGGATAATCACTTCTAACCATTTACCTTCTGAAAGCATCACTCTTGACTTGATCATGTAATTCTCACAGCACTTTCGACTGACGGGAAAGTACACTATTTTACTTGCAAAGCTGATTGCAAATTATTTTCTGATTGCAGATTTATTTTGTTTGTGACAAAATGTTTGCCGCTAATTGCTAAAATAATCTTGTAGGAACTTACAGTTGAACGCCTAATTTATTAACCCACTATAGTTTCTCCCTAACCCCTGTTTTTATCCTTTTATTTATTTTAAACACCTGTTTACAGGATCATTAATCCTCACCAATATTGTCTGAAATCCTTGAGCAACTTCCAGGGCTGTTTCTACAAAGAAAACCATACAGTCAATGAAACTCGACACTCAAAAATCTGCCCCACTCACCAAGCTTTCCCTTGGGGGGAATGAGGATAAGAAAAGGAAAGCCCTCGTAGCTTGATCCATGACAGGAATGGAAAGCAATAGAAGTGAATCTTGTTGGTCTATAAAGAAATATCCATTCTTCATTCGTGTCTGGACAGCCAGAAAATTAAAAGTTGCCAGATTCTTTTTTTGAATAGTCACAGGTAGACAGAGCAGTAAGACAGTGTTTCAACAATATCCATATCTGGATGACATTTTTTTAAGACCTTTTGACCTAATATTAAGCAGGATGAAGATAAATACAGACTCATCAGACCAAAAAACACTAGTGACAGAAGTGACCAGGTACAGCTCACTTATGACACAAGTGAAGAAGCTGAGGCACGGGGCAGTCAAGCAATTTGACCTGAGATCCTGTGCTAATTAAGATTGAGTTGGGACTGGTGATTGGAAGCTCGCTGCAGCTCCAATATTTGAAGTTAGCTTCCATACTCAAGATTTCCTCAGTTATTTTGCATTTGCGATGGGAGGAAATAGTATTGCACATAAGTGTTCATTTTTGTAGGGGCTTGTGCACAATTACAGAAGATAACTGACTTGTCCTAAATACTCACCTTGGAGATGAGAGCTTTATTTCTTTAAATGCTGCTGAAGGTTAAAGCACGTCACATCTGAACCCAAAGACCTATCTTGGCAGTGTCTTGACAAACGTCAGTCCGTGCCAAGCACCAGAAAGCCTTCTCAACACTGCCTGCCCCCTACTCAAAGCCCAGCAGAGAGAAGGAACTCAAGCTTTTGGTTGAACAAACAAGTGTATGACAATTTCTCTGAGCTTTGTTAGGAGGCAGTAATGCTCAAGAAAGGACTTTTATCTGACACTAATTTTCCCAGCTCTGCTTGACCAAAGTTCATGTCAAGTTGACCTTAATTCATTTACTTTCTTGGATATGCTTCAAGCTTAGCTATATTAATTCTCCCTTCCTGGTGGCTTCCTGTGCTCATTGCAAACCCCTTTTCTGGATCTGGCAGGGAATTGCCTATAATTACCCTTAATGCACTCCTGGAGCAAAGATATGCATGTTAAGAGCCAAAATAGTAGGTTAACTACAAACTGTGCAGTAATGCAATTACCTCCCAATTATCCCTTTCAATGCTTAGGGAATGAATAGGAGACATTAAGCCCAATTTTGTGGTAGAATCCCTGGTTATTGGAGGTCGGGGTGGAGGTAGAGAGGAGCAGAAGAAGGGAGAAAAATAAGTAAGGCTGCTATGGGTAATGAATGCCAGGGAATACTGGTGACACCTTACTGGAATCATTCCTATTGGTATTGGATTTCTTTCAGATTCTTCTGGCTGCTATACCCTGCAGAAGATGGATTGGGTTAGCAGAGTATCCATATCTATTCGACCAAGATTCTCTGCACAGCATTGACCTAGTGCGAAAGTTTCTGTCTAGAGGGGTGCATTACCCCAAGAAGTGCATATCTGCGGGTTAGCTTTCGGAGACAAGCAGTTCAACAGACATTAGCTAGTCATTAATTTTTGGCTGGGAAAAATAAGGTACATATCCTGTCTGTCCAGGTTGAGCTATACCACAAAATAGGAGTCCTGCAAAACAGGGGAGACCTGAAAAAGGCGTTTAGCCAAGGCAGCCTAATTTTAAAGCTAAGAGGAAGGACCCTGGTTCTGAGAGATGGAGGCAAGCATTTCAGAACTACGTCCATCCAGAGAATGCTGGCATTCCTCTTTGGCTAGAGCATGGTACAGGGCTTTGGAGATGACTTAAAGGAACAATAAGAGCGGGGGAATTAAGGCCGTTTGTGTGCCAGCTTCCCCAGCATCCACATCCCCCTGATGTCACACGTGAGGTCAACTACTCCTATCAACCAGGATTTTACTGTTGGTCCCTGCAGCAAGCGAACCAGTATTTAAGACACAACCTTTACCTCTTAAATTTCCTCTTGTTCTTTTTTATCCAATTAACAGAGATGATTTGTAATCGAAACTATATCTTCTGTGATCATATTGGCTGCTATGGTTATCTATTGCCGTGCAATAAACCATCCCAGAACTTAGTGGCTTCAAATAGCAACTTATCATTGTATCTCGTGGCTCTGCAGATGAACTGGGATCAAGTGGGTGTCTCACGTGGACGGCAGCTGAGAGTGCAGTCATCTGAAAGGTCACCCAAGCTCAATGTCTAAGGTAGCTCATTCACGGGCCCGGCTGTTGATCAGGAGTTTAGCTGGGGCTGTTGCCCAAGGTACCGACGTGTGGCCTCATCACTTACCTTGGACTTATTACAGCCTGGCAGCTGGGTTCTGAGAGAGAAGAACGTCCCAAGGACAAACGTTCCAAAAGACCCAGGTAAAAGCCACAAGGCTGCTGATGACATAGTGTCAGAAATCCTAGAATGTCACTTCAATACATTCTGTTGATCAAATGAGTCACTGAGGCCAGCCCAGATTCAAGAGGAGGAAAATTAGGCTCCAGCTCTTGATGTCAGAATCACCACTTCTACGGAGGGAAAGAATTAGTGATGGCCATCTTCAGAGACTATCTACCACATTAGCAAGAATCCCAACTTCATGTCACCTGAAAATCTGATATAAACCCCTTCTTTGTTCAGAGCCATCATTGAGATAAATCAGTGACAATGCAGGATCAAGGGAAAAGTCCAATGGCACACTGTTGGAGTCCTTCTTCCAGGCTAAGGTTTCTCAAATTAACTTGAATCCTTTATTAGATGGAATTAGGTTTACCTATGAGTCACAGAAAAACCCAAAATAACAGTGGTTTTAAAATAATAGTAGTTGTGATTACTCATGTAAATCTGTCCAATGGGGAAAACCCATTTATAGGCTTTGCTCCACAATGGCCCAAAGGACCCTGGATCCTTCTAGTTCAACATTCAGCCATCCTTAGGACATGGCCCTCATCCTGAAAGTCCAAGATTGCTTGGCATTGTGCCAAGCAGCAAGATGAAAGTGGGGATGAAGAAAAGAAGGAGCCAAGAGCTAATGCCAGCTTCTCTTAAAGCAAGTTCCCAGAATCTGCCATGCAATACTTCTGCTTACAGCTACAAAGGGAAGCTGGGAATGTAACCTTTCTTCTGCGCCTCCATTTTCCTGTTGAAAATTCAGAGGTTTAGATTCACAGGTAGCGTGAAATATTGGCTATGGGGGGTCCACTAGCACTCATTGGTATATCCACCCGCTTCTGAGTAACCAGGGAATTCACACACACATGATCTTCCCTGTAAGATACACTTACAGCCCCTGGAGAGAGGTGGCTCCCTCTTCCCCAAGAATCTCTGCTCTTCCCATATCTCCACCCAAGATGTTTTGGCAGAACTTTACTATCTACAGTCTCTATTAAAGTAAGTAAGTAACAGGCATTTTGTGTTTCCAACCATAAAATTATATCGTAATATTTAATGTACCCTTTCAAATAGTCCTCCTCTCTCAGGTATTCTCTTTCACCTGGCCACTGTTACCGATACACAGACTTTCCTGATGGAGAGCCACTCCTTCAGGCCAAATACAGCAACAGACTTCACTCTGAGTGCCAACTCGGACTGGAAGGGGTTTCCTGGAGGATGGCATCTGGGCTTAAAGGGATGCCTTGGATTCATGTGTAATACCCAGTTCCTCCCACTGAGAGGGTCTCCATCCCGAATCCCCACTAAGCGGGCTGGGGCCGTAACATTCTACTTCAACTGTCAACTTCTCCCCCACCTCGTATCGACCCACATTTACCAAGTCATACTGGCATCGTGCATCAGACTTGTGCCCACTTCCTTTGAAGGTCAGTTTGAGTGGCTTCCCAGCCGCTAACCTGCCTGATCCCCAAGCTTCTGCCTCTTCACTTCCTCCCGAGAAGTTGAGGTCTCAGTACACTTGATACTCAGTACCCAGGAGTGATGGCATCCAAGGGCTAGGGTCTATGGATAATAATGATTAATAATAACGACTGGGACTTCCCTGGTGGCGCAGTGGTTAAGAATCTGCCTGCCAATGCAGGGGACACGGGTTCGAGCCTTGGTCTGGGAAGATCCCACATGCTGCAGAGCAACTAAGCCTGTGCGCCACAACTACTGAGGCCGAGTGCCACAACTACTGAAGCCCGCGTGCCTAAAGCCTGTGCTCTGCAACAAAGAGAAGCCACTGCAATGAGAAGCCCGCGCACCACAACAAAGAGTAGCCCCCGCTCGCCGCAACTAGAGAAAGCCCGCGTGCAGTAACGAAGACCCAACACAGCCAAAGATAAATAAATAAATTTAATTTTAAATAATAATAATAATAATGATTAAAACAGAAATCCCAAAAAGGGGGTTAGTGTGGTTGAGATGTCTCAGCTCTCACTGGGGGGAGGACTGACAATGGATACACGTAGGATGAGTACTCAAAGATCAGCCAGCAACAGACAGGAAGTGAATGCAAACTGGATCCAAATAAGAATCTGGAAAAACCGTATCGATCATCAGGGGCCAGAAACAGGAGACAAAACCTGTAGGTTAGGAGCCAGATGAGCACCAGACCAAGTTGCGGATAAGGAGTGTGAAGGTGAGAATAAAGAACAGAGTCCAGGATGCCTGATGTAAACGGGGCTAGGGGACCAAAATGCCATCTCACTGGGCACGGGACATGTGATAAGGGGATTGTCAGCCTAGCCGAGGGGTCCGGGGTCGGGACAGACACTGCAGGCAGATGAGAAAATATTCAGTCGGGGCCAAATTGAGAAAGGAAGGAAAAGAGCTTATTCCAAGCAGGTCTTGACTCACTTCGAAGAGACGAGAGAGCCAGCAGCCACTTCAGATGGAAAGCTGCCCGGGCAACATCGAGCGCTTTTCCAAATGCAGCCCTGGGAAGCCACGGCCGCGGCTGTAACAAAGCCAGCCGGGCCCCAGATAAACCTTTTGTAAGGCTGGTTGCTCCATTTTGTTTCACATAATTTATTGCTCAGTACATATCGATAATACGATTGTCAGCCCAGCAGACATTTTCCATTTTAATAGTACGCATGAGATACCACATTATTGATCCTACACCACTAAATAAAAAACTCGTTTGTCAGGGGAGCACGGAATGGCTTTTAATGGACACAGCCAAACACCTGCTACTAGTTAGGGAAGAAAAAGGACCATCCTGCCGCAAGGACATTTGGAAGCAGCATCGAAATGTTCCATTTTAGGGATTAGCAGGGCTCTCAGAAAACAGGGGGTGCTTTCTCCAAAGGTCCAAAGGCTGAGTTTCTCATTGATAACAGGAAAAGCTGCCATTGACCGGGAATCTGTTCCGTGCCAAGCATTTTTATTTTCTGTACTCTGTCTTATGCAGTCCTCACAGTGATGCTGCAGATGCACGTATTGCTACATTGCATAGGATGCTCTGGGAAGCGAGGCACAGATGCACCAGCAAATGGAGCCAGTCATCATGGCTGTGTGTTTCTCACTAAGCGGAAGTCTGATGGTTGATGCTCCCAGGGTTGGCACTGCTCATTAATTACAGGGCTCTACCATCCTCTCTATTTTCCCACAAGACAGCTGCCAGGCAAGCACCCTACATCGCCTGCCACTTTCAGATGAGGGAACCGGAGGGTCCATGAGTAACTTAAGTGACTTGGCCGATAGTCCATGACTAAGAAGGAGCAAAAAAGCTGGAATCTTTATCTGCTTCATTTTAAGATGAGTTTCCTTGCCGTGCAAGTCACTGTTGCTTTATCATATACACCATGTTATGGGCTGAATTGTGTCCCCCCGTAAAATTCATATGTTGAAGTTCAACTCCTAGTGCCTCAGATGAGACTGCATTTGGCAGTAGAATCTTTAAAGTGGTAATTAAGTTGAAATGAGGTGATTGGAGTGGGTCCTAATCCAATATGACTGGTGTCTTTATAAGAAGAGGAGATTAGGACACAGACACAAGTAGAGGCCAGACCATGTGAGGGCACAAGGAGAAGACAGCCATCTACAAGCCAAGGAGAGAGACCTCGGAAGAAACCAACTCTGTGGACACCTTGATCTCATACTTCTAGCCCCCAGAATCATGAGAAAATAAATTTCCCTTTATCTGCTAAATCTCTTCTCTCTTTAGGAATTTCCCCCACCCAATGAATGTGTGTTTTTTCCTCAGTCACTAATTGATCTTTAACAGTGGGTGTATGTCTAACTTTTGAAGAAACTACCGAACTACTTTACGAAGTGGCTGTATCATTTACATCCCCACCAGCTGGGTATGACAATCAGTTCCTCATCAATACTTGGTGTTGTCAACCTTTTATTATTTTAGCCATTTGAATAGGCATGCAGGGGTATCTCACCGAAGTTTTAATTTGCATTTCCTTAGTGACAAATGATGTTGAGCATCTTTTCATGTGCTTATTTGCCATCCATACATCTTCTCCGATCCAATGTCTATTCTGGACACAATTTGGTGATTCTGGCCAAGCGCCTGCCTGCTCAGCTGGTGCAGAAATGGATACAAAGCATTGCCAGCACATTCCTGTGAGATGGGTGAGTTGAAGGTCAACTTTTCTGACGGAACATGCTTCCGTGGGTCCACCCTGGTCCTTTCCCCTTGTCTGAAGTGTCTGCTGGCTCCGGGCCCCTCCTGCCTCAGTGTCCATGTTGACACCTTCCCCTGGAAAATCTGCTTTTAGATGATCCGAGCTTTCCATGGGAAGGAGCTAATAAAGGGTGATTTGGTGATATATCTTCTCCAGTCTGTGGCTTATCTTTTCATTCTCTTAGCATTTTTGAAAGACCCAAAGATTTTAATTTTGATGAAATTCAATTTAGCAATTTTGTCTCTTAAAAATCGTACTTACAACACTGTATCTAAGAACTCGTTGCAAACCCAAGGTCAACTCTGATACAAAAGAGCCCTCCCTTCACTGTCCTTCACTACCTTCCAGGCCTGTGAGTATCCTCCCAAAATCCAGGCACGAGGCTTAAATAACCTTTTGAGCTCAGATGGGAACACAAAGTGTGATACTCTTGCGCTGGCCCAGTTGATGGATGCAGAGGCTACCACTTTGGATCTGGGTGAAGGAAGCGAGGAAAGAGTTAAAGGAACTATGGGAGATGAACGGTGCCTGCAAGGCCTAACTAATGACAGCCAGGACTGGCCTCCAAAAGAAGAAAGCCCGGGGCAGAGGCAGGTCAATCCTCCCGGGACCAGATGGCTGCTGCCACTGGGAAGAGGCATTCCTCCCAGCGACACAGAGTCAGGGGCTTCCTGATGCAGCTGGTTTGGGGAAGGATACTCAGAACAATAGGGGTTTCTCTCTCTCTCTCTTTCTCTCTCTCTCTTCCTGTCTTTTTCTTTCCATCCTCCAGTTTCTACCTGTGCCCATATAGAAAATAAAAGTCCTGCCCTAACTTATTATCTGTGCAAAAGAATGCAATGTGTAAGGGGGCACATCTGGCCCCGCCCCACCCTTTATTAGCTCCTGCCCATGGAAAGCTCTGATCATCTAAAAGCAGATTTTCCTGGGGAAGGTGTCAACATAGACAACGAGGCAGGAGGGTCCCGGAGCCAGCAGACACTTCAGACAAGGGGAAAGGACCAGGGTGGACCCACGGAGGCATGTCCCATCAAGAAGGTTGACCTTCAATTCACCCATCTCACAGGAATGTGCTGGCAATGTTTTGTATCCATTTCTGCACCAGCTGAGCAGGCAGGCGCTCGGCCAGAACCACCAAAATGTGCACATGGGGAAGCTGTGCCAAAACGGAACGGAAACCTCTCTGAGCCGGTCAGGCAAAGGCAAACTTCTTGTGCCTCGTAAAATCTTCACACCACGCAGATGGCATCAGCAGCGGCTGCATGTCTTCTTGGGGGCTGAGCGGCTGGGAAGTTCAAGCCACCACCTGGGCGCTTGCTATGTTGTCTCCCGATTTAGGTAAGTGTCTCCATAAGTTCTCACAGTCTTTGCCATTAAAGAAATAGCACGTCCTCTAACTGTGTCTGTTGGCACCTTTCCATCAATCATGTCACCTCTCCCATTGTAACAATGACATGGTGACAGAGGGCACCAATGTCTCAGCTTGTTCGCTCTCCCAAGCAGCTCATTAACAGGCATGGATTGCAGGTCGTAGATTCCTCCCAGTTGGAAGCCATTAATTCATATGAGCAAGGCCTTGGTTCACGGGGCAGATATACGCTTGCAAGAGTAGGGCTCAGTCTGTGAAACTGTCTGATGGCCTGGAGGCTACGCTTATCGTGGTCTTGATCAGAGGTTCTCAAAGACTGGTCCCCCAAACAGCGGCATCAGTATCACCTGGGAACGTTTAAAAAGTGCAGATTCTCAGGTCCTGCTCAGAACAACTGAATCAGAAACTCTGGGTGTGGGGCCTGGCAATCAGCGTTTTCACAAGCCCTCCAGGTCATTCTGAGGCACTCTGAAGTGTGAGAACCACTGGTCTGCATATCGAGGGAGAAGCCTGTCCCTAAGTTCCCCTCAAGGCTTCAGAGAAAGTCCTTATCCCCAGGGGCTGAGTGTGGTGAAAACACAGGACAGTCCCACCAGGTTCACCCACTGTCAGCTGGGCAGGTCCGCACCGGCAAAGGCCACACTGCTTGTGCATAGCCTTCCCCACCACAGCCCCTGGATGAGGAGTCATGACTATTCAAGCTAGAGAGGGAGAAGCAGAGTCTCTGGAGCTCTGGCCAGTCCATCAGAACTTCCATGAGGCTTTTCTGGAATTGACCTGAAAACTTAGATCATTCCATTCTAGCACTAAAGTCAGATGAGCAAACTTAGAAGTCACCGTGGGCCACCAACACTCATCCCTTGCTGGAGCCTGGACCTCCCAAACTCCTGACCAGCCAGCACATCAGGAGAGCTGAGTGGTGTCTGGGGAGGAGAATGGCCCACCAGCCTTCAGTCTGTAATTTTGTAGCTGGAGAAAATTAAATGAAATGGCACAGAGGCTGCTTAGAAAAGGGAGAGATGTACAGGGTTTCATAGTTTATCCAGACACAATAAGAGCTAGTATTTACTGCGTGCCCACTCAGTGTGAGCACCAAGCCTCCCACATTCTCTCCTGGTATCCCTACAACAGCTTAATGAGCATCATCTATCATCATCCCATTGTACAGATAAAGTAACCAAGGCACAGCAAGGTTAAAGGATTTGTCCAAAGTCACACAAATGAAAATGTAGAAACCAAAATTTGAACTGAAGTGTGTCTGACAGCATAGTCTGCAACTCTCATGGCTCTTTAAAAAAAAGATGAAGTTAAAAAAAAAAAAAAAAAAAAAAAAAAAAAGATGAAGTTGAATATATATATTTGAGTGGGTATGTGTATATGTGGTGTGGGGGATGGGTTAGAGATCACAGTTCTTCACAAATAACCCTTGTGGTTGCCTCTTTATCATCTTGGTGTAAACACTCCCCAAGGAAGTATAAAGAAACAATAAGTGAGGCACGGCTGTGCCTGAGATGGAGCGTGAATGGGGCTGGTTCAGACCAGGTAGACCAGATGACCAACACAGGGTCATGGGCAAGTGGGGTCTGGACCTATTTGGGTGAGACAGGTAAGCAGCCCTTACATGCAGAGCATGCACAGCACAAGGACAAGCCCTGGCAAAGGAGGACACCCACGTCCTTTATCATTTCAAGTATAATGACGTTCAGCATGAAACTAGAGAAGGAAGCGCTGCCCCTCCATGCAGTTCTGGGCTCTTGACAGTGATGAGATGTTCAACCTGTGAGCAATTATTTAAATATTCAGCACTTTGCATGCATGACTGGATCAGCATTGTGACCAGAATCACAGGAACACGGAATTTTGCAATGGAACAAACCTTAGAGGCCACATAAAGCAATACCTTGATCTTTGCAGATGAGGAAATGGAGGTCCAGAGAGGTCCTGTTCTTCTCCTAAAGTCTCTGGGAGAGGAGCCCAAACCCTCTGACTCCTGATCTTATATCATTCTAGAGAACAGGACAGGGAGAGCTGAAACCTTGCTGCTGGATCAGTTTTGATCTGATGCAATCATCTTATAACTGAATGCAAACACAGGTTTGCCAAATAGATATCCAAATTACAAGATAGACAGCTATGACTCTACTCTCAAGAATTTATGACATACCCCAAGTGTGGAATCGTATAACCATGGAGCCATATAACACTTAATTTTTACTAAAAACATATTGATGGAACCAATGATAATTAATTTTTACAAAATCTTAGCTACCTGGAATACATAATACAATATAAACAGTTTATATGTCTTTTCATTTCACAAAAATCTATGTCTTCATATATTAATAAATTGTTCCTTTTCATTTCTCTATATTTCTAGTCTTGCAAATTCTGGTTCCTGTGTATTAGATAGAACACTCGCTGAAATTCAACAGATCTCAGCATGAAGAAGAAGAGGAAAAAGAAAGCTGATCATTTCTCAGTGTCTCTTAGCTCATATACACACAAAATTTTCATCGGAGGGGTTGTATGTATGTTCAAACATAGACACATGGACTTGTTAATTAAGTTAGCGAAGACAAGAATGTTGATTTATTTCAGTAGATGTGCATCAGCTCTGCCTTAAAAGGTGCCACAAAGAATTTTGAAATAAGAATACACTGTGTTGTTCAGGGTGTGGTCAAGTGGACACACTCATATACGGCTAATGGAAGTCTAAGTTGACATACCCATTTCATACTACTGCTGAAGTGAAATTAATCAAGGAAGACCTGCTGGAAGAAGTGGGTTTTAAGCCAGGTCTCAAAGAAGGTTATGGACTTGGAAGAGAGGTGGAGGGCACAAAGTCAAAATGGAGGGAGGTAGAGACCAAAGGGAGATTGCTACATTTCTTGGCTCATTGCCCCTTCCCCCATCTTCAAAGTCAGCAGTGTAGCAGCTTCAGATCTCTCTCGGACTTTGACCTTCTGCCTCCCTCTACCATCTTTTAAGGACCCACAGGATTACACTGGGCCCACCTACGTAATCCAAAATAATCTCCTCATCTCAAGAGCCTTAACTTAATCACATCTGCAGTCATTTTGCCATGCAAGGTAACATTCCCAGGTTTGGGGCATTAGGACATGGACATCTCTGGGGGCTACTCTTCTACCTCCCATGGTTCTTAATCTACCATGCCTCTATTTCCTCAACTGTAACATGGGTTTAGTAATATGGTATCTACTTCATAGGGTTGTTGTGAGAATTAAATGACTTAATACCTCTCAAGTGCTTAGACCAGTGCCTGGCACATGGTAAAAATTCAGAGTTGTGGTTATTTCTATCTGCCCAACTGAACAGATCAGCAGGACTCTTTCCTTTACCCCTGGATTCCTTAAGATAGTGGTTTTAAAATTTTCTTGACAATTACCCCCAGTAAAAAACACACTCTACCTCCTGACCCAGGACACCCAAAGATTTATGCATTTACGTAACCGAAATAAAAGTTTCACAAACAAAACTTAATCCCACTCTGTGGAACAGATTCTGATTATTCCTTTTCATTCCATTTCATTTTCATGCAGTGAAATAAGCTTGAGGAGGCCTAGTTAAGACAAACGCTGGCATCCAAACTCAACACCTTTTCTTTCTCCACCTGGTGCAACTGACAACTGGCAGAAGCTGTGTGAGGCTGAGGAGACCCTGGTGCTTCTTCCAGTGGTCCTGCTTGACTGAGGTAGGTTTGATGAACTGAAAGAAGGAGACACTGGAATACAGGATCCACAACGAACACTGCAGATTCCTGCCTTTGTATGTCCACATCCAAAATTGTATGATCACTGAGTGGCTTTCAGTACACCGACAAGCTTTAATTTGTCAACTTTCTTATGTTAACGCTGGAGAGCACCTAATTGCCCTGTCCTCCTTATTCACACCGCATGACAGGTGAGGTGCCGCTTGCTCATTGACTCGACAAGGTTTCTGTGACAGCTTCTCTTGTCCACGCAGAACCAAATCTGGAGAGGCTGTCATTCGATGTGACAAACTGACAAGACAGTGCTGTCAGTCTCCCAGATGGGCGAGGGCCTGTAGTGACTGTCAACATCTAAGGGTCACTGTGAATCTGATCGTGACTGTGTTCGGCGGCTGACAGCTGATGAAGCATTCCTCCGATGGTTCAGAGCCTACACATTTTTCACCTCAACTGGCCTGAGCAGTACATAACTGTGACTGACACACGTATGTAATTTCACTTGGGCTATGACAAGCCCTGCCAATGCTTTTGAAGAGTCTTCCTGCTACCACCAACAAAGCCGCCAGCCTGGTTCCCCTTCATCCTTGCCTCTGACTCCCAGGTCACTTGATGAGATTGTGAGCTTCCCTGACTCACAGATGCCTGGGATGTTAGGTTTGAGGGGACTTAGACCCCCAACCTAACTCCACAGAGGGGAGGTAACACCCAAGGACACTCAAGAGGAGAGACCTGAGGGTGCACAGATATAATTAATAATAATCATGGACATGGGTCTCACTTGCAGTTACATTATATCAACAGACATACAACACATAACTAGTCAGTCGTTCTCAATCCTAGATGCCCACTAGAATCCTCTAGGAGCCTTTAAGAGGTATCCCCATCTGGATCCAACCCCCAGAGACTCTGATTCTCTTGATGTGGGGTGAGATCTGGCTTTCAATGTTGTAATAGCTCCCAGAGGATTTGGTTGCACAGCCAGGGTTAAGAAGCCCCTGGAACCTGACCACCTGGGTTCAAATCCAGATGCTACCACTTACCAGCTGTGCAACCTTGGGCAAGTTACTTAATTTTTCTGGGCCTCGGTTTCCTCATCTGTAAAAATAGGAGTGATGATAATAATACCTCCTAGGATTGTTCCAAGGCCGAATGAGTTATTAGATATAAGGCCTTTGTACACTGCCTGATGGAGGGGACCTGATCAATAGATGTTAGCTATTCCTGTTATTTAAGGATTTCCTAAATTTAAAAAGGCTCAAAGAGGAGACCATACAACACTGAGCTTCTCTTTTTGGGCTTTTTCTAGTACAGGATGTGTGTGAGAGAGAGAAGTAAAGAGTAACTCGAATGCTTTTGGCCTAAGCAATGGGAAGAATGTCTTGTTTTGCTTCATTCTGCCTTGTTCAATCCTTGCAACATTCCCATTAAATAGATGAAAACACTAAAGTTCAGAGAGGTTCAATAACTTGTACAAGATCAGAAGATCTTCAGGACTTCCCTGGAGGCCCAGTGGTTAAGACTCCGCACTTCCAATGCAGGGGGCGCAGGTTCAATCCCTGGTCAGGGAACTAAGATCCCGCATGCTGTGTAGCACAGCACCCCGCCCCCAAAAAAGAAAGACCAGCCCTCAAAAGAAACTATTAAAAAAAAAAATCAGAAGATATTGGGGAGTAGCCAACCCAAGAGTCTGACTCCAATATTTCTAGCGCCAAAGTCCAGGCTTTCTTCCCACTCTATCATACTGCGTTCCCAGGTGCACCTGAGTCTGGTCTTTAAGAAGGTGATGAATATGTATGAGAGGCGGTGAAAGGAAGGACACTCCAGTTGGATGGGAATCATGGATATGAGATTGACTCTAGGTCCTTTGCGCCTTAACCGTCTGTGATTTTGTGAAGGAGGTGGTGCTATACCACGATGACAAGCAGGCTGGCCTAGCTAGAGTAAAGGACCCTCAAGCAGAGAGGTGTGTGGGCCCCGCTGGAGAGCACACCAATGAAGGGGCCCAATGCCACAGACCTAGGAGTCTGGATGATACACTCTAGGGAAATAAATGTGTATCTCTGTTGAAAATTCTTATTAAATTCTGTTTAAATGTTATGCTAAATCATGCAAACTGCAAAAACCACAATGTGAGAAATTACATAGCTTGGATGATCCATTTTTCTTCAACAAGTAAATTGCAAGAAAAACAAAAAGAAAGCGGGAGAAACTGTAGACCAAAATACTAAATGTAATGGGTGGGCTTTGATTAAATCCTGATTCAAGCAAACTAATACACACACACACACACACACACACACACACACACACACACACACACACAACACACACACGCTTAAATAATCATGGAAATGTGGATGCTGACTGGATACCTGGGGATCTAATGAACCCTTCCTTCAAGTACATTACAGACTAGTAAGCAGATATAAGGAGGTAAGTCATATATCTGAATTATTATATGATACAAGTAAGGAGTAATAAGAGTTCCAGAAAGAAACCATAAAATGCTGTGACAGTTCTGAGTAAGGAGTTCAATGTCAGAGCAAGAGAAGGGGAGCTCCTTTTGATTGAGCATCTTCTGAGCACAATCTGAGCCAGGTCCTGCCCTAAGGTCTTTCATAACCAGCGGTGCCTTTCAAACTATGCTTGGCCAAATCCAGGGGGCTTCTTGGGAGCCCTGCCCAGGGCCACATTGCTGGCAGATTTGCCAAGGTCAATGGAAGGACTTCTTTAACTAGAATATCTCAGTTCTTTGTCTCTCCTGGGGAGATTTCAGCCTGAAAAAGTATATAACTGGAAAGAAGCTTGAAACTCCCTGGTCTATGGGCTTCCTGGTTATCTCCCCTCAGCAAGCTGCCCTTAGCTCTTTCAGATGATCAAGTTTACCATTAAGGGCTTTGCTGAAAGTAGAAGAAAGCCTGCTTTTCCATGAGCACAGACATCAGTCAACTACAGTTCAGCTGAAATCCCTGACTTAACTCACACAAAGCACATTTAACTAGAGTTGCACTATCTACTTTGCCTTATTAGAAAGGACACTGCAGCGCATAAATTTTATCGCGATAAATCTCATCATTAACAAAAGGCATATATCTGCACAGTAAATCGGATGATTAAAAACTGTTTCTACTATACAGTGGGCCAATGAGAAAGACATAATTTACAGCCAAAAGCTGCAACCAGACGTGTGGATCCTGGAGGGAAGGTCCTGGAATCTTGTCTCCAAATGGAAGAGGTCTGCTAAAGAAACTGGAGTTTTAGAAACACATATAGGTCCTTCCAGGGTAGAGCTGTTGCTTTGGAGCAACAATATGGCAAGGCAGGTGGGAGGTGGCGGAAGGTTCTACCCTACAACCATCACCACTACTGTGAACTCCTACTTCAGAGACCCAGAGCCCAAGCCACCAGCCAGAAACCAAGGCAGTGAGTCCCTCTCTAGTGTAAGATCTGCTCCCTTAGCTAGCCTCCACTTCCCCATGCCCACCCCACTACCTTCTCTACCTCTCCTTCCATGTCCTTTACAACATCATTTCCAAAAGGCATTCCTCACAATGCCAATTCCCAAGATGCACCTCCAAAATAAACACCTGTGGTAAAAATATCTGGGGAAAAGCTGCACATAACAGGCTCCCTTTTTGGAAATCCATGTCACATTTACTCTGTATAACGGGCACACTCCTTTGTCTCTCCGGTCCCCTTGGCTCTTCTGGAAAGTGCTTTTCCTCCCCCATTTCTCCCCTTCACGTAGCTACTCAGGGAGCAGCCATTTTGTTCCGTGTGATCAGCTGCACTCTTGGCTGCAGTTGATTGGTCCAAAAGTAAGCACCTGACCTAAGCTTAGGCAATCACAGTTTCTTTCCCAGACCCCACCTACTAGCGACATTTGATTGTTCCCAGGATGGATGATTGATTCAAGTTAGGCCAGTTTTATTTCTTGGAAATTCTGGAAGGAAACTGAGAAGTCAGTGTTTTTCTAGTGTTCGAAGCTGTAAGATACAAAGCTCTGAAACCTGTCATAAGCACATTTCCCACCGTGATGACTAGAGAGGAGAAGGAAGCTAGGATGTGAGGGGAAGAGGGGGAAGAATGCCCACTAAGGAGCAGAGATGGGAGACAGAGTCTGTGAGCTTTTGAGTGCAGGTTAAGGACTTTTGGAAGCCCACTGTATTGCCATCCTGAGTGCTGTGAAATACCCCATGTCCTTGTGATGAATTTCCCTTTCACAAGTTTGGTTTCTCCACTTTGACCAAGGGGGTTCAGAACAACTTACTGCAGTAAATAAGCCCATTTAGCATTAATGAACCCAATATTTCCATGCGTATTTGACCACTGAACCCTTTTTCAGATTAACTAGTTATCTAGTTAATTGAATGTTCTCTTCTATCATTCTCCCTTAGAGTTTCTAGCCCTTTCCACAAAACACCCTTTGAGAAATGCTGTCTTACAGAGAAAACTCCCCAAAACACAACACAGGCAAAAAGTGAGATGTGTCTGTGAAAGTTCATTTCATGAATGTGAACTGGGAACAACAGACTCTGTGGACTATAGATTTTTTTCCGAGCTTACTTGTAGCAGAAGAACTGTTGACTATTTCAATTATCTGGAAATACAATCACTTTCTGTCGCTTAAGGGACCACATGAAATTCTGTGAGTTGTAAAGAGCTGTACTAGGTAAATGTTTGCCATTAACCAGAAATGTGGCTATGGGCTGGTCACATCAATCTGCCTCTGGCCTGAGATCCAAAAAGGAAATTCTGGCAGAAGGCAGGCAGCCTATGAAGGGGATGAAAGAGATATATATGCTCTATCAGCTAGCAAACACTGACCTGGAAAACATCTCTCTTTGCTCAAGGATATCCTTGAGCAAAGACAGATTATATATATATATATATATATATATGGAAGGATACATATGCCGAGGGGAAAAATTGGGTCTATAAAAAGATTGTATAATACACACATGAAAACTTTGCCCTAGGTGTACAGAGGAAAAGCTTACCTGGGAAATTAACTGATTACAGGAAACAGAAGAAATGTTTAGAATACACCTGTTTTATGTTCTTAATTTTTAAAAAATTAAGAAAGCTCATAAAGCAAGTTTTGAATGATGAAATGAAAAATCAGAAATGTAGGCTCAAATAAAAAAGAAGCTGGCAGAGACAGGAAGAGTGCCAGGAAGCTAAAAACAGTAACAAAATTAAAATCCACATTGGAGGCACTAAAAAGCAAACATCAACGATGGGGGAAAAAATAGGTTGGTGGTGGAGATGATTAACCAGGTAAATGCAATAAGACTGAGGGGGTGGGAGTGAGAAGAAGCACAGAAAGATAAATATAATAAGAAAGAAGATAATATGCAAGTAGGCTAGAAATCCAATATTTAATCTCTGGATTAGCCGTATTCCTAAATAAGAAAGCAGAATAAGTGGAGGAAGCAAAAATCAATGATTTAGTAGGAGACAATTTTCCTGTGCTTGAAAAAAAATCTGAGCATATAAATCAAAAGGATTCAACTGTTTTAAGGAAAGTTATGAAAAGAGACAAAGTGTGCATATTTTAGTGACATTTTTCAGTATCAAGGTTGGAGGGAAAATGCCACTAAACTAAGCAAAAAATAAATATAATGACAGGTCACTTACAAAGAACCAAAATAAGGCTAACCCCAGATCCTACCAACGCCAATATAGAAAGCAAAGCAATGTCTGTAGAATGTTAAGGGGGAATTCTGTGACCCAAGAGTTCTTTGCCTAGCCTGGATGCTGTTCACGTATATGCCTTTGTTCAAGACAAAGGAAAGATAGTCTGAGAGAGGTAATGCCACAGAAAATTCTGTTACTGACTCATTTCTCCTGAAAACATTAACCAAAGTTATAATCCCTAAACCTACCAGATGAATCAAAACTAAGGACTCATCTGAAAAGTTATAAAATGATTGTCTAAATAATTGACAAAAATATGGTACATAAATGAATGTCCAAGTCTACAGGGATGCCTGAAAAACAAGTTATATATTGTAAAAAAAAAAAAAGTCAATATGAATAAGCACCTGCGTCCTACAATGTACCCAAGGTGATATTGGCACATCTAGGGAGTTGAGTGAAGAGAGCTACAACACATCATTCACTCCTCGTTTCAAAAAGAGGAGTCCAAGTTTCATACATTATTCTTCCATTGAATAATTACAGGAAATGTAAAAGCAAAGATTTTTTTTTTTTAAGATTTTTATTTTATTTATTTATTTTTTCACTGCGCTGGGTCTTTGTTGCTATGCGCAGGCCTTCTCTAGTTGAGGTGAGCGGGGGCCGGACCAGGGATCGAACCAGTGTCCCCTGCATTGGCAAGCGGATTCTTAGCCACTGCGCCACCAGGGAAGCCCAAAGATGTTTTTGAGAAGTGTAAAATTAACAACTTATTAAAACTAAATATTTGCGCAAACCATCAACTATCACAAGAGAAAATAAAAGCAAAGAAAAAAACTACCCATAAGGCAAAATAATGGAATGTGAATGAGTGAATGCATGAAATAATATGATAAATAAAACCAAACATATTTATTAGTTATGATAATAAGCAAAAATGGGTTCTATTCGCCAATGAAAACGTTCAAATCCTATTTAATTAGCGTTATGCTGAGGGTCCCCGAGAATATATGTATCAACAAACCTCCAATATACCTTTTCTTTCCAGATTACTACAGTCCAGAATATATATGTCTAAATTGTATCAATGTTTGTAATTATCTATTTATTTTGATTCTTAGATACCAAAGATACAGATGTGTATATAAAATATATATGACGGGTCACTTTTAAAGAAAAAGATCACTCGAACTCCCAGGTAAGCACAACCACATTAAAAAACATATGTACATTGCCAGTGTTTATTAATAAACACTCACAAATATTTAGATATCAAAAAGAAAACAGGGACATTTCCTAACATATGTAAATGTCAGATTGAAACTGACATAATATTGTACATCCACTATATCTCATAAATAATTAAATAAATAAATGAATAAATAGAAAGCAGGGGCAGCTTGTATGCAATGTACATAAAACTTATTTTAAATACCCTGTAATTTTCTAGTCAACCTGTCTTTATGGCTGCTGAGTGTTTTGCTAATCTCCAACCTTCAAGCTCTTTCTTCAAGTGCCTACCAGCTTGAAGGTAAGTGATTCTCCATTCCAGGCCACTCTCACTGGACAGGATCCGGGGCTCTGCTTCCTGAAGTCTGGAAATTGGAAGGACTATGCTAATTTAGCGATTCTACCCATTCATGCCTAGGGGTAAAACAAGCAACAGAGTCGGGGTAGAGAGACACAACAGGATCCCTCCTTCTCCAAATTTTGGTTGAGTTAACGGTACCCACCTGAGTTGCCCTTTGTTGGTCTGTCAGTGGCCAGTCTCCCAGTGTGCAAACCTTGAACACAGCTCTTAAATTACATGTTAACCCATCTGCATGAATCTACTCCAATCAGTTTCCCCGAAAAGAAAAACTGTACCTTGTTTAGATTGAACATCCTAAGAAATATAAAGACTCATAAACATTTCAGTTTGGAGGTTGAAAAAAAAGGAAAGGATTAAGAGGACAAATGGTTGCTGTCCTTGGAATGCTGTGTTGTCAGTGGGACTCCTGGCATCCAAAAGTGAGAAAATGCAGACA
This sequence comes from Balaenoptera borealis, assembly GCF_965194805.1. Classification (NCBI taxonomy): domain Eukaryota; kingdom Metazoa; phylum Chordata; class Mammalia; order Artiodactyla; family Balaenopteridae; genus Balaenoptera; species Balaenoptera borealis. Next base: position 78,134,230 of record NC_138872.1, read on the forward strand.
AAAACGCCAGGCGGTATGCAAACACACTTGTCAAATTCACAGAGCCAGAAAAAGCTATTCCTGCAGTTTATCTGCCCCAAGTGGATTAGATACTAGCAGAGACGTGGAGATTTTGTTGAGCTTACAATTTTCATTTTTAAATTTGAAAAAAGGAGAAACATGGGGAAAATAAAATGAAGAGAGGAAACTGGCACGTCAGAGCTGGAAAAGAGCTGAAAGATTTAGTCCAACTCCTCCTTTGACAGATGAGGAGGCTGAAGCCCAAATAAGTAGCTTGACTTATCCCAAGTCCTTAAAAAAAAAAAAAAAAAAAAAGACCTTACATGGATATGACTAATAACAGACACTGATAAAGGGAAATGGGAAAATTAACCAAAGTTTGATCTCATGGGTTGTTTCTCCACAACTGCACTGTGGACCACAGCGGTCAGCGGTGAAATAAACAAAGGGTGAAAGTTTATTCCAAAATACATCTCTCCCCATATCTGCCAATGCCCTCTTTTGACTTTGATTCCAGTTACTGTTGCTATGTACAAACCCACCCCAAAATGTAGAGACTTATCAACAGTCGCTTATTTTCTCATGGTCCTGCAATTTGGGCAGGACTCAGTGGGGACAATTCATCTCTACTCCATGATGTCTGGGGCATAGCTGATAAACCACTGGGGGCTCTGAAGGCCCATTCACAGCTTGTTGGTAGCTGATGCTGGCTGTTGGCGGGGACCTCAACTGGAGCTGTTGGCTGGAGTACCTACACGCGGTCTCTCCTTGTGGCCTGGGCTTCCTGGCTGCATGGTGGCTGGGCTCCAAGAATAAAGTCCCAACAGGACCACATGGGAACTGCATGGCTTGTTATGACCTAGCAGCAAAAGTCACACAGTGCCTCTTTTTCCATAGTCACAGGTGACCCAGATTCCAGTGCAGGGGACATAGACCTTGCCTCTCAGTGGGTAGAGTTACGTTACATTGTTTCAGTGTTAAAAGAACATGCGGAATGGGAGATCTTATTGATGCCATCTTGGAAAATATATTCCGTACAACTTGAGACAAGGATCTTCAACTGATGGTTGGGTGGGGAGAGAAATCTGCACTTTTTTAGGCTACTTTGGGGTTTCAGGGGCCGAGGCAGTGGCGAGGGGAGGGTTGAAAAAGCATAAGCAAATGTTGTAATTCGTATTTTATTTAATTAATTAATTTATTTTTTTGGCTGCGTCAGGTCTTAGTTGCGGCACGCGGGATCTTTGTTGAGGCATGTGGGCTTCTCTCTGGTTGTGGCGTGCGGGTTTTCTCTTCTCTAGTTGTGGCACGCAGGCTCCAGGGCACATGGGCTCTGTAGTTTGCGGCACGCAGGCTCTCTCATTGAGGTGCGCGAGCTCAGTAGTTGTGGCGTGAGGGCTTAGTCGCCCCGCGGCATGTGGGATCTTAGTTCCCTGACCAGGGATGGAACCCGCGTCCCCTGCATTGTAAGGCGGATTCTTTACCACTGGACCACCAGGGAAGTCCCAAGGACCTTCTTAAGTGAAACTGACTTTTTATTTTTACTGCAAGTATGTGGTAGCAAAGGATACAATGAGATTAGCATGGTTTGATGCCACTGCTAAGGCACCATTGCTCTGGCACCATCAGTGCAAATGGCAAATAGATAACAGTAATAATACTGTGAAAATACTTTTATCCTGAGAATATTTCGGGCACCCTCAGGGTTCCGTGGACCACACTTTGAGAACCTCCATCTGGTGCACCATTTTCATTTTGCAAGTGCAGCAACTGGGGACTGGAAAGGAAATAACTAACTCCAGGCTTCAGCATTTTATCGCCACTTGTCACAGGTTGGGTTTCCCAGGAAGCAGACTCCAAGATGGAATTCCTTGTTCAGGAAAGCCTAACATGGGGGTCATTACCTGTGGATTCTGGCTTCCCCAAGGTCACACATTTTCTCGTTCCAGGTCCCCCGCCTGCCAGTCACTTTCCCTCTCTGTTGTGCCTTTGCCCCGTGCACAATGCCCTTGATAATGAGACTGAAAATAAAAAGCTCTGTGTTCTCCAGGCAGGCCTCTGATTCAAGGCTTTGCACTAAAAATATTCTGCCTTCAAAATCGACAGGCTCTGACTTGTGAACGGGTCCGTAGACGCAGAGGCTTAAGGATTTCATTTGACCCCACTTCAAAGCCATCTCCTGCTTTCCAACGTGTCCCTGGGTTCCCCGGGACCTGGATAAATATTCTCTTTGCTTGCACAAAAACCTCAGAGAATGACTCATTACCCGGCACAATAGGTGACTTAATTGGCAGGTCATGGTTAAGTGACTGCACCACTTGGCAACCCGAGGCAGATGGCATCATCCCCAGGACGAGAGGTCAGGGTGGCTCTGCTGAGCCTTAGATTGCTGGCTCAGCATCCCCCCCCCAACCCTGTACGCAAGCGAACGCAGCTGTTTCCAGTCACTGCTCCCTACACCACACTCTCCATTCATCCCACACGGCCACAAGGTTACCCTCCTAAGATACTCCCAGAAGGTGGGATCCACCTGACACTTTCTGCATCTCGCTATAGTCCCCTGCATTGAGTTCAAACTCCTGCCCCCTTCTCAAGGCCCTCCATCACCCTCTAACCTCTAATACACACATTCTGCTCCAGAGAAACTGTGCCCTCTGCTCTCCCCGCACCACGCTGTGGTCACTCAGGCCCCTGCCATGATGCACACTGCTGCCCCACCCAGACCCCATCCCTATTTCCCAACGACTTTTTCAAAGCAGGCTCAGTCCAGATCACCTCCTCCAAAAAGCTCCACCTGTCATCTGGACTCTCCCTGTTCAAATTATGTGCACCATACAACGTGGGACTTAATTATACACCATCTTGAATGTTCACCTTTGTTTCTTGTGTTATAGGCAACTCAAAGCAACTCACAGAGCTGTTATCGTGTTCCAGGGGCTGAGCTGAACAGGAGAGGCAAAGGTGAACCAAGCAATGCCTCTGTCCTGGAGGGGCTGGTGGTGAACCCACACACACACCAGAGTCACACTCCCAAGCAGGCTGTCACTCTCTTCAGAAGAGACCACCTCCCCAGTGCCTGGCCTGAGAGGCAGTGTGGACAGTGAACGCCTCAGCTTGGGAGCCCCGTCCATCTAGGGTACACCCGTTGTCCTTCCACCTGCCAGCCAGGCGTTATACAGGTCTGGACACCTGTATATACAGGTCTGGACACCAAAAGGCAGCCTTTAAGTCTGCCTATACAGACAGGTATACAGGTTATACAGGTCTGGACACCAAAAGGCAGCCACCTCCTCCACCTATGGATAAACTCACAGCTGAACACAGAGATAAATAATAAATACACTATGGGCCAGGCACTACGCTGAGAGCATTAAATGTATTAGGACTCTTAATCTTCTTAATCCTCCGAACTAGGTACATCTATTATCCTCATCTGATACATAAGGAGACTGAGCCTTGGGAGGTATCAACTAGCCCAAGACCACACAACCAATAAACAGAAGAGCCAAGAGCCGACCCACTCAAGTGGTCTTATTCCAGAGACTCAGCTCTCAATAATAATTATTATCATACTTAAATAGCAGCTAATATTTCTAAACATAATATATGTGAGCACTGTGCCAAGTGTACTATGTGGATTATTTCATTAATTCCCCCAAAATCCTATGAGATAGGGTTACTAACCCATTTTACAGATGAGAAATTGAATCTTAGAGAGGTTACCTGGCTCAAGGTCCCAGCTATCCAGAAATCAGACACTGGCATAGCTGCCTCTTTTAGCCGACTCACCAGTAACCCAAGGGTCATGACCAGTGGCTGGGTCTGAATTGGCTTCCGGCCTTGTCCACATGCACCTTCTGTGTTCATAGGAAATGACCACCTTGCTCTGATGACAGTCCTTGTCTGTGGCTGGTGGGTCACCTGGCTACACAGCCCCAGACAGAGCCAAAGGATGGTTGCCCACAAAGTCCTGTACTATAGCCTGAATGTCTGTCTGTGTCCCCCCAAAATGCATATGTGGAAAACCAATGCCCAGTGTGAAGGTATTAGGAGTGTATCTGGAATGTGGTTAGTTCATGAGGGTGGAACCCTCATGAATGGGATTAGTGCCCTTATAAAAGAGGCTCCAGAGAGCTCCCTCGCCCCCTCCATCATGTGAGGATACAAGGAAAAGGCTGCAGCCTGGAAGATGCTGTACCTGGCCATGCTCACCTGACCATGCTCCTCTCTGATCTCAGACTTTCAGCCTCCAGAACTGTGAGAAATAGATGTCTGTTGTTTATGGACCATCCAGTCTGTGATATTCTGTTAATGCAGCCCAAACAGACTAAGATACCCTAGCTGGAAATCTGCAGGCTGCCCTGCATGTCCCAGGCCCGTAGGCTCAGCAAGACCTCAGGGCCAGACACTAAGGCATCAGACTTCAGTCATGCAAACCTAGACTTAACGTTCCTTCCCAGAGAGAAGTGCTGTTTTGAGAGGCTGGGAGACCTTGGGACAATCCCTTCCTTCCCTGGCCCCTGTTCCTCTGTCACTGAAATGAGGATTAAGTGAGAATGCCCACAAAGGGCTTGTCTTCTCTAGAAGCTCAGCCAACAGTGCTATAATTATTTTAAATTGATGTTATCGGCTAAGTGCCAGGCTACCTGGAAAATTCCTTCAGTTTCCTCTGGGGTCCAGGGAACTGACATCAGGGAGGACCTGGATGGATCCAGTCCCTTCCACCCAACACTCAGACCTTCCACGCTGCCCTCTTCTTCACCGCCTGCAACCTCAGACTGAATTTCCATCTCGAAAGAATGCTCTCAGCCTCAGCCTGCCCCTCCCCTTCACCTCTGGGGTGGGCTTTGAAGATCTCATCTGGACAGAATCGATGTGCTAAGTGCAGGCAAAGACTAATGCTCTGTTACAATTTTTCTACGTACCTCATTTATCTTAATGGAAATATCCTAAATTTTAAATATCCTAATATGATTTTTTTTAATTTATTTATTTTTTAAATTAATTAATTTATTTATTTGGCTGCGTTGGGTCTTTGTTGCTGTGTGCGGGCTTTCTCTAGTTGCAGCGAGTGGGGGCTACTCTTTGTTGCAGTGCGCGGGCTTCTCATTGTGGTGGCTTCTCTTGCTGCAGAGCACGGGCTCTAGGCACGCGGGCTTCAGGAGTTGTGGCACACGAGCTCAGTAGTTGTGGCTCGTGAGCTCTACAGTGCAGGCTCAGTAGTTGTGGCCCACGGGCTTAGTTGCTCCACTGCATGTGGGATCTTCCTGGAGCAGGGCTCGAACCCGTGTCCCCTGCGTTGGCAGGTGGATTCTTAACCACTGCGCCACCAAGGAAGTCCCCTAATACAATATTTTAAAAGTTAATATTGTAATATGTATCTCAATTAGCTTAGCGCAGCCCCTCTCGAGCAGAGGCTGTGGGCTCCATGCCGAGGGACGGGACCCTGCGGACATCATAGGAGGTGGGCCAGGGCCAGAAGGAAGCCCAGCTCTGGCATGAAGTGTTGAGGAGAGCTGCTCGAGAACTTTTGCACTTAGAAGACCCCTGGGCTTCATTATGTTAACAACATGGCCTCAAGGTCCTTCCATCCATAGAAGAAATGCATTTCTCAGCAAATTATTCTACAGCCAGTATTTCTTGAAATTGCATTATAATATCAGAAATGTTGTGGACAGGGCAGAGAACAGAGCGATGCATACTTGGGGTCCATGGTGGGTTCTGAGTGAGTTTCTGGTTTTGCGTTAGGGAGATGGGAACAGGAGCAGATTGCTTTGAGGGGGGGAGCATGAGGGTGTTTTTTGCCTCTTTAAATGCACACACATATTATTGGCTGTTCTTTTCCATCATCACTTTACTCTAAGCAAAGCCTCATTACTTAAAAAAAAAAAAAAAAAAAAAAGCTGGAGCGTCCTAACAATAGTCCATAATTACTTTGCAAATGGTTCTGTGGAGTAATTATGCCATTAGTCCAAGTGCCTTCTACATCAAAGATTTCTCTCTCTCTGCAGTGCCTTATCTATTTGGGTTAGGGAATGAGAAGAAGCTCCCGGGAGCCTGAGTGATGGGGACCCAGGCTGTGGGCACAGGGATTTAGAGATGCCCATCTTAGCACGTCTATTGTCAAACCAACAATTCCTGCAAATGACACCTCCCCACAGGAAGGCAGGATGCTAAGGCAGAGTTCCCAAGGAAAAGAGATTAACAATCAGCCTTTGGAGAAAGCGTATTCGGGCAGCTGCCTCTAAGGATTTCTGGCCACACTAGATAGAGAAGGGAACCTCAGAGCCATCTTTGGCTTTACTCACCAGTTTGTTACGACAGGCTGTGGACATGTGAAGGTCGCCCGTCCTGCAGTTAATAGATCCAAGTGAGAAAACCTTCTGTGGTTCCCATACATCCTAATGAGAGAGGAAAAAAAGCATAGACCGCATTTAGTTGAGGACCTGCTCCATGTCAGCTGCTGTACTTGGCATTTCACTCCTAGTATCTAGTAATTCACACTATATTTATTGCTTCTATTCTACAGATGAGAAACTGAAGCTCAAAAAAATCATCAATGCCCAGGCTTCTCCAATGTTTCTATCCCAGTATCCTAAGCAAAGTGGCTTTTATCCTCAAGGTCACTACCATAGTCAGAAATGGCTGCAGGAGCTCCAGCCATCACATCCATATCTCAGACAGAAAGAAAGAGAATGTGGGGTGGGGGAGAAGGCAAAAGGGCACTTCAAGGAGATTTTCCAAATCCCCACCCAATGGCTTCTGCTTCAATCTCATTGGTCATCCCATTGCAAAGGAGATTGAGAAAGAGTTTTTAGCCAAGCAAGAACTACCTTTAAAAATATAGGGCTCTGTTACTAAGAAAGCAGAAGAGATTGGGACAATGGGTAGGTAAGCCACAATCACTATTCTGCTTTACACACTTTATTTTGTTTAAACACTCACAGTAATCCTGCAAGGTGGATGCTGTTACACCCATCCTGTCAGTGAGGCTCAAAATGTGTAAATCCCTTGCCCAGCACAGAGCAGTTAGTAAGTGGGGCTGACCCAAAGCAGGGTTCAACCACAGTGCCCACTGCCCATCACTGCAACTCCCTGGCAGAGGCCTGACAACAAAGGGCAGGGCAGCAAGTGGGACAAAGCAGGGCTGTACAGTGATGGGAAACGAATGCACACTGGTGGGGAGGCATCTCACCGTGTGCACTGGTGCGGGTTCCTGTGGGGAAAGAGGGGACAGCACGGAGCTGGTGAGACACATGGAGAAGGGCAGGTGCTACACACCTTCTGTGCAGCCTACAGTCCTGGGAGCCCCACAGGGGCCACCTCCAAGAAGGGAAAGACTACAAGGGTCTGTTTCATTGCTCTATCCCTAGTTCTCAGTAGAATCATTAGATCAGTGAATGAATGAACAAACAAATGATTAAATTAAGAAGATACTTTGCAGCCTACTGCCTTCTTCCGGTTTAGATGGATTTCAGAAAAAAAGCTATTCTGAAACAGACATTCCAGACTCAGATTCTGGTTGCCTCAGAACACAGACCACACATGTTGTGACAAAATGTAGAGGCACACAGCAGATCTACCCCCTCTGAACAACCAGTGATGCTTTTTATAATTTTGGTAGCTATTTAAAACTGCATGGTGCAATACATAATTTTTTATTGATCTGTAATTATAAATGTATCTGATCAATTAAATAAGATGATGAATCCATTCGCAGGCTTCTAAGGCATGTGATTCATTTTGATTGATTGATGATTGATTGATTTTGGTTGGTTGCCCTCCCAGAGTTGGGTAGGTAGGTAGGAGGTACCCAAATGTCAGTAGAAAAGACCCCCTGAGTCTCCCAAAATCCTTGACCCTGGCTCCAAATATTCTACTTCATTACGCCCTCCAACCACTACCGTTTTTTAGGAAGTCACCAATTAAAGATTCATCTGGCACAGACAAGGCTGGGAAGGCTAACCCTTCAGCTCTCTGACATCCCCACCGAAGAGGAAGAATTCCTCAGATCTCCAGGGTCCTTTCCATCTCGTGAAAAGCCAGGGGCTCTCAAGCACTGAGGGACTGGGGGTTTCTGAGAGGGGCAGGAGGGGCGACCTCGGAGCCTGCAGCTCTCAAAGTAAAGCAACCTAAATGGTGAGCGACACCTAGGACAGAGGGTGCCTAAGGGCGCTAGGCAGGAGAGCAGCAATGCTTCCCTTTTTCCTCATCAATTACACCTTGACCTCAGGCTCAAATTCCAGGGTTAAACAACGCTTCTGAATCAGCTCATTCATCTTCAGATTTCTGTTACTCACCACCCCAGAGATGCTGATTCAGTGTGTCTGAAGGGTCCCCAATGTGCATTTTTAACAAGGAGGTGGTGACTCCATTGCAAATGAGAAAAACTGCCTTACTCTCTGGGCTACTCCTTGTGACTTGTTAACTTTTCATCCTTTCCACTACCTCTAAGAACAATCGAGTTCAAGGCCACTTAGAAAACATTTACTTATAGGAAGGCAGTGACATAGACACAGTCTGAGATTTACAGGCAGACGGAGGTAGGAGGCGGCATCACGGGCCCCTAGGACCGCAGCCCTAGAAGAAGAGGCAGGCCTGGAGCAAGTACCCCGTGAGCACGGAGGAGGCGGCAGCTGCACACTGCTGCCGAAGAAGGAAGTGCAGTTCCAGCGGGAAGAAGCAGGGGTGGCTTCACAGGAGACAGAATTTGAACTTGCACCCGAAGGGTGCAGAGTTTTAAAATCAAGGGCATGCGGGATGGGTCCTGGGGGAATCCCGCAGTGGCTGCTCTGGTGTTGAGTTGAAATCTACTTCTCGAAGTAAGTCCTTCTGACAGGCCCCAGCTCTACCCAGTTTTTCTCCTGCTGCAGCGACAGCTCTGCATCTCCACCCCAGGGCCACCCAGTCTGGCTTCCCTGCTCTACGCGAGGTTGGGAGCACAGCTGGAGAAGCCCTCCCAGCTCCACGGACTGGGGCCCTCGGGGCTGCCCCCCCCTGCTGGCTCTTGATCAGCTCCCTTTCCCCTTGGCAGCTGCTCAGCCTCCTGTCCTCTCTGCAACATCCCTACATCCATCCGGGTGCAGCCCCACCCGCAACTCCATATAGAAAGCGGGACGGCCACTTGGGCAGAGGGAACACCGGGGATTCACCTTCCAGCCTCGTTCCCACCTGCTTGTCCCCCAGCGCTGGTACCCACAGCTCCACAGCTGGACTCTCACTTCCAGTGGTGTCCGCAGGGCTAGGGAAGGCCTGGCTTATGATGGACATGGCAAACCAATAGGATTTGGTGAACTTCAGTCTGAAAGAAGCCTCCATCACTGCCCCCCACCCCACCCCCAAGCCCTCCTACCCTATCTGCACTCTTACCTGATCCCACTCATCACCATTTCCAGGGAAAACACAGTCCATTCCACATGGAAAATCCCTCCCTTCTGCCCTTGCCTCCCCAGCTCCCCCTCGTCCCCATGACCTGTCCCTGTGGATTTGTCTAAACCAGCAGCTGCCCTCACCTCCCATCTCCCAGAAAGAGGTGAGCTGCCTCCTTGGTAAAGCTCATCCCCACCCCAGGCTCCCTGCCTCTGGCTTTCCACCCTCTTATCCACCCTCCCTCCACACCGCTGCTTCTCAAAGTGTGGTCTGAGAACCACCACACCTGAATCGGCGGAGATGCTTGCTAACCATGCGGATCCCAGGCCACCCACTAGATCTACTGAACTAGACTCTCTGCAGCTGAGGCCCAGGAGTCTGGATTTTAACAAGCATCCCGGTAATATTTTTTCAAATAATAAACACCCCCCCATGACTCCCACACACACTTCCCATCCTCCTAGGGACAGCAGGGTAAAGACCAGCAATCGCAGCCCCACCACCCCGCCACATCCCCCTGGCAGCCCTTAGAATCTGCGGTGCTGAGCCCTGAGCGACCAGAGAGCTGCCAGCTTCCTAAACCCACACTGTTTGTCATACCCCTGTGCCTTCGTCCCTCCTTTCCCCTCTCCAGAGCATTCTTCCCACCCACTTCCATACCCCAACTCGAAACTCCTGAGTCCCCTCCCCAAACCTGCTAAGCCCCCATGCTTCCCACTACAGTAAATGGCACCCCCATCCACCCAGTTGCTCAAGCCTCAAACCTAAAAGTCCTGTTTGGTTCCTCCCTGGCCCTACAGCCCAGTCTCAGCAAGTCATTTGGTCCTACCCTCGCGATGCAGCCCAAATCCACGCACCCTGGACCACACCCACCATCGCTCAGCTGGCCTGCGCTCAGCACATTCTACCCCACGACCTCCTCTTGACCAGTTCATCCCCATCTCTGGCAAATAGCATCTCAGAGAGGCGTTCCCCAACCTCTTGTCCCAAAAGAACTATGCAAAATTAAATCACTTCCTCTTTCTGCACAGGAAATAGCACTCCCTGAAGGTGAAGAAATACCTGTGTTTACTTGTCCATCTTCCAGCTCTTTCGCTATAAGGTAAATAACACAAGGGCAGGGACCCACTTCAAGCAAGTAACCTCTCAGCCCAGCAACCCCTAAGTGCCCTACCATAGACACCCAGTAAATATTCATTGAATGTGAAATGAACTCTTTAAAGTCTTTACAGAAGTTAACTTAATCCACACAGGACCCCCATTACTGTTCCTTTTATTACAGAGGAAGAAACCAAAGTAAGGTGAATTGCAGAGACAGCACAGCAAGTGAAGGACATGGCTGGGATTCGAACCCAGGACAGCCAGAGGTCAGAGCCCAAGCTTCCTTAATCAAACTGCCTCTTCTCAAGGCCAGGACCTGGGGCTTAGGACAGTGTCCAGTCTACTCTACAGATGGTATCAGCTAGCTATGGCTGCATAACAAAATGCCCCACAGCGTATTAGCTTAAAACAACATTTATCATCTCAGTTTCTGTGAGTTAAGAATCCAGGCTGGTTCCGCTGGCTCTGGGTCTCTCAGAAGACTGTAGCCAAGCTGCCAGCTGGAAGGAATTTGCTTCCAAGCTCACTCCCATGGTTACTGGCAGAATTCAGTTCCTTAAAGGCTGTTGGGCGGAGGGCCTCAGTTTCTCCCTGGCTATTAGCCCAGAGGCCACCTGCAGGTCCTTGTCACGTGAGCCCCACCGTGGCACAACTCACAACATGGCAGCTGGCTTCACTGGAGCAAGTGAGAAGGACCAGAGAGGGTGAGAGTGAGGCAGAAATCACAGTCTTTTTGTAACTAGATTAGACTGCTTGGGCTGGCAAAACAAATACCACAGACTTGGGGGAGACAACAGAAATGGACTGTCTCACAGTTCTGGAGGCTGGAAGGCCAAGTTCAAGGTGTTGGCAGGGTTGGTTTCTTCTGAGAGCAATGGGGGAGACCCTGTTCTATGCCTGTCCCCAGATTCTGGTGGTTTGCTGGTGATTTTTGGTATCCGTCAGCTCAGGGATACATCATCCTTCTCTTTGCCTTCCCCTTGGCATTCTCCCTGTGTGTGTGTCTGTCTCTGTGTCCATATTTCCCCTTCTTATAAGGACTCCAGTCACACTGGATTAGAGCTCACTTGACTGACCTCATCTTAACTTGACTGCATGTGCAAAGACCCTGTTTCCAAATACAATCATATTCACCAGTACCAGGGGTTAAGATATAATCTTTTGGGGGGAGGACACGATTCAACCCATCACAGTAACCTAATCTTAGATGTGACATCCCATCGTTTTTCCAGAGCCTCTTGATTAGAAGTGAGTCTCCAGGTCCAGCCCACACCCAAGGGAGGGGATTATACATGAGCCTGGATGTCAGGAAGTAACCATCATTAGAGCCATTTTAGAAGCTGTCTCCCCTACATGTATCCATAAAAATTACTTGAATGAGTAATCCAGCATCTATCATACTTGTACTGTCATTGTTTATACATTTACTTCTCCCCCCGCCCCAGTCTGTGGGCTTCCTGGAAGCAGGGACCATGTCAGATTCACCACTAGAACATTCCTGGCACCTAAAACTGGACCTGCCACATGACAAGATAGGTGCCCAGTCAATATTTATTGAATAAATGAATATATAAGTAAATGAATGAGAAACAGATAATGTTTCTCTCTGTCCAAGGGAGCAATTACTTCTAAACTCTATATTAGGAGAGCATCACAATAGGCCATTGCCTTTATGTGTCTGGGATTAAACGGATTCTTCTCCAGCCAGCCCAATCTTAACTATTGATCAGAAAACTAAACACTTGCTTATTTAAGGGGGAAAAGGCAGCATTGGCTGCGTACAAAGAATTTGTGAGACAAGTCAGGTGTCTGATGAGTAATTTTCTCTGCCATTTTCATAAGACCCACGAGGTACATCTGTTTCATTCACTTTGATCAGAACTAAAAACAACCTCAAACATACTGCCTAATGCAGCATCTACCTGACAGGTGTGCAGGGAGTGATTATATTGTCTCTTTCCATCCCGGAAGCTATTAATGAGAGCCAACATGACTGGCAGCCTAAGACATGAATTCTGGAAGGGGTGGGGAAAAGAGCCAATCAGAGCAAACAGACTCTGTGGAGAAACTATGGGGTGGAGAGCACAGAGGCCACGTGGAGCTCTTCATAGGATGAGAAATGAGGGTCAAAGCCAGAGCCTTCACTGGAACCTTGTCCAAACCACAGGCCAGGTTCTCAGAACAGGAATCAGGCAATTGGGTCTGCTCTTGACACTCACAGGAGATATGGCGGATCAGTTTTAGAGAGCCGATATGTCAAAATAAAATACTCATCGACAGAGCATGCGTGGGAAGTGGTGTCTGTATTATTCTGGAAAGAAGTGGACCGGGACTCGGGAGGTGTGTGTTGGAACCCTGTCCCTGTCCCTTGCTAGCTCTGTGATCTGGAGAGATCTTCCTGAGCCTCAGTCTCTCTGGCTGTAAAAGGGGGATAACAGTCCTCACAGAGTAAAGTATGTGAACATTTGCATATTACAATATCTGTCAAACAGTCCAGATCCCAGGCGGTTCTCAGAACACACTTGGTCATCAGCTTCCTGTTACAGGACTCAAGCTTAGCCTTGGTTTGGGAAGTAGCTCGGCAATGATTTCCAAAAACTAATTTTTTGGCTGAATGACTAGGGAGAAATCAGTGTGTCTGTTCTGCAGAGCTGTGTCACGAACCATTGCTTCTGTGGCTTCTTGAGCTATGTCCTCTTGTCGTGTGTGTGTGTGTGCATGTGAGTGTGTGTATGTGTATATGCCTGTGTGCATGCATATGTGTCCGTGCACACTCACACCTGCACATATGCATGGATGTGCTCAGTTTCTGGGCCTCCAGCGATTTCTTGTGCTGTCAGACTTTGACAAAATCCTAATAAAAGCAGGGTGATTGCTAAGCAACTTCTAGGGGCTCCACTCAGTCCACTGGATGGAAAATCATCTATATTCATCCACCAGCCTTAAGGGATATAGTGCAAGGCTTAGAAACACAGACTGTTTCCAAACGGCCCGAGTTCTAATCTCTGCTCTGCCCCTCTCCTCGTATGACCTTGGGCAAGTTACTTATCTGCTGTGCCTTCGTTTCCACATCTGCAAACTAGAGATAGTCGTGGGCCCACCTGGTAGAGCTGTCATGAGGATTAAATGAATCAGGCTTTAGTGCAGAGTTACAGCCCGCAGGAGGCCTCCTGGTCCTAACACGGCCATGTTCTGCTTTGCTTGGATGACTCTGGGAGGTAGAACACTGTCAGTCCTTTCAACATGCCTTCCAGGGCGAGCAAATTCATCCAGCACCCAGTGCACAATCAGTGCAAGCTTGGCAGATGAAAATGAATTCATGAGTAAATGCAAAGAATCATACTTGCTATAATAGAGTCCACTGAGAAAGAAAAAGCCAGTCTGTGTGTTCAATCTTTTAAAAGACACATGCCATCTAAGAGTATTTGGTATGGAGGAAACTACTGAAAATTAATCCCTTCTATCTTTTGGCTGGGGCTTTGGATGTTCTCATGCTGAGCAGGACTGAACATCATATGGAGAAGGGAAAAGGGGTGTCCTGGGCAGCCCCCCAGACACCCAACCACAGGCCAGCTTCCCCATCATGGCCAAGACATGGCTACTCTCAACGGGACACCGCAGGGCCCGAAGCCCTGGGGGCAGCCATTGCCTTCTGGCCACCCCCAACACAAAACTCTCTGAAAATGTCTCCTCTCTCATCTTGTCAAAATCCCCCTCCTGCATGACTGGGAAGCTGTCGGTGTGATCTACAACCCCCAGGCAGGCCTGGAAAATGAGCTAAATTGCCTGAGTCACTAGCAATGATAGAATCATTCTACAGGAAATTGGAAATCAATTCATGTCATCACTGTACAGAACTCCTTTATCAAGAGTTCCAGCTCACCCTGTAATGCAACCATGAAGGACTTGAAGGCCAATATGGTAACAACAGGAAGAGAAAGGGCCGTGTGTGTGTGTGTGTGTGTGTGTGTGTGTGTGCGTGTATGTGTGTTTATCCAAAAACACATCAACATCCAAAGACAGTGCCAAACCCCTCAGGCTGGCGGAAGACCTCGGCATCCAGCAGATGGAGATGTTGCGTCCTAGGAAGCTGAGAACTAAGTTGTGCATCCGCTATGGAGTTTAATTGAAAATGAGATGCTCTTCCTGGAACCTGGCGCATGCCCTCCTCAGCAGAGCACCTCTGCCTGCGCTGGGCTAGTGCACAACGAAGAGCAGTAGTAGCCATGGTCCCCCCTGCACAGAGCACCTGGACATCCTCGAGGAATCTTCAGGTATGTTGTCCCAACCGACAGCACAAAGAGTTTTGGTTTGCTTTTGATTTGCGATGGGCTTGGCTTGCATGGTTGGATCGTTTTGTATTTTGAGAAGCAGCAAGGCCATAAAAGTTATCCAAAAGATCTGTGTTCAAGTCCTGACTCTTTCACTTACATATACTCACATAGAGAGTATTAGAAAAACTGCTGAATTTCTCCGAATCCCACTTTTCTACATTGTCCATAAAATATAGAAAGTAGCACACATAGAGTTGTGATGAATGAAGTAAATAAGTTTGTATATGGAGAAATGCCATGTAAATTTACAATGATACATAATGATGGGTTATAATATTGGTGTAGCTGTTTACACATTAGGCCACTGGACAAACTGAGCCCCAAAGACGTAGAATGACTTGCCTAAAACTCGTTCATGTGAAAATAAGAGTAATCACTGGGACTTCCCTGGTGGTGCAGCGGTTAAGACTCCAAGCTCCCAGTGCAGGGCACCTGGATTTGATCCCTGGTCAGGGAACTAGATCCCACATGCATGCTGCAACTAAGAGTTCACATGCCACAACTAAGGAGGCAGCGAGCTGCAACTAAGGAGCCCGCTGGCCACAACTAAGGAGCACACTGCCACAACAAAGAAGCAGGCGAGCCACAACTAAGGATGCTGTGAGCCACAATTAAGACCTGGCACAACCTAAATAAATAAATAAATGTTTTTTTTAAAAAAAGAGTAATCACCAAGATTTATGTTAGATTATAAAACACTTGCTTGTTCATTGTGGATTTTGGAATAAGGATCTAATAGGGAGGATCATTCTCCTCCTTCTTGTAAGGAAGACATTTGGAGAGCATC
The DNA here is from genome assembly GCF_965194805.1 of Balaenoptera borealis. Classification (NCBI taxonomy): domain Eukaryota; kingdom Metazoa; phylum Chordata; class Mammalia; order Artiodactyla; family Balaenopteridae; genus Balaenoptera; species Balaenoptera borealis. The sequence continues at coordinate 78,149,818 of NC_138872.1, forward strand.
AGGGAAGAGCTCACAGACTGAGGATTAGGGACCTTGGTCCTTTTCGCCACTGGACTCACTCTTACTTTAGAGACCTCTGGGTACCCCAAACCTCACCCTTCTTAGTGGTTCTAATAAGCTCCCCCATAAGAATCATCATCCTAGAGAATTCTGAATATCATAGGCTCACACTGTCAAATTCCCCTCAATGATCACTGACAGGAGAACATAGGTTGGAAGAGGGGCAGCGGATGGCTGCTCCCATACCTATGCGTATCACAGACACCCTCCCATGGCTTGGCTCAAGTGCCCGTCTCCCCCAGGAAGTCTCCCTGATTGCACCAACCCTCAACGAGCTCTTGAAATCATTGCCTCGTCTATCCCATTATTTGCACCTATTTCTTCTTTTTTTTCTTTCAATGTGTAAATCTTGCCTCCCAATCTGACTGCAAGTCCCTACAGGAAGGAGGCCACACCTCTATCCTTGAGTGTCCAAGTGCTATGCTATGGATTAGGGCCACCAGGAGATGCTCAAGAAATCTTTGATGAAGAGGAGGAGGATGAAGAATTTTCATTCCTCACTGGATGCAAATAGTTGTAGGTCTAGTGGAGAGGCCAGGGCTAAAAGTTACAAATTTGGCAGACTTCATGGCATGATTTTAGTACGCCACATAGGTACTCACCCCAAAACTTGCAACCACATGGTTCTGCGTGATACCTGGGTCTTAGCAACTCAGCTGGCAGAAAAAGAGAAGAACCAAACCAACCAGCTGCAGACCAGTTGGCCCTGGGAGGGTTAACCAGGGTCTAGTAGACGAAGTCTGGACTGTGGTGAACTAAAATGTGGCTCATGGGAATTCCCTGGCAGTCCACTGACTAGGACTCGGCGCTTTCACTGCTGGGGCCTGGGTTCAATCCCTGGGAACTAAGATGCCACAAGCTGTGTGGTGCGGCCAAAAAAATTTTTTTAATAAATAAGTAAATAGAATGTGGCTCAGGAGCACATGGAGATTCAAGGGAACGCATTCAGGGGGCAGGGTGCTGCTGAGGAAGGTCAGGCAGCAAGTGATACCCGAAGTCAGAAGGAAGCATCTTCCCTGTCCCGGGCATCAGGTCACAGCCCAAGGACCATGTACATGAGGGAAGCCCAAGGGAGTCAATGTAATAAAGAATCTGACTCCATTTTGGATGTTTGACTGCTGCCAGCTTCCAAGTCCCACCACTCTCCTTCCCCACCTGCCCCACAGCTGGGCAAGATGATAGGAAAGCCAAGGCATAGGTAGGAAGATCAAACCACATGTGCACGGGAACACTCACTTTGGCCCCACCCCCTGGCCACCTACTATGGACTGAATTGTTGTGTCCCCCCAGAATTCACATGCTAAAGCCCCAACCCTCAATGTGATGGTATTGGGAGATGGGGCCTTTGGGAGGTGATTAGGTCATGAGGGTGGAGCCCTCAGGAATTAGATTAGTGCCCTTATAAAAGGGACCCCAGAGAGCTCCCTTGCCCCTTCTGCCATGTGAGGACACAGTGAAAAGATCACCATCTATGAACCAGGAAGCAGGTTCTCTCCAGACACTGAATCTGCCGGCACCTTGATCTTGGACTTCCCAGCCTCCAAAACCTTGAGAACAAATTTCTGTTGTTGAAGCCACCCAGTCTACGGTATTCTGTTATGGCTGCCCAAGCTCACTAAGACACCACCATAAAACCCCAAGCCAATCTCCTTTCCCTGTGTTCTCATGCCATTGTCAGAGCAGCCTGGGGGCCTACCCTCCTCTCCCCAGAAAGCCTCATTATGTGAGTAATAAATCCTTTCCTATTCTCTTAGTGCATCTGTGGCATCATCAGCCTCGATATCTGAGCCACATTTTTTAGGAGGAGGGGTTGATCCCACCTTGGTGGGGTAACCATAACAGCCAGCAAGCCTCAGGGAGGATTTCCAACCCCCAACAGTCAAACAAGCTGGGGCTTGGGGCTTAGAGCAGGGAAACTGGAATTCAAGTCAGTGGTTCTAATTGGGCTGACATGGAGCAGAGGTGAGGAAAGACTAAACTTGAGAAACCCTGGGCTCCCACAAGACCAATGCCACACCCCACCCTCTGGTGCTGACTTGGGCAACTGCAGGGCTGAGCCTGCAAGTAGAGGCACGCACACTGCTACCCAGGAAGGACAAAGGAAAGCAAGGGCTGACTTGGCACAGCATGTTAATGTAAAGAAATTCTCACTCTAAGATAAACATTGGCTCTGCCCCAGCCATGCCCACCAGTAACCTTTGGAGCAAAGCATTCAAGGTGTAAGCTGAGCAGAAACTATAGATTGGCTCCTTCTAACTACTCCCAGGCCTGTGTTTCTTGCCTTCCTTTATTTTAGAGGTGAGAAAGCTGAAATATTCCATCTTTAGTCTCCTTTTCAGCTAGCGATGACACTGACAGAGTTTTGGACAAGGAGATATAGAAAGAAATTTTCTAAGGAAACCAGCTCCCCCAAGTTAAAAAGATGAAGCCCAACAAGGAAAAATCCCTTTGTCTCTTCCTACTTCCTTCTGCCTGGAATGCAGGTGCAAAGCAGCGAAGTGCAGCAGCCACACTGTGACCATGAGGGTGGAAGAGACATGCTAAGGATGATGGGACAGAAAGATAGAAGGGCCTGAATCAGCCCTGAATTGCTCTCCTGTGAGCTTCTGATTATGTGGGGAAAATAAACTGTTGCTTGGTTAAGGCACTATAGTTGATTTTCTCCTACGCATAGGCAAACTGTGGGTAAAACAACTGGCACATCAGCAAAGCTAGAGGAAATACCCATTGATGGCTGACCAAGAGCACTTACTTTAGTGTCAGATCTGACAGACCTGAATCAGTGTCCCATCTCTGACTTCTTATAAGCTAGGTGGACTTGGGCAAGTTACTTAATCTCTCCAACCCTTAGTTTCTTCATCTGAAGAATGAATATGATAATAGTATCCACTTCAAAGAGTGACTTAAATGCAAACTTCAATGCAAAGCACTTAGCCCAGGGCCTGGCACAGAGAGAGTCCTCAGCAAATGCGGGTTATTTTGGTTAAACTGGTTCTTTCCACAAGGTCAATGCTCCATTTTCCTTGAAGGAACAATTATGAATAAGCTAATTATACCTTTTTTTCTTTCTTTTACTTTTCAACCACTTAGGGGCATTTATGCTGCCATGATATTCATGTTCGGAGGCCAGTGGGTCACATAAATGAGTCTCTAAAGACTCACTCAGAGAGACACTGGAGTTGTCGACTGTTGCCCCTTCCCTAACATGAAGAGTAGAGACGGGTCTTTAGAAGGGCTTTGAGTGTGTCCCAAGAGGAGTGTCAGGATCAAGCCCCTGTGTTCTTAGGGACAGTGGGCTGGGCCAGTTTTCCAACTAGGAAGTAGAGAGGGAAATCTAGGGGGTAGAATATCAAAGAACCCCTCCCCTGACCCCTCTGTATGAAATCTTTCTAGCAGATGATGGAAGCTTTCCTTCCATAATGAGCACTGATTCTCAAATGCAAATCCACTGGGGACAGAGGACACAAGAACCTCAATTCTCTTTAAAGTATGGATGACTGGCATTGGGGTCTTTCTGGAAAGCAGGGTTTCAATGCATTGAGGTCTTTGCAGAAATCAGTGGAGGAAGTGAGAAAACTAAAGTGCAGAAAGAGGAGGTCATTGCCCAGTGATGTACTCTGCAACGTTCACAGTTTTGCCAGAAGTCACTCTTCCCTGTTGGTCCAATAACAATCCCCGAGTAACGTGTTCTGTCCCTGTAGAGTTTTCCAGGCCTTAAATTCACCCCTTCCTCTCCTTCCAGAGATCCCTAGCCATTGGGAGCCAAAATAGCCGCTGGACTCATGCCGGGAAAGTGCCCAGTCACCGCCAAAACATAGGGCACAGTGGAACTCCCACCTCCCACCTCAGGACCATCACAGTAAGGCTTGTCCAGGGATGTGCTGTGACCTGCAGACCCCGCTTCCAATGTTGCCCACAACCGGCTGAGTGATGAGGTCCACTTAGGCCAGCTGGCTCCATCAGGCAGTCAGGGCTGGAGCAGAGAGGGCTTGCCAAGAACTTGGGGACTCAATAAACCTCAGCCAATGGATTCCAAGTTCTGACCCATGAGACAAGCCTCTCCCCTCCCGTGGAAAAGGAGTAAAAACACAGGAAAAGCAGAAATCCTCTCTCTCAAGCAGGGATGGGGGTGTGTGCTCACACACACATACACACACATTTAAGCACGACCTCATTTGATCTTCTCAACAGGCCTGCGAAACAGTCTGGGCAAATATTATTATCTCAATTAATAGGTGATCAAATTGAGACTCAGCAAGTTTAAACAACTTGGCCAAACCCAATCCCACCAATAAACGCAGGCCCGGGCTCTGGGGCCGACCACTCTCTGCCTCTCTGCGTAATTGCCCTAAATAACTCCCATATGCTCCACAGGGAGGATCGGGAGGCCACCTTTCCCCTCAACGGCAGCAAGGAGGTTTTAAATTTGTATTTTTTCAAAGTGCAGAGATGTTTTCAATAGTTCCTGCCTCGGTAAGCCTTCTCCTCTGGATGAAAAAGAATCCGGTTGGCGAGCCTGCCCTACAGATGGCCGCAGCTAAATGCCTAACAGCTTGGGTCCTGCATCTGATTGCAAGCGATGAAGAAAAACAAAGGAGGCCTTAAACCGTGGCAAGGCCTGCCTGGCTTCGGCACATTCTTTTGCGGCGATATTCAAGATGTGTGCGACGGCCGCATTTCAATAATTTTTAGTGTGTTATTCTCTCGAATCTTTGAAGTTTCTCTTATGGAGAAAACATTTTCTTTCTTGGTTTTTTTAAAAATGCAAAATATGGGAGCCTTACGATCTTAACTCTCACAGCTCATAAAGACTTGTGCAGAAGCGGTAGCCAGGCCCGTAAGGCCTATTTCCTGTTCTCCAGGAGAAATAAAATCCCCTCTCCATGTGACCCAGCTACCACGGCCTCTTTGTCACAGGGAGAAGGAAACACTTGCTGTCTACTGGAGCCTCCAGGCCTCTCTTGGAGACAAGAAAGAGGCTGAGGATGAAGCCACTTTCCAGGAGGCAATAAAGTCTAGATTCATCTGAGAATCAAGGCAATGCACAGAATTCCTCTTAACATGTCTGCCTAATTCCTCCTTTCCTTGAAATACTGCCTTGCACCCAATTACACCAACAATCTTTTTCAAATACCATTTCTGACCCCGCACTCCCTTTTCAGGAAACTTCTGAGGCTCTCTACGGCCCATTGTGTCAACACAAAACTCTCTAACCCCAGGCCCGAACATCCTGCTACGTGTCACCCACAGTGTCAGCTCTGCAAGGGTCCCTTCTCACCCAGCCTCTGCCCCTTTGCCTAAGCAGTCTCTGCCATCTGTTATCTGCTCTGTTACTGAAGCCCCAGCCCACCTTGTCTCTGGGCCTTCACGGGTTTCCTCCACCACTGTGTTTATCCAAATGATGCCTTTGGCCTGGGAGTCAGGCAAACCTGAGTTCAAATCCTCTGCCACTTAAAGACAGGTCATACCTTCTGGACAACATTATGAGAGTTAAAACCAGTAGGATGATACAGGTATACTTTCATGCCTGGCACAGAAGAGGCATTTTACCACATCTGGGTGAAGACGCCCAAACAATTCCATCCATCAACGTGGAGAAAGGCATGGAAGTGTTGTATGGCATTTGTTGGCTCTTCTTTATAGTAAAGATGCTTCAATGCATATAATGTATGTAATTTTAAGATTCACAAGCAACGCTTTCCTCCAAGCAGCCTGTCCTAACTCACCTGACATTTGTCTACACCCCTTTCCTTTCTTCCTAATGAGACTACCAACTTGGGGGTTGGTTATGCTTGCTAACCAGTCCTACCCTAGGTAAGTCTTCACTCCTTTGCTTTGTGCTAATAATCCCTGCCCTACATCAGGGCAGTTCGGCATCAGAGCGCACGGGACTGAGGCCACACTGATCAAGGAGAGAAAGAGGAATGTTAGGGTGTGAGGAGGGGGCATTAGGGTGGCCCCCAGATTCAGGAACCTCATCACAAAGGCTGGTCCCAGGGGTGGAGCAGCCCAGGAGCTAGGATCCAAAAGATCACGATGAAGTCTAGCATGTCCCCACTGGGGACATGTCATCTGGCAGGCTGGTAGGGCCCATGGATAATCCCCACCTGGGAAAATAAATAAATGAATGAGAAAGAAATGGACTGCCAAAGTCTGGATCTTCCAGATCAGAGTAGCCACTTTCTACTTCTAAGCAACACGGAGATATGTCCAACCAACCAGATATTACTCAGGTACCTGAAAATGTGAAGCAAAGTTCCTTCAACGACCTTCTCCCTAAGAATGTATGGCTGGAGGTGGTCTCACAGGGGATAGTGGGGTCTTGGGAGGGCTACGGGGTGGAAGGAAGAGCCACTAAGGGCACCTTGAGGAGAAGCCAGGAAGCCAGAAGGTTAAGACACATGCCCCTGCCCCACCAGAAGCCAGCAGTCCATATAATCAGCTCTAAGGGGTACAGTGAGCTCAGATTCCACGGGTGAGGCAGGTGTTGGCATCCAGAGGATATATAATGTAGTTAGGAGGTTAAACAGGGAGCTGATATTCAAAAAACCATGCAGAATTCGAATAACACATACAGCAGCCTAATTCCAGGCCACACAGTTAGCAGAGAAGGTGCCTTCAATTTACTGTGTAGACCAAGCTAGCAGATGGCAGTAGTGGTAGGGGTTTTTTTAATGCTTTCTCTGGTAACAGAATATATCCTACTTTCAAAGACACACACAGACAAGACAGATCCCATCTTCAGAAGTAGTTGTAAGTCTCAGGTCTGTGATCCCCCTCACTGCAGTGATTGGTTGGTGAAGGGTCACATGACCAGAGCTGAACCAATGGGAGTCATCCCTGGAACTTTGGCTGGAGTTGTGGTTGGCGGGCCGTGCTTTCTTTTCACTGGGATTCCCCAGCTTTAAGGACAATGTGGATCTACAGCTGTTGAAGGCCATCCTTGCCAGCACATGGGGAGAGCCTGCCTGAGAATGAAACTCGTCCAGAGAAAAAGAAGCAGGAAATGAAAAAGATAGAGACTCCCAATGATTAATGGTTTAAAACCCTGGATCCAAATGTACCTTGAACACATCTTCCCTGGGACACAAGCCAGTAACTCTTTTTTCTTTTAAGTCAGGTTTCTGTTACTTGTAACTAAAATCATTCTGACTTATACACCTGGCTCATTGGCTCAGGGCCAGGCTGATTCATTCTTCAGGTGTCTTGTCTTCACTCCTGGATGCTAAGCAAGATTGAGGCAGGCAAAAGCGGGACTGGGGAGCTCATGGCACCTCTTAGTTTACCCACCTTGGCACAGTGAAAAGGACCCAGAATTTGGCATCAGGCCGACTGTATTCAAATCTCTATCCTTCCATTTACAAGCCGTGTGACCCAGGTTGGTTATTTAATCACTCTAGGCCTTCATTTTCCCAACTAAAAAATGGTAACAATAACATTTCCCTCGTAGGCTTTTTGTGAAGTTTTAATGAGATTGGGAATATAAAGGACTTGATCCCGCGTCTGGCTCACAGTGGGAGTTTGATAAATGGCAGCAATTTTATGTCACCGTGGTGGGTTTGTCCTAGCATGTTCAGCACTGGGAACAAGAACGGCATAGATTATTGAAACTTATAAATAAGGTCCTCAAAATAGCATTGCCGCCAATGATTTCAATCTTCTCCCATGTCTTTTTTTTTCTCTCTTTTTTAACCAGAGCTGCTAAATACCAACCAAATTGCCCAGAGGGATATGAAAGAAGGAGAAAAATCACAGTGCTGTAGCCTCCGGGTGGTGACAACTGGACCCAGGGGTGACATCCCAAGCTGCCTCCTCTTTTCGGCTACAGAATGGAGAATGCAGGGCCCCGAGTCACCCGCAGTCTGTGTCCCAGCCACTTTCCTCCTCCAGCTTGGGCGCAGGGGCGCATGGAGCAGAGGCACCCACTCTGAACTAGGAATCTGGAAACCTGGGTTCTATGCTTGGTGTCATGTGGCACCTTTCACAGCCAACTGTGCTTGGCTAGGCCTCAGTTTCCCCATCTGTAAACTGGGAGTGCAAATCAGATGATCTCTGAAGTCCCTCTCAGATAGGAACCTTTGAATTTGTAGAGGCCAGCCTTCACTAGGGATCCCCTCTAGGAGTTTCAAAATAACACTCCCGCCTAAACTTCCCACAAGATCTCCCTCCATGGAGTGCAGCTTGCATGCCTTCAGGGGTAAGTTCAAATCAAATCATAACATTGGTGCGGCATATAGCCTTTTGTCCTACTGCAGGCGGCATCCAGAGGTGCTCAGGGATGGAGATTAGCGGGTGGCGTCATTCTCAGAGTGCTGTCCCCAGACCCACAGCATCAGCATCATCTGGGAACCTGTGAGAGATGCAAATCCTGAGGCCCCCAATCCACAGCAACGGCAGCGGGGGCGGGGGACAGCAATCTGTGCTCTAACAAGGCTTCTAGGGAATTCTGACACACACCACAGTACATTCTAGAGCTGTGTTGTCCAATATGATAGCCGCTAACTATGTGCGCCTATTTAAATTTAAACTGGTGGAAATTACATTTTATTTGAAAGTCAATTCCTCAATCACACTAGCCACATATCAAGAGCTCAAGAGCCACATGGCTAGTGGATACCATACTGGACAGTGAAGAAATAGAATATCTCCATCATTGCAGAGAATTCTGTTGGAAAGTGCTTCTCCGAGTGTGGTCCGTAGACCAGCATCACTGCCTTTTGCTGGGAGCTTGTTAGATGCAGACTCTCTAGCCCTGCCCCAGATCTGCTGGATCAGAACCTGCATCTTCACAAGTTCCCTGGGTAATTGGAAAGCACCTTAAAGTCTGAGAAGCACTGGGTTGAACCATCCAGAACAGAAGAACTGGGTGGCTGCCATACACCGCCAAGTAGAACAGCACAGAACCCACGAGCATTAGGACACGGCGACATCGCAGCCTCCATGAACCAGCACGGCCATGACTGCCCAGCCCAACAACACAGTGGCTTCCAAACAGCTCAACTTTGCGACTGACATGAGTCACAGGCATCGTGGCCTCCATAAATGACAACCACGTTGCTGTTACTATACAAACAAGGTCATGACTATACAATACCCCATCACAGTTGCCAGAAGCTACATTATTGCCCTCTATATCATCGTATCCAATTGTCAGCTACCCCCCAGTGGGGGTTCCAAATTGGACCTGGGAAAGAGGGCTTCTCCAGAAACCTATGAGAGGCAGAGACCCTTCAGGACTTATTGCCACAAAGCCCTCAATGGCTGTGGGGTTTGCCAAGTCTGCCTGTGGTGTCTGATCCCCGCCGATGCTGAAACTCACATTCAGCATCAGGCTTCCTGTGCTGCCATGGAAAGGCTCCTTATCAACAACCCCCAAGCCCAGACTGAGGCTTCGCCGCTCATCTCAGAGAAAGGAGCCCACCAGCTTGTTATCCAGACTCATTGATAGACTGTGGCCCTCCCACCAGGAAGAGCTGGTCATCCCCAAATCTGGCTCTGATGAGAACATCACTGACAAGACCATCTCAAGGTTGCTTCACCACAAGATTATTAATTGATCTAAGGGAGATTCCTGAAAGGGGTGTTAATGGCCAAGACGAACGGATAGCAATTATGTCTTCATAGCGATGTTGTGGTTTGCTGGATTTTCCCTGCTCCCGTGGCCTCTTGGGTGCACCCTCAAATACGGCCCATTGTGATAATAACATCAACTAACCCCTACATTGGAGTTGTGACCCTTCACGAGCCAACTGCTGGTAGGTTTGCAGGGCTATGTGGGCAGCAGCTTTTAAAGGGTCCCAACACCGGCCGATGTTCCTGAGGCCACTAGTCTCAGACCAGTAACTGTAAGTTGCCCTGGACCAGAAACCCCAAACTGCAAGCTGCACTTTCATTCACTAGACCCCAGACAGATCTCAAACCCTGCATTCCCACTTTGCTGACCTATGAACAAAACCAAAGGCTTCCCCCAGCCTCAGGTGACCTTGAGCTGAGTACATGACTCTTCTTCAGCTCCACCCTGGCCATGAAAGCCAACATCAGGAAAGATGCTCTGGGGGCCAAGAGAGCAGGGTCCAAGTGCCAGCTCACCTGCGTGTTAGACTAAAGTTATCTCGCCTGAAAAGGGGAGGAGAGTAGGAGACCGTTCTATTGCTATGGTTGTATCATGAATCAGTCCAAAACACTGTGGCATGAAACAGCCATTTGTTACATTCATGGATTCAGTGGGTCAGGAATTAGGATAGAGCATCATAGGATGCCTCATCTCTGCCCCATGGTGTCTGCGGCCTCAGCTGGAAGATTCAAACAGCTGGAGCTGGAACAGCTGAGGCTCCTCCAGCTGCTCTGTCTCTCTTTGTGTTCTCTCCTTCTGATCTGTTCTGCGTGGAGGTTCCAGGGTAACTGGATTTCTTCCACGTCAGTTCAGGGTTCCCAAGACATGTCTTGATTGGTGGTGTGGTGGGAACCCTCCCCCTCCACACATTGGAATTGTGGGCAGAACCCCTTTTAATTGGTGTGGCCATCTTTAAAAATACAATCTGTCCCAATAATATCTTCCTTGAAGAGGGGATGAGAGGATTAAATGCCATGATGATCAAGATCGCCTGGAAAAAGTGCTTCACATGGGCTCATGCATCCCACAAACATTGACCAAGCACCTGCCTTGTCCTAGACACCACAGGATGCCCTCAAATACCCCCGTCCAGTTGGGAGGTAGAGCATGTACCTCAATGGTTCTAATTCAAGGGGGAATGACAGAGTGTTAGAGAGGAGACAGAAATAAGGAGCTAGGGGAAGCAGGACGGAGCAAGGGATGAACAGATGGGCAGGCAGGTGGACAGATACGGATAACATGAGTGAAACCCCTTTGCAAAACCACAAAGGGCTGATATTTTGGTGGCAGCAGTAATGATGGCAGAAATCCTAGAAAGACTGGAAGATACTTGAAATCACTCTTTTTTTTTTTTTTTTGCTTGTTTCTCTCGAAGAGCCTTACTCTGCTCTTCCCCCAAGTCTAAGATTCATGCATTCAATCAGTCAATCATTTATTTCTAACAATCATTTATGGAGTGTCTATTACATGCCAGGTATCATGGAAAACCCAAAGATGAAGGAGTCTTGGTCTGGGCCCGCCAGGGGGACTGAAACTCACACTTTGAATAATGGACACAAAATGGGCACGGAAGGAGGAAAGCAGGAAAGGCCCCACCACCACTCCCCCGCTGTCCCCTGCCATTTTTCTGCTGTTGAATCCGACTCTGGAAGACCAGATCCCACCGACTGGGGCTGCCGATCCCTGTCGAAAGCTCTGAAAAGCCCTGGGTCAGCAGAGCCCTCAGCCGCCAGCCAGGAGGACTCCAGCCCCCAGCAGCTTGGCGTTCTTGCAGCTCCCTTTCCTCACTCCATTCTGGCCCCTCTCCCGGCACCTGCCTTCTTCCAGGCCTGGCCTCCACTGTCAAGGTCCCCACGTCTACCTCCAGCCCAGGTTTCCCACCATTTGGGGGTTAACTTTTTCTGATGTTCCCTGCAGGGTTTGAAAGCACAGCTGTTATTGCCATTTGGAAATTGCTTTTTCAAATTGTTCGGCTCCCTCTTGGAAACAACCACAGTGCCATCCTCTGGCCAAAGTCTGGATTCTGCTTGCGGCGGGCTTCCCTATGTAGGTGGAGGATGGCTTTCAAATCACTCCTGGGGCTCCATCTGAAGAACACCCCTGCTCCCTGGGGGACATCCCTACCCTCCTGTAGCAGGAGTTCCGCAAGGAGAATTCTGGAAATGGAGAACAAGTCACCAGGAAAGTTGGGGTGACTCAAAGCAAAAAGAGAAAAAAAGAATTCTTGGGCAAGGGAATAAAACTCTGAGGCCACACTTTTGCTTGGCAGGAAACTTCTCTGCGGAGTGAAAGTGACATGGGCTAGAACTTCTCTCCTGAGACATGGGTTCACTGGCAGGGGAGCAATACTTGGAAGGGCAAAAGGTAGTGTAGCCAGGGGTCCAGATTGGAAGCCAACAGTCTGCCCTCAAGCTTCCTGCTGGGGAAAAAATTAAGATATCAACAGCTGTTTACCTATATATGTCACATATGTTTGTGTCTGGTATTTTGTCAACAAGTGAATGTTATTATTGTGTTAGAATATGAGGGTGATGAGTTTCTCGATTCATTTATTCATTTCTCTAGATTCATTCATCTGTTCATTCAGTGCATCTTTTATAGTGCTGGGCACTGATCTAGGTGCTACGAATATAAAATCCACAAAAATTCCTGCCTTCGTGGGGTTTGCTTTCTAGCACGAAGAGACAGACAAATAAAATATGTAAGTAAAATGCATAGTGTATTAGAAGATGCTGAGGAAGATGATGACAGCCATGAAAGGTGATAAGGAGTGGTGAGGGTGATGTCATTGCAAAAAGGGGTTCAGGGAAGGCCTGAAGGTGATACATAAGGAAAGACCTAATGATGGAGAGAAAATAAACCGCTGGCTTCTGGAGGAAGGGACTTCGAGGCAGAGGGAACAGCAAACGCTAAAGCCTGGAGATAAGAGTATGCCTCCCGTGTTTATTGAGGAGGCAATATGGTGGGAAGAAAGAAAGTGAGAAGAAGTGAAGACAGAGAAGAAGAGGGGGTCAATGGGGCCCAAATTCTATAGCAACTTAAAGGCCATTGAGTAGCCCTTAGCTTTCACTCTGATGAAAGGAGAGGTCCTTGTAGGGCTTGAGGACGTGATCTGACTAATGTGAACCTCCGAGCACATTCTGGCTGCTTATTGAGGTTGGAAAGAAGGGGGACAATAGTAGAAAGAGGTGGAGTAGTTGGGAGGCTATTGCAATGATCTGAGCAAAAGAAGAACATGAACTGGAGCAAGGTGGTAGCAGTAAGGGGCATAAGAAGTGGCCAGATTCAAGATACAGAGGGATGGCCGAGCCAAGTATTGATACTGCTGAGAGATTAGATATCATATGAAAAGAGAAAGAGTAAATAGGAGGACTCCAAGATTTTTAGACTGAGCAATGACAAGCCTTGAGCCAGGCACTAATCAAATTCTTCCTCCCAAGAATCTGAAATAAGAGATAGAAACTTTTGACTATCAGTGGCAGGTGCTGGAATGGAAAGATTGGTCAAACAGGGAGAGAATGTGATGGGCAGTCATGTTGGGCCACAGGCAAGAGGAGTAAACAAAAGATAGATGAAAGAGAAGAATGGGGCAGACACACAAAGGTGAGCAGAATTGAAAGGGATCACCTTAAACCTGATAGATGGAGAAAAAGGCCCCGCTCCCTGACTCTTCAGATCTGCTCCAATGCAAGGCCACCATGTCATACAACTCCAAAGACTACCATGTACAACACAGTCCATGCAAATGGTGCCTCTGGAGTTGTGCAGTGCACAGCTTGTGCAACGCAACATGGCAGTCCTGTCCGCAGCTATATTTTACGCCTATAACAAGACATCCATTGTATTAATATCTTCATCATAATCCTTTCCCTTGAGCTAGCACAGTGAGTTTCTGTTTCTTTCCAGCAAAAGAGTTTGACAAAAAACAGGCTCAGGAGGCAAAGACCATTATGTTGACCCCTCACTCCCTTGACTCACTGACTCACTACAAGCCCATCAGTATCTCTGTGTTGCACATCTCCAAGGAGCATCATTCATCCCGAGATGCTGGACCTAACTGTTTGAGGACCTGAAAAACAAATGCACATTATGTGCTGCTGTTGGGGGGACTGGTCATCCTCTTCTTTAGTGGAATTTATGATCATGGTCTGTCTCTTCTATATGTTCGCAGTGTTTTGGCATTATAGACTTCTAAGGATAAGACCATGAAAGACAGTGCCCTAAGGCTCTCACTAGACAACTAGGAAACTGGTTTGGTGGGGGAGCTGAGTTCTCCCACACCAGGGATTTTGATTCAGTGCTGAGTGGCTGAGGGGTTCCACACCTCAGATTATCTAAATCCTGCATGAACTGCCCATCACTTTTAAGCAGATTCATCTGTATACATCTCACCATCTTTTCTCTGGTCCCTGCCATCTTTGCCTGGGAGAGGAGCAGTGTGATACAGAAGAAGAGCTATCGCCAGGCAGTAATCTACAATTAGCACCTACACAGAGAGAGGCCGCTGGTCAAGGATGTTGAAAAATCATTTCCTTTTTCCCATCTTCTTCCCTCTCCAGCTGCATAGAGCCTGAGGTCCCCCACATTTAAATCTGCAATTTGTCTATGTTGCAGCTCATAAAAAGGAATATTTTAACAGCAATCTTACATTTATTCACATTTTACGTACCTTCTGCATTTTGGATGAAATACATCCCCCCAAAGAAATCCCTCCATGTATTCTAAGCACATTGGAAAGCCCACTGTTTGCATGCTTGCTGGTTTTCTGAATATCAGAGTGTCCTCCTCCTCTCTGGGCTGCCACTAACACATCAAATAATTTAATGCTGTTGTTAATAAATAGATCAGAGCACAATTCGAATGCCTGGTATTAGGCATTTGTTTGATCGAGGTACCATTTTTCACAACAAGACATTTCTCTTTCCTAGGGTTATTAAAAACAGAAATTGAGCCATGCGTTGATGGAATCAAACTGCAACACATACATTTTGTGGATTCTAAAAACAAAAGAAAAAATGAATACTCTCAAAGCCTGAGTGTTGCCCAGCTTCCTGGTACATGAAGTCTCAGGCAAAGGTTCTCAGGGAGGTCCCAGACCAGCCACAGCTACATCACCTGGAAACTTGTGGGAAATGAACATTCTCAAACCCTCTCCACGCCTCCTGACTCAGAAACACTGGGATCTGTGGTTTCACTAGCCCTCCATTCTGATGAACGCTCAAGTTGGAGAACCAAAGAGTTCCAGAGATTGGGACTCTTTAAAGAGTGGCAGTAAATTATTACTTGAGGAAAGCATAACGAGTTGAGATTTTAAAAGTGTATAGTCACAGTCTCTGAAGAGAGGCGATGTCCCCAAGCAGGGGTATGTGATAGCAGGAAAATCCTAACCATATTGCGCTCTGGGGAGGGTCATTCATCTAAAAACATGGATGACGGTCCCACAGTGTGCCAGGAAGTGGGGATTTGGGCCAGAATGAGCAGTGGTCCCCACCTACAAGGGTGTCCAGTTTTGTGGGAGAACAAGAGCATCCTAAGGAGAGTTAGATGTTGCTAAGTGTTAACTCAAGAGATGTGGGCTAAACCATGGGGCCAGCACAGCAGGAGGCCTAGCTCTGGCTGGGGCAATACAAGAAGTATGCACAGGGAAGGGAACCCTTGAACTCAGCCTTGAAAGAGCAGGAGGAGTTGTCAAGGAAGAAGTGAGAATTACCTGTTACGCAAGGAAAACTGAGACGTGAAAAAAGGACCTCCAGGGCCTACGGGAGCACTGAAAAGTATGTGGTAGGTTTGGTTGCTTTAAAATCATGCTCTAGGCCCAGCAAAGGGTGCCATTTTATGTGGAAGAGGTATGTCAGGGGGTTCAGAATCATGTCCGAGACCCAGTACTCAGACCAGCTATAACCCTACTTTCTGCCCAGGCAGGATTTTAAAAAGTCGCCTCCTCATCAGATGCCTGCATTTGCTTTTATAATATTCCTGTTAGTTATATGCCACCTTCAGGCTAACCCCTAGCACTTCTGAATTCAGAAGGCCAGATGCATGCTGAGCAGGACCCCTCACAGGAGACAAAAGTACTATCACAAGGGAAAGAATGAAAATCAAAGACCATAGGGTCAACATGCTATACTGGTCAGGAAGTCTTCCTTGCACACCCACTAGATGGCCATCCAGCTCCACCATCTACTGGCTGATCAGCTTTGAGTCCATTATGTAACCTCTCTCTGCCTCAGTTTCTTCATCTGTAAAATGGGCATAATAAAAATCTCTACAGGGTCATTAGGAGGATTAAATGGTTTAATATATATAAAGGACAAAGGATAGTGCCACAAATAGTAAACGTTTTACATGTGTTAGCTATTATCATCATCATCACCACCACCATCATCATCACCATCATCTTCATCATCATAATCGTCACCACCACCACCATCATCATCACCATCACCATTACCACCATCATCACCAGCATCATCACCAGCATCATCAGCACTACTATCATCATCATCAAGTCTGCTCAATCCCAGAGCCTGACGATGGGGCAGGGAACACCAGGCTAATAGTATGACAATAGCTGATCATACCAAACTGATAAATATAACTAAATATATTTCCTTCACCTCAATCCAATCCCATTCCTCACTGGCAGCTTGACTGCTCTCTACAACATCTCTCCAAAGCAGTTGTTGATCCGTGTTTGAACTCCTCCCCTAGTGGAGAGCTGACTACCTTCCCAGGAAGCTCATCCAACCGCCAGATCCAGCAACTTGGCTCTAGGGCTTTAATAGTTCTGTAATTCCAAGAACATCCATGCTATACCACTGTGGAATTACTTCCGTGGGTAGAAGAAAACTAGAAAATAGGCCACTATTTGTGCCACCTCCATCCTTGTTTTTTTTAATTTTTATTGGAGTATAGTTGCTTTACAATGTTGTGTTAGTTTCTGCTGTACAGCAAAGTGAATCAGCTATGCGTATACATATATCCCCTCTTTTTCCATCCTTTTTTATACCCAGGGCAAAATGTTTGGTACTCTCCCCAATGAGAGGTGGAGTCTAATTCCACCCCCACCTTTGGATCTGGGCTGGCCTTAATAACTTGCTTGATCAGTAAAATATAACAGAAGTGGCTTTCACCCAGGTCTCTTGAAACCCTCCAGGAACCCAGCCATCACCTTGTGAGAAAGCCCAAGAGGCCACGTGGAGATGCCCATGTGGAAAGGAACTGAGGCCCCTGACCAACAGCACCAGCTGAACTCTAGCTGGCAGCCAGCGCCAGCTTGCCAGCCATGTGCGTGCGCCATCTCGGAAGTGAATCCCTCAGCTGGCCTACACAGTCCATCCGCCCAGCCGATGCCACTCGAAGCAGGTGTAGCCGTCTCCACCAAGTCCTGCTCAGATTTCAAATCAATGAGCCTAATGAATAATCATCATTGTTTTAAGCTTCTAAATCTGGAGGTGATCTGTTAAACTGCAATAAATAACTGAAACGTCCTGAAAGAATTGAAACATTGTATCCCTTATCTGAGAAGCACCCTTAAACTCCTTCAGAACAAGTAAGGGATACAGAACAAGAATTCCCAGCTGATCTGAGTTGGCGCTGGGAATTAAATACTATAATCCTAGTGTTGGGAGTAGCACTGACATATATACACTACCAAATGTAAAATAGATAGCTAGTGGGAAGCAGCCGCATAGCACAGGGAGATCAGCTCAGTGCTTTGTGACCACCTAGAGGGGTGGGATAGGGAGGGTGGGAGGGAGACGCAAGGTGGAGGAGATATGGGGATATATGTATATGTATAGCTGATTCACTTTGTTATACAGCAGAAACTAACACAACATTGTAAAGCAATTACACTCCAATAAAGATGTTAAAAAAAAAAAAGACTTCTTTATGATGAGGCACAGCCTTGCTCTCCTTAACTTCTTTCATCCATTCAACAAACACTTATAAATACCCACCACCCACCAGGCACTATGCTCAAGACTATGGAAGAGAAAGATGGACCAGCCATTGTCTTAAGGACTTTATGCTCTAGTGGAGGAGGAGATCTGAACCCTCCCAAATGAGGCAATGTGTCAATTGAGAAGTATCACGCAGTTCTAAGGAAACTCAGAGAAGGGAGAAATGTGCTCTGCCTGGTGGCGGATGACAGTGAACTGACTCCAGAGGGATGAAAAGGATTTCCCAGATGGAGAAGAGAAGAAAGGGGTAGAAGGAATGAGGGTCCATGAAAGGACCTGGCACTTTCAGGGTCAGTTAGGAGGCTGAAGTGATGGGGGCAGCAAAGGGCGTGAAGCAAAAAATAGAAAGATGAGGCTGTGAAACTAGGCTGGGGTCAGATCCAGAAGGACTTTGTAAACGAAGAGTTTGGGTTTTACCTTGAACACAATAGAGAGCTATGGAGGGAGTTTAAGCAAGGGCACAGCAGACCCAGATTTGCATTTCCGAAAGAACAGTCTGGATGTGGTGATAAGAGGCAACTGAAAGAGGGCAAGCTGGGAATCTTTCCAGTAGCCTGGTCGGGAGGTGAGGGGATCCTGAAATAGGGCAGTGGAGATGTGGAAGACATTTCTTCAGAAAGTTTACAAAACCCAGTTGGAGATCAATTGGGTGGGGCAGAGAAATCTGGCAAGGATGATTCCAGATTTCTGGCTGGGGAGGTGACACTCAACCAACTGCCAATGGCAGCAAGAGCAGCCATGATGGAGGGGCAGACAAAAGTCCCCTTTGGTTCTTTTTAGGCAGCTCTCACCTGGCCCTTGGGACATCCCAAGGCCTGATTCCATTTCAAATGCTTGAAGACAGTCATAACATCTCAAGCTTCTTGCGTGGGTATTTGCTTGAGCCTCTTCATTCCCATAATCCTCTGGTTTCCTCATTTCCGATAGGATCAGAACGTACATCTGACCAATGGGGAGAATCTGTTCTCCTAGACCCCACGCCAAGAAAAGATGGACCCTGTTAAGGCTTCTTCTATTTTTTAAGTGTCTTTTTTAAGGATTACAACATCAGCATATCATGTACACATAAAAGTACGAAGAATAATACAGAAATCACCCATAATTCCATTTCTCAGAGAGATTAAGATTTGGGGATATTCCTGTTCACTGTTTCTTCTATTTATACATATTTGTTTTATCTGATTAATTTGTAGCCTAAGCATCTGTCTAGGTCTCTCATATTTCCTGGAAAATATGCTTTTTTAAATGGCTGAAGAGAGCCCAACATGGGTATACCTAAATTAATTAATCTAATCCCTATCATTAGATATTTAAGCTGTTTTCATGCATGTGTGTGCTTTGTTTTCTATTTGGTTGTGTTTCTGCTATTATAAAAACCTTATGTCAAGCATGTTTGTGTATAAATCTTGGGTATTCTTTTATAATTATTTCTTTAAGACAAATTACTGGAATGGTCCAAGGATTAAAAGATTTGAACATGTCCAAGGTTTTTGGTGCTTATGACAAAGTTCCTCTCGAGAGAGAAAAGGATGGTTTTGTCAGGTCCTCTTGCCGAATGTGGAGGAATATACGTGGCCACACTTTTTGGAGCCTAAAGCTTGTGAAAGACATTTACTGACTCTTTCTTGGTGGAAGTTTGAAACTCTTTCCTCCCCCTACCCTGTGATTTACAACCGGCCTGACCGGCTCAGCTGCCATAAACACTGTCATCACACGCTGTCAACCAAATGGAACAAAACCTCCAGGGTCATTGGACCCCTGAGCAAACACCGGGGAACAGTGGCTGGTCTCTTCTGCTTCCAAACGAACACGATGTTTTAATAACGCCCGAGAATGCTTTTGTGAAGTCCTGCTCCCCAGAACTTTCCCATCAGGCCCGGGGCCCGTGCAGTTTATGGTCTGGGCCTGTCTTTCCTGAAATGTAATGAGCGGCCAGCCAAGTCCCTGGCCACCTCCCCTGCAAGGCCCCCAAGCCCTGTGCAAGGCCCATAGGGCATACTAACCAACTGGCATCCAAGGAGAATGCAGAGTGTGCCTTGGCCCAGACCGTGGACTCCCTGTCCAAGGGCTGGATGAGTTTCAGCTGGCTGTGTGCAAACCAGCCCTTTCTAGTTCTTTCTACACGATGTATGGAATGTCCTCCTCGAAATCAGACTCACTGCTTAGTGGGGGCCCAGGAGGGAAGACGTAGGATGATTTCAATCCCAAGTGAGTACAAATCGCAGCCGAAGAGTCTAGTCCAGACCTGGAGAGAAGGGCTCCACTCCAGGCATGCTCAGACTCTGCACCACGGCTCAGCCAGCAGGGGAAGGTGCTGGCATGGGGAGGTGCCACACATTCTCTGGATAGGAACACCCACCACTTTTTAGAGGTAACCCCAGAAGGGGTGGCTGGTAGAAAATGGCACAACAAAGTGGAAGCAGGCAGTGCATTAGTGGCAGGCCGCATGGCTGTGTTCAGGATAAAAGGACAAAGACAAGCGAAAATACCTTCATCTCAAACTTCAGTCCAAGCCAGACAGACATAATAGTATTTGTTTTTAGGAAGATCACTCTGTGCACTGAGAAGACTTGCAGAAGGCAAAACCTTGAGGCTGTAGAACGTTAGGAAGATGCTGCAATTGTCAAGGAGAGAGATGCTGAAGGCCAAACGAGAGATGGGCGAGGAGGTGGAAGGAAGAAGAACTCAGGAGATATCAAGGGGGCAAAACTTACAGAACTTGAATACTATGGGACATTCCGGTGGGACAGATAATAGACTCCAATTTTCTCAACTGTCAGTGACAATCACAGGACCTGTTGCAAAGGGACTTTGTGGATCAAGCTAAATGCCATATGCAAAGTGCTTAGAAAAGTGTCTGGCTTAGTCTAATGCATTAAAGATTAGGTCCTAAATCACTATTCACAGTAGCTAAGAGATGGAAGCAACCTAAGTGCCCATCCACAGAGGAATGGATAAAGAAGATGTGGCACATATATATATATAATGGAATACTACTCAGCCATAAAAAAGAATGAAATAATGCCATTTGCAGCAACATGGATGGACCTAGAGATAATCATACTAAGCGAAGTAAATCAGACAGAGAAAGACAAATACAATAATGATATCACTTGCATGTGGAATCTGAAAAAAATTAGTGCAAATGAACTTATTTACAAAACAGAAACAGACTCACAGACATAAAAAACAAACTTATGGTTACAAAAGGAAAAGGCAGGGAGGGATAAATTGGGAGTATGGGATTAACGGATGCACACTACTACATATAAAATAGATAAACAACAATGATTTACTGTATAGCACAGGGAACTGTATTCAATACCTTGTAATAAACTATAATGGAAAAGAATCAAAAAAAGAATATAGATATACACATATATATGTATAAGAGAATCCCTTTGCTGTACACCTAAAACTAACACAATATTGTAAATCAACTATACTTCAATTTTAAAAAAAGAAGATTAGGTCCTAAAATAGGTATGACTTGTAACAAGATCATTGTTTTATAAGTCTGCAGGTCAAGGCCAAACATACCGAGTCAGGAATCAACATGTAGATGGCAGGTGAAGCCACAGGAATGGACAGACTACCCAAGGCAAACATACACAGGAAGGAAACAGAGGAACAGACACAAATGTTGGAGGCACCAATGCTAAGGAGCTGCTTGGGTGGTATTTGTGGAAAAAGAAGAGTGAGAAAGAGCGGCTCCAGTTGAACCAGGAGAGAATGTGTCACAAGAGCCAAGTAGGAAAAAGCATGTTGAGAAGAAGTTGCCCAGTGCAGCTGACGGGTCAGGTAAGCCAAAGATGGATGAGGGTCCATTGGATTTGGCCACAAAGAGCTCACTGGGCAGGACATTTTCAGTGGTGAAGGTGAGGTTTCAGTAAATGGAAAGAACAAGAGCGTGCATGGGAGATGTTCGTTGCCATATTACATATCATGGAGAAAAGGGGGCACAACCTATATGCCCAACAATAGGGGATTATGTATATCATGGTACATCTATTCTGTACTTTTCTTCCTAGCATTGTATAACAATCATAAAACAATTACTATTACGTAGCAGAGTTAATAGACACAGATTAACAGTGAACAAAAGAAGCCAAAAGACACAGGTCTCAAAGTAACACAGACTACATTTTTTTCAAAGTTCTATGATGATATAAGGAAAAAAACAGGCAAGTAGAAAATGGTTACTTCATGCCCTAGCTTGAGAGATGTGTTGAGACTGGAGAGTTCAAGAAAGGCAACAAAGATGACTCAAGAACTGGCAAATATAATGGAAAACAAGTAACAATAGAACATGGTCCAAAATATTACATGGTGTAGAATGCAGTTTTGTGACTATATCAAGGGTAATGGAAAAACCTAGGAAATGCAAATTCTCATGAGGACTCTATACTATAAATGTGTGCAATTCTCCACTAGCCAGAAAGCTCCATGAGGACTGGGGCCTCACTCTCCTGTTCTCTTTGGGATTCCCGGCCCCTAGCACATTGCAGGGCAGACCTAAAGTAGAGTGTGAGAAATCATGGAAGATTATTACAACACAATGTGAAGTGAAAAAATCAAGATACATAAATATAGCATCTAAGTTAGAACTGCAATCATTAAAACATGTACACGAGGGAGAAAAAGACAAAAATTTTAGAAGTGTATTAGGGTGAGGGATTGTGAATGTGGACTTTTTTTCTTTTTATTTCCCTAATTTTCCATAGTGGGTTTATGCTACTTTTATAATGTTAAAGCATATGCAGTGAAAGAGAGAGAGAAGGAGAGAGAAAAGAAAAGAAAAGAAAAGAAAAGAAAAGAAAAGAAAGAAAGAAAGAAAGAAGGGAGGGAGGGAGGGAGGAAGGAAGGAAGGAAGGAAGGAAGGGAGGAAAGGAGAGAGAGAAAGAAAGAAAGAAAGAAAGAAAGAAAGAAAGAAAGAAAGAAAGAAAGAAAGAAAGAAAGAAAGAAAGAAAGGAAAAGAAAGAGAAAGAGAGAAGGAGCCAAGCAGAGAGGGAGAGAGGGAGGGAGGGAGGGAGGGAGCGCAGGAGAAGAGGATAGAGCCAGCAAGCGTGGACCTTGAAGCCAATGACTTGGCTTAGACCCCAACTATGCCACCCACTAGCTGTATAACCTTGAGTGAGCTCCTTAAAGACTCTGTGCCTCGGTTTCCTCGTCTACAAAATGGATATAAAATGGATCCACAGAGTTTTCTAAGAAAGCCAGCAAAATAGTGTTTGTCCATCCTCTCTCACTGTGGGTTCCTGGGCCCCAGTCTGTGCCATCAGCACATTGATGCTGTGCGGGTCGAATGGTGCCAAACTCATCCTCCAGCTCTGAGAATGGGTTGGAGCTCTCCTTTTTTGTAGAAATGTCCAGCCTGGGGAGTTTTTTTCCCCAAAGCTCCAGGAAGCCTTGCTCGGCTTCCTCAAGTCTGACCCAAAAGACCTGCTTTCTATATGTACGACTTCCCTATGGAATAGGAAAAGCCAGGGACAACCTGGGCCCCAAGAGCAGCTCTTTTCTGGCAGAGGTTGGAGGTATGTAATCCTGCACCCGGCTGAGCTAGGTATTCAGCTTTGACCTCCGGACGCTGTACACACTGGCAAACGGTGAACAGGTTCTTCTTCCTAACATCCCACAACAACACCGTTTTACTGCTAGAAAGCCTAAAAAATCCTGACAGAGTCAGCTCAGTTTTTCCCAGTCACCCCATGGAGAAAAGCATGACGGGGTAATATGTCAAGGTCCAAAACAGCCCAAGAGGGTCTCATGGCATGATTTCCCTGCACCATGTGCGGGTATCAGAGGTCACCTCTTTCCCCTTTCACAGTAGTGGGGATGCATGCTCCGTGACCCATGTTCCCCAGGCCCTCCAAAAGGGAGTGGATCCAGGCAGATTCTCCACCCCCGGACTCAATCCTGAATGCCTCTCCTCGACCCTCACACTTCACCCTGCTGACTCCCAAAAATCCCAGCCACCACCTCCAACTACTGCCCTTTCTTCTTGCTTCTCATCCTCTATCTACAACACATGGGCTGCGCTCCCAGAGCCCTTGGCTCAAGTGATGTCTCTGCTCTTGTGGGACATGGGGACAGGCAGAGAGTTGATCCCACCCAGGCACCTTGTCCTTACAGAGCATGGAAACCCCCTGCTTGGGCACGACCAGCTCTGCCCCACGCCCGAGCCTTCCTTGTGCAGGGGTCTCTGCTGACCTTTCCCCCGAGCACTGCAGGCAGATCCCCCGGCTGACCTTCTCTCCGACTCTCCCTTTGGACTCCACTCTTACTGTACAGTGATCCCACATCACAGCCAGCAGCCTTGTTTCTGAATGTACAGTGGGACTTCCCATCAGATCCTCCCAAGTCAGCGTCCTGGGAGCTCAGGTGTCCAAGGTACCAGGCTTTGCCCATGGACTCTCTCTGCAGGCTGCCTCAGACCAAGCCTCAGCTGGGAGGTAACAGTTGGTAATCTCCCTTATCTTCCATTTGGCTTTATCTTTCAAACTAACTTCTCACCTGACCTTGTTCCCCTTGGAGAGTCTATAAAAATAACCTGGGAAATGAGGTGCAGAGAATTTGGTATATAATACCATGCCCTCTGGTCTCCAAACAAGTTTTTGAAACACTTTGACATCCATTTGGTCACTAAACCTTCAAAATCACCCTGTGAGGTGAGTATCATCTCCAGTTTTTGGATGAGGAAACTGAAACCCACAGAGGTGAAGTGTATTTCCCAAAGGCACAGAGCCAGCACGTGGCAAACTTGACATCAAGAGCTAAGTTTTCTGATTCAAAACTCAGTGTTTCTCTCCCACACCATACTCTCCCTTTGCAGGTAGCAGGGACCGAGCCCTGGGCTGTCGCCAAGACCTGAGGCCCCAACTTGTTGTTACTGGCTTCCAAGTGCAGATATCACGGCAGTGACAGTTCAGTGACTTTATTGCTTCCATGAGGCACTGACTGCCCACCCTTCCAGACATTCCTCCCCATCCTGGCATCTCACCTGGATGGAATGATTCATGCTGAGGCGCTACTGCCTGAAAACAGCTCCAAGGCCCTCCTTCTCGTGTTTGCATTTTACATGAGGGAGCTAGAAGACACCGTCTTAGCCTGGATCCCCGCAAAAGCAGAGTCTGAGACAAGGAGTTGGGTGCAGGGAGTTTGTTTGGAAGGTGATCCCAGGAAAAGAAGAAAAAGGCAGGGGGCAGAGTGAGAGCAGAAGGGAGGAAAAAATGATAAAGGATAAGTTACAGAGGTCACCACTATATATAGTACAGCAGTTAACACGTGTTCTGCTGTCCCTAGGAGAACTCAGTGATAAAACACAGCTGGCACCACACTCCAGCACAGCTGAAAACAGTCTGCCACATATAGACAGACTCTGTTCCACTCAACCTCTGACAGATATTCAGAATGTCCTCAGAATTACCATTCAGGACAGGAGGCTGGGGCGTTTATCCACAAGTCCCTACCCTACTGGTCATGTTACATCACCTAATCAAGAGAAGGACATCCCATTATCTTTGCCACATGCTATTGGTTAGAAGCTAGTCACAGGTTTCACCTGCTCTCAGGGGAGGGGATGATACAGGGCATGACTCAAGCAGGTCACCTTAGGGTGTGTCTACCACACTAGGTCAGCAGTTCTCCACCTGACTGCACATTAGAATCACCTGGGAAGCATTTTCCAGTAACCAGTACTTGGGCCATGCTCCAGAGATCCTGCTTTAATTGTCCTGAAATGGGCCTGGGCGTCAGCATTTTTAAGGTCTCCAGATGATTCTAGTGTGCAGCCAGGGATGCACTGGCCTGGATGTGGGAGAGGAAATGGAGTTCCCAGAAGAAAGCAGTCTCAGCCTAATCTAGGAGTCCCAGCCATGACCTTCACAGGTCAAAAGCAATCTATTTTTCATCCCCAGTAAAACTAGCCACCCGCAGCTGATTCTGCACACAGTCTCTGCCTTTGCTGACAGAGCTGACTGCGGTCCAGCTCCTCACCTTTGCCCCTCCCAGTCCTTTTGCCCCTGCCCATACCCCTCAGTAGTTACACACCACCCTGGCTTCATACTCTTTTCTTCTACAATTATTCTCACTCCTGGCATTTTCTTACTTTCTTTCCCTTTCACGTCCTGTATCAGTCAGGGTTTGCTCACAGAATCAGAACCACCAGGAGATGTGTATAATATGGACTGTATTATGGGGAGTTGACCTCGGGCACCTGTGGCAGCCGGTTTCACGGGCTATGTACGGCTGTTGTTTCCGTATCTTGTGAAGGAGCCTGAAGTCCACAGGGTGAGTGGTGAGGAAGGAAAGATGGACATGAAGCAAGGAAAAACAAAGACAACCTGCAAGCCATAAGGATGGGCTGGAACTTGCACTGGTCTCTCACCACCTCTGAGCCTCCACCTTCGATGATGGGGCTGATCTGCAGGAAAAGCTGGTGGCCTTCCTTACAGAGCCAAACACACACCTGGCCCAGGAATCAGAGACGCCGAAGCCAATTAGGTGAGCCAGAGACCAGCACATGGGAGCTGCAACAGGGCCCAGGGCCTGCTCCCACCTCCCAAGCGAATAAAGAATGTGGCTGCTGTTCCACGCCCACCTTCCAAATATCATGCACCATGTCCCTTGTGCCCTGGCTAACCCAGAACTAAGCAGGGAAGGGGACTGTGGGAAATGTAGTTCTGGCTCAGATAAGTTGATGTGGCACAAACCCACCATACTGCCCCTCTTTCTTTCTCTTTCTCATTCTCTCCTTCGCTCACTTGCTTTTTTTCCCTGCATGTATCCAAAGGCACTTTCAGTCATGAAAATTCACTCCTATGTGAACCTAAATATTTAATAAGAACCTATAGGGTTCAACGTTATGCTAATACTATTGGTGGTGGCTATCTGGCAAAGGTAGTAGAGGAAACTATCTTCACCTTCTCACCCAGGCCAGAGGTGTTACAGGGACCCACACTGATCTAGCCCTGTTTGTTGCCTCCCTGGAACCCCCCAGGGCCAGGGCCAGGGCCAGGACCCCTCACTTCCACTTATTATATCTAGGCCCATGCAGTCCCTTGGGTTTTGCAAAACTGGGATATTGTCCCTGGCCTGGGGCCTGAAGATATTTGCCACTGTATTTCTCTATGCTTATACCTTTTGCTAAAGAAGTTCAGGCTGGTGCCCATTGCTCTCAATCACTGAGAAAACTGTAAATTATATATGCAATGAGCAGCAGACCTTGAAAAGATACGATCCTCAGAGGTTACAAAGGAGGAAACCTAAATGTCCATCGATAGAGGAATGGATAAAGAAGATGTGGTACATATATACAATGGAATATTACTCAGCCATAAAAAGGAACAACATAGTGCCATTTGCAGAGATGTGGATGGACCTAGACAATGCCATACAGAGTGAAGTAAGTCAGAAAGAGAAAAAAATATATTGTATAATATCGCTTATATGTAGAATCTAGAAAAATGGTAGAAATGAACTTATTTGCAAAGCAGACGTAGAGTCACAGATGTAGAGAGCAAACTTCTGGTTACCAAGGGGGGAAGTGGGGGTGGCATGAATTGGGAGATTGGGATGGATGTATATACACTACTATGTATACAATAGATAACTAATGAGAACCTACTGTATAGCACAGGGAACTCTACTCAGTGCTCTGTGGTGACCTAAATGGGAAGGAAATCTAAAAAAGAGTGGATATATGTATACATAGGACTGATTGACTTTGCTATACAGCAAGAAACTAACACAACATTATAAGGCAACTATACTCCAATAAAAATTAATTTTTTTAAAAAAATTACAAATGGGGAAATAGAGGTCTGGAGAATCAAATGACTTGTCCAAGACCACTCAGCCAGGAAGCAATAGATTTCATGTTTCCAATTCAAGTGTCCCAATTCCCGGCCAGCGATCTTTCTCCTGTGCCAAGCTTCTCTGTGAAATAAAGACTCAGAAGTAATGCAGTTTGTTCCCCGAGGGGAGGGCCAAGCCAGGCAGCCCTCCTTCAGATCTAGGGCAGACATCTCTTTGAAATGAGGGTAACACCTCAGGAAATAAAAGTCTGTCTGCTCAGAAGCAATCATTTGGAACTTGGGGCCCTCCTGTAGAATCCGCTGGCCTCTTAGCTCAAGCAGTTAACATGTGCTCTGCTGTCTCTTAGAGGGCTCTGAGATGAAACACAGACAGCTGCCACACTTCCCAGCACAGCTGAAAACAGTCTGCAGGGGCCTATCTGGAGCAAATCAGTCTCACTGGAGTGAAAAATAGCAGACGTCAGAGTTAGCCAGCAGCCCCGGGAAACCCAAGCCCGGCTGCCCTCAGCTCTGCCCTCAGAAATCATCCTCAGTCAAATCGCTCACTCACACAAGGCAGCCTCTTGGCTCCTGCCTTCCCTTCTGCCCCCGAGGCCCATCTGTGGCTGCCAAATAAGTTGGAAAGCTGGAAAGGAACCCTAGAATCTCCTCAGGGGGGCTGTAATCCAGGAGGTTTCCTGGCTCCAAGTCAAAGACTCATAGACTCATAGGACACTTAAGCTTGCAGGGACCATTGGGGGGCATCTTACAGATGAGGAGACTAAGACCCTGACTCAGGAAGTCGGCTCTGAGGCTTTGACAACGACCTTCACCAAAGCCAACCTTGGCAAAACTCAAACACCAGTGAGGTTTGTGTCAACACTGAACACTTTCTGCTAGGGCCAGGGATGCGTGGATAGAAAGGATGGATGAGCACCAAGTAAGCACCAAGTACTTTTCCATAAGGAGCAGCCAAGTCTTCCAGCCAAAGTCTCTGTCCAGATTCTGGTCCCCACATCCTCTTTGTAGCATCTTTTCCTCGGGGCCCCTGGACAACCAGGACCAGCACCTTCTTAAGGCAATCACGTCTCTGGAGGCGGGACCCCCCAGATCCCCACATTCCCTTGGGCTCACTGCCTAAGGTGTAAGGGTTTCTGTGTGACCTGCTGAAGCTGCCCGTCATGGACACGTCTATGTCCACCTCTGCATTTTCACATCTGTGCTCTGCTTCAGGCTGCTGAGTGGGGGGTTATCCCTCATCAGGAAGTCCTGCTCTCCTTTTCTACTATTGCCCTTGGCTTTGGGACCCCCTGTTATCTGTCCTGAGCTCCGTTTTCCTGGGATCCTTTAGATTCCACTTCTCAAA
Organism: Balaenoptera borealis; assembly: GCF_965194805.1. NCBI lineage: Eukaryota > Metazoa > Chordata > Mammalia > Artiodactyla > Balaenopteridae > Balaenoptera > Balaenoptera borealis. The sequence continues at coordinate 78,178,615 of NC_138872.1, forward strand.
GCTACTCTTTTCCCTTGGTCACCTGCCTTAAAGGGTAAGTTTCAAAAAGACATCACACAGACCTCAAGAGTGACCTCCCCGATGGCACCTGCCTGTAGACCCCCTCCAGTTACACCAGCCAATCCCTACTGGGGCCGTGTTGGTCCATGGTCAGTCCTGGGCTCACCCTGGCTGTCTCATCACTCTGAGTCCCCCAGCTCTGAGGTCTTCAGCAGGTTGGCCCTCAAGAAATGGTATCCCTATAGCCTTTCCTTGTTCACTTCATGCAGAAACCCTCTCTTCCAGTCCCTCTGTTGCCCCAGTCATGTGAAGATTCTCTCTCTGACTTTCTGCTTCTCCTTCAAGAAGTGCTGAATTCTGACACGCCACTGAGGATAGGAACTTAGACACGAACATCCCAGATGGTCACCAAACCCATACCCGGCTTACTACCTACCTGCCTAGAGCTATGACTGGTCAGTTTCAGGCAGGTCAGGGAGGCAAGGGGCACAAGGGTGGGGGTGGTACCCATGAGGAGTGGAAGGAGGCAGCAGATTAACTTATTCAATAGCCATTTATTACACACTTTGTCTATACCAGGGGACCAGACCAGACTCTGGGGATTCCTGGTAATCAGGACAGATGGACTCTCTGCCATGGGAAGTCTTTTATTTAAGTAGAGGGAAACAAATATAAATAAATACAATTATAATTTCAGATCACAGCAAGGTTTATGAAGAAGAAACAGGATAGCAGACTGGAAAGTGATGGGGGCCAGGGAGATGTGCTACAAAGACAATGTGACATAAGCCGAAGCCTAGGTGGTGAGAAGGAGGCAACTGGGCAAAGATTTGAGGGCAGAGATTTCCTGGGGGTGGGAACAGCATGTGCAAAGGCCCTGGGGTTGAGGGGGTTCAGGGAGGAGAGATCCAGTTAAAGTGTAGCAGAAACAGAAACAAGGCCAGAGAACTGTAGCTAGAGAAGAGTAAAACAGGGAAAAGTGGAGAAAAGGCTTCAGTGGGAGGATGAGGGGCTCAGAGGGACTGGAATTGTGTTGCCAGTGTCTGCACTTTGGGGTTGCTTCAGGCTCTTGAGACGGATACCTTGCAATCGGCGTGGTCCCTGGAGTGGGACAACCTGCATGGCTTCTTGTGGCCCTAATCGTTCACAAGTCAGTCCCACAGCTATAGATCTGTTCAGCCACCAAGGGGCCAGCCAGGCCAGATGGGAGTGCTGACCCCTGTAATGTCCCCTCCCAGGGGCTAGATGATGCTTAGCGCTGGCCCATAACAAAAACAAACGAGCCTGCCAGGGCCCTGGGCATTCTTGTCACAGGCTCTGGTAGTAGATCCTTTGTCATATCCTTGGCAAGAGGGAAGGGGATCAGTGCACAGAGGCCTTACCCAAACACCCGCATCCTCAACCTGGCCAAGGTAATTAACGCATCTCACTCTGGAGGAACATTCTTCATTCCCATCCTCAGAAGAATTCCTATCTTATTTTGCCTTATTAGATGTTCTTGTTTCTGATTTCACATCTAATATGCATGCATTGTAGAAGATGGAAAAGTCAGAGCGTGTAACAAAGAAGATAGCAATTAGGCACAAGTCTAATCCCACAAGAAGCCTCTAACCCTTAGCACAGTGGTCCTGAGTGTGGCCCTCCAACTGGCAGCATCAGCATAGCTTATCAGAAATGCAAATTCTCGGGGCCCCCCTCCCCCCTAGTAACTCTGGGGTGACGCTCAGTCTTTCAGGTAATTCACACTCGAGTTTGAGAACCACTGCTTTAGAATACGTCCTGTCTTTCTTCTATGCTTTTTAACATAATTGAGTTCATTCTATGAATATAATTGCACATTCTGATTATTTTCTGCCACCAATATATCAAAGGATGCTCCCAGGACATTGAAAGCTGTTCAAAAACTTTTAATGAACATCATTCCTGATGTCTGTATAACAACGTGTCCTGTGGTTCTGCCATCACTGACTTCACCAGAATTCTTTTCTAAACATGTTCTAGGGAGTTTAATAAGTCCTACCTGTCCAGCTGGATCCTGCAAAGTCAGGACGATAAGGAACAGAAGTAGGAAAGAGCAGCTGCTGACCCTGAAGAGCCACATCTGGATTTTGCTAAAGAGGAATCCTGACCAACACCAACATGTGTTGGTCCATGTGGTTCCAGAGAAGGTGCTGACCAGGAGCTGGTAGGTGGGGGCTCCAGCAGGGCTCTGTGGCCTTGAACAAGCCCTGTGCCCTCCCTGAGCACAGGTCTGACCACCGAGAGGCTCGACCTCCACACCACCAGAGTCTCCCAAAGGTCTCTTTCTATGGATTCTGGCCACTTCTAGCCGGCTGCCCTCCCAGACGGTCCCATAGCGCTCAGCATCCCAGAAGCACAGCCGCTGCCGGTAACAAGGCTGTTGGGTGGTTCTCCCACCCAACCTCCCCCTGCTTTCCTGCCTACCTGCCACTTACTCTGGTCATCTCTGTCACCAACAAGAGAGGTCTATGACCTGACTGTCAGACACCTACGACCTGTTCCAGGGTCTGCCCAAATCCCACCCACTATTGGCCTAGAGAGGATGATGACCGATGGCCAGGGCCACGTCCTCAGGGTCAGCACTGAGTCGTGTTTCCTCCCCCCAAAAAACCCCGCAGCTGTGGGGCAGCTGACTTTGTCTCAAAGCGTCTGAACACTGAGACTCCATCCACACTCTGCAATGCTGCCTAGTGGCCGTTGTCCACCGAACTGGGAAATAAGCTGCAGAGGCCCTGCTAGGCCTCTCCCAAAGGATAGTTTAGAAGAAGGTTGGATAATCCTTGCCCGATCCCCAGCCCCCCTCCTTCCATCTCCAACCACCACCCTCCAGCCAGGACCCCTTCCCCCACTTCAACCTGTCCACCCAAGCTCCGCCCCCTCCCTGACCCTCTCCCCCAGCAAGTCCCTTCAGCAGCCACTGCCCTTAATTAAGAAACTTCTTGGGACTTCCCTAGAGGTCCAGTGGTTAAGACTCCATGCTTCCACTGCAGCGGGCACAGGTTTGATCCTTGGCTGGGGAACTAAAGATCCCGCATGCCGCGCCGCCAAAAAGATAAATAAATAAAACTTCTTTATTTCTATAAACACTTTCTGGAATTCTTCCCCCCTCCTCAACTTCACCAAAACCCCAGATCCCACTTGCCTCAAGAGTCTTCCAAGTGGAGGCTGCCCCACCTTCTGCCCTCCGGCTCCATGTATTTTGGGGCCATCAGCCCATCACCAACTCACCACTTCTGCCTCAGGGCCACGGTTCCCACCCAACCACTCATACCAGCCGGCGGCACCCACACCTCTCTACGGCCACAGACTCTGCGTCCACCCCGGTCCTGCTCTCCTCCTGCACGAGGTCTACCAGGCCTTCTTCAGGTCAGTCACTGCCTTTTCTCTCTGCTCCCACCACCCACAGCCAAGGGCACTTTCCAAGCCTATCACTGGCCACCTCTGAAATCCTGAGCTCTGAAACTGCCTTCGGTCTGTCTTCTGTCCCTCCACCTCTGGCTGAATCCCCTCCTGTAACCCAGTGCCCCTAACACCTCCCTCCTCGCCCAGTCTGACCACCGCTCCCAGCTCCTGGGGATTCTCCAGGCTGGGCCTCCCCCCATCATTCACTTCGGCTCTTCTTGAACCGACCCCCCCAGTCTCCCCATCCCTGGCCTCCTGCTCCTCCCTAGTCGCCCCTAACGCAGAATCAAACCCGGTATCATCCCTTCTCCGTGCGCTCCAGGGCTGCAGTCCCTGGCCGAGGAGAAATGCCAAAAGTAGGCCGACTGGCTCCTTCAGACACTCGGATGTCCGGCTGTATCTGGAATGTCAACCCCACCATTCTGAAAGCAGCTCTTTTGCCCCCTTTCCTGTTTGCCCATTTCTGTTCCCCTCTAACCTTAAAAGAACCTAATTACAGGAATGAGATCACTAAGCAATTGAAACTAACTCCTGACTCACGCTCTCTTTAATGCACACCATGTCTTGTCTAACCTGTTGATTCTTTTCCTAGATAAAAAGGAGTAAGACTAGGTCTCTACCCCCAGTAGTGCCCCTGAGCAATCCTGCAGGCAGATCGCTCAGGCAAGGTAACATCTGAAGAGAGAGCCAGCCAGTCTGTGCTCAAGGAGAAGGATACAGAACCCAACCTCCTGCCTCGATGATTCACTGAGATTCTTCCCCACTCCATTATTCCCTTTGAAAATGTCATGGCTGAGCAGAATCTTTGGAGTTGGTCTCTGGACACGAGTCCGCCATCTCCCCAGATTGCTGGCTTTTCTGATTAAAGAACCTTTCCTATCTACTGAACTTGCCTCTCAAATTATCGGCTTATGAGTGGCTAGCAGCCGAACCAGGGTTCGGTTACAGTTCCACGGGCTTTGTGCACCCTCATGAATTCCCTTGGCTCCATCCCTAATACCACATCTAAAATTTCATTTCTCTTCTAAATCCCAGCCCCGTCCCAGCCTTCGCTCTCATGGAAGGGCCTGGCTCTGGTGGCCGTCCCTCCCCATCCCTCCCATTCAACTCCAGACACATCTATTTCCTCATCTGCTATCACCTCCTCTGCCCCCCTTGGGCAAGCAACCCTCCTTCTATGGGACAGAGACTCTGTCACCTGACCAGGAACCCGCACTGGCAGATCACATTTCCCAAAAGTGGCCACAATGATGTTTCTGCTCCGCCACACTCTTCCAGGCCTTTGCCAAACCCCCACCAGGAGGGGGCTCTACATAGCCCCCCCTCGAACTTGAGCAGGGCTGCATGACTCTCTCACTGCATGAGAGAATACAGAGGAATGTCCCTCAGTGACTTCTGAAGCGAGGCAGCTCTTGCCCGGCTCCCCGAGAGCATGCACTTTGGAGCCCGTGCTAATCCTGCTACCCTGAAGCCTCCAGGCTGAAGGGACCACGTGGAGACAGAGAGAGAGATGCCCAAGAAGCGTGCCCAGCCCAGGGGTTAGATACAGGATAGAGAAAGCCTTCGGGATGGCCTCAGCTCAGCTACTGCTGCTGCTGAATGAGAAATGCTGAGTGAGGACCACTGAGCTAAAGCCCATCCAGCCCCCAGGACTACAAGAGGGAACAGCGAAACGATGCTGGCATTTGGGGTGATTCGTTATACAGCGTCACCAGCTGGACTCTCACCTGTGCGTTCCCCACAGGCCCCATTCCATCGCCAACTGTAGCGGCCCTTGCAGCTGCAGCCTCTCATTTTCCACTGGCTCCTGCCTCTCCCCAGCTTTCTAACGTTCTGTCCCCTGACCCCTCACGCCATCCAGCTGGGGCCCCTCCTCTCTTCTCACTGACATCACCAGGCACCTCGTAATGCACATCACAGCTTTTACATCTTCACTGCTTACTCAGTCTGGCCTCGTGCTGTAGGTAGGACAGCGTGCTGGGAGCTGGGCATTGGGGGGAGGGGGGGCATTAAAATGATGCTGCAATGGTCCAGGGGATAAACGCGGGCATGTGGGGACAGAGAAGGGTGGAGGGGAGAAGTTCTATCAGAAGCCACTGATTACTGATAGGGATGGGGCACAGGAGAGAGAGAGAGGAACCCAGCATGACTGCCAAGTTTGTGCCTCCAAGGATTAGTGCCATTTTTCAAGAGTATCCAGGAAAATGATCAGGCTCTGGGGATGCAGGAGGAACATGCATTTGACCTTGCCGCAAGGCATCTGCCTCTCCTCGGACCCCTCCTTCAGGTCTGCTCCTGGTCCCCCCACCCCACCCCCAGCCACTCATTCTAGGGGTGCCTAGCTGACAACCAACGCTTTCTCAGGGCTTCACATGCTGCTGCTCTACCTGGCTTCACAGAGGCCAATGAGGATTCAAGCACCCCGATTTTCAGGGTTGGGGACAGCTGGAAGAATGGGAAGGGGACAAGCCTCATGGAGCAGAGGCATGTGATCCAGGTAGCTCAGCTGCAGCCGCCGCCACGTTCCCTCCACACAAGAAGCCGGCTTCGGGGTCTGCATTTTAACCTGGAAGCTCCGGGAGAGGACAGGACAGGAAGATGTAAGACACTGGTTCTCAAACTATAAAGGTGCACCAGCATCACCAGGAGGGCCGTTTAGCACAGGTCGCCGCCCCCCCGCACCCCCAGAGCTCCTGACTCAATAGGTCTGTGGGTGGAGACTGAGAATTTGCATTTGTAACAAATGCCAGCTGCTGCACTGCTCCCGGCACTTAAAGAAAGAGGGAGAGAAAGGATGGTTGCCCTGGGCAGGGAGTCCCTCTCCAATTTCAGGGAGAATGAATCCCATCTTGTTCACTGCTCTCTCCCCAGTGTCAGACGCAGAGTAAATCTTCAATGAAGATCTGTTGAGCTGACAACCCTAAATCAGAAAATAATGGCCCCAAGGCCCAAGACCAACCTCCTCTCTTTTTGGGTGGAAAAGGCAGCTCTGAGACAGACGGCCAGTTCCTCCCTGCATTTGTACTGCTCAGCTCCCGTCCCTGGTGTTCAGCTCAAAGAATATACATCCCCACCCCATCCCTTCCGCCTGCCTTTCCCCTGAGCTGGGAGCTGCCTCATTGACATGCAGCCCACACAACTGCAGGGCTCACTTCTGGATCACTGAGAAATGGGTCCGATTTGAAAATGTCAGGATCTCGTTAGCAATTCCAATGGCCACCGCGGTAATTATGCCCTTTCATGTTCCAGCGTGTTCCACCGCATCAGAACTGACACAAACACCTGGTTTTATAATATCACTGCCTGGAAATAAATGTCCAAAATGATATGAAAATGTACTAGGAAGAGATTAATAACTGTTCTTCCAGGAAGAAAGAGAGCCCTTTTCAACCAGTATATTATATATTTTTTCCTCTTAAAAAAGCCTCTCTGATAGCATCTCCCCTTGAGGGAAACTGAATTATATTATCACTCACCGGCAGTAATCAGTTCTGTCAGCTGCAGGGCTGAGCTGCTGAAGGCAGGAGGGGGGCAGGAGACATTGGAGAGAGGCAGTTCCCAGGGGTGGGCCCTGGAAGCGACACCCCACCGCCCTCACCCCACTCCCAGTCCAGAGTTTTTCTTCTCACAGCAGATAGAACCTGGATCTGCTGATTGATGAGCATCTTGTTACAAAGCTGGGAGGTTGGATAGGAGCAGAGTGGCATCTGTTCACCTAGAAAGACCCTGTCTGGCCACCCATCTAGGTCATCACAGATCACCGAGCTGAGCTCCCTGTGCTATATAGCAGGTTCCCACTAGCTATTTTACACATGGTAGTGTATTTATGTCAAACCTAATCTCCCAATTCATCCCACTCTCCCCTTCCCCTCACCCCAGCCCCGTGTCCACATGTCCGTTCTCTACATCTACATCTCTATTCCTGCCTTGGAACTAGGTTCATCTGTACCGTTTTTCTAGATTCCACATACATGCATTAATATATGATATTTGCTTTTCTCTTTCCTGCTTACTTCATTCTGTATGACAGACTCTAGGTCCATCCACATCTCTACAAATGACCCAATTTCATTCCTTTTTATGGCTGAGTAATATTCCATTGCATATATGTACCACATCTTCTTTGAACAAATGGGACCTACTTAAACTTAGAAGTTTTTGCACAGCAAAGGAAACCATAAACAAGACGAAAAGACAACCCTCAGAATGAGAGAAAATACATGCAAACAAAGCAACGGACAAAGCGTTATATACACAATATAAAAACAGCTCATGCAGCTTAATATCAAAAAAACAAACAACCCAACCAAAAACAAATGAGTTGAAGACCTAAATAGACATTTCTCCAAAGAAGACATACAGATGGCCAAGAGGCACATGAAAAGATGGTAAACATCACTAATTATTAGAGAAATGCAAATCAAAACTACAAATGAGGTATCACCTCACACTGGTCAGAATGGCCATCATCAAAAAATCTACAAACAATAAATGCAAGGGCTGGGTACTTTATGTGCATTTCCTCATTTAATTATCTCAACAGCCTTAGGAGGTTGGCATAATTATCCCCATTTTATTGATAAGGAAACTGAGGCACAGTGATGTAATAGTCACATTCCTAAGGCCACACAGGTAAAAGAGTTGCAGCACCTGGAATCTAAACAGGTCCCTCTGACTTTGAAGGCCTCTCTCTTCCAGTATTCCATGTTGCCTCCAAGACAGCAAATGCTAAAGGCCACACAGGGACCCAGACAGAGAGCTGATGTCTGAGCTGGAGGCGGCAAACTTCAAAGAGGCATCCCAGCCAGGGCTGGGCTAGGCAAAAGATCAAGATTAAAATGAAATGGGGGTGGGTGGGAGCTGGGTGTCGTTGTAAAAGGGCCACACGAGGGATCCTTGTGGTGATGGAACTGTTCTATATCTTGACTAAGGTGATGGATACTCGAACTTACCCATGATAACATTGCATAGAAGTAAACACACACACATCTGCACACACATGAGTACATGTAAAACTGGGAATAGTTAAATAAGGTCAATGTCGATTTCCTGGTTGGGAGACTGCACAACAGTTTGGCAAGATGTCACCTTTGGGGGAAATGTGGAAAAGGGTATACCAGATGTCCACATTATTTCTTCCACTTGCATGTGAATCTACAATTATCTCTAAATAAAATGACTACTTTTTAGAAATTAAATGAGGAAAGCATGCCAGGTAAGGGGTATTCCATGACCGAAAGGGCACGGGCTAGGAGTTGAGAATGGACACTGTCTGGATTGGGAACTGTTTTTTTCTAATGGAAACAGAAACTTCACGTGGTAATAGGTGATATGATTAGCCGTCTGCGAAGGCAGGGACCATGCCTTCTTCCTATAAACCCTCCAGCTCCTGATACAAAGACAGGCAGGTTTGCTTATTTGTGGTTTACCTCCTGGTATATATCGGTGCCAAGCCAGCCATTTACTTGGTAGATGGTATGACATAATGTAAAGGTAAAGCTTTAGTCACACAAACTTGGATTCAATTCTTGGCTCTGTCGGGACTTCCTTGGTGGTCCAATGGTTAAGAATCCATCTTGCAGTGCAGGGGACACGGGTTCTATCCCACACGTCTCCGGGCAACTGAACCCACACCACAACTAGAGAGTCCACATGCCACAACTACTGAGCCTGCTCGCTCTGGAGCCCACACGCCCACCACAGCTAATGAGCCCACACACTCTGGAGCCCACACGCCACAACTAGAGAGAAGCCTGCGTACCGCAACAAAAGATCCTGCGTGCCACAACTAAGACCTGAAGCAGCCAAAAAATAAATAAATAAATAAATTTTTTTTAATTCTTGCCTCTGTCGCTTAATCATGTTGGCCCTTAGATAAAATGTTTAACCTCTTTGAGACTTTATTTACTCATCTGTAAAATGGAACTAGTACTGCCTACCCCATTGATTTGGAGGATTCAAGGAGAAAATATCTATAAAGTAAAATGCCCAGCACATGGTGGATACTCAGTAAATGGCAGCCATTGGTAGTACCACGTGGTGATTCACCTGTACAGGGGAAGGGAACACTGAAAGAAGCTTCTCATGCAGCCCTTAGAGGGGACTCGGTCTGGAGCCCACAAGGAGATGTCAAGACGGAACATCAAGAACTCACTTTGCATGAAGGGCTCTCAACCTCTTGAGATGGATCGTAAAAGAGATCTGAGACCAGGAGTTTATAACGTCAAATGGAAAAGGGGGAATGAAGGGGAGGCCCAACCTCTGCCAGGAGCAGCAAGGAGCTCTGCCTGGGACAATGGTTTGAGGTCCAGAAGGAAGGGCTGAGCATGATGATGACCAATGTCAAATGTCAGCCCAGCCCCTGGGGAACATATTCTCATGACAGCCTTGGATTTTTAACTGTCTCTGTGCATCTACCAGTCTCCACAGGAAAGAAACTCCAATGTTCCTTCATTCTTCCCAGCCCTGGTTCTGCACTCAGCTCTGTACAAATATATGCAAATGGGAATTCATATATATATATACATACAGACTCACACACATACACATGCAACCACTTACCCACAGACTCACATACACACACACATGCATATGCATACACACACATACATACACAAACATGCACGCACATATGCACATGCATACATGCACACACATATTCATATGAATATACATATACACACATATACACATGCAACCACTTACACACACAGATACACATACACACACATGCCTCTGCATATACACACATACATACGTACATAAGCATGCACACATATACATACACATGTATGCATATATAGACGCATACACACATGCTCACACACACTTCCTGCTGCTCCCAGTGTCCTTGCTCACACCATCTTTCCAGCCTCAACTTATCCCACGGTGGACACTCAGCACCGAGTCTCCATCCATGCCGGAGCCTCCGTCATGTGTATCCTGATTCTCACCCTCTCCTCTACATTGCCTTAGTCTACCCTCAGTAAACACTACCCAAGTCATCCTGGTTCCAGGACTTGTTATCTTAGCACCTGAACCACATGGTTGCCCCCGCTGGCCCCATTACCACAGACCCTATAGAGAGGAGGTCAAATCCTTGGAGCCCAAGTGGGAAGGAGATACTGGACAGCTTGGAATCCCAGTTGCAAAATCCCCCAGTGGTGGGAGAGCAGAGTGGAGAGAACACCCAACATTAAAGATTTCATTGATTGTACCTGCAGGGGCCTTGACTCTCTCCCAAGGCTGGGGGGGAGACAAGATGCTCCAGGCAGACCTGGGTGACACCCTATGCCCCGTCTTCATGTTCTGTGACCTCAGAGCGAGGCCTCCCAGCCACTCCCAGGGAGGGGCACCTGCCCCCACCCCAGACCTCGGATCAGGTGACAGGCACCAGGAGGGGTGGGGAGGTGTTGACGAGCTCCCAGGCGCTTGGCCACATTTTCACTGCAGAACTGGGACAGGTGATGGAGAGGTGGGAAATGGCGCTGAACAGAGCATCGTTTCTAAAGCAAACCAGCAGTCTTCAAAAGATGGGAATCAGCAAGATTAATGAGGCCGATTACTGCCAGCTGCTTAAAGGAACTTGAAGGCTTTCGATGTCAGTACATTTATGATGACAGAGTAATTAGAGCTAATTAAGAAAAAATGAAGCTGAGAACACTGCAGTTGGTTCATACCGGCTGAGTCTCAAGGTGCCTCAGACCCTCTCCAGAGTCTCCAGAAATGCTCTCAGGGGAGCAGCCTACAGCCAGGGGCCCCCTCTATTTGCCCTCTGGAAATACCGGATCAACTGAGCAGGGACAGAGCTGTGGGTGAGGTCCCCTCAGGCTGGCTTGACCAACCCAACAAGTTTGATAGGATGCACTGAGGGGAAGGAGGTCCCGTTTAACCCAACATCAAGACTGTCTTGTCTAGGTGAAAACCAGTAACCATTTCAAAGAATTTCTCTTTCAACCAGACGTGTTGAGGACATACAAGGTTAGCTAAGAAAGAGAGCCCTCAGTCAGATTTGGTCCCACAAAGATTGACAGAAAAGCTGCATCCTCTTTGGACAGTGTATCCCAAGGCAAAAATGGATGCAGCAGCCTGCTACCTGCTATGGTCACATGACAAGCAGCTTTTCTAATGGGTGGGTGGGCCGTCCCGAACCACCAGCACCCCTTCACTCCAGCTTCCATCTCCAACCAGAGACACAGATTTGCAAGGAGGCCAGTGGGACTGGGCTGGGCTGGGGGTCTGGACTGCTCTACCCCAAAATTCAAAATGCAGAAAAGCAGATGGATTGACAGCTCCGTGAGGCTCATGATCCTTGGTTTGTCTGCCATCCTCTACCCTGATCTTCCCAGGGTCATTCGAGAAAGCTATTCCTTCGGCCTTTTTCCTAGACTGACATAGGGAACATTGACATAAGAAGATCAGGGGAGCCCTGGAGAGCTCCCAGACGCCCCGCCACCATTGGCTTTGTCATCCCCAAAACTTGCCACCAAGAACTGAACCCCTTACCCCAGCAGGGGAAACCCAGCCTCAACGCAAATCCCCCCAGGTATGGGGCATGAGAACCAAAATTCTAACTCAATTGGCTGCTACGCCCCATCCAGCCAACATGCAGTAAACCCAGCCCCTGGGTCCTGTCATGGCCTTCACCTCCCCACCACACAGGCTCGGGTGGACCAGGGGCAGGGTAGAGATCAGCGGGGCTGAAAGTGGGGCAGACTTTCATCACAATCGAAATAAAAACAAAGAGTAAACTCCAAAGACCGACCTCACCAGATGGAAGTAATATGCGCCTCTCAACCATTTAGTAACGGTCCACCTTTGTGCTCAGAGCTCTTTATGGCAAAAGCAGAGTGAAAAATAAACACAAGCTCATAAACGTAAAAGGCAGATTCTTTTCCAACAGGCTGAGGAAACCAAAGCACATGTGCTAATCCCACTGCTTGCCCTTACAAGCTGCTTCCGCGTGTGGGTCCCTCTGCCTCCCTGGGCCAATCACTCATCTGTAAAGTGCCAGAGCACATGATTTTAAGTTCCACCCACCGCCATGAGTCCACGGCTCTGCACCCATCTCTGATTCTTAAGGACTTTCACTTAAGTTGGAGTCACAGGGGGAAAAAAAAACCCTGCAAGAACCAATGGATGTATTTCTTGGCTAAAAAGAACCATTTATTCTGGAAAATGAACTACATCCCTGATGTGGGCATTAAATCAAGCAGCATCCTGAAAGCATATGTTCAGGGCCACAAGAGGCATGTGAGTCCAATTAAAATATTTAAGCTCGTTTTCCTTCTTCAGAGAATCACGAAGTCTAACTACGTACATATGTCTGGCATTTTCTGAAGCTCATGATGAGGCCTTTGCATGAGCTGTTTGGAGTTTGAATTGTATTGGATCAATACCAGGTGCGGGTGGTGTAATGAAAAAAAATTTTTTTGGAAAAAAAATCTGGTGTGCTGTTCTTTCCTTATGGTTTCTATGCCTTCTTTTTATTCCTTGAGCAATTTAAAGCATGTAGGACTTGTTCTGTAGTTTCCTTCAGCTTATTGCTCTGTTACTTCAAGTGTTCTTATTCTCATGATCAGAGTTGGCTTTACTAGGTATCAAGTTTGATGCTTTATCTGCATGGTACCAGGGTAGGCAACCAGGAATGCTATTGTATAAGGGGCTGCTGGGCTATCCAGGAGAATCATGAAGAGGCCCATGCATGAGGGTAACTACCTTAATGTTGATGATCCAGAGAATCCTATTTCTGAAGAGTGTCCTGAGTAAGGAGACCAAATTAATGTGTAAGAGAGTTAAAGACTGGATCTTCTGCCAGCTAACCAGTTCATTGGTGGCAGGAATATATCTGCTAAGGGACAGTCTGAGCTGCTGTAACAAAGAGACCCAAAGACACAATGGCCTCACCAACTTGGAACCATATTTATTTCTCACTTAACAATCCAGAGAAGTCATCCCAGGGCTAGGAGGGCAGCTCTGCCATCCCCAACATACCTTCCCAATCTGGGTCCAAAGTGGCTGCTTCAGCTCCTGCCGTTACATCTGCCTCTTAGCCAGTAGGGTGGGAGAAGGAGCAAGGCAAGTTCATGCATATTTTTTTTAAGATTATATGATAAAGACTGCTAACTATTCAAGAAAATCTGTGGTCCCTTCTTCGGTTGGTTATGGCCATGTGACCAAAAAAAAAAATCTCTGATAGAATGTAAGCAGAAGGGAGGATTCAGAAAGAGGACCTTAAGGACCATGTATAGAAATGACCTGCATTAATTCTGCCCCATTCCATTGGTGGGAGCTCAGTCACATGGCCCCACCTACCTGCAAGGTAGTGTGCCCTGTTTCTGTACCCTGCCACACCCTCTGCCTCTGTCACTCAAATGTCCCCTACGCAAAAGAAAAAGAACCAGTGCTTGGGGTGCACATGCCATGAGTCAGTAGCTGGGTTAGGTCATTTGTAGACATTAGCTTCATTAATTCTGTACAGTAAGAATAATAGTTTCCACTTTGTAAATGAGGCTCAGAGAGCTTGAGAAATTTGTCCAAAGTCACACAGCTAAGCAGGGCTGTGATACAGCCCTTGCAATGTCTTCCACACCAGGATGTCTCCGGGTTCTTCCTACGCAAAGCACCTTTTTCTGGCACCACAGAAGGGGCTGCTTTGACCCTCCACATTGACTCACACACTGTCTGATGGGGACTGGGACCAATGCTGATAACATAAAAGTACTCCCTTGAAAGATATTTGTTCTCCATATGAAGGCAGGAAAGTGATCCAGGAAGGGGTCCTGGGCTTTATGGGTCACTGCCTGCAGGGAACATTCCAGAACCCCTCAGGAGACTATGAACCTGGGCTTGTCATCACAAAGGCCTGGAAGGGAAGGGGACAGAGGCGAGGTGTGTTTACAACAGCAGGATTATGGGGATGGAGATGGTGAGACTAGTCTCACCCACAGGTGCCCAAAACAATCCCTTCCTTGTCTTCCGCAGCCTACACACATGCAGACACACCCCAACCTCTCTTGCCGGGCCCTGGGGCTACCATGGAACATTCCAAGAAGAGCATGCTGAATTTTTGGCTGTATGAATGGAACATCTCCCTGATTCTGAGAGGTGTGTGCCTTAATTTTGGCATCACCTAAATGGTCCTCCCTGAAGCCCAGGATGAGAAAGCATGAAATGGGATCATTTATTCGGTCATTTTGTTAGGAGGTAGAATAGCACAGACTCTGGAGACAGACTGAGTTCAAAACTCAGCTGCACAACTTCCCAGATGTGAGACCTTAGGAAAACCAATTAACCTCACTGTGCCTTAGTTTCCTCATCGGTAAAATGCGGATAGTAGTCCCTACAAGTGCCAGGAGACACTTGGAAAATCCTGCATCTCACGCTTAGAGGCTCTTTGGCATGTGATACTTCTATTTTCTTCCTGGGAAGGCACAAACTTAAGGACATGCCCAGTGTCCCCAACCATGGTCCCCAAATCCTTGGACATTTTGCTCCAGAACATCATTTATCCTTGTTACACTGAGGAAAGGAAACGAAAGTATAAAATGCTTTGCATAATTCTTTCATCTTGCTCTTCAGCTTGAAAAATCACACACGCTTGCTACTTTGTTATATTCTTAGTAGAGAATAGATGAAGTCTTCCTCCTAGGGTTCCAAATGAGCAAGGAAAAGCTGTGACTTGGTGTCACCACTGCCAGTCATCTCAGATCAAAAGGCCCTCCTCCAGGAAGGCCAAGTCACGCCCACAGAGCCCACTGACAAAACTCTCTTTGTCTTCATCTCCCTCCACTATTCAGACTTTTGGGGGTAAATTTTTTCCCAGTAAAGGGCTGATAAACCAGACAGAGTATTACCTCTGTTCATAATATTATCTTGAATTAAAAAATAAAATAGACTCTTATAAATCCCTTTGGTCTCATAGCTATGTCTTAGTTCAGAATCTTTCACTCAGTGTGTTATTTAAAAAAAATCAAGACACTAGTTAGGGCCTGACAAAGTGGTGGGGCTTCCCATACCTTTGGCCAGAATGTCCCAAACCCACTCCCCAAATGTGGTTGTAGGGATGAGTGGTCCAGGTAAAATGCTTGGAAGAGGGCTCAACAGTCAAGTACAAGATTCAGGATAGCAAGTGTGTCATTCAGTAAGTGCTATGTGCCCAGAGTCCCTGCCCTCAGGAGGTCATAGTTCAGATACCCCAAGGGGTTGGGGCCACGGAAAGAGGTCAGAGAACATTCCCCAGGGCCATGCCCCTGACGAGGAGAGGAAACCAAGCAGACAGAAGGATGCCAGGAGAGAGCACCCCAGGTGGACTCAGAGTGACTGTGCACTTGGGGGGAAGCAGGTGTTTCCAAAGAGCTGGAGCAGAGAGCCACGGCGGAAGTGACAAGTGGGGATGGGCCTGAGATGAGGTCCCCAAGCAATAAAGGAGAAACAATGGGAGCTTTTCAAGAAAATGGATGGGTAGGAATATTGGTGAAAGGGAAACTGGGACTGGAAAGAAAGAAGGGAGATACAGGAGCCGCAGAACTGGAGATGTTTTCTTTTAAGCAGCATTGGAAGAAGCCAAGGAACTTTCCTCCAAGCTGAGGTGGGGTGAGGGCAAAGGGAACATCCAGTGGGTCCTACTCTGTCCCGCTGGGCTCAGAATGTAGCAGCAAACTTGATCAACAGCAATAAAGACATCAGTTCTCACAAATAAAAGACGCCTGGGAGTTAGCAGTGCTAGATTTGGTAAAGTGGCTCAACCATATTATCAAAGACACAGGCTCCTTCTGTCTCCCTGCCCTGCCATCCCCAGGATGCTGTTGGCTTTGTGTCCTTGAGCTTGTCACCTCACAGTCACAAAAGAGCTGCTGATGCACCACACAACCGCATTTAAGGCAGAGAGATGAGAAAGGGCAAGAAAGGAGCCTGGGCCCTATAGGATCCTCTTTTACTAGAGGAAAACATCTTTCCCAGAAGCCCCAGCAACTTGCTTCATGTCTTATTGGCCAGAATTAGTCTCACGTCCACTCCTAGACCAATACTATGACTGATCTGGGGAAGTCGAGGTCCATTCTCTGGGTTGGGGGCAGGTTTACCTTCCCTCGGCTCATTGCTGCCTGCCTGGATGTGGAATAAAACTGGGACCTGTTAGCACAAAAGGAGAGGGTAGGAATGGCTGCGGAGTGGGCCACATCCTGGCATGGATTGTTCCTGCCTGGAGCTAGTGCTTCTACTCCCCAGGCAATGAGGGGATTAGAAGAGCCATCTCCAGGGAATCAGGAGGTGTCCCCAAAGAGATCGAAGGGGGCCAGAGTAGGGATGGGACTTGCCGGGGGTTATTCATCAAGAGCCTGGCAGAGAACTCCCAGCCAGCTCAACCTCCCAAGACTACATTTGGTTTGGGGTTTTTTTTAATTTTTAATTGTGGTAAAATACACATAAAGTAAAATTTACCATCTTAACTATTTCTAAGTGTACAATTCAATAGGGTTAAGTACATTCTCAAAATGGTCTCAGTTTTTAAAAGGCCAAGAGGATTTTCTAGCAGATCCCAGCTAGACATGTAAGGAAAATGGTGGATAAAAATCAAAAGCTTCTGCTTGGTGGTAGTTAAGATTGGTGCTAATTATGGTCTTAGGATGGGTGTTAATTATTCAGAAGGAGACAGCATGGTGCAGAGGCCAGAGCACGGCTTGGAGACAGACATCAAAAGGCCTGTGGTCTCTGGTCCCCATCTGGCCAATGCTCAGTTGCTCACAGCAGGGCCGGGGGAGAGAGACACGTTGCGAAAACACTGTCGTCTCTTGCTCTAGAGGTGTAACCAGCCTCTGGGCACAGCCAGACCCCTCCAGACATACTGTCTTGTCCACCAGCTGACAGCAATGCCTGAAACACCACGATTCAAGTTTCATGCATGGTGACACATTACACTGAGGCCAGCCATGCATGCCCTTGTGTGTTCCTAAAGCAAAAACCTTCTCTCCCAGAGAGTTTATCCTGTAGTGGGCTGTTAAGGCATAACTTCTTTTCTTCTCACACCACTTTCTGTATAATGCACCCCCTTCTGAGCTGAGCACGCAGTAGGCACACAGGAGAGACCTGTGGTTTTGTAAAGGAAAAAGGACTGGGCTGCGAGAATAGCAGAACACAAACAAAAGGCCTTTGCTATCATCTCTCCCAGCTCAGATAAGCCTAACAAGTCTTATAGCTTCAGAAAAAGAAATCTTTAACCCAATTATGTCAAACCCCACTGGATACATTTGATCCGGGAAAAACATCATCTCTGGCAATCATAAAGAATATTAAGGTATTAGCAGCCGTCATTTTAGAATTGCATTGGAAGGGGAGCTGGAAATAATTGCACATCAGTTGCTCAAAAATCAGCAGAAAAAGAAATTTACATTAGTGTATAAATTATCCTCCCCAGCAATATAAATTAGGATTTTATACCTCTTAATGACAACAGCACGGGCCCTGGCTGTGCTAAGTAGAGATTTCTTGAAGCAAAGAGTGGCTGTGTTCTGAATCCAGCACCTGGGCCTCAGTGCTAAGCTGGGGAGCAGAAGTGATTTGAATCTGATGGTTACCCGACTGGAAGCCGGCCCTGCTGGAAGATTCTCCAGTCAGCAGAGCACCGGGGAGGTGGGCAAACCTGGAAGATGCTCTGCAGTGAACAAAAGTAATTTGCTCTCTCTCCCCCAACAGCACATGTGGCCCTCCCCAATTATGCCTTGGAAACAGAAGGCTCTGGATTTACTTGGAAAGCTGTTATGTTATCAACACTTTGGTTAAGAACATTTGGTGGCTTGAGCTGCAACTCCTCAGCTTTGTGGCAGGAGAGACAAAGCAATTTAGAAGCATGGACCGTCTTTGCTGGAAGGACCAGCGGAAAACACTTAGAAACCCCTTATTGTCAGGAGGCCAAGGCCCAGGGCAGGGAGGGTGAGTGGATGGGGTACAGTGGGAAGAATGGAGGGCTTTTCCTGTGACAGGTGACAGAGCCAGAGCCAAGCTCACTCCACAGGGCAGATGGCCAGAGCATGAAAGGCAGCCTCTGGCTTCAGGGACAGAAGACCCAGGAGCTCAAATAATGGGGCCAGAATTCTATCATCTATCATCTATTACCTTTTCTCTTTCAGGTGTGTACGCCTCTGCGTGTTGCCTTCTTTCTCTCCTGTTATATAGTCTGACTTTTCCCATTCAGCCAAGCAAGATGATTGCCAAACAAAAAGAAAACCAAAACAAACGCACAAGCAGAGCTGTGGTCCCCTCTCTGCCTGAGGGCGAGACTCTGACTGGCTCTTCTTGGGGAAATGCCCAGCCCCTGGGCCAATCACTATGAAGAATGGATGGAATATTATGATTGGCTAGGCTTGGGTCACAGGTTCGCCAGTGCCGTTTGGGTGGGCCTTGGTGGAGGTGGCAATGACGCATCTGTGATCCTACCAAAAACCACAGGGAAAGGGTGAGGAGCAGTGCTCCCAGAGGAAACAGGGGTGCTGGGCCCTCTAGAAAGTGGCTCTTTCAAAGGGCCTAAAGAAATCAGTGATGGAGCCAGAACCTGGCCCTCCATCCTCTCCCTGTGGTCCTGAGCATTTTCTCCCTGGCAGTATGCCCAGTGAGGGACCCTGGTTTGGGGCTGATCTAAGGAAGAGGAAGCCGCAGGATGCTCCACCTCTTGACTGTTTAGACACCACAGTCCACGTACTACTCTGCAGGAGAGAGAAAATGGAGCACAGTGGGCCACGAAATACAGTCCCGGACTCAGGCAGACTTGGGCATCTATGATTTTAAACCATGCCCCAAGCACTCTGGATGCCCAGCCAGCATCAAAGGCTCTGGGCTAAGGCACTGGGGTCTCCTGAATGGCCCCATTCAAGTTGCAAACAGGGTGAAGGAACAGAGTGGGATGTCAAAGCCACAACACACAAGCACGGGACACAAACATGTCTAGAGACTGGGATTGTGCAGTGTCATTTCCAATGGGGTCAGTATTACTAATGGGTTAAAATGAATCCCTAGAATAGCAGATTCCCAGCCTCTCCCAGGAAGAGGACGCTTGGTGGTGAATCCTGTTTCAGAGGCTCTGAGATGAGGAGGGGGTCCAGTCAAGGTCATACCAAGGTTATGGGAATAGAACCCACATCTCTAGCCTCCCTCCCCTGTGCCTTTCCAGACACTCATCTACAAAAAGAGTGGAAGCAAAGTAACATCTGACCCTCTGCCCTGCCCTCATTTCCTTCCTGATTTAACCTGCAGTTTCCCTGCCCCTTCCCTGTGGGGCCTGAGGAACCTGGGGGAAGGGGTCCCTGAATCAGGGAATCAGAGCCAATAAAATCTGGGGCCATAACTACTTGTTTCTGCTGCATTGGGGTCTTACATCCCCAGCCGGATCAGAAACCCTTTGAGGAACCCAGGGTGATGGTGATATTGTGGGTATTACAGGGAAATGTGCCCCCCTGGGAAGCAAGAAGAAGCAGGGTTGGTGCCTGCTTTGCTGTTTACAGGCTGTGTGTGAGCATTCTAATCACTGAGAATTCTGGAGCCTCAGTCTTCCCCTCTGCAAAATGGGGATACTGGTACCCCCCTCCCAGGGCAGAGGTGAGGCATAAGGAGACTTGTACAAGGATCTAGGCCCTGAGCACATGGGAAGCCTCTTGCTTCCTGCCCTCCTGGAGGCTCAGGCCAACTCTTATCTTCTCTGTATCCCCCACGGGCCGAGAACCAGGCCCTGACTGACTGGTTGGTTAATTAATGTGGAGACCAGGTCTCTACGAGGACATTTTCTGATGGTAAAAGATCCCTGGAGAATGAAATGTTACATGTCACTTGTCAACAAGTCCCAGCACTTCTCAGTGAAAGAAGCATCTGATTCTGGAAAAACTTAATTAAAACTGCTGTTGGCACTCAAGTGACTTACACCATCATTCCCAGCCTGCGCCTGGCGATTCCCTGGGGAGACACCAATTATCTCCTGGGGATGTTGTGAAATTCTCAAAATACTCTTCTAAACAATATGAATCTTTAATTCACTTTAACTATTAAAAAAAAAAAGTGAAAAGGAAAGAAAAGCAAATCATGCAGTACTTTTTCCAGAAAAATCTCCAAAGTTTGGAGCCAAGTGAAACCTAAAAGAAATGGGAGGTTCTTGCAAACAGGCACAGGATGATGGGTCAAACTCCAGTGTTCCCTGTTTCAGTGCTGGCTGAAGGCCCACTATGTGCTGATCACTGGGCAAAATCCCAGGCCTACTCTTTTCCCCTCTGACTTGAAAGGAAATGGACTTTGTAAACAGAGGTGGTCAGTCTCTTGGTTTCTCTGCCCCCAGCAGCAAAGCCTGGATTATCAGCTTCTTGCATGAGCCCAGAACTGGCAAATATCCTCAAGGAAATAGCAGCTAGAGATCATTAGCTCACCTCCCTGCCGTCTCCCCACTCCAAAGTCTTAGCCCCTCTGGTCCCTGTTGCTTCCACGGTTTTCTTGCCTTTAAACAGAAGCTTCTGTATTTTTTCTAACTTTTGTCATTGTTCTTAGCAAGACTGTTGACCTGCCCTTACTATTCCATCCTCCCCAGAAGTGCAGGTTCAAAATTATATGTTTGTACCCATGAAATACAGGCCTGAGTTTGTAGGGAATAAATTCATTCATGCATTCATTCAACAAATATGTATTATGTGAGAGTTGATGTCTCTGAGCCAATCACTTTGTGGGAAAGAGGACGCCTCCCCATCAGAGAGTGAATGTTGGCCCTGAGTTGTTACAAAAGGCTGAGCATCCACCACTCTGGGCTGCTGTAGAATCGGACGTTCCACCTTCTTTCAGCTGTTAGGGTAGTATTTGGCTCTTTATGACCCTATTTCTTTTCTAATCTGCCTTCAAGGCTCTTTGTGACCTGTCTTCATCTGGAAAAATAAAGTGTTACGTAGGAATGGAAAATATCTGGCATATGTGTCACCTTACCCATTTCTGTACCCATGACAGGCATCACTAATCAATCATGAACATTTTCTCTCTGAACTAAGATATGGCCTCAGAATCACATTCCTCACAGTGCTCCAGGTAGCCACTACCAATCGATTACAGAAAGCAAGCAAGACTAAATACTTTTGCCAGCCCTGGGTGAAAGAAATAGTCTTATCCCTCTCTATACCTTAAGGTTCTTCCCAGATTCCACACCTGACCTTGACTCCTGGCACCTGGTACTTGAACTTCAGTCCTCAGCTCAGTCTCCATCTGCTCTGACCTTCCACATGATTTACCCTACATCTGCAGACAGCCCACTGGATTTCAAACCTTCAGTTCACTTCAATCACTTGTTTCCCAGTCTTAGCCCATGTTCACCTGCCCTGGTGACAGTCTGCTTCTTGTAATCCTGGCCAAGCTCAGTGCCAGCTTCTCACCCTTTATCCAGAGTCCCTCCACCATCTTCCTAACAGCCTGGGTACCACTCGACTCAATGCACTGCCTTGAAGATTATGTTATAAGCCGGGCTTCAGACTGGCTGCGTTTGAACCACGGATCAGGAGGCCTGACTTCTAGGCCCAGCTTTGCCTGTAGCCAGGGGACCTCAGATGAGCACTGTCCCTTTCCAAGCCTGTTTATCTTCATGGGGAAATTGAAAGGTTTGAACTACAGTCAGGATAACATGCTGCCCCCTCCTATTTCCAAGTCCATGGCAGACATTGCTAATCAGTCTTGAGACTCTTTCCCACTGAGTTCAGAGCCACTAACCCAGAGCTCCAGAAAACCACTCCAAACAGCTGGAGTAGGCCCACAGGAGAAAATTTATTTGCCATCCCTGTGCTATTAATACCCTAATCGTTTGTCCTGCAGCAGCCCTTTGAAACTTTCTCCAGCCTCTCTAAACTCTCAGTTCTAGCCATTCCATGTGTGGGAGGCCGAATAATGGTCCTACAAAGATGCCCCATCCTAATCCCCAGAGCCAATGAAAATGTCACCTTACATGGCAAACGGGACTTTGCAGGTGTGATTAAGTTAAGGATCTTGCAATGGGGGATTATCCTGGATAATCCAGTGGGTCCAGTGTAATCACAGTGTCGTTATAAGAGGGAGGCAAGAAGAACAGAGTCAGAGAGAGAGAAGACGTAAGGACAGAACAAAGATCAGAAAGGAGAGAGAATGTTTCATGGCTGTGAAGATGGAAGAAGCAGCCACAAGCCAAGGAATGGAGGTGGCCTCTAGAAGCTAGAAAAGGCAAGAAAATTTCAGGGAAGCCTCCAAAAGGATTGCAGCCCTGCCCACAGCTTGACTTTAGACTTCTGACCTCCAGAATGGCAAGAGAACAAATCTGTGTTATTTTAAGCCACTAAGTTTGTGGCACTTTGTTACAGCAGCCACAGGAAACTAATCCAGCATCCCTACCGCCAGCTCTCCATCTCTGGATCTCTGGGCTGTGACCCTGCCTTCCCTCCACCAGGCCCCAGTGCATCTGTCTGGAGAGCACGTGTTCTCTCGCCTTGTTCCATAGTTATCCAGGTTTGTGCTTTGCCATGACTACTAGCAGACTGTAAACCCCACAGGGGAAGAGCTGTGTCTTACACCCTCGTGCATCCGCGGTGCCCGGCAGCGGAAGAAACCCACAGAGACTGGCTTTGAACATATCTGGGTTTGAATCCTGGCTCTGCCCCTTACTAACTGTGTCACTTTGGAGATTCTGCCTCCTCATCTGTAAAATGGGTGAAGGAACAGTATCCACTGGGATGCCACGAGGGTTTAGTGAATGATACTCAGCAGTAGTCCCAAGGATCAATAACACAAGGAAAGCTGAAAACTTCCTGGCCTCCTGATCTGAATCATGACGATCAGAGGCCCAGGGTGCAGCCCAGCGCTGCCTCAAAGCCTCACTACTCCATCTGGCTGCTCTTTTGATCCTTAATCCTCATGACCACCCTGTAAGGTAGACACTGGTAGTTCCATTTGAAGGTGTAAAAACTGAGGAAATTATTCATGACCTTGAGTATGTAGTGTTGAAACTGTACAAGGAAGTGGTTACAACCCCAGATACTAAAGCCACACCATTTGAGTTCAAATCCCAGCTGCATATTAGTCATAGAACCTTGGGCAAATTAATAAACTCTCTGAGCCTCGGTTTCCCCTTCTGTAAAATAGGAATAACAAGAGTGTCTACCTCATAGGGTTGTAGTGAGAATTTGGTGACCAATGACCAATGACCTCTTCCTTCTCCACTCCTACATAGGTTCTCAATTTTCTCAAAGTCTTAAAAAACTAAAAATAGAATTACCATACAACCCAGCAATCCCATTACTGGTTATATACCCAGAGAAAACCATAATTCAAAAAGACACATTCACCCCAATGTTCATTGCAGCACTATTTACAAAAGCCAGGTCATGGAAGCAACCTAAATGCCCATCGACAGACGAATGGATAAAGAAGATGTGGTACATACATACAATGGACTATTACTCAGCCATAAAAAGGAACGAAATTGGGTCATTTGTAGAGACGTGGATGGACCTAGAGACTGTCATACAAAGAGAAGTAAGTCAGAAGGAGAAAAACAAATATTGTGTAATAATGTATATATGTGGAATCTAGAAAAATGGTACAGATGAACCGGTTTGCAAGGCAGAAATTGAGACACAGATGTAGAGAACAAACGTATGGACACCAAGGGGGGAAACTGGGGGGTGGGGTGGTGGTGGGATGAATTGGGAGATTGGGATTGACATGTATACACTGATGTGTATAAAATAGATAACTAATAAGAACTTGCTGTCTAAAAAAAAATTAAATTTAACTTAAAAAGAATTTTTTTCCCAGAGTCAACAGATTCCTACAGGCCTCCTCCGGCCCTAAATCCTGGGGTTCTGTGCACATCCTCATCTCTCTAATGCCCGGCCACATTCTAACGGTGATGGACATGGGGTTAGCTGAGGTCCACAGACTCATCAAAGTCCACTCTGGACTCAGCTGCCAGGAAGACAAGAGGCCTGTGCCTCCTCTCCCTCCCCACCCTCCTTGGCCCCAGCTGCTGTCCTCATCTGTTGGGCCATATTCCCTCCATCGTTCAAGATGTCATCTTGGAGTCAGCTTCCAGGTCCAGAAAGCTAACAGAACCCTCCCTGGTGTGCAGCAGCGTCCCTTTGCTGAGGTTTCACATACCAGCTGAGGCCGCAGCTCTCAGAACTGGCCTCGGGGAGCCCCAGCCACCGCTGCTCCTTGCCTGGCTCCCCCTGGAGCCTGGAATCATTGGAGGCCAGAGCAAACCTCTTCCACACTTGCCTCCTGGGACCCTGGGTGTGATGGATAGGAATGGAGACTCAGGGACACATGGAGCAGTGGCCCTTCACTGCAGGACCCAGAGGTCCCAAGTGTGAAACTGTGCAGCAGGGCTCTGCAGTGAACTGATAAGGTCTTACCTCCCCTCCTGAGCTTTGATCTCTGAGAAAGCAGGTGCCCTTCTGCTCCTCCATGTCACCACAGACACGGGGCCTGCTGTGCACAAGAAGCCCAATAAATCCTAGTGGGATGACTGGCTGGGTGGATAGATAGAGGATGGATGGGTGGATGGATGGATGGATGAGTTTGTGAGTGAGTGAGCAAATAAATGAGGGAATGGATGAAACATCTGCTTCCAGGCAAGTGTCCTTGAGCCCGATTGGGTTTCCTGCCCTCTTTCCACCTAAACTCCTAGGGAATTAAACATCTCATCCCCAGATAAAAGGTGTTTGAGGCTTCAAGGGACTGGTGTGTAAGACACTGGGGCTTGGAGAGGGGGGACGCAAACCACATCGTGAGACCCACACTGCCCCCGAAGATGGTGAGAGACCTGGGTCTGACCCTGCCCAGCTGTTAACTCAGATTGTTAACCAGAGACCTCGTGGCTATCCCCCAGATCCTTAGAGAAAAAGGCCCGAGTCCCCAGAAACGGGGGCCTCAAAGCCCTGACTCACTCAGAACCCTAGGCAGGCCCCAGAGAAGGGCTTCCTCATCCCCCAAAACAACTTGAAGAGCCAGGAACACTCTGTCCCACCACTTGAAGAGACAGTCTAGGGCATCTCCAGTCCTGTCGTATCCACGGCTCAGCCAGCTCTGTGGGATTAAGGATGTGAATCCAGGAAAACTCATGTAAAGTGTCCTTTGAAAGGACTCCAATCACCCTTGAAAGGAAAAGATAAGAAGCAGGAATATACAGAGATGAAGAATTGAGGCTCTGGACTCAGAATGGTTTGGCCCAGCTCCACCGCTCACTGGCTGTATGACTTTGGAAAAGTCACTAAACTATAAATCAGTTTCCCCAACTACAACATGACTGTAATTCTCATCTCATGAGGCCATTTCGGGAATTAAATGGCATAGGGTCTGGAAAGCCCCACATGGAAGCACCTGCATGTAGCCAGTCTCCAGCGGTGGCCGCGGTGACCATGGTGGTGGCGATGATGACAGTGTGGTTTCTGGCAGGGACAACAAGCCTGAACCCAAACCACCAGAATGAAAGGAAGAATGTGATCTGTAACTGTGGCCTAATAAAAAATATCTTTGATCTTTGTTCGCGGCTCCTCACACAAACCTTCAAAAACTCTTGGAATTTCTCGCATGATTAAGAGTGTCTTTTATTATTTACAACAAGTCCCCTTTGACCCATGGCTGAGTCCCTTAGATAGCTTCAGGATTGGGGGTTGAGCTCTAGAAAAACCGATTTGATTAGAGGGTTGGAACTTTCAGCCCCACTCCCTGACCTTTGGGGAGGCAAGAGGGGCTGAAGATTAAGTTCTATCCTGTGGTCAGTGATTTAATCAATCGTGCCTAGAGGATGGAAACTCTGATAAAAACTCCGAAACAATGAAACTGAGCGAGCTTTCAGAATGGTGAGTAGATCCCCATGCTGGGGAGGTGGCACCGTGGGAGAGGGCACCAAGGCTCTGGGCCCCTCCCACCCCCGGCCCTATGCATCTCTTCCACGTGGCTGTTCCTGAGCTGTATTCTTTCTAATAAAACTATCATCATGAGTATAGGGCTTTCCTGAGTTCTCAGAGTTGTTCCAGCAAATTCTCAAACCTGAGAGGGGCATGGGAACCCAAGAACTGTAGCCAGCCAGGCAGAAGGATGAGTGGCTTGGGGATACCTGAAGACTTGCAGGTGGTGTCTGAAGTAGGGGGCAGTGTTTCAGGCTGAGCCCTTACCCTGAGGAGTCTGTGCTAATTCCAGGTAGTCAGTGTCAGAATTGAACTAACTTGCAGGACACCCAGTTAGTTTCAGAAAGCTGGTGTCGGAGCAGAGTGACACGAATGGGGAGCAGACGAAGAGCTTGGGGGGTGGGGGACAGGTCCAGAGGAGGAACAAGGAGAGGAGTGCTCGTAGTTCAAGGTGTTCAAAGCCTCCTCCCCCTTCCCCTTCCCCCTGCTTCTCTCCTCCAGCCTCCCCTTGCTCCACCTTCCCTAAGTCCCAGGAGACAGAAAGATGGATGTGAAAAGAAGATGCGGCCAAAGCCAGGGCTGATGTGAGAGGAAGAACATCAGGCCCCGTTTGCCCATCCCAAGCTGAAGACAAGTCCCCTGCCTCATTTTTCTGCACCATTCACAGTGGTCCTTTGTTCAATCTGCAGACTCGTGACTCCATGGAAAGAGGGCGTGGGGCCCCAGACAGATGAGGAGAGCCAGGCCAGGGAAGACAGATGCCCGAGGAATGGCAGGCATCCTCCCAGGACGTGACAGAGCTCGGAAGGAAGATCTATTCCAAGGAAGATCCGTTCCATGACAAATTCCCCCACAGAGTAAATCTCGCTTTAAGTGTTAACAGCAGAATCCATAAGAAAAAAGTTTCCTGTGAACAGAACATATTCCTGAGGGGCCACTTTGCTTCCTGCTGTGTAGTAACGACCCTCCAAGGAAGGTTGTCTTCCCATCAGTTGCTTTTTTCCAGAGAGCGGAAGGCCCGAGTTTGACAGAACAGGACAAACATCTTTCAGCCAGGCAGGCAACAGGGAAAAGGGGCGGGGGAGTGGGGGGGAGCCAGTGGCCAAAACGGTGCAGTGAAAAGTGAGTCTGGGAGACCTGGGTGTAAAACACCAATCTGTCCTTTACCAGTGATGTGATCTTAAGCAAGTCAACCCTTCCCTCTGCCTTGGTCACCTGTTGGAGATAAAATGAAACGATGCATAGTAAGATTCCTGGCCCAGAGGAGATGTTCAGTCACGTGTGTTGACCCCATACAGCATCCAGCTCGGTGCTGCCCCAACCACACCCCACATCAGGAACCTCAGGAAACACTCTGAAAATGCAGATGCCTGGGCCCCAGGATCGCAGATTCTGAGATGGGGCCCAAGTATCTGTATTTCTAAAGGGTTCTGCAGAGAAAGCCCTGAGCCAGCTGATGAGTTGGTCCACATCAAAAGGACGCTGCTGAAAGATGACCAGAAATGGTTAGCTGGAGGTATGGCGGCGGGGGCAGGAAGGGAGGTCTCTTCATATTGTTATTTATCTTTTGGTTTTCTAGAATAATCACATCTTCCTTTCACACCTGCCTTAGCCAAGCTGGCTAGTGTATCTGTCTCCATCCTCAAAATGCTTTCTGCTGTATTCGCTCACTTATGCAAAGTCCTAGGCTGGTTCCCAAACTCAAGCACACATCAGCATCACCTGGGAAGGGGGAGGGGAGGCTTGTTAAAACACAGATCGCGGGGCCTCCCCGCCAGAGTGTCTGATGCGGCAGGACTGGCATTTCTGACAGGTGCCCGGGTGGTGCTGGTTCTGCTGGTCCAGAGATGGCACTGCTCCACTTCCGCAGAGGAACAGCATCCTGCTTTGAGCTGAGCCCTGCTCAGAAAGCCATTCCCCCAGAATATCCTTCCCGTGCAACCACCCCAAAGGCCCCTCTTTCTCCCATTCAAAATCTGTTTGGGTTGAAATCTAAATATTTGAAAAGGGTGTCGTACCCCCAATCCATCCTCTGCTCTTTTCTGACTGGCTCTTCTTCTGGGGGTGCTGCCACCATAGACAGCCTCTCTTAGACTCCTGTATCAGCCAGCTTTGGGTGAACAGGAGGCACAGATGGTAAATCCAGTAACTAGAGCAGAGAGAGGCTGGGGTGTAGGTCTCCTGCTCCCGCCCTGCTTCACGGCCATGTCTCTGGCATCACAACCACTGTCTCATCATAACCCAGGAACCCCAATCCCATCCCTGCCCCTGCAGTCCTAGAGGTGGTAAGAGCTTTAAAATATCACCCGTCTCTGATGCCTCCCCATCCTTTGTGGGTTCCCTTGACTCTGCCCACTGTTCTGGAAGTGGCCCTTTCGTTGAAGTTTCTTATTGTGAACCATTTGCTGAGACCTAATAGGTACAAATGAATTACCAGTCAATCATTCACATCTCCCTATGAATTTGTTCCCTGATTCTCAAACTTAGCTGCACAGTAGAAACACCTGAGAGTTTTAAAAACAAAACTAGTGTCTGGGTCCCACCCTTAGAGATTCTGATTTAGTTGGTCTGGAGTACAGCCTGGATATTAGGATTTTTAAAAGCTCCCGAAGTACTTCTCATTCCTGATAATATGGAGTAGACACACTTCTGCCTGTCCCTCCCATTAAGTACAGCTACATAGTACAAAAAGAGAAAACTACAGGCCAATATTCCTCAGCAATATAGAGGCAAAAATTCTTAACAAAGTATTAGCAAATAGAATTCAGCAATATATAAAAAGAATTATATATTGTGACCAAGTCAGGTTTTTCCAGGGATAAGAGGCTGGTTCAATATTTAAAAATCAATGTAATTCACTGTATTAATAGGCTAAAGAAGAAAAATCATATGATGATATAAATAAGTACAGAAAGTCATTTGACAAAATCCAACACCCATTTGTGATAAAGACCCTCAGCAAACTAGGAATGGAGGGGAACTTCCTCAACTTGATAAAGAACATCTATGAAAAACCTACAGCTAGCATCTCACTTAACGGTAAAAGACTGAATGTTCCCTTCTAAAACCGAGAACAAAGAGAGGACAGTTACTCTCACCACTCTTATTCAACAAAGGGCTAGAAGAGCTAGACAGTACAACAAGGCAAGAGAAGAAAATAAACAACATACTGATCAAGAAGGAAGAAATGCAACTGTCCCTATCTGGAGATGACAAGATTCTCTTTGAAGAAAATCCCAGGGAATCTACCCAAAAAATCCCTCCTAGAACTAGTAAGTGACTTCAGCAAGGACACAGGATACAAGATCAGTGCACAAAAATCAATTGTTTTTCTATATACTAACAACACATGAAAACCAAAATTAAACACACAATACCATTTACAATTGCTCCCCCAAAGTGGTATACGTACCTGTATATCTAACAAAAGATATATAGGACTTATATGCTGAAAACTACAAAATGTTAATAGAAGAAATCAAAGAAGATATAAATAAACAGAAAGACTTGTGTTCATGGGCTGAAGACTCAACCTAGTAAAGATGTCAGTTCTTCCCAAATTGATCTAGTGGTTTAATGCAATGCCTATCAAAACCCAGCAAGACTTTTTGTAGACATAGAAAAACTTATTCTAAAGTATATGGAAAGGCAAAGGAATTAGAATAAAGTCATACTGAAAAAGAAAAAGAAAGTGGAAGGAATCAGTCTATGCACACTTTCTTTCTCTATAGCTACAGCGTTCAAGACTGTGTGACATTGGCAGAGGTACAGACGTATAAATCGATGGAACAGAATAGAGAATCCAGAAATAGACCCACAGAACTACAACTACTACTACTTGATTTTTTACCAAGGTGTAAAAGTAATTCAATGGAAGAAAGATAATCTTTTCAACCAGTGGTGCTAGAGCAACCGGATATCTGTAGGCAAAAAAATAAAACTCAACCTAAGACTCATATCTGATACAAAAAGATAACTCAAAATAGATCATAGACTTGAATGTAAAACATCAAGTTCTCCAACTTTTAGAAGAAAACATAGAAAATCTTCAGGACCTAGGGCTCGGTGAAAAGTTTTTGGACATGACATAAAAGCACAATCCATAAAAGAAAAAAAAACTGATAAATTAGACCTCATCAAAATTAAAAACACTTGCTCTGTGAAAGACCCTGTCAAGAAGATGAAAACACAAGTTACAAATGGGGCCCTATGGAGAGTGGGGAGGACTTGGTGGGTCAGAGGGCAGGGGCAGGACCAGGACCTGAGTGGTAGGGAGAGGCACCCAGGAGGAAACAAGAGAACCCTAAAGACAAACCCCCACTACTGCAGCTTTGCCAGATGTGAGTCCTGTGCCCCTAACAGGGTTTACGGTTGAGAAAGTGGCCTCTGCCCACCTTGCCCTCTCTTCCATAGGTGTTGAAAACTTTGACATTTGTTCACTTGGAAGGACCTGCAACATGTAAAAACTTCAGCACCTACAAAAGATGCTTCCAGTCTGTTGAGAGGCACACGTGTCCTTATAAATACTTGAATTGATAAGGAAATTGTAGGGCAAGGTCTGGAGCATAGGATTCCAGCTCAGCTCCCCTGCAAGGGTGGGGTCTGGGGCGGATCCATGAGCCTCTGTAGGCTTCAGTTCCACCAAATGAAAGATGGAGGTCAATATCTCTCCCACGAAGTTGTTATGAAGATTCAGGGAGTTCAGAGATGAGGGTGTCAAGAGGGCTGTCCAAATCTGTCGTTATTACCCCCAGGAGCAGGATAATATTTATTACAACATTCAAGCAGGACTCACTATGTACTTTTCTATACATTCTGCACATAGTAACTCACTGAATTTTCACAAGCAAACCACAAGGTAGAGACTATTCTTAATTCCATTTTACAGATGAGAAGGTAGAGACACTTCGCCAAGTTCACACAGGTGAGAAGGGGCAAGACCAGGACTGGAACCCAGTTAGTCTGGCTCCAAAAACCAGTTGAGTTTTTAAAGCCACAGACTCAAGGCTGCTCCTTGCTTCGCTGAACGCAGACCCACAGACACACATAAACAGTGTAGAGGTTGCTTTTCCATCTCAACTATCTGCAAGGCAGTAGGCAGCAAAGCAGTAGCCTCTGATCTTACCTTCATCGTTGTGACTGTGTGACCCTGAGGTCAAGGTCACCATGTGCAGTTGTGCAGGTTGTTCACTGCACAAAGTCAGCTATCCCAGTGGGCAAGTAGGGCCTGAGAGTCAGCTTGCATTCTGCTCACCAACCGTTGCCCCCTAGCTTGGGGCTGTGTCTGCCTGGAGGGGGTACATTTTTCTAACTCTCACAGATGATTGAATCAATTCTACTTAAATCAGTTTCTCCTCCTTCCTAGATCTCAATTTCCCACATACAAAGTGACAGTGTTCTATGGAGATGACCCCTAGGCCCCTTACAACTATGAAATTCTCTGACCTGACAATGAATCACTCAGTGGGCTCACGAAGGGGCCGTTCCAAGCCCTCTTGGCCATAGGCAGCTTTTAAAAGCACTCAAGCTGGCTTTCTTGGACTAAATCCCCAATGATCTGCTCCCTCTTACTCCTGAGAGCTCTGACTAAAGCCGTGGATTTTGATCACACAACTTCCTCCTGGCCATTTCTCCCTGGCATTCATTATATTGCTCATCGGCGCAGACGTGCAGGGAGGAAAAGCACACCAAATCTCCCACTGGCATAGAAAACAGAAGCATCTGCCAGTGTCTGTGGGCAGCTGGCTGTGGGTATCCAGTAGCAGAGATGTTTGCACTGAATCAGCTCCCACTCAGATCTGCACACAGCTCTGCAAGCAATAAACCTTCCAGATGGGATGGCTGCATGCAGTAGGAGAGCGTTGGCTGGGCTTCAAAGGACTCTGTGGAAAGTGCAGGAAAAAATGACATGAAGTGGGAACGCCCCAGGAAGCAATATTGCGCTCCCTCCTCTGACCACTGCCAAATATCTCCAGTTTCTAGCTGTCACAGCTTCTTTTAGCCATTCCTTTTTCCCTCCTGTTCTTCCACAAACATTTACCCAGCACCTCCCCCATCCAGGCACTGTGTCAGGCTACACGTACCACTGGGAATCCAGGTCCCATTCTAGAGAGGCTCACACGGTAGTGGGGGATGGAGATATATAATCAAATAGCTGCCATGCAATGGGAGGGTTGCTGTAGTTTTAGCAACCACCATGTGGTACCATTGTTGAACACACGGTCCCCAAGAGGCTGGATGGATGTATCAGGAAGAACATGGGTCATGGAATCCAGCAAAACTGGCTTTAGACACCCACTCCATCATCACCATTTCTCATTTCTAAAATTACAAGGGCAAGTCAGGCCCCCTCCCAGGAACTTGCCCCACTGCCCTCTCCTTTCTCTGAGTACCACACAGGGGAGCCCTCACATGGTCTCTTGCTTTGATGGCGTGCCCTCTCCCCTGCCAGCTGACAGGCCTCAGGAAGGCTGGCACATCCCCCTCTGCACCTGGCACAGGGCCTGGCATCAAGGACCCCTCATGAGCCTGCGAGGATCCAGCTCTGACCATATACCACCTGCTCCACTGGGCCAAGCAAAGGGGCCCAGTCAAAACAGGGTCCGTGAGGAAGAAGTTGTGAGTCCCCATGGAGGCCTTCTACCCTCCTCAGGTGGCACCAAGAAGACTAGGGGTCCCATAGACACCAGGTGTTGTGATGTCAGACCCTGGTCCACACCCTGCCAGGACAAGAAGTAGAGCTTCCATGAAATTGTCAGGGTCTGTGTCACTTCCTCTTGTGTTTTCTTTCCCAACCTGGCTGTTATAGGCTGAAGAGTATGCCCCCAAAATGCATATGTTAGAGTGCTAACCCCCAGTAGCCCAGGATATGACTATGTTTGGAGATGGGGTCTTTAAAGAGGTAATTAAGTTAAAATGAGGTCATTAGGGTGGGCCCTAACCCACTATAACTGGTGTCCCTATAAGAAGAGAAAATTTGGGGCTTCCCTGGTGGCGCAGTTGTTGAGGGTCTGCCTGCTAATGCAGGGCACATGGGTTCGAGCCCTGGTCTGGGAAGATCCCACATGCCGCGGAGCGGCTAGGCCCGTGAGCCACAACTACTGAGCCTGTGCGTCTGGAGCCTGTGCTCCGCAGCAGGAGAGGCCGCGATGGTGAGAGGCCCGCACACAGCAATGAAGAGTGGCCCCCACTTGCCGCAACTGGAGAGGGCCCTCGCACAGAAACAAAGACCCAACACAGACAAAAATAAATATGAATAAAAATAAAATTTAAAAAAAAAAAAAGAAGAGAAAATTTGAACACAGACACATACAGAAGGAAGACCATGTGGGGACACAGCAAGAAGGTGGCCACCTGCAAACCGAGGAGATCAGCCTCAGAACAAACCAACCCCGCCAACATCTTGATCTCAGACTTCCAGCCTCCAGAACTGGGAGAACAGAAATGGCAGTTGTTTAAGCAGCCCAGGCTATAGCATTTGATTATGGTGGCTGAGGTGACTGATATGTCGGTTGTGTTGCCTTTGAGTGGCGTTTCCATTCCAGGTCATAAATGAAAACAGCTGTTCACAAAATGCCTCTATCCCCTCTCTTGCTCTCGGTCCCAGAACAGGAGCATTGATTTCCCAGTTGGGATCTTTACTGTTGAAGGTATACAACATTCTCAGCCTCCCTGAATACCTGGGCTGAGAAAAGCAATGGTAAGACTGGGGATGCGAAACTACAGGTCCCATCCCACCCTACCCCTGCGAGTCACGCATCCAGCCAGCCGGCCTCTCCTGTCCGCTCCACCTGCTGTGGGCTCCACCTGGACCAGAGAACCTAAAATCACAAGCCTTCCTTCTTCCCGCCTGCATCTCCCAGCCTCTCTCTGTCGCATTTCAAATTCTCTCAGGGCTCCTGAGTAGAAACAGAGGAAGGATCAAGGCAATTCAGCAGGAAATCTACAAAGGGTTCTCTAAACGCTGGTGAAGCTGCAGCTCATCCACAGTGCTGAATTTTGATTTATCATCACTTTAATATCTTAGCAAGTGAAGGGCCCCCTCGTAAAGCATCATCGCCGCCTTTAAATAGAGAGAAATCATTTCCCCTGTGCCAGGGCAACAAAACTCCGCTCTCGTGAGCTGCAGTCCAAGAGGAAATCTTCAGCAGAGGTTAAGAGCGTTAATACAAATTAAGTAAGGTGCTTTCATATCCGAAGGGGCAAACCACTTCACAGCCAGTAACATGCTGATATTTAAACAAACTCGCCTCCCATTAAGAGAGGTGGCTGGAGAGAGCGGCTGCTTTGCAGCCGGGGGGTAGAGAGGATTGTGGAATAAGGTAGCACCGCCCAGGGCCTACTTCCAGGGAGCCCCTGATGCCCAGCTGAGGGGAGCGTGGGCAGTGGGCAGCCTTCAGCTATTCAGTTCTTCAAGATCTGCCAAGAACCAAGGTCACGTCCTTCCCAGGTAGCCCGTGCCCAGTGACCAAGTGAGGCGGAGATATAAAGATCCAGCCATTTGGGTCCAACATGGGACACCTCTGAAGGGTGGTGATGCTTTCTCCAGAGCCCCCCACCAGGGTGTCTGGAGCTTTGTCAGGCCTCCATCGCCATTCAACTTCTGCCTCTGCCCAAAGCTGCTTCTTCCCCCCTTCCTTCCATTGATATGAGCCCTAATAAACACCTTGAACCCCAAACTCCATCTCAGCGTCTGCTTCTGCAGCATAAGACAGATTGGGGATACCAAAAGGGAGCTGGGGCCACAGCTGGAGCCACAACTGGCCCAGCCCAGCAGAGGCCTGGGTACAGGGGAGCGTGCAGGGATGGTGAGCCTGACCTACCCTGGAGGCGATACCATCTTGCCTAAACTTTCATGACACCGAGAAATGCATGAGACATATAGGCAACACCAGAGGAGAGAAAGGAAGTCTGCAGCCCAGGTGCTGCTGGCCATCTCCCATCCCACATTGGGAGAGAGAAGGAGGAACGACACATTGGACCTGCAAGAAGAGGTGCTGGTTGGGAGAGGAAGGAAGTGAATTCAGTTCCGATGAGATTGATTCCGGTGGGATCTGGAGTGGAGGGGTCGGGGAGGAGGGAAAGTCTAGGAGGTGGAGGATAAAGGGGCCTGGAACTCTGAGCAGCAACCTGCCCAGGAGGTATAGATCTGGGCGGTATTAGCATTTTGATGATTCAGCTGGGAGCATCTGAACATAGGAGCCTGCCCAGGGAGTGTGCATTGTGAAAGAAGGGGAGGCCCCGGGACGGCCACCAAGAATAAGGATAAATTGGTCCCAAGCATGAGGCTATGGGAATCTAGAGAAGAAAGAATCCCTATAGGTGGACGTGGTCATCCAAGAGTTCCCACAAAGAGAGGGGTCTTGAGCTGAGCCTGGAGGAACAAGTAGGATGAGGCCATATTTAAATCCTAATGGAGAAGGTGTGATTAAGAGGTGACCTGGGGAGTTCTGGAGATGGAAAGTAGTGATTGTAGCACATTGTGAATGTATTGAATATCTCTGAACTTTACATTCTAAAATGGTTGTGATGATAAATTTTATGTTTGTATATGTGTATCACAATTTTAAAATTTGGGAAAAAACAATTGACAATACATGGCATGATACAATGAAACAGACATAGGCCAAAGGAGCTTTGAGACCTTATGTGGGGATGCTGGGAGGTAAGAAAAACAATAAATACCATAGCATATTTTAAAATTGTGAATCCATCAAAACTCCAAGCTGTAATTACTTACAGTGGACCCTTGAACAAGACAGGTTTGAACTGCATGGGTCCACCTATATGGGGATTTTTTTTTCACTAAATATATACCACAGTACTACACCGCCCATGGTAGGTTGAATCTGGGGATGCAGAATTGCGGATATGGAGGGCTGTGAAGTTATATGTGGATTTTCCACTGCACGGAGAGTTGGCGCCCCAACCTCCACATTGTTCAGCTGCTACAACCTAGCTCTTGAGAGTAACAAAGATGAGCTAAGAAATACAGACCAATTTATTTCAAAATGGAGTTTCAAGAATTAGGGGATCAAATTCTCATCCTTAAGTGGATTCAACTTTTCCCAAATCAAGACATGAATGGGAATCCAAGAGTTCCAAGAAAATTCTTGCAAAGCCCCTTATCTCTAGCCTATCACACACTCAACAGGAAGCATGCATTGGTCTCTCTTCCTTTTTGTGAGCTACCCTGGCCCTTCATGGGAGACCTGGAAAATAAAGTCGAGAATCAGCCATATATGGCAGTAATTTAAAATCCTAGGAATTGGGACTTCCCTGGTGGCACAGAGGTTAAGAACCTGCCTGCCAGTGCAGGGAACACAGGTTCGAGCCCTGGTCTAGGAAGATCCCACATGCCGTGGAGCAACTAAGCCCACGCGCCACAACTACTGAGCCTGCGCTCTAGAGCCCACGAGCCACAACTACTGAGCCCGTGCGCCTAGAGCCCATGCTCCGCAACAAAAGAAGCCACTGCAATGAGAAGCCCACGCACCAAAACGAAGAGTAGCCTCCACTCGTCGCAACTAGAGAAAACCCAACGCAGCCAATAATTAATTAATTAATTAATTAATTTTTTTTACTCCTAGGAATTGTTTTTCCTATAAAGACAATCTTGCAGAAAATGTTTCCTTCCTTCCAAACAAAAATGCTAACCAATAGCTATTGTTTAAAGAACAAGAAGTTGAACCATATTAAACAATGGGTTTTTAACGCCAAAAAAAAAGAGGTGAGGATGGAAAACACAGGAGAGAACAGGATATTCAGTGATGCCAGCCACTCGCTGCTCAGCGTCCTTGGACCTTATATCACCAAGCCTCATTCTTCATCTATAAAATAAAGCCACAAATGCCTGCCTTGCAAATTGTTTTAAGGATTCGAGAGGATACGAGGAAAGCACTTGACACAGTGCCTGTCACTTGGTAGGTTCCAAACAAGTCGCAACTATTTTTATGATGGGAGAAGTCTTGCTTTTTAACATGCAGCAGCAGACACGGGGGCTTCCTTTTAAAATCATTCTCCAGGAACAGAACTATTACTCATCATATCAACAGAAACCTTTGGGGCTGGCAATCTATCAAATACACTTCAGCGGTTTGTGGGCCAACGATTTGATCCTGAGACACAGAGACAGATGTCCCGAGCAATGGCAGTGTAAAGGGACTGCTCCAGAGTGCCTGTCTTACAAACACCACCCCTACCTGCGGTCCACAGAGGAAGCCCGACATCTCAGACGGCAAGATCACTTTTTGTAGTATGCAAGGGCATGAGGTGCCAGATGCCTCATTCTTGTGCTCCATTTTGTCCCCAAGATAACCTTGCTCAGTCGTTGCTATCATCTCCCTTTTCACAGCTTGAGGAAACTGAAGCTCAGAGGCATTAAGACCCTTGCCCGAGGTCACACAGCAGTAAGCGGTGGGACTTGGATTTGAACTCATCTGTCTGAAGCTGGGATTCTGAGCGTTCCGCTATACTACAAGGCTTTCCACATTCTTTCCAGTTGTCCTGCAATGACCTCACTGCTCTGTATCCCTTCCCCTCTCTTGGTTTCCTTTCCAGAAACGCATCTTTATCATATCCCTCCTCCGTGAATCAGTCCTGGTGACACTGCAGGTTAAGCCCAGGCCCCGGGGTCTCAGGCAACTCAGCTGTGTCCATTTTCCAATCAAACTGTTGCCTTTTTGAGTCATTTCTATTTAGCAGCTGAAAACTTAATCTTGTTGCTTCTAGATATCCTGGTTATTTCTGAT
The DNA here is from genome assembly GCF_965194805.1 of Balaenoptera borealis. Taxonomy (NCBI): domain Eukaryota; kingdom Metazoa; phylum Chordata; class Mammalia; order Artiodactyla; family Balaenopteridae; genus Balaenoptera; species Balaenoptera borealis. Next base: position 78,216,674 of record NC_138872.1, read on the forward strand.
TTAAGCCAAGTCTTTGGGGCATAACTCTCCCATCAAAGACAAAGATCATCATCTTTGGCACCATTCCCTACCTCTCTGAGTTTCCTCCCTTCTCATGGACCTTCCCCTACCTGTCCTGTTGGTCCTGCTTCTGATTTCCCACAGCTTCCTGCGTGCGTACCGCCCAGCAGTGCAGGGAGGGAGGGGGCTCTGCTCTGAGGCGGAAGCAGAAGTCATTGGGCTTTCTGGGCTGGTCTGCTTCTCGGGCTGAGGCAGGTGCTGTCCAGCTTCAGTCAGTGCCCAGTATCCTCATGAATCATTCTCCTGGTGAAGGAGGGTCCAGAGTCCACTCTGTGAAGTAGCAGAGTCAGTGGGCAATGGATCCCCACTGGGCCACACTCACTGCCACCATGTGGGTGACCAGTAGAGCACGGTAAAAGTTATATCCTCCTGTCCTCTCAGCACCAGCAAGTGTCTTCCACCCCATAACCCCACGGGTGAGGTCCTCTTGCCCCTCTGGGTAACTTCTTAGAGGGCTGGCAAGCCAGGTCGTGCTCCTAGCCATCCCCTTGCTTCACTCCCTGCCCAGGGGATGCTGTCTCCCGTTCTTTGGCCCCTCCTGCTTGACTGTGCTTTTTGGCTTCACCATCCTGAGTGTCTCCGTGACCAACAGTGCTGGATGTAGCTCTCGGTTCAATCACGTGGCACGTTCCATATTTGATGTGCACCCCAAGCCCCTGTGATCGGAGCCTCCCCAGAGATGAAAGAAGATTCTCTTGGGTGGCTCCTGCCCACCCGGCTTCTCTGCACGGAGTGGAAAGGAGTAGACCACCATTATGACTTTCCTTCCTGATCGCTGCTCCCAGGTTCCCCCACACCACCCCCTGCCTTCCCGTGGGAGAGTGGGGCGATGGGGGAGCGGAGGCTGGGAAAACAGGTTCTACTGGCACGCATCACTTTCAAACTCTAGGGACTCTGAAGCCAGGACAAAGCCAAAGGCCAGCCCGACCTCCCTGCCACAGACCCCCTGGTCACCTGTAGGTTGGGGTTCTTTCCGTCCCCCACATGGCAGTGCCTCTCACACTCAGCACATACACATCACCGGGGGCTCTTGTCAAAATGCAGATTCTGAGTACGTAGGTGGGGCACAGGGGGCCTGAGGATCTGCATTTCTAACAAGCCCCTGGGTGATGCGCTGCTGTGGGTCCACAGGCCACACGGGGAACATCAGGGCGCTGCCAGGACAGGACCTCACACAGGATGCACACACTTGCCACCTGGCTCCTGCCACTGGGCAGGAGGGGTGGGAGGGACGGTAGGGATGGTGGCACAGATTGCCACCTTCAACTCCACAGACACCCACAGCCCTGCCACGGTGAAGCTTGGTGGGGCTTGTCCCCTCCCTCGTACAGGGATCAGAGAGACGGACCCCCTAACACCAGCTGTTAGCAGCAGACATGAAATATGAGTCACAGCAGCAAATGTCGGGCCCATCTCCCAGCTCTGCACCCTTTATCATCTTCTCCTTCCTCCCGTTGCGGTAGGGGGAGTGCTCTGACCCGTTAAAACACACACACACACACACACACACACACACACACACACACACACACACACACACGCATGCATTAAGTACACACACATATACACACACGCGGGCCACATTTGCTGCACGTTTCCTCAGCCTTGCTCTTGGCCTGCAGTCAACTCACCAATCGCCTGCTTGCTGTAAGGATGCACAGCCCCACTCGGCCCCGAGGCCTGACCAGACAATTCCAGATGGGCTCAAAGGGCAGCATCAAGCATGACAGTGACAAGGACAGGACCACAGCTCCCACTCCCCACCCTGGGCACCCGCACTGGGGAATGAGGGATGACAGCAGCACCTGGGCTCAAAGGGCTTCATCAGCCCCTCTTCCCACACCCCGTCCTTTAGAGGTTCCATTCAGACACCCCAAAACACCATCTCCAGGAAGGAAAGGTAAGATTTGGGGGAAGAGGTTAATCAAGCTTAAGATCCTGAAGTGCTAGCCAGTCAAGGCAGAAAAACTAGGAAGGAAAAAATTAAACTTCGGGCTAGAAAAATATTCATCGGCACCAGAAAAAGAACTGCTTCTCCGAAGCCCCAGTTGGCAAGGAAACGGAGCAAAAGAGAGCCAGCCCACAGCTGCAGGGAACACTGCATAAATCCCAGATAAGAGCTGGCCGGCATGAAGGGTAAGACGCATTTATTGCCAGAGAATAAGAAAAACTCTTTCACTTTGGGAAATCAACTTCTCCCTGGAACATCTTGATGATGGGAACTCCGGGCGACTGGGTGCCCAGCCAGGCTCACCTAGCTGCTTTCTCATAGGTTGGCAGCTCAAAGAACCCTCCTCCATCTCCCTCTCTCCCGGGGCAATGTCTTATTGGCCCATTCCCTCTGGCACCCCCAGACTCACACTTTGTGATTACTGAAAGGAGCTGAGGGGGCACCATATTGAAAGGGGAGTGTGGACATGTAAATCTCTTTTGCAGAGTCATTCCCAAGGTTCTGGCGTGGAGAGTGTATTAGTCAGGGGAGGTTAGGTGATGCTGCGGTAACAAACAACCTCGAAGTCTCCGTGGCATGGAACAGCAAATGTTTATTATCTTTCTCACTGCATGTCCAGCATGGGTTGGCTGGAGGCTTTGCTCTGTGTCATGCTCATTCCAGGGCCCAGCTGATGTGGCAGCCAGCATCTCAAATGACACTAGTCACCACAATAGGGAAAGAGAAACAGGCAGCAAGGCACTGGCTCTTAAAGCTTCTGCCCTAAAGCAACGCACACATGTTCACTCACACTTCACTGGCCGGAGCAAGTCACGTAGCCAAACTTCACTTCGAATGAGAGGGGAGATGCAGCCTTGTCAGGCTCCCAGAGGAGAGAGTCAGAACGTTCGTGAACAGCCCGGATAACTACCATGGGAGGGGTGGGGAGTGGGGAGCATCAGAAAGAGACGGGAAGAAAAGGTAGAGGGAGATGAGGGGAGGGGGGAGAAAGAGAGGGTGGAAAGAAACCGAAGGGGAGAGGAAAGGGATGTCCAGCTGACCGAGGCTAAGATGTCTCCTGAAAAAATTCCTGAATAATTGAGAACTTGCTTGGTTACATGGATCTGTAGGGAATCTGAGCATTTTGACCTTTGTTCTGGCTCTGTGGTAAGAGGCCCAGGGCCCCAAGAAGGCTCTGCTGCTTCTCCCACTCCTAGAGGAGGGATGCCTGGCCACCACAGGCTGCCGCCCAGATCATTCCATCTGAGTCACCTTGCCTGTATCCTCCTCGGTCCCCAGAGGCCCCTTCAGCCCACTGAACGTCTTTCTGGGAAATCTCATTTCTCACCCTGGTAGCAATCTCAATTCCTCCTGTCAGATCCTCAAGGCTGCCCTATAAATAAGGCCCAAATTCTTTATCGCTGGAGTCAGCAGAGGCTTGCACATGGGATGTCCTGACTCACACTACAGTCATATTTTCATAAAACCTGTGCATAGAGCTTCATATGAAAAGGAACATGGCGGGGGTTCGGGGGGGGTGATGAACCGGGTCTCTCTCTGCAGCCAGGGCCCCTCCCCTTTTTGGGGAAGGTCTCAGGCTAGCACTGAAGTCTGGAAATAAAAAACATTGTCAGTGACCTTGTCCACTTTCAGACGGAAGGCACGACGACTGATGATGCACAGGGACCGCTCTGACAGCCTTGCCCTGTCTCTCGGCGAGCCAGGCCCTGCCGCAGTGTTCTTGTTCAAGCTGGGCCACCTAAGCCCGGCCGAACTCATTCTCAACCCCCGACCTTCTCTGACCTGGGATCATCTCCCACCTACTTCCAAAGAGGCAGGCAAAGTGCCAGTGAAGGCTTCATATGTTCAAAGTCAAGGTCTCGGGAAAAGAAGAGTGCAGTCCCGCAGACTGGACCCTAACAGCGGAGCGAGAACTGGGCAGCGCACAGAGCAGGGAGAGGAGCCTGCGGGGGGGTGGCTGCAGGCAGCAGGGACGGGAGGGAGGCCTGTGAGCTGGAGGATCTCCAGCACCTTCACTGGGCCCCAAACACATTATCAGCTGTAAGCCTCCCAGCAGCTCTTCGATGGTGTCTTGTCCTTCTCATTTTAGACACGGAGAAACTGAGGCCCAGAAATGTCACTTATCCCAGATTACAAAAGCTGGGAGCGTCAGCGCTGGAATCTGAACCATCTGCCTAGCTTTCCGCTGCCCTCGGGCCAACCTACGAGAGACTAATTCCTCTGATGCTCAGGCGTTAGCAGGTTTGCTGCAATTTTATTTCTTACTCAATATCATGGACACTCTCAGGATCCTATAAATAAGAATAGCTCCTAGGCTCTCAGCTCTGCAGATAAACAGACTTTTGATAGCCTCTCCTTCACCGTGGTAAAGAAGTTTATGAGACTAGGATAAAAATCCTTGGAAGAAAGCCACCACCTGCCTCCCAGCTACAGTTGTGATTCAGAGGAAAATGTCCCCATGCTCTCTTGAACCCCCCTGTGTGTGAAAATAAGAGGTGGCCCAGCAGGAAAGTAAACAAGAGAGACTACATGTGAAGCACAGAGAAAGAATGAAAAGAAGCTAAAAGAAAGAAAAGATAGTGCAAGAAAAGACCCACAGGAAGTGGGTCAGCATCTTAGGGAAGGATTATTATGTGGTGTTGGGTCCAGTTCAGGGATTTACCAAAAGGATGTGTTTCCCTGAGCAGGTTAACAATTTCCTTCAGTGCAAACCAGTATCATGTAATAAGTTTCAACCCCTTCTGTCTTTTTTTTTTTTTTAACTTGGCCGTGCCACACAGCTTGCGGGATCTTAGTTCCCTGACAAGGGATTGAACCCACAATCTCGGCAGTGAAAGCGTGGAGTCCTAACTCTGGGAGCACCAGGGAATCCCCCCAGTCTGTCTTGTATGAGAAGACATATGCTTAGTCAAGGAGGATTTGGATACAAGCCTCTTGGGTGGGGTCCAGAATGTCTGGACAGAATCCATGGCACGGGTTGCCAAGAGCTGGTGGGAGTGCTGGCTCAGGGGTCACGCAGGGGGAGAAGACCCCAGGAACGGAGCCCAGCTGGAAAGTGCGTCAATCTTGGGCGCTTGGAATCAGAAGGAAACAATAAACCACAGTTGTCTTCGTGTGGGTCCTCCAGAAGCAGAGCCTGAGACGAGGTTTGGAAAGCAAATAGCTTATTTGGGACATGGTCCTAGGAAACTCTGGTAGGAGGTGGGAAGGCAGATGATAAAGGGTGAGCTATCAAGCAGGTTAGCCATGAGCTACACAGGCAGCTGCAAGAACAAAAGATTTGACCAAGAAGTTTGCAACAACCAACAACACTCTCTCCCCTTTTAGTAAAAAAGAAGCCTGAATTCTAACTCAGGGAAATGGTTCTTTGGGACATGAGTCCACCACCTTCTCCATCTGCTGGCTTTCGGAATAAAGTCGCTATTCCTTGCCCCAGCAGCTTGTCTCCCGATTTACTGGCCTGTCGTGCAGCAAGCAGTACAAGCTTGGACTCGATAACAAGGGTGAATACATATATATATTCATTACGTGGTATACCTAAAACTATACAATGTTATATGCCAGTTTTATCTAAATTTTTTTAATTTTTAAATAAAAAATAAGAAAGAGTGAGCATCAGATTTGAAAGTGAGCAGCTGACTTACTTCGCTTAGTAAGATCATCCATCCATGTTGCTGCAAATGGCATTATTTCATTCTTTTTTATGGTTGAGTAATACAGAGAAAGACAAAATCATATGATATCACTTATATGTGGAATCTTAAAAAGTGATACAAATGAACTTATTTACTAAATAGAAACAGACTCACAGACTTAGAAAACAAACTTACGGTTACCAAAGCGGAAAGGTATGGGGGAGGGATAAATTAGGAGGTTTGGGATATACACACAACTATATATAAAGTAGATAATCAACAAGGACCCTCTGTATAGCCCAAGGAGCTCTACTCAATACTCCGTAATAACCTATATGGGAAAATAATCTGAAAAAATAATCTGAAAAAATGTATATGTATAACTGAATCACTTCGCTGTATGCCTGAAACTAATACAACATTGTAAGTCAACTATACTCCAATACAAAATTTAAAATTTTTTTAAATAAAAAATTTAAAAAGGGAAGAAAGTGAGCAGCTATAACAGAACATGACACAAGCCACAATCCAGAGGGCAGGCTGGGACTCACTTCAGTTATGATAAGACCTGTGGAGGATGAGATGGTGCTGGAGGGCTGCACGGCCAGGGTGCTGCTGTGTGCTCTCGGTGGCATCAGCATCTCTCCGACTCCTTGGGCTTCCAGGACGGCAGGTGGTGGATCCCAGGCCCCACTGGCCCGCTGCACTGCACAGGCTTATCAGCTAGTGAAGGGACAGGTCACTTTATACTAATGATCTAATGGTACAGGAGGGTCCACAGAGCACAGACCCTAAGGTTAAGGCAGCCTGAGCTCAGATTTCCTCCTTGCCATTTGCTTGCTGTGGGACATCAGACAGGTCAGATCCCTTCACCCAACTCAGCCTCTGTCCTCTGATGTGTAAAGTGAGAAGAATGAAACCTGCAATGATCACAGAGCCCCCAGCCCAGTGCCCGGCACATGCTCAGCATCAATAAATGTGCATTCCATCTCACACACTGCTGGTGGGAGTGAAAATTGGTTCAACCCCTTTTCAAAACTATTGGACATTATCAACCACAGCTAAAAATACTCCTACCCTATGACCCAGCACTACCACTCCTAGGTGTAGGACCCACAAAAATGACTGCACATCCCCAAAAAAAGTTATGCACCAACTGTATTCACCATAACCAAAAATGGGCAACAGCCAATGTCCATCCACAAGAGAACAGGTACATAAAGTGTGGTATAACTATACACCAGAATACCGCTACCCATGGCAACATGGGTGAAGAGCACAGATAGTTCATTACACATATGTTGAGACCCCTGAAGAATATGAAGCTTTCAAGTCCAGGGTCCAGGCACTATTCCTCCCTATATCCCAGCACCCTGTACAGAATAGGTGCCCACAAAATAAATGGTTTTTGGAATCAACCTTTGTGTGTGTGTGTGTGTGTGTGTGTGTCTACATCCCCAGCCTTCTGATAATCAAGCAAGATGACTGCCAGCTGCCACCATGACCCACATCCCAGGAAAGGGCCACAGGCTGTCCATGCAACCAGTAAGCCAACATGAAGAGTTTGCTTTTTTTAAATCTTTCCTGTTTGACTTCTTTTTTTTTTTTTGAGGTATAGTTGATATAAAATACAAACATAAGGGGGTTTTAATAAGCTCATCCCATCCCAGCCTGCCTGCTGCAGCCGGTGAACCCTCATTAACCTCACACACCCAGGCAGCTAAGAGGCCCCAGAGGTGCACTTGGCTGGGGTGGCAGCAAGAAGCTTCTGCGTCCCTTCACTTCTCCGTTAGGTTCACGACTCACCAAGCTCTAATTCACCCACCAATCGCTAGAGGTTGAACCAGCTTGTAACAGATTTGTTCACGGATCAAAGTCATCTGGCAGAGCATCTGGAGGCTGACCCCGAGCACAGCATGCGTGCTTCTGAGTCTCTGCACTCAGCCTGCGTCCTGGCAGATGGATTAGCAGAGAGGGAGCCCCCGTGAGAAAGCCTGATGACCCCGCTCTCCCCGAGACCACCGAAGCACTGTGTTTGGACTTCTCGTATGTACGACCCTTTTCACGCGTTGCCACAGATTACAGTGTGACAGCAGCAAGATTTATTAGCAGGTGAGATTTCCTCCACCTCCCCATTTCAATGCCTCTCTCCCTCATCCTGCTGGGAAAAAAAAAACTCTTGCCAACTGGTTCCAGGACAGTCGGTGATGCCAAACGAAAAGGAGCTACACTGATACACAAAGTGAAAAGCTGTGAGAAGGAAAAGGGGCTTGGGGTGGGGGTGGGGACACATACACCAGGGCTAAGAAGGAGAGAGCTTGGATCTGGCAGGTGATGGTTCTGGAACTGCCGTGGAAAATGAAAACTGGGGCAGGAACGGCAATTTGGAAAGTATGACTAAAGATTATATAAATTGGGACCTCACTGGTGTTCTTCAAGACGCTTAAGTGGGAATTTCGTTTCATTGCCATGTAAGGGGCTGGATTCTACAGAAAGTCTGAGTCACATGAACCCTTGCTTTCACTTCCGTTAGATGGTATCAATGTCACTGATTCTCACACTAGACAGTGAGTTCCCGCCCAATTGTAAACCAAGTGGCATCTGCTTCGTCCCTGAGGGCAGCCAGGTCAGGATGGTGTGTGCCCATGACTGAGTTCAAGGGCAGGGCTCAAGACCTCCCTGACAACTTGTACACATCTACACACAGCATAGGAAGCACCAGAAGGACAAAACAGCCCACTCCGTCCACCTCTCCTTGACGGCAGCCTACGGACACCTTAGGATTGTCAAATAAAAACAAATCCAGACCTAGTAAGGAAAGATTTATTCAAAAGGATTATGGGGCATGGTGGGGGGGAAGTATTGCATTAGGAGGAGAGAGATCTGTTACAAAAGGGAGAAACTCTGACCATAAGGTCTGCAAGCTTCTCAAGAGTTAGGCAAAAAAAGTTTTCCTCTTATAATGAGGGCTTAGCAAGGCTAGAAAGAACTATATGTGGGGAAATAGGATGAAAGGGTGGAGCGATCGGAGAGTAGATCAGAGAATGTTTGACCCTGAAGCCACTCTACTCTCAGTAGGAGCTGTCTGCTGCCAAAGTTCAGGAGCCTTAGAGAGAAAAGAAGCTTGACCAAAGTTTGGTTAACAAACAGTTTGTTCCAAATGATCAGTGGGGACAGCATTTCAGCTAATCATCTACTAAGAAAAAAATGGGAGTTTGGAGAGTCTGTGTGTGCTTATCATTGGTAAACAATGGGGGCATCTCTAAGTCTTATCTAACGCATACAAAGAAGAGTTGTTCTTTGCAGTAAGCCATCTTTCCAGAACACAAGGGGGGATTTCTTTTTTTTTTTTTTGGCTGTGTTGGGTCTTCCTTTCTGTGCGAGGGCTTTCTCTAATTGCAGCAAGCGGGGGCCACTCTTCATTGCGGTGCGCGGGCCTCTCACTATCGCGGCCTCTCTTGTTGCGGAGCACAGGCTCCAGACGCGCAGGCTCAGTAGTTGTGGCTCACGGGCTTAGTTGCTCCACGGCATGTGGGATCTTCCCAGACCAGGGCTCGAACCCGTGTCCCCTGCATTGGCAGGCAGATTCTCAACCACTGCGCCACCAGGGAAGCCCCAAGGGGGGATTTCTTAACCATCAGATAAAATTCAACATTGTCAGGATGGACTTGAGCTTTTGAGTCTGTGCTCTTTCCCTAAAGGAGGCCTGTTGTGGAACCAAATGTGCCCTGCCAGTGGAGGGACTCAGAGGAGGTTCTTCACTAACAAGCATCCAGGAAACACAGGCTACAGCAGAGCCTGCTCACCTGAAAGGGATGGCCGTGCTCAGGACATGCCCCCAGTCCAGTGCCCCACGTATGCTTAAGATGACAGAGGAGCCCCATGTTAGGAGGAGCTCTCAGGCCAGACTTCAGCTTCCCAACAGCCTTCTCCAGCCACTCTCCAGCCCTCCATCCTGCTACCTGGTGACCCATGCTCTCTGCTTCACTTCTGTTGACCTAAAACAGACTGCCAGTTATTTCTTCAGAAAAAAAAAAAAAAAAAAGGGTTAATTTGGGATCAATAGAGAATTTCAGTTTGGGTTCTGCAACCGTGGTGAGCCACGTGCAAGTCCCCAGCAAAAGCAGAAAGGAGAACTCCTTTATAGAGGAGAACTCTTTTGTAGAGGAGAACTCCTTTATAGAGGAGAATAGGAAGTTGGGAGGCTTATAGTAAGCAGAGTCCATGGCTTTTCATTGGCTGAGTTGTGACCGTCTCTCATTGGCTGAGCTCTTGCTGGGCAAGAATAGGGAGTCTTTCTTCTTCCTGTTGGGCTCTGATATCATCACAGGGTGTGAGAGCTCCACCTTCTGGTCTCCTGACTATTTAATTGAAGTTTCTGTTTATTAATTTTTTATGTTTTCCCCTTTTGTTCAAGATCTTTCTCTGAAACCATCTTTGAGCAAGAGTCAGGTTCTCTGGTTTCAGTGGCTTTTTGTCTCTCAATGTTAGGAAGGACCCTCCTGGGTGTTGTGTCTTACAATGGAGGGAAAATGCACAGATCAGAAACCTAATAAGCTCACATTCGCGTAACAAGGAGGGGTAGGAGGGAGAGTTCTCAGGCACTTTTTATCTAAAGGCCGTTTTATCAAGACCATAGATATACATGGAGATCATCTGAAGCATTATGTCATCATCAAAGGTTTGCAGACAAAATTCCAACAGGACTGGTCCAGATATCTTGAGAGAGCTGTCTCATCAGATGTCGTCTGCTTCAATTCTGGGAAATCTTTACTTACAGGTCACCAGATGATGTGAAATTCTGGTCAGGGTTTGGCACTCTCTTTAGGTGTGTCACATGAATCAAACAGTCTATTCCCTAGAGTTTGATGGCACAAAGGTTCGCTAGCATTACCTGATAGGGCCACTTCCAAAAAGGCTGAAAGAGCATCCTTCTGGAGGTGTCTTTTCCAATAGACAAAAATCTCACATCACACATCAAAAGGTGTGATGCTCAAGGTCTTCGTCTCCCAAGAGCACACTGTGAAAAACCTGCTCCACGAAAACGTGGTTATTTTTATTAGACCCATTTAGACCTTAGCAACACTGGAGTGCCTCTCCTTTTATCAGTTGTGGATCAAAAGAGACAGCAGCCAAGTGCATTGGGCATCCTGTGACTATCTTAGAGAGTAAGATTTATGAGTTCCAAAAGGGGTGGATCTGAGATTTAGAAGGACCAATGACAATGCTTTTGGCCAAGGTATTTTGAGGACCTCTACAAATTTTTCCAAATGAGTCTTAATAACGCTGTTGGTGCATTTGACTAACCCAGAGGATTGAAGGTGGTCAGCCCAATGGAAGTGTTGTAAAACCAGCCAAACAGCACAGACGTGTCAAAGTATCTGACCAGTAAAATGGGTTCCTTGATCACTGTGAAGTTCGAGAGGAGTTCCCCAGGTAGGGATAATCTTTTTCCAAAAGGACTTTAGCCACTGAAGAGGCAGGAGTCTGTCTGCAAGGGGAAGCTAAAGGAGTTTCCTGCAGATTTTCACCAGGAGTCAAGAGTGTTAAGCAGTCGCGAGGGACTTCATCAGAGACAGAGGGAAGAGTAGTAGCAGGGTTAAGGTTACTGCAGTGCAGAAAGAATTATGTGAGGAGGAACCAACAAAAGAACTTCGTCAGAGAGGAAGCAGCTGTCAGAAATGTTAAGCGTGGTGAGAATTCAGGGGGTCTTCTACTGCATGAGGTACAAAACTGATTCAAGAGAATCCCACAGTGATTTTCTTGGTGGTCTTAACCAAAAGAGCAGTGGCAATAATGGCTCTAAGGCAAGGGGATGTCCCCATGCCACAGGGTCCAGTTCCGGCTATATGGCTCAATGGTGGTCCCTGTGTTTTTTGGGTGAGTACCCCAAGGGTATTCCCTTCATTTTCATATACAAAATGGAAAAAGGGAATCTGATCATTGAGATGCTCAAGGACAGGTGTGTTCATCAAACTCTCCTTTAAGGTCTTAAAGGCTATGTTGTCTGGTTCTTCTCATAAAATTGGGTCAAGGTTGTTATTCTCCAGTAAAACATACAGAGGTTTGGCCATAAGAGAGAAATTTGCAATCCAATTTTAGCAATAACAAACTAGCCCAAGAAAACCTCACAGTTGGTGCTTAGTTTGGGGTTTCAGGAAATTTAGGACACCATGAAGCCTGTTTGAGTTGAGATGTAGCACTTATTCTGATATCAGATGCCTTAAATATCAAACCTGGGTTTGGGCAAACTGCAGTTTTTTTCTTGGTGACCTTAAGGCTAAAATCTTTAGCAGGTGGATGCTATCCTCCTGTGAGGAGGTTTGAGAAGGAGAGCAAAGAAGCAAATCATCCACATATTGCAACAGAGTAGGACCTCTAAGGAACTTTATATCATCCAGATCAGCCTTCAGGATTTGTGAGAAGTAAGAAGGACTCTGAGTAAAACCCTGAGGCTTTACTGTCCAGGTGAATTGTTTTTCTTCCCAAGTGAAGGAAAAAAGGCATTTTTTATCTTCAACAACCGGAATACTAAAGAACGCACAGTGTAAATCAATTATTACAGGCTGGTCTCCCGGTTGCAATTCTAGAGCCCTTTCAGAATTTTCCCAATTAGTGGTTTTCGTCCAATGCTGGGTCTTCACTGACAAGCATATAAACTAGCTGACATAAGTGGGAGAAACCAGGTTGATAAGTCTGAATGACTATATTAAATTCCTCAGCAAATCTGTGAGGATCTTCGGTTACTCTGGGAAAATCTCTGACCATGGCTCACAGGTTAGCTTTAGTCCAGAGAGTATAGGAAATTAAGGGTTTAGCTTGTGGATCCTCAAAAGGCTTAATTTTAAAGGGGCAGCTCTGATAAGTTCAGAGGAAAGGGGAAGTTTGGAGAGAGAATTAGTAAGGGGGAACTGAGGATGTAGCAGAGGTGTAGAAGGCACAGAAGGGAAGGAGGAAGATGGTGCTGGAGGTGGGGCCTGACCATGAGGAGCCAAGGGAGAGAGACAAGATGGTGCTAGAGGCAGAGCCTGAGACAAAGAAGCCAAGGAAGAAGAGCCTGAGGCTTCGGACGCCATTTTTTCTTTCTTTAACCATTTGTTTGCCTGAGTTAATCTTAAAATCTTATTTTGCAGAGAGGCAATTTCAGGCCCCTGATAACATTTGGAAGTTTCAAAACACCGATCAAAATAGGCATTCCATTCAATTTGGGAAATTTTAGAGCTGTGGTTGTCCAATTCGGTTTTAAGAAAAGTAAGTTTGGGGATTTCAAAAGTTCCCCATAATGGCCATTGATGTTCTAAATTGCTTTTGGTCAGCTCAGTCCACTTAGAAATGCACATGAGGAAGGACTGTGGTTTTCAAACATAAGACCAGCCAGGGTTCCTATGGCGGGGGGCACCCTCAAAATATTTAGATAACTGGGATCCCATTTCTCAGAGGTTTTTCTCTAGAGTAAAAGAACAATTTTCAAACAGCCTAAACAGCTCAAACAGCTCAAATAGCTCAAATAACCTGCAGCTCAAATAGCTCAAATAGCCTGAAGGCCTAACACCAGCCAGTTCTAAGGGAACAGTCTGGCCCCAGAAGAGTCAGGCGGAAAACTGCTCAACACGGTTCCAATAGAACAGCCCCTATTCCGAACAAATTGGGCCAAGGCTGAACGGGCACGGTTCCAACAAAACAGCCCCTGTTCCCAAAGGAATGGGCCAAAGGCTGGCCAGATCCAGTTGGGACAGTCTGATTTCAAAATCAGGCCAAAACTTACATTCAGAACAAGCCCTTAACCAGAAGGGATGAAACCTTAAAATAGATCCCAAATAAAACGTGGAGAGCTTCAAAATGCAAGGAGGGCAGAAGCTCGGATCCAAAAGAAAAACTTCCCCTCAAACTCCAGGGTCAGCGAGAAAAGCAGTGAGCAACAACGGGATAAGTGTCGGTACCGCACCTGTTTGCTCGCTGGCCTCAGAATACTGGGGGGTCTTGTCTGGATTCCTGTAAGGGTCACCAATATGTTGAGCTTAAACAAATAGACTGCCAGTTATTTCTCCAGAAAAAGAAAAAAAAAAAAAACTTTATTTGGGATCAACAAAGAGTTGTAATTCAGGGTCTGCAACCCTAGTGAGTCACATTCAAGTTCCCAGCAAAAATGGAGAGGAGAACTCTTTTATAAAGGGGAAGGGAAGTTGGGAGGGCTACAGTTAGCAAAGAGTCCATGGCATTTCCTTGGCTGAGTCGTGACTGTCTCTCATTGGCTGCGCTCTTCCCAGGCAAGAAAAGGGAGTATTTCCCCTTCCTGTTGGGCTCTGCTATTGTCACGGTGTGAGAGCTCCCCCTTCTGGTCTCCTAACTCTATCTAATTAAGGTTTCTGTTAATTTTTTACACTTCCTGCCGTCTGGGTTTCGTTCCCCCCTTTTATGACTCCTCGGAGAACCCCTAACAGCTCCCTCCAACCCATGGATGAGCCACTAGGCCAGTTATTTCAAAAGTCTTTCAGAGAGAAAGACCTATTCTTGCTGTCAAAGTTTTGCCAAAGCTCAATCACAAGGTAATGGTATTAAGATGGTAAATTTTATGTTTTTAGCTCCATTAAATTTTTTTTAATTTTTAATTACCAGTATTTCATCCCCAAAGAACAGCATGACACACCAGAAAGCCAGAGACCCCAAAACGAGTTTGGTGGTCATTCAAGACAGTCATGACGCTGCCTTGGAAAAGGAGCATCATCGCTGTCTCAGGAGAGCAGTGCATCTTCTGGGTCCTGGGGTGTGGACCGTCTCACCCTTGTCTCCCAGTGTTCAAGTACTTTGGCCCACATGCCAGAACCCTACCAACCTATACAACATCCTTGTGCAAATTAGATAAGCACACTCCTTCTTGTTAGAACAAGCACTCTCTACACATAGCCTGCTTGTAGAAGGAACCATCATGCAAAGAAAAAGCTACCCTTCCTCTGGGTAGAAGGAGGCCTGTGTCAGGGTGCATGACTTGGCCAGCAAAATGCACACTGGAATTCACCCACCCCTCTGCCTGCTGCCTTTGTTCAACGCACAAACCTCATAACCATATTTGGCAGGCCTGCCCATGCCTTCCTCCAACCAGCACCTCCAAAATCTGATTTGACTCTCTAGGGCCTATCTACCCAACAAGTAATTTCCTATTTGGCCTTTCTTGGGTCTCAGCTGGGCCTTACTCTATTTCTGGCATTTCCTCCTACTAAATTCATTGGCTCAAATTGCCGGGACCCTCTAGGAGGAGCCACCACTACCATCATCACCATCCAAAATTCCCACCACTAACCCCACCACTACCATCATCCCACCACTACCATCATCACCATCCAAAATTCTTCCCCAGCTTACAGTGCATGAAAGAATCAGCCAATGTGTTTACAGCCAAGCCTAATGTACAGAAGTTCAAGTACATTTCCTTTCAGATCCAGGCCTTCTTTGTCTTCAGAGCTTTTCTTCCTTGTGGAACACCTGGCAAGGCGTGAAGTGATTTCCCTCTTTCCAGGTGGCCCTCCATCCACATCATCAGCCAGGTTTATTGGAAAATGCCTCATTCCCTAGGCCTTGTATATTACTTCTTATGTTGTATAAAGTGTTTAGAGCAACAAAAACTGAGACCCATTTCCCAGCCCAAAATAGAGGAGAGTCATTTTAGCCGAAGTTATTGAACTGCTATGAAGTGTCTATTCTGGCTGACCCCACCAGGGTTAGTCTCCTCTATCCATTTCTTATCTCAGTGGAAACATCATTTTCATGGAGCAAAATAAACACTTTCCCATTTCTTTTAAGAAAGGGAATAGAGAAAGAAAGTAAATAACTGCTGACATCCAACCTGTTAATGACTTCGTGGCTCCCCATAAAAGCTTCTTACAGAATTTTGCTCTTCCTCTCTGGCTCTTAAAGATTAAACTAAAACTAGTCTGGTATGAAATGCTGTAGCCCTGTCATTGCTTATGACAATGAAGTCATATGAAAGGGAAGCCATCTCCCTGCTCCCGTGCTCCTTTCTCTGCTCTTGCAGGAATAGGATCAATGTCACCGCCAAGGCTGGCATGTCATCAGTGTTGGCAGGTACCACCGTGAGCGTGGCAGAGAGGCGGCTGTCCCACTGACAGCATCAGCTGTTGTTTCACGTGTTCCCAGCCGGGATGTCACATATAACAGAAGGAGACAGCAGGGAAGAGCCCCAATAAGGAATGAGTGTCACATGGAGAATTATCCCGAGCCGTCCCCCTAGCCTCTCCCTCCTGTTTACAACGGAGATGCCCAGACCCCCTTCACTTGGTCCCTCGGCACACAAAAATGAATATCTAAATCTGCCTATGACTCACCTCATTCATTCATTCACTATTTATTGAGCCCTACTGTTATGGGCTGAATTGTGTCCCCCACCAAATTCATATGCTGAAGTTCTAAACCCTCCAGTAACTCAGAATGTGATTGTATTTGGAGACAGGGTTTTAAAGAGTAATTAAGTTAAAATTAGGCTCTTAGGGTGGCCCCTAATCCAGTACTAATCCTCACCTGATAATATATTATACATTTCTTGTTCAGCCTTCTGTTGTCTGTTTCCCTACTAGACAGTAATCTCCATAATGCAGGTACTTGGACCGTCTGGTCCATCGCTATATTCCTAGCACTTCAAACAGTGCTGGGCTCATATTAGGGCCAACAAATATCTGTAGAAAGGTTGAATCATATCTGCAAACTGACCATAAAAGGTGCTTAGTAAAGTTAGAGACGATGATGATAATGATGATGATGATGATGGTGATGATGATGATGGTGATGATGATGGTGGTGGTGATGGTGATGACGATCAAAATTCAATGAAAACTAAATGATCTGGGGCATCCCCAAATGATGGTGCCTTTCCTGCAGGTGGGTAAGGAGGAGATCTTTAAATCCCGCTCCTTAAACTAGCCCAACTAAGGCTCAAAGGAATCATTCCAAAGGTGTCCGGGTTCAGGACTTAAGAGCAACATTCAGGAACAAACTGAATCCTTAGAGGTGGAACCAGCAGAGAATACACACTGGGTTTGGCTAAATCTCAGGGTGACAAATCATCAAGCTGGAACCGTGTGGGGACACCCCAGCCAGCTTCCTTTCTCCCCTGGGTCTGGGCCTCCACCAGCCACCACTTCTGGCCCAGGGGCCAAACTTTCACCCTACTTCTGCTAAGTGTCCTTACACAGGCACTGAAGTCCTCTCAACCACCAGGCACACACACCTGGTGACTCTTCTTTCTTGCTTTGACCGCGAGGACACTTAGGGCCAATTAGCAGTGCCCTCCCCTTGGCTCCCACCTTAGTAAAACTATCGGACTTTATAGCTTGTATCCCTACATATTATAATTTTCATTCTGGCCTCTCTTTCTCTTCTACTTTTATTCTCCCTTTATCTTGATGCATTCTTCTCTTTACTTTCTATTTTAATGGGTTGTTTTTGTTTGCTAAGCTGCCTCAGGTATTTCTGGAACAAGATGGGACATGAATAAATCAGTAAAAAAGTAAGAGCTAATAATAATAGCCAGCATTCACAGAGCCTTCACCGTGGGATGACACTAAACTAAGCCCTTCTCTTCTCATGCACTAACTCATTTACTCTTCACAAGGCCCGTTCAACAAAAATAACAGAAGACTTGTGGTTAGATCCATTTTATAGATCAAAAAAACGTAGAACAGTGAGACTACAGAATTTAACCAAGATCAGACAGTGCATGACAGGCCCTGGGCTTACCCCCGGGCAAGCAGCTCCAAGTCGGGCTCTGTGCCACCAGGAGAAACTGCCAACTCCACCCTCCCGCAGACACGTGGAAACACCAGCAGTCCCTGAGTTCCTGCCTCTTGACTCCACTGTTTATTGAGACGACTTCCGAGAAACCATTTTGCAAGTTCTCAGAGCAGATAGTTGGGAGAAGTGGTCACTAATGAAAGTATGCAGCTCGCAAATGTCCCATTAGCCATAGATGGAAGTACATTGGTGAGATTCAGCCGTTGCAAAATTAATCACCCTGAGTGAGCGCATTAACATTGACTATCACAAGCATCTTGCATTTAGCTGTATCTTGTTTTCCACACCATCATGTTTGCATCACCCCAGCTGCACGCTACGGCCTTGCCTCTGGCAAGGCCAAGCTCTCCTAGTCTTGCTGATGTGAAATGCCTCTAGCTGCCTCCAGAAGCCCCTTTGGCAGCAACCTCTGCACTTACGGGCCCCTGCCCTCCACATACCGTGCCAGCCAGGGCCTCAAAGCCTGCAGAGCAGGCTCTGAACAGGGATGGGGGCTACTGAGAAAGAGCCGGAACCCAGGCCTTCTGCACTTCCTAACTGGGAGCCTGGAGATCGTGTTCCACTCATCCCAGACACACAAAACCTCCTGAATCCCTAAGAAAATGTCAAGTGTCTCCCAAGTGTCTGATTTCAAGGGCCAAGCTCTATGTTTCCCACAGAGCCAGCTTCCCTTCCATCCAAACATGAAGCCCCCTAGGGGCTGGTTGCAAGTACTAACATCAATAGAATCTGCCTAGAGACAGTCAAGGGAGACATACTGAGTTTGCAGGTGCCCTCCCCCTGCCCTCCCAGGAGGCCCACCCCACCTCCATCTCACATGCATGTACGCCCGTGCATGTGTACACACACGCACAGAGCACACACACACACACACATGCCTGCACACACCATGCCCCACAAGCACACATGCCTGCACACACCATTCACACACATATTCCCCTTTGACTCCCTCCCAGGAGCTGGAAGCATCAGTCCACGAAGACCCTGGAAAATGCAAGACACTAACTGATCTGCCCAGATTCGCATGAAGAGCTCAGGCCACATGGAAGTCAGATGTGCGGAAGACGTACGTCAGCCTTGGAAGACGTGCGCGGAAAATACACATAGGTCCTGTCTACACAGTACCGGAAACCACTCTCACTGGCACATGGAATCCTTAGCTGGAAATAGATCAGAAAATAAACAGTGCTGGTGGGAGAGAGTTCCAGATAGGCTCAAATTTCTTCCGGCTGGTATGCAGACGTGAGCAGTAGACAAGCCAACAGAAAAGTGGGGTTCCTTTACTCCAGAGTGGATGGTGATTCCGGATCAAAGAAGCACAGGGAGTGAACCAGAGGGAGGAGGGCCTCCACTATTTTCCAGACCAACTGGCTTCTTTTACAGACAAGGAAACTGAGGCTCGGAGGTCCGTCATCTGCTGCCTGCCAGCTTGGCAGGCTGCCGTCTCCCTGCAGTCCAGCCAGCCTGGAGCCTTCCCCACACCCAGAATGCCATACTCGGAGGGCTTCCAGAAGCTTCTTTCAGTCTGAGGGATCCTAGGTTCCCTCCTTACCCTGCTTCTCAGTATATCCAAGCACAGAGCCTGATAGCCCCATAGGAGCAGGGAAGAGGCACAACTCAAGGGAGAAGAGTCCTGACCTAAGCAATTTGCACCCATCTCTGGTCCTCGGTTTCTCATCTGTAAAATGGGAGGATTGGATAAGCTCCCTTCCAGCTCTGCTGCTCCCTGACCCGATACCATTCCAGGGAGCCAGCAAAACTGGGATGCTCATGAACTTTGCCCTCTGCTTGCCATTAAGTACCCCCTTTCCAGGACATCCTTCCCTCTTTTGCTCCTGCCCCCACAGAAAAGCCCAAAGTTCTCTTACTATCCCAGTTTCTTGGGTCATGGAGAAAATATCATTAGGAAGAATAATTTACAATGAAGGATAAAAAAAAACAGATTCTGAAGAGGGCAGTGCTAAACCCAACAGAGTGGCAGGAAAGCTGAGCCCAAGCCTAAAACTGGGTCATCTGACCCCCAGCTCGGCACCCTCCTGGGGTCACCTTGGCTGCCTCTGGGGTGCATCTCTCAGGGCTGGGATGACCCGACACTCAGCTTGTCCTGCCCATGTCTCAGCATCCTGGGACCGTGTCTCTGACACACACACACAGTCCTGAATGTTCACTAAATGAAGATAAGTTGCCTTGTGTGGGAGACACCCATTGTGTGCAGAATCTTTGCTAAGCCTCGGCCAACCCTCGGTGCCATTCCTGCCCCAGCAGTGACCCTCACACGGGGACTGAGACCACCTTCAAGGGGCCCCATCCACTGTGTCTCAGCTCATGGCACCACACTCCTCTCACCTCCTCACCGGGGCTGCCCTCTTGCTATGTGGCATAAGATTCTTGAGAACCAGACCCGCTCCAGGCCCACGCGTGTGTCCCCTGGAAGGAGGGGTAGTGAGTGCCCCCCTTGCCCACAGCTTTCCAGGGAAAGGGCAGAATCACCAATCTGGCACACAGAGCCCCTCACTACTGGGGCCCGGGTCACCCCTTCAGAGCGTCTCCCCATGTCCCCACTGGAGATCGACGCCCCACTGTCCTGAGTCACTGCTCCCACCACCAGGCCTTTGCACAGGCGGTGCCCTCTGCCAGGAATGCCCTCTCCCTGCTTCTAGAAATCCTCCCCCACCCGCAGTATGAGTTGGTTGCTCTCCCCCCTCAGCCCCCATAGCACTTGGCATGTGCTGTCTCAGAGGGTTGTTTGGTAACCCCCCGCTTCTCTGGGTCCCTGCAGGACCATGAGATCCTCTTCTGGGCTAAGTGAGACCCCTGCCTCGGTCCCCACAGCAGCCTGGGACGCCCTCCATGCCAGCCCTGTCCTCATCGATTTACTTCTCAGTGTCCCCCACTCCACTCTGAGACCCCGAGGACAGGGACGTCTCCCCAGTGCCCAGCACAGAGCCTGACCAAATGTTGCCAATAGACCATGTCCTCTATTATGATTAGGATCATTATTGTCTCATCTCGAGAAAAGGGGAAGAACTCAGCACTTCCTCCGGCAGAAAGTGTTTTGCTCATTTTTCTCCCGTCTGTCTCGAGGCTAAGGGAAGGCATTTGCCAACCATCCCCCAAGGATAAACGGAAGGTTCTGACCTCAGAAAGAAAGAGTCATCCGAGTCAAACATTGCACAGAAGAGGGTGGCGACTGAAGTTCTCAACCAAACGGGGACACAGCTGAAAGGGAAGGGGACACTGTGAATAAGTAACTCCACAGGGACAGCAGCTGTACACAGGGACTGGCCTGAGCAAACCTGCCTGTGCGGACATCCCGCCTCAAAACCAGCTGAGGGGGCGGATCCCCCACTGAGGACGAGCAGGTCACCCAGTGCTAACCTGGCCACCAGGGCCCTTGTCTCAGAGGAAATGACACAGATCAGAGCCCAAGCCCTGTTCTCCCGGCATCTCCACGTTGCAGCTCAGAAGGGACGGGTCTCAGCCACAGAGCTGCTTTCTAGAAAGAAAAGAGACCATCCAGGGGCATTGAGGTCTCCCTGTGGGAGGCAAAGGATTTCAAGAGGCCAGTGGTCTCCCCAAAACAATGCTCAGAAGTCCTACAGGTGTGAGCCAACCCGGTTCTCTGCAGGTGGGGATCTCCGTCCTGGAAGCCTACCCGCAGGGAGCCCTGGTGTCCTCAGGCTGGAATGGTGGCCCTGCAGGGTCCCGCCAGGAACATCTATTCACACACAGTGTGAGGCCTATGACCGTGAGACCCTTATTATCATCAACAGCTTAGAAGGAACATGCTGTCACCATCTGAAAAACACTGGTCCATTTATTGGTCTACTGGTTTAATCTCGGCTACAAACTCCTTGTGAGCTGATCCTGTGTCTGTCTGGTTTACTGCTGGGTTCCCAACACTTAGAAGGGTGCCTGGCACACAGTAGGCCCTCAGTGAATGTGGGCTGAATACACAGACAGACAAAGTGCTGCTGGGCTATTCTGTCTTGCATAGTGGGGCAGATTAATAGTGAGTCTTTCTAGAACAGAAAGGAACAGACACTGCCTCCCTGTCTGCCCTCCGAAGCTGATCTGCTGGGGTAGGGGGAGGAGACACGAGGGGAAACGGAAGGGCCTGGGTCTCCGACATTCTCCCCACCGGTTCCTTGAGGCCTGGAATCTGGACCTAGGAGCTGAGCCTTCCTGATGAGGGCAGGCAGGGGGAGAAGGGCTCTGGAGGGGCCATCCCAGCCCCTTCCAGGAGGATATAGACCGAAAAACCGCTGACCCACCCTCTGACCGGCTGCACTGCAACGCTCCTGCAGAGTTGGTCACTTATTCTTTTAACCGTGGACGTACCAGAAAGATCCGCACCTTCCAAAGCTCATGTTCCCAGCTGAGGCCAGATGTGTCACTCTGGCCCTCTCTGCTTCAGGATCCCCTGATGCCCACTGTTCCCCTGATGACCACGACCTGAGCCTTGACCTGTGCCAGCCCCGGGCGCCGCAGCCTGCACGCGCAACCCCCTTTAATCCTCCCCACCAAAGCAAGGGATGCAGTGCCAGCCGCCCAGACTACCGGCCAAAACCGGGCCAGGCGGGAAACGATGACGCTGATGGGGGCCGCCCTGCTCAGGGTCCCGAGTGACGGGGTTGAGGGGGGGGGGGGGAGGAGCACCGTCAGGCGTGGGTGCCCAGCTAAACAGAGAGCCGAGCTCTCATTCCCGCCCCACCACCAAGGCGCCAAAGACCACGCATTCTGAGGCCTCCCCCAGTTGCAGACAGGCTGAGCACAGGAGCCTGCAAACGTCTTCCACGAATCAAGAGAGACACCTGGTGGCCGTCATGAGCGCTCCCACTCAGGCCACCAGTGCCTGTCCAGCCTGGACCCCCGGGTCTGCCGCCCGGCTCAGCCACCCCAGCCAGCACACCCTCCCCGCCCCGAGGCCAGCGGTCCTCCCAGAGGATTTCAGGCGTCCTACCATGCAGGGGGATCTCAGCCCTGGATCTCCGCTCTTGTGGAGCCCTGGAGTCCTCCAGCTGAAATAGTGGCACTGCCCCCGGGAGGAACTCTTTCTAGTCAAATGAGATAAATAAACCTCTTGTTAGTACAATTTCCCCCGGCAGGGACCCCTCAGAATCCCTGCTCGCGGTGCAGGAGGCCCTGCACACCCCTCTGTCCAGCTTTCAACCACCCCCTCTTCAAGGTGCAGCTACAGGGTCACCTCCCCTGAAGCCCTCTAAGGTCCCCCACGTCCCAGAAATGCATCTCCCTGCAGGGTTCACACCCTCCAACTGAATCTCGGGACTCCAGGTCCGAAAAGGCACTTGGTTCTTCATCTTTAACTAGACTGGAACTTTCTTAATTTTCTCCCAGCATCATCCGAAACTGTAAATTTTTTTTCAGTGAATGATTTTGAACACATCGATGTGAATGGTGGGTTCTGTGGAGGCAGTTTTATTTAGATACAGGGGATTATTTTTAATTGAGGCAAAATACACATAACATAAAATTTACCATCTTAACCATTTTTTAAATTAATTTATTTATTTTTGCCTGCATTGGGTCTTCGTTGCTGACTGTGGGTTTTCTCTAGTTGTGGTGAGCAGGGGCTACTCTTTGTTGCGGTGCGCGGGCTTCTCATTGCGGTGGCTTCTCTTGTTACGGAGCATGGGCTCTAGGCGCGTGGGCTTCAGTAGTTGTGGCACGTGGGCTCAGTAGCTCTGGCTCGTGGGCTCTAGAGTGCAGGCTCAGTAGCTGTGGCGCACGGGCTTCGTTGCTCCGCAGCATGTGGGATCTTCCCGGATCAGGGCTCAAACCCGTGTCCCCTGAATTGGCAGGCAGACTCCCAACCACTCTGCCACCAGGGAAGCCCCTACCATCTTAACCATTTTTAAGTGCACAGTTCAGTGGCATTAAGTACAGTCACGTTGCTGTGTGATCATCTCCACTATCCGTCTCCAGAACTTTCTCATCTTCCCAAACTGAGACTCTGTCCCCATTAAACACAAACTCCCCATCCCCCTCCCCCAGCCCCTGGCACCCACCACTCCACTTTCTGTCTCTGTGGATTTGACTATTGAAACTGTGAATTAACAGTTTTCTGTATTTTATGTTATTCTCTCCCTTCCACTACGAGTGGGAGGGGTGGCGTGTCTGGGTGATCCCCTCACACAGATACACTTCATTTTCAGCCAGCAAGGCCTGGCCCACGGTAAGAGTAGATACAGTGGAAGTTAGTTTATTTCCCCATTTCACAAACATTCTCTGAGCCTCTGTGGAGTCCAGCTGATGGGTTCAGTGCTGAGACACATCTGTGAAGAAGACGGTCACAACCCCTTGGAGCTGAGACTGGAACCAGCGAGAAAACATTAACCAGTCTTGACGCAAAGGTTTACGTAATTTTACAATTGTGACATTGTTCTTTGAAATCATCCACGCAGCTACGAGGGCTATCTGGTGGGGGAGATCAGAGAGGCTTCCCTGAGGAAGTGACATTTCAACAGAGACTTCCAGAAAGAGAATGAACATTGGATGAAGGTGGGAGAACAGAGGGAATGAGAGGTTTCCCTTCCTGCTGTTGCTGTAACAAATAACTACCGAGGGAGTGTAAACCAATACAAAGCTGTTCTCTGACAGTTCTGGAGGCCAGACACCAAGACATCAGCAGGGCTGGTTCCTTCTGGAGGCTCTAGAAGAGAACTCATCTCCTTGGTTTTACAACTTCTAGAAGCCACCTGCATTCCTGGGCTCATGGCCCCCTCCTCCATCTTCAAAGCCAACAGCGTAGCATCTTCAAATCCCGCCCCGCCCCCCGTCCCTCTCTCTGGCTCTGAATCTGCTTCTGTCATCACACCTCTTTCTCTGTCTCCAATTCCTCTGCCTCCTTCTTTCCGTTATAAGAAATGTATGACTACATTTAGCCCACATGCATAATTCAAGACAATCTCTCCATCTCAGTCTCACATCTGCAAAGTCCCTTCTGCCACACAAGCGACCATATCCACAGGTTCTGGGGATTAGGACAAGGACGTCTCTGGAGGCCATCATCCTGCCTTCTACAGAAGGTAACGGCGCAGAGTTAGACACCTTTCTCAGGGGGGAAGGAAACTCTTAGGAATGGCCTCTGCCCCCATGATGCCACGCTTCCTGTTTGTTGTTCATTCTGCCATTTGTTAAGTATATAAGCCTAGCTGCAGAGTCACACTTAATCCTCCTGGGGACCCTGGGAGGTAAGCGGTGCAATGACCACCACCCCCAGTTTTCAAATGGGTGCACAGGAGCCCCACAGGTCACATCAAGGGTGCACTTAGCACCGTGCCTGGCCAATGGCAAGACCTCAGCAGATGGCAGTGGTCATGGCGATGCCGGCCACCTGTTGTAGGTGCCCCGCCCCTTCCATACATTGGCCCCCACTGACAGCAATGGGATATGACCATGTTGCCCACCATCCCTGCCCCGACCGCTCACCCTTCCTTTCTCCCCAACCCCAGCCCAGCCCACTTCTGAGCCTCCAGCCTCCAGATCGTCTAATCCAGGGGCCCTCAAATGTGCTCCTCGGCCCAGCAGCACCAGCCCCAGCTGGAAACATACTGAAAATGTAATCAATTCCTGGCACCCCACCCAAGACCCACTGAATCAGAAACTCTGGAGTGGGACCAGCATTCCTAGTTTTAACAAGCTCTCCGGGTGATTCTGACGCGGCTCAAATGTTAGGCTGCTTCCTCGTCGGGCCCTCTTCTCACTAAAACTAAAACAGAATGATTTATAGTGCACAAATATACTTTGTAACCTCCACCATTCAACCTAGAGGCAGCTATGTACAGTGAAATACAGGTAGACTAAAGTGAGTTTCACTTTGTAGTTGATGCTACTTGTACCAGTTCTATCATTAGTAAGTCACTGTTTAATTCTGCCAAAGTCAGACAAGGCTCTCTGGTTAGTGCAAACAAGGGTCTCCATCCCGGGCTGCAGTCTGACCCGCCAGTGCTCAGAAGGCATGCTCGTGACGAACTCGCACACTTTCCAGTTCCCCACCTCCAACGGTGGCCAGGGTCTCCAGCCTGCTTAAGTGCTCCAGGCTTCTGGAGCTCAGCTGGACTCCTTCAGAGTCGACTGTGTTTCTGTGCTTGACCACAGTCAGGATTCTCCCCCTACCCGGCCTGCAGGGACCCCCACCACCCCACCTCACGGGGACTGGGTGCAGGCCTCATACGGGGTGGGTGATGTCTCCCCAGGGCCTCTCTAGCCCAGGAGCGGGACCTAGACCCCAGCCTAGCACTTTACTCACCACTCTGTGTGTGTCCCTTTGTGTGTGTGTGTGTGTGTATGTGTGTATGTGTGTGTGTGTGTGCAAGTTTCTCTACCTTCCCCGTCCCAAGCTCTAAATTCCTCTGGGGCAGGGACTGAGTTTTAGCAGAAGATCCAAGAAACAGACAGAAAGCAGATGTTAGTCATCCAGATGTTAAGTGCAGGCGACTCGACCTATGTGACTTGGATGTCACTGATTCACTAATGGTGGGATTCCAGCATCAGCTCTAGGGATGGAGGGGGGCATTGACCTCGGTCACAGCCATCCTGACACCTTCCTCTGTGGCTTTGGAGGACACGGCACAGCTGGTGGGTGGAGAGAGAGGCTTGGCTTCATCCGTCCTCGGCGCTTGGATCTCCAAGGCCGTTGGGCACCATCTGATGCAGAAGCCGTGATGCTGCCTTGGTGTGAGCTTCCTGGACAGTGAGGGAGGTGGGTTTCTTCAGCGGTTTTCAAACCATGCTCCACACAGCCCGAGAGCACCCGCTAAGGAGCCTCAGGCCACAGCCTGCGAGGCAAGGAGAGGGCCACAGACAGGGGGCTCCACGCCTCCACGCCACGCCGGCCTTGCTCTCTCCAGATCATCTTCGTGTATCCTGGGAACCCGTCTAAGAAATACGAGGAGTGTCCCATCGAGGAGGGGCAACAAACATGGAACAGCCTCATTTGTCTCCAGTTGCCACCCTCGTCATGCTCCATGGAATAATCTCCCTTTCCTGCCCTTCAAGGACTTCCCAGAGGATCCCAGAGTGTTCCAGGCACTTCCGGTTACTAGAAACCCAGTTCAGTCCAAAGTTCAATCACATATCACAGTTAATATGTCTTTTCTGCTTCCCCGGGTGAGAACAGGCTTCCTCCCAAGGGTCTTGAAGTGGGGAGAGAAGGTGGTCTTCTAGGCCCTGGAGCTCTGCCCCTCTGCTGTGCTGGGGGTGGGGAGGAGAGACAGTGAGAGGAAGAAGGGGGGTGTTGTCTTGGAAATGGGCTACCTCAGATGGTGGATCCTGCTCTGACCTGGGCTTGGGTCCACTGTGGGTGTCCCTGCATAGATGCTGGGGATATTGGTCAGGATAAGGAGTGACCGCAGCCGCAGGAGGCCAGCCCAACCATCGGAGATGGCACCCAGCAAGGAGCACTTCCCCTCACATCACAGGCCGAAGGGCTGGGGCCATCCTCCTCTGATGGAGAGCTGCCCCCTCTGGATGTTGCTCAAGCAGAAGAGAGAGGGAGAGAGCAGGCACCCCCGTCTTCACTGCCTTGGCCCAGAAGTGGCCATCGCTTGGCCAGAACTAGTCAATGCCCCAACTAAACTTGGAGGGAACGTTGGAACCAGCTCAGGAACTGTTGAGTGAACGCTAACTGCATTTGTCCGGTGTGCATGGTTTGCTTGGGGTGGTATAAACCTTCACCCAGTCTCCTCCATCCTTGGAGACTACCTCTTGGAGAGGGGCAGCCAATGGCCTATGCTGCCAGCCCCTTTCTGACCATGATGGCCTTTGGCCTGCTCGCTCTGGGTCCAACTTCTCCTCTGCACCCAGCATTTCTCCCTCATGGAGCTACAGAAACCCTGAGGTCTCCTCCCAGAGCTGCAGAGAACTGGGGGGAAGGGGGGCAGAGTGGAGAGGAGAGGGGGTGTCTCCAGCCAGGCTGACACCTGTGGAATTCTCCAGACCACAAACAGACAACAGTCATGCCAGGCTCTCCCAACAAGCCCACCGGCCCACTGCACCCCGACCCGATGGCAAGGCCAGAGCGCAAGTGCTGACTTAATGGCCTAGCAAGGGTGGGAGCAGGGAGTAAACCAGAAAACCCTCCCAACCTCCTCCAGAGATTCTTTCTCGCTCTCTCACTCGCTCTGGGCGCAGAGGGAGGAAATGCCACAGGCAGATGCTGGAAAAAGCCCTTTACCTCAAGTTCCCCTCCTTCCCCTCCATCATCAGATGCCAGAAACCTGGGGAGGGGTGGAGAGCAAATACCGTTTGGCTCCAAGGGGCAGACTGGCCCCAGAATTCACAGCTCTCTGTGCCAGGTGGGCTGTACAATAGCTTTTTGCCCCAGTCAAAGCCTTCCATATACCATCTCATCAGAATGAAAATGTCTGGAATTCAATAATGGTGATGGTTTCACAACCTTATGAATATACTAAAAACCACTGAGTTATACACTTAAAAGAGGGGAATTTTATGGTATGTGAATTCTATCCCAATTTTTTTTAAGTGTGTGTGGGGCATGGAGGGGAGATCGCATCACAAGAAAGGATTCCAAGGCTGAAAAGAGCATACAACCACTGGGCTGGCTGATATCCAGGTCTTTGCCGCCTGGGCAGCCTGTGCTCGGGGGCGTGTGGTCAGCGTCCTGAGCGCTGCGATTCTCTGGGTTATTAAAGGGGTACAACTGCCACCTAGCGTTCACCTAGTGGGATAAACAGCAAGAAAACGAGAAGGCCGGGGGGCAGGAGAAACCGCATAGGGAGAGAGGTGGGCTGGAAAGGGACTGAGACACCCCATCCTACCCAGGGACATTCTCACCTTCCCCCCTCCCAGAATTACACACCAGCAGGGTGCAGTTGTTCAAAAAGAGCCAATGCCCCATTCCTGTGTTAGTAAAACTTGATAAGTAAAATCCGAACCCACCCACTTGTCATTACACTAACAAAATGGGGGCCGCTGAAGGCCCAGAGGGCCCCTGGACCAGCTGTGAGACCATAGGTCAGTCACTGGCCCTCTACAGGCCTCTACAGTGTCCCATCAGGAATCACACACAGGGCCTACCTGGCCAGGTGGGCTCACCCAGATGAGGGGGACAAGCCAGGTGAGGGGCTGACACCCTAGTGCTCCTGCCCCATCTAGGGCACCCACCAAACCAGCTCCAGTAGGATCCCAGGCCCAGGGGCCCAGAATATAGCTATTTGTCCATGAGAGGATCCAGAAATGGAGACAATATATCTAAAATCTCTCAGGTTTTTATTTGCAACGGGTTCCATTTTTTTCAAACACTAGGAGCAGAAGACAAAATAACAGTTATGAATCACTCCTGCCAGAAATGCAATAACCTATCTGGAAAACACCAGATGACCCCAAATTAAGGGATATTCTACGAAACAACTGGCTTGTGCTTCTCAAAAATATCAAGATGAAGAAAGACAAAGACTGTGTTCCAGATGAAAGAAAAGTAAAGAGACAGGACAACTCAATGCAGCACATGGTCTTGGATTAAATACTCGGCAAAATTTAAATATGTCTGTATATTAGATAATAGGATTGTATCAGAGTTGAATTGGATAAGGGTACTTTGGTAGGGGATGTCTGAAATATTTAGGGGTGAAGAGTATGATGTCTACAACTAACTCTCAATTGGTTAAGGAAAAAAATACGTACATATTGAAAGTAAAATATGGCAAAATGTTACTAGCTGGCCTTTATATGATTGTTGCAACTCTTGGTCTTTGCACAATTGTATACTTTGGACTACTGTTGTTATACTATTGTTTATACTACCGTTGCAACAAGTTTGAAATTATCTCAATTTTTTTAAAAGACAGCAAGAGCTAGCCTAGGACCACCAGTTTCCACCCTCAGAGTTGGGCGCCTCCCAGGGGCTGGCAGGTCTGACTGGTGTGGAAGGGGCCGGCTGGCAAATCCGGGGTGCAGGGAAAGCCCCGGCCCCCAGCTCAGCTCACCCTCCTCTCTGCTCATTGCTGTCCCTTCCCCTCTCTCATGGGGAGGGTGGCCTCCTCCTGTCATTCCCCAACTCACTGGCATGTCCTGTGTGGCGGCCAAGAGCGGGGTCAGGGACAGTCCCAGACCACGATCAGGTGTGGTTCTGGTTGCATCCGAGCCCCAGCAGTGCCTCCGAGTCCCCAGGTGACCTTGGGTAAGGGGCTCAGCCTCCCTGAGCTCCGGTTTGCTTAGTGATAAGATGCAGCAGCTATGACAAGATGCTGTCCAGGGATGGGCAGGGGACCAGGCTGGGGCAGGCAGAACCTTGGAGGAGCCGGTGGCCCAGGAGCCAACATGGAGAGTGGGGGTAACTGGAGAGGGGCACCTTGGTCACCTGGGCAGGGTGTGCTGGCTCAGAAGATAATGTTGATTAAGCACCCACCTTACTCCCTCCCCAGGCCATCTCCTCACTATCTGCCATGCTGTAGTCACCCCAAATCTCCTCTGCTTCCAAGACACAAAAATCTGCAGGCTCAACTCCATGAGTTTTCTTTGGCTGCACTGAGCTTCAAAAGCATCTGAACGTGACCAGTTCCTCATGGGCCCGCCCCTCCCTCACATCCTGTACCAGCCACTTGTTCACACTTCCTGCTGGTGCTGAGGCCACTGGAGTTGGGAGTCCTGGCTCTAAGTCCTTGCACTTCAGTTTTTAGTGCCCCGAGCTAGAAACCAGGTCAGCCCAAGAACCTCTCCCTCGTGCCGCCCCACACCCCATCGGTCTCTCCAACTCCTCTCCAGTCCCGCTCTCTCCTGCATCCCCGCTGCACTGTCCTTGTGCAAACCTTTCACAGCCATTTCAGCATCACCCGTCTGCTCACTGGCCCCCTGCCCCCGGCTGCCTTCCACAACGCATCACGATCCATTTAAAAGCATGTGTCTGACCCTGTCATTCTTTTCCTTAGATACGTTCAACATTGCTCCCAGCACTGGCCTCCCCCACGCCACCCGGAGTGTTCCGGATGATCTCGTCATAGGAGGAGAGAAAAGACTACCAATTCTATCTATGTTTAGTTTATGTCTCACTCCTTATTAATTGCTTTTGGAGGTATTTTATCTTGAGGGATACGTGTATCACTTATAAATCACCAATATACATACTTTGGGGGAGCCTGCTCAAAGTTTTTTACCCATCTGGATGCACCATCAGAAAAATCAATTGATCACAGCCACGGGATGAAGGCGAGGGTCCTCAGCCAGCAGGAAGGGCGTCCCCTGCCAGACCCAAGCCCACTCTTCAGCGCTTTTGCCTCGTTTCTCTACCCCACCCCCTCCTCACTCCTGATGCTCCCTCTTTCCCAAATAGTGCTGATTCTGCCTGAAATTTTGCTGATTCTGCAAAATTTAGCATCTCAGCAGCTCACAGAGCTGTAGCACCTCCACCCATTGGTAAAGCATCCTCACACTCATTATCTTATCTCACAGTCCTACAGCTAGACCACTCAGGAGTTATTGTCTCCATTCTCCAGAGGAAGAAGCTAAGAGTAGAAGAAAACAGATGGTAAGCCCCTTGACATAGGTCTTGGTGATGATTTTTTGGATTTGATGCCAAAAGCAAAGGCAACGGCAACAACAAGAATAACAACAAAAATAAACAAGTGGGACTACACCAAACTAAAAAGCAAAGGAAACCACCAACAAAATGAAAAGGCAACCTACAGAATGGGAGAAAATATTTACAAATCATACATCTGATAAGCGCTTCATATCAAAAAATATATAAAGGACCCATATGACTCAGTAGCAAAAAAAAACAAACAATTTGATTGAAAAACAGGCAGAGGATCTGAATAGACATCTTTCCAAAGAAGACATACAGATGGCCAACAGGCACATAGAAAGGTGCTCAACATCACTAATCATCAGGGAAATGCAAATTAAAACCACAATGAGATATCACCTCACACCTTTTAGAATGGTTATTATCAAAAAATAAATAAATAAATGAGATAACAAGCATTGGGGAGGGTGTGGAGAAAAGGGAACCCTCGTGCACTGTTGGTGGGAATGTAAATGGTGCAGCCACTGTGGAGAACAGTATGGAGGTTCCTCAAAAACTAAAAATTGAAATATCATATGACCCAGGAGTCCCACTTCTAAGTATTTAACCAAAGGAAACAAAAACACTAAATTGAAAAGATATCTGCATCCCCATATTCATTGCAGCATTATTTACAATAGCCAAGATATGGAAACAATCTAATGGATGTTTCCACAATGGATGAAAAGATAAAGAAACTGTGGCATAAATACACAAGGGAATATTTTTCAGCCGTAAGAAAAGGAGGAAATCTTGCTATTTGCAATAATATGGATGGACCTTGAAGGCATTATGCTAAGTGAAATTAGTCAAACAGAGAAATACTAATACTGTACGATCTCACTTATTGGTGAATCCCTAAAAAAAAAAAAAATACTAAGAGTGTAAGATATTGTCCAAGGTCACACCCACATTGGCAATAGAGCCAGGACGAGAACCCTTATCTCCTGACGGGTGATCCCAGCTTTTCCCATGAACTATGATGTCCCTTAAGGACCCTCTGGAATGTCTCCAAAGAGAGAAGGTGGGTGTGTCTAGCGTGATGGTGAACTTTGGGGAGGAGGGCTGGCTTCACCCTCAAGGAACTTTTCCTTTCTTGCCACAGGGAGCCTCCAGAGGCAGCCCTGCAGCTGGCCGCTGCCCCTGGAGACCGTGAGGGAAACAAGGATCATGCCTGAGCAGTCTCTCCAGGCCAGGCCAAGCGCTAGGTGAGGGACTGGGGCGGCGTGGAGGTGTGCTGCTCAGACCTTCCTGTGCAGAAGGACTTGCCGGCTGCCCAAGGAGAGC
Organism: Balaenoptera borealis; assembly: GCF_965194805.1. Taxonomy (NCBI): domain Eukaryota; kingdom Metazoa; phylum Chordata; class Mammalia; order Artiodactyla; family Balaenopteridae; genus Balaenoptera; species Balaenoptera borealis. The sequence goes on from NC_138872.1 coordinate 78,248,955, forward strand.
AGGCAGCTGACAGCCTCCAGTTGCAACCCCCTTGGGATCTGCTATGTATGGCATTCAAGTCAAGGCCGCTCTCTTCCCGGGCAGCACCCATCATGTGCCCAGCCATTTCTGCCCACATGGGGCTCCTCTATGGGGAATGTTTACCCCAGAGCATCCCATTGGGGTGGCCAAGAGTGTACCTGTGTCTCGTCAGAGGCTCTCCCTGCCCCCCCCTTCTGCTTTCTTCCATCTTTCCTTTTACACGTGTCAGACCCTCATTTGGCCAGAAGGCGTTCCTTACCCAATGCTGCTTTCCCTACCCCTCTGTCTTTCTCAGCCATCCTCCCCCTGTGAACCTCTCGCACATCTAACTCCATCTCAGTGTCTGCCTCCTGGAAATCCCGACCGAGCACCAGGAAGCGTAATCATTCTCTCCTTAGAGATAGAAACACCGAGACGCCGCTTTGCCCAAAGTCATCCAGTGATGGAGCCAGATGTCAAACTCAGGACTGTCTGACTCCAATATCAGCGGCTGATTCAGGAACAAGCTGAATGCTTAATGGATTCAGATAATGCCCATTGTGAAGGGGGCACCCCAGTCTAGAGGAGGGGGTCTCATGTCACCAGCCTGCCTCCACCAAGGACAGGGCGTAACTCAGGCCTCTGACCTCACTGTGGCTAAAATCCACATCACCTAGGTGCACCCACAGCCAGCCACTTCCCCCAGCCCATTAGCGCCGCTCCCCGGGGCCACAGGGAAGAGGAAGGAGAGAAAATGGGGCTGGAAATCAGGAAAGCTGGATTTGAGTCCCAACATAGCCACCAATTTTCTGTGTGACCCTGGGCCTCCCTTTTCCCATTGACACGAGAGGAGATTGGTTCGGAGGTGCTGTGTCCATTACCAGCTCTCAAATGCTAACTCTCCCTGGATGGTTGATCGGCCTCATACCTCCTGACCTGCCCTGACTCACCTCCCAGCGTGACAGCAAAAATATGTGACCAGACCCTTCACCCATGTCACCTCATCTTCCATATGGCAGCAACTATTTCTAAAATCAAGACAGTTTTATTTTCAAATGCCTGTATTTATTTCTATGAGGAAAAGTAATAATAATAAAGTCCATGGAGCTGTGTATTATCATCTATTATTCTTTGTTGAAAGAATAAAGTCATCTACATTTTGGCCTTTCTAGAAAATCCTAGGTCTACCCACCATCTTCAGCCTTTAAACAAGCACAAGTCCTATGGACCCCTTAGCTCCATCCATCCCCCCAAAACATCAGAAATTAAAACCAAGAATATTTTTTTAAATGTCTGTATGTGTATAACTGAGTCACTTTGCTGTACAGCAGAGATTGACACCACATTGTAAATCAACTGTACTTCAATAAAAGATATATATAGTAAAAAAAAAAAAAAAGCAAAAAAAACCCACACCTGAGAGGGCTCTGGGTAGGCACAGTTGTGAATGCATTGGGGGTACTTTTTAAAGTGGTTTCAATCCGCCGTGGAAAGTAGTTTATTACGTCACCGATGTCTGTTTACACACACTGACATTTGCATGCAAATGAGCTGTGCACATCATTTCAGCTTGGCTTCCATTTTGTACCTTAATTCATGGGCCATGTGGAACAAACCAAAAAAAAAAAAGATAATTTTATAATTTAATTTTAAATGATTTATTCATTTTTCCTTCCCAGAGACAACACACAAATATAGCCTGATGGAAAAACCCAGAACAGGGCCACCCCTGGTGCTGCCTTGAGGGGAACAGAGTAAGCTGGGGCCTGGGGGCCATTCCAGGAGGGCTCTCATGTCTGGCTCTTGTCCACCCCCACCTGGGCTTCCTTAGTTCAGAACTCCAGCCTGGGGGCTTCCATGCCCTGTTCTAACAGGTAGGGGTGCTGCCCAGATGAAGGCCAGAGGCCTGGAGCAGCATAAAAGCTGGTGTCAATTTTTTTCTGTAGCATATACTGTTCGTGGCCACTACACCCTGGGTCTGTGCAGTCTCTGATGGTTAGAGCTCTGTGCAGGCATTGGGACTTGGGCAGGGAGGTGTGACACCAGTGACTACGGGCGGGTCTCTCAGGACAGAAAGGACAAGGCCCTGCCTTCTCTCATCACATCAGCTCTGTGGCCAACCTCGGAAGAACTGTTTGAGTAAGATGGGTCCCTTTGCCCCCACAGACCTGTATCCCAGCGCTCAGAGACTCAGAGGCAGATGGGCAGACAGATATATGCATGCACACATGACTCCTACCCAGCCAACGTCCATCCTCGGAGGGAGGTTCTATTTATTCCCATCTTACAGATGAGGCAAGTGGGGGCACAGAGGGGTTGAATAACTGGCCCGAGTTCACACAGGTAGAAGTAGAAGGTCCAGCTCAACAAGCCTGCTTATCAGCTCCCAACTGATCCCCGCCCTCCTTAGGCAGGCAGGAGGCCATTGACCCCTCCCACCCCCTTCCTCACTTGGTCAAGGATCTGGGCAGCCCTATTCTTCCCGAGGGGAGGCAACAGCGTGGGATGGTCCCCAAAGCTCTCATAAGGTATTTGATGGCCAGATGAGACTGCTCCACCTTCCCTGGGGCACAGCGTTTACACCTGAACCTAAGCCCTTGATTTCTGGAGCTCAGTGGAAAATATCTCCCAGTCCAGCCCGGAAATCAGTCTGAGCCCAGAAGTCATCTCTGCTCAGGAAAGAGATCACAACAGTGCAGCCAGCACTAGCCAAGCCCCACTCCCTGCCCAACCCAGCCCAAGACCAGATCAGGAGGCCAGCTCATCCACAGACGTGCAGGACCATTCCGCCCAGCCCTGCCAGGCCAGAGCCATCCAGGATAGCCCACACAAAGCCCAGAGCTCAGCCTGGCCTGTCAACCAGCCCATCCCAACAGCTAAAGGAGTTTGGTATGGAGCGTTCCACAGCCCAGCCCTATGCTTAGCACAGCCCAAGGAAGGGTTCAGCCAAGAGTCACAGCCCACAACCAGGCCAGCCAGCCGTAAAACCGGAGCTCAGCGCTTGATCCTAGCCACTGTCCAGCAGACAGCACATTCACCCCAGCCTGGGCCCACCACCTCCTCCCAGGACCCCAAGCAGCTCAAATCCTCACCAAGGTCCCTCGCTGTGTAGCCCAGACCAGAGGCTCCCACCCGGACAACCTAACAAAATACCCCAGCAGAACGCAGCTCCCCTCCGCCCAGCCAGCCTGGCCGACACAGCACAGGGAACTTCCTCAGGAGACAAGCAGGAGGCCTGGGCCCTGGAGGGAGAGCCAGCTGAGCAAAGCTCCCTCCAGGCTTCCGCCACGGCCCCCAGCAGGCTGTGCCACATTGGCACCACGTTCCCATCAAAGCAGAGAGGGTGTCCCCGCTTCCTCTCCAGATCTGTGAGGGTTCCCAAGAAGGAGCTAAGAATGTCAGAGACATCCAAGAAGACCAAATCTTAGACTCTGGACATCAAGGTTTTCTGAGTAAGGACTGAGTGTCCAGCGGCTTCTCTGGGTGGGGAACAGCCAGCGGGGTGGCGGTCCAGCAACTCAGAAACATAGCAAGATCCTGCCTCAAGATACTTCGCTCATCCCTGCTCTAACTAAAGCTATGAGACCCCAATTCCAGAACAACCCAAGATGGCTGAAAGGCCAGCCAAGTGGATTCAAGAAACACCACCAGCGACCACGCTGTTGAGTTCCTCCTCCTGAGTCTGGGAAGTGGAAGGTTAACAGAACTGCCTCTGGAGCCAGATTACCTGAATGTGAATCCTGGACCTTCTGTGTCTACCTGTGTGACCTTGGACCAGTGTCCCAAACTCTCTGTGCCCTCGCTTATCTCCTCTGTAAGGTGGGAATAAATAGTGTCTCCATCCAAGGGAGCAATTCAAGGCATTTAACCACCAGTGTTGCCCAGCCACCGACCATGCGAGACAAACCTGTGCTGGGACAGGATCCCCCAAAGGGCTCTTGTGGGCCAGGAGCTGACCATTCCGGTGGTGGACTGTGGGAAAGTCCAGTGGCCGGGAGGGCTGCAGCCACACAACCCCAGTGTGAATGGAGCTATATGATACAGAGGCCTGGTCAGCTAGGACTACTGTATACCAAGGAATCTACCAAATTTATCTCTAATCCAAAATTAGGTGTTCTCTCTGAGGCATAGAGAAGTATTATTAGCATGAGTTTACAGTTGAGCAAAATCAAGGCTCAGAGAGGATGAAGGCTCCAGGAAGAGGTTAAGTCACAATTTGAACACAGAACTACCCAAGGCCATGTTGACTGTGGAAGGTCAGACTTGAGCCCAGACTGGGTGCTGGAAAAGGGGGGTTTTCTCTTGCTGTAAGGTGGGAGATGCTCTGGGGAAGGCGCAGAGAGGCAGGTACTGACCTATATAAAGAGGACTCACTCAGGAAGAGCCAGGTCCCTCTGAGGTAGAATACCTTGATTTTAGTCTGATGAGACCCATTCAAAACTCCTGACCCAAATAACTGTGAGATAATAACTTTGTGTTGTTTAAGCCACTGAATTTGGGGTGATCTATGGTAGCATCAATTGAGAGCTAATATAGTAGGGATGATGGAGACAGAGATGATGCAGTGGGGATGCTAGAGACAGGTGATAGAGGCAGAGGCTAGAAACGGTACAGATACACCCACACCCTGAGATTTATCCTTCGAGTGTCCTGGGGACTTGCTCAGACTTCCTTGAAAGCTATGGTCACAAAAATGCCAGAACAAGATTCGTCCTAAGTAGGGGAAAGGACAATGCCTGCAACTTCCTAAATCCCCACTTTAGAAATCCCCAGCAGGGAAAGAATAGAAAGATAAATCATATATGGTAGGTGCCGATTATATGCCAGGCACTGTGCTGGGTTCTTTACCCACGTTCTCTCATTTTATATACAGGACCGCTACGGGATAGGCATTCTTATATGCATTTTATAAATGAAGAGAGATAAAGCCACTTGCCCCAGTTTACAGAGAAGGGCTTGAGTCCAGAGTCCACTGGGACTTACCGTGGCCTAAGAAAACAGGTCCCCATTCCTTCAGGGGTCCCCCTGACCCCTGAAGGAATGACCCCTTCAACAGGTCCCCCCCACCATGGCAGGGTCTGGGGAACCACAGAGAGGGACAGTGCTGCTGTCTGCACCGACAGAAGCAATGGAAGCAGCAGGACTGTTGCCTGAAGCCCAGGCGGTGGGACAGAAACGCTGGGGAGAGAAAAGCTGCGGATCCCCTGGGCTGGAGGACACACAGCCTGAAGGCCAGGCAGCGTCACAGGGTGAGTGTTATGGGCTGAACTCTGTCCCCACAAAACACTCAGGTTGAAGTCCTAACCTCCAGTACCTCAGAATGTGACTGTATTTGGAGATAAGTTCTTGAAAGAAATAAAACGAGCTTGTCAATGTGGGCCTAATCCAATATGACGGGTGCCCTTATAAGAAAAGGAAATTTGGACATAGATACACACAGGGGGGATGAACATGTGAAGCCACAGGGAGAAGGCGGCCAGCTGCAAGCCAAAGAGAGAGGCTTCAAAAGAAACCAACCCTGCCCACACCTTGATCTCAGACTTCTAGCCTCCGGAACCGTGAGAAAATAAAATCCTGTGGTTTAAGTCCCCCAGACTATGGTATTTGTAAAGGCAGCCCCAGTAGACTAATGCAATGGGGATAGCTTAGGGTCAATGACCACTGATTTTGCTGCCCACATCCACAGAGAGACCCGTAGGCTGGTGTAGCCTGAGGAACAAGGCACATATTTTAAGAGCCTTGTCTGGAATTACCATGTCCCTAAACAAATATGCCTCCCTCATGTCAGGACCGTCACGGGGGCCAAGATGGAGAAACAAGGAGAAAACTGGTATTTTGGGGTGGGAGGGGTGCTTGATATAGTTTAATTTGCACTCAGCGTCCACTTGCAATACCTTTTATATTTCTACATCCCCCAGCGCAAAGGGAGAGAAAGCTAAAATTTACATTTCCAAGACCCCCCTGCTGCAAAGGTTCTGCATGCAATTGAGGTTCAGTTAATGAGACACAAATGCATGAGATTTGCAAGGGAGGCAAGAGGACGTTTCAACAACCTGACACACCAGCTCCAACAGATAGGGGTGTGTGCCATGTCTGGGCCCCAAGCATCACTGTCTGCCCCAGCTTCCTGACCCTGAAGACAGCAGCTGCCTGACCTCTGAGAGATCACAGCTGCAGTGGCAGCCCCTCAGTCTCATTCCTCCAGCCCTTCCAACAATTTTGTAAGCACTTAATAACTGTATTAAATGCCTTTCTGCTTGTAATACCGAGAGTGTGGAGATACCAGTCAACCATAGTGAGAAAAATGGCTGTGAAGACCCTCAGCCTGAATGAAATACTTGGGATAATGTTCAGACCAGAAATAAACGTGACTTTGGATTTGATGCCATTTTTCTGAACAAATAGACTCCTCCAGAGCGCCTTGGAAAATATCAGGGGGGGAAAAAAGGTGCACAGAAAATAATTTTTAATTGTCTTTTCTGGAGGGACCTAAAAGGCTTCAAAAGGTTAAAACTTTTCCTAAAGAGGAAAGGAGAAAAAACTCTAATGCTTGTCCAAAACACATTTATTGAGTGCTTACTGGTCATGCCATAAATATTTATTAAGTATCTACTATGTGCTAAATGTTGTACCAGGAAAATTACAAAAAATATGTTAGTGATAAAAGAACCCTAATACTCATTTTAGAGTTTTTCCTTCAGGTATTTTTTGTTATACGGCGTAAATATGTACCTAATATTTTTCCAAAATGGTAATCAGCTCTTCAATACTATAAATTACGTAGTCCTTTTCTCATTATTTGTGATGTCTGCTTTCGCATAGAGTATGTTCTACTAATTGGCTCTAATCTGAGTTTAACTATTGGGTCTAATATGTTCAACAGCTTCCAATGCTCTTCTTTTCTTATGTGGGAGGAAAATTAAAATGAAGTCAGTATTGATAAGAGAGCTCTCCAAAACGAAGCCAGGAGGCCACTGAGGAAGTGTGACATACGCATGTCTCAGCCTGGATGGATTCTGACCTTCTGACCAATTATTGTCCTAAGAAAGCATCCAGAAGATCTTCCAGAAACTCAAGATACTTATCAGACCCTTATCCTAAAATTACTCATGATAGTCTATCTTCTTATCAGACCCCTGCCCTAAAATAAGCCTTGATTCCTTAAGGACAAATATTTTCTGACTTATGTGAAAGTCAATCACAATTCTAACTGGGCAACTTTAACAACCTGGTGGTTTTATGTCTTTATAAGCCCCGGACTCTTTCTCTTCTCTGGAACACTCTGTTTTACGCAAATCTGGATCTCCTGAATTGCAATTCTTAAGACCCCATATAAAGCTCTTTGCTCTTTGCAGCCTCAAGATTGCTTATTGCTCGGCACTTAAAATATTATTTTATATTCTAGTCTTTTTGTTCATCATATTAGTCAGCTTTTGCTAGATGGCGCTACAATAACAAACAGGCCCCACATCTCGGTGGCTTACAATTGCAAAGGTCAGCTGTGATGGTTCTTGTGGCATTGCTCCATGAGTCTTCTCGGTCCAGGACCCAGACTGAAGAAGCAGCCCCCATCATGCTCGGCTCGCAGCAGAGGGAAAGGAGCAAGAGGATATTAGGGACTCACAACAACTTGTAAAGCTTCTGCTCACATGCCATTGGCCAAAGCAAGTCACATGACCAGGCCCAATGCTAATGGATATGGGATGTATATTCCTCCCACAGGAAGGCAGGCAAGCCCCATGGCAATGGACAGGATGTATGGTTCTCTCACAGAAAGAGGGAATGCTTTGCTGGGAACAAAATTATAATCTACCACATTCCTCCAGGTGAATTGTAACATCCTTTTGACAAAAATCCACTAAAAATGCCTTTGGGACTTTTTAAATTTACCTGATATTGGGGATGAAATGGACAGCTTGGTGAATCTAGATAATAATGCTGTATTGTATACTTGAAAGTTGCTGAGAGAGTAGATCTCAAAAGTTCTCATCACAAGAAAAAAATGTATGTGTTTTGATAGATGTTAACTAGACTCATTGTGGTGATTATTTTGCAATATATGCAAATATCAAACCATTACGTTTATACCTGAAACTAATATAATGTATGTCAATTATATCTCCATTTAAAAATTGCATTTAGATTTTTTTTAATTCACATGATATTAAGTATTTACACTAACTTGGAAATAATATACTTCTTACAGTCTTTAATCTCCCAACCAGAAACATGGCATTTCCCCCATTCATTCAAGACCTGTGGTCTTTTCATAAATATCCTGCCTCTCATTCTGTGTGTGTGTGTGTGTGTGTGTGTGTGTGTGAGAGAGAGAGAGAGAGAGACTACCAGAAATACTGTCATTTTTCCCATGTAGATTAAAGAGCTAAATATTAAAATATCATATAATAGAACTTAAAAAAAATAAAACTGGCTAATTATCACTTCTTTGATGGCATTATTACTTTCCAAGCTTTGAAGCAATAGAAGAAATCACAGATGAAGAGAACATCGGTGTAAAACACATAAAAGGCCTGAAAGTAGTACAATTAAAATTAAAAGGGAAGTACTGGAGTACATAATTGCTTGAAATACAACCAACAAAGTGTTCATTTCCAAGTCTTGGGTGTATGTTTGTCGGTGGGCAGTGCAATGGGCAAAGGAATCTTCCTCAAAAGAGGAAACTCAATTCGCAGAGAAGGGAATGCCTATTTTTAAATGGTTCAACCTCATGGCAATCAAAGAAATGCAAATTAAACTACCATAAAAAATCACGTATACATTGCAAATGAGCTCAGAATCCTTTTCATTGTAATAGCCAATGTTAGTGAGGAGGCAGTAAAAAAAAAAAAAAGAATCTCACATAGGTTCCTGGAACAATGTACAGGAGAACTGCTTGAAACCCCTTTGCAAAACATTTTGACAATGCACAGGGAGAACCTAAAAAAACGTTCATACCCTTTGACCCAGCAATCCCACTACTAGGAACTTGACCTCAGGAAATTATTCGAAAGAAGAGAAAAGGCTATTTTAAAATATTCACTGCAGTATTATTTGTAAAATCTGAAAAAGCAATATAGTATTGTGGACAGAGTAAAGGGTTTGGTTTCCAAAAAAATGGACTCAAATTCTGTTTGACCTCCTTCCTTCCTTTGTCACCTACGGTCTCATAAGCTGTTGGAAGGATTGAATGAGATGTATGTGCCTGTTTTGTAACTGAATATAAAAGACAGTTTCAGGGACTTCCCTGGTGGTCCAGTGGTAAAGAATCCGCCTTAAAATGCAGGGGACATGGGTTCGATCGACCAGGGGAACTAGGATACCTACCACATGCCACGGGGCAGCTAAGCCCACGTGCCACAACTGCTGAGCTTGCGTGCCTCAACTGGAGCCTGCCTGCCGCAAACTACAGAGCCCACGCGCTCTGGAACCCTCACGCCACAACTCCAGAGCTCACACGCCCTGGAGTCTGCACCCCACAACTAGAGAGAAGCCCGCGCGCCACAACGAAAGATCCCACATGCCTCAACGAAGATCCCATGTGCCGCAACTAAGACCCAACGCAGCCAAAAAATAAATATAAATAAATAAATAAATCTTTTTAAAAAAATTGTGATATGCCAATGGCCAATCTTTTTTTTAAAAGACAGTTTTATTATTTCTAATCATCAAAATGAAGACTTGGAAACAGCCTACACTGACAACGATAGGGAAAATGCTAAGTAAATTAGGATACCTCCAGCCCATGGAGAATGGTGCAGCCATTAGGGACTGTAATTATTAAGATAATGGAGCAAACTGAAAAAACACTCCTGATTTTTTTCACGCAGAAAACAAAATGACGTTACAATGATGTAAAACTTGTGCACATGAACGAGAACAGGGAAGAAAGATGGGTGGGGGCAGAGAGGGGTGGTAAGGACGGCTTCCGAATTAGGGTGGTAGATTACAGGCATTCTTTTTTTTAGTTCTCTTATTATCACTATGATTTGTTTGTGCAATGAATACAAGCCGGGCATGGGGAGAATTGCCGCTGAATTATATCACATGGCTCCTCCCTTCTTCAGAGACAACCCAGTGCTTTATTACCTTTCCCGTGGATGTGATGGATTGTGGGAATAGCTTTCCTCCCATTATCCCAACCTTGGTCCCCTGGGTGAACATCTGCTAGATCATAGCGTATTGCATTTCACCAAATCAGAAAACTTTCCTGAGCAACTACTTTATACCAAGTTCTGAAGCTACGAAAGAGGCTAACGGGCCATGTACATTGGTGGGGGTCAAATCTAGGCCCCCCAGGAGCAGAGAAGGGTCCATAGGGTAAAGAGGGGAGCTGGAGCCTTCACAGAAGGCAAGCAAATGGCTGGTGTGAGGTCATGTGGGTGAACACTTTGCCATGGGTGTCAGAGCCCAGCATGGGTGGGCACTCAATAAATATTTGTTCACTTGAACTGAACTGTATGGAACGGGGGGCCTCATTCCCATCTCCACCCTCTCCTATTCCAGCCCAAGGTCAAGGATAAGTCACAGTCCTCCTAGAGAGCCCTTCACCTTTCTCCCAGTGGCCCCCTTCACCACAACCTCAGCCCAGACCAGGCTTCTGGTCCCAGTTCCTTGCTCCTGGAAAATGTGCTAGAAAAAGTCCCTACTGGTCCCCTAAAGTCCTCCAGGTCTTTGATATTCAATAGATGAAAATTCTAGACCTGGGGAATACTGACAAAGAACACTCGCTGATTTGTAGTCATTTGTTGAAAAAAAGGGGGAAAAGAATTCCTGCAGAGAAATGAGAAATGATCACATTTGGGTTTAGATTTAATGAACCACTTTACTACACATGTAGAGATGACTCTAAAATTCCAGGGAACAAAACTACACATGTAGAGATGACTCTAAAATTCCAGGGAAGAAATAGCAATTGTGTCTGCCTGGTCTCCTTTGTCATCTGTCCTCTGCAGAAGCTGAAGATGTATCATCCCCCACCTGTTTGTGTGAAGGGCCCATTGTGATCAATAATCGCTTATTCCTCTTAATGTTTTCAAGTAGTACCTCTTGAGAAGCCACCTAACAATTCATTTGGCCAATCAGTGGACATTTTTCCAGCCTGCTCTGGGGAGCAGTGCTATCCCACTATCACACTGTATGGAAACATTTGCCTGGAGGTGGTCACCTTTCTTTAAAAAACAAAATTCCTCTTGCACAGCTAGACTGGCAATAGGTTTCTTCTCCCTGACCTTGTTATTCATTTTTATGCTGAAATAAAATTTTATAGCAATTCCAAACACACTTCAAGCCATGTCAAATCACCAGGCAAAGTCCGGGAACAACCCACTGGGAAAATGGACCATTGGGGTCCCTCTCAAACTTGGTGGCCACAAGCCCTATTCCTCAATTGCCAGTGCTTTTAACACCAGAGCCGAGTTCCTGGCTTTCCTCCTCAAAAACGCACCCTGTGTGCTCACATCCAGGGGTGGGCCTCTGGGAGTCATTGATATGTGAGTCTATATTTTACTTATAATGCTTTATTCATTGAGGTATGCATTCTCCAAAGCATTAGAACTTCTGGGGCATGTTGATGGTGTTGCAAAGCCGAGAGAGAACATGTGAAATCAGGAAGACTGTTCAGAAGACTCGGTGTATAGAGAGTTGTAAACACAGTGTCCTTACTCTCATCTTGGGCACGAGGGACACCTGGGGACAAAATGGTACCTGGAACTGAAGTCCATCCACCCATTTCTACATTAAGGGAGAGGCATTGGTTGGAAGAGTAAAATAAGATTCCATAGAACTGGACCCTTCTTTGCTCTCTCCTGGGGTTTAAAATGATTCCACAGGGTGGAAGGTCTTTTCCCGATAAGAACAAAGCTGGGGGTCAGAGAGAGACCCAGGAGAGGGGATCAGAGAGAAGCTGGCTCCTCAGGGCTTGTTTCAGCTGGCTACTGCTGCATAACAAACCACCCCCAAACTTAGTGGCTTAAAACAATTTCTTTTTCCTAATGAACCTGCAGTTTGGGCAGGGCTTGGCCAGGGTACCTCATCTCTGCTTCATTCGGTGTAGAGAAAGGACTAAGACCAGTACTGCCCAGATCCTGGTTCCAGTCTCTTCCTGATGCCCAGTTAGTCACTTTTCTGGCCTTCTTGGGTTCTGGGAGATACTTCCATAATTTTAGAACAAATTCCAGTTTTCCAGTGTAAGAGGGCTATGCATTGCCCAGCTCCAGGGGAGACCACTCACATAGTGTTTCAATGCAAATGCTGTTCATATGTAATGCAAAATGAATAGCGCCCCTGGAGTTGTGCAATGGAGATGTGCATAAGAGCATCCCTAGAGATGGCTGGACCTAACATTTGGCCTGATCATCCCTCTTGACAAATAGTGGAAGCCGGCATTGTCAGGGAAACAGAGACTGGGTCTCCAGTCCCCCCAGTGACCTCGGGCATCACTGAGATCCCCTCTCTAGGACTCAGTCTCCATCTATCAAAAGAGGAGCTGCAAGGGATGGCCCTTCCAGCCCTGACGCTCATGATCCTGTTGCCTGTTTTGAGAGTGTGTCCTGGTAAAAACACCGTGCGCCTTTATCTCAGGAAAGATTCCATTTAGATTCCTTGTTAGAAAACCTGTTGGCCTTCTTGTGGACAATTTGTGCTGAAAGTCGCCTCTGCAGCAGGATGCTGAGGTTTCCTCTCTGCCCTGTTTTTTCCAACTCCTCTGGGCTCATTTGGCCTGGGACCAACAGAATGGAATAGGGACGTTTAATATCAGCCTCCCCAGGCTCATTTTTCAATCCCCACTTAGAGTTAGCCTTAGGGTTAGGGCCAGGGTTAGGGTTAAGGTTACTTTTAGGATTGAGGTTAGGGTTAAGTTTAGGGTTAAGGATAGGCCTAGGCTAGGGGTAGGCTAGAATTAGGTTAGAGCTAAGGCCAGGACTCAGGCTAGGTTTAGGGTTACGATTAGGGTTAGTCTTAGGGTTCGGGTTAGGGTTAGGGTAGGACTAGTGTTAGGTTTAGGGTTATGTATAGGCTTACTCTTAGGGTTACACTCAGGCTCTGTGACCTTGCCTTTATTTCTACCTATCTCACTACTTTCCCAGTCTCCTTTGCCTGTCTCTTCTTCTTCCCAGTCTTGAAATACTGGTGTTCCTGGAGCCTCCATCCACCCTGATCACTTTTTTAAAAGCCTCTAGCCTGTATCATGCCTTTGCACAAATTAGAAATAGTGCCTATCATTCAAGTTCCTTCACTTCCTTCCATCTTCCAGAAAAGCATCTTAGTATACTGACATTTCTCTTTACAAGTTACTTACTTACAGCTAAATACACAGATCTTAAATTTACAACCCAATCATCTTCGACAAATGCACATTCCCAGGTAACCTGCACCTCTATCAAGACCCAGAACATTCCATCACCCTAGAAAGTTGTCTGTATTGCTTACCCCAGAAGCAACCATTCATCTGATTCCTATCACTATCTGTTTAACCTGTTCTAGAACTTCATATAAATGAAATTATACATTGTATACTCTTTGGTGTAAGTCTTCTTTCAAACAACAACTGTTTTTCAGATTTACTCATGTTGTATTATACTGACTTTTTTAGGACAAGACTTCTATTCTGAGTTTTTAGCATGAAGCAATTTATCACTATCTGGCTAAGGCTTGTCACGGTAAATGAAAAGATCTATCCTGCCTACAGGGTTTGCTCTGACCTCAGCTCTCAGGCAAAGTGCTCTGCTGAACAATCTCAAGTCTTAGATGATGCCTGCCCTTAAATTTACTTTGATTGAATACAAGGGGGACTCATCATTTATTCCAACCATGGTTTGTAAGAAGAGACCAGATGTCAGCTCCTTCTGCATCAGCCTGTTCAAGAGAAATTGGAATAGGATGTGACAGGGAAGGGTGGGGAGAAAGCTCTTCTGCAGGAAGGGTGGGGTGCAGTATCTTTCTGGAAGCAGAGAATCTGATCAGAGATGGCTTGGCATGGTGGAGAGATTAGCCGATATGAAGCTGGGAAAAACAAGTTTCAGACCCAGCTTGATCACTTGGCTTCACAATTTTAGGCTAATCACTTAACCTCACCTCATTCATAAAATGTGGAGAACACACTTGTCAGAATAATAATAACTGGTGCTTGGCTATTGCCACAGAGAGCAGATGAGACTCTGGAAAACTGCAGGTACCTGGTAAAAGTGAAATGAATGTAATCAGAAGTGCGTTGTAAACTGTAAAGTGCTTGTTGAAGCATCTGCCCATGGTCTGCAGGGAGCCGGATGGGTTGCACTGTCACTTCTCAGGAATCCTGCAAGGTGGGCCCGCAGAATGATTCACCCACAGACCTTCCCTTGTCTGCACTGTCAGCCCGAGAGTGTTTCCCAAACCCGGCCCCGCTGCAGACCCGCCCACTAGAATCTCCAGGCCAGGGCTCCACAGCCAAGTGTTTTTCAGTTTCTCAAGTGATTCTCGTGACCCATCTTGGGACAGTACCGTGGAGCCACTGCTCCTTTGGGGAGGATGGATTTTATGTAGTCAGTAGGAGACAGAAGCCCCTCGGTCTGCACATGGATTAGGGCATCTCATGACCTTCCACAGGCGGGCTGACTCCTAGAGGCCAGATGGTGGCTACCACCCCACAGTGAGGTGTCATTGGAGAGGGTCCCACCATTGCCAACGAGAACTGCGGAGACAGAGACATAAGTGCTCACCAAATATGCCACGTGTGCCCCCGTGTTTCCCAGCCTCACTTCCAAATAGTTTGGGAGCGTGTAAACGGCTTTGACCAATGGCCTGTGAGTAAAAATGACACGTATCACTTCCAAGTCAAGGCAGCTAAAGCCAGCGTGCCTCATCCACCTCTCCCTTCTCCTTCCATAGAAACCTCAGGGATGACAGGACCTCAAAGACATCTCTTTTCAACCTGGGTCCCTGAGTGCCTGTATGGAGCGCAGGCTCCTGTCGGCTCTCGCTAGAGATGTAACAGGAGTCAGGAATGAACCTTTGTGGTCCAAGCCACTGAGATTCAAGTTTCTTTTGTGGCAGCAGTCAGCAATAATTATCCTGACCAATGCAACTACACGTCAAGTGGCAAGCCCCCCCCCCATTATCCATGGGGGAACGTTCCAAGACCCCCAGTGGACCCTGCAACTGCAGATAATACCAAACCCTATGTATAATATGTTTTTCCTACACGCACATACCTATGATAAAGTTCAATTTATGAATCAGGCACAGTGAGAGAACATCCAAATTGCCAGCATCACTATTCTTGCTCTTTGGGACCACCATTAAGTACAGTAAGGGTCACTTGAACACAAGCACTGTGATACTGCAACAGTAGATCTGATAACTCAGATGGCTACTAAATGACTAACGGGCAGGATACGCTGGACAAAGGGATGATTCACGTCCCAGGCGGGGCAGAGCAGATGGCATAAGATTTCATCACGCTACTCAGAATCGCATGCAATTAAAAACTTATGAATTGTTTATTTCTGGAATTTTCCATTTAATACTTTCATGCTGCAGTTGACTGTCAGTAACTGAAGCCGCAGACAGCGAAATCATGGACAAGAAAACCACGGACAAGGAGGGGAAGACTGTATTTCCAAATATCTCTCAGAAACTGAAATGCTCTGCCTCAAAAAAGCTAAAAATAGAACTACCATACAATCCAGCAATTCCACTCCTGGGTATTTATCCAAAGAAAATGAAAACACCAATTCAAAAAGATACATGCACCCTAACGTTCATAGCAGCATTACTTACAGTAGCCAAGATATGGAGCAACCTAAATGTCCACCAACAAATGAATGGGTAAAGATGTGGTACATATATACAATGGAATACTACTCAGCCATAAAAAAGAATAAAATTCTGCCACTTGCAACAACGTGGATGGACCTAGAGGGTATTATGCTTAGTGAAATAAGTCAGACAGAGAAAGACAAATAGTGTATATTATCACTTATATGTGGAATCTAAAAACAAAACAAACTACTGTATATAACAAAATAGAAACAGACTCACAGGTACAGAGAACATACTAGTGGTTACCAATGGGGAGAGGGAAGAGGGGAGGGGAGGGGCAAGATAGGGGTAGGGGACTAAGCAATACAAACTACTATGTATAAAATAAATAAGCTACAAGGATATATTATACAGCACAAGGAATATAGCCAATATTTTATAATAACTTTAAATGGAGTATAATCTATAAAAATATTGAATCACTATGTTGTACACCTGAAATTAATATCATATTGTAAATCAACTACACTTCCACTTTTAAAATACAGCCAAAAAAAAAAGAAAGAAAGAAACTGAAATGCTCTGCATGTTAGCAGAAGAAACTGAGGACTTTTAGCAGCCTCGATAACCACCAAAAAGAATTCCCTAGTAAATAACCAAGTCTATCTCTTAAAAGCTTTGGAACAGTTCCCAAAAAAAAGGCCATCAGAATGCTCAATATCAGCAATGTTTAAGACAACTCCCTGCCTAGGACCCACCGCCCCACACATATGTGAACCACAGCCCAAAACCAAGAGACTGGCCGCCCATTCAGTCCCAGCGATTGCACCTAATAAACATTTTATGGACCTGTTCAATTGCAGAGCGATGCAAGCAATTAACTTCCATCATGGTTTTACTGTGGAAAGATGTTACAAGCTTGGGCCATGAAAGTGGAGCCATGCGTCAGTTCAGGAAACACGGCTGCCAAAGCCCAGAGGGGTCCATCATCAGAGCAGGTGCAGAGATCAGAGGGGCTGCTCGTGGCTAATGGGCAGCTCCTGATCTTGCCCACAGTTGACTGGCACTGAGCCTGAGGCTTCATGCTCCCAGCAAAGCTCCTGGAAAATGCTGGACCGAACCAGCTCCCCACAGAGTATGGGGTGATGTTGAATACACCACAGAGGGCTGCGTGGGTCATAAAAATCTGGTATGTCAGTCTTGCTGGCCTATTCCTGTGCCTACTACAGACTCACTTCCTATGACTACTGATGCAATGTCACAGCAGACATCTGTGGGGTGACATCTATTAAAGAATGGCAGAGAGAAAGAGAGAGAAACAGGACTTGGGCCACTGAGAGGCCAAGAAGAGGGGTAAGAAGAGGGCAGGCTGGCTGATGTCCCCTCCCCAGTCCAGAGGAATGTGCATAGAGCAGTGTTTCCCTAGCAACAGTCTCTGATTGGTCCCCATCTGTCCACCAGCTGAGTTGGGTCCTGACCAGTCTGTTCTCAGTCCCCTTGCTGGGCAGAAACATGCAGAAGAGGATGGGAGATCCAGCTCAGGCTCTCTCTGGCCCCTTGAGTCCCCAGGACCAGATTAGATCTTTAAAGGCTCTAAACACTGAAGATGGTAATGCCCTATCCACTCCACAATTCACGACAATATGGTACTTTTCGGAATGACACGAACTTACATTACTACTAGAATTAAAATAGGTTTTTTCTTGATTTTCTGATTGCAAAATTCTGGATAAGCTTGTCAAAAGTGAAGTCTTCTCTGCCTCTTCATGTGTGTGCTTTTATGAGTGGATGTGTGTGCGTCTGGGTGTGAGTGTGAGTGAATGTATACGTGTGTGTGTATGTGTATGTGTGTGTGTGACTGTGTGCTTCTGCTTTGCTGGGCTCCTAAATCTGTTCCCTCATCCCTCCTTCAGGCTTCCTCTCCGTCAAAGTGTCCTCTCTAAGGAGGGCCCCAGACAGGCTCTGCCTCCTCAGGGAAACCAGGTAAAGCCATTTGGTTTGAGGATGTGGCTGGAGGGCCAGGAAAACCCGCAGGGCAGGAGCATGCCAGGGGGAGAGAGTGGAAGGGTAGGGCATGGAGGCAGGATGCTCGCAGGAGCTGGACATGAGGAAGGAGGTCCTGAGGTCTGTCAAGTGATGGCACTTTCCTGGATGCCTGCCCACCCCCATCAGCCCCCACCAGACAGGTAGGCTGAGACCAAGGGCCCGGAGCCACCACCACTGTTACTCCACCACCCCCATCACCATGACGAGCTCCTACTATGTGCCTGGTGGTTTGCATACATTGTCCTTTTAATCCACACAATTCCTATGTACTCTTGTCCCCGATTTTACAGATGAGGACTGAAAGCTCAGAGAGGTTAAGTGACTTTCCAGGAGTCACACAGCTAGTAAGTGGGGGAGCCAGGATTCCAACCTAGTCCACCTCACTCTGCAGGTGCTCCTTCCACTAAGTCATGCTCCCTCCAGGGAGTAACAAATCAGGGGTCAGGATGGCAGGACTGAGCAGAGGCCGGTGCCAAGGAAGTCACGTGGGTGGACAATGAAGATGCAGGGAAGCAGGAAAGTTCAGGATAAAGACCCTACAGGCTCTTCCCAGGTCAGACCAAGGAGCATCTTGGAAGGAATGCTGGGACTCAAGCCGGAGACCCCTGTCCCTGGGCTCTGCTTTGAGGTAGGGTGGGCAACTGGACCACCATCTCTAGTTTGAAAAACTAAATTCCAGCAAGACAGGATCCTCTTTTAACTGTGTGCCGGGAAGCAAACAGCTGACATTGATGATCATCCATTTTCTCCATCGGCAAAATGGCAGCAATGGTCAACCCACCCCCGAGACGGAGATCTGCAGCAAGAGAGTGATGTATTTCCAAAGTCCTTGGAGCTCCTTGGGTGCTCTGAAAATACAGCTGCTGAAATGGCCAGGGCAGTGAAAGCTTTGCATGTGTCCCAGGTTTCCATCCAAATCCACACTTGGGAAAAAAAAACATGGAACTATCCTTGGAGAACATGGCCAGAGTGCGGGATTGATGTTATGTCAGCTGTGGGTGGATTGTCTCTCCTGCAGCTCATCCTAAGCAAACCTTACATTCTCTTTTATTAACAGTTTGCAGTCATTCTGCTTAATTACCTGTTGTGCTGACATTTGGCACTGCCTTGATTTACTTTGCTTTCAAACCCTTCACTTCTCTCCCTGCCCTCACCACCCCTGTCCCAGGAGGGAAGGACATTTGTTGATGGGCTCCTCTACCATGGTCAGAGTTAGCTCATTCAATTCTCAGAGTAACGCTATGATGTAGGTAGAGAATATCTCTATCTAACAAAGGAAGTTGCGGCCCACAGAGGTTAAGGTAACTTACCTAGGTCCCAAAATGAAGGCAAGCTGAGAACCCAAATCTGTGTGCCTGGGTATGTGATTTTTCCACCCCACAGAACAAAATTTGCTTAGGTGAGCTGCAGGGTGGACAATCCACCCACAGAGATTTTTCCTCTCTACTTTTCCTCTCAAAAGTAGAGGAGAATCTGGTCATGAGGAGCAACTGGGAAAGGGCCATTTGCTCACCCCTCCCGAGTCGGGCCTCACAGTGTGGCTTCATTTGGGGTGTGAAGTTCTCATGGTCTCTGACCCATTCAGACTCAAATATATGCATGGTGATCTCAGCTATCAGAGGTTTTTGGAGAAGCAGTACAGGGTGGGACAAGAGCACTGATGATCTGGATTCCTCCATCAATCATCTGTGAGCAAGCCCCCTCCCCGCTCCTGGTTTCAGTTTTCCCAGGTATAAAATGAAGGTGCTGCGCTAGGTCAATGGTTCTCAAACTCTAGCAGGCATCAGAATCCCCTGGAGAACTTGTGAAAACACAGATCTACCCCCAGAGAGCTGGGCTTCAGGGGAAGGGATGACAGGACATTCCTGATGAGTTCCAAGGTGGCGCTGCTGTCACTGGTTCTGGTACAGGCTTTGAGAACCACTGTCCTAGACCGTCCCTAAGTGCCCTTTCATGTGGGCTCCTCCTCCATATGGGACCACCGCCCCCCTTCTTTCCAAACATGAGGGATTGGTCATGATGAGGGTGGGTAGGCTAGAGCTTGGAAACTAAGATGACTACCCATTGACAGCCCTCCCTGGTGCTCTCTGCCTGACTGTGTGTGGCTCTGCCATTTCTTAGCTCTGTGATGTGGCCAAGTTCTTCTCTGCAAATGCCAGTTTCCTCTTCTGCAATATGGGTCTCACATGAAGATTAAAGGAGCTACACATGGAAAGCACTTAGCGCCTGGTACATGCTACGCCTTAGTAAGTGTTAGCAATTATTAGAGTTTCGGGTGCCTAAACACTAATCCACCCACCTGGGAGGCCAACCAAAAGAGAGTGTCCCCACATTCTCTGCATGTTATGGAGTAGAGAGCTTCACATGAGTCTCAAACTGGGGTATGTGAACCCCAAGGGCCTGGTACCAACAGGGTAAAGAGAGTACCTCTTCCAGGATCATACTCAGTGATAAGCCATTTCAAAGTGCTTCTCAAACTTTAATTCACAGGGACATTTGGTAAACCAAAAGGATGGGCCACAAGAGCCCATGTAGGAGACAACTCCTCCCAAGGGGAAAGGAACCAGTGTGACCCAGGAACTAAGCCTGCTACATTTCCGATTCAGTAGGTTGGGTGTAGGGCCCAAAGTTCTGCATTTCTAACAAGCTCCCAAGTATGACCATGTTCCTGGTCCATAGGCTATACTTTCAATAGTACAGTTCAAATAGTATTTTCTTATAAAGCAAGTGTAAATATATTATAAAATGAAATACAACATGTTTGTGGATTTTTAGCATTGTTCGAAAACTAAATTCAACTGAGTACATTTTAAAGATATTAATGGCTTTATTCAACTTCATGAATCAGTCAGCATGCAATCTAGCAGATAGAAAAGAGCTCCAAAGAGCTGCACCAGAAAAGAGACTTTGTAGGCAGAAGGGTGTAGGAACAAGGAAATTGTGCTAGGCAAAAAAAAAAAAAGCAGGTTGGTTATTGCAAGGTTTACTTTCCTTACAGGGGATGGAGGGATCGATCGGGCAGATTACCTAACCAATGCTGATCAGGAGATTCCTGGTTGCCTAGTTTAAGATTCCATTTCCAGGAGAGCTGAAACTGTAATTAAGTTAAGTCTTGGCTTGGTGACATGGGGGTCAGCATAAGTGATTCCATTTTGGGCCTGTTGTCTTGTTTTTAACAGTATAAAACACGAAACACCCAGTAAATGTCACTGTGATAGCCCATTTCAGATTATACCACCACCATCACCCCCAGTCCTCTCAGGATACAAATTCTCTGCCCTAAGGTCTACTTTTGGGGGGAAAACCTAATGAGCCCCGTCTGAAGCCACAGTGCCCTACAAACTCACATGGGTAGACTGAAAGGATGGGCCAAAACAGCCCTCCCAGGGGACAACTCATCCTAAGAGGAAAGAAACCTGGGTGTTTGTTTGTCCCAGCAGCAACGCTTTAAATGACAGAGAGTGTGTGGATCCCAAGGACACTGTAGTATCTGCTGGTTAAATCTGTCCCTCACCAGCCCCCAGACTCATACCAGTGTCCAAGAGAGAGGAAAGGCTGCAGGTTAAAAGTAAACTAGTTCTTTCAAAGAATTCAGCATCACATAAGGGCCCAGGTCATACTGCAGTGGGACCCTCTCAAAAAGAGGAATCCAAGTGAAGGGAGCCTTTCTCCCTAACCCCATCATTGGCCTTGGATGGCCTGGAGTCCTGGAGTGGCCACCAGCAGAGCAGGGCTAGAGCAAATGTGGAGCACTTTTGGTGGCCCCAGGAAAGGATCAAACGTCCACTCATTAAAACCCTTCAAAGAGAATGCACCCAGAATGTACTGGGCACATAGAGATAGATGAATCAGCAACCTCATGGGGGTCCTCAGGCAAGGATATACTTGATACAGAAAACCACAGGGTCCTAGAACAAGAGCGTCTACCCCAGGGGGGTCTGGAGGGCATCCCATCCTGAGGATGCAGCACCAAGAGTAAATGCTACACAACTAAGGAGAACTCTGCAGCCCCATAAGAGGAGAGAAGAGCAGCAGGGGGAAGAGACATGTGGCAAGAAAGAGGGGCTTTAAGAGGCTGACACCCCACAAAGCCAGCGAGTACTCAGTGAGACTATGGCTTGGGGAGGAACTGGAGAAAGATGGAGCCAAGTTAGGAGAAGGGATCCAAAGTCCAGTCATGATAGACGTTCACAGCACGAGACAGAGTTTGTACTGCGTCCTGAGGACAATGGGGAGCCATGGAAGGTTTTAAGAAGTGACATGGTCAGCCTCGTGGTTTAGACGGATCACTCTAGAGGCTAGGGAAAGATTCAGGGAGGGAGTCGTCATGGCAAAGTCAAGGAGTCCAGGTGGGAAATGAGGGCCTGAACTGAAGCAGTAACATTAGAAGTTTGAAGAGAGATCATTTGATCCACTGGTTCTCAAAGTGCGCTCCCCAGAGCAGCAGCAGCACTTAGGAACTTGCTGGAAATGCACATTCTCAGGCCCCACCCCAGACCTACAGGAGTGGAGTGCTGCCATCAGGGTTTTAATAAGCCCTCCAAAGGATGCTAGTGCATGCTAAAGTTTGAGAACCACTGGCTTAGAAGGAAAAACAACTCAATTAAACTTGGAGATCAGTGACCCATGAGAAAGATGCAAGGGTCAAGGCTGACTCCCAGGTGTCTGGTTTAAGGAACTCAGTGAAAAGTGGTACCATCCTCTGAGAGATGAAACACAGGTAAAAATGCAGGTTTATCGGGGAGGGAAGGAGATCAATACAGGATATGTCAAGTTTGAAAAACCAATAAATTATCACATTGAGACGCCTAGTAAGTAGATGCTACGTAGCTCCAGAGACAAAGCTGGGGTCATCAATCTGGGGATGCATCATTTACAATGCTTGTGCTACAAATATAAAAAAAAATTAAAACAGCAAAGCATGGTTTTAACAATAAAGACATTTAGAGTGACTTCACCTCCAGATGTCTGGAGGTAGGTAATCCCAGGGCTAGGGCAGCAGCTGGGCAATATCACCAAGGATTCAGGCTCTTTCTCTCTTTTAACTCCACTGCGTAGTAAAGAATCTAACCTTGTCAAAAAAGAGGTCTTGACACTGTCCTCAGTTTCTGGAAGGTAGTCTCTAAACTCTTAGAATGTCTTGCCTAATAAGAGAGTATTCATTTATCTGGGAGCCTCAGGCCATCCAGATAGTTACAGTAGGATTTAGGGTGGGGAGTTTGGGTCACAGAGTATCAGTTGACCTCCAGAGGGACTGGAGACTGGAGACTGTGATCAAAAGCAATCAATTATGCCTACGTGATGGAGCCTCGACAAAAACTCTTGGACACCAAGACTTGGGTGAGCTTCCCAGGTTGGCAATACTCCATGTGTATTGTCACACATCAATTCTGGGAGAATAATGCTGTCCTGACTCCACAAGGAGAGGACCACTGGATGCTCCACGTGTGAAACACTTTTGGACTCTGCCCCATTCATCTCTTTCATTGGCTGACGTTAATCTGTATCTATTCTTTTTTTTTTTTTTTTTTTGATGTGGACCATTTTTAAAGTTACTGAATTTGTTACAATATTGCTTCTGGTTTAGGTTTTGGTTGTTTTGGCCACGAGGCATGTGGGATCGCAGGTCCCCAACCAGGGATTAAACCCGCACCCCCTGCATTGGAAGGCAAAGTCTTAACCACTGGACCTCCAGGGAAGTCCCTGCATTGTTATTTTAATCTGTATCATTTCACTGTAATAAACCATAACTGTGAGTACAACAGCTTTCAGTGAGTTCTGCTGAATTATCAAAGCTGAGGGTGATTTTGCGGACCCCCCTCAAATGTGCAATTAGTGTCAAAAGTGAGGGCACCCATGTGTGAACTCTTCCCTCTAACTTTACAGCTGGCCAGACTTGCATATCCACCATCCTCATTACATTGGCTTTTAATCCCAGGCTAGTTACCTCATGGTCACAGATGGCTGCTACTGCAGATGATATCACATCCTTATACAACCAGATCAGATGGGTGGGGCAGGAAAAGAAGGTCTCACAAACATCTCTCTTTTACCAGGGAGGAAAATCTCTCCTCGAAGCCCCAGTAGATCTCCCCTTACTTAACACTACACTGAACTGGATCACATGGCACCCTGAGCTGCATGGGAGGCTGGAGCAGCAAATGTCTGCAATTTTTATCTTTTATTATAGAATAGAGGCAAGGAGGAAAGCAGAGGGAAGGTGATGGATGTTGGTAAGCAACCAACAGCATCTGCCATCAGGAGTCACTAGTGTTTGGTGCCGCTTGTAGCCAGGGGAAGGAGGAGAGAGTACACAGGGGGAGAGTACACAGCAGGAAGAGGAGAGAGCTGAGGACTAAGACTTAACAACAAATGTGTGAGAATCAACAGAAAAGGAATTTCACCAGAGATGAAAAGAACCATCAGAAAAGTAGGAGGAAGTTATTAATGAGTGGTGAGCATATGCTGAGAGAGGGGAATTTCTAGAAGGATAGAATGGCCCTCAGGATGAAATGCTGCTGAGAGGTCTTGGACTGGAAAGGCTCAGGAGGTTCAGCTAAAAGGAGGCCTTTCATGACACCCATGGGGATGCTCTCAGGGCAGAGAGGGAGCAAATGCCAGACCTCAATGGGCTGAGGAGTGCCTGGGTGGCATGCCGCAGCGGGGGCCTTGCACAGAGACACCTCCCCCAAGTCCATGGTTAGGGAAGAAAGAAAACGAGGCAGTAAGGGAGTCTATCCTCTCTCGAGGGAGACCTGGGAGTAAGGGGAGTAATTTTATTTTTTAATACAGGAGCATTTGAGACTGTTTAAATGATGAGAGGAAGGGTGAGTAGAGTAGGAGAAGTTGCCAAAACAGGAGGGAAACCACATATACATCTAAAACCCACTCCAAGAAAACTTTGAAATATTCAGGAATCCACTTGATTATTTATCAGAAAGAAAGTATTATTTACTTTTCATAAATGTTGCCTTTGCCTAGGCATAGAGCAGTTCCTGGGGGCCAAGAAATATTGTTTGTGTGCCTTGTAAGGGCTTTCTGGCTTCTCACAGAGCAAGCCGTTCCAAGATGCTAGACGAATGTACGAGTACTCAGATGGTATCAGCACAGAGGGCATGTTCTATCAGGAGGCTGAGCAAACGGCCGCTAGGAATGCGATGTTAGAGACTGGAGGAGCCGCTCTCCTCTTTCCTCTAGCCAGAAAACTCTCGGGGCACCTGGAGCCCCACTCTCAGCTCTTTTTTTATTGTTATGTTTAAACAGCTTCATTGGGGTATAATTAACATACCATAAACTGCACATATTTAAGGTATATCATTTGGCTAGTTTTGACACAGGCAGGCACCCGTGAAACCATCATCACAATCAAGATCATGCATTTAGCCACCAGCCCCAAAGGCTTCCTCAAGTCCTTTGCAATCCTTCCTTCCTGTCCCTCCCTGCCCTCCATCCCTGTCCCCTGACAACCACGGCTGTTTTCTGATGCTGCATGAGTTTGTAATTTCTAGAGTTTTACATTAAAGGACATTCACTGTATTACTCTCCTTCATGTGGCTTCTTTCACTCAGCAGCATCATTTTAGGATTCATCCACGTTGCTGCCTGTATCACTAGTTCATTTCTTTTTACTCCTCCGTAGTACTCCTTTGTACGATTATACTACAATGTGTTTATCAATTCACCAGCTGCTGAACATTTGAGTTGTTTCTAGTTGTGGGCTATAACAAATAAAGCTGCTGTAAACATCTGCATACAGGTCTTCGTATGGACACATATTTCTCTTTCTCTTGGGTAAATGCCTAGGAGTGAGATGGCTGGCTTCAATGGTAGGAATGTGTTTATGTTTTAGGACACTGCTAACCTGATTGCCAGAATAGTTATACCAATTCACATTCCCACCTGCAGTTCCGGTTTCTCCAAATCTCGACAACATGTATTTTATCCGTTAGCTCTTAACCACTCTGCAGCTAGATGCTTGTCTATCTCCAAGAGAAATCTAGAAATACCTTAGTAGTTTTTCACAAGCACTGAGGGTGAAGCCCCAGGGTTGAAAGGTTCTGGAAAGGGGTTTAGAATTTGGAGGATGGGGATGGGGGTGCCTATGTCACAGGATTCTTAAACCAGCACAGCCCACCCCTCATATCAGACACACACAATCAAGCACAGCTGAGCCTCAGATACGTAAGACAGTTCAGTCAAGGCCCTCCCCGATCACTCCTTTCCTGCTCCAGCTCAGCCCATGTCCTCCCAGCTTTGACACTTCATCCACAACCCCAACGTGCCCCTGTCTCGGACCCTTTGGACTTGATCTCTGCAGGCTCCCACCCACCCCCAGGACTCCCACTCTCTCCCCTCTGGTTTTGTTCTCACTGGGGTCCTTGCTGACCTGTGCTACCTCAAGAGGACAAGCTCTACCTCAGCCTGTCAGCACCCCAAGTGGACACGGTCCCTGGCCAGTGCCAGCAGGTCCAGAGCTGCCTGCCCTGTGTCCCTGGACCTACCTGGAAGAGAGAGACAGAGAAAGGCAAAGGCGGGTAACAGAAGC
The DNA here is from genome assembly GCF_965194805.1 of Balaenoptera borealis. NCBI lineage: Eukaryota > Metazoa > Chordata > Mammalia > Artiodactyla > Balaenopteridae > Balaenoptera > Balaenoptera borealis. The sequence continues at coordinate 78,275,283 of NC_138872.1, forward strand.
CCACCTTCACGCAGCTCTGAGGTGGGCCCAGAAAAAGCTCCTTTCAGGCAGAGCTAATCCCTTGCCTCTTGAATAATGAAATGATTTGGGAAGCACATGCCAACCAGGGAGGTAGCAGCAGATTTGACCAACCTTCCCAATAGCTTGGAGATGTGGTCAAGTGCAGCAGGGGTCCTCCGGGACCCGCAGCCTGGGTTCAAACCCAGAGTCCCTTACCTAGTACTTAGTGAAGCTACTTAACCTCTATGTGCCTTAGTTTTCTTATCTATTAAAGGGGATAATAATAGAACTTACCTCCCAAACGTGCCTCAGTGATCAAATGACACATATCTATAATATATTTTACTTCAATTAAGTGAGATTAATTTAATTTAATTAACTGATATATATTTTAATAACAATGCCAGTTACATAGCAGCAAGAGCTCAGTAAAAGTGAACCATTATTACTGAGGCAGAGACCTTGCTGAGCATTTACGTGTTTTACTTCATTTAATCCTCATAATAACTCTACGAGAGGATCACCATTATTATCCCCACTTCACAGAGAGGATGCTGAGGCATAGAGAAGTTCAATGCTTTGCCCAAAGTCACACAGCTAGCAGATAGAAGTGCAGGGTCTCAACCAGGTAACCTGACTTCAGACTACACTGCTAACCCCTTCATCATTCCACCTGTCACCAAGCACCAGTCAAGATGAGAGGTCCCTGAGCTGGTCCCACACCTCACATGCAGAAGGCCAACACCTCTCCTCCAGTGATCCCCTGGACCGACACAACTCATAAATTCACCAAGCACGGGAGCATCTCAGAAACCATCCACTTTAAGGCTTTGAGGAAGGGAGTTGGTGACATTTTAGCTGGGTCTTAAAGGATTAGTCAGCATTTTCTGATCAGACAGGTGAGAAAACATTCCAAGCCGAGTGAATCCCATATGCAAAGGTTCAGAGATGTGGAATCCATGAGAAAGAGTTGGCTGTGAGATGCAGGAATCCCTTAAGCTTAAGCAGCAGGGACATAATTTAAGAAGTCTAGAGGTAAGTGATTTCAGACTAAGAGGAGCCAATAGGTGATGTCATCAATGCCCTAGGATCTTTCTCTCTGCCCTCTCAGCTTGGGACCTTTTGCCTTTCAACTCTTGATCTCACAGTTCAGAGATGGCTGCCACAGCTCCAAACATCATGTCCTCACACAACTGTGTTAAAAATACGAAGCAGGAGGCAGCCAGAGCCTAAGAGAGATCTCCTTACATGACTTTCTCCTTTTATTAGGAAAGAAAATCCTTTTCTAGACGCCCCAGCCAACTTTCTCTGACATTGGCCAGCACTGTATTAAAATCCAACTTTAGACCAATCACTAGCAAAGAGAAATGAGATTGCCATGGCTGATTCAGATCAATTACAAATCATCGCTTGGGCCCAGAGGGGGCTGCCAAGTTTTCTGAGCACACTGTGCTCCCTTGATTCTGGGGTAACCTTAGTAATAGGATGGTCAATTGAGCAGGGCAGAAGTGATGAACATTCAAGCTGCAGCCCTGAGCTGCCATGTAAACAGTCTGAGTGCCCTGAGGCCACCAGGCTGTAAGGAAGCTCAGACTAACCCTGTGATGTGCCTACATGAAGCGGCATCCCCAGATGGCCCCCAGCTACCCCATCCCCTCTCCTTCCTGCCCCTCCCACCCCTCAACCCCTCCTGCCCCCCACCTGCCTAAAACAGCATGAGAGACTCTTCCTGCCCAGCACAGCCCAGCCAGGCACTTCCAGAATTCCTGACCCATACAAGTCATGACAGGCATGAGGTTTAGGGTGATCCGTTTTATTCCAGTCCATTTGGGGGTGGTTTGTTCAAGCAGCAATAGATAATGGAACACTCCTCAAGGCCACACAGTGGCCAAGCTGAGATTTGAACCTGACCCCACAGTGCCTCTCAGATTCACAAGCGGGAGAGGAGAAATCTCTCTTTGAAATGTCAGAAAGGATTTTTAAATCATCACGGATCGCGGGGTCATGTGCCTCAGAGAGGAAAAAAAGCCCTGTTAGGGAAACAGAGGAGGAAAAAAAAAAAAATTAGTGGGAAGACAAAGGAGGGTGGACACAGGATGTGCAGTGCACTGTGGGGGGACGGGTTACTCGGGATGAAATGCTGGGAAGGGCCATGTGGCTTTGGAATAAAAAGTAGGTTAATAAAGCTGGTAAATGCGAGGTGAGTCTGAATGCATTACCCCATGAAGGATGGCTGCTCTAATGAGGAGAGAGGCGGGCAGAAACCCCATTGTCAGGCCCCACGCTGCCGTCGTCTTTGGAGGAAACCATGGCAGGGTCAAGGTCTTTGACCCGTGTGTTAATAATCTGTGCCTTCTGCTGGGAAGGCGCCGCATGCTGCCAGGTCAATGGGAGGTGGGTGGCAGGCCTAATTGGGAGAAGGGGGACATGGCCAGGCTCACCGGCTGTGCCATGACAGAAGGCACATTGATCACTCTCCGACGACAAAGGGGAGTCCCATGGGGTCAAAACCTGCTGAGGGCTGAGGAGTTCCTGAGCTCCCCATGAAGCCAGCCCCATGGAGGGCAAAGGAGGGATGAAGGAGGCCAGGGGGCCCTCAGAGCACTGAAGCCACCCCTCAACTCACCCCTGGCCTCAGCTTTCTCCTTTTTTCTTTGAGTCTCAGACTCAGCCTTTCTGGTAGGGTCCGGGGGCCGGCCAGCTGGAATAATGTTGTCTGCGAGCCCGAGCAGGCTTTGTTAGCTCTGACTGAGCGAGTGACCGTGGAATTCAGCCACACTCAAGCCTTGGACTCGGTATGGGGTGGGAGGGGGTCTCTTTCTGTTTGGTTTAGTGTCTGTATCGGTTTCCTGTTGCTGCTGTAACAAACTACCACAAACTTCATGACTTAATATAACACACATTAGAATTGAAAACAGATAAGCAAATGCTTATACCCAAATGTCACAGCCGCACTATTCACAATAGCCAAAAGGTAGAGACCACCCAGATGGGTATCAACCGATGAATGGACTGACGAAATGTGGTCTACCCATACGATGAAATATTATTCAGCCCTAAAAATGAATGAAGTTATGATACATGCTACAACATGGATGAACCTCAAAGCATTATGCTAAGTGAAAGAAGTCAGACATAAAAGGTCACAGGTTGTATGATTCCTTTTATATGAAGTGTCCTGAATAGGTAAATCCATAGAGACACAAAGCAGAATACTGGTTGCCAGGGGCTAGGGGGAGAGGGGAGTGAGGGTTTAGTTTGGAGATGATGAAAATATTTTGGAACTAGATAGAGCTGGTGTTTGCACAACATCATGAATGTACTAAATGTCCTTGAATTGTTCACTTTAGCATGGCTAAATTTATGTTCCATGAACTTTGCCTCAATAAAAATAAATATACAAATAAGTAAACATTATTTTTTTAATCTTAGAGTTCTGGAAGCCAGAAGTCCAAAATGTCTCATTGGGCCAAAGTCAAGGTGTTGGCAGGGCTGGTTCCTTCCGGAGGCTCTGGGTGGAGGGGGTGGGGGGATCTATTTATTTGTCTCTTTCAGCTTCTAGATGCCACCTGCATTCCTTGGCTGGCGGCCCCTCCTCCATCTTCACGTCCTGCAATCTGGCAATCTCCCTCTCTCTCCACTTTTCATCACCTTCTCTTAACTTTGACCCTCTTACCTGCCTCTTCTTAGGACCCTCGTGATTATATCAGACCCACTTGGATAATCCCAGGTAATCGCTCCATCCCTAGATCCTTAACTTAATCACACATGCAAACCTCTTCTGCCATGTAAGGTGACATTCACAAACCCCAGGGATTAGGAAGCAATCATCTTTAGGGGGCCATTATTCTGCCGACCATGGTATCAGAGTCTTGTTTCCTTGCCTCTTAGATTCCCCAGGGGCAGGGATCCTGCTGGTCTTTGGGCAACAGCCTGTGCCAGCTTCGTCCCAGGCAGCACCCTGGACCCTCCTCCCAAGACACTAAGGAGAGGCCTGCAGGGCTAGGTAGGAACTGCTTGGTCCCCCCTCCTGGGGTTTAGCCCAGTGACCAGCACAGAGACTTCAGACCCTGGGCTGGGGGCGTTGAAGGCTGGCAGTGGGTGCCAGCTGCTGGCAGGAGTGTGGTGATAAACCAACTTTCAGGGGGAAAAGCTCTGATCTGTACTGTGTGCCAAGGTGTAAATACCCCCACCGTGGCCAATGTCATGCTACTAGTGCAACGTGAATGCAGGTGGCTTTGGGATGAGACAAGTATCATCATGAGCTGTCGGAGTGGCTGCCGGCCACCACTGCCCACAGGGACACCAATGCTGGCCAAGGTCCAGCTGCAGAGACACAACTGAAATGTGTCGTCAAAGCCACGGACCCGGGCTTCCCTGGTGGCGCAGTGGTTGGGAATCTGCCTGCCAATGCAGGGGACACGGGTTCGAGCCCTGGTCTGGGAAGATCCCACGTGCCACGGAGCAACTGGGCCCGTGAGCCACAATTACTGAGCCTGCGCGTCTGGAGCCTGTGCTCCGAAACACGAGAGGCCGCGATGGTGAGAGGTGGTCCCCACTTGCCGCAACTAGAGAAAGCCCTCGCACAGAAACGAAGACCCAACACAGTCATAAAATACATAAATAAATAAAAGAACGTGAATTAAAAAAAAAAAAAAAAAAAAGCCTCCAGCTCACCAAACGGTTTAGGCAAAGCATTTAAAAAAAAAAAAAAAAAAAAAAAGCCACGGACCCCAAGTGAGTGATGGGTGTTTGGACACAAAGCCAGACAGCTTCAGAGAACAGAGCAAGCCATGCCCGGGGAGTGTCTTATCCAAGGGGGCTGATGAGCATTTACATCGTGGGTCTGGCCTATTTAAAAGGGCAGACTTACTGTGCTGACTATTATTTAGACCCCAAAACTACTCCTCTGAACCTGCGGTCTCTCTATAGCTCCTTTCTGAGGGTGGGAATGGAGTTGAATTAGGGGCATCTTTGAGATGCTATATTAGTTTGCTCGGGTTGCCATAACAAAGGACCATGGACCGGGTGGCTTAAACAACCAAAATTCATTGTCTCATGGTTCTGGAGGCTAGAAGTCTGAGATCCAGGTGTGGGCAGGGTTGGTTTCTCTTGAGGTCTCTCTCCTTGGCTTACAGATAGCCGCCTTCTTGCTGTGTGCTCACATGGTCTTTCATCTGTGTGCACACGTCTGTGTCCTAATCTGCTCTTCTTATAGGAACACCAGTCAAATTGCATTAGGGTTCACCCTAACAACTTCATTTTAACTTATTTACCTCTTTAAATGTCCTACCTCCAAATTCAATCACATACTAAGGTATTGGGGGTTAGGACTTCAACGTATGAATTTGGGGAGGACCGTAACAGATGCTTACAATGGGCTTGATGTTGTGACTACACAAAAGTCAGTCTGAGGCTGCCCCACCAGCCCCATCTTCCCACATCCTTGTTATTTCTGCAGCTCCTTTTAATTGGGCTTCGCCCCTTCCCCTTCCCTCCCCTCTGAGAATCAAAGCAAAGGGTGGCCCTAGGAGGGGTCCATATCTGGTGTAACTGAGTCTGGTGTGTGGCTCTGAAGCTAGATTAGAACCAGATGCTTGTTCAAGTTTGGGATATGGTCTGGAATCGAGAGACCACAAACAAAGAGGTCTGCCCATGGGTGGGGCCAGGGTGGGGGAACCACGGTGAGAATTTGCAGATGTGTTGTCAGCGTGTTAGGATGTAGCAGTCAACAGCAGGAAGCCATTGTCTTTGGTTTTGCCATTTCCTGTTACTGGACACCAATGCAGGGGTCTGGGTTCCTCTTTGAGCAGGATGAGCCTTGGAGCCAGCTCTGAGCCTCAGTTTCCAAACATGAAAATGGGCCAGTGCAGGCCCACTATGCCTTATCCAAAACCTCAGGGTCAAATGTGTTTCAGAAGTCAAAATATTTTTTATTTTAGAAAGATGATACAGGACACATACCATCTGTTGCACAGTGCTCCCGGCAGGGTCTAGGATTGCATCCCATTATCTAATACTGATAGCCCTGCAGCAAAGTGGATGAATAGCCGCATGACGTAGGATGCATAAGGACTACAAATGGCCTCACATCGGCCCCACTCGGATTTTACAGCCAAATGAGTAAGGAGAAAACATCGTATTTAAAGAGCTTTATGGATTTCAGAATTGAAAAGTGATTTTAAACCTGTAATGTACATTTTAGAGGACTGCTTAGAGATTCAGTGAAAAATGGCAGTGGGGAGAGGGGAGTTCACATAATACTTGCTAGAAGAAGACAAAGGAAGCCTCTCTGTGCAGCCACTATGGAAAACAGTATGGAGGTTCCTCAAAAAATTAAAGCTACCATATGATCCAGTAATTCCACTTCTGGGTATAAAACCAAAGGAAATGAAAACAGGATACCAAAGAAATATCTGCACTCCCATGTTCATTACAGGATTATTTACAGATTATTACAGGATTATTTATAGATTATTTAATCTATAAACATTACAGATTATTTACAATAATTAAATAATAATTATTTACATTATTGCCAAGATGTGGAAACAACCTAAGTATCCATCAACGGATAAATAGATAAAGAAGAAGTGGTGTATATATACAATGGAATATTATTCATGAAAAAGAAGGAAATCCTGCCATTTGTGACAACATGGATGGACCTTGAGGGCACTATGCTAAGTGAAATAAGCCAGATAGAGACAAATACTGCAAGGTATCACTTATAGCTAAAAAAAAAAAAAAAAAAAAAATTTTTGGCCACACCACACGGCTTCCAGGATCCTAGTTCCCTGACCAGGGATTGAACCTGGGCCCACAGCAGTGAAAGTACCGAGTCCTGACCACTGGACCACCAGGGAACTCCCTTAAAAAAAATACTGAAAAAAAAGTCACACTCATAGAGACAGAGTAGAAAAGTGGTTGGGGGCTGGGGGCAGAGGGCAAATAAGGAGAGACTGGTAAAAGGGTACAAACCGTCACCTATAAGATGAATAAGGTCTGAGGATCTAATGTATGACATGGTGATTATACCTGATAACACTGTATTGTATAATTAAAATTTGCTAAGAGAGTAGAACTTAAATGTTCTCATAAAAAAAAAAGATAAATATGAGGTGATAGGTGTGTTAATTAACTGGATGTTGGGAATCCTTTCACAATATATATGTGTATCAAATCACCACGATGTACACTTTTAAGATGTATATCTTAAAATTTTATTTGTCAATTTTACCTTAATCAAGCTGGGGGGAAGCCTCTCTTGCTTCTATCTCGTTCTAGCGCAAAGGTGGGTTCTGGGGACCATCTGCTGCCTCCCTGGTCCCCAGCCCATCCCAAGGAGTCTCCCCATGATCCACCAGCACCTGCCGTGGAGGCTGCAGACTCAGGAGGTCTGGTCAGTGAGGTGAGGTCACAGAGCGCTGCCCACCAAGGCCACTGCCCTCCTGTGTGCTGGCCCCTGGCCATATCAGCCAAAGAGTCACCTCCTCTGCCTCTGTCTCCCACAGACCCTTTCTTTCCCCATCTGAGTGGTTGATGGGGAAACTCTCAACCATCTGGTCAGAGTCTGGGTGTGGACCTGGCCTCTGAGGAGCTGCCTGAGCCCCAGGGAGCCCCAGAGAACCTGTGAGTCAAATATTGAGATACAATCAGACCAAAGCCCAAAGGCCAGAGAAGTCAGGCAAAATCTGCTGTGGTCCGCCCCGTACCTCCCAAGCCAACGTGGGGACAGGCTGGGGACAATGCTGATTGTATTCTAGCACAAGGACACTAGGAAAAATCAGCAAACACCATTATATCCAGGCTGTGTGATATTTTGCCTCTAAAAATAAAAAAAGTCAACAATAGATAATTCACTGGACTTTATTAAAAGTTAGAGAGGCTGGGAATTTGGGGGTTTCTGTTTAGTCTGATTTAGACACAAAAAGGTTGTGTGGTCTTGGGCAAGTCCTTTTACTTCTCTTACCTCTGTCTGCTCACCTCTAAAACAGGGGGCAACGATGCTTGCCCTCCCCTCAAGGTACACAAGGATTAAATGAAACACTGAATGCGAGGGATACACTCGGCACCCGCCCCTCTGTGCAACTGTTGACCCCCAGGCAGGGCGGTGACACAGTTCCCAAGGCCCCGTGTGGCCTGGGTGGGGGCACCTTCCTGCCGCCCCTGCCTCACCACTTCCCTCCTACCTCTCCTTGTTCCAGCCTCACCAGCCTCCTTTTGAGGCTCTGAAAAACACCAAGCTCTTTCCTGCCTCAAAGCCTTTACAGAACCTCTCCATGGCTCCTTCATATCGTCCAGGTCTCTGCCCTCGTGTTCCACCATCAGGCAAGCCTTCCCTGACCCCATCTCAATTAGCACTCCCACCACAGTCACCCCCTGGCCACAATCCACAAGCCTGATCTAGCCTCAAGATGATGTCCCGTGTAATTAACCAGGTAGGATTTCTGTGCACAACTCCATGAGGACATCATCAGAGCCAAGGCCAAAGACAGTGGTGAGGGGGGCTGTAATACACACAAGGGGGTCGACAAACTTTTCCTGCCAAAGGTAGATTAATAAATATTTCGGGCTTTATGGCCATATGGTCTCTGTCACAACTACTCACCTCTGCTACTGAAGCGCAAAGGCAGCCACAGGCAACACATAAGCAAATGAGCGTGGCTATGTCCCAGCAATATTTTATTTACAAAAACAGACAGAGGGCTGGGCTTGGCCCAGGGGCCACTGTTTGCCAATCCTGATCTAGGAATCTAGTCGAGGAATTAGATCATCCTCAAGTACAGGATTCCCAAAATCTAGGCACATGGAGAAACAATGGAAAAAGAGAGAGACAAGAGGAGAAGGGATAGAGGGAGTCAGGAAAGTACTACAAAGAACTAAATGTGCTTTAAATATACATTCACGCCGGTGCCTTGGATCTGCTCACAAGCATTTCCACTTGGTCTGCTGGATGATTTCTTTTACGGTAACCTAAATCTTATTTTACAATTACATCCTAAAATGCAATAGGAAGATACAATTCAGTTTCCAGAAACTTACTTTACGGTCGACTTTGTTAAGAGCCACCATAGAATTGAATTTCCAGCCACCTTCAAAATCAATCAGTGTTTGAATTCCTCCTATCCGACTCCTCTAAGTGATCTGTCTGCCTGAGCTTGAACATTTAGCAACAGGAAACTTATATCCTCGCAGTCGGGTGCTTCCGCAGTGGCAAAGTTCTCCTTTTCACCGAAGCGTCCCCCTGCATCTCTTATAGATTGACGCTAGCTTGATGCTCCATTGCCTGTGGTTTTTGGCACGATAAAGGAGTCTCTTCAAGGCCTGAAAGACCTTCTCCCATTGCCTAAAAGGTTATTCCTCCCTCTCTTGGAAACACCTCAACAGCATCAAGCAAACCCTGCTACCTGGCTTGAACTGACCTTTGGTGGCTAGCTGTTGATTAACCATTTCATGTCCAAACAGTGGGCTCCACCAACATCGGTTAAAGGCATGTGGATGACAGAAGCAGACACTAAGACGTTCTGGAGCCCTTCCATAAAGGGGATCAGTGACGAACATTTCCAAATTCCTGTCCAGAAGTTACATGAGTTGCCCAGTAAAGCAGTAAGCTTAGTGTTCCCAGAAGCATTCAAGCAGAGGATGCTTCTCCTGCCTACCAGAAAAATGCTGAACAAACTGAAAATTGACGACTCTTCATGATCCATCAGAGTATTGAGGTCACAGGGCAAACCGCTGCCTCCAAAGCTGGAGAGGCAGGCAGAGAATCACAACTTACCAGAACAGAAGCCCAGGGGCAGAAACCTTCATGTGAACCAGGGGCAGGAAAACCTAAACAGCAGTTGACGGATTGCTGGAGGCTCAGCATGGACAAATCTGAGAGCTAAAAACTCCCAGGGGGCCCAGTCATAAGACAGCACCCCCAGTTTTGCAAGTGTTATTACTCCCAGGAGCCCGATCAGGTTCTCACAGCGAAGAGCACCGGCTTCATGCTGTCAGCGCTGGAGGGAGAAAGTGGGCCTGCTGATACACCCAGAGCACTCTGTGTTCTTCTTAACAAGCACGGCCATCAGGAGAAACGATTTTATCAGCTAGGGTTTTGCCAGAGTTTACATGGCCTGGGAGAAAGAAATACCCAACCCAGCCCTCTCTAGCCTTCCACGTGGGGAAAAGAAATACCTTACTCCAGCCCCCCGCTAGCCTTCTTGTCCCACCTAAGTGGGGGAGGGGTGGAACTGAGAAGCACATGTGACGGTCACAGCCCAGGGTCACAGACTCACTAAAACTGAGACCTCACCATAGACTACTCAATGCCTCCTCTCCCCCCAAATATCACCACCACATCAATCAGACTCCTATATAATAACAGAGGAATACAACTCATATCTCAGACCTTATTTAAGAATCTATCTCTAGGGAATCTCAGAGACAGTGGGGGAGACAAGAATAAGGACATCAGAGGAAATTTTAGCCTCTGATACCTACAGTAACAGCAAGCAGTAAACAGGGCCTACCTCCTAGCCAGACGAGCATAAAAGCTCACACTAACGGCCTATTTCCCCCAGTCCCTTTACCCAGTACCTCCAAATTATAAGGCATATGAAAAAACAGAACATTTGGTTTGAATAAACAGAGCAAGCATCAGAACCTGACTCAGATATGGCAGAAATGTTGGGATTTAAACTCAAGGACAATCACTCATATAAAGAAGTATATTTAGGGACTTCCCTGGTGGTGCAGTGGTTGGGAGTCTGCCTGCCAGTGCAGGGGATGTGGGTTTGGGCCCTAGTCTGGGAGGATCCCACATGCCGAGAAGCAAATAGGCCCGTGCGCCACAGCTGCTAAGCCTGAGCTCTAGAGCCCGCAGGCCACAGCTGCTGAAGCCCACACACCTGGAGCCCGTGCTCCACAACGGGAGAGGCGCAGCAGTGAGAGGCCCGCGCACCACAATGAAGAGTAGCCCCTGCTCACTGCAGCGAGGACCCAACACAGCCAAAACTAAAATATAAATAAATAAATAAATTTATAAAATAAAAAGTATATTTAATAGACAAAGAGAAGAGACAAAATGAAATTTCACAAAGTGCTCAATTAAAACCAGAGAAGTCTGAAAAAGAGTGGAAAACAAAATAAAACAAAACAAAAAAAGAGTAAGGGCAACACATAGAAAACAATAACAAATATGGTAGATCATTTTAAACATCACTTTAAACATCGATGGTCTAATACACCAACTGAAAACAGAGACTGAGTGGATTTTTTTTAAAAACCCAACTATATGTCTATAAGAAATACACTTTAAAGACACAGATAGATTAAAAATAAAGGGAAGACTGGGGCTTCCCTGGTGGCGCAGTGGTTGAGAATCTGCCTGCCAATGCAGGGGACTCGGGTTCGAGCCCTGGTCTGGGAAGATCCCACATGCCGCGGAGCAACTAGGCCCATGAGCCGCAATTACTGAGCCTGCGCGTCTGGAGCCTGTGCTCCGCAACAAGAGAGGCCGCGATAGTGAGAGGCCCGCGCACCGCGATGAAGAGTGGACCCCGCTTGCCACAACTAGAGAAAGCCCTCGCACAGAAACGAAGACCCAACACAGCCATAAATTAATTAATTAATTAATTATTTTTAAAAATCCAGTAAAAAAAATAAAGGGAAGACTACCCAATGTAATCTACATATTCAATACAATCTCTATCAAAATCCCAACAGTGTTTTTTACAGAAACAGAAAATTCTATCCTAAAATTCATATGGAATCTCAAAGGACTCCAAATAGAGAAGATGATCTTGAAAAAAAGAACAAAGTTGGAGGTCTCATACTTTCTGATTTCAAACTTACTATAAATCTACAGTAGTAAAAACAGTGTGCTACTGGCATAAAGACAGACATATAGACAAATGGAATAGAATAGAGAGCCCAGAAATAAACCCTCACATATGTGGTCAAATGGTTTTGACAAGGGTACCAAGACCATTCAATGGGGAATGAACAGTCTTTTCAACAAATGGTTCTAGGAAAGTGGATATCCACATGCAAAAGAATGAAGTTGGACCCTTACCTCACAACTGTATAAACATTAACTCAAAATGGATCAGAGACCTAAATGTAAGACCAAAAACTCTAAAACTCTTAGGAGAAAACGTACAAGAAAAGCTTCATAACATTGGCTTTGGCAATGATTTCTTGGATATGACACCAAAAGCAAAAATAGGCATGTTGGACTATATCAAAATTAAAAACTTCTGTGCATCAAAGGACATGATTAACAGAGTAAAAAGGCAACTGACAAATGGGAGAAAATAAGTTACAAATCATATATCTGATAAGGAATTGATATTCAGAATACATAAATAATTCCTACAACACAACAACAACAACAAAAGCCCGATTTAAAAGGGGCAAAGGACTTAAATAGACATTTCTCCAAATAAGATATACAAATGGCCAACAAGTGCATGAAAAGTTGCTTAACATCACTAATCATTAAGCAAATGTAAATCAAAACTACGAGATACCACCTCATACCCTTAGGATGATTATTGTCAAAACAAAACCAGAAAATAACTAGTGTTGACAAGGATGTGAGAAATCAAAACCCTGTGCATTATTGTCAGGAATGCAAAATGGTGCAGCCACTATGGAAAATAGTATGGCAGTTCCTCAAAAAATTAAAAGTAGAATTATCATATGATCCAGCAATTCCACCTCTGGGTATATACTCAAAACAGTTGAAACCAGGGTCTTAAAGAGATATTTTCACAAGCATGTTCATAGAAGCAATTCATAATAGCCAAGAAATGGAAACAATGAAACTTTCCATTGACAGATGATGGATCAACAAATGCAGGATATGCATACAATGGAATATCATTCAGCCTTAAGAAGGAAGGAAATTCTGACAAATGCTACAACACAGATGAGCCTTGAGGACATTATAGCGAGTGAAATAAGCCAGTCACAAAAGGACAAATACCATATGATTCCACTTACGTGAGGAACCTCGAGTAGTCAAATTCATAGAGACAGAAAGTCGAGTGGTAGTTGCCAGGGATGGTGAGCAGGGAAGTTGTTGTTTAATGGGTATAGAGTTTCTGTTTTGCAAGATGAAAAGAGTTCTGGAGACTGATTATACAACAATGTGAATATATATAACATTAGTGAATTGTACACATAAAATTGATTAAGATGGTAAATTTAATGCTATGTGTATTTTACCACAATTAAAAAAATTTTTAATAACAAGTTTTTAAAAGTAAAGGGATGGAGAAAGTTATAGCACGCTAACACTAGTCAAAAGAAAGCTGAGTGCCTCTATTAATTTCAGACCAAACAGACTTCAGAAGATGGAAAATTATCAGGGATAAAGAGGAGCATTACATAATGACAAAAAGGTCAGTTCTCCAAGAAAACATAACAATCCTTAATGTGTTTGCACCTAACAACAGAGCATCGAAATACATGAGGCAAAAGCTAATAGAACTTCAAGGAAAAATAAATGAATACACTATTATAGTTGGAGACTTCAAAACCCCTCTGTCAGTAATTGACAGATCTAGCAAGGAGAAAATCAGAAAAGACACAGTTGAACTGAAGAGCACCATCAATCAACTGGATCTAATTGACATCTATAGAATATTTAATCCAACAAAAGGAGAATATACATTCAGCTCTAACTCATATGGACCATTCACCAAAATAGACCATATTCTGAGCCATAAAACACACTTTAACAAATTTAAGAGAATAAAATCATACAAATTATGCTGTGAGACTACAATGGAATTAAACTAAAAAAAAGTAATTGATAAATAGCTAGAAACTTCCAAGTTGTGTGTTTAACACTTGGGGATTAAACAACACACTTCTAAATAACATGTGGGTCAAAGAGGAAGGCTCAAAAGAAATTTTAAAATATTTTGAACCAAATGAAAATGAAAATACAACAATCAAAATTTGTGGAATGCAGCAAAAGCAGTGCTTAAAGGCAATATAGCATTGAATGCATATTTTAAAAAATATCTAAAATCAATAACCTAAGCTTCCACCTTAGGAAACTAGAAAAAGAAGAACAAATGAAGCCCAGATTTCTGGGAGACAACATTTGTCAACCCTTGGTGAGGTCTGCATTGCCTGGGGAGGAAGATGAAGAGCTCTGTATTTTCTGACCAGAGTTGAAGTGACAAATTTTAAATTGGGTTACTCAATCAAGTTTTATCTTGATGAGAATTCTCTTGGAAATCGAGTGCTCTCCACAGAGTTTCATCTAAGAATGGTGAGCTATCATCAAAGTCAGCTGAAATCTGTGGAAATCTAGGAGGAACTTGGCCAAGCATCCATGCAGGGGCTGAAGAAGCCAGGCAGAAGAGACAGCACGAGCAGAAGCGTCTTTCTTTGCCTGCTGAAGCAGGTTCAGGTGAGTTAGGACAAGCCATCAAAGATGGTATCTGGGGCTTCCCTGGTGGCGCAGTGGTTGAGAATCTGCCTGACAATGCAGGGGGCACAGGTTTGAGCCCTGGTCCGGGAGGATCCCACATGCCGCGGAGCAACTGGGCCCGTGAGCCACAACTACTGAGCCTGCGCATCTGGAGCCTGTGCTCCGCAACAAGAGAGGCCGCGACAGTGAGAGGCCCGCGCACCGCGATGAAGAGTTGTCCCTGCTTGCCGCAACTAGAGAAAGCCCTCGCACAGAAGCGAAGACCCAACACAGCCAAAAATCAATAAATAAATATTTAAAAAAAAAAAAAAAAGATGGTATCTGGCCAAACCCCCTGCAGAACTGATATGGAAGATGCGGAAGACTGCATTATCCAAAGACAGCCACAGCAATCTCTCCCATACCACATGCTCTTCCTCAATGTGGCCTTGCCACTCCCCGCATCAAGAGGTGGGGTCCAGGTCCCCTCCCTTTGAATCTCGGAGGACTTGTGACTGCTTCTACCAATAGAGTATGGCAGAAGTGACTGTGGACCCCCCCACAAGGTTTAGTCAGAAGGAGCCATGCAGCCTCCACCTGGCTTTCTTGGGATGCTCACCTTGGAGGAAGCTGGCTCTTACGTGAGAAATCAGCCCCCCAGAGGCTGCCACACTGGAGAGGCCACTTGGAGCAGCCAACAGCCATCAACTGGCAGCCACATGAGTGCGCCATCTTGGATGGCCAGCCTAGTCATGCCTTCAGATGACTGCATTCCCAGCCAGCAGTGACCTTAACCAAGTGGGAAACCCCAATCAAGAGCTGCCCAGTC
The DNA here is from genome assembly GCF_965194805.1 of Balaenoptera borealis. Lineage (NCBI taxonomy): Eukaryota > Metazoa > Chordata > Mammalia > Artiodactyla > Balaenopteridae > Balaenoptera > Balaenoptera borealis. The sequence goes on from NC_138872.1 coordinate 78,290,528, forward strand.
AAGCCCTTTCACAATTCCTGACCTACCAAATAGAGAGCAAAATAAAATAGTTATTTTAAGGTGCTCCATGTAGGGGTAATTTGTTATGCAGCAGTAATAACCAGAAGGAGAGAAGGGGAAGGTACAGTGGACAGGCAGGCATGGAAAGGGAGGGAGTGTTGCCCATGGCAGCTTGGAGGACATTGAAGAAGGAGAAGGTGAAGATGAAAGCGAAAGAAGACGAAGATGATGGGGAGCGAGAAGAGAGAAAGACAAATAAAACACTGATGGAGTCCAACCTTCCTTTTCCAACTAGCCTTTCTAATTTTCTCAGGACCCTGGCAGCAAGGGAATAGTCTGCTCTTTTCTCTGATGTTTCATCCCCTGGCACTCCTGAAGTCTCTCTTGACCTCTTTACACCTTGATACACAGTTTATTTGGGGCAGGGAGGAGAGGAGTTGTTTTCTGTTCCAACTCCCTTTTTATCCCTTCCTTTCTCAACAAAACCCTTACAGAATGCATACACCACTGTGCTCCATGAGAAAAAGGACAACGTGCACTCCTGTGGCCCTGGAGGCTACCAGGCACCTGTGGGGAGGCAGGCAGAGCCCCAGTGTTCTTCTTTCTTTCCCTGCAACTGTATCCATGTGAATATGGACATCAAGCAAATACCAGCATTTAGATCTCTACTCTTTCTGTGTAAAACCAGAAAAGCAGGATTAAAGAAAATCATCGGAAGGTGGTTTGAGATGTTTGGGAGGGTTAAGCGGGCATGTTGACAATATAGCTTCTTCTTGGGTGATGCTTAACGGATGTTCTCACCACTGAAACTGTCGCTTTAAAAATAAAATCCTCTCCTAATGATGACTGGAGCCCTGCCACTTGATGGAGAATCAGCAGAACATAAAGGATCTTATTTGGAAATGACATTCTGTATTGTAATTTTTGTTCTGTTTTATTTTTAAATTTTCTTTTTATGACACGTCTACATGTGCTTTAAAATATTCCAACCAAGAAAAAGAGGGGATGGGGAGAAGGGACGAAGCAAGGTTGGCAATATGGTGACCATTACTTAAGCTGGGCAATGGGTCTATGGGGGTTCATTGTACTACTTACTCTACTTTTGCAAATGCTTAACATTTTTCCATTATAAAAAGTTTGGGGGCTTCCCTGGTGGCGCAGTGGTTAAGAACCCACCTGCCAATGCAGGGGACATGGGTTCGAGCCCTGGTCTGGGAAGATCCCACATGCTGTGGACAGCTAAGCCCATGCACCACAACTACTGAGCCTGAGCTCTAGAGACCGCAAGCCACGTCTACTGAGCCCGCGTGCTGCAACTACTGAAGCCCGCACGCCTAGAGCCCGTGCTCCACAATAAGAGAAGCCACCGCAATGAGAAGCCTGCACCGCAACCAAGAGTAGCCCCCGCTCACCACAACTAGAGAAAGCCCAGCAATGAAGACCCAATGCAGCCAAAAATAAATAAATTTTTTAAAAATTATTTTTTAAAAAAAGTTTGTTGTTTTTCTTTTAGTTTCACTGGAAAGGAAAAAAAGATGTTCTGTTTTAAATGTTAAAATGTGCACATCGCCTTGTTACAGTAAAACCAGTGTGTACACAACGATTTCCATGTCTCTCTCTCAGAACATATTATACGTCAGACCTTCCCTTTTTGAGTCACTTAATAAATATATTGTCAAACGTAGTGTCTCTAAATTCTAGCACAATTTTGCACTGTGCACATTGCAGGGCCATAAGGATTGATCTAATTCAACCTCTCAGCAGGTGTAATTCACCAGCAATTACGTCATCAGTACAACCCTGGGAACACCGCATTGCTCAACATTTAGTCCTTGATTTTTGTACTTAATTTTTATCTCAACTTGGTTGTTTTTCAAAAGGGGCAATTATATGCACTGAGATGCTAAGATCTGTAGCCACTAGATGGATCTTAGGTGCTCTAATGCCTAGGGATAATCGGGGCGTTTGTTGGCAGGTCTTCCCCTATAAACTGTGTCCGAGGAGATAAAGAGGCTCTCAAGAGCAAGGAGTCAGTGTTGGTGGAAAGAATTTGGGTAGAAAGTACTTATTTTCCTTTACTTAGGTGCCAGTTGTCAAGCGCAAAGCAAAGCCAAATAGAATTAACTCCTGTGACCTGGTTGAGGTGAAGGCCCTGCTTGGTCTGCTAAATGCTATTGTGCGCACATGAAACATTTTAAGAGATGCTACCAAGGGCATAAGCTTTGCAAGCTATACAGTTAACTAGCTGAAGTTCAATGCCACAATGTTTTTGAAGGTGTGCTTATGAGCTTAGTTGTATCTCCTCAAAATTCATATGTTGAAGTCCTAACCCCCAGTACCTCAGAATGTGATTGTATTTGGAGACAGGATCTTTTTTTTTAAATATCTATTTATTTAGCCGCGCCGGGTGTTAGTTGCGGCACACGGGATCTTTGTTGCGGCATGTGGGATCTTTAGTTGCGGCATACCGACTTCTTAGTTGCGGCATGCAGACTTCTTAGTCACGACATGCATGTAGGATCTAGTTCCCCAACCAGGGATCGAACCCGGGCCCCCTGCATTGGGAGCGCAGAGTCTTACCCATTGGACCACCAGGGAAGTCCCTGGAGACAAGATCTTTAAAGGATGATTAGGTTAAAATGAGCCCTTAGTGTGGTCCCTAGCCCAATATGATTGGTGTCCTTATAAGAAGAAGAGATTAAGGCTCGGGTACACGTGGAAAAGAGACCACATGAGGACACAAGGAGAAGATAGCCATCTGCAAGCCAAAGAGAGAGGCCTCCGGAGAAACCAACCCTGCCTACACCTTGATCTTGGACTTCCAGCCTCCAGAACTATGAGGAAATATATTTTTGTTGTTAAGTTCCCCAGTCTGTGGCTTTGTTACGGCTGCCCGAACAGACTAACACAAAGGCAAAGCCTTTTTTTTTTTTTTTTTTTTATCAGTATACTTTATTTCCCCCGGTTGTTTCTATTACTATTGCTGTCGTCGTCGTTGTTGTTACAGCAGGATTTGAAAACTGGTCGCGGGGTCTGGGCACAAAGGTCGCGACAGCATCTGCAGCGGCCTTCCCCGGGCCTCCTATGAGGGGGTAGGATCGGGCGCCCGAGGGTCCGCGGCTGACCAGGCGGACCGGCGAGGGTGCAGCCTCCCACCGCCAGGCAAAGCCTTTTAATGTATAAAATGCAATAAACGTGGATTATATCAAATGTTTTTACATGTCCAAAAATATTTTCTCTAGTAATCTGTTGATTAAATTATGTTGATTAACTTCTTGAACCACATTTGCATTCCTGTAATAAACCCTGCTTGCTAACAGTGAATTATTTTTGATGTATCGTTAAATTCTGTTTGTTACTATTTAGAAATTTTGCATCTCTATGTATACATACAATTGGTATATATTTTTCTTTACTGATAATATCAAGTTTTGTTATTTAAGTCACTATGAATTCACATAATAAATCAGGGAGCTGTTCATCATTTTCTTTGCCTTGGAATAACTTAAGTAACTGAAATTATGTGCTATTTAAAGCTTAAATAAAGCTTATTCACGAAGCAAAAAACAATAATAATAATAAACAGGACTAGTCCATCAAGAGACAAAACAATATAACAAAACCTACTTAAATGGAATTTCTCTTCATGGATCAGGAATTTTTGAAATAGTGAACATTTTTGAAAATAAAGGAAAGGGAATCATTTCGTCCAATAAAGGAAATAAAGATTTAAAAAAAAGAAAAAAGAAAAAAGACAGCAAGTACACTCTTGCTTTAGCGCTTGAGGGCGCTCTGGGGTTGTCTACATCCCTTGTCACTGTCTGAATTGCCTTATTTATTTATTTAACTTTTCCTGTCACCATGACAGCAAGGCCCTTGCCTGTATTGTCCACTGTTGAAATCCCAGCACCTCAACGGGCAGCGAGTTGGCTCTCAATAAATATTTGTCTGATGAATGAACCAGGCCAGTGTTCCTTTTGAAGGCTGTGCTGTCCCATTCAGTAGCCCCTGTTCACATGCAGCTATTTACATTTAAATTAATTTAAATTTAATTTTCAAAAAATGTTTTTTCACTGGCCACATTTCAAGGGGGCCTGCCAGCATATTGGGCAGCTTAGACACAGAACATTTCCACGACTGCAGGAAGTTCTACTGGGGAGCACTGCTCTCGGGGGTCCAAATGTGGGCCTCACGCAGCAGCACCTCCCAGAGTCAGGTGGAAGCCAGAGAGATGGAGAAGGTTGTTAACACCAGGAACGATCGTGGCCGCCTTTCACGGAGCACTTGCTCTATGCCAGAGACTTTGCTAGATGCACTAGAAACGTTTTCACTGTCCTTTCCGACAAAACTGCAGGGCAGGTGACGTCACCCCTATTAATGATAAGGAAACTGAGTCTCCCAGTAAGTGACCTTAGAGAAGGGATAGTCCCCGGTTCAGGGGTTGGCAGGAGCTGGAGAGGGGCATCAGGGGCCCAGCCAAGGTGTAGACCTCAGGGACAAACAACGGGCCGAGAGGGGGTTCTAGAGCATGGGATGGGAAACTAAGGCAGGAGCTGCACCTGTCACTGGGGGGACTTGACAAGGGAAGGGGGGGGCCTCACACAGGGGGCCCACAAGTGCCTAGGGCTCACCCACCCACTGGGTACCAGGCCTGAGGCCATGAGACCAGTGCCAGCCCCAGCTGCTGGAGATGCTGAGGCTGCTATCCTTGCTCTGCCCTGGCCAGGACGGGGCCCAGCGCCCCCAGCCCCCGTGGGGAGGCCTCGGTGGCCCTGGATAAAGATAACAGAATGGCCAGAGTGACAGGGCACCCTTGAGACCCCAGGGCAGCAATGCCCGGGCCATTCCTGGCCTGCTGCCCTGCTTCACAGTTGGTTCGTACAGTGCCTGGGGCAGGCAGCCTCCTGGAAGCAGAGCAGGGAGCGTGCCTGGATTCCATGTCTCTGCAGCGGAGGGCCTCCATCTGAGGGTGGAGTCACCCTGCTCTGGACAGGAAGTGCCCAACCTCAAGGGTATGCTCTGGACTGTCACTCAAAGCAGCCAAGGGGCTGGAGGGGCAAAGAATGAAACAAGATCATCAGCCTTCCGCAGTATCAGCAATCCATTGCAGGGGCTCCAAGACAGATGGAGCTCTGGCTCCTGGCACCTCCCCTTTCCAGAGGGGCGAGTGGTGGAGTCAGGCACCACGCTGCTCTCTGAGCAGCCCCCTTGGACTGCTCACCTCTACCCCCCCGGACTCTGGGAAGCCAGGCAGAAAGGCAGAGGTCCTTTATGTGCCAGACAAGACTGCTGTCAAGGGACTGTAAATCTGCTTGAGGTGTTACATGTCTGTTTTTAGAACAAGAATGTCACATCAGCAGGAACCAGTAGGCCAGAGATGGAGGGGGGACAAAGCAAAAGAGATTACCGTCTGTCTCAGAGCTTTGGGTCTGCTGCCCACGTATCTAGGGCACATTTGCACAGCACAGAGAGCTACTCGCCCTCCTCAGCCTTATCAGGCCGCTCTACACCCAGCAACGTTGGGCCCTTTCCGTGTGTTAAGTCACAGTGTGCTCACAGCAAGGCGACAGGCAAGTAGCATTGTCCCTGCTTTGCAGGTGATGGAACAGGAACTCCAGCTTCTGGGTTAGGATAAGAGGGTGTCCCAGGCTCCCCATTCCAGGGCCAGGACCCAGCATCTGCAACTCTTTGCTAAGGCTTTCTCCAGCTTCTGGGTCTGCTCTGCCCAAGCAGGACAGGCGCAAAAAATGGGGAAAGAAATGCCCCCGCGGCTGCCCGTCACCAATGACCGATGGGAGTTGGTTCACATACACCTGGATGACCTCACCCCACAGGTGGGACAGCTCCGAGTCCCTGCATTTACACTGTCACCTGGAGGTCCCCACTGGATTCGGCTCAGCTGCCTCTGTGGAGACTTGCTTGAAAGCGTCCTGTGTTGGCTGCCTTCCTTTCCCTATCTTGACACAACCCTACCTGGGTTTCTGGGACGACTTGCCCTTGAATCCTTGTCTCAGGGCCTGCTTCTGAGGGAACTCAAACTAAGAAGATAAGGAGGAGACAGCTGAGAACCAGTGGGGCCACTTGCGGCCACTTCATTGTAAAGCCTGGGTGGCGGTGGTCCGGGGGGGGGGAGCCAGGCTGGACGCGACGTCCAGGCTGGTCACTGGGATGTGTGGCCCAGCAGCAGAATCTCCAGGGAGAAAAGATGTTCAAATTGATGCTGGATCAGGACTCTATTCCGAGTAGCTTGTCTAGATTAGAGAAGGACCTGAAGACGTATAATCAGGGTCCAGCCCTGGGAAAGGGGTCTGGCCAGGAGCTGGACCAGGGCTCAAGGTATAACCACAGTGTCCATCCCAGCTGAGGCAGAAGCCCAGAAGGATCATTCAACACACCCAGTGGATCAGAGGAGAGGCTAGTACTGGGTGGAGACAGGATTCCTGGGACCCACAGGACATCTGACCCACTCAAGACCCCATCCCCAGGAGCCAGTCTACAATGGCTCAGGCAAAGAGCAGGTGAATTCTGTGCAGGAGGGTCTCACCTGGGCAAGGATAAGCCAGACAAGGATTTCCACCCAAACCTCCGTGCCCTCCTCCTGGCAGCTGGGCTCTGGACTCCCCTCGTCACCACCAGCCTACTCCCATGCAGTCCATCATAGCCAGCTTGTGTCCTAAATATCTCATCATTCGTCCTCTCTCTCCATCCCCACTGCCATCTGCTGGTCCCAGTTACCACCCATCTCTAACCCAGGCTGCAGTACCCTCCGGGCTGGTCTCCCTGCTCCTGCCCTGCCCTTCACCTGTCCTCTGCTCCGCAAAACAGCCAGAAAGGTCTGCCAGTGGATCAAGTCTTTTCTTGGCTTAAAGGCTTTGGTGCCTTCCAATTTCCAACCCTCTCCTGCCCTTCGTGCCAAACCACCTTCTCATCTTGGGACCTTTACAAATCCTGCTCCCTCTGCCTGGAGGAAACTCCCCTACCTCACTTTTCTCTGTTCCTACATGACATTCTTCCATCCCCTTCAAATCTCAACTCAAACACCACTTTCTGAGCGCTACGTTCCACGCACCCCATCCAGATGACCGTTCTGTTACTGGAGGTGTCCTGACCACTGTGAGAGCACCAAGAGTCAAAGGGACAAAATATACAAAAGGAGCAGTTAAGAGACCTAGAGGAGAGATGGAGGGACTTCAAAATATGTCTAACAAAAGTTCCCAAAAAAAGAGAAAAGAGGAAACGATGGAGAAGCAGTATGTAATGGGACAATCAATGAGGATTTCAAGAGTTAAAGAACAACATGAAACCTCAAATCAAAAATATATCCCAGGGCTTCCCTGGTGGAGCAGTGGTTGAGAATCTGCCCGCCAATGCAGGGGACACAGGTTCGAGCCCTGGTCTGGGAAGATCCCACATGCCGCGGAGCAACTAGGCCCGTGAGCCACAACTACTGAGCCTGCGCGTCTGGAGCTTGTGCTCCGCAACAAGAGAGGCCGCGACAGTGAGAGGCCCGCGCACCGCGATGAAGAGTGGCCCCCGCTCGCCACAACTAGAGAAAGCCCTTGCACCGAAACAAAGACCCAACACAGCCAAAAATAAATAAATAAATAAATAAATTTATTAAAAAAAAAAAAAATCCCAAGAATAGATAGCATAAATTAAGTCCATATATGGCTCTATCATAAATAAACCACATAAGATCAAGGATAAAAAGGAAATCTTTTAAATTATTGAACATTAAGCATAACCATGAAAAAAGGAAAGAAATATAATTTCAACCTTCCAAACCAATAAAGTTTTATACCTAAAAATATGTATGTATATACACGTTATGTATACATATAGAGCCCACAGAAGACAAAAAGGAAAAGATAAAGTAAGTAAAAAACATACATACAATGAGGTGGTATAATAAACCCAAACATATTATTAATCAAACTATATATCATTTGGACAACACAAATAAGAAGTTTACATATGGGCTTCCCTGGTGGCGCAGTGGTTGAGAATCTGCCTGCCAATGCAGGGGACACGGGTTCGAGCCCTGGTCTGGGAGGATCCCACATGCCGCGGAGCAACTAAGCCCGTGTGCCACAGCTACTGAGCCTGCGCGTCTGGAGCCTGTGCTCCGCAACAAGAGAGGCCGCGATAGTGAGAGGCCCGCGCACGGCGATGAAGAGTGGCCCCTGCTTGCCGCAACTGGAGAAAGCCCTCGCACAGAAACGAAGACCCAACACAGCCATAAATAAATAAATAAATAACAAATACTTTAAAAATATATATATATATAAAAATATATTTAAAAAAAAAAAAGTTTACATATGAGAGACGATAGATACTGTACCACCCAACAAATTGAGAACCCAATAAATTGAGAATACTCATAATTTTCACAGAAAAATTTATAAAAAGTAATCATTTATTAAGTCATAAAGAGAGCTTTGACAAATTTTTTAAAAAGATGTTTATCATCCAGACCACACTCTCTGACCATAATTTAATTTAAATGGAACTCAAGAATAAAGAGATTTTTTTAAAACCTTGGAAATCTAAAACTTCATCCTAAATACCTCCTGGGTAAAAGAGGAAACGGTACTTAAAATTACAAATGTTTTGTAACTAAGTGACAATTAGAGTAGCACTTATATAATGCAACTAATATAGGTTTTAGAGATAAATGTGTATCCTTATATTCATGAATTTAAAAATCAACAAAGATTAAAATGAATGAGTTATGTGATCAAATAAAGGAGCTAGGAAAAGGAAACCAGAGCAAACATAAAGAAAGTACAAAGATGGAAATAACAAAAATAGGTCAGACATAATGAGCTAGATAACAAAGAAGAAATAGAAAGGAATTTTTTTAAAAACTTATAGCAGAAATTGCCCTTGCTCCCCACTTTCCATTCTTGTTTTCCTACGATGTAATAGACTCTTTAGGAGGCATGTGGCAACCCAGTAACCTTTGCAGCCCGATACAAAACATGGAAGTGGGCAAAAGTACTGGGTCATATCTGTAAACTGAAGTAGTTTGCTCTCCCTTCCCCTTTTTCTCTTCCAGCTGGCTGGGATGCAGGCATGAAGGCAGGTCATGATGAAGAGGGCAGAGCAAAAAGATAGAAAGAGCCTGGGCCCTCAATGAACTCCATAAAAGCTGGGACTTTATGTGAGATAGTGTGTTAGTTTGCTTGGGCTGCCATACTAAAATATCACAGTCTGGGTGGCTTGAACAACAGAAATTTATTGTCTCACAGTTCTGGAGGCTAAAAGTCCAAGACGAAGGTGTTGGCAGGGTTGGTTTTTTCTGAGGGCTCTCTCCTTGGCTTATAGATGGCCCACTTCTCTCTCTATCTTCACATGGTCTTTTCTCTGGGCACACTTACGTCTGGTGTCTCTCTAGGTGTACAAATTTCCTCTTCTTATAAGGACACCAGTCAGATTGAATTAGGGCCCATCCATCCTAATGGTGCCTCATTTTAACTTAATTACCCCTTTAAAGGTGCTATCTCCAAATACAGTCACATTCAAAGGGCTTCAACATGTGAATTTGCAGGGAGCAAGGGGGTGGGGTACACAATTCAACACATAACAGGTAATAATGCATGACTTGTTTAAGTCATTAATCATTTCAGGTTTCTGTTGTAGCAGTCAAATTTATATCCTGTCCAAATACAAAACCAAAAGCTGGTTCTTTGGGGGGGAAAATGATCAAAGAAAGACACTACTAGTTAGCCTATGCAAGAAGAAGGAGGAGGAGGACGAGGCAGGAGGAGGAGGAGGAGGAAGAGGGTATAAATAAGCAAAGCAAGTAATGAAAAGAAAGATACTCATTCGAACAGTAACTACACTAGTAAATACGTCTAATCCATCCAGAAGTTGACCTATCCCAAGCTCGAAAAAGTTTAGAGGCAAATTTGTTGAAAATTCTGAGGACCAGAAAATATATGTTTTTTATAAAAACATTTCAAAGGACAGAAAGAATGAAAGTTACCTATTTCATTTTATGAAGCCAGTATAACCTTGATGGCAAAACCAGACAAGGATAATTTTTTAAAAGGCAATTACAGATCCATTATACACTTATGAACATGTATTTCAAAATCTTAAATAAAATATCAGCAAATTAAATTTAGCAGCTAATTTAATTTAATTTCAGTGAAATATATATATAAAATAGTTGCTGGCCAGGTGGGATTTCTCTCATGAATAATAAGTAAATCTATTAATGTAATATGCCACACTATAGAATTAAAAGAAAAAAAGAGCATATGATCATCTCAATATCTGCAGGAAAACCATTTGATAAAATTCTGTACTAATTCATACTATTTAAAAGATTTTTAAAACGCAATCTAGAAACAGAATATAATGTCATAGATGTGATAAAAAGAAATTGTTCAAAACTCACTGCATATATTATATTTAAGGGTAAAATTTCAGAGGCAATTCAATTAGACTCAAAGCAATAAAGGATGTCCTTTGTCATTGCTTCCTTTTAGCACTACACTAAAGTACCCAGCCAATGAAATAAGGCGAGTAAAAGAAATAAAAAGGCATTAAGTGAAAAGGAAAAGTATATCTAGAGAAAGCATAATTGTCTACACAGTGAATCCAAAAGAATCTATTCACAAACTTGCAATCAGCAAGATTGTTATACATGAGATTGACATATAAACATCAATAACATTCCTATGTACCACAAATAAGTAGAATATATTACTTTTAATTCTGTTTACCATATCAAAAAAATTAAAAAATTAAAACTATGATGTGCTTAAAATAAATGGAGCAGAAAGGTGTGCAAGAACCTAACGGTCTAAATTACAAAACATTATTGAAAGACTCAAAAGAGTGTCTGGTAAGTAAAGAAATATATACCACAGACATGGACAGAAAGATTCAATATCATAAAGGTACCAATTCTACCTAAATTTATGTATTAAATATTATAGAATTTCAAAAACATCCAAAACTCTCTTTGGGAACTTGGCAAGATGCTTCTAAAATTTATAGAGAAGAGCAAAGGGCCAAGAATAGCCCCAGACAGATTTATTAGATAGAAAGATTTATTACATAATTAAGATGGTGTTGTAAGGATAGACAACTATACCAATAAAATAGAATAGAGAGCCCAAAAGCCTATATAAATCAGTGGGGAAAGGGTGGACTCTTCAATAAATGGTGTAGGGTTATGTATAAAAAATAAAACTAGATCTCTACATCATACAAAAAGATCAATTCCAAGTGAACTAAAGACATACATGTGAAAAGCAAAACTTTTTAAAGTTTACAGGAAAATATCTTTTGACCTTGAGGTAGAGAAGGATTTCTTAGAAAGGGCATAAAAAGCATGAACCAAAAAAAAAAAGGACTAATAAATTTACAAATTTCTATCTACAAAAGGTACTATTAAAATTTTTAAAAGACAATCTGCAGACTGAGAAGATATCTGCTACCCAACAGGGATTACAATCAGGAAGAGGTTGTGGCGGGGTGGGGGGGGAAATGGGTACAAATCAAGAAGAAAAAGATGTACAACACAGTAGGGGAAAAAAAAAAAAAAGACAAAGAATATGAAGAGGCAATTCACAGAAGAAAAAACCCAAATGACCAACAAACATATAAATCAACCTCACTAGTAATCAGGGAAATTGCAAAATAAAACAACAATGAGATACCATTTTACATTCATCAGCTAAGCAGAAGTTAAAGTCTGATAATACAATTTTTGATGGAGATATAGAAGAAAGAAATTCTCATATGTTGCTGGTAGAGTCAGTTGTATAAGCCCTTGGAGAGCAAAGTGAAGATGCTCACAGTTTTTGTCTCTATTCAATTTACTCTTTTCAGTAAACATCCAAGAGAGAAATCTCAGCACCTGTACTCCAGAATACATTTACAGGAACGTTTATTGCAACATTGCTTAAAACAAAAGGAAAAACACAGACACAAAGGGACTTCCCTGGTGGCGCAGTGGTTTAGAATCCACCTGCCAATGCAGGGGACACGGGTTCGATCCCTGTATCGGGAAGATGCCACGTGCGGCGGAGCAACTAAGCCCGTGCGCCACAACTACTGAGCCTGCACTCTAGAGCCTGCAAGACACAACTACTGAGCCGGTGTGCTGGAACTACTGAAGCCCCCGAGCCTAGAGCCTGTGCTCCACAACAAGAGAAGCCACCGCGATGAGAAGCCCGCGCACAGCAACAAAGAGTAGCCCGCACTCGCCGCAACTAGAGAAAGACCGCACGCGGCAACAAAGACCTAACGCAGCCAAAAATAAATAAATAAATTTATTTATTAAAAAAAAAAAAAAAGAAATGTCCACCAGAAGAAGAACGAATAGACAAATTAAGGTATAATGTATAATAGAAATGTGATGTAGCAGTTAAAATGAATGAACAAGAGCTACATGTATCATTATTACATACATAGTGTCAACTTGTATAAATCATTAATGGTAAGCCAAAAAAAATAAAGCAAGCTGAGGAAGGATACGTGCAGTATGATACTACTTATATAAAATGCTTTTTGGTTCAATACTTTTAGTACAGTTTATTTGCATACAGTAAATTTTACTCTTCTTAGTGTACAGTTCTGTGAGTTGTGGTAAGTGTGTGGTCACTATCACAATCAAAATATAGAACAGTTCTATCACCACCCAAAATTCCTTGGTGCCCCTTGGTAGGCACCAAATCCCTTACCCTACTCCCAACCCTTGTAATCATATAGTATGTAGCCTTTTGAGCTTGGTTTCATCCACTTAGCATAACGTGTGTGAGGTTCATCCATGTTATTGAGTGTATCAACAGTTTTTTATTGCTGAATCATATTCCATTGTATGGATGTATCAATTTATTCATCCATTCCCCAATTACAGTGCATTTGGGTTGTTTCCAGGAAGGAAAATTATGAATAAATCTGCTGTAAACATATATGGGCTGGTTTTTGTGTGAACACAAGTTTTTATTTCTGCTTGGTAAACAACTAGGAGTGGGATCGCTGGGTCATATGGTGAGTGTATGTTTACTTTTATAAGAAACTGCCAAACCATTTTCCAAGTTTTCTGTACAATTTTGTATGAGTTCTAGTTGCTCTGCATCTTCACCAGCACTTGGTATTGTCGTTTGTTTCTTTGTTTCTTTATTTGTTTATTAAATCATTGTAAGAGGTCTCTACTAGTAACTCATTTTGGTTTTAATTTGCATTTCTCTAATAGCTCAAGATGCTCAATATCCTTTCATGTGTTCATCTGCCATCCACATATCTTCTTGTCTGCAGGGTTTGTTCAATTTTTTGGACCATTTTTAATTGGGTTATTTGTTTTCTTATAGAGTTTTCAGGATTCTTTATATTCTGGATACAAGTTCTTTATCACATGTGTTTTGTAAATATTTTCTCCCAGTCTGTAGCTTGTCTTTTCATTTTCATAAGAATGTCTTTTGAAAATCAGATGTTTTTAATTTTGATGAAATCTAATTTAGCATATTTTTCTTTTACACCTCATGGATATACAAGCTATAACTAAGAAACTTTTGTCTAACCTGAAGTCACAAAGATTTTCTCCTATGTTTCCTCCTGGGGAGTATTTTAATTTTAGGTTTTACCTTTAGGTCTATGATCCATTTTGAGTTAATTTTTGTACAAGTTGTGATAGGTAATCAAGATTCTTTTTTTTTTTTTTTTTTTGCTTGTTTGCTTTTTTTTTTCCCATATGGGTGTCCAGTTGTTCCAGCACCATTTGTTGAAATGATTATCCTTTCTCCATTGAATTGCCTTTGCACCTTTGTCAAAAATCAATTGGCCATATATGTGTGGGTCTGTTTCCAGTTTATAATGTTTCAAAACGTGAAAAACAGGATAAATTTTTTTCAAAATATTTCAGCCATTCTAGTGGATGTGTAGTTGTCACTGGTGAGGTTCCCCTGGACACAAAGATAGAGTTTAGCATGCAGAATATTTATTAAGAAGTGCTCTTGAGATCAACACCTGTGGTCAGGAAGGAAGCAGGTGCAAGAAGAGGGAGAAAGTGAGCCTCCACTGACCCCAGAGGGAGCACTAAAAAAGGAATGGCCTGAGTTAGCCAAAATGGCTGGTGGGGTCACATATCCATGGAAGGTGGTCTGAGAGAGGCACTTTTGCATTCAATCACAGGAGGGGTATGCTTGGGGTTGTCTGTTTGTTTTTTGTTTTGTTTTGTTCATTTGGCCACGCCGCATGGCTTGTGGGATCTTAGTTCCCCGACCAGGGGTCGAACCCAGGCCCTTGGCAGTGAGAGGGCAGAGTCCTAACCACTGGACTGCCAGGGAATTCCCACTTGGGGTTTTAATTTGCATCTCCTGGCTGCTAATGATGTTGAGTGCCTTTTCATATGCTTATTAGCCATTTAAACGTATATCTTTTTTGAGGGGAATCTGTGAGAGGACGATGAAGTGGCTTATGGCCTTAGTGAGACACAAGGGGACCCCTCTGGAGCATCAGCCTCTGCACACAACACAGAGAAGCAGCCCTCAGGCTAGTGGAAAGGCAGACAGACGTGGATCCAAATCTCAGTCTTCCACTTCCTAGCTGTATTCCCTGGGAGAGTGATCCAATTTCACTGAGCCTCAGTTTCCCCCTCATAAAATAACTGAGATTGTGACTAGGGGCGGATAAGAAGGAAGTGAAGATGTCCTGGCTTTAATCTAAACTCTGGTCCTCCAGGATTTAAAGATGTCCAGTCAATTCCGGAGGACCAGTGAAGTTGCCCCCACGGGTCAGTTTGTGAGAGGTACCCAAGAGCTTCCCAGGAAGAGGCTCAGCCTGAGGGAAGGGAAATGTAATTCCCAAGTGGATGGAGCCAGATCAGTCTTTTAGGCTGGCCCTGGGCTCAGTCCCACGGCTCCAGGTCGGAGTCCCAGGGAAGGAGAATACAAAAGAAAACTGGAGGAATTCTGTATGCATTGTCCATTGCAGTGAAACAAACCATGCCGCACTTGGCGGCTTCAAACAACAACAAACATTTATTCTACTCACGAATCCATGGTTTGGGCAAGGCTCAGCGGGGACAGCCCATCTCTGCTACAGTCGGCATTAGCTAGGGTGGCTGCCTAAGGCTGCACCGTTCACTTTTTAAGACGGCGCACTCACATGGCTGGAAGGTGGGCGCAAGCCATAGGCAGGGAACCTCAGTTCCTCTCCGAGTGGGCCTCTCCATGCGCTGTTTGGGCTTCGTCATAGCATGGTGGCTAGGTCCCCTGAGCAAGCATCCCAAGCAAACCAGTGGAAGCTACAACACTCTTTACAACCCATTGTGTCACTTCTGCCACAGTCACAAATCCATCCGTATCCGAGGAGAAGGGGCGTCAGAGTCACATCGTAGGAAGACCATGTGGGATGGGAGACATCGTTCCTTCCATTTTTGGGAGAATACAATCTGTGGCAAGCCCTTTCCCTAAGATATCTGCACAATACTGAGAGCTGACATGGCACATTTTGTAGCTGTGTGACCATGGAGAGCAAGCCTGGAGGGACAAGTGGGGAGAGGAAACTCCCTTCTAGGCTCAGAGGCCTGGGCTGTGGCGGAACCAACCTTCATCCTAGAGAGGTCCTCGGCCTTTCGAGGAGCCGGGGCCACAGCAAGGGGGAAGGAGACAGCAGAAAGCTTGAGAGCAGCCATCCCAGCTTGAAAGTCAATCATAGGAGGAGGAAAATGGCAATAAGAAGTGATGGAAGAATGTTAGTGAGCACTAGTGAGACCCCCCTAGGGCTCCTGGAAACTTTGAAACGCAAAGAGGTCCCATTAGAGCAGAAAGGAAATAAGCCAGAGGAATACTTTTTATTACCATTTTTATCCCCAGACTGGAGAAAGGTACTAGAAGAGACAATGTATATCAAGCACTCATCATATAGTTAGCACAAGGTAGGACCTCAGCCAATGCTCTTCTGAACTGTCTGATCAGTTCCCCACCCATAATGAGCCTTGATTATTCTATAGGGGAGGAGGGATAAGCTTAAGGTCCTCTTGGAGGGCCTACCACCCAGTGGGTCCTGTGGTTGATTGCCAGCAGATAACACCTATGCAGCTGATCCTAAGGTCCCCAAACCCCCTGTCAGGAGTGGGATCTGGCACTGCAGCATCAAGTGTCCAGGCCCATCCGAAGAGCTAGGGTGCTCCCTTCAGGGCCAGGACCATGGGGACCAAAACAGAGTCAGGGCCAAGAGCTAAGCTGGACCAGGCAAAGGATTTCCCCAGAGAGGATGAACACTGATCTAGTTTCCCATGGCTGCTGTCACAAATGACCACCAATTTGGTGGCTTAAAACAACAGAAATTTATTCTCGCACAGGTCTGGAAGGCAGAAATCCAAAATCTGTATTCCCGGGCAGAAATCAAGGTGTCATCAAGGCTGTGCTCCCTCTAGAAGCTCCAGGGGAGAATCCTGGTGGCTGGATTCTGATGGTGGCCAGCATTCCTTGGCTTGCAGGCACATCACTCCAATCTCTGCCTCTGTGTTCATGTCACCTTCTCCTGTCTGTGTCGAATATCCCTCTGTCTCTCTCTTGTAAAGATGCTGTGATTACATTGGACCCACCTGGATAATCCAGGGTAAACTCCCCATCTCAAAAGCCTTAACTTAATCACATCTGCAAAGACCCCTTTTCCATATAAGGTACCATTTACAGGTTCCAGGGATTAGCACTAGGATATCTTTAAGGGCCATTATCAGCCACCACAAGTACAGACACAGGATGAGTTTGGATGATGATCAGGAGGGAGGCTAAGGTCAGAGCAGGAGGAGCAGGGTGAGAGCTATGTGTACAGAGTGAGGGGAGGAGGGGATGTTGACGGGAATCCATCTGGGCTCTGAGTCCCAGGGAAGGAGACAAGAGCCGGTCAGAAAGCCAGCCTGAGATGAGGCCAACAGTGCAAGTCCTGGCTGGTCCCGCCAGGCCAGAGCAGGAAACAGAGGACAAATGCCAGAATCCTACTGTAAGGGGAGCATGAGGTTGAGCTGGGGAAGGCCACTGGGGCAGGCGGGGAAAGAAGGGTAAACCATTCATCTATAATGACCTCTGGGCAAATTAGAAAATACATCCCTTTCCCAGAATGCTTTACTTGCATCCTTGGAAAAGTATCATAACATACTGATATTGTAAGAGCAATCAACTTTACTGCTTTGTGGGGAGAGTATTGTAATCAACACAAATCTAACGAGGCCCCTTAGACGTACCCAGGGCTTGCACCATCATGTATGTGAGAACTAGGGTGGGTGAGGTCGAGGGGCTCCCAGGTCCAAACGAGAGGCTGGAGGAGGCTTGGGCAAGGTCCAGCATGGGCTCTGACGCTGCCCATGGCTGAGTTTTGACAGCCATCCATCCCTCATCTATTTGTCTGAGTGGGCGAGATCCACTGAAATGGTCAGGATGGGACGGGCAGATAAGCAGGAGGTGAAGGCCTTGAAGGATGTTTTATTTGGTGCTGACGGTGTGATTCCAGGGTGGAGGCATGGATGTGAACGTTGCCCAGGACCAGCAGCAAGAACGACTTCCTCTGAGGTCTCAGGGCTCGATTTCACTCCCCAATGACAATTGCCATTTATTGAGCATCTACCCAGTGCCAGACGACTGCCCTCTTAGCCATATCCTCCCTAATCATTACCACAACCCTGCCGTGCCAGTGTTATCATCCATCCCCATTCTACAGATGATGAAACCGAGGCTTCAAGAGAGTAAGTGACTGGCTTGGGGACACACAGGAAGAAAACTGCAAGACTGGGATTTACCCTGGGCTGCCTGGGGCTCCATACCACCTCCCAACAGGAGATGGGCAGCTCCAGGCTGAGAAGGCCATGATGACACACCAGGTGCACTGGGCCTCCTGAGCCTGGGTCCAGCCTTCTGTCTCCTCGGGCCTGACCAGCTCACTCTGTCTGGGAGTTGAACAGTAAATTAAAGGGCTTCATTATCTCATTTGAGGGTGGAATAAAATACTTTGGAAAGGCTGGTACATTAAGTGCAATCAAGTTCTGAAAGGTTCTCTGTCACTGGAAGGAACGTCCTCTGATAAATTGCTCTCTTCACTGAGATGTGGCTAATATCTCATGAGCAATCCCAGCAGTCTCCACTGCAGATGTTTCTGCATCTTCACAAAGGATATTAAAGAGACCAGATTCCTTCCCAAGAGAGCAAATCACCTTTGCAATGTGCAAAAAGATGTCCTGGGTACAGCTCTCTCTCCTGTGACCTGCCGAGAAGGAACTCTGGGGCTACTTTGGATCTAGGGTCACTCGGGACCCTCAGGCCACCCCTACTTGCCAGTCACCACATGTGCATCCTGAGTCACTCCACAAGCCTTGAATGAACACCACCCCGGGGAAGGCCACACATCATCCCAGCCCTACCCTCCGTGAACTTACAATCCAAATTAGGCTGTGTGTTAGTTCCACAGGACTCAGCTATCATTTTCCCAACAACCTAATGATCAATGGCTCACCACTTTCCTGGGAAGCAGCCATCCAGACACTTGCATTTTAGTGATCACGAAATTGATGCACAATTTACCCCAAATCATACCTTCAGAATCTCAGACCTTGATGCTCTCCAGAATCAGTTCCCAGGACATTAAAGAGCTGCAGTGAGGCCTGCCTTAGGCACAGGTGAAATAACATCAGAAACGCTTCACACCCATCAGGCTCTTCCCATCGGTCAGGCCTGTACTCAGCACCTACACATACCACCCCAAGTCCTTAAAACAACCCAATTTACAGATGAGGAAACTGAGGTACTGGGGTGTGAATGGTAGGGGTGTGGAGGCCCCTCAGCCTCTATCGTCCAGCATGTCAACCTTTTGGTTCTTAGAGGCTATGCAGTCTGGTCCTCAGTCACAGATTATAACAAAAGGTGGGGGGGGGGGACGGAGAAGGAGGGAAGCAGGGAGTAAGGAAGAATGAAAGAAGGAAGAAAAGGAAAGGGAAGGGAAAGGAAAGGAGAAAGGAAGAAAGAAAGAAAGAAAGAAAGAAAGAAAGAAAGAAAGAAAGAAAGAAAGAAAGAAAGAAAGAAAGAAAGAAAGAAAGGAAGGAAGGAAGGAAGGGAAAGAAAGGAAGGAAGGAAGAAAGAGAAAGAAAGAAAGATAGGAAGAAAGGAAGGAAGGAAGGGAAAGAAAGGAGAAAATACTGCTGAAAGGGCACAGGCTAAGGAACAGAAGGGGAGGAGGCAGGAGGACGGTATGAAAGGAAATAATCCAAGACAGAGAGAGAGAGAGAAGACAGACTCTGGTGCCTCTTGTCCTGCCCTAGCCCTGCCCAAGGATGTCACAAGAAAGGGGATGGGGCACTCAGCGTCATCACGGTGCCTGATGTTCACTCATTGACTCAACCAGTGGGCCTTCCTTTAGTAGCACTGTGTTCTCAGCCCTGGTGCAGGCCCTTGGGAGACCCAAGAAAAGCTGTGTCCTCAGGTCCTCTCCTCCTGACCTTCCCTCAGCTTCAGTCTCCCCATGTGTAAAATGAGCATATGAATCCCTACCTCTCCAGGGAATCAGGTGCAATGAGGCACACGCAGGCACCGAGGAGAAGCCCTAGACACACCCATTTCCTTACTTTCTTCCTTCACTGCGGGGAGCCACAAGCCGGGAAGGAGTAGAATAGAAACCACGGAGGGGGCCTGCCCTTGAGGCCAGACTGCCAAAGAGCTGCCCATCCACGCATTAATTCATTAATTCATTCAACAAATATTTACTGAGCATCTACTGAGTGCCAGGAGCAGCGCTGGAGGCTTTCCCAAAGGCGTTCTTTTCATTTAATCCCCACACGTACATGCCCTATGAGAGAGGCACCATTATGCCCATTTTGCAGATGAGGAAACCAAAGCAAAGAAAGATGTAATTTGCACAGCACTGAATGGAATAGAGGCCAAATTCAGACTAGGCCTGGTTCTCTAGGATGCAGTGTTGGGTGGTTGGTTGGTTGGTTGATTGGTTTCCCACACCGCACACTCTCTCCCTTGGTGGGGCTGAGTGACACCTGGTGTCTAAGTGTGGATTTGCAGCACAGAGCTGGGACCTGGTCTCTGGGGGCTCCTGGCAAGGCTGGGCAGGCCTGGGAGCACCAAGGAAGGAAGAGCCTCCGCCTGAGACCAGGATGATGGCTGATGGGGATTAAGCTGTGACAGTTTACAGTAATTCAGGCCACTGCACTTTGGGCACCAGTAATCCTTTCCTGTGGGAGTGCAGGCGAGCGTGTGGGAGGGGCCATCTCTAGCAAAGAATCTGAGAAATCGCTTCTTCCTGTAGTCCTGTGGAAAAGTGTGGGAAAGGGAGGTGGCTGGGGCCTGGGGTCCCTCAGAATAGGCCAACAGGGCATCCAATTCATCGGGCTCCTCCCCGGCTCAGAACTTTCAGTGACTCCCCACGGCCCTCAGTGTTGTTTGTCAAACCCAGGGAAAGATATTTGAGGTCAGCTCACCTAGGGACTAGAGAAGGATCCAGAAAGAATCAGAGCCCCAGAAAAAGATGCCCCTTAGTTCTCCTGGCCGTCTCCTCCCTCTCTTCTTTTTCCATTCCTACGCCATCTGAGCAGCCCATGCTGGTAAAACCCACGCTAGGCCTTAGCCAGGCAGAGCGAGAAGTCCTGCCGGTTCTTGGGCATTGTTTTCTTAGGTCCAGAGACCCCAGACTTAAGAAGAAAGGGGTTGCTGGCATCTACATTCCCACACACCACCCCACCACGGCAGAGTGATTGAGGCCTGGAGAGCTGATGAAGAACAGAGACCCAGGCTCCTCAAAGCAGGACAGGGCCTGGCCCTCAGCATCTTTACCAAGTGCCCCTGTGATTCTGACACCAGCCACAGTTTAAGAACCACTGCTCTAGAGCAGGGCTGCCTAATAAAAATATAATGCAAGCTATACGTGACTTTGAATTTTAAAAAGTAAAGAAGAAATAGATGGAATTAATTTTAATAATATATTCTATTTAACCCAATATCCAAAATACTATCATTTCAATATGTAATCAATATAAGAAATTTTTAATGAGATATTTTACTTTTTTTTTTTCATACCAAGTCTTTGAAAGCCAGAATATATTTGACATTTATGGCACATCTCCATTCAGATGCTTAATTCTCATCCACAACACTTGATCTGTATTTGGATTTCATAGATTTCCATAACCAAGTTGTTTCACAGTAGTGTCACCAACTCATCCCTGTTTACCCAAGTCCTGGTTTTAAAACTCACAGTTCCACATCCTGAAAGCTCAGTTCCAGGAAAACCAGGACAGTTGGCAGTTCTTTCCAAACATACTTGAATACTTTCCAATAACTGAATTGAGTATCAGTTTTTAATTTCAAATTAATTAAAATGAAGTAAAATTAAAGTTTATGTTTCTCATGGCATTAGCTCCATTTCAAATGCTCAATAGCCATGTTTGGCCAATGACTACCATATTGGGTCTAGGAGGCAGGAAGCCTCCTTCCCTTCACATTAAGACCATCTATGGAGGATCTGAGCTTGGTTTTCTCAAGAGAGCCATGGTCGCTGAAAGAGTTACAGGTGGTAGGGCCACAGCATAGAACAGCTACCTTGGCAACACGAGGAGGATGGAATGGACATTAGGAGGCCACTGTAACAATCTAGGACGTGGGAACATGATGGTCAAGGTGAAGAGACAGGCTGGGTTACAGAGGTGTGCAGTAAACAAAATCATTAAGACTTGGTGACTGATTAGATGGGGGAGCGGGGAAGCAAGAGGTATCAATTATCCTGACCAGGATAATTCCCTGGTCAGCTCTCCCCTGTCCCCCACCCCCTCATCACCACCACCAACCAGGGTGATTCTAGAATATTCCAATAATCTATTGCTATTTAAATGCAGTGGTTTAGAACAACAATAATTATTTTATTATTATCGCTCATGAGAGGCTGATTGGGCTCAGCTGAGCGGTTCTTGCTCAGGATCTCTCATTTGTGTCAGGTGAAGGCTTCTTCCCAGGTCTGGTGGTGATGCTGGCTGTCAGCTGAAACCTATGGGCCAAACTGTGCCCACCACTCCTCAAAATTCATATGTTGAAGTCCTAACCCCCACTACCTCAGAATATGATTGTATTTGGCAATAGGGTCTTTAAAGAGGTAATTACGTTAAAATGAGGTCATTAGGGTGGGCTCTAATCATTATTACTGGTGTCCTCATAAGAGGAGGAGATTAGGACACAGATACACACACAGAGAGAAGACCACGTGAGGACACAGGGAGAAGGTGGCCATCTACAAGCCAAGGAGAGGGGTTTCAGAAGGAACCAACCCTGCCAACACCTGGATCTCGAACTTCTAGCCCCCGGAATTGTGAGACAGTAAGTTTCTGTTGTTTAATTCCCCAGTCTGTCTTATTTTGTTACGCAGCCCTAACAAACCAAAACAAATTTCCACTTGTGATCTGTCCACGTGGCCCATGCTTCCTCACAGCATGACAGAGGCGTTCAGAGAGTGAATGTCCCAAGAGGACCAGATGGAAACAGGATCAGCAGCTATGACCGAGTTTCAAAAGTCACAGGTGTTGTTTCCTCTGTGGTCACAGGCCTGCTCAGATGCAAGAGGAGGGAACATTGACCCACCTCTTGATGGGTTGATGATCAATGTCACGTTGCCAGGAGAGCACGCAGAATAAAAAATCTTGTTGCAACCATCTTGGAAATCACAACATGCCATATCAGGCTGATAACTTTAGGGATTGGCGATGATGTCATCAACCAAGACAGAGACTACAGGAGGAAGAGGAAAAGGGCTGGGGTGCGTTAGATGATGAGGTAAGGTGTGAACAGGTTGGGCTGGTCAAGCCTGTGAACATTTAGGTGGATGTCACCAATGACTAGGAAGTTAGATATGTGAGTCAGGGCCTCCGGAACATGTTCTGAGCTAGAACTGTCAATTTGCGGGCCCTCAAAATATTAGAAGCCAGAGACTGAGTCCACCCACACAGTGAGAGAAGATGAGGGTTGAGGGAATGTATCAGCTAGGTATTTCTGCATAACAAACCATTCCAAATCTTAGTGGCTAAAAACAACTGCAGTTGACCCTTGAGCAAGGAGGGGATTAGGAATGATGACCCTCCTTGCAGTTGAAAATCTGTTTATAATTTATAGATGGCCCTCCATATACGTGGCTCCTCCATATCCACGGCTCCACAACCACAGATGCAACCAATCATGGATCTTGCAGCACTGCATTATCCACTATCAAAAAAAAACGGTGTATAAGTGGACCAGAGGAGTTTAAACCCACGTTGTTCAGGGGTCAGCTGTATTTATTATTCTTCTATAGGTTGGTTGGGTAGCTCCTCTTCTGGTTTCACCTGGCTCATTCATGGGGCTGCACTCATCTGGACAGTGAGCTAGAAGGTCCAAGACTCACATGTCTGGTTGACGCCAGCTGTCGGCAGGGGACAGGGCTCAGCTGGAACAGCTGGAACACTTGGGCCTCTCTTTCCATGTTAACTTTCACTTGGGCTTCTTTACAGCATAGTGGCCTCAGGGGAGCATCCAAGTGGGCAAGTCTCAATGCGCAGGACTTACCAAGTACATGTGCTACCAAGGTAAGACTTCATTGGCCAAAGAAATTCACACGGCCAAACCCAAAGTCAGTGTGGGATGGCTTACCAGGAGGCATGATTCACTGGCAGCCACTGCTGTAAAAATACACTATAGGCAGGAACACCAGGTGGGCCTCTGCTCATTTTAGGGTTGGGCGGAGGAGAAACCAAAGAGGGAAAACCAGAAGAACCAGGATAGGACCAGAAGAGTACAATGCTAAGGAATCAAGAGAGGAGTGAAATCCATGAGAACATGCCACGCCAGTACTTGCATGACCTTGAGAGTGAATGTCTCACCCTAGCCCCAGCCTGAAACCATCCTCTGGATTTGGCAACCTAGAGGTCAGTTTGCTCAACATCCCAACATTCATTTCAGGTGTCAGTGTCACAGAAATCTTAAGCACCAAATATAGCTCAGTGAAAGCAATTCTATAAATCCAACCAACATGGTCTAAATTTGCAAACTTTACAATAGTCTGGCTTTATTAACTAGAAGGCCCGGTGTTTTCAAATGTTTTTGACCAAGACGCACAAAAAGAAATACCTTTGCATAAAGATCCAGTGCATGCACGCACAGAGACGCACACACATGCCTGCGTGCCCACACGTACATGTGTGGCCAAAACGAAAGTTTCCTGGAACACAGAAAAGATAATAGTAACCTACCCATACTATGTGCAAAGCTCTGTGTAATTTTCTATTCAGTATTATTTATTTTTTAATGCTAGTCATGCCCTGCTAAATTGATTTCACCACCCACTCATGGGTCATGGCTTGCAGATTAAAAACTACTGACTTAGGCCATCCAAAGCAGAAGTCAGAAAACTGACCAAATCCTGCCTTTAGCCTTGTTTGTTTGGTTTCACCTGTTGGTTTTTTGGTTTGGGGGTTTTGTTTTAATAAATTTTATGCCTTCAGGTTGGCCACCCTTCTCCTGTACCATTTCCAACTGTCTGATACCCAGCTGCTTCACACGTCTTCACAATTGCCTGGCCCCTGAATGCATTTCTTTTTGGGCCTTCTAGGCCTCTAGATGCTAAAGGAATAGATGTATGCATTTATGCATTCCATGAATACTGAATGCATGTCTCTCACCTGCCAGCCACATTTCAGGCACTGGGAATACAGCAGAGGACAAAAACCACTGCCTTCATGGAGCTGAGATGCTAGAAGAGGGAGACAGACAAGCAAAACAAAAAAGAATATTCTTTATTAGATGGTGATAAATTCTTTAGTGAAAGTAAACCGGGAAGGGGGTCAACACGCTTTAAGAGCCACCAGATTGCAGGCTTCAAGGCCCTTTGTGGAAATGCGGTAGCCTGATGTGTCCCTACCTCACAGAGGTGGGCTGAGAGAGGAATGTGAGAGGGCATGACCAGAATCTTCCTCCAAGAGAGTTCTCAGACAGGCCCAGCAGGTAAACCTGACCCATCACGTCCCCAAATTACTCTGCCAACGAGCAGAGCACCAGTAACTTTAACCTAGAAAATTTCAAAATTCCAGTCAGCCATTAAGGGGGAGCCGTTGCGGGACGTAGTCACGGGCACACCGGCCCGGAGGTGGGAAGCCCTTCGTGTGTATTTCGGACTTTTCCCTAATTCTCAGTCCCCATCACCCTCTCTCCCGCCGGATAAACGGCCACCTCATTAGCTCTGCACACATGACCCTCTCGACCGGACTCCTGGTGACTGCGCCTGCCTTATCTCTTGCCTCTCCTCCCTCACATTTTCCGCTCCAACAAAGCCAAACACAGCACCGTGGGGGCTTTCACGCTTCTGTGCCTTTGGACACGCTGTTCCTTCTGCCTGGAAGACTGCTGGCCTCCAACCCCGCGC
This sequence comes from Balaenoptera borealis, assembly GCF_965194805.1. Lineage (NCBI taxonomy): Eukaryota > Metazoa > Chordata > Mammalia > Artiodactyla > Balaenopteridae > Balaenoptera > Balaenoptera borealis. Next base: position 78,315,923 of record NC_138872.1, read on the forward strand.
GTCCCCTCCCCCTCCTCAGCGAGCTCCCGTTCATCCCTCAGAACCCAGCCTGGATGTCCCCTCCTCCAGGAAACCCCCCAAGGCCCCATCTCTGTCTCCCGCACCCCTCTCTGTTTTGCTTCTCTGCACTGTAATTACCGGTTTCTCCAAATCTCTCCCCTCCCAGACTCAGGTCTCCTCCAGCGCGCGAGTTCTGTGGGCGACTCGCTTTGCGCCCAAAAGCGCCTAGTCCCGAGCTCTGAGGGACAGAGCTTGCACTCAGGCTCAGGCTGGCTCGAAATGCCCCCGTTTCTGCCCTCCGCCTCCCCGTCGGCCTGCGGGGACCCGCGCTCCAGCATTTTCCCCAAGCGCATCGGGCGGGCCCCTAGGGCGGCCGCCCAGCCCCTGACATCAGCGGTCGCCGGCGACCGGGCCGCGCGACTACAAGTCCCGGCACGCCCCGCGGCGGCCGCGCATGCCCAGCGGGCCGGCGTTTGAGTGGCAAGTTGTTTGTTACAGCGAACACCAGCTGCTCTCCGCGCCGGGCGCCGCGCGCTGCTGCTCCGCCAGCGCTGCCGCCCTCGCCCGCCGCCCGCGGCCCCTTGCGGCTTGGCGGGCCTCCCCTTTGTCCGCCCCGGCCCGCCCGGCGCCGAGCTCCCGGTCACCGGGCCGGCTGCCCGCGGCGCTTGGTGCCGGCTGGGCGTGCAGGGGGCGGGGGCCGCGGCTCGCCCCCCGCGGATGAGCTGCCGCGGAGCGCGGGCGGACGATGGAACTCCACATACTGGAGCACCGGCTGCAAGTTGCCAGCGTCGCCAAGGAGAGTATCCCGCTCTTCACCTACGGCCTGATCAAACTTGCCTTCTTGTCCTCCAAGACCAGGTGAGCGCGCGGGGACGCGGCGCCGGCCGGGGAGAGACAAAGAGGCGCACCCGGGCGGCTGTCCTCGCCGCCGCGGCTCGGAAAACAACTTCGAGCCCCGGGGAGCGCCCCCGCCCCACCCCCGCCGCATCGCTCGTCTTGTGTTTGACAAAGCCACCCAAAATGCCCTCCAACGGGGTCCTTCCCCCCCGACCCTCCCTACAACATGCACCCCTGCCGCTGTCTCCCCCACCCTAGCCCCCTCCCATCCTCTCCCCGAGATCCAGAGGGCTGGGGAGGCAGCTGTGACGAATCCGCTAATGAATGAATGAACGAACGAATGAATGAATGAAAAACAGGTGTGGAGACGCGGCAGTGTAAAAAACAAACTAACGCCCCCCCATCCCCCAATCCCTCTGTTGGGCCGGCCCCCGTCGCCTGGGCGGGGGAAGGGATTCTGCTGAGCGCGGCTACCCAGAGCAGAAAATCATAAAATCATTAGTGGGTGTTTATCTCAAGGTGCCTACGAGGATTGCGGACGGCGCGGGCGGCTGGGGGAGGGCAGAGGAGGGGGCTGCGGGTGAGGGTCGCTGTGGTTCTTTCTCCTCTGGGTCCGGGAAGGTTTGGGGGGGGGGCGGGGGGGCGGTTGCCGAACCGTGGAAGAGGGAGGAGCAGGCGTGTTTATGGCTCTGCCTTGAGGCTGGGCTTGGATGCTGCAGGAGAAAAATAGTTGAAGGCCTTGGGAGGTTGAAAAAAAAAAAAAAAACAAGTTGGATTTTTCCCACTGCCGGTCAGGGTCTGACTTTTGTGAGCCCCGGTGGGTGCTTGGATTAAGGTGGTGTTTTTTTAAGGAGCCCTAGCCCAGTGGAGTGTGAGTGCAAGCTAGCCGCTGTAACTTAAATCCCTTGTTTGTCCACCATTGTGACTGTTGAAAGAGATGAAGTTGTTGCTGGCTGGGTTTTCCGGGCGTTGAGGCGGAGGTAGTTCTCCTTCTCTGCAAAATGAATGAATAAATTACAGGTCAAGGTTAATGTTAAAATGCCGGGCCCCTAGGCTACCCCCCCCCCCCCGCTTGGGTGCTGAGTTCAGGGGAGCTCCCGGGATGTGGGGAAATAATTCAGTCCGAGCCTCTTATCTGCCTGTTAAAGTTCTTCCCTGGAAATCTCACTTCGATGTGTGTGTGTGAGCGGGCAGCTCAGTCCCGCCATTGTTTGCGAGATGGAATGAGAGCCAGTGGCATCTTGTTTACTTTCTTCTCTGGCTGCTTGCTGGGGTCTGGAGGGTTGGAATCCGCACCTTCTCTGGGCCCTGGCTCCTTTGCTTGCAAAGGTAATTATTAAACAGGTCATTTGAAAACAAAAGCCAACAGCTCGGATTCTGAGCTTTCCCCCCACCCCCGTCCTCGCCCCCCACCCCAGCCCCGTCTGGTTGTTGACACCCACCCATTCTGCATCTACCTGCCCTCTGCTCCCCACCCCCTAGCCTGTCTTGAGATTCCAAGGCTGGAGTTAAGAGAAAATGGCCTTGTTTTTCCAACCCTTGGCCGTCAGCCCCAGGCAGCCCCCTGGCTGATTTCTCGGCTACCATTCAAACCACCGGGATGATGACTCAGGCTGCTGCTGTGCGGGGCCTGGGTGCTGGGAGGAGGGGGCATTTGGGGGTTTCTTAGAAAGGCAGCAGAGGGCCACTCCCTCTGCCCCTTTCCCTTTACGGAGGGATTGGCTCTCTTCCAGCCCCCAGCCCAGGGTCCAGTTTGGAGGACTCATAGATAGGCCTGTCCTGGGGGTGAGCCCCTGCTGACCTGTCTGACCACAGAAACCGCACCCCTCAGTGGGTCCCGCTTCTCCCACTCTTGCAAGAGGCAGCTGGTCTGAGGCCCAGGTGACCAGTCCAGTCTCAAGATGACTCAGAGGTCAAAGGTCATCTCCATGTGTGCAGGGTCTGGCCCTAGAAGGTGCTGAGCACATTTGTCAAATGGCCAAAGGCCTGCGTCCCCAGCACTCTGGGCCAGGACACTGGCTTCAGGTTGTGACTAGCCCCCTCACTGCCTGTGTGACCATGGCAAGGTCCCTTTCCTTCTCTGGCTCTGACTTTGTCCATCTGTAATGAAGACAGCACCACTTGGCCCCCTAGGTTTCACAGAGCTGTTGTGTGTGTGTAGCATGGAATGATTGTGGGAATTGGCTTTTCTGCAAGTATAAGGGGTAGCGGGGTGTGGATATATTATTTAAGCAATTTTCAATGATCAGTCATCCAGGTAGAACTTTTGGTCCTTTTTTTGATTCTTCCATCAGTACCTGCCCCCAAGTGGTGGCCCATAGCCCTGTCATTTTTGTCACTGTGCCTTGTTTACAAGTTTTCAGTCACTCCCTGTAGGGGTGAATCCTCGGCATGGCATTTGAGACCCTTTGGGATCTGAAGCCAGAATTCTCATCTTTAGTCACTCTCTGGCAAATACTGTGTGACCCACAATTTACTTCCCTTCACACCTCCCTGCTTTAGTTCTCTCTCTCTCTCTCTCTCCCTGGGACCTCCTCCTCCCACCCCCCAGCAGTAAATTCCTATTCAACCCTCAAGATCTAGTGCTATCACCCAAAACTTTCATGAACCCCTCTTCCCTCCACCCCCAGCAGACTTAGTCACTTCCTCCCTCTCATGTCTACCTGGGTGGAGGCTTGGGGAGGGATGTGGCATCAGTAGATGCCCACTCCGTGTGCGGGTGCAGCTAGGTTCAAGAGATGCTGAGATACCCTGCCTCCTCCTCTTTGAAGCCCAGAGCCTGGTGGGAAAGGAAGAAGAGGCAATCACAATACAGCAGGGAAGGGAGTACCTAGGGGCTAGCAGAAGGATCTGGGGGACTGCCTGAGGGAGCCTGGGAGGCTTCCTGCAGGAGGTGGCACTGTATCTTAGGGCTTTAAAATAGGAATTAGCCAGATCCTGGTTCAGTATCCTGCATATGCCACGGTACAACTCTGTGAATTAGGTGGAATGAAGGAATCTGCAATGAAGGAATCTGAGGCTCAAATGTTAAGTGACTCATTCAAGGTCATGCTGTAAGTGGTAGAGCCCAGATTTGAATCAGCATCTTTCTGGCTCAAGCTTAGAGATTTGCTATTACAGGTTCAATGACACCCATATTCAACAGTTATGTCCAGCCCTTGTATTTGCAGCGTACTGTTCTAAAGCTTTAGGAGCACGGGATGGAACCTGTAGATCTTTCTGCATCCCTTCCGCCCTGCCTCTGTGGGCCTTATCTTCTGCCAGGAATGCGTGTCCCTCATCACTTCCCATCTAGACTTTCTACTTCCTCCCCTTAACCTTTCATCACTTCTGAACTTTTTTCCATAACAGTATATCGTTTGCTTGTCTTATTCTCCCACCACCTAGATTATAAACCTTACTTTCAGGAAGCTTTTTGTGCATCTTTTTATCTTTTCCTTCTCCCCCCACCCCACTTCCAGTACCAGAGATAACAGAGCTACCACTGATTTTACCATCTGTTCCAAAGAGATGAAGACACTGGGTTTGGAGAAGTAAAGTGGCCTGCTCAAGGTCACACAGCTGGGAAGAAACAGGATTGGGATTTGAACCAGGTCCTTTCTCTGCTGTGCTTAGCACACTGCTTTGTAGGCACTTAGTAACTGCCTATCTGATGGATGTCTGACTCGTGCAGAGTGACCCAGATTCCAGCCAGAGTCTTTTCTGAGTGCCTTGGGGGCTGGAAGAGGCTCGGCAGGCTGAATCACACCTGGAGAAACAAGGCCCAGTGCCCTTGCCCCAACTCTCGGGGTAGCATCTGAGTGTGGCTGGAATAGGGGGCAGAAGGCAGGCTGAGTGCACTTATTCTAGGCACAAAGCTGGAGGCGGAGATCCTGGCTGAGCAAAATCAAGGCTACCACAGAGCTTCGCCCTGTGATAGCCTGAGGTTCTGTAGCCTGGCCAAGGGCCCGCCGCAGCCCACCCCACCATTCCAGTCTCATCTCACATGGCTCCCAGCCACAAAGATTATTTGCGTGCATACACACACGCTATAGTGTCTCTAGCCTCAGGCCTTTGTCTGTCTGCCTGGAATGTTGCTCTTTGCCCTACCCCCCTTGTCCACCTGCTCCTTCTTTTAGATTCCATTTTAGCCTCACCTCCTCCAGGAAGTCTTCCCTGAGAGCACAGCTGAGCTCAGATCCTTCCTCTGGTATGATGGGCTTAATCTCAAAAAGATGTAATGTGACCAACCATGGAATATCAGCAGGCTCCTTTGGGCTGCAAATAAGCTGGCCCAAACAATAAGAAGTATGAACTTTGCGCGATGAGGTCATGAATCCGGCTGTTTGAGGGTTGGTAACTTAAAGGCTTGGTGATGTCATCAAGGGCCCGGTCTTTCTCTTTGGCTCTGTGGAATGGCTGAGGCAGCTCCAGGCATTATGGGCAGTCACAGGACGGGGTGGCGAGGACTCAGGGAAGCGAAAGGGCTGTTGCCTCCCAGGGTCTATGAGAAAACCTTTCTGGGAACACACCACCTCAGACGCAGACTCTCATCTCATTGGTCAGAACTAGGCACATGAGCATGCCTCCACCAGTCACAGTTACAGGAAATGAGACTATCATGAACTAATCAGGATCCACCACTGCAGCTGGGGCCGGCTGCCTGGAAGCTTGTGGCCACTGGGAGGTGGGGCTCCTTGGGGACCCCAATTTGCTGTCTGCAACCCCGGAAGGGAAAACTGGGAATAATTAATAAGTGTACGGTTAAAAACAACGATGACAACAATAATAGCTGACACTTGTAAAGCATTTACTACATTCCAGGCACTGTTCCAAGCACCATATATCTGTTAGTTCATTTAATCCTCACAGCAACCCTCTAAAGTTGGAGCTGGATTGTCCCCATTTTTCAGATGAGGAAACTGAGGACCTTGAGTGCCCAAGGACACACAAAAGTAGCAGAGCTGGGATTTGAACCCAGGAAGTGGGGTCGCAGAACCTGTCCTGAGACCACTCAGCCAGGTCTAAAATCACACCGGTTTGGACATCCACTCCCCAGGGGCAACTGAGAGTCCATGGCAATGAAGCGGGGGCAGGGGCAAGATCATTATCCTGAAATGCAAGTTCAGGTGACAGGAAGCTGCAGCACCCTCTTTTTTTGCCTGTGAAATGCTTGTATCCAGAAAGTCCATCTCATTTGATTGGCAAGAAAAAGCACCAAAGTGATATGCAGTAAGCACGTGCTCACAGAAACCCACACTGCCCACTTGGGCCGGACCCGCAGTCTGAAAGTCTCGGGTAGAGGCATTTACAGGAGAAAAGCTCAAAGTTGCAAAAAGTCCATTCAGAGTCCACTGTTTTCTTGAGTGCATGGGGCTGAAGCCACTGTTTGATTGCATTAGAGAAAGACAGGCTGGCAGGGGAGTTAGGGCCTGGGACCCGGCACCTGGGGTGGAATCCCAGCACCCCTACATCCTGGCGGTGTGACCTTGGGCAAGATGCTTGACCTCTCTGTGTGCTCAGTTTCTAAAACGGGTAGTGATCATGTCCACTGCCTAGGTTGTTGTGAGGACTTAGACAAACCATGACAAGCACTTCAAATAGAGCCTGGTCCACTGTAAACCCCAGTAAGCATTAGCTGAGAGAGAATATGCCCTTTAAGCTGGTCAGGGACAGTCTGCGGAGGCAGAGTTGGAAAAGCCCAGGATTAGGAGATTTTTTTAAGGCTTCTTAATGCGCATACAATCACATTCTGACTTAGGAAGTGGAGATTCTGTCACTGCCCTCCAGGTACCTCGCCAAGGACGCCAGGCATTTAGGGCTCTGAAAGGGGCAGCCAAAATGCTGTAGCATCCCACAGCTGCAAGCAAGTAAGGCTTCCTAGAAGAGGTGGCACTGTGAGCTGAGTCTGGGTGGAATAGGGAAATGTCAGGAGGTAGAGGTGCTGGGGATGAAAGAAGACAGGCCGGGCAGGGAGCAGGAGGGGGTGGGCACAGATGGAGGAGGTGGGGAGAGCACAGGGTGAGCCCCAGAGCCAATTCCCACGCCCGCCTGGGGTATCCATGACCTGTTGCTGCCCCAGAGAAAGGGGCTGGCTCAGCCCCAGCTCCCAAGCACCAGGTATGGAAAGCACAGAGTTGTCCTTGGCCTGCCCCACATCCAACTGCTTAGCGAGGTCGCCCCCCTCACCCGAGCCCCCTGCTTCTGCCGGCGCCAGTCCTCCTCATCTCCCCCCTGAATTATCCAAACAGCTTTGCCACCAGTGCCGTCTGCCTCCAGGACAATGCAAATGGTTAGCACAGCCAGAACCCTCTGGGCAGGAGGAACCACAGGAGCAAAGGCCTGGAGGCTGGAAAGAGAAAGGTGTATGCAGAGTGCAGGCTGGGACTTGTGGCCCGTGTGACCACAGCTTGGGGTTGGTGCAAATTGGTATGTTTTGTTCATGCAGAAACCCTGCAACGTGCACCTGCTGTGTGCAGGGCCCAGTGGAAGACACAAAAGGAGCTTTGGTCCAGTGGGAAGAAAAGGTGTGTTCTCTGCCAAAGGTAGAGGGTGAGAGGCCCAAAGACCCAGAAGGAGGGGACCCCTGGTACTGCGGGGGCTGCGTGGAGGCCCTGTGGCCTCACCAGAGGTGCTGCTGGGGTAGATGTCATGGTTCACTCTGAATCTCTGACTGTATCTCTGCCTTGCTCAAAACTGTTCTCAGGCTGCCCCCTGATCCTTATCTGACATTGTGAATATTCTTTGGTCTGACTTCTGTCCTCTCTGGCTTTGCCCCATCTCTCCACCACACATGCCCTAGTTTTAGAGTAACTGTGGTAGTTTTTAAATACCCCAAATTCTTTGACACTGTTCCCTTCAAAAGCTAGACCTCCCTTGCCTTTAAGTGTGGGGTCTGGATTAGTGACTTTCTTCTAATGAGCAGAAGAGAACAGAAGCAATACTGCGAGGCTTCTGGGGCTAGGGCTTAAAAAGATAGCTTCTGCCTGGCACTGCTTTGCTCTGTCTCTCTCTTGCTCTGTGGGAAGCCAGCTGCCATGTTGTAAGGACACTCAAGCATCCCTGTGGAGAGGCCCACAGTGGAGTGGAACTGAGGCCTCCCACCAACAGCCAGCCTGTGAGTGGGTCACCTTGACCACAGATCCTCCTGCCCCAGGCAAGCCTTCCAATGACCGCAGCCCCAGCTAGCACCTGGGCTGCAACCTCATAAGAAACCCTCTGCCAGAAGTGCCCAGGTGTGCCATGCCCACATTCCTAGCCCATAGGAGCTGTGAGAGATACACAAGTTTGTTGTTTCAAGCGACTAGGTTTTCAGGTAATTTGTTATGCAGTGGATAACTGATACGGTGACTATGTAATTTATCATCCAAATGGGGACACTTCTGAGAATAACAGGGAGCACTAAAAATAATTACCCTGGACAACAGGGCAAACCAGAATGTGTGATCGCCCTAGCCAGCTTTCATCCAGCCAGATAGCTCTTGAAGCCACCCTGGGGCTGGGTAAGTGGCTTTCTGGGATCACCTGTGCCTCAGGGTATAGGGTGGGAGAGCTGGTCCCCCTCTGTCCTCACGCCAGGTGCATGTCCAGGCCTCCTCAGGACCAGTGCTCCACTGCACTAACTCATCTTCTGTTGCAAAGGACTGAGCTTGCGCTTGCTGGCAAATGTTTATCTTATAACAGACCTCTGGTCTGAGGAACCAGCCCTGAATAAACCAGCCTAGTCCCACCGGTGCTGGAGCAGTCAGATTCTGGTTGTCCAAGACCCAGTGCTGTACCTTGGCACAAGCTGACAGGCCTACCAGCATCACCCCCAGCTGCCAGTTCCCCCAAACCTTTAGCCACTCAGTTTGTGGTGAGTGTGTTAAATTACACCTTCTAAGGGGAAGCTCACCTCTGGATGCCTTACACTCTTCCTTGCCTTAATTATAATATATTGGATGCACTCTGACCTCTGAGAGCTAGGCTTACAAGCTTGGGGTCTTATCTGCCCACCCATGTTCATGGCAGCATCATTCACAATAGCCAAAAGGTGGGAGCAACCCAAGTGCCCACAGACAAACGCACGGATAAGCAAAATGTGGTCTGTACATGTAATGAAGTATCATCCAGCCTTAAAAAGGAAGGAAATTGTGACACATGCTACAACATGGATGAGCCTTGAGGACATTATGCTGAGTGAAATAAGCCAGTCACAGAAAGACAAATAGTGTTTGATTCCACTTACATGAGGTACCTAGAGAAGTCAATTCATAGAGACAGAAAGTCGAGTGGTGGTTGCCAGGGGCTGGTAAGGGGGGGGTGAGTGGGGACTTGTTATTCAGTGAGTATAGAGTTTCAGTTTTGCAAGATGAAGAGTCCTGGAGATCAGTTACAAAACAATACGAATGCACTTACTACTGAAAAGTAAACTTTAAAATGATCAAGATGATAAGTTTGATAGCATGTATGTTTTACAGAAATTTGGGGGACAAAAGAAAAAGGTAGTAGCCTGGCGAGTGTGCAGAACCAAAGGGCAGTGTGGTGGGTGAGTGGATGGCGGTGAGCCAGGGTAGCGTGGGCAGCAGAGTCAGACCGAGGGAAAGAGCTGGCACCCAGTGAGACAGCGGCTTGGAGCACGTCATGCATTAACTCACTTAATCCTCACAGTAACCCTTAGCACGTAGGTACATTTACTGGCCCCGTTTTGCAGATGGGGGAACTGAGACACTGACTTTGCTCAAGATCACAAAACCAACAAGTGAAGAGTAGGGTTTTTTTTTTAATGACAGCTTTATTGAGATATAATTCATGTACCATACAATTCACCCTCTTCAAGTGTACAACTCAGTAGCTTCTTGTGTATTCAGAGTTGTGCAGCCATCACCAGTGTCTAATTCCAAAACTCGTCCATCGTCACCCCAAAAGAAACCATAAGCAGACACTTCCTAGCCCCTGGCAGTACTAATCTGCTTTCTGTCTCTAGGGATTTGCCTGTTCTGGACATTTCCTATCAATGGAATCATACAATACGTGGTTCTTTGTGACTGGCTTCTTTCACGGAGCATCATGTTTTCAAGGTTCATCTATGTTGTAGCCTGTGTGTCAATACGTCATTCCTTTTTATGATAGAATAGTATTCCATTGTATTGGATAGACCACATTTTGTTTATTCATCCATTGATGTATATTTGGATTGTTTCCACATTTTTGTTATCATAAAGATCACTGCTGTGAACATCTGTGTACAAGTGTTGGTGTGAATGTGTGTTTTCATCTCTCTTGGGTAGATCCCTAGGGATGGAAATGCTGGGTCACATGGTAGCTCTGTGTTTAACATTTTGAGGACCTGCCAGGCTGTTTCCCACAGCGGCTGCACCATTTGACATACCTGAGGGGTAGGGATTTGAACCCAGGGCCTCTGGCTGCAGAGTCCATGTTCGTAAACCACCACACTAGCTTAGTATGGGTAGGAGCCTGGAGTCCCATACCGGTTGGGTGACCACAGTCTGGGCTACTGAACCTCTGGGAGACTCGGTGTCTTTGTGGGCGAACAGGATTATGGGGAAGGGATAGCCCAGGTTAAGCACCTGGCCACAGCAGGCTTTGCCCATGGTCCTCCTGGTACAGCGCTCACTGGAACTTGGTGTCACCTAAGCGGGTGCATCAGTGGAGGCAAGGAAGTGTGACATGTAGGTTCCTGTAGCTCTTGGGGTCCTTGAGGGGCCTGGGCAGCTGTCAGTGGAGAGGGGGCTCCCCAGCTGACCCAGCCTAGGCTGTGGCCGCCTGATCTGAGCCCAGGCTGCCGGGAGGTATATAGTTCTGGCAGGAAGGGAGAGGCGGGCAGTCAAGTCAGGCCTCCCTCCTCCTGCACAGGCCTCGGACCCTGGGCAGTACAAGGTGCATACGTTCAAGGTAGGGTTAGTTTTCCCTCCAAGGTGGGCCTCCTGGACGCTCCCCTGGACTTTCCTCTCCACCCTCAGGGCCTCTCCACCAGGCCTACCTTCCTTGAGCCCCTCCCCACCCCACGATTTACTCCCTTTCTTGAGTAGGAAAGGCAGCGGGTGGAAATTTTTTCTCAAAGTTCAATCTTTTTCCTTCAGAGTTCAAAAGTCACTGAGGCAGTGACTGATAGGATGGATTTAGAACAAAGCCTCGGCGATCTTTCTTGAGAGCCTACTACGTGTCAGCCTGCAGTAGGGTTTTCCATCCTTTTCCCTCACCAGGCTCCATAGGAAGGAGGGCTCCCAGCCGACGGTGGAGTCAGCAGCTCGTAACTCACCCCAATTCACACAGCAGACACCTAGCAGACTGGGGTTCAGGCCTGTGCTAAGGTCCATTTCTCAGGGGGCGTACACACTTGTAAGAGTCAAGAAAACGTATTTTTAATCCAACGTACACCACTTACCAGCTCTGTGACCTTGGACAAGTTGTTGAGAGCCTCAAAGGAGGCTCAGTTTCCCCATCTTTACAATAGGCACCGTGCTATCGAGCTCTTTGGGTTCCACTGAAGATTAAGTGGGAGATTTTACATCAAGGGCTTAGGCACCCGACCCACAGTGAGCTGATCATTCATATGAATTCAACGGATATTTTTTGAGGACCGAAGTGCCCTGGGCTGGACTGCACGCCTTGGCGAAGGGGTAGCGGTGGCCTCTGTCCCCACGGTGCTGATGGTCTGTTCTGCTTTGGAATTGTTGGAAGGGCTGAGCTGGTGGTTGCAGGATGGAATGACTAATTCTGATTTTTATTTGACCAGGGGTGTTTTTTTTTAAATTGAGTGAGCTGTGGGGACTGACAGACTGGCCCAGGGGGCCGGGGATGGGGAGGCTAGCAGCAGAAGAGGAGTCTGCAGGCACGTGGGCCCGAGAACCTTTGTGTTTAGGCCGGCGGCCCGCTGTAAGGGCAGCTTGTCAGAACCAAGAGCGCCGGTGTCCTTTCAAAGGCATGAGCTCTCCGCTCCCAGCAAGGTCCTGGGAGCCCTTCTCAGATGGTGGCGATCGCGAGACCCCTCAGCGCCCACCTGTACTGCCGGCCTCGCTTGGGCACCAGCTGTGTTGTTAAAATGCCCCGTAAAAAATCAAACCATTGGAAGGTTGCCCTGAGTTAATGCCCCGAGGAGCGCTTGTTCTCAAAAGCCAGGACCCCTGAGTCCCCCTGCAGAATGAAGGTTCTTGCATCACCCCCACCCCTACCCCGCGCACACACCTCTGTCCCATGAGGGCAGGTGTCCTCCGCAGACTCGTCCCTTCACCCACCAAGGGCAGGGACCGGCCAAGGGGGGTCCCCGTGGGAGCAGTTAGGTGCTTGTGAGGTCTGGAAGCCTGTGCCTCCAGCTTCTGAGGGCTTGTCTGCCACCCCAGGGGGAATCAAGCCCATGGGACGGTGGCTTGGGAACGCAGAGGCTGCACCGTGGAGATGGTTCATTCTTGCTCTCTGGGGTTTCCTTACACCTAGCGTGGATTCTTGGCCCTTGAGGCTTCCTTCATCTCCACTAGTTCCCAAGTGTGTCTCGATACCCATTCTGTGCCACATGCTGGCCCTTTGAGGACTTGGACACCAACCCTGGACTCGTTGTAGACAGCACGGTGGGGAAGACAGCTCTCCAAGATCTTGATTACACTAATCTGGTGAGAGGAAAGTCCTCAAGGCTCAGGGGAGCTCGAGGTACAGGAGAGGAAGTACAGTTGAGTCCAGGTGGGTCGGGGAGGGCTTCCAGGAGAGGTAGCACTGAGCCAGGCTTGAAGCATTGAGGTAGAGAAGGGACTTCCAAGAAGGAGGCACAGCATGTGCAAAAGCACAGAGCCCTGGCCAGTGTGGCCCATGGTGAGCTGGAGCAGCTTGGGAGCAGGAGGGGATGGCCCTGTTATGAGGAGAGGGTGGGCTCTGTCCAGCCTCCTCGGTCAGGATCTGGTCACTGGTGTAATCCCAGGGCCGAAGAAGGCTCGTGGGAGAGGGGAGGGCAGGGCAGGTAAGGAAGAGGACAGCTGGGGGAAAAGGCCCAGAGAAATGGCCCAGTGGAAAAGGAAATGAGAGAGAATGTGGTGTGGGAAATCTAGGCTAGCGAAATGCCACTTCTGGGTGTATACCCGAAAGGATTGGAAGCAGGGTCTCAAATATTTGTACACCCATGTTCACAGCAGCATTATTCACAACAACAAAAACATGGAAGCAACCCAAGTATCCACTGACTGATGAATTGATAAGCAAAATGTGGTGTACGCGTACAGTAGAATACTGTTCAGCCTTAAAAAGGAAGGAAATTCTGACACCTGCTACAACATGGATGAACCTTGGGGACTGAGTGGTATAAGCCAGTCACAAAGGATAAATACTGTACAAATTCATAGAGACAGAAAGTAGAATGGTGACGCACAGGGGCTGGTGATAGGGAGAATGGGGAGTTATCGTTTAATAGAGACAGAGTTTCAGTTTTACAAGACGAAAAGAGTTATGGGGACGGATGGTGGTGATGGTTGCACAACAGTGTAAATGTAGTTAATACCACTGAGCTGTATACCTTAAAATCGTTAAGATGGTAAATTTTATGTGTATTTAATATAATAAAATGCATACTGAACAACAGACAACAAATCCAGGCTAGTGAGAATGAGAAGAAAGTTGAGAGGTGGAGGTGTTGCAGGGTGTGGGGGGTGGTGTGTGTGGAGAGGATTGTCAGTGAGAGAGCATGAGTCTTGACGGATCTGAGTTTGAACCCTCACTGTGCCACCTGTATGAGTCAGCTTGAGCTGCAATAACAGAATACCACAGCCTGGGTGGCTTAAACAACAGAAGTTTATTTCTCAGTTTTGGAAGTTGGGAATCCAAGATCAGGATGCCAATAGATTCACTTCCTGGTGAGGGCTCTCTTCTTGGCTTGCAGATGGCCGCCTTCTCCCTGTGCCCTCACATGGTCTTTTTTCGGTGCATGTGCATGGACAGAGAAAGCAAGCGAGAGCTCTCTCTTCCTCTCTGAGGGCACTAACCCCATCACGGGGCCCCATCCTCATGACCTCATCCAAACCTAATCACCTCCCAGAGTCCCCACCTCCAAATACCATCCCATCGGGGGTTAGGCCTTCAACATATGAATTTGTGGAGGACACAGACATTCAGTCCATATGCCACATTTGGAGTCATTTCACTGCAGTAAGTCTCAGTTTTCACATCTGGAAAGTGCTGCTGAGCCCCTGGGGTCCTGTTGGAGCCTCATGTGCTCTTGTGCATACAGTGCCTGGCCTCTAGGAGTTGCTCATCAGGCCTTGGCTGTCATCGGCTTGGCTTCCCTGAGCATCCATTGTCCATAACCCCTAGATGTCCCCAGATGGTCTGGGGCTCTGGGAGATGCTCATTTCCCTCCTTGCAGGCTGTGCTTTGGGCCTCTCTGACTGGGTCTGGTGCTGTGGTCTCTAAGCAGGAGGGTGAGCATAGACCAGGTCTCAGGAAGGCTTAGGGGGGCTGTTTGTCTTCACATTGAGGCTGGAGATCTTGGGGTGCCTTCCCCATTCTTTGTTTACCCACCCCTGAAGGACCCAGGCTTACTGGGTGGGGGGGCGGGGTGGCGGTGACCAAGCAGCTTCTAGCTGGTGAGAATGCAGAGTGCCAGGGTCTGCTTTAAGATGACAGGTCACCTGGCTTCTTAGGTGGGTCAGGGTCAGGCCCCCTCCCAAATAGAGGGTTGCAGGTGGGCAAGAGAGGCTGTACCCCCAGCCTAGGAGAGGCAGGGAACCCCATCATCCTCTGATTCTCCTCCATTCTGGCATCAGGCTATGTCTGGGCTGTCGCCTGGGTCCTGGGCAGGAAGGAGGAGAGGATTGTGACTGCCAGGGTCACAGCACAAGTCAACAGCAGGGCTGGGGTTTGATCCCCGGGATAGTCTGGCCCCCAACGCCATGCCCCTGGCCATGACACCCTCCTTCCTGCACCCTCTCAGTGCCCCCCGCTGGCACCCCACTCTTACCTGGCTCCCCTGCCTTGGCAGTCCACCTTGGCCCTATCGCCTCCTTGCCTCTGTTTTTTTTTCCCTTTGTTTTTAATTTTTGGATAGATAGCAAATTCACAATTTATTAGAATTCCAAAGTTACACAAAGGTGCCCAGTAAAAGCTTCCTCCCACCCTTGTTCTTCAGCCAACCAATTCCCGCCCCCACAGACAAGGAGATCAGTGGGGATCTCGGTGATATTTCCTGTGTGTGCGTGTGTATATATATATATGTGTGTGTGTGTGTGTGTATGTGTATGCAAATACGCGTATGTAGTATTTTCTCTCTCTTTTTTTGTTTTTTTTAACATAAATTGGTATTAAACCATGCTCAGTATTCCCATTCTGCACCGTGGTATTCTTCAGCTGAAGTTCGTCTTAGTGGTGATTCACATCCTTCGTTTTAACTGTTGCACAGTTTCCCAAGGACGAGGTGACCATCATATCTTTAAACTTACTCCGCAGGTGGACCTTTGTTCCCAACCTTTTTTGTCATTATTTACAATTAATGCCATACCACGTAACTTGGGGCACAGGCCTTATTTTGCACACGTGAGAATATGCCTGCAGGCAAATGCCTAGAAGCAGAACCCGGGGTCAGAGCACGTGTGTTGGAAAAGTCCTCACGTAGTGCCTGCGGAAAGGGGTTCCCGTTGACATCCCTGTCTGGGTGTCCTGGGCCTGCTTCCCACCACCTCGCCACGCAGTGTGTCATCAGACAGCCTGGTAGGTGAAGGACCCCTCTATGTCACCTTCCATTCTGGGGGTATGTGTTTATGCACACACATGCCAGCCCTGAGGCATTTGCTTGTCTTCTTGTTTGGGGCCCTCTGTCACCGTTCATCTTATTTCCCCCAGCCAGCTCACACGCCCCCAGTGGGCTGTGGCAGGTCTTAAGCCTTTCACCTCCAGAGCAGCCAGCCTCTAGTCGGCCCACCATAGTTAAAGCCCTGATTTTATTTGCTCTCGTATCAGGGTATTTGCCCATCTCTGTGGCCAGCTCCCCCGCTGTCCCCCTCCATGTGCAGGTGAAGACATCTGTCTGCCAGGCCCTGGGGCCCAGGTAGCCACGCCCACACTCAAGCATCCCCAGTGTGCCCAGCCCTTGAAGCTGAGTCCACACCTCCAGGGGCTGCCCCCTCACAGGTCCAGAGCTCTCTCACCTCCACAAATGTTGGAAACTGGCCCAGGTCCCGGCACCCCCAGGCCTTTCCACCTTCCTGCCAGATTTAGCTGATGGGGAGGCTCCAGGCTCTGGGAGCAGCTGGGCCTGAGCAGTGCCCTCCCTGGGGCTTCACAGCTGTCCCAGAGGTAAAGTGTGCCAGACCCCATAAAGATACCCACCCGCCCCAGGGCGGTGGGTAGGCAGCTTCTGGCCCCTGTTGCCCTCAGAGAGCTCTGGAAGAGCCTTCTTGCCGCTGCCAAAGATGCAGCAAGAAGCTCACCCACCTCCTGTGCAGGTGGAGGATGCTGGCACCGCAGAGGCCCAGGCCTACCCGCTTACCAGTCACACATAGCATGTTCTGCCCACTTAACTCACGGCCTTTGGTGGAGTGTTAGCCTTTCCAGGCCTCAGTTTCTTCATCTGCAAAATGGGGTGATAACACTGACTTAGCCAGCTCATCAGAAATTCCTTTTAACATTGTTATGTTCTGATTACTTTAACGCCACTGTCTCCCTTACTTTCACTCCCTCCACAACTTTGGCAAATTGGATGTGGCCCTGGGATATAGGCCACAGCCAAGTGAGAATTTTAATAAAAGTGAAATATTTGGCCCAGAGCCCATGGAAGGCCCTTGGAGCCTGGCCCTTCTCATTGTGGGGCAGGGCCACTAGACTGTCATTGAGCTGCTCCAGGCAGCTCAGAGAGGTAATGACAGGTACAAACCCAGCAAAAGAAAATGCTGCATCCCCCAGGAGAGGTTGGGTGGTAAGGAGCTGACAGTGGGTACCTGTGTTGATTTTCGGCCCATCCTGACTCTGGAAAGTTGGTGCCACCATCAGCCAGGAGTGCAGGACAACGCAACAGCTTGGGCTGGGGCTTCCTTTGCTGGCATGTCTCAGCCATAGCTGGACCCCCAGGCCAGGCGCACTTTGGAAGCAGCAGGGGCTGACGACCCCTGTCCAGTTAGTAAGCATAGCTCTGCTGCTGACTGAGCCTGCCCCAGCCTGGGACAGCTAGGGAGAGTAGACCAACCAGAGGGTTCTTTGCTCCAGGGCAGGAAGGTGCAGGGCTGGAGGCTGGCCACCAAGGGGTCCCTTCCAGCCCTCTCCTGCCCCAGCCTAAGGTCTGGGACGGCACCATTTGGGTGTAAGCGCTGCCCTCCCTGGTGGAGAATGTTAGCACACTGAATAGCTAGTTCTCGGCCACTCTGGGCTGGACCCAGCCTGACATCTTTAGTTCAGCTCTTTTATTTCATGGATTTGGAACTGAGTCCATAAAGGAGAGGACTTGCCAAGGCACGTGGCGGTCACACTGATCCCCCCAGGTGCAGACAGGCCCTGGGGAGCTAGGCTGCAGCTCAGCTCAGAGCCCCTTCCCTTCAGCTTGGGAACCATTCTGTACCGTTTCTCATGGGCTTATGTTCATTTCAGCCCTTTTCCCATCATCTCTGGTCATTTGTCCAGTTGTTCCACGAGTCTCTTCTCAGTAGCCGGCAGTGTCTTTAAGGGTATTGTGGACTGAATATTTGTGTCCCCCCAAAACTCATATGCTAAAGCCCTAACCCCTAGTGGGAATGTATTTGGAGATGGACCTTTAGGAAGTAATTAAGGTTAAAAGAGGTCATAACGGTGGGGCCCTGATCCAACAGGATTAGTGTCCTTAGGAGAAGAGGCACCAGAGAGCTCGCTTGCTTTCTCTCCACACTGTGCACAGAAGGAAGGCCAGGCAAAGATGCAGCCTTCATCAAGCCAGGAGGGAGTCCTCTCCAGAAACGCTGCCAGCACTCTGTTCTACTTCCGTCCTCCAGAACTGTGAGAAAATAAACTTCTGTTGTTTAAGGCCCCCAGTGCTTTGTTCTGGCAGCCCTGGCTGTTGTTGCCCTATGTGTCCCCCATGCCACCCTAGCCCTCCTGGACCGTTGAGATTGAGGACCAGTGGAAAGAGCCCCGGTGAGACTGTCCCAAAGCCTCAGTGTGCCCATCTTGGTAACGGGAGGATGAAGAGAGAGGCAGGTAGGTCAGGTACTCGTGGGCACAATAGCAGTTTTCCTGCCCTTTCTCCCTGGCTCAAGGTTGAGCTCATTAAAAGAGCTAAGTGTCAGGAATTCCGTGGTGGTCCAGTGGTTAGGACTGTGCGCTATCACCAGGTTCGATCCCTGGTCTGGGAACTAAGATCCTGCAAGCCATGCAGCGTAACCAAAAAGAAAAAACCAAACACAGACAAAAAAAAGAGCTAAATGTCAGTGCTAAACATTTTACCCCCTGAGCTAAGTGAACAACCGGGGGGCTTTTCCTGGGGGAAAGTAGTGGTAAACTCGAGACCCCGCCTCACGCCAGCAGCTAGTCCTTCACTCTTGAGGACCTCAGTGAGGTTCCGGACATCATGGAGACAGAGATGGAATCCAGACCTGGAATGGTCCCAGGGCCTGTGACTTGGGGGGTTAACCGCAGCCGAATGACCTGGAGCTGCAGGCCACGGAGGCAACATGGGTATTGTTTCAGGTGGAGGCTGCTTGCTATTGAATGAGTGATGGGTAGAAAAGTTCTAGAACTGTACTGTCCAAGTCGGTAGCCTCTAGTTCACATTTAATTAATATGAACTCTAGCTAAGTTCATATTAATTAAAATCAAGTAAGATTTTTTTAAAAATTCAATTCTTTAGCCACATTAGCCTCATTTCATAGCACTCAGTAGCCACACGTGGCTGGTGGCTAACCCAACTGGACAACGCGGGTGTAGACCATTTTCATCATTCCAGGAAGCTCTCCTGGATAGCACTGTTCTAGGTCTGTTTGGACTCAGTAGAGAGAATGCCAGGTTCGTTTCAACGATGGCTGTCCTGGCTTAGGGTTGGGCGGAGTGAGGTCACACCTGGCCGTATGTGCCACCCTTTGCAGGCATATGGTGGAGACACACCCCGTGGGCTCCTAGACAAAGCAGTCGGGTATGCTGTAGTGTGATGTGGTTGGACCTAGGCTGGCCTGGCCAGCAGGAATTGGCTCCATCCGGGGACTTCAGGGCTCCTTTCTGACATCCCAGCTGCTCCCACACTTAGCTCTGCTTCAACTTTCTGCTCCAGCGCCACCACCTCCAGGGTGCCCTCCGTGAGTCCCGGACCCCCAGCGCTCCCCTGCTTGCCCTTCTCTGCTTATTCCCTGCATCCACCCCGCGTATGTAAACACATCATCACGTCTGCATCCCCAGCTAACGCAGCGCTGGGCCCGTGGAACTGCGGTGGACAGGGCAGCGGCTTGGCAAAGCTGGAGCCACGATCCTTCCCACGTAGGCCCTGGGTTCTGACTCTGGGAGTGACAAGGCGCCAGCCCAAAGCGCAGGGAGATTCAGGGCATGCCCAGGGTCACCCAGCTTGCTAGGAGTCGAGGCTGAACAGGCCCAGCTGGAGGTGCTGAAGCCCAGTTGGAGCAGGGAGCAGCTGAGATGCCCAGGTCAGCGTCCAGAGCCGGCAGATGGTCACAGGCCATCTTCTGCTTCACCTGGTTTACATTTCGCTTAACCTACTCCTGACCCCACCTCAGAGGCAGCCCAGGGAGCTCTAAGGGGTCCCAGGGGCCGTTAGCTCGGGACCCCGCCTCCTCACTCCAGACACCGATCCCATGAGTGGTCACACACACAGACACCCCTTCATCCAGGAAATTGACTGCCCCTAAATCCCAAGACATTTGAGAACTTCAGGGGGTCTAGGAAGGGAAAACTGGGGAATCTGTAGGCCAGACATGTTTTCTTTGGCCCACCTGGTGTGTTTTTTGAAAAGTACACCAACATTTAGCTCTCGCCTCCTCGCTTCCAAGACGACCAAGAAAAGAAGGAATAATGGTTATGCCAGAAAGGGCCGCGGCCACCTGCAGCCTATTCGCTGCACCAACTGTGCCCGACGCATGCCCGAGGATGAGGCCATTAAGAAGTTCGTCACTCGGAACATCGTAGAGGCCGCAGCCATCAGGGACATTTCCGAAGCGAGGGTTTTCTATGCCTATCTGCTTCCCAAGCTGTATGTGAAACTGCATTACTGCGTGAGTTGTGCCATTCACCGCAAGGTAGTCAGGAGTCGTTCTCGGGAAGCCCGGAAGGACCGAACACCTCCACCCCGATTTAGACCTGCTGGTGCTGCCCCACGACCTCCGCCAAAGCCCATGGAAGGAGCTAAGTCCTTAAAGACTGAAGAATACTGTCCCCTGGAAAGAAAATAAAGTAAAAAAAGTACACCAACATTTAAATATTGAGAGAGATCACCAAAATCTGGATTTCCAGCTTTTCTGGAAAAATTGGAAGATCTTGCAACCCAGGGCCCACGTGTGACAGTACATCGGAGCTGAGTGGCAGCTGCCCCTCTTTGGTAGGAAAGGAGCCGCCCGCCCCCACCAGCCCCACAGGCAGCCTCAGTCCCTTCCATACCCTGGTGTCCCCCACCGCCCCACCTCCACTGAGACCAGGTACCAGGCCCATTTGTCATTGTGCTGTTACTGGCCTGTTTCTTGGGTACAGAAAAATATGTCTCTACTATTCTGCCCCAAAAGTGCTAGGAAGAAAAAGAGGCCGAGAGGGCCATGGGCTTCTTGGTACAAGTGAAGAATGTTCCTGGGTATGGAATATGCAAAGCTTGTCTGACTTCTGGTTCTCTTCACCTGAGTATCTTGCACACCTTTGAGCTGTAACCCCCTGTAAAGGCATTTCCAAGCTCTTCCTTGATATCCTCCTCCCATCCTCCATCCACCCCCTTTGGTTTCTTGTCCCTGAAACCCCTGCAGAAACACATGTGCGTCTGTGTCCGACTCCCTATCTTGGGGAGCTCGGCTGATACTGCTGACTTGGTAAAGATGGTAGCAGCTGAGCAGACCTCCTCTTGGGGCTCCTGACCGTCCTCCCAGGCTCCCAGCTGGAGGGACACAGGGGCCAGGGGTCTGATATGGCCAGGCTCACGGGCTTCGGTTTCTGGGTCCTGCATCCCCTGGGCGGCCCCCTGGTGGTCCACAGTGAATGGAGTATGAAGCCAGCTCCCCCCACCTAAGAGAAGATGGGACTCAAGCAGATACAGAGAGGCAGGCTCAGAGATAGAACAGCGAGATTGCCAGTGAGATGTGGGAACTGCTCTCCATGCAGCCAAAGTGAGCTGCTTAAGACATAGACCCTCAAACATTTCAAAGCCTTCTTTTTCCTTTTTTTTTTTTAATGGACCTCAGGTGCACAGAATGCAATTACTCATCATCCTTGTTCTGTGACATACTTATCGATCCTAGCTTTCAAGTTACATTTGTTTATTGTTTGAATAAGAATACCCCCCACTGCGACCATGCCATGATGGTAACTGCTGTGCACCCACACTTACCTTTCCCTTGACTTTTACAGTTTTGTCCTGTGTATACACCTGACAAGGGGATCTGGCTGTGTGTTTTCTGGGGCTTGCTTTTTTCCACTCAACGATGTATTACAAAGTATAGATGATATTCCATGTTTCCCTGGCTATACACAATTGGACCACAGCGCCGTAGAATATTTCTCTTCCGCGAGTTAGGGGTCTTTCCTTCTGGGGTCCGCTGCGTATGCTGCTTCCCCTGCCTGGATCTCATCCTCTCCGAGCCCTTCCCAGACACCCCATCCTAAGGAAACCCTCACAGCTGCTCTGTTTTAAAACCCCTCCTTGAGGACTTCCCTGGCGGTCCAGTGGTTAAGACTCAGAGGTTCCAATGCAGGGGGCGCGGGTTCGATCCCTGGTTGGGGAACTAAGATCCCACATGCCTCGGGGCGCGGCCAAAAAGTTTAAAAAAAAAAAAAATTTTTTTTTTAAATAAATAAATAAAACGCTTCCTTGTTCCACAGCCCTTCCCGCAGTCAAACTACGGTAATGCTTTGTGTGCTTGTTTTTGCCTGGCCCCATGTCAGCGGGGTCCTTCCCCATCTCAGCAGATGCTTGACCGCTGTGCTATAGGACCCACCCCGTGGAGAGGGTGGGACTCAGCCACGCTTGGGTGGGCCGAGGTGTGCAAAGGAGTTCTTGGGGGCAAACTTGAGCTGCTTTTGTGGAATTACGGGAATTTGGGACAGAGGAAGCCAGCCAGGAAATCTTTTTTTAATAAGGATGTTTATAGCAGCTTTATTCATAATAGCCAAAAACTGGAAACAACCAAATGTCATCAACAAGAGAAGGGATAAATTAAAATATATTATAATACATTATAAATATATATAAACATACATATATATTCAGCAATAAATGTGGCTACAAAGCGACATAAAGTAAAACAGATGAATCTCAAAAACAATACACTGAACAAAAGAAGCCAGACACAAAATAGTACACACCGTATGATTTCATGGCTGTGAGGCATGCAAACCAGCAAATAATCTTTAATGATAGAAACTGGAACAGGGGTTGCCTCTGGGTGGTCTTAGGGATCCACAGGCAAGGGACAGAAGGCTTTCTGCAGTAATGGGAATGTTCAATATCTTTTTTTTTTTTTAATTGGAGTATAGTTGATTTACAATGTTGTGTTAGTTTCAGGTGTATGGCAAAGTGAATCAGTTATACATATACATATATCCACTCTTTTTTTATTTTAGATTCTTTTCTCATATAGGCCATTACAGAGTATTGAGTAGAGTTCCCTGTGCTATGCGGCAGGTTCCTATTAGTTATCTATTTTTTATATATAGTAGGGTGTATGTCATTCCCAATCTCCCAGTTTTTCTCTCTTGATTGGGGTGGTGGCTAAATGGGAGTATACAATTGTCAAAACTCGTCTAACGGCACACCTAAAATCTGCACGTTTCATTATGGTAAATTATGCCATAGTTCAGAAAAAGGCTTTGAGTAAAAAAAAAAAAAATTACCTGTAAGAAACTGTGCTCCAAGCCCAAGGTGACCTCATTAAAAACATTTCTCACCTAAAGCGATGAGTGCCATTGAGGAGCTGCTTGGTCCCGGCCCAGTGAGGGGGGGAAGGTGTCACCAAGGGGACTTTTTTTTTTTTTGGCAACACCACGTGGCATGCGGGATCTTAGTTCCTTGATCAGGGATCGAACCTGTGCCCCCTGCAGTGGAAGCTTGGAGTCTTAACCACTGGACCGCCAGAGAAGTCCCAGAAGGGATGTTGTAGAGTCCTTTTCCCCATCCATCTTCAGGTCACCTCCTCACTGCCTCTGCCCCCTCAAACCTTTGTTCTGAGGACCCTAGAGGTACACCCTGGCATGTGAGCCACGTAGAAAGGCAAGAACTTGAACCTTTGGCCTCCACCCAGCCTGCCCTCTGGGATTTTTCTTCTCTGGTAGTGAAGTAGCAGCCACGTGGGGCGTGCACAGATCTTACGCGTGTGGCTCCGTGAATTCCCACAGACTGACCACACCTGGGGAACCAGCTCCCAGGAAAAACCCATAGAAAATGTTCCCAGGATCCTGGAAGTCTCCCCACTCCCCTCTTCTGGTCACCACTCCCCTCTCCTGCCCGCTCACCCGACTTCTGTCGCCTCTGTGTGATTCTGCCCATTTTCGAAGCATTGTTGGTGCCCAACCTGGGACAGCCCAGGCAAACCAATAGGTCGTTCCCGTCCATCACCTCCCTGCTGGCATTGCGGTGAACGGGTATTATTGGAACCAGCTTAAACCCACGGCCCTGGGTCCTGACATTCGGGGAGCAGTGGCGCTTCTGATTTAGGAAGCAGTGTGCTCCACGGGGTGTAACAGGTGTTCTCAGTCTTGTCTCGGAGGGTCCAGAAGTGCCATCCCCACAGCGGCCTGGGGGAGTCTGCAGGCGTAAAGATAGCAGAGCCGGGTGTGAGGCAGCCCAGGAGCAGCAAGCAGGGGCTCCTTAAATGGACACTGCCTTGCAGCTAGGCCCCCGCCCAGGGGGGTCCCCCCAGAACTTGGTGGCGGATGTGCCATGCTCAAGCCCCTGGTTAGGCAGCTTGCCAGCGACTCTCCCGGCCAGGAAGGCCCAGGCATCCGGCAAGGGAGGCTGGCCCCCTGCCACTCTGGTTTTCCAACTTCAGCTGTACACCCACCCTCAGCAGGCCCCCGGGTACTTTTCAGGGTTCACCAGGTGAGTGCAATGTGTAGCCAAGGTTGAGAACCAGTGCTTTAAGCAAACAGCTGAGGTTTATGCAGCGTTTTAGCCCGTAAGCCCTGTTCCCGCTGTGCAAAGACGTGATGGTCCTACTGGGCTCCTTTCCTGCCACTTTCCCAGCTGGAGCAAATATCCCTGCGTCTCTGAAGGGCAGAATTAAGACTAGCTGGGTATCGGTTATTAAAGAGGCCACATTGATAGAGCTTTCTAGAAATAAGCTACCCCAGGATGGAATGAATTGCCGCGCAAAGTAGTGAGCTCCCCCTCCCCAGGGGTATGCAAATAGAGGCTCGGTCTCCGGGGTTCCCTTACCAAAGGAGGCAGCACACAGTGGCCTTCCCAGCCTGATTCTGTACCTCCCTGTGCTCCACCTTCCTGTCTGGGTGATTCCAGGAAGATCCGCATCCCCCGCCCTCCCCCCTCCCCCCCCAACCACCGCCCCGCCCCCCCGCCCCGGCCCATTGCAGTTTTAATGGGAAACTTGTGGTAAATGATTCCACCAATTAAACCAACCCTCGCAAATCTCTTCCCTCTGCTAATTTATCAGGTTCGTAAGTCTGAAATCTCAGCGTGGATCTGCTGGACGAGTTTACCTGGAAATGGCCCTCCTCCTCTCCCCCCTCTGTCTCCCCCTCCGTCTCCCGGTTTAAGGTTCGCAGGGCTCTGAGCGGCCCGGGCTCCTTGCCCAGGATGCCCAGGAGAGGCCCCTGTGAGGACCTCGCTCTGCTGGGTTCGGAATCCGAGAGTAAACAGATCGAGTGTCGGCCAGGCTGCCCGTGTAACAGGCAGCCGCAGCCGCTGAAAATGAGAACGTTCTCTGAGATGACTCAGCCTGCGGCCCCAGGGTCAGGGCAACCCCAGGCCTTGGCTCTGCCCTGGTGGTCGGCTGTCGGCCACGCCCAAGGGGAACAGCAGTGGGGTTGTTTTTTTTTTTTTTTTTTTTGCTCTGTTGGGTCTTCGTTGCTGCACACGGGCTTTCTCTCGTTGCGGCGAGTGGGGGTTACTCTTCATTGTGGTGCGCGGGCTTCTCGTTGGGGTGGCCTCTCATTGTGGAGCACGGGCTCTAAGGCCCGTGGGCTCTAGAGCACGGGCTCAGTAGTTGTGGCACATGGGTTTAGTTGCTCCGTGGCATGTGGTATCTTCCCAGCCCAGGGCTCGAACCCGTGTCCCCTGCACTGGCAGGCAGATTCTCAACCACCGCGCCACCAGGGAAGTCCCAGCAGTGGGTTTTTAGAGTCGACCGGTGTGTGATTCCGTTTTGTCCCATCAGGATGAGGGCACGCGCAGCAGCCTCGGTTGTCTGCCGGGTCACTGTCTTCAGTTTCCTTATCTGTCAAATGGGCATCAATACTTCCTGTCTTAGCGGGTGGATGTGAGAAATGAGTCTGAGACCAGTCCAGCCGGCATAGGCAGAGAAGTGTGAGTCTGAGGCTTGGGGAGAAAGCCTGGGCCACAGTGGCTGGGACCCTGGGAGGGAGAAAATTGGCAGGGAGGGTGTAATGTGAGAAGAGCATTGGGGAGGCTTGGAAGAGAAGACACTGCAGGAAGCAAAAGGAGAGTGTCGATATTGGAAGACCCTGTTGTGGTTGGTATGAGTGTCCAGGCTGAGGCCTTGGCCCACCATGTAAGGTCCAGCCAAAAGGTCCGAGGACAGGAGGGCATGAGGGAAGAGGCCATCAGCTTTGGCTGGTGGAGGTCACTGTGAGCTGAGGGTTGAGGCAGGCCAACGGCAGTGGCTGGAGGGCTGGTGGTGGTGGTGGAGGGAAGAAGGTGATGGGCACGAGGTAGCCTTTTTTTAGGATGGAGGAAACTTGAGCCTGTTTGTCACCAAGACAAGGAAGCCAAGTATGAGATTCCTGAGGGAGAGGCGCCAGTGGGAACAGAGGCTTAAAGATAGGTTGCCACAGTGGTACTGTTTTTCTGAGGCCAGAGAAAGGGGATGAGATGGATGGAAAGGCAGAGATGTTTTGAGAGGGCGGCCTAAGTCTTAGGAACCTGGAAGTGGAGGTTGGAGTGCAGAGCGTGGGCACGGGGAGACGAGGGAGAGAGAGGGTTGAGCTGCTCCCAAGAGAGGTGGAGGGACAAGATCCAGGCCCTGGGGGATTTCCAAGCTGGAGGTCGGTGCTGATGGGGGGCCATCTAAGGATGGAGTCAGCCAAGGGGGCCACCCAGGACACCCTGCCCCCGAGCCAGCAGCAGACGGTACAGAATTGGAGGGGCCACAGGAGATGAGAGAGGCGCAGAGTGACCTGGGAGCTGAGGCATCTCAGAGTTGCCAGGCAACAGGATGGCAACTCCATCCAGGCAGTACCTCAGCGTGGTTCCAAAGTCTTATAATGGTGAATCTTCTAGGGACGGTTGGTTCCCAATTAATAGTGTCAGGGGCTTGGTGGGGCGGGGCTGGGGGGACGAGGACCACAGATTGCTTTAGGGTCAGGTCTTTTGATTATTGTTTTCAGCCTGCTGACCGAAACCTGTTTGCATCCTTGGAGGGTGTGTGAGGGTGTGTGTGTGTGTGAGGGTGTGTGTGTGTGTGTGTGTGTGTGTGTCCTCAGCTGCAGGAACAGGGGAGGTTGAATAAGCTTCCAGTTCCAGAGAAAACCAGGGGAACATCAGGGCCATTATCCGAACTGAAAGGAAAGAAGGAAACCAGTGCTGTTGGATCAGCCGTTGGTGCCTGGTGCTTTTATCTACAGAGGGATGTCGACCTCGAACCCTGGCCCCGTGATCGGTGGGGTTATCCCCCTCTTTATGAGAGAGGACACAGGCTCAGGGGCTGCGTAAATGTCTAAGGCCACCAGGGCTTACCAAAGGGGAAAGGTGAGGGGGAGGGATAAATTAGGAGTGTGCGACTTACATATACACACTTATATATATAAAACCAACAAGGACCTGCTGTATAGCACAGAGAACTATACTTAATATCTTGTAATAACCTATAATGGAAGAGAATGTAAAAAAAAGAGTATATACATATATAGATGTATAATTGAATCACTTTGTTGTACACCTAAAAGTAACACAACATTGTAAATCAACTATACTCCAATATAAAATTTAAATTTTTTTTTAAGTTTTTAAATGAAAAAAATAAAAAATAAGGCCATCGGGGCTGGTGCTGTAACTGAGACCCA